>NC_059674.1:15447341-18169762 GCF_905147105.1 Pieris brassicae
ACTAAGTACGTATTCACATATGTCTTTACTTTAATTAAATTGGAAAGCCCACAATCATGCAAACATCTAGTGTCAAGGGATGTCAATTACATTCATTTGTATACAATTATTAATATAACATTAAAATTTTTAAAAGTTATATAGATATGTTGTTAAACTCAGCCTTACATTTTCATAAATATTCATAGAGTATTGGAAGTGTTATGCATGTATTCCTGTTGGATTTTATGTACTTTTTGCATAGTTGCCTATAAGCATGTTATAAATGGCGTAATTAGTATGTGGAGGTTATGATGTAGTAAAATGTTTCTTTGTAGTTGACAACTTGTTGGTTTCATTTTTAATATGTATATCTTCTGAAAGCACAATGCACAGTTAGAAGGAAGATGAAATCATGGCTCCTTACTAATTGAAATAATTACAATATAAATTATTGCAACTCAGTCACCAAATATAGTGCATGGAATTATTGGGATACCTTTATGTCATTTTCAGGGATGTGAATAACAACATTATGGAACTATTGATAATGGCTTACGCATGTAAGACTTCATCGGCTCGTTCCATTGTAGGGGTCATCCCATACCTTCCATACAGCAAGCAATGTAAAATGAGGAAACGTGGTTGCATTGTCACAAAACTTTTAGCTAAAATGATGTGTAAATCTGGTCTGACACATATTATTACTATGGACTTACACCAAAAGGAAATTCAGGGTTTCTTTGATTGCCCAGTTGACAATTTGCGTGCATCACCATTTTTGCTACAGTATATTCAGGAAAGTGTAAGTTGACAAATGTAACTAATATCATTTAATACAACAACCCTGGTAACATAATTCATTTGGTATTTTAAAGTCACGGTTCATTTCACTCATATAATAGTGTTTAAAAACTTCTATTAAACTTGATGCAATATTGTAGAAATGAATCATAATATGACAAAAATAAAATGTATTAATTAACAAAATCTTTATACTCTGTATATAAAAACCATACCTATGAGTATATATACATACTACCTTACCTCCTAATGAGTGTGTATACATACTACCTTGCTGAATAACACTTTTAATTTGCTTGTGTGCTTTTTGAGAAAATTTACATCTTTATTAATGACATCCTTGAAAATGGTCTCATTTTAATTGTTCCATTAAAATATTTTCTTCTATCATTGGTGATAGTTCTTTATTGTTACGTAGCCTGCACCTAGTAATAAATCTACTAATTTAAGTTCTACATAGATTCCAGATTATCGTAACTCAGTTATTGTGGCACGGAACCCTGGTTCGGCAAAGAAAGCAACATCATATTCAGAAAGATTGCGACTTGCCATTGCTGTCATACATGGAGAACAGAAGGAAGCGGACAGTGATGAAGTAGATGGAAGATATTCACCACCATGCTTACCAAGGTGAAATAGAACAAGTAATTTCCTAGGTCATACCTGCAATATTTTGGAGGATAAAATGTGAACATGTAATGTTAACAGATCTCGTACAATGGATGTGCCAGTAGGAGTACCTGTACACCCAGCTAAAGAGAAGCCACCAATCAATGTTGTAGGGGATGTCGGTGGCAGGATTGCCATCATGGTTGTGAGTATTTCAGACACTTGTTAACTCGGCATACAGCTGTTACATTTTTAATTCAATTGTTTCTTTCATTAAGTGAACAAAAACTCATGTAATTTTTAACAATATTACAGAACCATAGTATCTGCAGGATAATTACATGTTTTCAATGTAACACTTTAGAAGTCTATTTTCTTTCAGGATGACATGATAGATGATGTGCAATCATTTGTCGCAGCTGCAGAGGTATTGAAGGAATGTGGTGCTTACAAAATATATGTCTTGGCAACCCACGGCTTGCTTTCATCTGATGCACCTCGCTTAATTGAAGATTCTCCCATAGATGAAGTTGTTGTTACCAATACAGTTCCACATGAGTTACAGAAGATGCAATGTAAGAAAATTAAAACTATAGACATATCTGTTCTGCTTAGTGAGGCAATAAGACGCATTCACAACAAAGAATCTATGTCATATCTATTCAAAAATGTCACACTAGAAGATTAAATATATAGCAATGTGGTTAAAATTTCTTTTGGGTGGAGGAAAAATGTTAATAGAACATTTCACTTGAGATCGAAACAATAGAATTTTCATACGTTGTTACTGTGAGTAATAGTTAAAATATCAACTTATCTTATAAATAAACCTATGATTATAAAGTGCTTAATACAAAAGCCTTGCTGGATTTTGATTAAAAATATTATCTAGAAATTTACTCAGGCGGTATGTATAGTATATTCAATTACTAGTTATCATAGTCTTCTTCAAGCCATAAATTGACATAGCAATATTTGTATTGAATTTCCACCCAACAAAAAACTTAACTTTAGTTACCATCAGCCTTCTATCGTGTGGTAAATGGATTTAGGAATTAGTCATCACATTTTGAATCTTAACTGGGTGTTTTAATGTCTTTAAAGCAGCAACTTATGTGGGAAATGTATTATAGTGTAGTATATAAGTATATTTTTATAGTATTTGATAGATTAAGACACCATTTATTCACATTTGCTATGTTCTATGTTTAACTATTAACGCAAAATATTATAATTGTTACAAATTAGTATATTGGGTAATAAAATGTTGTTATGTTAGAGTTCATTGTATTGTAATTGAGTCCATAGTTTTCTGTGCATGTAAATTCATGTAAAATTATAGATTGACAAGAAATTATATTACAGTGACTTGAGTAAGTCTAATGAATCTTAAAGCTGTTATTTAAAAAAAATCCAAAGCTTTTATTATTGCATAGATACCTTTTTCCATAATAAAGTGATAGTTAGTTTAAATATAAGTGAATTGATTAGTTAGTGCCACAAAATGTATATTGTTCTGTTATTATTATATTCTTTTTTAATAAATATTTTCGTGGCTAATCTTAATTTTATTTGACTACAGATTTTTTTCTATATTTTTATATACATGGTTTAACAAGATTTATATCTCTTAGATTATTTTTTCATAATAGTCACTTCTAATAGCACTCAATGCTTTATTTTTTACTTTACAAATTTTGTTGTTTGTCACAATAGATTACAGACAATTATCAAGATGTTACATTTGTATCGGTTTATAATAATTAATATTATATAAAACTATCTTTTTGATATAGTGTAACCTCTTTATACACTGTAACGACACTGAAGGGACTCTGCATTTCATGGCGTTATACGAGAGTTGACGTTATGAAGGGAATAAAAATTAGAAAAAGAAATAGTTTATTTCAGACTAATGTTAGTAATAAAAAGAATCTTATTTGAATGCTATTGCATTTAGTCTGCTATTGTTGTATGACATCTTTTGCTGTACCAGTAATTTTGTTGTATTTTTTACTTATTTTATTTATATCTTGTGATATGGAGGCATCTTGGTGATAAAGGAAGTATTTTTTTCCAATAATTTAGCTGCTACCAGGGCCTCTTTAATGCTCAGCGTAAGCTCAGGCTCATCACTTAACATGAGATATAGACTTTATTAAATTGAGATATAAATTTTATTTAATTGAAATATAAACTTTATTTAATTCAGATATATACTTTATTAACATCAGCGGCGTAGCTACCTAGGGGCTAGACGGGGCAGTGCAAGGGCCCTCAAGCTCAGTGGGGCCTCGAATCCATACCAGAAATCTCGATTTAACTGAACTTTATGAAATTCCTCCCATTTCCAGAATATGACAGATTGCAACCTCACTTTATTCATGACAACTCAGTTGAGATAAATTCAAAAGTTATGCCTAGGGAATTCCCCTAAATTATTTGTGTTGGTTGGCAGTGTTGTCAATTTGACGGATAGTGCTATGTGCGTGTCATTATGATTTCGAGTTAAGATATTTTTTTCGGTTAAAAAATTAATGCTGTATCAGGAGTAACTAAGCTAAGGTCAATAAACTTTTTTGTACTGGTCAATATAGTGGTTCAATTTTATTTGATTTTACCACTCATATGGATGTCCGTTAAGTCCATAAATCGTGTCAAATCTAAAGATTTCGCTACCTACTCGAGCACAATCTAATATTTTTGTAACTTGCCCTGCAGTGCATGTACGTGCCATGGCTGTACATTTTGATCACTTATAAGAGTGAAGATTTCCTAAATCGTCGGAGTTACACCCCGAGAGCATAGTCAGACGTAGGCCCTCTCTTTGACTGTTCAATTGAATACATAGCAATTAGCACTTCATTATTTAGCTCATATTTTATATTGCGAGTGGTTAGTATAGAGTAAACCAAAAATCTTCTATTATTTAGTGCACCCCGATGACCCAGGAACCGTACAGTGCACAAAAAAAAGCATAAGTAGCTTAGCATTTTTGAACACTGCTATAAATGTATTATTCTTCTAATCACAAAAAATTATAACATCTTTAGTACAGAAAGCTCATCATATGCTTTTTATGCCCATTAGTAGTATTTAAGTATTTTCTATAAGGGGTAGTAAGAAAAAGAAGGGATGAAAACCGACTATAATAATTAGTTTCAAAGCTGAGCAACAGCTTGATGCTTGACAGATGACTTTGATCGCTGTCTAACCGATATTCGGTTTGGGGTTAGAAATAAGAATAAAATTGAAAGAAAAAAAAGAATAGTCTTTTTTTTCTTCTCTAAGTAATAGTACTTAAAAATAAAATAAAATAGTAATTACATATGTTGTAGGCATAGGAAAAACCATAAATTTTATTTGCTATAATTATATTATTTGTATTACATATCTATAAACTCAAACCGAAACAGAAATGTTGGTGAAAAGTATTATTGGTGTTCATAAAACATATTTTTGTAAAAATTTCTATAGGTACACCTCAAATAGAAATATATTAAAGCTTAGTGATCGTGGAATGTTTCAAGATATATTTCCAAACACTGCAGCGTGAGTTACTTTTAATTTTTAACTTATATATAAAAAATATCAATTTTCAAGTAACCGTGATTGTTTCTTTTAGATCAGAAATAGTAACTCTACTGAATAAGTCACCACAGTGTGTATATGCAGGTTTTGATCCTACTGCTAATAGTTTGCATATTGGGAACCTTCTTGTGATAGTAAACTTATTACATTGGCAGAGAGGAGGACATAATCCTATTGCTTTGGTAGGTATTATTTTGCAAGTCAATGTGCTCTTTGTTTGTTTCTACTTAAATTATAAAAAATAGTTTATATTTTAGCTAGGAGGAGCTACTGGATACATTGGAGATCCCAGTGGCAAGAATACAGATCGTTTGGCACTGCAGAGAAACATAATTCAAGAAAATATAAATGGCCTTAAAAACAACCTGGATGAGGTGTTTGAAAATCACAAAAAATATATTTGGTCAGATGAAAGAAAGCTAAAGCCCATAAAGTGTGTTAAATGTATGAAGTTATTTAAAATATGTTGTTATTTAAAGGGATTTGTGAATTAAAATAAATATGCATTTTTTAGAATTGTCAATAATGAAACTTGGTATAGAGAGATTAATTCAATACAGTTTGTCAGTGAAATAGGAAGAAATTTCCGAATGGGTACAATGCTGTTAAAACAAAGTGTTCAAAGTAGAATAAATTCAGAAGTCGGAATGAGTTTTACTGAATTTTCTTACCAAATTTTCCAAGCATATGACTGGCTAAATTTATTAAAGGAGTTTAATTGTAAATTTCAGGTAATTTTATAGCTCCAAATATTTAAAATTGTAATAAAGAGATTAACTAGGATTTAATAAAATTATTCATAAATTTCATTTCAGATTGGTGGTAGTGATCAAATGGGTAATATTAGTGCTGGCCATGAACTGATCAGTAGAATAACAAAGCAAAGTGTATATGGTGAGTACTTATGCAACAATAATAAAATATTAAAAATATAAACAATATAATGTTTTGATCAGGAGGAACTAGAGTTATTTATTAAGGAAGGCCTGGGCTTCTGCTATCTAAAGTATCCAACATGGAATTTTGAATCTGTTTAATGTACAAAGTTGCCAATACTTATATTGTTTTTCAAAGTAATCTCTGTTCATCTCTTCATTGTTCATTGTCGTAATCTATGGAACCACTGAGAAAAGCAGTGGGCCCAAGGCCCAGATAAGTCACTCTCTTATCTTCGTCTATCAGGCGTCACACAGCACTGATGTTATCCTCAGTAGTCGCTGTTAAAAGACGTCCCTCACGAGGATCATCATTAAGATTGCTTCGTCCACGCTTAAACTCGGTAAACCGATTGTAAATAGTGGCACGAGATGGGGCTTCAGTAAGAAATGCTAATCGCAGCCTATCATAGCTTTGTTGTTGAGTAAGGCCACAACGAAATTCATAATAAATCACTGACCTAAATCTCGCGTAAGTCATTGTCACGTGTAACAAGAGTTTTAGATTTGCCGCCAATTCACAAATGAATGCAATATACTACATGAGGTTACCAAAGAGTTCTACAATTGGAATCCAAAAAAAGTTTTCATTAGCAATGATTCTGAACAGGCCAGTTCTAAACATTTTCAGTGTTAACTGGCATAAAGTTAAGACCATACACTTACATACTTGGGTGGACACTGCCTACATATGCAACTCATTTCACTCATATACTGGTGTTACAAGTTAATTAAAATTAATTTAAAAATATTATAAATATGAGTGTAAAATATTTATTTTTAGGTTTAACATTACCACTAGTAACAACAGAAGAGGGGGATAAATTTGGAAAATCAGCGGGTAATGCAATATGGTTGGATCCAAACAAAACAAGCCCATATAGTCTTTACCAGTTTTTTATTAGGACCAAAGACTCTGAAGTGGAAAAGTTATTAAAATTATTTACTTTCTACAGTTTAGGTGAAATTAAGGATATAATGTTTAAGCATAAAAACCATCCTGAGGATAGGTATCCACAACAATGCTTAGCTGATCAGCTGACAGTTTTAGTTCACGGAGGTTAGTTATTTTTTAGTGTTTACAAGCCAACGCTGGCAACTAGAAAATAATAAAAAATATTTTATAGAAATTATTAAACACCTAATATTAAAAAAAAAACATAGGAAACTTTAATATATTACATTTACCGGTCTGACGTCGAAGGTAGTAAACAAATATCTGCTTATAAGACACAGTAAGACTACATACATTTTTTGCATAATTAAATTGCTGTTAAATAAAATAATTAATATTAATGATACCTGTAAATTACATTTTCTAAACTTTGATAACAGAGGAGGGGCTGAAGAAGGCGCGAATAGCAACAGAAGCTATACACAGCAAAAATGTTAAATCTCTAATAACATTGAGCTCTATAGAATTAGAACAAGTATTTGAAGGGGCTCCCGTCACCCAATTACTTCTGTCTCCTGGGATCACTGTTCTTGAACTTGGTTTGAAAGCCAAGTGTTTTGCAACTGAGGGTATGTATTATTTCTAAAGTAATTTTTAAAAACTAAATAAAAATCTATATTATAATCCAAAATAGGTTAGATTTCATAACATAATTGTTTCGCTTTGATACAAAAAATTTATAACATACTTGCCTTAAGTTTTTCAATGCATGTTTTAGATAAAACGCCTGTGTGACGGTTATGAGTATACAAGGGCTAACAAACCCAAGGTAGTGATATCTAACTTAACTAAAATATAAATATCTGTTAATAGCTAATTGCATAGCTTTATGTTATATTAATCAACTTATTAATTTGTCTATATTTTGACAGCTGATGCCATGAGAATTATTCAAGCGGGAGGTTTTTACATAAATCACCAAAAGATTAAAAACATACAGGAAGTTATAACTGAGTCAGTTCATATTCTGCCAAACCAGCTCTCTTTACTTCGAGTTGGAAAACGAAACCACTACATTGTTAAATGGATAAATTAAATAAATAAAACGTGTTATCAAATTTTGTGATTTTATTATACTTACAACAGAAGCTATACTTGCAGTATATATTAATAAAATGCATATCACATAAAGAACTTCGTAAATACTACATAACATATAGCCATTACGAGTCAAAACAGCGCGGCCAAAACTAATGAACTGTAGTCACAATATAAAAATATGGCGTAAATAATACAACATTGTTTGTGCGCCCGCCGTGAGGACATTCACTCCAATCTCTAATATCACAAAAAAAATTGCAACATAATCTATATAGTACATAAGCATATCTATTTAGACCAATACATAAAATCAATTGACGTTTTTTGTGATATGTTTCTCGAACCCAACCCACGCTAACTAAATGGACGAGTTATCGTCTATATTGCAATAACTTCAATAATAACCTGAGTCACTCTAACCGACAATAGCATTAGATGATATAATTTTAGTACACTACAATCATCATATAAAACGACTTCCGATACAAAAATAAATTATTCGCAAAGAAATGTATAGCTGTACTTTTAAATCTTTACGAAAGATGTAAAAATAGAGGGCATCAGTCTCGTAAATAATTCCATCTTAAGATGGTGATGTAAACTATCATTAAACTGCGAATACATAAGGCCTTTAAAATCGCTCACGAGCACCTCGACTTAACTTATGACTTATGGAACCGAGGCCTAAAACTTGATGAATAATTGTCAATGTCGTAAAACTAATGGTATTTACGTTAATATAAATGCTGGACTAGAGGTCTGTGCTCTCGTTTTGCGGGGGGACGACCGGCGGTGGAGGGGCAGGAACCATGGGCCGAGGGGGGCGGTTAGACTGTGCTTTCGGAGACTTTGGCCCGTCTGTAATACTGCCATCCGACTGCGAGAGTTGCCTACTGGCGTTAGTCAGTTTTGGTTCGTCCAATTCGGCATCCTTGCCGCCGGAACTGTGCGTCCTTTGTACGGTTGCACGTGGCTCCTCTTCATTTCCACCCACTTGAATCACCGTCGGATGTTGTTTGTCCACTGTGTAAATGTGCGTACGTTCTAATACTGTGGGTGCCACCTCCGTTCCCTCTGCGAGAGACGACCTTTGGCCACGGAAGCTTTGTGGGCGTAGAGTAGCTGGCCGCTCTGGTACCGCTGGCTTATGACGTAGTTGGACGTCTTCTGTCTCTGGCGCGGGGACTATAGTCCTGGGTGCTGCAACCGGCCGAGGTGGTGGTTGGCCCGTGGGTTTAGGAATTTGAATTCTGACAGGTTTGTCTTTCTCTGCTCCCAGGGATGCCGGCCCACTTATATCGCCGATGATTTTCATTCTCCCTACTACCCCCGTTTGTGCAGTCATATTCTTGACTACTAGCGTGTCTTTATCGTTTTTGAAGTCAAACTTCTCTTTTTCGAACTCAAAGCTTTGTCGACGAGTATCTGTCAGGTTCTCTCTGCTTCCGCTGCGTGATGCTTCCTCTTTCAAAGCCTTACTTTGTCGGTACGTCGACCTGTTTATAGTTTGTACGCCAGTGATAACTTTTCCAGTTTCTGATATAACCGGCCTCGGTGGTTTAGCAGGTTTTTCATTTTCTTTTGTTACGGTGAGCTCCTTAGTTTCTGTGACTTGCGTTTGTGCTTCAGCTTTTTTCTTGTCTGGAGTGAAGTTAGGAGGCACAGGGGCGAGAGGCTTATTTTTCCGCCTCATTATTGGTTTAGGACTTCCATGCGGTGGACTAGATTGATCAGACAAAGAACTGTTCGATTGTGCTTTTTTAATGTCGTTTTCCAGTAAAATTAAACTAGTGTCGTGACTGTTACTGCGAGAGTGTCGGCCGGGACCGTCCACCGTAGATTTGTTGGACGCTTGATGATTATAATCGAATAGGGACTTGCTCATGCTATTGAAATCTCCATTCGACTGTTCCTGATTAAGAGCAGCGGTTTGGTTGTAGCCCTGTCCAAAGTTTGACGTAAATCCGTAGTCTTGATCAGAGCATTGATATGGGAGTAGGTGTTCTTTGGTAAAAGAAATGAAAAAGTTGATATCGTCTTTAAAGAACCAGTCGGCATGCTTGATCAGAAGTTCAACGACGCAATTGACAGCCGTAGTGATGTTCATATCGAAGGTACTCTCGTCCACGGCCCAAAGAAGATTGGGAGCTATGACAATGGCCAAATTTGAGGGAGTCATTTTGTTTGTGCTTTGATTTTGTGTCAAGGCGGATAAAAACTTAATTAGATAGCGAAGATTTTGGAAGTTTGCATCTGGAAGTAAGTGTATCGCTTCCCAAAGGGAATTGAGTCGGGCTTGTTCCGTTGGTTGTCGTGATGCGATAATAAAGTTTTCGTAGAGCCTGAATGTTAATAGGGGTTCCGGTAACTCCCTGAGATAAGATTTAAGCACAGAAGCTACGACGTGCATATCTTTATAATCTGATGGTAGTGGGACATTAAATAAACCAGCGTCTAAGGATAA
Source organism: Pieris brassicae (assembly GCF_905147105.1). NCBI lineage: Eukaryota > Metazoa > Arthropoda > Insecta > Lepidoptera > Pieridae > Pieris > Pieris brassicae. Next base: position 15,457,720 of record NC_059674.1, read on the forward strand.
CTTCATGCGTCTTACTTTTGAAGTACCTGTAAAATAATTAATTATATTTGAAACTTTTTTTAATATGCATCTAAATTGCTAAGAATGTGTCATTTTGATAGATACACAGCTCGGTCCCTCTAACCCGCGAAATGTGTTACTGTAAATATTAGATTTTTCTTAAATAAAACGTACCACCAGCAATCCTAAAAAGCCCTTCTTCATTAAGCGCCAGCTCGTGTAATGTGCAAACACAAATCTCTATTGGAAAGGCGATAGTGCGACTAGTCACGCGCAAATGCTCTTCCAGTGGGTACCCAAATACTGGCTTCACCGAACTGTCATCTAAAAAAGTATTACATAAAAATTGCATATTCTAAAACTAATCGACACATTGGTAAAAAAAATGCAAGTATCCATTACGTTTGAGAATGTAAAATATTTCCTTATTTGGGCTAGCTATGATGTAACAAACGCCTACACCGTTGACGACCTGAGACAAATTCCTGAGGGAACAAATGACAGCATTGATTCGGCAAAATCAGATTGTCACACACAATAATTCTTTGCATACAGGTCAATAAAATGTAATATTATACCATTCTACGAGCCAAGCCATAGGCACTCTCTTCAACATTTTCATATAGCAATAAAAAAAAATTATATCCTAACGCGGGTTAATAATAAATAGTGTACATAATAATTTGTTTATTATTTAAAACATGTCCACTGATCCAGGAACCGTACAACCATATAACATGAAATCCATTCATAGGCTAATAAAACCAGAGACAACATTCAAAGTTACAACTGTAAGGTTGAGAATTGAATGCAATAACTCTTGTAAATGGGCACAAGCAATAAAACTTCCTAAAGTGCGTGTAAATGATTTATTGTCTCACGCAGGATTAACTTGCTCAATTAAATGGTACCAAGAACGTTCTTATTAATTTAGGTGTTCGTATTAATCACTACTTGCACTCAACTTCATTACGTAAATTATATTTTTACAATTGAAATGACTGGAGTAGTATTCAATAACTTTCATTAAATAATATAAAACACTAACATTTATTTTTAGTTTGAAGTTTTTTGTACTCTGAGGACTAAAGACTTCTATGTTAAATATCAAACGTAAGAAACCACAGTCTATTTCATTAGTATGGATCATGCAACTAAGTTTTATTGATTGAGGATAAAGTAACGTCAAAACGAGAAGCAAATATTATTTCCTACTTACTTATAAATCTTTCAAGTTCCGGGACGGTATCCTGCAATGAATGCAGCGCCGATTCATGGTAAGCTCTCTGTAACTTCACATACTGAAGGAGAGTGTGCGCCAGCTGCGCTTCCTTCGCGACCAGCGCAAACATATCAGCAGCTAATGCATCCCTTGCTGCCTCCACTTTGTTACCCGCATCTTCGTATTCCTCTTTAGCGGCACTTAACTTAGTTGGATTCTCTTCTTTTTGACGCTCGAGGTGCTAAAAATATTTAGCATATCATATGATATATATATATATATATATATATATATATATGTCGCAGCTAACTAGCCCAATTAGCCGTTCAATGAACAGCCTAGCCTTTTAACTAACGGCCTGAAAGATATTCAGCGTTTGTCACAACATTTAATAAACTGGCTGGCTAATGCTTGGGCCATTCGTTCGATACAGTCATTATTTGGCAGAAATATAAAAGATAAAACATATGACTCAAAATATATTTCTTTTAAAATTAAATTGCTTAAGTCAAATTCACATTATTATTGTAACTACACTCTTTCATTGTACTTGTTGGAGAACACCATCAAGGTTGTGGTTTTCCCAGGCCATGTTGACAGTTTGAAGAGTTTCGTTTCGAATTTGAGAGTGGCAGGAAGTGGAATTAAATTTAAATTAACATTCAACGGACTAACAAGTAATGAAACTTCATTGATCCAAGTCATTTGCCTAGTTGTTTGATCAACTGCGTGAACATCTTTCAGGCCGCTAGATAAACGGCTAATTGAATGGCTGATTAAGCTAGTTGACTGTGACATATATACATATTTTTTGTAAATATTCCGATGTAGCATGTAATTTTAGTCTGAATAATTCAAATGTTTCAATTATCTAGCATTATTTACAACTAAGACAGTAGATCCTTAGTATTGAGGAAGATTGAGAGTCCAGTATGTCAGAACTGTATTAGATTTTGACATATTATATAATTGTGAATTTTAAGGAGTGATGGTGGTGTGACAGTCTCTAATTTCTGTCTGTCAAGACTTAATACAACAAAATTTGCAAAAAGGTTTGTAGCAGGTTGTACTAATAATAATGATACTGATAATAGTACCAAGTAATTGTTTGTATAATAAATAATCTATGTGTCAAGCAAGACAGAATTTATTTAAATGAATTTTTTATTCTTCAATGAGCATTATAAACAATGTTTCTCATATCTGACATTACTTTAAGGTAAATTTTTGTTTAAATTGATAATTTAATATAGTTATTTTAATAAGGTATACCCAAAATAATGGCTTAAAATATATAAACATTTTGATTTTTAACTTTATTTATAAAGAATATACTATCAGCAAGTCATTGGATTAGATAAGAGGTACTATAATAGTGTTATATAATATTTGAACAGATTACATATGAAGCATCAAATAAATATTTTTATTTCTTTCACTATTATAACAAAGGCAATTAATATGACAAGGACTTGACAAATAAACTAATTATGTGTTATTATATGACTAGTTTCTTTGTGTACAGAATTGTTATCCAAAATAAATATTTATAATAAGTAAAATCACTTAGCAGTGGCTTTGGTTTTTCCTTGATATCTTTATATCTAGCAGCATACTGATATTTAAAAATATGATATATATACAAGCTATATTTAGTAATACACTAATTTATTTTTCAAGGAATATAATGTATTAAAAGTTAGTAAAAACCTCCTATGAAATATAAGGTCCAATTAGTTATCTACTGATTAGAAAGCATAGGGCAGCAAAAGAGTGTTTGATGCTGCCATTTGGATATACAGTAAACTTATACAAATCATTACTAAATGCCACATGTAACTGTTCACCCTTAGTGAAGAATGACTAGTAGAAAAGTTGTAATTCTAGTTCAATCTCAATAATGTCTAATTTAATAAACAATATCTATAATCAGTTTAATTAATAGATATTAATATGAAGTTACAATTAACAATAATAATTATGTTGTTTTGATGTTGCAGTTTAGATAACTACGGAGCATATTGCAGACATTGCAATCATACCACAGTCATGGATTTAATTATATACGATTGGTGATGTTCATTTATGTCAGAATACATAATTTAGTGATCTTTTATATCTAAATTAACTTATTCGAAATATATATAGCCATAATTAATAAAACTTACATTATATCTGCTTGCTGCTGATTCTTTCTCATTCATAAGACGGCTTAGTTGCTTTTTTGCCTTCATGATAGCAGGCAAATCTGTTTCACTAATTGTTGTAAGTGGTGCACATACTAATTGTTCAACTTTTAACTCATGCTCAGCAATTTCATTTGCAAGAAATTTCTCAGTTTTTCCTGTGTAATTAGAAAATATTCTATTTAAATTCTCATAATAAACTTGAAACAATTAACTTTGCTGATCCTATTACAAACCACTTACCACATTCGTACAAAATATATTTAAGGATACTATCGTCATCATCATAGTTGCTCGCTTCACACATTGACAAGCCTAATAGGTATTCTGGAAGTTTTTTCAGCCTTTTTTCTCGAGCTGCAGGGTCTTGACCCTGAGTATTTCCAGCTCCCGTTGACAACCTCTTGCTAAGCAATTGTAATGCATTTCTAAGGTGCTCTACTTTTCTGTCTGCTGTTTGTAGTTCATCTGGCAAGATCTCACCTTTGCCTGATCTGAAGATATAATATACATATTGCATATATTTTTCAGAACAGTCAATAAAACAGGGAAACAAAGATATTAAATTATGATTTATGTATCTTCATTTTGCGTTATCAATATTTACCGTTTCATCTATACTTTTTTAATATACAAATATCATCAACATAACTGTATGCAAATTTCGTAGCTGTAAAGAAATGGAAATCTTATCAAACAAGATAAATACCTCGAAAACGTTTGGTCGGCTAGCTGTTTTACTCTGTAGAACTGTTTCTTCATTTTCTTAAATTTGATACAGTTTTCTTCCCACTTTAGAAGGTCATTGGACTAAGATCACCACAATAAAATCAAGATATCGCCGAAAAGAACGTAACTAATGTCAGCACGCCAATGAGATCATCTTCACATTCTTAGCACAGCTATCATACTTTAGTTTATCCAATAAGGCACTACATTTCAATATTCACATAAATTTAAAATCACAACACTTTTTAGACCAAAAATTTATAAGAAATCGTTCAAATACTGCCGAATTCAGTAAATTATAAATGATTCAGAAAAATAAATGTCACAGACACAGACATAAAGAGATGTGACAGAGTCAAAAGTTTTAAAAACTACATTATATGATTTTGATCCACATCTGTTTATGATCTCTATAAGGATTTGGGTTAAAAGATATCTTTCCGTTTACGACATTTTCTCCCAATAATAAGAAAAGACATATTTAGTTTTTTTTACAATTACATTAGCAATCTGTGACTTCTTTATCTAGCTAGATTCGTAGCTACGAATGTAGATTTCAGCTGTCTATGTCACTTTGACTTTGATGTAAGATCATATTTACAAAATAGTAATGGCATCCAATAAGTGATGATTTAACGTTACTGTCATTGATCCAAACAAATATAGCTTTTATGTAAAGCCAGTATAATACTAATTTGGCGAATCAAATATCTTTATTTACTTTGGTTGTGGATTTGAGGAGGGAGTTCGTTTAGTATTTTGGAGAATGCAACCCAAACTATTTATTATAAAAGCGTACGCGTTTCGTTCAACAGTGTAATATCTTTTTGTTCTTTTATTATTGTTTTTTTTCTCTTCATTATAAACTAATCACCTTCAATACTCACGCATATAATAGAAAGAAGACAGTGTTTATTTTTCACATATTAAATCCAATTGAAAATCTTTCACGATGGAGAGAAAATTTATGAATGTTATTTTACTTGGGTTCGGATTTATGTTCGTTTTTACTGCATTTCAAACTATGGGAAACATTGAGGTATGTAAACATATTATGTACTTTAGGTCTTAGAACTTTTATTGTAGTTACAAATTTACATATTCAAATATGTACAAAGTTTTTACTTAAACATATACCCTCCAATTATTTTCACCAATTTTCTATAAGGATGTCCTACATTCAAATAAACATTAATTTTTAACTATTACTACAATATACTTACTGACTTATACTTTCACAATTAACCTTCAGTAAGTAAGCAATATTATAGTATCATACATATAGTGTAGGGTATATTAATTGGCCTTAATATATTTATAGAGTACTGAGTCTTTAAAATATTCATAACATATAATTTGTTTTAATACCTATGTAAAGGGTAAGATATATATATATATATATATATATATATTACTATGCTATATATATATATTACCCAGTATTGCATATAAACATATATATTTTTAGATTATGTACTTAACATCTATGGATAAAATTAAATATATATTTGATCTATGAATGATAGAGATACATTTGCATTTAAGTTTGAATTTTTTTTCATTTTACAGAAACAGATTAAGTTAAAGTTCCTAAATCATATAGTTGGCTAGTTACAAAACAATCTAGAACAATAATTAACTAATTTACAATAACGAACCATAAACCAGAAACAAGCCTCCTTCCATACTGTTTACGTAGGTAAAAAAATAAAGGTCGACATTCCACAAAGGCCGTCACTTGGAGGTGTGTACTCCACGCGACGTGCGTAACATACACAACGACGCCGCCCGCATTTGTTGGTATATTTACAAATTTATTAACTTTTTCTTCTCGAGTATATACAGCGAATAAACAATTGAAATCTTCTCTTTCAAGGGATTGTACAAGCTTTACCTCATTTATCTTATTTTCAAAGCTAGTACTACTAAATACTAGTTGAAGTGGCAACCGTTTAGTATAAAATTTTCTAAATTGTCTACCGTTTTTCTGTACAGTCATATGTATTTTCTAACCAATATACATATGTAATATTCCCCTTAACAAAATCGTTATTAGGATCATATTAATATACTAAGCAAATAATTATACCTAGTCTCAACGGGAAAGAGCCGCGATTATATGGAAAGTCGCATTTTACGTCGCACGCAATTCAACTAGAAGTCCAAAGAAACGACTTCAAGAGTAATTATAAATGTTATGTTTTGTTACAATTGAAAGCGCAATATTATCGCGAAATCCAAAGTGATTAGTGGACCAATAATATTATGTATTATATATAGGTAGGAAAGTCTGATCAAAACGGGTTTGTACCGTGCTTATTATGTAAGCTTTATTTGAGATTATCGACACGCTTGTATAACCCAAATATAATAGTATACATATTTTGTTTTTTGAACTTTTACATAAGAGCAATATGCGTCTTATTCTTGAGATTACTTTCAAGGTTTTGTATACGATAAAGGGGTATGATTGAGACATTACTTGGTATTTAGGTGAAGGCCTATTCGGGCCAGTTTTAGGGTTAACATAGTATGCTAGATCTATCAAATATGTTTATCTAAGAGTTTCAAATCTGTTCTATCCCGCATATACATATTATTTGACTAAAATACGGCCTGATTTCAATTCAACTACGTTAAACGTTGGTTGAAGCTTTTTCTCATACGAAGTGTGGGTTAATTAACGAAGAATATATGAAATAAATAAACTTTAGTAGAAGGAAAATGGCTATCAAATAAAATCCATGGCAAAGATAAAAGAGAAATCGTTTCCGGCATTCTAATATCTTCCGTTATAATCAGGAAAATACAATCAATAATGCCTTACAGTGTACTTTGCTGCAATAGATACAATATTGCTTTCTTAATTACAAATGCATGTACAATTTCTATATATATTTAAATGTCTTTGCTTGTATATTACTTACTATTCACATCGTTTACTGAATAATTACATAATTTATCTTTCTGCATGAGAACAAAGGAATAGGAAAGCGTATCGAATTCTTAATCTCACGATTAACATAAAAATTAGTTTTCATACTAGTAATAAGTTGTAAACATTCGTTTGAAATTTTAAATATGATTTGAGATCAACGGTTACTAGTATTTCCTAGACTTGGCAACAACAAACGCATTATTTTTTAAGTAACAATAGTGTGATATTTCAAAGATATATTTTGTATACAATTTATTTAAATAATTCATACTGTAATACAATGTGTTTCTGTTTCAAGTTTAATGAACTTCAGCAATATAGATATCGCATTATCTTTTTTCTATTTGTTTTATCGTTAATTCTTTACTTGCCTAGGGTTGTTGTCTTCTGTACTTGTTGAGACACAGTCATTTATGTAATCCTTGGGTTATCGGAAAATTTAAGTGATAGAAATCATTGGATCTTATCGTGTTATTTCACTCGATAATATGAAGGATTCTCAATTCTGGATGTAGGTCAAGCTGATTTAATTGACGTGATAGCACCCAGGGCCTGCTATTCAATAACATGTCATGAAGATGACATTGTTATCAGCGCAGTAATTGACTCGCAATTAAATTTTGTTTTGGTATATTTATCTAATTAGTATTATTTATAATAAGGCCTTTACAATAGTCGCGCATCTAGAAAGAAAGAAAATTAATAAGTAGTACCCACATTTTTTAAGAGGCAAACACAGCATGATTTGTTCGAACTAATATTAAGTAACAAAATACATGAAAACTTAACTCATCTAATTATAAAAATATTTTGCGAATCTGTGGGAAAGTGGAAAGGGTCAATTGACAAATTTATTTGTTAGCATACACATACTGGAAATAGTAGAATTAGAACCTAGGAGGCTTAATCTTATAGATAATTAATTTAAAGTTTATTATTAACTTAATTAATTAAAACTTAATTCGTCCAACTACACTGGTGTATAAAGTTATCCCTAAAAATAATGTTTAATAATCGTGATTTAAAAACTTAAACTCCTGTGAATTATAAAAACTTCTAATATATTTTAAAGTTGCGTAAGATTTACTGTTATACCATATATTTATACCACCATAAGTTTAACATATTCGTTACAGTTCAATACGGTGCCAATTTTTAGGTATGATTTATGTTGAACAAATAAATATTTACTATGAACAAATAAATGCACAAAGAAATTATATACCTAGAAAATAATGCACTTTGAGTGAGTAAATGCAATCACGTGTTGACGAGAAAATTGCAATGTATTTCCACAGAGGAAAATCGATTGCTTCGTCTTCAGTAACAATATATTAACGACATACTTTAGGATGTCTTTTGAAAACCTTTCATGTTAATACTATTTGATAATAGACTCCACATAAAAATATTCATTGGCCACATGTGTTTTGGGAGTCAGTTCTGCCCTTAACTCGCTAATAATGTACATTCCTTTCGGCGGTATACAAACCATCACAGCTTATTTTTAAATAATAAATCATTGTAAACAGAAAAATAAACATTAAGTTATTTACCTCATTGTGCTAGCTGCTGCAGGTGCTGCTGCATGGTTGACTCATGAGGTCTCGAAAACACTGCCATTGCATTTAAATGGAATGTATATTTTTTGTAGTAATTGAAAGATATGCAAGTTAATGTAGGATATAAAAAAAGGGCTCAACTGTTATATTTACTTCAAGTTAGTTCTCCAATCGATGCTCGGCCAGAAGAACTCTGACGGACGTTGTTAACCTATAGAGATTATTGTATGTTTTGCTGTTTGTATTATTTATACACCCATAAATAAATTTATAGTGGATTTATTAGCTAATTTGTAATAATGTCGTAAAAATATTGTATTATGTCGTAAGTCAGTCATTTCAGTGTACCTCGTGGGTGGGCTTTTAGGTCACAACGTAAACTTCGACATTTAATTATGACCAAATATAATTTTATAACTTCAAATGCATATTTATGAACATTGTCAAACTGTTGCGAAAGTTTAAAAAAATGTTCATGTCTGTATTCCGATTTTGTTAATAAATTAGGTGTACCTTCAGGGTAAGTAAAATTCTAAATAATTACTCTTTAATGGGAATCTAAAACGATAGTGGTAACCCTAGCCTATCATGACCTAAGCAAGACAAAAGTTGGTTTATATTCCATTAAATAATAAAAAATCACTATGAGGACATATTACAAATAGTATTGGAAAAGGTAGAATGTGATGTAGAAGCCCGACTCCAACTAAAAAAATATATTATTCCACCGGTAATTGAAGCCAGGACATCTGGAACACACAAATTTAATACAAAATAATTTAAAGTGTTATTTTTGAAAGTTTTGCAATTCTGGTTATTCCATCGCCTTGATGCGAAATGAAAGTTTTGCCCTTTTTCGGTCATTCATTTATGTAATTTATTCCCGCCCACAATGATTAAGTATATCAATAAAAATATTTTAGATGTGTACGATATTCTTTTTTTTAAATTGGAATTCGTAACCTATTTTTCAACAAATTTCTTAAAGAAATAAATACAATACAAAGTAATTTGGAACTTACATTCGTTACATTGGGAACTATAGCATTTTATGCTTTTCAACCATTGCATCAGTGAAACACTTGTTCCTACTACATTCATATGTATTATAGACACAAAATTAACGTGAGTTAGACACAGATGGCTGATAGTTTTCTTATAAATTATCAAGGCAAATGCAGAAATCTGAAACCGAGGCCCATTACGGTTTTGGTGTCATTGGATTTTTATATAAATAATTTATTACGTATTGGGTTTTAGTATAATATAAAACAGAAATATAACTTTAAATGGAGTTAATCGATGTCACGTCCGAAACTTTATGATACAGCAAGACATTGACATTTCACACGGTCAAGATTCTTATTATCTTTTTCGCTTATAGTGTTGCGATAAAATACTAAAAATATATTGAAAGCCGTTCCATTTATTTTTATCAATTAAAGCTCGTGTAGAGCACGTTGTGAACTGAACCATTTTACATTAGTTTAGATCAATAAAAAGACGATTTAAAATCGATTGCCCTTATCTATATTTCGTAAACTAGTTCTATATTTAGAAGCATACATACAAACATTAGTATAAATATACATAAAGGGAAACTTCTATGTAATGTAATGTATGCTAAATGTAGTAATTAATATTATAGTACAACCTTTTTATGTATAATTACATACGTGAGTATGTCACTGAACTCCTCTTGAACTGCTGTACCGATTTGAATGATATTTTTGCATGCGTTTGGGTGGCTCACTGGATGGGGTTGATAGCACTGCAGTCGGTACTTTCATACTTTGTTTAATATCCTAATCGCTTGAAATATCATGCAGGTCAACGTCTGTCGGGTCCACTAGCAGATTATAAGATCGTAGTTCAATAGACGATAACGTTTTTTTGTTATTAAATTAGAATAGATATTTGTCTAGGCTAGGTAATGGTATCTATGTTTACTACATTTGTATATTTATTCTCAGAAAACGATTCTGGACAGCATAAGGCAAGATGACAGCACGTTTACAGCCGATGGATACACGTCCTTGGCCATCATCTACGCGACCCTCGCTGTTTGTAACTGGATGGCACCTTCCGTGATCACAATAACTGGGCCCAGAGGGGCAATGCTTATAGGAGCTGTGACTTATTTGTAAGTATGACGAACTGTTTTGCGAATTCAAATAAACTAGGCAGACCCCTCCTTAAAAAATCTATGATGACCTCCTGAACGAAAAATTTTAGGGGGTAAGGAGCAATCATTTATAGTTATTATAAGAATATATGTCACAAACATAGATTACGTTATTCGTAATTATAGATGTTGGAAACTTTTAGCATTGCCGCTTTTGCAGTAATTTGATATGAATTTCATGTACGTTTAACCTAAGTAAAGTTTTGTATAAAAGCTTTCATTAAAATCATCATATGCAATTTAAATTATAACCGCTCTTAGGATTTGATAAACTGTTTATCATGACCTTCGTCGGTTAGCGATAGAACATAAAGCTGACAGTTATACACGTGTCGTAATAATATATCGTAGAGATAAATATCCTTGTTAAATACTACAATTAGTTAGTATTTATAATATTATTATTACAAAAAAATATTAAGTTAGAGAATGTGTATATAAGGAACACAAAACACTTTTAAGCACAGGCTCAAAATTATCACATTGCAATAGCAGACTTTCACTAGCAATATTGTAACTACTGGTCATGTGTCTCGTAACAACAACAAAAACAAGTGAACGCGACAAGCCACAGTGTACGCTATACAAAAATATTATTAGTTAGAGAAAATATAAAATATTAGCACCTGACCTATTATTTATATATATATATATATATATATATAGATACCTTACCGGGTTAGAATTCAACAATCTTTATTTTACAGAATAAAAATTATAAAACTGTTAACACTTTTTATCTCTCAGGTATACAGTATTAATTTAATTTCGTTTCTTAATACTATTATTTCTGTATTATATACATACGTGTAGATGTATAGTAACATTGCGTCGCGAAACACGTGGGCTGTTTACCGTTGAGCAACCAAGGCGAATCGCTGCATAAATCTATCGATTTTGTTCTGAATTCTTAACAAGGCTTTGTTTTTATCACATATTTTACATTGTGAAATAACCTTTTTTTAATAATATTGTAATTTTGACACCTACTACACAGTTCACCCTTGTTAATTCGGTCGCAGCGTAGTCTTTTGTTTACAGTATAGCAGTATATATATAGTAGTAGGGTGTTACACGGTAAATAAACTATTAAAAATTCGAATAGGAGAGACTGAAACAACCAAAGAATTAAGGATTTATAATAACTTTATTTGCTTAGTAAGTTTAATTAGGAAGTTAGGCTTTGGTCGAGTATTGTTGGTCTTAAACCGGTTTGTGCATTTGATAATCAATGAAGTTTGATTTTATACTTGCAACTGTAAACATAGAATGTTTATCGTAGCGTTTACATTATCAAATTTTTTGAGCTACTTTTTACAATCTTTGAGACGGTAAATCACATTTAGTATTTTCATTTCCGTTTGACGGCAACAACATCTAATTTGGCATTGGAAGATGGTTGGCCTTTGGTTTCTGGAAACTACTTCATATTCATTAGGCACTTGAGTTAAGTGACATTTAAAATAGCGATAACGTGGTCACGGATAACGTTTATTGAAAAGTGGTACCCGATCTTAGTGGGTCATATTAGGCATAATGTTTGACATTAGATTTTCTATAAAATTTGAAGGTACCAAAACGTTCTGGTTGCAGAATAAGCATATTGGTTACGGGTTAGTGAAATTCTCATAACAATAAGATTCACAAATGTAAATCTGATTCTTTATAATATTGTCTTATTCATCAGAGTTCTTAACATTACATACAGCACACTTTTTCAGCTTTCACAATTTTACATTATTTATGCTTAACTAAACTTTTCTCCCGTTTTTTAGTTGATACAGTCCATAAAGCGCCGTAACAATGTATTAATACATTTCAACATAAGTATTCTTGTGACAAACAAATTAATATCTTTTTTCTTGACTAATTAATAATTATGATTACAGCAAAAAATTTAACGTGTTTTAAAAGTGATTAAATGCATGTTAATAGTTTCTGCTGTTAAAAAACAAAATGAATGAGAAAGTTATATAATAGACATATTTATATAATAGTTGCATATATTTACATTCTACTTGAGACATACACTATTTGTTTTTAACTTATATAATATTTATTAGATAAAACAATTTCTTAACTAAACCAAATTTATGGAATTTTGTTTATATTTTTCGTGTGATTATATATAGCTTTTTTCACTAGAATTTAAAACAATTTTGTGCCGTATCAGTTATTAAGACTAAGTGTAAATTACGAAAGTGTCACGAATTAAGTCTGTAAGTTCTGTGAAAATCAAGTCAAGAATACAATTCAAGTAATATTATTAAGGGAAATATTTGTATGTAACGATGAAGGAAGACCATAAATGCGATGGGCTGAAGACATATCCATAAAGAAAGTTAAGGTCTCTCCCCAAAAGGGGTTCATACTAGACACGAAACAATTAAAATAACATTCAAATATTCACCATTAGACTACCTACTTCATTATCCCCAAGTAAGATTCCTTCTGGCGACGCGTTTGGATCCAATATACCAATGGTGCTACAACGTTTTAGGTCAAGGGCCTCAGGTTTTTCTATCTTTTGAACATTTCTAATAGGCAAGTGGGTGATCAACCTTCTGTGCCTGACACACTCCACACTTTTTGGTTTTAAGTCAGTTTTCTCACGATGTTTTCCTACACGGTACGAGCGTGTCTTTAATGCGCGCATAGGCAGAAAGTCTCGAAAGACATTGATGCTCGAAAGCCGGGTATCGAACCTACGACCCCGTCGCACGTTGAATCATCAGACCAACAGCCTTTGGTTCCAAAGAATGTTTAAAATATAAGCTTATTGTAAAGTATTAAAATTAGAAGTTAAGTTGGCGCCCTCAGTCTAGAATGTCATATCAATAATTATTTATTAACGAATAAATTAACTCATAGAATAACAATTACGCTCCAGTTTCACATTCACTCTATCAAGGATTTGTACTTTTTGTTGGTTTAATAGGTGCAGCTACGTGTAAGCAAGCTAAATATTTTGACCGTATTTAGTCGTCATTTAGTAGTTTAAGGTATTTTTGTGGCAAATTAAATGTTTTTGTCCGTCGTGAACTTTGTAATATCCGTCAATTATAAATGACACAGAAAATGTGTTCTTGTCTATGGAAATTACATTTTTTTTAAAATTTTTACCATCGACAAACCAATGTATGAATGATCCTTTTTTGCAAACTTGTATTCATTTAAGAATAATATCAGATTCCCGACTTCTTAGCTCGTTCACTCATTATTTATAAGTCTATGAAATTTTAAGTCTACTGCATTGCAGTCATGTACAACAGGTATCGGAGTTACGCAAGTGACTATAACATTTTATAGGTTATTATAGCTCGTACCTACTAGTTTGATATTAATTATAGACCAGTTGCATTTGCTACGAAATGTGTAAAGACCTTACCATGACCAAAGTTTCACTTTTCAAGTAATAATGTATCGTAATAATTACTACTAGTATTTTAAATATAGAAACTGATAATGGTTATAACTTATGATTCAACAATAGTATTTATTCCCTTTCATTAAAGAAACATATATGTACCTATTGAATATTGAAAACAAAAGGTATGTCCTAGTGACTTCAGCGTGCGACTCTATGTGTGTGTTATGCAGAAGTCTGATCGCTTACTTGTCTATAAACTAGAAATAATTAATGAAACGTTTGCTATCTTTATTACCTACTACTAGGCATAATTTGATAGATTTTGTTACTGTAAGAGAAATATACGTACTTGAAATAACTTGTTAAGATCTTCTTGAACTCACAACATTCAATGTCCGTGCCAGAACCAACATTGGGTTCCGAGAGCCTCTTCACAGGACGTGTTCTGCTTTAGATTCTGTCAATAACATTGACCCTTTTTCGCACTCCTCTACTGCTTTATTTAAAAATAATTTAAAACAACTGTTAACGTCATATACCTTGTATCGTCTGTGTATGTTTGTCGTTGTCCGGTTTTATAAATTTTGTGCTGTCACATTTTGTTTTTTTTTACTTTGCTCTGTATCACATTTTTTAGTAGTGAAACTTTTTGTGGATACATCCAATGTGTCTATTTTATGTTTTAACTTAACTTTTATTTATTGTATTTTATTTATTATCTGTTTTGTAACCAAATAAATAAATATAGAATGCTATACGTGAGGGTTGCTTTATTTGTGTACCTATGTCCTCAGGTCTTTGTTTTTTACATTTACTATAGATATACTATAGAGAATAATAAAATATTAACAGTATTTACCTATAGTCAAGTTTCGAAGTATCTTCAGTCTCGATTTTAGGAGTTACGAGTTTGCAAATATTAAAACGATTTTTTTTTTGCATTCCGTCTTTGTATCAACAACTTCTGTAACTCTACTTACTTTACATACCTGAATTTTATGATTATAGTCTATTTAGACAATAATTAAACTTAATTATCATATTAAATGCAACATAAATAACTCGTTTGTTTGAGAAATACATAACAATATGAAACAAAAATTTGACTTTATATAAAACGAAATAGAATTTTTTAATAAGAGCTGCTATTAGTCTATCGATTTACAGGACTGTTTCACAGGAAAATATGATTGTTAATTAGACTATTCGAAAATTTATTTGGAATTTCAATTTCAGTTTTTCATAATTTTTTTTTGAAAATTTATTTACTGTTAACAATTTTTTTTATTAATAATACTGTATTAACTTTATTACAGATTCTTCATAATAACATTCCTGTTTCCTCGAACATGGTTACTCTATGTGGCGAGCGTCTTAATCGGCGCAGGAGCAGCCGCCATTTGGACCGGCCAGGGTAACTACCTCACACTCAACAGTGATGCTGACACCATATCCAGAAATTCCGGGGTTTTCTGGGCTATGTTACAATGCAGGTAAAGTCAAACATGTTATTTATAGATTTTCAGGAGGGCCATGATCAAAACTGTTTGAATATTTTTTAAAATCTTAAACATTCCTCTGACCCAGAAAGATTTACCTTTTTTTTGTCGTACTCACTTATTTTGGAAAAATAATTTGGCCATTACTTCGCAAATACAATTCTACATATATACTTCGTGGTTTATAAACTGGATCATTGTTAATGTAGCTTGAAAAATCGATAAGGTTTTGCATAGTTCGAAACAGGAACTAGAGGGCTACGGCCTACGGTCTCGAAACATTTAACTCAATGCCGTGTAAACCGGCTCTAAGAAAGAACCACACATTTCGACACTTTCGTGTTCTATTATAAGCCTATTTTGTATGAAAAATAAAGAGCGTGGCTATTTATAACTTCATTAATTGTTTTACTACTAACTTGAAATAAATTACCCACACTTTGAGGGATCCTGTGGAAATAAATTAGTCTAATATCATCTGTCCATTGGAATTACCGTAGTCTAAATAGGTGTAATATAAAGTAGGACCTCTTTTAAAATTGTATTTTTCTTTTTTCAGTTTGTTCTTTGGTAACCTCTTCGTATTCATAAAGTTCCAAGGGAAAACTCATATAGATCTTGAGACCCGTAACGTGGTGTTTGGTGCATTAACAGCTGTGTCTGCTGTCGGTATTGTTTTCCTGCTGCTTTTGAGGCCGACACGACGGGCTCCGGCTATTGACGATGTCAAGGTGAATAATTTAATTGCAAAATCTTTTAACATATATTGCAATTTATACCTTTATTTATAGTATGTTTTATTAAAAATTGATAGATCAGTTTTCGGAATTCTGTTACTAGGCGTTATACAAATAAATAATTACATACAATATCTATGAAAAAATGAGTCGACGGAATAGAACTGTTTCTATATACAGAAATGAATAGATTTCTTACGTGTATTTATACTTGACTTGTCCTATGACCCCTGGATGCGGCAGTGGGTGTCCACAGTAGGCCTCCAATGCCTCCGGTCTTGAGCTTAACATTATCCTCGCTCTAAGTTATGCAAGTCGTTTATTTAACGTTAAATGTATAAAAAGGCTTTCGAAACTTTCTCTAAAACGCCAGGTCAAATTGACAAATCATATTTTTATTACTTAAGGAAATGAAGAAAATATCACGAGTACTTCCGGAAACATCGTGTCCAACATCCTTAAGGAAAATAATTATGTTGACTTTATTTATTCTGTATCTTAATGAATATATTTACTTTTAAGTAAGATGTAGGTAATGCAAACAAATTGTTTTATTTGTTTCTGTGATAGATGTTTATGCCTTTTAACTATGTCCGGGGTATAAATTAATTCTCTATGTATGCATAAGTTCAATTTATATAGTTATTAACATTTCGGTGTAAGGGTGTTAGGAGTCGATACTTCATTAAGTACGCATTGCGTACTAAGTTTTAATGCGGTTGTCAAATGTAATACGTTTTTGACATCTCCTTATAATAACTAAACAAGTCTAATTTCACGTTTTTAAATTAAGTAGGTACTCTTTTGTCTCTGTTTGTCAAATAGTATTTACGCTTGGTTGAAAAGTGACATTACTAGTAAAAACTATAGGGCTTAATAAACCCTATACCGTAATAAGCATAGACAAAATTGTAGAGAAGTATAAACTTGTATCAACTGAGAGAACTATTTATTTTATCAATATAGCTATTAAATATTTGTTGTGTAGTTGACCTTATGACCGATGTAAAGAAATTAACCTTTTCATGACGTATAAGAACATGCTTCGGATTTAAATGTATGGAAATATCCTGTGACCCATTGTAATCTTTGATTGAAATTCAGTTATTAGTTGCGTTACCATAAAAGCCGAAACCGGTCAAGGGTGACACGGTGTTCTCATCGGTTTAATATGGCAATTAATATTGTATTTTATGTTGCAGTGCGAAATCGTGGCCGAGCCGGAAGGTCCTTTGGATGCCTTCAAAGGCGCTATAAAGTTGTTCTGCACGCGTGATATGATTTTCTTGAGTGCCGCTTTTATTTATACCGGTAGGTTTAATATCAACTGGAGTTTTATTGATCTGTGGATGGCACGGAAGTATTATTTTACCAGTCCGAAATTTGTTACGGAGTCTCCTTTTATCTAGTCAGTTTTGATAGTTACATAGTGTCTATTAAGAATTATTCTATAAAAGTATTCAGATTTTTTGAAAGATGGTTTTTATTTGTGTTCCTGTGGCAAAGCACAGGGCGGTCATGCTTGTTTGCTAACTTTTATTCAATCCTAATAAAAAAACATACTACATGTTTAGCTAAATTCTAGTCTTTGACTATTTAAAAATTTCTTGGCATTTATTTTCAGGTGTTGAGTTATCCTTCTTCAGTGGAGTGTACAGTCCTAGTATTGGGTTTACATTGGCTATGGGCGAAAATGTTAAGCAACTCGTGGGTCTCTCTGGAGTATTCATTGGAATGGGAGAAGTTCTTGGTAAGAATAACAATACCTATTTTAAGAATAATAGGAAAACACCTAAATAAATTTCTGGTCAGGAAGTAAATTCTTCAACTAGTTAAAGATTGAACTTATTTTTTTTATTATTATTAGGAAACGATTCTTAATACTATCCTATATTTAGCAGATACATTTTTGTATTTGTTTCACTGATATTTTTTTCATTTCTAGCATTTTCAAATACAAATTTAAACTTTTTTTAGATAAAAACGTTTGTGACTATATATAAAGGGAAATAATTATTTTTGGGATTCAAACACCACATAGTTCAAAATCATTATTTTAAAGGTTACATGAAACTAAGCCATGGATGTAAATTTGTCGACCTAGACTCAGACTAAAAACTCAATCGATTTAAAATGAATTTCATATCTATGAGAACTTTCAGACAGGTTAAAAACTATTTAATTCTTATTTCAAAAATAATTTGATTACAGGTGGCGCCCTCTTCGGTATCCTAGGCAACAAAACAACTCGTTGGGGCCGGGACCCAATCGTGATCATGGGTTATTTCATCCACATGACAAGTTTCTTCCTCATATTCATCAATTTGCCCAATGTAGCTCCATTCGGTGACACAATGGACACCTCTTATATAACACCTTCGTCATACTTGGCCATGTTGTGCAGTTTCCTTCTTGGTTTCGGGGATGCCTGCTACAATACTCAGATTTATTCCATATTGGGCGGGAAATACTCTGACAATAGTACCTCAGCGTTTGCGCTGTTCAAGTTCACTCAGGTAAATTATTTATTTACTTCGTAATTTGAGATTTAACTACTGATTACTAAACCTCACTTGAGCATTTTAGCTGTCAAATATTTAAAAATGCTAGGTTGACTTGACTCGTGTTTAAAAATAGGAATAATAGACAAAAAATTCTAATAAAATTAATAATTTATTTTATCTACACACGTTTTTTGTTTACTTTATTATATGCAAATATGCGATTAGCCTTCTGTGTCTGATACACCATTTTTAAATTGAAGAGTTGCTGGTTTCCTCATAATATTTCCACCGTATAAGCATGTGTTGATGTCGTTGATAGATTTTTATTATTGTAATTTTTAATATGTATATTCTAACACGAAATTATTATGTTCCAGTCCTTAGCTGCAGCAGCTTGTTTCTTCTACTCATCCAAGGCCCTGCTTTCCGTCCAATTAGGTGTACTAGCAGTTTTAGCGTCTATTGGTACTGCAGCCTTTTGCCGAGTAGAATGGTCTGACAGAGCCAGAAGTCGTCTAGCCGTTGACAATGTCGATGACAAATTGTCACCTGTCACTCATTCTTTGGCTGAAAATGCGTTGCACTATGACTGAATTTGAAAAGATCAGATAAGTAAGGTGAGGTGTCCAGTCACCATTGTTGAATCGTGTTACCTTTAGGAATATTGACTTTCCATAATGATTTTAAGCATTAAAAAAATGTTAATTAAAAATCAAGAGCTTTTTAGTAAAATTTGTTTTAGTGATATTGACTGTAAATTTTTGTAAGATACTTAAATGACACTAAAATTTTGTACTGTATTATATGTATGTAGTTGTAGTAATGAAGTTGTTCCAATGAATATAGTTGTAGGAATACCATTACACTTTATTGGAAATCATTTGAAACCTTTTCAGGAGCAAGAAATTAGAATAGTATTTGCTATTGTTTAATTGTAAGTAATGTTGCAACATCCTCCATAATATGAATTAACAATGGCACTAATAAGAGAAGGCTAGAATAATATTTTTGGAAAGTATTATAAAATTAGCTATTTAATTGATATTATTAACATCTAATTTTAATGTAAATAAGGTAATTGATGGTAATTAATCTATGTAGAACATAGAAATTACTAACAGCTTTATTTTAAATAATAGATTAAAAATTTTACATAATGTTTTAAGTGTTGTATGTAATATAAGAATTTAATGTGATGTATAGATAAAAAAATTTAAAATAGGCAGATCATTCCAGTTTAATTTTTTAAAGTAAAATGGACATTATTTAATTTATCTAGTCAAGTTATTTGCTATATTTTCCTAAACACAACTGACTTAAAATTTCACTCTTCTTTTCAAACTACACGCAAACAAAAGAATAAAAGGTCCTATTAAATTTAAGTATATAAAATAATTATATTAATAAAAACAATTAAACAATTTTGTGTATTTTTTAAATTATAAATTGGGATTCCCAACAGTTAAGCATTTTAATTTGAAAATTCTATTAGATATGGGGTTTTAGTAAATCATTTTTTTTATTAAAATTAAAAAGAATATATGGTCATTTACCTGTTAGTCTTAAGTCTAATATTAAGTGTTTAAGAACGAAAATGCTTCTTTTCTTTTATACCTTATATTATTGATAGATGTAAAAGCAAAAACAAAAAATATATTCTAATACCTAAATCTAATAGATTATCTACTTTTTAGTTTCACTGTCATCCATTTCTCCTAGTTTAAAGTCTAATGGTTTATCATAGCCCATGATCTTAGCGTAATCTAGGGGGTCATTGAAATGCCGGGCTTCAATAAATAAAGGTTTGCCCTTAGCAAACATTGTTGTGAACATTCCGGGGATGTCCGGTACTACTACATCATCTGGTGTGAAATCCACCTAAAAACAAATTATCTAGTAATTTTTGCATTAAAATATTTAATATTTATTAAAAATATATTCAGCTTCAAAAAATAAACTGCTTTTTTTATTAATACATATTCAATTTTGATGTTGATAGAGAAACTTACCTTTTTTGGTACTAGAAAAAAACTGTATGTTGTAGCTTTATATAAAGATTTGTCTGCGTCATAATGGATTTCTGTGACATACTTCTTTGTAATGATGTGAAGTAATATTGGAGTAACAAATGTGAAGAAACCCACTACAGAACATAAAGCTACTAATAACGAAGTGCTTCCGATTGTTGAAGCCTCCTTGATTAAAATGGGTTGAGCAATAAGACCAGCTATACTTGAACACAATGAAAAAACCTTTACAGCTCGAATTTGTGGCGTCAAGGTACCGTAATAAATCCGTTCAAATTTTACATCTTCCTGCACTTTACTAGCAAAATGTCTTGAAAAACAATTTTGAACTGGTACACATTTTATTACATCCAATTCTCGTATTAATCTTTGAGATAAGCGACATTGGTTTTGTAAAATAATGCTTTTTGAAAACACACGCAACATTTTTTTAAACGAATGATAAATTTATTATTTTGATCATAAAGGAAGTTTTAATAAGTTAGCCTGATATTAGGTTATGAAACTATTTTGATCTTTAATATTTACTCAAAACCCTTGCAAGACATTGACACTTGGTAGAGGATATAATCATTTGACAACTGCCAAGTGCCAGCCCGTAACTATAGATACAGTAAAGTTTAAAATAATGCTATTGTCTATGAACCTAATTATCTGGAACGCTAATTGAAATAAGTCGTGGTACTGAAACTCGGCCGGACCGGGATCGGATTTGTCATTAAAGCAACGTTGTAGGCTTTTTGTAGATAGTTATTTCTAAATAATTTTATTATCACAAACTTGCTATAAACTTATAATTATTCAATGTAACATTTATTTTTCCAATCCATGTTTTGTTGGGCAGTTATCTACGTCATAGCAGTATCCTGTTTCTGTATCGAGTACCATTGGTTCTGGACAGTCGCACCTTGAAAATCCGCACATTGTCCCAACGAGAATTTCTTCGGGATCCTTACATGTTTTCTGTGCGGGCCAGAAAGATTCAGTGCAGTTACTTACTCTTTTCATCATATGTTCTGGGCAATTTTCAACACCTAGGAAGAGAAAAAGAACGTTAATTGGTTTAGACGTTATATATTATTTTGGATGCGTCGCGGCAGGTACTCTAAATGAAAAAAAACCTAGAAAAGACTTGAGCATCTAACAGCAATCATTTGGTACCAAATGCATTTTTTAAATTGATTTAATGGTATATTGTCTGAGGGCTCTTCATACTTCAGTTAAATAGAAAACACTCGACAGATCGATGCCCTGAATACACAACTATAATGTGACGTTTCGATCAGTTACTTATTTATTTTATAGGTAATTAATAAGTCATACTAGCTAATAGTAACTTATTCATACCCTGAAATGAATAATCGCGCAAACTAAGAGTGTAAACATAATTTATCTTCATCTGTATTAATATTATAAAGCGGAAAGTTATGTCTGTTTGATTTAAAAAAAAAATGTTCTATTAGAACCCTTGAGGGGAATGCTTGCTAATTATTACATATTAGTATTATAATGGAATTATGAGGACATTTTAGAATATTCGTATCTCTTGCCCTTAAAAATATAAATACTCACATGAATTATTGTGCCAAAGACACTTTGATATAGAAGATGGCTCGTAAGCCAAAATAATATTAATTGTCACCATCATCACAGCCCAAGTTGACATCATTAGAATAATACCAAACTATCGCATTACCCGTTTTTATACTTCTAACCATTGTTCCAATAGTTTACATTTTTTCTTCATACACATAGCTTTGTCATTTCCGATGAATAGTACGACGTCAAACAATGACGTAAGGGGACACAAGTTGTGTTTTGTTTTGCGTCTTTCCCTGATCACTTTCTTTAATTATTTAGACATGACATATCACCATCAAGCCACATCTTGAAATGAAGGTTATTAAATAAACTGAAATTACGAGTATAGAGTACACAAAAACTTCCTTTTCCTAGAAGTACATAAATATAAAAAAAATTTTTTTTGTGAAATAACACTTTTCGAGTTCAATCACTGGAGGAAGGCTGTAAGGGTAAATTCAGAAACAAGACTGCTTGAACTATGGCTCGCGTATGTAAACGTTTTTTTTGTACAGAAGTCAGTCTTAATGCTTAGTTTCGCTTCTGAATCTGAAGAGACAATTACGCTACACGGCCTAAAAATGGAGCAGACCTTCTATTACCTATTAATATATCACGCATGCCTGTGACTTAAAAGTTCGTAGTGATAGAAAATTTAATAATTACGTATTTCTTCTTTAGCTTAAGCAATAATATTTTCGATATCTCCCTATACCTATGTTGTAACTAGTAATTAATATCGACGGATAAAAACTGTATGGAAATGGATTTCCGTATTTCCGAATTTTTATTAATCACTTCCGTCCTATGTTTTCGGTTCTCGAGATGGTAACCAAAAAGGGGATTGGTTTTTTGGTTGTCGTTGCTCCAGCCCGTCGAGTTCCACTTCTGAAACGCCTCTCCTCTAATTTCCTGTACGACTTGTGCCCCACAATCTCCACCAGGATCGGGTCATATGATCGCCGTTTGTTTTGATTATTGTATTAATTAATATGTTATGATAGATGGAAATACATAGACTAAATCTTTAGCTGTAGTTGCAACGCCAAATTATGTAGATTATGTTCGCGTTTAATTATTTGATTACCTCGTTAAACTAGCGTTAAGTAGCAAATATATAAGTATTATATAAAGGGGTACGGTACAAGAATGAAATTCTTAGACACGGGTCAAATGAAAGATAAGGAGCGAATCAGGGCTTATACAAGCAAAGTCGGCGACAAAGCGGTTATCTATCCGGCGAACAAACATGCTCTATTGATTTAGTTATCTCAGAGCAAGCATTGCACGATGAATCCACTTACAAAAGGACTTTATACTTAAAAATTTCATATATCTAATGGCGTAAATTATGTTATTCTTATTATTCTACAGGTCTAAACTTAGTCTTAACTTTGTACTACATAAAATACTTATTATACCTAGTAACTTTATTTATTTGGTATATCATAACAGAGGCGCTAAAGTCTTGTTAGGCCTGGGCTTCAGATTACTGTATCTGTTTCATGATGTCTATCAATCTAATACGCAAGCATGTAATCAGCCTCCTGTGTCCTGTGTCCTCCATTTTGGATCTAAGGCAACTCGGTTTCTTCACGCTAATGCGCACATAAATAGAGACTCCATTGGTGCACAGCCGGGGAAGGAACCGACGCCTTCAGGGATGATAGTCGCACGCTGAAGCCACTAAGCTAGCACTTCTCTTATATTTTGTATCTTATACATTTTACAAAATATGTTGTAGTCAATAAATAAAATACTATATTTGTAGAGAAGAATGGAAAAAACAAAATCAGCAACCTCAGTTCGCAGATCGCACGTTGTATGAAACGAAACGAAACGAGAACGGCGGAACTGTTTACCAGAGTCGAGCAAGTAAGCGAAATGGTAGGCAGGAGAAGTTGTGGCCGATCGCCTACCCTTTTGACAGATTATATCTAGACTTAGAGAAGAGAATTATGGGTCTCAGCATCCCTTATAAAGCGGAGGATAGAGCAGTGATAGCAGCAAGTCATAGTAAGTAGTAAGTTGCTATGACCTTTAGTAATGATAACTTCGAAGAAGAAAACTTTATAATATAGATTATTATAATCTGCAATTTTCTAACAATATAATTCATATTTACTACATTCTTAAGCACCTAAATTAATTACTATCCTTTGTAAAAATAAATGGAATATAATGATACAGCATTAAACAAGCCATTATAAGAAAACTGCAAAAAATACCATCATTTATACAAAATTACTAGCATAAGAAGCGTAAGCTTTGACCAAAAGGTCGTAAGCTATTTAGCGATGTTAAAAAAAATGCGGAGTCACGGTTAAAAAAGTATGGGTCGGTGCTTAATTATTTTTGGCTATCATGCTTAACAATTTTATCTCTGAAATAATAATTGTATTTTTATTTCAATCGCCTTTTTAAAGACGTGCTCGTTGACTGGCAAAACCAAAGATTTGGAAGCCTCAAATTATGCTAATTACCGGTAAGCGCACATAATGAAAGCTTATTGATAGCTCATTAAACTCGATTTAGATATTGAAAATGCAAAGCTTTTGGCTTTATCTCGCGTTAACAGTCAGCCCATATTATAAACGAAAGAGCTTTACAAATCTTTCCCGCCATTTAGTAAAGCTTAAATTACAATTTAAAAGCATTTGAAGCAAAATTAACCTTGTTGAATAAGAAATAAAAGTCCTTTTTGAACAATTACTATTGGTTGATAAGAGAGAGTAAGCAATGTCGTGTTATACTTTTTCTACACTTCTTGAATACAATCTGTCTCTTTCGCTCCTACGAAACTGAGATAGTTTATTTCATTTTTTACTTTAAACTATAGGATTCGTCCATTCTATGTTAGTTTTCCGTATATATCGTGGCTGGTGTGACGTTCGCTCAATTTTTGACGCGGCCACTATTAGAAAAACTTTTACTTTGTATGTTTTGACAATAATAATATAGTGATGTGATATTTACGTGGGCGGGATTTAAGCAATTAGGATTTAGATTTCGAAATTTATCAAAATGGATATTCAAACAATATTTTGGACTCTTGTTTTGGTTCTTACGAAATTTGCGGAGGCGGGAAGTATTGGTGACCAGTGTGATTGGAGTGGAAGGTAAGTTCTTATCCATTTAAAAAAAATTAAATTATTTTTTATCTAATTATTTACTGACGAATCGCCTTTGTTTAATAAAATATAATAATATTTTGCCATATAAAAAATTGTTGTATTGTTTTTATTGTTGATGGCCTGTTTCTAAAATATTCTAGTCGGATTATTTAATAAAAAATATCAAGGTAAGACCTACTTATGCTGTTCTGAACTAAATAAAAAAGGATTATAGGAACTTTAAACATTCAATCAAGAGTATTAAAAACATTAATCTGGTTTTGGGTGACGGCTTTGTATTGTTCTTGTGTTTGTTGAAGGTGGAAGCTAAAGCTATCGAATTATGCTTTATTAAATATTTTAAGAGTTAATCCTTCTTAATAGACTAAAGAAATTTAAACCCTTTTAAGAATTGTTTACTACCTGGAGTCTTTAGCATAACCACATGTAACATTGTTTTGTTACAAAATACATAATATTAAGAATACAATCGTAGTTTAGGAATTATTTATTATTGTTTTATTCGACTACGACTATTTTATGTTTGTGCCGTATTTAACAATTAGAAATACCTATTCATTTGGCAGCTAGAAAAAAGATCAGACCGGTAATTTTGTAAAATTAATAATTTAAATGTAGAATTCCAATTAAAGTTTTCAAAAATAAACTTTTGATTACCATATTTAAAGTCGCCGTAAAATTCGAAATGATTTCAAGAATTTCCATTACGATCCCGACCTCAGGCGATACAAGTCATTCTCGCTGCAATTTGCTAATGCCTGTCTGCGTGATCAAAATTGGCATTAAATTGATGTGGTTTTATTTTCACCAATAGTTTTTTGCCTCATTGACATTCTATGACTGAATATTCAATTTGCACAAAGTGGGCTAATCGAATTCAGAATGAAAGTAATGTTCGTGTCGATGTTTTAACAATGTTGCGTCTGACAGTTTTTATATAATTAAGCCCTCATGGCTTCGTGCGGCTCGACACTTTCTTAATCTTTTTGATTATAACCGATTTTACTCTCCCTGAGTAATGGTAAACTTGTAATAAAAAATCAAAATTTACTAGGTTTTGAGTTTTCGTTACAAACTTTCATCTTTATAATATTACTACAGATTTACTAATATTAAGAGACATGATATATACGCATGAGTTAGTACAATGTAGTTGAGTTACAACGATATAGGTAAAAATTGCTACTACGTTTAAGACTAGATTTCAATTTTATTTCGAAATAAATGAATCCTAGAATCTGTTAGATGTAGAACTTATCGTCTCAATAGTAACATTCGTTCTCTTGTCAGCCTGTAAACGTGCTTTATATATAGTAGATAACATTATTGGCATTTTACAAAAAAACTATTTCTAATCAGCGAATGCCTAAATTAATAATCGCAATAACAACATAACAATACTTTTCAAAACGACTATTGTTATATACGTTATACTTGTATGTGTGTTGTATTAAAATGTGTGTTATTATTTTAGCTCAATCTACTCCCTATACACATTTGCATTCATAATATATTGAGAAAATATAAAAAACTTTTCCTTATAATAGTTCTGCAGTCTTCGAGCTCATCTTTATGACGTCATGTTTGTCATTATAATAAAAGTAATTATCTAATACTCTCCGGAAATGTTAAATAGGGGTGAATGCGTAACAAAATCAACAAGTATTTCCCAGTGGGGTAGGGAAACCCGTGGGAAAAATGTTACGTCCACCCTCACATGACCCTTTTTGGGGTGCAACCATTGTTTAATTCAATACATTTATTGTATCAATTGTTTGAGCTTTGTGAGTTTAACTATGATTCCTAGTACTATTGGTTACTCTTAGGCTTGTCAAAAACGTATACGCTTTTGACATACGGAAGTAATAGTTCCCGCTAAGTCGTTTGTGAATCTAAATATTTTTTAACTACGATAGAGAAAAACTAAAACTTTATTTGCGGTAAAGTTATTGTATATGTAAAAGTTAAATTTAATGTTGTGATTTTGTGACGAACTCAAGCAAATCGCTAACGAAATATATTCAAAGATAAAATCGAGGTAAAAAATATACATATATACTACACAAATTATATAATACACAAAAGCATATATTTATTGTATCAATTGTTTGAGCTTTGTGAGTTTAAATATGATTCCGAGTACTATTGGTTACTCTCAGGCTTGTCAAAAACGTATTCGCTTTTGACATACGGAAGTAAAAGTTCCCGCTAAGTCGTTTGTGGATCTAAATATTTTTTATTTACAATAGACAAAAACTAAAACTTTATTTGCGGTAAAGTTAATGTATATGTAAAAGTAAAATTTCATCTTGTGATTTTGTGATGAACTCAAGCAAATCGCTAACGAAATATATTCAAAGATAAAATCGAGGTAAAAAAACAAATCGAGTGTCAATGTACCAGCATCATCCTCAATGCATTGTGGGACTTCAAGTTCATACATTAATATTTATTAGGGAGGGATACGGAGGGGAGCTGTTTATTATAATATCCTCCTATTATAACGCGTTCGCACGACATGCATTCACTGATTGATAAGCCTAAATTGTCCACAGACTTCTTTTCTTTTATCCTCTCCTGCCAATCACCCAGTCCGTAGAAGGTCGTTCGTCTAATAAATCGTTTCTTAATACTAAATAAAAATACGTATGCAGGCTTCGATTACCTACAAAACAATAATTGTTTAGGGTCGGTAGGCACACAAATCACGTAACAGTTATAATAGGAATCCCAGAGGTGTGTGAGCACCAATAAGGTCAAGAAACAATTTCATTACAAACTTTATACATAAAGGAACTATTTATTTATGGTACTCGTGACAAGAATCTGTTAGTCTAATATTCATAATCTGTGCCAGAAATATTTAGTGTTCGCGTTGTGCGTTTTAGTGCCTTCAGTATAGCTTTTTTATAAAGCCCTCGGGTTAATAAACTTATGTATGAACGTTGTGCTTATGAAGCTTTCTTATTTAAAAAAGCGGTGTTGTAAGGTCCTTGGCTCATATACATTCCTGCTAGTAAATCTGCGCATAGTCATGCGTTATCGTAATGATTCCATAGAAGGATGGCTCTGCGTATCTGTTTAGTAATGGTGACTCTTAACATATTTATACAAACTGGTCTCACCTAAATAAGGAGTGATGGATAAGTATACGAGCATTTGCACTTTTCTAGTTAGTTTTATTATGTAAACGGATGTTGCTTAAGCAGGAACAGTTATTTCTTGTTAATGTTTCCTAGAACAAATGATACCGTACCGCAAAATACGATTGTTCTTAAATTTTAATATTCGAACATTTATAAATAAAAAAATATATCACGTAAAGCGGAATAATTTGTCTAAATATTATTCCGCTTTCCAATTGAGTTCTATGGCTCGCAGAATATCTATATAAAACAACTATTAGAACCGCTTTCTATAAAAAAATGTAATACCTATAGTAGTTGATTTGGTTATAGAATATTTCATTAAAATAAAGTGACATTTGCATGTAAATGCTTTACTCATTATAAATGCGTAAGACGAAGCGATATGCGCAGTGTGAAAAAATGGTAAAGAGAATTTGTTTGAAAAGTATTAAATCTCTTGGCGCCGATATAAGAAAGTGCATTAGTCCCGACTCAACAATAGGTCTATGCAATGGCCTCCAATAGATAATAGACGACGCGATGAATGTTGACAATTGACATCATGACTAGCCCTTTTATTTGATAAATGATATGTTTTTTTATAAATCGCCTGTGTTATAAAAACGTTTCTTCTCGTGCCGCGTTTAAAATTAGAATTTGATTGATGAATAGCTCAATAGTTTTGATAACGTATTCAAAGCTATTATTTCCAAATTTAAAGTTAATTTGCGTGTGCAATTAATTTTTTACTATCATCTTTATCGAAACTTACAACGGAAGTGGTGTACGCATAACGTCATGCGGCAATTAAAAGATAAAAATATGCCATGAGAATTTTTTGCGATTAATATTTTAGAGTGACCTACATACAAAACCGCAAATAAGGATGTCATTATCACTAGGATATTCATAATATACAATTCTTTCTATACCTAGTATCTGCCGGAAGAATTTCCTCATTCACCATATGTTTTCACTATCATCATACCGATTCGGCGATGGGATCGTGGCGTCAGGACATTTCACATGGGATGAGCCTGGGAACACCACGCTCCGGTTCCTCTAACTGAAAACATTCATCACATGTTGTATGAAATCACGGTTATTTTTAAGCAACGATTGTTTTTATTCGTTCGCCAATTGGGGCCAATCAACGACACGTGTTCCGTTGAGACGCTTGCCTCAGTCTATTGAGCTTGTTGAATCTGCCGTAATATACTTATATGTATACTGCAGTCTTTAGAATTGGTCTTTAAGATCAAACATTGGATTGTGTGTGCATACTTAAAACTTCAAATAGATCACCTTTTGCGTTGTTCGACGAATGCCTTTTATAAAATACTAGCTGTGCACTAAGGTTCCACCCGCAATTATTCGGTCGTAAGTTCTAAAGCCTAAAGCTTTTCTCGGTAAAGAGACGATTTTTTTTCTAAATACTGATGGCTTCTTTAAAATTGTAGTACATGACTTCGCTCTATTGTCAATAGTTATCGCAGCGTACGCGATACAGCGATACTTATTGATCTTTTTCACATCTTGTTACTACGAATATCGTTAATTTATTCAGAACTTTTATATTTAGTTCATCAGGTTGTATTCTAGATTTTTTCAAATCGGTCCTGTAGTTCCGGAGCCTATTCAATACAAACAAAAAGTAAATACTATCCTCTTTATAATATTAGTACATATATGTATAATTAAGTTCATATGTCTCCCATGCATGAAAATATTCCCAAGGTACTCGAAATAGTTATTACCGTACGTATCTTATGACTGCAAGTATTTTTATTATGTACTTGAAGCGTAATCAAAGATTAAATGTCTAGTCAACAGAAAGGGGTAACTCAATACATAAACACATGATTCACTTAAAACAAGAATGTAATATGTACCAACCCGACACATGTAATTTATGACTTTTTTGTCGTTGATTAATAGTAACGATTTTGACCTACTTCTTAATTAAGGGGATTGAAAGAGCTTTATTTGCATCGATCACGATATTGTAATAGTTTTGAAAGTAAAACATTGGACAATTTACCGTCGCAACACGTACAAACATTTCTATCGGTAATTACATAAGAAGCTATTGAATTGTACGACTTAAATTTATGAGCCTAATATATGAAGGAGCAGTGTTGGTCTATTGAATTTAGGGTGCGACTCTCATCCATGAGGTCGTAGGTTCGATCCCCGGCTGTGCACCAATGCACTTTCTTTCTATGTGCGCATTTAACATTCGCTCCAACGGTAAAGCAATCATCGTTAGGAAACCGGCTTGCCTTAGACCCAAGTCGACGGCGTGCCTCAGACACACACGGCTGATCACAGACTTGCCTATTAGATTAACAAATGATCATGAAACAGATATAGAAATCTGAAGCCCAGAACCAAAAAGGTTGTATATTTTAATATATGAAAGTTGAAATAGTTAAAGATTCTTTGAATGAAACGTCAGCAATTAACAGTAAATGTAGGACGGCATTGTATCGGCAGGTCAGATGAAGGCGTTCTTTGTGTATTGGGTGTTTATTTTTTCAATTCGTTCTCGGAGACGGCTATCGTTATATCGGTGCTAATTACAGTGGATTGAGGTGGGCCACTGGCCCGTAATTAATGCTTACATTCTATGACTTCACTATAAATTTTATAACGCAATTTATAATTTCAGTGTATAGTGTGTTGTATTGAAAATAGATATACCATATGTTACTCAGAGATTGTTTTCTAACAGTGAATGTATTTTTGAAATTAGTCCGAAAGAATTTGAGATTATTCGTTACAAACATACAATAAATACCAATCTTTCCTCTTTATAATATTAGTGTTTGTAAACGCAACGCAAGTCCCTATAATAAATAACCTGCTCAGTTTGAAATAAAAAAATGAATATTAGCAAAGTGTATAAGAGAGGTAGAAATTTTCTAAAATAGAGATTTCGGCGAAAAATTTGGTATGCCAGATAAGGGGGACTCGTTGAATAATGTATAAGGTCTAAGCGGTTATTAGATGCGCGGGCGCAGGCGGTCGCACGAGCTGCATTTTAATGCGCCTCAATCTGTTCGTCACTGTTATTAATTCAACAAAATCTATATTAATAGTTTGTAGGCACCAACCCTTTCCGGAACCATGCTGTGAATTAATAAGTTAAAAATGTCTATTGTTTGAATCAAGTAAAAAAAAATGCTCAAAAGGCATAAATATGCTGATTTATATCATACATTTCTTAGTAAGACATAAATCTTATATATTTTCCTTCACATTATTTACTTAATATGCATCACTAATGAGGCATGAGTGTAACTTGATGCGCCAGCGCATCGTCCGATGCACAAACCGCCGGCTTGATTGCCTTCTTGTCATCCATCATACGTCTAGAGGCAAAAGCGATCAATAAGCAAACAAAAGGACCCGATATACTCCGGCTATATTACCGCCATAATTACTTACACTATTAGTTTCTGAGTACGAACCGTTGGATCAACATTTTTTAATATAAAACCTCTTTCACAATCGCTTATCGGGATATGTTAAAAAAGGACTTAGTGGTCTGGAGACGACCGATTATAATGCAAAAAGAGCGGGTCGTTCCATAACCGATTGCAAATGGCACTCGCCCGAGGGCCCGCTCAGCCATTTAAAGGCTCGCAATCTTGGCAAGTAAAAAATAAAATATGCAATTTCTTCAGAGGTTCACTCTCTATGTGTTTGTACTATGGATGTTCGAAGCTCAAATTAGGAGTATAAAAAGCGAATCGTCCCTTTGAAATACCTAAGCGTATCATATAACCTTTTTTCGTCTACGTCGCCTTAGCTTCATCCCTTTTGTCGGGACTCTCACTTTCAAAACTTTCCCGATTCTTTAATTCGAGTCTTCAATACTGTTTTTTTTAATACTCATAGTTTGTCTTTGAATAATTTTGATTTATATTCTTAAATCTGTAGTATTAAGTATACCATTATTTTTTTTTAAATAAACCAGCCGCACATTATACCGCCCAAGGATACTCTCAATAACAGAGGGCTCGCGAGTGCGTTGCCGGCCTTTTAATAATTGGTGCGCTGTTTTCTTGAAAGACCCCAACTCGAATTGGTTCGGATATACTTCAGTGCCTTAAATAACGCTTAGTTGTGACACGAGAGGATGGATGTCCGATGATAAAACTTAACTGCAGATATTAAACCAACTCCTCGGAACATTGTCATTATCCATTCATAAAGAGTACAGTATAAATGGCGGTATATGCGTTATGACGATCACCATGTCCGGTTTAGGTTCATATTTCCATGCGTTATCAAGACTACAGAATGCCATAAAGGTAAACAGATACAAGTTTTCGAGGTTATATTGACCGTTGAAGATTTTAAACGATAAATTTAGATTATAAATGCGTTGATCCATCTGAGACAGCCACATAAAACAACATACAGTTTGCATAACGAGCCAATTAACTAAAAAACTACGATAATTTTTAGCAGCTTCGTTATCTTAATCCGTTTTTTTAATAGAACTGATATCGAATTTAAATAAAATTAATTAGTCAAAAATAGAAAGTTTTTAATGAATGCACTAAATTCCCGAAAACTCCAATATTCGCGGGGCGAAACCAATACCAAAGGCAATAAGGCAAAATTCATTGGAAAACATTATTACTATCTTACAAAAGAAATATTTTTAGACCTTTGCTAAACAATGGATAATTATGGTCTCATAATGTCTTCCTGACAATGTTTAGCCAGTCCAGTAACTTTTAATCTCTTCCTGTGGTCCAAATTGAGTGGGCACAGTTGTGTCCGCCGTGTAATGAAATATCGACACACGCTGATATTTGATATATTCTGGAAGGATTCACTGCTTAATAATTTTGCAACTTGCCCCAAATTAAGATGTTATAGCTTCTGAACACAGATACCATCTATATTATCTCTTTAGTTATGGTTTAATGATCAGTTTTTTTATGGTTTATGAACAGTTTCTGTAGTTCCGTGTACGTAAGTTGGAAAGGTTCGTTAGATGCGCAAGCGTTGTTTGGGGGTTTTATTTCTTTTTTTTTATAGAACAGGAGGCAAACGGGTAGTAGGCTCTCCTGATATTAAGTGATACCGCCGCCCATGGACACTCTCAATGCCAGAGGCCTCGGGAGTGCGTTGCCGGCCTTTTAAGAATTTGTACGCTCTTTTCTTGAAAGTTTTCCATTTGGACATGCGCTTCCTCTTTGCGCCCAGATACGTTCCGATACTAATAGTAATATTTAAACTTAATAATTGCCATATGAAAATATCAAAGGTAAAAATAATAATTAGTTTCTTGATTTTATTTTTCGCATCATCTTGTTCTTGCGGAGTAAAATTTTTAATACCCTCCACCATCTTCTTACATTAGTTTTATTACTATAAACAATCAAGGATTATAAATGTTTATAACGATCTTGTTTACTGCAAAATTTTCTTATTAAATTTAAAGATTATACAGTTTATTTTATGACATAATAGCAATACTAAAGAAGCATTTAAAAATTTCTATTAAGATAATATCAGAGCATACGTTTAGTTATCATTGCATTAAGTGTTAATAGACGCTACTTAACTGTCAAGATTTGTATGCACGGAAAAGTATGGTATTGAATATTAATAGGTAATATTTATTCCAGAAGATAACATAAGTACAACAAGTTGTTTATACGTTTATTCTTAATTTAAATTTTTAAATATTTTAAAGCTGATGCAAGCCGAAAGTGTGGCATTAAGGAAAGTTGTGATATAATAGTAATAAAGCATAAATCACACTTAAGATTTAGTAGCTTTTAAGAACCGGTCAGTTTAAAATAAAACGATCACAGGCTTTTCACACCTCCGTATTTGAGCCGCGATTTAGCGTTCACGCCTCATGTATACTTACCCCTAAAGTTCGCACCTTCGATACATATCGGGTAGATAATATGTAAAGTTATTTCTTGTGTATATTTGAAAAGCTGCGCCCTCAAGAGTGCATTTTACTCGGGCGTGGTTTGGTGTGTATTAAACTATTACTTCCTTTTTTCTGTCCTAGTGACTAGATCATCAATATACCACATTTTTGCCAATTCTATCATTTTTTTGTTTATGTATATACGGTATAAATTATTTGTAAATAAATAAATAAGTAAATCTATGGCTGATAGGGCAGATATTTGGGTATTCATTTGTCTTTATAAACAATTAGGTTAACAGACTTCATAAACAAAAAGGTCTAGCATTAAACTTGAAGATTTAATTATAACTCTAATTATAAAACTATAATATTTTTATATCAACGTGTCGATCGTACGATAGGGTAAAATCCTAGATAAATAATATCGTCGATTAATGACAGCTGTCATTAAGAACGGATATTGTTCACGACCGGCTCTTAGGTGATTTTGGACGATTACGGGTCCCACGTGACTTGATTGTAGTTCTCCAAGAGAAAGTTGGCGTTGCGTGTTGCTTGCGAGGACAGTTTTTTGTTAATCATGGAATTATATATGTAATACACGAAATAATTGTGAATAAGATTGTCGTATGAAGCCCCGAATGCTCGAATATTTATTTTTTACATATTTATCGATTTGGGTGATCAGTTTTATACACGTTGTCGATTTTTGTCTTACAAGCTACAGTTAAAAACGTTATTTTAAAATGTGCCGGTGCATTGAACGCGTGGTCACGAGACACGCTTGGCCACTACACTGGACAATCGTTAAAATTACAATTAAAAATAACTTGTCATTACGGTGCGTGTAATGTCTTAATTAAAGTCAAAATTACATTACCCGAGTGTTTGGGCACGTATCCTTTGCAAAAAATGAATTCGCTCATACATAGTACGCCATCATTGTTCGAACAAAGAAATGCTTATACCCATCTGACGAGTAAAAATTCTTTGAAGTAACAACATTTTAATAATCTTTTAGCCATATTCAAATAAAACGGAAATTATTCATACTGATAATGAGGAATTTTTTATGGTTGGTTTGCATTTAATAGGCTCTAAAATTACAGGAAAAATTGATTCACAGTTCTGTATGAAATTACGAAAGTGTAACGTAAAGTGTGAAAAAGGTTAATGAAGATTCCTATATCGTCTACGGGTGAAACTATTCTCAATACAGCAAAGTTATGTCCTTCAGTTTTATAGAAGACATCAATATTTCCAAAAAAAAACGCGACACGTTACGTGTAACAAAAAAATATTCTTTTTGCATTTAAAAGTTTATTTACCGAGAAAATGCTATAGAACATCGTGTTATGACCGAATCAGTGGTGAACGGAGCACAGCTAGTTATGTATATATTTCTTACGTATCGTGTAGGCGGGACGAGCTAATGAATAGTGTAAACAGGTAAATCTAAGTATCACTGCCCGCACCAATATGTTTGACACGAAGCCACACTTAAATACACAATACACATTCCAAGTAGCTAGAAATGTCAACAGGTAATAGCCCACTGTATGCCTTTAATTATAGGGATATGACATACAGTTGTCTCGTAGACGTAACCTTTCTACCTTGATCTACATACCTATATGGCCATTATTAGGTCTGGTCTGGTCTTCGTAATATTTCAAATGTTTTCTGAAATTAAAATTTTCGTAAATTAGGTAGCACAGTGTTTATGTTTCTGAGATGAAATATCTCTCATTCTAACAGCACAAACACAATTTCAAAGGAAAGTTAGTAAAAAGAGTCCAATGAGGTTGTTTAAGTTTTTGTGTTAGTTTCATGTTGGTACACGAAAAACTATTAAAGTGGGTACAACGCTTATATAAAAACTCATTAATAAAATTAATTTCTCTTCATAATACTGATTAAAAATAGCATAGCAGAGATAAGATAAAAATCACTGTCATAAATTTCGGAGCTATAACAATATAACTAAATAAATATTATGAGTGGCGACTTTTTGATACTTATATATACGGTATCGATTTTCTTATAACCAAATATTTGAATAGGACGGTGCAGATTTGATACGGCGAAGGCAAACAAAAGACTGTTTGGGTTTATAACTTATCGCCAAGTACGTGATACGAACAAAAGATACATTAAACAAGACAAAAACATTATAGTATCAAGAATTTTGCTACAACGGGTCAAATTACATTTCGTTTTTGAAAGCTCTAACAGGCTTTTCTTTACGAAAACTAAGTGTGCATATCTAAAAAGTTGTTGAAATGTCAATTCATTTTTACATTCACTGTGAATTTTAATATTGTTATGTTCAGCTGATTTATATAATATAATGTAATATATTTACAAAATGTAATCGGTAAAATTTGTTTCGCAAAAAATAATGGTTTTATTCTATAGAACTTATGTTAATGATGGATAAGTATTTTGTAAAAAGTACCAAAACTTTTGCGACACGATATTTTCGTTTTAGCAATTTAACATAAAGACTTTATTGAAGAACCAAAGGTTATCTTCGATGTAATAGAAAGCAATAATAAATATTTATACTGGTTAGGCTGCGGTCATTACCGTTCCACTGAAATATAATACACATTCTTCAAATGTCACAAGGACATGCACAGTGTAACACCAATTCGAATTTCGAACATATCAATACTTTCAAACTAGCCAATTCGTGACGGGTTTTGACGACGAGTCATAAATTTTAAATTGCCAGAGCAATAATGGAAAATATATTCATAAACCAGATATATTATTGTATATAAATTATATTATATGACGCTATTGTATTTCAATATTGACATTTACAAATGAGAAATGATATGGTAATATTTTAGATGCAATAAAAAATTATAGCTTTCGTGTGTTCCATTCGGGTCTTTATTTCTACAATTATAATCATCCTGAGTGCTGGGATTTTACGTTTTAAGAATCGTATTTATATTCCATATAAATAGTTACTTTTTGTAGATACAATATTATTGCGAAAAATGTTCTAATAATCGAAAAATATTCATAAAAAAATATCTGACAACTTACGACCAAAAATCCTAATATTGTATTACATAAGTTAATAATATAATTATAAGTTTATAATAATACAAATAGCTTTAATCCGGTAAAAAAATTGTTTTCTTTCATTGTATTATTAATTAAGCAGAGTGCAATTATAAATAGAATAAAAGTAAATTGTAATTTGTTTCAGTCTCTTTCTCGATGTAATTATGTAAATTATAATAATAAATATATATATATATATATATATATATATTTCTTAAATAGCTCTCCCAATCTATACATTAGTGACCACTTTAAATTTCAAAGAATATTCACTAATGAGCCGCTATTATATGACACACCGGTGACTTCGAATGAATGTTTTTTCGTACCATATTCGATGATCAAACGTCATCTTTGATTTAAGAGCTTCGGTATTCGCAAAACTCTAATTGGTGTCTTTTCCATATCGAGCGCGAATAAAGCTCAAGAAAAATAGGACGATTTTGCATTCAATTCTAAGAAAGATTTCTTTTGCTATCACGGAGAATCGTTTAACATTCATCAACATTTGACTTTTTAGATACCAAGTGAGTCAGATAACAATTTGAAAGCTTCACAAATCACATAGAAGAATGATTTTAATGTACAATTTAGGTATCGTTTTAGTTTTTAGTAATGTATTTTTCTAAGACAATTTTAGACAAGTGTTGACGCAGCCATCATCGTGAAGACAATCATATATTGTGGATGGAGGTCAGAAAGATCAATTGTCTTCTAAGATTGTAGGCATGGCCATTACATGTCTGAATTATTACTAACAGCGAGATATCAATTTAAAGTGTTTGTTCAAATATTTCTTTTAAAATTATTAAATTCATTAAACGTTATTTTTATTCGTAAGTTGTTTGATAACATATAATGCAACATCTATTTCCAAAACTGCGATTCATAATAAGTACAATGTATATAGTAACGACAGGTGGATGATAAGTAGAACACAAGTATGTAGAATGTATGTTCACATTTAAAAAATATACTTAAAAACAAAAAAAACTTCACTTTATTTTAAAAAAAGCAATATATTCACTCAAAAATTGATTAGTATTCTAATAAGGAGTAGTAAATTAGAACTAAGGCTTAATATGGATAGAATATGTTTTAAACAGTCGTCGTGAGCAAAGTAGTTCATAAATCAGATTGTAACTTGGCGCGTGCCGAGGCCGGTAACCTGAAGCACAAAGCAGTCTGCCCTGGAGTACGGCCTACTTGTACTCCTTGTATAGACCACAGACTATATAATAACGCAGTAACTATAAAGGGGCTTAATTAATCAAATAGATTATGTGCACACTAAATTCCCGTACACTTAGTCAGACGTTGCATTTTTTCCCTATGGGGCTATATTCAAGTATTACATAAGCTCTCTAGGGGGAGTTCTTTGATTTTCTTAATTGGTGATTACGTCAACAGTAATTATTTACTTTTTTACACATATTACCTACACTTTGTCTATGCTTGAAAACGAAATGCATTTTCGAGAATTCGTACTTACAAACAATTTAGAGAACCTTGCTTTCTTTTGAAGACAAGAGGAGGGGGGGGGGGGGGAGAGCTGAATATCAAGTTTTGATAGTAATAAACATTTAAGCCTTAATCAAGTTGTTTGTTTTATACTAAACCATTATTTTGTTGGTTGTTATGTTTGTATGGAACAACATACTCTCAAGAAAATAGTTTTTATAAGCTGGAACTTAATGTGAAGTCGTTAAGCAACGTATTCGTCATTGCATTGCCAGGTCATTCGATACAACCGCACGTGCTATGTAAGGTATTGCTCGACACTGGACACCTCTATAATACTATTCAAATCGACCTCGGCAAAAACAATCTCCCAATATAGACAGCATTTAAATAACGAATTTGGTTACATTTAAATCGTAGCCCATTCCAAATGCAAAATAAATATTCCGATAATTACTGAGGACAATTTTGTCCAATAAAGGCGAGGTTTTTTTATCTGCATTCGCGATAGCCGCCGGCGCAGGTTTCAGAGATCCGTTAAATAAGTACTCGTGTCTCGTGGTTCCAGTGCGCTATAAATTGTCAGTAGCCGCGGGGCACGCGGCACGCAACCTCAATGCGGAAAATATAACGTGTATAGTCTGGCCAATGAAAGTTGATACTGATAAAGGGCAATTTAAGAAAACATACGGCAAATTAAGGTTGCCAGAAAAAATGACATGAAGTTTATTCATAAATAAATAAAAATATTAATCATACCCATGCATAAATTTTGATGGAAGACTATGTTTTTTTTTCGACAAATCCATGAAAGACTTATTATTCAGTTTTTTTACCAACGAAGATAATATCAAGAAATTGTCTTTTAAAAATGTTTTAGCCAGTATCAACTTTCTTTGGGCCGATTTGCGCAATTTAGATTGTTATATGTATATGTAGTTAGAATGGCCAAGTCCGCCGGCAACACAGCTATTGTTGTAGCGGCCGGTAACTTTTACTTCGACATGGCAATGGTGAATGCTTTGTAAGCTCTGGTTCATTAAACCTGGATATAGTCTATATTAGAGTTGCTCGCGGCTTCTAACAAGACTAAATCAAGGTATAAGTGAACTGAATATATGGTATGAATTACTAAAATGCTGGAAAATTATAGATTGCGTACAAATATATATTTTATAAAGAGCTTTAAATTATTTATGAAGGACATTTATATTGCATTAGAATTAAGTTTTTAACACAATAATAGCAAAATTAATTACTAAATATTTTCTGTCGAAAGCATATCTTAGTTTACACCTTAACTAATACATTTATTTTAATTAAGCAAAAAGAAAATAAAATTCTTGTTATTTCACTCAACCTTTAAACGTGACAGTTTTTGTTGAGATTAGAAAGGCCGTGAGTTATGACCGTTTCACTAAAGCCGCATTAAATTTAATTAAGTATAATCCACCTACAATATGAACCGTTGTTTCAACGGATTAAAAACTTGTTAGCAATGTTATAACTTATAAATAGTGAGTTGCGTTGATGTCTTTTATAAGCGAAAACGTATTAATTATATTTCAACTATACAATATGTGCTGATGGTATACCGAACACTTTATTTATGGAATTAATTCAGATAGTTTCAGTATTTCGTTCATTGGTTTTGAAATTTGCTTTATTTTTAGATTTCACATTGCATATATCTATAGTAATTAGTTGACAAGAAATATGTGTGTATTTGAATGCAAATTTTTTAGACCCATAAATGCAAACAATATGGAAACAAGTTGACATGAACAATGCGATGCACAGGTTCATGTCCGAACTTGTGCATCACATACCTGGTTACTTGCTATTAAGGACAAGGAGAACTTTAATAGGAAATTCAATAGACACAAGTTTTTGTCTTTGTAAAGTTTATAAAAAATACCATTTTTTGTCGTGTTTTTGTTGTGTAGTTATGCCTCTCCTTTCCCCTACTCTTTCATCAAGAATTTGTTGCTGAAAATCTAGTAGCAAGTAGTGTGTGATATTGATTATGGCTGAACACTATAAATACTGATTTGTTTGAATACTATCTACCGATACCTATTAAAGATTTCATGATTTGGATCCGACATATGATATTTATAAAATCTTATTTACTCTAGATTGAAATGAATGAATTTTTCCTTAGATTAAATGATATTAATTTCTGCTTGTCAGTGTCGCCATCACAACTCGAATTTTCGGTATATTAATATTTATGTGAAGATTGCCAGTCTATTACATTGTCTTTCTTCTACTACAGGATAAAATAAAATACAAAAAAGGTATAGGTTCTATCTACATAATGTCATATGTTCCAAACCCTGGCCTGAGAATATACAAATGTAGGCCAATGAAATTACAAGTGAAATAGTTAATATTCAGTTCACAAACCGCACTATTCTTTCTCACGCATGCGTAAGTCGTGTGAACATGCGGGATTCAGTTGTAAACTTTTGTTTATTTATACTGCCGTTTTGTTATACAAAAATCTGGGTTCGATAAACAATATTAATTACCTTCGATTTGGTTAGGGAGTTATTCATTATGTAACTTCATTCTTTGAGTTTTTATATTATAAATTATAGCAAGTTGTTTTTTACTTTGATTACTTGACTTAAAGTCCTATCTCCCCCAAGTGGTCCAAGGGGCATCCAGCGTATAAAACCAGCAGCTCCTCCTGGGCAGCTTTCTTAACTTCACTCCACGTCATTCCAGCTTCCTTCGCCTCTCCAATGATGCTTTGTTGCCAGGTTTGTTTTGGACGGCCACGTTTCCTTTTGCCTTGAGGATTCCAGTCGAGGGCTTGCTTGGCAATGTAACTTGGATCTCTCCGAAGCGTTTGACCCACGTTTCGCCCACCCATGATACTTACAGCGTTATAGACCTGTCAATTGGCGCCTCATTGCATAGCTCCCATAGCTGATGATTGGAGATTCTCTCGGGCCAGAATATTTCAAGGATTTGACGAAGGCAGCGGTTAATGAAGACTTGGGGTTGTTGTGTGGTGCTCTTTTGTGTTTAACTTCAATAGAGTTTTTTTTCATAGTCTATTTAAACAAAATTATTAAAGGTTCCATTGAAGTCGCATGTAAACTAATTATAACTGAATTTTATAGAATAAATCTTGGTTTTTTTAGCCTAGCATAGACTTTATTTAGCCTAACAAATTTCTTAATATAAACTTCCGTCATAACAAGTATAGTTGTATAAATATGCATACTGTATATTAAGCGTTATTTAATACCTATGTTTGATAATATCTACTGCATAAACTAATACGACTGTTTATATTCGTTATCGTAATGAAAGTTGTTTATACAAGGTGAACTATATTCAAAGCAAATCTAATTTATGTTACACTGGTCTTAAACAAGGTTGGTACTGAATATGCATTGATATTTAAATACTTTTTTTTATTAACGTAATACACTTACAGAGTTTATAATATTTTTATATGTTGATGAGATTTCATTATATAAAACCGTATCCTTAATTTAAACATTGTGTAACAGATTATGCAAAGGACTTAAAACTTAGTTTTTCACGTCTTGTATCCTATAGCCCAATCGTAAACCTTCAAACATTATGATTAGTATCGTGTAAATTAATTATTGGAATAAATATTTTTGGAAACATTTTTAGCAGTACCATAGCTGTAAATTTCCCTTTAGTTCCTCAGAGTAAGGTTTTTTTTAATAAAGTTTTAGTGTGTCAATTCACACGCAATCTTATCAGGTATAAGGTGAGATGTTTGACATATTGACGGAATATTGACATGTTAAATATTGTGAATACTGTCAGGTCATATCATAAACTGAATAGGTTCACATATTTACAAACATTCTGTATTTATCTCTATCTTTGACTATAAGGAAAATAAAAATAAACCTCTCGTTGACAAAAATAAATCGGGAAGGTTTTGAGTTAGTAAAGAACTTAGAACTAAATTTAAGTGCTAAATGTATCCTTGTTGGATAATATTAGTATAATTAAAACGAAGGCTATGTGATCTATTAGTTCATATTAACGTTGTTTGTTGAACTATTTAAATTAAGCGTGCTGACGTAGGTTTATACTAGAATCTCACGGTATTACGTTTATTAAATATATTTGCATAACGTTCGTGCGAAAAAATTTATCAAAAAATTTATGGCCTTCGGGCTCCTATAAATTTATCCACATTCCCACGTTGCGTGATATCGTGAAAGCATCATCGCTATCTCCTATCATGTTTTTTTTTGTTATCATTCCAATTTCCCAGGCTCATTAGACGTCTTATTTTGCCAAATGTCTGCGCAAATAACTTTATCGTACCAAACTTTCCTATGTTATTGGTGAAATGTTTTCGCAAGCTTTAAATTAAAATATTTATATAGAAAATGTAAAACACATCTTATCTAATATTGAACTGAAACAATATATAAACAATCTACGTAACTCTAACCACGAGTTAAAGAACTTATACAATTTTAATTTTTGTTTATAGGTACGTCTGCACGAAGGTACATTGCAATTTGGAATTAAGCACTAAATGTAATGAGAACTATTTAGTAGTTAAGACGGACTGTTATTCATAGTCTGTTGCAAAAAAAAAATGCGTGTTATTATGTGGTTTTTAAAGCGCTGTAATTTGAGTAAAAAAGTACATTTTTAATATGCGCACAAATATTCTTAATAAAAGGCATTTTAGGTATGAGTTAACT
The DNA here is from genome assembly GCF_905147105.1 of Pieris brassicae. Taxonomy (NCBI): domain Eukaryota; kingdom Metazoa; phylum Arthropoda; class Insecta; order Lepidoptera; family Pieridae; genus Pieris; species Pieris brassicae. Next base: position 15,501,696 of record NC_059674.1, read on the forward strand.
AGCTTTGTGCAGAAGAATGTGTTATTAGTTGAGCATGTAAGACGTTTTATCACCGAGGTTGTGTAATTATGAAAGTGCATTATGCGACACTCCTAATTACTCAAATATTCTTAAATTGCTGCCTTACGGTAACTAGCAGCTTTCAAGAATAATTCCACCATTTTGTTGCAATTTCTGTACTTCTTTTCGTGTAATGCTTTACATTCTATATAAAGTCACGCTGAAGTTACATAGAAAAGCGTCGAGGACCTTCTGTAATTTGGGAGATATTACATACATATGTATTCAGTCAACTGTTTTCCTACCACACATGTTTGGATATTTTGATGAAGCCCAGTAAGCTACTGAAACTTATGATACTATACCTATTATATAACTACAGGTAGGATAAGAAAGAAAAATACGACTCTAGTTCCTAAGAAGAGCATGTTAGAAATTCCTTAGATTTTTCTAATTAGTAATTCTGACGGCTTTCTGAGTCGGCTGACGGATTCAAGTCCTATGTAATTTGAATATCAATAAATACCTTATAAGACGCTCCTAAGTTTAAACAAAATATCATTTAATACTTTGTTTGACGGCTCCATGGTCACCACATGCTAACTGGCGCCGTCAGTGACGTCTGCGCATGTGCTCAATCTTATTACGGGTGTGAAAAAATATTTTACGACTTTTTATATTTATGATGGGACTTTCATTGACGCACTTGATTTTAAGCGTGATGTAACTCCTTTTAATGGAGATAAGGACACAAAGAGGACGTTAACCTTATTAATCTCATCTTAATCTCATTGAACCTCGGTTCTACCCTCAAAAAAGGATTTACTCAACTATCATCACTAACTGGTGTGACGAAGTGATAAATGGAGAATTATTTTATGCTTGGATGAAGATCTGTGGGGAACCTCTCGTAGGTTATATATCAACCACCCACCCATTTCTTACATACTCTGCTGGCGCTGTGACCCAAAAAGGCCCCCAAAATGAAAATATTACAGCGCTTTTGTTGGGAGGCTCCCGCCAATTGCTGGCTTTCAGTTGCAGCAGGTGCTTCTCCACTGTTGCTCCAGTGGAACCTAGACCAGCCTACTGGTCTCCTACCACTAGCTAAGTCTCCTTGACCACCGGATTTTGACGCATGCGCTAAAGGTGCTCCAGCCAATGTAGTGTAGTGTAATGGGGTTTGTAGTCGCTTATAATGTTGAGCTAATACAAAGCCCTATGACTAACCTAACCACCTAATATTCAATTCCTAATGATTACAATTAATTTTGAACCAAAAAGGTAGTTAGGTATCTTAACAGAGGCGGAAGTCTATGCCTCATGGCAGGTGCAAACCATTATAATCCTGCGGTAGTCGCTATTAAGTCAATTACATTTTATTAGTCACGTTCGTTACAGGTATTTATATTTATATTCTGAACTGAAATTATTTATTTCAGAACTTGAGAAAAATAGGAAAACATTTTATAATATATTTTTACGAATATATTTTATTTTGTAATATATTTTAGTATATTTTAAGGTTAGTAATGGCTTTTATTATGTTAATATATGTTGTAGGATTACTTTATTTACGTAAATTATTTCATAATATAGATAATGTAACTATGTGATACTACTTACATTTATACAACTACGGCTGATTCGGCCTATGATTCCCGGCAAAACAGTTTATTAAGCTAAGTGATAGCTGCTGAGTTTACTTATCGTTTATTATAAAAACCCGCTAAGTGTCTCCAATGATAGCCGTGATTTGAACAATATAAGCTCGTTCAAGACGATGACAGAGGGTCGCCCACGCAATCTGGGCACGAGTTAAAGCCATTATACAATCAAGAATCGCTCGAAACACGTTATAGTACCACTGTGCACTCCAATAAAACATATATTACCTAGGTATCACTAGATATTTATAATAATGCATTTTGCATTTTGCGATAATTATATTAGTTACTTGGACTGAATTAATTGTCACTTATCTTCAGGTTTTATTATTTACATTCTGCATAATAATGTCCTCAAATTCAGTGTAAATAATTCTCTAGTAACTAAAGCCCCGTTCTCTCGGTTACTTTATACGTCCGATAAATTTTATGTGAGTTTATTGAAACGAGAAATAGTGAGACGTAAAATATTGATGCTATTTATTTACTTGACTAGTATTACTATAGGCAATGTGCTGTTTTACTTAAATACACATATATATGATACCTATCTAGATTGGACTAGAACAAGATTGTAATTAAATGCAAATAGAAATAGTATGTTATCCACAATAGTACATTATCCAAAATTTTAAATATGGCATGCGTTTTACCAAGTGGTTATTTCCACATTCCACTTAAATTGTACTCAAAATTTACTTTAATATTAATTAAGTTGGTTCTACAAATGATACATGACCTTATAAACGCCATATATGCGCATACAATAGCACGCACGTGCGCATAGCGCCCATTGTCTTAACATTACAACCATTGTTTGAGGAAATCCTTGTACATGCGTTGACACTTAGTATAAATTGAACTTCTTTATAAATAACTAGCTATGCTTTGCGGTTCCACCCGTTTTAATTCGGTCGAATAGCTTAAAGCTTTTCTCGGTAAATAGACTTTTCGTTTTTTTAGGTATTTATGTCTTTTATAAAAGTGTAGAATATCACTTTCCTCTACTGTCAATGGTGTCCGCAGCGTACGCTATTTAGTAATTTTCATTAGACTTTTTCACACCTTAGGTTACACTTTCGTAATTTCATACCCTAAGTTTTTTGAAAATATTCCATAGCCTTTGTTCATGAGGGATAACGTATAATATAATTCTTCAAATACTTTTTTCAAATCAGTCCTGTACTTGGAAATGTAAACAAACAATTTAACATTTCCTCTTTATAATATAAATGTACACATCGCTGAATCAAGTTTTACCCAACTAAAAAAGCAAATGTCACTAGTTATTTTACTCTTAATTTTGTTGTAATCGCATTTATTGTCTGCTTATTTTTTGGTTGCATCTCTCAAGGCTCACGCTCACAGCCCACAAAAATAAGTGTAGGTTTTGCTTGATAGAGAATAAATCCTTTGGTGTTGAAACTGGTATTGCATTATTGCGATAGATTTTATCCTGTACATAGCTTATACATTTTATCTTGGAGCCGTACGTAACCCACTCAGTCCGGTCCTAGGTGAACTATATTAATACAGTATTAAAATAGAAACTTGTGTGGCAACTGAATTTATTTATCAAATTACCATATAAAAAGCGACCACCGTGGTATCGAGTATTTTTATTCTCAATTCTTGGTTTGTAAGCTGATTTTATATAGGCGTACATTATGTTTATTGCTTCTGGTCCAGAATAGAAGACGTGGGTTGCAACAATGCTTGTGTCACTTCAAACTAGGGCTGACCATTTAAAAAACTGTACTATGAAAAATATTAATTATTTTAATTATTTTTTGTCCACGTGTTTCGCGTTATAGCGGGCATAGGCATCGGTTGTCCCACAGATACAATTAAAGACAATCAAAAAATCTAATTAAAGACAACAAATAAATCATTAAACTTTGGGGTTTCAGGAATTTGATGCATAAAAATGTAGATTTAATAACGGATTGTGTCCGTGTATGTAACTATGATATTATTAACACAACCCTAACTGTGATATAAGGTTGAATGCACTCGTCATTGTTATCTCTCCAGTTTTTGGACAAGAATAAATAAAAGTCTTCGTAGAAAAGATACAGATTTATTTTATTGTCTTGTTACGTATGATAAGGCTATGTGTTTTAACGAACTTTCTTAACTACGCTATATACAGTGATAGCATCTTGAATTTCGTATAATGACGAAAACAATGGATTTACTGTTTTTTTATTGTAAAGTGGACAGTTCAACTTATGATTTATACAATTTTATAGGAAACATCGTATGATATAAATACCTGCCAATTACATGATAAAAAAGCAATAATATATTTTGCTTCATGTACCAAAATACGGAAGTACCTTGTCAAAATAATTCTAATTCTAATTATATTTTGAACTATAAAAGACCGCGATTTTTGTCATAATTTATGATTAATACTAGTCTAGTCTTTGATTCTTTCTGTCTAATTGCATTTACTCTGTGACATACTTGTGGTTTAGTTGTCTTTGACAGACTGATTGTTTGATGTGTGATCAAACTAATATAGTATGTGTCTAATCTCAGAATCTAGAATCACCCGAGAAAAACCGTTATATTTTGACATTTAAACAAAATTTGTCTTGAATTTATAAACGGACGCAACACAAATTGATTCTTTATGCAAATATCAAAAATACAAAAGGATATTTATTGTGATTAAGTTAGACATGACCTCCATTTGCATAATGGGTTTTTGACTAAAATAAACTAAAAGTGGAATTATAAAGTGACTATTATAATGTACATAAATTAAGTATGTACAGAGTTTAAAAATAAATAAATAAAACCTTTATATATTAAACACATTTTAAATTACCACTTTCCATATGGCATCACCCGGTCTTCATTTCAAATTTTTAATTTCAAATAAGCTATTAAAAATAATTGCTTATAAAACTGTATAACTCTAAAACACCTATACAATGAAGCGTTAAAAGTTTTTGTTGCCTTTGAGCTAAAATGTGGTAAAGTTGTTAATTATCACACACATGACAATTCTCAGAAGCTTATCTTTAACAGTCGTATAAACGCGTGCGTCGAAATTAAATCGAATTTTTCATTAGCAAACATATTTTTTACATAAACAACTTTAGAACTCAACTTCTATCCTCATGTACTATTGACTTATACGAATATGTGACAGAACTATGTAGCCAACTGCTTAGCAGAAAAATAACTTTTTAAAACGACTTCTAATTAGAAAATGTTTTCTAAAAACATCAAATATAAATCGTAATAAATTATCGTTAAGATATTTACGGTTTTATTGACCAACACTCCGTGATACATTAAGACAGCATTAGTACCTTTTAGTCGAATATCGGAGCGCCACCATTTGTGCGTAATGGCCACAAATTATTTATTTTTTTCTCGACTAATGTTTATAAATTGGAAATATTTGATGCCAGGCTATTGTTGTTCAATGACCTCGATACAGGTTTTAACATTATTGAGATAAGATTTTGTCTTTTCATATTTTATCATCATATATTGTATTTAGGTTTGCTTTTTTATTGAAGATAATAGATGAGATGTTAAACCTAGTTATAAACTTTTAGTTCACGCGGTTGTCGTCTTTTAGGAAACTTTTAATTGAATAAAAACCCTGATGATTAACAAGTTAACTTTTGTCTTAGAGACCAATCAAAAGATCTTTAACCTCAAATACTTTTATTTTAATAACACCACATAAAAACGTTCACTAGAAATTCCTTATATAAGAAACCATAACACTTCACGTATAAACAAAATAAATACGTATTATACACAACGATTACTAATCTTATAACATTGATTTGCGGGACAACGCGTTCCAAACGTGCAACAAGCCACGCCACCCTTGATATTTTTTATATTGAAAGCGTAGAAAAACTGTGGTTTTAACATTTGTTTTTTGTATATTTGTTTTAGCGCGCGCCGATAACGTTTAGGCGCGACAAACAGGCACGGCCAACCCAAAAAACTTTTACGAGAAACATTTGCTTACGTAAATTTAAGAATGCGAATAATTTTAGTTAATTCGGACGTCAATAGGCGTACGTCATCGAATGAGCAATTTAATTACTATATTTTTTTTCAATTCTATTAAAGCACGCGGATCCAATACGTTAAGAAAAATGCGTGCTATCTCGGACAATGAGAATTCAATTAAATTGTTTTTTGGGTGAGAAGTTAATATCTTAAAGTAGGTGCTACCAGGAATATGCTGGACAAATGACTCAAGTTTTAAAAATGGCGACGTCAATCTAAAACATAAATATTCGTTATAATAATGGGTCAAAGCGTATCAGCCATCAACTCTCAATTGATGAGGTATTTAAATATAAACGTTCTTTATTTTTCAATCTAAGGGGTTGTTCACCCCTGTCAATCCTACACGTGTGCACCAACCTGCCCACACAAAACCACTTGACTATTCTTTTCAACCAGAATATTATTTTTACGTGCAATATCTTATAACTCGAGGGTGAGGTAGATTTATGTTAGGAGAAATTGAAATGACAGTTATGGTACTAGAAATTATGAAATAAATTTCATTTGTGTATATACGTAGACATATTTAGAACATTTTTGTATATATTTGAATAGTATCGCTGTAGGTAATCTTTGACAATACTATTTTGAACTAAGATTCATTATTTTCATTTTAAAATATACTTAATACATATTACATTTTCCATTTTGCACGCTCATAAGTTCTGCGAGATATGCTTTAGTTAAATTAATACAGACACAAAAGTATTTTTTACGTTCATAAAATCTGTGACGAATCATCCATGCTTTTATCTTATCTCGTGCAAGATAATACGGAACCAGGGCCTCACTGAGACCGTCTCCAACCGGTTTTTGTATTAGCCATACGGCCCATTAGGGTGGATTAAGGAAGCCCCGCGATGACATCGAGGTTTAAGGATGTGACGTTTTATAAATAACTCTACATATTAAAGGATTTGACTAAAAGCTTCGTATTAAGCTACGATAGCTAAAACCAAAGTAACACATATACTATTGGTACTTTGAAATGTTTTTCAAACATGTTATGATGCTCTAAATTTTATATTGAGTAACTTGGAGTTTTTATAAGTGTGATCGTCATTTGTCAAAGGCTTATTGAGTCGTCATGAACGTCGTTTATGGGTTCTTGTGAACGTTCCCTTAAGATAACATTACTCATATTTGCTAGCTTTAACATTGAATAAATCCATCTCGGAGTTTTAAAAAGATTTAGAGCCACTTTCGTTTTGGACGCAATAAAACTCTGACAATACAAAATAAATCGTTTCGTAGCGGACAAGGGAACATAACCCGCTAATAAAGTTCGAACTCGGCCACAACAATGAGTTTTACATAAGTCGTCTTTTTATTACTGTCGCGGTATAAATCGTATGTATAACCATATATCTTGGTTTTATAATTTAAAGTCGTGGGTTGCGCGTAGGTGCTACTCCAGAAATTCAGCCCACGTGCCGCAGATGCAAGATACGCTTACAATTGGCTCCAGGCTTGTTTATGGGGGCATTTCTCGAGATAGTGACCAGAAATGACACTTCGATCGCGTGCCGCAACCTCGACCACACACTTTCCATCTAGATAATGTAATTTTATATGAAATAGCCGTTCATTACAGTGTTGTACATGCATTACATTAATTAAACTCGACTAGGTCGTGATTTTAAATTCGATTTAGGTATTGTGATAAATGAATGTTGTCAGTTATATCATCAATTATTATTCATCGAATCATTTATTATGAGACAAAAACTTCGCTATGTCGGGATCATGTTTGTTGTTTAACGCTAATGTGTTTTTAGTTTTTGTATGACTTTCGAAGAAGGATTGTATTTCGAGATTACGTAGGTAATATCCACAGTCATTAGATTCTTTGTTGTGCATGAGTCTTGAACAAAAACTTATCAACGCATTACTGATTATGTGCTTTTGAAAGCACGCGGAACATTAGTTTTATAGTGTAAATTGTATAAATACTAATAAATATATGAATAATTTATTCTCTCTTGTTCCAGCGGGTTGAGTGTTACTGCCGAGAGGGGTGTGACTCCTGTCTACCTGAGGTGTCGAGAAGGCACAGTATCTTGGCTATACCCTCGAGGAGCTCTGCGGTTACTGTTCCGCCCTCCTCTACCAGCTGATGAAAAGGACTTCAGGGTCTGCATAAGAGTCATAAGGCGACCGGACCCTCCGGACTTATTTCATTCATTGCAGCTTAATGATACCGGTAAATATCACATTAACGAAAATGACGAATTCGCGTTGAACAATGCCCCGAAGAGTTGTCATAATTTAAAGTAATTTTTACGGTATGAATTTTTTTGTCTGTCTAGTTTGAGTAGATTTAGAAACAAATCTGTCAAGACCTTCGACAATTCATGTCACAGACTAATTTTAAATAAAAAAATTCAGATGTTGCAGAGCGGTTTCCGGCTCGCATTTTCGTGGAAGGTGCAAAGCGACTTATACCTCTTTACGCACCTGATGACGGCGACCCTCGCGAACTTCGATGCTTCCGAAGCAGGCGAGGTCGCGCTGCTTTGTACGTAGAAGCAGAACCTGAGGAGGGTACTAAGAGGAGACTGGCCATGTTCAAGTATGAAGCCAGGTCGTTAGTGAGAAGACACTATGACCCTGCAACGGCTGAATGCAGACCTTGCTCGGAGTCAGAATTAGAGCTCGCATTCTGCACTAGTGATCTCGGTAAGTTTACTTTTTATAAAAAAAAGTACAATTTACATTATAACGTGCAAACCAATCAAGTGTAAAGTTTAGAAAATTATACATTTACTACAAATTATGGTGGTGTCACTATTTCTGCGGTGTTATAACGGATTTAGTTTCTCAGTTACGCCCTTAAAAATAAAAGTCACCCTGTAATGACAAACCAGTAGCGGTTCCACAATGTAATAACCTTGTAACGAGCCTTTTGCCCCGCAATTTGTCGCCATAATCAAAATTCCTACCGCCTTTTATCAACTTTTAAAAGAATTTCACTTCATATTGTGTTATTTAAAAATACCTTTGGACTGTTAAATGTCCGCGCTTATTTTGCGTATAAGAAGTAGACCCATCATTATTTTCAATTCGCGTACCATAATAGCATCTACTTACGTATCATATAAAGGTATTATTTCTGCTTTAACGGTTATACAAGCCCCTGAAGGCGCTACGGAAGCTCGTCCACATTTTACCTCGGTACCGGAGAAACGAGTAGAAAGGCACGTGACGCAGTGGGGAGATTTTTTATTTCTTTTGTGATAGAATATAATGGTGTCGTGTCGAGCCGTGGGCGGCCAACGGTCGTTATTAGCCGCCTCTAGCATGGATCACAGAAATTTCTCTATGTCATCCTACGTAATAATTATTGATCTAACAGCACGACATCAGAACAACGATTTCGTTGATTCGAATTTTAAAATCAAGAGACGTTAATTAGAGGATTAGTTGACATATACATTTGATAATTAATAATGTTTTAAAGTTTTTAAAGTATCATGAGTTATTTTCATTACTCTTTTTTTGTTACGAATGTTTGATACAATGCTGTTGAGATATAAAGATAACGTGTCTAGTTAGGCTAAAAGCCTCTCCCGTAATTATCGACCGCCTCCAGGTACACTTATCTTCAAACAAAAGTGTTGCAAAGCTAGAAGTTGCTTATTCATACACAAAAAAGAACAATGGCTCTCAATAAAGTGGTTTTAGTTTTTGTGGGTCTGGAATTCGGATGACGTCAGCGTGGTGACAATCATATTTCAAGATTAGTGAAGCGTGGTCCAGTAATTGGAAATACGTTGATGTTAAGTAGCTGTGAGTGTTTTCAAAGTGCGTGTTAGTATACTACTCATATCCAGCGAACATTCTTAGCGAAGCGTAATTTATTGTGATAGGGTTCCAAGTTTCAACGCAAATTAGAAATATAGATTACTGTCTCGCTGGGACAGGCACGTGATCATTATAACAAAAATAGATATAAATAAAATGTTTACTACTATAAGATGAAGTCCCTGTTCGGGAGAAGATCTTCTCCAACTTTTTCCACCCTATTTTATTTTTTATCATCGTCATAAAAATTTTACGCTTTCGATTGCGTCGGCGCATCGCCTTTTTGGGCTGCCCTTGTTTCTCTTTCCTTATGGACCAGTCCATTATTTGCTATAATTGAATTCAAATATTTGTTAATCGGCAATAAGATTACATGTCTACATTCTCTTTTCATTTACACATCGACTAATTACTTTAAATACAGTACTATTAATCTTCATAAGTGAAAATAGTAGAAAGTGCGGTTACATAGCTTTTAATTAATTGCTCGGTATATGCTCCATTGTACAGTTTTTATCAAGAGATTTAAGGAGGTTCTCTATAATTGACAAGAATCTAATAACAAAAAGTCCGCTCTTACTGTAATTAACTTTATCGATGTCAGCCAAGGAGAAATACTTGTCTTTGATGCTTAATCAGGCATTTATTTTGGAAGAGTTTTACGTTTTTATTTATTTATCTATTATAACGAATTAATTAGTTTTCTGTATATTACAATATTTTAAAATGTACTGCTTCCCTTACTCCATTTTCTTTTTTAAGGTCCTTCCATACTTCTATGGAGGCAGATTTTATATATAGTAAAAAACGGTTTAGATTTTAGATTTGTTGTTTCATTATTGAGGTGTCATGTGACATAACATTTGCGAATTCCATTATGTAATTATCTATACTTAGATGTAGATTAATGTAAAAAAGCCGTGCTCCAAATAAATATTTACCATATATGTAAATGGCACTTAAGCGAGATTAAAATGTCTAACGGTATATGTTATATAACAACAATCTTGCGCAGGGCGATATATACGAGATATACAAGTTTGCTAAGAAAAGTTAGGATATAAGCTAAAACCAAATAGAAAAATAGAATAATGAATTAAATGTATGTATCTTTATTAATAATGGTAAAGTTGAACATGAGTTGTTTGTGTTACAGATAAAAGTGAAATCTTGCGGCTCTGGTTTATAATTTTTCTGGTTTATATGATCTTTAGATTTGATTCATATACAGGAATCTGTTTCCGGAATACAAATCTACTTGTATGGACTAAATAAACTAATGCCTTCGTTGCGTCATTTTGTTACTCAAAGGAGGGTCACCAAAAGGTTCGATCCTGGCGAAATATGTATCAATGAATCCACGGATTTGTCACTCCTCACGCCTCGGATTTTGGAACTTCATTAAGTTTAGATATTTTTGTCCACAGTGTCGAAAGGTATAATAGTTGGTAGTGAGCAGCGTGAAGATTTGGATACGACACAACTGACTCTGCGATTGACCAACTTGATTCGTGCTACGGCTGCTGCAACTGATCCTAGCGAAGAGGAGAATCAGTACTTCAGGTAAGAGCTTTACTATATTGCATGAAAGGAAGAAGAAAATGTGCATTAAAATATTAACTCTACGTACGTTGTTTAATATAACTATTATTTTTTAAATTACCAATTAAATAAACATATAAACACCGATAAGACGATTTTACAAATTATTTGAACCTGTTGGTTCAGACGATAGTACGTTTATTTAGAATATCTAATAGCAATAATTCAAAAATGAACTAGGAAACTATAACAATATGTATTTATATATTAAAAAAATTACATTTCGTATTTCGAACGATTGACTCCATAACCAATTTCCATAAAATTTTGTACCGGCCTTTTTTATTACCTTAGCTTAAATTTTTTTTATTTTTTTTCAGATATGAAATCGACAATACAATAGGCACCGGTCGTAGGCGACACCCCCGAAGCCTTCACGCACACGTTCACATCGCTTCACGTTGCGAAGCCGGCGCCGGTTCTGGAGAATTCCTTATAATGGCTAGAAGAGCTCTCGGGAGATATCATTTGGTCTGCGCGCCGAGAGCACACGAATGGAAAGAATTGGCGAAGAGACGAAACGCAGAAGGTACCGCGCACTGTTTGTTGCAGCATTAGGTTTTGGTACAGTTTTAGGATGGTAACACCGTGGGGTTGCCATGTTAAAGGTTTCAAAATATTAATGTATCGCTACATACATAATACAGACGTCTAAGAGCTTCCAATACGAAATTTTTGACCTTAAATGCTTGAGTTAATGGACAAATGTTGAATTTTCAAGTCCAAGATACTACGGTAACCTAAGAGGAATGTTTCATACGTAATATAACCAACTCGATCTAAATGTTAGTAATAGAATTTAAAAAACTCTTATCTTCAACCATAATTTCGTTGACTGAGTTTTTATACGTCTGAAAAATCTTATGCAATGTGCGACCAACTGTGTTACATTTGATTGGATCGTTGCAATATTGAAAATGTATTTTGTTAGATAAGTGGGAAAAATTTATCTCAGAGTTAATCAACACTATATTAGTACCCGCTTGCCATAAACTAGCTTGTAAAATGCAATTGTAAATATTTGTAAAGAAATGTGGTCCACAGTGCCAAATGTAAGATTTATTTTTAAGATTGATCTCAATATGTATATATTGTACATGTATTTTTATATTAATTGTAAACCCAACGTTTGAAATATCTTCCTATAGTTGTATTGTTAAAGAAAAATAAAAATACAAGTCGTTAGATACGTACACCAGTAAACGCTATTCTAGATTTCCATACAAAAGATATCGTTTCTATATTCTATTACGTTTGTCTACTAAAAGTATGACTGCGAAGGTTGCTCCATAATCTATTCGGAACAGCGTGGTGGAAAATAGACAAAAGTATATCTGCGTATTTTAATATTACATTACAGAGTTATATTTATGAAATGTAGTAAATTTTAAAAACAGAAGCATTTATAGGGTCACGAAATGTATGCGAAACTCGTATACTGAATGTAAATTTTGTGCTTCCAAGCAGAACTTATAAAATATAAATATTTAGAATCTTATATATTATATAATATATTTGTACCTATATGTTTTATAAAAATGTGTTAGTTACATAATTTTGATGTGATATAGATGTATATTTCCAAGTGCCTATTGTAAATACGATGTTGTACATTTAATATAATTATCATAGTACGAGACGTTAAAAATAAAAAGTAAACATATTTTATTGTTTCATTTCAAAGGTTAGAAAAATAAATCACTTATATACTTTATAACTTGTAACATCCTTCTTTTCTGTTTTTAGTAGTGTGGCGCGGCTATAAATAAATATAGTAAGGGTCTGTTTCACAATGTACCAAATAGCTGTGCAACACATAAACTATTTGGAAGATAAAAGATAACTCATTGTTCAGCTATCATTTGAACATTGACCATCTGCTGACATGGCTCACGGGTGTTATAAATATTATTAGCTGAAGAGTAATTTTGTTATATTCTATTCGAATATTGATCAATATCAATAGGTGTAAGTAGTATTTAAGATATTGTCTTTGAACAATAAATCAGATTTGAATATTGCTCTGTCGTGTTCATTTCTCGCTTCCTCTCAAAGTGGTAAGGACTACTTCAAGCCCTTAATTATCGTGGAGCCTGCCCGATTGCTTTGAGATAATCCCACCACCTCGAACCTTTGATCCTACTCGTAGGGCTCCGTCTGTTACCTTAGGTCTCTTGGTGCAGACATCCCGTACTTATTTATATATTCACTATTTATGTGTGGATACATATGTAGGGCTTGGGGATCTGGAGGGTTGTTAGGTTCTTACACCTCACACTTTCATATATTTAGTTATCTAGTGCAGCTTGCTCATACATACATTACATATACAATACAGATACTCCTGACATTTAATACGTATAAAGATTAAACACACATTTCACAGTCCACTAGTCAGCAAGCTGTACACTCATAACTTATGATGGACTTTATGTGACGAATAGCGCTATTCGACAGTCGTGAAACGCAACAAGTGTTTATCCTACCAATAAGCAATATTGTTACGAGCTAGGGGATCGGATAGAAAATGCCGTAGATTTCTTCAAGGGTTTATTTCTTGAAAAATCAATGAGGAATTTATGAGCACAAATTGATTGCAGAGATGCACTAATTACACACACAAAACAATCACTAATTACTTCACTTATGCACTCTTCACACTGTACTTTATCACTTGTATTCACTTTATTCGCACTTTATCGCTTCGGTGTTTCGCTCTTGTTATCGCATTCAAAACTAAAGGCGACTAGTCGCGTTTCGGCTCGCTTATATATCCCTGGGAATAATTCTAAACAATATTCGAGAACTTTCTAGGCGGGCTTGCTACTGAGTAGCGATTGCACAATTCTAGAACGTCCGCACTCTTTGTCTCTTTCGCACGTTGCTCCGTCCTTGTCGTACGGCGTTCTAGAGTGCTCGTCTAGTTTCGAGAAAGTTCTGATCTTCTCTCTCTCTCTCGTATCATTTCGTCCTTGTCTCACACCTAGAAAGTTTAGTCTAGAATATTCCTTCATCAAAGGGGAATACCTAGGCCTGAAAACGGGTCTCCTGAAAACTGCACCACTCGACTACACATGTTCTGAAACCGACTGAAAAAAGGTTTCAGCTTCCTGAAAACGACCCGTCTTCGTAACAATATTTATTGCTATTTAGCTTATTTGGAACTTATCCGTACATTGTGAAACAGCCCCTTACAGTTATACGTTGAAGAGTTTCTGTCCAAATAGTACAAAGACCATATTTTATTTATTTTCTCGTAATTAATTTGCTTTTGCAATCGTTTCGGTTTTTTTGTACAATGACAGTTACGTTATATTTAAAGGAACAATAATAAACAATTTCAATATAGCTTTTTATTTATTGAAAATAATCACAACTGATACCACATAGAAAAACTATTCGGCACGGTTTAACTCTTAACTATACATAATATCACATAAACACTTATAATTTCAAATATTTACATAAAAATTTCATTATAGTTATAACTACGAAATAGATAACTTCACAGCATAAAAAAACGTAAAATCATCTTTCGAGTTCCAAAATATTCTTACAAAACGTCACTCATAAATTACAATGGATCGGAATATTTTGGCTCGTTTGAAAACAAATTTATAGATTTAACATTACAAATGTATTGCAGTTAGTACAAAAATCGGGCGATACGAACAAATATAGTGTATATAAAACAAAATTTAGGCAAATTTGAACAATTATAATGGGCGTATAACATCGTTAAATTACAAATATCAAGGCGCGTAGGTCTAGAGTTAAGGGCTCGGCATCAAATGCGAAAGACAACTAAAAACGACTAAGGAACCAATTAGGCCCATTTTTTCGGCGTGTGCAAGTGTAATTTGATCCTCACAAACCAGGTGGCATTAGCTGAGCCGTTAACTATATTTATAAGTATGTGCCTTATAAAATTTACGTAATTAAATCAACTATTTCGTGGCAAAGGAAACTTGCACCTTAGTTTCTACGTGCTCTGTAGATAAGGTGTTGATTAATTGGTATTCATGCCGCATTAACAAAAACTTATAAATTCGATGTGACAGCTTATAAGCAACAATCAGTCAGCCTTTCAATAACAATTTCGCACAAGTATATACGTTAGAATTTTTTTCATTAGTTATGTTTAAAAAAAAGTAAATTTTGGCCGAAAATACTTTATTGTGCGACCAGAAATTGAATGAATAATTATGTTTTTTTAAAACAATACTGCTTAATTAAAATATTTGAATTTAAAATTCAAAAATATCAAACACCAATTGCACGACAAATGTTCTACTATAAGGGCTTCTAGACGGGCCATTTTTTCTCGAAAATGTATAGCTGCAAGGGTGTGCCTGGTAGCAACAGCCAGCGTTTACGGCTAGACTATGCAATATAAGGCAATATTTTTAGTATGGCGGGATATACATATTGACAAATATTTTATTTATGTCCGGAATGTTTAGTATCTCAGCCGTATGGCCGGAACAATCGCTTTGCAATCGAAAATACTGCAATATTTCTGAGCCATATTATTGCTGTCTCGCTTTACGAGCTAATTGCGTCCCTTTTTCATGCTACTCTTTTATAGCTTTTCTCATCTTAGTACCCATTCTATGTATCATGGTCAATATTCATTTGGTCATTGTTTGAAATGCGTGTTAAATAATTGTTCAGCGAGTCTTATTTCGAGACTTAAAATACCTATTGCATCACGCCTATTGAAATAAGGTCCAATCCATATCTTTCTCAGTAATTTTTGTTTTGAATTTGATTTTAAAACGCATAGGTACTATGCCATGTATGTAGACCGTGCAAACAAAAAATAAAGAGCCATATACTGTTACAGAAATGTTTTTGTATATTCGGGACATAGTCGACAATAATGTAGCCACATATTTGATTAAAAGTGTAGCCCGTTTATAGGCCCTTTTATAACTTGCTACAGAAATAGTGTACAATCTTTTTAAAAATTAATGCAAAGTTGGGGTCATTCACCTCAAAAGGTCATTGAACTCATAACTAGAATTATCAGCTGTTTATTAGGTGAAAATAACGTAATGTTCTCGATTTAGTCTCTTACTACAACTAATAAAAAATGATTAGTCCATTGATAAATGTAAGTATCTTTAGATTCTGTAAAATTTAGAATATTTCTACTTAAAAATGTTTGAATAATAACTTGAAGTTCATTAAAAATTTTATCTCCTTGAATTTCTAGAAAAGTTTTTTGACATTTTATTATATAGATATAAATTTGGAATTATTGTCGATAAAATGGAGAAGCTCGAATCGGGTCATATACTTTTGATAATGAGTGAGTTATACTTTCGTTTTCCCATAAATATGAATTTTAATCTATATCTCTAGTCGAATATAATAAATATAATCTCTATGTAGATATGGTTCTTTACATGCATCTGTCACTATACAACTATAAATACCTAGCGATATTTGAAAACAATTGCGATCGAAAACACATTCTTATTGGCTTTAAGAGATTTTTTTAAACAACATGAAACTATCGAAAAATAAGTTGTAAGAATCACACGAATTATGTGACATTATTTACAATTTTACAGTGACATATCTAATACTATATACAATTAAATAAATATCAAATACAGTTGCGCAAATGCATTAAGAAAAACGTTTTGATACACCATAGACAACAACTAAATCAATACATACTCTCGTAAATAAAACATATATTATATATTTTGTAACACGACACACTAAACGTATATAGCCCCGGTTCTATAATATTTACGACTCGTAACAATAACGTCGTGTAAAAGCCTAGATTATTTTATTATAGCTATAACTACAAACCAATAAAATTGTGGTTGAGCATGACACACAAAACTTCAAAAAATTTAAAATAATCTCTACCAAATAGCAAAAACTATCGACCTCATTCGAAGTCAACAGGCGTTGGCGTCATGACGTCTATAATAAAATCCTCCATATTGGGTAGAACTAGTACTTTCTCGAACTCCTTAGTTAGTTTTTGTTCAATCCAGTTAGTTATGTGAGTAAACCGAAGTGATCTAGCGCCGAACGCTGGTCGGGCCTTTAATACCAGTTGGGGATTTGTACGGAACCTGAAAGCGAATGAAAATTTTTATTTAAATTAAATCCACAGCAACATACAGGTTCGGAAACTCATAAATATTCACAAATAGTAATTAATCTAGCTTTAGTTAATGTTAACTAAAAGTTTAACGATAGGCAAAACAGTGGGCCGATGACTGGCCATGCGTCATACTCGTGAACGGGTGCTACTTGTGGTGACTGGTCGGGTTTGAATTATTTGCGTGTCGTTCCCACGATAATGTGAGTTTATCCTATTTGACCATGCCTACTGCTGACAGAGGACAAATCTTTGTTTTTTTATTATTAATTACTTAAGATGTCATGTGTAATGGTTGCAGCTCCTTACAAACATTTTGTAAAACAAAAATCTTGACGATTAAAAAAACCCTTGATTTGAGAACTGTCAGAAATTTGTTGCAGAAGTTGGTATGACATTTCGATACTCAAATCGTAATAGCGCTCACTGAACACTTCAGCCTTTGCAGAGGTCTTTAGAGTTGGTTCTACCTCAACACGTGAAATATGTTAGTTTTTATTATTATTAAGCCTTTATTACTGAAACCCAGTATAATATCTCTGTATATATAAAATTCTCATGTCACAATGTTTGTTTCTCGTGTGTAATTATTTGTTGCATTTTTTTTTGATACAGCATACAAAATGACATACAACCCTTAATTGTCACCCCACTACGATTAACCTCTGTTTTTTATTGTAGCAGATAGTTATTTTTATTAAAATAAAAAAAATAAAAATGTTTCGTGAAAATAATATACATGGCAAAATGACGTTTGTCAGGTCAGCTAGTAATATATACATACACTGGCGATAATTAAAACAAATTAAAATAGAGAAAGTACAAGCAATAAGGTATTTCAGTCTATAAAATACCAAAAATCAGTCATGGTTCGTAGGTAGCATTCTTAAACTATAAATATGGTAGAATTTTTAATACCAATTGTTGTAACGAACAAATACTTCTAATTATATCGAAATTATAAATATTTTTTTTTAACTGCTCGAACATTTAGTTTGAGGCAAATGATTAATATTTAGATTAGGGGCCATTCAAGTATTACAAAAGATTTACTGCAATTTTTCCCCCCCCCCCCCCTCCTCTTGTCAGCAAAAGTAAGTAAAGCTCTCAAAAATAATAGTATATAAACGTATATTTCTTTTGTAGGAATCCTTGAAAATGCATTTCGTTTTCCAGCAAAGACAATATGTGGGTAATGTATTTAAAAAAAAATTGAATTTTGAATTCATGAAAAACTACTAACTAAATTATTTACTTACATTATAAGTTTATAATAATACAAATAGCTTTAATCCGGTTAAAAAATTGTTTTCTTTCAATGTGTAAAAGCTATGCTAACCAAAGAATTTTATAAAACTAATTTGGGTCACGGAGTTATTTATATATATATTTTTAATTATAATAAAAAATACCCGATCCATATCCGATCGTGCGGTGGTGGTGGAAGGTTCACAGCCAAACGACCTTCGAGCCCGCTCACTTCCAGCTGAAGCTTTATGTCAGTGTTCGATAGACCTTCCATAGCTCGCTTCACGTACTTGTAGTCAGTTACCTGAAAATAAAAATCTTGTATTACTTGAGGTTCACGTACTTTATTATAGTGAAACATTTATTTATGGACAAAGAATAATCTTCATTGGACATTAATGTGACGTCATTACATATAAATTAAACTGGAAATATTAAAAAAAAGTGTACTAGTGTACACACGTAAGAAGTGAAACTTATTTATGACCTTATTTTTCGAAAAATGATCTACTATATGCAATTTTACAGAAATTGATTAAAAAAAGTTAAATTTGATAAAGTTGAACAAAAGGCTTATATTGTCATACACATGAATACATATAATACAATTATTTCATTTTACCTTATAATTACTAAGATTATTACAGAATTTCATTAATTGTAATAGAATTATTACTACCATTGTTATCGTTATTATATATTTTTGTTATTAATGGCTTTGAATCAACCGTGGTAGTGACAAGAAAAATATGGCGCGTAACGCGTAACCGAAAAATGTGACGTTTTTTTCCAACGCCGATAAAAATGTTTCATTTCAAAAATTACATGTTAAAAGATAGCTCCCTACTTCGGTTTTTGTTGTATTCAGTTAATGAACTAAATTAAAAACTAATGAACTCCGATTTGAGATTAAGTATATACAGTATTAATAAGATATTAAAAAAAACTTACCTGTTGGAAATATTTGTTTGTAGCTATTTTGTCAACTATTCTGAGGAATTTCTTTTTTGACGAACCTCCTTCTGTTGCATAAACAGTTCTGAAAATCAAAAATTATGTCGATAAAGTAAAGAAAAATCAATGCCGCTATAACCTTTTTTAGGCCTGGGCCTCAGATTTCTGTAACTGTTTCATGATCATTTGTTAATCTAATAGGCAAGTAGGTGGTCAGCCTCCTGTGCCTGACTCAGGCCGTCGACTCGTTCACGACAGGCACGTTCTTACGAATGATAAATGCGCACATGAAAAGTACATTGGTGCACAGCTGGGGATCGATCTCAGGAACTCAGGTATTTTTTTATGTCAGTTACCATTGGGAAGAAATTGATAAATACAGCAAGTAGGTGCATCACATTAGAAAAGCTACAAGAAGTTTTTATTGTTCTACGACTTGCATTACAGATACAGTCGAGTAAGAAATTACCTTCTAATTTAGGGTACTATGTACAAAATACCAAAATTTCAACCCCATATGGAAATATTTGTGGCTTTAAAATAATTAAAAAAAATACACAAATTATTGTAAATGCACAAATTTGGTACCAGTGTACCTCTAATGCTGGCAACATTTCTCTGCTGTATTGCGATATTTGTTTTCTTTTAACTCTATAGATTTGTTTATACGTAAAGGAAATTGTAGTGTTATAGCCCTTTAAGCACCAAGGTTAAACCCCCTTAGTGACTTTTTGGTATTCTGATACTCTTAGATTATTATCTATATATACATACATACATATATATATATATATATATATATATATATATATATTAATTGCTGTTCGTTAGCCTTACTAAAACTCGAGAATGGCTGAACGGATTTATCTTATCTTAGTCTTGAAATGTTCGTGGAGGTCTAGGGAAGCTTTAAAACTCGAGAAAAATCGAATAATTTCCGGGAAAACCCTAAAAACAGCCCTTTTCTATTTCCCATACAAACGCTGTCTAGAGTCAATGTTTATACAAAAGTTTAGGTCTTTTATCTATCGATTGAGGCAGTACGAAGTCTGCCGGGTCAGCTAGTGATATTATAAAAGATAGCAACAATAAAAAAAAAACATTCTTCGAACAATAGGGAGTACCAGTTAAAATCAAGCGCCAACTAGTCTTTTATTACTCCACTCGAAACTAACGGACCAAAGCTCCAAGGGAACAATACCGAAGGAAGGATTTTTATTTTAATTTACTTACGGTGCCGTATCTGTCAAGACGATATTTTCAGCACTGTCGACTGGCTGTACGGGTGGGGTTTCGTCGTCACTCGAAGACTCGGCCGAGTCCTCCACTTCCGAATCGTAAATCGCTGGTTTTCGTTTCTGTAAATGACACTAGGTTTAACATTAATATAGTCCTAGGTACTATCTGAAACCAACTAAGTTCGATGTTTGGCAGATTTATCTCTTCCAGACATGTAGCTTCGGTATTAAAAGAGAAAGAACTTGCCATCCCTTTGACACACATATACAAGCATTGAATGTGACAAAGCTATGTTAACCAAAGACAATACAATATGAGCATATTTATTTAAAGTAAAACTTTTTGGGTCTGTTTCACAATGTACGGATAAGTTCTAAACAAGCTATTTATTACTTATTGGTAGGATAAATACTTGTTGCGTTTTAAGACTGTCGAATAGCGCTATTCGTCACAAAGTCCATCAAAAGTTATGAGTTATCTTTTATCTTCCAAATAATGTATGTGTTGCATAGCTATTTGGTGTGAAACAGACGCTTAATATTTATCATTTGTATAGTTAAAACTGATAAAAATTTTCTTCAGAGGAACATTTGCTGTTACAAGTTAGTTTGAATAAATGAATTTACCCGTAGCTCAGGGCTAGTAGCACGTAGAGTGGGTGACGCACTCAGCTCTCTTTCGACAACCGCCTCTTGAGTTTCCATCAATTGCTCTTCTAATGTCATATCTGAAAAATGAATACTTTTAACATTAAGTTTTATTAAAACAAATAGGAGGTTGTTTCTCAATTCTGATGGCATAGGACAGAGAATTCTGGTAGTTCCTCGTTTTTTGAGGCCAAGACACTTTTTGGGACGTAGAGACAGCGCATTAGTAGTAGTAGTAGTTTTTTTATGTTAACTTATATTATGTTAACTTACATAATATTTTAAAAAAATCCGTATTTATACATGCCGAAAACTCCTCAAATGTTTTTACGTATAAATTATCTTCAGTCGTTAAAAGGCACACAAGAGCGAAAAAGGTATACTACATGCCGTCCCACTCACACACTCCAAAACCCAGAACAATATCTTCACAATACGATGCAACACTCACTTTTCTCTTTCAGCTTCATAAGGTTGATTTGCGTAAGTATGGCGATGTACGCACCGCCATCGTACCGCAAGTGTGCGTCGAGCCACACGCCACGTGCGTCACAAGAGGGCGGTTGGACGCCACAGACTAACGGACACGCGCCCGACAGAGACAATTTTGTCACTAGGAGCGGTGACATGAATGATGGCAACTGGAAAAGAAATGACGTACATGAAATGATGCTTCTATATTTGCAGCAAAAAATATGTATGTATGTCATTTTTACTATCGCCACAACTATTAAAATTACACAATACATAACATCTTAAATATAAAAAAAAAACTTTTAAATGCAGGAGAGTTCAAAATTTCACATTGAGTTTTAAATTAATTTAATTTCCGTAAGCTATCCTAATCGTATTTATACAAGAATATAATAAAAAATGTATTAATTTAAATTATAAAAATACCATTCCATAGTATCGTCTTTTATTAACATAGCTTTTACACATTAAGAAAACACTTTTTAAACGGATTGAAGCCACCGTGACCACGCACACTGCGAAACGTCGGAAAAATTTAAATTTAAAATTATGTAAATAATTATAAGTTTACAATATTAATACATAGCTTCAATCCGTTTAAAAACTGTTTTCTTAATAACATTCCAGTTAAAGACTAACGGACCTAGCTCATATTACACATCCTTGTAAAACCTACCTTAAGCGTATTCAACTTCCTTTGTATCTTGTTCTGCAGCCTCGCAATGAGTACGGGATCTCGCATCATATCGTACATGATGCGAGCAAGCACCGTGTTCACCCATGTCACTTCCGCAGGAAGCGTTCGGCACTCGCAATCAGATGTTGACTGCTGGGACTGAAAAAGTAAAAATAGGTTTTTAATATTACAGCGGATAATAATATTGTTAAGATCGTTTAAAGTACTGTTATTCATACATCTAAAGATTGAACTACTATATAATATTTAAACATTAAAACTACATTAAATACAGTATAAAGAATAAAGCTTTAAAAACTTGTAAAAGCAACATAAATATGCCCAACACATAAACTCTAAATCTCAATTAACCCGATTAAATTGATAAAATATTTTTCAAGTAAATCGTTAATTAGTTTGTCAAAGTCTTGGTAAAGAAAATATCAAAGTCCAAAAAAGAGACACCCACACTCGATATTTGATATATACAATAAGCGAAAATGGATGAATACAATTAAATTTCAATATTATTTGAATTAGTTGGTGTTACATATTAATTATCAAATGAGATTTTTGCGTACAACCCAAACGTACACGTCCCACACGTAAACAAAAGCGTACGTCACAGAACTAAAACAAAATAAAACCGCTAACATCCTTTCTCTTCTTTTTTTTATTCCGCTCGTGGGGCGAAGGCTCTAATTGACACATGACGCCGACATCTGAGGTTTGTTTCGTGATAACTTCATGCGTCTATGATAATAAATTAGTTAATAGAGTGTGTATATATTACGTCATAGAACCTATTTTTGATGTTGCGTATAACATAAGCTCTAAGTTCGAATTATAGTAAAATTATTTAAGCACTACTGATCACCTCGCAAGATCAATTAGACACTGAAATGTCAGGTATGAGGCTTTGAAGGTCTTTAAACAACAACGGGTGTCGCAATATTGAGAAGTTTTTAAGAGAGCTCAAATCAACCTTATATGCTTAGTGAAAGTTAAAGTTTACCACATCATGCATAATCTATGGTCTATGTTACAAATTATTTCAACTAAAATGCATGACAATTTGATAAACGTAAATGTTAAAAAAAAATATGTAAAATAAAAATACAATAAAATAGCAGTTTTTTTTTGTTAAGCAGAAAAAATATTACCAGCAAAACAACATCTCTGTCTGATCACATTTAGACGCTTCTCTGTTTCTCCTCTTATCAGTGAAATATACGTAAGTAGATTAATTAATTGATTAAAAATAATTATAACTTTTAAGCTAAAAAAGATATTAAAAAAAAATCCTGAAATCCTTTCAGATGTTATTGAATATAAGCTAAAAAAATGACTCCAATCTCACCTGCATAATTTTTATAATATATGGCCAAAATGTCTTCTCATATGAATCTAAGCTGACGGGTAAAGGATGTATGGCTGATGTTATATTTATTACATCTGATGTAGAGTCGTTCGTTTTAGTCTGTAATAAAATTATAATTATAATATTATATATAATATTTAGGCAAATAAAATATAGCATTGTTTGCTCCAACAGCAATATTTCTTTTTCTAAAACTTTCAGTGGAATTTTTAAAGATTTTTTAATTTTATTTATAAACGAAATGGATGGTATGAATACGGAGGAAGAATTTTTGTTTGAAGAATAGTTTCATTTCAAATCGTGTGTAATGTACACAACATTGAGTGATATTTTATAGTAGATTTAGAAGTTAGGTATTATAGAAAGCGTAGCGACACACAGAATTTTCTTTGTATTATCAAAAAATCCTCCGAATTTTGCAAAACATTAAGATTATTTCACATTGAAATTATGTTAAAAATGTTTTATTCAAATACTTTATTGAAAAATAATACCTTGCCAAACGCAACGGTATCTTTTTCGCTAAGCTTATAAACCGCTAATTCAATCCCCTCTTTTCCTTCTTGGGGCTCACTCGTAGATTTGTCTTCGTTGGATGACGTATCCGCTGACGCGCTCGCTTCGCTTATCGATATCATGAAACGGCGATACCTGAAACACAGTTTTAGTTAGACCACATATATATTAAGTTCTCGACGGTAATTTTTTTTTAATAAGATCATCTACACAGGTTTGTATACACCGTACTAGTAAAATTACCGATTTGGATCGTATCTGTAAATCTACTAACAAATATAATCTTTGAAAATATTTGTAATGCGGGTACCTACGGGTACGCAACTCCCTCCCTCCCCTATCTCTTGTATAATACAATAGACATAGGTACACCCAGGAAAGTACAGGGGCTTAGACAAGCTTTGTAAATCAGTTAATCCCTGTTAGAATTTTGTGTCTATTGCTTATGGCATTCCAAAGATAACAGAACAAAATTCACTTATTTCCGATATGTATATCTAACAAAATGTGTTTTTTTTATGGTTGGTACACGATTAACTACAAAATTATGACACGACATTGTTGGTCGTGAAATTCTTTTGAAGAGGTCCGAATCAACTTTTAATTTAACAAAGTAAATTCGCAGCTCAATTGGAATTTTGTATAATTAAAAAATAATCAGTATCGCTACAACCTTTTTAGGTCTGAACCTCAAATTTCAATATCTGTTTCGTGATCAATCTAATAGGCAATTAGGTGATCAGCCTCATGTGCTTGACACCAACCTCAGTGAGAGGGTCGCACGCTGAAGTCAATAGGTCAAAACTGCTCTATAATTTTCTATGAAAGTCCAGGAATTAACGCAAGAATATAGAATATGCCTAGTAGTTTATGGATTTTTTAATAGGAAATTATTCTCACCACTCATGTTTGTCTCGACCCGTCCTAGCAAAAAGATAGAGATGTGAATGTTTGTCCTTCGATTGTTTCACGTGCACACTCCATTCTCCTTCCGTTGTACCTTCCGCTACGGGATCCGACTCCTGTGAAAAATAACGAAAATCTGAGAGAATAAATGCCTTGGCATGGAAATGGAATTATTACTAATATTATGCAGCACAATACAAGGAATCTATAAGCACTTTTATCTTTAAAATACCGTTGAATATGTAGTTTAAGCATGTATCTAATTTAAAGGCAATGGAGCAAAATATACCCCACATGCATAATACTCAAAAAAAAAATACATGTGTTGGAGAAAGAGAATTCAATAGAGAAGAAAAGAGCATAATTGGAGAAGAACAGTAAAAAAGAGACGTTAGAGACTGAAGATGCGGAGATAAATACAAGCCCGAAGAGAAAGAGGAAGTTTATTTCTAGGAGAAGAAACATACAATCAAGTTTCAATGTAATCTACTTTTATAATTTATAATAAAATATTTTTTTTTTTTAATTAAAATTGTAAATGATCAAAGAATTTGTTATATATAACTAGTCTGGCCATAAATACTGTTATATAAACAGTACTATCCATTTTCCGCCATTCCACATATTTTTTCGTGCTTATAATAAGGAATGGGAAAAGAAAATAGGATTGTAGTGATCGCCTTGCACAAAGTGGGTATGGAGCCGTCGGTCATATTCCAGACACTTATTGCGAGAAATTAAGATTCCCGCTAGGACTCTGTCGCGTATTATACCAAGCCCAGGACTTGCCCTAAATCAATCTTTACAATTAAATAGTGTGGATCAATCAAAACGCTTATTGTCGCGATACGGTGAAAAGTGCAGAAATATCCTCTTAAACGATGAAAACATTTTTTACGATTGAACACTAAGCAAAATGATAGAGTGTACGCTTACAGTTCTAAAGAAGCTGCACAAGTGGTCGGGAAGATGGTAATCGGGAACGTGGTAATCATCCTGCCTTAGTGATGGTTTGCTGAAGCGTGTCTTATCAAGGAGTCACAAAACTACATACTTGTGAAAAAAGAGTGAAAACTTCAGCCAAAGTGTATCAAGGTCTTGGATCATGTTGTGAAACCTCTCAGCAATACACTTGTTAAAAGTATACAGCAGGATTCTGAACCTGGTCACAAGGCACAAATTAACCAAGCCTGGCTTGAAACAAACGTTCCGGACTTTATACGAGATGAAGAGTGGCCCTCATCTAGGCATCTAAAATGCCATGCATGGGCATGCTTTAATGGACACGGAAACATTGAGTCTCTTAAAGAATCTTTTCAAGGCGAAATTTCCCTTAGAAACAGTGCGTAAATCTATAGATTCGTGGCCAAACAGATAAATGGCTTGTATAAAAGCTAATCGTGGCCATTTCGAATAGAATGTTTTTTTGTGAGACTTTAATAAATATGGAAGTTTTAATTATATAACATTACTTCATTAAAAAAAGGCATTTTCATTTGTAACAGAACTTATGGCTAGACTAGGTATATACAGTATGTAACTTTTGCAGCAAGGAGTATTTTGTCGACGCTAAAAACCCTTACAATGTCATTCCTTGTCAAGTACTTCTGCTCTTCCATCGCTTTTTATAAAGAGATATACTTTTATGTTGATATAAAAATGAATGCATTTATTTACCGTTTCTTCAAGTAAGTCCTTGATTTTGGACAATTCGTTATCATCTATTTCATCATCATCCTCCCTTGTACTGGCGATGGATTTAGTCGTTTGTTCTTCACCATCGTCCAGCTTTTCACTTGTCTCTGGATCTGTTATGGTTGATACGCTATCCGTCTTTTTATCTAAAGAAAAGAAAAACATTCTAAACATACCCGAAACACGCACTAATTAATGCAAGTGCGTCACCTAAAATGGATATTTGCTTTTTCTAGCTGAAGAACAAAAGAGCCCATAGCCGCCAATAAGATCAATGTTTGCGTCTGTTGCTGTGATAAGCATTCTAAACAGATATATATCACTATTTAACAGAACAAATATTGTATACAATTTACCTCTATGCATTTTCCGGACTAATCTATGCCTGAGACCTTCCCGTCCTGGTTCGCTTTCGTGCGAAATACTGTGAAATATAAACAATTAATCATTGAACAAAATTCTTTTTAACTTCCTTGACTTGATCAGTTAGATTTACATCGAAAACCAAGTACATATAATCAAACTAAATTGAATGTACCAGAACTTACCTCTTTTCTCTTCTCCTCCAAACAAACTTTTTCTTCCTCTCCGGGCTTGTATTTGTCTCTGCACTTTCAGTCTCTAACGTCGCTTCTTTACTCTTCTTGTCCATATCAGCTACTTTCTTCTCTATTGAATTCTCTTTCTCCAACACTTGAATTTTTTCTTTCTCGTTCAGTATTATACATATGGGGTATTTTTTGCTCCATTGCCTTTAAATGATACACAAAACTGAGCTACGTATACATAGACATTTAAAAGATTAAAGTTCTCATAGATATTTCTAGTAATTTACTAGTAATTATTAATGTAATGGATCATTTTTTTTTCAAAGCTTTGTACGAACAAAGGCCGTACAGTTTGCTGAGGCTTTCAAACTCAAAATAACATTATTCATATAGATAAACAAATACACTTAAGAGCCTCAACAGAAAAGATGTTAAATAGTCTCAAAATTTACATTTACTACGCAGTTCGCAAGTCAAGTGCGTAGAGCGGGCAAGAAACTCTGCCACTCTCTGTAACCGTTAAATTTTGAGTCATACAAGTTGTTTGAAATAGGGCAAATCATTGGGATTGATTTGATTCATTCACGTGGACGTTTAAATATTCGTCAAATTTATAAAAAGCTTTATTGATTAATTTACGTTTAACGAGGGCTTTGAATTTTATCAGTAAATTCTCTAATTCCGCTTGGGAGTTTGTTGTAAAAATGAATACAATTTCCATATAAGAAGTGGTTTATCTTCTTGAGCCTGGTTGGTCGTACGCTTATATTAGTTCTGTTTCGAGTGTTATACGGATGGAAGACCATGTTTTCTTAGTTATATAAGCTTTGCAATTAGTTACGTCCCGAGAGTATAGCCAGATGTAGGCACTCTCTCATAAGCACATTAGCATTTAACATTTAATTAATTAGATGATAAAATATAGATTTAAAATAATAGCCTCTATTATTTGAAGGATCCCGTTGACCAAGGTACCATACAAGTGCCATGTTTCAATTAAGTGCTTCTTAGTCCTACAATATTTGTAATTCTAGCGCGTTCATTATGAAAACATGATTATAATTTTAACATAAACGAATTTATATATTTAAATAAAACCATATTATTCTTCAAATTCGATCGGGTTTTACCTTGTATAATTTGTTTAATATAATGCATATATTTCGGGTTTTACCTTGTATAATTTGTTTAATATAATGTATATATTTTGTAGAACGTTTTAGGATAAAATTTTCTACTTTATATGTGTTAATAAAGTCGCGATTTGTGGGAATCTTTATTTAATTAATTTCACACACTTATTAAATAGACTTCCGTATATCCTTCAAATTAGCCAATAACTTGATATCAAGTTGTGATAACGTAAATATAATCAAAATACTAAATTATCACGGGGATCAATTTTATTTTGAGATTAGACTTACGTCTTTATGTCGTTGAATTAAGGCGCCATTTTCAACGCCTTATACGAATAATGACATAATATAGAAAAAAACGACTTCCAAATTATTTGGTAAAAAATATCAACAGTAATTAACTGATATTTAAGTCGTGTCGGTAATTTGTCAATAAAAAATCAATCCAAAACGAGGGCGTAGAACGGACGAAAAGAACTGGCAACAATGTTCTAGTCAATATTTCATAACCTAATCAAGCGCGTTTCAAAGTGTCTTGAAACATTTATAAAAGGTAAGTCTTCATTAACATTAAAGTACTTTGAGACCGGAATTATATTTGGTATGGTGTACAAAATGCCGGTTAGACTGATTTTATTAATTATTATATGTCGTGGGAAGGACAAATAATTTACTATGTATTTCCCTATGAAACGTGAACCGTTGGGTCATTGCACGAATTGTTCTCGTTTACCTTTGAGCGAAGGTCACCGACCGAGTTTTGACAAAGCTTTCTCAAGTGTTTTAACTTGAACTGCACAGTTTAAATGTGTACTGTGCTATAACAATGATATTTTGGAATTAAAACTGACGTTTTGCGTTCTTTATAGCAAATATAAAATGTGTCGCGCAAATAAGACTGAAATTTTTATTACTTTTAGTCATCATAAATATGACAAGCATTATTGATATTATAATTAAAGTTTATATTATATAGAAATACATAAATATATATTATAACTCGATAAATAGGGTTTTTTGTTTATTATATATAATTGTAATTTGTGCTATTATATACTTACGAGTACTATTACTACCTAAATAATTAAATATTTCACCTAAACAATTTTGTTTTATTTAGTATGGAAGTAAACGGATTACAAATACTGGAACCTCGAAAAGTTGTTGAAAATTTTACTATTTATATAAATTGATAAAAACTTAAATGTTCATATTTAATAATTAACCTATTCATAACGCTAGTTAAAATGGAGTTAATTAACCTGAATACTGCTATTGTTAATTAGTTTTGTATTTGGTTATGAACGTATACATTAATATAAAAAATAATTAAGCAGATTAAATTAAATTCGATATATGTCTGTCATTAAGTCTATGACGACGTTAAACTCATAACTAAGGTAACCAAAAAAGGCCGCAAAATATTTTTTACGTTTGTCGTCACCATAGCTATTGCCACTCTATGTGGATTTCCGGTGAAAAAATAATAAAATCCGGGTCGAAACTTCATGTTTCCCCCGTACCTCAATTGGGAGCTTAATAAACATAGATAATTAAATTTTATAAAAAGACTAAGATTAACATCTGCGTATAAAAGATATGACGTAAAGCAATTAATAACAAATTATTTTAATCATTATCAAGAACTTGAGTGATCAATGTCCACTATATATTTTAATAACTGTCTGCCATTATTTATTATTACAGATTTATATTAAGAAATTTACAAACAAATATTAAATAACAATGTTTTCAATTATTTTGTTTAGTAGTAATGAGATTTAAATATACATGCCATTTGAAACTTCGACCATGCCACCGGCTCGAACTTCCACGAAGATTGCATTGCGCACACTTAAGACTATTGTGATAATGACCAGCATATTTACATGTATTATAATAAAATTATTTTCTATCGAGTGTAAAAATTGTACAATGGTATGATTTATTGTTTAGTGTTAATTTCGTATCGTAATTGAACCAATAGTCAAAGTAAATAATAATGTAATCTACTTACCGCCGTTTAACAAGTCCATTTGGTAAGAGAATGACTCGAGCACCGGTAAGGTTATATAGTCTGTGCTGATAGAAATTAACTTTGTCGATTTTCTCATCCCACAGTGCTCTCTTCGCAATTTTTGTACGCGTATACGATATTCTTAGGTTGCATCCTGAAATTTACACTACATATTATTCGATGAAATTATTGAAAGGAACCTTTACGGTTTTGGAAACGAGAGCAAAGGATAAATTTTCGTGAATTATTTGCTAAAATAATTAACGTAACACGTAAAATCCTAAAACTGACAAGGAGGGTTAATGGAGAGTCTGATTTCCGAAATTGGTAGCCCAACCCAACATTATAGTCCCATCGACATGGGTGAGTGCATGGGCGTAGACCTGGCGGTAAAGGCGGGAAGGGGAAGCTTACCAGAGGCAGGCTAGTAGTCGGAGACCAGTAGGTCCGCCGTTAAATCGACCCGAATCGCAGTAAATGAATAGTTATAACAACTTGATCCATTAGATAATTCATGTTAAGAAATCGATTCTAAAATTGCAATTGTAGAAAACAATAATTCCGAATAAGCGTGCTGCTTGATTTATCAATCATTCTATATATGTATATATATTTAATCTGTTAAATTATACATAAATTAGGGCGAATGTCATTAGCCCTTCCAATCTTCCAATTCCATGATGGAAACTACTTCTATCATGAAATTGTTATACTAATAACAGCTCGCAAATGATCGTATAAAAAACAGGTCTAAGTTCGAAACTAGTTTTCGTCTTGCATATGCATAAGTCATTAAATCAGATATATATACAAAGCTATAACCTATTTAAATTTCAGCCTATTTCAAAAGCATCTCGATAATTAAGTAACTTTTGTAAAATCATTATATATTCTATTTAATAGGTATTAGAGGCTAAAACTTATCAATGATATGCAAAGTCTATTGGGGCGCTTCTGGTTTATTATATTTACCAGGGAGAGGCTATATTTGTAGATAACAGGCAAGTCTGTAGACATATTGAAAATTATTTTTATCTTCAACAGGTGTGATAATATTAGATAAATGCGCTAGGTGCGCGAATCGTCCAAAGCGAGGTGTGGTTCCACACAATCTCAATAGTTTGCCCATTACGCAAGGTCAAACAAATTCAAGTGGACATAAGAACTAGTTTAGTGGTTCCATGTATCTTAAAGAGAATCGATATTATTAATAAAGCGACTGAACAAATAAAAAAAATACACATTTACCTAAATAATATCACTATTATTAATTTCTTGAACATTTCCCTTTTTCATAAAAAAATAACTAAAAGTACTAATTTGTATCTTTTCATCACAGCGTAAGTACAATTTGACAGAGACGTAAGGGCTTCTTAGAAATGCAATTACAGATTTAGTTTTTATGAATAACCGGGAATACATTTTATATGGAAGTTATAATTTTAAGATAATCCACTTAACATAATATTAATCCATCAAGGTAATATTAATGCCTATAAAATACGTTTTTTAAAATCAATAGACACTGCCGCATTAACGAACAGCACATATGTAGAGCTTAACGCATTTCTTAGTTTTAATGTAATTAGTAAAAACAATATCTAATTACATAGTGAAGCTGAACTATAATACGCACGGGGACGAATTAATCCAAGCAGAAAATATATATTTTTTATGGAAAGTATTACTCGTTGAAATATTTATAAGAAATAATCTCTATTTCCCTTGGTCATGGCATCGCGCGTGAATGGAACAATTTCTCTACTTCGTTTTGCTCTGTTCAGTATTTAGTAAGAAATCTTAACGACAATATTAATTTTACATATCTGTCGATCGACAAATAAAGTTGAAATCGAGACAAGTTTTTTAATATTATTGTTATGAACCAATTAATAGCAGCATAGTTAAGACAGAACGTCTGTCGGGTCAGCTGATCATGTATAAAATGTCTATTAAATTATTTACACACGATTAATTACACATAACACATTAAAAAGTAGTGATTGAATTTAATTCTTACTAGCTTGTATTCTTCGTCCCGTGACCCACATAACATAATACTACCATAGCCTACTTTTATTTTTCTTTTCAGATCGCCTTCATTTGTTTTTGTTTTTTTTTTTAATGTAATATATAACATTTTTAAGAACTTACCCTCGAGTTTCACAAAGGCAGTTGTTGTTTTATTTATGTGGTAGGTAAAGGGGTCGTAATCAGGAAATCTATAGTGATTTATCCAGCCCTGTGGACAAGTAATTAATTGGTAATGAATACAATTATAAACTTTATGTTATAGAAATAAATGCGTTATTTGTTTGATGAATTTTAATGAGTCACACACTTAGGTCATTAAAACTAACATTTTATCTACGTAATTTTCTATGTAAATGTGTGTTTAAAATCATGAAATAATTATTAGTACTTTGAGGCATTATTAGTACAAAATACAAATTTTAAAAAATTAAGCAATAAAAACCAGCCATGTACAACATTCATTGATAGCAAGGAAAATGGGATCTTTTTATTGTAAAACAAATAGCCTAGTAAATTACCACATCATAAACTAAATGAACGTACCTCATACTTTTTCAACGGTGTATGCTCTTTCACAGACGGAATAGTGTAGGCTATTGGTATGGTACTGCTTCTCTTCAATTGGAAAAAGTTTCTACTACTCGGCTCCCAATCACTAAAGTATGTATCTAGCACCCACTGTTTGACATTACTCACAAAACAGAAAAACCACAGCCCCAATAAAAATCCATTCCACACATTACAATTAGGAAACAATAAATAATTAATAACTACTAAAATAGTTAAAAAATACATTGTGAAATTAAAAATGTAGCTCTTAGACGTTTTGTGTGATTCCGGTTTTGATAAGTTGCTTTTACTTGGCGGCAGGCCAAAATTGGCTGGAGTGGAAATTGGCGTTGCTGGGTTAATTTTCATGTCAACAGGTCTACTCAATGGACTATCAACAGTGTTAACATCGCCAAATGCGTCTATTGTATCCTCAAGAGCCTCTATACCAGATTCAACTTCAATGCTGTTATCATTCAAAATATCCTTAGTTACATCTGTTTCACTTAACCCTGAAAGTATGTGGTTTTGATGAAACATGTACAAGGTTCTATGTAGTTTATGTTATATCAGGAACATTTGGTTCTTACCAAATTCTTCACTATGCTATATAGTCAAGAATCGAAAGCAGATAGGTTGTACTATTACAGACCTAATTTATTTGCAATACCTTTCATGTTAGTGCAAAAGACAAAAACAGTGTATCTAATTAACACTTTTCGATAAATATTGTTATTAGATTATACATACTTAGATTCTTTTGTGTGTCATCACTAGAGTCTGAATGGTTCTTAGTGTTATTTTCACGATTTTCTTGCTCAATAACTTTGGCGGTGATTGGTTGAGTCATCTCGGACAAATTCTGTATACTGCTATCAAGTGAGGACACCTGTTAATGGTATTAAATATTTTGCTTTCATGTTGATAAATTTTAAATTTGTATATTTCTAAGAATCTCTTAATCAATTTAACAATTTTCCTAATTTAATTAAACAAACATTTAAGTGTTTGTTATGTTTTTATTTCTATCATAAACTTTTAAAATGTTAATTACCTGATTATCAGTATCCCCAATACTTTGTTGGTCTAAGTCTTTGGTAGTAGAATTTTCCTCAGAATCTGATGTAGAATTGTCCCTTGGTAAAGACTTTTCTTTTGTCTCTAAAATAATATTAATAGAAATTATGTAAAGTATCCCATTAAAAGTATTGAGTATGTGTTTAAGATTACTCTTAAAAAAGTGTAAACATACCTTCCACAGATTTGGTTTTCATATCCTCTACAGCTTGAGCAATCTTAAATTTAAAATCATGGAATATCTTCCATGTTTCATTAGGTTCTTTTATATCTGAACTCTCAGAGGTGCTTCTTTTACCAAGACGATTTAAATATTCTTTCATAGGTGAGGAAGTAATTTCTTTAGGAGTAGAACTTTTGCTCTCTTCAGTTGGTTTTGGGTCAGACTTAACATCTTCAACTTTTTCATTGGATTTCTCAGATCTAATAGATTTAAAATATTTATCTATAATAGATGACGACTTTTCTGTTTTCTTAGGGCTTGCAGTTTCACTTTTTGATGGTTGATCTCCTTGTGGTAATGCATTTTCGGATTCACAAGCTTGATACAATTCTTCAAGCTCTTCATTGTTTGCATTATATCTGAACGATAACGCAGAATTCGGGGATTTACCTACAATAAATATATATTCTTAAAAGCGGCAGCTGGTTGAAAATATAACATTACAATTATACAAGTTGAAAACAAAGAGTCAAGTCAAAAAATATTTGAAAGACAAAGGAATCCTGAAATTTAAGAAGGCCAATTAATAAAAATATTAAATCGTACTTGTGCTGGACGTTAGCAATCTTTATTTTAGTATATTAGTTAGACGAACTATTAAATATAAATATGAGATAAAAATATGTATTTTAGCATAGGCTTAAACAGGCGCAAAAAATGTTTTTCAATGATAAATAAGTATACAATTTAAACTAATTGAGTACTCACCTGGGCCAGAAAAGTCCATATTTAAAACTGCATTTTAGAAAAGATAAGACGAATAGTATTTGTAAAGAATAATAGAAAATTAATCGAGTGATTTAATTTACTTTTACTTCAACGGATAAATTCCACCATTTATCAAACGAACGCGAGCATCGTTATTCATCAGATTACAAACACAATATCACACTAAATATTAGTGAAAACTGAAAATTCACATTTCACAGTCGTGTCAAGTTCTAAAAAATGTATGGTAGTTGTCAGCCGAATAATAGTCACTGTCACTAAAGAAGGTATGAATCATCGACCATATATATATTATAGTTTTAACTTTTACTATTTTAAATAAATATGTAATTAAGTCAAAGAGTAAGAGCATAATAAGTTTACAATTAATTCAAGGTTCCATAAAATAAATGAAAATATCAAAAGGTGTTGTCAATGTCTATTG
The DNA here is from genome assembly GCF_905147105.1 of Pieris brassicae. Classification (NCBI taxonomy): domain Eukaryota; kingdom Metazoa; phylum Arthropoda; class Insecta; order Lepidoptera; family Pieridae; genus Pieris; species Pieris brassicae. The sequence goes on from NC_059674.1 coordinate 15,537,425, forward strand.
TCTAATTTAATCTCGTAAGGTAAATTGTAATCCGTAGGTTGTAAGCAAGTCGCAGTTGTCGGCTGTCGCACGCCATCACCGATCACCTTCAATATTTTGGTCGAAACGTTTTCGCGATTATTCTTTTAACATTAAAATTGCTGCGTTTGATGAATTCGAATGGCCTTTGTTTACATTCGGTATAAATAACGTATGATAGTAATGAAGAAATGAGAAAAATTGTATGCAAGTATGAAGTTATTACTGATATTATTGTTTTTATGTGGTTGTTATGGACAAGATGGTATTGTAAGCAGTGATAATAAGGTGAGATACATAGTAGTGTAAATAATAATAATATTGTGTAAAGTGCAAGGTGATTAACAATCATATTATTTCTTAGGAAAGTACTGAGTTATCAAGGACTTTGGATGACCGGCCCCTGTTGTTTGCTACACTTGGGGGTGGAATGGTAGCAGTGGAGCCAGTCTCCGGGAATGTTATATGGAAACTGAAAGATGGTATGTCTATTTTAGTAATCAGCTTGCTGCAGCAATGCTTTACGAGTTAAATTGATATTTATAATATTACATTAATATTTAAAGTCTAATTTTTGTTGACTTTTACCAAATATTTAATAAAACATTAAAAAGTATCAATAATTAGCTCAGTTTTAGTCTAAAAAAATTCCAATCAGTTAGAATATATCATATTTTGAAAATTTAGGTTATATGTAATTTACTATAAATTAAAAATAATTTTGTTAATCATTATATGTCTTTCATGAATGAGTCCACTTCTAGAAAAGGAATTGATAAAAAAATTATTATGCCTAATCAGGTAGATACTATTTATATGATAATTGTTAATCTTATAAATTAAGGATTATTTATGGCCTAATTTTAGAAGGCACACACTTATGAAAGATAATTAGTATATAATATTATCTGAATTATTTAATACTACATGAAGTTCTCATATTGCTTATAAATGAATGAGCTATTTATGATTCATGAGTACAGATGATAAACAAAAAAAATGGACAATATTAAAATTTATAACTACGCATTTGGTGTACTACTCTCTAAACTAGCCTTGAATTGAGTAAAGCGTTAATTTAATTTTATTCCTATTGCTTTTTTTACATGTTTTCTTTTGTGTATGAATTTATCTTTACTCCGAGGTTGCCATTATTTAATAAAATTTAGAGAATGTTTGAGCTTGTAAACAATTAATAAATATATACCTCTTGCCACTTATTACACTGGGTGTAATTTATAATTAATAATAAATAGTCTATTTAATATATAAAATCATATATATTTTGTTTATCAGTTAAAGATTACATGTATTAATAATTTAATATAGAATCGCAAACATAACATACAATGTTGATCATAAGAACATTAAAAATATGCATATCTAAAAAAGTTGATTGCGACGCCTGTTATCAACGCATCGGCCATTTGGTTATAGGCGTATGGATTGCTTCGGTATAATTACTAGTTTGGAAATATCTCAATGCTTTGGAAACATGTGCTTTCAAAGATAAATAATAACCGACACGTTGCGTTTAATAAATGTTTAGTAAATTGGCCAAAGAAACGTGGCAGCAAACATCTTTGTTATAATCATCCAGTGGCGGTACAACCATCTATTGGCCTTAGATTGCATGTGTTTTTTTTTTCACGATTTACCGTATTTACCATAGATGTAAGTTAATTCGGTACTTAAAAAGCCAAATCCATTGGTCCATAGCACTAATTCGAACCTCAGGGCCAACTTTAAATATTTTTTTAATATCTAAAATAATTATTATTTAATTAATCAATAATTATGTAACTAGATATATGCCACGTAGGTTATTAGACTCAAGATAGGGCGTACCAATTCCTAAAAGGCCGGCAACGCAGTTACGAGCCTTCTGGCTGTGTGAGTGTCCATGAGCGGTGGTATCACTTAACATCAGGTGAATCTCGTGCCCCTTTTTCTAAATAAATGGACTTTACAATACAAATAATACATGTTTCGATAAAAGTTTCGATTGAATTCTTATTTCTATTAAGTGTCGGGTTTTTCTATGATTTGAAGACAGATTTCGATGCGCCCTGTTAACGTAGTTTGATTTATTATTTTGTCCTTTTTATTTTTATACGGTTTTAAAAACAAAAGAAGTATTACTAGAATTATGTAAAAGAGTTCGATAATTAATATCGCTAGATGGTATACTAATGGAAAAGGTCATGTAAAAAAAAATAAGTGAAATGTAACACGGCGTGAATGTCATGTAATTGATGGCTCGGAATAATTATTGTATACGTCAATATAGTTGTTTTAACTACAGTTATTTGTTACGATAAGGTCTGAATCTCATTATTTGATGATAAAAGTAACTTTATATGTGCACATTGTAGCAACAAAATTAAACATTGACACGAACATTATATTCAAAAAAATTAACGGTTTTGGATATGGTAAATATAACGAAATAGATAAATTATGTTGGAAGGGCACTTTGTGCATAGGCAAGCATACGTATATACGATCTAAAGCAGCTGATATGGTGAAATTCCTTACTTCACTTAGTACAACATATTTATTTATTAACACTTCCTTACCTTACATATACATATAAAAACAGGTTACATAAGTTATTCATTAGGCAACAGGCCGTCTTATCGCTAACAGCTATTTCTTCCAGGCAACCCTAAAAGAAGAAACCAACAAATGACCGTAAATTACAAGAAGTGCGTCAAAATTAACAAAGAAAATTACATGGGACGTTAGAAATACAAACTAAAACTTAACTAAAATCTAAAAAAAATATAATAATCACATATACAGTGTATACTTCTTGTGCTTAACACTCACTCGCTGTTTCTTATTTTTTTTAGGGTTGTCCAGAAGAAATTGTATTTTGAGATAAGGCCGCCCGTAGACCGTTTAATAATAATTTATGTAACATGTTTTTATATGTACATAATATGTAAGGTAACGAAGTGTAAATAAAAAATGTTATACTAACTGAAGTAAATAATTTCACTATATCATTAGTACGCAGAACAATATTATTGTTACCTTATCTAGATATAAAAGAAATCCGTCAAAAAACTCCATTATTAACGATGTTCTTTTATCGTTTTTTAGCGACACATTAAACTAGGTGACCTTATTTTTTACAGAACCTGTGGTGAAAGTGCCTAATCAACATGCTAATTTGATGCCCCAATTTCTGCCTGATCCTCGTCATGGTTCCTTATATATGTATGGGCCAACGGGGGACAAGCAGATGTTAAAAAAGTTGCCCTTCACCATACCAGAGCTGGTAGCCAATGCGCCGTGTCGTTCTACCGATGGGATTTTGTACACAGGCAAAAAGAGCGATACCTGGTTTATGCTTGATCCTTTGACTGGGTCCAGAGAGCATATTTCGGGTAAGAACGATATTTTTCATAGTAATTTTTAACTGAGGACGGTGGCGGTAATATACGTATATAATATATATGTAACCCTAGACTTGCAAACTATGAATACCTTAGGTCAAAATCGAATACATTTTTGACGTACAGGAGTTGGACTCGGCGCTAAGTTTCTGAACCCTATGGTATTTCCCGCATTTAAACTCATAATTGGTCATTTGTGCGTTAAGTCCTAGCTATCTTAGCCACCGTAGCTCCTTCCAGAAGCACAAAAGTCTCTTGGGCACTTCACAGGCTTCACGGAGCGACCTCACTATTCCGAGGATTTTTGTACGTTATTTAGCCACAGCCTCGCATGCCAGGACTACTGCGCTGAAACAGCCTCTACACAAGGGGCTGTCTGTCGCGCCTAGGACAAAGAGATGTTTATTGAGGAGACAATGGCCTGTAATTGTCCCTATCACTGTTTTGAGATTGGTCTGAATCACTATGATCACTATAGTTAATTAAAATTTAATTTTAACATATTCATATAACTGTCTAATTAGATTACTCCTTTTATATATTTTCAACCGATAAAAACAACTAGAAACAAAAGAACTTGTCAAAATATTAACGGATAAAACGTTCATAAAGTAATAAAATGAAAAATGACGTAAAAACCATAGGTTTCGAGAACACGAAAATATTCAAAAGCGATGAAGACAATACCTGCCAATTGGATAAGAAAAAAGGTGTTTACGTTGCTCGTACGGAGTATAACATACTGATGCATGATTCCAAGAATGAAAATCACAAGTGGAATGTCACATTTTTCGATTACACTTCGCATGATATGGCCAAAGAGATGCTCAACGATTATGGTAAGTATTTATTATATCAAACGCATTTTTCATGTGTCAAGTATGCTTTATAGCGCGATGCAATATCAGGAATGCTTATAAATTTTCTTTTGAGAATGGAAAACAAAATTAGTATAGTACGGCCAATTTGAAAGATCACATTTTGATAGATGAATTTGACAATTGACAACATTGTAACGAACTCTAGAATAGAATTTTTAGATTATTATGGTTAGAATTAAAAGTAAATCAAATTTACCGTCTATTGTCATTAAATAAAGATGTAATCGGAATTTAAAAAAAAAACAATTGTGCAGTTCCATCTTCAGAAATAATATCGAATTGTAGAAAATGAATTATATATTATGCCAATACTAGGTTACGTCAATGAATTTTGGCGAGGTGTATACCAATTAAGTTGGTCCTATAGTCACGTTTCGAAAAAAGCTACAAATCCCTCTAAGCTATAGTTAGGCACGTAATGTAAATATTGTGCTAATTATGGTGAATTTAATTCTTGATGTAAAAATATCTTATTGTTAGTAAACAAAGTCTTGTCGATCTAAAATTAATGTGAACAATTTCGTACGAATTTTCGATCAGGTTCTTTGTACCGGTCGAGTGCGTCCTGTAACAAAATATTACACAATACATGCATACATGACAAGTGTGCACAACAAAATACAATAAAAATAAACGACAATATACTGGATTAAGATGTACAAATATAAAATCAAATATGCAATTTAAAAATTTAATATATATCTTTGCAATCGATCCAATCACCTTAGCTAACAATAAATTAAAGGCCACCCGAGAGGCAATTAATATTGGTCAAAAACAGATTCGGCTAAAAGACCGCCTTCACGGGGAAGACGTGAAAGGCTCACGGTTCCTTCGTACTTCGCTCACTCCAGTGGGCTTCCGTCCTGCCCTTTAGGCGATTGACCACACTGCTACGGGCCGACCCGAGGTCCGAGTCCCGCAGGAGACAGACCGGGCTAAGCTGTAAAGGCCCTTATTAATTATAGAAAAATTAAATGTCCTCAAAGCGTTGTTTACTGCAGATAGAGATCTGTTTAGAAGAGTTTCGTGTAATAGCTGCCTGAAGGTTTTGCTGCTAATTTCGCTTATTTAAAATACTGTTAAATTATTATGGCATTATCTTATGCCTGCAAATTCGCAATAATTAAAACGCAATCTACATAGGATTGTGGCGTGGATGTGAAAAATAGCACTCGACATTGTTTTTAAAATTTAGTGTAATGTAAGGCATTTAACTAATTAGTATAGGAATTGTTATTGATAAGGAGTAGGTAGGTATTAAACGTTTACATATGTATTGTATTGTATCTACCTTAACAAGCGTATCGCATTATACTTCCATACTGAAGATAATCTCATGTGGTTAAAGTAAAATTGAATACATTTTAAGACCGTATATCCACTTTTTGGATTGGAGTTCATATTCATTATTTTGTTTTGTTGGAATGTATTGAATTTACGTACCGGCTTATCGCTAAGTGATATGGCGAGTTAATATGGGCTTATCACGCGGGATTCCACATGTTCTTAATAAATATGGACTACTGATATCAGGCTGGGTTTTCATGTTTTTGGTAACTGTGGAAACTCCAAAACTGATCAGTTTTTAGACAAACTTTCTTGTAGAATGTTAATAACATTAAAATATTATTTAATCACAAAACTCAACACCATTAGGCCAATGTTTTGATTACGTACCTAAATAAGCCACGGTGTCCTACTTAGTGTCCCTAGGCAAGGTAGAGGTGGACCAAAGTCCATCGCGTTCGGTCTTTTATCCAAGTCTTTCAGGCTCTCTTTGTTCTGCAACTGTACGACTGCAAGTTTGCCACTCAAGCGCGTGCTTGAGGATATATTTGGAAACTCTTCGGAGTGTAAAAGGAGCTGTAGTAGGCCCAACCTTGTAGTTCGTATGATTTAGGTTGACACCTCACCAATGACTTAATCCTGTAAGGGCGGGTATGTATGTTATTTATTTTTCTGAAGATAGATCTGCAAAATTTATTAATTTTAAAAAATTTAATTTCATATTTTAATAATGACAATAGAAGGTAAATTTATGATTTACTTTTACTGATTATAAACATAATGCACCAATTTTTGTTCCAGAATTCGTTACAATGTAGTCAATTGTCAAATTTATCTATTAAAATGTGATCTATCAAATTGGTACTATAGATAAAATATGGTTTTCCATTCTCAAAAGACAATTTATATGTAGTCTTAATATTACGTTCGCATTTTTCGTTAAATAATATCTGATACAGCGAAGCTCGGTTTTATACTAACTAGCTATGTGGATCAAACAGTTATCTTCGTTCTTCAATAAATATAATAAAGAGGAATCAAAAATAAGTATTCATGAGTAAATGGTTGCATATGACGGTAAACAGGAATTAGCAACCACAGGTATTTATCAATATCGATTACAACGTCAGCTGTACTCGGTCCCAAGTGTGCACGGCTATAATTTAACTGTTGTATTGATTTATTATTAGTCTAAATAACAACCTAATCTAGGTTAATACTATAAATAAAGTATTTTTGAACCAATTAGACTTCAAGTCAAGAAAACAGCGTACTGATCTTAAAGGGACGGCAACGCACTTGCGAGCACTTCAGGCAATGCGAGTGTCCGTGGGTGTGCTGGTATAGCTTAACATCAGATGAGCCGCCTGCCCGTTTGACCCTTGTTACACGAAATATATAAACGTTTTCTGACATCGTTCATGATACATATGGTGAACCCGTTCGTACATAATGTAGGAGTTCATATCTGCTTATATATTATAATATATAATCGGCTATTGGCTGTGTTTTAATGTTAATTACATTTTTCTTTTTATATATTTGGTCTTTTAACTTTCGATTAAAGGCGAAGGTCGTTTTGTGTACAATTATTACATATAAGGCATTACTATTATTGTTTAAAATTATTCCTTGGCTTGATTAATATATGACACCTCTATCTTCTTTTTTAACGATCCACTTGTCTTGACTATACTTATATTATAGATTTTTTAATATATCAAACGATTACTTCCAGGTATAATTCATTTTACATCCACATCAAATGGTCGTATAATGTCGTTCGCGCGTAAATCTGGCGATCTTGTGTGGTCTCACAATTTCGAGACGCCCGTGGTCGCTGCGTACTTGTTAGACAGAGATGGACTTATTTCTGTGCCTTTCAACTCGATTGGTGATGACACTCTGGATCATATAATGGAAGATGCGACAACTTTGAGAAATGGGCAGGGAATTAAGAATTCGAATATCGAATTGTAGTAAGTTGATTTATTCCCTTCTAAATGTAGAATTTACATTAGTTTAAAGGAGGTTTCATATAGTTTTATATAGGCTATAATTTTCAACTTATATGGTGGGTTTTAAGTTTTAACCTAGTGGTCACTGGTGGAATGGGTGCTGCCCCTAAATAAAATTGTTTCATTTCGTTTATTGGTATCAATCTATGTTATATAATACGGGCAGTATATCATATATTTTCTATGTAACCTTGTATGTAATTGTTTCCGTTGTATTCTATATTTTCTATCGCTTACCGTAACATGGTATATAAGTTTTTACATAGAACCAATTTAATTTCATGTAAATTATTTTTTTTATGTGAGCCTGTGAGGTATTAATTACTTGTCATGTAATCGTTATATTGTTTTTAATGTTCTTAAAATTAATTATAATTGTGTTTCGTTTACGGGACACACACACACATACATAATGGTTCTACACATTATAATAGATCGGTTTTTAATGAAAATAAATTTTCGAACGTCCAGTTATGTAAATAATGTAATAAAGTCGCGTCTATATATGTTATACGATTTAAAACTTAGTTGAAATTATTTATGGGATCGCTGATGAGGTCGTGGGTTCAAACCTCGGCACGCACGATGCACGTACGGTAAAGGAAAAAATTGTGAGTAAAGAAGCCTTAGATCCAAAAAAGTCGATCGTGTGTCAGGCAAAGAATGTAAAGAAAGAAAAACCTCTTGCCTAATAGCGCTAATATATCTCCTTAGAACATTTAATTTATGCAAACTCATGTGGAATTCTTATTAAGGTTTAATTCTTTCCAGCCCCACTCTCTACATAGGCGAACACAACCACGGCTTATACGCCCTTTCATCACTAGTAGACAAAAACACAGTAACAATATCAACCGGACACTCTCGACCCTTATTACTCGAAGGCCCGACGGCAATACAATCTACAGAACATGCGTATGAGCCCTACAAAAACGTGCACTACCAACTTAATGACATAAATCTACACGTAACCCCGCCCTACTTGTTACTAGGACACTATAAAGTGCCGGAGTTGACAACATCGTGGCTGCCACAGCTTCCAAATTCAAATTTGAAACAAGAATCCAATGGTATGAAGCTTATAAATGGCCAGGTTCAAAGGGAACAAGACGAAAATGAGACGAATTTAAAATCGAATTCGATATCTGTGTCGGTGCAAACGGAGGAATTGTTTACGGAGTTTAGCCTGAGACCGGATTTATGGTATAAGCAAGTGTATATTTGGGTGAATCAGCAGGAGAATAAGGCTTTGAAGGTGGCGTTGATTGTGCTTATGGGATTGGTGGTTACGATGTTTTGGTATTTGAGGCTGCAGGTACGTTCTTTTGTTTTTGGCATATAGATTAAGTGGCTCGTATAAATTAAAAAAATATATCTGGATTAAGGTGCTCTGTGGTCACAGATATTTTTTTAACTAGAAATCTAGGCCTCACGATTATATTTTTAATACTATATTCATGTATTGGTATCGGTGAGCAGATTTTTTCTGCTACGTTTAGCAGTTCGAGGCAATTTTTTCCTTTGGCTTTGGAATTTTACAGAAGCTGTTATAAATTTTCTCTTACTATTTATACCATTTATGTAATGTTTATCGTAAATGTACAATAACGGTAAGGTTTATATGTCAAACACGTAACATTTTTATGAACACGCTGACTAAAAACAAGCACATTTTTATCAGTATGGTATTTTAAAAAGCTGTAGGTCGTGTACGTTTGTTTAATGTTGATTACACAGTCTGTATATAATGTGGCTAATGTGTGTGTATGCTAATTAACTATTAAAACATTTTGATCATGTTCGATGTCCAGCTATCCACTTACGGGGCATACAATTTTCTGTCTATTTACTTTTTGGACATACTAGTTCTCTTAAAAAGTCCACTGGTGCAAAGCCGTGTTTCGTAAGCTCTGGATTGAGTTGCCTCGTGTGACGTCACACCTTTTTTACTACTAGCAAAGATTTTGTGTTCCTAGCCCGTGTTGAATACTAAATTATTTGAGCAAATAAAATACACTGAGGTAAATAAACTTTTATTAAATTATCGGCAATTGTCAACCTTGTTATTGACGCGGTGCCCTTGAACTTGTAGTTTATAATAAGATCTACAATCGAATCTATTTAGTTTCACATACCTATCGTATGATTTTTTATGACCTAATTCGACTTAGTCTAGCCCTCTGGAATTAAGAGTTTGCATGGGCGGCGGCCTGCCCGCTTGTCTGTTATATAATAAAATGAATACAACGTTGTTTTATGCCCAGTACGTAGTTGTTATGTCACATCGCCTTTATTATGAATTTATAACCCCATAGGTATTTGTGTTGCAAAGCTTCATTAATAATCCAATATCAGGCACAAAACGATCAATCCGTTTGACCAATCACAAACAAGCAAAACCCAGTATCGTACTGTCTTTCATTCCTATGACCGTAGTTCCACAAATGTATGTGTAAATTTTCTTATGGAGCCGAGTTCACATTTCAAGGATCATGTGACGGCATGTGGCGGCTTGTGGCGGAGCCATCGGGTTGTCTCTCTCTCTCTCTCTAAAATATGGCGAGAGGGCCGATGGCCATGCGTCATACTCGTGAACGGGTGCAACTTGTGGGGTGACTGGTCGGATTTGAATTCGTGTATGCGGTGATGTTAGTTATTTCGACTACGTATTTGCGTGTTGTTCCCACGATAATCTAAGTGCGTGCTACTCTTTCACCAAGCATCCTGCTGATAGAGGATCTTTGACAATCTGAGACAAATCTTTGTTTCTAATTTATTTTAGTGTTATTTGTTACTTAAGATGTCATGTGTAACATGGTTTAATGGTTGTAGCACCTTACAAACGTTGTGTAAAATAAAAAACTTGGCGATTAAAAAGAGTGGCGGAGAGTTTATTGACAGTTCTTCTCTTCCGTTCTACGCCCTTGATTTGAGAACTGCCAGCCAATGTAAAATTAGAAGCATTATATATTTTTTGACGTTCATAAGTGTACATTGTGTTACCTATGAATAAATGATTTTGACTTTGACAAATGCTGAATATTGGAGGTATTTCTTAGGATTGATAGAAGATTGGAAAAAGTGATATTATAAATAAATTCGCGTTTGTCTTGAAATGTTTTTACCGATAATTATCAGAATCTTATATCCTCGGCTTGTCTGTATCTGCGGTAACTTATGTATATCACTAAATTATCCGATATAGTTCTTTGAATATACGTAGTTAGTGTAATGGATTCAAGTGTCGCAAGCAAGGAAATCTCTGCTCTTTCAATTCTTTAGTGAAATAAATATTGTATCATATGTTTAATGTTTGATTTGAGAGCAGTGTTAGGCTAGTGCCTTCAGCTTGCGACTCTCATCTCTGAGGTCGTAGGTTCGAGCCTCGGCTGTGCGCAATTAGACTTTTTTCTATGTACACATTTAACATTCGCTCGAACGGTGCAGGGAAAAACACAAACACCCGCTTGGGTTTCCTTTAAGGCAGGCAAGCGCCTTAGACCAAAAAGTCGACGGCGCGTGATTACCTACTTGCCTATTAGATTTACAAATTATTTTGAAACAGATACATAAATCTAAGGCCCAGATCTTAAAAGGTTTTAGAGAAACTATTTTTTTCTTTTTTATTATTTTATTTGTAACAGTTAGCCTGGATTCAAATGATTTTGTTTGTACACATCCACAATTTTTTGTTTGTATGTGAAGATGTTTTATTAGTACAGATGCACAATTAAATAGTTTAGTTATAATCTGTAAATCTTCTTAATAAGTAAAATGAAATAAAATAATGTCGCTTGGGATCGCGTGGATCAAAATCTCAATTTTTTCAAAAGTTATTCGGCACTGATCAGAGCCATTGATAGTCGATCACCCCTAGGTTATTTGAAATGTTCTAGGCCATTTGAATTTACTAACAAATTTTTTTAGGCCCGAGAATTTCAACAGTTATCCCAAGGTGGATCACGTAGTTCTAACACATCTACGTCATCCCAAGGCGAAGTGACTGGTCAGTTGTTGGAGTTAGGTGATGGACTCGTACAAATCGGGAAAATTTGTTTCTATACGGATCAGGTTTTGGGTAAAGGTTGTGAAGGCACTTTTGTTTACAGGTAAGGGATTCAACAGAAATTAATTTATTGTACTAAATTTTATCTATGATATTTAATATTTATATGTAGTTTGTAAAAAAATAAACAATTTTTTATATAGGACAGTGTCTTAGTAGCTTCAGCGTGCGTATCTCATCCCTGACGTCTTAGGTTCGATCCCCCCCGATGCACCAGTAAGCTCTGTATATGTGCGCTTTTAACATTCGCTCGAAGGGTGAAGGAAATCAACGTGAGGAAACCGGCTTGCCTTAGAGCTAAACAAGTCGACGGTGTGTGTCAAGCACAGAAGTCTGATCACCTACTTGCCTATTAGATTGACAATTGACATTTGATATTTAATAAATTGACGACTTATTTTGATAATGAATTCATGCCATTGAAGCACGTTTCACTGTGATTTTATTAAAAGTTTATTGTTAGTTATTATTATTACACCGTTATTAATTATTACATACAATAATTGATTAGTTTACACTTCTTATTCTTCAGTATTAGTTGGGTTAGTGTTAGTTTTGTTAGTGTTCTAGTTTTTGTATGGCCCGTTTTAGGGTAAAAGCCTCCTTTTGATTTCTCTTTGCCTTGAGCAACATTCGTCCAGTTTTCTAGTGATGTCCTTAACATCTCCTTTTTTATTATTAGTATTATTATTTAGTTCTAATGCAAAAAAGTGTTTATAAATATTGTTTGTTAAATTGCAGAGGCACGTTCGACAAACGTGCTGTTGCGGTGAAAAGGCTTCTCCCGGAATGTTTTACGTTTGCCGATCGCGAGGTGGCACTTTTGAGAGAATCCGATGCGCACGCGCACGTTGTACGCTATTATTGTACGGAACGGGATAAACAATTCAGGTATTTTTTTTATATTCACGCAAATTGGTTAAGGTTCTTCATATTTGTATCAGCAGTGTTGGCCTAGTCACTTCAACGTGCGACTTTCAGCCCCAGTCGTTGGTTCGATCCCCGCCTGTGCACCAATGTACTGTAATTTCAATGTGCGCATGCAAGATTCGTTTGAACAGTGAAGGAAAACATCGTGAGGAAATCAGGGGGTGTGGGTCAGGCACAGAAGGCTGTTCAACTACTTGCCTATTAGATTGATAAATGGTCATTAAATATATACAGAAATCTGAGGTCCAGACCTAAAAAGGTTGTAGCGCTATTAGTTTTGTAGATATGGTCCGAAAACGAAAATTAAAATCGTACACAAACATTGGGCTTTATTCAAATAGTTTAACACACAAAATTGAACTGTTTAAAAGTTCTTTATTCTGGAGTAATCACGAGTTTTGAGACTCGACTGTGAAAAAGTGCGTTTGAACACGAATTCACTTTGTCTTTTTACGCAAATCAGTTTTAACCGTAAAGGAAAACATATTTTTTTTACAACAGATTTTTTTAGTTTTTCCGCACCCCACCGCTATGTGGAACCTAACCAGTACCACTATGTGGAATCGATAGAATCTTGAAACTAGATTTATTTTCTTCTAGAATACGGGCCTCAATGTTAGTCATTATTTTATTTCAGATATATAGCTTTGGAGCTGTGCTCGGCCACTTTACAGGACTACGTTGAGAATAAACTGAGTTTTGATTGTAAAATTGACGCTGTTGAAGTATTGAGGCAAGCAGCATTGGGCCTGTCTCATTTACATTCCATGGATATAGGTAATACATGAATTAAAAAAACGTGTTATTCTAGTAAAAAAATACAATAAACATCCAGTTGCTATGATATTTTGTAACCAATACTATACTTCCCTCTAGAAAAGAGCCTACCAATACTTATACTATATATATATATATATATATATTAGGTCTTTACATATGAAATTGGCGTTTTGTATGGGAGGAACAAAAAGTCGAACATTTTTAAATATAATATATTTAATTAATCAAAGTATGAACCATTGTTTTCTATGCACTTTTGCCATCTTATAGGTAGTTCATTGATCCCTTTACTAAAAAAAACAGTCGGACGGGAATCAATAAAATCTGTGAAGGCGATTTGGACTGCCCCATCAGAGTTAAATTTTTTCCCTCGTACTCGCAAATAATGCGATACTTTAAGTTTTCCATTTTGTAAAATGAGTGACGCAAACAGAAAAAAACAAATGAATGACGGTCATCGAAGCACAAATACATGAGTAAATAGCTGTACAAATTTGAATTTGGAATTCCTAACCAAAGAGGAGGTATTTGAGGTCAAAGTGGCCAGTACGACAAAACGCCAATTTCATATGTAAGAACCTAATATATATATAAACTATACCACTATGAAGTCTACTGACAGTGTGTGTCCACCACTAACAGTATATGAGGACCCTACTATATTGCTTGTTTAATAGAAATTCGGTTTAATATATATATATATATAAATAATATATTCTAAAAGCTAAATAAATGGCCGATGAGAGAGCAGTTTCAATTAAGATTTAATTGAAACTGCTTGTGAAAGACTAAGTATACCGATTGATTTATGGTGGACATATTAACAACAGAACTGCTCCAAGATTTTTGATCCCTCGTCAAAACTTTTGTTTCTCTTTTTATTTCTTTCCGATTCCGGTGCCTAATTAAAGGTTTACCATAGTTACGTCGGAATATTTTTGAAAATGACGCTCCGTATAACGTAATTAGTCTTGTCATCGTCTGACAGCTGTCAAATAGTGTCAAATTGATATTGACTAATTCGTGTTTACAGTTCACAGAGATATTAAACCACACAACGTATTACTCTCGATGCCGACTGGATCTGGCGAAGTTAGAGCCATGATATCCGATTTTGGTTTATCTAAAAAACTAAATATTGGTCGCGTGAGTTTCTCAAGGCGTTCTGGAGTAACAGGTACGGATGGATGGATCGCCCCGGAAATGATTAATGGCGAAAGAACGGTATGTTTAAAATACTTTAAAAACAAATATGGCGGTTATCAAAATGTAGCTTAATTAAAAAAAACTTGTTTTTATTTGCAAACACCAACAAATAATTTAATACGCGCTAGCTTATTAAATTTTATGCATTATATGCTAATTGACATGATTTAAAAAAAACATTTCAGACTATTTATTATTGATTATAGAACCTACACAAATTGTAAGTTTTAGTTCTGTTATGCTCCATAAATTCATAATTTTAATGAGCCTCTCCATACGTTTTACTGGACAAGATGGCGGCGATGACGTACCATGCTTGTAAACATGTAAACGAACGTCAAGATTATTCCTTTCTGCGATTATAATTATTATAATTTTACAATATATATATATTTTACGAAGATTTTAAATAAAAATGTGTTTATTCATTAGAAGTATCATTTGAAAGCCATTTTCATTTAAAAAAATCCTGTGTTAAGGGTATTTTTTTCCTGAAAATAGGAAAAGGAAAGGAACTTCCATAGGAAAGTTATATATACTTTAATAAGTAATAAATTCTTTTTTTTTAATTACTATTTTGACTTTGTTTTACTGTTTGTAACAAATTCTTACCCTAATGTATAAGTGTGTGTATGCATGTGCGTAAATGAGTGAGTGCAACATGTCTAATGTGTCTAGACTAGTAGTAGCTATAAGTTCTATGTCACATATTATCAACACGACTTTAAAATTAAAATATGTTTATGGTTTCAGACAACTTCGGTAGATATGTTTTCACTGGGTTGTGTGTTTTATTACGTGTTATCAAAGGGACAGCATCCATTTGGCGATGTCTTGAGAAGACAGGCGAACATACTGACTGGAGATTATAATTTAGATACTTTAGAGTAAGTTTATTGATTTTTATCAGTTATTTTTGGAATTTTTTAAAACTTGAATATTCGACTTAAAAATTGATAATTACCTTATTAAATTATTTATTCAAAAAATTATAACTTAGAATTATACATTTACAAAATCGGCACGAAGTAGTTAATTATGAACACAACTCAAAGTTGAGGCATAAACAATAAGTTTTTTTTTGCAGTAAACTATTACCTGAAGAAGAAGTAGTGTTAACAAAAATATTGATTCGAGCAATGATATCGGCTAAGGCAGCCGCGCGGCCTCCATGTGAAACTGTGCTTAAGTATCCCATATTTTGGGGCAAGCAGAGTATACTTAACTTTTTACAGGTAATATTCCGGTTCGAAGGACCATAAATAAAGACTGATATATATACAGACGTATCTTCAAATGTATTTGCATGAAATTCTCCAAAATGATTCATAAAAATCTGATAATTTTGTGAATAACTAAAAATGTTTTTTTACATCTAAAATCCTAATATTATTGTTATTTTATTAAACAAACTAAGATTAACAACACAGCAATCTGTGACTGTCTGTTGACATTTCTGTTAAACAGTGTTTAATAGTTAACGATTCATTGAACCATTGATATGTTTCAGGACGTAAGCGACCATGTAGAAAGCTGCAATTCAGGCGCAGATCACCCATTAGAGTTGGGCAGTCGAAGAGTGCTGAGAGGCGACTGGCGTGGACATGTATGCTCGATCGTTGCTAATGACCTGAGAGCGAGACGGACTTATCGGGGCGACCGTGTCGCACATCTACTTAGGGCTATACGGAATAAGGTACCAGCTCCTTACCCTTGACCGTATTCAACGACGACGACCAGTCACAAAGATTTGGGGTCTCTCTGCATCTTCTACCGCATTTACCATAAAGAGTGTACAGAGTTGTTCGGATTAACACCTGCAGCTGAGTTTCATTATCGGACGTCAAGGCAACATACCATCCGTATCACCTCGATGTCCATTCCACAACTGAGCGTTTTCTAAGGCAGTTTTTGCCACGCACCACCACTGTGGAACCAGCTGCCCTATGAAGTATTTCCGAACCGATTGGACTTAGGGTCGAGAGAAAAGCGTACCAATTCTTGAAAGGCCGGCAACGTACTTGCGAGCCTTCTGGCAATGTGAGTGTCCATGGGTGGCGGTATCACTTAACAGTAGGTGAGCCTTCTGCCCGTTTAAATATATGAACCTAAATATCATGAAAAAAAATTCCATTGCTTATATAAAATACAATAAATGTGTAAAGGATATTTACAAAAACCTGAACAAACAAATCTTAAACAATAATATAACTGAAAAAAAAAATCTTAACATCAAAAATTATAAAAGATGGTGGGTGTCAGGATATTTTGGATTATAACTACCAAACATTTACTCCTCCCTCAAAAGCACGATTGCCCTTTTTGGGCGTCCCGTAGGATCTTTTTCTCCCTAAAAAAAAATATGTGGTAAAAATAACCAATTGTTTTTCTATTGCGATATAGATGATCCAACTTATTTAAGGGCGACTCATTAAAAAAACAAAAAAAAAAAAATTCTCTCTTACAAAAGTTACAAAAATATCCTTTCATATAATTTCACAAGAAGACAATTTAAAAGTCAAACGCGTCTTATCAGCCTGTATCTTTACTGCAGCTTTTCTAGTTCAATAAAATTAATTCCTCAAATACAACCTAACTTCAACTTTCTTTCTCAGAAACACCACTACCGAGAGCTGGAACCCGACGTTCGGAACAGCCTTGGCAAGGTACCGGACGGTTTTGTAACTTACTGGTTGCAAAGGTTTCCACTTCTCCTACCTCACGTATTTCTTCAAATGCAGCAATACCGTCACGAAGACATAATGCTCGGCTACTTCACACAAACCTTCACATTCAACAGAGATGACGTCACAGAACTTATTGACGCGACGGAAGAATTCTCTGATCACGCCCAAAATGACCTATTTGTTAAAAGCAAAGTATACTACGAAGAGAACGACCCAGAGAGAAGATTCAAAAGAGAATCACCTAAAAGGAGAGTGGACTGGAGAAGTGAGGATAGAGCGAGACAGGACGATGTGAGATTAAGAGATAGGCATTATAGAAAGAAAGAGAAGAAACATGATATGCCCGTGTGGAGCTTGCCACCACAAAGTTAGTGTTAAATATTTTAAATATGCGCAATGTTGGTATTAGATTTTACAAAAAAAAACTAAATAATTGATTAACAAAGCTAATTATAAGTTTTCGATTATAAGGTACCAAATCATTACTAAGGTTTGCCCGGGTTAAGCCGTGGATTTTCTATACATTTTATTGTTTATAAAGTCTATGACAACTAGTATTGGAGTCCGGGCATTAGTCAGAACGTGATGAATAAAAATATGTAATTAGTACTTACGTAAAATGAAAAGTAATTAGTCAAGGGAAAATGTAATGCCGATTTTTACGGTACATTTAGTCTAAGATTAAATAACCTGTTTCGAATTCTAAAAAACTACTATAATTTAAAAATTTGTGAACAAAAATTTTAGGCACGTAATATTCTTATAGCATATAAAAGACAAAATATATATTTTGATTGAATGCGAAGTGGAAAAGTTATATTGAACTAAAACATTAGATTTTCACACAAAAGTAATAGTGTTCTTGTAACCATTTTGTTTCATTATTAATTTATGAACAAATAGAAGTGGTGTACGCCCATATCGTAGCGAAACTTAAACATATGTATGATATGTAAATTTTTAACGTACTTTGATAGTATAGATTTCTAATGAAATTGATAACTTTGGATAATGGGACCAATTACTGGTATCATAATTAAGACAATTATGAAACTTGACATAAGCCATTTGTTAAGAATTCTTAGTAAACATAGCAACGCTAGCAAAATTTAAATTTTTTTAATTAACATAAGTTTTACCAAAATCGCAATTTCGAATCAATTCACAATCGAATATATGCACTTTATTGCCTTAACGTTATACGCTCACATTTGCTGCACTCCCTTATTCATAAAATAGTTGTTCATCATAATATAGGTAAATTTGATACGAAGAAGCAACTATTACTTTAATTAAAAGTGAGATTACTCCTGGCAAATCTTCAGAAACTGAATTTTTATGGTCCTTCGAGCCGGATGAATATTTTAATCACATGTAAAAGTAAGCTTTACTAAATTAATAGTTTTTAATATACTGGTGTTAATTTTCAAAATTAATTTAGCTTGCTTTAAGATGTATTTATATAACATTATACCAGTGACATTTGACAGTGAACAGCTAGTCAATTTAATACTAATGCGCTCATATAACCATATTCTCGAAGGTAACGCTTTTTCGTGCAATTGACTATTTTTATTGTATGCATTTTAGGATTTTTAAAATATTTATTATTCCTATATATAAGATTATTATTAAATGAAATCGTAATATATTTTAGCTAAGTGAAGAGTACACAAATTATATTTTATTATGTTGAAAATGTTTGTTATATATGATGTTGTGTGAAGTGACTGAAAGTTTTTTAGGTAAAAAAGTTTCTCTAACAAGTTTTATATTAGGTTTAAGTGTAAAGAGGAGCATTATAGCAGTATGTAACATTTAAGGACATTTACATGCAAACAAATTGCTCAACAGACAAATGTATTTTCGTTAAATAGATTGCATCATTATTGTACGCATAAAAAAGAATTTCAATTCATAATTCTAAATCACGCGAAAGTAATATATGAAAAATTTGCCGCTTTCTTTAACATTGACATGAATGCGGAATGATTTAACAATCGCAATTGGTAAACACGAACGTGTTTTTAATTAACTAATGTGCTATTCAACTCGATTCAAGTATTATGGTAGTACTGTAAATCTAGAGTTCATAAAAAAGATAAATATTTTTGAAACTAAATCTATTTATTTATCACTTCTAAGTACATTTCTGTATGTGGTAGTCTTTAAATAGGTTTTCTTTATTTAAAAAAGCAAATTAAAAAAACGTAACACACCTATTGCCTAATGTCGTATTATATACATTTATAATAAGTTTTATATTGTATCATCACAAGAACTTACAGAAAGGTTTAATGTCAATAAAATATTATATTATTTAAAAATTATTTTATTTAATGCAGTTATAAAAAATATTGCAAGGCAAGAATTTTGTCAAGTAGTAAATTAAAAAGTACAATCAGTCTCAAAAATTTAAACTTGGTCCCGTATGGCACATTGCAGAAAATCAACTTTTGTGCAAATATATAAGTAACAAAACAAGATTCATAAATAAACTTTGGTGCTTACTTAAATTATATTGCTTTATACATTACAATACGCAATAATATCATTACATTGATTATATAAAAACCATGCCCACTTCTAAAGTAACAAACACTAAATTTTAAACACGCTGGAATGCAAAAATTTAAATTATTAAAAAAAATAATAATAGTTTTTTATAACAATAAGAAATGCTTTTGATTATTTATAAATTGATGTTTTATTTAGATACTTTTCAATTAAATCTATAATGGTTAAGTGGACTTTTTGTTTTGCAACATCTAATGGTGTCTTCTCCGAGGCATTGGTCATTGTTAAGTCAGGTTGGAAGCTTAGCAATGTCTTTGTGGCTCCTATATTTCCCATCGCACAGGCATCATGCAGTGCAGTATTACCAGAGAGATCAAACACATTTATATTTGCACCATTGTCCAACAGATAATGAAGTGCCACAGTTTTATTATGTATAGCAGCTAAATGTAAGGGTGTCTGCCCTTTCTTGTTTTTGATGTTGATATTTGCCCTATTTAAGATAAGAATTTTACATAATTCATCAAGGCCATACCGGGCTGCAAAATGTAAAGGTGTGTAACCATTTGAATCACAAAAGTTTACATCAAAATCAGATAAACTTGACTGGATTATTCCCTTACAATTAGGGCATTCACATAAAGGGTGACAAAGAGATTCTTTAATTTCACTTGTAATATTTATAAAGTTTTCATAATTAATATTCATGTAAAAACATGCCAACTTAATATCACCATATGAAATGGCCTGCAGAATTCTTTCAATGCGTTTAAGATTGTCAACTGTTTTAGACGCATTGTTGCGGTCATTACTTTTTAGTTTTAAACTTTGTAACTTTTGTGAAACAGCATTAACATACTTTAAATTCAGCTTCTTAATATCCAAACTCGTAATATGGATATATTCATATAAATTAGGAGTACTGGATTTTAGAAGCTGCAAAATTTTTAAATTATGAGCCAAGTCAAATGCAGATTTCCCATTGCGATTTTGCAATGATGGTTCTGCACCATTTTCTATTAGTAACTTAGCAATGCCTTCATAACCCCATTTTGCAGCCAAATGTAATGGAGTATTTCCATTTACATTACAACAATTTATATTTATCTGCTTTCTTCCATGTTCTGCAAAGTAGATAAGAGCTTTGACACAATTTAAATGGCCATTGTTAACTGCTACATGCAGTGGGCTATTCTTATCAATATTAGCCTTGTTGATATCAGCACCAGAATGTAAAAGGAGCAACAGTGCATTTTGATGACCTCTTGAAGCCGAATAATGCAATGGTGAACATTCATTTAGGTCTGTAGCATTTAGCTCAGCTCCCATATCAATTAAACTTTCAACAATTGCTGCTTTACCATGAATAGAGGCTACATGTAATGGAGTAAGACCATGGCTGTCTCTGGAATTTATAGTGGGAGATGTTTTTAAAAGATTTTTAGATAACTTTTGGCAACATTTTTTACAATTACAAAGTGGATGACATAATTTTTGGAATATTTCAACATCACTGTCATCATCATCATCATCAACTTCATTTTCGTATAATGGTAACTTGAAGGCACTCTTTTCATTATCATGCATATTATTTAAATGTATTCTATTTTTTTCTAACAATGACTGTACCTGTTCCGTGTGATTAGCTTTGATTAAATCAAACACATACTCCAAAGTTTCTTCACGGCTAGTTGTTTCACAGGTTGAGGTAGATTCTGTCATGCTGCTTCGTCTTTGATTACAAGAGCTCATACTGTCTTCAGAGGGATTGCTTTCATAATAATATGATTCGGGATCAGGAGGACCTGCTAATGCTCCTGATTGTATGTGTTCTATGACAGCTTCTAGAGTAGTTATGAGAAATATACTTTCGTCACCATCACCTTTGCCAATACCACTAAATCTAAAGTCCTTCATGTAGGTCAGTTGACTGTACCAGTTAGGTAAACCAGATTTAATTAAAAGAAATACAAAAACTGGTAATAAGTCATCAGCAGTTAATAAGGTTGCATCGGTGCTACAATCACCTTTATTAATGGCATTCAATGCTTGTTTTAAACATAGAACTTTCTCCAACACTGTATTATATGAGTCAATTTTAGAAAGAATTTGCTTTGCTTTAGGTACAGCATGATATAGTTCTTTTTTGATATCAAGATCTCTCAGCTGTATGTCACACATATTCCTTATTTTTTTATTAAGATGTGAATCTTCATATGAGCAACTGGTACATATAGGCTTGAAAATGTAATCAAATAATAGTTGTTGCATGTAACACTCAACAGCTAACTTAATGTTCTCCAGTATATGTTTAGATGTTTTAGATTTATCTCTTAAACGCTTATTCTGCAATGCAACTTGAAGACATTGTGTATAAAGCTCACTAACAGCATCCTTTAAATTACCTATAGCAACAGGAAGTGTAGGGTGTTTTTTAATAAATATTTGGACAGTTAAATCTATTTGGTCCAATACCTGACGGCCAGCGGCTTGCGTCCATAGTAAATCAATGCAGTCATTAATAGAGCACAGATTTTCTTTTGTGACATCATTATCTCCAACATTAGAAGTTGGTTCCAATGGGGCTTCTATACACCACACTTTATATTTTATAAAATCTTCTGTATAGAATGTTTCTTCAAACAGGATATGACTTTGAAGAGGTAGTCCTTTGGTAATGTCAAGTGTGATTACTTTATTAGCAATAGTTACCTGTTTTTCAGTAAGGGTGGTATAGTGTGTTTCTGGTAATTCATCACTAGGCACTAAGACATGGGCACAGTAGTCCTCAATGGTAAACGCACGAGTATTTAGGCTTCCTACGCGGGGCACACAAACTATCCATGATTCAGTGATGCAATGTTGAAATAGCTCCAAATATTCCGTTTTAAAAGCCACAAAAAATGGGTTGTCTGATATAATTTCATCATATCCACCTTCCATTTCACAAATATTCTTTAAACTTTTTTTTACGAATAATTTTTATCCGAGTTGTATATTGGATATTATCAACGTGTGACACTAATTATATTAATTTAAATGCAAGAAAACCAGTTTAATATAGCAACCATTATTTTGTCATTACAATTATGAATTAATATTATGCAAGTGTTTAGGTCGAATGATTTTGTTTTTACTTCTAAAGTTCGCTTACTCTCGACAATCTTATGTTTAATAATAATTATTTTGATTAAAATACGACGACTTCGAAGTGAAGTTGGCCACAGTTCACAGTTAACAACATGTATTTTATATAATATACTCCTCGGTGAAAAATTTACTACTTGTTACTTATACTTAACTTTAATGTACGGTTTTAGTTAATAGGACTTAACGACAGTGATGCCAACTCTTACAAAATATTCACCCTATGACCAACTTCGAATACACCTAAAAAATTTATTGTACACTTGCTTTGATAAATAAATTAAAATTTATACATTCAAGTGGTAAGTATAAAATAGCTGTTGTACACATATACAATTTTATACATATATTAAATTAATAACATAATAATACGTATTAATGATAATATTTCTTCTTTTCTTTCTTTAAGTTTAGTTATTTAACTTTTCTTGGCATGTATTTTTTACCGCTTTCCAAATTATTTTGTACTTTTCTAAACGTTCAGCTGTTATTTCGATCTTGGGGTTTAACTTATAAAAAGTTTGCATTTGGTTTAGTTTGTTGGTTAGATTCGAGGATTTATATAAATTATGTGGAAACATACGTTTTTTAATAGTCCTTGTAAAAAGTGTCTCCTAAAAACCCCCCTAAACAACCATCATCAACAACCAACATCTACCCACTAAACACTCCCTGAATCTTGCTTCCCCTTAAATTACGGGGGAAATCGCCCAAGTTGGCACCACTGCTTAAAGAAGTAGTAAACTGTACTTTAGTTTAATCTTACGCAGACTTTTACACAAATAAAGTACCAAGTAAATAACATTCAATCAATCAACATACCAACTCTCCTTAAATTATAGAACGTATTTAAATAAAGATTCCGAATCGACAAGATTGTTAAAATTTAGAATAATGTCTGTAACTGAAAAGGATTGGAAGGTAGATAATATATATTGTCATTATTATATTAATAAAGTAGTGTGCTTTTTATAAATAAAGTTCAGCTTATGTGTAATACGGCATTAATTGATTGTTAAGCGCTACAGAGTTCGCTGGTTCCTTATATAAATACTTGTGGAGGAAGGAAGTTGTACTGTTCCTCCACGCTAAAGGAAGGATCCTCTACCAGCCAAACCACTGACTTTCCGATTGAGTTATTCCGACCGCTAAGGATAATATTTACACTCCAAAATATTATTGTACGCAAATAATATGAAAATCTTAAAACATATCTGTATTGAACAAGACGCATTTGACCTGCAAGATGACTTAAATAGATATAAGTTTATTATTGTGACAATAATAGCCTATTGTCTATAACTGTTTTTTCTTGACATACTCAAGAAAACATTAAAAATTTATACAAGCCTATAAACGAAGAAACTGTGTATTAAAAAAATGTCAACGTAATTAAAGATCTTGGTGTTTACACGATAGCAAACTTCTATTTTATACTCATTGTTCACAAAGCTTATAAATTTTTTGGATTTATCTTAAGGACATCAAAAAACTTCACCCAAGTCAAGTCAAGTCAACTAGTTTATTTTAGCTTTAGTTTTCTTTGATAGATATATATAATTGAATTAAAATGATTTTATTGTTAAGTACTTAATTATTTGTAAAGGTTTGATTAATGGCGTAAAAAGAACTTTATATTTTACGCGTCAAGCGTCGATATTGAAAATTTTCGAAAAACTAAAAACTCAAATACTAAATGTTCACGAGTTTTTGACAATAATTTTTTTTAGATTTCTCACACCTGGGGGTGTATGAAAATACGTCATGTATGTTCCGCGATTTTTGGTAGTGTTCGAGTTTTTTGTGTTTTTGTTGTAGGTATGTTGCAGTCTTTTTTTCTGTGAAATGATTGTCTTAAATGTTGTTCAAATAAAAAAAAACTTCAGCTTCCTAAAACTAGTTAAAGCTACTCAAAAAAGGTTTAAAGTTTATTTCTTAGCTGGATTTGCCCAAACAATACTATACAATCAAAATCTATTATACGACATCGATGGGACTACTCATATTTGGTCGTTAAAACCGATAGTCGTAACAGCCGATGACGTTATTATTAAGAACCTAATACTTTTATCCGCCGGGACCTTTAATTGTGGTTTAGATCAACATACCGGTTAACATAACCATAATTGTTATATTAACTGGTATGTTCTAAACGATGTCGTCATAAACGGTTTTGACTGTAGTTCATGCCTTCTATAGTGTAAACTCTATAGCCTTCTATAGTCTACGCTGTGACTTAAAAAAGTTAAATTGAGTGTCAGCTTTCTGTTGACAAAGGCTTCCTTAATCAATACTCAGTAACACAATGCCGAAAGCCCCGCTGCTCTGTAACCTCAATCCAATAATTATTTTAACTACTGACTTAATAGTTTTCTAGCATTGGCACTTTTTATCAAAGGCCCTTAATAAATACAGCAAAGGATTGGACCCTTGTCCTCTTCCTTAGACGGTATGATATAATTTCATTCAAGCGACAGTTGAACAGGAATCTCCAATAGGCCACACCGGGTGGGATTGTGGCCAAACGTCTGTCCAGTTTTGTATAAACAGATAAATAAGTCAAACTTAGCGCTGATTTATAGTAATTAGGCACATTTCCTAGTGATTGTCTCATTCATTTACCTAAATATACGAGTTCGAGGGGCCTTCAGCGACAATAATTCATATCTATAAAGTCTGAAACCAATTTTTCCACACCATTTAAATGGTGAGCACACACCATATAGCCTGATATCAACATTTACGTGATGTGTAGGTACTAAATAGCTAAATGCAGAAAATGTCGGTGAGGAACATTGCACTAACAGAGTTCGTCACTGTAACACCCCAAATTGCGACATCAGACATCTTGAGAAAACTACATTGAAATTGCATACAATCGTATTTGTTTTTATTTTTTATGTCAGCCTGTATAAGCCTATGTATGCCTGTAAAGTGTGGTCTACTAGTGTACTATTAAATCGATTTATATTCGCATAAAGGAGAACGAGTCCTTATAAAACTTACTATTTTTCCACCTGTTAAATTTAATTCTAGCTTGTAATCGTATACATTTTTTAACTAAAGAGAATTTTATGAAGCAGTGCTAATGATTTCGTTCATTAACAATTTCCAAAGGGAATTGTTTGCGAGTACCCCAGGCAAGCCACGAAAGGGTTGCATTTCTTTCAAATCACATTTTTCTTACGGAGTCTGCCGTTTTAATTTTTTATTCTCGTCTATTCTTACTTATTATGAAAACGGTAGATGAGAAATTTAAACACGGGCTAAAGGCTGGAGCTAACCTGATGTTATGTCACAACGCCTCTCATGAATATTTACAATGTCACAAGTCTCGCGAATACTTTGTTCTTTCCGTCCTTCGGTAAAAACTAATCAAATCCAGGTTACCATTAATAAACGTCGACTACACAGCGAAAAAGAATTATTTAAATAATGTAAAAGCTTGATTCGACACCGGAATTCTTCTAAAGATTTTGTTACGATAATTTTCTACACCCGCCACGCAATTTACATATAAGTATAATGACTATATAATTTAAAACACATCTACTTATAACTTGAACAATATTTTTTTTTATCTATCTGCTATAGTTCGAGTCATTGTTTCCTGTGTTTACAAATGTTTTTATTAAACGGTTCCCTTTTTGAATCTATTCTTATTCTATTTAATTGAGGGACGCTTAAACTTATGAAACGATATTCATTAAAATATTTGTTTAAATTCGTTTGGGAGTTTATATAGTATCACTTATTTTTCCGTTACATACGTCTTTATAATACAGGCCTTTTAAAGTGTTCTGGTGGAAAATATTTACAGGTATCCAGGTGAGAAAATGAGCTGGATTACGGGATTTGAATATATTTCTTCAACCGAGCATAAACAAAAAGATTTGTATCTTTTTTATAACCAGCAGAAGAGGCCAAAAGTCCGGCAACGCACTCGCAAGACATATCTGGCATTGATAGTGTCTATGGGCGGCAGTATCACTTCTGGTGAGCCTCCTGCCCGTTTGCCCCCTGTTCTATAAAAAGCGAATAAATTAAGAGAATGAATGTATGCATAACGAGAGCCAGACCACCTTTTTTACCTATTTCTTCCCCTAGAACCTTCTTTAAAACGAAAAGTCAATCAATTATATTAAAAAGTAATATCAGCTCCTTAGAATTTATTAACAGTTGAAGATTTAAGGGGCTGCAATTACGACACCATCCCTCATCACACTATGCGTCATAAATGCAAATGGATTCTGTCATTTTAAGTGGTTCTAGAGGGTGGCATTGTACAGTAAATATTTAGGCATCATCTCGCAACAATGTAGGATTTTTCCTGAATGACACTCGAGTCTGAATGGATGCTATTAGGAGAACGGCGCCCCACGGTGCTCGTCACTGGAAATAATGTTCCACATTTATATTAGATTGACGATTTTCAAATATTAGATGTTTAGAAGGGATTTCGATTGAATGGAGATTTGCTCTTTATTGAATTATGGAGCAAATTATTTAATAAGTGAAACTAAATCGGGAAAATATAAATGATCAACAGTCAACATATTATGTTTTATAGCCAAATAGGTGTTAGAGACGTCACGCCTGGTAGATTTTAGGAGTTAAACTTAAAAGGACGAAAGTTTATTGGTATCGGTGGTAATTTTTTTTATAGAAGAACCTATACAAGGCTCACCTAATGTTAAGTTATACCCCAATGATGGACACTCTCAATGCCCGAGGGACCGCAAGTGCTTTGCCAGCTGGTTCTAGATAGCGGTGGTGCGCAGTAAAAACTGCCGTATATAACGCTGAGTTGTAGAATTACGGACATCGGAGTACTTGTGGTATTTCGTATTCCGCCTCGAAGTCCTCAGCTGCAGATCAAAATCTGAACAATTCCTCTGAACATTCTCCATAGGAAATGCTTCAGAATAGCAGAGATACCACACTTCTTTACACAACACCAAGGGATCAAGCAGCTCGGAAAGTGGTCGTTCGTCTACGATTCCAACCGCTCTTCGTTGAATACGATCAATTTGAAGAAGCTCCCATCTGGTACTGGGGAGCTCCCGCCCATAGTTGAGAACAGTACTCCATGTGGAGCCGAATTTGAACTTTATACAGTTGCAAGTGAGGGCCGATGTGGAGTTTCGCCTAGTCTTGGTGAGTAGGTACGCCAAACTTCTTGTCGTTAAGCTTTTCCTTCCTAAATGACCGCGGAACTGAACGTCGTTCTTTAAATTAACACCCGGTATTCCGATTCTGGCTATGTCTTTAAGGAGAGTATCTTCAAAGACAGGAGTAGCCGAAAGGGAGTTTTTTAGTGGTATATTTCTGAAATACACCACTTGCCTGTGGTGCATAAAGCACAGATAATTTATTTATGTCTATCTACCCACTCATGAAGCTGCACTGTATTTCTATTCCCTACCGTAAATAAACAGTGTTGTTTAAGCTGCAGTAAATAGTTTTAAATTCCTCTTAGCGTACTGAGTCAGATGCCTTAAAAGCGTATTCGTGTCGTTGTAAAGTTTTTCACTTCACGTTCAGAGTTGTTGGTATTATCATTCCAGTCATAAAGTCCAATAACATTTATATATAAAACTTAGAATTAGCAGTGATCTTTGGGTTCTGGCTCTGTCTCCGTATGATTGCTATATTTTTGTCGTACAAGTGTACGTCTTATTGTCGTTGTTGGGTTCGTCCATTATTGGGTCTAAGACCCGCTGGTTTCCTCACGTTGTTTTATACCGTACGAGCAAGATTTGTGCTTAAAAAACGAAAAATGTATCGGTACTCGGGATTTGAACGTACGTCTCCTTTGCTGAGTTACACGTTTTAACCAGTAAGCCAAGTAATAATATATAAAGTATTTCTTCGAGATCTACGTCTGGTTTCAAATTGATTGGTTTTTAATCCAACCGTTGAATTTATACCGTAGATCTGACGGAAGTGATAAAACATTAATTGCTGTCTATGAAATAGATGAGAACTTTGTTTCAGCGACGTGTTGAATCCCAGTAACGAGGTTAGGGTGTTAATTTAAGCATTTGTTTTGTTTTGTGTAAGTGTACCCTACGTCACATTATTACTCAGTGCAAGTTGAAACCTGGTGCGTAACGAATACGATTTAGATTACTCATTTGCTTTGCTTAACAAATTAATGTAATCTAGGCAACGCAACGATTATCGGTTAAATTGTAAATATATTTTATCGTGTATTTAACATACAAAAAAATATTCTTTTAAACTCTAGCCTAAGGTCTATTATATGAACTCGGAACGATACAGGACTTATCTTTCCATGTGCGTAACTAAACAGAACAATTCATTCAATTTTCTCAATTTTTTTTGTTAAAAAATTATTGATTTATTTATTAGTAATCTGACAACTAACGTACATATTATAAAACAAACCACATAGACAATATACAAAGCCAAAACCAAAAACAATTGATAAACAAAATATATGACAGAAAATATAAGTAAGCAGATTAATATAAAGAATACAGTTTCTTAATCCACACCTTTAAAAGAAACAGATAATATTTACAATGTTGAATTATCACCATACCATTTATTAATAAAACATACGCAAAAATATACCACATTGAACAATACAAAAAAGTGCTTTCCTTTGGTATATCTAAACAATGGTATTTGTATAAATTGTACGAAGAAAACGTTCTTACAGAAATGGCGCATAAATTCGGAATTTGTCGCTCGATAAGGTGGTATTTAGACGCTGTATCAGTGCGGTGCAAATTCCCAAAGCACTTACGTCTACACATCTCGGAATTTATGGCGGGTGGGATAGATTTTACGCTATATATGTTTGAAATAACTACTAAGATATGCGGGCCATAACGCTTCTTAATTTCCGACTGCTTATTTGCATGTGACAATACATTGTTTCAAAATTGACTTCTTCATATCTATCAACAAATAGTAACGCTCAAATAAAACGAATACGTATCGCAAGTCAGCGAGCAAATGTTGCCAACGTTAAAGGTACTCTGCCTCAGGGACCAAACTTTTCAAATTTCTTTTAATTTTCTTTTTATAAATGTTTAATTATTATTATTCTTAATATGTAGGTTAGAACAAGTGAGAATATTGTAAATACTGTTTATTTGTGTGAGAGTTGTGTGTAAAAGCTGTGTTGGCTTAGTGAATTCAGCATGCGACTTTCATCCCTGAGGTCGTCGGTTCGATCCCCGGCTGTGCACCATTGGGCTTTCTTTCTAAGTACGCATTTAACATTCGCTCGAACGGTGAACGCACAGAAGGCTGATATTGCCTATTAGATTAACAAATGATCATGAAACAGATACAGAAATCTGAGTCTCAGACCTAAAAATGTTGTAGCGCCATTGTTTTTTTTGTATATTTGTGTATTAGAAATAGTTATGTTAGATATTGTCAAAAACCTACTAAATAGCCATGTACTTACTTGTTATAGTTGAATAAAGTCAACTATTAGGTTGTACTCTTAGAGACTATCTTAGTATATTATATTAATACACCCAGAGATTCTAAGCTCGTTTCGCGGCTAAACAAAATTGTGTCGGGTTAGTCGGCACAGAAAGCTAACTAACACTTATTGAAACGGATAAATAATATGCTTTTATATGTAGTTTAAGCATTACGCAATTCCTTTATACCTTCATCATTTCGCTAATTGGTAGTAACAATCAACTGATGATTTCAGGAAATACATATTTGTATATTGTTAAATGTATATTATATTTGCATAAGATAATTATTGTTCATTCGTAACGAGTTATTGTGACCGAATTATTGTACCGTAATAATATAATTCCACTCCTCCTATAATGAACTGTGAATTAAATGCTTTTTGCATTAAGCGGATAATTTGTACTGAATAATGATCTGAATTTGTACTGATGTTAAAATAAAATATTGCAAAGATTTTGTTCTGGTATCCTTTTAGACAACTTGTACTCCGAGTGTTATCTGAACTTGTACTTTAGACGTTATCGTTGACGAGAGCAAATCGTATCAATAGAAGTTATCCCATTATTTTTCTCCTTCTAAAATATAAACTTTTATGCCTCATACAAATGGCTTATAAAAAACAAAAGGCGTTATCATCAGCTGGTCGAAACGGTAGAAGTGCAGGCGAAAAGCAAGTTTTTTGATAGGCCGCTACAAAAGAAGTCAGCAGCCTAACTTACTAAATAGGCTTGTGTAACTTCAATAGGTACTTTGCGTGTTGTTCCCACGATAATGTAAGTGCGTGCTACTCTTTCACCAGGCATCCTGCTGATAGAGGATCTGTGACTATCTGAGACAAATCTTTGTTTTTAATTTATTTTATTAATTTTTATTACTTAAGATGTCATGTAGAACATGGTGTAATGGCTTTAGCTCCTTACAAACGTTGTGTAATACAACTTGCGACCAGTTTATTACCAGATGTTCTCGTCCGTTCTACGCCCTTGATTTGAGAACTGGCAGTAAATGTAAAATTAGAAGCATTTAATGTATATTTCTTTTTTATTGACGTTCATAAGTGTACATTGTGTTACCTATACATATAAATGATTTTTGACTTATTCCAATTTTGCAACTATATTATGTGACTAAATTAAAACATACCTGTGTATTTACTTTGAGTATACAGGGTTATAACTCTTTCAATATGGGTATGAGAACGCGATGCGATATTGTAAACAGTAATGGCCCTGGGTCATTAATACCCAGTCAAGATGGGTTAGTGAATGATTATTCGACGTATTAAGAATGATATTGAATTAATATTAGTTTAATATAAATTCCTTATTTGCATACCAATTTTGTATATCAAATTTAAGCCTTTTCATAAAATGTATTTAAATTCGCGAACTATAACGCCAGTGAAAATGAATGAAAAGCGCAAGGCCTCATTTTCCCACAGTATTGCCCTGTTATTTAAGTTTTCACAAATTGCTGGCGCAGTGCATTTACTAAAATTGTTCACGTAAAAAATTCTTTGTGCTTTCAAAGATAAATTCAGCATTTGTCAATGCTGAATTAAAGAGTTCTGTAATAAAGACTGGAAATTGAATGTGCCGCCTTACTTCCCGTAAATAAAAAGAAAATTGTACATAAATGGTATACAATTTTTATTAAGCTTTTTTCGAAGCCCGTAAAAGAGTTCATAATGAAAGCTCGATATTCCATAAAATTAAGACCCTAACAAGACTTCGTCTAGCAAAGATTTATTTTCATGCTATTATCGTGATATATTATTATTTAAGACTTTTTTTTATTCTATACTATTTACAAAAAAATGCATGTCAAATACCACAATACATTTGGTCTAGGTTAGTTATTTCGGGTAAAATTATAGAACTAGGAAAACGGGCAGGAAGCTTCTCTGATTTTAAGTGATACCGCCACCCATGGACACTCTCAATGCCAGAGGGTTTGCAAGTGCGTGGCTGACCTTTTACGAATTGGTACGCTCTTTTCGAAGGACACTCAGTCAAATTGTTTCTGGAATACTTTAGTGGGCAGCTAGTTCCACATAAAAAAGGCTCAGTTGTAGAATGACTTCGTGAGGATAGGCGTCGAATTTTGTATTCCGCCAGCATGACCGATGATTCAGCTCAGAACAACTCCTCTAAATGCTCTCCGTGGTTAATGCGAAGATATAGACAGACCCCACATCTCTACGTAACGCCAAGGCATCAAGCTGCTCGAAAAGGGATTGGTGGTCGACGATTCGAACAGCTCTTCGTTGAATACGGTAACGTGAAACAATTATCGGTATAAAGCGAAGGGCTATCTTCCCATTAGGCCTCCTAAAGAATTTTAAGCGAAGCGAAGGTGGAGCGGGTCTTGTAACAGATCTTGGGTCTATAAGAAATGCCAAAAATTTCAATTTAAAATCAATATAGTAATTTTCAAATTAGAGGTTAACTTACGTTATATATTCTATTCAGTTAACTAGGATAAACACTGAGCATTTTCTTAATAATTAAATGTACTTTATAAGACATACGCAAATCATTGTAAGGTTTCATTCATACAAACTGACCTAAATAAGAAATACATATTTCCATTTGTTATTATTAAATTAGCTAAGAAATTTAAAAGGCTTTGACAGAGTGAGCAATGTGTTTGTGTAATAATTTGCTTACCTATACATAATCAGTATAACAATGCTGTCAAGTGTTATTTTTCATGTTTACATTTTTTTCGTATAATTACACGAATGGAATGGTTATATTTAAACACCTACACAGCTGATTCTAAATGTTCGCCAATTTATGGTAATCAAGGTTCATAATGATTTATTTTCCAATAACATTAAAAGATCTTCCTACTAGAGTTTTTAAAAATCAACTTAATGTACTACTTTTGTTAAAAACGTTATAATTTGACTATAATGATATGTGACTCATAACTTCTATGAAAATTCAATTTAAGAAATAAATGCAATCTGTGGCAGAATATGCGAACTTTAGATTGTACAACATTTTTGACCAATATACTTGCAAATAAATTATTATTATCTTTCAATCTCAGTGAGGCTTAATCTTACTAAACGCTTATTGCAGTTTAAATATACTGCTTGAAAGAAATAAATAAAAACTGAGAGGTATGTACTCGTAAGGGAGTGACTTTGTAGAATTTCGCTTATAATTTGATACATAATTAACATATCATCTATTTAAGACTATATTCATTACTAGTTGTTTCTCATTATATACCAATTATACCGTGGTTTGTATATTGAAGTAATATACAAGTATAGACGTTGAAAGTCTGAAATCGTAATGTTGCGTATCACATTCTTTGTAACAGAAATCTTTCGACATTCGGTGCAGTAATGTAATATTTTTTTTCTATAAATTATGTGTATTGGAAGCTTGTAGTACGTATGTAGGCATCGAATAGCGGGATACATTTATTCGTAGCGAACTGCTACTGCAATACCAACGCAATACGGATGCATGTAAAGAAAAAGCACACACACATACACACGTATGTATTATCCTCACTAATTTTGACTGGTAACATGTTGGTTCGGACCACCCATCCGTTCAAGTACTTCCTACTTTTGATTACAAATTCTTAGTTTTCTTTTGTTTTTTTTAATTATGTTAAAATAACTATAGTATCTAAAGTAATTCTGACACGAACGCTTGGTCGTTGCAAACAGCCATACAAAAACCAGTACGAACGAAAATCTTCTTTAATTAAAAAAGGAATATTAAATAAGAGTGACTGCGTTCGTAATATACTAAGCGCTTTGTGCCTTAATTCAACGTCACAGTTTATGAATTTTAATGCCGCTCATTCTGCCCTGTCCGAATTAAACGAACCTGGTACATGGTAATATTTTAGTACGAGTGGAAAGGATTGTATGTGAAAATTATGTTAATGTTTTTATATTACTAAAATGGAGACTATTAGCTTAATGGTTAAAGCTTGCGTTTCACACATGTTGGGTCGTATCCCACATACAACTTCCTCATTTAGTGACGGAAAACATCTACGTCGTGATAAGGTTTGGACCAAAAAATATCGTCATTTAAAATATGTATGAAAAACATTTTATTATTATTCTCTATAAGTCTATCGAAAACTACAATGTAATAATGTTTTCCTCTAAACAGTGACTATTTTATGTTTCGTTAAGTCTTGATCCATAAAATATACTTTAAAAAGTAAATAATAGTTATCTATGCCAATGCCCTAGAATATTGAAAATCACGTCCTTGTTTCACATTGATATGATAATCCTGGAGGCATAAAGTGGTGATATCGGACCGGAAGTTTGCTCGGATAACGTTCCGGAACGAGCCGGTTCCGGCGCGCTACACGTCCGGTCACAATCCTGTAGCTGATGAAACTGTACATGTTTATTTATACGAGAAATAAAAACTACGAGTGAATTTGTGATGATTTTTGTATTTACAAGTTTAAAAGTTTTTTGTAACCAGCATATCTGTGGCGACAGCAATAACTCCATCATCAGCATGATTGAACTAGGATGAGAATAAAAGTAGCCGCAGCACAACCGTGCAGGACCATGCCGCATCAATAAACAATCTTACTTCAGAGATCTCTCTTATTACGTAAATCCGAATGCCGTTATTCATAAAATCTAAATCAGTTAATTCTACTCATAAAGTACTCTGTCGTTTATATCAAAGAGTGTTAACGCTGTACTGGGGGCTTAGACAAAGTAACATCGCTTCGTAGCGAAACGATTTCTAAATTCGTCATCGTCTCTGAGATAACGATAACAATTTCCTAGCTAATGTACCACCATCATCGCGATCGTTGTCTCGAAATTGTTATTCGTTAAGAAAAAAAAATTGTCTATGGTATCGAAAATTTAGCTGTCAGTGTGTCGTGTCAGTCAAGAAGTGTCAAATCGGATCATCTTATCCAGAATATAGTGTTCTGTGATTTTAACCGCCAAAACATAAAAAGGAGAACTGTAAAAGTTAATTTTTAGTGAACCTTAAAGTGATAAACATGGACTCAAGAGTGCGGGCAAGTCCTGAGCAATTGTCAACACTGCTTGAGTACATGGAAACGTAAGTAAATTCAGGTTATTTTTTATAATTTAACATTTAATTCGTACAAAAAATTGAATGTTACAATGTTAAATTAAAATGAAAGAGACAGATGAGAGCTTTAGTTAAAACGGTGTAGTTATATTTATCTATGAACCAGTGGCAAGTATACATAATTAATTGAACTCGGAATATATACAAGCTACATAAACATTTCAAGTAAGAGAGTTTCGTATCTACAGTCGTCCGTTTCGCAGACAAAGAAAAATCCCGGTGCCATTTGCAGATGCATCATTTCGATTCCAGTAAAATAATAAGAAAAAGTGGTATGAAGTTGAGTTGGCGACACCATTTAACTGATTGCAGTGACCTCTTTGCCTCGCTTTGTTTGCGCAGCTCGCCATTGCAGCGTTAGCATTAAGGCTTCTTATACGCGGAATACAGCTAAGATACTTTATTAGATAAGTTAATATGTAATAAATAATACACATTTTTTAACACATATTTTTACTTAATATTTACAATATTCTTAATCCACATAGTAATAATAATTGAAAATTTATAAATAGATAATTAAAACAAATTTCGCAGTTACCGCATTTCCTCGCTCTATTGCGATAGGTATTCGTTGAGCGAGGAAAGGACCAGCTCTGGGGTTACCAGTCATACTACTAGAAGCCAACTTAAATCCTAAATTAATAAATAAATACATTTTATTTAATAAATCTATTTACACGAGAGACCTAGCACATTCTTGATTGCTATTTTTGTCAATATTTAGGTTAACCAACCAGAGAATCACACGTAGAATGTCTCCATGTGGCATCACTAGGTCTAGGAGGTACTGTATACATATAATGGAGGAAATTTTAGTTCTGTTAAGAAATTAAGTTGTTCGCCGTATGTTTATAGTTAAAATAACTAGTAATGTATTAACATGAAGGTCGTTATATTTGAAGGACGGTCGTGATTTCGTTACGTTCAAATACACAGACCAAAAAAACAATCCTTAGTTTTCGAATACTTTACCTATATTTGACTACATAGCGTTGGGGTATTCGGTTGGGGATTTGCCTCATTGTTTACTGTTTTAGTTAATTTCTGTGCACAGAGCTAAAGAATACATATAACGAAGTCCACACACGGACTACTATTATGTTATATGAAAATTATACATTTCAAAAATCTTAGTTGTAAACTTATAACATTTAGCTCTAAGTACTAGTAAATAATATGATAATAATTGTCTCTTTTGGTTAATGATGCAACTGGCAAAACTATAATTCCTGAACTATATTGATCTAAGTAACGTAATTTAAACAGTTTTTTTTATTATATATTTAATAATAACACTAAGTTCTACCGCTATTTGAATTCTCCAGCTATCCTTATTGCGAAAAAATTCAAGACTGAAACAGAGCTTTAGTCTGTAAAATTATGTTTTTTACGATTCCCTCTGAAAGCTACGCTCTAGTGCTCTGTCTACATCATTATCAGCTAGTTGTCTGAATTTATCCCTTTTTAGTATTACCTAATTGTGCCCAGCTCGCAATGTTCTCTAGAAAGTATTTTTATACCTTTTTATTTAGCGTCAATATATCAATTTCCAAGAATTTAAATTTTGCTATTAAATCGATAAACATTATATGTAGAAAATACCATCTGTTTTTTGTACATTAAAAAAAACCAATGGTGATCCAATCTTTTACGTCAATTAGATTTGTATGTTCGTGATCAATTGTTTTGTCTAATAGGCATGTTCGTGATCAGTCTTCTGTGCCTGACGAGCTTAAAAACGACTGTTAAATGCGCATATAGGTAGATATTCTATTGTTTCACAGCCGGGGTTCGAACCTACAATGAGAGTCGCACGCTGAAGGCACTTGGTCACTGCTCTTATTATACATAAGTCCGGCAAAACAGGCATTTTCTTGATAGTACTTTACACCCAGTTAACTTGGGTGTTCAAAATAATTTAATTTATTTAATGTTTGGTCCTAACCGCTACATCGAAATATATAAACGCGTTCTTCATACTACATTACAATTTACTGTTAAGATAAGAAGCTTGATATTAATATCACTTAGTTGCAACAAATGTTTGAATCAATCACAACGCATAAGTGGTCATTAGTGAGCAAGAGAGTACACTCTTAGTCGCGTGGCAAAGCGCTCTCCTCTCTAGTGTCTTACACTACATGTCATCATCTTGATATGACGGATATTTTGACTTCACTAAAGAATATATGACTCTTAAACAATGTCGCATAATATGATTGTGACAATTACTTGTATCGTAAACCTTTACCAAATTTTTTAACATTGCTGTATTTCTTATTTTTATTCTGTATATTTTTCTTTTTTTGGCGCCTAACAATTTTTTTTAGCAATCGCCGCTTGCTTGCTTGCAAGTGCTTTAAAAGCACTCGTACCGATGAATTATGTAATCAACATCCGTTGAATAAGTTATTTAATTCGTAATAATGCAGGTAAAGCGAAATTCACAGAGCTACCCAAAATGGGGCTGGCTTACTTGATATACGTATAGTCTGCACTACCTGGACTACTACTATAGGACCTTGTCAAGTCAATAATATATGGATTTATAGTTGTATTGGTATATAATCGTGTTGAAGGGAAATAAACTAACCACTAATAACCAACGCCAGAGTTCGATCCAAAAATTATTTATCGCGTTACTCGCGATTCTTTTAAGCTCATAATTAATGCACATAAATTACGTGAGAGTACTTAGCTGTCGGGCATATTATGTGAAATTACGTATAATATGCAACTCGGGCGCATGTGAGGGCCATTACGGTAAAAGTGGAAATTGTAATAAAGCCCGCTTTAGAAGTAGGCTGAGCGATACAGCCTTTCATGAAGTTTTTTGCTGTATTAGCTTTTAGTTGTTGAGTCCCCGCTTAACTTACAATTATTGTTACCGTAACTACTGTCAATTATTTTCAACTTTGTAGAAATTATTTTAGGCTCTATCTTTAGGAAACCAAACATTATGTTTTACTATTATTTCAAACAGCTAAGCGTAATGAAACATTTTGTTTTCTTATACATAGGTCAAGTATTTTTCATACCTTTTGTTTTCTCTAAGAAGCTGACCTTGTTTATGCAACGTAGTAAGAGTAACAACAATAGTAACCAATGTAAATACCGCCTACACACAGCCTCGTACCAATTAGGTTTGAAAAATCCCATTTGTCATTTGTTTACACGCCGACTATAAAGAAATAGTTTGTAATATGCAATTTATGAGGGATGGTAAAAGCCAAGAGCTTTATTAATTTAATTGGACAGAGCCTTTGATATAGATAAAGCACGGCTGAAAATGCTTCTTCTGTTGTTAATTAAAAAGAAAATGCAATGCGTAGGTTATATATAGTTTAACCTCCTTGCTCGTAAATTTTAATTTATATTGAAAAGACGAATAAAATCCTCCGTTTCGTTAAAATCCGGAATTTAAAAAAAATGTTTAGTCCATTTATGATTCTTATAATTAGTAGTCGCTTATGTTAATTAAAATATGAACGCGAGAGGAGCGCGGGTAGGAGGCTCACCTGATGTTAAGTGATACCGCCACCCATGTACACTCTCAATACCAGAGGGCTCGCGAGTGCGTTGCCGGCCTTTTAATCACTCTTGTATTCAATTTTTTTAAACATACTTCAGTATGCTGACAACCTCAAAAACAAGTATTTAACGAAAACTTCGCGTTTCATATATTGAACTTTGATACTATGCTATTTATACCACATCTTTAAATAATATTTGCCAAAATTAAAAAAAAAAACACATTTATTGAATGGAATATTTCGGAATTTCAGCATTCATTCTTGTTATTGGTTCCATTGTCTTAAAATGAAGCCATTGTATCAGATCCTATTGGAATATATGAAGCGGGATTTTAAGCGCTCTCGAACTTTTTCGTTGAACTTGTACACTGATTGGACCCTTAAAAACGAAACATTAATTACATCAACTTTTATGTATACGTTTCTAAGCATTGTCAATTGTCAAATTAGGTTTGAGTTTAGGTTCTCTTGTGGGTCTCCCGTATCTACTATTTCATAAATATATTCGTCTTTAATGCAAGTTGTGCCCCACGACTCCA
Organism: Pieris brassicae; assembly: GCF_905147105.1. NCBI lineage: Eukaryota > Metazoa > Arthropoda > Insecta > Lepidoptera > Pieridae > Pieris > Pieris brassicae. The sequence continues at coordinate 15,577,031 of NC_059674.1, forward strand.
CACACATTAATTATATTATTGCATGATTATGTCTCTCGATACATGAACTATTAGTAGTTGTTATATTTTATAACCAAAGAAATCTCTTTAGCATTGAGATATTAAAAACTTAAAGATTCGCAAAGATCTTTAAATTTAAGGAAAGTAATATCTAAAAATCACAAAAGGCTGGTTTAGGTTACAAGTAACAAAAAATTTGCTTCAATATCCAAGTTTAGCGGTTCATTAAAGTTTCAAGACTCCAAACATAGAAGAGTCTCCGTAACCGCGCCGACTTAAAAAGGGGACTGAATTTCGCGTTTGAATTTTAAATCATGTCGTATCGCGATGTAAGAATTTTGTAAACGGTTTTCATACCTCGTAGGTCTTTGTGTACTATCTATGTATGTATGTAGGTAGTGTGACTCAGTTTGACCCGTTTGACCCATTAAGTTCTGGCTAATTAAGTCAGCTTAGCTCCTACCAGAAGCTAGGAAATTTCCTGGTCACAGAATGACTTCACAGAATGAGCTCACTGCTCCAACGATTTCTGTTCGTTTGCTTCCAGGACTACGTGGGTGACTCATAATTCATTAGATCAAAGAAGCGTGCATGCTTCTTTGATTTACACATTTTATTAGAATATTTGTTCACGTAGGGGCGGTTATAAGTCTGCTCCAGATTTTGGCTGTTTGGGATTTTTAATTTTAAAATTTATTTTCGTCGTTTCTATGTTTTTATTTTCTATTTCTTATTACTACACGTACCACACTCCAAGGGTCTCTTGGGTTTTACTTATGAAATTCCGAATAATAAGAGAGCGACTTATCATTTCGGTGTGACCATTTTGTTTCATCTTTCATTAACAATACCTTATACTGTATAATATGTGAATACAACCTCTCTATTACATACCCTGGCATTATATTAATAGAAGGAGAAAGTTTAATATGTACGTGTCTCTACTGAGTCGTAAAAGTATAACAAAAGGTTATATGCTAAAATTGAGGACCCTTTGTCCCTTATGACCCCGTCTAACTAATTATAACAGATCTGTGGGCATATTGATGTTGAGATGTTTCGAGTACAAAAATAGCTTTAACATTTTTGATCGTTGGCTGAGGACCAAATGAAGTTTCTAAAAACAAAAACAAAAAATCATAATTAACAATACATTCAATTAATAATAAAATAATTATCGAATCAATTATTTACACGGACTGTATGGAAAACAGTGCGGTCTACCCATACAACTGAATTACTATATAAGACTTTTATATTTGTTACACTTGCTTTATAGGAAGTTAATTAAATTTAGGATAAAACTCTAGGTAAGTTGACTCTTGAACTCGTAATAAGTTTGCGAACAAGGTCTTCTCTCTATGCTTATAGTGTCTGAAGGTAAAAAGTCCTCCAATGTAATCATTTTGTTTTTCCAGAAACGTCACGTTTCAAACTTCAATTTAAACTATTATAATTGATTTAAGGATAGACTGTGGATGCACACTAAGGTCACATTTATCGTAGCGGTCCGTGTGTTCTCTATAATCATTAGATATTAATGCTATATCGTACAAAATGTACGTCTAAATGCATAATGAGTTGTTCACATCAACTTCAAAGCAACGTAATACTATAATTAAACTAGGTTCTCAAACGTTTGAATCGCTCGGGAATGACGTTGGCGGTGAAATGCAAAATTAGCCCATTGAGAAAGCTTCCTTTTGCTGAGTATGTGCGAAATTGCGGCTCCCAGCTTGTCGTAGCAACAAAGCCGAGAACCGACGCCGGAGGCTTATCGCTCAGCGTCCCTTCTGTTGAGCTTTTAAAAGAATTCTATATTTGCATAATAGCGGTTCAGAGAATTTCGGCCTAAACGTACTTCAAGTCTTAAATAGCTATTGTATAAGAATCAATCTCTCGTACCACTTTGCAAATAAATGTTTAATAACTGTTTAAGATCTAGATCTAGATCTTAGGGAATAGGTACCAACTATTATGTAATTCACACATCATGGAAAGGATAAAAATCAAACGGCCCAAACGGCGACCACAAATGCGATGGGAGGATGACCGTTCCAAAACTGCTAGTTCAGACTGGCTCCAGGTTACTTGTGTAAGAGAAAATGGATTTTTGAAGCCTATACCTGTGAAGGGGGTTTTTCTACGAAAATATTAACTTGAATATATGTTATATGTATCATGCATTTTTTTAATGTATGTGTATTATGTAAGAACTTGTAGCTCAACTAACTGACTAATAACTCTTTATTTCGAGATCGATAATTTGGTTCAACTACTGTAATTAGACTAATTTAGTTTTATTAAAAGGGTATGTAATGTTAGGTTTTGAGACAATTTAAACTAATATTGTATTTTACGCGACCTATACACATTTATATTAAACGTCTTATACCACTATAAACACGAATCTGTTTACACAATACGCGGCATTCGAAAATTATAGGAATAAAGATCAAATTCGCGTTTATATCTGAAGTTTTATTAGAAAACTGAAGCTTAGAATTAACATAATACTCGAGTATATGTGGTTACAGTGGGTTATTCATATTAAAAAAACCTCAGTAGCTATGGCCGCTCTAAATGTGTTTGTGTGAGATCATAGAGAATTCATTTGTTTTTTAATGAAGTAACATAATTTTTAGCCATAGTTGCAAAGAATAAATTCGATAATTAATCGTTTTAAACAACGCTTAGTTAATAACGCATCGATTTAATTTTCGGCTATACCGCGTCAATTAAACCCTGAAATGGAGTGCAGCGTTCTGATGACCTTAATCAAGACTTAAATCACACTCGCCGGTCCGTGCATGGAATTATTTGGGTGATTGGACCGATTAATCCGTGGATGTGTTTAAACGACACCACGCATGACCACCCACTTGTTATTTACAATCCTTTATAGAAGTTTGATTTTTACCATTACTTTGAGGAAGAAAAGAATGCTTTCAATACGTGTATAATAGTCGTAAACATTTAAAGAGTTGGTTTGTAGCAGCATTCTTGTCTATGCTTGATTTGGTCATCTTTCTGTCGTTTTAATTATATTTTCTTAAGCCTTGCTGGTGTTTAGCCAATACGGTGCGGAGGTGAAGGCTGAAATGAAAGGATATTTTAGAAAACTTTACTGAGAAATTCCAAAAAATTTCAGCATTGTTAAACGGAATTATGGTACGGATGAAGTTATGAATAGGAAAAATAGCTTTCAATTCCGTTGAAACAAAAGATTCATATAAGCGTTCTCTTTTTATTCAACCTATCAAACTTTATTGAACCCGCTTTAATACAATATCCGCCTGGAACAAAGTGGAGTGAAAATCCTGAGTAGACATCGGATACATGCCATCGAAATTCCAATCTAAGATGTTTGCCTTAAGGAGCTTTGACAGGGACGAGCAATGATGCCTTAAACAATATTAAAACGAAATACTACATGATAGATATATAGAGGGGGTAACGGAACAAAAATCTAGCTTGGGATGATTCTATGATTTTGATTATGTTTTCGAGGTTTTCCGTTTTTAATTCGTCGAAAAACTCATATCGAATACCATTTTATAACGATTGAATTGTCTGTTAAATAATTCCCTTTTATTCGAGTCCTATGGCATATTTTGATTAATGTACGGTCTCATATCTGACCGTGAAAATAGTACTTTAGTTAAAACTGCGTAATTAAACTGATTTATTATTATGAATAAGGAAGATAGAGATGATGAATAAATTAAATGTTCGTTTGAATCGAATTTGATTGTGTCAGACTGCAACAAAAATATCGTCTATCGCATACTAATATCAATTTCGTGTGAAACGTATTCCGCATATATGATTCATCATATAAATGTAATAATGTTTTTCGTCGAAATACGAAATAACAATTATGAATATCCGTAAAGTGATTAATTAATTAATATTTGATATTACATTGCAAATGTATTATAGATATTTGGAGCTTACAGAGTGCAATCATGATTAATTAATAGCTAACTAATTAGCTGGATGGTATTTGAATCTGAAATAATTTCACTACCCAGAGAGTAGATATCTCATATAACGGTAATAAAAAAAAAATCAATGGCGCAACAACCTTTTTAGGGCCTGAATCAGGTGATAAACCTTCTGTGCCTGACGCCGTCGACTTTTTGGATCTAAGGCAAGCCGTTTTCCTCACGATGTTTTCCTTTACCGTTCGAGTGAATTTTTAAATTACACAGAGAAAGGAAGTCCATTGGTGCACTGCCGGGGATCGAACCTACGACCTCAGGGATGAGAGTCGCACGCTGACTCCACTAGGCCACTGCCCACATATAACGGCAAAGCTTTACTATAAAGCTTTTACTAATACAGTCGAAATCTGTTATACTTACATCGAATGGTATAAAAATGAAAAGTGCGTATTTTTGTCATGTAGTAGCAGAAGATGCTATAGCAAGAGAAAGCCTAAAGAAAGACTCAATGCGTGTAGTCTCTACACGGTGGGGTATGCTGATGACATAGCTATTTTACTATAGAACTTTGAAAGCACTTTATGTGATATCATGAGAAGGGCCCTCTGAGTGATTGAGCGATGGTGTACTTAGCACGAGCTGTCCGTTAATCCAGTGAGAACTGTTAACCAACTAAAGAGTCTTTAGTTGGTCCCAAAAACTTTAACTAAAACTCAACGGTGAAATCAAAAATTTAGTTGTTATTCTAGACGGTAAGCACAACTAGCGCATTGGAGACAAAGTAAATAATAAAGCAACGATCACCTTCAATCGATGCAAAAAGTTGGTAGTCGTTAAATAGGGTTTATCGCCTAAAATAACATACTGGCGTAATTAGGCCAATGCACTCAGCATTAGAGCTTAGGCTAAGATTGGAACGGAAATCATGAAACTAGAATACTTCCAAGGGCTCACTAGTGGTTGCATGAAAACAACGCCAACAGCGGTGATGAAGACAGCCCTACAAATCGTACCCCGAGACCTCTACATACAGCAGGAGGTGGCATCAAACTTATGCGTATAGATCCATGGTTAAAAGCACTACTCACACACAGCTGGTAGTAATAAAATACTCATATAGAATGGAAACAAATAATGCCTTTCTCGAGCTCAAATGAAGAAAAGTAGTTAAACATATCACATAATAAAAAACATACCTTTAATCGAACATTTAATTTTTAAGCGTAATCACGAGGAGGATTATCGCAGGCAAGGTTTATAACAGTCAGTAATGATAATCAAATAATTGTCGAATTAGAAATAACATAAAAATATATTATATATATATATAATATAGTGGAAATAAAATATATTGATAAGTTTATATCAGATCATTAACCCATATGTGGTTCAAAGTGTTAGTCGTAATTTAGTGTTGTTTCACAACATCAGAGTAGAGGTCAAAGCACTAGGTCAAAACTCCTCCTAAAGAACTATACTTCTTTAAATAACAGACAAACTTAATAAAGAACTATTTACAGCGTTTGTTTTAGCTGTGGCTTAACTTGACGACTACGCTAATTTGCAAGAATGAATACTAAGCGTGTGATAGTGACTGCCAGCTTCTTTGTAATTCATATATCGTGTGAGATGCAAAGTGCTAAATGCGATATTATGTAATTGCTGCTTTTTGCTTGTGTTTCTGTGTATTTTAATCATATTACCAAGAATTGTATTTGTAATATAATATGGTTACATAAACTCACTGAGGTTATATATTTTTTGATTTGATATATATGGAATTACCATATATCATTAAGATATTTTACCATCATTTACATAAATATCTTATGTAATTTAACTTTTAATAGATTTTCCAAGACTTTCAGTTTGTTATCTGTGGGGGGGGGGGGGTATTTAAATGATACAAATGTTGGACTCTTAAACGTCTAATGAGCTGAATATGTGTATGTTAACAAGCTATCAATCATTATCAATATGAAGTTTAACTAAAAATACACATACATTACATACAATTTTTTTTATTGGCTAGGAGATTTCTCTCTTTTTTTCGCTCCACCTGGGATCTGAAACCTATGGCACTACGAGTAGTGGCTAGATATCGAACAATAGATTTCTTTTCTTTTTAAGCAAACAAACACAGATATTATACAATGTAAAAATTAAATTATGTCAACGAATAAAGTCTTTACTATTATGGGACATTTCTTATCAACCCCTTATTGATCATAATTTGACCTTTAAAGGCTAATCATTAGGCAATATTATTGTAAATCCTACATAATTCCGATGTTTCATAGATGAATTTAAACGAGGAATTGATCCTACGTATCCAGAAAGTTCGACCAGAAATGTAAAATCAACTTAATCCAATAAATTCATGAGTAATTCCACTATATTGCGATTTTAACAAATAAGGCTAAATTGAATATAAACGCTTAATTTAATTGCACTATCATAAAATGTGTGTATGTATGTATACCAGAGAAAATTACAATCCATTACTTATCTTTGATATGACGGTTCCGTTGAATCTATTTAATTAAAAATTTGACTATGTGATTCTTCTGTACGTTCTGTGGCGACGATTTTCATATCTAAAGCGTAAGTATAATTTTTTTTACTAATCTGGTCCTTTATCATTGACGGACGGCTATATATGGGGCTAATATTTGGTACAGGTGAGTACCTGTATAATACCCCGAAATCCCCGCTTGGGCAGCCCTACCATTATACAGTACGTATTTATTTGCCCTGTAGAAAGAAAACTGAATTGGTACAAAGACATGTTTCCAACACATGGTCATAAGTTACGCACGCCCTATCACAAAGTTTGTATTCTGTGTATCTGCGTAGGAAGACGACTTAGAACGTGGATAAACCAAATTCAGAAAAAAAGCTGCAGGCAGAATGGCAGAGAGTGGCACAGTGCTTAAAAGAATGGCGAGATTTGGGCGAGGCTTTTGTCAAAAAAGGCACACAGATATTTAAAAGAAGGTTATAGAAATACAAATGTTTTTAAGATTTATTTTTTGAAAAGATTATTAAAGGCTATTATTATTCTGCAAAGGTTTCTATACTTATCACTCGAACTGAATCTCATCTCATGTATGCATTTAAACAGTTATAAAAGCGTAATCTGTAACTACTATTGGGGTTGTAGGATTTTATTTTCTACAAAAAATATTACAAGGGGAATATTTAGTTGATAATAAAATGTAGCAGCTCTGTCTTAACTTAAAATTCGCTATGATAACTTCATTAGGATTGCCTTCCGGCTATTCCCTCGGTGTTGCGGAAAATTCTGCTCCAGCGGCTAATCGATAATATTAAAGGCAAGATAAAAATGCCGGAATGGAAAACGTAATTCATGTTCCATAGTTTATTTTTGGTATTCATTTAGAAAAATCTTCAGTATTGTGTAGAAAATTTACAACTGAATGTGGATGAAGAATTTAGATACAGACATCTTATACATAGATAAGATCAGATAAAAAATATAGAAGAAGATAAGAAATATAGAGAAGATGTAAGATGGTCTTTCTATCCTCTGATTTGTAATCTTAGTACTATATACTTCATACTATTCCGCGACAATTATCTCAGAACTTAACAACATACAACTATTTTCCTTTTTTACAACAAATCTCATGCAGGGGGGGGGCATACATAGGCAGGAGGCTCACCTGATGTTAAATGCCCATGGACACACCCTGCTAGAGCCTGTTAAGTCGAATGACATTTATTACCTATGCAATAATAATAAATTTCAAATCGTGTATAAGCTTGTTAAAATATTTTCATAACGAAAACTTTGTACGAAACGTCCATATTATATCTTTAATTAACCTTATTCAAAACACAAATCCAGAGCTTAATCTCCGAGTCACGTTCAATAATACATGAAAATCCCTATAATACGCTCACATCACGTTTAAACTTCAGTAAAATAACAGTATATTCATTAATCTGTATGTCATTCTGTGATACAAACTTATAAGCCAATGTAAAAAAACAATTGGTGTTCGAAACTTATAATCATTAATTACAGTATAAAATTGTGCATGAAAAAACACGTTTGCATTCATACGTATTCTCTTGTACCCAGTTAAAAATCAAAATAAAATGTTATAATTCAGTTATCCTAACTGGCCCACAAGGGTACCTACTAACATCGTAGTAGCAACGAAAGGTCCCTTCAAGAAAAGACCGTACGAATTCTTAAAAGACCGCAACGCTCTCGCGTGTCACTAACGTCAGGTGAGCCTCCTACCCGTTTATCTCCTGTTCTATAAAAAAGCAGAATATACCACTACGCGTACTATGGCTGTATTTATTAATTCCTCGTTAGTATAATTCAATAACATAGAGCAAAAGTGGAAGACAATGAGGTACTAAAATATTATCTATCCTTAACAGATTTAGGTGAGGTTAAAAAATTACAAATTTCATTCATAATATCTACCCGCTCACCGTCTACAATCTAAGAATACGACTAAAGGACTGGCTTATGAACACACCCTACGCAGTGTTAGAGCTTCTTCTGAGACCTAGTATGTAGTCAAAGACTTTATTCATTCACTCACTGACTCACTCACTCACACATTTGCACTTACACATTCACTGATGCGTGTTGATAACAGTTGAAAAATCAATAACAAAAATAAATAATATAAAAGATGTAATTAAATTATATATAAATTAAATATTTTAAGGAATGTATAATTAAGTTTGTTATGAAAGAGCTGGAAGCCCTGTACACGTATTTTTTACTTAAAAGGGTTCCCAAATCTTACACATTGTATAATGCATATGTACTTAAAATGAATAAACACATTTATTAAAAATATGAAATATATTTTAAACTTCAACACAATATTTGCCATAACAATTCCATTTTATTGCATACTAAATTGAACTAGGCTAAAAGTTAACTAACTATTTACGACCTTTACACGTTTAAAAAAAATATTGTATACTCTCTTTTTTATAATAATCTTTATTTATTGCAGTCTGTTTGTTCTTAAGTATTGGAGTAAAAAAATAAATTATCGTTACAAAAACATTATTTAACTAAAAATAAATAGTTATTAGTTGATATAATATTTCTACACCTATTATATTTCCTCTATTTAATAGGTATATTTTTTCGAAACAAACTAATATATGATTTTTAAATGTGTTTTTCATTTTTTGTCATAATTGGTTGAAAATAAAACATTTTTGCTGTAAAGTGGTGAAATATTCAAAAGTTTATTTTTTGTTATTTACGTAGTTAAACGAAAAAATAAGTTGCCTATTTATTAAGAGAAAATTACTAAACTTCGTCCTTACGTTTATAGCATGGCACGTAGCAAAATCTACAAATTCTTTAAAAGTGAATATATTCATTCAGAAACTTTGTGTAGCCTTTTTTGTTACTTCGTTATTGCTTGTATTAAGATATAATATGATATTCGGCAAAAATTTAAACTTTGTACGAGCCAAGGCTGTACAATAAAAATAAAAGCAAAACTTATTAACAAGATGCTTAACACTCCGTAAACATTATTAATGGTTGAGATAATAAATATCCTGTATTTCGTATTAAACCACTATACCATTTATTACACATGAAGTACGTTATTGTTTAAAAACAAGATAAATCAGGTATATAAAAGGATTAAAACTATTGACAATGTTAAATAAAATAAAGGAAACAAATACAAAAAAGGAACTTAATATAGTCGTACTAAATAATGTTTTACATAATACAAATGATATTTATTATTTATTAAGCGGATAAGCGGTCATAATAATGAAATAACGTTAAACAGTTTCTATGCTATTTAAACTAACTAAAATATCGATATTTCTCTTTAATATTAAATACGATATTCAATACTAGGAGATAAAGTAAATAAATAAATGGGTCGATCAAACGTTTCATAGACAGCCCATAAGTTACCTGTCCCATAAAAAAAGTATTTGTTTTGATATACGGATGACAATCATACAGGCATTAGTCATTATCGGCCTGATGCTATGCAACATATCTGATGGCTTAATAGTGGGAAAGATGTCTGCGTTGATAGACGCCTTACGATTTGATGACAGTCCTAAAAAGGAAGATTTATCTTGGATACGTATTTGAATTTCTACTCTAATTTGAATGCTTAATATAGTCAATGCACATTTAGACACATTTGTCTACTGTATTGACATATACTTATATATATGAGTACATTAAAGTTTGTTTGAGATTATACACTTAGAGATTATATTAATCTTTTGACAACTAAGTCAGTTCTTTAAATCGATTAGGCTGTAACTAAGTTATGGCTTTCTATTGAGGCACAGACTCATTTTGCCCGTTTTACTGACCTTGCATGAAAACAGACAACTGTATATCGAGCAATTTACTACGGTGCCGAATTTGACCATTTTGTTTTCATCATTTGTCGTGGCTGAATCTGACATGCATTTTTGGGTATTTCCTGCTTGCAGTGATTTGTGAGTTTTTTGGGTGGAGACTAGTAGTTATAGTGCAGAGTTTACTTAGTCTATTATATTACTTAGAAGACAAAATAATTTTACGGATCTCGCCTTTTTCTTTGGGGCGATATTGATATTACATAAGCATAGGAGAATTACCTTATTTGTGGTGTCGCACTTTAATAGGTATAATAATACTTGGACATCGTCTCAGCACTATATTCAGTTGCAGAGTTGAGGTATTATTCGAAGTAGTTCCAACGGAACTTTCTATAATACCCGTTTGTGCTCGCTTTTGGGAAGAAAGTGCAACGTGGCTTGCATCTAAACGACACTTTGATAAAACTGGCAAAACGAAATACAAAGAAGGTAATAGCAACGTTGATTGAATACGAGAAACAAAAACAAAGGCTATAATAGGCTTTTGTATAAAAAACCTTCGACCGCCTCCAAAATATTAAAAGCTTTAAAACAAAAGTCATTTTGGAAAGTTATAATGTAGGTGGCATCAGTATAAATACTGAAATGCTCGGTTTTTGTTTGCCACGTATGCTACAACATATAATACGAGAGGTATCGGGCAAGTCTAATATAACGTATTTACATTTGTAATTGATATTTCTAAAATAACCTGAGCATTATTTTCCTTCTTGTCGTCCTTAGTTTTTGTATATATTTACTACCAACTGGTCTATACTAATATTATAATAATTCATCCATTAAAGTGTTCATTTTTCCTTCACACTTTGTGATTTTGAGTTCCGGCCCTTTAGCCGTATTAAAATCATTGATGACCAAACTATTCCCTATTGAGCTTAAAACATATTGTTAAAAAAAAAACAATTTTTTTTAAGGATATGTAAGTGTCACCATACCAGTTGTTAGCTATTAAGTTAGCGCAGATAATATTTCTATATGTTACCATGGAGTGTTTCTACTAAACTGGAATTATTACATTATGGCTGTTATGTATATGGGCGTTTCTGCCCAAAACAAAAGGCGGACGTTGCAAGAAATCAAGAGATATTTTAAGGTAGGCAAATTTATAGCAAGTTAAAATCCGATGGAAAATCAAAAATAATAAATTAATTGATTGCCTTGTACAAAAACAAACCAATAATTAAAGATATGCAATCAGACAAAGAAAATACCATAAACACATTGGATCTACAGTCTATACCATAAATAGTCTTTGACAGTAATTCAAAGTGAGACCCATTTAGATAATTGCAGGATTGCGTCGGAACTTTGTTGGTTGAAGCTTTTGTATTGTCCAGAGCGCTGTGAAGTGTGTAACGATAGCTAGATTGGTGCATTGACGATGACGCCTGACAAATTGTGACGACTACATGAATCATCCATTGCAATTATTGTCTGTGCTTCTTTGTTAGGCTACACAATGCCTTACTTTATATAACATAGTTGTTCTATATGTGGCTCTCAATACGATTATAAAATAATATAATAAAGTCTATAATATATCTATGAAGCCATATAAGCCATATAAGTAAATTTGAAATAAAAAATTATTTCAAAATTAGCATTTAGTTAAACTATTTTACGTTTCATATTAAAATGTTTAAGATTAAAAAACAGATATTAATCATTAAAGGAAACGTCAGTTTCTTTAGAGTAATCTCTTGTTAATTCAAGAGCGCATTAAATGGCTATTAAAATTCTTTATTATTTTAAATATTAAATAGTTGTACAAAATGTATATACATATGAATATATCAGGATCGAGATGTACTTATATGGGATACAAATCATGTTTCGGACCATTGGGCATAAATGGATGCACTTTGATCTGACATCGTCGACATTGTACACACATAAAGTACTGCAAATTACGTTTTTATTGATGTGAATGTCAGGGTTTGTCATAAATTTTTTCAAATTAGTTTTTTATGAAGTCCTTTGCCTTATTGTCTATTATCTAACCCTATGCTGGAGCGTATCATGAGTTTCATGAAGCACAAGAATATGTTTTGTTGGTTCATCTACAAACCTTCTCATTTTTATTTGCATTAATAATTACACCTAGACATCAATGTTATTTTTCAAGGTCATAGAAATACTTACAGCATTATATACATACTGATTTACACGTAATAAGCGCACTAAGTATTTTTATCTATTTTTACATATTAAGTACATTACATATCAAATGTAAAAAAACATAATTTTATTGTTAATTTAATTATTTCTATTTATATTATAATTCTATATTCGGTTGTAGTGAACGTGTTAATAATGAATAATAAACAATGTTACAGATTGATGTACTTTGTTACTTTTTTAGGTCTAAAATATAACAAAATATATTATAGTACAAGATAAGAAATATCGCACTTTTATTCAAAATACGTAAATAAAATAATGTTATCTTTATATGAATAATAATAAAGTAAACAACCGTTTTTGGTTCTTCGCTACGGATATTCTTCGTCTTCAATTTTTTTACAGTTATATTTCTATCCGAGGCACGTCTTTCGGGTTTAAGACGGTTTCCTTACGATGTTTACTTTCACCGTACGTTACTCGTACGGTACTGTTCACGTACTGTACTGTTCACGTACAGTACTGTTCACGTACAGTACTGTTCACGTACAGTACTGTTCACGTGCAGTACTGTTCACGTATAGTACTGTTCACGTGCAGTACTGTTCACGTGCAGTACTGTTCACGTGCAGTACTGTTCACGTATAGTACTGTTCACGTTACAGTACTGTTGATCGACCATATAGATAAACCCCTTTGGTGACGAATAATACCCGGTTTCAAAAGAATGCCCCGAAGATGGACAAACGCATGAAACATTTATTAATTACTACTAACTAATACTAATATGCTTCCAAAAAATGACATTAAACACAACAAGCTCAGACAGAAAACATCAAATGAAACAATACAGTTTACCAACGAACTTGTCAAGTATTTAGCCTTAATAAGTCTCCACACAAACTAGATCTCACTTCGCTAGGAAATTAAACAATTTTAAAACTACATATCGTTACTATATTATAAATATACAACTTTATACTTAAATACTGGCTGGTAAAAATAACATTAGCCATACAATTGTTTAGGTTCGGCCCTTACATTTCTGAACCGTTCCATGAACATTTGTTTTTTATTACGCAAGTAGAATTAGCCTTCTGTGCCTGACACACACTGTCACTTTTGGGTATACGGCATGCCATGCCACAGAAAATCCTTACGAGGAGTCGTACGCTGAAGCCAACATCACATACATTATATTAAAAATCATTTTATAATTTTACAATTGTGCAAAGATTCATCACAGGATAGGTTACAGTTATATGGTTCACCGGGCTTTAATGGAAAATGGATTACTAGCGCACCTATAAAGCCAGTTATCTATTCAGCCGTAGAGAGCTGAAACGTTGGATACATAAAGTTTGAAACATATAATGGATATTTTTTTAACCTATTTAATTTGATGAACAATTACACTACACCGTCCAAGAAAACCAGTGTCAATTGCGATATAGGATTCAAAAATGCGCTAGATTTGTTCGCTTTCGGAGAACGAAGCGTTGAAGGAAATTTTTGTTTGATAAGTGCTAATTATATTTTTTAGCTCTGTCAAAACAATTCGGCTGAAATTTAGATTACCTGTATCAGGCATATAAGAATTACTTCATGGATAATTTGTTGTATAATTAGTCACGCAATACCTAAGTGGTATAGTGATTACGAATGTTAAATTTGTGTATCTGTGTAATATGTGGTTTTCACTACCTTAAAAATGATCACCTGTGAGAGACATATAAATGTACCATGTCAGTACCATGCTCGATATTACGGGTATTTATACAAATAAGAATACATTATTGAGTAATTATTAGATATCTCATAAATAATATGCATACAATTATGCATATTATTTAATACGATACAATATTATCAAAACAAAACACGTTCCTTCGTAAAGGTTCACGAGTTCAGATAAGCGGCATTGCCTCAACCGGGATAATGAGACCGCTCTGTACGCAACACTTACATGATTACATTATACTCCCTTTGTGTTAAGGAATATTCATTTTTAAAAATATACTGTGAAGCTTTGTTATATTTTTAGTGGCATTGTTGCAAATTTTAACATAATGATTACTCTAAACAAGCGCTCGCCGCATGAGTTCCAAGTGCCTTTCCAGCCTATAATGATACACGTTTTTAATTAAAGTGTGTCGAGAATTACACGATGAATAAACACCGATTAGCACTTGGTTCGACTTTTGTGCCTGACGCATTTCGTCACACGCGTATGATTGGAATATAATTCGCTGTTTGAGTAGTTTCCCAGATAATAAATAAAATTAATAAAATTATATCACTATTTCAAAACTTTCGTGACTGTTTTTCCTATGGAGCGCACATTTTTGACATGTAGACATCATGGTATAATAAAACTTTTAATTATTGTTATAAATTATTTCATAAATTTATTTTTATTTAAAATATACTTTTCTTAAAGGAGGTTTGAAATTGAAAACACAACTTTTCCACAAAAACAGTACATAATTGAACAATATTTACGAAAATGAACTAATTTTAGTGAATAAAATATGCAGTGGTTAATTTCTTTTCATATAACATTAAACACATTGGTATTAACGTCTACAGTTTAATACCTACTAACCCAGTTAACATCTTGTGCGGTTCAGTTCGGCGTTTCACGCGTCCGTTGCGATAAAAGCCTCTTTGTGTAAGGCTGTATGGCAACGGAATAACTCCTTCAGTGATTGTACACATGAGAAAAATACCAGGGGCAGCTTTTCAGCTCGGATTTTTGCTCGTGATACATTTATTTTAAAAAGGCTAAGGGCCATTGAGCTACTTGATTTTTTTAGGAAATAGCTTCTGTATAAAAGTTTTAAAGTTTGTAATTACTAAATAAAACGATATAAAGCTGATAAATGTACATTAAAACCATATTATAAGTTATAAAACATTGTGTCTGTTAGCGAAAGAAGTCAATAAAACATTTCTATAGCTTAGTATTTCACACTATACTAACTAGTATACAGTTGTTTTATTCTCTTAAGAGCAGAGTAACTTTCTGCCTGCTAATAGGAGAGGATATAATTCATTATTTGTCAATATAGTTTTGATATATTTTTGTGTACGTTGTCTAAACGTATTTGTGATAACATTTAGTTAAACAATTGTTATGAACAAGATATTGTTAAATAATTAATTAATTAAAAACCTATGTAACTGATTAAATATAATATACAGTGTAATCTCCATGTAACGACCCTTAATTTAACGACAAACTCCCTAAGGCGTCGAAATTAATTGGCTTTGGTTGATTTAGCTTGTCTTCCATTCGATACACTCATAGCATTTATTTTATTACACCCACTCTCAATAATTGAGTAATAAAATACTTTATAAATAATAAATTGCTAAAATTCGTTAAATGTGCGCGGCTGGTTAAGTTCTTTTGTCGCTTTATTATCCTAGCCAGCAATAATCTCGACTATCGGTATCATGCATAGGAACTTTTTAAGAAATTCGTTCTTTTGTTTTAAAATTGGGATTGTTTGTACGTGCAGGCTATTGTTGACCATGACTAATAAGTAGGAGTCATGGGTTAGTAACCGAGTGGATTCAACAGTTCAACATGGCAGGAAATACTGCAAATCTTCAAACCTACATCGAAGTAGACTGTCTGCTTAAAACGGCTTCACTCACAGACAAATAAATTTTGGATTCAGTGAGAAGCACTGAGGATCAAGAACAAGGAGATGAAGAAGATGAGACCTGAGCCTTCACCAAGCATTAAAGAAGCTCCTGAGGAAGAAATACTTCCTTTATCACCAAGATGCCTCAATATCGCAAGATATGAATGAAATAAGTAAAAAAATACAATTAACTTACTAGTGCAGCAAAAGACGTCAGACAAAAATAACATACAGATAAGTTTCTTTTCCCATATATATAACTACTAACAGTATTTAGAAATAAAAGTTTTCTTTTTCTAATTCTGATTTTTCTCTTCAGTCTCTACAGTCCCATCAGTGTCGTTATAAAGAGTTTACACTGTAGTTTCTTTGTAGCCTTTTATACTCCAAATCGCGTAAATTCTAATGTAAATGAGAGATTCGCGTCGTTTCCTCCCAACATGATACAGCTTTTAGCGGCTTGGTCCATCTGTCGCTTTTAAACTTTTATTTCAATCGGGTTTACATTTTGAAGGATTTACTTTTTTGTTGAAAACCGAGTTGATAAAAGATATTCATTGTTTATTATAATAACAACAGCAGCAAAAAAAGTTAAATAATTCTTGCATCTTAAGAATATGTTTAGTGATATAATCTCATATATTTGTTCTATGATTTATAAAGTATATAATGTTAATTTATCGAAAAAATGTGTGCTTGTACTAGTGTACACACGTAAGAAGTGAAACATCTTTAAGACCTTATTTTTAAAAAATTATCTACTATATGCTTCTGCATATATTTCTATAATTTACAGAAATTTGTTAAATAAAGTTAAATAATATAAAATTTAACAAAAGGCTTTTATTGTCATAGACATGAATGCAAATAATACAATTATCTAATTCATTTTACCTTATTACTACTAAGATTATTACAGAATTTCATTAATTGTAATAGAATTATTACTATTATTGTTAGTGTTATTATATATTTTGTTATTAATGGCTTCGAATCAATGGCGCGTAACGGAAAAATGTGACACGTAACCGAAAAAGGTGACTGTTTTTTTATATTTTTTTTAATCAGCGATTAAGAAGTTTCACATAAAAAAATAATTAATTCCTTCTTTGTTTGATACAAGCAAGATAAGACAAACAAATATAAAAGTATGAAATTTTTCATTAATGTTTTCTTATGACGATATTGCGTAAAATTATCGTCCATAAGCCGACTTTACACACAACCAAAATTTTTATAAGGTAAAGCAGACAGCGGATTATATTAATTACATAAAACTGTTCTCTATAAATGGATATAAATATATTATTTATTGAAATCCAGTACATTCATTGTATCCTCTGAATCGTGATTACCGTCAGTAAGGAACTCGGTAATTCAGTGGAAGTCACGACACATCCCGTTTCACGTATTGACATTAATTGTTCGTTAAACATTGGAATTTCAGAAGTGCATCAACGTTTTATAATTAATATTGACATAATCGATTTAACTATGGCATAATTATATTGCAGTAAGTGCATGTTTAATAACGAGTTCAGCATTCAGTGTTTTTTTAACATAACACAAACTAATAAGTACCTACTATGTTATATTTATTTTAAACTAGCCTCCGGCATCTTCATGAGGGTGAACACAGCAACAAAAAACTACAGATTTCAGCAAAAAAATAAGTCTTTAGCACCTGTATTCTACCCTGCATCGAAATTGTTCACTCTCTAACCAGTATATAGGGACATGCTAGCACACTGCCAAAGACCCATGGAAAGAAGCTACTGAAAATAAGAAAATTGGACGAGTAAAGAAACGCAGACATAACAGCTTGAACAGGTGTGACAGACATTCTCACTAAGATCAAATGAAATAAAGATGGACGGAGCATATGCTGCGGAGCCCCCGCGAAAAAGATTGACGCAATGGTACTCTAGAGACGGAAAACGAAAAAGAGAGAGAACGAACTCAAATTGACGGTAGGCTACAACTGGTGAAAAGTCGCAAAAGATAGAGAACAGTGGAAAGGGTTAGAGAAGACTTTTGCCAAGAGGCACACAGAACCAAGATATACTGTAGTAAAAATATATTAAAGATCAGAGATCACAGAGTTTCCGAATGTAAAGGCTATATTATAATTATTATTATTGTACCTTTTTAATAGCTACATACCAACATATGGAATACTTTGCTATGCTACCCCGTATGTGTCAGTAGTATTTATTTAGAAAAACTATAATTGTATTTTTTTATAAATTTCCAATTTTCCATTCATAGAAACCTTCCTCAGAGTTTAAGGAATAAATAAAAAATAATCGTGTTGGTCTTTAAAGTTTTGTGCTTATTATACAATTCAATTTTGTTTATTTAGATTACTAAAATTACTACTCCTTTATAACTTTGAATTTTTTAATAGGTTAAAAGAAAATACAATTCTCCAAAAATACCAGCATTTAATTTAATAATGAATTTAAAATTGTAACCTTGCATCTATATTTAAATAGATGCACGGTTACACGCGTTATACGTTACTTTATTTTGGCGTTTTAATCTTTATACGTATCTTTATATATATCGTATGTATGTAAAACTCCAAATTTAGATTGTTCGAATTATTGATTTCGAAATCCATTCTCTCTTATATAAATATACGTTACATAAACGTCGAGTATTTTTAACCATGTTTAATGACTATATACAACGAATAAATAGCTCCTTCTTTGATAAGCGACATATAGAGCACACGACAATATAAAACAGTTTATAATTACATTATACGTAGAGTTGTGCATCCAATCTCGCACATCGTTGGAATACCTAAGTAATTACAGTAATATAAACTACATTACAAGAAGGCTAAGACAGGAAATTTTTCATCCTTCCATCATCTAAAGTAATTGAACTCAAAGTAGGCAAGGATCGTCGCAAATAAACTCTCCCCAGTGAAAGGACTATGCAGGAAATGAAGGTTGTCTACAGGGCGGCACCATTTCCTTCTCGACCGGGCCGGAAGTGAGCACTCGCACGACCATTATCTTTGCTGCCATCTGCCTCTATTGTCTCTGCTCTTTGTCATGATTAACAGGTGTCAAAATGTGACGTTATTGTTCGCGCGCGTTTGATGTTATTTTTTCTGAGTTTTAATAATATCGTTCATAATGAATATTCGTTGCCTATATGAATTTTGTAAGCCGTATTTATAGTAATACAATGGCGCATAAGGG
The DNA here is from genome assembly GCF_905147105.1 of Pieris brassicae. Taxonomy (NCBI): domain Eukaryota; kingdom Metazoa; phylum Arthropoda; class Insecta; order Lepidoptera; family Pieridae; genus Pieris; species Pieris brassicae. The sequence continues at coordinate 15,596,381 of NC_059674.1, forward strand.
AGATTTCTGGCTTTATTTCATCAGTATTTTACCCGAAAAAATATGGAGGAACCCAACACATTCATGCAAGTTAATCACTAAGCTAGAGGCTTTATAAGAGCAAACATATGTTAATTAAAACCAGATAATGTAAAGTTTACGAGTATATGTTCGAAATCCATACTTTTATTTTCAAACACTTTGATGAGGGTGATCTTCTTTGTTTCGGTCGGGTTTAGACGCATTTTTATTTTGAATAACTTTGCCAATTATATTAGTTTATTATTTAGTTACGTCCTCAATTGTATATTTTTTTATTGATTGTTTGTGCGTATTGTATGTATAAGGGTAAAGAATTAGTAGTTTATTATCAGTCTGACCTCTCTAAGTGTTTCCATACTAATTATCTCCATATGCTCACGACTGACAATTGTGGTGGCCTTTCCTGGAAACGAGGTATGGCTCAAAGATCATTATTTTGGTAAATTTGTTGAAACTTGACTCCACCTTTAAACAGCTCCAATGTTTCTATCGTTCACTACGACTTATATGTAGTACCCCAAGTAATATTAAGGAGGCGCATGGGTTTGGATCTCTTTAAAAATTTAAAAAACTGATAATATTACATGCATGATGTAAATGATATTGTCTGGGTTCCCAGTAAATTACATTAGGTTAGGTTAGGTTTTTTTTATAATTTTAAGTGACGTTTGTGTTTTGTATGACATTATAACCTTAACAATATGTTACACAGAAAGGATAAAGACAAAAGGGGTTATTAAAAGCCACAAATTTGGGCCTTCTTTCATTCATTTCACGTGATGTTTTAATTAATTTATATAAGGGTTAAAGAGGATGCGCAACCACATTATTACATGTGATGAAAGAATTTGGAGGTTTAAGGTGGAGCCGTGATTCGTCAAATTGACTATTATTTTAATATAAAATTCTATACCAACAGCTTCGGATACCGTTTGTAGTACAATATATAAAAACATTATACAGGCAATTGGTATTGGTATCAATTAACATTAATAACAGTAAAAGGTATACTCAGAACTATAGAAAACTTGTTATGAAAAGTTCCATTGTCTCGATAAGATTTCTTATAGGTACGTAGGTAGGTAAACATCTTGTACAACAACTACAAAGAGCATTTGCCTTTTGACAACCCTTCATATTACGATAGTGCATACGAGGAATATCAGTGGGGAGTCTTATTATATTTGTAACGTGAAATAGTGTGATTACTTATATGTGTAATGTAAGAACTATTATTTGATACGAATGTATTGATAAGACTTAATTTTAGATGTGTATTTAACATATTTTTAAATACATCATACTCTGTTGTTTTAGGTTGAAGCGGATACTACACAATAAAAAAAAATATTTACCTGATATAAACGCTAATTAATTACATAAGTACTTTTTAGAAATCGTAGGCAACGAAGGATTATTAAATTTAGTTGTGGATCCACCAGCGCTGTGGCATTTTTACAACATATACTTGTTACATATTATACAACTAAAAGACATAACTCGATAGTTTTAAATATAGATTTACTGAAAACTTCATCTAATTATAATAATCCAGTGGCTTTAAAACTGTAAATAGTTCTTGGATTATTTATTTCGTTATGCAATTTGTCTTTATGACACATTATGCTGGCTTTCTCATGGTGTTTGCCTTCACCGTACAGGCAAATGATGAATGTGAATCCATCCATCTGAACCTTAATGTAAATTTTTATAGATTTATAAATTTAATTTATTAAGAAACATACATATGTTTGTGACGGTGGAACACAAATTGGAGACCATTTTTCCGGCTACTGACGATTCAACATACATACATAAAAAATATCGAATTAGGGATGCTAATTGATTTGCAATTGGATTTATGGTATAATAGTAGGTAATATATAGTAATTTGTTTATCAATCGATAGTAGAAGTTAAGAAAATATTTCTCTGATTAATTATTACATACACGCATACAGTTGCTTTATTACCTTCAGAACGGACGAACTTTATGCATAATGAATATTTGTTCGTCTGCAAAATTTGAAATGTTAGTATCGATTTGGCTGTCAACAATTAGACTAACGATTTATTTCAAGTTTTGTCCAGTCCTGCCTTGATGTTTAACTATATTTATATGTACAATATGAGGTCAGTTTGTGAGATTTTCTTTGGATCTATTGAATCAATTTTGCAAATTATTTCCCAAGTACAAAGCCACTGACCTGTTTGGTTTGAGTTGACTTATTTGAATGTGATTAAGACTTTCACTTTCATAGGTACACAATTATTATTTATTTATTTATTTACAGACCATGCATGGCCAAATTCTAACTAAAAATTATATGAAAATTAAAATTATATAATAAAGTTGTTTTACAAAAGTGACAGAAAACCTCCTGCTTTCCTTTAATCTTATCCAAGTATATTTTTAAAACACAGTATATTACCACCATACGCTTCACAAATAGGTCGGCTTCACTCTCCGGAGAAGAGTCGAGAAATCCATTAAGCACCTAGAGTAACCGGTGAATGGAAGCTTATTGACGCTGGACAGTGCGAGCCAATTGCACAGCAAAAAGGTTATAGTTCCGGCAGCGGTAATAATTGTCCTGAACGTACAATCTCATAATCTCTCCCAGCAAGTGTGCGCCGTTTCGTTTTTAATTATGCTTAAACAGAATTTGAATACAGCTAAGTCTCTACGTTGTTCTAATGAATTATATCCTAAAACCACAATCAGAAACTTAGTAGGTTTAAGGTAAGGAAAAATGTATACCTTCTTTTATACAAATTTATTTTCCACCGTTTCAATCATATCTCCAGAATATCTTTTATAAGGAGACCATTGTCCCCAAATGGCGCAGCTGGTTTTTTAAGAATTGGCCATACTAATGCTAAAGATAGCACCCTAGTGGTAGTGTCCGACAGACCAACAGAATTCAGCAGGACAAATCCCAATCTCCTAAATGCAGCATCTGTTATCGTCCGAATATGCTCCACAACTGAGAGATCTGGAACAAACAAAACACCCAAGTCGCGGAGCCTAAGCGGCTAATAACTTTAGATCGTATGCTATATGAATTTTATTCGTACAGGCACTAAAGGTCATCGCAGTCTTCGCATTTGTCTTAGCTAAAGTGGAGTTTATTTAATTCACTCCAATGAAGCAGTTTAACCAAATAAAGTTGCATACAAAGACACTTATTGTTTATCCTAATAAGTTTTAAAACCTTAACGTTCGGTAAATAATAGGAATTTTGAAATAAATAACGCTTGGAAGATGACATACCTTATCATTAAAATATAGTAGGGACATAAAGGATTTACTTGATGATTTTCAGTTACAATTAACGCAATCATTAAAACGTCAAATGCCGTCTAATAACCTTTTTCTTACTTTGATGTGTAAATTTGATTTTGAACACAACATCAACACATCGTATGCTAAGAGGGAGTGAAAATTTAGTTACTTTAGTTTTATTTCGTAGCTTTAAAGCGTACAATTGCTCTCAAGAGTTTGTCGCGAAACTTATGCATAACCTGCACTTAGTGACAAAGATAAATAAGCTTCAACGTTGAAGAAAAGTCCACTTGCTTTAATAAACTTTATAGAATACTGGCCATGATGAAAATGAATAAGGCTTTTCTATCTTGGTTGGATGTATAAAAGATTTACTATAAATCTACATTAACATTAACATTGTACATAATAATATAACGTCTACCATTTCATTAAATTCGCTAAAAAATAATAATTTTAATGTAAATTCTTTGAAAAAAAAGTTTTTAAAGGATTTTTCGTTAACCAATAATGTTGCACTAACACTTTGATCTTAGCCAATAGGCCGAGAAGTGATACCCGATAATAGTATAAAGATTTTGTAGTTTGTCATTCGTTTTTTATATTAATAAAACATGTACCGTTAATTCTTTCAACATTTCTAAATAACACTTTCTTACCTTTTAGCTAGGAATTTTCAAATGTTCCTTCCATACACTAATAAAATGAGCGTGCCAAGTCCAGTATTAGTACAATTTGCATTTGTAAAGCGATATCGCGACAAAATATTTGGCAGCCTCCCTTATTAACACTTCCTTGCTTATGATAACACGTGCAACTGATATATGAGTTTAATTTAATTTAAGTAATTCTCTCTCTATATATGTATTTATTTACACATATACATAAAATATATAACATTACTATAATATTCAGCATTACTCAAGAACTAACGCTTATTTTAAACAGATTCCATTTATGTAATTGGTCTACGATTTACTGCTATTTACGCCTGAAGATTAAGAAGAACTTTTATACAAATATATTTAATATAATGTCTAGGTGGTTTATGCACATACTACGCTTTGTACATATATTTTTGTAAAAATATATTTTATATTAGTCGCTAACATCACTCACGTAATCTACATTTCTTTCGATTTATAATTACTATGCTATATCAAGGACCAAGGATTAAAGTTCCTTCTTTATCTTTTTTTACCCGAGAGTAGAAGAACCAGTGGCACAATAGCCTATGGCCTTGGTTTCGTGTCTGTAACGTTCTAAAAGACGAACCTCCGGACTAATGCGTTATAAGCAATGATTTCAGATTATTTGAATAATAATCTATATATAATCTATACATATATTGACTGAATAAGAGTGTACTAATTTAGCAACCAAGCGATATTTAGATTCTACCCACGAAAAATAATTATTCTAGAAATAAATTGTAACAATCCAGCAAAATAACCGCTGAAATTATTAAAAAACGAACAGAATATCGCACCAGCGGTTATGCAGCAACTATTTGAATGCAATGTTCGCCGGCCATTTTACAACGCAATTAAATGTTGCCATCTGAATGAAACTTTGAAATAAGCCTCGTTTCTATTCTTTCGCTGAAATGTCCTTTGTCTCTGAAGGAAATAGATTATGTCCTTTCGAACAATAGAATTTAAAGCCGTAATTTCGTCTCGCTTTAAAAATACGTTCTTGATACTCCAATAATGCAAGCTGTGTTTTTAGAACTAAAAGATATAAATAATATATAGTGATAAAAGTCCGCTCAAAAAGATAAGAGTTATTCATTTGTTTTAAAATAAAATCATTTTGCGCAGTTTTAACGGAAGTGGTTATCTATGTCTTTAGCATAAACACAATTTAAGTACTACGAAAGTTCTTAAGTTAAAAGAGTGCTTTTGGACTGATCATTATGTTAATAATAAGTGAGTTTATACTGATAGTCTATCTATTACTATAATAAAATGTTTAAAAACCCCTTAAAAACCCCTTTAAAATGTGACCTGTCAAAATCTGTAAAAATATAAATGATCAAAGGAACGGATGAAACGCCGCTAAATTATTATTATATAAATTAGCGTAATTTTTAACATAAGTTACGTGTTTGTTATGGCTAAAAGCTCTTTATTTACAAAGGTGCTAATAAATTGGCTATTGGATGTTTTGTCTTAATCGTTCGCATGTCACTCTACAAAAATTTAAATAAAGAAAGTTTTTTAGATAATTGTAAACCGTAAGAACAAATAGTAATTGCGCATGTATAAAGAAATACTTTGCATAGCTCGTCCGAACATCAGGCCTGAACTGACTTACTAGTCACAAAGTTGACTGAAAGCATTTTTTACATTTTAAAGCTACTTTATTCGATTGCTTTGAAATTTCCTATTCAAAGACGCCACTTCATGTACAGTAAACTATTTATACTTCTAGATTAAATTTAACTACCCTTTAACAGCATCCTTATCTATGTGAGAGGGTGTTACCCACCCCCAGGATACTTTCCTGTGCCAGTCTGCGCGGGAACTCTTTGGAACGTGGTCGTGACGTGCAGAGTTTCAAAACTTCACGCGTAGTATGGCTCGTTTAAATGTTTTTTGGACTGTCTAACAAGTATGCGTGTGAAGTATAAGACTATTTGTGTTCGTGTTACGGAATGATTGGTTTGTAATTTAATTAGTTATTAAAAAAAGTCGTTAAACGTCGTTTTTGTAAATAAAAATTGGCACTGACTAACTAATAGACATCATATTTTCAAGTTTTCTTTTCTACAAAATATCTACTGTTGTTATATGATGTTAATGATAACTATTTGAAAAGTTATCGAAAGAGAGTTAAATTTAAGAAGTATCTCTACTTTAAAACCTTCCTTTGTCCTATTAACTTCGTTTGCTAAATTTGTTCTTTAATTAAAAACTAAACGTATATTTTCATATTCTATACACACACTAGTACACATACTAGTATACTAGGGAAATAATATTTATGCAAATTGAAAGATTTTTAAACGTGTGAAAATTTATTTAGTGCTGAGAAATAATAATTGTTTGACAGAATTTATTTTACCCGTTCATTCTCAGAGCGACTTTAAACTGAATTAAACCGTCATTAAACAGTTTCATGTATATGTATATTGAATCCCTGGTTCCCTTGGTCACGGCGTGAACGCCTGAACCGATTTCATAAATTTTTTCTTTCGTTGTGTTTGTTATTGTCAGGAGATGGTTCTTATGAAAGAAAAATTGCGAGGAATATTTTAAAATTTAAGAATACTGCTTAGCCACCATATTAAGTAATCCCGAATTTTGTTACGATATCTTTTTTTCAGTGCTTTGTATAATTCAAACTTTTTTGATGTAACCTTATACGCACCAGAAACAAATAATGTTGTATATTATACATAATAAACACTTTCTTTCTAAAATATTTTCTTTGTTTAAGACAGGACAACGTCTGTCGGGTCCGCTAATATGACATTTAATTATAAACGAAATTAAATATTATTCAAACAAATGTTATTTAATTTATAAATGACATAATGGAACTTCCTTTGCTTAATACTTAACAAAGAATGTGATGGTGAACTTAGCGGTCAAAAAATTATTAACTTAGCGGGCCAATGGTAGATGGAGACGACACGCAGAAATTGACTTATCACCCAGATGCATATATGAAACTGTATAATTCAGTTTTTAAATTTACAACTGAGGACTTCTCAATTTAACATTATATAAACTATTAGGTGTTTTAATATATGTATATAAATTTAAATAAAAACAACAAATAGTAATTGGGAAAGAGAATAAAAATATCAGTTTTTTCGTCATAAATTGCACATATGATTATCCTCTGATGGGATGCAGGCCTTAAAGGCTTATGGGTCATAATGCTGGCCAAGTGTGGGTTGGACCATAACGTGGATTTTGCGCATTACAAAGCGGGTTTTATTGCTATTTATTTTTCAAGGAAAGTTTTAGATTAAACCAAGAAATTATATATTTTAATTTAGACACTAAATTAAAATGTTGTCTTTGGTTTGGTGAATGTGAATTTTAGTTATCGTCAGCAAGAACAAATACTCATGTTATTTCGAAACGAATTTCTACTTCTTGATTTTATATGTGGTGAAATATAATTTGACTTGGATCATGAAGGCAGGCATTAAGAGCACCTACTTCCGTATACATCAATTATCACTGAAACATACATGCAGACCTCATGCCCATTATAAGGGTTACAAACCCTGACATCATGGCGAACGTGAATACATTTTTTATAACATAATTATTTTTGTAGGGCATATGCGATGGGTGTTTGTGGTGTCGCTAGCGATCGGCCTGGCTGCAAGTGCTGATAAGCGGCCGCACTTCACCACAGAGCCACCCCCTCGGGTGTTGTGGCCGGCCACGAGGGGCGCTCATGCAGTATGCAGGGCCAATGGACATCCGACACCAGAAATTCACTGGGTTACCGCTGAGGGACAGGTCATTACTACCATACCAGGGTTAAGGTACGTAATGAATCAAATTTAAGGACAGTTTCCCTACAACTCAACTGTATTAACAATATTCGTTCCAACAATACTAAGAATAATCAGTCTTACAAATGGCATAACACTCCTTCATTTCCTTCTATCAACTTGTTTTTACGCTTTAATGAGCAGAGATAGATCAGTTTTTAAGCTACAACGTTGCCAAACAACGAAAAATATCATCTAAAAGTAAAGATGCTTTTTACCTAAGTTGTATGTTTTTAAGTAGAAAGTTTAACAGTTGACATAGAACCCGTACATTGAGAATACAAATTAGAACTTCCACTTAGCAATAAATTAATCTTCAAAATCCATATCAGAACCATCAATCGCGATCGACTAATTCGGCTCTTCATGTAGTTAATAAATTGGGATTTCAGTTTCCAATAGTGGTCAGAAGTTTGCACGTCCGAGCAGGCTTTGAAACTTTCTAGATATATGAAGCTTGATATTGATTCGTCAATGTGTATACACTAATAGATAGAGAAAAGCATTGTGAAATCAATTAGTCATTGATGACTATTCGTATTGAAGTTAAAATAAAATATAAAACTGAATGAAAAAGCTTTTTAATTATATAATAAACAGCTATGATAGTTTTTGACATTCAACACCTTTTGTCTTCAGTTACCATGACCAAGCACGCTGTAAAGCACGCGAAACGTCGGAAAAAATATATTTGAAATTATGAAAAATAATTATAAGTTTATAACAATACATAGCATGTATCCGTTAAAAAAAGTGTTTTCTTTAAATGTAGATATCTGTATATTTATATTTTGATAAGACTGTGATAATTTAGAAGTATAATAAAATATTCATGACAGTTACATGTTAGTGACACTATTCGGCTATCGCTAGTAAACTAGAGAGCCACTGTGTTGTGGGTAACTAGATAATAATTATCGCGTAAGAAAAAGTAGTCTTAGTGTGACAACTCATCAAACACAAGTTGTATTCTTATAATATATTAAGTATGCGTGAATGTAAGAGTACATTAATAGGTGTGTGTGTGTGTATGTATTTGAGAATGTAGCTGAGAGTTGTTATAAGCGTCTGTGTTAGTTTTTGTAACCTCAGTCATAATACATAGTAAGGCCTCTGTAGAATCGAAATCCAATTCGGCCCTTAAACGGACAGATTGTTGTAACCTGTATAAAGGTTACACTGACGACAATATGTCAGTATCTAAGCTAGTTAGAGAAAAGCCTTTAATGAACTATAATATAGTTTAGTAGAAGATTACGTAATAAATTCCTTTAGTCAAATCAAGCCAGATATCTCGCGAGTGGCCTTTCGACTTTATAAGAATTGATACGCTTTTCTGTTTGTTATTTACTATATGATTAAATACAGCTATAGATGTGTCAAAAATCTAATGTTGTATAATAGGGAAGAAGATAATAGATGAAATAAAGGATAAATCATTAAGAAAATCCACTAAGATGTTACAATCAATAAACTTAAGTGGAAATGAGCAGGGCATATGACAAGAGGTACAGAAAACTGGATCAAGAAAGTACTAAATTGGTACCCAAGGTAAAAGTATAATAAACAGTAAATCGGAAGACAATTTGGAAGGTGGATAGACCAAATATCAAACAGCAGGTGGCAGAAATGACAGATAGGGAGCAGTCAGAGTTACACATGAGGTGCACATCATAGACAAAGTTATATTATGTATATTTATTTCCCCGGAGCTGATATCAACTAAAAGATTAAGGGGTTTTACAGAAATGACTCACGGTGTCCTTTATCTCGCGGATTTGGCGGATTAATATTAATTTTAAGTTTATAATAATACATAGCTTCAATCCGTTAAAAAAGTTCTCTTTAAATTACATATTTATGTTAATAAAAGACACTACTATATCTACTAAGCATTCATTTTCGAAGTAACCGTTTATTTTACTTCAACTATGAAATACTGTATTACCATCAACGTTATTATATCGAGAACGTATTTGGTAACTATTAAAACTTTGTGCTAAGGATATTGAAAATTTCACAAGGAAATAAAATCAACATATACGATTAATATGAAATCTTGCAATTGAATCCATAACTCAAGAAGTATATTACCAAAGTTGTTAATGTTACGCTGCGAACGTGATAAAGTTTAGGCACAATATTGAAACGGAAATTTGTTATTAAACTGTGTCGCCTTGTTAGTGAGTGTTGTAAGTATTGGGGAAATTTATTACAAGACTTCGGTTCATTCGGAATTACATATAATGTGACACGTACATATAGAGCAGCGTCGCAGTTGTGAAGGGTCTCGTAGCCTAGCGATATTGTTAGGTGTCCGTTAGGTGACTTCGAGTTCAATTCCCAGTCTGAGCCCAATTTCGTTTTTATAAGTTGTAATTTTTCTCTGCATTTGGTAGGGATGTACGGTAATTGGCGAGTGCTCAAACTGTAAATGGCGGGCACGATCTAATTAACTTTAATTAGCAAGGAGACTGTGAGGCTTAGGATGTACGTAACAGTATATCCTAGACCGAGGATGGTAGTTGTATGTGATTGGCAATTCAACATTTCTTTTTCGAACCCTGGAGGACATCTTAAGGTCGTTTGGAATTATGTGGTGTTTTTAGGAGTTCGTTATTTTAATGTAGTCTTGCTACCCTTCTGAATAGCAGAGGGCTTTGGGTGTAGATCCAGCCCCAGAGTCCCCGTGTCAAGCTCGACTCGTAAGCGCATTCAGAATATAAATAAAAGCTTCGCGAATCTGAGCGTGCGTTAGTAGTTAGTGAACGCTCGAAGTTAAGAGTAAATTTATCATTTTATGATTTATATTTAACAAGAATTTATTTCTCAAAGTAATTAATTCATTAAAAACGAAGTCTTTGTATTGGAGTTTAATAGATTGAGTAAGTTACAACGTGTGACAATCCCAATGATTCAGCAGCATACAGATCCAATGTATTAACAGGCTGTACTCGGGAATCAGTCGTTAAATACCACAGATCAAAGAAAAATCATCAGCATTTACGGGAGAACGGAACGAAAACGAAAAAAATGGTACCAATGCCAATAATGGACCCAAAATATAGAATCGCAACTATCGTTCGAGTTTGTTCGTAATAATGCTACGAGAATTTTGACTTTTGTTGAGGTAAGCTAAAGTTGGACACTTAGGCGAACTTCACTTTAAATTGACTTAATTAAGAGTACCCGTGACTAATGATGCTTGATTTTGGGAATCACTTTATATTTAACCAATTAATCTTTCCTTATACAATTAACTTATCCGGAGGAGTGAATGTGCCGATACATTAAAAATAGAATCTATCAAAATACCAATATGGATTAGATACACAAATACTCAAATGAAAAAATCTTAAATTAGCAGTTAACAATGTATCACCAAACTTTAAGTTATGGTGTGCGCGTTGTTCCCACGAGAATGTTAGTGCGTGCTCCTATTTCACCATGCCTCCTGCTGATTGAGGACAAATTTGTTTTTAATTTATTTTATTATTATTAATTAACCATCAATTACTTAAGAAGTCATGTGAAACATGGTGGAAAAAAAATGGTGATAAAACAGAGTGACGGAGATTTTATTGCCAGTTCTTCTCGTCCGTTCTACGCCCTTGATTTGAGAACTGGCAGAAATGTAAAATTAGAAGCATTTATTCTGTATTTATTCTTTGACGTTCATACGTGTACATTGTGTTACCTATATGAATGATGATTTTGACTTTGACATTATAATGCTCAGTTTAAAATCAATAATAATGTATTTATGTCCCATGATTTACAAAGAAAATTACATTATAAACAACGTGCAGCAAAGCGAGCATTCCACTGGGAATGCGCGAAACATGTATGACTTTAAAAATATAAATAATTTCTTATACCTCTTTAAGTTTTCTAAAAGCATCCTTCATAGCATATGTCAATGTTTGTTCTAAATTAATGCATTCTATCGGAAACTGTTTTTATAACATTATATCAATCCTCGAATATGAATACGTCATTAATTAGGCGTTGCTAGCTTTGAACAAAATGGCTACAGACATCATTTGATTTCATTGAATGTCTTAGGAGATAACAGTTTTTAACTTGCTAACAAAATAATAGTCAAGTACCACGTGTGCATGACATGCACGGACTTAAATCAACATGGTTGAAACCGCGGGAAGCAGCTAGTACGCTATATAGTTCATTGCCATCGCTGAAAAAGAAACAACTTGCCTTACGGACAACGCACTGAAGCCTAGACTAATCAAGTCAAGCAAGACAAATGACAGTTACAATATTTAAAATACCAATCTGAATATTTGCTTTGAAACTTGGTGATTAAATAATTTCCTATGTAACACAAAACATTATATAACATTATAAACCATCGTTTTTCTTTATGACCTGAACCTAAAAAATAACGAATGATATTTCTCTTATTTTCTCTCGCGAACGAAATGGTTGTAATATGATTTATAACACATTAGTAGGTTTTTGCTTTGAATATCAATAACAATTAATCAATGTAATTCTTAAAATGATCGAAACACATTATTTTGCATTATAAGTTTTTGTTTTATTGGTTGATTATAATACATAAAAAATAAAAATATGTTTTGATGTGAAACATCTATAGCCGCACGTGAAACCGATTTGACGTGAACCGTACACACTACTGCATATAGACTGTATATATATACCATCGTATATATATATCGTATATATTGTTACAATAATAATTAACAAACAAATTTATTGTAAAACATTCATTATTTATACTTATAATTTACGATTTTAGTAATATATTGAAATAACTAGCTAAGATTTTTGAATTTACTAATATATTGAAGCCAATTAAAATTTACTAATGTTATGTCCAATACTTTTGTTACCATCGACCAATTGTCACAGTAATACCGTGCTCAGAGGCAACATCGAATATAACTATTACCGAAGTCACTGATTAAACGAATTAAGTAGTCACGATTTGAAATAAATTCGTAAATTTATGTATTTAATGAAAATAAATGTTTATTCAATAAATAGTCATCGATATCTGGAAAAAAATCGTAATATTTTATTTTATCATTATGACATATTTAGTTCCTATCACAATATGTTCTTTTCTGCATATTACTTTTACAAAATAATGTCGATGTTTCACATCTGCCAGGCGTCCCGTGACGGCTCACATTTTTTTTTACATTTCATTATTAATATTTCATAACTAATGAAAGGCAGAAAAAATTACTTCTAAATTTACGTTCTAAACTGTCTAAGGGCGTAGAAAGAGAGGAACGGCAAAGAACTCTCCGTTAGGTACTTTTCTACATCGCCAAGGTTTTGTTTGTATTTTAGAATGTATGCCTATTTAGGTCATAATGTATACGTATTTTTTTAACAACGTTACAATTATGAATTGCCGCCTTGTAGTTGACACATATGGCGGCAAAATTCAATTAACATTTTGTTATATTATATAGATTAACTTGATTTAATCATGGTATGAAAGCTTATAATATATATTAATACAGCGCAATTACATTGTCTGATTACATACAAATTATTATAATATGCCGTAAAGAACTTTCTAGAAGATACCTATAGGCTTTTAATCGTCAAAGTTAGATCGTTATAGACCCATTATTATTCTTGTATCGGTTGAATAACGGCTAACGGCAAAATATTTTGATGTTAATGTTTAAAACAAATATTTTACGGCATAAACTTGGTAATATTTATGGTACTTTGCGCTTTTCAAGATACTTTGATATCGATGGCTCATAACGGTAAGATTTTTTACTTTAACTTTTAACTCGCCATCTTACAACTGCTGTTAATTTTAAAGAGGTTAATAATTAATCAAAACCTCCTTTAACAATTTCGGAGTATTTAGTATTTCATAATTTCTCTGCTTTTCGTAGGTATTTAAAACGAATCCTGTTTTATGTGTAATTCAAACAGCTAACATTAATTAATATATTTCCCTATAATGTAGATTTTTTCAATTCATTATCCTGGGCTCGATGAAAATCTAGAAATTTTTAAATAGCCATTTATATTTCTGTTAAAATCACTATTTGTCTATTAGTAAAAACTCTTGACCTCTTGAATAATTTAATAAATTTTTTAAAGTAACTTTAAATTTCTGCAGGCATGTTCTAAGCGATGGACGTTTAGTAGTAGGTGCGCGTCGGTCCATGCTGGACGCTGGAGGAGGTGGAAGCAGCACCATTCTTCGGTGTCGAGCATCAAATAAAGCTGGCGTCACACTTTCTCGACCAGTTCTTTTACAACCAGGTAGGTTATACCTTGTATCTAGTATGTAGGTATCTGGTATTCCTCTATAATTGTATCTCAATTATCAGAGAATTAAATCAAGACAAAAAAGGTTGTCAAAACTAAACTCTCAAATATTCTCGGATGTACGGACCTCATCGTGTAGTAGGTTGAATTTGCGTGTTCACACATGTGTTTGTGCCATTCAGTCATAAATACTGGGTTTAGAATCGAAACAAATAGGCGAAAATCATATCAGGATTTAATTTCTTTCTGATATAGCCCGATTTACCTAAGCACTACTACCGTTGTCTCAAAGTTCAAAAGCTAAATTATGACTCTATTAAGTTGACCAATTAACTTTTAGTTACGAGAAACATAAAAGTGGAGACAGCCCACGGCCGAGTACATATATAAACTTTTAATTAAGGCATTAAAACTGGCACATAACATGAAGTTCGAAACTGTCTTTTGTTTAAAGAATAATTTAAAAAGGCGACGTTTTCTAAACGAAGTTTTCACGTTTTCCGAGCTCGTTAAAAGTTATAATAATCTTCTAATGATATCATGTTACGAAACTTAGCGGCAGGTGGCAGATAAAATTCATTTTTATAGTGTCATTCATTATTGAATGGCTTGGTTTAGTTTTTTTTATAAATCGGCCGAAATATTTTACTATACACAAACATTTATGTTTTCGTTAAAGGAGCCGGTTGACGCTTAGCTTTTAAATTATTTTTTGTATTTTTTCCCCTTTATTAAAAATACTTTCTTCTTATATCGAATTAAAAAAAACGGACTTATGGAACGAACTTCGAAGAATCTTTGGTTCTTTTTGCGACGGCGGTGTTTGGCGTATTCGTAACAGTGAAGAACTTTATAACATCCTGCACAACGCCAACAGCGTCCAATTCATCAAGGCTCAAATGGCTGGGACATGTGCACCGAACGGTGGACGACAGAACTCCAAAGTCGTTTCTGAACTCACGCCCGGTACCAAGATAAAACCCTTCCGAGCCTAGGGGTTCGAAATTGGACGCGGGAAACACTGGATAGATTGCGATGGCGTAGTGTACTTGAGCATGCTAAGGCACAAGAGATGATGATGATGATGATGACATGCAAGGAACAAAAATACGAAGCTTTTATATTGTGGAATTGGTGACAGGGCTAAAATGTGCTGTCGAAAACATATTCAATAGAATTACTTTTCCATTAAAAGAAAAAGTTTTAATTAAAGATTAAGCGACGAAATTTGCTGCGTCTTGTACAAAGCCTTGTTATAAAGAATTCAGAATATTTTTCATTGAAAATAGCGCTTTTATTTTACGACGATTTTTCATTATAGAGAATTTATGCACCCACTGTTTGTGGAAGCACTTAAAGATTATAAATAGACTCTGGGCGCTTGCCCCGTGTATTACTTATTCTTTTATTATTACCAATCATTTGCAGTACTATTTTTATAATGTGCTAAATAAGAAAATGCCTAATAGGTAAGATGAGATTAGTTTTATGTTAAGATATTTATTTACAATTTTGTATTAGCTTCATAAAACTCTCAAAACATAATTTGACCATAAATAAGCAGAAGCTTGAATTTACAACGTTCGTTTTTTTATAATAATCCAGAGTTACCTACTAAATTTATGAAAACCGTTTCCATTTTGTCAGTTAACTAACGTTATCGTTTTTGTAAAGTCTACTTGACAATACTTGACAATACTTGACAGATGATTTGTACATAATATATATATATAACTTACTCTTGTCACCTATATCTAGAAAATGACCAAATTTATTTAATATTTACTGAAATATTCCAAGACGCCCTACAAAATATGGACTACATAGGTTTACTTACCATATTTTCTTATTCAATGAACTTTACTACAAAGGGAAACATATTGGAGGGTACTGGGAGCTGATTTATATTCAAATAACTTTTAAAATATTCGACTCTTGTTAGACTATAAAGTATGCATTAGTACTTTATAAATACATGTTGTATATGGTGCAAGAACCGGGGGAAAATGACAGCGAATCGAACCTGAGTTCGATTCCCTATAAATCATTGCTTTTGCTTCAGAGATTCCAAATGCGGTAGCATGCGGACCATTATCGACGAAACACTAAAATATATGTGCCCTATTTCGTTCTGAATCATGCTATTTTTTATAGCATGATTCAATGGCGCTACAATCTTTTTTAGGTCTGGGCCTCAGATTTCTGTATCTGATTCATGATTATTGTTTAATGTAATAGGCAAGTAGGTGATCAGCCTTCTGTGCCTGACGCACGCCGTCGACTTTTTGGGTCTAAGGCAAGCCGGTTTCCTCACGATGTTTTCCTTCAACGTTCGAGCTAATGTTAAATGCGCACATAGAAAGAAAATTGGTGCACAGCCGGGGATCGCACCTACGACCTCAGGGATGAGAGTCGCACGCTGAAGCCACTAGGCCAACACTGCTCTGAATCTTGCTATATACCAAAATAAAATGGTATTTTGGAAATGGTTTTAAAAACCTTTTTATGTCATACAAAAGACACTTCTGTTAAAACTGGTATTTTTTTATCAATAAATTGTTTCTGGTTCCTGAATCAATAGTTCAAAAACTACCAGAACTTTTGATCTACGAATAGCGTAGATGCCAATAAAAGCAATACCAAACAATATAAAAAATTGTTTGTGCAAATTTTAATTGGCGTAAAAAAATTCAATGACAAGGACTTGTAATTGTGCGACGTCAATACGCAATAATGAGGCATTCCAGACAAAACAGAATCGGATTTATTTTATGTTTGTTATAAGAAAATTTTAATAGTTTTAATGCCTTAATTGGCAGTTAATTGTTTAGTTATTTAGTGAATGAATGAAGCATTCATTTGCTATTTGGTCTTAGAAAATATAATCCCATAGAATAAATAGAAATTCTTGTTGAAATCACAATGGGTGTTAAGTTCTACGGTTACGGTTAAGAAACGGTTAAAACATTCCTTCTCTAATCTCAGGATAACTGTGTACCCATTAGGTACGTATTGAGTCACCAAACCCGCAAGTGAATAAACTAAATTTTTGTTATCCTTCGTATGTTATGTCACCAGCATTTCAACTTAAAGGAAGGAAAAGATTACACGAAAATCAACCGCTTGAAACGCAGCCAAAATTTGATAATGATACGAAAAAAACATCCCATTTTTATTCTAATTGTATTTGTAGTTGACGACAGCATCCTCACAACTACAGTGAAGCAGCTAACTCCCGCAAAATTAGGCGGATCAGTAGTTTTACGATGTGAAATATCACCACAAATAGGCTTCACAGACATCAAATGGCTTCAGGATAGACTTCCTCTTACTACCGGTTATATCGGTACAGGTACGTGGTTACTATGTCTTGTTTCAATAAACAGTTTTCCTTCACGAGTATTTACACTTTTTGATGGAAAGTTTTATTTATTTTGTACTTCTTCAGCTAACTTAAATTATATAAAACAAAAAATAATTATACTAAAGATATAGCCAGATATGGAATACATAACATATACAAAAAAGTTCAAATATTTAGAAAACATAGAAATTAATAAATAAATAAAAATATTATATACTCGTATAAATTTAACTAAGTAGTACCAATTCGGGTGTTTTGTGCGATAGTTTGTATGTGATACGTGAACTCCTTTTAACTATATTTCGCGATACTTTTGAGTAGTAATCTAATAAAAGTAGATGAGTTCGATATTAAATCTTATAATGACTGGAAGCTGAGTTATACGTTGTATTTTTAGAGACAAGGTGGATATCTGGTGCGGGAGGCCTGTTATTGGGATCAGACCTGACGCAGGCTGACGTAGAAGCTCAATATACATGTGTTGCGGTAGATACACCCAGTTCCACTTTAAAGATAGCGACAGATGGTAAGAATTATTCGTAAAATTATGAAACGTAATTTTTTTTTTTTGCATCAAAATTGTAAAGCGTATGCAAATAATTATATGTAAGACGTTTGTATGCCGTTTTGGTCAATTATTATAAGCAAGTGGTAAGGTTCGAAAAACTTTTTTAACCTACAATTCGAAAAAAAAAATAGCTTAATTATATGTTTTTTTTATAATAGAAAGCACCTGGTTAGAAAGCGTGGAGGTCAATTCCATTGAAGCTCGTATGGGCGACACAGTCATATTGCCGTGCATTTTTCGACACATCAGCAAATACGCGATTATGTAAGTTTGTCTTTAGTATAAGATGTATTAAAGTAGGTTAGTTACAAATTTATATTTTTTTCTTATTAAGTAACTTATGTTTAATATTATTAAAAATATTTCCCATTTTAAACTTAACATATATCTTAATCAGTCTTTTAAGTATCTCAAGTCTGTCTCTCGTGGGAGAGTATTTAGATCATACATTTTGACAATAATTATTCTTAACTGTTCTTTTGTCGTCAATTATGACATGATAATTAGTATAACAATATAATGCCTATTTTTATATGGCTAATTGTGCGATACTGTTTTTGTAATTGATTAATCAAATTATTAGAATATAGTAATAAAGTCTTATTTAAATTTTTCAAATTTACTTATCACTATTTACTTGTGTCATGTACACCCTGAATATGCATGTGAGACAGATATATTTAGTTGAACACTGGCTGAATTCGCAATGATTGAATTATTTTGTCTATGTAATAGGAGGCAAACGGGCAAGAGGCTAACCTGATTAATATATGATATTTCATAATTTGTACAAAAAATATTTATGTTTTCACGTTTTGTTTATAAGTTATATTATATTTTTAGTTAAATTTTTATATTTAAAAGTTTTCTATTGAATATGAAATAAAGTACTTAAAAAATAATAATGTATCGACTTTCTGTGCCTGATACGCCGTTGACTTTTCGGTCTAACGCTTGTCGGCTTCACATGATGTTCTTGGTCGGAGTTCGAAGCTACAACCATTTGAAGGATTGGAGTCTCACGCTGATGCTACCAGACTAGCACTACTCCTTTAGCGTATACATATTTTTTTTATTTTAAGCCTTAAATTATTTCCTGATCCACTAATATCCGGTTATCCTATGTGTTAGTAAATATTTGTAACAGTTAGTATGTATCAGGAACCCTCTCCGGTAAGGGGCTCCTCCAAGGCTTGCCATCTTTCTCTATCTCGAGCTATTTGCATCCATTGAGGACCCGAGATTTTTTTGATGTCATCATCCCATCGAGCGTAAGGTCTGCCCCTGTACCGTTTGCCTGGTGGGCCTCTCCATGAAGTTACATCTTTCGTCCACCTGTGATCTGTTAGGCGTGCTACATGACTCGCCCACTTTCACTTCAGTTTTTTAGCGTGGCTGAGAGCATCAATTGCTTAGGTCTCTGATCTTAATTTTCTGTGTCTGATCCTGTCCACCTTTTTAATGTAATACTAGCGTATACATAAAGTAATACTAAATCATTTTTTTCAAAGATGGCAGCGACAAGACGCGAATGGAGTTTGGGTGACTGCCTCTGGTGAAGGGGTTGTTCGAAGTGGCGCGTTGATCTTACCGAATGTGCAGGTCCGACACGCGGTCAGATACGCCTGCTCACCTGGTACAGAGAGCACACCGCGTCTCATTGTAAAGCTAGTCGTGTATGAGCCATTGACTGTAACCGTTACGCCGAATCCTTTGGTAAGTCTGGTATATCTCACTAGGGTATTTTAAATTAATACATTGTGATTAATAGTTTGATACACAATTTCCGGATCGAATACTAGAAACAGACACAACTAATGAGCCTTCTTTGAATAACAAAATAAATAATTAAAAAATATTACAAAATGTCTTACACAAAATCGAAATACTACCTACAGTTTAATTGTTAAAGGATACAGTTCAGTAAGTTAATAAAATAATAGTTTTATTAGGAATATAAAGAGAGCTTTAAGTTACAAGCTACAAGTAAGCTCCTTGTTCTTATAATACCATTGATAGAAGATATTGTTTCTATAGCTTTTGATTAATTAAATCTTAAAGTTTGTTAACATAAATACTTTCAAATACAGATTCTAACACAAGTAGGATATAGAAGGCAACCGTGGATTGTGAAACCGGGTTAGATAGGCCTGTCATACTTACCTGGACCAAATCCATGAGGTACCAGAGAAGGTACAAGATAATAGTGCCCACTGACATGCATTTATTTATTTTATTCATAATATTAAATAGAACAGAAGTTGCTGTGGTGGAAACACAAACTAGATACAGTTTTTCTGTCCAGTAGGACGTCGAACTTATTTAAATAATTAACTTATATACTAAGGCCAGTGACATATACACTATAACATTATAACCATTAAAATTGGAAGCAAAACGTCACAAACCAATTGAAACATTGACTCTCAACAGATAGCCGATGCTATCTGACGAGAATTCTCATTCGAATACAGCATATATATTTGAATAAATAAATTAAATGAAGATTATGTCTGATTACCATAATATTTGTCATGGAAAATTTATAATTGTTTGATTTATATAATAATTTTTAATTTAAATTTAATATTGTTTCTTGTTATATTAGTAAAAAGTGCAGCTGGTAGCAAGTTTTTTTAAATATGGAAAAGATAGTATAATGTTTTTTCCCATACATATTTGTTTTTTAATTTTCTACGTGTGAATGTGAATGTGCGTGGTGAATGTCATGAAGCGAGGTCCGTAGCCAGTGGAGGTCCGATCTCTGCCTACCCTTTTGGTAGGTAGTAGAAACGCGTGACAAACTATTTTACAGATTCGTATGTATATTTAATTTGGTTTATCTACAGCGATTAACGTAAATACAATTTTTAGTTGATAGGTACTGGAGGGTCTGGCCAGTTTAACTGTTCAGTATCAGGAGGTAGGGGTGGAGGGGTCACACTAAGCTGGCAACATGAAGGCAGGCCGTTACATTCTCCACAGTCCAAACTAACACTGGGACCTGTGAGGGCTCACCATAATGGTGTCTACCAATGTACGGCGTATGATCACTCGGATTCAGCAGTTTCTGGTGCTGAACTTATAATTGCTGGTAATATTTTGTGCAATTCACTATATTAATTTTATTGTTTGCGATTTTTTGTACTTAAACGAAGACAATAATTTATAAAAATACATTTAGAGCTAAAATGAATAATAATAAAGAAGGCGGTTTAATATATATGAACTACGTTTTAGACAGACCTCCAAGACTGGTGACGACATTTAGTGAGGCCATAGCTCGTGTTGGGCAAAGCATTGTTCTAAGATGTGCATCTACTGGTTTACCACCCCCTAGAATAGTCTGGACTTTGGACGGCAGACCTCTTCCATCAGCACCGGAAAAGTGAGATCCTAAATATTCATTATCCATACCAACGGACACCAAATAGGTGAAGTTTATGATGCTGTAGGTATAATCTCTGGATCTACTGAACTGATGTTGAAAATTCTTTCGTGCCTTAGATTATAAACACTTTTTGTGGTAGTCAGATTAATAACTATATAAATAAATTAATAAAATATAATAATTTTTTTCTTTAAAATATTAAGTATTATTTAATGTTAAATTTCAGTTTTCTTTAATTTATTTTTGCCTATTAATGTACGTACTTATGTTTTCTCTTTCATATATATTGTTTATCTATGTAATCTGTTTTGGCGTTCTATATTGTCGAAGTGTTTTGTTTTATAATATGTATGTTAGCTAAAAGATTACTAATAAATACAAAACGTTCAAACAAAAGAAAAACGAATAAAAGGTGAGCTTGTGAATGCCTACGAAAAAGCAGTCAGCGACGTATGACAAACTTTTATATTATGTTAAAACAAGTCCTTCGCCTGACTGTTCGCGATAAACTCTAAAACTACAGCACGAAGTTTATTGCGGTTTTCATCAATATTTTTCAACGTCTACGGGTCACTGTTGGCGTAAGCCGGGCTGGGTCACTAGTAGTATATAAATTCTTAGAACATATCTGTCTTGCGCTTGCAGAGCATTTGTAAAGGCATATGACACGGAAATTGAAGATCTACTACAGCTTGTAAAAATAAATATTTTTGTAATATATGTATGTAATACTGTAATACTTACAAAATTCATAATATTTAGTTAAACGGCACGAAACACTAGTAAAATATTAAAGACTTGACATTTATTATAATTTTTATGTTCTAAATGGACTAACTATATTAATGATGTTATCATTGTACATCTTGTTTATATTTTAGATATACAATAAATACGAGGGCAGAATCCCTCCCAGGCAGTGAGGAAGGGAGCATAATCTCGATTTTAAATATAAATATTAGAACTGCCGATGAAGGGGGCCGATATGGGTGTAATGCATCAAATTCTGGCGGGTCTCAGGCGCATCATGCAAGGATCAATGTTTTTGGTATTTACTAATATGTCAATCATGCGTTCACTCTTTTAATCATAATCCGCTATTGGCCTTACTTCAAAACCATCTGAATTTTCCTCTCTTTTTGCATACATAAACTGAAAAAGATTCCATGATTTTTTTATTATTAGATATTATTCATAGTTTATATGGAATTTATAAATATTAGAATTACTTTCTTCCGTGTAATATACGTAAAGATGTAGAATTGAAAAGAGTTGCTTGCAAAAAAATTTCAAAACAAAATTTATTGTAATACGATTCGGTATCAAAAACCAATCAGTTTCGTAATCTAAAACCTAAGTATATACGTGTATATAAATGATGACCATTCGGTAGTGTAAAGACTTAGGAAATCACTGAATACATACTTTTACTATGGTCCGCTCCCTTATACCCCGTAGTCAATAAATAAATGATCGTTTATCAGATTTAATTCTCTTGGTAATAAAATTAACTCGACTACTATTAACTAATCATTCCTACGTATTTCTTCTGAAATTCATTATGAACTGACAATGCTGCAAGCTCGAAAATCACTTTAAAAAACTAACGTGCCTGACGTGCTAAACGCACAATTGACATGCTTCTAAAATTTTCTTGTTACTTTAAGACTGATTATATTTTGCAGACTATTCTTTACAGATCGTTTAGCCAAATATATGATGCAGTTCCCTCCTATCTTTAATATATTTTAATGAATTTTCAAAAATGGTTTGTGAATAATTTTAGGCTCCCCCAACATCAGATATTTACCACCGCTGCATGTTAAAATTGAAGCTGATGTCATAATTTATTGTCCTTACTCTGGATATCCTATAAAGTAAGTAATATATTGTCATACATTTCTTTATTTTTTATTAAATTCCTGTTTCCATACATGTATATTGAGGCTATTCAAATTCAGGAAGGGCTAATGTCATTGATCTATCTGAATTAGGGAGTAAGTTTTAAGTCAGGTTACTTTTAAATGGTCGTAAGTGTTAATAGAACACAAGAACAGAGTGTCTTTAACTCTAAGTAATGTTATTGGACATTTTCTTAATATTGTATTGTCTTTCCTATTTTTTCTTTACTATCTAATTAGTGGAAGGTTAGATTAAAATAAGTTTAGACATTTATAAAAAAATCTTGAATTATAATTATATGCAATTAAATCATTGACCGCTTTCTAAATTACAACAGCAGGGCTTTTTGTCGGACTTAAACCTTCATACTTTTAACTACCTGTTTTTGGGTCTAAGTGTAATTTAACATTTCTTTCTTAATTACTATGTTTTTTGGCTATATATACGTTATTTAAACTAGTCACTAACCAATGTTTAATTGCTTACTAATTAATGTCTTTTCAAATCATTAAAACCATCATAATCAAAACCTTTACGTAGTATTTGTCTATCCTCGAGTGCGCGAGTACTAAGCGCTAGTCTCACTGCAAGATACCTGAAAATCACTAGAAATGTCCAATTGTGTATATTATATAATAAGGCGTGATTAAGAAGTTTAAAGATAGACAAAGAAGTCTTATATATTAATAGTTTATAAATTTAAAATATAGAAACAAAATCAACATAAGTATCTTTAAGGGAGGTTGTTTGGAGGCGAGATGATGGATCATTGGTTGAATCACCAATGGAATCTGCAGAAGAACGTGGCATTTTGAGATTACCGTCTGTGAGGAGTTCTGCTGCTGGAAGCTATACTTGTGAAGTTAGAGCTGAGAGTGGGGAACTGGCAAGGAGGACGGTTCGGATCGAAGTACATAGTAAGTTGTACAAATATTAATGTAAAATAACGTAAAAGTTTAATATTAAGTATAGAGAAATAATTTTTGATTTCCTTATATCCAATATTATACATTTATCGTATTATCTTTTACAATATTTAAATTTTAAGATGTCTACATAACTTATTTTTATATAGTTTAGAATAGATTATAAATCATAATAAAAAATACCGGAGTTTGTACAAATGCGTAATCAAATATAGATATTTATTACTTTGCGTATTTAATTTCGTTCGTTTAGGAAAGACTTTAGTGCCTTTGTTTAAAACAGTCTGATACACGTGTGCCTTTGACTTTTTGAGTCTAGTGAATGCCCAGTTTACTCACCATGTTTCCTTCCCCTTATGGTGGAGTGTTCAATTCTCACAAAGACAAAGGTGTAAGCCATTGGTGTAAGGCCAGTGGTGGAATCGAAACTACGACCTTACTGAATGCCCAGTTTACTCACCATGTTTCCTTCCCCTTATGGTGGAGTGTTCAATTCTCACAAAGACAAAGGTGTAAGCCATTGGTGTAAGGCCAGTGGTGGAATCGAAACTACGACCTTAGTGAATGCCCAGTTTACTCACCATGTTTTCTTCCCCTTAGGGTGGAGTGTTCAATTCTCACAAAGACAAAGGTGTAAGCCATTGGTGTAAGGCCAGTGGTGGAATCGAAACTACGACCTTAGTGAATGCCCAGTTTACTCACCATGTTTCCTTCCCCTTAGGGTGGAGTGTTCAATTCTCACAAAGACAAAGGTGTAAGCCATTGGTGTAAGGCCAGTGGTGGAATCGAAACTACGACCTTAGTGAATGCCCAGTTTACTCACCATGTTTCCTTCCCCTTATGGTGGAGTGTTCAATTCTCACAAAGACAAAGGTGTAAGCCATTGGTGTAAGGCCAGTGGTGGAATCGAAACTACGACCTCAGGGTTGAGTTTCGCAAGCTGAAGGCTAATTTGTCTATCTAATTAAGTTACTTAGTAGTACTTACCCTTTACTATGACTCAAATAACGTTTTTTAATTAGAACCTCCGAAAATCGCATCATTTCAATTTCCGGAAGAGTTAGAAGTAGGTGGAAGTACGCAAGCGACGTGTAGTCTGGTATCTGGTGATAAACCGATACAATTCACATGGCAAAAGGACAATCTACCAATCCCTTCATTGTTAAAAGTACGTAAGATTAACGTTTATAACTTTTAGTCTACATTTTTACAAAATTCGAAAAACTCAATCAAAAATTGAATCACATCATCTTCTTATTCATGAATTTTTATGTGTTCAATTCAAAATAAATTTAAATTTAAGTATGGACACTCTGCATAGATCGTTCTGTCTCTTTCTTTCTTAGGATTCATCTCATAAAGTCGGAATACCTCTTGACCTACAAAGAAGATTACTACTTATATTGATATATTATTAAAACTATTATTTACTTCAATTATTTGCTTGCAAAAAAAGTGTTTTCTTTAAATGTGTAAAACAAAAGACAATACTATTATTTACCTGGTTCCTTGTGTATTAACTTTAAATTATTTATCAGGTTGAACAAAAAAATATGGATTTTTTCACAATACTAGTGATACAGGAATTAACTTCAATGCACAGCGGAGAATATTCGTGTCGGGCCACAAACGATTTTGGAAGTGTTAGCCACTCGGCATTTTTGGTTGTGAAAGGTTGGTGTTTAAAATATTTGTTCTAACTTATTTCAAAA
This sequence comes from Pieris brassicae, assembly GCF_905147105.1. Classification (NCBI taxonomy): domain Eukaryota; kingdom Metazoa; phylum Arthropoda; class Insecta; order Lepidoptera; family Pieridae; genus Pieris; species Pieris brassicae. The sequence goes on from NC_059674.1 coordinate 15,622,357, forward strand.
CGTAGATTTGTCTGGTCTTGTTATTTTTTAAACATATACGGGGTGTTTTCTAAACCACTTTATTATCTTTTGTGTTATTTACATGTCCTACTTGAAATTATTGTAGACTTTTGTATAATATTTGTATTTTTATACTTATATCGTGTCGCGTTTACGTTTTCCATAGCATTTTTTAAATTATTTCTCGCTAGGGAAAGAAAGTTTCCTCTCTCAGAGATTACTTATTAGCGATAAGACCTCTCGTTTCCTCCCTAATTAATTAACTTTTCTTATCACTGCGTTAATTACGTATAATTAATAACTACCTAGTGAGTGTTATATTTAACATTAGTTCAAATACCGACTTCTAACGGATATAAATAGTAAATTTAAATTGGAAAGTAAAATAAAAACATTATAAGCTATAATTATAATATTGTACATATACAACATTAACGTACTTGTATAGTAAAACGATAGTGTGAAATAAGAATAACGCTCTCTTATCAATTAATAATAGGCAATTGAAAATAGGCAACACTATATTCGCAAACAGCCTCACAATTAACTGCGCTCGGTTTGCCGTTTGTCAAGCGTGGCGAGTATTAGAAACCCAAGTTCCCTTATTTCAATAAGTAATAGATGATAAACGAAACAGTCTCGCTACAGAGGCTCCGTTGTGGGTGTGGCGAGCACAGAACACTTCAGTTTCGGCCGGGGCTGCAGTTCTCTTGCCATGTTCTGCCAAGGGACAGCCTCAGCCGAGAATAACCTGGGAATTTTCTAGTGGTAAGTTTCCGTAGACGTGGTACAAAGATTTTATCATTTATTAGGGCTTTAAAGAATACAATGTTGACTTTTCAAATCACATGGACATGGTATAGGTAACGTATGTAATGCACTTATGTAAATGCACGTAAACAATCTAAAACTTTTGCTTCACATAAATAAAATAAACAGTTCATATAAATTTCTTAACAATTAATGATAATTTATATTTTTGTCGTTTTTCGTAGCTTTTGCAGGAGTGTTGAGAACAAGACTGATTCATTTTATTCTCGAATATACTTCTTAGTTCCAACATTTATATATTGACATTAATGCTGTAGGTAGACAGAGTACTAAGGAATAGTTACGATTTATACGAAGAATAAATTTGGGAGTGAAGTGACATTTTCCCCTTATTTATTTTATATTTCCTATTATATATTTAATTGTAAGATTTGTAGTTTTAGGTCCTAAAGACTCACTTATGTATTACGTATTGGATTTTGTAGTGTAGTTATAGTTTTTATACTGATTCAAATAGATGGCGAGAGCTGGCGTCATATTCTATGGGGTCAGACCGAGGGTAGTGAAATCAGCGAAGGATCAATTCTCTCAGACGGTACAGTGTGGCTTCGGACGGCTACACCAGAGCATGAGGGCTGGTACAGGTGTACTGCCAGGGTTCAACATTCATTCTTACACCATGTTTTCTTTTTGGATGTTAGAGGTGTGTTCGATGGTTTAAGAAAGTTTTCTATTTATATATATATTGTAATCAGCTGTGCATGTTTTTGTAATTCAACTCATCTTAAACGGCTCGACCGATTTTTATGAATTTTTTGTGTGTTCAAGAATAGTTTGACATTACAATGAACTGTGTGTCCGCTACTATACAGTAGTTTAAAATATATATTACTAAATCTTTACATAAACACAAATTCATTACATATTAAAAGTTATTATATATACGTGTTGATTATTATTTTTTAACACAAAGTTTCACTAAACAGAACCACCAAAGTTAAGCCGTGGGGGTGGGGCTGGTGAAACTCAATGGGTGGTACGTGGTACTCCTGCGAGACTGACTTGTATAGTCAAAGGGGAACCAGAGATTCACGTGCACTGGACTCATGACTCGCATCCGCTTTCTCTACAGTAAGTGTCCAATTTTAAATACTTTTTATCTATTGATTTGCCCCGGTAATCATAGAATGTTGTGTGTGTTAAACACTAAATTATCATTGACGTGGCAATTACTTGCAATACCCACATCATGAAGTGACCAATTCTACGAGCGCCCTTGACACAATAACCGTAAATAAATATTTTATAATAAATCTAAATATATGGTAATGAGTTAAGTAGTTTTAAGGTTGGTTTCAGATATGACAAACTTTCTTCATTTACGTTAGTAACGGCCAAAGCTTTTATCTCTAAGTGAGACACAGGTGCAACCTTTAAGTGCGTTTTTTTATATTCGTAAGATATATAGAGACTGTGTATATCTACGAACTACCTTATTTTTATTGTTCATATCGACTTGCCAGATTCCTTTGTTCTCCGTCCAAGGAATGACTGATTGTGTACATTGAAAAAATGCGATGAACATCCTGGGGTTTTATAGCAGGACGTCATTACAACTTAATCCTTACCCACTAGGGTTAGACCGCTCTCATTCGATCTTTCATAAGATTTAAGCCCTTTAAGAATTAAGATTCTTAAGAGTTGGTTTGGGTGAACGCACTAAATAAATGGAATTAAGCTATCTAACAACATATGACCAAAGAAGCGTGAGTAAAAAAACAGCAGATAAAATCATATAAATTAATAATAATAGTATAAAATTTGATCTACATCCTGGCCGAACACCTGATCATGCTCCATTAATTTATTTTAATAATAACTTTTTAGTGGTTCTGGAGGAGTAGAGATGCAAGATTTAGGTAACGGTGCAATGATGTCAGAAATTACGATCGCTCACGCTGAGCCGGAACACGTGGGAGATTACCGATGCCTCGCGAGGAACTTGTACGGCACAGACGAACTTGTCTTCAAGCTTTATGTGAAAGGTATTATACAGTAATATAGTCTGATAATTAGCAAATATTGCTTTATGCAAGCAATTATTTTTTAATTAAAAATTATTAATATTGTAGCGTAATAACTTAAGAAATCTGTGCTAATAGTTTATAAATATTAAGTAATGCACTGTATATTTATATAATATTAAGTAATTGTGTATATCGTTACATGATTATTAAAATTGGGCATGTAACATCAAATTTTCAGTTTCCTATGATAACGAATTATTAATATAAAATCTTAAAATTTTTTTGGAGAATAGATTCATGATGCAGACAGGTATCCACTCTAACGAGGTTTTACCTACTACTGATGCGCAGATTTAGGTTTGCTATATAAAAAATATTATTTTATTATTTATAGAACGTCCAAATACACCCGAAGAGGTTCGCATATCGGAAGTCTGGTCGCGAAAAGCCCGCGTAACATGGCGTGTTACACGACAAATCATTGTCTCACACTACTCGCTACAATATCGCTCCCTCGCCCGCGACGTAACAAACGCTCCGCTCAACACTCTGCTACCCGCTCCGTTACCCTCCCTCGAGACGTGGGACTCGCACGAAGTCCTCAACGTAACACTGGCTAATTCGGATTTGCTTCATGTCGCGTAAGTTAGCTCAGGCTTATGAATATGATAATTATTTGCAGATTTCAACTTCGTCCTGTTAATTTATTTATGCTGACATTTTTAGGATATGTGATTGGACGTTGGGTATTTTTGTGATATTTTACATACTATTAGGAAACTTTAGAGTGTTGGCCTAGTGGCTTCAGCATGCGACTTTCATCCCTTAGGTCGTCAGTTTGATTCCCGGCTGTGCACCAATGGACTTTTTGTCTATGTGCAGATTTAACATTCGCTCGAACGGTGAAAGATTACATCATGAGGGAACTGGCTTGGCCTTAAACCCAAAAATTAGACTTCACGTGACACACAGGAGGCTGATCACCTACTTGCCTATTAGTTTGACTGATAGATGAAGCAGATTCATAAGTCTGAGGCCCAGACCTGAAAGGGTTGTAGCGCTATTGCGTTTTTTACGAAACTTTTCAATTTCTATATTTTCAGAAGAAAAATGTTTAATAAGGGTTTTTTAACAAGCCTCAAGGTGACTCAATGAAATGTCTACACTTTAAGAATATTGGTGTAGCGTTACAACAACGACTTTTATTTCTGTGTTTGAAATGTGGACAATTCACATCGCTAAACACAGCAGAACATTGAATTTATGAATAAACTTAACCGTTCCCACTCAGGTCAGAAGGACCTAGTCGAGCAGGGGCATTAGTGTCCGGATTATATCCTGACACTCGCTACGTGCTACGAATAGCCGCCCATAACGATGTCGGTTCCTCCCCGTTCACATTACCGCTACACTTCACTACGAGGGAGGAAGGTATGTACTACGGCGTAGCACTTCGTAGCCCCTTCACTGGTACATCTCATAATAGTAATGGATAAAAATCTGGTTTGATCCTAAAAAAATTGCTGTATTTAAATTCATTATTAATTGTTTATTTAAAAATTTCTAAAGTATATATTGTTTATGCTTGAATAACATTGTGAGTTATAATCTGCGACAGTTTGTTACCTTAGCGATAAAGATGTTCTTAATGTTTATTATTAACTAAATGAATAGTCGTTGAAATCAACACAATATTAAATTAAGCTTAAATAAAAGGCATTCAATGTTCTAATTAGCAATAACGTCTGTACTAATTCAAAGAAATATTTTCTGAATGCGTCTATTTTATGCAAAGACTTATAAAAGCAGTTTACATTTAATGATATCAAAAAATCTGAACTGAGAAAAAAATTCGAGGATTTTCATAGCTTAGTCGTTGTTAGTTTATTGTTACTTTCTTCATTATAAAAGGCATATTCAAAAAACTAAACTCTGTTGGTTGACAATAATATAAATGTTTACTATTATTAATAAACACATTATCAGAGTGTAACTCTGTAAACGTTTATATATTAGTTGTCCCTATTACTGTTGCGATTCAGATAATTAAGTAGAAACAATATTTACTAGAGGCTTTAATAACACGGTAATTCCTTAGCTCCAGGAGGAGTGCCACGTGACATATCGCTGAGAGCTTTGCGCGCTAGAGAATTACATGCTACTTGGCAGGTATATAGTTATTTATAGTTGATATATATATATAATTTCATGAAGTACCGTAACCTTAGAATAACTGAAAACCAAAACTATATGTATAAATTATGTATTTGTTTGAATGATGAGTCCAAAAACATACAGTCTTAATTTTTTAATAAAAGTTCTAAATTTATCTCAAAGTATTTTTACACATTAATATATTTGAAATTAAAATAATTTTACAATGTTTTCTTAGTATTGTAAATAAATGTCTAACTAAGCGAGCTAATAATCTATAATTGTAAATACTGAATATATGTTTAAATTAAATTAAAATGTTATAATAATCTAAAAATTAGTCTTAATAAACTTAACGATTTTTTATATGTAAGAGATAATAAATGCTTAGACACATCTTCAATCTTAAATTTATAAAAATTGGTTTTTTTTTATTTTTAGCTATTTTTAATTATTATTATTATTAGTATATATGTTATATGTATGTAATATATACATGTAATATGTTATTATCATTAGTAGAAATCTACATAATACACGAGTTTTATATTACAACTACTTATATTACAAGATTCGCTATACACATACACATTTTTGTATCAGTATAAGCTTTATTTGGGCTATAGCTTTACACCTAAACTCTTTCCTTTTAGCCACCACCGCGTGAATCATGGCACGGTACTTTACTTGGCTACACAATTCGTTGGTGGGAGGCATCAGAAGAAGGAAAAGGTAGCGATAATGCCTCGGAGAGTGGAGCCAGTTCCGATGCCACAAGTACGACAATACGAGGTTTAAAACCAGCTACTCGGTACGCAGTTACGATCAGAGCGTATAATGCAGCTGGGAATGGTCCTTCATCACAACCTCATTATCGCCATACCTTGGAATCACGTGAGTATTTATAATGTGAAGTAATTCGTGTATGTGCTTCATTCCGGGCTATCGTTTGCAACTGTATAAAGCGCAAAATCGACCCCACATCGAGTACTATTCTGTTTTGGCCTGAGCTCTCCAAAGCCAGCTCCTTCAGCTTGACCGTATCCATAATCGTTGACGACCAATCAGTGTTCGAGTGGCTTGATTGTTGCGTAGAGATGTTTTAGGTACCAGAGAGGTCTTTGCATCGCCTCGAAGTCCGTAGCTTCACAACGTTATTTAAAGCGATTTCGCCGCGTGGAACCAACTAGCTACTAAACTGGCCTTGACTTAATCTTCAAGATATGGAAGAAGGCATGGTCCTTATACCAATTCTTACATGATCAGCAACGTATTCGCGAGGCCATTTACGTCCCGGGAGTAGGTATTCTTTTAATCCTGCCGAACGTTGTCGCGCAGCGTTGTCGTTTTTCACTGTCCACTAGTATACATGAATTTGCAATGGTATTAAATTTATCGCCCAATTTCAATTTGTTTGTATGAAAAAATAGGTTTTTATTTAATTACATTTTCCTTGTACCGTCTAAAATATGCATATTACACTTATTCCCTTGCACTTCGAGTTTTATTTTAGAAATTAATACCTGAATTTTATTTTATTATCTGGTTGGTTTGAGCATTATTAGTTAATGTTAAACTTGGCAAGAATTTTAGTAGCTGTAAGCCTGGAATCTCTCAAGACAATTTCCGTTTGAACCAAGTCTAAGTGGAAAATCTAGTGAACTATCATGTACAAAGTAATTACGAAACTGTCCCGACCTTTGTAGAAGTTCTCGTTATGAAACTATTCCCAGAATGATGTCATCTTCCATCCCGATAACTTCCGATGTAAAATTAATTCATCTTAAGGTTGTTTGGAATTTGAATTCTTAATAACATAAGATTTTTAAATTTCTTTAATTAGTATTATGAACATCAATTTTAATTTCACTTTTAAATTAAGATCTTTTCAAAACACATTTCATCTAAGCGCGTTAAATTGTCACAATTTTCTATGTATTGAATTTTGACTAAATACTTATAAAGTATGTTTATTTTATATCCAGGATGGTAACATAAAAACTAACTAAAGTATTTCTATTTTTAAATTTATAATGATTTAAAACGTGATTGTCATTTGTCGCGTCATTGGAATAATTATTATGCTTTTATGGATTCTGTAAAATTTCTATAACATGATTTATTAATTACATTCAAATAGCCCCAATTGGAAGTCCAGAAAGCCTAGCATGTGTATCGAGTGGTTCAACGTCGCTCCGCGTGTCCTGGCGCCCGCCCGCCCTAGACTCACAGGGCGGCCTCATCACTCACTACACTTTGCAATACACGCGCCGCGATGTCGATCCATTACTGCCGGTTCAAGATGCACATTTACGTGTTCAGGTATATTCCACTAAATCCAAAAACCTTATAAGTGTAACCTGTATGTATGTGATATGTTATGAATTAGATTATTGAATGAAGATTCAGGATCGCATTCATGTGTTTAAAATCGTTAGTTTGTTTATGAATTTCTTGAATATTTTAATAAATAAAATAAAAAGAAATGTTCTTTTTGTATATTATAATTTTTTATAGTGGTTTAGTAGTAAATCTGACATCGGAGGGGGAAGTCTATTGTTTCGATTCTAATTTCTAGTCTAAATTATTAATAGGGAGAAGAAACAACTGTGTCTCGGCTTACACCATTCGCGGAATATGATCTAAGAGTCCGCGCACACAATGCTGCTGGAGATGGTCCATTATCCCCAGCACAGGTCTGCAGGACTGATGAAGATGGTGAGCTGTTTATGACTTAATTATCTATATCATCAGTCACTTGATCTTTATAGTAATACGATTTCGGCCACCTGTTTAATTCATACGAAAATAACGATTGTTTAAATCGCTAAAATGATTTCGTATATAAGAACCTCATCGTATGCGTTATATTAAACTTGAAGAAATCGCTTATTTTTATACGATTTACCGACTTGCTTAGTTATAAATTAATTAGATATATTTTTTAATAGTACCAAGTGCTCCAAGTGGTATCAAGCTTATTGCCCTCAGCGAGAGATCCCTTCGCGCCTCTTGGCTTCCGCCAGTGGAACCAAATGGCAGATTGACCCACTACTCACTTTATGTCAAAGATATATCCGGGTATGGAATTTTTACTTACCTCACAATAAATGTTAGAATATTTAAGGAAGAAAAGACACCGTAAAATATATTTATCAGTATGGCAACATCTTTTCTAGTAGACTGATATTCGTCCAATAATATTTAAACCGAGTTGTTATCGAAGTATTTTTTAAATCGAGCATGTTTTTCGTGCCGCTGTCTATTGCATACTGATCAATCGTTGAATCGAACCATTAAATTAATATCATAATTGTAGCTCTATCATGAGTTTGACTAATATTAAACGCATATGCGTCATGTTTGTAAGAGAATCGACTAAAAATAGATTTTTTCATGCAAATATATAACGAAAACGTGTCATACTTTGCCAAACCCATAGTCAACACAGTTACAAAATAGATTTCTTTTCACTTGATATTATCTAGGTCACAAGAAGCAAACGTGACCCGTGTCAACTCGTGTACTGAGAGCGAAGGGTCACCAGTGGAGTGTATGAAGACCCTAAGAGGTCTACGTTCAGGACGGACATATGAGGCCTGGGTGAGAGCGTCTACTGGGGCGGGAGAGGGACCTACCTCCACTGTCGTTGAGTGTCAGACAACTGCTTTAGGTGAAGAATTAGCATTTCCTATCGTATAATGAGAAATATGCGTTAATTTATGCCTAAGTTATAATTTATCCGTGTTGTGAATAACTTTACGTTATTGTAACGAATCCAAGTTGGATCTTTTGCTTATTCACCAAATTATTTATGAATGATGAAGTACCAAATTAAAATCAAAATATTCTTTATTCATATAGTAATCCAATGTATGTTTATCAGTAAATACAATGCTTTAAAATGTATACTTACCGCCAGTTCTTAAATCAAGGGCGTGGACATTCTTTTACCGGCGCTTTTTTTTTAAACACATGCAAGCAATTTTCTACGTGTCCTTCCAGACAAACTTAACTTGTATTACCATTTACTGCTATATAATGATAAGGACTATAAATAGCCGACCTCTTGTTAAAACAACTTTGTTTGTTTTGATTAGTTTTATAAATCTTTAGAAGAAATGTTATTGAGGACAAACTCCTAAATTACTTTTTTACACTACATCAGAAGGCATAATTTAATTATTAATCACCTAGCTCCTGCTCGAATCTCTTCATTCGGTGGAGTAGCAGTGGAGTCAGCAGGCAGTTCTCTTTCACTACGTTGTGTAGTGGGAGGAGTCCCTCCTCCATCCAAGCGATGGCTCCGAGGAGGAAGTCCTCTTTCCATTAGGTCTCCATTCCAATTGGATGGAGATGCTTTGATGATACGAAGTAAGTAGACAGTAGAAATTTGCCAGTAAATTATTTAAAATTGTTTTTATTTCGTCTATTTAGGCGATTTAACTTTTGTATCTTCTAATGTCAATGTCAATGCACTAAGTAAATTTGTAATGATATACTATCGTTGTAAAATGTAATGTATCGTACAGTCTAAAACTCATTTTGTCTCCTTAAAAAATCAGAAGTGGTATAACCTTTTAGGCCTGAGCCTCGAAGTTGTGTATCTGTTTTGTGACCATTTGTTTTTTCTAAAAGGCAAGTATGCGATCGGCCTTCTGTGCCTGACACACGCTGTTTACATCGTGTCTCAGAGTCCGTCTTAATTTCAGATCAATTATTCAACGAATAAAATTACGCATAACATTTCCTTTAAAAAATGACTAAATTTTTTATTTAATATAATTTTCATATATGTACATTGCTATATATTGTATATTCTTAAAAATATAATTTTAGACTTAGAACTGGTCCACGCGTATAATTACACCTGTGTAGCTGAGAATCCTCATGGATCGGACTCGGTGACTTGGCGGGTCTTCGTCTTACGATCCCCCTCACCACCTGCATTGGCACTCATTGAAGCCAGGTCTAGGGAACTAGAACTGGAGATTAGGGCTTCTCCAAGGATCCCAGGTCACGCCATCCCAAAAGAGTATACTCTACATTGGAGACTTGCAGCACCTGAGGTATCCTATTAGTTGTTTAATAGTCACAAATTATAATAATACATTTTAATTTAAAAATATACTCAGAAAGTATTATAAATAATATGGAAATCGTTAATTAATAAGAGAAGTACGCCAAAAGAAAACATTTATACATACATTCACTGTTACTAATTTTCATGATTTTCCAAATACTGAAACACATTTTTTTCTAAAAACGTCCACTGTGCGCTGAATCTATATTCTATCGTTCTTAATTGTCGCTTACCTGTAGAAATAGTAACAATAATTATAAGATAAAAACAATACATGATTAAAATCAGATTTTTTTAAATATTTTAACGTATGAACACATATACTGTATGAACTGCAATTTACATAAAGCCAAGTGCTTGAATGTAATTCTATCCTACTATGACACTTGCATATCAATTTAAATAATCTCTAGAGTACTAAGAGAAACTAAGAAATTTAATTATAATTTAATACGTATAATCGCCAGTCCAAGTAATTTTTTCCTTATTTATTCGTTTTGAAGACTTTGCGGTCTCGTTTTGTAAGATATCTTCTTTATCGGTTAATCATTATATTAAGACAAGTTATAATACATTGATATGCTTAAAGTACTTACGTATCAACAGAAAATCCTTTCCTTAGCTGCTTTATGGTTTCCAAATAGAAGACAATGCTTTTAGGGTGAATGGCGAGTACAAGTAGTCAACCCTGGTCCAGCTATACTGACCGGCCTTCGATGTGGCTCAGCATATCGAGCATATGGGTCAGCCGGTGGTGCACCTGGTACTGAAATATCGATTAGGACATCTGGGGGTCCGCCAATGGCCCCACCGGATAATCGCTGGATAAGGTCTAATTCCACTCACGCGATGTTCGACACAACTATGTGGTCCGATGGAGGGTGTGGTCCCGTAGCCTTGAAGCTTGAATGGGCCGGGTCAGGTGTGGCTGGAGCAAGAGATGTACCGGTTGCTGGTGAAGTTATATTGGGAGGTGAGTAAGTAGAGATAATAGAGGGAAATAATTATTTATAAGAAAAAGATACGTTTATTTTTGAAATTATAATAATTTACCTGTAATAATAATTTATACAATATATTGTGTTTTAAATTTGCAATTCGATAATAAAGACATGCTTTTAAATTATAATTTAAGCATTCTATACTTTTAACTATCATTATTGTTTTATATAATTACAAAAATATTACTATTATTATCGCAAAAACAGATTGTTTAACTAAATAGTACTAAAACAATTATGGTCATTTTGAATAGGTTTTATACCTGGATCGAGATATCGTATCGCGGTACGTGCTTCAAATGAAGCTGGATGGACGCGGGAAGTCTACGAATTCTCTACGAGCCCACCAGAAGGAGGTTTCGCGGAGGAAGTGGATGCGCCTTTCCCGGCTACGGCTGGAGAGTTAGCCTTGTTGCTCGCTCTATGTGCTGCGCTTTCCGTTGCGGCTCTTACGATACTTGCTATCTTACTCAGACGGACGAGGTTAAATTATATTATATTTATATATCCAAGATATATCGTCACTCCCTAGATATTGACATCGTTATTAGCGCTTTTATTGGGCGTTATTTCAGTAAAGTGCAAGCACAAAAGATACGAATCAGTATCGTACAATATATATTATATATAAATACTAGTTCCTTATAACACTACCTACCACTACCACACCTAAATTATAACGAGCAGCGGGTTCACGGCACCGATCTCACTTTTAATCACGATTCAACTAGATCTAACCTCTCAACATCACAATGCTCCACTAAATACTCAATCAGTAATGTCTAGCGATCCCTGGACGCACTGTCAAGGTCAAAATTACGCCTGCACTGATTGGTCGTATTCGTTAAGTAATGATTCAAAATAAATTATAATTGTTAGAAGTAACAGATGGAATTTCAATGATTAACAAAGCAACAATAAAAATCGATCGATCGATCGTCGATATCGTCGATCGATCAATAGACTCGATCATATCATTTCCTGGTAATCCGAGCATCCCCTGACAAATATTACTATAGAAACATTAAAATATTTGTGATTATTCAGTGTATTTTTTCTAAGTAAAACGGCTGTATTGCAAATGATGTGAAGAATGTACTAAAATCTTCAAAATAATTCGGTGGGTCTAAGGTACACGAAATTAAAGGCAAAATTCGTCTTTCAGCCGTCCCTTAATTAAATTTTGCTAAAAAACATAGGCTTGAGTCCGAGGTGTAAGTCAGCTATTCCAATGTCGATCTGTACTGACGGTACATCTGCTTTCGCACATTTGAGTTCGACATTAAGGCCAAAGAATTTATACAATGGAGCCGATAGCGCCGTTTACCAATCCTTTCGATATTACACCGTAACATAACTTTTTCTCCTACAAGTATTTCAAGCTCTGTTAGTAAGCCTTAATATTATCTATTAATTCAAATTATCTGTATTTCGTATATCAAGTAGCTAGTTCAGTGCTTTTATTTTATAAATAGGGCATCCTTGGTTCTGAACAATATCAAAGTTGCAGCGAGCGTTGTGATCGTCTGTTGCAAAAGTACTTGGATCTTGAATAATTCTTTGTTTTAAAATACCATAATGGTTGACGGTTAACCGAGTCTCAAACAATTTAATAGTTCAATAATAGTATGATCACCTTGCCGAAGCATTTCTCACTCATAAAGCGCAAATAAAAACCAAATCTTGCTTCTTACTAAGGACATTTTATAAGTATAGATACTATTATTGTAATAAATATAAAATGTTTCACTTGTAATGGATAAAAACATTAACATAAGGGTATGTCATTACGTACCCTTAAGCATTCTTAAGCTACATTATAAATTGCTTCCAAAAACGATTAAAAGATACTAAATGTATTAATTTTTTTTTAAAAATTTCATTAAAAAGTTGCGACGAACAACATTCTATACATAGTGAAACAATCTTGAATCACTTAAGCCGAGTTGGCACATTTAAATAGAATCTGCAAATGACGAGGAGCTGACACAGAATCCTCTTACACTGATTTCATTGACCCATCTCACCTTTCTCATTTTTTCCAGCTGACGATTAATATTGAACTACTTGCAATATTGATATTAGAATATAGTAAAGCCAAACCATAAACATAAAGATTCATTACTTATGCACATGTAAAATAAAAAGAACTTACCTAAATGAATCGCTTTGATAAGTTTTCTTTAATCATTATAAAATAAATATATTACTTTGTATTACACAGTTCAGGCCTTAATACGAATCATTATTAAAATATATAAAACAATTTAAAAGAAATACATAATCCATATACTACCAGTATTAAAGATACATTACCACAGGGACCAAGTTGTTAAGATTTATTTTAGTTTTATAATGGTTTGAAAATTCAATAGAAAATTGTCATAACATTTTAATTAGGAAGAAAATAAAATAAAAAAATAATACACTACCTTGTTGTAATCTCGGTTATCCTTCACGGTAATATTATGAAGTTGTCTTGTATAAAATAAATAGTTAAAAATTATATAGATACTTTGAAAACCATATTAAATTGTTTTATATTAAAGACTTGCTACTCCGTAGAACTGATGGCGCAATGCCTCGAGTGACAAGTGCGGACAAGGCACCCTGCGGCACTTACAGGCCCCCACACTCGACGCCCAAGCTTCCTCCCGATCCACCAGGTAGCATTTTATTCAATTATGTCATCGTTTGTAATGGGAGCTTTATTTTTTAACATAAGTGCAATACACATTTTATAAATTAAATTTTAAATATTTTCTATACGCTACTTCCACTTCTATAACTGATATTTATGTAGGTTACACGTTCCATTTAATGTATGCATACGTTTTAGATGGAAATATAGGATGATAAGGTTATTAAACTATGAAAAGTCGCAATTTTGGTCCTTATTTAATAAACATTTGACCATAAGTAATGTTCACGACTGTCTACTGTGAGATCGTTCGTTAGAATCACGGCTTTTCACAAATTTCTTTGTGCGTGAAGAAATATAATGTAACGAAATTGACACGCCTGGAACCCAAAAATAATCACCTGATTACGTATTAAAATAGAAAAATAATCATGAAACATTTCTAAACCTTTCATATACCTAAAAAAAATACATTTATCAAAAGCCACATATGGTCATCGTGCTTGATTGTTTCATCAAACTGTATTATTAGTATTTTTTATTTAAAAGTGGCTTTGAATTGTACAGACGTATACGAGATAAGCCCGTACGCGACTTTTGCGGGTGGAGAAAGTGTTTGTCCGGGGTCTAGGGCATACACACTTCAGCTTCGAGCGTTGGCTCGTCATGATGATGAAGCCGCACCGCCCACACATCACAGTACTGATGGTAAGAGTCATGTATTTAGTTAAATCGTATGCATTTAATCGTAATACTTGATCGTTCATTAATATGTAGTCATAGGTAGTTTTTTAGTACTAGAAAAGGTACGTTGATACGACAATATTATTTCTGTCATTATTTTATCTATCAATATTATTACTGACTTATGCAAGACTGCGCACATTTTCCTTACATGAGAAAAGTTTATTGCACTAATAAGTTTGCAAAGGTTTTTTATACAAAAAATTTATTAAATCACATTTATTATTTCAAAGAAAACAATTTTTTTATCGGATTAAAGCTATTTGTATTATTATAAACTTATAATTATTCTACATAATTTTCAATTTAAATTAGTCCGACGGTGGTCACGGTGACTGAAGACAAAAGTTGTTGAATGTCAAAAAGTATCTCAGCTGTAGAGAAAGTTGTGATATCTGTATTTATTTACACGGAGTTGGTATCGACTAAAAGATGATGGTTTTTTGCAGAAATGATTTATTATTTCATTTCACTTGAAAGAAGATAATCGTTACTTCAAATTGAAATGTTATTGTATACTGATTAACTCAACAACAATTGACCTCCTAAAAGTCTAGTATAAATTAAAAGTGGATTAATTAATTCCAGAAGAAACGTGTTTGGATGCATATGAAGCACAACGGAGGCGGAGGCGCAGGCGACATTATTGCTCCGATCATGGTATAATGTTTGTTCTGTAATTGTTTAAAAACTGATAGATCCTCATTATCTTCACCTCAAGTTTTGATTTGATTGTCACTATCGTAGTTTTTACCGCTAACACGATACTACACACAAGTCTCAACAGAACTTTATCTTTAATTTTCAATGATTTCCTAAGCTTTAAAGCACGTTCAGCTTGACATATTGGTTGTTTTTAATCTCCTAGTTGCATTAAAAGCAAATACATTTGTCAGATAAATGAAATGATTAGTTAGGCAATGGTAATGATTATGGTTATGATGTAGAATTTATAATACAACATTAATTTTTGAATGGGTTCAGAAATATTTAGAATACTTTTTTCTCGCTGTTTAGTGTTGTGCTTGAGCTTCTGACTCATTACCCTGACGTTATGGGTTCAAATCACTGCCACGGCAAGAATAACATACCTTCGTGTGTCACGCAGAAGGCTGATCATCTACGTACCTATTAGAAAAGAACATATGCTCACAAAACGGAGATAGCAAAGCATTCAGACGTGGAGGCCTTGATATAGAAATAAATACGGAATTTTTATTTTTTAGTTATATTATTTTTTGTTAGCAGGTTGTTCACAAGACTCGGGAAGTTGAGGAAGTACACTGCCGTAAAATTTGTGAAACTAGTCATCTTAGTGAATTCTGTTATTAATGTATACAATTTTTTTACAATTATAATATTTATTTATATTAAAAATTGTTTTATTTTACCTTAATATCATACAAGATGAGTGCACCAACACCGGCTTTTGTAACTTTTTGTAAATTAAGTTTGTCTTCGTGAATTCTTATTTATCGGTATAAATGACAATTTACCAAAATCAGCTTATCTTCTGACATTGACTGATACAAGCTTTGTAGCATCAGAGGTCAAAATTACCTTTATAAAGCGTTACTCATTTGTAGAGAACAATTTAGTATACTGAAAACCTATTTCATTGGATGAAAGTAGCTTACTTCACTGATGGACTTCCCCTGTTCTTTGCTAGAATTTATGTTCTGTCAAGAATCAAACCCAACACTTATTTGTAACAGACTTTTGTGAACAAATCACGATTACTAAGGTACGATTGATAAGTACGTAAGGGACAAAAGTCATGTTAATATTTTTTTAATACTTTTTGTAAAAACCTGTCATCGTGACTTCTTCATTTGAAAATAATTTCCGTAATGTTAAACAAAACACAAGTCAATGAGACAATATATTTTTTCGTTCTGATATAGCGGCATCTGGTGGAATTATTAGATAAACAGTTTCGGCTACTACGTCTTTTTTGCTTATCTAAATTTTGATAAGTTATTATTTGAAACCTTCAAGTCTAAAAAATTACTCGTATCTTGTCATAATATGTATTCCGTAAATAACGCCATCTGTCGGCGCCTGGCAGGAAAAGATGGAGTAATAAAACCTATTACCTAATATCTAATATTTAACAGGTAAGATTAACTATATTTATTTACTCGTATATAAAAAAAACAACATTCTGTTGACAAAACTTATAAATTTAACTAACAGAATAATTTTTTTGTCTATTATTGACAATCGCTTGTGGCGCGAACGTCACAATTCATAGTTATTGTTTACTAGCTTATGATATTAAAAATTTGCCAGATTGAAAACCGATTCTTTATAACATTATGTTATTAATATACAGTTTAATAATGCTAAAGTAGTATAAACATACAATTTTATATGAAAATGATTGGTCGGGTAAGTGACGAATGTTTTAGTTTTGCCGAAATGAAAGTTACAATTTTGGATAAATATTTTTCTAGTTAAAACTACCGTTTAATCGAAGTTGGGTAACATGTCCACTCGCTATGAATACGCTTTTATCCCAAATAGAATGTGGTGGTGGGGCCGAAAAGTGCTCAGAGGTACATAGTTAAATGCTACTTTATAAACCAGATAATTACCTAACTGTTTGAAGCCCCGAATTCTCTGTATTCTTTTATTAAGGCAAGTAGGTGATAAAACAGTTTCTATAATTTTAATTAAATAAATTTATTTAGAAAAGTAACGTATTTACTTAACGTACTTTACTTATAAAAATATGTATATGTCTAAAATAGTATAGTTTTAGTTACCATAGCATATGTTTTTTTTTAGATAACCACACAATTGAAGGATGTTAAGGGATTAAATTTTCACAGCAGAATTTTTGTGTCCCCTGACTCTGCATTAGTGTCAAAAAATGAATGTACTATTGTTGATTTTAGTCAATGTAACGGGCAGACGATTATTTCTGATTGGGTAATGTTTTGAATTTGAATATATTTGAATAAATTTCGTTAGCCGTTCGACATCGACGGCCTATTTCTATTGATACTTGCAATGTACGCAGGAGGTATAAATGTGTGCATAGACAAATACAGCTCTATTATATACCTCTGATACTATGATGGGAGGAATGACCGACACGACTGCCGTATTACAAAAGCAGACGTACAACATACCATTAAAAAATTTAATGACTTTTTGCAATCGAACATGCTAAACAAATGAGGATGTGGAATAGAATATAGAAGATTTAATAGGTGCCTTTTTCTAGCTAAACAAATACGGCTTTAAAAACACCAAGATGTGCAAATATCTTCCGGAAATGACGGATTATGCACTAGTTAATATTGCTGAGTTACAGGTAATGTTTATTTCAATACAAAAAACACTGCTTATGGACAAGAATACAACTTTACAAATATTCATATAGAAAACCCAGCAGCCTTACCCCTGAGTCTGGGCCGTAGATTTATATAACCACTTCTTGATTATTTGTTTTTTCCAATAGGCAAGTAGGTGATCGGCTTTCTGTTATACACGCCATCGACTTTTTTTGTCCAAAGCATGTCGGTTTCCCCACGATGTTGTCAGTTTCCCGGTTCACTATACAAGCAATTATTGAATGTCCACAATCGAATTGAATGGTCGAAGTTGAAGAGAGAACTTCGATAACTGAGCGTTATTTAAGACAATTTTTGCCGCGTACCACTTACTATGTGAAACCAGCTACCCACTAAAGTATTTCCGAACCAATTCGATTACGGAACTTTAATAAAAATGTGTAGCAAGTCTTAAATGGCCGGCACACACTTGCGAGCCCTCCGGCGGCGTTATAAGTACACTGCACTGAGACTTGTCACTACTACTGTTTGACAACTTCTTACTTAACATCAGGTGAGTAAACTACTATATTTTTCAGATGCCGTGGTTTAAATCAAAAGGGTCTAATCCAGTTATGACAGTATATAATAGTTATAGCTATACGGAAGATATAAAATATGAGGCTAGGGTAACCTTTCATGTTTTTTTAATAGCCGTGTCTCATCTAAATCATAAATGGTCATGAAATTGCAGTTTCAACACATAATAAAATTCACTAAATTAAACAAAAACATCTTTAAAACAAATATGAGTAAGGTTATTTAAAATAATAATGATTATTAATCAGTTTTGTAAGTTACTTATATAGAGGTTTCGAATGCTTTAGTTCAGTCTAAAAATATAAAATTCATACTAAACACTAGAATAGTCAAATAATTATATAATAAATTGTTAAATTAAAAATTAAATTCCCTAGTTACTCAAGTTTCCATTGGATTATAGACATTTTAAACTGGTGATTCTTGTACCAACTGAAAAAAGCACGGTTTGCGGTCTCTTCCAAAGACTGGTTGAAAACGGTGTTAGCTCTGCACTCCAGTCCATTCAACCACTGTTTACTGTAATATCTGATTTGAAATCTCCAAACATTAATTTTTACGAAGAAAATGAATTTACGTTAGAGGTATGTATTCATTTGTCTATTCTCATAAAATAATTATAGACTACGCTTTCGTGTCACAAATGTAATGGAAAATACAGTTAATTAGTCCGACTCGTAAAGTTAACGTTAAAGTTTGATTTAACCTTTAAATTTGTAAACAGCAAGTTTACCACGTACTTACAATAAGGATTCCGATTTGAATAAAAACGTAAATATTAGCTCTACAAAACATGAGTTATATATTTTATCGTTTAATGGCCGTCATTTTTTATTCGGAAGTTTTGATTATACAACTTTAAAATACAAATGTTTGTAGAAAAGTGAGAAAGATCAGCCATGCCAAGGACTAAGTATAGGTAGTGTCAATATAAACGACGAAGGAGTTCTATTAAAATGTCTAACATGTATGTAGTACATACATTTCCGTTATATTTTTTGTGTAAGCTCAAGTAGATATGATAATGGTTTAGATTTTTGAAGTGAAACTTCTTTAGGCGCACGTGGGTAATTATTTTGCGGATATGCAATAATAATAATATTAATATTAGCGTCACGAAAATGTGCAGCGTTTCTGTTGAATAAAAGAGAGCGATTGAGACCGATTGAGAGAGTCAGAAAGGGCGAACGTAGCATGAAGCAAATAGCCATGGAGCGAGAGTAGGAAGCAAGCAAGCGAGAAGGGGAGTGAGACAAAGTGAACGTCGCATCACGCACAGTGCCATGGAGCGATAGGTGGGATAGAGCTATAGTGAGAAAGATTGAGAGTAAGGGAGATGAAGAAAAAAAATATGATTGGTTGATGTATGCACGTCTTGCGCAGTAAACGTAGATTTTTTATTTATTTATATTATCATTTGCACGTATAGTGTGGAAACAGTGTGAATATAAATAAACAAATACATGGAATTATCACATACTGGTACATGATCATCTATTGGGGGCTTTAATAGTAATAATTAATTTGCCTTAGTAATAATTAATTTACAAAGAAGTTTCACTTCTGCCGTGAGTACTTTGTACGCACGCACTTTTTTTTACATTTAACACAGTACGTAGATATGTCGAGTTTGCTAGTAACTTATAGATAGACATTGTGATGTTAAGAGTTTAGCTGGTTTAGCTTTTCAAATAAATATTAATCGGAAATGTCACTTGACACACCACATGTTGGTAGATGCAGTTTCATTATGATTTCCATTTGGTCGTACAAAAATTGCTGCATGCCAGGGCCCTTACTTACCCTTTAAACTTGCATAGAAAAACGTCGCTAAGCTAAAGCCTAAATAAGGGTCTCTATTGGAAGTCGAGATAAGGGCACTAGCTTGATAAATATATATTGAATAAGTTTATTCAAAAGGAGTTGTAATACATTGAATTGTTTTAGGTATACATTCCCAAGGCAGCTGCCAACCCGATACTAAATCATGTTCTAATCTTGCAAAAACAGAAAGATTTTTATTCACAATTATGTATAACGACTTTGCAATATTTACTGGACAGTATGTGTCTCATTAAAATTAATCTCTTACATTTGTATTTAATTCAAACAATTATACTTTTTTCTCTCCGAGAAGGTATAGTTAAGAAACTTGTAAATAATTGTTTGACATTGCAGTTTATAATATATTTGAGTAGAGGCGTATAAATGTTTTTATCTCGAACTATATAAGTAACTGTACTTATAACCTGTTATAGATATATAAGTTTATCATATTGTGGTAATTAAAAAACAAAATACATTTTAAAGTAATCGTTTATTGAAATGATTATTCCCAATTCAATACAACATTGAAGGATGGCCAGTGTCTACGTTTCACGTAAAACACAAAGGTCGTGATACAAAAATGAAATGATACATGACATGACACCGGTCTGCGCTCAATGGTGACTCCTCAAGGCACTTAAGGTTTTGTTTGCTTTATTTTTAATGGCAAGTCGAAACTTTCAAGAAAAGCTCGGGCTACAGAAATGAAGGCAAGCAGAAACACAGACCGGCCAAGGCTACAAATTATTGCTTATCTGTCTTCAACTGAACTTTTACAACTAGCAACCGTTAACGGACCAAAATCTAGAATATATCTATGCAAATCCTTTAAAATCAGTCTGATCTAGTTATGGAACTTTGTTTTCGCACAATAACATTTGCAATTATCTATGTGGATCAATTTTGACACAGAACAGGGTCCGCCGAAAATAAATATTGGCAAGTAAAATTGCTAGGAAAATAAATCTGCACAACCCGCTTTCACCACAAAAAGTACAAAAGTCCCCCGAACTTATTACCTAACATTTCACTAATATGAACGCTATCCGAACCTCAAGTAGCATTATATATTACGTTTCTATAAATGCACTTATTGTTACAATTTACAATTTTAATTACAACGGATCAGTGTTTGTCAGAAAAAAATAATACTCGACAATACTGTAATTGCGGCATATTCTGCGAGTCGCTTACATAAATATCTCTTTGGTGCTGTCATTTCCAGTTTATTGGACGCCATCTTGCGCAAACTAAACGCGCCAACGTACGCCATTTTTAAATACCTAACATGTCCAACGAGCTATCTTAATTAATATTTACATTTAAACTATTTACAAAATGGAATCATTGAGATCATTACAATGTTATCTACGAGGTATGTCTAACGTTAAATAAAATAATACTTGGAAATAAGACTGGTTCGGTACGCGAACGTACGGAACCGTACATTCGAGTTGAAACGGCGCAATGCATAAATAAAACATTGTATGATAACAGAAAGCCGTCAACGGGCGTACCGTTTGACGCAACACGTTCTATTGCACATTGACCGCAATGTATATAAAAATAAAGGTGCTATTCGCCTATCAACCGAATCTTTCTTTAACGAGGAACATTAGTTTCTTCTTGCCTTTGTATTTTAGTTTGATTTCCTGTAACAAGGCAGCGAACTGGTGCGGCCCGTCGTGGGCCAGGGCGAATGTGTCGCGGGCTTTGCCTAAAAACAAACAATAAAGTTAATTATAGAAAATTATTAATTAATATAAGTATATCATGGGACTATAGGACTGAGTGAATTAAATTAATTCTGAATTTTAAGTAATTATGCTTATTATTGTAGCGCGTAAGTGCGTGCATGCTTCATAAAATAAGTAAAATACCAACGTGCTCCCTTATAAAGCTAAGGTAAAAATGAGCGATTTCCAAGAAATTTAAATTAACAATTTTTTAAAAACCCACTCAGTAAAATAAGTCATCATTTAAAATGTCAAAACGTGATTATAAGTCATTTAATAACTCAAAGAGAACTTACCAAGAAAGTCGACAAAGTCCGCATAATGTCGTGGCGATATATGTGCGAGTCGCGCGTGAGTGGTAGAAGCGTAGGCCCGAAGCGCGGCTTCGAGCAGCGGACGCAGGGGCGTGGGCGGACGCGGGGGCGGCGGCCGCGACCGCGAACATCCCGCTGCCGCCACGCAACAACGCCGCAACACGTCCGACTGTGAAGACAATTGTTTTGACTATCATTCTGTACCATTTTGAGCTCTTAAAACCTTTAGTAAGACTATATTATAAGAAAAACACTTTTTGAACCGATTGAAGTTATGTATTATTATTAAAAACTTATAATTATTTACATAGTGACCACGCATGCTGAAAAGCACGCGAAACGTCGGAAAAAAATTAAAATTATGTAAATAATATTATAACTTTTTAATAATAATACAAAGCTGCAATCCGTTCAAAAAGTGTTTTTCTTAATGTGTAAAAGCTATTTTAACAAAAGACAAGATGATAGATCACAAAAAATCTAGAATTTATGTCAATATGCCCAATTTTTATTTCTGCCACGTTCACACATCAATAAATATAGACGAGATCTGAAGGATCAAGATATATACTACCTCTGACCCTTGCATATGGTAACATTTTTCAATAATCTTTCATATGATATTTATTTAAAATTACTCCCTTTAACATTAGCCACGCATAATTTTAATCGAGGTGTTCATATGTCCTCCTTAATATGAAAAGGTACAAAGAAGTATAGCCCCTTTAATTATATTAAACAAGCAAATTTTTGGTTATATAAAAATAAATATTGCTTTTAATAAAATGTAACTTACAAGTACGGGCGCACACTGCACGTTCTTAACGAGTAAAGGCAACATAGCTTGAAGTTCCGCTCGGCCCAAGGAGTGCGCCAGCGCAACTGCCCAGTGGATATCGGCTATCGCTGGATGACTATCCTGTAATTCAGCTAACAATTATCAATACTATTTTTTACAAAAAAATTATATAGAGTACTGTTTCACATAGTATTGTCTTTGGTTTACATAGCTTTTACACATTGAAAGAAAACAATTTTTGAACCAGATTAAAGCTTTTTGTATTTTATTTTGTATTTTGTATTTAATTTGTATTATTATAAACTCATAAAAAATATATATTAATTATAAGTTTATAATAATACAAATAGCTTTAAGCCGGTTAAAAAGTTGTTTTCTTTCAGAGTATTGTTTTCTCTCTCTTTCAATGTGTTTCATTTTTGGCGATGGTCATAAGATATATTATATATAAGTTATAGTTTAACATGCCTATTTGGTGATCATGGAGCAATAGCTGACGGTATTTCAAAGGGATAAACTTTAGTGTATATATATATATATATTTATGTGTTTCCTAGAATTTCGTTTCGCCTAAATATTTTATTATAGTTTTCATTATTATTTTATTTAACTTAGCCTACCTTTTTAGTAGCTGTATCCCAGCATATGGATTAAAAAGCTTATAACTAAATAAAACTTTAATATTTTTTTAATATAATTTATATATATATTTATCTCCATAAAACTCTCACAAACCTAAATAAAAAAATACCCAAACTGGTCCAGCCATCTTCAAGTTTTGCGCTTAACAACATATTTTGCGATTAATTTTTATTTATATATATACACGTCTCTATAATAAATATTTTTTAAGCTAACCTGGTTATAATGCAGATGCAAATTCCGCATGGCCAGTGTTGCCAGCCGCATCGCTCTGGCGGGTTGCCCGCGTTGTTCCATATACCGGGCCACTGCGAACAGCTGGCTCGAGGCCAAGGCGCCTCTGGCCGCCGCTCCACCGACCGCTACACACGCTGCTTCGAACGCGCCTGCCGAACCCTCACACACCGATAGCGCACTAAGAGCGCAGCCAGGGGGATCCTGATGATTAAATTCAGTTATATAACGCCATTACCCCGGGAATATCTTGATGTCAACATTAACTTTCACAGTAGACAGATATACAGACTATACAAAAGGATATAAAAAATAATAATATTTGTTTACATATGTTTAAAGTTACGATTTTTGGAGACACAAATATCTTGCTTGGCCATTTAGGCCTTAGATTTGAAAATCTTCAATTTAAATATGAAATTGTTGACAATGTATTAGAAATGAATGGCAGAAATTGCAATAATGTTATATATTTAACTTGACCGTCAGCAAAAAAAAATTCACCTAACGCTTTGCACTGTAATATTATAATTTTACCTTATTCGCACACTGCAAGGCCAATGTCCTCGCACAGGAACTAAGTTTTTCTTGTTGTTCGAAGCTAAGGCCTAGTCTTAGCGCCGTGGCGTGCGACATGGCGGCTGCCGCCACAGGACCAGTAGCTTCAGTGGGCGTGAATAGTTCGTACCTGGAAATTTAAAATTTAGAGATTAAAGATTATTTTAAATAATGGATTTCACGTGAATTTCACTCTATCAACTATACTGAATTCAATTTCAGATAATATATAAAAAAATAAAACGTATCCACGTGTAGGTTTTTACCGCACCACAAGAGAACAAACAAACAAATTAACATACAAAAATATAAAACGCAGTGCCGGCCCTACAACATGCGGACACTTTCTTTCTTCACAACTATTGAGAAGTCACAGATGTCACATCAGCCTTCTGCCATTTACATTTAAATATTATCTAATTATAAACTGTACTCAAAAGTACCTTTATCTGTGCAATTTATTTTTATAGGACGGGGCAAATCGGCAGGAGGCTGTGTTGTGGTGCGCGGCAAAAACTGCCTTAAACTCTAAGAAAACACTTTTTAAACGAATTGAAGCTATATATTATTATTATAAACATATAATTATTTACATAATTTACGTGGTTACCGTGACCACGCACGCTGTAAAGCACGCGAAACGTCAAAATTTTAAGTTGGTAAATAATTATAAGTTTATAATATATATATATACATAGCTTCAATCCATTTAAAAAGTGTTTTCCTTATGTGTAAAATCTATGTTAACAAAAGACAATACTATGCCTTAAACTCGTTCAGTTGTTGACAGTTGTTTCGTAATTCAAATTGTATTTTCACCTAATATATATATAATTTTTGTCCACTTACCACTTTTGCATAATGGACAGCAATGCGTCCAGACCTAGCTCCGTAGCGCACGTGACCAGCCATCGAACCATCTCGCGACGTCGCCAGTTCACGGCTGACAGTGTCATTCGTAACACCTGCGATTTATATTTTAAATAATTTCCTGGTAAAGGATATGTGATATTATATAACTCATATGTATTTATTTAGTGTGGGAGTTTTCCATCAACATAATGGTGCAATGTTTTTAGTAAACCAAAATTTTAACATTCTGCATAGATCTAGAGATAGAGATAGAGAGACCCAAAGACAAGAGTGTTGATTAAAATTTTATATATAATTTAATTGCTGATATAATAATTTATATTTTCGTTTTTATTTTTAATGTAACGAAGTTTTAATTATTAATTTAAACACAATATCAATAACATAAAATATTGTTTTTTTATTCACACAACCTGGATACAAGTCCATTGGCCAAAACCTTTTATACTGGTTTATTTTCAAGGGTTGAAGCACATCTGAAGTCGCCTACATTACTTCGATGTTCTTATTGTATTACTAACCTGTAGACCCAGCTCGAATGCAGCAGCCAATAGATCCCGATGGTGGTGAGGCGCGTCTGGCGGCGCAGCGTGACGTAACGCATCTTGTGCGAGGCGGAACAGCTGCG
Source organism: Pieris brassicae (assembly GCF_905147105.1). Taxonomy (NCBI): domain Eukaryota; kingdom Metazoa; phylum Arthropoda; class Insecta; order Lepidoptera; family Pieridae; genus Pieris; species Pieris brassicae. The sequence continues at coordinate 15,648,270 of NC_059674.1, forward strand.
CAGCTGATCGCACGTGTCGCTGCGCAGCCGCCAACGCAGCGCGTAGGCGACTGGGCGTACCACGGGCCGCGCCTACAAATGAGAAAATTATCAATTAATAAATGTGTGAATATAGGACGAAATAAACAAAATTTCGTTCCCAATTAGTGTGAATAGAATGGGTGTGAATAGAAAATTTAAAACGAGACCTTTTTCTAAGAAGATGAAGAAGAATAACCATTCCCTGAGCATAACATAACACATTCATATGTAAATTTGAAGTTAAGAAGCTGTTGATTTTACATGAGGTGGGGTTTTTTTTGCTGTGTAGTACGAGAGTTGTAGATTGGAGGAGTTCAGAAAGAATTAAGATAAATAAAGAATTAATTTATAAGAACATAAATCGTACAAGAGAACATGTATAGCAAGAGTTATAGCATGAAAATGTAAATAACAGTTACTAAGGTCATATTATATACGAAAGAGGTTACAACGCAAATACGTTGTAACAATTATGGCTGTGAAGACTTTCCGTTTGAAGCAGCCGTGATTTAGGTAAAACTCAAACTTAAAAATAACTTTATTCATATAGGTAACCAAGTACACTTTGAACGTCAACAGAAAATATGTTAAATTGATTCTGAATTTACATTTACTACGCAGTTCGCAAGTCAAGGGCGTAGAGCGGGCAAGAAACTCTCTGCCACTCTTTTTTAGTAGCCAAGTTTTGAGTCATACAAAGGCAGTGCAGCCATAAATATCTGAACTGGTGTAATAAATGCGAAGGATTCGAGCAAAATAAGGGAACTTATAGTTTCATTGTAACACACAGAAGCCGTGTCTCTACGATGATGCGTGTGTTGGAATTGTTTGTGTGTATCATAATTCTACTACTACTGACCCAAGAGCGCACTGGCCAAAGCCGCCTGCTGCTGCTCAGCGTGCTGTAGGGTATGCCACGCCCCCGCTCCACCTGCGCCCGCCCCACCTCCGTCTAATGCGTACGCCTCTTCCACCATGGGCAGTCTGAAGAATATCATCACGGTTAGTCTTAGAATGGTTGGTTAGAATTGTTACGATAACTTTAATAAAAAAACTTTTTTACAAATAGAATTTTTGGAGAAAGAAAGATATATCGATCACTGGAACCAAAATATATATCACGCAAGACTTCTGAAATTTATTTGTACATGGAAAAAATATCATCAAAAACTTGTTTTTTATGGAGCACGCAAAATAATAATTGAATTTAAAAATAAATTAGTGTAAAATTATTTGTAAAGAAGTCGCTGATTATTAGATATACCTCATAGCTCTTAATCCAACCCGATACGCCAAATCCGGGTCAGTAGGCAACAGAGCCAGAAACAGGAACCTCGCGAAGGTATGCGCCGGAGCAGACCTGGGATGGACCTTGGTGCCGAGACAGGAGGAGGGTCCTCCCGCCAATAGGGCCCGCGCTACACGACCACACACACCCGCAGCTGCCTCACCCTCAACGCGCTGGAGCTGGCTTATTAATCGCTCTTCCTGTAATTAGAGCCACATCGTATAGGAACTGTGTTCTGTGTAGTATGTATCATAGTATTATTTTTAATAAGATCCTTAAGGTTAAGGCTTGGGACAAGACGAGATATATACAATTAAATAATGATAATGCTGATGGGCTATTATTGTTCGGAGCGCGAGGAAGCCTCATTGAATCTTGCCCGCTCTACGCCCTTGACTTGCGCACTAGTAAATGTAAATTTACAATTAATTTACCTCCTTTTTGACGTTCATAAGTGTACGTGTTTAACTATATGAATAAAGTTATTTTGAGTTTGAGTTAAACAATCGTAAAGGAAGTACGATTATATTTTTGTAAAAGAAATGGTAGGAGTCAAAAAGGTCCTCTTTTTGACGTAGAAGAAGCAGCAAAGAAGACGTAATGACAAGGATAGAGATAGAGGTGATAAAAGGAAAGTTTTGGTGGTTTGGCCATGTAGAAAGGATTAATGAGAAGCAGTTGATTGTGAAATCGTGTTAGGAAGGTTGGAAGGGCCAATTTAAAAGTGCCCATAACCCACTGGCATGCATGGTCATGAATGTGGATGTAGTGCGAGAAGTTTCTCAGGACCGTAGCTAGTGGAGATACTTTACATTCTTCTTCTTTCTATACTCTACCTTCGGGAAAACAAGCCATAATATAAATAAATAAATAGACCAACATGCCTCAAATTTATGCTATATGATATCTATATGTATGTTTTCTTGGCTATTTATATGTCTTCTGTTTACCCCCACCCGAATCAATAATTGCTACCATAGAATTCAGGCCCAGGACCCCAGCCTCCATGGATATAACCAATCATCAATACGAGGTAATAGTACTAATAAATTTAAATGGATTTTTGTAAAAATCACTCACCTGCTTACAATACCTCTCCTGCGCGTATAGTCCATTAGGCAGCATCCTTTGCATTCCAAGACCAAGCAGAGCGGCTTCTAACGCTAGGGCCAAATAGGTCTCTTCTGGGTTCTTACTGCCTGCTACCGGTACATGTTGATATCTATAAATTATTAATTATATATGGTATAAAAAGTATTCTATAAACAGTCTATTAAAAAGAGAGAGGACGCCCACCAGAAACCTGGGAAGGTGAAATAAACGAGATTGGACAATAGTAGTGAAGATGAGAGACAAATCGAAGAACCTGGAGTAGGCATAGTAAATAAACCACATGAAGTAATGATCGCAAATTAATAAAAATATTCAGTAACATAATACACGTATGAACGTCGAATAATTTTTGGATCGCAGAGCTAGTGATTCTAAATTCAGCAGTACTCAAAAATAAGTCGCGCTACAACCTTTTTAGGCCTGGGCCTATAGAATACCATGATCAATCTAATAGGCAAGAAGGTGATCAGCCTCCTGTGTCTGACACGGGAAGTTTGAGGTGAGCAAATTTCCTCACGATGTGTTCATTCACCGTTCGAGCGAATGTTAAATACGCGCAGAGAAAGAAAGTCAATTGGTGCACAGCTGGGGATGGAACCTAACGGATGCCCGCTGGAGCCACTAGGTCAACACTGCTCAAACTAAGCGTAAAAGGGGCGCGAAGAAGAAGAGTTTTGTTTCAGAGATGATTGTAAGCTGCAATTACTATGCTCGACTATTGAAGCAATAAATCTTAAAGAAACTTATCATGACGAGGCTTACCGAGGTGGAAGTCCGGTGTTGGGCTCCTCATCGATATAGGTGTGAAGTCGCGGCGATGCCCGTTGATCGTCCGGCGCCAGGCACGCATCAGCCAGACATTCGTACACGCACCAGATGGCCTCCAACGTCCAGCCCGTCCAACACCTACTGTCTATGGATAATAAATGTGTAAAGATTGTTACGAGGTAGTAAGTCTTTGGTACAAAACGCATACCACACCATAACATTTAGAGAAATTCTTTAAAAAAATCAATACAATTCAGTGAGAATTTGAGAAACCTCTGGAATTTCAGAACTGATTTAATAAACCCCTACAAAATTTAGATTACGTTGAAGGAATAACAAAAAGAATTTTTTTTAATAAGCTCTGGTATATATGGACTTTGGACTTTAGATAGAAATTAATATACTTTAGAAATGCTAATCGCAGCTTTGTTGTCGAGTAAGCCCACAACGAAAGTCACAATAAATCATTGACCGAAAATTTTCTCGCGTTAGGTTCATTTTCACAAGTAACAAGAGTTTTAGCCGCCAAAATTCATAAAAAGAAAAAAAAAAAGAAATGACAAATGAATATTGCATTCATTTGTCATTTCTTTTTTTTTTGAATTTTATGAATTTTAACCTCTAAGGTTACCAAAGTGTTCTAAAATTGAAATTCAAAAAGTTTTTGTGAGCAATGTTTCTAACTGGCCCGTTCTAAACATTTTCAGTGTTACCCACGTATAATCATTTAATTACCTAAAAGAGATCAACAATGAATAGTTACCTTTTCCAATACATCGGTGCGTATGCGATAGCGCGCACGTGTCCGTATTCGATAAGCACGTGCCCGCGTCCATATGAGCGCAAATCATCGACAACTTCACTCTATCACATTGTCCGCCGCACGATTCGCTGCCACATTCCCTACTCGAGTTGTTACTGGAGTTAGAGTTGGTGGAATTACTACTCCCTGACGCCTCCCCTCCACCCGCGTCTAGCCATCTTTGTTGCGCTACTTCCTAAAAAATAATAAAGTAATTCTTTTCAGACATTGATACGATTACGAGAACCATGGTTTTTTTTGTATTAAACGTGTTTTTTTAAACTAAAGAGTTGATAAGGAATTTCAAATGTGTACTGCGGCGTAGTCCTTCAGGTACCAAGGTAAAACTCGTTAGTGGGTTTTTTTGTAGTTTAGTTTACATATATTAAGCAAACATAATTAATAATAAAACTAAATTGACTTTCAAATAATAACATTTAAATTATTTTGATAGTATATATGAAAAACGCAAAAAATAATGGTTGATAAGCAGAGAAATGTGAAATGCAAGTCAATGCAACATTAACTTTAATGACGCCATTACGTTAAAAATTCCAAAGCGCAATATTTCTTTTAATTTGCATTAAAATATGTTAACTGAAGTTGGTCTAATATATTATGAATGAGAATTATAATATATACCTGTCGATGTCTCATGGCCCTCGCAGCGGCAACAGCAAGTCTAAGAGCGGCGGGCGCGCGCCCATGGGCACGTAAGGCCTCTATTCTGGCGCCCACTACTGGTAAATGTTCTGAAATAATTACCTTAATTAGTTATAGTATAATTATTCAATATTTATCACAAAATTATTTATTAAACATAATATTTATAACTTAATAAAATTTGTAAATTTTCCGTCCGTAAAAATATAATACTTTTATTAGTATGTAGCGATATTTGCATTCTAACGATGACGTCATGCCCTGAAACGCGTTAACTACTAGATTATGAACTACCTTTAATACTTTATGCATTATTTAAGTTCAATTCCAGAAAAAAAACAACAATTGTTTCCTGTTTGCAGGCACAGAAGACTGTTGTAGATATACTCAGTGTTATACGTAATATTACGTAACGCCGATCGCTAAGGTATACATTTATACGTACGCACAGATTAAGATTTTGTTTACAATTTTTCTATAGATTAATGAGTAATCATACCATGCCATAAAGGTTGGCCAATTTCGTTGAATTTGGGGTAACACTGAAGGGTGGTGGATGCGCTGGAGGCACCGGCTTTGTCCAGTTTATCTGGGTCACAGTACTCATCTGAACTGAGGATGTTCTTGAGGTGATCATTTTCCCATGAAATATCTACAGCGTCCAGTGCTCTGTGAACATAAATTACATTTTTATTTATTTAAAGAAATCTGTAAATAGTCATATGATCGTTAGTTAATTTAGGTTTAAAATTTAATAGGATACAGCAGTTCGCCCAGTGGCTTCAGCGTGCGACTGTCAACTCTGAGCGATACTACGTGTAAAATGGATTCTCTAAAGTAAAGAAACTAGAGTAAGATATTATTTACAACAGTGCAGTTTGACGCATCGATTTTACAACATGCATTGTGTATGATAGTAATAACTTCTTAGACTCTTAGCTCGTTCACAGATATCAAGAAATGCTAGAAGTGACTTTTTTTACTTAATCTAAATTTTATTCAAATTTATATTGAATATTTATGATATTTTTTACACAATACACTAATGCAGTAATATAGGAAATCGCATGGTATTCTCTTAAAACACTGTGTTTAACAATTCAAAAACTAGCAACACGAATTAAATAAACTTATTTACTTTAATTTATTAACACCATAATTGAAAAAGGGTACGCAAAACTAATTATGGAATTAATAAATCATTATAAATTTAACACTACAGAAATATACTTGAGAACTCTCCGTGTTATATAGCGGGACAGAAATAACGTGTAGATAAAAATAATCAACTCAACTTACTTATGAAACACCGTCCGTGGTGTGAGTGGTTGTGATCTTTGATTGTGTAGCCTTAACCGTTTGCTTGCTCTTCTATATTCACGTTCATAGCTAGAGAATAGAAAATACGCTTTTAAAATCACATATGATTAATGCAAGAAGGGCTCGGAGTTCAAGAATTCGCTGTCCAGAGAATGCTCGCGTATCGTGTCGAATGAGAGACCGTATGAAAGTCTCAATGATCCGAGCTTGTCGAATTTCTAATGAGTGTGACAAATTATGAATGACACATCAAGTACATCATCAAAACTTTTGTACAAATACTAGCGGACCCGAACGACGTGGTATACGCCTTAAATAAAACAAAACAAAATGTAGATCTAAACCATAATCGATATTTCTTGGTCACAAAAATATCGGATTATTTTTATATTACATACACATGCACAGAAGATTAATGTATATAAAGGATACTTTGTTACGGAATTGGTTCTAGGGAAAGGTTAGTAGGTAAGGAAAGGAAGTACCCTAATACCATCGTTAGCGATGCTGAACAGTTCATACCTGTTGTGATAATGGAAATATTAAAGACTACTTACAATTTGCAGTAACGTATGTAAAAAATATTTACTTATTTGGTCTAGATTCTTCATCGGAGCTTTCAGAGTGGGAATGGACTTCTCTTCTCTGACGTTCTCTATGCCTGAAGAAAATATTAGAAATCTATAAACTCATGTAATAAAATATTTAATAACAACAAATCTTTGAGAAAACGCATGAATGCCGCCAAAACCGACATAACTGCTAAAGTGCGTGTTGCCACAGATAAACCAAAATTTTACCATAATATAGAGGTCACATTCATGTCAAAATAATTAATAGATTTTTTAACTTAAGAGATTGCTTATGTATGTGTTTCGTGTAAATACAATTTAAAGAATGTTGTGAAATTAAATATCTATTTACTTGTTTAGTGTTGCATTTATCGAATACGTCATTATGTATTTGGTTAAAAATGAAAAGTACCTGTCCCTCTCTTCCCTTTCCCTCAATCTCTCCCTGTCCCTCTCTTCCCTTCTCTCTCTATCTCTATCTCTGTGATCTCTGTCGCGATCTCTTTCATTTCTCTCCCTTTCTCTCGCGTACTGAAATACGAATAACATAACAATAATGTCAGAGAACACCAAACTTCCACTAATATTAAATTAGCTCAAATGGTAGAAAAAATATGTCTTAGAACAATTCTCAGCTCCGAAATTTTATTGTCGATTAGCATTTAAGAAGGTATGTAACCAAAAGACTACTTCTCGTTAACTTAACTTTTAAAATTTTCATTGACATGTGTTACTATAATAATAATTATAAGGTACTAGAGTAAACTCATAATGTTTAGTTATTGTCAAATAAGCTCATACGAAGTATAAATAAACGTAATACTATTGACACTCACCAAGGGAAACGACCTATAATCGGGATCCTCTGTGGGGCAGACTTCCACAGCAGACCATTTTTCTAACAGTTTCCTCCACTGTGTCCTATAGCACTCATTGCTACCCGGGTCCAGCACTATGCTGACCCATAAGGCACCCAATTGTTCCCACAGTTGTCTGCATTTCTCTGTCATGGGGGTATTCTGATTCCGCCACAACAGAAGCCGAGGGTCTGATAGGAACTGCTCCGTCATCAACATAAGCATGCGTGGACCGTTCGAGTCTTGCGCACGGAGCATCTCCCTGACCTGAAATGTTTGATTATAATGATTTTAATTAGCTATATTATTGTGGCCTAGTGGCTTCAGCGTGCGACTCTCATTACTGAGGTCGAAGGTTCGCACCTCGGCTATGCACCAATGGACTTTCTTTCTATGTGCGCATTGAACATTCAATCGAACGCCGTAGGAAAACATCGTGAGAAAACCTTCGCCTCAGACCCAAAACATCGATGGCGGATGTTAGGAAGATTATATTGATAAATGATCATGAAACAGATGCAAAAATCTGAGGCTTAGACCTAAAATGTCTGTAGCGCCACTGATTATTATTATATTATTGAATTATTCACGACGTTGTAAAAATATTTAATGTGCTCTACATTTTACTTACTTATTTTTGTATTTTACATCTCAACCAGACCAAAACGACTTTTAAAAGTCTAAATAAAGGCATTGTTATAATTAAAACTCACTTGTAATTTAATTGAAGGAATATAAGGATAAGACTGAATGTTCTGCCTGAACTGAAAAGAAGTCTTAGTCCATGTCTAATGATCGCGAAATAATTAATTCGTAAAATTCGGAATATGATTTGTGTTTGAAAATAAATTACTTGTAAATTAAAATAATATAATGTACGCTTACCTTCGAAAATAAGGAGTTTAATTGCTTGTTTGCGTTATAATATGTTCCCTGTAGTAAATATGCCCGCACTTGTTCGCAAACCTGGAATTAAAATATAGAGAAATTACTCATAATATTCAATATTTATTTATTTTAAACTTATTTTCTACCATCACAGAGTACCGTAATTCGAAGGAAAAAATCTTAAATCTTCCTATAACAAATAATCAACATACATGACAATATGTTTTACATAATACGCATAGTATTCACACGTTTGAACTATACACATACGTAGAAACATAGACCCAGAGTACAGAGTACATACTTTACAAGATATCTCATAACACATCAAAATAACATTCGATAATATACAGCGCTTCAAAGATAAATAAGTTCAGAACAATTCATAAATTTAAACGTAAAGACAAATAAAAAAAAATTATAATGAAAATGTTATTGTTGAAAATAGTGAGAAATTGTATATTTTTTATTAATGATGTGTTATTTATAAACTCCAATGTTTGTTAGTAATTGCTGAACTAAATAAATATTAGTTTTACACAACAAACATGTCTGTTTTGTTTTCGTAAATGTCCACCATAATATTTATCTTTGAAATGATCGTAATTATTTTTTGTTAAACATTTGAATGAAAAACTCTTTATATACAGAACTGGACAGACGTTTGGCCTCAATCCCGTCTGATGTTAAGTTAGATGTGGCCTATTGCAGGGTACGCCTGTCCTGGAGGTGCCTATCTAACCGCCCCTTAAGTAGTTTCAATACATACTCTTAAAATGTAACACGTTTTTTGGTTACGATGTGCATTTGTTTATTTTACAGTTAACTTCCACAACTTTTAAAACTATTATTATTAAATATGTAGTTTCGGAAATATATTCCGAGTTTAAAGTTCGGATATATGTCTTGACTGAGTCACTATTCATTATAAAATTTTTGCCATTATACCTGAATCTCGTCCAAATGCCAAGCATGATGTGCGTCAGGCGGGGGTCCCGCTGTTGGATCAGGTGCCCCACAGATCCTGTTGATAGCTGATCGCGCCTGCAGCACTTCATCAGCCAACTTCTGCGCGGTCGGCAGTACCTCCGTGTGATGTTCCGCTATTAAATACTGTACAAACTTCTGGAGCTGCTGCCGATCCATCTGCAGTAGGGTTTCTGTAAGTTAAACCGAAATATTGTGTGTTTTAGCTCTCACTAAAGGACGCATTCATTAAAACAAAACACGATCGAAAATGTCACAGACCACGTTTAAATGTTAAATTCACAGATAAATTATAATATACCATATCGTAAATATACGTCTGAAAAGTTATTAGTACTTTAGTTCGGTTCCAGTATTAATAGAGTTAATAATAATCACATCATTAAATTAAATTACGGCCGCCCTTTGTATAAAATATATATTATACTTTAATGCATTGAAATTTTTGACATTGATACATTGTTTGGACAGTGAGTCTTCCGCGAAAATAATATGTTCTGTTAATTATCTAGACTATTGAGTGAAACATTAATAACACGTCCTTAAAAATAACTGTTCTTATTGAGGTTTTACAGTAAAACGATTATTTTGAATATAATCAGACGTGAGACATTACATTTAAGTGATACCGTCCTTTACGTGTCAAAATTACAAAATAAGTTCACTGCCCGTTTTATAAAGCTTGTATACCTGATATGGGAACTCGCAGCCTCACTGAATCCGCATTTCTTATGCGGTACAGGGCCAAGGCGACTACATGCTGACACCAAAAGATGTCGCGCGCTTCGCAACTGCATGTTACGCCAGTTATCTTGCACCTAGAAAAGTTTTAAGGGTTTCGTGTAACAATGTATTGTACACCATGTAACATTTCATACCAATGTTGAATAAAAATTAATCAGTGGCGCTACAACATTTCTAGGTCTGGGCCTCAGAACCTATTTCAAGTTTATTTATCAATCTAATAGGCATATTAGACTTTTTGGATCTAAAACAAGCCGGTTTCCTCACGATGTTTTCCTTCACCATTCGAGCAATCTTAAATGCGCAAATAGAAAGTCCATTGGTGCACAGTCGGGGATCGAACCTACTCCCTCACGCTAATACTGCTTTCAAAAAACAGTTATAGTCTTACGTAAGTTACTGTTTTTGCTTAAGTTAAAGTTTATGTAGTAGTTTATTTGATAATTATTATAGTGCATTTGCGAAAATGATACAACTACTATTTACGCACTACGATTTTCGGATGACGTTAAAAGCTTTTAGTTCGTTTATTTGTTTGGTTTAAGATAACTTGAAATTAATTAAAAATCACGTCATACTCAGTTTATAGTTGAATTTAAAGAATCAATATGTTCTTTTGTACAGTGCATGTGGATATTTTTATTATAATTGTTTTAAAATATTTGTATTATAATTATAAACAGAAATATCGTGGCAATGAGGAGTTATCCTCGAAAAATTATACACCTAAACCTTCCTCATGAATCATTCAGATATTGATGAAAGCCACAATAAATTCCGTGCCGTAGGCATTATTATCAAACTCAACTTTTCTATATATCTCATTGTTACGACAGCGTTCGTAAGAAACCTTTTCGTTCGTCCGTTTTTCGTTCGACTTACTTTGCAAATCTGTCTACCGCTATTATTTTTCATTGTTCGGGATAACGTATAGCATATTGCACTCACAGATTAGGTGGCATCCCATTGGTAGTCACAAAATCCGGTCAGTAGAACCATATTATCCCCTACTACCTCACAAACTTTACCTCTTTATAAGTAGAGAAGTATAAACTAGGTATTCTAAATGTCATCATTAAAGTAATAACTTTATAATTAAACTGTACTAAAGAAGTATTAAGAGTTTCGTAAACAAAATGTCTATTATACGACCTCAATTTTAAACCAACTTCGAGAAGTCAAAGAAACCATCAAAGCTTTCAATGCTATGGAGGCATGAAATTACTTTCTATAATTTCGGTTCCTTTATTTAGAGCTGGTTCAATAAAGGACACAATCGTTTACGATCTCCAAGGTGACAAAGTTTCGGATTACAATAGATAGTAGAATCCTCGATAATAAAAGAACTACGTCCTGGCTCCAACAATGCCTTTAATAGCGGTTTCTTCTGCTGTATTGCGTCAGAAATCATGTTGATTTAACTTATGATAAATCATATAAGGTATAATTATAAGAAAATAGAAGATTTAATGGTATTTTATAAGGTAAAATCTCATTTATTTTGTAAATGCAAAACCATAATTTATAGTTATTGCTTCCTCCTTTGAAGATCTTATGCTTTATAAGGTGTTAATACGTCATTAGGTATATACCGTCGTAATCAATTACCTCAAATATTTTTTTTTCTTCTTTTTCCTTTTTATGTACATTTTTCTCCGCATAGAATCTAAACGTACTAAAATAAAGAATAAATAAAAAGATACTCGAATTGATCCGTCTTTGAGTTTTGTGCTTGGCAACATATTCTTATTATTTATATATATATATATATATATATATATATATAATTATTCAGTACAAATCTACATATCGACTAAAATATTAACCATAAATTCAAATACCTGTCAAATGAAACTGTAACTCTATATAGTCTTTCTGGTTCAGCTGAACAGGGGCTGATGGCCGCTGGTGCTCGCACTACTCCACTCAAATGAAAACCTGGAAATAACAAACAATAACTTTAAAATAGCAGTTACTCAAGGTACAGTTTTAAGGCCCATAAGATACAAATATTCCAGATTTTACAGAAGTAAACTGTTAAAGTTTTTAATACACACACAATAAAAGTTATTAGAAGTAATAAAAATGATAATAAATAATGCCGATAAGCGATGAATGACTACACCAATGATTTGACAATTGACAATCGCAACCATAGACAAGCTTATAGAATATAGACCATGTGGGAGAGATCTTAAAAGTGGTGTTGGCCTAGGAGTTCAAGCGTGCGACCCTCATCCCTGGTCGTGCATTCGAATAACGGCTGTGCACCAATGAGTTTGTCTTTCTATTTGCACTTGCTCCTACGGTGAAGGCAAACAACGCGAGGAAACCGGCATTTCTCACAGTCAATCGTTGACATGTGTCAAACACAGAAGGTTGATCACCCGAGGATGTAATCTGAGGCCAAAACCTCGAATTATTACACTGAAATATGATTAAAGATCATTCGGTATTTAATAATGACTTAACAACAAAACGTTTAGGACTATTCAAACGGAAACTAGAGCAGATTTTATCGAACATTCAAAGGTTAGCTTCACTTTCAAAAGTCAATTCCCAGGTCGGTCTTGTGTAAGAATAATTGCTCTAAAATGTCAGCCATATAATTTGGCCCAAGTCATTGCCCAAGGATAGGGTGCTTTTGTTACCGAAGCCCTAAATGAGCGATGGAGCATTACGAAGTTAAACGTGGCAATTAGTGCGTATTTTACTATTTTAGGCCTATTCACTAAACGAAATAATACGCGAGCATTTTACTTTTGACTTGCTGTAAAATTGGAAGTCATACATGTATTCTACATACACTGTGTAGTATGTACTAGTCATACGTTGCGTATGTAGATTATAAAAATAATTAAAAAACGAGTACATTTGTCGTGTGTTTTTGTGTTATGCGTAAGACTACCACGAAATATACCTACTTTCCTATGAAGAAAATCTATACATTATTAAATAGAAAATCGAAGATATGTCACTCGATAATTAATCAGGCTTAGTCGTAGCAAAGTATAAAACTGTAATATTTATAAAAAGCGCAAAAAAATTGTAATACAATTTCCGATTACAATCGCTTCGATTATAATTTCTTTGACGTTTAGTTTCAACTTCCTGTTGTGTATTGGTGATTTCTTTTTAAGATTAAGAATATTTTGCTTAGATCAATTATAAGTTATTTTTAGTTATCAATTCGTAATTCACAAATGGCACAGATTATTAAACTATAAATTAATGTAAATAAATTCCAGATCCAACAAAACGTAGACAGATAAATCATACTCTTAATACAAATGTTTGCAACTTCTACATACGAAAACAAAATTATATTTAGTAATAAATGAATACTTAAAAACAAATGAAAAAAATGAATTAACGTCAGAAGTATACGTATGTGAAAACGTGATCCGATTTAATTGAACACTCAAGTTACATATAAAAAACGTTAAAAATATATTTGGCAACCGAGACGGAAGCGAACTGGCACTTGAGAAAAAGGCAGGTTATGAAGAAAAAGTTAAAAAATGGCGGCCATAGCCGCAGCTGCGATATTGCATCGCGACGAATGTTGATTTGTTATCGTATACGTTCAATACAGCTGAGTACACAATCTGTGTTGGAGTAAAATCGGTTTTAGGTCCTTGTAATAAGATACAATAAACCTTGGGAACCGACACGCAGGGCTGGCTAATCGGTACATACGCTTCGATAAGATTTTGATTGGAATCACTTATTTTTACAGCTGTGGTTTGCGGTTACAATTTGTGGATTTCAATTTTTCTCACAACTAGTCACAAGATTTTTGTTCCGCCATTTTTGTAACTTGACATAAACAGGCCCGCTATTCTGTAAAATCCAAAACAGATTCCGACGTTATTGTATGTAATTTAAATGAAGAAATCCTTCAAAATGGCTTCGTCGGTACACTGTAACTTTCGATAGCGAATGAGATTCCGACGTGTTTGAATGGAAATTTAATACTACTTTCATGAGCTGTCAAACTATTTTTTCTGTATGAAATTGGACACATTTGACAGCGCTCAAGGAGACTGTGCCTTGATATACGATGAAGAATATGGAATTCAATAAACGTAGCGCACGCCTTTGGAATCTCGTGGTAGAAATCCTCAATATGGAATTTGGAATCAATCACTATTATCATTATTACAGAGTAACGGCGCAGGGCTGCACATCGCTTACATTTCTATCATAGTATCGACTATCGATCCAAGACAAGATTGTGACTCGAGATACGTTTAAGAATACGAGCGTAATTTACCTTTTAATATATTCCTATATAAACCTATATTAAATATTAAAGCAAGATTTAAACATTCTACCAGTATTTATTTATTAGTACCAGTAAGTATTTATTTAAATAGCGTTTATTATAAAAGAGGACACATCCATACTCAGAGTCGCTTGATTAAAACTAATGGTTACGTATGTTTAGAAATAGTGATTATTTTTAAATAATTACGCATCAAATTTAGTTTTTTGCCAAAAATAACTAGTGGGTCTAATATCAAAGAAAATAAAAATCTAATAATACTTAAAAAGCTTCTACAATTCCTTTTAATGGATCTCGCTGTTGGCTTGTCAGCTGACAGCTCAGCTCGGCCAGAATGGGCGCTGTCCCGCGACTAGAGCAAGGGTTTCTTCCTGCGACACCTCTAGGTGGGTTTATACCTGTATGTATTATTTATCATCATAAAATATGTTAATGGAATGTGTCTGTTTGCCTGAAAGGCCTTGACAGGTCAGCTCGGACTGTTTTATCTAATCGGGCGCGACTAGTATCAAGACATAACATAGTTTTTTTGTTGAATGGAATCCCACTATCGGCTTTAACGGTGGTATTTATAGCCCAGTTGAAAGAAGAAGCCAGCTGATGTTTGGCAAGCGCAGTGCGGTTTTTTTTTGAGAATGGAATCTCGCTGTTGGCCTTAAGGGCCTTTACAGCTCAGCTCGGGCTGTTTTGGCGAGCGTAGCTCGGCCAGAATGGCGTTTTTATCCCGCGGCTAGCGCAAGGGCGTCTCCTGTGAGACTCGAACCTCGGCTTGGGCCGTCGCGGGATGGTCAATCGCCTGAAGGGCAGGACGGAAGCTCACTGGAGTGAGCGAAGTACGAAGTAAAGGTCCTCGCCTTCCCCGGTGAAGGCAGTTTTTTACACTAATCTGTGATTGGCTATTTTTATTATTAATATTGGCGCGGGCGGCTCGCAGTGAGGACAAAACAATCAATATAGACACGTACTTGATAAATTAACCTACCAATAAATATAATTTAATTGACTCCAACTGCCCAAAGTTTACAAAGTTTTACCCTTGCCTTCAAAATATTGACGAAATTATTATAAGTTTTTTTTATTAATATTCGGCTTCATCTGAATGATTGAGCGAATGAGTATATTTCATAACAAAGTGTGTTTTTCTTACGACCTTCTTCAATATTCAGGTCAGTGGCTAGGTCAAGGCAGCCATTGTGTGACTGGAGACATACTTTAATTACATTCGTTGTTATGTATATTACGTTCGCGTGAGACTATAAAAGACAATATTATACAATGATATCGGGAATAGTATAAACTAAGGAATTAAATTAATTCTAATTTACCACGATTATTCAGTAGTAGACTGATCAATTTAAAAGCGTAGTGGTAAAAGCTAATCTGCGAATCTATAAATAACTATTAAGTTATAGATTTTTTCATTATGTTTCTCATGCCATATATTTATGTGTAAATGTGTCCACCATACACTATAGAAATGTTATTATGTGATGTTTCGCGCTATAAATATGACAAAGAATATTTTGTACAGGTATTTGTAACGAACAAGCGTGTAGACTTTGCTTCGTAGGTTACGTCATCGGTTGAATACTCTTTAGATTATGTCCGTCAAGGATAATGTAGGGTTTTAATTGGGAACGAAGTTCTCAAATTCGTTCAGTGGTTTTGGAGCGTTTTTAATGCAAACAAATAATCCAATTAAATATAAACTCAATAACTACTGAGACAATTTCAAGTTAGCCTAGCGGCTTCATCGTACGACTCTCATCCCTGATACGACCTCAGGTTCGAGCCCAAGCTGTGCACTTTCTATATGCGCATTTAACATTCGCTCTCCAACGGTGAAGGAAAATATCGTGAGGAAACCGACTTGCCTTAGACCCAAAAAGTCGATGGCTATTGGATTGACAAATAATCAAGCAATAGATCGAGAAATCTCAGGCCCCTAGAAAGGTTGTAGCGCCACTGATTTTTCCTAAGTATATAGACATAAGTATATATATAGAAGTAATGTAACAAAATCATGTGTTACATAGATCATTAGATATTTAAGTTAAAATTTACGCCGCTGTAATAATAAGTTTAAATAAAAAAATGAGCAATAAATACAAATTTATTATAATTAAATCCGATTTAAGCCAGTTCGGGACTTTAGAAAGTTGAATTTAAATAAGGACTACTTTCTCGTATGTTTGTTAATACTATCATATTTCACAAGTAAATTTGGATCAATACTTATTTTTATCGACTGAGACATACTTAAAAAATTCATTTTTAATCCTTCAAAATTTCGGAATTTGTTTCTGAACGGACATACATATATTACAGTCAGTCGGGGAAAGGAGAGGAAGTACGGAGGGGGAAGAGACCAAAGGGCAGTCCGACGGATAGTCCAGGTATCACTAAACCTGAGCACTAAGGTGTCTAAAACTAATTAGATAGCTGGAATCGATGGATCGGCAGTGTAGCAGTACAGTAGCTAGTAGATCTGCCACAATGGGGTCGGAAGCATATAGATGCTCAGCAATAAGCAAGTGATCAGAAAAGCAGTACATTACAGTCTACCAGAACTTAATTGTCCTGAATAAACTATTAGAAACGAATTTAGCTTTATAGTGCAGCTACGGAATTATAATTGTTAGTTCTGCTATCTTCTCTTGTAGTACCCAATGATGCATTCTCGACATGCAATTCGACTTAGGGTCCAGAAAGAAAAGAGCGTACCAATTCTTGAAAGGCCGGCAACGCACTTGCGAGCCTTCTGGCAATGTCCATGGGCGGCGGTATCGCTTCACATCAGGTGAGCCTCTTACCCGTTTGCCTGCTATTACATAAAAAAAAACACAATATCGTCATACGAACATTCAAAATTTCGAAAATCATTTAAATACAATTTGTAGAATTGATACCTATAAAATTGGTCTCTAAATCCGGTTAAAACCAGAAATATTAAAATAAATGTCGTAAATTTGGCCTTATAACAGTGGCGTGGGCACCGCCATTCTTTTTTATTTACGATTATACTCGCATCAAGTCATTATAACTTTTGTGCGCGACTGTGTTGTGAATTCTAATTTTGTTAGACTCCGCTCTTTATTGTTCGGTTTTTATTGTTCTTTGTTGTAGAAATTTGTGGTTATTGGCCTTGTTTTACAACGATGTTATACACCGTGACAAATATAATATGTAGATGACTTAACAGACTTTATAATTCAAATCGCTCCGATTTTAAAGGGAGTATATTTGATACTGCTGTTAAGAATTTGGCACATAAATACTTTGTTTTACGTAATAATGAGAATGAAAACGAATTTGATACATATCTAGTTCCTATAACAGATGTCCCACTTTCAACCTATGCCCGAGCCTTTGCATGAGTGCGTCTAAGTAACCGGTTTGTTTACATTAATCACCGGCCGTTGTGTGCGACGCCGTGATCAATGTGTGAGTCATATCTTTACGTCACTTTGTTTACATCGGCACTAGTGTGCGTGCCACCGCTACAGGGATTGCTTCACGGAGGGACGTCACGCGCGCACGTGCGCGTGTAGGTGTGTTCGCATGAGTCGTGACGTCACAGAGCGTTTCGTCACGCGTTTTACTGTGTGCGTGAGGCGAAATAACCTCTGTGCCATTGTGTGCGTTCAGGCCAAGCCAATGTTACATTTTTGTGACCTTAACCGTCGTATTGCAAGACTTGTCCTTACGTAATTGTCGTATTCCTATTATAGACATCATTACTCAATTGAATTCGACATTTTCATTCAATTTTAAATTGAATCTTCTAGAAGGAAGACGGTAAGTTTATATTGCTACCATCGAACAATTTCTATAGATACAGAGTTATTATTATTTCGTATTTTTCATAGATATATAATCAATTAATAACTTATACATAATGCGCTTACATTTAACAATTATAACCTATGTTTTTCTATAACTAGATTACAAAATCCAGTTTTATGCAACATGTTTTAAATACACTACATAAATGCAACATACTTTAGTAATAAGTTACTAATGGTGATGACACGAGGCACACCTGCTGCTTCACAGGTGTTTCGAATGTATCAACAAAGTGTTTGACCCTTCGTTGCTTCCACCCTAAGGGTAATATACCAAACAAAGTAACTTTAATATAACTTCCGCACACAGGTTTACATGTAGGTGTAACTCATAGGTTTTTGTACACAAGAGTTACTCCTTAGTCTGGCCATAAATACTGTTACAATTTAAAATTAACTAAATTTTACATTTGAATTTGGAATCTGTCATTTTTATATGATTGTTCATTAAGTTTTGTCATTTTGGCGCCAATACATTGTACAATATTTTGCGATATTAAAATGGAGTGTGGTGATAAAGAGAACCGAATCGCTGTGATTGCATTACACAAAGTAGGTATGGAGCCAAATGCAATTACATCTATATGTCCAGTTTTCACTCGTGGGAAAAAAATTTGGGGCCCGTCCCCAACTTTTTTTGATTGTTCGGTCACTCTCTTACTGACTCGTTCAGGTCCTCACAAGCCATGGTTGTTTATGTTTCGGGGTATACCCTACAGGGTTGCCAGGAGGGAAGCAACCCCCATTTGTCATGAGTGTGGTTGCAGAATGAATTTAGAGGTTTGTGTGGCGTGGAGCTCTGAACGTTGCTCCGTAACCGCCACCTGATTCCATTAGGATTGGATGTGTCGCTTCCCGTCATAGTGAAAGCTATGGTAGAGGCTGACAGCAACAGCCCATGGAACACTTTCAAAGCGTTCTGTAAGGCCGTCGTAACACTTAAAGAGACATTTCTAACAAAAAAATATTAATTTTGAATAAAAACCTTAAGGCGGAACCGCAGGCACAGCTAGTACATTATATAATAGGATATTAAGGTAAAAGGATAGAATTTGTGAAGGAAATTACGCGGTAAATGACGCAGATGACATTCGGCAGTTAAGTCATTAAAATGACATCTGTAAAAGGTTTTTGTAATTTTAATAACATAAAATAATAGTAAGTAATTTTAACAACATAAATCTTTTTGACGAGAATTTAAAACGAATTTTAATCTGACTAATCTTTGTACAGACGTAGTATTGATGTCCATCTTCTATTTTGTTTCTTAAGTCTCGCTCTCGATCTCGCTGTCAAATTTGCCAAACTTCATACAACAGAAAAGTGACAATTGACAGCTCTTGTATATATTTTGGTCTGTTTCACTAAGCTACTAACCATAAAGATATTGTTAAAAGTAAAAACGTAAACGTGTCAGCTGTCAGTTTACACAGACTATACACGTATAATGCAAAACAAGTAAAATTAAAATGATAATATGCAAACAACCGCCCACATTCACATTAAATATCCGGACTGAAGGGAAGTGGAGCCGAGTGCATTTACATGTATGCGGGGCATATGGGATGTAAATATATTCGGTTTCGTTATAACGTCCATTGTCTGGTACTGATTATGTCGTTAACTGCTATATGCCAGTTAAAAAATAGCGTTCGATGACTATGTTTTAATATAACTGTGTGTTGACGGTACTTTGAAGGATTCAAAATTTCCCGCTCTGCATTCGCTTATTCAGAAACAATTATTAGAATAATAATTTAGACATCGAATACCATTTAACGTGTATTCATTGTCTTTAGTACAAATATAGTTATCGAATCAGTGACATGACTAATATAGGATTAAATTAAATATTCTATCTAATACATTTTTGACGTACGGAAGTCAAAATTAGCGCTAAATCTAGTTTCTGAATATCGCTCTTGGAGCGAATTTTCATCACTCTCAAAATGAAGTATGACTTCCGCTTGTCAAAGTACAATACATTTTTGACGAACGAGAGTCACGCTTAGCGCTATCTCGTTTCTAAATAACACTCTCAAAGCGAATTATGACTCCCGTTTGTCAAAATACAATACACTTTTGACATACGGCAGTCACGCGTACACCTTAAGCTAGGCAACAGTGAACGTTGAACGCTCGTAACTTTCAAAATTATAAACACTGAATCATAATGTTTTCACTTATACCACTCATGGCCAGGGTCGCTTATACAAAGATATTCGGTACCTTGTAAGTATGTCATCCAAGTAATTGAAGCCTTTTTATCATGTATTGTATCTTTTGTATTGTAAATAACCAATTGAGTTCGCAAGGCGCTATTGTGTGAATACAATGTAACTATTCTTTCTTCATAATGGTGATTTGTCCGAAATTGAACATTTATTAGATTCTACTGATACGTATTGGAATACAGATAAGGCAAGATCAAAATATATTGTATTAGCCTGTGGCGTGAAAAGAGAAGAGAATTTCGAAATTTAATTTCTTAATGAAATAGGCAGGCCGCACTGTGAGCCATAAAACATCATAGACACCATAGAGTTGCCGGCGTTTGCTGGAAAAGTAAGCTCGTTTTTAGCTACTCTACACGACACCACAGCTCGCTAGCAAAAGAAGGGTTGTATATCTCAAAATGTACTGGATAAATGTAGAATCTGTAGATTGCATTGCATGGTTTTATTTTTATTAAAATTGTATTGACGATTTATATATATTTCTACTCGACATGTGATATGTTATGCATGATTAATTTGTCACGTAATGTGTCGTTCGTAGATATCACAGGATAGATTTAATTTTTAATCGTCTTTTGTTTCAGAAATAACTCATTCAACGGCATTTAAGAGATTGTCGTTGTACTGACCCTGTTGACGATTCATTGGTATTTTGAGGCAAGATTTCGTATTTCCGTCGCGACACCACAGCCTGCATTTAAAAGCTAAACAGTTATTAGTATTTAAGAGATAATTTTACGTACAAACGCCTTTGACCCTATGTACTTATATTTACACAATTTGGGACGTACGTAATATAAGTACATACCATACAAATGAAGGTATCTCACAAACACCAGCTCTGTCAACATTTGCTAACAGATACCGCGTCGCTCTTTGTTTTACTCGTATTTACAAAATTCTTGAGCTGTTGCATTTGTGAGAACTTGTATGAGAATGGCTGCTTTAGCCAGAAATGTATTTGCTATAATGGTTCTTACTTGGAATCTTAAGATACCTTTAAATAAGTCCGTGTCATAAAGAACTACCCTATCAATCCCGGTAGGTAGACTGCCTTGGTGGGATGCAGTTGTCAAGGACCCCGAAACAATAGGGATTCGAAGTTGGACGCAAGAGTTATGAAATAAGCGATGGCGAAAGGAGGCTTAAGGAGGCAAAGGCCCACAAGGGGCTGTATAGCTATTGATGATGATGAAGAACAGCCAGTTATGACTCGTCTTAGTTATTTTCAATTTAATTCTCTTTGGATATTTAATGATATATGTAGGAAGTTATCCACTCCACAAGATGTTTTCTTTTGCGAACTAGCGAACTGTGGAATCAGCCTTCAATTGTTAAAACAGATCATACTCTCAAAGGCTAAAATGGGTGTCCATAGGCAGCGATTACTACCATTTTTAAGCGACCTAGCAGTTTCTTGTTTAGTTCACATAAATTCAGGCCGAAAGCACCGTTTACGTACGTTTTGTAATCAACACTTGTCTTATGATATAAATTCTATTTTGTACATAAATATTGCCAGTGATTTCGCGGAAGAACGAAAATTTAAAAATGGAACAGCCTCGTGCGCTTAATTTACCTGTCAGTGTCCAAAAGTTAAACAAAACGAGGCGTTTCCGTGGCTTTAAATTACTTCCTCTGTATGATAACTGTATCTAGATACATATTTTTCTTGATAATTTGATGTAATCATGTAATTAATAAAAATGTCCAAAATGGGAGACTAAGTGTGGAAACTCACTCCGCACTACATACATACATGTATCGTTTTTAAACTTTTAATAAGGCAACTAACTAAAAGGCGAGTTTATACATTAATTTATTTTTAGTTTAGATTTTTTACACGGCATAGATTGCTTTAATACAGAATTTACTAACTTAATTTTAAACATAAATAAGCAAAACTTTCCTATCTAAGTTTAATGACAGTTGACAGATGGGAAAGTTAGACGTGTCTCTGAATTTTAGGCCTATAAATCTACCTTCCTCTAACGCTGGATTATTTCATTGGTTTAATAGAATTATGTATATTGTACGTTTAGTATATTGCTTTGTGTTGATTATACAGTTGCATTTCCTTCCATTTAAGTTTGAATTCACAAGAAACAAAAATAAAATTCCAACAAACGAAAATAAAGAATAGTATTAAAATGTATTGATCGAAGTGAAAGGAGCGTCCAAGTATCAATTAATAAAAGTTTAAAGATTAACATTAATTAGTCTAAATATAAGTTCTAGTTCACACGCAAATTTCTTTATGCAAGATAATAAAAAACTAGTTTCCTCAATTGGATTTTGAAAGAGTCGGTTAATAATTTATCGGCGGATACTAGATCCGCCGTGCCCGCATGCAATTTGCCCATCACTTTTACATAAGCAGTTGGACATCAACATCATTACATTGAATACATAATTTAAATGGAATATTTTATGTAAGCGAAAAATATGTATTAGCACTATTTTGTATGTGTTGTATTTTAGGTTTCCATTAGTAAGATTCCTTGCACTCTACCAATATCATTACTTAGCATTCCTGATAATTTTTTACCAGTACTTTTGAAGTGTGTAAAATTTACGAAGTGTTAATAAAACGAAGTAAGTGCTCAAGTTCAAGCGTATACGAGACTAAGTGGACGATTGGCTAGTAGCCGCGCAAGATTGGTCACTGCTAACGAATTTTTTTGTTGTTGTGTACAGAAACGTAAATAAAACCTTTTCCATTTGAAATATTGAGTGAAAGCCTCCACCAAACCTCGCCAGTTGTCTCTAACTTTGCCAATAGTCTGCAAGTCTTCCTACTATTTCTATCAAGTCAACAGCTCACCCTTTTGACCTGCCCACCATTCTAAATATGGACCCCTCTTGGGTGAAAGCCTCCACCAAACCTTTTCAGTTGTCTCTAACTTTGCAAATAGTCTGCCAGTCTTTTCCTACTGTTTCCATCAAATTATCAGCTCACCCTTTTGACCTGCCCACCATTTCAAATATAAGGATATGGACCCCTTTTGTGTGAAAGCCTCCTCCAAACCTTTTCAGTTGTCTATAACTTTGCAAATAGTCTGCCAGTCTTTTCGTACTATTTCTATCAAATCATCAGCTCACCCTTTTGACCTGCCCACCATTTCAACTATAAGGATATGGACCCCTTTTGTGTGAAAGCCTCCTCTAAACCTTTTCAGTTGTCTATAACTTTGCAAATAGTCTGCCAGTCTTTTCGTACTATTTCTATCAAATCATCAGCTCACCCTTTTGACCTGCCCACTCGGCTTTTACTGGGTGGACGCTTCCATTGTTGATTTTAATCTGTTGTCTAGGTATCGTGCTAGATGACCAGCCCATTGCCATGTTAGTTTGTAAACAGCAGAGCTTTGAAGCAGTATACTATACTGTTATATTTTTTTAAACCAATTACTATATGTAAAGGATTGACTTTTCTTTGATCATTTAATAATTTAAATTGCGATCACATACTAATTACTGTTTTACAATGACCAATTATCGTAGAACACTTTTAATTCTGCCTCCTCAAAGTTTTAATAGATATGGAGTTTTAGCGAGTAGAACGAAGGTTAAGTTAAATAACTGAACTAGTTAAATATATAGTTTTAGCAAACAAGAGGTATTTGCACATACATTTTGAAATTGAAATGAGATGCAATGTCATTTTATTTATAGCAAGAGCCATGTGCGGATACGTGATAATAAATAACTTTATCACACGAAACAAATAAATCAAAATGTCCACTTTGCGTATTAATGTCACACGAACAATTTAAAAATCACGATCGTATTTAAAATCAAGTGAGATTCGCAGAGTAGATAAAAAAATATTTGCTTATTTAAACAAAAATCATATTTTGTTGTATGCAAATACTGACAAACGATTACTTAACAGTATCGTCGCAATTTATTTTACGAGTACTATTTACGACCCTGTGGCATTATACTGTATCTTGACCTACATCAAGATTTAGCACTCCAATATTTTAACCATCATCACAGTTCTAATTCTCGACTATGAGTCGTTCTGACGATATCAATAGATGAAGCTACTGGCCGGTTGGTAAAAAAATATCAATATTGAGATAATCCTTGTGGGGGAGGCGCCGGCACTCATTGTTATCCAATTACGCCCGCCCGCGTTAACGCCGCGAATTCAAATTAGGCCGGGGAGAGGTCAGTGACCCCTGATCAATCGCTGGACCGCGCGTAGGGTCTCATGTGATAAATAAGGGTTATTGATATTAGACGTGGAAACAAAGTTATGTCCATATTTTAAATTAGGATTAATATTTTGTATGTTATACTAAAAGAATAAATAGCAGATACATTTTACCGAATCTGCAGCGCCATCTATCGAGGCTGATTGAAAACTGAAAAGGAATCTTACGTAAACACGAACATTTTAGGTCATAGTAAATGTTTCCTATTGCGAATGGTGTCATTTAATATCTAAAGCCCTGGTCACGAAAACTGGCTATTAATAAACAAATGGAAAAATAAATTTACAGTCCATACAAGTGCCAATGTAATTAGTATCGATTTACAATAAACGTAAAAGCAAATTTCCAATGAAACGACCAGTCATTATCCCGAAATGCCAACAATTTCATAAAACATTTTAACTTCGCTTAGCAAATGGCAGTGCATATTTTCATTTTTATGGACTGGGGGCTAGGATTCGATACTTGGCGCACTCAAAATGATGGCACTGCGCATGCGTTCTGCTAACAATGTTAGATGGCCAGCCGGGGGTGGGAGCAGGGTTGCCATCAATAAAATTGACACCAGACATTTGTTTGACAGTCCTGAGTTATTACAATTCATGTCTGGATTTATTTTTAGGTTTCCGTGATAATGGAGTGGTTTTAGGCTTGGGTATTATGTATCTTGTTCGACTAGTGTTGACGATTCCGCTCTCGAAAGCATGGAGATATGGCCAACCCTGAAAGTCATCGCTGAAATTCTATTACGCGTTTTATACGCAGGGCACTCCTTACTGGGGGGGGACCATTATAAGTAGAGCCCCTGTGGGGCCGTAACATTTCACGCGTCACATCCAGTTTGTCGTCTATGGGGGGTCCAGGGAGTTGGATGGTGTCGTAAAACATTAAAATCTCCGGGACGGCATAAGTTGGACGATTCGTTTCGCGCTGTTTATTTTAAATTACTGCGTGTGTGTTGAGCACATGGCGTCTACTAAGAACGACGTGACGAGCCGCTAATAAACTTAACATAATAATAATTATGATATACCACGAATAGTTTCCTATAATAGACGAAACTAATATATAAGGAAAATGCTATTTTAATATCTATATTTTTTATACTATGACTTCATTATGAACCTAATGTTAATTTTAGATACGGTAAATCCCATGATATATACCTAAAATTACACGAAAATCACTTAAATACCAGTCTGCGCAGCACTAATAAAAACTTATGGATCTCGCCGGACAGTAATTATTCTATATTAACTGATAATGAATTCAAATGGGATCTTTTTACGGCCACAGATGAAAAATTCAGTGTATTATCTATGCTATTTTGTCAAAATTCAAAATATATATGCTACAGGTGGTCGATACTTAATATTTCCAATAAATAAATAAAATTATAAACAAAAAGCTTATATATACAATATATTTAACTAACACAAATAATAATATGTTGTAAAAAATTGAGGATCCCAAATGTTTGAATTTGTTTTAATTTTCAATTTCATAACATTAAGAAAAATATTAAAATGACTTAAAGCTTTCAACCCCAAGCCCTTTTTCTATTTGATTTTGCACCCGTCACCTGTCACGATAAGACTTCCTCGTTCAATTCTCGCCAGGTGATGCAACGGGAATTATTCATTTATACTCAACGTTTTTTTTAATTTTTCCATAGACAATTATATATTTAAATTAATTTGTATATAATTCTTAAATTATATGTATAAATATTCAGGCTTCTACTTTATCCACAACGAAGTTAAAGAGGCTCGAAAATAGCCTTCACAGTATGGAGAAAAGGCCGTGTCGTTTGTTGCTTGACTTGGCGCGCCTTGCAGTTTGTGGTCAAACTTAGATAGGTGATCTGTGTGCGGTTTCTTTCAAACGGAAAATAATCAAACCACCCATAATATATATGAAATAAACAAAATATAATATCAACCTTATAAAGAGATTTTATATAAATTAAAATAAATAAAAAATTGCCTTTATTCGAGTACTACACTGAAGTACACTACCTCTATATAATTTATGTTTTACACTAGTACTAGACGTCCGACAAAGTGAAGGCCTTCTCCAAACTCTTTTATTTGTCTCAGTTCCTCGCAACAATTTTTATATACCATAGATATAAAAGATTTGAGCAGTGTTGGCCTAGTTGGCATCAGAGTGCGACTCTCATCCCTGAGGTCGTAGGTTCGATCCCCGGGTGTGCACCAATGGATTTTCTTTCTATGTGCGTATTAAACATTAGCTCGAACGGTGAAGGAAAACATCGTGAGGAAACCGGGCTTGCCTTAGTCCCAAAAAGGCGACGGTGTGCGTCAGACACCGAAGGCTGATCACCTACTTACCTATTCGATTAGCAAATGATCATGAAACAGATACAAAAATCTGAGGCCCAGACCTAAAAAGGTTGTAGCGACATTGATTTATGATTTATAGATATAAAAGCAGTTTTATATACCATGATTTATTATAAAACGCTGACATTTTAATTTACTAGATTATTATTACTACGTACAGTTTGTTATCTTTTCTACGAACAAACGTGCTTCAAGTCAAATGATATTCGTGCCACACCGAGCACGGACAGTATTATACAAGCCGAGATAATCTGTACCACAAATAAGGGTCCCCACGTTTGGATTAAGGGTTCCGTAGTCTTACTTCGCTTTAATACCCCCAGTTAGTGCCTAGAATTACGGGAGCAGAACATAAGTTAGATGTGCTGGCGTATCTGGGTTAACTATATTTCTAAGGTGATATAAAATAAATAGTGAAGTTCTGTGGTATTTTCTTAATAATATTAGTGATTGAATTGGAAATAGCTATTGAAAATGAAATATTTAAAAACCGAGTTAGAAACAACCAATTTCACTAGTATTATTTAATAGTTAGTCTCGTCATATAGTTTTACAGTTCATTCGCCCAAAATGCATTAGTTCCATGCGTGATGATGTTACTATTCAAATGTACTGAGCGTGCGCAGTGAACGTGTGGAACTAGCATATTTCCATATGCATTGATATCATAAAAATCATTTATCTACACATTCCCAGCTGCACGAATATCGAACGGTGCGTTCTACAATCCAGTTATCATTATCACGTTTAAAATAGAACGCACGCGAGCGGAGTAATCGAGTGAAGCTTTTATACCGACCGGTATAGCTTGAGCTTTCGTTTAGTACCGCCATTCCCCCTCAATGGCCCGTTTTATTAGCGGGTGCGGGGGTGACTACGGCTCCGGGTTAGTGCTTTGTTGCCCTGAGGCATGCTTATGTGGATGGACAGATAAGCAATGGCATCCCTACTCGAAAACTTGTTTGATAACTGGGTGTTGTCTGGATTTGGGTGGCGCCTAAAAATTGCTCGGCGAGGGTTTAATAGTGTGATAAAAATTACGGACGTGGTCTACTTTGATTGTTAATTAGAATTTCTTGCTATTTAAAAATAAGTTACTGAAGAAAATTAAGTATATTCTAGAATATAGTATTTTTAGACGGAGCTGTATGCATAATTAATGAGTATGACTAGTTAAGTTAGCATAATGTAATTCGTAACTCAAATGTTATACCAACACAAAATTAATTCAAATCCTTAAGACGTCTCTGCCGTCCTACTACGAATGTCGACTAATCTTCTAAGACCCGTCCAGAACATTAGGACCGCCGACCGTCCCAATATACAAAATGCATACCGTCGAACATAAATTCTAGCTCTAATACAAACGAGTCAAGACTCAAGGGAGCTCGTACCAGAGATCGATATCAAGAGGCAGCGCGCCAATGTAAGCTCCCCTCGTCCAATATCGTAGACCTCTGCCATTTAAAGCGTATTACTCAATAACTGCAGATTTAGTACACTGGGAGGTGCCAAGGGGTCTTGTTAAATTGGACGCTCTCGTTTGTAACGACAGAACGCAACGCATCTGTGCTTTTTACATTTAAATGTGTAATTTTGTGAGGGTCGGTTAAATGCAAGTGCAACATAACAGCATTGACGACTGTTTTGATACAGAAGCTTTGATAATATAGATTCAAGTTATTATTTTGCATTTTAAATAGAGTTGGAGTGAATACACTGTGGCGGTTTTGACTACGGACAAAAAAATGGATGTTATATTAGTCGGGCTACGGATAATTTTTAAAAAGATCAACACATTTCTTTTACCTTTTTAAGTCTAAATCTCGGAGTAGATTTAAGCTCCAATTAAGATTGCAACATCACATACCTGAAACAAAGAGGAATGGTTAATAATAAAGCGAAAGTATTACTTCCTTCATATATATAAGTACATCTAAAGTAAATGGGACACTCCTTCAAGTGGCACTTCCTTGATCCTTAAGAGCAGAGTGAAGTGGCGGCCATTCGTTTGATCATCCTAGCCAGATGTGTGAGAATTTGATAAGAGATAACACTTCTAGTCTTCAATAGACTATAAGAAACAGCAACACATGGCAATTACGGCATCCGCTTAAAGAAAATGCTTACCAAGCGAAAATAATTACTGTAGAGTAAAATTTGCCTGTAATAAATTCACGCAAATCTGTTTAAAAAATTATAAGACAATGGAATTTAAAACAAATACTCCATTCCGAAAAGAAATAATCCGAGTCATGATTGGCATCCAATGACTATCCAGAAATGATCTAACGAATTTATTCATTGAGTCTCAAAATTGGGTTTTGTCTGCCTTAAGAGGGGATTAGTAGATAACATTGTTTAATAATTTTGTAACTCTTTCTCTTGTGAATAAAGTTCGAAATTGCTTAAACGCTTTGAGATCGATTCTTATTATAATCAGTTAATTTCAATTTCTTCATGACGTATAAGCAGATGCTTCATCTGATAGAGCGCTCACTCATCATTACTCGCAATTAATATGATAAAATAAATATTAATTCAAAGAAAAAAGCAACGAATATATGCGTTAAACATGTATCTTACAATCTAGCGGTGAAGACGAATTTTAAAAACGATACATTCCTACTTTAAGATCTTGATAAACCTTGAAAGAACAATTCGGAAACGCGATTGCGGAAAGCTTAAAATGTCTTTAGATAAATTTATAACTAAAGACAAAAACCGTCTTAAATTTGAAACAGTTTCGTTACTTTCGTCGTTATGTATATTCTTATCAAAACATGCATTTTATTAACGTCCGGGTATTGCCGGATAGAAACAGGTATGATACAATAGAAGTCACTCGTCACGGATATAAGCTGTAACCAGTTATGATAATGTTGATACATTGACCGATCTGTTTATCAATTGTCGTACTGCATGAACTGATGGCACAGAATTATCTGCTAAAACTATTTGATGTCCATCTCGGACGAAGTAATCATAGAGGATTTTATCTTTTACAAATCTTAGGTATTTGTCTTTTACTCTCTTTAATATGTATTGTGTGAAACTTTTGCATGCAAGATGTTCGTAGAACATGTGTAAACACGAGATACCGAGTTTTTGTCCGAGCAGGTAAAATTACAAAAAGCTCTATAAAACTCTTTTCTCTATGGGGGTCTGTATTGTGCTGTTGAATTTACTACTTTAAAAACTTTGGCTTAAGAATGAGTTTTGTATGTTGGGGATTAGCTTCGCTTGGGTCTGATGACACGTGAAGGATTTTATCGTTCGTTTTTTAGTTGCAGTTAATTAGTGATTTTCGATTCAATCCGAAGCTTCGAGGGGGATAAAGGCTATGGTTAAGATGTCATGTCTAATTTCTAAAGGATCTGATATATGAACTTCCTTGGAAGAGAAATACTCTGAGAATTATTAATTAAAATTCCAGCACTGTAACAGCAATATAACGATTCCTATAGGAATAGTAGTGTAAATGGTAAATCAGTAGGCGGTTGTAATAAAAATAAATGCAAATGCCAATGTTAAAACAGTATTTAAAAAACAAAGCTATAAATGTAACAAAGTAATTATTGGCACGACTTTAATTTGGCTGATCACGTTAACTCATTATAGAATACATACTATTAACACTAATTATGCATAGCAAGTGTATTTGCTAAAGAAACTAGATAACTTACAAATAATATATGAAGTACTCTCCACGTTACACAAAATTTTCGAAAAACTCGTTTTTAAAAATGAATCAGAAATTTGGTAATCTATACTCGATAAGAAAAATCGTAATATGTCTAATAATACTTGATTCGAATTACATTATAAAAACGAGACATCAGCGAATATTGAAGGAATCAGGTTAAACACCAAGTTTTATCTCCCTTCGTATTAAGTTTCGGGTGTTAACCCGCCAGAACCGAGGGGGTGGGTTCACCTGGGTCATATTTATTACTATCTATCAAATATACTACCTACTGCAACATGCCAACACACTCTGGCATCTAGCTATATAATTTGTTCTCAATTGGTTACATAGAACAAATTAATACATATTGAAATTTCTCGTGAAATCCATTAATTTGGACATAAAAGTCGACCCAATGGACAAACAAGGCAACTCAAAGTGGCCGGTTTAAAATATAACTTCAACAAAACCGCAGGATTTATAATATTCTATTGTTTAACATTGTAGGAGTTGGTCAGAATAGCTGAACATTTAACCATAATGTCTGTGGTTGAAATATGATTCCGGACGCTTGACTTCATACATAATACAGTAAGGGTCTTTTAAGGAAACCTAACAGACAGTTAACCTTACAAATACATGAATCATAATCATAGAAATATTATCAATGTTGTGTACTATACATGGCCCTAATACAGATGTTGACAAAGTTCTTATGAGGAATGAAATGAAGGCAGCAGAAGTGGAAGTGATCAATTACGGTGCTAGATTAAGTTCGGATAATAATGTAGGTCAATTCAGTTTCCGTTCGAATTTTAAAGTGCAGTGGATACATTAAAAGAGTCCTTGCATATTCTTGTATTTTGAGAAAGTTATCGCTTATAGCAAACTTGTTTTCTACGTTGGAAGTTGATTGGAATAAATGCGTCGACATTAAGGGAGGTAACGGGCCAATTTGTTTGATTATTGATACAAGTTATTGCCCAAAATTACAGATGATTGTTGCGGTGCGTTTTGGGACTCTCTGACCCCCGGCTATTATATGTTTGATATTTCATGTGGTATAACAGGTTATTTCAAACAATAGTTTTAACATGGCGGCTTCGCAATTTTATGCTTCTTGATTTTCAGCACACATCTAATTTTGGCGTCTAGCGATTTTATAAGAACAAAAACATGTATTTGTAATATGTATTTTTTGCTTAACAGTTCATGTAATTTGTACGTGAATTACATCCTGAGAACAAAAATAGCAGGGAATAGGTGTGAACGACTGTCTTCCGGTTAGATTGACCTGCGCTAGCTTACCACAAGCAAGGCAATACATCTAATAAATAGCATAATATTAGTATGTTTGTGTCAGTTCCGCAGTCAGCTGAAGTTTTGTTAGACCCTAAGTTATAAAAATAATAATGGACGTGAAGCATTTGTAAAACAAAGAGGTACAAAGGCGTTTTCTTATCTCGATTATTCATATTCTGACGTTTTTAGTTTTGTCAGTGGAATAAAATCTTAGTGTGTAACTTTAAAAAAGTATGGACAATGATTCAACTTTAATGTTCTTAACGGAGTTACCAAAGAATAAATAAAACCTTATAAAGTATTTTGTTATAGAATTTTTTCATAAACTGTTCTGTGAAGCAATACGAAAGTGTCCATATTTAAGCAAAACGTGACAGAACGCAGCCATCTTGGAACACATTGTCGAAGCCAGTAATTGTTAAGGTATTACAATGTAAGACCGCGTACACAAAAACGCGTTGAGTTTGTCAAACTTTTTGTTTGTCGCCTTTCCTGAATAACATTTATAGCAAAATTATAATTAGTTTCTCTCCTGTTTGAAGAATTTTCGTCATAGAATACAATTAATGAACAGTGTAATTTATGTTTAACAAATGTTCTGTTTAACGTATTTTTTTTATATTTAAGGAAATTACTAGTTTAGTATACACAATTAATACGAAAAGTGTAGATAATATAACAGTATTAATAAATGTTCGTATGTATCTTAAACAATGCTCTATGGGAGTATTTAAAATGAAAGAGCCAGATGGTTTAATGGGTCATATGCCCCCATACGAGTAGACGGGTCGCTTAGTGTTTTCAGATGCCCATAGACAACTGTAACACAAGACTGTAGACTCCACATAGACGCCCATTTGGTCCGCCGTGCGTGGTTTGCAAATCTGTTGTCCTTAAGAACAGTTGTACGCTTTTCTCTTGTGTTAAGGGACTAAAGGAGGTTAAGGCTCTGAAATACATGGAACGGCAGCTGGTTCCATAAAGTGGTAGCACGCGACAAGAAGCGTCTTAACGACAACGTGGGACGGGTGGAGTTTTTGCATTTTGTCTTGTCGTCGGCTGATATAATGTATAAAACTAATGTTTAAACGCTTAAGATTCATATGAGTGTAATTGAATTATTAGTAAAAGTATCCATGCTTTAATTATGATATCAAAGAAATATTTGCCAAGCCATGGGCTCACGAGCCGTGATGAGGCATTAATGAACGCACAGACACATCGATCTTTG
Organism: Pieris brassicae; assembly: GCF_905147105.1. Lineage (NCBI taxonomy): Eukaryota > Metazoa > Arthropoda > Insecta > Lepidoptera > Pieridae > Pieris > Pieris brassicae. The sequence goes on from NC_059674.1 coordinate 15,681,473, forward strand.
ACGCTAATGGATAAATATGGGTTAACCTTAAGGTCTGGGCCTCAGATATCAAGTACGGTTTCTCTGAAACCTTAAAAGTTGCTATGGCAACGAAAATTTAACTAAAGCGATGGAAATTAGTTCAGAAACACGTTGACACGAACACAGTCTAAAAAACATTCTAATACGTAAAAATATCGTTGTCAACATCTCTTGAAATAAAGAATGTGATTAGGAAACGTTTAAAAGCATGATCAAGAGCGTTTTTAGGAAACTTTAGATATGGTCACGAAGTGTAACCAAATTATCAACGTTTGGTAACACCTTTTCTGGCAATCATAATGGTATCGAACAGAACTGGGCCGAGACTATCGACTTTGATAATAAACGATTATTTGCGTAACACCGTTCAATATAACCTCATTTTGTATTTGGATCAACTTAAGTGTCGTTTAACGTTATAGATTCATAACTGTAGCTTGCTTTACACGGTGTTAGTGTCGCTAAAATAATTTATTTATTTACAAAAACTTACCAACGCTCAGCACAGCACATTGGTATCAAAGAAAAAAAAACAAATTTAATGTGACAAACACTCATAGGCAAACATAACAAACACGAAGAAAAATCATATTTTAGTTTTTGTAGGTTTATTTTTGGTAAAGATTTTGTGCAGGTTCCTAAGTAGTTGGTCTGGCCCGGTCCACCGGCAAAGAGATAGGTAGGCACTGGATGATGGAATTAAAAGATAAGAAGAAAATTTTGGATAGACTTGCCGAAGAATAGAGATAATTGGAGAGGTCTGAAAATATTAACATTTGAAGATGGTCTCTACAAATCAGGATTGACTAGAATTAAGTTTTTTATTTTACATTCGATAATTTTTCTAATATTAATAAATTCACATGTTTATATACATATTTGTAATTGTTAAGGAATTAAGAACTAAGAAAAGGACATTTTTTAACGAGAGCTGAGTGCAGAGCAGAGCCAGTTTTGGTAGTGATGGAGATTATGAAACAGAATAATTATTGTGAGATACAAGAATGTGAATTTCCTCTTTCTACACAAAATAGAGTAACATCTCACTAACTACATAGGAATTCTCCATAATCTAAATCGAGGTGAGTTTGATATTGTGTTCGAATAAACTACAATTTCTTCACAATTTCCGTGTGTGCATAAAAAGCATCACATACCATAAAGCCATTACTCTAGAGGTACATTGATTGATATTTGATAGCAGATACCATTTGCATTGCCTTTATAATGTCACTATTAATCATAAAAGACTTATCTACTATCGTAAGAATTCCACTATAAATCAAAAGAATTTGTCATCATTTAATAGAACGCAATTTTTTTTTTATATAAACAAAAGTAGACGATGGTGTTTTGTTTGAATTGTACGCAACGGCGAATCGTGTCGCGTATCTGTGGATCAGATTCCATTGACCAAGCGAAAGACACCGTTTGGCATTTCGTTTACGTCACTCTGTGACTCGAATAGACAATTGTCATTGTTGACCAATCACAATCAAGCGAGAGTCTTTATACGTAAGTTTCTAAATGTAGTTTTTATTTTAAATTTTAGTATGGGTGTAACATTACTTATAAAAAGGATTCACAAAAAACTCGATATTCAAGTAATTCGTGTAGCTTGTCCTTGCTTCGTTATACAATATTTAAAATATGAATTAAAGAAATGCAGTCAGTAGATATTAGAAGATACTATATCTTAATAAAAAATCCAAGGGCTACTTAAGGGTGGGTTCACTCATATTCACAAATAGCCTACACAAAACGTATTCAACAATAGACTGCCTGTCAGACCGGCACTATCATTATAAATGACAATAACTAATGGTTCTGATCTATACTACAAAACCGCTGTGTCTTCGGTGTGATGGATGTCCATAGCTATTCGAACATATATTTAAGGTTAATGATTCAGTTTAATTGATGCTCAGAATTTTATTTCATCTTTGAGCTGTCTATGTGAGCAATAAATTATATTATGATCTGTTCAAAAATATAGTCTGTGGTTAAATATTACATTTACGTATGCAACACTGAATATTTCTATTTACGTGTAGAACGGCGCTAATTAGATATTGTAAAATGTCGCCCGTAAATTAGTAAATAATTATAGAGTTTTTAATTGTACATGTAGATCAGAAGCTTTCTATATCATGAGGAAGAGGAACGCAATAAGTTAGTGTTTCAGAGATTATTTTATCCGGCATCGAACGAACACTTTCAGCTTAATAGTATTAAATGGACCAAGTCCTGCACCAACTAAGCCACTTAAGCACATTCTTAAAACTTAATATAATTTTTTTTTTAAACTAAACTGGATTATTGTTTTTAAATCAAAACATACTAGAATAATCTTGTGCAAAAACAAATACTGTCGGAAAGAATTGGCGGGAAAAACCATTTTAAATAAATAAATTCAAAAACAACAATGAAAATTATTAACACTATATTACTCAAATAATGTGCATACATAGCTATCGAAAATTATGAGCAAGTTTCTGGAATTTATCCATAAACAGCCTAATAATTCTTCACCAAATATAGATGACGGACTACGACCACTTAACCACAACAGTCGGTCATTCTATTCACATCCGTGAAAAACCATGTGTCGATACAATCGCGATTCATAGCAACAAAGATACACTAAGCAAACGGACATACAAACACGCTGAATGAGCCTTTTACAGTACCGGTACAAAAACCGCTCTGTCACACGACCTCGTCCTGCAAACCAAAATATCTCGACCCCTTTATTTGACTCGGCATCCCTGTTCTTGTCTGATTTCGCACCCAATTTACGGGCTGTCGGAGGCCACCGAAACTGGTTAGATTTACAAAGACACGTTGTAAGTACTGAGAATCTTGTTCAAGCTAAAAGCGAACCTCTGTGGTGCGAACAAGAATTCATTTAGGTCAATTGAATATTGCTATTCAGCGTTGAAGGCGAACAAGGTACTGAAGAGGCAATCGTAGACCATTCGATGGAAGCATTGTTTGGGAGTACATGGAAATAAATAGTACTAAGTTTAAACAGATGCGCAATTCACAAAAGTTTAATATCGTACTTACTAAGGCCTCATACAAATATGAATTCCTTTGAATTTTATGTGTTCTGCTAAATATTTCATAAGTGTTGATGTGTTTGTATGACGTGTTATGTGTGGTGAATTGTAAGAGTACATATTAAAGATATAATAATTCTATATAAATAATCTTTATCACCTCAACGCAAGACGTTCTAACAAAGTGCTTTTAAAGGCACTTGGCCGCACTCCTATTTTGTTTCAACCTTGCTTTTTGTGGAACCCAGTACTGATAGTAGACTCCAAAACGCTCAGACTTAAAAGTCTTTAAAAAAAGGTATGTAGGTACTAACGTAACGAACTGAAAAGGCACCTTGACTAGGAAGTCTCTTAGTTATTTAGGTGTTCATGGGCGGCGGTAAGCACTTACTTCTGTAACCCGTCTACTCCCAAAGAATCCCCGCATTTCGGTCGTAGCGCGATGTTTTAACCATGCTGGATAAATAAACTATGCAAGGCAAAATAATGTTCAATACAAAACCAATAATTTCTTAGTCTAGCGTTGCAACCAAGCTATCCTAAAGCAACATTCCTAACTAACGTTTGACCCCATCACACTAACGGCTACACAATTTGCAAATCTATTTCATTGTCAACATTCGCATTTTTTTTGTTTTTTTATATAACAAACTAAATTTATCCTTAAATATAAAAAAACCTTGTAAAACCGCTGTTTCAAAATTTCTAAATAGCTTTGATTACGATGCAACAGAAAAATTATTACCCATAGCTATTTGATTTAAAATTTAATTCAAACACACCCTTTCAGACTCAAACCCCACAACCACTAATAAAAATCGTTATATTTTGTTTGTTACTTCAGTTTAATATATATATATATATACCAAACTGAAGTCTATATATACTAGACTTCTCTATAATGCTGAATATTTTCTATCCGCTATGTAAGGCAGGTGACCTGTTAACGAAGGACTTTTAAAATGCAATTATAGGAACCCCTCTCAGAGGCAAATAAACTTTATTATTATTATTATTAAAAATATACATAACTATAATCAAAAGTTTATGTATATATTGGAATCGCAATCAAAGAAATACATTTTACTCCCAAGGCTCTTAATGATTATCGTAACAAAGCTAATTTGATTTAAATATCATTGCTATAAAACCGTTTTAGTGTTGGTAAAGTTACTAATTAAATAAGCCTGTGTAAATTATAAATTAGCAAGTGATGATATGTCGTGGGAAGGGAAAACAAATGGTAATAAATGCTGACACGTTGATGTAGTATCTACTACCTACACGCCGACATCAATAAATTAAAATATCAATAACGTATAGTCATATCCGCGTTATAACAGTTTATAAAGAATCAGGACTTTTACGTCTCTGAGCATTTTTCATACTATTACCTAAGTTTAGCAGCTTTCAAAGACTTTAAAACTCATGCTATAAGCATTTAGCAGTTAGCCAAGTGTGTATATAATTCGCTTCGATAATAAAGTTTTTTTATATTTTGAGGTCCTTGCGATGCGTACAGAAATCATAAAATTGTAGCTCTGTTCCGCGGTAATTCAGTCTTGGTACGATTTTCTATAGCCTAAAGCTCTCTTCGGTAAATAGACTTTGACTTTTTAGTAGTTTATGATTTCTTCTATAAGACTGTAGAACATCACTTTGCTCTATCGTCAATAGTTTCCATAGTGTACGCGATTTAGGATTTGTATTTTTGGGTTGTAGCGTCGTAATTTCATAGGTTTTTTCAAATATTCCACAGCTTATATTCATGTTAACGTATTTTTCTAACGGTGAATAATTTTTGTAATCAGTCCTCTAGTTTTGGAGGCAATTCGATGCAAACAATCAAATCTATCCCCTTTGCAATATTATTGTAGATAGGAATTAAACATGAATTCGAATCCTTGTCAATATGAATTTAAGATGCGATGTCAAGTCAATTTATTTAATGAATCGCGTAGTTGACAATTGATATGCTTTATTTAAAGCAAATATTTAGAAACACTCCACTGAAGGCCGGTTTATTCAATAAATATTTAATTTGATGACATCAATGCCTAGTACTTTTGGCTTGGCTAATTGGCTTTTCGTTCTATGAAAATTGTCTTAGCATAGATGAAAAATCTTAAACGGTACATTAAAAAAGGAAAAGTTTATATATATTTTAAAGTCATCAAAAACTACTGGCTGGCAATAATATTTTATTTTAAGCCAGTCCGGTAAAGTAGTTATGTCTCTTTTCATTACAGCGTAAACGCAATTTGATAGATAGATACGAATGATATTTTAAAAGACTCTACCTGTTTTTAAATATGGTAAATGGACATATGTTTTCAGTAGTGAGTGCACAGATGGAATATAAATGGAGACATCGAAGGGTCATCTTAGGTTAATCAATTATTGGTGAGGGGGTGAGAGGTGGCAGGTCAACAATTAGCTCCAATCAGACGCAGGATGACAGAATTAACTTAGACAGCTTTGACCTGTACTAATTAATGTTTTATTTTTAGTAACAAGTATATTCAATTACTGAAGCAGTGTTGGCCTAGTGGCTACAGAGTGCGACTCTCATCTCTGAGGTAGTAGGTTCGATCCCCGGCTGTGCACCAATGATTTTCTTTCTATGTGCTTATATAACACTCGCTCGAACGGTAAAGGAAAACATCGTGAGGAAACCGGCTTGCCCTTAGCCCTTACCCAAAAAAGTCGACTGCGTGTGTCAGGCACAGAAGGCTGATCACCTACTTGCCCATTCGATTTACAAATGATCATGAAACAGATACAGAAATCTGAGGCCCAGACCTAAAAAGTTTGTAGCGCCATCGATTTTTTTTTTAATATTCAAATACTAATGCAATTAAACTCATAAAATCTGATTCCTAAAAACGAAGAGTGCATCTCAAAAGAGCCTCGAATACACGCATACTGTGCCCTGGGGTTTCCAATAAATTCTGGATAGGGGACGCCCTAATCGTGTGGTTTATATATTTTACGACCTTTTCTCATACCTACATTACATACATAAAAAAATCATATAAATCGGCTGCCATTACTAGTGGTTGCGACTCCCGATCTCACCACAATCCCATACCCTAACTGGTTGCCTGGAAGAGATCGCTCGAAAGCAATGACTGACAGTTGCGCCCCTTTTTATTTCATTTTCATTGTACTATATTTCTGTATACTTGAAACGAAGTGTTAATATAATAAATAAATATTTGTATGAAGGGTTTAATGATATATACAACGTACATTGACATAGCTTTTCAGTGTTTATACACAAACTAAACATAACAAAATATGTTGAAGAAATCGAAAAACAAGACAAGCTACAATAAATTAAAAGTTAATACATCAAACAATGTATCATACTTGGATTTAAGCCTAAATTAATTCACAATTGTTTTCTTAGAATAATTGTTTAATTATGGGAAAATGTCAATGTATGCGTCCGAATTAACCTTACCAGAGAGGTAAGATACGAAAACATGTACTAACCAAATGTTCTATTGGAAATTAAACCTTGTTCGATTGACATAAGGATGTATTTTAAATGCGTCAAATACTTAAAACTGGAAGGTTTCAATATGCCAAATGAGTGGAAACACTATAGAGAAATGGAGCCACAGATATCGTTACAGCGAAACAGCTGTAATAACTAAGTTATTCCTTTCAAATGGTTCGGCCTTTGGGATAATTATATAAAGCCTTTTTTTATTTATTATATATAGCAATACAACTGAAAAGACGGTGTCCAATGTATGGATACGACAGTTGTAACACTGAAGCTATGGGAGGCTACCAATACCATTTACGAAAGTTATTTAATATCTCCGGCGATAACAAATATCTTTTATTTACTTAATGAAACTGTTACTAGTGTGCTTCAGAACGATGACGCAGTGGTAGCTCTATTGAGAAGACATCTTTGTCCTCTGTATTCCTTAACTCGCATAGCAATGATTCAAAATAACCAGAATATTTGCAATAGGAGGCGTAAGCGCATTATTTCTTGTAATATTTCGTCCCAATTGTTTTTATTCAATTTAAGTTTATTACAGTTTGCTGGTGTTTTAATTTCTTCCTTGTTAGTTTACGTTAGATCTTAAGCATACATTAGGAAATAAATAAATCAATTTCGTCCCAACACGGAATGTTAACAACACAAAAAATGACTAGAATCGGCAATGACTTATAATTTGGAACTGTCAGATAGAATTGTTGCGAATTGGTGATTCATAAACAAATACATTAGGGGTCAAGGTGCTTGTTTCGAGTGTGTGTTTCATTGTAGACTAATCATAATTTACTAAAATTATTTCTCTGTGACACTACATATGTATATTATAATATTAATCAAAAAAATCAGTGGCGCTACCTTTTTTTTAGGTCTGAGCCTCAGATCTTAGTATCTATTTCGTGATCATTTGTTAATCTAATAATCAAGTAGGTGATCAGCCTTCTGTGCCTGACGCACGCCGTCGACTTTTTGGGTCTAAGGTATGCTGGTTTTCTCACTATGTTTTCCTGCACCGTTCGAGCGAATGTTAAATGCTCAAATAGAAAGAAAGTACATTGGTGCACAGCCGGGTTTCGAATCTACGACCGCAGGGATGAGTCGCACGCTGAAGACACTAGGCCAGCACTTGTCTTGTATGTATATACGTCTAACAAACACATCAAAAGTTTACAATATGTGTTTTTTTTAACTTTAACTACACAATGAGGAATATAGAACAGCTTTTAGGAAAACGACGTGTACCTTAATATACACATTATTTATTTATGTTAAATTTCAACAGTTAAATCACCATAAATATAATACTTGTTCTATATTATGTACCTAATCTATTTAACTTAATATCTCTATTATGGTCGCAGTTTTCGATTTTGCCATACAATATATCAAATTACCAAGATTACAAATAAAGCATTTTACGTAAACGATCTTTAATATAATAAGGCTATTTCTTTGAACCTTCATAGTCTTAAAGCTTAGTTTATCTGTTATCAGAATAAGAAATTTAACTATTCCAAGCACATACTTCCCAAGAAACTTGTCGAGATATCAAAGATCACGGATGAATCATGACGGCTCGGGTAATAAAACGTTTTGAAAAACCTTCTGAGAAACGCGTTATGAGAATTATTTTAATCATCAGACGGATGGGAATTAATCTGTGTGACAAAGCGTATTCCCAAAGTTTTTAAAATGTTCCATGTTCAGTAAAGTATACCACAACCACAACGGTTTAATAAAATTAGCATTAATGACCCAATAGTTAGTTAACATTACCACTCCCCAACAAGAATAATAACATTGTATGTAATATTGCACAGATGTCGCAATTGGAATTTCTTGGTACGAAGGCATTTTTTAAAGGAATCTAGCTGGCTTGTTGGGATCGGTTTTACTAGCGCAAGGGCGTCTTCTGCGACACGACTTGGGCCATTACGGGGTGGTCAATCGCCTGTAGGGCAGGACGGAAGCTCACTGGAGTGAGCGAAGTACGAAGTAAGGGACATAGCCTTTCCCAGTAGAAGCGATTTTTTTACCATAATCCTGCTTTGCCGTGAAGTTACTCCTGTTAAGCCTCCTACGGACCTTTCTTGTTGGGAAGAGGCAATCGTTGACGGTTTTACGCAGCAACGGGTTGAAATGGTGGATTAGTCGTCAAAATGGCGTGTGGACGCCAACTTCATCCAGAGGAGAGACAAAAATATTGTAATCTCTTTAATTTCACGTAGGCTTGTTATATAAGTTTTTGTATATAGTATGATATAATATGAATTAATTATAGCAGTAATTAATCCATATCTTGACAGTCAAATGGGCTCATTAATGTCATTTTAAAAATAAATATAGTATTTACCGATGATGTTACTTTGCGCAACCTATGTACCGTAATGGCGTATCTAAAAATTAAAATGCCAGACATATTTTTTCGATTCGATACCACGATTCCAGTTGAGTATGAAGCTTGAAACACGAATGATAAAACATAGAATACTTAACAAAGTCAAGATAATAACCCATGCAAAAGTATTGATCCACCAGTTTCAAGTTAAAAATTCATAAGAAGCCCACTGCACTTAGTAGGAATATTAAACAAAAACCATAGTTTATTCAATAGAGCCGGCATTATGGAGTGTTTAAATTTTTAAATGCCACCTACGCTTTCCCAGAAGCCATATATATATGCTTTGTTAAAACAGAATATTAAGTATTCTTTATTATATAAATATAGAGACGAAATGTTGAATTCGGTTAGGAGAATTCATACTAACCTTATGCATTGATAAGGAATTACACACATTTTTGTAATATTTTAAATAATTTCAAAAATATTACAAAAACTAATAATAGTTACCAAAAATATAATGAATCTGACAACAATGTTTTGACTAGCTAGAGCTAGAGCAACACTACAAATTTGGTTCACATAGAAATCGAATAAAATTAATGCAGAGAGATGGGGTCTGTAATTCTTGGAAATTATTGTACTAGGTTAGATAATTGTACTTATACTATTGATTCTAAACATCATACATACATCGTCCTCTCCGATTTGAATATAAACAGGTTCCTGATATAAATGCATGCATAGATTTGAATTACTTGTGTTGCATATATCAATGACATTTGCATGATAAAATTGCAACGCGTATACAACTTGGATCGACCCAACTTCAATATTGCATTCTTTATCGTTCTTTTATTCACGAATCTGGCATTTCTTGTTTCGTAACCAGTTCCTCTAATGATGCCAGCAAGTTGCTTTTAGTATAGTCAGGGTTTGGGTACAAAATGTTGGTATTCTGATCCAATATTGGCTTTGAGACATGTTCCATTATAGTTTGACCTATTTCGACCTATAGTATACAGGAAATTCAGGTTTCGCAATGTAGTTGAATTTGATGTCAGTCGTCTGTACCCTTGATACATTGGACCAATTAAAGTTACTTTGTTTTTAAAATATGCAAAATGATACGGCAACAATTTAACACTTAAAACGTATAGTTTCGTTACCAACCATCATCAAACGTTGGAAATATTCACCTGATTCATACTTAGTTGCTTCATTAAGTGGGTGGATCCACTTCGATCGAAGGTAAGATAGTAGATTGTGGGAATCATACATAGGTATCGTAATTTATCGAGTAGATTACCAATTTAAGCCGCAATACGTTCGTGTCGAAATCACAATGGATCTAACCATTTTTAGGTTGCGTGTTCCATAAATTTTATCACAATTCTCGAGCGCATTAAGACCAAATGCGGCGCTGTGACCGCTGCCCGACCTCATAAGACCACAAACGAGCAGCAATCATCTCGTGAGATAAGCGTAAATGAATATGAAACGTCCTCCCACGCCCGAAATAATAACTCGCTCGACCCCATGCACATAAAACAGGCAATTAATATGGTTTATTCGCATCCGTCTACGGGACACGGCTCAGCTCTCATGAGCCTACGTGGACCGCAAACTAAAGCCGGTTGTATAATTCCCTATATAACGGGACATCCAGTTATGGTAATGTTAGCCGAATTTCACGAGAACGTCGTAGTTAGTAGTTTCGAAAGTAGACATTCTGATCGCACCCAAATTTGTGTAAATACGACGCAATATGACCAACACTCGCACTGATTAATACTACTATTCCAACTTCCTACTACACCGAACTTATCATTTCGCTTTAACCAGTTTTGTGGTTCAGTTTTTCATAACCATACTGGAATTCGATGGCCTTTTCCGAAGCCCTAATCTTGACGCATGAATAATTTCCGAGAGCTATCGATCGCACACGTCGAGGTTTTTATTTATACGGCGCGGGTGGGCGAGGCGCGTATTAGTAAACAGGCGCAGGCGCGGTTTGACACTCACCGACTTGGAGGACGTTCTCGACACAGCCGGCTTCCAGCAGCTTGAGACCGCGGCAGAAGGCGATGTTCCTGTGGTCGTCAGGTGGAGCTCGGGCCAGCGAGGAATACATACAGATGTCCCGCTCGTCTCTGGGGAAGGACCAGTAGACGACGCGGCGTTGCACAGGTTCCGGTATACGTTCATAGCGCTCTTCGATGCGCTGAAAGGGTATAGAGGCGGCGACTATCTTCGCGGTGATGTCGAGAAGGGTCGCTGGGGCGCGCGGCCGGCAGCACGCGCGCGGCGCACACGTAGACATGGCGCTTGCTCGGCCGCCCAGCGCGGACTGACGCCCTCCGATCCCCGCGCCTTGCTCCGCCCGCACGCCTCACCCCCGGGGGATGTACGCCCCGGATCGACAATGCAATAAATTATTCATTTGACAGCCATAATGTGTCATATATTATTAAAAAGTTGGTGTTTTCTGCTACTATACTGCGTATCGGTTTTCATCGAATATGATAAGAACAAGACATAATCTTTGTGCCTACATAATTTATGAATGTTGCTTCTCTATAACTTTATTATTCAGGTGCGGTTTTCAAATGACAGCATAAAAGGTTACTTACTTTAGTCGAGTTTACATTTTATAAATAATAACATTAATTTACAAAGAATCAATGAAACTACCTACATAGGAAGAAGTGCTTCAACTAAATATCTTAGCTGAACTATACATATATGATATAGTTAACAAAATTAAATAAAATAACATTTACACTACAAATATCCATTTGTGATTATGAAAAGGCTGTAAGCCAAAACCTTACGCACGATTTTATTTACAATGTTTAAACTAATCATTCTGATCAAATTTTTAATTTCCAATAAGTCATACCGACATCTAAAACAATATTACAATTTCAAAACATAACACATTTTCCAACGTTTTTTAATTCGTAAACAATTATCATGCGCTAATAAATTGTAGTAATATATTTAAATAGCGTATCCATTTTAGCCGTAGCTCCTCGCATTACGAACGAAGGGGAAAGGTGGGGGTGACATTAACAGCTGATGGCTGCGGGTGGGAGGGGTGACGACGTCAGGTGCCCAACAACTCAGCTGAGATTTGTAGAGCAGCGCTAAAGCTGCTGACTTGGTTATTACGTACAATGACCTTTTATTTGTTTATAATTTTTCATATCAAATATTAAAACGGTATTTTTTAAGACTTCCTTTAAGTGTATAGTAATTCTCATCTCGTAATAAAATTGCCGCAGGTATATCGGCCATGACAAAAATTATTTTAATCGGTATTAATCCTTTTAAATACCATTTTATATCTCTCTATATTCATATTTAAATTTATAAAATTATAAACAGAATAATTTAAAAAATACATCTATGATAAAACTCATAATTCATCCGTAATATTATTGTTTTTATCTTCCGTTTTCCTTATCTAACGCTAATGACGCGATGAAGCGCTTTAATTAACACATAAGGCGTAATGGGAATGACCTTCATTAAATGAATTACTATCACATAAAGCGCTGCAGCTGCTAGCTTGGCTGAAATGTACAATGAACTCTATTTGTTTATATTTTTTTTATTATTTGTATAGGTACAAGGTATGCAGGTATTGTGTGAAGCAGGTAACAGATTGTTGCAGTATAAATTCTGTAACATTTAAGAAATATATCTTCCAAGGATATTTTTGTGTCAAAAAATATTAACTTCTTTTTAAATGTCAAGGTCTTATTGATTTAATACTATTTGTTTAAGAATTCAAATAATAATAGTGACATATCCTGGATTTTGCGTTATATTTTGTAAGAGACTAGCTATACTAGCATTGTTGTGTAGGTCATATAAATGAAAAACTAATCCATATATGCAAAATATCTTAATTTATTTTTAAAATAATTGTTTGTTTATTTTCTTTTCTTTCGGGTTTCTGCTGTAATAACTTCAAATCAGTCTAAGCCAATTCGAATAAATATGAAGATAAAAAAAAATAGTAGTGATTTTTTAAATAACTTACCAAATACATTCTATTTAACCAAATATATTCTATTTACCCTTTAGAACCGACTCATTTATAATCATAATTATTTATACAAAAGTCTTAAAAGGGAACATAATGGAATATATTTCGAGCGCATTAATGAAAAGGAAATGAAAAAGCGCTTAAGCGGCTGAATGGTACATTGCATGTCTCGGGTGAAGACTGCTATACTATATGTATAAGTATATAGAGTGAAACGTTGCTACGTATAATAATACGAATTATGTCAGCTGATCAGTATTATTAACGAGGTCAAGGTCGCCATTGTTTATTTTTTTATTTTTCGTAGTTAATTATGTTTTACGAAATAGCCGCTTCGGTGGACGGATAAATTGTTTTAGTACTCACTGTCACATGAATTTTGTTTTTTTTTACTAAAATAGTGTTTCTTATAGTTTTGTTGATTTATTATATATTGCCAGATGTATAAGATGTATCTTTAAAAAACTACTTCATTTAAGTATTTCTTTTGCGTATCACGTGTTGTAAGACATTATTTTCGTAAATATAAACGTTAAGCGATTCCGACTTTAATGTTGTGTAACGCGGTCTCAACTCGGATGCTACGGATGTATCGAAATCAAACTGTACGCTTCCTGGGTCATCGAGGCGCTTTAAATAATAGAGGTTTCTTGGTTAACTCTATATTAACCACTTGTGTATTACAATAGAATATGAGCGAAATAATGACGTGCCAATTGCTATGTACCGAATGAATACAATTTAACAGTCAAAGAGAGTGCCTACGTCTGGCTATACTCTCGGGGCGGAACTCCGACGATTTAGGAAATCGTCACGCTTATAAGTTATCAAAATGTACAGCCATGGCACGTACATACATAGCAAATCGTCACGCTTGTAAATGAGCAAAATGTACGAATCTTGGCACGTACATAGGTATCATCACGCTTATAAAAGTAAGAGATCCTGAGTGAGCAAAATGTACAGCCTTGGCTCGTACAAAAACAAAAATGTCGCCATAACATTATCTAGTTTACAGAGTAGACATTCGGTGGTCGCCAGGCAACATTTTTATTCATTTACATTATAAATTGATAAAAAAACGTGTGTGTACTGACGTACACGCGTTAGATGTTATACTTCTTTGGCGATTGACTCTCATCAGTTTTCCCTAACGCGCCAAAAGATGTATAACTTCAAAAAACAAAATTGTTGACTATGCTAACTACAGGGTGTCGGTTTTTTGTGACGGTGTGCGTGCGCATCTTTAAAATTTACTCTCATCATTTTTCCCTAACGCGCCAAAAGATGTATAACTTCAAACAACTAAATTGTTGACTATGCTAACTACAGGGTGTCGGTTTTTTGTGACGGTGTGCGCGCGCATCTTTAAAATTTACTCTCATCGTTTTTCCCTGACGCGCCAAAAGATGTATAACTCCAAAAAACTAAATTGTTGACTATGCTAACTATAGGGTGTCGGTTTTTAGTGACGGTGTGCGCGCGCATCTTTAAAATTTACTCTCATCGTTTTTCCCTGACGCGCCAAAAGATGTATAACTCCAAAAAACTAAATTGTTGACTATGCTAACTACAGGGTGTCGGTTTTTTGTGACGGTGTGCGCGCGCATCTTTAAAATTTACTCTCATCATTTTTCACTACGCGCGAAGTTTTACTACTAAAGAAGTAAAACTTCAGAAATGCAGAGAACCAAAAGATCTAACGAAAGGATTTCTATAAAAAATCCTTAACAAATATAACATCCAACATTAAATAACAATATTTCTCACTTATATTAATTGTACTTATGAGAACTAAATGTATGTGTGTGTGAGTGCTCTTACTATTAGTACTATTAGTTATTTCTTGTAATTTATATTACAAACATTTATTTATTAAGAATAAAAATTAATGACGCATAATTACACCAAAATTTTAAAAAGTGTAGCCCCCGTGTCATTATACAATATCCTCGCCGTATTGCGATTTATCTATTTATAAAAAAGTTATAAACTGTTTAGGTTCATTTTTAGTCTATGCTTAATCATAATAGTCAAATATGACATCGAAATCGTCGGGCATTCTTTGTGTTTCCGATAACAAAGCTAGATTATTATGTAATAAGATAAACGACTTCTGATACACTTTTATTATTGGCACAAGGAATAGCTAAAAGATCTTCATAACTAGTATTTGTCTGTTTACAAAAGACTTTTATATGACCAATTCACTCCCACACTCCACGTGCTCTGTGACCCTGTCTTGACCTCTGACACGAGTAACATTCAAACTCTTTGCCCTGTGCCTTGTGGACCTTGGTCTTCGACATCTCGGTCATCTAGATCAGGACAACTGTAACTGTCAATAGCGATTAACCAGTTTTTGTACTTGCATACAAAAACGTCAGCATTCGTATCGCTGTCGTTATTGGAAGTTAAACAGTACCGATGCAGATCGACATACGGTTGAAGTAACTATGCTCATAAATAAGGCGAATTAAAAACCTTTTTTGAGAATTTTAGGTGGTTTAAAATCTTTTGTCAAGCCTGGTAACACTAAATTTTTTATATTTCTAAGAATATAACCCAAAATAGTTTTTTTTTTAATTTTAAATGAGCGACGTTAGGGATTTCTAATAGATAATCATAATATTTTGTTTTTAGTATGGAGCGATGTCATTTCTAGCTGTATCATAAATTTTTAAATCAATTAGGATTTTCTTTTGTCTCTCTGAAATAATTAATTCTTCGGTAGAATCGGTACCAAGACATACTTGCTGTACCCATTGAGCCACGTCGGGTTACCATTATATATATAATAACCATAAATTGCATTATTTTGTATTAAGTGTTCTGTTTTTTATGATTATATCGAATACTTTATCTGTTAGTGACTGTGTATGTTATTAGTATGCCTTATAAAAAGTTAATTAATTGTATTAATTGAGGCTTACTTTCAATAAATTCAATTTGCGGTATCGAAGTGGGAGATTGGGCGAAACTCCAAGTTTCGGTAGATTGTTTATTTAAATAAAGCCTTTAGCTGCCAACTGGGTTGGAACTAAAATATAATTAAGTAAGCACATATATACTATTTGTGTAATATATCTATATATATCTCTTTTAAAATATTTTTTTATATCGATTAACGAAGTTTTAGTTAACGACATGCATTAACCATAGACAATATTATGTGCTTTTACTAGTAGTCTGTGTAGAATATTTGTCATAAACGCGCCAAATAGTTTGCGCGTAACCAAACAAATACGTTCAGAAATACATATAATACATTATGTAGCATCAGATATGGACACGATTATATAATACCCACTAAACAGTGGGTATATACCTTGTAAGGAGGTCACTCCAAAGTAATCTTGGCCCACTGAAATGTGGGCTGGTGACGGCAACTTGTAGTTGGAAATGTGATGTGCATTTTTTTATCAATAATTTTTTTTCTTATTCAGATGTACCTAGAACGTCAATTTACTCTGAACTGTAAAAGCTTCTTAGGACAAAACCAAGATGCACTTACAAAATATAAATAATACTTAGATCAATTGAACGGTCGTCCTAAACCTTTCCTTTGATGGATTTCATTTATCGGTAAATTATAACATCATTATATACGTAGTTTGACAATAAATATTCGAATAAGTTCAAGTAGGTGATTGTCGTAAGTATATATATATACCTATCACTAAAAAGGCTTCTTCTCTGATAGGAAAATATAATATTTTATTATTACTTAGTTAACTTAAACTTAACTTAGGTATCAAGTTATTTGACGCCAATTAGTATATGGGGTCCTCGCAGAGAGATACGATCTCCAACTGTTCAATAGTAGAGCCTCCCTCCAAGGCCGGCAACGCACTAGAAATGGGTGTTCATTGTCTGCAATGATGCGGCGTCGCGTAGGCTCGTTTGCACCGTATAAAAAATATGCAATAATTTAGTATGCCATAGTAATTTAGACTTTAAACTCAGTTCATTGTTCCGGTTCCTTAAGCAATTAAGATTCAAATAAGTTCACGATAGACCCAAATGGTACTAGAAGGGACTAATTCCTTTTTTAAAACAGTCGATAATTCTACAGCTTGCCAGCCTTGCATTGTAATGGACTGTGAAATGTGTAGTTAAATTTATATGTATTACATGTCAGCAAATTCTGTATAGTATATGTAGCGGATGTAGGAGCAAGCTTCAACAGCAACTAAATATATGAGACAGTCAGATGTAAGAATATTACAGCCCTACGGCTCCCTGAGCCCTACATAAGTACCTGACCAGTATGTCTGCACCGAGAGACCTAAGATAATAGATTATCTCAAAGCTATCGGACAGGCTCCACGATAATTAAGGGCTTGAAGAAGTCTTCGCCACTTTGAGAGGAAGCGAGAAATCATATATTCAAATCAGATTTTTGGTTGTAAAACATCGATCTTAAATACTACATACACCTATTCATACACACATAATATTATATTTGCTGATGGTGCGCGATACATTACGGGAAACATTACGGGTGTTATTTTGTCCATATGCATCCAAGTATCGTAAATCAATACGTATTCATATAAAATCCGCGATAAAGCTTTCAGGGGAAATGACGAGGTCTGATTGCAGTATGATTCATTTGTGGGTGTCCCCCCAGCCCTGTAATTTTCAGTTTGAAACGGTCTAGACGCGGTTGTACTTCGAACTTAAAAAAATCTTTTTGTTTGTAATTACACCCTCACAAGTCGTAATAAAAAACAGTTTTGAGCGAACGTTGCACCATTTGTTGTGGCAGGTACTCTTCCTTCAGAAATATACTTCTAAAGGTAGCGAAGAGATGGCGCTGCAATAAAACTTTTATGGTATTAGCGGCCTCTACTTAATTATGATAGTTTCAAGGTTTGATTTGTTCTCGCGTATAACGTATTCGTGGAAGCTTTCCAAACTTACTTCTAGAACATGCCAACGTTATTCATCGATCCCGATTGGTATATTTAAAGTGATTAGAAGCAGAACTAGACTGAGTCTACAATCCAGATTTAGGTTATGTCGATTATTTATTTATATGACTAACTTAGGTCTCCTTAAGTGATTTAGAACTATTCCATTTCAGTGTTGATTTATTCAATGCCTTAAGTACAAAGACACTTATTGAAAATAAAGTTTTCTGTTAGTAACACAAGGCTATTCAGAAATAAAGCGGATCAAACTATGACTTGCGTATGTCTAAACTTATTGGATTCTGTCTTCAAGTCTCGTTTCTGAATTCACCCTTACACTTGCAACATAGATAAGTATTTAATCTGTGGAACAGATGCAAATACCCGTTTGCCTTATGCATTAGGGGGACTTATAACCAATGGCTATGTAAAGCGCTGTTGCCCGTGCGACCGTGCCTATCGTAAATCTTAATATCATATGCTGTGTGTCCATTATGCAATGTGGCTAGCAATTTATTCCGTTATTTCATAAATTTAAAATAATTAATAAAAGTTGAATTGAATAATCAGTTAAGTAGTTACTTTATATTGTGTACATAGAAAATAAAGAATCAAAATATATTTCAGCAACATGACAACAGCTAACAACCGCTGCGGAAACTATAAAAACTTAATTCAAACAAGCGCCATTTTGCGATAACTTCGACCGCGAATCGATAGCGTGTGCTGAATTTAAACTGTCCCTGGCATTTTTGTCAGATCTAATGAACTATTAAAGTGTAATTTTGCTGCGCGATGGCTCCGCGCATGTATTGATCGGGTTATAGGCAACTTCTGCCAAGTCACGGATTGGCAAGCCTTTTATGGGCCGTAGGCGCGGGATGTGCCAGAAGTGCGTATTGGCAAACTGTTGGTCACGGGTCGTTAAGGCAAATTCAATGTTTAAGTAGCGTTTGAAACACATAGGAATCACCTAATTACTAGTAACACTGATTACGTAATTGAATATAGTGTATGAACATATCATATAAAAATAAATCAATAGCACTACAGCCTTTTTAGGTCTGAGCCACAGATTCTGTATCTCTTTCATGATCATTTGTTAATCGAATAGGCAAGTAGGTGATCAGCCTCAGCTATCAGATCAGATCAGCGATCGTGCCTGACGCACGCCGTCGACTTTTTGGCTCTAAGGCAAGCCGGTTTCCTCACAATATTTTCCTTCACCGTTCGAGCTAATGTTAAATGCGCACATAGAAAGAAAATCCATTGGTGAACAGCCGGGGATCGAATCTAGGACCTCAGGGATGTGAGTCGCATGCTGAAGCCACTAGGCCAATACTGTCGAACATATCATATTATGACGGTAAATATGTAACACAAGACAAAATTCATCGGTATACTCAAGGTATTTTGGATAATTAATGCTAAGGGAATTATAGTAAAATAATCGATACGCTGAAAATCTTTTATAATTATTGGCGGATTACGTAAAATTTAAGGAGTTTTGCTGACAAGCGAAATTTATATATTTCTTCTAATTACACTGTTTAAACTAAATATTTAGTACTTTCTTAAGTTAAAACAGTACAATACAGTTTATATATGGATCCATATCGTCGTGACCGCCGCAATAAAAAAATCAGATATATTAGAGACTTTTATTGCCTCAAATGTGGTACTAATATACCATACATTAGAGGGAAATACACTTTAACTGGATCGTGACCGGTTGACACTCGACTACATGTGCCTGACCACCAATATAAAATTGTATATGTTAATGTAATATGCTAACCGCTGACCAGACGTGTCGGTTAAAACGCGATATCTCTGGGTGATTTATTAATTTTAAAGACTTAATACTGGGACGCATTTTGTTTCGATTTGATTTTATTTTAAATAGGGTGTCTATAAAGAGTTTAAATAAAACATAACCAGTCAAATATAGCTAAATAAAATACTGTTTAAACATTCATTTATTTTTGTGTGATCAATTGTATAAAATAATAAATTATTGATTCATCATATTAATCTTAAAATAATATATGTTTTATTACGGTCCAGGCAGCTCGTTATATCTCACAGGATAAGTTAATTGGTTTCCACGATCCCAAGAATAAAGCTCCTGGAATATAAAACATGACATTAAATAAGGTATAACAAGTTTTAAAATAGCGCCATCTCTGATATATTTTTGATAAACAATATTAAGAAAAGCGCCACCTAGCAAAGTATATAGAAATTAATTTAATATGGAAATGAATGAGTGACCTCTATTAATTCTTAATCTAACTTATAGTTTTCAATAGCGCTATCTAGTGAGCAACAAAAATATCAAATTGTAGTCTGAATAAAATTTTGGCGATTTGATGGTTTCGATAAATTTACCCAGATGACGCAAAACACGAATGTTTGGATTTGTGTACATTCTAATTACCAAAAACATCTCTTGCTTGGATAGTTTTGTTTAAAAAAATATAAATAGCAATTACAATTGAAAATACAATGTAAGTAATCATTTATAATAATTACATGACTTAATTAAGACATATATGTGTATTGGTCCATCATTACATCCAACTGTTGAGTACGCAACTTGCGAATATAAAAAATCATCTCTCTACTCATTTAATATTACCTTATGCGTATGATCATATCCCAGCTGTGTGGTCTTCCGAAACGGGTTAGTGAACTGCAGAGTGACTTCCAGAGGTTTATTCTGGTACAAGTCAATCGCAACTGTCACTTTGCTCTCTCTATCCGTCGCCGAATCTAATGCATACAACACTCCACATACAATGAACATTTCGCCAACCTGTAATAATATAAAAACTATATAAATAAAACTATATAATAAGAATATAAAGACACTTATATAATCAAGAATTATTTGGAGCATTTAATAAATTTAAATCACTAAATTGTCAATTTAAGTCACTAAATTAATGTTGCTTTAATTATCTATGGTTAAAGTTATTTGTGGTAATAGACTAGTAGAGGATAACGGATTGCCTTTAAAGTATTTATTATACAAGAATATTATAGCCTAGACTTACCTGTTTATGATTCAATGATATATTCCATAAGTAGTCGATATTTAGATCATCTTTATTCGGATCGAAGCTTAGCTTAAAAATAAATAAATAGTATGTATCTATTAATGGAATTTAATTTTTATATAATTCTATTAAGTTTATGAAAAGAAAGGTAAAAAAATATATATTTTAATATGAATAGATACCTTAGCTACAGCTGTATTGTTAGATTTTTCAATTGAGTAAATTGCCCATAGACCATTGTCATCTGCGCTAAAGTCAACCTAAAACGAAACATAAAAATACATATCGCCTCCATTAGGAAACTTCGATTATAATTTTTTTTTTAGATCTAAGCTGAACAGTAATCCACAATATAATTCGTAACTTGTCAGATTCTTGTCTTGAGCGCTGTCAAGTATATCAATGTTTGACAGATCTTATCTAATTATATTAACTAGATTTAATTTTGATTGGCGTTCGAGAAAACGGGCCTGTATTTGTATCCCAAGCCACATCAAACACTGTCAAATATGTCAAGTTAACAAATAAGTTTCGTATAAAAGGAATGGTCTGATATATCTTCAAATTGTATTGTCGTTATAGTATACAGGGCTTAAAGAGAAAGGACGCCCAAACTTTAGATATACTGAGTTCGATTATTGGCGAAATCAATATGCCTGTGTAGGCACAGTAAATTAATTAGTAAATTGCCTTCTTAGAATGGTCAATGATAAAGACAGTATATCTGGGGTTTTTACCTGATTGTGCTGCGATGAATAGAGTCTCCCTTCAGCATAAGGCAGGTGGACGGACTTGATCCTGCTCTGAGTGAGGTCATACCTGATGATGTCCCCTGGATGGCCAGATTCATTGGCCTGGTAGAAGAACGATCCACTGTATACTATGTGCCCGTTACCCTGGACAATTAAACTGAAAATGAGATTGTGGATGTGGGTGCAGACACATGGAACACGGGTATTTTGATATTGGAATTGGAAATCACTACACTAATGTAAAATTACTAGAGATGCGGTGGCCTAGTGGATTCAGCGTGCGACTGTCATCCCTGAGATCGTAGGTTCCATCCCCGGCTGTGCACCAATGGACTTTCTATATACGCGCATTAAACATACGCTCGAACGGTGAAGGAAAATATTGTGAGGAAATCGGCTTGCCTTAGACCCAAAACGTCGAAAGCGTGCGTCAGGCACTGAAGGCTGATCACCTACTTGCCTATTACATTGACAAATGATCACGTCTGAGGTTCATACCTAAAAAGGTTGTAACGCCATTGATTTATTTTTATCATCCAAAAGTATGTAATAAAAGTGTTTATGTTAAATATGTACATGTCACTGCCAACCAGCTTAATTAGCCGTTAAATTAACAGTCTAGCCGTTTAACTAACTTACAACATTTAATACACTGGATGGCTAATGCTTAGGCCATTCTTACGATACAGTCATTATTTGGCATAAATATAAAATATGAAACTTGACATTAAAAAATGTTTCTTTTTAAACTAAATCTCATTATTATTGTCACTACACTCTTCTATTGTACAAGTTATTTTTCATGAAACTTTGAAAAACACCATCAAAGTTGTGGCTTGACGACGCCATATTGACAGTTAGAAAAGTTTTGTTTCGAGTTTGAGAGTGGCAAAAAGTGGAATAATATTGAAATTAATAGTCAACAAGTAATGAAACGTCATCGATCCAAGTCATTTGCCTAGCTGTTTTATCAAATGGCTGAATATAATTCAGGCCGCTAGTTAAACGGCTAACCTGTTAATTTAACGGCTAATTAAGCTAGTTGGCTGCGACATACATACAAAAATATTATATAAAAGAAATATTAACGCATTATAACAATTGTATTTATGTAATTAAACTTAACAAACAAATATACAGTGTATAAATATTTTCACTTACAAAGAACGGTTTTTGTAATTTGTGAAATTCGTCAACATGATCCTTCTTGAAGCTCGCTTTGGTGCGATACTCTCGCAATCTTTCCACGTCATTCTCTTGAGTTGTCCAAAGTTTCTCTTTCTGAAATTATATGGCGATATTATAAAATTATATAAGCCAGATATAATTTAAATTTATGAATCTTCTTTTTAGCATTGATCTTGCTTCATAAGCTATTTTTATAAGATATAATGTGAATTAAATATACGCAATTAACTATCACCATTATTTAATTCAATTATAGCAGTTTTTTTTTGTAATTGTTCGATTTCATACCTGACTTTCGGTGGCATTAGAATCTCTTAACCATGCTCCAAACAATTCATCTTTATAACGGTGATACACGGGTTTACCAATCGCGTAAAGTTGGCAGTCTGTTAAAAAAGGTTTAGGTATTTTTCAATGTTTTTGTCTGTTGTAAAATAAAATTTTCCCATTTTCCTGTTATTCCCTCTAATCTTAGTAATAACAACATTGTGGCAAACATCACTGATTTATGGATATTCAAGACACTTTCTACTTAATAAAGCGAACCAAAATAAAAAACATTGTTAAAAGAAAACAAATTTTAACCGGGTTAAAGCTATTTGTATTATTATAAACTTATATAGTTATTTTACATAATTTTAAATTTTTCCGACGGTTCGCGTGCTTTACAGCGTACGTGGTCACGGTGACGCGACGATAAAATAATTATAAGTTTATAATAATACAAATACCTTTAATCTGGTGAAAAAATAGTTTTCTTTCAATGTGTAAAATCTATGTTAACAAAAGTCAATACTAAGAAACATTATTATTTTTACAATTTTGAGTAGGATTATTAATTCTACTAAAAAGATAAACAAAGATTTACGATTTATTTAAATAAATCCTTACTTGTATTGCGCCGTGGCTTATATCCAGCAGTTCCATTCATACTAGATATCATCAGCAGAGCACGATCACAATGAGGGCAAGAAGGACACTTTTGGACCTGGCACAGCTCCTCGTATGATGTTAGCGTTGGGGGACGAGAGCCGTATTCCATTGGCTGCTGGACTTGGCTTTGCTGGTTTGGTCCTGGGACTGGCAAAAGATAGCAGATTAAAAAAAAACTGTATTCTAAGTGAATTTCAAGAATAATGAATACAAACTTAAACCTCAAACATGCGCATTTTTTTCTCAGTCTGTAACATCGAATATTATTCTTAGATTTTAAACCTTATGTTCATTACCATACCTACAACTTTATAAAACTATATGATCACTATAAAATAATTTTTCACTTAGTTTTAATAAACACATGACATTTCTAGACGTTTATTTATACTTCAAAAATGAAAATAGTATTTTATCTGTCATAATTTTAAATCAGTTGTGAAAAATAACCGTCAAAATGAGCCGCACAGGTTTATCTATGGTAAGTTTTATTTAATTTTTATGTTTTTACCCCTAAATATGCTTGTTCTAACTTATTTTTATATATATATATATATGCTGATGTCGCTATGAGATTTACCATGTTTTTGTCGTGTTTTTTTACTAACGTATAATTACTATACAATGCCGCAGTTGCATTAATTTACCTTTCGTTGGTGGTGTATAGAATAATATACATTGGTAACTTCACGGGATCAATATTTTCCGATTATATATATATATATATATATATTAGACCACCGCAAGCAATAGGTTGTCTCTGAATTATTATAAGATTATTTTGTTGTACAAGAAAGAGTTATTTTATAAAAAAATATTACTTCCACCAAGTTATTTTTATTTAAAATCATGTTATTTACAATAATCTTTTGGTTAAAATCTACCAGGAACATTTTAACTCTCCCTAAACATAGCGATGTATAGCATAATATACATTCCTGAAAATGTGATTATCACTGTACGTGCAGTAATGTATAGAATATTATACATTTTGTTTTTCATGTTTTTTATACCCCAAAGATGCCTATATACATTTTTTTATTTAGTTCAAAAAGCAATCTTGCCACGATAAGGGTTAACTATAACTGTGAATTATGACGTTATCATTGTTATTTACAGACATTATCACTGTTATTTACAGACATCAAATTAAAAGATTAATAAGACAAGTTAAAAGTACCCATAACCGTCGAGAGATAACATTTGGTTATGCACTTTACTCATAATCTTTATTATTTTAGATTTTCTCTCGATCGATCGCCTTGTTAGCGATAAGGCCGCCTGTTGTATCCCTTTTAATTGTTTATGTATTGTGTTATTTGTGTATTATTTTTAATTCAACAAAGTGTGAATAAATAAATAAATTAATGACAATACTACTTTTGGATATTTTTTTAATTTTTTTTTTATATTTACATACACTTACTAAAATTTAAAAAAATATCGGAGTATAGGACAGATTGTCAACCTGTCCTATGCTGATACAGAAAATATTCTTTTTGTGCAAAAATAGTTTAATATAAATTTTTCTTATGTAGATATCATAAAGGAAAATACAGTTTGTATGTTAAAAGGAAGATACTGGCTGCCCATAACACAGGGAATCCTACTGTGGGGGCCACTGCTCTTTACTTTACCTAAATTTCCTGTATATTGTGTATAATAAAGTTTTTCTGTTCTCTTCTTTTCTTTCTTTTTCTTTTTTTATACTTAACGTCAAGTTGTGTGAATAAATCGCGTTAATTTATATGTTTCACGTAAACCAAAGGTAATATTATTACACTAACCTATATACAAATCTAAGTAGTACCTAGATTTATAATCTTTGGTACTTACATGCCAATCGTATGTGTCCCTTAACAGTTTGATTATTAAGTTCATTCTTGGCTACGCAGCTGTACTGTCGTAGATCATTTTCTCTGATATTAGGTATCTCGAGTCTCATTATCCATCTCCATGCGTCCCCAGTTGGGGATACCTCGGCGTTAAACCTCGTCCCTTCCATGGTTACTCCATCACATTCCCATGCGAATACTGGTTCAGGCCAGGCTTGGACCTGGAATTTTATTTTGCGCGACTATTTTTACTGATTAAAACGCATTTTACGTTAACGTTTCCCATAACTTACGTAGTTGTCTTTACGAATGAAATGATATAAGTATAGGTAACTAAAAATGTGTAAAATAAACACAGGTTTATCTATTAAATTATGTTTTTAAATACAGCATTCGTTTGTTGGTCGTACAATCTTTATACTTAATGTAGTGATAATGTTTGCTTCGAAGATTGGTGTGTTTCGTTCTTTAATCTATACCATGATTGTCTTTTAATCGAAAACTCGTATTTATACTTGTTTTTTTTAACCTAAGATTGGCATATCTCCGGTACCTTGTAAGTTTTAATAGCGAAAGCGAAAGATACGTTTTTGTATGCCATTACGATGTTGGTATTTGAATTTGCGCAGTCGCGGTTAAAAGCAGGATCGCTATTGAGAATTACAGTGTTCCAAAGATGAATTGCTTTTAATGAATGTGAAAAATAAATGAACATCGTTTGTATATCTACCTCGCATTCAATCTTCGCTGTTTTATTATACACATAGAGGATATTATTCGGGACACGAATGTACGGGCTAACTGTAAAATAAAACAAGTTATTGCACTTTTGATAAATAGTATGTAAAATTAGTTTATATATACTATTTACTGCGATAAAGTAGTTAAATCAGAGAGTTAATTGAATCTCTAGACAGTTAATAAAAAACGATATTCAATCAAGCCGCTAAAGTTCAGTCAGACAAGTATGTGAACGAAACCTTTAACAAGTTTCTTAAACGTTCCTAGGCAACAAGATTAATAGAATAGAGCAAAACACGGAATATCCAAGCTCTTAGTCCGAAAAAACAATTACAAATGAAATAATCATGGCGGAGTCTTGTTTTACATTGTTAATAATAATAATAATAATAATATAATCAACACGCTGGCTTTCGGTCAAACAGATAGTTAAACGTTTTCGACGCTGCTTTATTTAAATCAAAATGCTAGTGACTTGATTGAATATCGACATTTAATTAACTATCTAGAGAGTCAATCAACTCTCTGATTTAACTACTTTACTGCAACATATATGTTATTTGAAACACCGTCTTTTTGTATGCACCTATCCAAGAATTTTGTTAACCGCATTATATATGCAATTCGACTTAAGGTCCTTCAAGTGTACCAATTATTAAAATAAGCACTTGCGAGTCTCTGGTAATGTGAGTCCACATGGGCGGCAGTATTGCTTAACATTAGATGAGTCTGCGGCCCGTTTGCTCAATGCTCGATATGAAACGTCTTTGGTTATAATAAATAAATAACTTACAGTGTATTTCAACGTCCGTAGTTTGGTTGGCTGACGGCTGCATACCATTATTCGCCAGACACACATACTTGCCTGTATGCCATCGGGAGACATTAGGAATGTTCAGTACGTGACCACTCACTGACGCATCTCGCCACGAACCCTGGAGTAATCATTATATTTGGTAAATGGCCAATAATTCCAAGATTAGTGAGCAAAAATTAATCAGTTCAATATTAGTATAGTATTGTTTCCGTTTTTGGCTCAAACGTCAACAACATTTATATAGTATAATTATATAGTTTAGATGTTGATAATCACAAATAAATGCAGTTTATTTAATACAATAAAAGGATGAATTTCCGAAAGTTTTAATATTTTATTACACATATAATAATTCATAGCAAAAATAATTTAAAATATTACATATACCTAAAAATGTACGTGGATAGCATTTATTAAAAATTACATCACTCTGTAACTATTAACTATTAAAAGTTCGCAGGCAATAAATATATTATACTTTAGACTCGTTACACTGTCAAACTTTATAATGACTATAGAACTCTCGATAAAACTCCAATTAAATGAAATTGGCGGGAGGTTCACCTGCTGTTAAGTGATACCGCCACCCATGGACACTCGTGCGTTACCAGCCTTATAAGAATTGGTACGCTATCCTTCCTCTCCTCCTCCTCCTCCTCAAAGGATCCTTAAAGGATCCTAATTCGAATTGGTTCGGAAATATTTCAGTAGGCAGCTGGAACCACTAGGTTCCAAAACTGCTTCCGTTGGAGGATTGTCCACTCGTTGGAGGATTGTCCGCAGTGGTCTCAGCTGCGTCACAATCTTTGTTTTGTGGTGGGGAGTAACCTTTCTTTGCCTTGTGTTGTGGAAAAAATGGTCGGCAGTGACGAGGTTTGGAATGCAGTGGTATCCTTCTGTGAGCATGTTATGCTACAGAAGGAGACAGCAGAACGAGAGAGGGAGCCCTTTAGGACGAATCCTACGGGTATAAGACGGGGAGAAAATAGAAGAAGATATGCCCGTCTCCTACCTCCTATGTAGTGTGTACTGCATCGGAGGTTTGTAAGGGTATCATGCCGTTGAGGTCCCGGTAGAATGTGACAGCGACCCAGGAGCCTCTGTAACGCGGCTTTGTACGAACTACCCGAGGTGGTTTTAGTGGGTATTGTTCACCCAGTCTCTGAATAGCAGAGATTTTGGCGTGGGTCGAGTCCCACATACCCCTGCAACCTTTGAGGGCAGGGGATGCGCAAATGCATTTCCACCTCGGATATCAAAAAAAAAAAAGGTTCCAAAACTGCCTTACGAAACGGTCAGTTGTGGTACGACGGACGTCGAGGTAATACGGATGGTATTTTGTATTCTGCCTTGACGTCCGATAATGAAATTCAGCTGCAGATATTAGCTACCGAACAACTCCTCTGATATATTTTTATATTTCTAATGTAATAATAATAATATTATTCTACAGAATGTAATTATAAAAATACCGCTTTTTATTAGTACGTATATGTGTTATGTAAATCACTGAGATCTTTTAAACGGCTGTGTCAATTTTGATGATTTTTTATAACTTACAAGACTGGTTTATTAGCCAAACTATCCTAATAGATGACATTTGTATTTCATATATTTTTTATTACCTGGATAATAGGTGTACCATCAGCCCTGCGCCATTCAATTGTAGGTTCTGGAAATCCTTTGGGGTTGCAGTCCATCCTCATGGTGTCACCTTCCCGGACTATGAGGCGAGGATTTTCTACTGTAAAATGTTGTTTTAATAAGCCCACATTTCACATCAGGAGCTCTGTTGGTTAAACCACACGCATCTCTAAAGAGTAATCAAGTAGTTACGGACTGGATAGAACAAAATGTGACCTCTCATCGATATAATCACGGAATAGGTAGATATTGTTTATTATTTAATGCAGATTAAGAAAAAAACCAGTCGTGTCTTTTTAACTTAACAAGTTATGGTGCCGGTTTTCCAACGATTTGTTCCTTCACCGTGTGAGAAAAGAATGTAGCGATTCTTAAAATGCCGGTAACGCATTTCCGAGCCTTCTAGGGATGTGCTTGTCCTCCGGTCCGTTTGATAAAAGCGTACTAGATAGGAAAGTCTAGTCTGGTTGATAGCCAGGATTCGAACGACCTTACGCATGAATGTCGCAATCTCAATCAACTAGGCCAACTTCTGACTTTTAAAATCTTAAAATTATATAGAAATCCGCACACAGGTGATATGACAAGTTAGTTAGTTCCTCGCCACATAGAAACTATTCACTTTCCCGGAAAGAGCCTAAGTGCTAATTAAACCAAATAATATTTTTCTTTACAATTTTTATCTCTTTATTAAAACCTGCCTCAGAGTTTATGGTAAGTTTTATTATATATATATATATAACGTTTTTCTTTACAAATTTTCTCTCCATAAAAACCTGCCTCAGAGTTGATGTTAAGTTTTATTTATAACGTAAACGTAACGTAAATAAATATAACGATATCACAAAGTTCAATTTTTTAAACGTATCTTTAAAATACATACATGCAAAAGTTGGCGGTATAAATAGTTGATTTTCCCTAGTATAGTTATAAATAGAGAGTCCTGGTCTCCCAGGAGAGCCATCGCGTCCGTCGTTCCCACGCATGCCTTTGGGGCCTTGGGGTCCTCTTTCCCCCTTTATACCCCTTGGACCCTGGGGTCCTGTTGCTCCTGGTTTGCCTTAAATAGTAATTTTATTAATAAGTTACAAGATAAAACAATGCTACACAAGAGCTATTTTACTTTCGTATGTTTTATAATAGAAATAAAATTTAATCCTGTCCATCTTCATTGTCCCCGTCTAAAATAGAATTCCATATGTTAAGATGAGTTGGAGACGATTATAATATTACAATTTAATATATTTCTAAAACAGTTAAATACAAAAAATCTAAGTTCCTAGTTGTTATCTATATACCACCCCGTCTACATTTCCGAGGTAATCAAAATGTTTTTTGAAATTATTTGAGCTTATCGGTTTTTTATACAAATCCTTTAAAGTTACTCTCACCATCCTTGCCATCTTTTCCATTCTTCCCCGGACTACCATCTCTTCCAGGGATACCATCCCTCCCATCTTTTCCCGCTGCCCCATCGGCCCCATTTCTTCCTGAGAGACCATCTAAACCTGGCTCCCCGGGCACACCATCTCTTCCATCAAGGCCAGGGTTGCCAGGGAACCCACGCTCTCCTGGAAATCAGAATATTGTTTTAACAAAAAATCGTATGGAACGATAAAAAATATAAATATAATGAACCACTATATTACAACGCAACGTAACTTATATGAAGAAAGCCTTACCGAGCTAATAATAAGCAATTGAAAAACATCGATGTATGATAGGACCGAAAAGAATAGACAAAATAAAGAACAGCTAAGAACATGTTACAATAAATACTGACTCATAGAAGTGTGCGTTGAACGAGTTATCTTGCATTACCTAAAATACGTACGAACTATGGCAAAAAGATGTTTACCCACGACGGCGCACATCTGTAAAATAAACTACCCACAAATATAAAAAATATTACTTCTTTCAATTAATTCAAATCGAAGCTAAGTGAATATGTTAGACAAAATTACTGTTAAATTCATTTTTTGTTTTTAATTTTTATTCATGTCTTTGGTTACTTTTACGTTTATTGCATGTACAGCTATCGTTTAATTGTGATTATTTTGGGAACGACTATAATGTAATGTTAATCTAAAGAATTATTCTCATGTAAGTGACATCTTTGTCTTTTTTGAGAAATAAAGTCGTTAAACCTAAACCAATTCTATGCCTATACATATAAAATTTCTTACTACTTGCCACATTGCTGCTGTAGACTTAGATTTTTTTACAAAATTAGTTTAAATTTTTAGACAAGACCTTAGTTATTAATTATAAAAAATATTGCCATTAGTAATGTCATAAAGAAGATTTGTAATCTTCAAAGAGTAAACTCAACTGCTGATTTTAACATTATAATGCTTCATTAACCCTGATTAAAAAAAAAAACGATTTGCCATGTAAAGCCGGGACAATCCGCAGATATATAATATTTTAGTATCTTTGATCAAACGTTTTGACCCCAATTTCAACTGTGATAAATATGCTTCGAAAACTATTAAAACATTAGTTTAGCATTTCATTTATTTCGTTTATTATTCTTATATTTTTATCACATACCTTTCGGTCCAGGTGGTCCGACGGGACCTCGGCCACCTGCTCGACCAGGAGTTCCAGCTGATCCTGGGTCTCCACGGTCTCCTTTTGGTCCTGGTTCTCCATTTGGACCTTTGGGGCCTTGAACTCCTGGTGGACAGTAGTCTTGTGTTGCTTTACAAAACCCTTGGACGACGTTGTACTGAAAATCGAGTTAAAAGTGACTTTTACAATTAAATCTCTATTTTCCACATCATAATAATAAAAAAGACCGCTGGAGTCCACGAACATATGCTCCACCATTATGTGAATGTCAACTCCTTGACACCACGGGCTTAGCGAGAAGACTGAAAAGGACAAAACTTGAAATTTAATTTAAACTTAAATTACTTATTAGTCAAGACTAACTAATCATCTAAACATAACTCAAGAGTTAGGCTAGCTCGTTATGTTCCACGATGTTTTAGTAAAGACACATGTAAAAAAAATTCTTACATCTTCTAAGAATGTGTTATTTTTATTAATATACATGAAACAAATAAGCGTGGACAAAAATAAAATAAATTAATTTAAGTACTTAATTGTGTGCAGTTTTTTTCAACATATCGCATATGCATATTTAAATAAAACACTTCTTACTTAATTCATGTAAAAATAATATATAAGGCGAGTTCAGAAAAAAATTGTTTAGGAAAGTCTTTCATCTGTATTTTTATAAAGAAAAAACATATTACAAAACAACAACCGACAAACTGAACAACTAAAATTTTGATGGAAACAAAATGGATGGAAACGACAGTTATTCGTATAAAACAATACCAAATAACATATTATATGATACATAAATATAAATAAGTATCTGTCTTCAGCATAAAGTAAAAGCAAGCTTCACTTACAGGTACTCTAGAGTAGCTAGTCAACCAGACCCAGGTGTCTCCTCCCGGAGCTGGGCCTTTTGCACCCGTTTTCTTCATCTCAGCAGCGTCCTTTTCCTCTAGCTCCGGTCGCATTTTGGGGTTGAAGAATTCGACGTGCGGCGCTACGGTGTTGTCATCTTGGATTGGCGATGGTTTCTTGGAAAATTCGTAATTCATTAAACAAGTATATTTACGGTTTTAAGTATGTCCCTTTTTATTGCATCGTAAACACAATTTGTCAGAAAGAGACGAAAAATACTTTATAATTTTATAACGGGTCTTAAATCTTACGGCTATATTATTAGAAATTTCAATATGTTCACCATATGACAGAATTTTAAAAGGCTTTTAATTGCTCAAATCAGTCGATAACTAATATATTGTGTATTGGGAGCAGAGTGTAGTTGCACGATTTTTTATATTTATAATTATTTAACAATAGAGACAATTTAATGTCTGGATATTAGTTATTAATTTTCGTTGTAAACAATACATAACCAAAGATTCGTGTTCTGTGTAATGAACCAAAGCGTATTTTGTATAAAAAAGTGATTATAAGCTGTCTTATTGAACAATTACTTCATTCAAAAAGCTCCATACAAATAAGTTATTTCAATTTTACTAGACATATAAATGGAACTTTGTACTATCTAAAATTACTTACGAGCATCGCATCCCTCTTAAACCTATGCGTCTCATCCACATCACTCAGATATGTCCTGATTCTTTCATCTAACTCAAAATCAATTAGACTTTTAATATTAATGTTTATGCCATACCATACATAACTATATGTGTGAAGTAATAGTGAAATGATACCACAAGCACACGCAAATATCGACAGTGTACAACGTTCATCGCTTTTTCTTTTATCTTTAAACTTCATTCTACCGTTGTCATAACGATTGTTATTAACATTTAAACCGTCCGTTGGTTAGTTTGTAACTGAGTTATCAGTAATCTGGACAAATATAGCTCTTCCGGTTTGTACATTGCACAACAAGCTGATAACCAATTGTGCTCCGGGTATTAAATGGTTCTCTATCGGGGATTCGACAGACATGACAGAGTGTCTGATACACGAGTAGTGGGGGTAATTTACTGTGGTATAATGGTAGTTAGATAAAATTGTTGCTTCTGTTGTGAGACACTTTCCAATTTCAAAAGGTATAATGCTCGTTTGTGTCACTTTTTTAATACTATTCATTATTCGAGATTAATTTAATCAATGTAATCTCGAATAATATCGCTTATGATTTGTCTTTGCAAGTATCATATTAAGTGTAATCGAATAGACTTGATGTTATGATTGACAATTTTAAAATAATGATTCATCAGACTAATGTGCTCGAAATAAATAACAGTGGAGTTCTCTACTGGCTGGAGATAGGGAAAGATATAAGTTTTTTGTGCAATGCCTTGGAATAGGCTTTTCCCTATACAGATAGTAATCCCTACACAGGTCATATTAATATAAATACAACACAATATAAATAAAATAAGGTGATATAATATTTTAATTTTTATTCTTGTATTTAACTATACATAACGTATTGTATATTTGATATATATAATATTTTCCTTAACCGCATAGTATGTAATAATAAAAATAAAATTAAAACAAATTTAAAATATTTGGTCCCTTTGGCAGTGTACCTCTTACGCTGGAAGCATTTTCTCGCTGTATTGATCGCAACAATAATTAATCGAGATTATTATTATGTTCGGAAACTGGTTTGCTCATGAACCATTCATGATGCTGGTAGACTGTTACACAAGGGCCTAAGCCAAATGAACACTGTAATAATTATAATTACATCAGTACATTCTAACTTTTGTTACTATATACAATGGAATGTCGATAACTTGAATGTCAAGTGAACGGCAAAAAATGACGAGTTAACGAGTTTTCGACACCAAGAACTTTGAGATACATAAGATTTAACTACTGAATTATCGAGTTACTGATGATTTCGACTTAACGAGGTTCGAGTTATCGAGATTCCACTCGACTGTATGTTAGAAAACCCAACTCAAAATACTCATTTATCAGACAAAGGCGTGCAAAATAAATTACGTACAGAAGTACATACTCGCGCTTCATATCTGTCGATGTCAGTATAAATCATCCAGTCAAGATGTGTGTTCCTGTGAGCTAGGAAATGGGAAGAAACCATCGATAATTTCATACGCTAATCGAGTAGACAACTTCATGGATGTACGCATGCGTCAGAATCTGTGTCAGGGACACAACACGACACGACAGCCAAGGTCAGTCGTGTTTTGCGACTGACACAAGGTGTATGTTGTCAGTATAAGTGGAATTGTGAACAAAACATGAATTTTACTCCACCATACGCGAGATCACCAGGTACGTGTTTTAATATTCCAAAGCTTTCTGTACTGTCTCTAAGTAATGGATGCAATTTATAGGGCTAAGTAGTTGCTTGTAGTCAATATATTTTTACAAAAAGAGTTTAAATTTTAAGTTTACATATCATTAAATATTTCATTATTTTTATAATTTAATTTCAATTGATTGAATATGTCAACTTATTTTCTTTTGGGATAGTCTGTTAGAATTGTCTTTCTTGAATTTGTTAATATATATTTTGTTATTTTAGTTTAACAATTCAACAATATGAAGCTTTGAGGTCGTGATTTGCTTGTTTAGTGTTAGTTGCCAAGTTTTATTAAAAATATAAAAATAATTCTATTCTAGACTATCCTACGGTATTTCTTGGCTTCGGTTTTAAAAATGTTGTTTCATAACTAAACCAACACGATTCGCCGCAACAGCTTACAATATTCACACTATTTATATCACCTAATTGAATTAATTTCAAATGGCTTCTAATTCAGATTGAAGCTATATTTGAGCTAAAAATGTAGTTATTCAGTACTGTCTGGAATAAACACAATTGGGACCTAGATTAGCAAAAGTTAAATCCAAAATAATATAATTTAAAAAATAAAATGGAGTTAATTAAAATGTAATTATTTATAATAATAATGCAAGAAACCAACTGTGCTTTTCAGCATGTAGTATCGAGCCTCTAGACGATTACGAAGCACCCAGAGCACCACTACTTCGACAGGTGTCACTTGATGAGGAGAGACAAGATGACTGCCAGGGACACTGGCGAGGGCCTTATGTGGAGGGAGAGGAGGAAGAAAGAGGAGTAAGGCTGTTCAGAGCGATGCTTCTGCAGCATTTAAGACTGGAGGAACTTAGGCCGCCGCCCTGTTTGTTGGTGCCGGCTAATCCTGATCAAAGGTATATTTTTTACTTTCGTTTTAACTAAAATACTTGATTGATTCAAATACTTGCTAGTTCTTTAAATACAAAAGTAATAATAAGTATCATAAGAAGTAAGTTTGTTTCATTGAGGCGTGTATTCAGGCGTGGGACATTAACAGTATATGGACACTACTTACATGGTTTAGAAAATTGACAATTTTAAATATCTTCAGAAATAATTTTATTAATATTAGTAAACTAAACTGATTTTTTTTCCTTTATTCTTAAAACTTTTTATATAATGTATAATTATTTACAGTACATATGTATATATTAAAGTCAATATAATGAAGAATTTTATCACCATTCAGAGGCTGGTGGATGTATTGGAGAGATTGGCGAGCTCTCGAAAAAGCGGCGAGGAGGTTCAGAGAAACCAAAGCCCGTGCCAGACTTGCAGCTAGAGCAGAACACATATCTTTATTAAGTCTTGACGAAGTTGCCTTTGAAGATATTATGCAAGAGTTATGTCAAGTAAGTGCATCTGAAATTCGCATAAAATTAAGATATAAATCAACCTATGGAATATGGAATTACCTATATGTAATACAATACTAGTATTTTTT
Source organism: Pieris brassicae (assembly GCF_905147105.1). Classification (NCBI taxonomy): domain Eukaryota; kingdom Metazoa; phylum Arthropoda; class Insecta; order Lepidoptera; family Pieridae; genus Pieris; species Pieris brassicae. The sequence goes on from NC_059674.1 coordinate 15,717,675, forward strand.
GAATCTAAAACTAAAAACCTTATAAAGTATAATATAATAACTAAAATATATTATTCAAAAAGAGTCCCTTTAGGTAAGGTTCCAAAGTTACTGGCAGCGTTCCCCTTTGAATAGCTAGACTAATTCTTTGTCCGAGGTAGGTGCCAGCTCTTCGGTCTCCTGTGATGTCGACTAACGTTTTAGCTATTTTCTTTTACCTATGATCGATATCAAAATTCTACCTGTACAGATAATTTGCGTTCAAATTAAAAAATAGAACAATATTCTACTGTCATTTCATAGTTGTATGTTAGAATTATTGTGTTATTTAAAATACAGGATTCACAGTTTGGATTGTCATAGTTGACTACTTATTATCACACCACAACCACAGCACAAAAAGTAAAATAATACCTCGTTGCGTGCCAAATGTAGGATCTTATATAGTATATACCAACATATACTCAAACAACTATAGTATTATATATATTTTAATTCGTTACTTTTAGTATATATGTTAATATTAGAATGTAAAGCAATACAAATAATTTGTTTCTCTTGAGTAAGGAAGTATCAAACTCAAAATAACTTTATTCATATAGGTAGCCAACTAAACTTATTGAACGTCAACAGAAAAGATGTTAAATTGACTTGAAATATACATTTACTACCAGTTCGCAAGTCAAGGTCGTAGAGCATGCAAGAAGAGTTTGCTAGATAGCAAGAAACTCTCTGCCGCTCTTATTAATCGCGGTCTCGAGTCGATAACCGCTCGAAACGTAGCCTATAAGGATATGATCTTGTCAATTAACTCCTAATTCCAGGCATGCGTTCACGCCGAGCAAAGGGCTCTTCTGGTACTTGCATTTCTATGCGAGGTCTGTGCGCGGGCGGTAAAGGTCGGTGGCTGGTGCAGAGCCGCAGATTGGGCTGCTAGACATGTAGCCCAATGCGCTACACCTTGGGCTATTAGACACGGAGGATGGGTAAGCTATTTTTTTATTATCGCTTAATCATTATAAATATAAAGTCAAAGTACAAAAACACCAAAAATCCACTAAGAGGTTTAACCTTGTAGTATGAAGGATTACGCCACAGTACAAATTCCTATAATTAGAAACTAAAGAGTTAAGGGGATATTTAAAAAGTACAGTCAACAAAAAATCATTTAAACAGAGAGAAAAAAATATTGTTTATACCATATACATTAAAGATCTTATACTTATGGAGCCATGGTTGTGAAGTTATCTAAAAAATACGACATGATTGAAATAATTGGAAGTATAATTCAAAACTTTAACAGCTACGATCAAACTCGAAAACTTATTGATTGAATATTTATAAAAACTGCCTTAACCATATGAATTATTTGAAAATAAATACACAAATAAATATAATAAAAAGCTTAAATTATTTTATACACAATAATATATTATTATTATATGATTCAACAGTTAATAAGCAATGATAAACATGAGAAAACCAAACATTACAGTCAATTTTTGTTTACGTATTTTGACGTTAAGCGAGAGACGCGTGAGAGAAGCGTCATTGTTCCCATAGCATTATTATAGCTAAACCATATTATGTTTCTTTATGAATGTTATTTTAGAGTAACGTGGTGGAACGGGCAAGTGGGACGAGGCGAGATGACACAATATTGGCAGGGGCAGCAATTGCAGCATTGCTGGCTTTTCTTTTATTTTGTAAAACACGTCTTCGTTTAACAATTCTATAATTCCTTGGTACTGCGAGGTTGGATTTGCAAAATCATGGTCAAGATTTTTAAATATCAGATTAAGAGATGAAACTGCCTCTTACTTAATAACTGGTGGTTTGTGGAGGTGACAAATACAACCAGGTACTGAAATTTGCCCTTAATAATTACTTGTTAAAATTGCAAAATATTCTCAAAAATTATCCTTGATATCGGTCCTGTTATATGAACTAAAAAATAGGTACTGTTGAGAGTTTTTATATTAAAGTTACTATAAGTTCTATATATAACATAAAATGTCTTCTAACTCGACGTTTTGTCAGCAGTTTATCTTTGAGAGACTGTTGCAAAGCACTCGAAATAGCGAGTGATGTAAATGTGATTCGCGCTTTCACGCGTAAAATAAATTTTAATTAAATGTTTAGTACTTATGTAAATGAAACACAATTTTGAATAGCATAAAATTGGCACTCAAATCGTAACGGAAAATGTTGGTATATTCTCAATCTTCAATTTGTTCCTAATGATATTTAGGGTCAGAAAATAAAGGTTCCACAATCAACAAAATAATACTAAACAATGTCATGACATGTGCCTATGTTAGTGTTGTAAAATCATAAGCAAAAGTGTCACCAAATAAATTGAATTTATTGAAAAGTTATGTCACTTATAATTTTAATTCAATGTATAACGATAAAATTCTATTCATATTTCAAAATTTTATATATGCAATTACTTTAATATATAATTTTTGTATACTTATAATTCAAGTATAAAAATAAATATTTTAACGATATAAGGAGTTTTATTAATATTATTAGTACCGTTTTTGATTATTTATTTATTTATCTGGTACCATTTGAATTAATTCTGAAGTGCACACTAGACATAAGGTAGATAAAATTAGCTTTCATTAGCAAAACTTAGCATAGTAATACAAATCACAAGCAAACCTAAATAAGAGCAACAGGATGTCTTATAGCCACTAATATTTTCCAGAAAACTCTAGGTTAAAATAAAAGCCTAAAGGAAAATCAAAAAAGTGCAAAACATAAAACCCTTGGGAAATATACAAAATATCATTTTAGAAGGTTGCTAGAATGAAACCAGTTTGACTATTTTATTATTTTTATTGTAATTTTTCATTATACCGCCACACGACGCTCACTGCAATGCTCTTGCGTACACAAACAATTTTATTAAAAATACTAAGTACAAACCAATTTTACTACGATTCAGGATGATTAAACATATTTTAATTACTATCAATCAATAACAATTAATAGAAGCTTTGATAAGGATAACGATTAAGAATTTTAATTCAATAATTGGTGAATAATATGAGCGTGTTAAGTCCCGAAGTACCAATTACAGCGCAATGAATTTCATAATATGTTTTTTGGCTGTATCAACGTTTGGCGCTTATACACCCTCATTTTATTACCAATGTGAAATAATTTGAATACTCATTTAATGATTATAGGTTAATTGAATGTAACTACATGTTATTAAAAAAATCTTGTAAATTGGTCTTGACTAACGTGTTAGTTTATATAAATTCAATGGTTCATTAGAAAATGGTACAGTTATTCTTCAATGTGTCAAATCTTCAGGTTTTTTAGCAGAACTGTAAAGTCGTTTTTGGCTTGCTCTAGCTAATAATGAAGTCGAAATACACCAATATTTTTATGTTTATTTTTGTATCATTTTCTAACCCATCACAATATACAACGTTACATTTAAAATATAATACTGTTAAAATATTCCAAATTCACTAACGTACCAAAACAAGTCCATCAAGAGCCCAGTAGACCACAACAGTCCTGTTGAAAACCTATTTCTTATCTACTTTTAAAATCAATAACATTTTTTTAGTTTTTACTTAAGTTATAATATCACTATTAACGATCTACGCTGTCATCCCGACTTCGAGGCAAAAGACAAGTCGAACGGAGCTACAAACTTATCAGAGAATGCAGCAAAACTATGCTGATCAGCTGTTTGATTATCATTGGTCAACAGTGTAGTCTCACTCATAGATACGTCATGGGACAAGCAGGTCCAATCATAATCAAACGCTATGTTATTTTTTTGTTTTACATCCTCATAACCATTTCTAGTATAGATCTTGATTGGTCTATCTGAAGCGAGATCAAGTCGAAGTACGATGAAAATACTTCACCCTTCTGACCCGGAGTTTAGCTCAGAGCTAATTAGGTAGTGAACACTGGCTCATAATCAGTGATTAATATTAAACATCGAAATTTTAAAGGGAGAGGTTTCAGTCTTGTATAGCGTTATCTCTGTCAGACATTGCTTACATGATAAATCAAATTACGCGTACCAGAGACAACTACTATGGACTAAGATGGATTCGATAAGTTTGTAGACTTTTAGCTGTTTCAAAAATTCTAGTTATTAAAAATATAATAATAGATCAGAATCTACAAATTGTACTACGTGTATTCAGTACAATAACTGATTACGTGAATTAACTCGAATCGAGATGCGGCAGCTCAGAAAAAAATCTAGCCGTATAATTTCTTTCGACACACATTTAAAGCTTATTTGAATGTACTATGTCAATTAGGCAAGTAATCAAGATACGAGACAGTGAACTGTGTCGAGAAAAATTAAACGGTAAATAACCGTTTCCATTTCGTATTTTTATATAAAAATCATCACTCTAGTAACAATTCTACTTGAATATCAATATTGTACCTCAATTTCTGTAAGGTAGATAACATGTTTAAATTTAATTTAGCTTTAAGCCTAGTCTTACACTACGTAAAAGGGTTAATTTGTTATTCGTAATAGGTATCAAATGGCTACATACTGTCAAATTGTAAAGATTCTAGTTGTAACAAATCTGAGACATAATGGGCACTAGCTTTGCCCGTGCTTGCGGAGTGAGCGTGTATTCTTCAAATTAATCGTTGTAATTTCAAACACCGCCATTTGCTTTAACAATTGGCCATATTTGAATTTTAAATCAGCTGTAAAATATAACACTCGCCCCACTATTCAAAATTGAACAAATGCAGTATGAACGTTGGCTAACAGTGATGCGTTTACTATGGCGATGTACCGTGATTAATGGCTTGAACCCTTTAGTTTCTGATCTTATGTTAACTAGAAATAAGGTTTTAATGGAAGGATATTATTTTACAGATTCTAATCAATATTTATATAAAGAGATAGATAAAATTCGCTAGAATATATTTAGAGTAGCTTACAATCGTGTCGCATTGGAATTAGGCTTTGTATTTAACGTACACGCGTAGGTGCCGACCAGTATACATAATAAGACAAGAATTAAATTTAGCACTCTACAACACTATGTTGTTTTTATAATATTATCAACGTCATATGAAATGTTTGGAGAGAAAAAGTTATTCAAATCTTAATATAATATATAGAAATGGCCACGACGAGGTCGTACAGTTGATTCGATAATAACATCTCTCAAGACTAAACGAATGGTAATTAATGTACAACTGTTTGACCGGAAGTGGCACCGCTAAGCGTACTACAGAAGGCTAATATTAAATCCAATATTCCTATGTATTTTGTGAAAAAGACGAGCCTCAAATTATTCACTTACTAATATGTCATTAAGCGCATATCCTTATCACAGAATATCATTGTATCTGATTGTCCCGGTACTTAGATATGTTAATACTTATTCGATTTGTTCGCTTCTTACCTGAAAAAACTTTCGTTTCTTAAATTATATAAACAAACTCTTTAAATTACTGAAAGCGAGTCATGGCGGCCAATCTCATTGTTCATATTAGGGATATCGGGCCAAAGTGGGGTTATTTCTACATCTTTAATCTTTTACTGTAACGCTTTCTGATCGGATAAATGATAACACAGATACTTAGTCATAATTTTACACAGTTAACGCGTATTTTGATAGTTGTTTTATTATTGTAAAGAGATCAGACGCAAGACCGTTTCGCTTTTATACTTTTAGAAATAAGTAATTTTTCGATATAAGTTTTTTTTAAATGCATTTTTGTGCGCTTTTACCAATTGGTTTATATAATCATGTAAAGGAAAGTTCATACGCAATGCGTGTTGAGCGATTTTGAATTGTTAAAGCTTAACAATACAAACATTACTAACTACGCTATACTATTTATTGCTATTTCAAGGCGGGTTGTCAATATAAAATTTGATGGGAAGTCAACAACTGATCGATAAAATGTACCGTTAAAATCTGTTATTTCATCAACAATTAAGACGTCGCCCTAAAGGCTGGCTTAGGGCTTTAATACTATTAGCCCTACTGAGCTACTGCCCATATTCCAAAACTATTTCAAGTTTTGACAACTGTCAAAATCATTAAAGACAACAAAACTAGTTATCATCGATTCAGGAATACAGGCCCTTGAGATTGAAATCTACGGACGGTTTACAAGATGTTTCTAGATTTTGAAGATCGCAAGCCAATAATAAACCGTATTTGCTAATAACACTAAGCGGAGCAAAGAATTTTTTAAGTTATATGGTTTGCAATATGCAGGCACGTTCTGATATTTTGTGATATTAATAATTTATTGAGTCGTTCAATTTGCCCCGCCCTTCTCTACAAAACAGTGTATTTACAAACTATTTCCGTGCATTCAAAACAATGTTTCACCTACTTTGTATAATATTAAATCCAAAACAGTGAAAATGTATGACATAAATGTATGTATACATTTCAACATTAAAACATCAAACAGTTGATTTACAAAGGTACAAAATCTTTACAAAAATAAATAAACATAATATCGTAAAGTGTAAACTTTATTTTGGAACTAATTTAAAGCTAACTTATTAAGCACGCAATACATCTTCTAGTCTACATATTACATCTAACTTTTTCTAATAAAAATAATTGCGTAAAGATCTATAATTCTTGGAATCATATGGAGTATACAGACACAGTCTTAGTACTGTAATTCAGATTTGATAAGACTTGACCTGATAGCAATGTAATGTGTCAGCTTTTTGACTGACTTAAAAAAAGGAAGTTATCAGTTTCTCCTCTAATATATATGGTGGGAGTTTAAAATTTCAGTTTAAGTTTCATCAATATCAGCTCATTAGTATAACGAGGATTTTTTAACCAGTTCGGATTCGGTTAAATTTAAACCTTTTTTTAGAGACTTGTTGTAGTCAAATTTATTTTTATTAGAAACAGAAGATTACCATATTCCGAGAGGCACCGTAAGGAAAGTCTGTTGAATAAATTAAATTAACTAAACTGTTGAGAATAAATCCGTTTACACCACTTATATCAGTTAAAATTTTAAATTTCAATAAAAAAAAAATAACTGGATATCTTTATTATTGATTTAATATTTTTTGGTTACCTTTCAGAATACGTCAAAACCCCAATGATATCGAACCAATTATTCTAACATGTTAGATTCTCGTTGAGCATTTTAATTTCAAATATTCAACTAAATACAAAAGTACATTTTTAAAAAGGCGATTTTGTACCGTTTAAGCAGAAAAAAAACTATAGATGCACACAACTCTAGAACTTAGAATCCTATACGTTTCGTAGGCGTAGTTCGTAGTTTCGTAGCAAAGATGGTATGTGCTACTGATCAGTTGACTATTGGTATGACATCATTATTAGCAAGCCTCGTAGACAAACACAAACGGAGCTACGTAGTGTCTACGTAGCTACGATTATCGTAACACTTCGAGTACGAAACGGTATAGACATCTATATTTGATCAAGAGGCAATTATTTAGTTGATATCGATCTTTCTATCTCATTGAAAGCCTCGTTGTTTGAAAAATCCTGCATAATACGATTTCAATGTCAACTAAATGTTTGCCAAACCCAAATATGTTAAAACCAAAACACTCTGAAAAACTGTTACACTACCTATCGTTCTAATTACATTTGTCATAAGTCCGCCATTTATACAACTATTTACTCGCTCGGACAATGAAGGTACCCGTACTCCAGACCCAGGCTCACTGCGACGAAGACAAAATACAGTAGGAACATTGTGAAGCCCAGCCCTCTATTCATTTTCCACCTGGAAGAGCGAAACATATATATTAACTTTTATAATCTCTTATTTAGTCAAAAAATACAAATATGAAAATATATCAATGCAAACGCTGTTGGCGTAAAGGTCTACTATACGTAATGATAATCTTATATATTTTTGAACTATCAGACTATTTAAATACAACTTATTTAAGGAATATGCACAGGTGTTCTTCCTCATTACGATTGTTAAAGAGTTTGTCGATTTATAATAAGCAATATTCGCGTAAAACAAAATCAACTTTAGATATATTCACCGTGGCAAAAGTGATTTTGTTGAATCACTACTATGCCACAATCGATGTTCGATCGATGTTAATATAGCAAACACTTTTGATAATTTCTAATCATATTTATATTGTTACAAAAACGGGCTGAAATTAAATTAATCCTTAAAGATTGTTTTGTTTAAAAGTTATAAAAGATATGTATGTCTATTGTATCCGAGCTCGTAAAAATATCATATTGTTAGGGGACTGACGCCATCTTGGAGCAGAAAACTATATAAGGCGAAGCAAAACCGGCGTTGACTCACTTTTTTTTGAGACTTCGTGCGGAACGGACGTGTTACTACCCTGTCCTCAGTAAATTTTAAAAGTGTAAGGTAGGTAGGGGTAACGAGTTCTTTTGATTGTTTTTTTTTTGTAAATTAAATTTAGTGTGTATCTATTTTTTTTAAATTGAATCCGCTTTTGATAATTACTAATATATTATCAAATAATTGTTATTTTTTAAGTTCATTAATGAAAAGTTGAAATGTATATATAGTAGGAATAATGTATTTTTCTTATTTAAAATGAATTGAATTTACCTGAAGCACGCGATGCTCAGGATCACGAATAGCAGCATAGCAAACAATAGCACAATGCTACACACCATGCCTTTGGAGTTAACCTGGACTGGCGCACCGTATATCAGTCCATACAACAGCCACGGGAGGGGTAACCTGGAATAAAGATAATAATTTTTAAATTTTTTTTTAAAAAAAAATTTAAATCAAGAGATTGTTGCATGGAGTCCACTTACAATCGGCCTCTGCGAAACCATAAATAAAACCGTGTTGATGATTTGACAAGGTTATGAGGTGTAATGTCACGTATCTCCGTTTGTTTTAGTAAACCTAACTAACAAAGATGTATCAATTACTGTCAAAGGGAACACTCAATCTATCAATGGATTTTACATTCCTTAACAAATTAATTAATAACTATAGTTATAAATAATAAGTATTATGCTATCGTACGTAAACAAAACTAGTGTTGTTTCAATTTACATAAGCTAAGATAATGCCCATTGTTATTCTGTACTACTTTTTACACTTAAGTAGTTTCACTAACGGAAATCTCTGATGAGATAGTTAAATCCAATTCCTTGAGATGAGAACAATAATCTTATTATCACCATGCTTGTTGTGATTTTTTCTGTGTTTAAGATACTCTTAGTATTGATTTTAGGCAGCTGTGTAAAGTTACATAAATTTAAAAAAAAGATGTATTAGATTATATATATAGGTAGATTTAGATAGATTTTTTTAAAGATATACAAATCTTGATATGAAGGCGTACGTAATTAATAAAAAATAACGATCGTGGAAAAGCGATATATTGTTTCGAAACGCTTGATTTGTAGTTTCTCATTTCACTTTTATGTATTCAATGAAAAATAAACCTATGTGTATAAATAATGTGTCTTAAAATATATATTCTGCGTTAGCGGTCTCTTATTATCGATATGATCTTTCTACATTGTACTATAAAGCAATAATAATACTTAGTTAAATAACTGCAATAGAAAAATGATTATTTGTTATATTTGTTTAAAATTAGGAAAAATGGCCAAGCGCACGCAAACTGTTTCCTCTGGCATTTTCTTGACCCCGCATTTGGGCCAAGGCTCCTAAATTGCGTAGATGAATATCAAAAGGCTGTGAGGGGATCATTTACGACTATCGCTAAGGTCACGCCATGTTACTTAACTTTGAACTTTCGTGTAACATTCGAAAACAGGCCAAAGAAAGGCTCAGCTTTGGCAATTATATCTTGTAAGTTACTTAAGGACTTGTACTTGTAAGAACAAAATATTATAGGGTTAAATTTAGGTACTTTTAATACATATATGTTACCAAACTTTTACTTAAAAAGTTCTTAAATAAATTCCATTTAAAATTGGATCGAGCAAAAACAACGGTGAGACAATACTTTTAGACCGAGAGATAGTGAAAATAGTGGGTCATTTGTACCAGTATGGCGGTTCTTCAGGGATCTTATTACACAATGAAAAAAGAAAAACGATGGTCGTAGCGCTGGTACCGGCGGCTCAATCGCGTGCGCGTTAGTCGAACTCTTCGGATTAATAAGGGTGTCACACGAATTGTTCCACAAAAATTCTAGTATTTTCCGATAGTCCATAAAAAAATAAGTGGCGGCAATGACATGCCATACTTCTCCGTTGTGACGCGAATGCGTTATATAAAAACAAAATTTAACTATTTGTACCAGGCAAATTTTTGCACAGTTAATCACCGAAAATCAGCAAAAATAATTGCCAAACGATTTGTATTATATTTGTATTTTTGGAAAGTTGTTGATAAAATGTGACGGTAATTATATTTGCCACACTTCTAGTAGGGGGAAAAAGTGCTGCTATTCTTGAAAAACATATTTGGATTTTCTGTATGCCCAACTAACAATTGCTTGTACCGTGAAGACATTGTGAGGCATGTCACATAAATTAATAACGTGAGTTACGCACAGAGGGCACCACCAACTTGGCAAGAAAAAAATCAATGAAACAGATTCAGATGCTAAGAGTTGACATAAAGACTCCTGTCAGTTCTGTCAGTTCTTAGGGTTGAGTTTCTACTCTTACCCATAAAGTGTTTTGACATTACAGAGTTACTATGATTAAATTATGTAAGTATTTGTTATATTATAAATCACTACATACTATTTATTGTACTTAAACGTAAAAGTAGGTGAAATATAAGTCACAATTGGCGGCCATTAGACATTTCTCTGCCCCACTTTCCCTGATTTATGTCCAACAAAAGGAGCTTTTAGGGACGTATTGATTCCTTTATATAGGTTATGTTAAAGTGTGTATTTATTAACTTCTGCTTTTAATTGTTTTACGACATACGTAAACGATTATTATTGTTAAGTTAATAACGTACTTTTAAAAATTACAATGATTGATCCACTTAAATGATAAGATATATAAGAGCGATCACAAAAAAGTTACGTTTTTGTTATCGCTAGTCTACGTTATTTTGTTTTATTAAAACGATTGGCCAATTACAATAGATATCAGTGTTGTAAGAATAATGGTATAATATAGCTTATAATAAATAAGTTAGCAGATGTGCGTCCAATACACATAGAACCGCAATTATAATTTAAGCTTAGTGCTTTTCACTGCCTTAGGTAATGTGGTCTGTGGGAACTGTGGGAACCATACATCTAAATTGCTTTCCAATAGAGATTAACTGCTTAGAAATAAAATAAGCAATTTCAATTGAGTATTGTATCTTCTATATTAAAAGTTTACATTAAAAAAAAAACATTTATGCAGAAAATAGTGGTGAGAAATATATTGAAAAATGTGATAATTTGGCTAGTATTTGAGAATATCTGAAAATATGTTCGTAGCAAACTAAAAGTAGTTTGTATCTATGGTACCTTGGGTGATATGTCGGTCATGGCTAAATCTATCTTTGCTTTTTAGAATGATCAGCTAAGAAACATCAAACATTAAGTTTCTGTGCATTACATCTTCTATAAATATATCAACGCAATAGAATAAGTACTTTTAAGTTAAGTTATTTAAACATAAAAAATATGATAAAACTGGCCTCGCTTGTATGGTGTTAGATATGGACTTAGTTAAGGAACGCATGGAAAAGTTATTAACAAACTTTATAAATAAAATCAAATGCAATGGCCATTTCCACGTTAAGTTAAGACATACTTTGACAAAACAACAAAGGCCTGAACACTGTAGGGTTGTCAATTTTTTTTATTAAACTATTACGAACGAATTAAACATTTTACTAGATAGGTTGGGGATTTAACAGGATATTTATGGAGAAGATATTTTTTGTAAAACTAAAACTCCTTTAAAATGCTTATTTTTTGACAAGATAATTCGATTAATTAATATCTATTTTGTTTTAACGTAGCCTAATTAAATAATGAACACTATTAAATTAGGTTGTGAACAAACCCAACAATAATTATTTAGGCCAGAACCATTTATATCAATGGCAACCCTAGTGGCAAGAACAGTAGGTTCTATAGAGGCTTTGGAAGCGAGCCAAAGGTTATATAAAAATAAGCGGAGAATATTATAATTGTCTTTTCCATTTTAAAATTTGCTCATATTTCTTTTTAATGTTTTTTATCTCTGTAAAAAGGATGCAGTGCTTATGCCAAAACGCTATATTAACCAAGCTTTACCGTTGATAACCTAAAATGTATTTCACTGTCTTATAGTCAAAATAGCTATTATTCGGTACTTGTAGTAAACCATGATAATACTACTTATTTCCCACTACATTTACATGATTAATTATTAATGATAATATTTATAAGTGAAGGTAGAAACCCATACCTCACTGAAGCGAATTCCATATTATATTTTATTAGGAGGCAAACGGCCAGGTTATCACCTGGTGTTAAGTGATATGCCGCCGCCCATGGATGATCAAACTGCCAGCAGGCTCGCAGGTGCGGTGCGGTTATATTTTGGTATATTTAATACATGGACTTTTCATATAATAATGGTATAACAATTCTTTTAGCCCATTATAAAAGCCTATAGTAAAATACAATGAATGAAAGTTATTCTATCCAAATTCTAAGTAGACCAAGTCAGCGGTATAAGTCGACACTTTAACTTATCTATCACTTAATAAGAGAAACGGAATCGTGTCAAAATTGAATTTTCTCATATAAGTAGACTTGAAATTGGCTAGAGAAGAGTTTTCTAATCTCCGTGAGCAGCCAAAGAGCGGTGGAAAGCGCTGAGTGTGCAAATGTCAAGGGGACATGATCAAGTGCGACGGTTCAAGGTTCTTTGTTCCATGTTAAGGTTTTTACGTCAAAGGGCAAGTGTCTGGTACATTAGGGAAACAAATGCCATTTTATGACGCGTGACTTAATGTAAGATTTTAAAGGAATTTACCCTATATTTACGAAAGCAGCATGAAAACTCATTATTTTTTTTATTATAATATAAAATACAAAATCTAACGAAGCTATAAACATGACTAAATAAGCAGAGTTGAGCTGAAATAGGCCTGCGTACTCCAGAACACAGTAGAAAATTACAGAAAAGTAAGCTTCATATTTCTTAATCAAGTTGTTAACATGTCAATATTTAATATATTATGAATTGTACTTTTTAATAGTACAATTGTTCTTGGTTACTTAGGCATCGAAAATCATCATCAATTTCCATTGTTAACTATGAAAAAAAACGCTTAAGAACGAGTTAAACCTGTTATTATGTATAATATTTTATGTAAAAATATGAATTTTGTAAATTCTATAAAAACGCAGATGTGCACCTCCCTCGTACCTACCCTACACTTGTTGTTTCGCGAGAAATCGAACCTAGGAGTGAGTTTGTAATTCCCGTTGACTAATAAGTTTTATTACAGATATACAACAAAAACAAGCAATTACGAATGCATAGTTTTTATAGTGAAGTCAAGGACGAACAGTGTTCATTACACTTTATTCACAACGAAATACATTTAACCACGGCAATACATTATGACCATTACCGCAGACCTGCTGTTCCTAGATAAACTGCCACATAAATCCTCACACGTGTTCCAAATATAATATACCCAAAATAGACCGTATACAGTTCAGATTAAAGTCAGAAATCCCAACCGCTGTGACAGGAATAAAACATACGATTCCGATGCAATTCTATCACTTTCCGCAACGCTATACAATTTAATTTACGTTTTTCATTAAATTGTGATTGACGAATTGGGTTTATATTTCCAGAAAGCGTATTTCTATAAATCTTATGTACCTAAACACGTGATATGAAAAATTCATAAGAGTAGCAATAAATTTATGTTACTTCGGCAATGGGGGCGTAATTAAAGCCTAACGGAAGGAATATACTTTGAATATTAATCGCGAATTAAACTAAACAAAATGTATGAAAAATCTATTTTAGTCGTACATTAAAATATTGTCGATACATATGTTAATTGTACTGCACAGTGAACTCCTCTTAAACGGCTGGACGTTTTTTTCAATGATTTTTTTTATATGCGTTTGGGTGTCGCCCTGAGTGTTTTAGATTCACAAATCAGCCCGGGAGATAGCGCAGCAGTCGGTTCTAGGTTTCTTGGTTTATCTATACAGCAAATAAACAGCTTAAATATATATAAGTCGTTTGTGCATGTGTTCGTAATTCAACTCCTAAACGGCTGGACAAATTTTTATATTTTTCTTTATGTATTCAAGTAGAGTCGATGATTTACATTATAAGATATTATTTTTTGTGTGTAAGTCGTGTGTACACATAAGGAAAATGTCTGTCGGATCCACTATATTAATAAAGATATAACTTTATAACCGTAGTAATTACGACAGGTATAAATGTCATAAAACATTTTCATTCATAGATTAAGATTTTACTGTGACCTCAATTGCAGTCCTAAAAGTAGCATTCTCTCAAGACTTTTGCATTCAAAATTCTTCTCAGTCTTTTCTGCCTCATAAATCTCTATGGATTAAAAAATACGTTAAAAGATATTTAACGTTTAAATAATCCAAACGGAATAAAAAATGCTCTCCAGACAATCCCTTGTGGATGCACTTTTATTTTTGTCTGTACATCGTCTGTAGACATCCGATCGATATTGCAAGCGCAACGTGGACCTTAATTTGTTGGCATAAGGCCTAAATTCCTACGTTTAAACTTTGACGGTGTCCAAAAGAATCTGAACGTTCGGTCGTTGGCTTAAAGTCGATTATTCATTGATAATTTGAAGAGGGGTTGTGTACAAAATTGCTTATCTGTAAACATTTAAGTATATTGTACAAGTTTTACAAAGTTGAAATTAATCCCCACTAAATCGGATATTGCTAAAATGATGTCCGAAGGCTGGTTGGTTGACAACTTCTATTAGCTTTTGAAGCTTTTCTATAGATTGTAATTTATAATTTATTTAACAAAAAGCTTTTGATTTCGTTTTAATTAGCTATTGAGGTAATTATTTATCTAAATATGATTTTTTTATTGCATATTATATTGAATCGCGTCTTTTTCTTAGACTTTCTTAACTTTCCAGATTCATTGTATGGGCAGCAATCTATGCAAAGACCGGAAGTCTGATCCGGCTTTACAAACAATAACATTCTTCAGCGTCTGTCAATCAAAATCCAAACCATTATCGCTGAATCTTTAACGTAAGTGTACAAGCACCGCCTTCATTGTTAAATAAAAAATATAATGAATTGATGAAGCGATACTCGCAGTTAGAGGGTCGGTAAAATTATTGCCTTTACAATAACGTGATTGTTACACTAGACACAATGAACGTAATTAGTTAGGTATTTAAGTTAAAGATGGGCAAAATTCAAGGCAAGGGGCTGGTTCAAGAAAGTAGACCGGCATCACACCCACTAAAGTACTTTTTAGACTAGCGCAAGATTCCCGGCAAATTAAGTTGTTAACAGCCAACCTTTAGCAATAAAGTGGCACCAGAAGAAGAAGTGTAAGAATATATATTTTAAAGTAAGTGTAAACGTGTACTGATGAGAATTCTGTATCAGTTGATAGATAAATTCACATTTGACACTGATGTTTTTCCGAGCTAATGCTCAAAATGCTTGCATTAATAAAGCTGTATAAAAACCAAATATTCACCTCGTATTCGTAAACGGATACACAATTCAATTGTAGAACAGCTAGAAGCTAGATGTATTAAAATAATTTTCACATATGTTCTCAGGCGTGTGCCTGACACATAACCAGGCACACCCGTCTAACACTAACTCTCCCACTATCACATATGCACACACCATCATACACCCATACAACTTTACTTTCCTTATTTAAAACGTTAAATTTGTTTGCCTACCCATATACGTATCTACTTTTTGTACATACGTATATGGTTACCACTCAATATGACTTTGCTGTGAATGGAAGACTAGTTATCCATATGAAAGGTCCTTACCTAGTTTGGAAACCAGTCTCCCAATACATTCTCAACTGTAATCTTATTTATTGTTGTAAATTTTATATGGGAGAAAATTTTTTTTATTATTATTTAGTTAAAGAATGTATCGTCTTTAATTCATATCAACGTGACGCTAAAGGATAATTTCCCGATTCTCCGTTTATTTAAGTATTATTATAGAATATTATACTTTAATATTTTATATGAAATAGCTTGTATACTCACCCCACAGTGACATCGAAGATATTGCTTCCAACTGAGCTCGACACAGCCATATCCCCGAAGCCCTTCCTGGCGACTATCACCGAAGTGATCAGGTCAGGCACAGAAGTCCCCGCAGCGAGGAGCGTGAGCCCCATCACCTCGGGAGGCACGTAGGCCGTCGCCCCCGCAATGTTCGCCCACCACACCATGAGGTAGGAGAAAAATGCTATCCATACTATCGACCCTATAAATGTTATAGGGAATAGCTTCTTCCCTGAAAAGAAAATTGTTTTATAAATTTAATTGAGGGTAAATAGTTAATACAAAATTAATCACGGTTCATTGGATAATAGCAAGATAGAAAGAACACGTGTTTGATTGATAATGCTCACACAAAAAAGAGAAATACAAAACCACCTTAACGAAATACGGGCTGTCACTAGCAACACAGATTTTCAGTGGGTCCCATAAGGTCTTAGTATCACCCGTTATAAAATACACGCTGAACAGCTATGTAAACAGTTGAAGTAAGTGTAAGTAAGACATTATAAACTAAAAAAGCCGGTAAGATCGTTTCTTGAAATGCTGAAAATTTACGGAATTACATGTTTGTGTAATGTTTAAAGGACCAATGGCTCGTCTAATCCTATGAGTTATTGGCGGTATCATAGACACAATAACGTTGTAAATTGTCATAGTAACCCAATAAAAGTAATGAAGGTACCCTGGTATTTTTTCAAGTAGCAAGTTCTCAGTCATCTTCATAATACGTGAAAAATAAACTTGTTTTTTTCAATAAATAAACAAAATTATCGTTCCAAAGCCTATTATGACAGTCGCGAAACTTTAATTTTTATTATTTAAAATAGTAAAGTGTCCATAACGTGTGTTTAAGGAAGTGTTGCCTTATTAATGGATAGTTAATATTATTACCCGACATTACGATTAATACTAGTAATAGTATTTATCGTGCAGGAACTTATTTGTAAAATAAATTTATCATTATCATTAGTATAATATTTAGTAAAAGATATCAAAAATCGTCATAGGTTGCAGGCTGTAAACACAGTAATTGGAGGCTAAATCCAATTCGTAGCGCGTAATGGAAGCTTGTCAGTGCCTAATCGCCTCTGAATGCTCCAATGCTAATTGCATTAGACTCCGATCGAATCTCAGCTATAACACCATTATGGAATACATTGCGACAGTTTGATATGGCTTATGTGTTTGCGAGATGTATCTTCGATCCAGGGATTGTGTTGTGCGTTTGTTGAGAATTGAGAATGAGCTAATTCAAAATCAAAATATGATTTATTCATATAGGTAACTTTATGTGCTTAATCAGTAAGAATGGAAAGGTCTAAATTTACATTTACTGACCGTGAAACAGGCAATAAACACTTCGTTACTGTTACTGTGGCAACATTATCATGATATAACAATTGACAATCTGTTTAGTTAGCTATAAAGGATTATGATCAATCTAGAGCAAATGGTTATTAATTGTATCGATATAATGTGTGGACAGAATAGTTTAGCACTTATTACTGCAATTACGTTCAACATAATGGTTTAAACGATTTTATATTTATTGGATTGATATGGCATAATTTACTTTAGTTACAGTTGGTATTAGGTAACTTTTTTTATATTTTTTTATACATGTGTCTTCTCTACGACATCATGGAACATTACGATCTCGTAATTTAAGTCTAACCTAATTTAATAAAAAGGACAATAACAGTCCAATAACAGTCTCTATTAAAGGAAAGACATTCTGTTCGTGTGTTCATTCTTTTCTTTCACGGTTTAGCACATTATATTAAAGTAAACTAACACTAATTCAGTAGTAAAAAATATGGTTGACATTTCTATTTTCATATTAGGTCCTTACATATGAAATTGGCGTTTGGTATGGGAGGAACAAAAAGTCGAATATTTTTAAATATAATATATTTAATTAATCAAAGTATGAACAATTGTTTTCTATGCACTTTTGCCATCTCATAGGTAGTTCATTGATCCCTTTACTAAAAAAAACAGTCGGACGGGAATCAATAAAATTGTGAAGGCGATTTGGACTGCCCCATCAGAGTTAATTTTTATCCCTTGTAAGAAGTTGTCCAAATTTCGAAAAAAATGGTAATATATTGGAACAAGGTCCGGGGAGTATGGAGGATGTCTTATTGGAATGTCAATTGAGGCTCTTCTAATTTGGTAGCCGTCTGTTGTGCCGTGCGTGGTCTAGCGTTGTCATGAAGTAGCAGTGGCGTGGAGCGATTGACCAGCCTAGGTTGTTTAGCCGCTAGCTTTTCCATCATGGTTTGCATTTGCTGACAATAGACATCAGCCGTAATAGTCTGGCCAGATTTGAGAAAACTGCAATGAACAATACCGGTACTAGTCCACCAAATGCTTACAAGTAACTTTTTTGGGGTTAATTTTCGCTTGGGGCAGGATTTTGCTGGCTGGCCAGGATCCAACCATTGTGCTGAGTGCTTCCGGTTATCGTAAAGAATCCATTTTTCATCACAGGTAATGATTTGGTTTAAAATACCTTCATTATTGTGCCGGTTCAGTAATGTAACGAAGCAGTCGACGCGCGTTTGCCGGTTTGCTTCAGTCAATTCGTGAGTTACCCACCTTTCAAGCTTTTTAACCTTCTCAATTTGCTTCAAGTGAATTAAAACAGTTTTATCTCTAACACCACAGCCTGCAGCTAACTCGGTTTGCGATCGATACGCTTTCACAATAGCCTTCAATACTTCATTATCAACTTGGGTCTCAGGCCGTCCACGGGGCTTGTTCTGCAGGTCGAAATTTCCGGAACGAAAGCGTTGGAACCAAAAACGTACACATCATTCACCCTTCGAGTCGTTTCCGCAGCACTAGTGCCACGGCGGAACTCGTACTCGTAAATAATGCGATACTTTAAGTTTTTCATCTTGTAAAATGAGTGACGCAAACAGAAAAAAAACAGAAGAAAAAAAACAAATGAATGACGGTCATCGAAGCACAAATATATGAGTAAATAGCTGCACAAATTTGAATTTGAAATTCCTAAGCAAAGAGGAGGTATTTGAAGTCAAAGTGGCTAGCACGACAAAACGACAATTTCATATGTAAGGACCTAATATTATCAAGCAAAATAAAGTTTTCTTCATAATTTAAAAACTTTTCTTCTGGCAATCTAACATGTGGTTTGGTGGTTGGGTTCTATTGGAAGTTTCTTAAAGTTAGCCGCTCACCATATAATCTAATAGACAATTAAGTTAACCTAAATGCGTTTGAATTCAGGGTTGAGCGTAATTATAAATTTAGCCCTGAATTATACGGTTAGGATATATTTACCTCTCGGCGTCCTTGTGTCCGGGAGGGTGATCCATAATGGGAAGACAATTGGCGCGACCAACAAATACGTCAGTCGTTTCCGGAAACCCGACGGCCACGACATGTCTAGCGGTGTCGTGTCATCTTCTAAGTCTCCTATCTGTAAAATAAAAACAATTAAAATAAAAAAAGACAAAAATACTGTTTTTAGCCTTGGAGCCGAAACTACCCTGATTCCGGATGAATTTATTGATTCTTCAAAGATAAAACATCCTTCCACTTTTTGAACGACGTCTTTGAACTTACAGTTTAAATATTAATTATAAAAACAGTATTTAAATCTTGTTTTCGTTAAAAACGAATCAGAGTAATTCGTGAAATCCATATCTAATCAATCACGGAGCCCATTGACATACAAGTTGGCAGATTCTTATGATCACTATGTTTATCAAAACGAGATTATTTATAACTAAGAAAGTTTAGTACAAAATTAGTAGAAATGAATTCAAAATAAAATAAAATCATAATAGATATAGAAGAAGTGAAGTGAAAGAAACCATTTTGGCCTTCCTAATGAATCGTTCAATTCAGGCAATCGAACTCTATTTCTTGACATAGGCCTTACTCCTTAGCACCACTGATCTCCCATGTTCTCCTTATTACAGGCAATTAGTCATTGCTAAGATATTTAAATAAACATAGAACACACGATTTATAAAAAAATATTTTATAATATAATACTTGAGAGGGGCGAACGCAACACACATTAAATAAAACGGGATATAAAGGCGGAGATCATATCTTTCAGGCAATTACGTGATTCCTCACAATCAATGTAAGTCTTCTGGGTTATTTCCTGTTTCCGTGCTCTCAGCTTTATTGTTGTACTAGTTGTGTTCAGTATTCCGCTCGCATTAATTCGGCCGTAGCACGACGTTCCATAGCCTAAACCTTTTCTCGGTATGTAGACTTTTAAATACAAAAAAATAATATGTTATTGTCAGATATTGATGTCTTCTATAAAACTGTAGTATTTCACTTTGCTCTATTATCAATACTTTCCGCACCGTATACGATATCGGATTCTTTTCGGTCTGTTTCACACCGTAGACTATCGTAATTTCATACAAAACCCGTATCTATTTTGATAATATCCTATGGCCTAAGTTCAGGGATAACGTAGGATTCTATTGGTGAAAGAATTTTTCAAATCCGTGCAGATGTTTCGTGAGCCTATTCAATCCAAAAAACAAACATTATAATATTCCTCTTTATAATACTATTGTAGATTAAGGTATACAAATATATTCCATCAGCCAAAAAGTTATATTCATAGACTATCTTTTTGAAATTTTGAATTAAGAATTACATCATAACCTGAATAAGCTTATGCTATTTCAGTAGCATTCGCAAAAGCGATATAATTTTATATTGCATAAACTTGAGCGGAAAATTAACGCAGTTTTATGCAAAATCTGTGATAAACTGTGTCATACATTCGGTGTGTGACCTTGCACTAGTCTTGCCGAGCGCTTTAACTGCAGATATAACTGAGCAACAACTTAAAATTTATTTGCTATTTACAAGTTCTATGTCTTGGAAACTTTATCTTAAGATCTTGTAAATGATGGCCGTGGTTGGATGGTTAGATAAGCCAAATATTATGTGGGAATAAAATGTTTAATAATTTAAATGGCACTTGTCTGCGAGAGAGAAAAACCGTAGCGAATGCCGACAGTAGTATGTACGATGTTAGGTTTATTTTAATTTAAATAAGCATCTGAAGAAATACATGAATTATTGATACAATCAAATATACAGTTAGTTTTACTTTATTTATTGAATTCGTTAATTCTTCTAGAAGTAATATACGTATACTACCTGAGGTCGCAGGTTCAAACCCCGGCGGTGCACTAATGGATTTCTAATCTTTGTGCGCATTCAACAGTCGCTTGAACATTGTAAGGAAACTGGCATGTTTTAGAACCAAAAAGCCGACGGCGTGTCAGGCACAAAAGATTGATCACCTACTAGCTTATAGAAAAAAAAATGCCCATGAAACAGATGCAGATAGAAATCTAAGGACCAGACCAAATAGCGAGTAGTGCCACTGGTTTTTTTTTAATCCTACCCTTTAATGGTGAACTACACGAATATTCTACTAAAACGTAAGGTAAAAATGTACGTAGAAAACTAAAACTCGTGAAAATATATGGATGAAGAATCTGGGCGTAAAGAAGAACATTTGAAGTAGACAACTGTCGCATACACAGATATTTCTTGTATGTATATCATAGAACCTCGAAAGACATTAGAAGCAAGTCAAATATGAATCCAGGCCAAGAGATCGTTTGTAGGATGCTTAGTTGTATACTGTGTATAGCGAAACATTTTAATTTTGTTCACTGCATTCTTAAAGCCGCTTTGTGGGTAATATTCTTTAATAACTCTTTACGAACTCTTTTAGAGCAGTTCCTTATAGAATTTTTTAAAATGAATTAAGTGTTTTATTTACATATTTATAAATATTTCCAACACGTTGTGTTTTTAACTAGAGAACCGAGTGACATCGCTTTCTTTATCAAATAATATTAGTTGCATATGATATTTTACCTTTGAATCAACGTTTGATTTGTATTTATTTTTTATTAAATTAGTTTGTAGTGTTATCAAATTGTCTGTTGATAATAAAAGTAATTGAAGCAAAGAATGGACCTTGCTTTCTTTATGTTGGCTTGTTGTTTCTTATTTCATTAAACAAATAAACTTTAGTACTTTGATTAAATTAAAATACCTTCTGTGATAAATTCGATATCAATTTAGAAATTTACGATTAAATCTGCTATGGCCAAGCGTAATATTATAAGTTTATAAATTGTATTAAAATTTATTATTATTAATAAAAAAGAGTGTTCTAGTATACTCGTAAATGTATTTCGGTTTTAATTTACAAATTTGAATTTACGGTGTATACTTACTACATAACCAAATCTTTCGTAGGAAGGCTTCAATCACTAAATATAAATACTCATACACACGGTTAAGCATAGAAACAGATACAAAAATAATAATCCATACCTCTTCTATAGCATCTAACTGTACATCCGCAAGGCCTCCATTGGGCAGGTCCAGCGGGGTTTCTTTCGCTTGAGCGGTTGCTGCTGCGTTCTTCGCCGCCGCCGCCCCAGCACCGCCCGCCGTGGGCCTCGTCGCTTCCAGAAGCACTTTCAGCGACGCTATTGCATGTAGCTGGGTGGCTTTCTCATCTACTTTACCTGTACGAATCAATTTTGTTAAAGACATTGATGATACTCTGTCCAACGACTTTGATGGACATGTAGAAGTATATATTATTATTATTATTGTTTTCTTTGCCTGTGTAGGTTTAGTAATTAATTTGGCTTTATAAAAATATTTTTTCATGACAATATACAAATGGGTTACATACATATTCAGTAAACATTAAGAACTCAATTTAGTCGATTTGTATTTAATGCGCGGTTCATATAAAAAGTCTCTATCTCATCTACACAAGTTCTACAAGTATTAAATACGTTAAAAATCTTTAAACATGTCATGTACACGATGTTTAAGTATACAAAATACCTGTAGAAATCAAATAAAAATATTAATAAAAATATATGTGGAACTGATTTGTATTAAATTTCATTGTGCTTAAAAGCTGTTTTGCTGAAAGCTAAACGTGTTAAAAATGATAATATTGTAAGAGATTTTGAAGCGAGTGCATGTTGTTGAGCTGAGATTTATATTTAAAAAATCGCTATTTATTTGTAAAACATGGTTTTAATTGAGTAATATATAGAGCGTACCTTTTTCCGAACCGACCCGAACAAGTATGTCGCGAAACTATAGTTTAGCCACATACTTGTTCAAAGCGTTACAACAACACCGATAAAAGCGTTTATTAACCGTCAAATGAAAAACATTTTTCTTTCCATAAAAATATGAAACATCAAAGAATTTGTTTGTCCAAAGAAGTAGGTCAAAGGAAACGATATCGGACGTTATGCCTTATCTTGGTGCGTAGGCGAAATACTTTACACAATTCAGCCGAACGACACAGTATTCCCAGAACCGTATTCGATAACATCAGGGTTTCGTATAAACTATTACGAATAATATAATAATAATAAACTATATTAAAATAATTTAACACTTAATAGTTCTGACGCTAGTCCCCAAACTGTGCACCTATTTTGAGGGTGACGAGAGTACAGCTCTGTCGTGGAACATAGTTCATAAAACAAAAGGAATATAAGAAAAAGTAATCTTAACTTAAAACTAATTTACGAACACATCAATATCTTGAATATGTAAATCCGTGTGTGTGCGTGAGAGCGTATGTGAAGAAGTAGATATTAATATTAAAAAACCGTGCTTAAATACGTATATCTATCAATAGAAAATATAATATATAATATCATCTAATATATTCTATCTCTTTCTTAATATATAAAATTCTCGTGTCACAATGTTCGTTTCCATACTCCTCCGAAATTTATTTTTAATGCTACATTATACAAAAATACATACAAAAATTTCCATTTACCCTCTTCGATCAGCCCCTATTTTTTATTTGTTAGTTAAGAACTTATAACTTTGAGGTTTAATTAGAGAAATATTCACAGAAAAACTAAAAAAAATATTATTCTGGAAAACCGAACAGTCGCTGGGGTAGCACATCAAAATGTTCCATGTCGGTATGTACTAAAAAGGAAGGCTAGGTGTTAAGGAGAAACGAAGGGCGGCAGCTAGTATAATATATTATGGTTATATTTGCATATATAAATGTAAAAGCATAAAATCGTGAAAAGTCATATACCGGAGTAAAAAAACATTTAAACCAAATATTACCAGAACAAACATGGCAATGGATAGCTGTAATTCAGCCATAAATACCGATAATATAGCTATGACATTACGTTATTAGATCAATAAATTTAGATAAGAAATCGCTTTAATTAAAAACATATCTCTGATAAAACCTTAGTTCTTTCTTAATACCCGCTCAAGATCACTTGATAGTTGATAAAGTAAAGAATAACTATTATAAGCTTCATCATTTCAACGCTTTGCTAAGGTTTTTGGCTAGCGGCCAGTACTTTGTACTTGTAGACCGTAACCTCTACGAAAGAGGAGTGCTACGAATATGTTATTAGCGCTCGTAGCACGTTGAGATATCGTAATGTAATTTGGCAGTTTGTAGAAAGGTCAATCTAGGAACTCTGTAACTAGTCTTTTAGTATTATGTTGACATTTAAGTAACGGCAACTACGTGCTTTACGACCATTACTCAAAACGAGGAGAATCGTGTTGCCAATTTTACAATGTATGTCATCATTACTCAAGAATGGTCATATATATTAAGTCTCAATTCGACATTCAACAATGTAAAATATATATAATTGAACACATTTTAATCTCAACTTAATTTTTTTAAAGCGATTCTCGGAAAGTTAGACGAAATTAATCAATAAATTCAATCAATAACTATATATATTTATGATAAATATTTTTTGAGCATTAATCCATTATTATTTAAAATGACATTCAGTGTACAGTTTCTGATCATCGACATTTATAAATTGATGTTAAGGCCTTTGTGAAACTTCGCCGCTGTCTGAGCGAGCGATAGCCACAGAGATCAGTTCAATAAGATCTTATCTTGTAACGTATACCCGGTTAAATTCGATTTACTACATCGATACTCGTTGATTGAATAAAATTCTAGAATATTCTCTTGGTATTATGGTATTTACTCTATTAGAATTATACTCAGGTGGCAAAAGCAACCCTGTGTTTATTTTATTTATTTATGTTTATAATAATAATGTTGATTTCAGGCTTTTGTATGTTTTAAGTTATAGTTTCGGTGGTAATCAAACTCAGGACTTATGATGATGACTTTATAGTCCAATTTATATTGGAACCATAAGTGTATATAGAGATAAAACAAAGACGAGTTCTGAATTGACCTCTGCGAATACATGACTTTGTCAGTTTGTTAAGACTAGCATTTCAAACTGACAAAGTCATAAAAGACCGTATAACATCAGTGTTCTGGTCTATTTATGAAGTTCTTATCAGTAACAGAAAGGCTTTTCAGACTATAACAATTATACGAATAAATATAATTACCAAAACTGCATAGATTTGTATGAACTTTAATCAGTCACTATCGTTCGCGTCGCTTTTAGAATTTACTTTCTTCACAAATAATAATTTGTAATAATAAATAAGTAAACATTTTCATCGAAAATAAATTCTAGAAGTTTTGCCAATTTCACTGTTGAATTTCGTAAATCTATGCTTAAAAATATTCTTTGGCAACACTACTTACGAACTTGCGACCTATATTTCCACGGTCAAGTGGCGTGATGAATAAACATTCAAGTTTAAAGACAGTAATTATTTTAATATAGTTCGTTGGGTCTATAGAGGCTAAGTTTCTGTGGCAGGCTTGACTTTAGCCCCACTATTATTTAAGTGTTTTCATCTTTATTTTTCTTAACAAAGAATATCTTAAGACATCATTTTAATTCATATTCCCATAGTTATTAGAATTTTAATTTCACATAAACATATACAATTACGGTGACTTTTTTAACAATATAGTGTTTAATTCATGATGAAATTGTGTACATCAGATATGTGTGCTGTTTATTAGTAGATATAACATTATGTACGTTGTGTTTATTATGTATTTTGTGTGTATACTAATAGCATCATTGTGATGTAATACTTCATTTAAATTACAGAAATAAAAATAAACATTACGGAAATGTCATAACTAGTGGATATAGAAACTGGGTGTTAAAAATAACAGAAATGATGACCTGAAATTTTGTTAAATTATTTAAGCCCATATTACCAGAGCATGTTACAGCACACACTTGTAATTCTGCGAAGCGCAGCTCATCTTTGTGAAGTGCTCTCGGACAAAGGTCATGAGTTCTGTTGGTGATTTTAACACATGTTAAAAAATAAAAGCTTAAAATTGCATAATTAGAATAACAGTCTTGCTAAGCCCTTTATTATAAACTAACAGTTATATAAGCGATTCAGTAAACATTAATTTGGGTTACCTCTGAAGCTTACAAAAGTTTATACGGCTACATTTCTTAGATTATTCGTTAAAATCAGTTAAAACGTTCATACGATAGTGTATCTAATCAGTTATAGTAGTACTAGAATATGGCCTATGGTATATCAATTGTAATGACGTTGACTCCTTTCTACTGATTAGTCAATAATATTTGTCGAGTTCATGCAATTACGCGCCGCAACGCTCCAGTAAGTTCATAAGAAAGGGACCGTTGTAATGCCTAAAGCAAACCTTTAGACATTTAAAGATTCCATTGTAATTTAAATGTCAAATAATATGTTATTATATATCTTTTGTAGAGATAATGAATAATTTCTTATTGACTTCTCGGAAACACCGTTTATACGGTTTATACTTCCCGGAAACAATCAGCAACTCCAACGCACTCATTTCAATACAAACGTACAATGAAATTATTGGACAATTCAGAAATCTGCTTTGGAAAGTTGTGCGTTAGGGAATTTGCAAGTGGACGTTGAATTTTAGATTCCATTAGATATCCTGATTGTATTGTCTTCATAGTACACAGAAAATTGACTCTAATAGTAAAATTATCTCTCACGTAAACAAACAATTTTTTGTGACATCTGTGTTACATACGCTATAAACAAAAGTTTGGGGATTGATTTCCCGATTAACTAAAACAATTCCTATGGGCAAACTAATAAAGTTGTTCAGTTCAGTGTTCAGAAGAGTTGTTCGGATTAATACTTGCAGCTTAGTTTCATCATCGGACGTCGGCTGTTCCACGACTGAGCGTTTTTCAAGGCAATTTTTGCCGTGCACCACCGCTATGTGGAACCATTCGGACTACTTCAGTGGCTGCCCACTGACGAAGTCCGAATCAGGTCGACTTAGAGTCCTCCAAGAAAAGAGCGTACCAATTCTTAAAAGACTGGCAGCGCAGTCGCGAGCCCTTTGGGGTTGAGTGTCCATGTATCACTTAACATCGGGTGAGCCCGTTTCTATAAAAAAAAGCTAATGAATTAATGTTATTTTTATGTACATTTATGTGTGCCTACCTTAAATAGACATTTATCTAGTAGCTAAGAATCATCTTTTCGACCACGGCTAACATCCAACTTTCCATAGCTGTTAATTTTCACGGAGAAATATTTATTTAAAAGTAATTTTTATTCTACTGCTTCTAAAATTTTCCTTTTTAATTGTGAGCGTTGTTTTATGAAACATTGTACCTAGATTGAAATGTCGGCTAAGAATTTTTCTCTAGAACTGGCTGGTTGCCATCCTTTCTCTATTAAAGTTCTATTCGCTGTAGAATTTCTGCATTATGTACTTTTTATTGTTAATGATATTATAAATATTTTATTAGAGCATAAATTTTAGTAATCTAAGTTACAAAGTTTACATGCTGTACGGAGCATTAAAAACTATATCACTTCGGTATATTTTTTTTCGAATACTCCAGTTTGATCGGATAATGGAGTTAATTTATTTTCAATTTCATGTCAAATAAAATCCATTCGTTCGAAATAATTTAGTACCTTGATGTTAGTGGCCTATTCATAACTTATATAATGACTACATTAAAATTATTTTAATGTATTCAATCAGAAAAAAACAACCAAGGAGTTCAGGCACCACGGAGCTGGATATTCGGTAGTGCATTGATTAATTTTAAAGAAATCATTGTTACGTGCCTATCCCATACCTAATCCGCTGTTTTGTTTGGTAATTGTTTTGTCTGCTCCTCAAAAATTTCTGTTATTTTGACTGTATTTTTATTTTATCTTGTGTATATTTTAATTGTATTTGCAACATTTATGTTTACCTTATTTGTCATACATTTTAAATAAAATAGTTTGTTATATATACCGTAGATATAGTATTATGTATGATGTGGTAAACTTGAATAAATAAATAAATAATTTAAGTTAAATACCTGCAAACATGTAACGTTCACAGGTCTATTTGTAAGATACATATATCAATGTCAACTTTATTTATAGTGCAAACTTATCACAATATAATTGTATATAACAACGGTATTAGTAATACCTCATCCACATAAATGTGTTGTGAATTTAAGATCTCACAAGTAGGTACCTTAATAAAAATACGTAAATGGGGAATTAGTTCCGTGTAATGCTGTGTATTAGTCAGATTTCTACATATCGAGAGATTTTGCGTTGTAAATCAATAAATGACTAAAAACAGGTTCATTGACCCAAGAGTTATTTCATTTCGTATTAAAATATTGTAACCATATCTGGACTATGTAAATAGTGAAAGTTAGGCTTATCCCAACACAATGGAGCCATTGTATTCTATCACAAAGTTGTCCGCTACTTCGTATCTGATATAATAAACATTAATTAATTTTGCTGATTTAGAATATTGTAGGATGTATTTTACTGCTCAGTTTAAAATAAATAACACGAGTGTGTGTTCAAACACTAAACGAGGGCATACATATAACTCTAACACAATTATTTATTTAAAGTAATCCAATTGTTTACATGCTTATCACTGGAGTTCTCTAGTATATATTGCAAAACTATTTCTGAAATAGGATAAAAAATTGTGATAAATTATGTGTGAAAAATTGTTTTGCTAGGATTACTTTAGACTGAACTCATTTTGTAAACATTTTATGTACAAACACGATTGATATGCTATTCGTTATGTACAATACAACATTTCCAGATCTTCCTTCCTTTGTTTATACTCACGAGGAATACAAGCAAGAAATTCTACAAAATATAGGCTTAAACAGACATAAAGCATATGTTTCCTGATCCTGGGACAAAGCGTGAACTCGCTTTACATATTTATATGGGTTAAAAGTATATATACATAATTACAGCTATCTGAACACTATACAAGTAAAATGAGTTCATTATAACTTCCTTAAACATAAACAAGAAATTACTAATTCAAGCTATCAATGTCAGTAACTACTTTATTACCAGTCAACATGTTAAAAATGTTGAACCAAACCAAAGCAGTTTAAGCAGCTATAACAGTTTACATAAAAAGGTCAAAATAAAAATAGTTTTAACTCGAGTCACTTAGAATAATTGGTATGATGTATAAAGATCGACTAAATTCAACGTGACAGAAATAATGAATGTTAAAGAACCACGGAAAGTACATTATATCTTTAGTATTATCATATTAGGTTTATCAAACTCCGCTTTAATTATTACTTAACATTTTTTTTCTTAAAAAGTGTAAATGTAAATGTTTGTATGATGTAGCTGGTAACAATCTTGAATCGTAGACATTTCTTCGCAACGTTTCATGTATTCACAGCTTTCTTCTATTGATGAGCTGGCAAACGCAGGAATCAGTAAAAAAAAGTACACAAGGATATTAAACTTTAGTACTTTAAATTACTAAATCCCGAATAAGCTTTAGGAAAATCAATTCAAATATTCAAAATCAATAATGGTATTCTATTTATACATTCCTTATACAAAACGGAAACCCACGCCATTGTGTTTGAAAGTTTTAATTAATTTGTCCTCATTTTCCTTTTTATCTAAGCAGAGTTTTGATTTTTAAAATGTTTTATAAAACTTTGTATGATAGTCGAATTAGTATTACAATTATTATGATAAACGCAGGTGTAGTCTTTTCTTCAGAAATTTGGTTCTCGTCAAAAAAAAAGGAAACGTTTTTGCTACCCTGATTGGTTTTGGAGGATAATTACATTGATTGATTGATATACAGTAAATTTTGACTCTATTTTAACGAGAACTAATTGTGAGTGCTCAATACTTTGCTATATAGTATATTATTATATGTATTGCCACAGAGCTGTAGTATGTATATACTTAGATAAAGATATTTTATGTGAGTGTATGTGAACAGTATAAAATAAGCGACGATCAAATCTGACAATTGAAGTCTAACAATAGAAACATTTTACTCGGGCGATATTTTTGAATGGCAATCAAAAGAAGCTCTTAAACCGTTTTCTTTGAATGCCAAAGTGTTACAGTCTTCGAGCTATTCAAACGTCCTTATTCTCCCCTGAATACTTTGGAATTGCTTTTTTATAGAAATACTTAATATAGTATAGTAATTTATTAACTTTCAGAATATTGTACTACTTTAATACCAGCATTATTGGAGTAGGTGGCTAATGACATTATTATAAAAGTAAAAATTGCATTTAAAATGTAAAAAAAGGTTACCTGCTCGTTTTAATTAGTAACTGAGTACGATTGTCTATTTATATAACTATTTTAAGAGCGTAAAGTAATGTTAGTCACATACAAAAAAGCACATACACTGCATTTGTTACAAAGCTAATCGAAAAAGCGAAATATTCTTAATTATTTCAATAGATATTCCGTTTTGTTACTTACAATTCTTGTGTTAAACCTTTCTTTAATTGGCCAGTAACATTTTATCTGAATATAGTTTGCTACAGTTTCTCCATTAAGTTAATAGCTTTCATAGAAAGACATATAAATACTGTGCGTTTTACACTTTTTTCAATTTTGATTACATTCCATTTATTTATAACATTTGATTGTATATATGGTTCTATCTTTTTTTGCAATTGAAGAATCGTAAGTAACATAGTAGCATAAAAATATAAAATATCTATTTTTGCATTGTATAACATCGGCAAAATTCCATTAAAAACTTCATGCAGAACGAAAGAATAATATGTAATCACAAAATAAATTTCGTAATAATTTTCTTTTTTTTTTGTCCTTGTTATAATTTGCATAAACAGACCCTTATAATTAGAAAAATAGTGAAAAAGCGAAGCGCGGTGCGTACCTAACTCACCATCGTGCATCGGATCGATGGTATGTATCATGAGCTGGAGGAGGCCATGCCGGAACTTGGCTGCTGGCGGTGGCGCTTTGCTTGTTCCAGGGGTGGCAGCAGTCGCTGTGTTTGTACCAACTGATGTCTCACTCGATGTCGTTGCATTCCCGTGCTGTGGAGCAATTTTTGTTTATCTGTACTGGGTTTGGTTTATCTTTTTTTTGCTGCTTGAAATGCGATTTGTTAAGCTTTCTATAAAAAAAAAAAAAATATTATGGAACATAAGATACAAATAGCACTTATTTCATGTCATTAAATTTGAATACGTAGACATCCCTACTCATCGGCAAAGAAGACAGAGGATGTAGGCCGAGAGAAAAGGCCGGCGTAAAAAACTTTCGGTACTCTTTTAAAATAGCAAATCATCATCATTAAGTTGGTTTTAGTAAAAGAAAGACATTTACAAGATAACTTTATTTCGCGTGCAAAGATGTAAACTAGGGTTATGTTTCAAGTAACCTGTGTAAGTTTTATTAAATATTCGATATACTAGTTCAACTACAGCATCCATCCGAGAAGTCTTGTATATACCACGTATATGCAGATTGCTGATATTTTAATTACATATTTTTAATAATTTTTATGCATAAAATTAGCGGCTGTACTTTTATTACTACCAAAAAGCAGGTTAAAGCTAGCACGATATATGAATTATTAAGAAGAAAGAAAGAAGAAAAAATGGCGCTACAACCTTAACAAACTTTAGGTCTGGGCCTCAGATTTCTGTATCTGTTACATGATCATTTGTTCAAGCAGGTGATCAGCCTTCTGTGCATGATGCACGCCGTCAACTTTTCGGGTCTAAGCCGGTTTCCTCACGATGTTTCACTGTTGAAGCTAATGTTAAATGCGCACATAGAAAGGAAATCCATTGGTGCACAGCCGGAGTCGAACCTACGACCTCACGGATGAGAGTCGCGCGCTGAAGTCACTAGGCCAACACTGCTCATATGAATTGTTAAGACTCCATTTGGTATTTCTTGGAGGAGCGAAGCGGTTCCTAAAATTGTAACAAACAACTAAATATAGTATTTAATTGTTTGTATAATCATTTAATCAACATAAACAATGATATTATTCATTTTAGTCGGAAGTTAAAGGCTTTTTTATTATAAAGTTTAATGACAACTCTCGTAAATGTATAGTTAAATTTTGATTACACCTTACAACTCAACATTCGTGTTGCTTTATTTAGCGCTGTGACCCTCATAAGTATCCATTACGAGAGAGGTAGGCCAGGACCATAGCAAGTGGAGATCTGTGGTCACTCTCTACACCGGAATAAGACGTATCCCGTATTTAAACGTAATAACTTTTGACTTTTGAATCGTTCGATATTTCTAATTAATTAATAGCGATAGCTGATTTTTGACTTTGACTTTGAGCTTTTAATTAATCTAAGATTTACTCAACTGAGAATAATTCAAACAAACTATAACAACGAGATATTCTGTGAGTGAGATTTTATTTTTCTTATTTATTTAGAATTCAGGACAGGAAGTAGTGCTTGAGCGAAATGTCAGAGCTAGAGAGTTGCCACTGCAGATACTAAAGTTTTCAAGTATATGGCAACATTGTCAGTGCAATTATTTTAAAATGTTACTTAAGTAAAAAACGATGTTTTAAAAAATAAAGGTCAGTGGTATCTTGCTGTAGTCATTTGAGAATATTCGTGAATTGAATAAGCCTTAAGATTAAGTATTAATTTTACTATATTAATCTTTTGTGCTATAAAAATCACAAAATAAAATTAAAAAATATTTTTTGAATTTGAAAATGAGGAATGCAATTATGAAATTTGGAATCGTAAATTCCTTTGTTCAGGTCTGATTTGTATTAAAAAGCCGCACATATTAATTGCCCGTTCCGTCGGAGAGCAATCTTCTCGATAGCCAATAACACTTGCTGAAATTAATCAATTTTCGGCCGATTTAAATCGAAATGTTTTATCATATCGTACGAGTAGCGATTTAACCAGACAATTAAAAGTCTTCTTTGTCATGTGGATTTTTAGTGGTCCTAGTTTATTTCACAATCATTTACAGTAATGTAATCATACATAGGCAAACTTGAATTAACATGTTTATAAATAGCATTTTTCAAACTATAATTTAATAATTTTTTTCCTCAAAGGCTGGCATGGCAAAGCAGTCGCGAGCCCTCTGGCATTGAGAGTGTCCATAGGCGGTGGTACCACTTAACATCAGATGAGCCTCCTGCCCGTTAGCCCCCTGTTTTATAAAAAAAATGCTTCCTTCTTCATTAAGGGAATGTAATTGAGATGTGATACGATTGTAAAGTTAAAAAGCAAAGCTGTATGGCTTAGTTCATAGGTTGTAGAGTAACGTCCATAAAGACTACTTCGTATCTATTACTACGGCACAAGTAATCTGTGGTTTACCACAACTGGTAATCCTATTTTAAAGAAAATGTAAAATAATAACTTTAAATGCGATTTACTCGTAAGAGTATTAGTGAATAGCCATTTACAACAAATAAAGTGTCTTTTGTCTTATGCTTACAAATATATGGTCAACACACGCAATAAACGAAGAACTACAAGGACGGAATAAACCTAAATAAGATGTATCGAGAGTCAGAAGATACGTCGAAAATATATTGGATTAATATACGGGACTAGCGCTGTCTCGTTTTTAATGTCAACCATAGCAGGGACTCAAGTGGAAATAGTATAGAAATAAACCTATCTCTCCTTCCTCTGTTGAAAATTTGTAGATCTTCATATGGCAAGCTCAATAAGGCCTTGCTCATGACATATGTTATGAAATTTTAAACTAGTATTATTAAAGAAACTATGATATTACATCTTATGAATTAGTAACGGAATTAATCTAACTCTATTAATTTTG
Organism: Pieris brassicae; assembly: GCF_905147105.1. NCBI lineage: Eukaryota > Metazoa > Arthropoda > Insecta > Lepidoptera > Pieridae > Pieris > Pieris brassicae. The sequence goes on from NC_059674.1 coordinate 15,751,989, forward strand.
CTACTCGATATCTAATCTTTACGAAATATTTAAAATATTTTTGTGTAGAAGACGGAAGGAATTAAAACCAATTTATTACCTGATTAAAATGATACAAGCGTAATCTTCCTACAGGGGATGCCAAGAAGTCGTTCGTTTCTTTTGTTATATATAGTATCGTCACAAATTCACGGATTAACATATATTTGGAATTTTGCCTGCGTAAGAATTTACACAATAAAAATCTTTTTAAAGGTTATTTTTGAATTTAACTCTATATTATTTAAAACTTATTAATCACGCTGTTTTAATATTTCTAATTTAATATTATATATTACATAAACAACAACGTCCGTCGTTTTAAGGCAATTTTTGCCGCGCACCACCGCTATGTGGAACCAGCCAAGCAGGCCACTGAAGTATTTCTGAACCAATTCGACCTGGTCCTTCAAGAAAAGAGCGACCCAGTTCATGATAGGCCGGCAACGCACTTGCGAGCCTTTTGGCAATGTGGGTATCCATGGGCGGCGGCATCATTTAACATCAGATGAGCCTCCTGTATCATTAATAAAAGACAATTCTCTTTTCGAAAGTTTCTATAAAATTATGACAGTAATTAGGCATCGATAAAAAAAATTAAAATATATATAACGCGTGTTCGCTGTATCCATATCCAACTAACGTTGCACAGTCATTTCAATTACGGACTCGTCAGTGTAAAAGCAATTACTGCGATACACGCGAGATGGAGCAACGTTGACATTTGTAGATGTATTTTTATTTAATATTATTTACCATTATTACAGTATTGGCATTTTAAAGTAATTTTACTATGCATTTTAACGATTTATGAAATCAAATATAAGTTATATCCTCAATAAAAAAAATTTAAATTTATTGCCAGTTCTCAAATCAAGAGCATCGAAAGGACTATTTTCCCCACCTTAAGATTTATTTATTAATTTTTAACAAAATAATCTACCATTACAGAGTACCCTAATGCGGTAACTGATTTTATATGGCACACCTGTACTATATTATAAATACTTTAGCAATATATGTGAAACTTTAGTAATATATGGTAACATCTACTTTAGTAAATAAGAATGAATCTGTGGTACAAATAAATTTTAGTCAAACTTACAATAACTTGGGCGGGAAATGTCTGCGCTATGTTTCAAACATAGATAATTAATCTTTATTTTATACGTGTCTGTAACAGACGCCTCTGGTACGCACCGTAGTTTTTCGTTCACAGTATTTTCGTATGTTTGAATATTTTTTTATATCATATAAAATATAAAAATGGGAAGCAATTCATACTTTAAAGATTTCGTTCCATATTAAATGTAAAATACGACGTTTAACCTTGTATAAATAAGTAATACTGTACATTTTTGTGTAAACATTTAGAATAGAATTTAATTTATCAGAATAGTCACTACTGCTTCTCCCGATACAGGCTGTTGTAGGTTTCTAATACAAATATTGAAGTAGTTGTTAAAAAAATATTTATCAATAAAATACTAAACGAGAAGTTGATGGTATGTTTATCATGGAAATTAGACGAATTAATATGTGATTGACTTTTATAAACATTTACAAATCCCGTGCAAAAGCCAGCTAATACTACAACCGGTTTGTAAATTTTTCACGCCTTATTGGTCTGAATTTAACGTAATTTTAAACTTTTGAATAATAATTCGATGGTCCAATACTTTTTGGCGAAGAAATCGGCCACTACTCGGTAAAAATACTTCGAAAAACCGTCAGGTAAACCATATTTGAATTCGATTGAAATTTCCGTTGTTTAGTGCTTGTCGACACAATCACAATACAACACACATATTTTGTACCAGAATCTGCCACATAACCATTCAATCAACATAAAACGTGATGATCATATTTATAACTTCATGTACATTTATCTAGTTACATAAACCGATTAAATAGTTAAGTAGCACAATTGCTTGTTATTTTTACAAGCGCCATGACGTAATCGTTGCATAAAATTGCTCACTTCATTCACGGCCGCTGCTTCCGTTCAAATATATTTCCCCGGGCGAAATTGTTTCCTATGTTTTGTTCTACGTTTATAGAACAATTTAAATGTAAATACGAATGGAATGTATTATTTTTTTCTCTATGATACCTTATGGCCAGTTTTAGGGTTTTATATAAGATTAAATTTTTACTGTCTATACTTTTATAGTCCTGTAGGTAAATCATGACTTAGAAGATATTTGTGAAGACGTTTTATATAACAGAAATATTTCAATGATAAGAGGCGAATATAGAAATATATAAAATGTTCCACAAAAGAGATCAATTTTCATTAACAAAGATGATTTTATTAAGATTTGGAACCCTATTGTACTTATCAAGGTTTCCGATTTTGCTGATCCAAGGCCCACTTTTAATCCGGCTTTACTGTTTATTAAAATTGTCCAAGAAGAAGGAATATTGTTATAATGAAATTTATCGTTTCCAGTTACAGTTATTGTTTTGAAACACTGAAGGATAATCCATCATGCTCATAAACAGAATTAACCTTATTTGCTGTTTGTTCTATCTCAAAACATAAAGTAATTGCGTCTAATAGCTAAGAATTTCTATAAAAAAATTAAGATGTCAGAGAACTGAATAAGCTTGCAAAGTCGCAGACTCAAAACATTTGACTATGCAGATTAGAGTTTTAAAATTTCGCTCGTTTCTGCTCGGAACTTCATAAGATTATGCTAAGCATTAGTATAGGTGAATAAATGAATTTTCTTTAAGGTCTTGTATAAAATTTTACCTGTCAAGAACATCGTATAAATGAAACTGTAGATTTTTTGTGGCAAAGAAACAGAAAAAATTTGATAGACTTTGGCCCCCAATTCTATCAAAGGCATATTATTTTCAAGTCTGAACACATCCTAGTACCCTCAGGGACCTATTACCTTCATCGTATAAGCTTGTGTTAATTTCGCAAGCAAATTAATTAGAACATAGCAGGGTTTTGAAGTCTCTACGCTCGAGAGATGCGCGCTTAGCCACTAGGCTAACACTGTTCTTGAGAAAACGGTCATGCTTTGCCACATAAACACAATAGCATGCGACAAGTAAGAAGAGCAGTTTCTTGTTTTTCATATTTTATATAGAACAGGAAGCAAACGGGCAGAAGGCACATCTGATATTAAGTAATCCGCCCCCTCTGAATACCAAAGAACTAGCCTTTTTAAGAATTGTTACGCTCTTTTATACCGGAGACGTCATCTACAGAAATGTGTGTGAATTCTTATTTTAATTTATGTATCTTTTTAGTAATAACATCTAATCTAATCTGGAATGATCCCTGGCCGCAATGGTAGAGGAGTAGATCGAGAAAAAATTGAGCTTGTAAAAGATAACAGATACTTATTACATAACTCTGCTACGTAATGTCCTAAAGATATCCTAATTTTTATATAGAGCATTCGTACCACGTAATTCGAAGTTAGATGGATCAGCGCAATAAGTAAGAACGATCGAATCAGGTTTCATCGTGAGATAGATTTAACAATTAAATTTCCGCATAAAAGAAATTCCGCACAGGATAATTCTATATAGGAGAATTCGGTGTCAGCGAATATATTTTATATTTCTCAGAGAGATTCAATTACATCACAACTACCACATTATATGTGTTTCATAATCGCAGAATACGAAATCCCAACCGTATCACCTCAACGTCCGTCGTTTCACAACTGACCGTTTTTAAGGCAGTTTTTTGGGGTCCTTCAAGAAACTACCATACCAATTCATAAAAGGCCGGCAACGCACTTGTGTGAAAATGTGAGAATATATTAGCCTCCCGCCCCTGTTGCATAAAAAACATTTTTAAAGTGGTTGAGTATGAATTTAATAACTAGTAATACAATAATTCATCAAAATACTTATGTTAAAATATCTTACCGACTCAGAACAATGCCTCTTCCAAACTGCATCATCAAAAATGTGGTTTTGATAAGAGTGCAACAATACAGATAGCAAAACCATTAAAAATAATACGACAATTATTATATTTAATATCTACTGAATGATTCATTATTAATTAAATCCCAAGCACTCTTGTACCCTTAATCAATACCTGTACAATGTTACTTAACGGAATCAAGCGCTTAATTAAAACTTTCAATGTTTTCAAGATAATTATCGATTTAACCTTCGGGAAATAGTAATACCTAACTTTTGCTTTGATAGTTTTGTGTATTTTTGTGGTAGAATTTTAGTTATAAACATTTTACAAGTTGCTTTCTTCTAATGATTTTAAAATGCTGAAACACATATTATATTTATACATAAGCATATTATTACATATTCATATCATATCATAACGAGTAGTGTTTTCAAAGGTCTCTATTTGATGCGTTAATCTGCAAGGATTTCAAGTTTTTGATTTACGTTAATAAGTTAATAAAAACTACCTGAAGATAAAATATATGTAAATATATAGTGGTTATATATAAATCCTTTATTACTTTCTTCTGACTGAAAGAAAATTTGGCCATATTATCATTTATAACCGATTTTTAATGTTAATCATGTTGTGTATGTTATCAAGTATAGTGTATAAGTCAAAGTCGTATTCCACTTGAAATTTTCATTGCCATGTGGGCCTATATAATTGAAATTGTATAAACGTATATATCCATTTGTTTATGTAGTATAATAGTCTTAAAGTTACTTAAACATTACTAAATTTAACTTATACTTAATTAGCGCTCGCCCGCACTCTAGGGATAGCTAATTTCTATAATTTCTTTCTATATCATGCTGCTAATCTATTGTCTATGTTTTAATGAGTAATAACTGTTAAAATGGCGTCAAGGCATGTATGAATGTAATGAATACTATATCAGAAAGATTTAGTTAGGCATGGCATACGAAAAGATATTGTCTAATTGTATGTGTACACTCGTCATTATATCTGTTTCTTAGACACATTTCTTCGCCTCTGTTGCGCGCTTTTTTATAATAATATAAATGTATATGTGACAAGTTTGTATTCTTAAATAAATTCGTCTAAAATCTATAATACATCCACATTGACCAATCAATTAGACTAACACTCTTCATGACAGTCATTCGTCTTTTTCTGGCAAATGGAGTTTATGTTGTGATTGAAGGAGACATAATATAGTTGAAACAGTTTGTACTGATCGTTTTTATAAATAAAGAGGTAATTGCACTACCGTCTGAAAAGGTTCTTTGTGGTTTTGCCATCGACAATCGATCTAAGACCCGTTTCCCCACCGTATTTTCTAAGGCAACGGTTAAAACGGCAAGATTTTTTAAAATTCGATTTTTATCAAAATTCAAAATCTTTGTATATCATAAAACTTAGTACGCTGAGTAAATAACTCTGAGGACCCATCTTAGGGGCGTGTGATGTGCTGAGGTGTTTTTAGTGGGTGGGGTTTTGCTGCACCTTTAAATAGCAGAGGGTTTTGAGTGTAGATCCAGCCCCACAGACCCCGCGTCAAGCTCTACATCCATAGCCCGGGCCTGCGTAAGCGCATTGTCACCTCATAAAAAAACGGCAAATGTAAATGAAGCTAGCACTTTTGTTTTCTTTCGAAATAAAGTATTTATTTTTTTCTAACATAATGCCTATGCTATGATGGTTAAAATGCAGAATTTTAGTACAAAGACAGAATCATAGCTGTGTAACGTTGTGTAGACGAGTATTGCGACTGCGAAAGAGTTGCTGCATCCGGCATAGGACAAGGCACGCTTCACGAGTCTAACGGCCTATCTCCAGCAACGGAGAGACTCCCAAAGGAGAATAATGTTCTAGTACGTAGCAATTCTAAAGCACGACAAGACTTGTGTTAAAACGAAAGTACTTTCACATTAGACTTTTTGCGTTTTCATATGAACTTTGTTCACTTACTTTAAAAATCATATTAGAATATTTTTGTTTAACTTTTAACTTAGCTGAAAGTTCTCTTTGTTTCGTATAAAAAATTATGTAATAAACAAAATTAAATCATTTTTGCTATCGCTACCGCCGATACAAACGCAATTCAATGTTAACGAAGGTCAGATATATTTACAAACATTATTAATTACAATATTTTTAATATAACAACTTATATATTTGTAACAGTACATCATATTGATAACTATTGTTAGGTGAAAAAGAACACATAGCAGATTACAAAAATGTAAAATTGAACTTTCTGAAATAGTAAATTAGGGTAATATCATTTATTCATTCCGGCAGAATGCAAGAGCGCCGGAGCTTGAACGCGCCATTGTAGGTACACCCGAGGTGGTTCTAGTGGGTACTGCTCACACAGTCTCAGAATAGCACAGATTCTTGTGTAAGTCGAGTCCCACATACCTCTGCTACTTTAAAGTACGTGCGCAAATGTATTTCGGATATCAACAAAAAAGGGTACAAGGTTGAACCATTGCCGTAAGGTTCATTACCTCGTTCTATGTTTATTCTCTATGCAAGTTAGTGTGAAATTTAGTATTTAATTGTGTGATATTCGAATAAATTATCAGTATTATGCGCAAGCATCATGAAGCCTTTGGTTGGTGGTTTGACTGCCACGGCACAATAATTGCAGTGAGTTTATTCGCTTACATTCTTCTAATCCTAGTCTATTGTTTATTATACACCGAATCGTAAATTTGCTGTATTTAAAGCATTTAAATGGGCTTTACAATAAATTTTGAGCCCAGAAGACAATATTAGAAAATTAAAACGAATGTGTAATTGGTAAAGTTCTCATGAAAATAAAGTTTTCATTGTTCATGAGAATAAAGTTCTTTCAACATTATTCCCTGATTGCAAATAAGCATTATAAGGTTAGAATAGAAGTCGATAAACCAAGTCAATATCATATGTTGTTTCTGCAAATAAATGAAATGAACTCCTATTAATAATTTATAAAAAGAATATAAAGTAATTCTTTTTTTTATTTAATTCTTATTTATTAGAAGTAAAAAAATATTGTAATAAAAATAATAGTGCGCTTTATTTTTGAATTTTAATTATGAAATGTTGCCATTTATACCACTGTATTCTTGGTCATTTATCAAGGGTTTTTCTTAATACTCTTAATATTTAAACTGGGTCTAAATTAATTAAACGTTAACCATCAAGAAAACGAAATCCATATTATTGATCATATACAACGTTTGCAATGATTCTAATTGTTTATTTCTTCTACCAGCCCTATAATAGGCTATTAAATAGCCATAGGTATTTATTTATTAAAGAAAAATGGTACAAATAGGCGGCATCAAGAGGTTTATTACAAATGATACGAAATGCCACGTCGTTTCAAAATGTCGCTTGTTTGTAATAAAAGCCAGAGCGAACGGGTGACGAAATTGAAAAATAAATCTTAAAGCGATAAGATAAATCTCTCTGAAATTCGGGATTGAATTTTTGCTAGTAACATAAAATCACGTAACATAAAGATTTTATGCAAAAATGCTGACAATAATTAATTGAAATATCTTTGAAAAATGCGCTAGAAAAAGTGGGTTATTGTGAATATATCTAACTTGTTATACTTGACCTGGCCTCAGTGGAGTGCTTCTAAAATAGCTTGAGGAAATGCGCCGCCCCAACAATCTGATAGTTTGCGTGATAACTTATAGTCTCTTGTATATAATGAAAGTTCATACTTCTAACTACGTACGACGTCTACTTTTAATGTAACAATTGCTCAGCCTTAAGGTCATAGTACATATTCTAATTCGTATCTCAAGTAATTAATTCCTCGTACATTTTCTCATAAACGTGAATGTAGTAAGGTAATTCGTTAATCGAAACCTTTAGTTTGTTTAGTAAAAGTGTACATACATTTTTAGTAATTCTAATAAACATTAATATATTTTGGTTACAACACTTCACCTACATAATAATAACTAAAAAACGATAAGTAGAAAAATAAATACATTTTAATAGTTTGGTCCCTGTGGCAAGGAGGACCTTTAATGCTTACAATAATGGATGATACATTGAAATTGGGGTAATATACCTAAAGAATTAGTAAGGAAAGCAATTTTAGGTCAGGTTTTAGATTTCACTGATCATTGGTCTTGGTCACTGAGAGCAGATCGTGCCACAGTTACATGAATTGATGTCTATTTTAAACGAAGTCTGCTTTCATTGGTAAAACTTGCAGATAAAAAGTACATAAATAATTATTTAATAAAATATTAATTATAAATTATTTTTTCCGGCGTGCGCAAAAATTCTGGATTTAATTGCGGGTTACTTCAGTAAAAAGTTACATATTAATCAAACCCCAAAGACATTCTTTGGATTTGAAGTCGTATGGTAACTTGCAAAGCAAACAGTACTACATTGAATCTTTGGTAGATGTGATAGTACTGAAAAAAATCTCTTGTGTATTAGATAATTGGCTTGCAAAAACGGAATTTTAATATTCAAGTTTCGGTTCTATGACCATAATAGCCAGCTTTGCCGACGTTTTATGATTTTGTTGGCATAAAAATTTCATACGTAGTCCGTTCTATTGATTTTTTTCTTGTTAATTAAGCTCCAGTAAATAGTAAGCAACATTATATCAAGGAAAAAAATTATAAATGAATAAAACAGTAATATTATGGAGTTTACTGTAATACAACAAAACGTTTAAAATATCGAATCTTTCATGGACAAACATTGAAAAAAAATTACAGGAAAAAATAGGCCGCATACTGAGTTCCGTACGACAAAGGTATTTATCCGAGGTTCGCAGCCATTTAAATTCCACCTCAACTAGTTTCTAAAAATATATAGAACAAGAGATATCACGGTGACCCATTTCGCAAACTTTTGGCCCGAAGCATCTCATTTCAATTGTAGGCCGTTGTATTTGCAAGGGGAATGTACTCTTATTGAAAGGAGATATAATACAATTTCGTTTAGCAAGCCACGGCCCGATCTCGAAGAGTACTTGTAGACATTTTCCATGTATTGCAAACCCTCACAACATTTCTAATTCAATTTCTGCAGCGACAATGCTGTCATCTGCTTCTTTTTATTGTACTTGAACCCTCACTGAATTATGGAAAGTATTTTTCGTAAATATTGGGGATTCTTAAGTGTGGCAATACTAAGTGAGTTTAAGCGTTTAAGAAGAGCGGATATTTTATGATTTCTATCATTGTCAATAGCATTGCTTTAACTATTTTTTTTAATTACTGTATAGATAGTAGGGCTGGGTAAATTCACTTTATATTGAAAATCTACGGCTCACAGCAATTGTGATTGGTATTTTTCATAAGAGAGAATATCTCATTGAGTTAAAATAAAGGTTCTAAAGGAAGTATGTCTAAGTCTTTTTAGTTGGTACTCCATTATTCCTGTTATTTTGTATTTTATTGAAACTTTCGTCCTATCGTGTGTTGTATAACGAAGTGCCATACATATATAAAATTATACATACCTTGTATGGTTTCTACTCGTAATAGAAATAACATTTAACTTATTTATTTATAACGTATCTAAATAAAACTACTATAAACAAATCAGTAGCAAATAGCTGTATTTATTACCATAATTCGAGGCCGAAATTCTGCAAACATTCGAATGATAAGTCACATTAATATCCGCCCAAAAATAACAGCTAACGAAAAGCAGACAGGTAGTGTTCTTTGTATAGCGTCGCGTCAGTTGTTTACATAAACCTGTCGGGCGTTTACATAATTCCAGCGAACTCGGCAAACGTACGATTTCATACATTTTTAATCCAACACGATTCTTGAACATAAACACTTCATTTGTTATCTTTGAAATATGTTCAACATAAACGATTTAACTATATATCCTTAGGTAAGTAGTTCGTAGTTATTTTTTATTATTTAACACGATTTTGTGCACAAATATTTTCGTCAAATGTATGACATTTTTTCAGAATTTCATCCTAATATTAAACTCAGATTGATTTTATCGTGGCGTATGAAACTTATCGTAGAGATGCTGATTCATGAATGTTCAATCGTTTAACCTACATTTAATTTTGATTTATAGTTTTAAACTTTAAATTACGATTTTAAGATTGCTTCAATATATCATGGTTAAATATGACATATTGGTCTGTGGCCTGGTTGGTGCAAACACATATATATATAAGTTTTGGATTCAAAGTACTCGTAGAAACAATATTTGAGTCTAGCTGTAAGTCATTCTTCAATAAATAGAACGCAAATAGACGCAGAAAGGTTTGCCCCGTCTTTTAAAAAAAATGGCGCAATGTTTTTCGCCAGTTCTCACACTTTACTGAAACAGGTACTAATATTTATTTTGAAGATCATTTTTTTAATACTAACGTTCATAAGTGTTCATAGTAGAACCGGTAATTAATTAATAAATTTTGATTTTATTAACACTGAATATTAAGAAAAACCCTTTTTGGACGGATAGAAGCTATGTATTATTATTAAAAACTTATAATTATTTACATAATTCTAAATTTTAATAACGTTCCGACTGTTTGCGTGCTTTTCAGCGTGTGTGGTCACGGTGACTGAAGACAAAAGGTGTTAAATGTCAAAAGTATCACAGCTGCAGAGAAAGTTGTTTTATCTGTATTTATTGCCCCGAAGTTGATATCGACTAAAAGATAATGGGTTTTTGCAAAAATTTAAAATTTAGAAATATGTAAATAATTTTATAATAAAAATACATAGCTTCAATCCGTTCAAAAGGTGTTTTTCTTAATGTGTAACAGCTATGTTAACAACATACAATACTAAACACTGCATATGTTTTTACACTCAATTGTAACAACTTATCGATATTACCAAATAACTTTTATATATTATATAACTAATATATATATAATACTTTATTCAGAAAGTCATGTTTGCATTTAACATATTTTTAATATTTCATTTAAAAGATTAATTATTTTTTGACATTTTAAAATCTTGTTTAAATAAACGTATGTTCAACCATTTATCTCTTTGAGAAATTATCACTCGGATTGCGTGATGAATCTCTCATGTTTTTGTGCTGAGTCGTATGAGTGTTGATTAATTGCCAATTCATGTTAAAAATATTTTCTTTCGAATCATATTTACTTTGATGAGTTGAGTAGGTATGTATGTAGTGTGGTCTCAGTTTCCGCAGTTATACGCCTATTTGGTCCGTTGTGCGTTTAGTCCTGGCTTATTAAACACGTTTAGTTCCTTCCAGAAACTTAGAAGTTTCCTGGACATTTCACAGGCCTCACGAAGCGACCTCACTGCTCCGAGGATTTCTGTTTGTTGGGAAGCCACTTCCCGTTCCAGACTGTGTGAATGATGATTGCTCTGCGCTGAAACAGCCCCTCGTCACGGGACTGTCTGCCGCGGCAGGGCAAAGAGATGTATATGAAGACAGTGGCCCGCCCTATCGTTGAGTAGGTCACAAATAACGAATAGATCCATTATTTTATTTGTATTATTAGAAAATTTCATAGTAGGCTTCAATCCAGAACAATTGTCTGGCAATCGAACCAGAATGGTTATGTCTTACTAAGCAACTTAGAGTCGTTAGTCGGTAGTTCGTCGTTCTTGTTTAGTAAATAAGTTAAAGAATTATTTTTATATGCATTTGCCTCCTGACAAGACTGACTTACATTTATACAAACACAGTGGTTTTCAAACGTAATAAATATACTTTTATTTAGATTGTATTATTCTATTAAATAAATAAAATGAAGAATAAAAATTAAAATATTCAAGTTTCTAAACGCATTAATAAGTCTAAAATTAGGCTCAGAAAAGTAACCAACCAGCCCAACTTTAAAAACACATCTATGAAACATACGCACCCTGCGTATTTCTGTCCAATTGGTAATTTACGGGACTCGAAAATTGCATTTTTACTCTGTTAATTTAGTGTAGCATTCAGTTGGATTTTCGAAACCTTTTTGCCTTCGGGTAAACATGAGCATCACATTTCATTGACCCAAAAAAGAACATGGAAAAAGTGAATTAACAAAATTTCTCTCGTAAAAAGCGTAAAGCGATTGAGTCGAGCCGACATTTCCTGGCGTTTCTCACAAAGAAAATGCTATCTACCCAAAGGCACATCTTCAAGCTAATACGTACTTTATTTTAAGGCATTAGGCTTGTTTATTGTATAAAACGTTAAATTTGCATATTGTATCTCCTTTTGGAACATCAAAGACGTGCATAGTCTTTGCAGTATATGTGAAAAGGTTTTGGTAATTAATTAGGCAATGCATGTAACGAAAAATAATTAGCATTTTTGCTTAGTGAAATCGTTGGTGATAGCTGAACTGCTAATTCAATAGGATTGTAGGATGTTTTACATGTGTATAAAAACTATTTCTTTTTTTACTTACACGTAAAATGTTAATGGCAACGTTGATTATGAAAAAAAGTTTAATTTAATGTGATAGAAATGACACCACTACTCAATCAATATAAACATCTCATTTGTATACTTGTATAATCCAATTAGAAATTTTAATCATTCTTATAAAACGTATTTTAATGACATTTGTGATAAATAATATTATATTGTTAAACTTTACCATCTGTGTTGGACAATAATTTGAAGTAAAACTGAATGGATTTCGATTTAAGTAAGTTTTAGATATATTATTAATTTGACTAAAAATACCAAGCAGTACTTTTTATGATTTGATGATTACTAAGATTTATTTGTCATTTTATTACAAGATTCTATTATTCACAGCCAAGGAAACAATACCGGACATCCCTGGAATTAATCTTTCAAATTATGTACGTGATCCATATTCATACAACCCTGTCGTATACATACATAAAAAGTTAGTACCTTATGCAAATACTATTGAAAACCCAACATTGACCACTACATCAGACAAATGCTTACAATTTAACCATGAAGAACATGAATCTATATTTAGAACAAAGCTGGTAAATCCCAATAAAGATCCACTCGTCGAACAAACCATTAAATTCGCCAAGGACCTGATTCCTTTAACGATACCTCCAAGCACTGATGCCTTCCCCGATCCTCTTTATTTAATTAAAACAAAAAAATGTCAAAAAAGAAAGAAAACTGAATGCAATTGCGAGAAAGAAACTAATGCAACATACCAAAAAACAAAAGACGTAACAGATCTTTCCAAATCTCGTAATTTATGTAGCGGCCGAGAATCACTCAGCCGTTCATCAAATAACAACACTTTAGATGACATACAAGAAAACAGATCTTTAAATTGCTCATCATCTGACTTATCAGAAAAAAGAAATGTAAAAAGGGAAAAATTCTTACATAAATGTAAACAAAACGATGTCCAAATGATTGCTTCAGAATCATTTGAAGCCTTAGCAGAAAATTTAAATTCCACCGGCGATGCTAAGATAAAAATACATCTTATGAATGAGAAAGACAAAAGCTTGCTTTGTGAAAGTATAAAAACGCCAGTGATTAAAGCCATACGAGAATGCATACAAGAGATACATAATACAGATGCAACGAACTTTGGTTGGCAAAATATGATCGAGAATACATCGCAAAAAGTTGAAATAATTTTAGAGAAATTAGAAAAGATAGAGAAAAAGTTGGAATCATTTTATGACAGAACTAAGATCCCTAAAATGTCGAAATTGGAGGAGTTGGAACAAGATGTTATAACACGGGATAGCACATCTGAAGAGGAATTGGTACAAATACATCTAGCAAGAAAGACGAAAAGCAAGCTGGTTAGAACTTTAAGCCCAAATCAAGAAGAAACAGAAGACGGTAGTAGTAGAAAGATGGATCGTGGAGAGTTACCTAGTTGTTTTCAGTCTTCGTCTCAATTAAATATTAGACCTGAAAATCCTAGCCGCCTTCCAGCACGATTTTGTTGGACTGACATTGGTAAATAGTTTTTAACTATATTAAATTTGAAGTATTTTGATGATATTTAGATTAACATGACAATGTAACTATTATATGAAATACGTATATTATTCAAATTTGTTTCATTTTATTAAAAAAGGCCTAATATTTTATCTATTTTATTGATAAAGATGTTCAGTGAGTCACGAACAACGACAAACTAATTCTTATATTTTTATTCAAACAAAAAAGTTAAACAATGTATCTTTTACTATAAACAGTATTTATGAAACTGAAACGGTTCTATCATATCTATATACTTGTTTTCACAAAACCTTTGTGAATGTTTGGCATCGCACGGCCATCCATCAATAGATATTATTTCAAAGCATTCCAGATATTCTATAAATTCTATTCACAGATCTATCAATTTTAAGAAGACTATAATGAATGTTATAAATAACGAATATTTTCAGATATATTAAAGGCTGATAATCTCCTTGAAAACATTAGATTGAAGCAGATTTTAAATGTTTTTCACTACTTTTGTAAGTAAACATAGATGTGTACTACATATATACTTTTGTAAGAAAATATAGATGTGTATACTGTGTATGGTACATCATTCCATACCAAAACCAATGGAGACAAACTTTTAATTTACTAAGATGTCATTGAAAAAGTCACGCCTAGTTTCATGTTTCACCCTGGTCCTGAGAAATAAACCTTTCTATGAGAACCTCTTTGAAAGAAGATAACTTTTGTCTCAAGCCAAGCCGAGCGACTCTTGTACTAATTATATTATTTTCACAACTTTGAAACATATTTTTAAACAATACATATCTTTCCTGCACATTAAGCACTTACATTAACAAGCTCTTTGTTTTATCCCTTTCATTTCAGCAGTGGTGGAAAGAGACCGTTTGGTATGCTACCCAAATGGACTACACAATGTGAAAACTTACCAGTCATCCCTTTCATACGATGTGATTAATTTTCCCTCGCTAAATCCACTAAGTAATTTGGAGCGCTCCCGGTTTGGGACTATGATTGATTCCCTAATCAAATTCGTAGATAGGGTAAAATTGATTTTAAATAAAATAAAAGTCCCGATTAAAATAAACAACGTCGTAGAGAGAGAACCAACATCTTATTTAATTAAATACATGTATTCGAACTTATTTGAAGCATCTTTAAAGCTCTATTCTCATTCCTTTATTAAGAAATACGTTATTAGATAAAATATGTGCTATTTTGTGGCTATTGAGAGCTCAATAGTAACGTAAAATATTTTATTTAAGAAAATTAATTATGGTTTACCCAGTTTTTGATGGGTTTGCACTCTGTACTGTCTCTGTATGACTTAGTACTGTATGGTGATAAAATAGAAATATATAATTAGTGCCATTCCTAGTTTATTATATTTTATGTACAACTTTATATTATATGCATTATTTTCACAAAATACAACTAAAAAATCTGATATCGAATACTTTTACAACTAGCGTGTTTTTGAGGACCTTCTTTATGAGGGGAGTTGGCTGCGTCCCTTAACATACAGCACGAAATCTCATTACGAACAACACGCCTAAGTTCCTTTTTAGACCAATTATATGAAATATTAAATAACCTGTTTATTGGTTGCGGCATTCATTTTAATCAAATCGAAACCGCGATAACAAAAATTGGGTATGCCGAGCCCATAACGCTCACTGAACTATGACTTATTATTAAAGAAATAACTGATGGAAACTATACTGTATATAACTTAAGTTATGTAAAACCGTAGAGCAGGTTATTATGTATAAAAATATAATCAATACAACCTTTTTAGTTCTGGGTGTTTTTTTATCTGTTTCATGATCATTTTTTAATTTAATAGGCAAGTAGTTGATCACCCTTCTGTGACTGATACACGCTGTTTTGGGTCTAAAGCAAGCCGATTTCCTCACGATGTTTTCCTTCACCGTTCGAGATAGTCCATTGGTACACAGCTGGGGATCGAACCTATCGACCTCAGGGAGGAGAGTCGCACGCTGAAGCTACTAGGCTAACACTGTGTATTATGTAAACTCGTACTATACTATGTGATTGTGTGATTTTATAAATAACTTTCCTAGTATTTTTTGGTATTAAAAGTACTCTTCTTTGAAACAAAGATTTATAATGATTTCTCGATAAAGAGAGAATTTGAGGGTTGCTTTAGTGTTCTCTATATGTATATTATACATTTTAACATTGCTAAACAACCTCACTCCTTGAGATTCAATAATAATAATTTTCTTATCAAGAATAGATTTTTACTGTAAAAATACTTTTTCCAGTTTTTTTTTATATTTGTGCAAGTCAAGTTCATTATCATACCTTAAGTGTATAGCTCTTAATATCTTATAAAGCGAATGAAAAAAACCAAGTGAACTATGTTCGAATTTAAAAATTATATTTAAATCCGTACTCTAACGTGTTAAGCTAACTGGGTTGGAAAATGTTTCAGCGAAAATCGCTTAACGAAGTCCAAACTTACTGTGTTTGTTCTAGAATTCCCTAGTTATTGGTAACTTTAATAGGTAGCAGAGGAATCAAACTTATTATAGAAGTGTTCAAAAACAACTTGATTTAGATGTTTTATCTCGCTACAAACATGTCAGAGCGCAAAATTGCCGTGCCTTTGATATATTACCTCATATGAATCTTAAAATGGCAATACGCCAAATCGTATAACTTCAAACTGCTAAATATGGGGAAATATTAAGGTACATAAATACAGTACATATATTTAGCATTTGTATATTATGAAACAGTACCGGTTTTTACTCAAACAATTGTGTTACCACAATTTCGAAAAAAAAGCGGTAAAAAATCAATATAATTTATTTCATTTTCAAGTTACTTTCTAAAGTCACAGAGGAAGTTAAAATTTACTTAAATTAATTGGGTCTTTCGTTTGTATAGATACTAATCGTGCTGAATATGTAAATCATAACATTTCTAAAAAATAATCAGTAATACTTAACAATAGATAATCCTACCTCATGATAGCTTCCGTTTTTGAAGCATTCCGTAAGCCTAGTACGTGCTACATTATAATAGTTTTGATATGGGATATAAATTTATGCTATTTTGTGCCGTGCGTTTTATACTTTGGGTGTTACTACTGTGATTGCTTTGCCCTCCCCTATTGACGCGTAAACACCGCGCAGGTGTTCTTAATTGCAAAAATTAATGGACAAGCATATCATGCAGTTTTGGTAGTCGAATATGTAACATATACAAAGCAAATTTGTTTCTACCAGTTGTACTATATAGTTTCAATTCTCGATAATAATGTAGATTGAAAAAATCATACAATATGCACTTACCATTTTACAAATGTAAGCAAGCCGAAGCTTTTGTAGAAGCTGAAGAAGAAAAATAGAAAAGAAAAGATGCTTAGAAGAGGCAACAACTCACCAAAGTTTGAGCGGCGGACTGGTGCTGGAAAAATAGGCTTCAGTCAGTTAAGCCATTATAGTGTCAAGGAAAAACAAAATCTTTGAACCACAGAGAAAAGATAGAGCGAAGGCCTGGGTTGAATGACGATAATACAAGTTTAAGCGCGAACTAACCCTCCCATCTGTCAAATGATCATCGAGTTTTGAGACATGAAGGCTTAATTCGGACATAATCTTGCCTTTGAATGTCAGCTGTGAAACACAAAGCCTATATCTAAAAGTGTCATTGTCGTATTAAATAAATGAGGATGTCATTAATCTTGAATGATTTCATCGATATTTTACAAGGCCTTAGCGATCATCATTATACCATATAGTCTTGGTCGCTGTGAAAGATAAGAAGAAATTATTGACAGGTTTATAAAACTAAACCAAGAGAAAAGAAATAATACAAAGTATTAGATGGAAAGTAATTTTGCGAAACCATCCACGTTGTTTTAAAGTTAAATTATTTTGGAGGTGGCCTTTGTAAAAAAATAAAGTTAAATTCAACTTAAATAATGTATTAGTATATCTTGAAATAATTCTGTTTAATACTTTTGAACTAAAATACTATTTTGTCTCTTTTGTAAAATAAAAACGGTGTTTACGTTGCAATGAAAAGACTTTATAAGGCAAAAGGCTGTTTGAGTTATTTTAATACGGCAAGTTCGTATTTAATGTATAATCGAATTGTAAGCTAACCTATTTTTCAGTATAAAAAGCCACTAAATTTTATTCGCATTATTCACTGCAATAAAGTGGGAATTTAAGTTAAGAATCAGAGCATAGTTCAAGAACAAAGGGACCAAAATTCGAGAACACTCGAAATCTTTATAAATTACTGCGGACGTCCAATAGATTTTACTTCGCGATATCGCAGTCGTTGTACAAGCTTATTTTTTTTACGATACAATCAATTCTATGATCCTTTTATATTAATATTTATGTACCTAACATGGATGAAACTTTCGTGTTATAAATATTACATTAAAAAAGTCGAAATACGTCTGCATTTGTACAGAAAAATATTTAAAAATTAATTCTGGTTAATTTTAATGTATATTTTACGTATTCACAACATAAAACAATACATCATTAATTTATGTCTGAAGCCTATTTGTATATGTATATGTGTATATATAAACAATAAATGTAACACATTGTAGCTTCATTAAAAACTTCCGTATTGGCAACACGTCTTCTGTGAACTAAAAAATATAGACAAAAATTATCCTGTCATGTAAAATCTGGCTATCTTCCAAACGGTCCTTCGTACTTTCAATAACATTGGCCAAATGTTGAATTTATGCCCATTTGCAAGCTCGGCCACACTTAATAGCTGGTTGAGGCCAGAATCGATAACGAATTTATGTTTCAACTTTGACAAGGCGATGAGATTTGTTCTATACCGAAGTCACTTCTGTTTTCTTGATAGTTTTTGAATTGGCTGTGCACCATAGTGCCTAGGAAGTTATTTAAAGACAGAACAATGTTTTAAAGTATTCTCACACATACGATACTGGCTATTTTTTTTAATTTTGGAAATAAATATAGCGTAACTCGGGGATATTATGTTATATTCCAATAACAACTGATTGTTAGTTATTGACACCAAGTAAAGATATAGATATCTACGTTTTTATAATAAAAAAACCATTTAGATCTTGTAGATAGAAACTCCCTATATGACAAAGATATTCCAAATAAATAAGTCTGAGCACAATTAATTACGAATTACTTCGACTAGCGATTCTCTAGTTCTGTATGACCTGTATCTCTTATTGTTTCTATTCAGAACAGCGGATTTTATTCTATATTAATATATCTGCCTCTTTACAGATAAAGTTGTCTTCGTGACATTTCAAATGTGTTTTTTATTCTCGCAAATGCAACGCAGCTTTTCATTAATTGCGCGATGATGAACCTACAAGCGCGATTCAAATGTTATTTACATTTTAAGTTTTCATTATGTTTAATGATGTTCTTTCTAGTAGTGCATATTTTTATTGTTTTCGATTTTATATTTACTTGAGATTGAATTTATCAATGTGACTAGTATGAATTAAGGGTTACAAGTAAACTACGTATATTATTCAAATTGAGACGATCTTTCATATCAATATATGATTTATATGGATGTGGTAGAATATAGCTTTTTGGGAAACTGTCTAAGTTTTATCGACATACTACTTAATAAATAATGAATTGAGATAATCAACTGGACGATAGGTTTTAAGATAGGTTAGCTATTTAATTACTTTTATTTATATAAGCTTTTGAAATAGGTTTTTTAAAGTGTCTACTTAAATGAAAATAGTTATGTAAACATTATTGAATCAATCGGCACCTTTTTGATTTAAAAATAACGTACCTTATTAAGCAAAATATTTTTGAAAATCTCGTCACCAAGTTAATCCGTGTTAAGCCATTCTATACATCATTTTAATAGCTTGGCTATTACGCCCAGGCTTAAGCCATTACCCTATTACGCTACGTAACCAACGCTACGGCGTAGGCTCGTAGAACCACGTAGACCTGATGATTCTTAGTGACCTTAATGTGCAAAATTTATATATTTAAAGCTTTTTAAACGTTTATGTGTGTGTGAGTTTAAAACCCTAGCTAGAATAATTTCGTTCAATATGACTAAATATATGGATGGATAGTTTAAAAAAATGTAATTTTATATAATTCATAGCCTAATTCAAGTTATAGTGTGTACAATATTGCACATATGCCGTACAATAATAAATGGGAGTATTTGTCTAGTTCTAAACCACTAGCACTTTGTGTATTAATATCGATGATTGTAATTTTTATACACTTATATGGGCGTCCCCCAACCATAAAAGGTACTATTTGAACCTGTTCAAAAAAAGGTAATGTCTCGTCCTTATATTTCCCGTCCTTATAGTCCCGATAACTTTAATTAAAAAAAACCCACGTGATCACGTTAACGTTATGTAAGAGGCAAGACAGGGCGTAGTAGTAGCCATAACAACGCATAACAAACACCCCTTATAATATAAACACCTTTATGGTAATTTGTTACTCTATTATTTATGATTATATTTCGAAGATCAGATATGTTAGAAGTTTTATATCGTCAATAGATTAATATTGTAGGGCTGCGTGAGATTAAAGACAATCGTTGAATTATATATGTTAATAGCTATAATACTAAATAACAATGATTACACGACATCGATCTAAATAGCCACTAAACATGAAAGGCTTCTTCAGGCTCTAATCTATCCCTAATTTGGATTACGACAGTACAGTAAAAGCGCATGAACATATAATTGTATAAAACGTTCATGACAACTATTATTGGACCAATTGGGAGGTGCATGCGGGGTTGTGCGGGCGAGCTCACCGTGGGCATCAGCTGATCTGTACTCCTGACTCTCGTCACCTTGTTCTTATATATCAGCTTCTTCAGCGCCTTCTCCACCGGCTGGTTCCATCGCATGAATAACACGTACGCTCCATACAACGAGAAAAGCACCAACGCTTCTTGCCAGTAGATTTCATTATCACGGAAACAGTATATCAACACGAGGAGGCTGATCGAATAGAAGGTGCAGTCGCGGAACAACGGCCACCAAGTTAGGGTAAGTGTAGTGCGCGAAAAGAGCGCACAAGCACCGATTACAAAGAGAATATTAAAGACCGCGGATCCAACAATCGTCCCGATTCCGACATCGTCAAAAGAAACGAACACTCCAATGATAGAGGTGAAAAGTTCAGGCGCGGAGCCTCCGGCTGCCATGAACGTAGCACCGGCAACATCGTCGCGGATCGCGAGCCTCTCAATTATCACGTCTAACGCTGGCACGAAAAACTCGTCGCATACTATAGCCAGAGCAACGAACATATAGCCCATGCCAATCATGTGGAAGATGACAGCTCCTGAACGTCGCTGCTCTTCGGTGAAGAGGTCAGTGGGAAAAAGAGGAGCTTTCTCCTCATCAGGAAATGAGGTGGTGGTGAGGTTAGTCTCATTTGCCCGCGCCGCCGCTAGCAGCGCCAGCAGCAGCGCGCCTCCCATGCCGCGCGGACGGCCGCTCCGACCACACTAAAGCAACTTCGTACGCGATTTCAGTCAATAGGGAGGAGATTCGATACAGGAATCGAGTTTAGTATCGATGTTTAAAGAGTAGCTAGCGTGGATGATAAGAATAGAATATTAATTTGATGAAATCTTAGCCTCAGACCAATTCAAATTAGATTTAACCTTATAAATTAAAATATATCGACTTAGTAGTATATTAATGCCCGTTAAATTGAAATGAAATTAAATGTATATGAAACTTTATTATTCTAGATAAAATAAATGCTTACAAAAAGTAGATCTTTATTTGTGTTAGTTGGACACTAACTGTGCAATAAACATACTAATTTCCCCACTATTCGTATTCAATGCTAAACATCCTACTATCGAAGCGAAAATTTGTCTATGGTTCCAAAGACAACAATCGATTATAAAAACATCGACACATCGATTGGTCCCCTCTCTAGTCCGCACCCAGGCACCGCTCGATAGACCTGCACTGCGCCGCGCCGTCGCTGCCCGTTCGCTTCAGAACTGCATGCCTATTATATCAGCTTTCTTCTATTTATACCTGTACTTCTTAGACTGTGCATCTATATATATTCATAGAATATTTTTTTTGTAGCCTCTTTAATTTATGCCAGCTTTTATGTCTAAATAAACCCAGGGGATTTAAACCTTTTTTCATTAGCAGTTCATTCAAATGCTTAAATATTTTCCGTTATTATTAAGAACTTAAATAATTTCATTTGTATGAGTTGTATAGTTATATTTTTGTAATTGTTTAGTCGTTTTTTTTTCTTTAACAAATTTATCTTATCGTTAGAACGTTAATTTTAGATATTTTATTAATTATGCTACATAGCACATTTGAGAAATTTTAAGTATATTGCCGGCCATTTTGTATTAGAATTGAGTATAATGTAAATGATTGGGAAGTGAAAAGCTCGAATTTATTATTATTTACATAACTTTGATTTTCATTCGTCAGCTAGTGACCAAATAGTACATAAATTGTATAGCTTTTTAGATTGCAGATATTTATTTAAATTCGAAGTTAGTAATAATAAATATTTTATGTATTATCTTTATTGACAGAGTTGAACTTGCGGAAACCACAAGCAGTATTAGCTAAGAAGCTATTCCATGCAAGTAAAATATAGTACTTAACAAAACGCTATTATACTGTTGTGCTTAAAATACGATTACTTAGATAATTTATAAAAATTTTAACGGATATTTTATATATTTGTATGCAATGCACAGACTAACATAACACTATTTATTTTGCTCAAGATCTAAAACGGTTTGATGGATTATAACCTCAGGGTTGTCGTTTGCCTTTCGTTTATGATAGAAATTATTACGGTTATAAAATTTATTGCTCACATAAGAGCTTTATTGGGTATTATGTCATATTTGAATAATCAATATGTTTTTATTCCACAATCGTGTCCTGTTGTGTGTGTTTTAACTTAGTTCTTAGTTAAAGCCCGGGTTTTCCTTCCGCACGAGATTATTATTTATCGGGTTCGAAAGCAATTACCATTGCATTAATACATAAATGTATTTCCTCTATGTACTGTGATAAAGCAATCCTTCCTGATCCTAATATTTTTTACACGATGCTCTCTTAATTACGTTAATGAAAACCACACTTTTCTCGAACAAGTTTCTTCCTGCAGATACATAACACCGTGCTGAAGGACGGTATAGCTAAAAGTACTCCATGATTTATTTAGTACTTTCTACTAAACATTTTTAGTATAACGACAATTCGTATTAGTAATTCGGAAAAGGATGCTGATATATAGATCAATGTTGGCGTAGTAACGTATAACTCTCATCTCCGAGGTCGCGGGGTGCTTCAACCCCAGTTGTGCAGCAATGGTCTTTCATTCTATGTGCGCATTTAAGACTTGATCGTACGCTGGCGGAAAACATCGTAAAGAATGATCCAAAATATCGGCGGCGTGTGTCAGACACAGAAGATTGATCACTTACAACTTACAAGCCTATTGGAAAAAGAAATGATTACAGATACAGAAATCTGAGGCCTAAAAGGTTGTAGCGCCATTTTCATACTGATATAGTTAGTATAAGCATCTCGTTTTTCTATACAATTAACGGGTAGTGCTGTTTGCATTGTTTTGAGCGGTTTTAATGAGATACGCGCGGTTTGCCTCACAGCTGCTCTATAGGTGAATACGTAATTAAAATTTTATAAATTCAGGTGAATAGTATATTTATATATAATAAAAGTCGAAAAATATTTACAGAATTTATATTCTAGTTAAAAAGGGTCCAGCGAGAATGTTAAAAGACGAAACGAGAGGTAATTTCGTTCGATTCTAGGTAATTGATCAAATGAAGACGAATTGTATCGCATGTGTGTGATACAAGTGAGTGATTTCTGTTTTTATATATGTAATTAGCACTTACAGAGCATCCAGCGAGGAAAATATGACTTTTTTGCTCTTACTAGATATGAATGAAAATAAAATGATTTTAACTTACGCAGACTTTAAACTGTCTGTCGTATAAATAAGAGCATATAGAACCTGTTATTTCTAAATATAACACAAGTTGTTTTGTATTATATCTTATATGTTGGTATAAAGGACTTGGTATATATATATATATTGCTTAATAATTTAATTTGACATTTTGCTTTTGAAAAAATGGATAATCTTGTTTAAGACCGAATCTAATAATTTGGCGTTAACCAATGTACAATAAAGTATAAGATTAAGAACTAGGAATCTGCAACCTTTTGCCGTAGTTTTAATATGGATTACGATTGTAATATTGAGATTAAGTGTTACACACAGCGTTACATATATTGAAAAAATTATATTGAAATTGAATTTCGCCAGTAGGAATTATTACACTACTTGACAATCAAGTACCTATCTAATCATAATTGGATATTGGTATAGATAAGTTTTAAATTTATTACTGTTATGAGTTATCATAAGGTTTTTTGTTTTTGTATTTATATCTATAAATAAAGTGCTACGATGCCTCTAATTTGAATAAGTCTGTTCCATTTCATTTGACTACGAGTAGATACGTTAGGTACTTAAGCGCGCATTGTCATTTGGTAATAATTTTCTATAGCTAAACTGCAATTAGGTGCCGTACCACGGAGCATAGTTAGAGCACTATTTCCAAGGCCATTTGATCTTCAAGTATAACTTCCCAAAAGAGAGTTTATAGTCTATAGATAATGCACCTTTACACCGAAGTTCGCGCCAACAATCAAAATGCAAATGTCAAAATGAACATTTTACAATTTTCCACAGATCAAGTAGAGACAAACGATCTTTGCATACATAGACTATGATTACAGATATAATGCTTTAGTGTTAACTGTTATGCAACATTTACCGCAGAGTATAAATGCAGATTTGAAATCCAAATTCCGTGAAATAGCAATGTTATATTTAAGGTGAACTTGATGGAAAGTTTATTATTGTGACCTGTACTAGAATAATTTATTAAAAACTGTAATTCCGTATTCGACGGATACTTTCCCGTGTATTATTGGAGACTCACTTAAATTATATTGACTGAAATCTTGTTAACAAAAATAATGCATATAAACCGTCGTCATATACAGCGCTTAATCGCTTTGACACACTTTCTATATTATACACGTTTTATCGATATACCTGAAAAACTTAATGACATTCTAGACTTGATTCTGACGGAGAGGCATGTCATGATTTTCAAGCCATTACGCCTAAAACGAGCTGGGTGTTCCATGTAAAATGAGCTGTATCTGGATATCCATAGTTGCTCCCCTTAGACTTTTAAAGCGATTTAAGTTTAGTTTTTATAATAAAATAATAAATCATATCGGAAGGGATTGTCCTTGAAAAGTCAAAACCACAGTTTGCGTTGGAGTCCATGTAATTTGACCATTATATTTCAACTTGCGATTAAGGCATCTGGCCTTGAGGACTATACCAAAACCTTCAGGTATTTCTAACGTTTCAACAAATTCCTGCATCGGCCAATCAGCTGGGACACCTCTGACGACGTGTTTCGACGTTTGACATCAATTATTTGTCAAATATATTTTGTAATGGCGTGTTATTTACCAATTTGTATGAAAAGTTTAAAAAATGTATCTCATGAACCGTAAGTTTGCGCAACCTAAAACTTTGCAAAACTCTTTCATTTAGTGAGTACTATCTACAAAAAAATATGGGCATTTAAATCGACGATACATATTGGAAAGTTTAGCCTAAGTCAGCTTAGATTTATTAAACTACGCGAAAATTGGAAAATACTAAATAATGAAATCCAAAACACATGTATACCCGCAACCGACGGACCCTACCTAATATGTTAACGACAAGTGAATCTGTACGGGATTGACATTAAGTCATACTTGGTCGTGCGACTATTTTTATTTACTAATTATTTAACAAATTTATTAATGGGCTATAGCCTTCACCTTACAAACCATTTCTTTCACAGACCCCTGAAAAAACAAACCTTTTATGTAGCTCTAAAATTACTTTATCTATGCGAAAAGACATAGAATAATAATTTTATATATACTCTAGGCAGGTAGAGACTAAAGAGTAGAGACAAAAGTGCCATTGACCGAGTTAAAATATCACGACTTACGAGTAAGGTTTCGTGTAATTGGATTGTTGTATTAAAAATTGGTTTTATGAATTAATTTCATTACAAAGACACCAGCTCTAGTCTTCAAAATGTGGCTCGATCAAGCAGATGGATTTGATGAGATATTTAAGGGATATTTGCCTTATTATTTACTAGTAATGTTTCCGATTTTAATAATAATGTCTCCGGTAAATCCTGTTGCGGCTTCTCATGAATTTTCCGTGTATAGAATGCAACAATACGATCTTCACACAGTGCCCCATGGTAAGAAAATTTATTTAAACGTAATTGTAACATTTTTAATATACCCTTATATTGAAGGTTATGTCATATAATGAATACTAATTGAGCGGTGCTTTTTCTGCCCAATAATTTAATTTAGAACTTTTAGAAAAATATATAGACATGTTTTTGCAAACCTTATCTTTACAATTTACTCAGATAATTTAGGACAAGTTTGCACTAGATAACATTATCAAATGCTTTATTAAGATGAAGAAATGTATATTTTATAGTTGAAGGCTTAGTCTACTCAGTAAACTAAACTATTATTTTATAAATTCTGTAGAAATTTCATTACAGTTTATTTAAGGAGATGTTCAAATATAAATTATACAATTTATCTAAATCTAATTAATATTATTTAGTATCTAAGATAAATTTACTTGCTTTAATTAAATTAGAAGCACTATTTTTCAAGGATGTCGTAGTGCAAGTTTCAACCTGGAAGGCCGATCCCTTACTTCATGGAGCACTTCTCGTCATTGTGTGGTTGCAAGAATCGAAGACATCACAATTGAACAGTTTATTGACATCAGAAGTAAAGCTGGTGCTCTCTTGCTTGTGCTTCCTAAAAATGATACTGTTTTGACTGATGATGAGAGAGAGGTTAGTATTTGTTATAGATTTATGATACTGAAAATATAAGGTCCAAACTTATTAAAAATATTCCTCTAACATTGGTCTACAATGTTATTTTGCTCTTTTTATATTCATAACTTATATAAGATTCAGAATTTTAGAGCTAAATATGGTTCTAATAAATTAATGTTGTATTTTCTACTTAGTCTCAACTCTAACCAAAGGTATATGAAATTATATTCAACTGTTGTCTCTAGAGAATGTAAGATTCAAAGTTGTCTTTGACTTTGCTCTAACTATAGCTGTCCTATCTCAAAACATAATTTTAATTTAACAGATAGGTGTCATACTCAGTGCTAATTCCTAACTTAAATTTTATTTTTATTAACAAGACAACTTTTGAATATGTTTTTACTAATAAAAATGTATTAATATTTAACTCATACCTAAAGTTAATCTGCTAATTTCATTATATTATTTAACTTTTCAGCACATTTATCTACTAGAAGCAGTTATGGCTCAACAAGAGATTAACTTGCCAGTCTACTTTGCCAAGTGGACTTCGGACTTTGAGTATATAATCAAAGACCTACAACATAGCTTTATAACTGATGAAAAATCTGGAACTGCACTCGAAGCTATGTTTAATACTGTATCGTCTAATGGATATCAGATAGGTAAATGACATAAACTTTTTAACTAATTCTGAAACATAAATCTGAAATATTACATTAAAAAAAATATGATTTTGACAAAATACTAATAAATACTAAATACTTCCACAGTCATAATTTTACATCTGTTTTAACATAGTTTTAAACCATTTTTGATTTAATGTTTATAACCATAAAGGCATATAAGACAGCTCCATAAATCAATTAATATCAGTTATTATATGTAATTTATTTAGCCTTTTATAATATTAAAGTTTGGGAAAGGATTATCTTTGTTCGCTGCAGCAGTAATCTTACACTCATAATATGTACTTAATTTCCAAATATAATACTTTTGGAATATCAATGTATGTTGCTACCACTGAGTCTCTCATGAAACTGCTTGCTACTTCATTTTTTATTTATTTTGGACTTAATATGTATAGTGTGACTTTTCAAACACGAGATTCGTTTTATATTTTTAGAAAAAAATTATAATATCATTTTAGTTGTGTCAACATCAGCTGTACAGAAATTAGACTCAAAGCCAACAACACTGCATGGAAAGTTAGTTGGTCGAGCTCTCTCTTCACAAACTATAGTGATTGCCGCCCATTATGATGCCTCAAGTGTTGTTCCAGTGAGTAATTACTATAGAATATACAACTTTTTGGTGTTGGTGAAACTATGTAATTAAGACATATAATTGTGGTCTTCCGTTGCAAAAGTTCCTAAACTACAGATTAAACAATATTTTAAGGAACAATTCTATTGTTATCAGTTTTTTTGCATTATTGGGAAAAGGCCGCAAGAAATGTTATTAAAGTTTTTCCTATAAACTAAAAATAAACTATGGTACTAGTAACTTATTTGGTACTCAGCAACACTATAATTTTAGCTTGATAAAATATAGGATAAATATTTGCTGTAGAAAAAGAAAATAAATATTGATTGATACAACAGTTACTTTAATGACTTCAAATTCAATACAGTAAGCTAGATCAAAAACTATATGTACATCTCATTTCCAAATAAAATTGTTTTATCTTGCAAATAACAATATTTTATTCATAAGAAAACTTACTTTTAATATGTATATATGGTGAAAAATATTACTTAGTTACATACAATTGAAGGCAATATTTTTCTATAGATTATAATGTTGCAACTGTCAAATTGAGAAATGACGTTTGACGGAACGCATAGCACGTCAAATATTTTTTTTATGTGCTTATATTAAAACATATTTCAGGAGTTATCCTTTGGCGCTGATTCCAACGCATCGGGTGTCGTCGCACTACTGGAATTAGCTCGGGTTTTTTCACGTCTATACGGTAGTCCTGCAGTGCGCGGTGGTCCCTCTATTCTCTTTGTGTTGGTGTCAACTGGACATTCTCTCAATTATTTTACGACTAAGAAATGGCTTGAAGAGCACTTGGACTCAGCTGATCCGTCATTGCTGCAGGTAATTCCTCATATAAAATAAAAAAAATTATGTGTACGCAGTCTGCATTTTTGTATGCGAATTATTAGGATACAATACTATTTACGACTACTGCTTGTTTACTAAATATACTTTTACACAAGACTTCATTAATTAATTTGTTTCTTCTAAGTAATACTATTCTTTTTTGCGGCTGAGGCGCAAACTAACCGCTGTGGTCTCTGGCAGAATGACCAGCGCTGTGGAACAGTCTGCTCCTCAGCATAATGCTGAACCAGGGCCAATTACAGCCACAGCACACACGCATTACATACCTTGTTCTTTAAAAAAAATTCGTTCTTTATCTTTATCTAATATATATATATTTATGTTTTATCATTATTATTATTTTGTGTGTGTGTGTTTTGTTAGTAATAAATATTAAATATTATGTCTAAGTATAACTTTTTTTATGGATTGGGAGATAAATGACCCGTGACCAATAATGACAATTGCATAGTTGAATATATTAAAATGTTAAATTGCACATTTGTATTTTTTGGTCAAGTTTGTCTTTTACTTTTAATGTTTAAGTTATTTTCTCTTTGTCATTGTAATATTTCCCTTTAATTGTTGTGCACACTTGATATTGATGCACATGCATGTATCGTGTTGTTGTATGTCATGTGTTTTCTGTAAGTGTTTGTATGTGTTTCGTTAGTGTGCCTTTTAAAATAAAATAAAATTTTTGTCAGAAGGCTCGCAAGTGCGTTGCCGGCCTAAATTCCACAAAAACCACACATTTGATTAAAATCTCTTTTCAATTATTCTAAAACAAGGATTTCGATATTTTATGCTTTTAGTGATGTTTTATATGAAACGTTAAGTGTATTTCCGAATTTGAATAGATTTCTAAATTTTAATAAAATAAACTTTGTGTTTGAAATTCTCTTAGTAATAAAAAATAACCACCAATTCTACACGCTCCCTTCTAGAATGTGTAGATACACATATCTTATCGAGTGACTCGATTTTGATGAAATTTCCCTTTCAGGAAAGAAATTTTTATGAGTCCATATATAAAGTAAAAAATATATTTTTTTAATTATTTCCAGGATGTTTCATTTGTAATGTGCCTCGACTCAATATCTTCCGGCCCACTAACAATGCACGTGTCCAAACCGCCTAAACCCGGCACCGCGGCACATTCGATCAAGTCTCGTCTATCAGCGCCCTTCGTTCACAAGAAGATCAATCTGGCGGACGAATTACTCGCCTGGCATCACGAACGATTCAGTATTAGACGGATGACCGCGTTTACATTAAGTTCTCTGCAGGTATGTTATGGCTTTAGTTAACGTAGCTTTTACACATTGAAAGAAAACACTTTTTTAACCCGGTTAAAGCTATTTATATTATTACACAGTCACCGTGACCATGCACGCTGTAAAGCACGCGAAACGTCGGAAAAATTTCAAATTATGTAAATAATTATAGATAAGTTTATAATAATACAAACAGCTTGAATCCGGTTAAAAAGGTGTTTTCTTTCAATGTTATGGTTTTATCTAGTGTTATGACTATGTAAAGTGTAGTCGTTAAAAAGTTTTGAGATGTTCCTTCCAGTCCTTACTTATGGGACCTTGTCTTAATTTATTACGACATGTCTTAACGGATCCGGATGATCCAATTACGATAGCAAATGATAAAGCCGTCCGCGGCAAATAATAATCAAAACAGATTAGAGTAATAAACAGCGAAATTCTTTTAAAAACGTGTGTGTATTAAGAAAGCTCTTTTTAAACGATTTGAAGCTATGTATTATTATTATAAACTTATAATTATTTACATAATTGACATTCAATACCTTTTGTCTGCAGTCACCGTGACCACGCACGCTGTAAAGCACGCGAAACGTCGGAAAAATTTCAAATTATGATAATTATAGATAAGTTTATAATAATACAAACAGCTTTAATCCGGTTAAAAAGGTGTTTACTTTCAATGTTATG
Organism: Pieris brassicae; assembly: GCF_905147105.1. Lineage (NCBI taxonomy): Eukaryota > Metazoa > Arthropoda > Insecta > Lepidoptera > Pieridae > Pieris > Pieris brassicae. The sequence continues at coordinate 15,782,907 of NC_059674.1, forward strand.
GTTTTATCTAGTGTTATGACTATGTAAAGTGTAGTCGTTAAAAAGTTTTGAGATGTTCCTTCCAGTCCTTACTTATGGGGCCTTGTCTTCAGTTATTACGACATGTCTTAACGGATCCGGATGATCCAATTACGATAGCAAATGATAAAGCCGTCCGCGGCAAATAATAATCAAAACAGATTAGAGTAATAAACAGCGAGATTCCTTTAAAAAACGTGTGTGTATTAAGAAAGCTCTTTTTAAACGGTTTGAAGCTATGTATTATTATTATAAACTTATAATTATTTACGTACACAACATCTACAAAGTGTCAATATCATGCTGCTGCTTCAAATCCAAAATGGTGTGAACTTGAGAAATGATTATTAATGAATCGAATAAGACATGTTAAAATAAAAATTGTTCCGTGTATTTGAAATTCAATACCTTTTGTCTTCAGTCACGTGACCACGCACGCTGTAAAGCACGCGAAACGTCGGAAACATTTAAATTTAAAATTATGTAAATAACTATAAGTTTATAATAATAATACATAGCTTCAAACCGTTTAAAAAGTATTTTCTCAACGTGTAAAAGTTATGTTAACAAAAGACAATACGTGTGTGTACTTATGTACACGCGTTATGTTCCTCTTCTTTCGTATCCGTAACAAGATAAAATCTTTTAAAATATTTTATCTTTCGCCTTAGTCTACGTTTGTAGAAAAACGACACTCGCAGAAGAAAAAAAATGCTCTCATAACTTTTCCCTGACGCGCTAAAAGAAATATAACTTTATATAAAAGCTATTACGTAATTACCTAACCTAACAACATCTTATAGTGCTCATCAATATTACAAATCTTTTATGTTTTAATTGAAAACATTGACTTGGCCATTGGATAAAGATACAATGTATCATAGTTACGTTTGCAGTTGGTGTCTAGAATAACGGTCTGAAACTGTAATATTTTAGTTTTGTCTTGATTTTACTCTAAGCACTAATTGTATTCGTAATTTGAAGCTTATTGTCTGCTAGAAGTGCCTCAAGTTTTAATGATTGGTATGTCAGTGAGTGAGTGTCAAAATTAGGAAATTTGACTAGTTATAACCCTTAAACTACCGGTTCAAATTAAGTGAAATTTAAAATATACCGCGTTTATACCTTAATCTAATTTTATTTACAACAAAGTTACAGTGGCTCGAAATTCGTCACTAAAGCTTGGTTGTTAACCAGCAGTTGCAATTCGTGTTTTGAGTGTAAAGTAGCAAATCAAAGGTAAAATACGTTATAGAAATTATGCCAAAGTCCCGGGAGCTTGAGGACTGTCAAATTATTTTTATTTGTTTGTTTAGAAGTTACAAAATAATATCGTAGCTAATTATACAGTCGGTTGTCTCCACACTAGGAACGTCCCTGTACTGTGAACAAATACTCTTCCGTGGTCATATACGTACGGTTACACGTACATACAGTTATAGACGAATGTATAAAATAATAAATGATTTATATATAAAAATGGAATACTAAAACTTTGAGACGAAGGCGTACTTTAGTATTTAAATGGAGTTTATTTTGTATGGTATTGTTAGGCTTCTAAATACGTGTATGTATATCTGTTCAGATATATCTGGTAGACTAAAACTATTCATGTCCACATAAAATCCAAAATTGGTTTAGTAATATAATTTAGTTTTTATTAATTTCGGTTCTTTTCCAGAGCCACAAGGAGACACGTAAGTCGTCCCTTCTAGACTCATACCGAGAAACATCTTTGGACACATTAGTAGAAAATATACGGACTACGGCGCGTGCGCTGGCCTCTCACGTGTATGACGTCACGAATGAAACTAGTGGGGAGGACTCAGCCATGTTTGATGAGGCTTTGGTATGTTTTTACACAAATATAAAAATAAGTATGTCACAAATATATGAAAAATTAGCGCAGGAGCAGTGTTGGCCTCGTGGCTTCAGCGCGCGACTATCATCCCTGAGGTCGTAGATTCGATTCCTGCCTGTGCACGAGACTTTTTTCTATGTGCGCATTTAGCGCACGGTGAAGGAAAACATCGTGAGGAAACCGGCTTGCCTTAGACCCAAAAAGTCGACGGTGTGTGTCAGGCACAGAAGGCTGATCACCTACATGCCTATTAGATTGACGAATGACCATCTGTATCTGTAACATATTTGTGTATGTGTTTCATGAGAAATACAATAGAAATCTGAGGCCCAGACCTAAAACTTTATTTATATATTATTTTTTTATATAAAAATATATTAATCATTCGCATTTATGATTTTAAAAATAACCAATTTCTCTGCAGAATACATGACAGATACCACAATATAAAAAAAAAATATCCACGGGTTCGATTCCCGGCCAAACAATATTTTTCGAATTGGCCTTCAAAATAATTTTTATTAACCAACATTAAAAAAAAACAATTTTTATATATTTTCAGAACGTGGATGAAGCTTCAGTGCGCAGTTGGTACAAGTATTTATCATCACAGGCGCGTGCGCCACATATGCTTACTGCTAGTACTGGAGGTCAGTAAATATGAAAAATATTGCTTAATTATTTGATTCAATCTAAATAGAAGTCGCATTACGAACTGAGGCTTCGGGTCATAAATCATATTTATCTGTCTGTCTCGCTCGCACTTACAGGTCTTATGGTGATATGTAGTGAAGTTACGATCGATATGCTAAATTATATGAAGTATTTATAGAAATAATCTTGATTTTTTTCTGATGATTAAAAAATAAATGTCCACATTTAATTTCTTCAAAACATAACATAACTGTTATAACAAATAAACCTAATATTTATATTTTTTTTAAATAATTTATAAAGATAACTTATATGTTACAATCACAGGTGTGAACGCTGCATTGGAGAGAGCAATGTCTCGTTACATGGAGGTCACAAGTTCGATTCACGTTGTAGATAAAAGGGAACCCGAGTACACATTGTACGGACCAACCAAAGCTGTATTATATGTTTATAGGTAAGTTTTAACAACAAATATTTAAATATGAATGTTACAAAGAAATTTTGTATGTTCATATGAGAATAGATTTTATTTATTTTTTACCAATAGAATTATATTTCCATAAACTCTGATTCTTAATAGGCCGGCAACTCCCTCGCGGGCTCTCTAACATTGAGTATGCCTTCTGACTGTTTGCCCCCTGTTGCACAAAAAACAAAAACCTGCTTCTTAAAATTAATGGTCCGATTTTTTTCAAAATAATATTGACTTGAAAATTATCAGAACCCGAAAAAATCAAACAAACGTTTTTTAACCTCAAATATATAGATATATAATATTTCAATAAGAACATAATTTTCTTTTTCAGTGTAAAACCAGCCGTGTTCGATCTCATTCTCACTTTGGCGATAATCGCCTATCTATCTCTAGTCTATTTTGCTATACAAATATTTCCGCGTTTCTATACCGAATACGCAAAAATTGTTACTGGTAAGGAGAAAGTGTACTAAGTCTTCAGGCCTCTTTAGTTCAGTAATGGCACCACAAGCGCGCTTAAAGTAAAACGAGCAGTGTGATTAAACAATAGAAAACATTTCAGTATAAAATTTGACAGTTAACATTCATAAAAACAATGTCTTATTACTCTTGTTTAACTAAAGTACTCGAGTCTTTTAACGGCGTAAATAAAATGTGTCAGAAAGAGACAAAATACTACTTAAGTATAACATTCTGTAAACTCAGATATTTAAATTAATAAAACATAAACTTATAAGGTTTTATTATAAATAGAAACAATACTGTATTCATATACGCGCGACCAATTGAACTAAGGGGATGTATTTTTTTTAACACCATAGACAAATAATAGAGTAAATCTATTTATTTGCCACCAATGATAATGGTGGCAAACAAGCCTTGTCCTGCTCATACAAATGAATATTACATGCATTGTCTCATTTTTGCAAATTTCTATGATTCTCTATTGTTCGTCTTTGGTCTACTGTCAATGCTATCAACAAAGATTTGTGATTCAACCAAAAACGTTTTAAAACGAGTTCGATATTTAAACATCATTTGACTAATACTAGAAAACACGAACTAAACATATAAAGACATTGACTTGAAATCCTCTTTAATTTATTATAACCTATCAAAGCCACTTAAACGGATGTTGTAACTGAATAAATATTATTATGAAATAAGTATTATCATACTTTTTACTTTATTTATTGGTTTTTGCCGTCTTAAAATTATTCAAAATTTCCTAACACGATTTTTTACAGCGTACATAACCATTTTTCTATCAAAAATGTTAGTTTTTATAAATTAAATAATATTGTTTCATATTTTGGATGGTGATAACGTAAAATAAGTAACAGATATATTTATAAAATTTACAGTTAAAACCATAAATTTATTCGATTTCAATAATTTAAAAGTTAATAAACCGCGCTGCAATCCTAAGCGAATAAATATTTTATTAGTTTTTAAGTAAAACTAATTTGGTCGCAATGTGTTTTATTTGCCGTCCTAATGTTCCTTTGATATCAGTGAGAATGGATTATAATAAATATTATTACCTATATATAAAAATATCAGGGCCGTTTTAAAATTGCATTTATTTTGCTTGTATAAATTATAAATAAAATTGTTCATATTATAGTTATAAACCTCAAACAGCTTAAATAATTTAAAGATATATCACCTCAACGCAGTTTATACTAGATTTTGATACCTTGTAGGAAATATAGTTTTATTATGTTTTGTTCTAGTACAATCTGTCTGTTGTTTGCCCTTGTGACATAACTATTTGAGGTTTATAGTTTATGGATACGAACGAAATAATACGTTCTATATTTAAAAATATTTTATTTAAAAAAGAAAAATTTTACGCCGGGTTCTGTATCTAACCGTATCTAGCAGTCATTGAAGCTATGCAAAAGATTAAGTATATGCGCCTTTGTATACAAAAACTTATAGCAATAACGAAATGTGTATAAAAAAGCGGACGTATAACAAATTTGTAAAATTATTTTAAAATTGGTTATGGTATTAATATTTTTAGAATAAGTTAACATATTTGTACCAAGTGAAGGCTAGTCGCCACTTACCAGTTGAATGCTTATAAAGTACATTATTTACCGTTATGTAAGTTATTGCTCAGTTTTATAATACTTCAATACATTATTGTTATATTAAGTCCATCATTATTTGTATTAATCTACTTTGGCATTACAAGTGGGTATATTGTAAAATTTCAATTAAATTTCGTGTTACCAGCATTTATTGGTTTTGGATGATGTGAATTGAACAAAATGTCATGTGTAAACGGTGTAGTGATTAGGAATAAATAAACACTGTTTTTAATAAATATTGTTTTATTTATAAAAGAGTAGAAAAATAAAGCTACCATATCGCCATTCAATGGCATCATACTTATTCTATGAGTATATTTTAAATATCTTTCATTTGTATATAATTCCAGGACTTGAAAAAGAGTACAGAATTCGCGGTATTACTATACTTTTAAGTTTATATAAAGTTAAAAATAATTATGACACATTCATTGCCTATTTAAGGTTTCAAGTATGCACTTACAATGTTATTTACCTTATCTGTCGATTCAAAACGGTTAAAGACATTCTGAATAATTCAAATTTAGAATTTGCGCGCCACGTGATATACAATCACAAGGTTACACATGTCAAATTGACAATTGACGTTGTGTGAAACCAGCGTAGATAGTTAACCGCTAATTAGTTAAAATAATCGAAATTTTGTGACAGATATATAAAGCATAATCTACATTATGTAAATACTTATAGCGTAAAAATATTAATAGTAACGTTTTTATATATTTCAAGTTAAAAGAATCTTTATATAATAATTCATCCTTCATACACCTCTCCTGTTGCCGCTCCATTGATGTCCTTAAGCTCTGTCGATTTGAATGTAGCGACGAAGTTTATTTTTCCAAGTTTCTACAACAATTGTTTATATTATAACTAATACAAAAGCGCGTTTATTTTTACATCTGGGCTGAAGAAAAATACATTTGATAATACAGAGTGCACTGTTGAAGTACAAAAATCGACCTGAAGTTGTTCAAATATATTTCAAAATTCAATTCACATAGAGTTATTTCATTTTTGGTGATATTTATTTGCAATAATATTTATCGTCATGGGCGTTCAAATGTTCATCTGTATTATTAGAAGATGAACGAATTGTGCTTGCGTAAGTTTTTATATCAGGCGATTATATAAATGGTTGGCGGTAAACTCAAGAATTTAGCCATTCACCAACAGTCTTTAGTATTTTATTACGGAGCAGTAAGAGCAGCATAATAGTGAAATATATTTTTATTAAACAGGAGTTACCAATAATTGACTGAAAATGAAAAAGTGAGCTTCTCAAAATCGGTAAGTACTACAGAAGTAATTAAAGTACAGTTCTCATTTCATACCCTTTTCTCATATTTTATTAGTGGCCAAAGTTACCAGAATGAATAAATATTTTCACTATCATTAAAATACTATCGATTTCGAATTAAATATAATTTTTTATACAAACCCTGGGTCGACCAGAATAATATAGTATATTAATATGTACTCACATTAGGTTGTACAGGCAATTCGGTTGTCAATGTTTCTTTAGGTTGTACGTCAGCTGCGTTGACTCTGAAGGTCCGACCTGCGATGCCTGATGACGTCAAACGGAACTCACCACCCGTTAAAGGTCGGTCCAGGGGATTGACAAACGACAGCACTATCGTTGTTGGCTGGTTGATAATAAGGTCTTCGTTGAACTGAAATATTTTAATTAATTAGCACTATTATAAAATAGGTATCGTTCTATTTACAAAATAATGTAAGTATAAATAAAAAAATATTTTTTTTTTAAATGCATTACTTCGGAAACCTTTGAAGTAAAACATTCCTCTGTCAAAGTTCCCAGCTCTCCGAAAAGAAACTTGATAGTTAATTCCATAATAAAATATTTTTGATTTATTTACAATTTTGAAACACGTGTCAGTGTTACGCTTGCGAACGGTTGCATTCGACTGAATGAGTCTGTATAATGTGTAACTATATTTTAGGTCTCAGTATCATCTCCAACTCTGCAAAAGGTGTGTTCAGAAGCCAGCCCTTTAACCGTTAATCGTAAACATCACTAGCATTTTGTTATTGGGGCATCGTTACAAGGATTGTTCTAGATTGCGGAATAATTTCGGATATTTCCTGAAGCAGATCTTATTATTTAGTAAGGGTGTGTTTGTGAAAATCCAATACAATTTTGCCATACGGTAGTGATACTTTGCAATGAGACATAATTCTGAATGTTACCCAGTAAGTGAATCTAAGACCTTATTTGCATTCGTCATAAATTTCTTTAAAAAACATACCTAACCTAAATTTACAAACGAGCATGTTTTTTTTAGCTTGTACCGTTAGAATATTTTAAACCTCACATCCCTTTATAACAACTAATCTGATTTATTCTGATCCTTTTACGCTAGTTTCCAAATAATACGTACTTTTATGTTGATATTGGGTTTGAGGATTTGGAAGTCGTCATCATCAGCCCAGGACTGTTTGGTCTCGTCTACGATGGCCATGGCCGATATCTTCATGTTACAGTATTCAACCAATTTCGGCAAATAGTCCTCAGCCTGGACCAAGATGCTCACTTGCTCGTCTGAAAAATGTTTTGGTAGTTAGAATATTGAAACTCTATTAACGATTATGCTTAGAGTTTTGTCGAGGAAGGGTGGTGAACAAATCCTAAAACCTAAAGAGAGTATTCTCGACAAGTCTTACCAATAAGTGGCCGACCCGAAATAGTGATTAATTATGTATAACTAAAAGAGAATGAGAAATAGCAACAAAAACAATATTTGTTTAATTTTCTGTTTATTTCTTAAATATAATCGCATGTTATCAAAGATAAATTCAAATACGAAATCATTTATTCATTGAGTTAACGCATTGTACACTTCTGAACATCAACAAAGAAATATGTATTAAATGTTTCTAATTTACTGCCAATTCTCAAATCGAGGGCGTAGAACGAACGCCACTGTTTAATCGCCAAGTTGTTTGTTTTACAATTTTTAAATGTTTGTAAGGAGCTTCAACCATTACACCATATTCCACTTCACATCTTAAAGTAATTGATAATAATAAAAAACAAAGATTTGTCCTCTATCAGCAGTAGGCATGGTGAAATAGAAGCACGCACTTACATTCTCGTGGGAACAACCGCATACACGAATTCAAGTCGAACCAGTCACAATATTTTCGGTAAAAGAGTATAAACCATATAGAACCTACTTTTGCCCGGTCCAACGAAAAGCTTTCCTTCGACCTTCTTGACTACATCAGACTTGACACCGTTGTAGTACACACTGCTTGCTGTTAGCGCAGCCTTTATATTGCGACCCTGTAATATAAAAAATAACTAAGGCATCGTTTCGTCGACTATCGTCAACATCAAATCGTTACAAATTATATACAATAAACAACTTTGCGTAGGATTAATGCTTATATTTGATAACAACATTTTTAAACGCACACTTATTATTCGGTCAATTGTTTTACACAATATTATAACTACAATAGTTCAGTTTTCTCTATTATGCAAACGGGTGTTAGGTTAGTAAGATGCATAAAGTTGTTGACAATTGTTTATTAAACAACTAAGACTCTGTTCACAAGGCACAGTCCAGCACGTTTTTTGCAGTATACGTCTTAATATAAAAATAGTGACGCATACAGTGTACATAGAACCATTCACATGTCGTTTGTACTGCAAAAAATAGTATTCCGTTTATACGTTTAAAGGAATATTCGCCTGACTTTTCAAGCAAATCTAAAGAACTTTAACGGTTTTGGTTTGCAGTTGCATATAGTATAGCTCTCTCTCTTTCACACGGCACGCTGTTAATAAGTAAGTTTTTTGTCGAATAGCTCAACCGACCGAAGGTAAAGGTTTGATGACGGGACCATCAAATTCATTAGAACCACATTTTACGCAGACCTTAGCGTTATATATAGTTGGATAGTATGGCATAGTGAGGCAAATAAATACAATTTTAAATATATTCCCTACGAAACGAGGAACGAACTACCAACTTTGAATAGGATTTCAATGTTCGTTTTGTGTGAAGTCCAGACACAGCAGTGTGTTGTCTTTTAATAATTAATTTTAACTGTAAATATCTAAAGGTATATAGGTTCGACTTAGTTCGAATAAATTTATTGAAAACTACACATGAATAAAAAAAAATACTGTGTGCTTATAATTAAATGTATGTAGCTTACCTCAGTTTCAGAAGTATTTTCAATATCAATTGTAACTCTGAAAGCTTGTCCGATGGGCACTGTATCTATGTCTCTTAGTTTAAAGACGATGTCATTGGAAAGACTTGCTGCCACAGCATAGTACCTGATTAAAGATAACCATTAAAGACACAAGGAAATTATCACTCAGGGTATATGGATTGCTGCATAACAATTGCTTCAGGACGACTCTGTAGGAAATAAGAAATCCAGGTAATGTGTCTAAAAATTCATGAAGTTATCTTCATGTAAAAGACTGTTATTAAATGCTTTATAATAAACTACAAGTCAGTACCGATCTCAGTTAATCCATAACCAAAGTACGCAAGATATAGCGTTCCTGAAGTAAGGAGTCCAAATAAACAATTGATTATTGTAAAAATTAATCTTTTTTATTGTATATAAATTTATATTGACTCTCACACAGAATGATTTCCAAACCGAATGAGAGAGAGACTTGCGCAGTAAGCCCTATTTCATGACTCTCATACTACCTTGTGTCCAATACAACATTAGTATCAAAGAGCAGGATTGTTCATCGAGACATATGTTCATCGAGAGCCAACATTAAAATCTTTAATGGATTGGTTAGTGGATTTTTTCACATGAACTCACCTCTTAGCCCTCTCAGAGTATCTTACTCCATTCATAAGCGCCAATCGCTCGCTGGCTGTACCTTCTCTATGTTTGTATTCACCTGTGATGTCTTGTCTATCAGCATCACCAAGAGGGTCGAACACGTATGGCTTCTTTGTTAAAACCATTCGACCAATGCTAAAAGTAAAATTTACATATAAGTCTGTTTTATTAAAATCGTCAGATTTGTATCGTGCAGCCCGGACATACAACGACCAATATTTAATCCTTAACTTGTTTAAACTATGGCGGAATATGGTTAAAAGGAGTATTAAGAATATCCACAGCATATCACCTGCATCATAAGCATACCCCACATACACGCCTTCACGCCATCGCACAACACAGTCGCATTATGTATCTCTAAGAGATAAGATTTTATTTAAGAGATTCAATTTATTGAATAATTTTTATTGTTTGCTCCCTTTTGTAAATTTTTGAACCTTTTTGTAAATAAATATTACATTTTTAGTGCACTTAATTGTTTAATATTATATCTAAATAATTTTTGTTAGCTGAAGGATTGCGAAATAAATAAATACCGGAAATCTCTCTGTTATCAGAATTTTTATAGGTTTTTTTTAGTACACAGCATTCTTTTAATAAAATACCCAAGAGTTTAATAATTATTTGGTCTTTGACCGCCTTTCTGGCGAATGAACTCTGGCTAAACGTGGTGTATAACCAGTCCTAGTTGTATTTATATTCGATAAATGACTTTAAATTTAATGGGTAACGCTGATCGAAAAAATATACTCGTCTTGTAATAAGTATCAAAATAAAATGGCCGCAATAATGTGTCTGTGTTTTGTTCCTATTTATCTTTTATCTGTCACTTGCTATATTGTTAATATTCAAACCATGTCACGAAATGCAAGTCAACAGAATTATTGTAGTTCCTAAGAAGCATCATGCAAGACTTAGTGATTAATAAAAATTCCAGAAAGATTGATTTGACTTGTAAACGTAAATTTAGATGCATTTAATTAACATAACTTTTTTGATATTCATAAGAATTCAAAACCTCCATGAATATTATATGTAGGGATACCCATACGAATACAATTATTACGATAACGCCAAACCTTGGAACGCGCTAATGAAGTTATTCCGGCCGCTAAGGATATATAGAACTTTACGTTTCCGAGTTATTTATGCGACTGGTCGAGGATTGTCTTTTTAGGTTGCAGGAAGCGCACATCATCCTTCCACCAAAACCATTTAGACTTTGACTTACTGATAGTTATTTGTATCGACCATTGAGAAGCCGCTTTCCGCCTCTGGGTCTCGTCTCCACCTCATTAGGTCAGCATTGACTGAAGCAAGCATAAACTCGACATCATGGGCCACACCGATAACTCCTTGCTTGATAGCTTCCAATGGTGCTGGACCGCACTGGTACATGCCAGAAGAAGTTTCTTGTGGAGTTGCATCTACGGCCTGCCAGCCGCCGTAACCTACGATAAGGAAAAAATCAAATCAAACCATCTTTTGTTATCACCTTTAAGAAGACTTATAGCTTTTCTTATTTATCTTCTCGTGTCAACAGTAATTAATCCGTCCTAATACTCACTCTTTCAATAAAACTTTAGTTGAACTTGATTAAAAGAAAAAGAAAATTAATAAAAAAGTCACTGTATTTATTTTTAAATAAAATAAATAAATCATTTATTTTCAAAGAAAGTTGTATATTTATATCGATTAATTATTAAAATCCGCACGATCAGCCATATAAAAATAGGCATGCAAATGTCATATTAATTGTCATAATGTCATATAATAAATTAAGTTATTTATAATTGTTGTCAAACTAATACTCTCTGAATCATTAAAGGCACATTGCTTTTTAAAAATTGGTACATTATATGAATAAGAGTATGTTATAAATGCAATATTGATGTACCTGGAGGAAGATCAGGTCTCGCCATCCATACGTCATTCCATACGTGGTAGTTCCAGATTGAATCCGCTCCTTGTGGGTTATTAGGGTCATAGTCCAACTCTTCCATAGTCTCCGTGTAGTATTTATCTACAGTGAGGGAGCTGTTCGCGTCGTGAGCTGACACCAAGTTGGAGACCACGCGGGACGGGATTCCAAGGGCACGGCAGACTGTCAAATTATTAAAGTAACTTTATATACTATGTAAGGATACATTGATATTTATTATTGGATATATTTTTCCTTGATAGTATCGTATTGGGTTAGTACTGTCAAGATATACTATGTATTGTTTTAAATAAATAAATATTGTCGAGAAGAAATAGGTGTGTCCATCTGTATGAACGCGATAAACTCAAAAATTACTGAAATAATTTTTGCTACGCTTCACCAATAGATAGTGTGGTTTTATACTAAATAATTAGACAGAAAGTCCATTGGTGCATAGCCCAGGATCGAACCTATGGACTCAATCTACAACCTACGGTTGAGAGTCGCTGCAGCGTTGGGCCAACACTGCTCTTTTATAGACTAAAGACCACTTAACGACTAAGAAAACCTTTAAACCAATAAATTTAATCATAAAAATAACACAAACCGATTTCTTCGTAAATATTAACATAAGAATTCAATAAAAATGAATTGGCCATTAAGTAACAGATAATCTACATATATGTCGCCTGTGAATGTTTGTCTATGGTTATTATCCCTTAAATTCCACAAAACATCCTTTATTAATATTTATAAAGACTACGTGCGGTTTAGGATAATATCGATTACGTGACTTGCTTGAAATATCTAGACTTTGATTTAAATCGCCGTAAAGATTTTTTATTCATTTCTTGCTGTCTTTTTATATTGAGTGAATAAGGGAAAGGTTTTTTTGAGGATAAGATTTTTTTAAATGGTCACATTTTCGGTAACGACATCGGGAAAAACTTTGACTTGTGTTACATATTGCAAGTTTTTTTTTTAAATTAAAACTTCGGTACGCGTTCTATAAGTAAGTGTAAGTCACCCGGCAAGCCCAAGCAAGGGAACTTTGGAGGGGATTGGAGAAGGATTATGCCCTACTCAATACTAAAAACTAGACTTAAAAATTTGTATCATAATTATTTGACTGTACATTTTTTGTAAAAAAAACCTTAATTATTACTATTAGTATTACTAAGTTTGTCATCAAATTCCGTAAGTAAACTTTCATCTACCGAGGTAAATAATAAATTGTATTGTTTACAGCTGTTTGGTACTTTAAGTATTTTGTTTTAAATACTTATATACCTACTGTATAGCTTCAAAACTACAATCAATTTGCGGGTAGAAAAACAGACGATTGATTTAATTGTAGACATACAAGATGTATGGATACAGGCTTATTTTGCATTATGTATCAATCTTAGTTAAGTTTTTTATCTTGTATACCTGTGGTAACAACGCCAGCGAACACCCAGCACTGTCCATACGGCACTTCCTGTTGAGTTTCCAAGTACTGGGCCAATATATCAACAGAGCCAGTCCACTCAGACGGAGCTGTTCCATCTTCATACTGGCCATCCCAACGTCCCACAAGGACTCCAGCATCATCGTTCGAATTAACAATACGGGATATAACTCGAGCCACCTTAACTGGATCGCCGCGTCTTGAAAAAAATATATTATCTACTAAAACAACATAAGATATCATATAAACAACATTAATTGTAAGCATAGATAGTAGAGTAGAGTATATTTTTTTACTTAATTTACTACTGCGGTTGAGTTAATGACTTATTGTAAAAATACTCACTGGTGGAACGGCATCTCCGCTCTGTCAAGCATAAACATACATGCCGGCAAAACCACAGCATCGAATTGGCCGTATAACCATGGCTTGCCACGTGTGGTCTTAATGGGACCAACCCAGACTTTGCCTACGTCATTTAAGACGTACTCCTGAAGAAGAGCGGTATCTTCCATGAAAGTTTGGTCATCTGTAATAGGTATGATTTTTGGTTAAACCGTTTCGATCAAGCTGCTACAGTATATATGAGATGTCTAAGTTGGATTTTGGCCCATGGAGGCATAGAAGAAATTAATTACCAAAATCGTGACTGCCTGAGGTGCGTATCTGATCATTGTCTAAGCGAATTGTTGTGTATTATCTAAAATATACGACCCAAAAATGTTTTAAAAGTTAACTTTGACTTAACCTCCATAAATAGTTTAGCCGGGCCAATGCCATGAGTGTTTTGGTAGGAGTACTTGTGTATTTTAACTGTGTTGTTGCGATATAGTTAATCTATAAGATTATAATAATTGCAGTCCACGATTTTTTTTTAAATTACCTGGTATCCATGGGTTGAAAAGTATGTATAAGTCCTGGTCAAAGTCATAAATCTCCCGGACGGGTGCGCTCTTCATTCTAGTGACAACTCGTAATGCCCAGGAACCAATTGGTAATGTTACTGGTGTTGATATCTGTAGAGACCATTTTGTATTGAGAATATTGATATGCACAATATACAAACAAATCGCCCAAGTTACAAATTGAGACTACTAGTGTATAACTGATAATAATTAAGTTATCAGTTATGATAGTTTTATGGCAAGCGATTCATTAACCACAAAAAATTCTGTTGAAAACGCGATAGTTATTTATCTAATAACAATCTCTTTTTAAAACAGCATTAACTCAATCCCACAGATAGAGATGAAATCATACTTTATTTACGATTCAAAGGACTGATTTAGTTTTTTTATGAATAAAGGGTTAAGGTCTACAAACGTATTTTTGAAATGTCTTAACCGTTCTTCCTACAATATGACACGGAAATTCCGTTATTTTTGATATAAAAGAATGCAAAAGTAATAAAAAAAACCAGGATAATAATACAAAAAAATATCGCAATTAAATCTAAAAATACATCCAAAAAAATTAATTGCTGTTTTTCTAGTGTTTCCTGTTAAAGCATGTATATAATTGTATTTTTAGTCGGATTTGATTACCAACCAAACTTGTTGAGTTTTCAAAGCCGAACTCGTCATAACAACTTACAAAGTTGATATAGACATAAGTATGTACTATAATGAACGAATCAATATTTATTGATTTTAACAAACACCAACCGGTTTTTCGTATCTTATATAAGACGTGTCGGAGTCTATAATCATAATATTTATTATTCAAATCGTAAATAGTTATTAAATAATTCGATGGTATTTCCTCTTTTGTAAAGCAAGACGGAGTTGCACCTCTTTCAACAAGTATCTACTGCAATAGATGCCGATTAAGAAGAATCTCTTGCCAATTCTTCACCTAATTTTATGCCCTTTGAGAAATGGCAGTACACATAGATAATAAATGTTTGACGTTTTTAAGTGTACACAAGCGATCTCAATTAATATATACTTTCTAGGCTTTATCAATTTATTGATAACAAATTCTTGCGAATTCTGCAAAATTACGTGTCTAATAAAATTTAAATAAATAATATATCGAACTATTGATAAGGCCGACAACGAACTTGCGAGCCCTTCATTGATAGTGTACATGGGCGGTATCACTTAATATTCGCTGGCTCCGTGTTCTATTACAAGAAATTGAGTATTATGTTGATCGTTCTTCTATTCAGAACGACATAATAGATGGAATTTGATATAGTTTAATTGTAGTCAGGATTAAGGTGTCCCGTGGAGGTAGGTTTTACAACGGAGTCGCGAGATTTGTCGCCCCAGAAAAGAAATATTATAATAATCAATATGAAAATGCTTTAGATAGCCATTTGGTTATGCTAATAATATCCTAAAAAGGACGTAGATACATTATTTTGAGTCTATAATTATGCAAAAGGCTTTGCTATTACAATCATGGCGCTTAAATACTAAGCCCAAATCGTTAATATTATGCCAAAATTTTTAAGCCAGTTGATTAGAATATAAATGTGTCATTAAGATTTGACATTTATATGTAAATATAATATTAAAATACAATGTGTTATTAAGAAGTCCAAAAACATGACTAAGTTTCACAAATAAGTAGCCGACCTATTCTTTAATCTATTATGGTTACAGAGGTTTTCATATGCCAATAATAATTGAATAAACAACCTAAAGTTAATGAAACGAAATTCATCTTTTTCCTTGTATTTCTACAATTATGAAATATTACTTTGTTTTAATTTAATACGTAATATATGTTAGTATTATAATTTTCTTCATAATAATAATAAATCAAAAGGAAACTTATGTTTTATTTTAATAATCATTGAATAAGTCTTCAATTAAATCCATTATAAATGACCAACTGTAATTTTCAAACTAATTACTTACATATACTAAGGGATACATAACAAACCAATGGCGCTACAACCAGTTGGGTGTGGGCCTCAGGTATCTGTTCCGTGATCATTTCTAATAGGCAAGTAGGTGATCAGACTCCCGACACACACCGTCGACTTTTTGGGTCTTAGGCCAGTTTCCTCACGATATTTTTCTCCACCGTACGAGCGAGTGTTAAATGCGCGCATAGAGAATAAGTCTATTGGTGCGCCGGGGATCAAACCCCAGAGATGAGAGTCGCACATTGAAACCATTAGGCCAACGCCATCTTAGATATAAGGGTGCTTTTTGTTTCCAATAAGACAAGACAGAGTATTATGACTAACCTCAAAAGATAGAGTGTTTTCCTGAACGTCCAGTAACTTAGCGGTCCATGTGTATTTGTCTGGAACAGCGTCACGTTTCAAGAACATGGATCCCATAGTATCATGAAGTGGTTTGTCACCTGTAAAGTATGGTATAACCTTAAAAACTATTAGTAAAAGAATTACCTATGATGTCTATAAAATAGTAGATTAGAATGAAGTATTCTTCGTAACAGTAATACTCTCAATAACGACGCACTTATATTCGTTTTTGATTGTAATCTTTCAGGCGTATGCATGTATTTATTCCTATGGTCTAATGAGAAATATATTTTTTATTGCTCCATAATATTATCTTACTCCGTAAATACTACATATTTATATAAAATTTATTTGACGATAAATCTGCGAGTGACAAACATTTGACTATTTCTCACTAAAATTTGTGAAAACCACACATCGTTCAGTTAAATCAACTTGAGAATCTTTATGTCAATAAGTCGAAGTGATAGTGGTTTTAGCTCGCGTTAGGTTAAACTTAAGAAAAAGATAAGAAACATGAAATTTAAGGAAGATGTTTAAAAAACTTTTCATCCGCCATAAAATTATTTTATATCAGTTTACATGCGATAGCGCTTCTCCAGATGTATTCAAAAATGTATGAAAGAAATCCTTAATCAAGTTTTGGCAACAAAAAAAGAATTTTAGAATTTGTCCAATATCTAGAGACTATATCAAACATAAAACCTATTTTTCTCAATCGCCTAAACGATGATTAAGCGACTTTCAATCCAGACGTTCAAAATGAAATGTACTTAACATTTGCTTCTACGGTGAAGGAAAACATAGGGCCAAAGTTCTACGACATGTGTCAGGCAAAGGCTGGTGACCTACTTGCCTAAAAAAAAGAAAACTTGAGAGGTGTCAAGGGACACCCGGATGGAACGAAGTTCCTTTCGATTAAATAGTGAAGGAATCGTAATATTTTTTTATTAATCACAAATATAATGTAATATAAACCTAATCAGTAGACTCAATTTTAGTCATAAATTGCTTGTGGTAACTGAAGTAGGAAACATATGTTTGGGAATCTTTAAATTAAATAAATATTTTATTTAAATGTCTTGAAAAACTGCATCAATGGTAGTATTATATACTTGCTTGCTTTCTATGAAAGTCGTTACAGCTTTTGTACTTAATTTTTTCCGTCTAGCCCCCTTTCGCAACGCGCGGAAAGGAACTTCGTTTCAAAATATTAAAAAAAAACGCGCATAAGATCTGCGGTCAAGACCTATATCCGAAGTTCTATAATTGAATATTTTTTTATAGAAGTGTTTACTAAATACTTTATTGTACTTACCAAGAGTAAAAACGAATTGAATAAGATCGTCGTTTTCATCATAGGGTCTCGTGAATCTGATGACTCCATTAAAGGGTTGACCTCTCCGCACAATTGTGCTCGTGGGGCTTTCATCGTTTACTGCCTCAAATCTAGGTAGGAAATTCACAATATTATTCGTTATTTATGATAAAGAATATTCTTTTACGAAAGATCTGAAAATCTTGTTCCTCATAGAGTGAATTAAAACCGAAGTCATTTTACGATTATAATAGTAACTGTTTATAAATTTTCACAAATATTAACACACGTACCTTTGGCCTCGAAGCGACTCGAAAAGTAAATGCATTATAATATAAATAAATGCATTTAATACCTATTTTCTTATATTAAACCCCAACAGTGAATATTGCTACATAGTTTTATTTTATTTATGCTCTCACACATTGCTTGTTAGAATGAGGACGAACTAATTCCTATGAAAATATGTTACAAATAGGATATACACGTGTGAAAATGACATGAGAACTTAAGCGGGCCCAGCGCTAACCAGATCCATGCATCTCCCTCGACCTTCGTATTCGACTGGAGACTTTCGTATCAGAAGTCACATGGATCCGCCAAACATCGACGAATATAGAATAGAAATACAACAAAAAAACATATACAGGAATATAACCTGGCAAAAGATAACAATAATTACATTTTAAATGCCTTCGTAAATAACTTTACTTTTAATGTAATACCTACTTGACAGTATTATGTGGTTGTGCGTTCTCCCTTGGATAGAAATGGACAACATCCACTTGAAGCGGCTCCATTTTTTTTATTTTATCTGCGATAACACAAATTGTCATGCGTTAGTAATGATACATCTATAAAATACAGTCGCTGAATTATTTTTTTTAACACAAAAACAACACTAATTGCTACACACCCTTTGATTGGCAAACACAAAATGCTTTATATTTAATAACTATTGATAACTAACAGAATTCATACAAACTATATTGGTATATGTGTATCACATACAGTTAAAAAGTATATGATTATAAGCCTCCAGATTCAAATAATAGGACTGATCCAAAGTAGTTAGTGCGACAAAATTATACTGAACAACACTTTAGCGGTTCAAATATTAATCTGTATATATTCATCTATGCTCTATTAATAACACAATACGTCATATAACGTTGCATTTGAATGAATCAATTACAATGATTGAAATAACCATAAACGTATTCAATGAATTGATTCGTAGAATTATAACAATGATTTGTGTAAAATATTTTGTAATGTATATCTCGATTAATTGTTTTTAAAGTTACAAGTAAGTAATAATAGATGAATCAAAGTGGGTTTAGGTTATCGCTTTAACTAAGTATATTTTATTATTATTCATATGTACAGTATGAGCAATATTCTTAACATAGTAATTAAAATTGATAAATAAAAAATTAATATTATTTTAAAAAGTTTTGTCCCTGTGGTAGTTTAATTTTGCAAGCATTTCCTTGCTGTATTGCAATACTTACTTGTAGAAAGAGAAAAGCACCAGCTCTGGGGTCACTATCTACCAGGTCTTAAATCTTTAATTTGGCCCAATATTTTCTACTCAAAAGGGAACATGTTTACTCTTATATTTGAGCCCTTTATATTCTCAAGGTTTTTAATTGCAAAAATTTATACGCGAATAGTATATGTATGTCCTCTATAGAATTAATCTTAATATTAGGTTTAAGAAAATATGTTTTTCCAAACCATGCCAGGGCTAGATAATTACAGACAATAAATTATTTTCAGCTAAGTATATAATGAATTTATAGTAGAATTTACACACAAAATAAATAGGATCTTAATATTACCTAAATTATAATTTAAAATAGCCTTTCAAATTTCTTTTTAATTGTTGTTTCTTAAGTTTTGCTTAAATATAGTAAAGGAATTTATTTATTAACACTTCGTTGCAAGCATACAATAATATACTAAAATCAAAAATGTATTAACAAAATAACATAAGATAATCGATGTTAATTCGATGAAGAGTTTACACTGTGAAGGTTATCTGATATACAACAAAGTTCTAACAAATATATAGAGTACATTGACCCCGGATATATATATATATATATATTAGAACAATTAATAATTTATTGATAGTTATTATTTTTATTTAGCAAACCGAAAATTGTTGTAATTATATACTTACTTTTAAAATTATTTATCACTTATTCACAACTCACGTATCGCTAACACGTAATGTCTTAATTAAATCGATGGCACTGAATTCGATGCGCGCGCGCAACTGACTCGAAGAGCCGAAAAGCGTCAGATATATCAAGAGAAACAAGTCATAGTTGAACTTTGCAGGGTGGATATGTTCTCTGAAATATTGAGGACAGCTACTAATCTCTTTGTGTACTTTTGTTGTGTGCATAGTGGAGAATAATATTTTGGTAGAACAATTACAATAACAGTAAAATTGTGTAGTATCAAAATGCCGATAAAATGAATAAAGTTATACCGCTTTCAAAATAATTATAATAACCTTATTCCGAACAATCGTTCTAAGGGTGCATTTAACATTCTCCCTTATGGTCGCTATGAAACCGTCCCTTAGACGCAAGATGGCCACCACCTTTATTCATTCAAATGACTTTTAAGATTTATTTTACTTTTATTTCAGTTGTTACATTGTTGTAAACTACTATTGTTATTAATTTTTAAATTATCCTCAGTAAGTACTCATTTGTTTTATTTTACAAATAACACAATATATTTATTTTAAACTACATTTTCCAAACTCTATGTTCACCCTACAATGACGTACGGCGCGGGCGCTTACAGTGTCATCCTATTAATAAATATTTATATGGAAACAGACAGTAATTCCCAAAGGTCGAATTTTGAACACGTCACATTATGTCATTGAATTGACGCCTAACTGGTCTGTCCACGGACTACGTCATTATTCAATTGCATGATGGAGATTTAGGGAATTGAATTTGTATGAATTAGTCATAGAAAGTTGTTAAGCAATTCTAAACCTTAATTTCCGTAATCTGCCTGGGCATTGACAAATTTTTCTTCGACTGCAATCCTGCAAAAATCAACCAGTGCCAGTGTTTTAAATAATACAAAGGAAGAATATGTCTTAAGTATTAATATAGTCATAAATAATAGTTAAGTAAAAAAAAAATATTTCTTAATTATTCATAAGACCGCTTCGTTGCTCTGTCGCAAGATCTAGTTTAATGTGGAGAAAGTTGACGTAATCTACTTCTGGGAATTACGGATAACTTTCAATAACACCTCCCTTTTACATATATATTTTTAGCTGAAATTAGTAATGTATTTATATCTATTCTACTATTAATGTATTTATTACTATACAACGCGGCATAGTTGAAAAATTGATTAAATATATAATGTTGTGTCGAGAGTATCCATATGCGGCGGTATCACTTCACGTAAGCCAGACCAGAGAATTATAAGTCATGTACCAGAAACCTAAAGTAGGTTAGGTTAGAACCTTGGGTAGAATGCCTGGCGAACCCCGAGGGCCCATCTTAAGGGCGTGTGAAGGGCTGAGGTGTTTTTAGTGGGTCGGGTCTCGCTACCCCTCTGAATAGCAGAGGGATTTGAGTGTAGACCCAGCCCCACAGTCCCCGCGTCAAGCTCGACATCCTTGGCGCGGGCCTGCGCAAGCGCATTTTCACCTCATACAAAAAAAAAAAGGTTAGGTTAGAAAAAAGTCTCAAAAACAGCTTATTTCACTTTCATTCTGGTCTTAATAAGCTATAGTATAGCCATCTCACATTTAACATTTAACAACTAATGTATCTAGAATATAAAATAAGGAATATAAAATGAGGATGATATTAGGTGACCCCATTAATTCGGTTTGACATTGTACTAAAACTTTGTTACGATACATTAACCGCAAATTGTTAATTGATCGTCAACAATACTTGTTACAGTATAAATAAAAATTCAATTTTCAAATAACTCTTTTAGTCTGAAGTTTTATACTTTATGTATTTATTGAAGTTTACCACATAATACATCATACTATATTACAAAATATGTGACAATTTGAGTAGCTAAACTGTTGTATAAAATACAATAAAAATACTAGTATTTTTTTGACAAAAAACATTCCAAACATTTTTATATGTGCAAACAACATTTTTTTTTAATAAATATCACACTCTGTAATCAGTATATTATCAAATATCCATTTAATGCAACAATAGCCAAGATTCATCCCATCACAATACCAAAGTTATTTCCTAATTGTCATTACTATAAGACAGCAATTTATTGATGACTATATTTAGATATTTCCAAATTATTTAAATGACAGGTTATGTATCTAAAAAATCATTAGTTACAAATGCATTTTCGTGATTATGTTTTTGTAAACTTTATGTTGATTACGGTTAGAGAATAGTGTCTATACGACCTCATTTGGATTCCGAGTGTGTTTTTAAAAACCGGCCCAAGGCCCAAGAACTACGTGTTTATACACCGGTCTTCTTTATAACGAAAAATAAATAAAAGAAATGAGGATTTGAGTTAGACAGCTTTATGTATAGGGTCCTATTACATAATGAAGGCTTACGCTACATCTAGATTTTTTATTAAATTTTTCAATACATATCGATCAAGGAAATCACGAGCCTTAACAGAATATTTCAATAAATATTATTTTAAGAAATACATAATTCTAACATATTCATTAAAAAGTTAAATAATTTAAAACTTTTACGTTTAAAAATATTTAAAAAAAATTACTTTCGCTAGCACAAATATTGACTGTAAAATCCACATACACACACAGTACATTTTAGGCTTTAACATAATATTTATATTTTAAATGTGCTTATTAGTAAAAACATTTACCTATATATATTCATTAAAGAGCTGAATAATTCAAAACCTAGACGAAATTACTTGGCACTAGCTCAAACATTGACTTCTTTGAAACTATTTTAATGCTATCGCAAATTCTTATACGATGCTCGCTTGTCTAACTTTGTTCTTATGCTGCCATAAAGTTATATCACCTCTATTTTCATATAACTAATGTAAAACTGAAAATATGGCGTTTATTATTCCATGTCATTTGTATTAAAGAATATTTTTTCGTTTTTATAGGTTACAACGTAACCTAACCTAACCTTATGAAATATTGGAAAATGGGTATTTTTAAAGTCAAATACGCTATTTATTATTTATTCGATTTTAAATTACGGATTATCTTAGTAATTTAAATAAACATATGCGAAATTGTAGATGTATAAAAACTAGTCTGACAGCATCAATTGAATTAATAACTTTAAAATAAAAGAGATTTGTTTGACAAAAAGTTATAAGAATATAAATAATTCAATAATCAGAACAAACTAGAGTAAAAAGATGAAAGATTTTTTCCCGCTAAATTTTAAAAATCGAATAGGTACTAGACACAAATGTTTATTAAAATTTCCAGCCAGTATTCTAATTACCACAGATAGTATGATTTCTGATAGTGACCAAAAAGTAACTTATAGAATAGAAAAACGTATTTGATTCTTAAGTGTATTCATGCTAGTTCCGCAAATAGATAACAATCATAATAAATACCGATTTTGTACAACTTTTAAAAAATCATGGAGTAGCGGACGTTATATTTAAATCACGATGGAAGTAGCTTTACAGATCCTGTCCATAAAAATACGAAAACAAAAAATTGTCGAACCGATCAAGCATCTTGCGGTAATTTTTATTTACACTAACTTTTGTCTACGACTGCGTCTGTACGAAAATAAGTTTAAAAGATTAATTCTTAATTAATCCCGTTACGCTTAATTGAACGTTACCATGGTTACCATTCCAACAATGTTGGAAAGGAAATTATTGTCTTTATGTTAACAATATACACGGTGCCAACTTTTTAAAGCTGTATATATTGTAACAGATAAATGCTCTTAAAACTACGTGACCCAATTCAATAATTTTGTATTTTTTTAAATTATAAACATAATTGTCTTCATTATATTTTTCTTATATAATGATTAACACATAGGTATTCCCAGGTACCCTAAAGTCACATAAATCCTGTTCGACTGGTTTGGTTATCGGGGTTAAGTCAAAGATGGCTGCGTGATTTCGTTCATTGCAATCAAGAATATGCATACAAATTATCTATTTTGGACATTATTATTCATGAAAATATTTAAGAATTCTCTTTATTGATATTAAGAAAAGTGTTATAGACACTACTTTTTAATTTCTAACTGTAAGCACATTAAAAGAACTATATTTAAGGAAATCTATTATTTGGCTATATCCCGACAAAGTAAAAAACACAAGAACAAAAAATGATTTTGTAAAAAGTTGTTTAGAATAAAAACTACACAGATAAGTAGGTAATGTTGACTATAAACGAAAAAAAAATTCCATATAAATACGTAATGTAAGGGAGTAAGAAATAAAAACTTTATAATACACAATATACAAGATTTATAGGTAAAGTAAAGTTCACTGGCCCCCACACTAGGATTCCCTGTGTTGTGGGCAGCCAGTCTCTCCTTTTATCATATACACTGAATTTACCTTTATGATTTCTACATAACATAAATCTAAATTTTAAACTATTTTTGCATAATAAGAATATTTTCTGATTTTTAGTAAGTGTATATAATGTGAGTTTTGAAATGTTACTGATTATTTTGTTTTTAAGGAAGTGGTTAAAGATTAAAGAACATTGGAAGGTGCGATAGCTTTGGGCGAAGAAAGTCATTTTTAGGTTGCTTATATATAGGTTTGTTTGAGGTGGTGTGTCGGGTGTTCGTAGATCAAGAAAAACCCCAATACACCGTTGTCCTTCATCTAATTTGGAACTTATGGTCTCAACCTGTCCAGCGGTTGCATCTTCTGTAGATCTATTATGTCTAAATATGTGTATTGCCGGCCTTTGAAGGAGCCGTACACTCTAACATGTATTGTTGGTGGTCGTAAGACCCCTACCGGAAGTCGATTCTACAGTTCGCAAAAGAAAGTGCTTTGTGAAATGGACTGTAGAAGACTTCCATCTATCAAGGTGATATTGATAAAAAGCGAAACAATTCTTCAGAACTCTCATCATAGTACACTTTGTAGAAAACGCAAAGACACGTAATGTATCTGCGTAGAGAGAGAGAATCAAGCCGATCGGTAATACGAGAGCCCAGAGCTGTAAGCAGTATTCCATATGAGGTCGTGCTTGAGCCTTGTAGTTCTGCATACGTTGTTGCTCAGTCAAATATTGCAATAATAAAAACGACTGCAGACCATGTCATAATTTATCCGCAGATATTTTAAACGTAGCCATAAAAGTTGCGAACCGGCTTATTATGCAAGATAAGGACAACTTACTGATTATGTAATGACGCTTATTTTAGCTAATTTTAATATTAATTCGATTCGATTTGATTGGATACTATAGGCGTTCATTATAAATAGTCTTTTAACATCTGGGTCATATATGAAATCCCAACTTGGTACAAAAGTTTTGTCCAACATGGGTTATTTTTTTATGACTTGATTGTAGTAATTGTGTTTGGTTCGTGAATATCAGTGTGTTAATATTAAATTTGATTGCCCATTGTCCTTTGATAGGTTAGGTTACTTAGTAAATTATTGCCTGTGGTCGCGCTAACAATTTCTTTTAGTTACAAAAATGCTTTCACCCATAAAAAGCATCACTGCTGGACTTCCAGTTAACCTTTCAGATCTAGGTTCTGATTTAAACAACATAAATTATTCAATTTAATTTTACTTAATATTCGTTGGTGGACTCAATGTCCGCACTCAGACTCATAGTTGGTCCGTTGTCCGTGAAGTCTTGGCTAATTTAGCCAGCCTAGCTCCTTCCAGAAGCACAGAAGTCTCCTGGGCACTTCACAGGCTTCTCGGTGGATATCTGTACGTTGTTTAGCCACAGCCTCGCTTTCCAGGACTACGAATTTTACTTGGTATAACATACATTTTGTAAAAATCGTGCATTAAGCTTGCCTCGCCCCCAAGGTTAGAAATTTAATGATGATTAATCTGATGATATAGAGTCTAGACGGATATCACGACGCATGCGCAGAGTGCAGTGAGTAACTTATTAATTCATAATTTACCGATTAGTAATTTGAAATATGTGGTATTACAATAATTATAAAATTATGGGAATTAATTGTGAGAAATCGCCCGATTAGTCTTGAGTAACGAACAGTCCTGAATTTATTCACAGGCTTTTTCGGTCGAAAAAATCATTTATTTGTTTGGTTATGTTCTATTACGTTTATGTTTTCTATTCAGTAACGCATTAGTATGTATTTTTGCGTCTATATACTATATAGGTTCATTGCATTAGAAAATTTATTACTTATACCAAACATTTCTTGTAATTTATTGTATCTTTCTTCTTATTTTGGCTACTAGTATGTGTTTTGTCGTCGTTCTACCGATCTATAAACTTTGTATTGTCTACTTAAATGTTTTGTTCTCTGTCATGTCACGTTTTGTTTTGCTTTATATCCTTTTTTTATCAGTGAAACTTTTTGTGGATATATCCAATGCTTTAATTCTTATGTTTATATATCTTTTCTGACTTCTACTTTTAGAAATGTATCTGTTTGTTTCCCAATTGAATAAATAAATAAAATTTGACTAATAACGAAGGTGTTACATAAAAGTCTATGTCACTCAGAGATGGACGCATTTTGGCTACTACGACGGTATATATTTATCTGTGTGCTTATGTAACAAAAAAATTAACCTTTGAGGTAGAGTGAAGAGGGTACCCTCTTCTAATATCATACTACCATACTTTTTCCACCTCACCAAAATGTGAGCAAATATTTTAAGAAGCGGGAAGAATTTGACTTTATTTAGCCATATTAGAAATTTACGGTACTACTTTAGTACTACGTACGGGTGTAATGAACTTTAACTTTAACTCTTTTGTTGTATATAACAATGTAATCTGTTTTGGTATTGTATACTGTCTGAGTGTTTTCTTTTATATTATGGATATGTGTTACTGTAAGATTACTTATAAAGAAATAAACCATTTTTACTATTCCCAAATACCGGTAACAATATAACAGGAATAATAGGTTATGAAAAATGCATCTATTATACATTCTGTCATAGAACATATGTTTTATTGCACTCCCCACGAGGCTCTATACACTTCAAAATCAGATGCGGAAATGATTCTGGACATCGCATAACATGTTTCTACTATATGTATGAAATCAATTAGTATGTGGCATGTAACATCTAACATTGAAGAAACAAATCGCGCAAACGGGCGTGAATATATTATATTTAGCCATGACTTTGTTTGTTCTAGATCTTGGACTAGCGTGAGTGAGTCGCGTAGTTTTCTAGGGCACAAAATAGACTAAACAACTAAAAATTAAAAGGTGCAAAGCCTGTAATTGTTAACTTTGACTGTATCTATGGTCTGTGGTTTCTAATTAGTTAAAACGTTACAAAAAATAATAGTTTTATTTCACCACGTCGAATGTACGAGACGATTACAAAACGTATTCTTACTAAAAAAATGTGAAATCATATTATTCACGTTATAACAATAATAATAAACATTTTTTTGCTTGGAAATCTTGTGTTCGCTATTTGGACCAAAAGAGACATTTACTAATATGATTTTTACGTAAATACGTCACGGAACTAAAACAAATTGGTTAGTTATTAATTTTTAATAGATAGGCAGTGGATTCACTGTATATTCTCTATATTAGAATGTCTGTTTTGTGGCGGATAAGGTA
Source organism: Pieris brassicae (assembly GCF_905147105.1). NCBI lineage: Eukaryota > Metazoa > Arthropoda > Insecta > Lepidoptera > Pieridae > Pieris > Pieris brassicae. The sequence continues at coordinate 15,810,571 of NC_059674.1, forward strand.
TGTCGCGTATTTTTAAGATATTCTCTTAGCCAGGCCGAATATTAATGATCCATTCTAGATATGGTGTCTGCATAAGAAATATCTAGCTTGTAAGCCGTAATTTCTTATTTTACCGTCATACCAATATGTTTCGTCACTGATCGATGATTCAGCCTTTGAACATGCATTACATATCAATGGCATATATAGTGACCTGTTACCACAAGAATCCTTTAGCCCTGGTACCTGACACGAAGATAAATGTCAGCTAGTGAAGATGTAGTAAACTTTATTATTATTATGTAAATGGTAAGCTTACTATTGTTTAATGTTCCTTATTAACTGTTGCAGTTCATTATAATTTCATACCACCGCGAACGTTTCGCCTTAGTATTATATTGTTATGTAGCCTACCTTTTTAGTACATATGGAACATAATTCTTAATTTTTTTTCTATTATCGCAATTTTTATCAACTTTAAAATCTTACTGAGAGCTGTAGGAATAAATTAAAAACATTCGAATTAAACCAACCGTCTTTGAGTATTGCGCTTAGCAACATATTTCGGTTTAATTTTTATTTATATACATGTGTATAGATATTACAGCATGGGAAAGGGGCAGCCCTTTTAGTGAGTTATACGATTATGACTTTAAATATATCCGAATAGTTCAGCATTCACACATTGAACAGTAGGTCAAAGCAGAAATAATTATAAGACAGTAATCAAATGATGTCTATAAAGTTATAATTATCATTCATCAATCGGCTCTATGCATGCATAATGAATTAATTATCAAATAATTATAGTAATGCTTGTTTAAACGCGGATATTCCAGATATTCCGGAACGTGACAAAGATACTAAATTGAAATCAAATCTATTAAAGTCATATATTTTAATGATTTTTTTACATTAAATGAAGCATGAATGCTGATTTTATGAATTGTAATGGTGCTTTAATTAACATCGTTATGGCAATGATTTAGCTTTTCATAGATAATAATATAAATAATACAACACATACTTATATTTAGGATAATTGGATCCTGCATAAGTTTTCAGTTATATCATTTACTAACCAATAATAACGTGATAATACGTAATTAATACACTGCAATTATTTTTAATAAAGTAACATTTTTATGTTTTTTAAATCTGGTCACGCAGTGCTAAGTCGAGCAAAAAAGCATTTCCGTACCATCCTTTTAACGAAATAGTTCCGGCGATTTTCGACCCCCTATAACTTTGTTGTGCATAAAACTAGGATGAATTTAACGCTTAATTTACCAAAAAGTATAGTCAACACGGTATATTTCAAATTTCATTTAATTTGAACCATATAACATAACAAAGTTTATTAATTTTGTCACTCACTCACTGACCGATCAACAAAATTCTAAGGAATTTCAAGCTCTAAGCTTCAAATTTAAAATACAATTATGTTTAATGTACAAATAAATAAAAAAATAGTTTTCTAGATTACATAAAATGGAATGCTGATTTTTTGAGAAAGTAGAAGATACCGGAAAGAAACACAAGTTCTATTTAAGAAATGATGATATCAAAAACATATCTTGTAAAAAAATTGAGTGCGTACAAAGTGGACATGTCAGTGAAACTTCTTTGTAAATTAATTATTACTAAGGTAAAAGTCAAAATAGGTGATCATGTACCAGTATATGATCACTCCATGTATTTGTATATCTATATTCTCACTGTATACACACTGTATGCGTGCTAATAATAATATAAATAAATAAAAAATCTGCGTTTATTGCACAAGACGTTATGCGACAGAATTGCAATCTAAAGTTTTACTACTACTACTACTAAACGAATACATCAACCAATAGCGTGTAGTTTTTCTCGATCTCCCTTAATCTCTCTCTCTCTCTCTCTCGATCTTTCTCACATGCTTGTTCCCTACTCTCGCCCCATGGCTATTTGCTTCATACTACGTTCGCCCTTTCTCACTCTCTCTCAATCGGTCTCAATCGCCCTCTTCTTTTCGACAAAAACTTTCGCTAATATTAGTATTATTGGGTTTAAAATCCCTATTTTTGGGTTTCGTAAAATCCTTATGCTCCTAAAGAAGTTTAACTTTAAAAAAATCACAATTCCGTTCTTCTACCATGAGATCCATGTAATACCAAGTCCGTTAATTTATTCACGCCCCACTTAAATAACTTTCTGCCTCAACTTATTACGTAATAGAACTAAAAACATATTTTTAAAAAAATATTTTAAATAAATAGCTAGACGACTTGGCGACCGCATAGAAACACAATGTATCTCACAATTAAAACATAGTTGGTATATAAAATTAAAATGTTATAAAGTTATGTTTTTGATGAAAAAAATTACCTGTTAAAAACATTTATCAAAAAATTTACTACAATATATAAAAATTACGCGGTCATTTTGATAATTCTATTGTTAAAGTCTAGACAGTGTAAATGACTAATAATTTTAAAATCGTGACTCGTGAACGCGTTCATTTCTTAGACATTTAAAAGATAAAATTGCTCAATTTATGAATAACATAAGGAAACTGGCTTCGTAGTAGGAATTCGTAACCCTTTCGCAAGAATTAGATATTGTTTTCTTTCTTTTAGTAATGTAAAGCTTACGGCTAACTTAGAAAACGTGGCGTAGTTGGAGGTTGGATCTGAATCTTGGCGATTTTGCCGGAAATAGATGTACTTCATTTAGGCACTGGATACATCTTTTACTAAGGGTCATTAAGAACCTCTTATCATAAATGTAGTCTTGCTTCGGATGTAAAATATATTCAAAGGATGTTATTCATAATCCATACATTAAGTTTAAAAAAAAAAGCGAATCTTATAAGAGACCTTTCATCAATTACCAGTTTGTTGAATATTTTTATCGAACTCCAGTCCTTGTACCAATTAACAACGTGTTTCATAAAATTACGTAGCGATTTACGCGTCATTTCGAAGAAAACGATAATGTGACCTAAATTCACTTTCCTCATACACTTCCATTGAACAATGGTTCTTGTGATTTCATTAATGGTTGTAATTGCAAAATATAGTAACAAATGATTTAAATTTTCTATTAGTAGTGGAGGTACTACAAAAGAAATGATAACTATATTCTGTATTTAGTTAGCTGTGGGATCTTTGTTATTCTTATAACAATAAACTAAAAAAAGACTGGTAATCCGTGATTCTCTTTTGCATGTTTCTTTAGAGGGACGGAATCCTTAACAATGTAGCTGTAGGATACTAAAAGTGGTTCTGTTTTTGTTTATAGAATAGTGACTAACGGGCAGAAGGTACACCTGATCTTAAATGCCACCTATCACACATATTTATATATCATAAGCATATTTCCAACCTCGCGAGTTTATTGCCCTTTAAGGATTGGAACATAGTACAGATACCGGCAAACTTCTTGAGCATTAAACAAGGGAGTGAGGGAAAGTTCAACACAAACGTCAACTGATTTACTAATCAAGCGATTGACACGTCACTCTCCCGCCACCTGCCGACCCCCCACCCCCAGCGCAGGCAAGGACGTTTGTTCAAGATGTTTGCCGGTACCTGTAACGGTGCGCGTAAAAATTGTGAGAAAAATGCTCGTATTCTCTATGGTAACAATAAGATACCATTTTAGAATAATTTAATACTCATATTAGTTACCAACTCTTTTTTATTTGGAATGCGATTTTCTCAGGGTTAATAATTAAATTAATGTTTGCCAATTATTTATTCAAGCCTTCTGTGACCGACAAGATATTTTCGCGTTGTGCTTTACCACATTACATAAATAATAAACAATGTTTATTATCTGTAATACAACTTGACTTGATAGGCTAATTGTTCATGTCAAAGATAATTGTAGTGGTGATAAATATCGGTTCAATGATTAATAGATATGTATTGGGACCGTGATATATAACTTAATATATACATATCTCCTCCGCTTAGTTGCTCACGCGTTAAGTGTTATCGGAATAATTTCACCCATTTCTGTAATATTTTGTATTGTTTCTTTTGTTCTAATAGTTCAGTGTTCTTCATACGCTAATAGATGGGCTTGCTGAACCCTCCAATGAAAAATTACTTTGATGGAGGTAATAAATAACACAAGGGCTCAAGTTTTTGGTCATTTTTATAAAATATTAATAATAAATATTAAATAAAATAATGGGCAAAAGGACAATAATAACTTGCCGCGGACCACTCGATCTTAATGCTACAGTTACTATTTAGTATAGTGTCCAAATTTAAAGAAGTTAGGCTTCAAACGTGTCCCAATTACCGGTACCTTTCTACGGCAGGTTAATTTCATTACAGCCGTTTAGAATTCTAAATAACAATCCGTATTTGATTCGATATAATGATATATTGAATCAAATGATTTATATGAATAAAATGTTTATATAATAATAATATTTATTTTAATAAATAATGTGTAGGTCTTATGTAGTAGATTCTTATGTAGCCAAAAACTGCAGTCGTTACAAGGAACAATTCCCAGATTAATCGGTTTCTGTATATTTCATTTTTTTTCAATTAATCGTAATTTCATAAAATTTAAATTAATTGTCAGAGGTCCCTAGTTATTAGAGAACAAATCTGTAAAGTTTCATAATTATAAATTTAATAAAAAGTGTGAAACCAATAAAGATTTTTAAATTGGATTACCTAAAAATTTTGTTTTTCGAATTATGCCTCTCTAATCGAAATCGAAATGCCTTTAATTAACTAAGCCCTATTTATAAACTGGAAATATCGTTAAGAAAAAGTATTACAAATTAATTAACTGTTAAAATGTGTTAATATCAAAATGAATATTATCTATGACACATCGAAGTGCGAAATAATTTTTAAATTTTGTCAACTTGTGATTAGCATTTTTTAATTAATGTTACCACAGAGTCAATCCATGAATCATTTTTATTACAGAAGTCTTTTTATACACTAATACAATTAGATAAATAATGTTTTTCTCGTTATTATAACTAACGATGTGGCAATAAAAAAATGGGTGATTGAGACCTATATTTTTTTAAAGAATGAGGTAACACTGTCACAATGTAAAACAACACTATTTGGTGTATAACGGTATATTAAATAAATCTTTTCAGATATGATTGATATTTATTCATTTATTGACTTTAGTTTTATTTCTTAGTTATATCATAGGATCATACTAGTTTAAAAAACTGTGTTACGGTCTGAAGGCCTTTAGCTGTACAAATAAAACTAACATAAGTATGTGTTCCATACACATAATACGATTCACTTAATTCAATAAAATAAATCAATGTATCAACAACCTTTTTAGGTCTGGGCCTCAGATTTCTGTATATGTTTCATGATCATTTGTTAATCGAATAGACAATAAGATGATCAGCCTGCTGTGCCTGACGCACGCCCTCGACTTTTTAGGTCTAAGGAAAGCCGGTTTCTTCACGATGTTTTCCTTCACCATTCGAGCTAATGTTAAATGCGCACATAGAAAGAAAATCCTTTGGTGCACGGCCGGGGCTCGAACCTACGACCTCTGACGATATATTGATTTATTCACATGATAAAACATGCCACATAGATTATATTATTTTATTCACAGTAGCGTTTGTGAATAAAATTTAGATGAGCTTATGAGGTAAACAATAATGTTACACAGAAGGATAAAGACGCAAGAAAGAAGTAACTATTTGGTACCATATTCCTTCCTTGCATATTTGTGGCTTGTTACATGAACAAAAGTTCTTAAATTGTTACAGTAAAACTTAATTGTTATAAATTATATAAAGCAAATGATAACATTAATTTAACAAATGTTTGATGCTAAAACTATTAGGCAATGGCCTTATCGATAACAAGGCAAGCCTAGTATAGAAAATAATATAAGAATACCAACTGAGGGTACAAGAAGTGCTTAAATAAATTAACAAAAGCGACATAAAAGTAACACTAGAGTTATACAATTCTAAATTGAAAAAAAGTAATAATAAAAAACGAAATGATAATCTTAGGGTTAATGAATCAATTAATATATCATTAGCTTATTACGTAGAAGATATATATACTCAAAAAGAAGATTCTTAAATGAATTTAAACACTGACCTCATCTGATTTCAAGAGATATGGATTTCCAAAGCAGGATTGCACAGTATAGGAGGAGTGATAGAACTTAGTTTTAAGAATTATATTGTCAAGGGAACGCAAATCAAAACTACCTCCAGAAAGCAACATAAAATTTAGCTTTAAGTAATTAGGAGTTACTAAATATTGGCTATACGAATACAACACCGGTCTGTATATGGGCAAAGTGCCGCCATGACCCACAAAGATTCATAATTCTGAGAAGAGTTATGACATCCATGAGTGCAATATTCAATAATTTTTCACATTGGAATTCCTGTTAGGCCCTTTAATTAAAAGACAGATGTTTTTAACAGTTTGTTTGTTTTATTTTGAATTTTAAAACTTAGGTTACATGGTACGTATGAAATTGTAAAGCTGTGTCTTTTATTGAATAACATGGAATAATATTGAAGTAAAATGTATATGTATCTTTATATATAATTCTTATGTACGCGTGTACGCCTATGAACAAGTGTTTAGATGGAGTCTAGAATTTACATAGTTTTTTATTTAGATAACGTCTGTCGGATCCGCTAGTTTTTTTTATATAATTATTCTAAACTTATTGTCACGGATTAGTGCCGTATTATTACGGTGACGATATTATTTCATTACTCGTTTTGGAAATACAAATTTAACCAATTAATAGATAATACCACCGTACCCCTTCCTAACGTCACTGTCACTAATCCAGGTCATTTTTTATAGATTTTTAATGTCACTGCCCTTTAGCCTGCTGTTTGTACGAAGCGTATATCAACTGACCCATGGTAATTCCATGATGACGATGTTGCCACCAGTGATATAATAATAATACTTTCGCAGGCATAGGATACTAACTGATACCTTTACAGCTACGGGGTATGAGGGACTCGACTAACCACCAAGCATCTGGAGATCCGGGTATGCTATTCCCACATACACATGCCTTCGATGTATCTCATCCAACCGCTAATGGAGAATCCCGGGATCGCTTTCGCATTCCACCGGGGCACTGATTTAAATAAAATATTTAAAAGTATGTCTGCCATCATACCCTAATATTTTACTTATATGCGTTTTTTTTATTGTGTAATATGCTAACATAATATATGCTACGTTTCATTGTGTCATACAAATTATAGTAATATGTATATTTAAGGTAAACATCAAAGCCATGAACCGGGTATTTCTAAAATATTGTAAGTAATTTGTCTCAGTAAATCGTAATGACATGTTAAGTGCTCGTAATGCTTTGGACAACCCTATCATTAGGCTGCGCCCAAACGGAATGCTCTATGTTAAGTACAGTCGTATGCACAAATCATTTTTAAACTATTTATTCATTCATGTTAACATGGAAAAATATATTTAGATATTAAAATATGAATAATACTCCCAACAACAATTTTATCTATCTATTCTAAGGTTACACTACTATATCGTTATTATGAGATATAGATACAGATTCAACTTTATCTGTATTTTTTTATACTATAACAACATTTTCTTGAAGTATAGTTCTGTTTAAATAAATTGAGGTCCGTTAAATCGTATTGAGTAAATGTTAATTATTACACGCGATTCCGGGCTCCGAGGTCGTTGTATTGTTAACAATAAAAGACAATTAAAACGATAAACATGAAATATGATAGCGATGGGTTTGTAATTATATAAATTAGCATACATATGATTTTATACTGGTTATTCTCAAGACGTAAACAATAGATCGTAATCACGAACATCGAATTCATCGTCATTATGATTAATTATCATAATTTTGTAATTTCGCATTAAAGTGCGATAAACGTGTTTTAATACGTTGGTAGTAGTTTTGAAGGAGAAAAAGCTAGAGGTGAAAAAAACAAAAGAAACCAAATAAGTAACTGCTGAACTTCGTCAAGAAGGCCATATCACACTCTGGGTCGCGGCACCGTTGTTTGTTGAAGTGTTTAACAAAATACTTCTTCGAATTTTGTCAATATCAATGAAACGTTTTAAGTAGTTATAAGCTTTAAAATGAGATGACAGTATAAAAATAAAACAATTCACTTTGCCTCATAACTATACCTTCACAATGAAAAATGTATCAAGTTTTTACTCGACAATTTATGCAACAAACAAAAATTACCAACAGTATTTTTATTTCAAAATCAGTTCTAAGCGTTTGTCTCAAACATGAATTTAATGAATATTCTTTTCTTAACCGGGTTTAATTTTATTTATGGCCTAGACCGTAGTGTATTTGATATTATTGGCTCATTTGTGGTTACTGAAGAAAAACCAACATCTGTTCTGATTCCAAGATCGTGTTGGAAGAATTGTATGTTATATTTGTTTCGACGTAGTTAAATTTTAAAGGGAAGTTTTCGGGTTTACGTGGGCTATTATTTCGACTTTTGTATATAACAGGAGTTACAGCAGTGTGAAGAGCCATTGGCAGCCGATATATTATATAGGGCTAGCGAATGCTTGGGTGGACTTTAATAATTAATAATAAATAGCATACAAATTATTCCTTATAAAAGTCCAAGCGAATTAGGTGTTGAACACACTACCATGGGCTAATTATATATTATAAAAAATACATTTACATAAAGAACAACCTAAAAGTAGTCTATCTATATATAACCTGTACCCTACCTTGCTCACCCTACCCTAACTTTGATAACACAATAAACGAGAATTTCGTTACTATATACCGTATACACATAGATATACATACGTTTTACAATTTTTTATTATAATAATAATTCATTGAAAATAAACCGTCAATTTTTCAGCCGAAATCAAGGTGCTTAGTAAAATTATGTTCGAGGTTAACATCAACGTTGGCTATTCGTTACAACCAAATAGAAGCGAATATTTTGCACACAATATTCTAATATTAGTCGACCTATCGTGTCAGGAAACAAATTTGTTTTTAATAAAGGTATTTCATACTTAATTAAAAGCTGTGTAACAACTTATTAAATATCGATATTTAGATGTTTCTCTGAGTCTTTATTATTTAATAATTTTAGTTTTATTATTAATATTGTAAGTAGTTCTTTCCATCTTTGGTTTCGTTATTACCGTTGTTAAAAAGGATTCCTAATTCATTATATATGTATATATATAAATGTTTGTAATATTTCTGTTACAAAGGCACCCACTAATATCTAGTTTACATGTTCGAAATCGAACTCACATTCGTAAATTAACTAGTGTTAATAAACACGATATACGGTGATAGACTATTATAGTTACAAGTCATCTTTTAATAATAGACTTGTTTGAATATTTCTACTTAATAGGCCAGCGCACAAGGATACTTCAAATCACCATACAGATGGCTTCTTTTAAACACAGAAGGAAACAACTTTGATGTATTGGATCAGCTGGATATGCCACTCAACAGTGACGTAGTAATTGCTAATATTGGCTTTGATTCAACTGTTTTCATTGAAGGTACACATTATGATTAGTTTTCTTTAGCACAAGCGTTTTTCGTACCAAACAGCTTCTTTTTATAATTGAATTCCGAAAAAATAAACCTCCTTATTAAAGATTTAGAAAGGTTATTGAATATTGAACTAACTTACATTTATAAGCTAGTCTCTTAAATGTAATTATTCGTAAAAAGTTTAAATTAATCTAAGATTATAATTTATTTATTAACAATATAATTATAATTAATAAAATAATTATTCAATACAAAAATGATGTATATCAACTTAACACAAATGTCACTATGTCTATTGTTAGAAGTAGCTTAAATTATTCTACAAGGTGACGTGAACATATTAAGAATTTTATGTCACATACATTTTACTCAAAACTTCGCTGCAACTGCGCAGTTTTGCAATACTGGCATGCGCATAATTGTTTATCTATTCTCACCTGTATTATATATTTACACTTCGTTACTTTATACAAGAACATACATATAAAAAAGCAGGTAACATAAGTTATTAGGCAATGGGCAGACTTATCGCTAACATGCGACTTTTTCCAGGCAACCCTAGTAAGTAGTAGTACCCTAGTAGATGTAATACTAAGTGTAAATAATAATAATAACAAAAATGTAAAAGCTTATTCAAGGTTTAATGAGTCACAATTAATATAAGTAGCTAATTACGAGGCAGAAGATAAATTATTAAAAAGATTTTTTTTAAATAAATTAACAGATTGAGCTTGTCTGATATCAAGAGGTAAGGAGTTCCAAAGCAGGCTATCTTCCTTTGCTTCTATAATTTATGCCAAATATACAACAATGTATCATTTGGAATCAATCTAAATATACAAAATATCTCTACACCAGCGAAGTTTCGCATAAAAACTGTTTATTTCAGGAACTATAAATATTTATGATTTCAAACGTTACAGCTTACAAAATACGAGATAATTCGGAAGTAATTTTTTCTACTAGAGGCGAATGGCGGACTGCCAGAACAGAATTAAATTTTAATAAACCTTTAACTATTTACGAAAATGACAAAGATGAAAATAGAATACGGAAAGATTTGGCGTTTGGAATTATAAAAAATCATAGAGACTTTAAAATATTATCAAGAAGACGAAGTAATTTACGACGATACCCTCTTACAATGGCGAATGTTATTACCGACAGTAATAATACTAAACAGCATTTGGATGACAGACTGTAAGTAAAAAAAGTACGTTTTTTTTTTTTATAAAATAGGAGGCAAACGGGCAGGAGGCTCACCTGATGTTAAGTGATACCGCCGCCCATGGACACTCTCAATGCCAGAGGGCTCGCGAGTGCGTTGCCGGCCTTTTAAGAATTTGTACGCTCTTTACGATTGTTTATTAACAGTAATATCTCTGTTCTGCATTAAATAAACATAGTCCCATAATTCCTAAAAAAACACAATTACACATTTACATATATTATTTGGTTTCAATCGAGCTAGGCTACAAAGCCGGGAATTTCGTTGAGTCCATACCAGCTTGTAGCGTATTCATCAAAAATTACTAAACTAAAAAACATAGTTGCGGGGTAACAAACCCTCCGAGTTACAACTAACTGGAACACTAAATGGAAGTGATCTGAATATTATTATTACAAAAAATAAATACTTTCGTCCCGTTGGCGGAGTAGCTATAAAGCTGGCAGTTTTTCCTCGCTGTATGTAATACTTATTCGTTAAGCGCCGAACACGCCAGCTCTGATGTCACCGGTAACGGTAGACCAGAACTACCAGACTACTACTAGAACCAGGCGCTAAAAATCTGGCTTAAATCTTTAATAAAGCCTCTGCATTTGAACCCTACGGCCTAAGAATTTCTACTCCGAAAAGAACAGAAGCCAAAAAAAAAAAAACTAAAATAGTTTAAAAAAAAATTGGTTATGTAGTTATTTATTTGATTATTTATGTTAATTATAAAATACATCATATATAAAACTGCTCTCGTAGAATGCTTTCATTTGCTATAAATACATTTATTAATTCGGCAGATACTTACACCAAGATTCTATAACAAAAATGAGTTACATGGTGGTCAAGATTTGCTTTGAGATGCTGAATGCAACCGAACGCTTGCTATTCACACCCACCTGGGGATACAAGGATAAGAATGGAAACTGGCAAGGAATAGTAGATCACCTCCTTAAAAGGGAAGCAGATCTCGGTAACTTTTATGACTAAACTACTAACAATAAAAGCACGGAATACAACAATTTAACTTCTATGCGTTTTTAATAAAATGTTTGGACCTCTGTTAGTGCCGATGGATTTTCATATTAATGCATATGTCGCAGCCAACTAGTTTAATTATCCGTTCAATTAACAGCCTAGTCTCTTTAATAAACAGCCCCGTTAAACTAGCGGCCTTATTCAGCCAAAGGATATTCATCCATTTGATCAAACAGCTAGACTTGAATCAATGACATTACATTACTTGTCTATTCTGCAAAAACCCTTCATCTTTTAGTCGATACCAACTCCGGGGAAATAAATACAGATAATACAACTTTCTCTACAGCTGTGATACTTTATTCAACACCTTTTGTCTTCAGTCACCGTGACCACGCACGCTGTAAAGCACGCGAAACGTCGGAAAAATTTAAATTTAAAATTATGTAAATAATTATAAGTTTATAATAATACAAACAGCTTTAATCCGGTTAAAAAATTGTTTTCTTTATTTCAGATATTTATTTCTGTCATATGATCATACGAATGGCCTAAGCCAGTTAGTTTATTAAATGTTGTAACCAATGATTCGACTGAAAATAATTCAGGCCGCTTAAACGGCGCTGTTCAGCAAATTACAAAAGGTCAAATTCTTGGAAAGAAAACCAGTCTTTGTTCACTATTTTTAAGCCATTGATTCGCAGATTGATTGGACATATTCGACACTACTTCGAACGTCAATATGAATATGTTTTTTAGGTACATTAACAATATTTACTCAAGAGCGTATGAAAGTGGTTGACTACATCGCTATGGTGGGTTCAACGGCAGTTCGCTTCGTGTTTCGGGAACCTCCTCTATCATTACTTCAGAATATCTTTACACTTCCTTTCACGGGTGGTGTATGGATGGCAATAGTAGTATGTGTGCTGAGCTGTGCACTCTTCTTATATATAGCCTCGAAATGGGAGGCTACTGTGGCTATGGTAAGTTACTTCCTTTTACTTTTACTTAACTTTTCATCTGCATCACTTTGATGGCGGGAAGTCTTACACGGTCTGCTCCACAAGCTATTTTCATTTGCAAACTGTGAAATCGACTCCTGATGGCCGATACGAACTGTAATCGTTTTAACAAAGAGCATACTCCTCCCTCAAAGGCCGACAACGCATCCACTAAAATGGGTATCGATAAGCTCGTTGGTCATTGCTATTAAAAAATGTCTGGCTTCTTCTAATTCAATCGAAAAGGATTTTTGTTATGCATCTGACGTATCATTTTGCATAAGGCTTAATAAGAACCTGGCACCTGATAAGTGTAATACAAATCAAGAAACTAAATGCAATAACTATAATTAAAAACACTGAGGTACAAAGAAATTGTTCTTGAAAATGTATTTTAAAGGCTGGTGATTGTGATTTACGTCTTTTCTTATTTTTAGATAAAAAAAAAGAAAATGCTAAATCATTTATTCATATGGGTAACACAATGTACACTTATAAACGTCAAAAACAGAAATGTATATAAAATGCTTCTAATTTTAAATTTACTGCCAGTTCTCAAATCAACGGTAGAGGAGAGCTGGCAATAACCTCTCCGCCACTATTATTAATCACCAAATTTATTATTGCTTAGTATATTTTAATAAACTACAAGTACAGCAAACCTAAAAAATACCTCTTAAGAAGGTACTTTGCAATTTTCGGGTGTTAAATTATGATTTGAGGGTAAACAATTAACGAAGCGCGGAAGGTATATGAGGTTGTCTGTGATTATCATGATTTAATATGATATCTTTATATATAACTGTACGATCGGAGATCTCTAGCCATTGTTACTTTCTTATATATGTGCACAATTGCTAAATGGTCAAATACAGAGCAGAGATTTCTTACAGGACATCAACATTGTCGTCTCCAGGGTTTAAAATCAGCAGAATCTTCCAAATTCCGTCTGCAACAACCCAACCTAGAAGTTTAGGCACCTCTCTTTCTAATTCTTCGCAATTATAACAGATTAAAGAGTACTTATTCGGACCTGGATATATTCGGTAGTGGGCTGATCAATTGCAAATAAGCATTGTTAAGTTTCTATACCGTACCTAATCCGCTGTTTTGCTGGTAATTTTTTTATGTTTAACGAACATTTATGGCATTTTTATTTTATCTTGTATTTCTATTTTTTTATGTTTTGATCATTTATGTTTACCAAAATTGTATTTTTTTTAGATAATTCAGTTTGTAACATACCGTAGATATAGTATAACGTATGATTTGGTAAACTTGAATAAACGTACGAGACTGCTTCTCAGGGCAGAGTCGTAACAGTTTTTCTTGAGAAGCGTATATAGAAGTTGTTCATAGATTGCTGTTATTCCACAATGTTTAATAATCTTAGATATACTGACGAGTATAGGGAGATTGTATTACCATCAATTTGGTCTTGCTAGCGTTGATTACCAATCCATGGCACAATTAAATAAAGCATCAAAGGTAAGGGGATCTTGCAGATTTTTTGGCAAATAACAAGGCAAGTATTGTCGGGAAACTGGAAAGTAGGTCCTAATGTGTGTTAGAATATAAATATTGTATTAAATAAATTTACAATGTCTATACACATGTTATGACAACCAAAATTAACGTTACGATAATTACAGCATCCAATGCAGTTAAATGGATCCTGGGCTGATGTTCTGATATTAATCATTGGCGCTGTGCTGCAGCAAGGATGTACCCTTGAACCCAGATACGCTGCAGGTAAGTAAACTTATACATACACTTATAACTTAAATTTTCTTACTGATTCTAAGTTTTTGGTCATAACATAGGCCAATCTAATTTATTCTGGTATAAACGGTCAAATTAAAAGACATCAAATTCATAAACTTTTTTTTTTTTCATAGAACGAGGCAAACGGGCAGGAGGCTCACCTGATGTTAAGTGATACCGCCGCCCATGAACTCTCTCATATTAAACCAACATTTGGGTGTCAACGCAGTAGTAATCCTTTTTTAACGTATGTAATGCTAAACACTAACGATTTATCACGTTAATTAAACAATGGCTTATGGCTTAGATCGTTAAAAAACAGTTTTACGTTTAGGGTAGCTAGTAAGCAAAATTAATAACCTATGATTTGAAATCTTGGTGTACTGTATCATGTACCATCAAATAGAATAATAACGTCTGTAAGTACTGTGTACCTGGATAACAGCCAAAAGAACTCGGGATGCCGACGACGCTCATGCAAACCTGCAAACAGATGGAATTTGGAAAATTATAATGAATAAGGGACGACAATGTTGATGTCCTGTAAGAGATCACTGCTCTGTATTTGACCGTACAACGTTACAATTCAACCTATACAAAGACTATAAGCTACCTATAACTTCGGACAGTCTGCACAAATAATGTATACGAAGAACAGACAATCTCATATATTGTTTCGCGCTTTGTTAATTGTTTACCCTTAAACCTTAAAATATAACCCAAAATTGAAAGAGTATTTTTTGAGGTATTTTTCAGATAACCAGGGATGTAATTGCTTGGCTCCATAAAATTAACATGGATGTAATATTATGTATAAGGTATAAAAAGTATCTCCAAAATCTAAACATAACTTCAAGGAATCAATTGTTGTCATAATAAATGATCACTCTCGTCTATCCCTTAACACGTAATATGTATTATCCCTATATAGATAATTCTACAATAACAAACCATGACCTGCTCAAATTACAAAGAAACAAATGGTCTTGTTCCAGGCCGTTGTGTCACGTTACTTTTATTCATCGCATTAACAATTCTCTACTCAGCATACTGTGCCAATATAGTCGTGCTACTACGAGCTCCAAGTTCATCTGTCAGGAGTCTACCTGACCTCCTAAACTCGCCTTTGAAGCTGGGAGCAAGTGACTTCGAATATAATCGTTATTTCTTTAAGGTATGTGTTATTTTATGTTCGTTTAAATAAAGGAAATTCTCATAAAATATTGGAAATACTCCATGTTTCATTAGTTTGAATTGATATATAATAAAATATATAGCTTTATATAACCTGGTTCCTACGTTACGTTATAAGAAGGTTGTATATGTAAACCCCTCATTTATAATCTATATCTAATTCTACTAAATAATTAAACTAATTCTGCTTCACCAAAATACGCATTTATCTCTTTTAAGCCTGCAGTGATATAAATGTTTTATTTGTAACTTCTTAAACAACTTAAAGAAAATTGTATTTCGATAAAATAGTTCCACGTCAAACATAGTGATTAAATGCTGCTATGGAAGAGCTGGGAAAACTGACACAGACATAATTTATTTAAAATCCCAAAATCAATTGCTTGTATGAATAAAGACATTTTTATTTAAACTGATTTATATTTCGTTTCAGGTGTGCAAACTTTTGTTGCATGACACTACAAAATACAAATACAAATTGCGTTCTAGGCCAACCTATAAAGGCATATTTAAGACATAATATTAATTTTTAGAAGTCAATATATAACTATGATAATAATTTGAAAAATCTTTTCCACAATTATAACAGACTTATTTATAAAAGCGTAGTAACGTTTTAAGACAAACATCATTTGAATAAACATGTAATACGTGACATCGTTAAAACTACGATTCTTCGTGAATCAAGATGCTTAAAGATTATTTTCCTCATTATGAATAACCAACTTTAACTACAGAATATTGCACATTTCCCTATATCCCTTCTTATCTATACATATACTAGCGAACCCGATAGACGTTGTCCTGTCTTAACTATGAACATTGATTTCGAATTGGTATAATTAACTAAAAATGCTTTATGATTCACAAAATTCTTTGTTTGTTTATCTGGAGTATATAAATAGTTGTGTTGTAACACGGTAACACGCGGCATATAACTGACCATGTGAAAAACATGGATTTTCAAGAATAATGCCACAAACAATTAACGACTGTAATTATTTTATATGTATTTTATTAATATGAAAACTCCGATCGAAGCATTACTTTTAATGATAACTTAATATGGTGGTTAAGAATTCTTAAATTTTCTAATGTCCGCGCTATTTTTTATATTTTCACAACATCAAAAAATTACTGAAACCGGTCCAGCCGTTCACGCGTGATGCCGTAACCAAGGGAAATAGGGATATATATAGTTATATCCACGTAATTATGTTTTGCTAAATCAGTAATTTCTTCGCCGAAATGTAATAGTTTGTTAACACAAGTAATTCCTTTTTATAAATTTCCTTCCTTTTCTCAAAACACTATGTCTCACTATTAGTACGACAGTTGTCAAATTTATACACGTGTCTTTTATATATATTTATTTATATGTTCTACAACAATGTGTATGCCTAAAAAAATACAACACAATATGACATCACAAATTTACCACACATACACATCAATTATATTAGATTTTAGAACATAAGTAGTCTATCAAAGGAGAAAATTTAAACAATAACATAAAAAATTATAATAAATAAAACTAAAAAAAAAACAACAATAACCTAAACTAAATGAAAACATAAACCTCATTAAGAGCATGATAAACAAGGTTATGGTAACTTGACAGACTGTTGTAAAACACATCAATATTTTCATCGATGTTAGTAATCAAGTTGTAAGAGCGAGATAGCCTATTTGAATCTAACTAAAACTCATATTAATTTAATACTAGTAGCGCCAACTACGTAAACAGACCATCATATTTACTCCATGAAGGCTGCTACATTATGACTTTTAGTATTCGCAAATTGCATTCCAAAATGTTTAAGTAGGTCTCATTAGACTTGAATAAAATAATCAATTGTAAATGTCTTTCGTCGGGATAATTCTATTGCAAATTTTTCATAATGCAAACGTATTTGTTAATCAAAAGCAATACCAATAACTATTATTTCACAGAAACTGAACGATCCTATCAGAAAAGCAATCTACGACAAGAAAATCGCACCCAAGGGAAAGAAACCAAACTTTTACAGCATGAAAGATGGTGTAGAAAGAATACGGAAGGTTGGAAAATAATATTGATTAAAAATGGCCTTTATTACCTTCAGTTTAGAAATGATTGTGCCTGGTTATTTTAATAAAGAAGTTTTATATATTTTCGAATGTTATACAGAAGGTAGTCTAATTCAATAAAAGTTATTAATCTATTACTATTGCTTAAAGCGTACAGAATGTTTTTATTAGAAATGAAACTGTTTTTCTTCAATAGCACCTCTATTGAAGAAAAACAGTTTCATTTCCACCCACGTAACATCTGTTTAATTTTGTGTCTATACATTGGACTTATAAGGTAAATATTTGTTAATATTTTTCAGTAATTAGGAAGTTATTTTACTCTTCACATTAACACTCTCACATTTATTGAGCGGTTTCATTCTCTACTTTCAATTATTGCGTAAATAAACACCGTGACCCATCAGGCGCCTATGTGCCTCAAGGGTCACATTTCAGTTCATTGAATTCTCAAATCGAATAGAATTTCTATTTAAAAATAGAATGAACGACTGTCTCGAACTTCATGTTACGAAGACTGCAACCTGTGATGTTTCATACAATTTCTCGTAAATGTTTAGGTTCGAGTTAAAGAAAATTTTCTTTCTCTATTTTCAGGGTCTTTTTGCATTCCACATGGAGCTGAATCCTGGATATAGATTAATTCAAGAAACATATAAGGAGGACGAGAAATGTGATCTTGTTGAAATCGATTATATTAATGAAATCGATCCTTGGGTTCCCGGCCAGAAGCGATCGCCATACAAGGACTTGTTTAAAATCAAGTAAGTTCGAATTAATGTAATTAAAAAAAGCTACTGATCAGTGAAATATTATTAATTTACCCTTATAAAGAGCAGTGTTGGCCTAGGGGCTTGTGCGTGCGATTCAAATCCCTGAGGTCGTAGGTTCGATCCCCGGCTACGCACCAATGGACTTTCTATGTGCGCATTTAACAATCCCTTGAAGTATATAATATTCTGAGAAAGTACAGGCTCGAGATTAATCCTATTTCAAAGTACACTCGTCGACGGTGACAAAATAATATGGCGCTATGGCGGAAATAACACGGCTGAAACCTATTAACACAAAAACCAAGGGCCTCCTTTTCTATAAGAATAAAGTACAAATCTTTAGCTTCATCAAAATCCGAGAGACCGGTGTACAAGCTGCCATACACCATCGCCTGCATGTTGGAAAGCCACATTGTTCGGGGACCATTTCGGCATTTAGCAGCGTCGGCTTCAGTGACATGTATCCAGCTATTATAACCACACTATACGGAATGTTGCTGGCACCAGCTGTGCTCGTGCTGGAAATAATGTATAAGAGATTGTAAGTATTTGTTTATGTTTAACGCATGGGTTCTATGTTTGTCATCTGTACTAAGTTTTACTGAACCTAATATCAATGACAGGCAGTAGAGCTTTACTAAACTATTTCTCAACCGACTTAGGGTCCTTCAAGTAAAGAGCGTATAAATTCTTAAATGCCTGTTCTATACGAGCAACGAGCTGTTCTATAGAAAAAACTAAGATACGCATCGAATATATGCACAGGGAGATATAATTTATAAATAATTAACAGCCATGAGGTGTATATTATTGTGTAAATGAACGAACAAAATGACAACTGATAATATGATTAACAGAAAATTCGTGCATTATTTTTTAGACGTTTTTTAAAGAGTTTCCTAAAGGCCAAGTTAAAAAGGATGCATCCCGGAATGTATAAACAATTATCATTATTAAATATAACTCCAATATTATTAATATTCCATTATAAAAGTTTTGCGTAAAACCGCCTACCTATAATCATATGCATGAATTAAATATATAATAAAAATATAATAATTCCTAATCGTATGTCTAATACCAATCAATAGTTTTAGTTCACTAGGCTATTTTATAACCCACAATAAACTTTTTTCAGAATGGACGCTAGAAAACAAAGGGTAATAAAGCAAAAATAGTTAAACTCATTTAATATAAAAAGTGTGTTTAAGGTTATTATGCAAAACTATATTTTAATAATATTTTATCCTATTAATGTTTGGTTTTCAGAAATAAATTATAGGCTATTAATTTCATGTTTACAGAACGATTTCCTGGGTTTCGTGCTGTTTTATTATTCTGTAATTTCAATAAACCTATGTGTATAAGAAATAGAGGTAATATAAATACGTTTTGAATGATGAAGTTTCATTTTAAATCATTTCTCAGATCTGAATCTCCTTAGTCAAAGTAAAAAATCATTTATATGTATAGGTAACACAATGTACACATATGAACGTCAAAAAAAGAAATATACATTAAATGCTTCTAATTTTACATTTACTGCCAGTTCTCAAATCAAGGGCGTAGAACGGAAGAGAAGAACTGGCAATTACATCTCCACCACACTTTTTAATCGCCAAGTTGATTGTGTTACACAATGTTTGTAACGAGCTGCAAACATTACACCACATGTTCCACATGACTTCTTAAGTAATAAATAATAATAAAATAAATTAAAAACAAAGATTTGTCTCAGATTGTCAAAGATCCTCTATCAGCAGGACGCATGGTGTAATAGGAGCGCGCACTTACATTCTCGTGGGAACAACACTCAAATACGTAGTCGAAATAACTAACATCACCGCATACACGAACTCAAGTCACCACAAGTAGCACCCGTTCACGAGTATCAAGCATAGCCATATCCATTAAGATTAACATAATTCTTATTAAAACAGAAGAAATCAAATTTTACAAAAAATAATATAGATGAAAAATAGATTTCACCACATTAATTTTGTACTCTATTGTGGGTTTTCATTATTCTTGATTAATAAAAGAGTTTTGTAACACAAGAGAAATTTTCGTAGGAAGCAAATCAAGAATAAAGGGAGTATTCAATTAATAAGAAAATAAAAACTAAAACTACAATTTCGTATTTGTTTGTGCTGCAGTATAATAAATTTATTTTACATGTCATTGCAATCCTTTGCGTAGACAATGAATGAACGATGATGATGAATGTTTATCTTATAAAGAGTATTTTAAGCATTTTAACACCATTATAAAACATCCTTATATTCCATAGAGTCATCAATTAATGAAACCTTTGCACACAGAACTTTAGTATAATTCGGTTTAATGAAGGACCTACGATATAATTAAGTTTGCTAACTTGACTCATTTCTGTGAGTTTGGAATAGCCACTATGATGAATTGTAGGTTTGTCATATCTTTTATATTATTACAAAATTCCATTGTTTATGGCAAGGATACAAATACAATTGATATGATTCGAAGCTACGTTGCTAACGAGTGGACACCGACGATTGTCCACTGTAATTTATGTTGGGCGAAAGGTAATACGTACTTAAAATCGTGTACTAATTTTAATAAATGGTCTAAATGATGGGTTATGACCAGCTACGCCTCAGAAGAGAGCTTGCGTTGTCATTGTATTTATGTAGGATACCTACAGGTCGGGTTCATAATCTAGATATAATGGAGTGACTGGTTCTACGAGTACCAAGCAAAAACCTAAGGCGGAAATCAACTTGACCGCGCGCACACTACAACTTAGCAAGCAAAGCGCCACGCCAGTTCTTGGGTTGCTTGTTATGATTGAGTATATTATTAGTTACAACTTTTAAGGCTTTTTTATTGTAATTATCGGTGTGAATATTATTATGTAGGTCTATTGCCTTAGTAGTAACTGTTAGATAAAACATTAATAATCCTACAATCAAATGAACTAAAATAAAAGTAAAATTATTGGATGTTCTTTCACTCTCTTGTTACTGAAAATAACTATGCAAACAAAACGGCCGTAAAATATTTTATTTAGTCTTCTTCTTTTTAATTTATTCAATATATATAGTTTATATTAAATAAGGTAGAAGCCTAATAGTGCCTAGACCTTGCATAATTATATGTATGCGTATTTGAAATAAAAATTGTATTATGTAAAAATCTATATATATACTTGTCTACAGCGGCACAAATTCGTTTACATAAAGAGCTTGGTAACGTGGGTTGTCGAGTTTCTTCAACAATGGAACCGTGTAGTACACGTCAAGACCATAATTTGCTGTTTTTAAATGATTTGAACTGTCCTGATGCAGAACAGGCGTTTCAAGTAAGATGACTTTCATGTATTTTAATACTTATAAACAAATAGCAAATACATTTTGCATATGTTTAAATTATTACGCAGAAGTTAAATAATAATTTTCCTAGTTTCGAATTGTTCAGTAGGTTTATTCCTTAAAAAATAACAATAATATTGCCACTGTCTATAGAGATTCATTTAGTGGTGGGTTGTAATAGTTCATAGTTCAAAGACACACAGGTACTTTAGTACAAATAAAATTATCACTATTTAACATATAGATAACCAGTCTTCTAAGATTTCCGTACCGGTGGTTTGTCCTTTATGATGATATGAATAATAGGACAAACGAAAATAGAGAATCGATCAAGAAGCGTCTTCTAGATTTGCCGCTACTAGCTGATAGTGACTTTGTATTGGCCGAAAGAAAAGGAAATATATTTTTGCTTACTGAATGTAAGTATACGTTTATTACTATAGACCCTATTTGAATTCCTGTCCGAGGCGGTTTGACACATATGAAATTATTATTTTTTAAACACCCTACTTGCTAACCTAACCAAACATTTATAATATGGATTTAAAATAGGGCACAAGCCATCCCCGAATGGATCTACATACTCCCATCCTCGTGGTTTTTACAACGGCAGTCTGCAGGACTTAAGACCTCGAAGAGAGTTGTATTGGAGAAGAAAGGATATAATGGGTCATCCTTTGACGATGTCAAATGTAATACAGGATAGCAACACTACTATTTATCATTTGCCAAGAGAGGATAGATTGTAAGTTTTAATACTTTTGACGACCAAATTTGGAATCCTCTTAAATGTATAAATTAAAATACCTTTTTAGTTTTATAGAAATTTGATAAACACATAATTAATATAATGTGATTATCCGATCTTATTATTTACGAGTATATTTTTAATATTTAATCATTATGCACATGCATAGGAGTCAATTTCAATATCACAAACATTACGTAGACGACAACATAAAAATAAAAGTGTGTGGTAAAAGAGTTAAAATTGATGTAAAGTTCTATAGAAAAACTCTCATTCCAAGAAAAAAATGACCAATCATTGCTGTTACTATTGTTACACTTTATAGTTAATATTTATTTTTTAGGCTCCTTCACTATGACCCTTTTGCAAAATTATGTTGGAGCCACGTTCGAATGGCATTTGAAATGTTAAATGCGACGCCTCGGTACATCTTCAGCTACAGATGGGGCTATATCAAAGACGGTCAATGGTCAGGAATGATCAATGATCTTCGGATTGGCAGAGCTGATTTAGGTACATCTCTGAATAGGGACCAGTTGAATCTTATTCATTATTATTATCCTTAACTATTTCATTTTCTATCATTGGTTTGTATAAGTAATACTGCCAAGATTCTGCGGTCATCGGTAGAAACCCATCGACCGGAAGTGAACTAAAAATGATAGTAAAGATTTTGTATAAAGTTTCTTGAATGCAGATTGGCTTTACATGGTGGCAATGCCAATTTGATTTATTTATTAATACTTCGTTGCATTACATTATAAACTGGCAGCTTTATCGCTTTCGAGTGATCTCTTCCAGGCAACCACTGTGAGAAGAGAAAACAAAATGTATTAAATTTGATATGGTAGGTTTTAGGTAATTTTAGGTTAAGTTAGAATAGATTAGTCATTAACATTATTATAATATTGGTTGCAGGTACCAATTGCGTCGCTAACTCCAAACGCTTGGAAGTCGTAGTTTTCACAGATTCAATTGGGCAGTTCAAAGTGAAATTTATATTCCGTCAGCCCCCACTCTCGTATCTAGCTAATGTCTTCGCCTTACCATTTTCGATGACGGTTTGGGTGGCTATAGCACTTTCCACGGTATTGGCTACAGTTTCTGTGTATTTCGCTAGTAAATGGGAGGTGAAGAGGATCGCTTTGGTATGTTTTTACTAGAGAAAATTACATCATTCTTTCAAACGTACTTAAAAGTTTCGAACAAGGTATTTGAAAGTCATTCGAGCTAAAAGGATAATTATGAGAAAGTATTTCACGCTACATAGGCAAATCTATTCTAATAATTTAAAGTACCTTATTTGGTTGAGTGCGGCAAGCTCTGAAACAACTGGTTCGAATTGAAAAAGATTTTTGTTTTAGTACTTTTATCGAGGAAACTTTAGGCTATATAATATAGTATTTATAAAATATAATCCAAGTACAAATAAATTAAAACTAAGTTATAAATAAAACAACTTTACTTGGTAATACTAAATATATTGTTATAGTATTTTTTTTTCAGTGGAAATATTTTATGCATATTTAATAGGACCTATAAATAAATGAAGTTTTACAACTAACTAGCGGAGACACCTGCCCGTTTGCTTCTTTTCTTGAAAAGTCCTATATTTCTTTCCTAACACTTGAATAAATAACATATCAAAATTTATACAACGTCTTTAGTGAATTGAAAATGGTTGAAGAACACAAAATAAATTCAAGAAGACATAAAATGTTTACATAGTTTAAATGAAGTTAATAATTAGATTTTGTTATTAATTGTTTAAGAGACTCTTTAAGAGGATATTTATTACTTACAGAATTCAAATCAACTTGATGGCAGTGTGGGTGATGCGTTACTCTTAACAATGAGTGCTTTAAGCCAACAAGGATGCTCAAAGGAACCAAAAGGTTTATCAGGTATATATACTCGTTAGACAAGATACATTTTTGTTCCTTGCTAACATCAACGTAACGGTGTACCGCGACTACACTCGCGATCATTCGGCCGAATGCCGATAAATAAAAATATTTTTACATTGAATATGTAAAACTATTTTTATTTGGATAAGTAGTTATCGAGTTAAAAAGTGTTTACAGAATAACTTTATAATGTATAATTAAGTTTTATTTTTATTGTTAATGTTGACTTTATATTTCCAGGTCGCATAATGCTATGGGTAATTTTCACCGCCCTCATGGCGTTATACGCTGCGTATTGCGCAAACATCGTAGTACTTTTACAGGCACCTTCCACTGGCATTAGAACTGTGGAACAGCTGGCACAGTCCGGCATAACTCTTGGTGCTATCGACACAGACTACAACCGATTTGTCTTTAGAGTGAGCTTTTTTCTTGTTACGTGATCATAAGAATAAAAAATTGAACTCATTAAGGAAACATTTTTTTTAATTCAGTCATCATACAAAAAAAAATGTTTTATCTTAAATCAATCATAATTTTGTAAGCCGGCGGGGGGTACCTACAAAACTATTCGCTGTTACAAAACGTACCCTCAGCGAAAATCACCTCTCGAAAGGGTCATACATGACACAATGAATAATTAAGGAACTGCATAGATTAACAGACTCTTTCAATTGTCACTCATGCATTGTTTTTTTATGTGATATAAATAAATAGTTGCTTGCCATTTTGGAGTAATCTGTAAAGTTATTTTGTTAAAAAATAAATATTTTAAGAACTTTTAATTTCATTATAAATTAATACTTTTTCGATTTAATTTCAGATGTTCAACGACCCTGTAAGAGCATCCTTTTTACAAAAAATTGAGCCCCCAAAAGGTAATCCGCATTACTATGACCTATATGAAGGCGTTGCGAAAATAAGACAAGTAATTATATTCACTATTGTTCTATTTTATTTTTCAACACTATTAAGTATGAGCAACATGCAACAGGCTTTATAATTATTATAAATGGAGCCGCATACTCGAAAATTGTGATTGACTCCTGATAAAACAATGATTTTAAGTTTTTGCCAAAAAAAGAAATTCATAACGTTAATTATTGCTTATTAAACATACATTTTACTCCAAGGGAATATGATAATTTTAGATGCTGATGTAGCGTCCTTAATTTTTTTTCAGGGTTTCTTCGCCTTCCACTCCACAGTAGATTCAATCTACAGACGCGCTGAGGAAACATTTCTTGAGATGGAAAAATGCGACCTTAAGGAAGTTGACTTTATGAATGCACGATATCCTTTGGTCCCAATAAACAAACATTCTCCATATTTGGAACTGCTTAGAGTAGCGTTAGTCATTCGTTAAACTTATTTTTGCACAATATTCTTAATGATAGATAGCCCATATTTTTCGTTAATTTCTTTAAGAAACTCTCCCCCGTACGCGACAAGATATTTACAATTGTTCCTCGTACGAACACGAACTATCTGCGTAATTCGTTAATGTTTCGGATTTTAGTTAACTATAGTATATAACACAAATATTAAAGATGTTGACATTTGCCACCTTACTAAAGAGGATGTGGTAAGGAAATATTTTAAGAAGCGGGACGTCTTGGACTGTAGTTAGCAGTAGCTATATTAATGTACTTATGTTTTCTGCTTCATATATATTGTTTATCAATGTACCTAATCCGTTTTGGCTTTTTTAATTGTTTAAGTGCTTTTATAATATGGATATGGGTACCTGTAAGATTACTTATAAATAAATAAAAAACAATTCAAGCCCATTATCACTCGTAACTTAGGTTTAAATTAAAGGCGCAAAAGAGGTCCACTTCCTAAAACAAATGTACCTACAGGTTTATCCGAAAGCGTACCTAAAAACATGTTTAATTTCAATGACACACCAGGGTACAAACAATTAAATTTTAACTGTTTTAAAAACCGGATTGTGTGGTATCTATTTAACAGACAGAACTCAGAGAGTAAACTTAAACAAAAAGTGTTCATCAGATAAAGTGTAAATATAACCTTTACAAGCTTCCATATTTTTTTCAGAATGAAACGCATTCGTGAATCTGGGATTCAGTCTGCACTCCACGGCCGCATAATTATTCCAAAGCCCAAATGTACCCATAGAATGACAGCGTTTTCGAGTGTTGGCCTCCTAAATATGCGACCAGTATTGTATTTTATTTTGTATGGTATCATAGTGTCAGTTTTTATACTCTTGCTTGAAATAATTGTGAATAAAATTATAAATAAATGATGAATGAAAACGTTTTTGCAAAATAAGTTATTATATTTCATATTAGTTACAGCACTTTCTTTTTCTGATTATAAAAAAATTACATCAAAACACGTGGTGGTAACTTGCTGCGCTTGTGGACAATTTCCTTCTGACCTCGCAAAGTAGTGGTTTTGCGTGGAGAATCGCCTTTTCTTTGCCTTGATGGTCTTTTTCCGGTTTTAGGACTAGACGGCAATTTATTTATAAAAGGCACATCTTTAGAAGCTTTCGATCCATACTTCGGTCCGTGGTAACTTTTGGTTTGAATTTTGGAAACAAATGGTTGTAGAGCATTCTTTCTTTTGGTTTTTAATAACTTATCACTGTTTATAATATCTGGCTGGACGGCAGTTGTTTTGACTGCAGAATGTTTAGTGTTTTCCGTTGGCTTACCTTCGCCGTTTAATAGGCCGCCGGAAAGATTTGCAACCATGACACGAAGTTCAGTTAATGTATGACCTTGAAAATTTACATCATCTTGTAGTTTATCCAATTTCTTTTCGAAATGCTTGAATGACGACATAATTCTTTGAAGAGTGTCCATTGGACGAGATCTTTGAAGTGACATGATATCCTACATTATTTTTTAACATTTAATTTGAACAATAATATGGTAATCTATCTATGTAAAATATTCACATTTTATATTGTTTGCAGATTGTAAAAAATTGACGTACTTTTTACTTTTAATTTTTTATATTCAAACTTCAAAGGTTATTATAAGTACCTACACCTTAAATTTATTTGACAGGACGTGTTTTTCTGGTATATTTACAGTGTTTTAAGCAAGTATTATCAGGAACGCATACACCACAGTACTTTTAATCAAATCGTATACTAAATATAAATCTCACTAAAATTGCAAGGTTTGATTTTTGCTGTATACGTTTACAAAACTAAACAAATATAAATGTATAATAATATTTTCAAAATTTTGATTTATGATTAAAGTTTTAAGTTACTGAGTAAGTAATTCTAGCAGGAGATCTTTAATATTTGTTTTTATAAAGTATTCAATGACAATGTCTAGCTTCAAAGAATCAAGTAAGCAAGTGTCAACGCCAGTAGTAGACAGTACGAATCCGTCACTGTCAGTTAACAACGAACAATATGGGTGATGCGGTAGTTGCTGGTGTAGAAAATATAAATCTAAAGGAAAAGGCAGGAATTTAATATAATATTTTAATGTATTTAGAGTGATAAATGTACTACACAAAAGTGTGAATTGTGATGCTTAAGTTGGTCAATATACGTAAGGCTTGCGTGGTGCGCTTCAAAGAGAGCTACGCCACATGGGTCTGTAATCCTATAAACTCCAAAAATTAAAGAAAGCTGAACGAAATGTTGAGAGAAAATATATTAATTACCTACAACGTACCTAACACAATTATTTATTTAAATATATTATTTCTTACTTTAACTTCTCATTTCATTACTTGATGACGACATGACTCGTCATCTTAGAGAAATAACCAATAACGTGCAATAAGGTATCGCTGCTATATTTCCGACCGTGCCATGTAAAATATTTGAAACAATTTAGAAAATTTGATCTTATTGCTGTTATTTTTATGCTTAATAAATGTATGAAATAAGCATAATCCTTTTTTTTAGTCTAAAGCAAAAGCCATGAAAGAAAAGAAAAAGAAAGAAGAAACGCCAGGCGGAGTTTCTGAAATGAATCCATGGCCAGAGTACATACAGAAGCGGCTAGATTTATGGGACAAATTTAAAGCTGACTATGAACAAAATCTTGCTTCAAAGCCGGATTTGAGTGTTGTGGTTACTCTACCTGATGGTAAAACTGTGGAAGCAAAGGCTTGGAAGACAACACCTTATGATGTAGCTAAAGGGATCAGGTAAGTGTTTTATGATTTAGAGAATGTAAGTAGATCAGAATAACATAATATTTTCTTTAATTTATTTATTATTTAGTTGTGTTGATAGTGGATTAAACAGAACAAGAACTGAAGTAGTTTTATAAACTTCAATAAAAATAAATTAAAAATCATTCTTTATTTTAAGAAATAATCTTTGCTAACATATTCTTATTATTTTACATACTCTTACCACACTCTAAATTTAATATCTAAGCTTCATAAGAATGCTGTTGTGGTGGCTGTTGATATTCTATTAAAAATAACATATTTTATTTTTTCATTATTAAAATGTAAACATGACCTATACTTATTGCATATGCATGTTATGCTTTTTATTTGCTATAAAAGTTGATAGCAACTGATGAAATTGCTATTTTGCTTTACACAATAATATTGTAACCATTGGCAACTTAAATAATTTTTCACCTTGTTTGCTCACAAAGCGAGTTTTGGAATAAATAGTAAGTATTTATGATATGCATCAGTGTGAGTAACCAGAAAATTTATAAACATTCAATCAATTTGATTAAAGTGTTAGCTCTACTAGGGCCTCATAATATTTCTGGTGTTCTTAAGTATTTGACTTGAAGCAGTCTTAAAATCTAAAAATGATCATATTTGTAAATAATAAAAATTAAAGCTGTATGCCAGGATAAGTTCTGGGTGTTTCAACAACACACTCAATAAAAATAATAATTTTAATAAACACATAATTTTTTCAGCCAAGGACTAGCAGATTCCACAATAATAGCCAGAGTGAATGGTGTGTTATGGGACTTAGATAGACCTCTAGAAGGTGACTGCAAACTAGAGCTCCTTAGATGGGATAACACTGATGCCCAGGCTGTCTTCTGGCATTCATCAGCACATATGCTTGGTGAAGCCATGGAAAGGGTATGTATAGTAACTATAACATAAAGCTAGAGAATCCTTGCTTCTCCTGACTGTAACAATAATATTTTACATTTTAAGGTATTTTAAAATGCAAATTTAACTTTATAGTGAATAAATATTTTTTTCTTTTACATAATCATAATCATTGGTTTGAGTTCATTACAAGAATTTACAAATTAATTATGTTTACTCACTCACATTCCTCTTACTTTTTTAGATATATGGAGGTTGCCTATGCTATGGACCACCAATTGAAGAAGGATTTTATTATGATATGTTCTATCCAGAGAAAGGGGTAAGTTTTTCAACTGAAAACAATGTATGCCCTAGAATAGGATACATATAGCATAAGGTATTAGAACACTCTCACTCAAAACTCATAATCGTAAAGGTTTGTTTAATATCTTCCATGCAAAAATGGTTCATATATACATAGAAGAAAGAAAGAAACAATGTTATGGTTTTCTTAACTCCCATTCCAATAGAAATTTAACAGTTTTGATTTTTATTATTAAGTTATTTAGTCTTTATATGGGGGTATTATGACCACATTTTATTATATTCCAGATATCCTCTACTGACTATCAATGTGTAGAAGGCCTCGTAAAAAAGATAGCAAAGGAAAAGCAGCCTTTTGAACGATTAGAACTAACAAAGGATCAATTACTGGAGATGTTTGACTATAATCCTTTCAAAGTTAGAATTTTAAAAGAAAAAGTGAATACTCCAACAACTACTGTGTACAGATGTGGCCCACTTATTGATCTGTGCAGAGGACCTCATGTTCGACACACTGGAAAAGTTAAAGCCTTTAAAGTTACTAAGGTATGTATTATTGGTGAATGAAGAACCGTAAGTCCCTGTTGTAGGACATATGCATATTTGCAATGCAAACCTGTTTCTGTATTATTTTTGTTGGCCTACAGTACATGACCCACGTCATTAATTCTTTGACAAAAATTAAAGTATTTTCCGATCGAGTTTGATAGTCCAAGCACAACTTTGATTAGTTAGATAAATTTTTTTCGAAATCACATTCTTTGTATTTTGCAATAAACAGCTGTGCAAATAAAGCAAGACTTCCCGAGCCACTTGATGTTTTATTGTTCTCAAATACTTTTAAATTAATTTTAAAATTTACAGTGAAGCAGTCTTATTGGTATTTAAATAATGATACTGAACTTTGACAGAACTCATCAACCTACTGGGAGGGTAAATCAGATGCAGAATCACTTCAGCGAATGTATGGAGTTTCCTTCCCAGAGCCAAAACAGCTTAAGGAATGGGAAGTCATACAGGAGGAAGCTGCTAAGAGGGACCACCGTAAAATTGGGAGGGTGAGCATTTTGAGTAGAATTCAAGCCAGAAACTTTTACAATTATCTTCAACGTACCTTAATGCCATAAGAAAATATAATTTGCATTTTTATATAATATGTAGCATGTAATGAAGTGATAAACCCTGTGTGATTTGGTGTCCGTTTATTTTTAGGAAATAATCAACTAAATAAATAAAATTAATATTAGATGAATATTATACTTTACTTACTTTTAAGATTTAAATGTTAGCAAAGTTGAGGTTGAAATATTTAATTTAATTGTATTTTTCAGGAACAAGAATTGTACTTCTTCCATGAGCTGTCTCCAGGCTCCTGTTTCTTCCAACCGCGTGGAGCTCACATTTATAACATTCTGGTTAACTTTATAAGAGAACAATATAGGTATTTTCTTATTTAAATTATTTTAATACCGGCAAACTTCTAGAGCATTAAACCAGGGAGTGGGGGAAACTTTGCGCATCATAAACAGCGCGGGACACAAACTTCAGCTGATTTACCAATCACACGATCGACACGTCACTATTGTGATGTGAGGGTAGATCATTTTTGTAAATAAAATGTTACACTTAATAATTATTTATAATTTTAATGTAAAAAAAATTTAAAAAGCGTCTTAATTTATTCATAAAAATTGCATTTACTGACTTTTCTTAGCTATAATAACTATCAATTTAAATTTCGCGCCTTTTTAATGTCACTCTCACTTATAATTATATTCGTATTGTATTTTTCGTTTTTTCGTGTACATTTCGTATATGTACACACTGATTGGATTTAATTGTTTTTAGGGTACGCGGTTTCCAAGAAGTGGTAACCCCGAATATGTACAATGCCAAATTGTGGCAGACTTCTGGTCATTGGGCCCATTACGCCGAGAACATGTTTTCATTTGATGTTGAAAAGGAAACATTTGCACTGAAACCCATGAACTGTCCAGGACATTGGTATGTTGTAAAAATAATTATATCTAGATTTAAATATTTAATACTGTATTACATAAATAATATTGTTTTTTTTTATGAAACTGGTTCTAATTTGTTCTGTGCACTTTTTCTCTATGTAATAATGTTCCTTGGAGTTCCTCTTTGAGTTTTGTGTTTAATTTTAATTTTTATATATATTTCTTTGAGGTGTTTATATCAAAACAAAATGAATACAGAACAGGTCTAAATAATATAAAAATTTACATATAATAGTTGATTTAGCTACTAGAAATACATCAGATTTTTTTTATTACCTAGAGTCTATGCGAAACGTGTACCATAGCGAGATTTGAGGTTTCCACAGTGCTAAAATTTCTTTGATTAGGTGACAACATGGTTACGTCATTTAAGTTAGAGAGTCTTAATACTTATCTGAATACAATTTAAAGAATTTAACTTTAGTGAGTAAATTAACAGGGGGCAAACAGGGAAGAGGTTCACCTGATGTTAAATAAAATCACCGCCCATAGACACTTACTTTGCCAGAGGGCTCGGCCTTTTATGAATTGATACGTCTTGAAGGATCCGAAGTCGAATTGGTTTGGAAATATTTCAGTGGACAGCTGGTGGTGTCATAGTGGTGGTGCACGGCAAAAACTGCCTTAGCTCGAATTATTACAACGACTGTTCTCTTTTGTCACAGACAAAGTTATATAAATAGATTATAATAATACTATAAAAGTCTGCGATTCTGATATAAAACCGGCGATGAAAAATAAATTTTGCTTGATTTTCGATGTCTACGTGAAATAATGAGATTTAGGTTTAATCTATGGTTTACATATTTCTTCAACTTGATTAGAAATTTTCATTTAGGAATCTAATTAAAAATACGGAAAACGTCTAGTTGTGTAAATTATCCTATAAATAGTGTTATCTAAAGAAATATTATTAATTTACAGTCTTATATTCGACAACCGGGTCCGTTCCTGGCGTGAACTGCCATTGCGGCTCGCAGACTTTGGCGTGCTTCACAGAAATGAGCTCAGTGGCGCCCTCACGGGGCTGACTCGAGTCAGACGTTTCCAACAAGACGATGCTCATATATTCTGTACTTCACAGCATATCGAACAAGAGATGGTAAGTGATGCCCCGACGGGGATTGGGGATGATATAATCTGCCAATATTGTAAGTTCCAACTTAGCAGCAATAGATTCGGCTTATTAGTGTCTCGTTAAATTTTTCATATAGGTCTTTGATAGCATCTCTATAGCTGTATATATTTTCAACTTTGTGGAAGTTTCTTTCCTCTACGACTACTCAAAATATCGAGTTAAATAATGTTACGAATTCGCGATTATATCCGTTAATGAATTTTTACTGTCTTTATTGATGATGTAAGGCTCATTCTATGCACTTTTTGCCAATTCAAACCCAGGTCTCCGTGTTATTCGCTGCGCCGTACCACGAAAATACTGCAAGTATAAGGATATTAAAAAAATAGTTAAAAATTCGTTTAACAATGCATAGTAGGTACTCGACATGAACGTACGTAACGAATTTGGGGGGGGGGAGGGGTATTAATTACGCGTTATTGTTAATATTATTTTCCACGTTCCAGTACTTTACACCACATAATGGTAAGTTTTAAGTATAAAGAGTCACTGGGGTTGGTCACGTAACGTTTTACTATTGGATACAGAAACGTTACGGCGCGTTTCATGGGGGAGGTGGTCAAGAATCTCCAAAAATTGCGTGACGTAATACTTGAACACTCCCTAAGAACGTTGTTTTTTAATTGATAACCTCACTTTCAAATTTATCAAGCTCTGAATAATTATCGTTTGTTCTGTTGTATTCGTGAAGAATTCGAATGAAAGGTGCCTGAAAAAGGTTGTAACGGATTTTGAACCTTGGTAATGTATAAGGGACGACAATGTATTAGAAATAGATGTGTTTGTTATAATGCGGAGATTATGTTATTTTTCAGATGGGATGTCTAAATTTCTTGGAGCATGTTTACACTAACTTTGGTTTTACATTCCAATTGAAACTATCAACTAGACCTGAGAAGTATTTGGGAGATCTTGAGGCCTGGAACCAAGCTGAAAAGGTATGTACCCGAGGTTTCTGAAACACGCGTTGGCTGTGTGTTATAAGTTCGCTAGCTTGACTTATATATAAAATATAATAGACCAAATAACTTAATATAAGTGTACAATGTGTACTTTTAAATTTCGAAATTATCTAATTTAAAACTGATACAAAGGTAATAATGACAGATAACTGTAAACTATATAATAGTAATAAATCATAATTCTTACCAAAATCTATCTTAAAACATTGCAACACTGCAGTTTTATTTATATGTAAATTTCTTCCCAGGTAGTATTTTAACTAAAACAATGTATGTTAATGTATATGTATTGTTTCTAATCTTCCTTTCCAGGCTCTAGAGGATTCTTTGAACAAATTCGGCAAGCCCTGGCAATTAAACCCGGGAGATGGCGCGTTTTACGGTCCCAAAATTGATATAACAATACAAGATGCACTAAGACGGTCACACCAATGCGCTACCATACAACTTGACTTCCAACTACCAGAGAGATTCAACTTGACATATGTCAGGTATGTTAATACTGCATATATTTTTTTGTGTTTACTTTTACCAGACTTAAACGTATTTATTTATATTTTTATTTAAATAATATATCATCATTATCATTATAAATTAAAATAAATAACTTAATTAATACTTTTATTCCTTGAAAGAAAACACTTTTTTACTGGATTGAAGCTATGTATTATTATAAACTTACTAGCTGACCCGGCAAACGTCGTTTGACATGTACCTACCTACATTATTTCCAGGAAACATTTTTATAGTTCAATAAAAATAACCGTTCTACCATAATAAAAATTTAAGTTGATCGTTGAGCGGTGACAATTAATGGTTGTATGTTGTATAATAAAAAAAATTGTCTTATTGTATGAAAAATACTTTATTTTGTTTGGTGTGGACACCTCTCTTAGGGGTTTGAAAAATAGATAGTAGCCGATACTCAGACTTACTGAAAATGCATTAAAAAAATCATAAACATCGGTCGAGCCGTTTCGGAGGAGTATGGGAACGAACATTGTGACACGAGAATTTTATATATATATAGAGATAATTACTTTACATAATTTTAAATGGATATTATGTAAGTTTATAATAATACATAGCTTCAATCCGTTAAAAAAGTGTTTTCTTTAAATGTGTACAAGCTATGTTAACAAAAGACAATACTTTTATTCCTGTTATATTACAAATTTAAACAAAATTGTATTTTTTCATTTATTTATAGTGAAACTGGTGAAAAGAAGCGACCGGTAATAATCCATCGAGCCATTCTCGGCTCTGTCGAGAGAATGATAGCGATCCTGAGCGAGTCGTACGCTGGCAAGTGGCCCTTCTGGCTCAGTCCTAGACAAGTGTGTGTCGTGCCGATCGGTCCTGCGTACGATGATTATGCGATACAGGTGATACTTATTTTTATAATAATAAATACTTATTTTGTATGAACTTTAGAAAAAAAATTTTAATGTCTTGTAACAATGTATTTTTTATTTTATTAATGCTTATTTTAACTCTATATTAACCACTCGCGTATAACATATCAGCGATATAATGACGTGCTAATTGCTATGTACCGAATGAATGCAATTTTGACAGTCAAAGACAGTGCCTACGGCTGGCTATGCTCTCGGTGTGTAACTCCTATGATTTAGGAAATCGTCACGCTTATAAGTGATGGAAATGTACAGCTCGTACAATTATTATGCTATTAATAGACAAAATTATCACCCAATATAAGGTGAAAATTATTTACCCGAATTAATGAATAATTTTATTAATTCCACATACAATATAGATAGGCATATAAATAAGTTTATATTTTTTTAATAGTCCATAAAAATACTGAGTTACCTGAACACAAAATAACGCATTTAGTCTATAACTCAGTCTCCAATGTGCCGAGTTTGATTCATGATTTTTTTTCTAATCATGTAGAGAAAAATGTTAAATGTTTAAAAAAATACAGTTTAGTGTTTTTTGAATCTAATAAAATTTTATTATTTGCAGGTGAAAGACAAATTATTCGCAGCTGGATTCATGTCTGAAGCAGATATTGATCACGGTGATACACTCAACAAGAAAGTTAGGAATGCACAGTTGGCCCAGTTTAACTATATATTGGGTAAGAATTATATTAACGTAACAAAATAAATTAACGCAATAAATGGGTATGTAGTTTCATAGGTTGATTGATCTATATGACTGCAACTGCATACGAAAGCTATTTTTGATATAGGCTTGGCTTGGCTTAGCGACAAGGCTGTCCGTGGCATCCCTAATAATTTATCTTAATGTAAAGTGTAACTAAATAAAAAATATATTTTATATAGTTTTCAGAGGCATTTTTTTGTCTATCACTTAATTTTTGGTAACAATAGGGTTATTTGGGATCATTTTTTACAATTGTATTTTTTTTATATGGTTAAACACAACTGCAGTAGTAGTGGTGGTCTAAAATTAATATATTTTTTTAGTGGTGGGTGAACGCGAAAAGTCGTCTGGTACGGTTAACGTGCGCACACGTGACAATAAAGTGCACGGAGAAATGTCTGTGGAAGACCTTATCCAACACTTCAACAAACTTGTGGATGACAAAACGCTGTCTGAAGATACTCAGCCCTTAAAATAATTTTTATTTAAAATTCCTATGTTTAGGTTCTTCTCTTCTATCCGTTTTGGGTGTTAATTAAGATTGTATTCAAAAAGTTGATTTTGTACACCATATTCATTGATAAACTGATAACTATGGTAAGTCCATGTTTTGTAATAAGTTTGTCTAGCAGACATTTGACAGAATAATCTTGGCCTATACAATATTAAACATTATCAGTAATAGTAATACTTCTACCGTAAAGTTGTTAAAATCTATATTTTTTTTAATCTAAGCATATTTGTCACCCTAGAATTAAAATATATTTTAAGGGCGATAATTGTTCAATTTGTATATTTGTCCCATTTAAACTAAGGCATTAATTTTATTTATTTTTTCACTTGCATTTAAGTATTTACTTAATTTGAACTTATGTTGAGAAGGAAAATAAAAGTTTTTATTGGTAAGTGTGATTTAATGTGTATAAAAATACATAATCCTTATATTCTAATTATAGCTGACACGGAATGGACATGTCTATAATTTCTCATTATATGTATTTTCTAGAAAGACCTATAACCACATAATGTTTGTAGCTTCATCTAGCTCAATATCAAATAGCTAATCACAATAAGTTTATGTAAAAACCAATGAAATTATGTAAGGCTGATTCCTATTTGTAACTGCCATTGTAGCACTTTAAATTATTATTTTTTTAATTTGTTTCTTGACTCCAAATATAAAATTATTGGAATTAGCTAATATGTAGATATAATCTAGTATAAATTCTACCTAGGTGCATATTCCTGTATACATGTATATTTTAGTAATATTAATGACAAGAGTAAGAACTAAGATTAAAAAAAAAACTTGAGAAGTAGTAAATAAATAAAGGGACATAAAAAATTAACGATAGTCACAGCTCAGAGTAAATACATTTCACTTATATCCTACTAAAATCAAGCTAAGGATTTTGGGTTTTATACTAAAATTAAATAATATGTTCTATATTATGTATCCGTTTCATTCTTTACAGGCATGTCCTGTTCCTTATTTACTTGACTCTTTGGACTTGAACAGTAAAAGTCATTGCACAGCGTAGATATCTGAAAAAGGAATTAAAATTGTATGGTTTGTAACAATTACTTGTTTACAAGGTAATGTGGGACTTGAATACCAACGGTTCTATTTTTAAAACTATGGTATGGCTGTTTTTTCTTTATTAAAATAATATTTCTTAGAGTTTAATTTAAAACAATTTTTCATAGTAAATAAATATTAATTACTATTTTCAGACAACACTTCTATTTGAATCTTTTATTTGGTGACTAGGTATTTTCAGTCTTGGTACTTGGAGTACCATGAAAATATGAATGAGGTTGCCATTTACTTAATTTTACAGCATGGTCATACTTACACCTACATACACAAAAAAAAACTGCAAGCTTAGTAAGTTTTAGAAAAGTATAAGACTCACAGTATACACAAGTAAGAGCAATGCTATCACTGCACCAGCTATTACATCCCACCAATGGTGACGTCTGTCCCAAATACGGGAGAAACTACATAGTACTGCACTACTCAAGCTAACTATCTGCACCGTGGAAACCATCTTTGAGTTCAAGGTTCTCCCTCTTCGATACAAGTAATACTGGATGGAAAAATTAATTAAATGTATACAGAACTTGTATTTTTATTGACCAAGGTGAGAGTTTCAATAAAATATAAGGTTATGTTGTGCAACTATAAACTCAAAAGGGTTAGTTATTAAATAAACTCATCAAGGGAACAGAATACTCTTAATTTAGAAGATACCGTAATGAACACAGCAGCATAGACTGCTAGGGATGTGTGACCGGAAGGGAAGCTCTTGTTTGACTGTTGTAACCAATGTGCTGTAGTACATGTATAACTGGATACATATTCTGACCTGAAAACATTAATAAATTTGTGATAAATTTGTAAAAAGACAAATTCCATAAAATGAGCTAAGCAAGAACTTTTTGACTAAACCCTGCAAATGGTGTCTAAATAATAAAGTAACACTAGTCAGTTAAGTACATACAAACTTAAACCTTCAATCTCAAACTATTGAGAGGGTACAACACAATACTTTTAAAGTGCAATAAGTAAATAGACAACTTTCAAGAATGGTACAAAATGTTAAATGTAGCTGGTAGGAGCCATAAGCTTTTTTTAAGGCAATGCACCTTTTCTGAATCGGCTAAGTTTTAGGTACATATTTTATACTGTAACAGTTATTTTAACACAGGCACTATTAAGTTATTACTAATATATTCCAAGTGAATACTTACTCTTTACATGTCAGAGCTTCATTGGGTTCACAAGTTTCAAAAAAATGTGGTCTAGGGGAACCAACAATTAGCTTTATTGCCTGAACAATAGTCAAGTTTAATAGAAAGCCATATAAATACTCTTTACACCAACAAAATGCTTGCTTCTTGGCTATTTCATGGTTGTATTGCTGCCTTTCTGTGATGAGTAACTGGAATAAAATATAGAAAATCAATATATACATGTCCATGCTATCTTTAGGCTAATGGTTTAAATCTCTATATAAATTATAGACATGAGATTAGAGCATTTAATCAAATGTAGGTATTTTATCTGCTTAAAATTAAAACTCACCACAACCAAAGGTAAAAGTATAGTTATACCAATCAGCCATTTCCAATTAACTGTGTCTCCTGTGTAGGGATGGGATAAAGCAGGATCATTACACTGAAATCCTACTTGACCTCCAGGTACTAAGTTTAACTGTGCTACGACAAATATAAAGAACGCTAAAATTGAGAAAACATGTTTTAAGAAAATCAAATTGAAATGCAATAAATATAATATTTTACGAGATGAAAACTCGCTCGAAACTAACCTCGATACCACCGGTTTATTTTGGACAATAATTTCGATATTGTAAATACTTTCTTGTAGATATCCATCTTCTATCACAAGTAGATACAGACTGAATACCTATTACTCTTAATAGTTGGACAACTAGTAAGAATGTCGTACAAATCGTGATTCATTACAAATACCATTCATCTAATACGAATTACAATTACTATTTTTTCTCAGTTTATGGGAGTTTTTGTTAAGATTTTATATGTAACAACAATTATTATAAATGATTGTTAACAACTTTTAATAAAGAATAATCTTTTTATATGATTAATGAAAAATGTATTCCATAAATGATTGCCTATTAATAATTTAAACCTAATAATTGATTTGTGTAAATAATTAGAAAGTCATAACCCGTAATTTGCCGAGTACCAACGACTATTATAAAGTATAACTCTAAGTACTTCAAACATTTATTTGACAGTTTGACACTGTCACAAACACAGATTGCATAGCGAATTATCGTTTATTTTATCGGTCAGGTTCACTTTGGCAGATTTAACTAGTAAATTTACTAATAAAATTATTCAAATTTACTCGTCCAAATAGGTTTTGTTTAGACGTGTATTAGTTATATCCGGACAAGTGACAAGTAAAAAGAATAATTTTGTTTGATAGAATGTATTACTTTAATCTATTTATATCAAAAATTGATTCATTAAATAATAAACATTGCCTAGTCTAGGTTTATGAATTATTTACCTGATTTCTTTAACATTTGTATATAATACCTTATATTTTATTAATAAGTAGTATAATTCTATATTATCTTCTTTGGGGACGGCGTGGTAAAGTTACCATCACTTAAACACTAAACAATACCTTACATGTATTGTGTAAAGTTAGAAATAAGGTCTCTTACAGTTTACATAATATCCAATTTACTGCGCAGACATTTGAAACCCTTTCAAACAAAGGTATTTGTTTCATTTCCGCAAGTCGTTGCATTTATCAAACTTAGCGCCAAACAATTATTTGAAACCATTAAGTTTCATAATAGACTCAGGTTTAATTTGCACACGTTACGTAATTATATACCGTTATGTTATGGTTGTTTTTGTAAACATTTTTATATAAGATTGAGAATTGATAAACTTCCTACTGTATTCCAATTAATTGTTGTAATGGGTGCTTTTTATTGGGTTTTATTTATGGGTGGCAACATTATATATAATCCTACGACATTACGGCCTCAACTTACGCAATATTAGGAAAATCATAACGCCATTTTCAACCTTTTTATTTTTGGAGACGAAACGTTTTAAACGTACTAGCTAACACCGTGTGTGGCCATCGTAAAATGCCGTGTAAACCGACCTTCGTGGGTAATTTATTCGAAAATAGATAATAAACTCCTTAGAAATCTGGATTAACGAAGCGCGCAGGAAAAGCTAGCGATAAGGATTTTATGACCTTGATTATGTGCAGGTCAGCAAGTTTGTTTAAGCTTTATTTCGTTACGATAAACTAATGGTTTAGTAATGATTAAAAATCCATTACCATAACTCCTATACAGTGACTATACTTAAATAGATATTTTTAATACTAGTCTAAGTAACGCAAAGCGCCAACTATTTTATTTTTGCATATGTTTGGCGATTTCCATATATTTTATTTTAGCTTCAACTTAGTTCCATTCTTAGCTTGTAGGTATGAGTTTGTTCATATTTAATAGCATTTACATTTGCAAAGTTACAAGTGTAACAGGTACGGGTATTACCTATGTTATAATGCTACAAATAGCTACATATAATAACTGTTGGCGACTCGTAAATATAAATAGAGATAGATTATACGTTAATTTTAGCGACTCTATAATTATAAGATAAATAAGAATATTTTTGGCAGCTCATAAGTAGAAATTAACTATGTTATGTTATGTAGTTATGTTTGATGAGAATATTGTTGATAGCTCATAAGTAAAAATTAAGTATGAGTTATAAGTTCTATAATTAAAATATGTAAATAATTTAAGTATGAAAAATGGTTAATAAATAAATGAATAAAATGCTTCGCCGAACAAAAGGGTCGCATAGCTCTCGTCGCGGTATACCGACGCAGATGTTTGTAAGCGCAGCTCTCGTCGCGGTATACTGTTCGAGTACTTAAGCTCGGCGAGATCTACGCAAAATCCTCTTTCCTCTCTCCTACTGACTACGAACTGGGACCCACGAATAATCGGCGAAGCAAGAAACAAGATCAAGGCGCAGTTTCATTTCAAGACAACGTCAAACAATTACGCACTAGCAGGGGTGCGTGGGTTAAGGCGGTGCCAGCACTACGTCAAACCGTCTTGACAAAACGTACGAAGTCAATCCCCACCGGTATACAAAACCGCGCCGAGGAACTTTGGTTACTGCACGGGCGTATTCAAACGACATAAACGTAACGACGACTTAAACGTAATATCCCGTGCAGGCCCGAGTACCTGAGGTGTCGTAGGGATTGGCAACAATAGCGGTACGTACGAAGTCAATCCCCACCGGTATTCAAAGCCGCGCCGAGGAACTTTGGTTACTGCACGGGTGTTTTCAAACGAACACATAAAAGTATTATGCCGTGCAGGCTTGAGTCTCTGAGGTGTCGTGGAGGTTGGCATTCAACAAGTGGTCCTTCGAGCCGGATCCTGCAACGATTGTCATCAAGAAGTGAATATTGCGAAAAGAAAATGCCAGTCACAAGGTCACAGAACGGGATGCAGCGTTAACTGCTACCTCCGCTACTACGTCCGAAGCCACTCGGATTACAAGCGGAGAGATAACGATAGAGCAGTCCACGTCGACGAGCGCAGCCAGCCAGCCAGATCAAGAATTGACTCTGGCACCAGCGGGTTCCAACCGGCGGGCCGCATCGAGAGCCGTATCCAAAGCCAGCTCAAGAAGACAAGCCGAGGCCAGAGAAGAGCTGGCTCGCTGCGAACTGCGGGAAGCGCAGGCAGCAGCACGCCTGGCCAGAATACGGTTAGAAGCAGCAACGGAAGAGGAAGACTCCGTTATAGAAGATGTCAGTGATAACCATAATGAAAAGGTCGAAAACTGGATGTGCACATCGGCACAAAGGCCAGAAGAATTAGAAACAAAAACCGACATTCAAGCAATAGCTGACGCAATAAAGGAAGCCATGACGACACATGTAGCGCCGCAACCGAAGTACATTCAAGAGCTGCCAATATTTGAAGGGGACAGCTCCGAATGGACGGCGTTCCGGGTCGTATACGAAGACACTTCTCCGATGTTCACTAGCATTCAGAATATGCCGCGGCTACGTAAAGCGATTAAAGGCAAAGCGAGAGAAAGCATTAAGAGCCTGTACTCAGAGGCAATGCCAGAAGAAGTAATTAACGCTTTACGCCGAAGATTTGGTAGACCGGACGAGCTGGTGTTAGCTGAACTGGAGAAATTAAAGGCGCTTCCTAGAACGACGGAAAATCCCAGGGACATATGCGTATTCGCTAGCCAAATTAACAATAGCGTGGCCGCCATAAAGGGATTGAAGAGACCGCAATACCTCTACTCACCCGAAATCGTGAAAGTTATAATAGAGAAGATGCCTCCAATACTTAGATTCAGGTGGTACGATTTCACGGCTGCGAGGGAAGAGGAATCATTCTCTGATATCCAAACAATAACCAACTTCCTCAATTCAGAAGCGGACAAATGCGGCGCATTCGCGGTACTCGAAGACAACAAAAGTGTACGACCGAGCGCAGTGATAAGAAGGCCA
Source organism: Pieris brassicae (assembly GCF_905147105.1). NCBI lineage: Eukaryota > Metazoa > Arthropoda > Insecta > Lepidoptera > Pieridae > Pieris > Pieris brassicae. Next base: position 15,853,787 of record NC_059674.1, read on the forward strand.
GTGAAGCAAGCTACTTATAATGTCGCTGAAAGGAGTAGACCAGAAGAAATCAAGTGCCCAGACTGTGAAGGCACCCATAAACTCAAAGACTGTGAAAGATTCCTGAAGGCGGCAGTCAACGAGAGATGGGAAACAGTTAAGAGGCTTAAGGTCTGCTTCAAGTGCCTCACTGGGAAGCACCGAAAGGAAACATGCCGAAGACCACCGTGCAAGATTTGTCGAAGATGGCACCATAGCCTATTACACGTGACGTCGGAAAGCGAACGATGTCACGATGAGGCAGCGCCCGAGACAGCGACGGTCAACACAATAAGCACACCGAAAGCTATTCTAAAGATGCTTAAGGTGGAGATATATGGACCGGCTGGGAGCAAACTAGTACTGGCGCTGCTAGATGAAGGCTCAACGGTTACACTGCTTGACGAAAACGTGGCTTCGAGCATCGGCATCCAAGGCCCTCGCGAAATCCTTAACATAGAAACTATCGGCGGAGGGCAAATGCAAAATCATAACTCCATGATTTTAGATATCGAAGTGAAAGGGATCAAGCAAAGCGAGAAGTGCATACTCAAACGGGCAAGAACTATCAAGGAGCCCATATTAACCCCACAACTCGTAGATAAAACCCGACTAAAGAAGTATCATCACTTGCGGGGTTTACTACAAGACGTGTGCTATGAAGCTGAGGCGCCGAAGCTGCTCATTGGCCAAGACAATTGGGAATACATTGTCTCGTTACAAATACGACGTGGGAAGCCAGGGCAGCCGGTGGCGTCACGATCAAAGTTAGGATGGGTTCTTCACGGTTCCGACAGCAGCGGCGTGTCACCGATCAATTATGTGAACACATGTGCACACGCAAGCGTTGTCGATAAAACAGATCAGCTGGTGAGGGAACATTTTAGTATTGAGTCCTTGGGGGTTCAGCCGAAGAAGCCTTCAACGGATATAGAACAGCGAGCGCTTGAAATATTAGAAAGAACCAGTCGACAATTGAAAGATGGCAGATACGAGGTCGGATTATTGTGGAAAACGGAAGACATACAACTTCCAAACAATTACGCAGCAGCTTTCAACAGATTTCAAGGAATAGAATAAAAGCTGCGTAAGGACGCTAAATTAAAAAAATGAATATAGCGCGCAGATAGAGAATATGTTGAAAAGTAACTATGCTGAAGAAGCACCAGCTGACTGCACATCCAACAAAAAGTGGTACCTGCCTCATTTTCCAGTGGTTCACCCCCTTAAAAAGAAGCTGAGAATTGTCTTCGACGCTGCGGCTAAATACAATGGAGTCAGCCTCAACGACGTTCTGCTGTCCGGTCCGGACTTACTGCAGTCAATATTTGGAGTGCTACTTCGCTTCCGTCAAGGTCCCGTAGCGGTAGCGGTCGATATAAAAGAAATATTTCTGCAGGTGAAAATATCTGCAGAAGATAGAGACAGTCTCAGGTTCCTATGGCGGAAAGACAAGGAAGCGCCAGTCAAGGAATATAGAATGTCATCGGTGATTTTTGGAGCTGCGTCGTCGCCTTGTACCGCGATTTATATAAAAAACAAGAATGCAAAGGCCTTCATACATAAATATCCGGAAGCGGCGCAAGCAATAGAGCGGAATCACTATATGGATGACTATTTGCAAAGTTTCCATAGTATTGACGATTGTAAACGAGTAATGCAGCAAGTCGACTGCATTCACAAGAAGGCGCACTTCGAGCTACGAGGATGGGCGTCGAATAAAAAATAAATCGTAGATGCCGGCGGCGAACAGGAAGTGCACCTAGGTGAAAACAAAGAAAAGACCCTGTGACTGAGATGGCTGACGTCAGAGGATTGTCTTGGATTTAGAAGCCAATTTAGAAGAATCCCTGACGAGGTGGCACGAGGCATGCAGACTCCAACAAAACGAGAAGTCACGGGAGCTGTGATGTCTACCTTCGATCCACTCGGACTGCTGTCACCCATTCTCATCCAAGGGAAGAAGCTCATCCAAAAGATATGGCGCAGTGGTGTCGGATGGGATGACCAAATAACTGAAGACGATACCGAGGTTTGGAAAAGCTACCTAGAGCATATCAGTAGAATACAAGACATCCGGCTGCCGCGATGCATGTCACCATTGTGCACTGAGGGGGAGCTGCATACTTTCACTGACGCGAGCGAGACAGCGTATGCAGCCGCAGTGTACTGGCGAACCGGAGATAAAGGAAAATACTTAATAAACCTCGTCGCAGCCAAGTCGCGAGTAACGCCTTTAAAACCAGTCTCTATGCCGAGACTTGAACTACAGGCAGCTCTGTTAGGTAGTAGACTAGCAGATTCAGTGGCAAGAGAGCTCGACCTACAAGTTACAAAGAAAACCTTTTGGTCGGATTCAAGTGTGGTCCTGTCCTGGATAAAGGCAGATCCCAGAACATTTAAGACCTTCGTAGCGCATCGAATTGCGGAGATAGAGGATCTGACGAATGCATAGGACTGGAGGTGGGTGCCAACAGCGGATAATCCTGCCGACGATGCAACCAGAAGTCCACCCGAAGAGTTTAATGCGGAACATCGATGGTTCAAGGGTCCAGATTTCCTGTCGAAAGGCGAATCAGAATGGCCAGCTCCACGAAGCTTTAAAAAGGAAAAATGGGAGGAAGACTGAACGACGGTACAGGTCAATACAATTCACCACAGCGAAGCAACACCGGTTCCTGAAAACTGTTCATCGTGGACGAAATTGTGGAGATCCACTGCCAGGGTACTACAATTCATCAATCTGTCTAAAGAAAAGAGGCCGTCGAACCACGAACGCTGCAATAAAACTGCAAAAATGAGGCGACACTTCCTTCCATTAGATGAAACGCATCTACTGAGAGCGGAGGAGGTTCTAATCGCCCAGTGTCAGAAACGCAGTTTCGACCAAGATATCAAAAACCTTAAACAAGGGCGCAAGACAGATAATAGAAGCCAATTGAACAGGCTAGATGTCACTATGAAAGACCAATTCATAAGACTTCAAGGCAGAGTAAGGAACGTAGCTGGCGTTGACAACAACTATTTAACGCCCATAGTACTGGATGGCAGGAGCGCTATCGGGCGATTGATTATCAAACACTATCATGAAAAGTTCAACCATGGTAATCAAGCCACGGTAATGAACGAAATCCGCACAAAAATACTGGATGTTGGGTTTGAGATCAGTACTGCGCAGTATACAGCAAAACTGCCAACATTGTAAGCTAAAGAAAGGTAAACCAGCGGAGTATCCGGCGGGCGACCTACCTCAAGAAAGACTCCGACATGGTGAGCCCCCCTTCACGTGTACAGGTGTGGACTACTTCGGTCCAATGCTCGTGGCGATTGGCAGACGAAGAGAGAAGAGATGGGGAGCCTTGTTTACCTGCCTGACCACGAGGGCAGTACACATCGAAATAGCGCCCAGCCTGACGACGGACTCTACAATAATGGCGTTAAGCAGATTCGCCTCACGAAGAGGAATGCCAAAAGTAATTTATTCCGATAATGGAACTAATTTCGTTAAGGCTAATAAAGAACTCCAAACCGCCATTGAAGGGCTTAAAAGAGAGGAAATCGTCACGGAAGCGGAGAAGGTTGGCATACAGTGGAAATTTATTCCTCCCGGCGCGCCGAATATGGGAGGAGCTTGGGAACGATTGGTGCGCTCCATTAAGGTTGCACTGGACGCTACATTAAAGGAGCGCGTTCCACGAGAGGAGGTCCTGCATACGTTGCTGTTGGAAGCAGAACATATGGTCAACTCCAGACCAATAACTAACCTCGCTGACAATTTAGAAGAGGAGGCGCTAACCCCAAATCACTTCCTCATTGGACGATCCAGTGGAGCTGCGCGCGTAGGGCATTTTCCTGATGCGAAGCTAGTGGGCAGAGAAGATTGGAAGACCGTCCAACGACTCTCTGATCACTTTTGGAGGAGATGGCTGCGAGAGTACTTGCCCACGCTACTGCCCAGGAAAATGACAGGACGACGGGAAGGTGAGCAGCTACAACCAGGCGACGTGGTTCTTATCGTGGACCGCACGCTACCACGATGCACGTGGCCGAGGGGCATTATCAAAACTACGTACCCCGGGCCCGACGGAAGAACCAGGATCGTGGACGTCACAACCAAAGGTGGAGTGCTACGAAGACCATCGTCGAGGATAGTGATCTTGGTGTCTGCGAAGTCGCCGTGCAGGAACGACGGTGCTGCGCACGAGGGGGAGAATGTTGGCGACTCGTAAATATAAATAGAGATAGATTATACGTTAATTTTAGCGACTCTATAATTATAATATAAATAAGAATATTTTTGGCAGCTCATAAGTAGAAATTAACTATGTTATGTTATGTAGTTATGTTTGATGAGAATATTGTTGATAGCTCATAAGTAAAAATTAAGTATGAGTTATAAGTTCTATAATTAAATATATGTAAATAATTTAAGTATGAAAAATGGTTAATAAATAAATGAATAAAATGCTTCGCCGAACAAAAGGGTCGCATAGCTCTCGTCGCGGTATACCGACGCAGATGTTTGTAAGCGCAGCTCTCGTCGCGGTATACCGACGCAGATGTTTGTAAGCGCAGCTCTCGTCGCGGTATACTGTTCGAGTACTTAAGCTCGGCGAGATCTACGCAAAATCCTCTTTCCTCTCTCCTACTGACTACGAACTGGGACCCACGAATAATCGGCGAAGCAAGAAACAAGATCAAGGCGCAGTTTCATTTCAAGACAACGTCAAACAATTACGCACTAGCAGGGGTGCGTGGGTTAAGGCGGTGCCAGCACTACGTCAAACCGTCTTGACAAAACGTACGAAGTCAATCCCCACCGGTATACAAAACCGCGCCGAGGAACTTTGGTTACTGCACGGGCGTATTCAAACGACATAAACGTAACGACGACTTAAACGTAATATCCCGTGCAGGCCCGAGTACCTGAGGTGTCGTAGGGATTGGCAACAATAGCGGTACGTACGAAGTCAATCCCCACCGGTATTCAAAGCCGCGCCGAGGAACTTTGGTTACTGCACGGGTGTTTTCAAACAAACACATAAACGTATTATCCCGTGCAGGCTTGAGTCTCTGAGGTGTCGTGGAGGTTGGCATTCAACAATAACAGAGTTGTATAGCTGAAACTATACAAAAGTTACCGACAGCATATGTCATACTTTTAAATTATATAGTATAAATTTAAAGTTTTAAATAGTATATAAAAACAAGTAGGTACTCCGCCTATTTGTCGATGAACTTAAAAACGACTTAATTGCGGTTGTCATGAATATCTAAAATAATGTACGAAGAAAAGATTTAGGTATACAATCTTTCCAGATTTATGGGACATGGGGCCTGTGCCAAGCCAGGTAGATGTTAATAAAACGAAGTTATTCTCGTTAACATTGCGCAACAATCATTATCATAATTTTTAATCTCATCGCAAAATATTGATTCTTCCATTGCGTGTTATTTGTTAGTAGGCTTTCGTAAGAGTTGACACAAGACACTGTTTGTCCAAACAAATTACCAGTTATAAGGTATAAAACTTCCAGTTTTATTGTTTACACTTCCGAGTTCCGTGCGTTAAATTGTTTACAAACTTTGTACTTAGTTCAAAGATACCTATTTCTACCACTTTCTTTTGAATTAATTTATTCAAATAAAGACTGTATTTTAGTTTTAATAAGTTAATTAATAGTCTTATTTACAAAATGAGTGAGTGAGAGTTTTTTTATTGAACAGGTTGGTACAGTATATGTAACGGGGCTCACCTAATGTTAAGGGGTAGTCCGCAGCCCATGGACACTGTCAATGCCAGAGAGCTCCACGTTTCTGGCCTTTGAAGAATTGGTACGCTCTTTTCTTGAAGGATCCTAAATCGTATTGGTTCAGATATACCTCGACCGGCAGCTGGTTTCAACTTTCAACATAGTGGTCTTGCGCGACAAAAAATGCCTTAAAGGGATTCAATTGTGGAACGAAAGACGACGTGATGATGATGATGATAAGGATGAAATCTACAGGAAAGGATCCACCTTTTGTGTTTCCCACATAGGTGTTTCCTCTAATCCATAATGTACGCACGCTCTCACGCTGAAGACATTGGGAAAATTTGGCAGATTTGACCTCCCCTTTTTTATAAATCATTGCGTAATTTATTAGTTACTGAATATAAAGTTTCCACCTGCTTTATATATTTATTACAGAAATGTTAAAAAAAAAACCTTTCAAAATATATACAAGGTAAAATAAAAATACCTGACATTTTTGTAAAGCAGGAAAACAGCGCATTAGATTCGAGATAGGTACTTAATGCTTTATTTAAAACCGAACCTGCTTTACATAACTCATACTTTTAGTATCTTCTGTATCTCCTTCTACTGTCTCTGCTTACCCTTGACATTTTGCTGAGACACCCTTATACTGAGGACTTATCTTGTCGATACGCCCTCGAGATGCTTCGTCGACATTTACAAAATGTTAAATCCTCTAATGGCGGACTTTGACATTTAACTTCGTTGTTCGTAACTCAAATTTCTATTGAGGTACTAGTACGTGCGACTTACCTCTATTAGTAACACACAGTAAAATGCTAAAGATTATCGATAGTAACATTAGTATAAAGCTATCAATCTTTATTAAGTCCTGAATTACTGCCCGTATTTTGCAAATTATTAAAGAACTATTTGCACACAAACTCCTTATTAGTAATATAATATTTATTATTTAAACCTAGTAGAAGTATTCATGTCCAGTAGAATGTTTAAGACAAAATAACTGCTATAAATAATTTTGGTCATAATTTATGGAACATCTCTTAGATATTGAATAAGATTTGAATTATGTATGCAGTATGAAGTATATTCGATAAATTTTACTTAAATTGAATATAAATTGATATTTCTTAACGGTTCTATCTGATATGGACTTTCAATTACTTTAGTTAAGTAACGAAATTTCAATGCATTAACGCCATCTCGGTACAGTTGTCCACAAAAGCGTTACTTTGCAACGTTATTCGAATAAAACGTATGTTACTTAATATTTTCAAATAAAATTTTAAGGATTACATTTAACGCAAGTATTGTAAGTTATTTACTTTGATTTTACATTTTGAAGTATGTGTCAGTTAAGCAAAGAAAGAATGGATAAAAAAATGATAATTAAACATTTAAAACAGCGTATCAAATTCTAAGTGGTATTTTTGCTAACGATTTTTGTAATCTACTACTACTATGTTTTTAGGACACACCATATCAATAAGCAATGTATACAACATATTATGTTCAATGCTAGTTGTTGTTGGCTACAAAGTAATGAATAACAATCACAGCTTTAATTTTTGCTCGGGACTGTACGCTGATAATAAGTTACGACTAGTGCAACATCAGACGCATCTTATTTACATATAACAATTACATAACTAAGGTATATCTAATATTACCAAAAAAACATTCATAGAAATTTTTATTCATCAATTTCATTGTGTCATAACAGTTTAAGCATTTTTAACACATTGTAGGTAATATCATCACAACATCTATAATCTCTTCGAATTATAATCTTCAAAACGAGATACAAATAACACATAAAATGGTTTTTACATTATTAGACAGGAGAGGCAAGTCTTAGCCGCCGGGGTTTTCATGCAGCGATATATGCTATAAATCCATTTAATATATTGATAAAATTGAATATTTGGTAAGTTCACTATTTATAGATAGAAATAAATAGAATGATATCAGGAATCCTTAACATAAATCTAAGGCGCGTGCTCACAATTCGTAACTGTGTCGAAACGATCACTTTTCGATATCGCGACATCGCCAACCATATTTACGCTTTCGTATGTTGAGATTGGACTTAGTTTGAAACATTCAAACATAAGGGTGAAAAAAAAATTATGATAATGATTGTTGTGCAATGTTAACGAGAAAAATCTTCCTTTTATTTACATCTTTCTGGCTTGACACAGGCCCCATGTCCCATAAATCTAGAAAGATTGTAGTATACCTAAATCTTTTCTTCGTACATTATTTTAGATATGAAATAAAACCGCAATTAAGTCGTTTTTGAATTCATCGACAAATAGGCGGAGTACCTACTTGTTTTTATGTACTATTTAAAACTTTAAATTTATACTATATAATTTAGAAGTATGATATACGCTGTCGGTAACTTTTGTATAGTTTCAGCTATGCAACTCTGTTATATATGTAGCTATTTAAATAAAAATAAAAATATGACGATTCTCAACACGGTTTAAGTCAACTCAAACATATCATAGGTACAAACGGACTAAGAACTGGCGTGGCGTGGGGATACCGGCGTCTCGACCCAAACATTATAAATTAATATGTGGCAGGCAAAGATTACTGTATTCTTGTTTGTAAAGAAATTTATTAAAGCAAAATGCAAACTGACGGTTATAGAGCTATTTATTATTATACCGGTTTCTATTATAATTATTTTTTCATGTATTTCGTAAAACTTATTACAATAATTATCATTATTGTAATCAAAGACAATAAAAGATATTAAATAAGGCGATTTATTTAGGTTGAAATAAGACACACATGTCTGACAAGAAGACCTAAAGATCATTAAACCTAATCCTGCAAATTGGGGTCATTCAACAATACCACGTGGGGTAACAAATGTTTGTCCTAATTTCAAACTTGCGTCTAGATTAACACATAAAATTTGCATTTGTGTTAAAAATCTTATAACCATTTTTTTTATAAAGATGAGATTATTTGTATCAGTGATATGAAAAGACAACCGCTGTAGGACGCATTGTTAAATGGAACATATTATCTGTGATTTACATTAAAAATGTGCAAAAATTTATAATTTTTATTGTACATATGTTATTATTGCTACAGATAATTAATCTAATTGATTTTATTCTAGGTCGGTTTTTTCACAATTAATCCTCGAAATTTTACTTATAAGCGAGAACTTACTTAAGATACGAAGCCAAAGTAAGTCTTGGCCTCTGATGAGATAACATCACCTTGTTATTATGGCAACAGGCTGATCATAAAATTGTCTATGCCTATAAAAAATCGTTATTAAATTTATTTATGTAACATTATCAGTGTTCTATTTATAAACTTATTCTGTAATATATAATTTAGTAAGACGAAATTTATTAATTGAAAAATTTGAAACATTTTGTAACTACTATATGATTACTTCAAATTCCTAAACGTCAAAAGTAACAACATAAATACTAAACATTGTTAGTCCACTTAATGCTTAAATAATCGTAAACTTTAATATTGGGTCAAATTAATTAAATACGCCGACCACACGGAAAGAATATTTTATAGGTAACATTTATTACACGTCCGTTAAAACACGGAAAATTATTCGAGTACTTACGTTGATTCAAATGATTTTGTGTTGGCTATTTAAAAGAGTTGTTCTGATAATTTAAACGATGTGGTCTTTTAAATTATGCAACATATCATATCGACACGTAGTAAAATATCCTTGTTTTGCGGTTAAGCTGTGACCATTTTGGCTTTGGTAAAAGATAATCCTGCGGAGCAGTGTCGGCCTGGCGGCTTGCGACTCTCATCTCTCAGATCGTAGGTTCGATCCCCTGTTGTGTACTAATGGACTTTTTTTCTATGTACGCATTTAACATTTGCTCGAACAGTGAAGGAAAACATCGTAAAGATACCGACTTACTTTAAACCCAAAAAGTCGACGACGTGTGACAGGCACAGGAGCCTACTACTTGGCTATTAGATTGACAAATAATCATGAAATAGATACATAAATCTAACGCCCAGAACTAAAAAGTATTTTTTATTGATTATTATAAATAGATAATTCAATTATCATTGTTCAAGTAATTAAATAAAGTCGAAACTAATATTACGAAGCTTATCCGATTCAAAGTCAAGACTCAGCGCTTAAATTCAACTCTAGTTGGTCAAAAATTTATCCAAATCATTTTACGGTTCTTCTACTAACAAGTTTTGGTCCTTGAAGATAAATCTGAGGATAAAAACCGAGTCCCTATGTTATTTTTACTACTTTATTATTACGTATAAATTCAAAAATAGGATATCTTAAACTATAAATATCTAAACACAATGATATATTAAAATTGTCTTCATACACAAAAGCATTTCTCAACAACGGCTAATATTGCATAGACGCAACGGGAGTCAAAATAAATAACGCCTATAACGACCGTGATCCAATAAACGTTACGATTTAGTGCAAACCAACGGTTTCTATCGCATACATTCTCAAGAAAGGAGTTCTGTGAACTGGAAAACATGCACTGCATCCAATCATAAAGAGTATTTACGTTGTAGTTCTAATTTGCTGTATATAAATGACAGATATACATTCATTTGTTTTTTTTAAAGCTTAATGTGTACTGAATCTACGAAACTGAAGGGGATTCCGACAGAGTTTTTCACATTTCACTGTCACATTTTTAGGAACAATTAATCTTATAAAGGACGTCAGTATAGGTAATCGGTAACTGTGGCGATACCGACATTAATACCAATAAGTATTTGTACCGCCCGAGCCCAACTTAAGCGCTATGGATATTAAGAAAACTATGTATATCCAAATCGCTTATAAAAACATCGGGATCGGTGACACTATTGGAATTTACAGAGTACGGGCGCTGTTATCATCTCGTTAAGTTATCACACACCATTCCGCCTATTAAATTGCATTCTTGTTTGAACCAACTACAAATGTCTTTTCCCTGAACACACTACAACCAACTGCTATTAATGATTGATTGTCGGTTTTATTGGTATTTCAAATAAACTACATCTTGTCTCGAATTGGTAAATGTATTCAATGTTTCAGAAAATTTTCCCATCCAAATACAATCAAGATAGTGTATTACTGTATTATGCCAGTCGATATTACCTTACAGCATCTCAGTAAGGGGTAGAGCCGTATCGTCTTCAATGCTGAAAATCATATAACCTAAATGAGAACTTTTCGCTACTCAAATTTTAAAATTGTACAATCAAACCAAACTTCTAGCGGTTTACCACTTAATGGCAATTTGCAAACTTTTTTCGAAACAAACACCGACCACACCACATCACACAACGCAAACATATAAGCTACGCAAAAAAACCCACTTTCGTCGCCCAACGCTTTTTCTTTTTCATCTTTAACCACTGTCTTAAAAACAAAGCTTGCACTATCGAAAGCCTTATTTAGTCAGTAATTATCGAAGTAAACAGTAAAGTATTGCATCTAAACTTTTCTTTTAACTATACGATTTAAAAACAGAAAACAAAATCATTTTGTATAATAAAGATTTTTTTTTCTTTTACATTCAGTTCAATACAATTTATTTACTAACATTAAACTATCTTGCAAACATACCAAAACAGGCCATATACACAGAAAACCCTGCACAACAGTTCATCTTTATCGAATTGATCGCTAATTCGTACAAGCCACGCTAAATAGGAAACCTGCAATAAATTCATGTAAACATCCATTTTCGTTCCCATGAAGAATTTCACAAGATGCAATATAAGACGCTAATCGAATCAAACTCCGCCTAATTGATATTAATTACTTTCCCTATATGAAGTGTTAATGCATGGTAGCACTTGATAGTCCATTGTTACGAGCGGAGCTTTTAATGTGTACAGGAAAGTTTCTATAATAAGTTTTTTTTAGATTATATACTATTTGTTTAAGATCTCTTTGGTAAGCAAACTCACCAACATGGCCTTCTTTACCACGTGAATAAAGCCGGTTCATTTGACACCTAGGCTAGCTCCTTGCTTGGACTCAAAAGGACCAAGCCGTTTAAGCTAGAATAGTTAGCATTGATAAAAAATTAAAGGCTTAAGTGCTATTGATCTCTGTGAACATTCGTTTATAATATAGTTCTTTAAAGACATTATTCTCCTTCGTAGTCTTACTGAAGGTCGTGCCTGCCTTAAAAATCCCTAACCAATACGACCACTAGCTGTCTCCATACTACTCTCTTAGCTTGTCTCTTGACTCTTGTCTCGCCAGCTTGGGATGTTGAGACCCATAATTGTCTTTATTTGGTCAGACCAATGGGTAGGCCATCGACCCCGACTTATCCTGCTACCCTCCTCCTTAAAATTACTAACTTGACGAGACTAGTTGTCGGCTTGCTGTCTCCACACCACTGTAGTCTAGCTTACCTCAGTGCATTAGGGATGTTGAGACCCATAATTGTCTTTATTTGGTCAGACCAATGGGTAGGCCATCGACCCCGACTTATCCTGCTATCCTCCTCCTTAAAATTACTAACTTGACGAGACTAGTTGTCGACTTGCTGTCTCCACACCACTCTATTCTAACTTACCTCAGTGCATTAGGGATGTTGAGATCCATAATTGTCTTTATTTGGTCAGACCAATGGGTAGGCCTTCGACCCCGACTTATCCTGCTATCCTCCTCCTTAAAATTACTAACTTGACGAGACTAGTTGTCGACTTGCTGTCTCCACACCACTCTATTCTAGCTTACCTCAGTGCATTAGGGATGTTGAGATCCATAATTGTCTTTATTTGGTTAGAGCAACGGGTAGGCGATAGAAGCCGACTTCTCCTGCCATCACTTCTCTATTACCTGATGATCGTGACTGTTTGGTTTTCTCCTAGCAAGTCCTTATTGCTATGGTTTGTAAATAAAAGTCGACAGTCTTGTGGTGATCTTTAGTTGGTTGTTGACTTATTGATTTTTTTTTGTTGTCCATGGTATACACAACATTCTCTTCCAACACCACATCTCGCACGCCTCTATCTTTGTTTGGTCTGCTGCACGAATTAGAGACACTCGTACAGTACTAATAAAATTGAAAAGCAAACGATTGTATCGAAATAATGATGTGCTGTTGCGTTTGTTATGCGTTTGTATTGTATTTGTGATGCGTTTAAAGCTCATGTATTTTTCTTTAATAATAGGATAAGATCCTAGACCGGCATGCCTTAGATATAGATAGGCATCTTAACTTAGCATTATTCATGAATAATTTTCTCTTATACGCTTACAAGGTATCAGCCTTAAGTGCCTATTAAACCGGAACAGTTGTTGTTTCCCTGGTAATCACTTTTGGACTATACATCATGTATGTCAATAAGTCATATAGATAACACTTATTTGTTTTCAAAATCTCAATTTCGCTCGACAGCTTTCATATTGAGACAGTAATCAAAATAAAGCTTATTTTATCACTGACGAAACGTAAATTTATTCACCCATACATAATTTACAAAGCAATTGGAATAAGAGGTATGAACAAGTAAAGCAATTTTGTAGGCGTTTGTGGTCACGAATGGAGCCTGGACGCTTATTTTATTAATACCATTGCATTTTACGCGAGGGGTGGGCCTTAACTAATGGATATTTAGGTACCCTATTCACTGTGAAGGCATAAATAAACACGGAATTGTTTGTTTGAAAACTGAAACTGATAAAAAAAGTCATTCATATAGTACGAGTATGTACAATGTACACTTATGAACGTCAAAAAAGAAATATATATAATAAATGCTTCTAATTTTACATTCACTGCCAGTTCTCAAATCAAGGGCGTAAAACCCTCCTTAGGTCGAAGGACGATTTGCACCTTTCTTCCTCCAGAGATGTTGGTTTCAGCAATCACCTGAAAAGTACTTATCAAATTTATATTCAGATTTTTCTACTTGAATGATTTTAAGCTGAATGCAACAATTTCACTCAGTCACGGGCTAATAAATATGACATACACATTTTTCATAGAACAAACATGTATTAATTGTTTGCCCCAACATGACGAAGAAATATTGCAGACATTGTACAGACACCTTACAACAAAGGCGTGTAATTTATGGTTCTTTGTACTGCATTCTTGCCCTCACTTGCGTATTTTTCTCGTGATAATATCAAATCCCGCTAATCAAGGATTCGATTTTATTACAATGATAAATATCTCTATGATTTTATTTTCGTGACGTATATTAAAAGAAATATCTTTATAGACATAGTTACACGTCGTCGTTGAAATATCTCCTTTAGATTTTTCAATGTGCTGAAATATATATATTCACTAGCTGACCTGGTATATAAAAAATGGTGGTAAACGTCGTCTTGCCATGTATATTATTTATATAGGAAACATTTTTAACGTTCAATAAAAATTTCTACCATTAATAAAAAATAGGGGTTGATCGTAAAGGGGTTGTATGTATTTTTGTATGTTGTATCATACAAAAATAGAAATTAAAATTTTTGTCTAAAAAATAAAAAAATAAATTTAGGGGTGGTAACTACCCCTAACATTTAGGGGGATGAAAAATTTCATCAAAATCGGTCAAGCCGTTTCGGAGGAGTATGGCAACGAAAACTGTGACACGAGAATTTTATATATATAGATATAAATAATATAATATTATTAGATAAATAAGGATATTATATATCTCATAATACTAACTTCCTAGCCGCACAAATAACAAATATTCAAAATGAAATTTAGGTGGTTGGGATTGACGGAAAGTGAAATGAAAAGTAGATGAAAGCCCAAATGTTACCAGTCTCGGATCAAAGACTATATAAATATGAACGCATCGTTTAATTCATACCGATAACAGGGTCCTATCAATATCAATAATCTTAATAATTTTCCAATAATCATTTATCACTCCCTCAAAACAAAATAATTTCTCCTTACTTAAATTATGGCCGGGCCTCAAGTTGTAGCTAATTGTGAGCGCCCGCATAATCAAACCATGACTAAAATTTCTAATAAAGACAAACATTAATCAAAGAAGTAACAATATCGAACAGTCAAAGATTACGGACCTTTTTTTATAGAACAGGGGCAGGAGGCTCACCTGATGTTAAGTGATACCGCCGCCCATGGACACTCTCAATGCCAGAGGGCTCGAGTGCGTTGCCAGGCTTTTAAGAATTGGACGCTCTTTTCTTGAAGGTCGAATTGGTTCGGAAATACTTCAGTGGGCAGCTGGTTCCACGTAGCGGTGGTGCGTGGCAAAAATTGATTTGAAAAACGCTCAGTCGTGGATCGGCGGACGTCGAGGTGATACGGGTGGAATTTTGTATTCTGCCTCAACGTCCGATGATGAAACTCGGCTGCAGGTATTAATCCGAACAACTCCTCTGAACACCCTCCACGGTAAATGCGGTAAAAGATGCAGAGTGACCCCACATCTCTACGCTACGCCAAAGGATCGAACCGCTTGGAGAGCGATTTGAACCGCTCTTCATTGAATACGGTCAAGTGGCAGGAGCTGGTACTGGTGAGCCCCCGCCCAGAGGTGAGAACAGTATTCCATGTGGGGCCGTATTTGCGCTTTATAGAGTTGCAAGCGGTGGCCCGGAGTGAAGTACCGTCTCGCCTTGCTGAGCACACCAAGCTTTTTGAAAGCCAATTATTACCAAGAGAGTTAAGTTAATATGGAGCATATTGTAATACAGAATATTGGTCCCATGCATGTGTAGCGATAGTTTTATAAAATAAAATATTGTCTTAAATCCACGATATCGGATTTATGGTATATAGGTATTATGCTCAATTTCGCTCGCTTTAGATGGAAAATTTATATAGAATTGAGGGAATTTTACAACATCTTTAAATATACATTTATTCTAGAATAATGTATATAAAAGTGTTAGTTTTTCGCATACCGGATGCCTTGTTTACAAACACTACAAACATTATACGCAGTCGTTCACGTTAGCTAGTAAAACACGGAACGGTAAGTGTATTTTCCAGTTGATAATTATTATGAGCCGGCGATGCTAGCTTTTAGACCATACATCTTACGTATATTTTTTACCATAGCAACTTCCGCAATCTCGTGAGACAAAATTATTTAGCATTTTATTTTCTAGTCATAAACGATTATATATTCATAATAATAATGGTATATTTCTGATATGTATACAAAGATATTGCGGTATCTGGCTAGTTTGTTATGAAATGTAATCAACGCGGTGTATCTAGAATATCTAGGTAAACCGCAAGCTGTGACCTCCTTGATGATATGACGGTTTTGATAACGAAACTGGAAACTCAAATTTACTCGTAGTAAGTATGCAGTTTTTTATTTTATTATTTTAATAGTATTCAATAATGAAATATGCTGTATATACAGTATATTTTCTTAACTACAGAACTATTCCTTTTTTATATCTGCTACAGACTTCGCCGGGCCCGAGGATCGCTTTTTCAACGCCTTGTATAGCCATATTTTCATTTCGCTATATTAGGATAATCGTAGTAGTAGTAAATAAAATAAAAATTCAAACTGTAAGTTTTTATTAAAGTCCAATGCCTAAGTATCGCTAATATTTACAAAATAATCTAAATGCGAAGGAATGTATGGAAAAAATAAACCTACGAAATGTAATGATTTCTGCTATGTACCTAACTCACAAAGACGTTTCACATAAAAAACTATGGAGTACGTGTTATGTAGTTTAATTTTATAAATATTTAATCTAGATTCATCTTAAACAATACACAAAGTAGATAAACAAGATGAAAGGGAAATGTAGGCACAGCCAAAGATACTTCGAGCTCAAAATTAAAAACCCCTTCCATCCTTATTTATCTGTTCCATGCAGAAGATAACACACACGTGATAACATTGATCAAAAAAATTATACAATTATAACAATAAATAACCTATATGTTAGGTTGAGTTATATTCTAGAAATAATTAGATAATCAACTCTACTTTAAGAGAGATTTACCGTATCCAATTAAGGTATTTATAAGTAAAAGAATTCTCTAATAACTAATTACACTCTTATAGCTTCTTTCAGTATAACCTCTGTAGGTGCAAAACTTCCTTGTTACATGTCTATGCTATGCTACAAATATATATATAGAAAAATTGGTGGGCACTTAGATTCCTCGATTCCGACTTCTTCATCGATTCCGTGTCTCAAGCAGGAAGACTTTAATACACTTGTATCGAGTCTCGAATTGACACCTTGATTCTAAATAATTTATTAAATCTTGATTGCGTACTATAAATATTATTCGATTGTTAAAATTAATTTGGAGATAATACAACTCTTTGTACAATTCAAATAAAGAAAAATCTAAAGTATGAATATCAAGTTTGAGTCTCAAAGTAACATTTGAGTTTCTTTTAAGTTTTCTTTAAAACCAAAAGCGAAATTATTATGTAGTAACATGTTTAAATAAATTTTCAGTTGACTGAACGCATAGTTAAAATATGCAGGTCCAAGTGTTGATTTCGATACAGATGTCTAAAGTTTTCCTGTTCAAGATTACTAAAATAAATATCTACTTACGACTAGACAGGTACTAAACATCAAATACTTCCATTGGTTATAAATGTCTATTATCAGTTGAAGTGAGATTGACATATTTGTGCAATAATGACTTCTTATCACAAAAGTAGTTGATCAGTGATTTTCGAACTCACTTTGTTGAGTGTTAAATGTTTTATATCCATCTATAGCGCCTCGGATAGTAACGAGTAAAATGACTTTTCATACAAATAATTTTTTCAACCATGTAGCTACTGATGGGCTAGTAGCCGACTTTACTTTTTTTGTTATAGGCGTTAGTTTTATATTCATTGATAATTTCCTAAGCTAAAATTAATTTGAAATATAGGTTCCTTGAAATATAGGTTCGCTAATAATCACTGACCAACTGAGCAATCATAGGTAATATTTACACTCTCAACTGTTAATCGTTAGTAAGCTTTTGTAACTAGCATAATGTTCGTAAGTATGGGCCTCCCATCTAGTATTACTAAAAGGCCACTAACTCAGCTGACACTTAAGATTATGAATTTTGCCTTGTACAATATTTATGTTAGATGAAAGGTCCCATTCGTGACGGGATGTCGTACAGTAAAATGTTTTATTATTACTTTCCAATGTGGTAAGTGTTAATTCAAAAGCTGATTAAGAGCTTTCTGAATTACGTTTGTTTGTGAGCCAAAACAAGCGACTACAAAGCCTCATTTCCTCTAAAAAAATCAAAAGCCATGAAAAAACTTATGTTGTATGTTATTTTTTATTTTCCTCGATTAGATTGGCGTGTCTATAGCTGTTTTGCTTCGCCTGCTATATTTTACATATAGTATAAATACATACTTATGTATAAACATGTGATGTGATGTATTTGTTTGTTTAATTAATTTGTAATAACATGTTAAGTCAAATCACTGGTATTTTTTAATAAGAATATTAATTACGACGCACTCATACTAATGTTCATCGATCTCATAAAAGCTAATAATTAAAGATATATTTACAACTGTTTTTTTGTCACTAATTTTAATGCGCCAATTTATACAATACATTTATTATTTAAACTAATTGTTATTGTCGACTAAAAGCTACCTTTATCAAGTTTCGAGCAATAAGATGATTTAATATTTAAATTTAAGTGTAAATGTCAGAGATGACGAATGAACTCTCTAAATGTACAATGACGGGACCATGTACTATGGTTGGTATGGACTATGGACCATTCAGAATCGAATCTAAATAAAAATATATGTCGGCGTTTCAAACGTATGTACATTTTGATAGGACTTTGCATATAAAATCATTATTTTATATAATAGAAATATATGTAAATACTATCATGTTGAAAGGTTGTAAATAGCAATTTACAAGCTGTTAAAAATAGTTTTTTATTTAACTATTTAAAGGTATTCATAAATACGTCAATAACAGTCTAATTGCACCGTATTTAATAAAACCCATTGTCTCGTTTCATTACGCCGTACATTAATTTGCCAGAAAGTGAATATTTCTTTAATTAAGCGTTTAATTACTGTTTTTATAAGCAAGTCTATTTTACGTATAATGTATGGACATAGTCGTATATTGAATTCGTCAAATGAGCAAAGTCCCTAATAGATTAACTTATTTGCCTTATTACGACTAAAATGTCAAATTTGTAATTACATTATCGTATTTACGTTATAGGCTATTTCTCAAAACACACATTATGCACACATACACAAAGTTCCATAGTCAAAAGCCCACCGGCTTTACACAGCCTCTGGTTACGGCACTACCACTCTAGGCTCGTGGGACAGAAGCCGGCGGACAGCTTGGTGGTTGTTACCGTCACTGCTCGATATGTCGCTGGTACTCACCACAGCCGGTTGGGAGAAGTTCTTGCATAGCACAAGCACCTATGGAAAATTAATATAATGATAATTCAAAGTATAAGTCAGTATAATGTTCCTTGAGATACATCTTAAATTAAAAAAAATAGATATAGTTTTATCGTTTAATAAGTTTCGGTATGTTTAGTACTTGAAATTTAGTAACTTATATTTATATATATTAAGCATCTGCGTGTGTAATTGTTAGAATTAATTTACCTATTACATTTTACGTTAATAATTAATTGACTCGAATTTTCGGATGTGATGTCAACAATAATTAACTTTATACAATTATTAGATAGACCGATTTTAATGTAGTGTTCCAAGTGGATTCGAAAATGATTTAGATTTACAATTAGATTTTTTTGAAATTTGATATTTTTGTAATTAAGACGTGTTTAACTATGTCTTTCGGGTCCGCTAGTGATCATTTGAAAATTATATTGGTATTTTCAACACAATTCTATTCTCTAAACAAAATACAAAAACCTAAAAAGATAAATGTTGATGCTATATAAACCGGAACCAAAATATACACTAATAACATAAAAAAATATAAATTAATCGCAATCGTGTACCGAAAAGTCAGAAGAGAAATGGATTATTGAATTACAGACCATTACACTTTGCTTTTATGGTAACAGAAACAACTCGAATGCTGTGAATTACTTTACATAAAACTTTCGTTTCCACAATTACTCAACTTGAATAGACTAAGATGATATAAATTTATTTGTCTATGTTTTTTAATTTAAATTTCGGTTCAGTTATAATATAAGTTTTACTACCTTACTAAAAACCATATGTAGTACCAACCAAAAGTACCATATGTTGTCTATATTATGTAATATCAAAGTTTTTCTTTGGTAATTTAATATCAGAAAAGTCTTTTTTCATTTAGTATAATTGGTAATTTGTGTTGTCGTATATTTAGAATCGACATTATTTGTTAAAAGAGTGAGGTCAGTAGCGATAATGTATATCATATGTATTTAATATTATATATTTTACTTTTATTTTCGATATTTATACTGGCTCTATATCTAAGTACTGTAAGGATAGAGTGTGTATTTTTGTAAATAAGTAAAAGTTATTATAATAATATTATCAGCAAACTTAACTTACAGTATACAAAACACTGCAGAAACCCATAACAGCACCAGCAAGCACGTCCCACCAATGGTGTCTTCGGTCGGTGATCCTCGTAAGAGGGCAGATAACCGCGTAAATGATGCATAGGATCTGAACTAGAGGAACTATCAGGACAGATCGGTTATGCCAGCTGAATGCTCGCCGCTGGAGATACCACTGAAAAGTAATTAAAAAATATTAACCATAAACATGATGTAAATTTTAGTAAGTTCTTAACAATCATTACTTGCTAGTCTCTTACTGCAAGATAACGTATGGACAACTTTCCTATACTGACTTTTTTATAATATTATTTTGTTTTTACTTAGTTAAGATAAACAATTTTGTTGTATAAAGAATATACCATATTGTACAAAAATATACTAATAATTAAACAACCTACGCCTATTTAAATACCAATAAAGATGTAATTGCAACTATCAAGCAAATTCCACCTTCCTTCTTCAGATATAATTGTGGGGGGACAATCAATTTCGGTCCCCTTTTAGGGCGGATGATTGCGCAACTCTTGAGTACGTAATTATAGGGAAAATTGCAACGCAATAGCTGGGGTCGTCTTGAACGGATATCCGGGGCTAAGGACCGTTGAACGAAGACCATTATAAAGACGATTCCAGTACATACAAATACGTAGCTAAATAACGTAGATGTATGGAGGAATGTAGAGATAGGTTCCTTTGTTTTTTTTGCTTATATATAATGATATTTACAAAATAAAATTTATCTACTAGGACAGTATTTTAGTATTACAGTTGAGATACATTGCTGGATTTAATAACTAAACATTTTAGAATATTAAAAGATGAACAGTTGTATTACTATTATTAAGGCGATTATAATTATACTATGTTGATCTTCTGTAAGGCTCAATGAGACTAACAATATTAATCAATTCTGAAACAAATGAAAATGTGTGTTTCAAAGGACCTTTCAGAGTTAACAAAGGGCGCTCCTACTACCTATTGCTCTACTCTTAAACTCCAACAACTGGCGGCGTCCATGCGTAGGGTTGTCTCTCTCCCTCCTCCCTCCCCCCATGGCGAGGGAGCCGATGGCTGGCCATGCGTGATACTCGTGAACGGGTGCTACTCGTGGTGACTGGTCGTACTTGAATTCGTGTATGCGGTGATGTTAGTTATTTTTGACTATGTATTTGAGTGTTGTTCCCACGAGAATGTAAGTGCGTGCTCCTATTTCACCATGCCTCCTGCTGATGTCACGTGGAACATGATGTGATGGTTGCAGCTCCTTACAAACGTTGTGTAATATATAAAAAAAACTTGGCGATTAAAAAGAGTGGCGGATAGTTCATAGCCAGTTCTTCTCTTCCGTTTTACGCCCTTGATTTGAGAACTAGCAGTAAATGTAAAATTAGAAGCATTTAATGTATATTTCTTTTTATTGACGTTCATAAGTGTACATTGTGTTACCCATATGAATAAACGATTTTTGACGTTGACTTTGACTATTTACAAATTCTTCTAGTATATTTCTCGAACCTGTGATACCATAGATACATTTCCAGAAAGCTCGTGAACGTATTACTAGTTAAAAGTTGTTACGTTCTTTTCTTTAATGTTTTGTTTCTTACCGCTAAAAATAGCCCGCAGTACACGGCGAGGGACGTGTGGGCTGAAGGGAAGCTTCTGCTGGCATCTATCTGCAGGTACCTGGAGTACCTCGTCGATGTGCAGGTGTAACTCGTCACGTACTCCGAGCTGGTGATTAATAATATTAATTTAACCTATTGAGTGATTGAGGTCTTTCGGAGAAATTGGTATAATAAACTAAAAAAAAATTTCAGAAACAAAGAGTCTATTATTGTAATGCTTTATGATATACAACATTCTTTGTTTGTTTTTCTGGCCGAATTCTGTCAATGTTATGTCAAACGCTATAAGGTTCGTAACAAAAGTCAGGATTACTTAATATGGTGGTTAAGTAATCTTAAATTTTCTTAATTTTTTCTATCATAAGAACCTTCTCCGGACAATATCACACATAAAAAAAAAGAATTAGCGAAATCGGTCCAGCCGTTCACGCGTGATACAGTGACCAAGGGAAATAGGAATTCATTTTTATATATAATATAGATTACTTACTCATTACAAGTACTGGCCTTATCCGGCTCACACAGATCGAAGAAGGTGGGCCTCGGTGAGCCCACAACGCACTTCACTATTTCCATAATAGTCAAATTCACTATTGCCCCGTATATATAGTCGCGGTACATTAGAGCCGCCATTTGCGCACTCTCATACAGCTTGCTCTTTTTAAACGTGTACTCATCGTCTCTGTGTAATGCAGCTTCAACAGCCCACATCTAGAACAAAAAATATAAAAATAATAACACAAAACAGTAGAAAAATAGGATTAAATAAATCATCCTTTGTCTTTACAAAGGATGTTAAAGTGGCGTAGTCTTTCTGCTGAAAGTGAAACTGCTGCTTTGCTTTTTCTAGAAAACCCAAACTACTCAAATAATATAAATATTTAAGAAAATACAATACCGATCTTAAAGCTACACTAAATTACTTAATGTAAAAAAATATATTGGATATACGAGTACATATATGTAATATAATTTTCGGGCTAGATAGATATTCTATATTCCGCTATTACACATTAACTAAGAATAAATTTAAGGTTTGAACACCTCGGATCAATACGTAAAACTGTTGATCAGTCTTGTCTCTCTCTCCGGTTGTATCGTAGTATGAGTTATGGAACACAGATTGAATGTGTACATATATGAATACTCTTCAGTTTTAATAGAGATTGGGGGCTGTGGTCGAAGGAGCCTGGAGAATAAATATTTTTGTGAAATTCCGGAGGTATCTGTATCCTTCTTATCGGAGTACGAAATATGGAACAGAGAATGAATGTGTATATTTTATGAACACTTATATTTCAATATAGATTGGGGGTTGTGGGCGGAGAGCCTGAAGAAATTATAGCTCTTAAGATACTCCGGTCGTATCAGTATCCTTCTCATCAGAGTACGATTGATGGAACAGACGATTGAATAAGTATGTGTACTATATTAACATTCTCCACTAAGTCTCCAAACACCTCAAGAACATGCCAAGTTTACAACATCCATAAATAAAAGCGATATTATCGGGACGTCTCGATAAAAACCACGTGCAAATTCACTGGAATGTTGAATCGTAATGCAGCTGGTGTATTTATCTTTACAACGAAGTTCTATCGTCAATTTTTCGCCGTAATCTACACTAGCTACATAGTTGTAGAATTAAATTTTCAATTATTAAATTGTCACACAGGCTCCGGTATTATTTTTAGGTCTGGGCTTCGAGGAAATGTTAAATGCGCACATAGAAAGAAAGTCAATTGGAGCACAGGCGGGGATCGAACCTACGACCTCAGGGATGAGAGTTGAACGCTGAAACCACTAGACCAACACTACTCATATACTCAAGATTTTAACGTGCCCGAATCTGTAATGATTTTGTCATATCAATTAAATATTTGTGGTACAGCGTAACCCTGTCCAGACCCCATGGGAAGGTACACAATACACATACGCCCCTGGATCAACCAATCTTGCAAAATTCCCTAAATATCTGTTCCGTACAAGCGTATTAAAAACAATAGAGTCATATAATCGACGAAAATAAAATGAATATGGCATGATTAATGGATTAATTTATCACAGTACACATTTACTAGACTATTTAAGATAATAGCGCATCTAATGATTAAATAGTTCAGTGCACTGTCATTAAGATAAAAATAGTTTTGTTTATACAATGTTTTACGAGAGAAATCCGTAAATATATGTGAACGTTGCCAATGTATCAACTTGGTAAGTTTATTTAGGACTGAATGTGTTTTTTAATTAGCCTATACATTAATCAGCAAAACAATGCACTAATAAAATATGTTATTCATTACCAATTTTCAAACAGGCCTGGGTCCTGGATCGAACTTTGACCGGAAGAAGTCTCTAGTTAGCAAAGGCCTTCCCTGGTTTGTATGTCGTAACGAAATTTTGAATAGATATGTTCATTGTGCTTAATTCGTTTTTTTTTGTATCCAAGAATTACACTGCCGTCGTGGCTTAGTGGCGTTAATATCCCAAAGGTAATCCCGCGAAATATTAATTTTCTATTTGAATACTCAAAAGTCAAAGACATTCGTCTCTTATTATCCAAAGGCTCGTGTGATTTACATAATACCTAAAACTACCTATAACAGACTGGTAAATAAAAGATACTAATAATAATTTTATATAATTATACTTACAATAACAAAAGGCACTATGACGGTCACAGCTGCAACGAGCGAGATGGACAATGTATCTCCTGTGTGAGGGAACGAGAGATCTGGATCGTTGCATCGGAAACCACTTTGCCGGCTCGGCAGTGCCCCCACCTCCAGAAGTATGCATACTGCTGCCACTATGAACAAATATTATAAATTAAAATTGATATGAAATAAATGGAGTGAATTGTATTTTTTGTTTTTAGAGTCATAATTAATTATTATCGTTCCGTTACTAACTTCCGGAATCCATATTGAGTCCAGCTCTCATATTTTAGAGATTATCATCTTACAATAAAACCTGGTGCAACTTGAGTCATTATGAAGCTAGTAGTTCTTGATATAGAGCGCGCACCAAATGGTGGAGAAATGACTTAAGATTGATTGACAGAACTTCTTTAAAATAAACGCAAATTTATTCCATCTAATATCAAGCAGAAGTTTATAGAATTCGCAAATCTCAGGAAAGGGTTACTAAATTATATTTTTTAGAACTTGCTATGACCAACTTAACCCGCTTCAAACTGTAAGGCAGAGCTACTTTACTATGAGATCCTAAGGTCAATCACCTCGGCATTTCTTAATAAGAATGTTCGATGTTTTTGTGTGTCCTTCTTTAATTAAATGTGTGTATTTGAGGTTTCCTTTTTATAATTATCAAGAAAATTGTCGCTTTAGTCACTCGAGGCCGAACAAATTCTTCCAATGTATGAGGCGCTCTCATAATTACTAACATACATTCCAAACCTCTTAATTAGTATATTTTATTTGCTTTAAAACCAGGTCATTCTTAACCTACATATAGTTGAACAGCTGGTTTATTTTGAATTTACTTTGAATTAATTTAAAGTGTA
Organism: Pieris brassicae; assembly: GCF_905147105.1. Classification (NCBI taxonomy): domain Eukaryota; kingdom Metazoa; phylum Arthropoda; class Insecta; order Lepidoptera; family Pieridae; genus Pieris; species Pieris brassicae. The sequence goes on from NC_059674.1 coordinate 15,879,246, forward strand.
AGCGAGAATGAGAGAGCGAGAGGGAAAATCAGGAATTTGGATACTATTATTTATTATAAATCTATTGACTAAATAAAAATTATACTGAACACAACAACCTTATAATAAAAAAACAACCACAAGGTACACATCAACCATGTAAAAATACAGATTCAAAATAAACAGTTATTATGACATTATAATATTACGATTTTCGCTTCGTAAGGATATAAATTAGAAGCTATAAAGGATGGACACTTGAAATAACAAAATGGACTGGATCTACCGGAAATAGATGTATAGGACGACAAAAGATAAGATGGACAGATGACGTTATAGAACTAGCGGGACAAAAACTGGATGAGTGTTGCTCAAGACAAAGACAATTGGAAAAATATGGAGGAGACTTTTACCCTAAAAGGAGCCATACAAAAACTAGACGACTAAAAAAGGAAATGTAACTTAAAATTGTAAAACTTATACAAACACAACTAACACTAATATAAAGAAATATAAACTAAACAATTGTTGTATAGATTAATTAATTAAGCTTCAATAGTAATAATAATAATAAAGTCGAGAAAGATTTGTTTAAATTCATAAAATATAGTTTTAAACTCTTTAACTACTACCATTACTAATCCATAGTCATGTGTTTGGCATTGCATTATTTTATTGTCACAAAACATTAAATAATCTTTTATGAATTAACCATTAGCCTATTTTTTTTAAACTTTGCAAATACATACAATACAATATTTTAGATCTTCATGGTAATATTTATGCCTCCACATCACTTCCATACTTGTCATGTCATGTACATGTCTCTTATTTAAATCGACATCATATTTGTTTACCTTTTAGATCAATTCAGAATATCTGGACTGTAGACTATTTCAACTGTATAATTTTTTATCACGTTTATTGTTTACTTTGTAATTTTAGAATACTTCAAATAATGTTGCCTTACATTGATATAAATTAAATATCAAAACTACTCTTACATTTATACCCAACTCCTTTATTAGTACACGGTTACTTAACCGTAATGATTCCGAAGTCAAAAAAGTTGCGCCTTCAAAACGTCGTAAGTTAATCGGAAATTAAAATTCTTGCTTTACTTTAAATTATAATTAGTTAGCACGATTGCTAATATACCTATAACATTCGCATTTAAACAAAGAAAACAGTAATGTCTTACCTGCTCTGACATGTAAATTTGAGAAACTGATAACCGTAAAATCTTCTATACTTCATATTAGTTTAATTATTGTCATATACAAAAGTGTCATTTTAACAGAAAAATGTCGTGGTCTTTGTAAAAGATTTCTTTAATATCTCGAACACTACTTTACTTTGAAACTCGAAATGATTTAAATAAAACTTCAATAATAATTATTTACGAAACGAATCTATTAAAAATGGTCTTATTGCACCATTTAAACAGTGCTGTGCAGTACAACTCATCTGTCTTCTTTCATCACAGTGTAAACACAACTTGACAGAGGGAGACGATAGCGTACCTACATTAGTTACGAGTGAAATTAAACAGTACTAGGTACTTTAAATAAGGGGAATACAAGAAAACAAGATTACACAATCTATTAATTATTAATTTAACTTTGTATTCCAATATTTCTGTCGTACTCGTGGTAGAACTGGCTTAGCGTTCTCTATAAAATGTAAGCTAGTTGTTTATGGCTACGGAATGGCTCACGCGATTTTATATTAAATTTTATTAGATTGAAATCTTGAAAACGTGACTTTGACTCGGAAGTTAAAACATAATAAACATGAAATATGAGTAATATTGTCCTATTTTTACGATAAATTATTCGAAAGGAGCATTCCCGCAATTTTGGAAAAACGCGTCCTCACACTTCAGTTAACTTAGGGTAAATTTATACTTTTGTTTTGCGAGCAAAGATATAAGCGTGATATGTTTTTTGCTATTAAATTAATTACGTTAGATTGAAAAATAAAATTTCCACCTGAATCTTCAAGGTTAAGAATTATTGCATACGATTCAATTTTCTCTTTAATTTGTGAAGAAATAAATTGAAATATCAACTTACCTAGATGCATTTGATTACGTTTTTAATTAAAATATTATATAATGTGTGGAGCAGTTCTAGGCGTAATTACTAGCTTGAGGTATTAAGAGATATCATTACCATTAATTAAAACGGTAGAAAAATTACGGATCTATAAATCTGCCTGACTGGTATATTATAGTTTAAAGGTGACTTAATATTATACATCTCTGCAGACTCATATTCCTATTACGAAGGCTCCTAGTGAAAAAAGAAATTATAATATTTACAGTTATTAAAAATCTTATGATGTCTAATCTGTAACTTTTTTCTTTTAGCTCACCATCCATGTACACTCTCGATGTCAAATGGTATTTTTTTTCTTGAAGGACCCAAAGTTGAAGGAAATACTTCAGTGGGCAGCTGGTTCTCAGAAATTATTAAATTATCTGTTGTATGCATTGCTAACTTAACCTTGATAATTTATAGATGACACTTGACACTTACTATATCAGTGATAATGGTTTTTTCCTATTATCACAAGAAAACTACATAAAAGACATTTTATTCACCATTGAAATTCCTTTTAAAATTTGCTACGAGTAAATTGTCAGAAATGGTAGAGCGCGTGTCATGCGCTGTGCCGTTATATTGGCGTAGATTGTGTTGCTAGTGCACATAGGATTGAATTCGTACTTAACCATAATCTATTATGTTTCTAGGTACTTTCCGACTGTGCATAAAGCAATGTTTGAACTAACTGAACGGTAATTTTATCGGTTGTTGCTGATAATTTTAAATCGTACATTGGAGAATTTATGTCGAAATATCGAAAGTCGGTTTATCCGGTGTGAGTAAGCAGAATGTTGAGGAAAGTTAAACGTCCTTTAGCCATGAATTATTTGAAATCCCAAAAACACAATTTGTCAGCTTACGATACATTTTTTTATTATTCAACACATTTATTAGAATCTATTTGGTCAATGCATATTTATGAACTATTCGTAAAATTAAGCAAAATTATTCAACAAATATAGCACTAACACGAGAAATGGGTGGGTCCGGAAATGTTTGTTGAAACTGCATCCACGCGTTAACGAACCTGTCTTTTATTTGCTGAAAGATAAAACGTTTTGTATTGATTTCAATGTTTGACTTATTCGACGCCCGAGACAATATTGGTAATGTAAACAGTTTTTGTCTTGACGCGTTATCGATTAACGTAAAGGCCGCAAGCGATTTTGATATTTCTATATGTTCTGATATTGTATACCGCCACCTCGCATAGGTAATAAACAACTTAATTGCAGATTAAAACGCACTTATTAAGCACAGATTCACAATTATTTTGAATTAACACTGACAGTACTGATGATTGAAACGCTAATTATATAGAAACAAGTAAAAGATAATATAATATTTATATCGGTATATATATTATATATTTTAAAATAATTTATATATACGGGCGCCGGGGGGTTCTATTCTTAAACTTATATTTTAATCTCGCTTCTATGCAAGCATAGAGTAATGTTTGTATCAATAAGTTTAGTGTGCGAATCACATCCCTGAGGTCGTAGATTTAAAACCCAGCATCAGTTTACTTTCGCTCGTTCGTGAAATAGCATGTCTTAGAGCTAAAAGTTCACGACATCAGTCTATATCAGTCAGGCTTGTCTATAAAAAAACAAATGATCACGAAACAAAAACAAAAATCTGAGAGACACCTAAAGGGTTGTAGTGCCTCTGTCTTTTTTAACGCAACTGAAGTCGTAATATAAATAACCTAGCTACAGGAATGTATAACAACTCCGTTAACGTGCTCTTTATCTGCATAATTTAAAGCCTTTTCACAACCTTTATCGGGAAAAGATATAAAGCATGATGTGAATAATCCAATAAGAATGCAAAGAAACTCGATATTTATAGTTGCAATTAAAATACTTCGAAGGCGAGTCATCTTCAATGTTCGAAATCGGACCATTTAAAGAGTTCAGATCAAAAATGTAATGTTTTACTGATTTTTTTTAAATTACTTTATTCGAGAAAGCGGTGGAAGCATTCGGATGTCAAATTACGTTTTGAGTCGCAGAGCAAAATAAAATTAGTAATTATTTACTATAGAAATAATAAAGTAAATAATGAGTAATATATGTCTGTACAGATTCAACCCGGGTAATGGCAATACGTCGTTTACTATTTTGACATTACAATCAAGATAAGAAAGTTTAATATATTTACTACTACTACTACTAGGTACTAGCGAACCTGACAGACGTTGTCCTGCATGATATGCCACCTGTAAGGCTGATTTGTGAATCTAAACCATCCAGGGTGCCCAAAACAAACGCATACAAAAAAAAACATTCAAATCGGCCCAGCCGTTTGAGAGGAGTTCATACGTACACACGTACAGTAGAATTATATACGAGTACATAATACTGTATGAATGTTTTGTTACAATTACTTTAGTAATAGACGAATGTAACAAAATCAACTATTATTTTGCAATTTCACAATGCGTTTATGAACAAGGCATTGGCGTTAAATCGTTTCCACGTGATATAATTCGCTTTATAAAAATATTGGTTATATAATATAATAGTACCTATCTTCAAGCAAATCTTAAAATTACAAACTTTTTGAGTTAAATTTTCAAACAGAAAATTATCAAGATAATGAAGTGATCACATCCGGTTGTAAGAGTGTCATCCGAATTCCAAGTGCATCAGACCTAATTGAACATTACCGAGCCCAATTGATTAAAATTCCCCTATTGCAATATCTTTAGAAAAATAGATTAAAATTAGGCTTATCGTTTATAGCTAGCTATGCTATTGTATAATTGAAAGCATGTTATTCGTTATGTGTCTTAATAATAACCAAATTTATATTATTTTATATAAGCTTTTTGTAGTCGATATTTGCATACGCAAGAATCGGATTTGTGCTTCAAAGGGGCAACAACGGTCAGTAATATTTAAGTCTCAAGCTTGTACAACGCATTGGTTACAAGTATGTTAGAGTAACTCGTCTGCTTCGAAAAAAAACACGATTTATCCTTTAATATATCCAACATTATTTGTCTTAGCTATGGTGAGCTTAAATAAATTGAAAACCAGACGGGACTTACAGTTGGCCTACTATATACCGAGTGCAAACCTAGTGAACTTCAAGAATTTGTTCTCTTTGTACCTAGTACATATCCCATGTGCAACGGCGAAGGTCAAGGTTGTTTGCGATACCAAAGGCCAGAACCAGTACGTTGCACAGATCACCGTTAACAAATACATTGCGCCTACTGAATGCTATCTCAAACGCTATCATCATTTTTATATGTTCGCAGAGTGAATTCACAGTAGCGATATTGTGTATATTCTGTGTTAAATATTGTATACTTTAATATATTTTATTTTGTGTCGTCATTGTCGTAACGGGGTAGTCTGTAAGGATAATGTATGTATTTCTGTAAATAATAAAAAATAAATCAAGAAATATATATGATAAATGAACTATTGGCCCCTAAGGGACGTTGTCCCAGAGGAAGGTCTAAAATATTTCTACGGTACCACTGGGTATATTATGTAATAGGTACTTTAGTTTTGTATTATTTATATTTTCTGGAAAACTGTTTATAATTAAGTATAATAGCTTTCTTTGACACTTCTTTAAAAAAAATGGTTGTCTGTGAAGTCGGTTTACGGACGATAGTTTAACATGACAACGTCATAACAACATTGATGAAATGATTGCATTCTTAAATATTCGAATGGAAGAGAGATAAATTCGTTGTACAATGAGCGTAACGGGACAATGACTCATGCGTTTTCGTGCATGCAAACGGCGTTTATCGATTTATTAGACACGTCACGACAAAAACTCTACGAAAAATTGCGTTGTTCTTTCAGTGTCATATATATAGCCGTATAAAAATCCTCGCTGTATATGTGCATCTACCACAATTTCGAAGTTAGTCAGCAGTCGCCCACGCATCAATTTTTGTCTCTTGCTTAATGCTTTCTCTTCACTTTGGGTGATTGGCTCAGTGACATCTGTTTTGCCTATTTGATATTCAAAATAAATATTTAACAATATATTATTCAAACATTTCGGAACTTGAATAAAATTTCCGTCTCTGATTTTGTTCCCTTTGGAGTAGGCCGTGGCGTATGCTGCATAGGCGCTAATTAAAGATTTAAGTTGGCGCCTGGTAGATAGTACCGGTTACCCCAGAGCTGGGGCTTTCCTACGATGAATAAGTAAGCAATACAGCGAAAATGAAATGCTGTAAAGGGATCAAACTTTTTAATATTGTTTTTATTAAACTATATATCCATTTTTAATTATTATTAATATGTAGGTTAAGCGCATTGTAAATACTGTATATTTGTATGTTAGAAATAAAATTATTATTAATAATAATATATATTATTAAAAATATTCGTAATTAAAAAATATATATATTTCGGGTAAATTTGTATGTAATGTTTACGGCCGTATATCGGGCTTAATATCATATATTCCATGAGCTACATTTTCGTCCAATATTACATATATATATAACGTATAGAACGCACAAGAAATAAAGTTAATTACAAGTTAACCATTAAAAAGATCTATTGACACTAGTACTGAAACTTGTAATAAGTAATTTATTGCACGGTTAACTAAACTATTCGTCACTTTTCATCACAAAGTTAACACGTAAACTACGCCAGTCACTTTCCGAGCGGCTACTCGGAGGTGCGTATCTCTCTACGGGTCTCCGTAGGGTCTCTCTATGTCTTCTACCGCATTTATCACGGAGCTAGTCCAGAGGAGATGTGCGGATTAATACCTGAAGTTTCATCATCGGACGTCCAGGCTGATTACAAAATTCCTCCCGTATATCACAACTGAGAGTTCTTTGTCAAGCCACCATGTGGAACCAGTTGTCCGCTGAAGTATCTCCAAACCAATTTGACTTAGGGTCCGTCAAGAGCGTGCCAATTCTTAAAAGGTCGGGAATGCAAACGCGAGCCTTCTGGCTTTAAGAGTGTGATATCACTTAATATCAGATGAGCATCCTGCCTGTTTTCCCCCTGATATATAACAAACACAATTTGTCAGAAAGAAACGATAGACTACTGTTTAATTTTTAGGATTTTGCGGGATTCCAGTACCTCATTACATAACAAAATTATATAACCTAAGTCTCCTTAAATCCTCAGTTTCTTTTATTATAAGTGACAAGTACACGGTCCTCCCCAGCGTTACATAATATTGTCAATCATAATTGAACAGTGGTTACGACTGAGCTGTATCGTCTTTATTATTATATATAAAGCGGCAAATTCATTGATGTTATTCAACTAAATAAGCTACGAAAAGCTAATGTAAAGTACAGATTAAAATTCATAATTGACGTCAGAGGACAGATATCTCATTTAAGCGTTATGTCATAGATAAGTAACAATTCAACCTGATTTTGTGTACTTGTATTTAATCAGATAAAATGTTTTTTTTATGCGGTTGTATTATACTGGGCAGTGTTGGCCTAGTGGCTTCAGCGTGCGACTCTCATCCCTGAGGTCGTAGGTTCGATCCCCGGCTGTGCACCAATGGATTTTCTTTCTATGTGCGCATTTAACATTAGCTCCAACGGTGAACGAAAATATCGTGAGGAAACCGGCTTGCCTTAGACCCAAAAAATCGACGGTGTGTGTCAAGCACAGAAGTCTGATCACCTACTTGCTTATTCAATTCACAAACGATCATGAAACAGTTACAGACATCTGAGGCCCAGACCTAAAAGGTTGTAGCGCCATTGATTTATTTATAACTATACTGGGTAGAGTGCGTATCGTTATTGTTACGGATCAACGTCCCTTGGAGGCCAAAAGTCGATGGCGAGTGTTAGGTAGCCTTCCGGCTGATAATGTTGATTAGTCGGTAATGCACTCACGAGCCCTCTAGTATTGAGTGTCCATAGGCGGCGGTATCAGTAAACATGAGAGGAGCCGCCGGGGCGTTTGCCCCAGGTCAAAAAAGCAACACTACTGTCATATTACATTCTTATTTTAAAAAAAGTGATCACGAAACAGATTCATAAAATCTGAAGCCAAGGGTTGTGGCGATACTGGTTTAGAGTAAAAGTCCACCGTCTCACCAGAACCGTCCCTATACGCTTTTATTATATTCACTGAGACTGCCGAATGCACTTTAGTTTTTACAGATCGATAGTTTGGTGGTTCAATTTCTTTTATCTATGGCATGTAAATTCAGCGTGTTCTTAAAGATGTTTTTTATTTTATCATATCAAAAGAGATGTGGCAAAAAATACAAATTTAAGATAGTTACCTGCTTTTTTGTTATATACATATAGTGCAAACATTATAGTAATATGTAGATATACAAACAACACGCTATCAAAATTTCATTAATATGAATTTGCAAAGTTTTGCCCGCTTTCATGCTTCGAAGCTTGGTCAAGGTTCATACATATTTAATAAAATATGTTCTTTAGAATTTATATGGTACTGGAATGTATGAAACTACAAAATTTAGAACATGAAAAGGTTTGAAATATAAAATCACGCGCAAAAGCAGCGCTATAACCTTCCTGACCCCGAAATACTGTATCTGTTCGTTGATGACTTTTTTCTAATAGGCAAATAGGTGATCATCCTTCCGTATTTACACGGCGTTGACGTTTTCTCATGTATTCCTTCGCTGTACGAGCGAGTGTTAAAATATGCACAGACTATATATATATATAAACTATTCTAAATTTGACACAAAGTTTTTGCTGTCTTTGCACGAATTAGGCTGCTAGATAAACAGTTCTTCACAATTTTTTCTACCGTCTATTCAATTAGTAGCATGAGTTAATCAAAATTTCACTTTTAGATGAGTCGAATAAGTTATTTTGGAATGCAGACAAGTTTTTATTAAATTAACGTGTTGCAGTGTGACCCCATTTTAAACGTGCGTTTATTAGTTAACCTACTTTGGTCTTAATTCGTATCTCGCTAAAGTCCTAATTAGAATACATCGTCATTATGTAATTTGATAAATGTAATTAGCGAATGAAAAATATAGTTATTGCACATGTGTTCAAAGGATTACGACTTTTTTGTTATAAGTTAAGTAAGATAAACTACTGCTATTTAAAACTTCATATTTCAGCTGTAACCAAATAAGATTATTTATTTTTACTTGGTATAAACAAACTGATGGTCTAATTCTTCGCTTAGATCGCATTGCTGCCTTATAATATATACAATATGTTTATACATATAACTAAAGCAATATAATTTAATAAAATTTCAATAAATTTACTAGCGGACCCGACAGACCTTGCCCTGCATGATATTTCAAGCGATTAGGATATTAAACAAAGTATGAACGTACCGACTGCAGCGCCATCTGCCGGGCTGATTTGTGAAACTAAACCAACCAAGGTGCAAAAGTCGGTGCAAGGTTCCAAAAAAATAATTCAAATCCATCCAGTCGTTTAATCGGAGTTCAGTGACATACACACGTGAAATTTATGTACAAAGATAACTAACTATGAAACTACAAACCCATCAGTCTATAGTATATATTGGGGATATTACATAATAGGTTTTACTTTACACTACCTTACCTATGTTAACACATTACCTAACATAATAAAGTATTGTCAGATATTCCAATTTGCAGATGATACATGCCTAGTAGCTGCAGGGCCTAACATCCAAGAAGCAGAAACAAAGCTACAATCTGATTTCGATACATTGGCTAAATGGTCCCACGACGTAGGACTTGTACTAAATCCTAACAAAACAAAGTTCATGCATATCCGATCCAGTCACAATCTAAATTCACGTACACCCATCTTAATCTTACACAACCACACATGTGCACATTCTTATAACTTGTACCCCAATAGCTGCAACTGCAACGCCTTAGAATTAGTTCATAACCATAAGTACCTGGGGCTTACAATAGATGACCGAATGTCCTGGAAAATGCACATTAATTCTGTCTGTGATAGGCTAAGAGCGATACTTGCCAAATTCACTTTAATAAAAAATAAAATACCACTTAAAACTCTGCTACTATTATACAAAGCACTAGCCGAATCCATTATAACATATGGACTTACAAGTTATGGGAGAACATGCAAAACTTATCTAAATCAAATATTTGCAATACAAATACGTATTTTAAAAACAATTGCTCCCTTAAAATTAAAATCACAATATAAAGCGGACTACAGAAAGCTATTTGCATTTTTCAAAATTATACCTATACACGAGAAAGTACAACTAGGATTATTAAATGAAAACTACTTTACAGAAAATTACCTCAAAACAATTAAAACTCACTATCACTACTCAACACGTAGAAAATTAAAAAACGAATTTCTATTACCCAAATACAATAATTTATATGGGAAAAAAACATTAGATTACATTATTCCAAATTTAATAAACTCGATACCAGCTACACTTCTTACGAATATAACAAGAAACAATATTAAATTTAAATTAAAAAAATACTACATAAGTCAAACAATTATAAATTATGCATAACATAAATTATGCCATATACGTCATTAAAATATATGTATATATATATATATTCGAATATAGGAACTCATCCTGTATGTGAATGAGAATTCTCGACAAGAACAGGTTTCTTGCATCGGCTATCTATGCGCGTCAGTGTTTAGATGTGTTTATGACGTTTTACGTGCAATTTTAAATCGTTTGAATGGTTTGATTGTTATAAATTTACAGTTTATATGTCACTGGCCTTAGTATATATATATGTGTGTTAATGATTTAATTATGTTCGACGTCCTGGTGGATAGAAAAACTGTGCACAGTTTGTGTTTCCACCACATCAACTACCTTTATATTAAGAACACTTATACAACAATAAATAAATAAATAAATAAATAAGGTAGTTAAATTACTTTATTCAGCCAAATTAAATATTAACCAATTTTAAAACAACTAGGTACCAACAACAGAAAGGTTAATTTCAAAATTATAAAGTATTCCATAGAGCACCGTTAATTTCCCGCCAATTTGTTGACAGCCGGAAGTGATTATCTGTGCTTTTGTTTAGTGGAGGAAGTGATTTAGTGCACGTGCGAAATACGTAATTGCTAATTCGCAACCCGCAAACAATAAACGAATAAAAAAAGATCGTAATCGAATCACGTTTAAACTGCTTAGATTAAAAAATGTTCTACCTTTGTTTTTATTTTGACAAGAATAAGAACAAAAGAGGTGGGTACTATATCACTGAAGAAATATTGTATATAATCTGTGGAGTGTAAACCAAGTGGTACTGGGGTTCTATGTATCTGCAAATTATGTATTTCTGTTCTAAGTAGTAAACTCGACCACAGAAGAAATAGATCGCTATTCTGTGAGTAGGTAAGCTATTTATTAAGATTTAACAACATGCAATATATTAGTTCTATATCAAATTAGTATTTGTTTATTTATACCCACAAGTTTACAATTTTGATTTACTGGACAAAGAAATAAAGCGAAAAAGTCAAACAAAGAATGTGTAAGCGTAATCTATTTCAATGGCATTAAAAGGTTCGCTTCTTGTAATTCATAGTGTGTTTAAAATGTCAAACTAATTTAAATGACTTAACTAATAGAATACTATTTTTTACCTCTTGAATTGCCTTCTGAGAGAAGATTAAATAATACTCAAGCATACCGGAGACTAATCTATTATTCCTTAGATAAGTGGTCTTAATGTAAAATAAATGAGGTATCTCAATGATAACGTAATGATATAGTTTGTTATAGTTATGAATCTATATGCCTTTATAGAGACAATTTATTTGTCACTAGACAGGTGTTTGATCATAACAATATTAAGTTATTATTAATAATAATTTATTTGAAAGAATATGGTACAAAAATATATTGGTGGCACAATTGAAACTTCCCATATTCTCTCTCTCAACATATTAAGGCGTGTAAATTTGTCGTAAAAGGAATAGTATATAGAATTAGAAGAAAAGAAAACGAAAATTCGCTCATATAATTATTAATGGAATAACTTTTTTTTTCCGAAAGTGTAGTACATGGTACCTGCTTGACCAACATGTTCTAGCGGATATTTTAACCTTTTTATCGTTTTTTTCTTAAAAACATACCTACTCTACCTACTTACTAAACAAACTCATGCTAAAATCCTTATGAATTTACGTTACCTTCTTAATAGCATCTCATAAAAACAATATTTTACAGACAAAAAATGCAGGAGAAGAAGAAGCAGGACAAATAAGACTAGAAAAATCAATTTATTTAAAGTTAAAGGTGATTACTTAATTAAAATGTTTGCTACACATTCATTATATAAATGTTTAAAAAACTAATTGGGATTCTATAATAACCAAGACAGGCTCTATATAGTTCAAGATACTTACGTTGTAGGTACAGATACTAGAGGAATTGAAAGTCAGTTTAAGTGGCAATAAAAGACGCTGGTATTACTCATAAAAAAACTTTGTATAATACAACTTTATAGTACTGTACTTCAAGTTTGTTATACTGACTTTAGAGATAAGGAAGCTTTCGCTCGCGATTTCCTTAATCAATTAAACAAATTGTACTTACAATTTTATTTGTTACTTAACAAATAAAAATAAATCAGTGGCGCTACAAACTTTTCAGGTCTGGATTCAGATTTCTGTATCTGTTTCATGATAATTTGTCAATTTAATAGATAAGTCATCAGTCTCTTGTGCCATGCCGTCGACTTTTTGGTTCTAGTAGAGGAAAATAGAGTACAAAGTAAGTAGAGCGAATAAAAATACAAATAATGTCATTCTATCTATGATGTAGTTCCCGGCTCGTAAAGCAAGAGTTGTTAGATACGCTGACGTCAGAAGTTATAAATTCCACAACATAATGCAAGGGCGAAATATTATTATTATTTTATTCAACGTATAGTTTTTTACGTGAAAATAAACCGCTAATAAAAAATATATTATTTATTAAGGAACTAGTTACACAATCGTTTCAGGAAAACGATAGATTTGTCTCAGTACGCGATAAGGCTGACACTGAACTTTAAAGGAAATCGTCACGAATTAGGTGCGTCAACGCAGCTGATAACGCATTTTGACGTTGACTGTATCAGAAAATTGATTTGTGCCGAACATTGTTGTCGTTCGAAAACTCGTAACTCTCAATGAGTTATGACGAACATTTCTGGGTATATATCCTTTTTCTTCATAGACATTTGACTTTTTGCCAGTATCCTTTTGGCTAATGCTCTGATATAAGGAAATGCCTTTATTCATAGTTGGGTTTTAGAGGTGTACCTTTGACCACTAAAAGGGTATCAATACAGTATGAAATTTAATATGACTGTAGATGTGTCAAGTTTGTGCGTGACTGTACGTCGTGACAACTTTGAGAAGGTGTCAACGTTATGTCAATAATGTCAAGTATCGTATGGCCACCCAGACGAATGTCAATAGAGATATGTCGGGGTCAAATCTATGGTCTGTCCTGTGGTTGTTAAAAGTCTAAAAATATTTTAACAGACAAACTATTTTTAGTATATTTATATAATAATAGTGCATATTACATATTATATACTTTACATGTGATTATTTATTAAGGAACCCTTATGATTATTATTTTATTTATTAACACTTCGTTGCAGAAATATAAAACAATTGATATAATTAAATGAAATGGAGGACGACTGGCGGCCTCATCGCTATCGAGCAATCTCTTCCAGGCAACTGTGAGTGAAAGAAATCATTAAGTATATTTATAATTAATATAATTATTATTATTAATATTTAGACAAATCTTATACTTAAAAAGAAAAGTAAAAAAGTTAGGGATACTATCATGCTTTTATATTATTAGCTACTATTTATTATAAGGGACTGAAAAAGCCATAAGTATGAATAGTATTTTAACAAAAAAAAAATAGTTTTCTTAGTGACCAGGAATAATACAAATATTATTTAGGGAATTGAAAAAACTATAGTTGTAAGCTGTAGTATATTATGTAAGAAATCTATCTTCTCCTAAAGCAAGCCTCTCACATTATAAAATATACGTTTTTTATATACAAAAGACTATCGTCACGGTAATATTGTTCAATGGAAAGTGTCGAATTTCTGTGACCACACACAGAGTGTAACTGATATAGATGAATTCTAAATAGCTCGTTAAATAGTTGTAATCTACACCGTTGGATACAGAAGCAAATTGTTAAAATAAACTGATTTTCACTCAATCGATTTACGTAATGCATTTAACTTCAATATTGGAGTTACAAGTACGCGAAAATAGTTCCCAAAGTACTAAGTAACTATCGATCGATGAATCGATAGTCCATCTATTGTAAACCATCTTTGGGACGACCGATCGGTATATTTGTGTGAAAATGATACATACAAAAGCGTTACCTTTCTATAAAATATCTTAGAATTCGACAGATTGCATTTAGACATTTAACAATCTACATTATATTATACTAAAAAGATTCGTTGTAGAAAGCAAAATACAAGTGGAGCCCGCCAGTTTTTCGAAAATATAATGAAGATTTGTAATACAGTTATAGAATGTAACTGTCTAACCACAAACTCAATGCAATATAAGCTGTGGTTTGACGTGCAAATTACGATTTCATTATACAATATAATTTAATATCTAACTATTGTACTAGTAAACGAAGATGAAGCAACGTAGTAAAATTATATTGCTTCATTATAACCGAGTAAACGTTACGGCATTTCACATTATTATTTTATAAATGTTATCTACAAGAGATTAATATAGTATATATTACTTTAAGTATAAAAAATATTAGAAAAAGCCTGGGTTATTATAACGAACTATCAGTTCGCATCGCAGCTGAGAAATGGTGGTTCAAAAAATAACTTTTACTAATGTGCCCCATAACAGTTGGTGAAGAAATATATTGAGGAATAAAAGGCAGATTACCTACATACAAAAATTATCAGTAGAACGCATGCATGTGGGTCATAACGGGTTGTAGTTTTTTTGAAATGGAATCTCGCTGTTGGCCTTAAGGGCCTTTACAGCTCAGCTCAGGCTGTTTTGGCGAGCGTAGCTCGGCCTGAATTGGCGTTTATCCCGCGGCTAGCGCAAGGGCGTCTCCTGTGAGACTCGGACATCGGCTTGGGAGGGTTTTAGCGCCATTAGCTAGCGTATTTGTATGTCGCAGCCCACTAGCCTTTCAATTAACCGCCTAGCCGTTTAACTAAATGGTGCTGTTTAACTAGCGGCCTGAAAGATGTTCAGACAGTTGATCAGCTGGCCTCTTGACTGTTAATTTAAATTTAATTCCATTTTCTATCACTTTCGAACTCCAAACGAACCTCGTTAAACTGTCACTATGGATGGTGTCGGCAAACCACAACTTTGATGATGTTCATGAAAAACAACAAGTACCATGGAAGAGTGTAGTGACAATAATAATGTGAATTTGACCTAAACAATTTATATTCTGCTAAATAATGACTGTATCGTACGAATGGCCTAAGCATTAGCCAGCCAGTTTATTATACGTAGTAACAAACGCTACGGCTGAATATCATTCAGGCCGTTAGTTAAACGGCGCCGTATAGTTAAAAGGCTAGGCGGTTATTTGAAAGGCTAATAAAGCTAGTTGGCTGCGACATGTACATTCCTTTATTTATAAGTTTTTAGATGTACTGAGTTGTACAAAACACTGTACTGACTTTTAATTTTAGGTTTTGATAAGGAACGAGGTCTTGTGGAATATGTTGTGTCCTTTTTTAAACAGACAAGTAGAAAGCATGAGCTAATAAGTATTTAAAAGTAAACAGTACATCAAAATGGCTTCAAGTGTCGATGTCAACAATGAGTGTCAAGTGTCATCCCACGCGACAAATGACACCGCGTCGAATTGATGACTTGAAAAATAACATGCGATAACATAAGAAGTTTGATTCTGGTAACGATAATATATTATTTAGTACGCATATGAGAAAACTTAATTATGAATTAAACAGTTTTAGGCCTCAGATTTTTGTATATGTTTTATTATCATTTGTAAATCTAATAACCAAGTAGGTGATCCACCTGTGCTTGACACACGCCATCGAATTTCTGGGCCTAAGGCTAGCCGGTTTCCTCACGATGATTTCCTTCGCCGTTCGAGGGAATGTTAAACACGCACATATACAGAAAGTCCATTGGTGCACAGCCGGGATTGAACCTACGACCTCAAGGATGAGCTGCACGCTGAAGCCCCTAAGCCAACTTTGCTCAGTTACGTTAAGACTTAAACCTTCAATAAGTAAAATTTGTTCTTCTTTAAATATTTGATTATTTCGGGATATAAATATCACTTGAAGGCAACAATATATATAGGAATCACTACTCATTTGTATATTTTAATAGAAACCTCCGCTTTCCTATAAAAGTTTGCTTATATCATATTATTAAAACTAATACGTTAAACTGCGCGACAGAATCAGCCCGGCAGATGTTCGCCGCGGTTTATCAAGTTCTCCGAAGTTTTAACATAAGAATGTTCAGCGAAGACATCTTTATCTCTTATACATTTACACTGAGAGCATCACATTATTTTAGGTGATAATATTCATGTCATTTAGATAAAAAATAATAGCGATTGTATTTAGTAGTTTACAATCGTCGTCTTATTTGTATATTTTTGTACTAACCTAACCAATCTTTAATCATACATAAGAACACATTAAGCGGCTCACTCGTATGACTGTATGTATTGAAGTAACTTTTCAAAGAGTATAATAAAGTTAGCTTAGGTTAGGTTAGCAATATAAGCAATATAAGAACCGGATTATTTAGAGACCTCACTGGTATAGTCTTATATATGATTAGTTAAAGTTTTTAAGGTTAGAAATAGGTTGTCACCTTTTTTATATTCTTATACGACTCCCCTAACACGGAAAAGACTTTTTTACATACATGTTTGTACTTTTATTTGACTAGGAATATATTTCCTGAGATGCCGAACCAAGGTTGATGTCTTTATTAGCAAGACTCGTTGGATGTGAAAGCGAAGAGGTAATATCCTGTACTATAAAGTTAAATAAAAATATAATAAAGTTACTAACATTTACGTAATTTTAATTATACAATGTTATATTATCGGTTGCAGCATTCATTGTGCAAACACTGCTGCTCTGGGGAACAGAGTTGTACTGAACTAATAATCTTACGGTCTTATTAATAAACGTATAGCGAAGATATTTACGAGTCACATTCAGAATCTTACCCTAAGACTAGTTAAGTTAATATTCCGTCATATTATAAAAGCAATATTTACATAGCACTGTTTAATTAATTTTTATTTATTTATTCTATTTATGTCTGTGGCCGTAAAAAATCCTGTCAATGACCTAGTGTTTGTAATTATTTAATTTCAATACACAAATATACAGTATTTACAATTTTCTTAACCTACAACGTAATAATAATTATAATTAAAAAGTAATAAATATAAAATTTACACAAATTAAAAAAGTTTGGTCCCTGTTACAGACCAGGCATCATTTCCTCACTGTACTTATTCGTTGAGCGAGGCCAGCTATGATCTACTTAGTGACGTTAATATTGTTTACTTAGTATATTGTCAAATAACGATGTACATTGTCATCTTTCTTAGGGATTTCTTAAAGAGATAGTCGATAGTGTTTGAACTAAACATCTATGAGCAATTAAATCAGAACATTTTTGACACACGGAAATCGTATGTAGATTTTATTGTTTACTTAGTATATTGTCAAATAACGATGTACATTGTCATCTTTCTTAGGAATTTCTTAAAGAGATAGTCGATAGTGTTTGAACTAAACATCAAGATCTATGAGCAATTAAATCAGAACAATTTTGACACACGGAAATCGTATGTAGATTTACAGATTGAACAGTACTTATTCAGAAGATATATTCGGTAGTGGGCTAGCCAATTTTAAAGAAATTGTTAAATGTCTCTCGTACCTAATCCGCTATTTAGCTAAACAAAAAATTCTGGTATTTTTGTTCATTTTTATATGTGGTAAGCTTTAATAAATAAGTTAGTTTTTAATTATAATTATTATATGTTTTTGCATATGAAACTGGGCATGGATTTCAACTTTGAGACATACTTTTATAAATCGTTGAGCGTGGAATACCGCTCCGTAATGGTAAATGCATATAAAGTAATTCATCAACTCACCTAGTAACAAAATAGGAAGATCTATTAGGAGATTCCAAAGAAGATTCCGTCGTGCCTGCATTTCAACTGGAGCTGCTGGTTGTGTGACCGTCTGAAATGAAACAGTTGATTTAACATCATCAATTTCATAGATAGGGCTACATTATTTATATTATAGCATAGCCAATTATACAACTTTACTGAGGACTGCCTGAAATAAGCATTCAAAGCCGTTTTTCGTTTAAATCTTTCAAATTCCAGCCAGTATTTAGATTTTATTCTTAAAACACACTCATCTACTTGAACACATCTACACATAGAAGGATGGTCTGCAATTCGCTTCAGAAGTCACACAATGTTTAAAAAAAATATATATATACCAATGGCGCTCCCTTTTAGATCCTAGCCTCGGATTTCTGTATCGGTTCCATAATCATTTCGAATAGGCAAGTGGTAGGTGATCAATCTTTTGTGCCTCGCACACAACGTTGACTTTTTAGGTCTAAGGCATGCACGATGTTTTCCATCACCGTAAGAGCGAGAGTCTATTGGTATACAACCAGGTTCGAATCTACGACCCTAGGGATACGAGTCGCACGATGAAGCCACTTTTTTTTGTATGCGGTGAAAATGCGCTTGTGCAGGATGTCGAGCTTGACGCGGGGACTGTGGGGCTGGGTCTACCCGACCCCACCTACTAAAAACACCTCAGCCCTTAAGATGGGCCCTCGGGGTTCGCCAGGCATTCTACCCAAGGCGCTGAAGCCACTAGGCCAACACTGCTCAAAATATATCAACCTAATGGTTTCAGTTGGTTTCTTAATGTTTTTCTTTTTTAAACTCTTACATAGTTGTTTGCAGTGCGAATACGCTTTGCTATTTGAAGCGCAATAAAGCGTATCTAACGTTCGTTACGACTGCATTTAACACACATTGCGTAATAACAAACGAAACCCTAACTAAGACGAATATTATGGTACGATTTCTTCGAGGTTCGTGCTAAAATAGAAGGTATCTTCTCAACGTATGGAACAGGACTTGTTTGCCTTGAGGTAGGATATCGTCTAAGTTTAATACGTTCAGAAAGATTATCTTCTACGGAATATTTTACACAACAGCGTATTAAGTTATACGCTCAACAAAATGTAATTTCTATGTTTTTCCTATGAATAATATTAAATAAAATGTACTTATAGTATAACAAGTGTTAAAATTACGTGTACATTGTACTCAAATAAAAAGTTCATAACACTTTAAAAATGCATATTTTCCATGTTGTCTTATAACAATTCGTAATAAGATGAGTAAGATTACGCTTTTTTGTCTGTTCAATGTGACACAAAATTTAAAGATTAAATAGATCCACTTTGTATATACGATATTTAGAAAACATGTTCCGACTATAGGTAAGTGTTAATTAAAGCATGAACATCGCTATATAGCAAGAATTTAAGTTACAGTGCCATATGTTTAAAAGTTATATTATTATTTTTATAAATTTTTAATAATTATTACTATATATAAAAATATTATAAATGCTACACTTGTTAGGCTAACATTACTTAAGTTAACAAGTGTAGTATTTGGTTAATAATTAGAACCGTAAACAAAATGGAAGCAATAATCGCACACTTGAAGCCAAAACGAGCCCTTTAGTTTTTACCACACTCGTAAATTGCAATTTAACATTTTCGTTTCCGATAATCTCCAATAAAATAACATAATCAACTTAGATTTAAGAACTCTTTAATGAGTCAAGATAGTTTTTTGTCAATCCAGCCTCGCAACTCCACTACTCCTAATTTATGCAAGTTATGAGCTCATGTAGTAAACGATTAGGGCCCTATCCCAGCAGGTATTGCTGTGTCAGTGTCTCGGGGTGGACTGCGGTGCGAAATATATCGTGTAAGTTTGAAATCATGTTCTGTATACATTTTCGTCCTGAAATGTAATCAAAGTGTCAAAAATTGGCTATGTTTGGATTTTTTTTCTGTCGAGCGAAGTTATTTAAATAGTGTATCAATCTTTCAAAATGGATACATAAACTACTCAACTCCACCATATATATTTTTTCATTTGCCTTCTTCAAGAAACGATGACAAAAAATGGAAAGAAACGATGTACTTTTTTGTAGTTTGGCGATGGATAGGCCCTTAAAGCTATTTGACGCCCAGCTTCAAACAAAGTGGTTCATTTAACCTACGTATATTTGAACAACAAACGCCATCGAAATTAACTCCGGTTAAGTTTTTTTTTGTGTCGCAAGTCTTGTATACAGAGATATCCTTAATATATATTTATTGTACTTAATAAATAAGTAACCTTTTACTCTTACGAAGTTAAATCAGAAATATTGCATGACCATAAACGCATCGTATTTTATTACGTCCCCAACGCAGTTACTCTGCAATTGTGCAGCCATTACGTAATAGTTCTGATAGATAAACTGGCTTGTTCCTTTATACATCTATTATTCCTTGGCCTACTCAACAAAGCGCTATACAACAAACGTGGCCGCTACAGTCTAGCTTTCTGTGTTGAGTGGCTTAGAATGAATCAATCCCGGTACACTGTTGCACTCGGGCCTAAGCCAAGCGGCTTTTATAGTTAAATTATTATTACTGTAAATTATATATTAGCCACAAAAAAGTTACGACGAAAACCCATTCCAAAACCAACTCATTAAATTACATTTAGGGTAACTTACTCATAAATTACTCTGTAAAAGTACCCACACAGTAACTTACTTAAAAAATCGCCTTTGGGAAAGCTTAATCATTAAAATTAAATTTTGACCACGTGCTTTCTTTCTAGTGATTGATTAACTCATACCTTTATCCTTGTAACTAGGTGTGCCTGGAAGAGAGAGAGAGAGATCGCTTATTAGAGATAAGGCCCGCACTACGTAATGGTTTTTTTTTTGTATTGTGAGAAAGTGTAGATAAATTAATATTTTTTTTAAACAAAACACGGATACTAGTTTCTGCGCAGGATAGTGCACCCACTGAGCAACGTTCAACCCACAGACACAAAATATTTACCTTTCATTTACATAAGAATGCACCTGTGCTCTTGTCAAACATTGTATTAAATATTGGTTCAAGTGATAACTTTGTTTAAAGATATAATTTATAACGTCAATTTGAGCATATCAGTGAGAATATGTTGCATACGAATTCCGATTTTTTTATCATGAAAATTTGATATCAAGGCCCAGTCCTTCATTAACAAGTTTTTATAAGGCGTGTACCGATCAACATTGTTACAAACTATCTGAATTACAATAGGAGACAGTCAAAATTAAAAAAAAGAAAATTATTACAAATTATAAAACACAATAAGGTTTATGAGTAGTATTTATTTTGTATTCTCTTTATATTATATTATATTAATATGTCATTTTATTTTAATCAGATCGGGCGGGACTCTTAGCCCGTTGGGTTCAAGTGCACAGACGCTAATTAAAGATTCAAGTCCAGAGCTGCTGCATTCCCTCGCTTTATAAGTTTCGCAATACAGCTAGGAAGTGCTGCTTAAAGGTACTAACCAGGGACCAAATTTCTTAAATGTATATTAGTTTTTTTTAGTATGTATTCAATTTAAAATTAAATTATATATCAGAGAGTCATAAGGTCAAATCGATTCGTTAATGATGGCAAAAACAATAGCCATTGAAATGCCAATTTCAATCAAACGTTTACAAACCGAATAGAGGCAATCGAATTAATATTAACGACGAATGAAATCCGTTCTGGCGCTACCAGCACCACTTCAATCATTGTCAGTGAACAACTCGTTACTAGGGCTGTTACTTGGTACCAAGTGCGTACTTCAGTACTTGTTATAAATACTTTGATAAGAGGCTAAGCTGGTAAACGTTTAAGTGTTAAGGTAAGGCTATACTAAGTGGTGTGTATGGGGATTATAAAAATAGCTAAAGTTGATTCTAGATTTCAATAGGTCTAGGAATTGTAGAATAATAATCTTACGCTTTGAATTTTGAATTAAGCTGCACCGTGTAAATTTTATGCTATTTTTTATGATAATAATAATTTATAACTGTTTTAGCAGAGAACAAGAGTTTGGTACGAGCGGAATTGATAAGTATATTTTTTTTAATCTATCTCCTGTTTTGTGCAGAAGTAGGACTTTTATAATGGTATTAGTAAAAATAAGAAAGACCATTTAGAAATGTAATAATAACTTTAAAATACTTCGATGTTAAAATACTAGCTAGTATAAATACTCGTTAAACTTATTAAGTAACTACTGAACCGACATCTACCTGTTGTAACTGTACGATTTATGTTTTGTTGCAAAGGAAATGACATTTTGCAAGAATTTAACGCTATTAATTTCCCGGGCGCTTTTGCGATTAATTTTCCGATTAATAATCAGTTGCAGAAATAATTTCACAATCAATTTATTAAATAGGGTTACCACAGATTAAAATTAGGAAACATATCCATGCGTATACTATGTATTCAAATTAGCTTTACACATCCTTATCGTTAAATTCCCACCCTTATGCGTGTACTAAATTTCTAATCACCACTATTTGGCACATTCTATTTTAAGAGCCATCGATACAAAAGCGCCTAAGTGCGCAATTATTATACCGACACCCGCTGACAGTTTGACAGATAACCTAAAAAGGATTGAGATTTGCCGGCCATATTGGAAATAAGCAATTTGCTATTCGCGCCACGGTGCTGGCAGGACGTCTATGGATTGTATATATAGGGTCATTGTTTAAAGCCTATTTAGAGGTAACATCAAGCATTTGAAACCGTTAACCAACATAAATAGACACATTATCATACGAATCGACGATAAACGTAGTGTCAGGGCTTTTATGAGACAAAGTAAATTTCTAGGTGCTGACATGGGAATTTTAAAATGTCCAATTCGTGGGTAGGTGACAACAATTTGTTTGTAAATTGAGCATAAATAAACCCACGACATACCAGATATACTCGTTTTATTACACAATATTTTACATGGAAAATACATATATCAGCTTTCCAATCAACAATTATTATATAGTCGGAAATCGAACTCATTCAGATTTGCATTGGAATATGTATAAAGAAAAAAAAATCAATGGCGCTACAACCTTTTAAGTCTGGGCCCCTGATTCCAGTATCTGTTTCATATGTCAATAGGGGATCTGGCACAGGAGGTGCCTAACACACGCCGTCACTTTTTTTGTATAAGGCAAGCCGGTTTTCCGTCAACGTTCGAGATTGTGTTAAATGCGCATATTAAAAGGAAAAATATGGACGTTCCATTGGTGCACAGCCGGGCATCGAACCTACGACATCAAAGATGAGATTCGCGCGTTAAAGCCATTAGGACAACACTGCTCATTTTACATTTGAATATGTATATGTCGCAGTAAAGTATTTAAATCCGAGAGTTAATTGAATCTCTATACAGTTGATTAAATGTCGATATTCAATCAAGTCGCTAGCATTTTGATTTAAATAAAGCATCGTCGTAAACGTTTCACTATCTTTCTGACCGAAAGCCAGCATGTTGATTAACAATGTAAAACAAGACTTCGCCATCATTATTTCATTTGTTATTGTGTGGTGTGATCATGAAGAACTGAGAGCTTGGAAATTCCGTGTTTTGCTTTAATGTTTTGGTTAGGTTAGGTTATGGAAACTCTTACGTTTAGGAAACTCGTTAAACGTTTCGTTCATTCACTTGTCTGACGGAACTTTAGAGACTTGACTGCATATCGATTTTTAATTAACTGTCTAGAGATTCTATTAACTTACTTTACTGCGACATACACACTTTAAAATAATAATAATTTGGGAATACAGTTATAATGTTCGATATTAGTTTACTTGGCTTCAGCTTGAGAGACTACTAATACTGTGATACAAATAAAAAAATATTGTAATGAAATATATCACTTAATATCAGTTAAACTGTCAGTAGTTAATTATTAGATCATACTACGTCAAAATTATAACTAATGATCGTTTGAACTCATCTTATTCTCTGTAAACATGTGTTCGCGATAAGATTGTAAGAGTTACGAGTGTTAATTTCTTCGACTTGGCCTGGATGTTTACTTTATAAAAAATATTTCACTCTAAACAGAATATAAGTATATGAAGTAGATTAAATGGCTTAAATACTATATAAATAAAAATGAATCACAAAATATATTGCTACGGGCAAAAGTCGAAGACAGAGTCTAATTCTTTTTTTAAATTTATTCCTTCACCTCTGAGTAAGGTTTTTATAGAGAAAACTATTAAGTGTTATTTAGTACCTAGGTTTTTGTTCTGGAAAACAAACGGTCTCGGTAGCATAGCAAAATTTTTAATACGTGGGTTGGTTGGTTAATACGTAGCCACTTATAAGGTAATTCATAATAGGATATCTATCAGTACGGCAGCAGTATTAACAGCTTTTCTACTTCCACCTGACACTATTTCGTCTTTTTAGATTTTTTTCGTCTTACATTCTTGCCTCTTAAATGTCGTCTACATTACGTCCGGAAGGTAACAAATAAATAAACGGTATCTAACAACGTGACAGCTTTCGGCTCCTAACGAAAGGCTATTTCTATTAACTGTCATATTAATTTCTTACACAGTTTTCTCTAGAGGATTTACTTTACGCTCCACTTGGTCCAACTTTCTTGTTGAGCAAAAAGGCTGGTCGAGTGATGAAATAATCATTTCGTATGGCGTTTGACCAGTTTTTATTTCATAGAAACACGATTTAGGGTTATTCGACATTATGCCGTGTATATTCATGAATCTCAAATATGCGTCTTAAATTACTTCATTTGAACATATGTTTAAGGAGAGTTTTGGATCTAAATTGCACGAGGCATTACTTCTACTTAGAGAGCCGGGAACCTATACTACCTTAGAGTATGGAGGAGTAAGGCGGTATTTCTTTTTAGATTTTAATATCATTAAACTAGTGCTAATGTATGTGCCTAAATTAATAAAACATATTTTAGTCCGTGTCAATACTAAAAATTTATCGGGATCTAATCCATTCATAAGTTTATTTACAGATTTTCCTTTGACAAAGGTCTCTTCTATTATTTTCAAATCTTGGCGTTATCTAGAGGTTCGAACCAACATTGGATCTGCTACGTTTTTTCTCCCATTTTACCTGCCTGCCTTTCTTTCATTTGCCACTTCGTAGGCGTGGTACCTACGTTTACGATTTTGTTCTATTTTCCCTTTTCTTTTATCATTCATTCTCATTAAGACATACAAAATACACTACAGTAGTAGCATCATTATTTTAAAATTGGAACACAGCAAGGAAATCTATGTCATATGCAGTTACCTACATAGTTGGAAGTACGGAGAATGCATGCCCTGCATGTGATGACTGTAGCTGTTTCTATCGTAGTTTCACTATGTTAAGTGAAATTCCTTCGTCATTTAAATATAAAATGTTTTATACAATGTATCACTGTAGCTTGGTGTTCCCGAAATTTGAGTTTTGCTTGTTATTCGATTTCGTTAAGAAAAGGCTTGCAGACATAGAAGTGACCTTATCGTGAAGGTATAATTTTGTTGTTTATAAAAAACAGTGGATTTATATTTCTTACGGATTCCTTTTTTTCTAAGATGCAAGTAGGTGATTAGTCTTCTGTGCTCCACACTCGCCTAGATTTTTTGGATCTACAGTAGGTATACCGGTTTACTAAATGGGCGTACGCTTAAGCCACTAGAACAACACCACTTTAACTTTATATATGAGACAGGCGCACAATCACACTTATACTTTATCTTTAACATGAAGGCTTTTGTGCTAATGTATGTGCCTAAATTAATAAAACATAGTTTAGTCCCTGTATATCTTTTATTTATACCTGTACCTGTATATCTATTTAAATAAAATAAGACAATTTAATATATTATTGGAACTTCGTATCACCTATATATATATTTCTGTCAAAATCTAATACAACATTTTTAAAACAGACCAAAGACATCGAACCTCATACTACAGCTATGAAACACAATTTCACAATAAGTATATATAACAACTCACGAACAATAATTATTATTTATGTTTCCCACTGTTTGAACCTTTCCTGACCTTCCACAAATATTTAAAGATCATAATTAGTCAAATCGTTCCAGCCATTCACGCGTTTTAGGGAAACAAAGAGAACGCAATTTAACTTATAGAGACAAGCAAGAGGTGCACAATCACACAGGTCCATTTTACTGTTCGAATTATAAAAACGCCAATCCTAAGAACTAATAAAACTTGCATATAGCAATTTCGTAGCGCCCTGCGCCATTAGCTCATATTACATTTACTATGAAACTCTGTTTTAAATTACCTTGAACTTTCACGATGCTACACGAGTCACCGAATAATATGCAAATGGTAGATGTGTGTCATGTTTTGAAAACTATGGTCATCACACGATCATATTTCAAAATATTTTTGAGAATGTTTACTGGTGAGTTCTGAATTCATCGAATCGACAAAGGACAATGCTGTGAAAGACAATATAGTTTTTAAACGCTTCGATGTACATTTGTACTTCAAACATTTAAATATCAGTTGATCATTTTATAAACAAACATTGTAACTCACTACGTTCAGTAGTTAGTATCCCGTTCGTTTCCATGGTTACGACGTAAGACGTTCTATATAAAAATAACGGTAACCAAGCGTTAGTTCTAGGTATATCTGATTTCAGAAGGCCTGCTCCGTATCATACATTTCACAAATAGTATATATTTGACTCTCAAAGTAATTTGCATTAACTAAAGAAGTATATTCATGACATGTCCACTCTTCCAGTTTTTTGAAGTTGGTTTATTTTAGTTTCGTGCGACAAAAAATACCTAACAGTTATAAACCTTTCGTTACGTAATGTGGCTTTCAGGATGTGAGTTGTTAACGTATTATGTATATATGAATTGGTGAAATTCTCATATATTTAGTACAACACGAATTATTCATTGCAGAAGTAAAAGCAGTATTGGCCTAGTGGCTTCAGCGTGCAACTCGTGCGGTAGTAGGTTCGATCCCAGGCAGTTCACCAATAGAGTTTATTCTGTGTGCATTTATCATTCGCTCGAACAGTAAAGGAAAACATCGTGAGGTAACCAGCTTGCCTTAGACTAAAACGAAGGCGTGTGTGAGGCTGATCACCTACTAGATCAATGATCACGAAACGGAAATCTGAAGCCCAGACGTAAAAAGGTTGTATCGCCACTGATTTATGAATTATTTATATTTCTTTACACTACATAGTGAACGTCAAATAACATTTAATCAAAACCTAACTTCAAAATGATAGGCTTTAGTAATATTACATAGGAGTGGAAAGTAACGATACAATAGACATTAACAATAATTTTTCCGGTGTTCCATCAATGTACATTATTATCTATTAACTTTCTAGTGAAATCACTTTTATATGAACAACATTAATCCGTAATCTTTTATGAAATGAATGAATTTATTTGGCGAAATTTTATTGTGTTTTTATAGATCTTTTCAGTATATCAAAATTGCTTTACACATACACGACTAACATTTAACCTTAATTTTTTTACAAAAGTGTCACAGGGTAATAAAAATATACAAAATTAATAAAAAGAAAATTTAAACAAATTTAAACATTTGGTCCCTGTGGCAATGTACCTTTAACGCGGGTAGCGTATTGATACTTCCATTGTATTGATACTTAACAGTTGAGTGATGAAAGCACCAGGGGTCACCATTATTCTCTACCAGACTTTTCGGAGTATATAGTGTTATCTTAACACCGTGGGATGACTTTAAAATATCTTAAAATCACTCAAATTTTGTAACTAAGCTAGGACTGCTTTCCTCGACTTCTGCTAACGTATGCTGGTAAATATATAGAACCACAGAAAACTAATTGAGCAGTTGAATAAACAAGGTTAACAAGGCGTGACAGATCGACACTTATGAATAATACCTGATTAACCTACATAACTAAGATATAACACGCTCAAACATATCACTAAGCCTACGAAATATGTGGTGTAGGTGGCTTGCTTTACTACGTTTACTCATTTTTTATCAAAACAAAAACAATATAAATGCAATAAAGTAAGTGATATATAGCTTGATAACATTTTAAACGTTGTAACTTGTAAAAGTTGTAAATGCTGAACCTAAAAGCTCAAGGAAAGTTTCTCATCGCTCAGCTCTGCATAAATAGGAATACAACTTAAACCCAATGTCTAGTCCGCCTAATTACAGGAAAATCGATCTCATCCAAAATACACAACCGCGTATGTGGACTTTGGACATTGTCCTATACACGGACAGTATACACTGCAATCTAACAGCTTTGGAATATACGTAACTTTGGGATATGTGTAGTGTGCGTAAATCGCGTATGATTAGGAAAATATCTTTAAAGGTCTGCGCCTCTAATAATAAGCCACACAATTTCTATATGACATGGCTTATAGACTAAAACGTGTTATATTATAAGGAATTTTAAATTTACCCCTTATTCTAGATGACTACTTACTGAGTCCGTACACATCCTTATTAGCGGTGTATGCGTATGAAGTAAACCGCATATGAAATTAAAGTTATAGATTAGTAATTGAATTTGTCGTTATGATTGTACATATTAATCATTTGTACAGTTTAATCACACACACAATTCTAGCAGACGCGCTGATACACGATGCTCATCGTATCATATTACATCTCTTAAGTTTATTATATTAATTGTTCACTTAGGTTATTTGTAATTTATTTTCTATGTAGTCTTTTGTGTACCAGTGTATAATCTTTATTTAGTGTAATTAGTGTAATAAAACATGATAGTCGGTCTTTGGCCAATAGCATTCACCTTTAAACTCTAGGTTATTTACGACGCCTCTTTGAAGTCGCCCCACATGTTCGGAATATATTTATTGATTATTCAACAATTAATATTATGTTCGCTTTGTTTATGATCTCATTTATAATTTATGAGCCTTAACGAATCTATGTAATGTATATCTTCACTTCTTGATTGTAACTTATCTCTGTTTATAAGTATAAGTTCACAAGCAATTAAATCATGGACATAATTGACAAGACTAACTAATAAAAAAGCACTATTTTATTAATAAAGTTTTTTACCTACAAAATCTTTTTTTATCCCTTAAGTATTGGACCGGCTTTGATATGGGATCTGTGGACATAGCCCCTTTTCAGCTCCCTCAGACAAGTACTAAAGCTAGCGTGGTCGCAGAGCAGCCGAAAAATAATAAACGACTCAAATACAAATCTTGAACTTTGAATTTTTTCCCTTTGGAGAAGATTTATGTTGGCACCTGGTACATATTATCGGCGACTCCATAGCTGGTGCATTTCTCGCAAGTATAGCAATACAACGGGGAAGTCTGTCAGCATTGCCACACACTGCCACAGGGACCAAATTTTTTAAATTAGTTAAAATTTTCTATTTATCGATTTTTCATTATATAATTTTGAGATGGTCACATCGGCACTTACAGGTCTACAATTAAAACTCGTTGTCTCGTCCTTCGCGCATATAACCCGAATGGTTTGAGTCGATCCCTGGCGAAACAAAGAGCCCAACCCATAATGAGGAATCAAGCTACTGTTATGACTACAAATCATAACTACGTCGTATCTCAACAAATGCACGTTGTACTAAACAAAAGCTTACTAGGTGAAAGTGGAACTGTGTCCGGGATTAGTAGTATTATGTGCTTAGAGTCCATAGAAATAAACTAAACCAGTCACAATATCGGATCACCTTAGAATACAATAGCTGGCTTAACCTCATTGCAATCAACAAGTCGGTTTGACCGTTCGGAATGTTTTATTATTACAGATCGGATAAAAATAATTTAGCTCCTGTCACAAGTTATGTCTCTGTATTGCTAACATTATAGCCATATTTTTTAGTATAAGTTATATTGTAAGTAGTTAAATAAATGTTATTTGTCTTTGTAAAGTTAGCTCGTAATGTTAACTCTTTAGTTAACTGACACCGGATTTAACAGAATTTCGATTTAATAGTATCTATTTTTTACAATAAAAAATGTTGTGTATTTATTGCGAATTATTAAGGCATCGGTTAAGACAATAATTTCAATTCATGTCATTTTCGGATCTATACTAAAACCGGATAGAAAAAAATTAAAATGAAAGTTACGACACGATTTAAGCCAATAAAATCTTAAAATAGTTAAAATTGGCGCTGTAAATAATATAAATTATTGCCGACACCTGTCCAATTTCCTTCGCATCTTCCTAATGCTTGTCTAGTTAGCAATTAACCTCCTTTTGTCGACACAATAGATAACGATAATCAACAGTTTTTCACCAAAGACTAATGGTGGTCAATTTCCACCTGACTCCGCCTGTCCATTTGTTAGAGATAACACGACATGCTTTCTACTTTCCCAAGTGAATAACTTATCTACCTGTTGACAAGCCCTCTGCAGGTTTTATTTAGCACTAGCCGTATGTGTAAAAGATGATGATCACCTTTAAACATTTATACCAAATCAAAAATAGCCGTTCAAAGGGCATTTAAAAAAAATCTGTTGGCTAAAACAATATTTGGTAATTTTTTTTGGAAAGTTCACAAAAGAGAGTACATGTAAAGGACATGAATTACAATCTAGTCTATACAATAATTATGTCTAATAAGAATTATTATGTTGACTTAATTTTCTCCAATACTAGTATATTAACAGTCTTAGCGTTCTATAATGTAGTAGATAATGATTTGAAATTATTGGAGGTTTTATATAAATAGTAGTAAACATACGAATTATAGAGTGTTGGTCTAGTGGCTTCGGTCGGCTAGGTCGTAGATTCGATAGCTGGCTGTAGACCAATAAACTTTCTGCCTTTGCACACCATTTAACATTCACTCAAACGTTGAAGGAAAACAACGTGAGGAAACCGGCTCGCCTTAGCTCCAAAAAGTCGACGGCGTGTGTCAGGCACAGGAGGCTGATCACCTACTTGCCCATTAGATTGAGAAATGACAAAAATGTGAGGCTTAGACCTACAGATTTATTTTAAACAATTTATAGAATGTAATTTACCAAGAAACATTCCAAAATCAATACCCTTTTAAAATTACTTAGCTGTGTAGTCTATTAATAAACAAACGAATAAAAATATATGAGATACTAAGTTAATAATTTGTTGTGAGATAATAAAAAGTTATAGACATTTTATGATAATTCAATTACTATATATATTTCCTTTCGGCGCCAGTTATAGTACTTTCACTTTTACTATTTTAGATTGAATTTATATTAGTTTTATCTTTATTATTTTAAACTGTCAGTGCGATAACTGAGGTTTTAGGAGGTTAAGATAACTTTAAAATTTAATCCACACAGTGATAAATTAATGTAATTATTGTTATATTAATATCTTTGATATTTTTAATAAAGCAAAGGTCTTAAAAAATGATATACAAAATAATTTATTAATTAAATTTTTTGTACCACAAAGAACGGTTCGGTGGCCGTCGATACACAATCTTATACAAGAATAATAAGTCCTGAGTACCTCGTTACAATATCTTCTTACCAGGAAGAAAGGCACACAATATTATCAGCCGCAAAGATTTGGAGAAATTCTATTATTTCGGGAACAAAGAGAGGTTAGACTGATGCTATTACCTTGTCTCACGATAGTTCTCAAAAACACATTAAACATTCACTATAAAATTCTAACTAGTGGACGTAACTATTATCAATTATAATTAGCAAAAAGTATATATCAAAATAAAATTGTGTCTAACGTAACCCGAGTAAAACTCAACAATGACTCAACTAATAAATGTGACGATCGGCCGAGAAAAAATATAATAAATACCCTCATCAAACATGATTAAATTGAAATTATGTATTTCGAACATTTTTTGTAAATTGAAAAATGTAAATTTTATAAAAGCGGTTGGCTACCTAAATAAATATAAGTAAATAATAAATTTAAAAAAAATCAAAGATTATATAGAAGGTAAATATAATCATAGTTACTAACAAGTCCACGATTTCAAAGTGAGAGAAATAAGACTGGCCTGACTGATATTCTGAGCCGAGCTGAAAGCGTCTGAAAATTTCAGTATTCAAAAATTCTTATTAATAGACAATTTTCGCGCCTACCCTCAAAGAATGCTGTGGTCATGGCCAAACAAGGTTTGACATGAGGACTTGCTCACAAACAATCCCCTTAAACTTTATAATGTTTAGCATATATTATCATAGCTTTTGTGACCCTCTGAGACATGTCCCCGTCCGTATAAGCTGATTCCGGGCACCTTCCAGGAATATAACTAGACAAGTTTCGATACTGTTACTGTATGTCTTAAAATACATATAGTCCTAATATCAGTACAGGAAGTCCATTGAAGTGATTAATGATAGGAGATGAGGTGTTAATCGCCTTTACAACTTAATTAATGGCTAATATATGTGAGAAATTATCCTGAATCGCAATATCTAAATTAATATTAGGACCGTTGTATACTGTGGTTTTACGTTGTTGTTTGGCAGTTTCACTATCAGGAAATTCACTTGAGATTACAGAAGTCTGATTATATTACCCTTTAAAATAAATAATCTTTTAACTTTTGATTTTTTTGAATTACAATTTTTTGTTGAAACTGTTTACAGTGCACGAGTGAGCGTGTGTGTGAATGTGAGTGAAAGAGTATATGTGCATGAGTGTGTATTAGCGAGTGAGTGAGTAATGTGTAACTACATGTTACGGCTGCGTAAAATGTGTTCATAAGTCAGTTTTTTTTGATTGTGGACGGTGAGCGGGTATATATTAAATAGTGCAAAAATAATGCGTTCGTAAATCTTCACCAATGTTATTTATTTCTTTCTAATTGAGTTGAAAATATATCCATTTCAATTCGTATTGTATTATTGTATACTGAAAGAATAGAAATAAATAAATAATATAATATATAAATCTGGTATTTCATACATTGTGAAGGTTTCCTTAACCGCTATACATTAGAAACCATGTAATCTATTGAACAGGTTTTACCGTAACTAATGCATCGCCTGCAATTCTGTTTGTGCATTCATTAAACATTTAGATAAGTTATTGCCAGCGGTCAAATATATTTTAATGAAAATTATAACTTTAGTAATATTACTATTATATACTTTTATATATGTTAATGTTTAAAAAGATGCTGCCAGGTAAAGGTACACTGCCATAGGGACCAAACTTGTGAAATTCGTTTTAATTTTCTATTATCAAATTTTAATTATTATTATTACTTTGCAAATAAACAGTGGCGCTACAACTTTTTAGATCTGGGGTTCGGATTTGTGTATCTGTTTCGTGATTATTTGATTTCTTCTAATAAGCAAGTAGTTGATCAACCTTCTAAGCCTGACACACGCCATCGGCTTTGTTAAGTTTAAAGCATGCTGGTTTACTCACCATGTCTCTCACCTTACAAGCGAGTGTTAAATACGCACATAGATTACGACTTGAAGGTATGTTGGTGCACACCTGTGACCTTTGACTACAACTGCTTATTGTGATACTAATAAGTTATTGAGATTATCTATGTTACATAATTAGTAAAAATTCAAACATATTTATACTTACAAAAGCATTACTAACACATTTAATATGATTAAATTGTATTGAATGCAAACTTACGCGAGCTAGTTATGTATATAAGTTTATCACGCCTGACAAACGCATCTTTTTTAATAGTGGCCGAGACTTTTAAAGAATTCTTTTACCAATATAGCTAGATGATCAGCCTTCTGTGCCTGACGCACACCTTCGACTTTTTGGGTGTAAGGCAAGCCGGTATCCTCACGATGTTTTCCTTCACCGTTCGAGCGAATTTTAAATGCTCACATAGAAAGAAAGTCCATTGGTGCACAGCCGGGGATTGAACCTAAAACCTCAGGGACGAGAGTTGCATGCTGGAGTCACCAGACCAAAACTGCTCTTAAAAACAACGAAATACGCTGATAATTTATCATGTGTATATTCCTTATACACATTGTAATATTAGTGTAAATACTTCGACCTTTTAAAACAGCATATAATGGAATGTATTGGTGGTAAATCTTGTTAATATTAAACAAAAATATTACAAGCCCTATATTTTTCATGAAAAACAATTCTCATTTTGCCGTGTATCAAGGATCGGGATGCCATGTCCGTTAATCACTAAGACAGAGTTTAAGAAACTATTCAATAAATCCAAGCACGCAGACTGTGAGAATGTGCATTTAATGTAGATTTATCACCAAGATTTTCAGTGAGATTAAAATAATTTATTATTATAACACTGCAAGACTATGGAGACCTCCTGATAATAAAGAGCTGGTCCTGCGTGTTTCGCTATCTTTTGCATCGTCTGTTAGATTTATTAGAGCAAGTTTTTGATTACGTTATGTATATTATTACAAATTCTAAGTATTTCCGAACCAAGTTCAAGAAATGAACGTACCAATTTTTAAAATTCCGGCAATGCACCCGCTGATATCAGAAGTATTGTTATCACTATATAAGTATATGTATACCATGGGCGGTGTTATCACTTAACATCAGGTGAGCCTCCTGCCCGTTTGCCCACTGTTCTATAAAAAAGGTAGCATTTTGTACGGCTTACCAGCCAGTGTGACATGTGTATTTCAATTTATATTTATTAATTGTCTAGAGGATCTGTATAGTAAATGTGTATGTATAAGTAAGTTGAAACTAAATATATAAGAGGGAGGGTGGATTTGCCCTAACACACAAGTAGTGAATATATAGAAATTACGCGCTGTCTGTACTAAGAGACCTAAGGTAATAGACGGAGCCCTATGGGTAGGATCAGAGGTGGTGGGAGTTTTTCAAAGCAGGCACGATAATTAAGGGCTTGAAGGAGTCTTCGCTACTTTGAGAGGAAGCGCATAAATGAATGCCAATGATTTGTTTGCAGGAAAAGGCCTTGAAAATAGGGATTTAGCTTTTATTGATTAAAAGTTAAAATCGATTTACCTACTGGAAATAAAATTTAAGTATTTAAATGTCAACTTAATCTGGATATGATTAGTTTAATTACTAATTCATTTATTAATAAAAAGTAAAGTATAGAAAAATGAATTTTCTGTCCCAGTATATTTACGCTGTAATGAAAAGTGACAAACAATTATTATTTTAAAACGACGCAATGATACTGAATTATATTCTACGAGTGAAATTTTCACTTTTTTGTAAATTGTTACGCCAGTTCACAGATTGTATATCTCTATAATATAGGTTGATCTAACATTGAAACCGTCAATTCAAACTAAAAATTAAAAAAATTAAGGGTGACCATGATCATGACTGTTCCTTGACAGTTAAGAAAGTCAATTAACCTTCCACAAACAACTATGGTTGACCCTAAGTAGACGGCGCCCAGTTCAAATAATAATTTAGTATTTCCTGTCATAAGTGATGTTATAAATTCTTCAATTGAGGAATTTAAACCAGAATACGATATTTCTTGAGAAAGTATTTGTACAGAAGAAAACTGCCCTTTTGTGTTATGCGTTTATTTTCTTAATTAACGTTTTCCTTATAAAGAATTGAGAGCAGTGTTGGCCTAGTGGCTTCACCGTGTGACTCTCATCCCTGAGGTCGATCCCCGGCTGTGCACCAATGGACTTTATTTCTATATACGCATTTAACATTCGCTCGAACGGCGAAGGAGAACATCGTGAGGAAACCGGCTTGCCTTACACCCAAAAATCCGAGGGCGTGCGTCAGGCACAGAAAACTGATCACCTACTTACCTATTAGATTAACAAATCATCAGGTAACATACAGAAATCTAAGACCTAAAAAAGTTGTAGCGTTATTTTTTTTAAAATAAATTATTGATCTCATAGCAATTACAATCAAATCT
Organism: Pieris brassicae; assembly: GCF_905147105.1. Classification (NCBI taxonomy): domain Eukaryota; kingdom Metazoa; phylum Arthropoda; class Insecta; order Lepidoptera; family Pieridae; genus Pieris; species Pieris brassicae. The sequence continues at coordinate 15,915,375 of NC_059674.1, forward strand.
GTCAACATTGCATTATTGGTTGAGGGTAGGTAATAAAAGATGTGAACGTTGATTGCCGTGTTATTGACGTTCTGGGTTATAAACTGAAATAATGTTAAATTAAGAATTATTAAAAATGCATGTGGAAATTCTGTAAGGGATAAGTTTTCTCTTTCTACTAGGGTTTAATTTTGAATTCTTGAAGTCGTTTTAAAACTTTTTTTTAGCTTCGGAAAACGTTTCAAAAAAGTATAAAGTTACCACATAAAAAGGCTATGTCCTCTCATCTTTATTTATTTAAGTTATCCTTTAGTATCATTTAATTGTATTCATTTTATCCAATAGTCTACAACTATTATAATATCGGTAATAATATAACTATTTAAAATTATGTAAAATAATTATAAGTTTATAATAATACATAGCTTCAATCCGGTTGAAAAGTGTTTTCTTGAAATGTGTAAAAGTTATGTTAATAAAAGACAACACTAGTTGTAGACTACTTATATCTTGTTATTACTATTTATTATACTATTTATTTTTATTTTAAATAATAACCCATATTTTTTCTATGGAACAGAAGGCAAAGGCTCATCTGATGTTAAGTGATACCGTCGTCCATGGACAGTCAATGCCAGAGAGCTCGCGCGTGCGTTGCCGGCCTAAATACGCGGTTCAGTAATACTTCAGTAGCAGCTGGTTCCACATATGGACACTTTCTACGAACCTATTAATTGTAGCTCTTTATAAACTATGGTTTTATGTATATTGTAGATGGTGTAAGAGGACTGTTATTTTACATACAATATTTACACATATTTTCAAACGCTTTGTATTTGTCTGTATAGAGTCTGTAGATTAGTCTAGTTTGTTTGACTGCCTACTATGTAATAATGAATACCTTCTTATTGTAGCTAATCCTACTAAATGTGCAGAGGAAACCATGTGGGCCTTTTTCTTTTAATATTTATCCAATGATAACGGTCAGTAAATCCAATGTGAATGAACGAGGTAGTGGCCGATTGATTGACAGTTACATAATGTATATATTCATCGACACTTTTTATACAATTTCATTTAGACTGGTTTTAAACGTTTCCGACTACAAGTAATTAGTATTTTTATATTTCTATTTATCCATTTTTAATTATTATTACTATGTAAGTTTATAATATAGTATATCTGAGTATTGGAAATAAATGAAGCGTTTTCTTGTTAATTTGAACAGAAATATAACTTTTATATAGTAGCAGTACAAGAACATTTTAAGAGATTGAGAACTGAAAAAATTATTCGCCAGATTGGCTGTTTTCGTATTATTAATTCTAACCTAAAAAAATCTAACCTAATCAGAGATAATATTTAAAATATTTTATTACAGAAATATTTTAAATAAAATAAAAATACTGCTAACATAAATTAATATAGTTTAATTTTTATATTATAATGAATACAACTTAAAATAGTTGTCTAAAATATATGTTTTCTACAGTACATTTGCACATACAGATACCGGCAAACTTATTGAGCGTTAAACAAGGGAGTGGGGGAAAGTTTGAGCATCATACACAGTGCAGGACACAAACGTCAACTGATTTACTAATCACGCGATCGACACGTTACTCCCCCGCCGTCGCGCACCACCTCCCGCCGCAAGTGATACCTACAAATCGCTTCTGCGCAGGCAAGGTTGTTCAAGATGTTTGCCGGTATCTGTATCTATACCCATATTTCGATATGTATTAAAGAAATGAAGGCTCAGTCGTTTCTACTATAATATTATATCACCTATCACTAATCACTTCGCAGTTCATTGATCATTGAGACACAGTAACGAATGTTATCAAAAACGTTCCGTTTCCGTCATGCATCTTTTATCGAAAGTTATTTCCCAATGCTATTAGTTAGATTATCAATAAAACACTTCTTCAAGATATGAATAGAAATGGTTATTAATAATAAGATACCTTATCGTGTCCCGTTAAGCACTGGATAAGTTTAGTTAAATCTTTTAGAGAATTTAATACGGGTTAGTATCGATGTCCGCAAAAACTCGAATAAGACGCTTTAGTAAATTTATGATAATCCGAATAAAATAATATAACTGGAATGTAAATTAAATAAATAAACAAGAATGAAAAACACTTACGTATTTGCTATACTATTCTGAGGAACATATTTATATAAAACTCAAGACAAACGTCTTGCTAAAACCCGAAAATGGCTGGACTGCGTCTAATTATTATCTTGAAGTTTTTGTGGAAGTTGGAAAACATAAATAATAATTAAAGAAAAATACTAAAAACGGCAATGTAGGTAATACAAAGTTCACCGGGTTCAGTTCATCTAATTGATAAATAATTAAAAAAAAAACCATTTTGGTAGGTTACATAGCACATTAATCCACCATAAGTGGCTTTTAAGGCACTTTCTACGGTGACCATCTCATGGGCGAACCGCCAGATAGAGGTGTTTCAAAACCAATAAGAGACCTTCAAAGAAATGTACCATACCCAAGAAGGCTGGTAACAAAACCTCCCCCGGCGTTGCAGGTGTCCATGGGCGGCTAAAGTAATTTATTTAATGTGACCCGCCGGTTTGGCTGTCGCTTAAAAAAACTTGGGTTAAATATAAATAAATATTTGATAGAAAACGGCACGAAATAAGTAGTTCCGACATTTCGTAATATTTATAATTAGAATTTAGATTGTAGTTCTATGAATATTCATTTCAAAGGTTAGAGGCATTAATTGAGAAAATGTCAAGTGATTTGGGACAGTTGAGTTGATTGTAAATAAATTCCTTTATTAACGATTTATTCAGAGATTTTGATGACTATTTTATATTATTGTATACGCTACAAAATAATCATATAACATAGATAAACCATTCAATAATGACAAAGATTTGGTTTTTGGGATTGTTAGCTGAGTTTAAGAGTCCAGTTCTGCCAAAAATATTGTATGGCACCAGTAGTTTTCATAAGGCCTGTGTTGACATTTATTTATGTTCATGAAAATGTTACTATATGTAATATATATGGATTATAAGTTGTATACTTGATGTTAAGTAAATAAGTAGGTAATTTGGATGTGACGCATTCATGTGTAGGAAGAAAATCGCTTCTTAGGTAAGACTCAGGTGGGTGGTTAATGCATATATAATATATAATTTTATATGAACCTCTATTGTTTATAAATTGGGCAAATAATTTATTTATCCAAACAATATGTTAATACATATACAATATGTTTTGATGTAAAAGCGTTGTTTTTACTATAAATCTAGCACTTATATAAAATTATTTTTTAATTTCACTCGTTGCATGTATTTCGTCTTTGTTTATATAACTTAAAAAATATTATTATGTGCTAAGTGTGAATAAATAAATAAAAAAAAATACGCGAACTTAAACTTTAAAACGTAAATAAGCAAATCTGGATATAGCATGGTGTGAATAGTTTGTATTCGGTCTCATTTGCTGGCTCACTTTTCATAGTATTAAATAAATATTCTTATTTTATTCAACATATAGTCTGAATCGTACAAAAAATCGTATATACGAATATAACGTTATCTAAATTATATATTGTCACGGGAATCAAGCTTAAAGCTTATTTATGTTCTTGAATATAATATAAGCATTATATATTTCCTTCATGCATTGCTAATAAATAATTTTTCTACATAACCCTTAGAATTATGATGATTTATTATAATTTCATTACAGAGCAGTAAAGATTATTTCATTATCAATTTTACGTTCCATTAGACACGACCAACATAATTATATACTAACGTGAATATTGCGAATAATTGTACATTTGTATATAAAGCTACCATGATTATTCAACTGTCTTATATGACCTATATAGTTTTATATAAATACATATTTATTGGTATGATTATGTAGCTATTAATATTATTGTAATAAAATAACGAAACACTTCGTTACATTTATAGAAAAATAATAAACATAATACATAAACGGGCGGCCATATCGCTAATAGCGATGTTTTTCAGGCAATCCGAGTAAGGTTTTTCCTTATTTATATTAAAAAAACTAGGATGGGTACAGTCCAAGAAGTGAAAAATAAAATCCTATAATAAAAAATTATAGAATCACCAATCTTAGTCGAAAATAATATAAAAATATTGTTTTTAAGTAATAAAAGCTAATGTCACTAATTCACGAATTGCGATTTAATACAAAAGAATACGATTCAAACTTGCTTTATTTACTTAATTTTTTCCAATAAGGCTAGTTTTGATTTACAGTACTTTATTAGTTCCAAGAGCTTAACAACCAAGTTTTCACAAAGTACAGCACACTTTAATATGAAGCTTTAATTTTAATTAAGTTTACGTAAGGCGTTTTGAAGCTCAGAATCGTCGACAAAGCAATATAGTTTGTATTCAATAAGAGTTTCACTTACATAATAATAATTTCTTGCGAACTGTTGAAAGTCGGACATAAATATAATATTTGTTACTTATTTATTGTAACCTTTTAAAGATGAAACGATAGTAATCATAACAATCGAATTGTAATTGCATTTACAATTGTATAAAACAAATTTAGTTCCTGTGTAACGCTGGCAACATAAATCTTGAATTAGTGACTGTGGTTTTAGGTTTTAGGTTTTAGTTAAGCAAACGGCTGTGGCTATTTGATCAATGCCATACATGTTTAGGTAAACTAGGACGTGATTCATAAAATAATGAACTTTTATAATAATAGAAAACAGCGAAAATAAAAATAGTTGTAATGTAGTTTTCTTCCGGTCTCCGCAACTCGGTTGTCACGCCCCGATTATATAGAATAGTACGGATGCGTAGGCCTTATTTCATTGGTGTTTTTCGGTTAAATATGGAAAGCCTTTTAAACGATTAATGAAATGGAAAATATATGTCTACTTAAGGCGAAATTTTCAAGTGTAAAACGCAACATTTATGATTACACTATATATTAAATTTTAGTTAGAATTATTATAAAGTATATAGTATTAAGATGTATAAAATTATACGCAGTAAAGTTCATCACTTACTAAATAATATTTATTAGTTATATTTATATTACCTGGCGAGTTTCTTAATCCAAGCTCAGAGTTATAAAATAATTTCTACTTCTAATAAAGAGTAGACTAAAATAATGTATATGTTCTCTCTTAACGAGTAGTTTTATTCGTATGAAGCCACACGATCGTATTACCAGCAATTTAATTGTTAGAACAATGGGCTTCGTATACACCCGGTTAAGCCTTCGTCCGGTCTAAGCTTTTATGTCTTTTATACGACGGCATCAATTTACTTTACATTTAAAAGTATAGTAATATATGTACTGATTAGCTTGACTGCACCCTGACCTCATTAATTATTTAATTTTCAATTATCGTAAATCGTCTTTATTACTTGTATATCAGGGCCCAAATTATTGTATAATATAAAAATCGTTAAATATTTTTCGTATCGTACAAACAATAATAGACAATATCACTACTGCAATAATTTCTTTTATATTGACTTTTTTAATAATTATGAAATGACAAAAACGCGTGTTTAATTTTCCATTTAATAGAATAAAGTTGAATGAGACTGTGCAAGCCGAAACCCGAGTCTCACAGGAGACGCCCTTGCGCTAGTCACGGGAAAAATGCCTATTCCGGCCGAGCTACGCTTGCCAAAACAGCCCGAGCTGAGCTGTAATGGCCCTTAAGGTCAACAGCGAGAGTCCATTCTCGAGAGGAGAGAGAGAGATGAGATACTCAGGTGAGAGTCGCACGCCGTAGCCAATCAGCCAACATTGCTCTTATTATTATTGTAAACACCGATATAAATAAAAATACCAAACAAAAATATAGTTTTAAATAAATTGAAACACACACAGTATTTCGATAAACATCTTTGGATTCGGTTGAAAAATCACACCTGTGTCATCTTAAAAACCTCTATGACTAAGCAGAGATACTTCTGCACCTCGTATACTAATTATCTCTATCACAATTCAATACAAATTAAATAAATGAATTAATTTTAATTCGTCGATAATTTATTACAAATGAAGGCGATAATGTAACATTGTGTTTAAACATTAACACGGCAATAACTAAGACATAACAATTAGAAATGTTGCCTGTAAAGGAATGTAAATAAGTCTGCAGACTTAGTATAAACAGAAGTGAACCCGCCAGGAAGTTAAATACTAATAGATATTTAGCTGTTAATAGTATACATTGAAGTAATTGCTCAAAAAACAATTCGAAATATTACTTTACATTCGCCACCTACTTGATGTTAATAATAATAAAATTTTATTCATGACAGAAATATGGTTGTGACAAAACTGGTCCAACGCTCTACACTGTAGGTCTAGATTACAATTATTTCACAAATCAAAGATTACAAAACTAGATTACAGTTATTCCGTGGTGCATGTTTATAACAATTATTTCAATTTCGTATCCAACGAAGAGCGGTTCGAATCGTCGATGACCAATCCCTCTCCGAGCTGCTCGATCCTTTGGCGTTGCGTAGAGATGTGGGGTCACTCTGCATCTTCTACCGCATTTACCATGGAGAGTGTTCAGAGGAGTTGTTCGGATTAATACCTGCAGCTGAGTTTCATCATCGGACGTCGAGGCAGAATACAAAATTCCACCCGTATCACCTCGACGTCCGCCGTTCCACGACTGAGCGTTTTTCAAGGCAATTTTTGCCGCGCACCACCGCTATGTGGAACCAGCTGCCCACTGAAGTATTTCCGAACCAATTCGACTTAGGGTCCTTCAAGAAAAGAGCGTACAAATTCTTAAAAGGCCGGCAACGCACTCGTGAGCCCTCTGGCATTGAGAATGTCCATGGGTGGCGGTATCACTTAACATCAGGTGAGCCTCCTGCCCGTTTGCCCCCTATTTTATTAAAAAAAAAAAAAGTCTTAGTGCTACATTTATGATAACTTGCCGAGCCTCCTGGGTGAAAATTAGTGCTGTAGTTAGTATTATTTTGTATCTTAAATGTCTCTTCTCGAGTGTAACACTTAAAGAATAAAATAGATTCGAAAACTATACTGTTCTGAAGATTCGCTTACTGACAAAATTGTCATCAAAAAGGTAAGTTGAAGACGCAAAGACAAGAGGAGTTACCAAACACAAATATACCGTATTTTGAAGTATCATGCGTAAAATAGACATAATACAACGACCGTTAGTAAAAAATTGAGATTTTTATTACGTTACCGTCTTCTATTTTGGAATAAAATATTGTTTCTTTTACGACCAAAGTGATTCATACAAAGTTACTAACAGACCCACGTCCCATCGAATCTTGATCATAAATCAATGATCTGTGGTAATTAAACGAACACATTGAACACTTGAACAGTCTGAATGGTGATCTATACTAAAATCGTTATTCGTTAGTCGTTTTAAACGATGCAGAATAAATACTAGCTATACTTTAATTACACTGTATAAAGTGCCATAGACATGCGCACAAAATACCATTATGACATAAATGAAACCAGGAATAACTATCTCGTAAACTGTTAGTCAATTTTGGCTGAAAAGTAAAATACCTCTATTTAGAGCAACTTTCTGCAGCAAATTTTATAATTGGCTGTAATTACCAGTTCATATTCAAATTAAAAATCATTTATTCATATAGATAACACAATGTACGAAATGTATATGAAATGCTTCTAATTGTACATTTACTGCCAGTTCTCAAAGGCCGTAGAACGGAAGAGAACTGGCAATAAACTCTCCGCCACACTTTTTAATCGCCAATACTCCTTTATCCATAACATTGATGGCGCCATCTTGGTATCGTAATCTATTCGAGTTCAAAATCGATATTGAAGTCACGGTGCAAGCCTGCAGGTCAAGCCTTGCATGTCAGAATTGTGGGGTATGTCATACAATTACCATAACAAAATAATAAAAATATTATACAGGAAATCAATCAAATTGGCCACACACTACATATAATATATGACTCGTGTCTATATTCACATATTTGTATGCTCTTAAGAAAAAGAGAACAAAGGAAGAGAGTTATATATCCTTTCTCGTATACTACACACTCTTCTAGTAATAGTTCATATTAAAATCGAACTGCATTCATTCTCATAAATTCAACCACATTAAAACGACCAACGGAAACCGTTTTAATCTTAAATATTCTTTGAATGTGTTATAAAGATTAAAGGAATAAATAGAGATCTTTTTGATCATTCCCGGTTTTTTGTTTCGTAGAAATTTAGCCCTTTCTTGATCAAACTTTTTGATAAACTGAATTTGTTTCCGGCATGTGTTCATTTGTTTCAAGCTTTTGATGTTATGAACTTGATTGTTATCTGTCGCTAAAATTAGTAGTTTCTTTTCTTTTTTCAATACTTTTCCTTTTGAAGTCTGACAAATAATAATACATTTCAGTTATGTCACAAAATTTATTTCGAAAATAGTTCTTATGCTTTGTGTTGCTAGGCAACCAGCTCGTAATTATTTATACTAGCCAGTAAGGGATATACACATCCGTAATGTCAGTTTCAATTGACATTTTTTTCTTTTCGATTGACACTTTGCCAATTTACACAGATTGCTATTAGTTATTCATTATGTTTTTGAAAGATTGAGGCTTTGAAGCATCACATATATAAATGTTCAATGTGAATTGATTTATATGTAAATTACTGCCCCATAATTAACTTGATTTATTTTAAGCGACTTCTGACAACTGAATTATTTGTATTCCATTTTCACTAGATTAGATTTTACATAATGTTACATCTCGCTAAACGGTCGATGATAGGGTCCATCAAGAATAAAGAAAAGCGATTGATGTAAAGCAGACATTTCAAGTACTTCACACATGAAACCAGTGATAATTGGGTCAAATTGGCTGCTGAAGAGCACTCCGTGGGAATGATTTTAACTGTTGGGTGTATTCACACTAACTGCTAATCTCCCGAAAACGTTTAAGAATGTTGTGACTAATGCTCGCAATTATATGTTAAATTGTCTTGTTAATACTTGATATTATAACTGTAATTAATGTTATAATTTAGAAAATACTTATGTGAAATCGGTAGAATTTAATTCAAATTATTAATATCGATGACCTAGCCTTTTGAGTTGTCACAAGACTCAAAGCTTATACTAATTACTGAATATAAGGTTCAAATGCTTACGGATACTGGGGTTTAATTTTTTAACCGGTAGGTCGTTAAGATTCACCTTAACTTTACTAATCTATCGAAAAAGTTTAAAAACGTTGCGGCGTGTTGAGTTAAATTGTCTTTATATACACAATATTTAATATTATAACTGCTCAGTAATTCATGTGCAAAATTGGAAGAAGCGCATTAATAAAGTCGAAGAGTCACTTTGAATGGTTACAAGGAACTGAATAAAGTTCAAATGCTTCAAATAATGGGGATAAATGTAGATATTAATTTAAAAAAATACGTTAATTTTGGATGTCTCCCCTCACTAGGGAATCTTAGTACTTTTACAGTTTTGTGAGTAGGTTACCCTTCTTTAAGTCTACCGTTAAAACAACAATTATTATAAACTAATCGTGACTATGCATGAAAGTTTATTTTTTGACCGATTTCAAACGAAAGTATATCATCGAGCCTATGTGTTATATGGCTACCGTTGTAAACCTTTTGTCAACCCTAACTACAAATGTATTAGACACCACATTAATACAATAATGAAGGAACGCTGGGTCAGTGGGTGAGCTGCGAGTTTAGAAGCAAGGTGTTACCGGATTTAGGGCTGACAGCGATAAATAAATAAAATATTTTACGAATTCGGGTACGTCTAATCTAGATCAAACGAATTCACATAAACTATATAGAGTACTGAGCCTTTTGATTTGTTGCTTTATGCATAGTGGAAATTAGGCTCGAAGCTTTGCTACTGCGTATAAATATTAGGTGTAAATGCTTATTAGGGTGTATTAAATTGAAAGACAAAATAAGATATTCAATGTGCCTTATGGGTACTTCAAAAGGCGACATCGTTCGTCGTCACGTCATATGCTCATAAAGGACTAAAGCTCAGTAAAAAGGGCAAATATGATTCGCTGTATTTCATTAGTCAACAAGTTACATGTCTTTTTTTATTGTCCATCCGAGTGAACTGATAAAAGTTCTACTATTAGTGCCTACCCTTTCATGTTTCGCTTGTTTTTCCTAATTAATTTCTTAAATTTACTTTCTTCATTCTTGTTGATTTAGGGTCACCTGTTACGATTGTGATTCTTGTAAATAAAACATAAAATAAATATTAGGTAACACGTAAAACAAAAATAGAGCAACTGATACAAAGAAGATCTAAGAAAATAAAGTATTCGTCGAACAATAATAAAACGAGATATTTTTCGAATGAAGATGATTTGAAGTTTATATATCCAATTCAAAGTAACATTTATTATTGTAACGAGACTGTTGACATTAAATTCTCGTTAATCCTTAAGGCAATATTTATTTTCTGGCTTTCTCTAACGTCATTATGTGGGAACATCACAATATCGTAAATAGAATTGCAATTTATTGATTTATAAAAATCTAAATATAATTTATCCAACCTTGATTTTGTTTTAGGGCTCTTGGAACGTGGCTTTCGAGGCGCCAATTAAATATTTAAGTTGGCCCCTGTTAGATCGCCGGTATCGCCAGAGCTGTTGATTCCTCGCTCTACGAATAAGTATCGCAATACAGTGAGGAAAAGCTGCCAGCGTTAAAGGTACACTGCCACAGGGACCAAACTTTTTAAATTTGTTTTATTATTATTATTATAACTTAAGAGTATTGCGAATACTGTATATTTATGTGTTGGAAATAAATATTTATTCAGATAGGTCTATAAAAAAGGAATGATTGACGAACATAATTAACAGTGACATTTGGTGACAGCCCTGTTAAATAAACAATTAACTGGTCATTGTTAAGAGAAACAGTTGTCTGCCGTTAGTCTCCTGGCTATTAGCATGTTAGTAACGTTAACGAATATGTGTACTTCACCGAGTGTCCGTCCTCACCCGAAATTCGAAACGGGATACGAATTACCCCACTCATTAAGTACTACCAGACCTGATGTTCGTCAATTTAAAAAAAATATCTAGTATAAAGTGTATGAATAGTATTTTTTTTTGTCTATGGCTACCACTAATTAACAATTTCTGAAATTCTCTTTTACGAACATGGTTTAAGCCATTTGAAATGTCTAGTTATAATTTAATCATTTTGTGTTCTGTTCCGTTAAAGCAAATTGGTTTTAATTGTTAAAATTTTTGTTTTGCTCAATGTATACCTGTCCAAGTTAGGGTCCACTGAAAATCAGTGTTGCCAGTGATAGCAACTTAATATGGTTCATTTTTATAACTAAGCGTTTCTTAAGGCAGTTTTAACCGCGCACTATGTGGGACCAGCGGCTCCCTGAAGTATTTCCAAACCAATTCGACCTTCATTAGGGTAGAGCGTACCAATTCTTAAAATATAGGCAACGTACTCGCACGAGCCTTCTGGCAATGTCAGTGTCCATGGGCAGCGGTATCACTTAACATCAGGTGAGCCTCCTGCCCGTTTGCCTCCTACTATGTAAAAAGAAAAATATGTGTTCTATAATTAAATATATTTGTTTTTTTCTAAAATACAGAGTGCATACCACCATATCATTGGTTTGATAAAAAAATACATTCATATTTAGATTCTTAAACTACCTATACTTATGAAAAATTATAGCCAAAACTCCAAGTGAATTTGATCTTGTTATTTAAGCCATATTTAGTGCTAAACTTTTGACTAAAATCCAAGAAAAAAAAGTGTACGTTTACTACACACGTAAGAAGTGAAACTTCTTTATGACCTTATTTTTCGAAAAATTATCTACTATATGCAACTATACAGAAATTGTATAAACAAAAGGCTTTTATTATCATAGACATGAATACAATAATTATTTCATTTTACCTCGTTACTACTAAGATTAATACAGAATTTCATTAATTGTAATAGAATTAGTACTATCATTGCTACCGTTATTATATATTTTTTGTTATTAATGGCTTCGAATCAACCATGATAGTGACAAGAAAAATATGGCGCGTAACGGAAAAATGTGAGGCGTCCCGGGATAATGTGACGGTAATTTTATTTATAATAGTAATAGTAATTTAATCTATTCAAGTTTGATGCTGTAACAACAATTTTACTATTATTTTGTGATAAAACTATAAATTCGTAACTTCCGTGCCCACGTGCTATCATCGATCGTAAATCTTGATACATAAATAAAATCGCTAAGGCAATGTATAAACGATAATCAAAGATTATATCATGTGTTTTATTATTATACAGATACGGCTTTACCCATTGCGAGGCTCCGGGCAGAAGGTCTTTACGAGGCCCTTTGTCCTTCGTGAAATATATGTGATGCAAAAGTGGGTCTGGTTGTTTGGTTTAGGTATCTGTCATGTTTGAGGAGAAATGCTTAAGTTATACAAATAAATGAAATTCGAGTTTTAAAATATTTTACATTGACAGTTTACAAAATTAACAAATACAAAATGATTTGATGAATACGTTTTAACATTGGTGTTTGATCTTAAATTAAAGCACAATAATCTAATGAATAAGCTTCTCTATTGATATATTAGCAAGGGCTGAAAGCCGATCTTGTGTGATCGAATTCCTCAGATACGTTTTATTAATTTTAAGCCTCGAAAAACTCTTTTCACAGACGCAACTGTAACAGGTGTGGTAGCAACAATTCTCAGGACTATTACGATAGTTGGGTAAACTTCAGTAAATTTTGTAAATGTATTTTAGCACCCAGATAATGTAGTCGATTCATACACACACACACGAATGAACATATTCAGTTCTTCGTACAATTCATGTCCATCAATATCGCATGATTCTCCTACTGTCATAGATATTTGCAAGTCAATGCATTGCTTCAAAAGTTCGCTACCACTAATTTCCTTTATTTTTTTTATATTATAAATAAAAGCATATATACTCTCATGATGTTTAAGAGCCTCAAACCTAGGATGCTACCTTGCGCATTGTCAATAATGACATAAATATATTCCCCTTCATAATCAAAATGCCTTTTTTTACGGCATCTTCTGACTTCTTTAAACTGTCTGACAATATCATTTTCCTCGGCTATTTCTCTCGATGTTACAAGAGATGACTGAAAACAATTTATTCGATATTTATCGAGCCAATGCGTCTAAGTGTTGTATAGCCACATCTAAGTGCATGGTTTTGCTTTGCCACATTTTACTTATAACATTTATCTTTGTTGATGAAGTTTATTTATATCTCAATCTAATAAAGTTTATATCTCAATCTAATAAAGTTTATATCTCAAGTAAATAAAGTGTATATCTCAATCTAATAAAGTTTATATCTCAAGTTAATAAAATTTATATCTCAAGTTAATAAAATTTATATCTCAAGTTAATAAAGTTTGTACCTCAATTTTTTTTTTAATTTTCTTGGATTGTTGTGCGAGGCCCCGGGCGATTGCTCTGTTCGCCACCGCCTAAGGCCGCCGCTGTTATTGTATATATGTTATTAAATATTACATATAATATATATATATCGCTTAAATGAAAGCTACTTAGTATTGTATTTTGTGAACATAGCTTTTACACATTAAGAAAACACTTTTTAACCGGATTGAAGCTAAGTATTATTATTATAAACTTATAATTATTTACATAATGTTAAATTTAAATTTTTCCGACGTTTCGCGTGCGTGGTTATAATAATACATAGTTTCAATCCGGTTAAAAAGTGTTTTCTTAATGAAAGTTACTTTTAAAACTTGGTAATTTAATATTTATTATTAAAAATAATAGGGTAGACAATTTTTAATATTCAAAGTTTAGAATTTTAGAATCAAATGAAAATATTATGGACATGAAATTTTCAGTCGATGCAACAATGATGCACTTATTGAAATAAGTAGCATTATAACAAATCTCATTTACATCCTCTTTTTCGTATATATTTTCGCATTGGTTTTATGTACGTTATAACACAATATTTAGACCCGAATGTATCACAAAAGAACATCTAAATGAAAATCAAAACCATTCTTAAATACACATTCAATTTTTCATAAATATTAGTCCACCCGTTTAGGAGGAGAACACACATATAAAGATATGTACGACGACGTTACCGTCTCCAAACTGCTTAAAACTTATACACACATCCATAAAAGTCGACAACTTAGTTATTTATAGTTGAACTATTTTAATCGCAATAAAATGGTGTGTAATGGCTATATTCACACTTTCTGATGATGCATACAGAGCATAACGATTGCCAGTTATAGATAATGTTGTTGCAAGAAAAAAAACCCGTCTGTTTCGAGATCATTTGTTTTTTTTTCTAATAGACACGTAGGTGAGCAGCCTTCTAAGCCTGACATACGCCAACGTCCTTTTGATAAGGCAGTAAACTTTCTATCGAGCGAAGGAGTATTAAATGCACATGTACAAAGTCCATTGGAGCACAGCTGAGGATCGAAACTACGACCTCAGGGATGACAGTCGCACGCTGAAGCCACTAGGCTAAGACTGCTGTGTTATTGCCAGAAGGGATCCAAGGATTCAGGCTAGATTAAACATAATATCATATACAATATTATAACCGTCTCTAAAAATGTAACTGATATTGTTCGAAAAATTCGAAACATACGTAAACTTGCATACAAAATCTTATATGTCGATGTGGATACAAAATGTTTAAGAAAACGAAAGTTATTTAAAAAAATTATTTTGAATTCCAACAATTTTAATTATCCAGATCCACAGGAATACATTAACTTATTAAGCAACTTACCTACTATTAATAGAAGACCAAACAATAATTTAGAGCATTATTGTTTGTTTATACAATTCAAAGTGAATAAGGTTGGAAGTGCTAAAACGTAGTGACATAACACGGAACGTAGGGTTATCAAAATACGTCTGCGATAAAGTTCAAGGCACTGCCGATTGTTAGGGTTAACAAAAAAACGATTTAATTATAAAATAATTAAAATATGATAAAATTAAAATACGACTAATATGTATATGTTTATGAGGACGTAAGTGAATTTTTCTTGAGGGTCTCAAAACGGAGCACTAACTTCTGGCTGTACGTTGTGACAGTTTGAATCAACATTTTCAATAATTTATATACACATTAAAATATACTTTGACTAGTCATAAATTTCTAGAATTCAAACTTCGAAAGTCTAAATTCAAACGCGTCATTAATGATTAGAATTCTATTTTTTTTTAAAT
Source organism: Pieris brassicae (assembly GCF_905147105.1). Classification (NCBI taxonomy): domain Eukaryota; kingdom Metazoa; phylum Arthropoda; class Insecta; order Lepidoptera; family Pieridae; genus Pieris; species Pieris brassicae. Next base: position 15,930,669 of record NC_059674.1, read on the forward strand.
TAATAATTAACCCGCGAATCTGTATTATTGACATCATAATTTCGCATCATAGGAACTTTAGATAGTCTGTATGTAAATAAACTGATCCAAATATATTTATTATATAAGGGTTATAAAAAAATGTTTTTTTTAATATTTGAGTGCATTTTAAGATTTTATTTTTAAAAGGAATTTATCTAAATACTCGGGTATTATATGAATTAAAAGCTACCTTGTAAAGAACATTAGTAACATTCGCAATAATCGCAAAACTACTGTCACTACTGAATTTTTTTATGTAAAAAAACTGTAAAAAACTATTTAAACTCGATATAATACCACTGAGTTCACACTAAGTAGTGCTGATATATTTGTTCGGAGGCGTAATTAGTATGCAATGTCTCTTACTCTTATTTATCAACCCTATCTGCACATTATTATGAAATAAATTAAACAGGCGGACAGATTTCTGATAGCAATGTTATTCCGTATTAGTTATCACCGTCGTATGTTTAATAATTAATGTTGTAATAAGTAATTAGCGCCACCAAAGATATCTTTAAATTAAGGGATTGTGATTTAAATCTAGATACGTTAATACTAAGATTAATCTATAAAAATCGGATTTTATGTTTGCCAACAATAAATTAAAATACTGATAATATAATCAAAATATTGACGGATGTTAAATATTGTTTTATGTTAAGATAATGTTTTTACTGATTTCAGCGATTTTTTCAAACTTCGGTAATTAAAAAATATTGGTATTAGATCTTTTTAGAAAACCTATCTAAGTATTCCTTTAATATTTTTATTTTAAATAAATTTTGAATACTAAATTTCATTTTTTTATATTTTTTAACTTTGGTAGTTTTCATTTTTAATTTTTTGGATACTATAGTATAAAAATATAATATAACAATAACATTAATTTATTATTTTAAAATTTTCTGTAGAAATGTAATAAAACTTACAAAAAAGCCTAATCCTTAGTCCTTATTTCTTCACGCGACGAGCGGCATTTTTACGCAAAACACAAAAAATCACAACAAAAAACTAAACTATATTTCGATCGAGTTTAAAATATTCGGATCGGTTTAAAAAAACTTATTCACTTAAATAACGCGGGAATTTTTTACTTTATTTCTAAACACGCGGAGTCGGCGATCAGATACGCGAACCGGCAACGCGACCTCTGCTCTCAGCGTCAAATTCTGACTGCATTGGCTCGAACGAATTCGCCGCTACTCGCCACAAAGTTCCTCAAAATTGATGTTAAGTGCATTACACACTGAAATAAACAAACAGCATTAGAAATTGTTATTTTTCATCGAGAATAAAATAACAATTTTCAATAGTTGTGCTAAAATGTTTTTTAATAGACTTTTGAGGAGAAAGCGGTGAAATGAACATTGAATCAATGCATTAATGCGATTGCATTCTTGTAATCAATATAGGTATTTGATTTTTTTAATTACTCTTTCGCACTACAATTTAATACATTTCCTGACCTAATAATATACACCATTATCTTGCATATATTATTATGTAATATATTAAGATTACTAAATATTGTTGTATCATATTGTAATATTTTATTAAATTTGGTCCAATTCGGTTCTGTAAAAACTACACTTGTATTTAAAGAATTTGAATCTGTCATATTGTGAAGTGGTTTTAAACACTTACTACAACATCAGTAAGTTCTCACCCACGACTTTTGTTTATGGAGAGCATCAGGTTTTAATCTGTCATCGTCATTGTGGTAAACGTAACGGTTCAATGGGCGCATGTTGAGTAAGGTTCATTCGTATTATTCTAATAGGATATTCATTCACAGCTTGAAAATAAAATTGCCGAGACTATTACATAAAACTGATTCTTTTTTTGTTGTCTCTGGTAATTGCGTGGGAATAGTCCATCCAGCCAGTTTATAACATTGTTTTTGTTATCTGAACCAGCCCCGTATCTATTTTGAACGGTAAGAGATTATTAAATAAGCAACTTTTTTGATAGACACGTTACAAGCATTTGTGATTGTAAAATATACTTTTTTATAACCATTTTTTTAATAAAATTAATGACCACGTTATTTCTAATGTCATTCCTTGTTTTACAATTGTCACGTATCACAACGTGGTTTAAACCACAGCACAAATTAAAGAGGAAGGTAAAAGCTACAATACTCACGTAGAACAATGACAGTTATGCATGGGGCCCATATCGTTATCGTCAAAAAATCTAGTTTCAAGAGCTGTCAAATCATTTTTTCTGTATGAGGTCTGACATACACTTTATATATGTATTAGAAGATCGACCTTCGACATAATTAACTTTATTAACACGTATTTTTTTTAATAATAATTGTAATGAAGTAAAATAATTTAATGTATGTACAAAATAATTCAAAATTAAGGTAGACAGATTTTTTTACAATTAACTAAAAATAGCTATTCAACAACAGGTGGCGCTTATCGTAAGACTAGTCCATTTACTACTAGGTGGCGCCTTTTGACCTATATATTAAAATATATTACAGTAAATTAATTACCATTGCAGGAAACGTCTAATTGTACATAAATAATATTAATCATTATTAGTTTGCTATATTGGTTAATTGTGACTGTTTTAAGGTTATCTTCGAGCTACTGCCGGTAAGTAGACAATGTTATTATGGACGTTAATATACATTGAAATTTCTAGTATAAAGAAATCTAGTCTGTGCAATTTAAAATTTCGCTTTTTTAATTTCTTTGTTAGGCGTTATTACTGCATTGACGGCCTGACCCAATCGCTATCTGCTTTTGTAATGAAATAGTCAAAGGGCGCGAGTGAAGGTCATTTCTATACAGTTTAATACAGTTAAAACAGTCTCAACGTTTTAAACAGTCTTGCTTGGACAGAGGGTCCAAGGGTTTGTAAATTGGACTATCGCATTAAGCTGTGCCTACTACCCTGTGACCGTTATTACTTCTAACGTGAGGCCGGCAACGCACTAGCGACTTGACTTGACTTGACTGTCTATGGGCGGTGGTATAACTTAACATCCTGTTACATTAAAAAAACGTTCGAGAGACAATACAGACGTTATAATTAGCGCTGAGTTTCGACTCTGAAGATCCTTAGCATCACATATCAGACACTTATTTATGACATGCGCCAATAAGTAAGTTTATTTTTATATAATAAGTGAAATTATTTAAAAGGTGAAGCAAATGTAAATTTACAAACAATCATCTTTTCCGTCGAAGCTCATAAGTGTACATGGTTACCTATATGAATAAAGTAATTTATTTTGGTTTGGTATTTGAGTTTGGTATTTATTATGATTGCACTAACACTAACACGTACATGTAATCTATATGTATTACATCACATGTATATTCAGTTGCTTATTTTAATACGTTAATATTTACTGCTAATTTGTATTTGTGTACTCAGAAATAGCACTGTTGATCAAAGCAACCAACTGCAACTCAATTTTATTAGATAAGTTGTTGTTTACACCCGATTATATTTTTTGGTTCGATAATCTCTTCTAACATTATCCAGAGTAAGTCTTATATTTTTACTAATTAAACAATATCTTTCACCATTAATTAGCTTGTTACAATCATACTTCAAAGGGCTCGTAGCTTGGCCAGAGAATTACGTGGCAAAAAAAAATGTAGCCGCACGATGTTATTTTGGTTCTTTGCTATATATATACTCATTTACCGGGAACTATGCATAATTTAATCTATATCGACTCATAAATATATATAATGCATCCATTTGTCACAACCCGAACGAGTTGAGGAAGTTGCGTCACAGAGTGAACTTTTTAAGCGAATTATGAACGAAGCGAAACATGAACATGAGTTATATTATATAGAGAATTATCTCCAAAATCACTATTGTGAAAAAGCAGCAGCAGTGTTCCTCCCGTGGCTTGGGCGTGCAACTCCCAGCCCTGAGATCGTAGGTTCGATCCCTGGCTGTACACCAATGGACTTTCTTTCTATGTGCACTTTTGACATTCGCTCGAACGGTGAATGAAACCGGCTGGCCTTCGACCCAAAAGGTCCATGGCGTGCGTCAGGCACAGAAGGCTGATCACCTACTTGCCTATTAGATTAACAAATGATCATGCAACAGATACAGAAATCTGAGTTCCAGACCTAAAAAGGTTGTAGCGCGTTGATTGATTGATTGACATTGTAAAAATCAAAGGACATTAAAGGATTATGGTGTATTGTTAGGTGTATTATTAAGATTAACAGGGTTCACACGTCTAGATTGTGACATGAAGAAGTCTTATGGAAAATGTTATATTTTTCAAAAATTATCTATGTAGAAACTGTATTTTTTGTTCATTCTTAACCAAATGGTTAGAAAATACAGCACTAACATAAAATTCTTTATTGAAGCCGTTACTCATTTGGACGGACTTTTTATGTTAACCGTGTTATACCTGGCTTTTCACAACTTAGTCTTCAAAAACAACCTTACTGGGAAGAGATAGGGTCGAAACTTGCTTACACAGTTATATCCACAGGTTTAACATTATCTACAGTGGTGCGTACACGTGTCGTTTATACAGATTGAAAGTGCAATTGTAGTGTTATTGGATTTTCAGCTTTTCACATATGAAAATAGGGAGGAAGATCTCACTTCTGTATTGGATGCCTTTTTGGCGCCAACTTATAGGGTTTATTTATTTAAAGCGAGTTATTATGATCATAAATGCAAGACTCATGCAATAATACTTTAAGATTTTGTGAATTCTATTTTTTTGTATTAAATTATTGTTATTTTTATGCTCACAATGATCACACATGTTTAAATTAGGTCAGTAAAAATAATGAATATCCCGCAATATCGCAGTACACAACTCACAAGGGGACTCTTTGTATCAAAGTAGTCGCATGGGTTTTGCGAACTTACTAACATTTGCGAATTTATATATGTAATAGGAATTTATTAACACTGCAAGGTTGCTTTAGCGCCTTGGCGAAAAGTCTTTATGGAGTTGCTTAAAAGGTCTACCGAGTCATTTTCCGTCACAGTTATATTAACTGCACCATTAAACTGTGCTTATAAGCACAATTATGATAGTAGCAGCAAGCAGTTAATAACACAATTATGATAACTTAACACAATTCGCCCTTACCACTTTAAAGTAATATTGAAACAATCTTCCAAATAATACTCATATGAAGAGTATATAAGAATGAGAATGCCATTAAATAATTTGAAATCGTTCTTTTATCGGCCTATCTTACTCCAAATAAGACACCACTGAATTCTGTAGACTATGGTAAGGCTTCATAGGAAATAACTTGAATGAGTGTACTGAGAATTCCTTTGTTACTAAGAATATCAGCTCTTTGGAATGTGTTGCGAAATCTCGACTATTTAGATTCTGGTTGTGACTTAAAAAGAATTTCCTTAAGCATCTAGTAGGTTTAAGATTTCTTAAGTTCGAAATTATGTGTTGGTAAAAATATTATACATAGTTTGCAATGGTATTTTTTTATTCATTGTATATTATTTACTCACAATGACTCGAATTTACATACAATTTGTGTTTATATACAAATATTATTTGGTATATCTGGTTTCCGTTTAGTTCAAAATACGATCCCGTTGCAAATTTTATAATTACTATTCCTTTAATTATAATCAATTAAAAAACAATATTGTTAATTTTATTCCATATAGAAACTAAATTATACACAATGTTCAAATACACACAATTCACAATAAAAAGCCCTTTCGTGACTGTTATGGTAACTCTTCGATTTTATGTATTTTTTTAATGAAATAGGTGAAGTGTTGGTCGGTCAAGTGAAGGAATTGTTGCAGTTTCTTACAATTTCCGTGTATACCATAACGTGGTGATTGAGAGGAACTTAATCTGGGAACGGATATTAAGTGTAAATTTAGGTCATAGTTTTTTTTAAATATTACCATTAAATACCAATAAATATTGATTGATTTTTATAAATGACAACGGAGTCAATGGATGCGTAGTCGTCCTTTTAAATACGCTCTTTTTAGTTAGGGATACTTAAGTATAATATTAATATGTGTTTAATACTGCTTGATATTAAGTCTTAAAATAGTGGTACGATTATATACAGAATGAATTATTGTCGTCGCCACTTCGAGTCATAAAGATGTCGTCACTAAGAGCCTAACTGTTAGCTTTGAGGAAGACATTATCTTACACTTTAATACTGTCTAATGTTTACGATAGGAAGATTTGTACACAAATTCTATAATAGGACAACGTTTTATTATCAAATTAAATGAAATACAAATTAGTATTTTTATTTATTCATATTCATAACACTTATGAACGTAATGTTACAAATATTTAAAGAACTAAATTTATATTTACTTCCAGTTCTCAATCAATGTCAACAGACGACTTGTAGAAACCTCCGCAATACTTTTTAATCAGGTTTTTGATTCACAAAGAAATTGCAAAGAACTGCAACTATTGACACCATGCAGTTTGTTGAGAAACATGCTCCATTTCACATATCAACAATATGTTATAATAGTAAATGGACCAGGCACAATATATAGCCACTATAGTAAAAAGAGAATACAAACAAGTCGTCTATTAGGGTTGAAATTATTAATAACATCCAACACGTATTAAAGAAGCACCATTTGATGGGCACGACGCATGGTCAACCCCCTTTGCACTTATATATATGTCCATATGCAGCGCGAATGATTACAAAGTGGGAACAAATGGCAAACATCTCTCCGCCACGGTTGCCTTCATCCTGCGTCCTTTGATTTCATAGAAAAGTAGATCAGCCTGCTAAACTACCTGTTATAAGTAAGTGATTGTTACCGATAATTTCATAATTCACGTTGTCTACGTGAGCAAAAATATATGTATAATTTGTAAACGCCCGTGTTCCTATTTAATGGCTAAATGTTATTCAATGATGACGATGATGATGAAGGAAGCAATACAAAAATCGGTGCGATATGTCAAGCCAAGTTTAAACCAAATTTATTCCCAAAATCACACCGTCGAATGACATTTAAACGCCAATTATATTTACTTTACTTTCCGTATAGTTTCTGAATCCTTTTCATATATCTAAGAAAGGACGACCACATATCTGCGTTCTGTAAGCGGCTAAGCTGCTTAGCCATCCATCAGCGGCGTGCTCGCGTTCTCCATCTCATATAATCCATCCTCTACAATCCTTAAAATCATTCTTACCATAAAAACCATTACCAATTTTAATTCATGGGAACTCATAGCTACTACGTTCTGAAAACTATATCCTTTGAGGTCTCTGCGGAGAGGCTATGGAATTCCCTGCCAGTACCAATCTGGTAAGGTCCTTATTTATCATTATTTAAATCTCTACTGCATGTACATTACCTGTCCACGTCGTATCCCAAACTTTCGTACTAACTGATCTAACTGAAATTATAGTGATTCATGAGTCCTTTTTCGTGTGTCCTCGGTGTTACTATTAACTATCACAGAATAATACACATTGATTTAGTAGACTACATTTGTTTAGTTTAACAGGAATAAATAAATTATGCCTGATATGCCTAAGTGATAAATGAAACATTGTACTCACATAATTAAATATTTTACGGTTGAATTATTATTCCTACGTGCGGTGAAGAGATATGTCAGTTATAAATAGTTGTAATTGCATCAAGAATTATTGCGTATTTGTTATTTGTGTAAGCCTCAAGTAATAATTACAAAACACTTGGCAGCTTGTGTAGATTTAGTATATTTTTCGAATCGACTCGGCTTCGCGTGGTTACTGATGTACAGTAATGTCGCTTTCGATATTAACGTGTTATGTAACTTCTAATAACGATATCGACCCTGATTTTTGTCATTTATGTGTTGTTCGCAAAATCCGTAGTGCTAATATAGCGTTGGGAATGCGCGGCATTAAACTTAACACTAATGTCAGGATCTCTATGGCTTTTTAAAGCTGTTTAAAGTATTTGAGCACGTATAGTCCAATCCAGTGCACTATAAAAAAATACGGAAAATGTATGCTTTGTAATTAATTGCAATAAATATATTACATAACATACGCTTATCCCAGGCTTCTGATGTAGTATACTGAAGTAGTAACTACATTAGCCTCAGACTTCCCAGTTACATAATAATTAAATAAAATAAAAAATAATGTTTGTACAATACTTTAATATACTAAACAATAGTTTAATGGAATACCAAATCTAATATTCAAAAGTCAATGTTGAAATAGATAAAAACGTTGAAGGCTTTAACGTAAATAATAATAAACACAATAATTTTACATATTTTATTTAAAAAATTATCTTTGGACAGAGAAGTCATTTAACATTACGATCTAGCTGAACGTAAGACTAATAAGTCATTAAAGTCTAACTTATTTACTGAAAAGGATATTTAACAAAAGTGTCTAATAATACTACTTACAGTCTCTATTAAGGGGAAGACACTTTGCTCTTGTATTCTAGTTTTCACATATCACTGTTTAGCACTTGAGACTAATAATAATTAACACATTAATTCGAATCGTTTTGTCCTTTGCAATCTTCTGACTTAGCCCGTGGTATCCAGAAGTTGAATAGACATTTATGTGGAGTCTTTGTTAGTAGGCTCCATCAATCCTCCAGCAGTGACGTCCCCAACGTTAAGGCTCCGCTGGAGGTCGTTATTGACAATGTACCAGGGTGCAAAATTACAAATATTGTCAGACAATTTTTCTGAAATGCTGAGTATATTCACCATGTCAGTAGTCCAAACGATCTCCTCAGACATTTATGATATTTGGTATTTTTAAAGGCCGGCAACGCACTTGCGAGCGTCTAGCAATGTGAGTGTCCATTAGCGGCGGGTATAACATCAGGTGAGCCTTCTGTTTGCCTCCTACTTCGTAAAAAAACCTCTACAAATATTATCGCTGTAATTGTAGCGCTTTTTAGAATTCGCATCGCACTCTGGTAATCAAGAGTCGGTGACACTGCGTCGTGTCAGAGTGTGCCATAGCATGCATAGCCTCCATAGCATAGGAGGCGGTTAATGATTAAAAAACCGGCTTATTAATACTTAGTTATGCTTACGTAGAACATAGTAGGTATAATATATCTAGTTGTGATTCATGTTTATTGTGGTCTACTAACAAAACCCTAGACAATATGTGGAACGAAATACATATGTCGTGAGTCATCAAGCAGATCATAAGTTAAGTTCTTGGGTTTAATAATAATAATCCAGTAGCGGTATAATCCTATATAGGCTGTACCCTTGCCCTCCGAATGCGTTCGTTTCTTTGATAATATTCATTTTATAGACTAGTAGGTGATTTGCCTTCAGACTCACACCTGTTTTCGTATAATGGATTTGAGACATGCCTTCTGGCAGTATGAGTGTCCATGGGCGGCGGGATTTAACATCAGATGAGGCAGCTGCTCATTGGCCGCCTGTTCTAGAAAAATAAACCAGATTCCTCATGTTTTCCTTCGCCGTATAAGCAAGTGTTAAATGCGCACATAGCGATAAATACGTACGCATTTGCTTTGCCCCTTTTGCTTCTTCTTCTTGCCTTCCATAAATGTAAATATCGCAAGGAAACTGGTGATTCTATTATGAATTCAAACAAATAATTAAACATCCAAAGGAAAGGAATTCACACTGAGGATTTTTGACAGTTTTATCTTGCCAATAGTGCATAATCGCACTCAGTAAACAATGAGGACGCAACAACTTAACTAATATGATTTCCTTAGTAAATTATTTGTTCTTAATATATTTTGTTCTTTAGTTATTAATAATTAAACTAGTTATATGAGATCAAACAACATTTATTAAATTTTAATGAATACTAAAAACATATTGACTAATGAACATGGGTTAATTACGCACATTCATTTTAACATTTATGCATTTAACGTTTCTCTTGTGCCCAATTCTTATATCACATAATCATGAGATGAGATCTATGTATTCCAGTTTTCGGAGGATGTCACAATACTTTTCTTAGCAATAAATGCAGAATTCAACATTTTATTTAGTTCAATAATTTAGCTAAACCCTTTTTGTATAAAAATAAAAATGATCAAAAGCCACCAGTAAAGAGTTGTACAGATTCTTATTTATATTTTTAAACATTTAGAAAACGTTATTTTGCTAACAGGCAATAAATTCTTAACCTTGTGCGAACTTCGTGTTAGCACTAATCACTATTAAAAATCTTATACTGCCTCACGAATTGTTCGTTTACTTAAAACAGGTTTTTAATATCCGGGATATCCATCGAAATTGTTAGAGATTTTGCGTGTTGAACGAGAATGTATGTATGTGCGTGCTCCTCTTTCACCATGCCTCCTGCTGATTTCTTTTTTGACGTTCATAAATGTACATTGTTACGTATATGAATAAATGGTTTTTGCTTAATTTTTCTATAAATACAAATACGCTTTTTAATTATACTCGTAGTCTATTAATTTTTATCACGTATAGGTCCAAATATACTGCGATTTCGAAGACATAGGAATAGACATTCTTTATGGCAAGTAGCGTTTGGATATTGGAGTGGTGGAATAACAAAGATTCAACTTGTCAATAATAAAACAGGTTTATATTGCCAGTAACGTAAGGTAAGGTTGGGTGGACTCAATTTCCGCACATAGACGCGTAGTCGGTCCGTTGTGCGTAAAAGCCCTGGCTAATTTAGCCAGCCTAACTTCTTCCAGAAGCACAGAAGTCTCCCGGGCACTTCACAGGCTTCGCGGAGCGACCTCACTGTTCCGAGGACTTTTATACGTTGATTAGCCACAGCCTCGCATTCCAGGACTACGTGGGTGACTGATTCCTCTGCGCTGAAACAGCCTCTGCACAAGGGGCTGTCTGTCGCGCCTAGGACGAAAAGATGTTTATTAAGGAGACAATGGCCCGTCATTGTCCCTATCATTGTTTTGAGATTGGTTCTGTTCAGGTTTAGAAGTCGCTTAGTAAGTTGCGGGTTCACAGCCGGCAGAGCCATTTTGGACTGTTTGCAATCTACACTTCGCGACCATCGTTGATTCTGGAGTTTAGCGGATCTCTGGCGAATCCAGGTTCGAACTAGCGAGAAGGGCAAGGGGAGGAGCGGATGCGGGCCAGCAGGTATCATACCAGAGCCTCTTCTCGCAAGCTCGTCTGCAACATCATTGCCGAGAGAGCCACTGTGTCCCTTTATCCACTGTAAGGTAACTCTATTTGTTAGAGCTATTGCCTCGAGTGCTTCGTGACACTCCAGTATTTGCCAGTAACGTATTGACAGTAACGACAATAATTAATATATATATTCTAAATTAATATTATAAATAGGAAAGATTATCTTTAAATCTCGTTTATATGGATTAAACTTAACTATTAGACTAATTCGAAACATTATCTCATGACTAGAAAGTTACATTATCGCAAATTTATTCCCATAATATTAAAGAAATATAGCCGTGCGAAACCTAAACAGGTCGCGATTAATATATATAATTGTCTTGTATTTAGTAGTAATATTCATTATTTTAATCGCATTACAAATCGAAATCGTGCTCTTAGCGATTTCTCAGTAATTATTCTATAGATACGATGGTCTGTAGTCATGAGATGCGTCAATCAAAACCAGTTCCTCAGCATTCACCGAGTATTTCATTGATATACTTTTGTATGTTCTTCAAACTATAACCGAGTTATTAACGATAAAAAATTCGTTTAAGTTATTATTCATTGCTGAATTATGTATTTATAAACTAGCGCTAAAACAGTCTACTGTGATTAGGATTTAATAAGAGTTTTTGTTCGTTTACAAGTTCGCCAATCACTATAAATGGCATGTATGAAGGATTTTAATCTAGCGTAGTAGCTGCGCTAAGGGATAGTCATTAAGACTTAACGTTTATTTAAGCAATTTAAATCTTAAATTATCTCAATAAACGGGAAATAAAAATCACCTGAAATGAAAATTCCTTTTGTTTTTTTAAGTCGCTTAAGAAGTTATTTCACTGCCTTATTATCAATCATACTTTTATAATTATTTTATCTAAACTAATAAAATAAAAAAGCTTTCGTTTCTCGTTTTCACGTTACTTAACTTACACTTTTTTATCTACATATATATATATTATTACATTAATTAATCTTAATTAAATTTTAGTAATTCAAACTTTTATATATTATCGGGTTATAAATATACTTACAAATCCAACGTATACTAAATTCTGTAGAAAATCTACAGAAAGTGTTTGTCGTGCGTAATGATTAAAGAATCTACAACTCATAATTTCAAGTTGTATTTTGAATTAAGAATCCGTTACAAATAAGAGCAAGACACATTCAACTGGTGCCCAAGGGTCTGAGCGCTTTGTTCCGAAATAGCACGACAAGATCAACAAACGGGTTTTTTAGCAGGTAAGTTAACCCTTAAGATATTTTATCTGTGTGACTCAGTTTTTTCTAGAAAACGTAGACTTCTTTCGCATCTTTAAATATGAGGATAATCTAACTTGCATGATATACTGAATATGTTACATACAGTCTTTGTTTATATTAATATTATAGGATTCTGCCGAAATTTGTCTGTTACTGTTAGTATTTCTCATTTGACAATAATTAACACGCTATTGGTAGTATTGTTTAACTTAGAGTAGACAGACTTGTGTCATGTCCCAAGAGTCGTGTCTGTTTTTTTAAGTCTCAAAGCTTAGTAAATTTGTTCTAAGTCTTTGGGAGAGTTGTGCGATACCGGGGGAGGTTTTAAATTGTACATGGAGGACACGGTCGAATTTCTAAAGCAAGCAGTATGTTACCCAAGAAAATTGACTGTGTAGGTTAAGGATGTAGCAATACATTCTAGGCCGAGGATGGAAATTACAAGTGGTAATTCAACAAGTCTCAAAAATCGTGTCTAACGTAACTTAAAAATAGTCTCCAATAATATAAGAACAATTGTTGCAATAACATTCTTAAGAACTGTATTCTTATAACTTGCAACTATGAACTTACAGCAATATCCAATGTTGATGTTGATGACATGTCAATCGTAAACACTCCTTCACCAGGTGGCGCTGGTACAACTTTAGATCGACGCGGCATTTTGAAACATCCAATCACTTTATATGTACGCACCATTTCACTCACACACTACTATACAACTATTAACAATTATCGTAAAACGTGCGCGCGCGCAAACCGAACGCAAACGAATGACAGGTTTGGGTCAACGATGAATCACTTCAGGTAATGCAATTTTTCTAAAGCTGAGATTCGCATGGTTGCTCTGCTCTGTCTGCAAATAAAGCCAGGCTTATCTGTAAAGTTTATTCAGTTATGTTTGCACGTTTGTTTAATCAGTTTCGTAATAAATTGTTGAATGTAATACATATTACAGCTGTTAATTCCTTTCTGGTAACACGATCGTTCATAATCCTCTACCTAAGATTCTATTAGATTAATATCTGTATCAAATCGTTTATGATTTTGTAATTAATAAATCCACCAAGCATAATATATTAAAAAGCAAGCCATTATCTACATCTACATAAGGATCTAATGTGTTAATAATGTCACACTAATAGTGAAACTCAATACTTAGGTACTTATCTCATTCAACAAGACCTATTTCTGCCCATGCGGGACCTCAAATAATCCTTTATAATATAAAAATATACGGGCTCTGTAACCTAAATAAAGTGACAATGATAACTCGAAGGTTAAGTCAAAAAATCCACACTTGTGCTAAAAACAGTTAAAAAAGTGTTCACCTTTTTACCGTGTGTGGTAAACATGGAGTATTAATTGGGTAAAAAACTGTTTTGCTTTTTGACTTATTCACTTGAGTTTCTAATGTCTTGCTGAGACGACTTTTAAGCTGCATTGAGCTCATTTGTCTCGTTGAAATAGTCTTCATAGCACAAGACACCAACTGAACGAGTTGTGATCTTATGACTCGTGCTGGCAATGCTCTCGTTACAATATTGCGTATCGGATTAGAATTTCAAATGCATTCAGTGAAAGCTGGTCTACTATTACGTCAACAAGGACATTGGCCTCTAAATACTGTGCAACTAGCGATGTCTATATTATCCTATCCACACAATGGCAATGTACTAGTGAATCTAATAGGTTCCAAGCCGACCATATCTTTCGACGCGATATTTCTACAGCAGTCACAGTTCCGAATTAGTATTTTCCACCACTACAACATTGACATAATGGCAGTACCGTACAGTAGTATGGTATGAGCTATATTGAAGTGGTATTGTTAACCTAGATTATTTACTTTTGTCCACTTACATAGATATCAAAATTTTCGCCTACATTCGCTTTGTTGAAATAAATATAACTCTATACGTAAAAAGTAAATGAATTTTACTACCTACATTTCAGCGTAACAATTTGAGGGAAATACACAAATGAATTGTAACTCTAGTTAACTGCGTTATAATATAATGCTTTAGAACATTAATCACATTTTAAAAAGATAATTTTATTTAAACAAGTTTGCTAGTTGCTTCGACCTTGTTTTGTCGTTACAAGATTTAAGCTGAATACATTATCTATATTTCCGAATGCATAAGGTCGAATTATAATGAACATTTGATCACAAAGCATTCAAGTTAATCACTGGCAAAATATAATATATTAAACCACTTTCTGACCTGGTTAAAGTGACTTCTGCTATCTGACCAAACGTAAGTAAGTGATAAGCATTCTTCGCCTGGTACACAATGTCGTTTTTTGGGTGTTCACTCTCCGAACGATTGATAAATGCACAGCTGTGATTTGAACGCATGAATAGGATCTCATTGATTCTCTGATTAAACGCTGACCACTGACTCGGCCTACTCAAATGATCACAAATGATCACAATAGAACAGGAATGATTGTAAAAATTGAGGTATCGTAAAGAATCCAAGATAATGAAAAAACATATAATATCGTTAAAGGATAATATTTATTTAGTAAAAATTAAAAAAGCTGTAAATGTTCGATTCTCTCAAAGAGGTTTGCCTTGATTTTAATAACTCCAAGTAACCAGTCTGCGGGGAGGATCGTATGACGTATGTCGTAGTCTAGGCGATGTCCTTCAACCCGGAATATCATCTAAATACAAACTCGTTATAACGTGGAATAATATTGGTTACCAATTTTAATTAAAAAAACATACGACTAAGTACTATTATAATTATATTTATATCGATAAATTAATTATTGTTTCGCTTAGAAGCAGACGATCTCATTGAATAAACCTAAATCATAACATTTATATTATATTTTTACGACTTTTATTTTAGATTGTAGGTTTCTTACTACAGGTGCAGGTTTGTTTTCCTTTGCCTCCACGTGCTTGTCTTCGATTCTGAAGAACACGGAGGCCGTCGACTGAGGAATTGGGTACGCGAGACTCGGCTGGCTAAATATCACCTGGTAAGTTCAGGAAACTTATCTAATTATGAAAAGGTTAACATCCTAAATGATTTTTGATATACGGATGACATTTTTTTGGGTCAAACAGCTAGGAGGCTCATCAGCTGTTAAGTGATACCGCCGCCCATGGACACTCTCAATACCAGAGGTATAGGTAGAGGTCGCGAGTGTGTTGCCGTCTTTCTAGGATTTGGAACGCTTGAAGGTACAGTTGAAGGACCCTAAGATGAATTGGTTTGGAAATACTTCAATGGGCAGTTGGTTCCACTTAGTAGCGGTGCACGTAGAAACTGCCTTTAAAATGGTCAGTTGTGGAACGGCGGACGTTGAGGTAATACGGGTGGAATTTCGTATATTTCGTAGATTTTTGTAAGATACATAATTGCCATCATATTTTTATAATTGCCATCTTATAAAAATTATATATTTTGGCAATTACAATTATTTATATAAAAGGAAATCTCTTATAGTAAAAGGAAACACATAATTGAAGGCCTACCACCGACTGAAACCCCAGGGCCAAGTCAAAATTACGCCTTGGCCCCACACCACCAGACATGACACACCGGACACAACTCTAGTACCATGACGAGCGTCACTCCTCGGTCCAATTTTCGGCTGGGCGCAGCGAGTAGAGCACTGTCTCCTCACGCACTGCAACCCTATAAAGGGCTATAGGACCGCCCCCGTACCGCCCTGCATCAGCAGGGCGCGAACATAAACACGAAGGAACCAAGCACACCCCTTTTTAAGGGAGTGTCCAAAATGAACACCCAAAATTGTAGGTTATCACTCTGTTAGTACGTAGAATGACTTACTTCAAAGTAATAGTACTGTGAGCATTCGTCTTGGGAACCTCCTAAATAATTAAGAGTATACATAAGTATCTCTGTTATCTTCCAGTCTTTTTCGATAGCACGCCTAATAAGCTCTTCACCACTCGTTACAAGAGGACATTTCAGATTCGTAGTGTGCACGATAGCTCGCGGGGAGAAATGTTCTCTTGTTTCTGAAACAACATAGGTAGGATTAATTCTCCGATTTGTTTACACGAACAGTGTTCAAATGTCGTGACTTCTACATGGACGCCACTGAAAGGTTATCATACATTTGCATCTAGACAGTAAATCAGATGCAGTGTCTGTCATTTCAAACGTTATGGATTGTCATATAATGTTGGGCTTATATAAAAAAAATTCAAATTATTTGAAATATAATGGATATACTAAACTATTTATCTGATTTTAAAAATACTTTTACCAAATTAGTCGAATCGGGGAACAAAGTCGTAAAGTACGGCTGTTTTCTCATTTTTGACTTCCTTGAGTGATGTACCTACTATAACTGCAATTTTTAGAATTTTTGAAAAACAAACGTGTTTTTATAAAAATCACATGAGGATATGTTTATTCTACGGAATTTTTTATACACAATATTATTAATACTTGTTTACTTTACTTAATATTACTTTCCATAAATAGAGAGCAACAACCAAAAAGATAGTTTTAGATTTGGTTCCACCAAATAATCATAAAAATTAATGTGACTGTTTAAAAATAAGTAAATAGTGGTTTTAATTTATAAATAATCTCAGCAAGGTCTTAATATTTTCGCGAAAAGAGTCGTAATAAATTATTACGTTCTAGACATTCGTCAAAATTACAGTCGTAATGTACGGTAACTGTGTCTCCCGTAATGTATAAACAATGAAACATTCGTAAAACGCTTTTGCTCTACAGTCTAATTAGATAAATTACACTAATGTATAGCTATTTTTAAACTATTTAAACTGAATGCATAACAACTTTCCGGGTGGTAAGGCTATATAGTTTCGGCCTCAGCCACTGGTGCTTTCGGGCTAATATGTGGTTAGACTGGTAGAGGATCCTCCCTCTAGGTTAACACGTCGTTCGTCCACAATTTAATTGTGAGTAACAGCCTTTTTATTTCATATATTGATTACTTCAGGTACATAATGTTAATAATAATTAATTGTTGCTCGTTTCCACGTTCCTTCCTTCTTTACACTATTTTAATATATGACTTAGATTGAGTTTATAATAATTGATCTATATTTTAGTCTAATAAATCTATTTGTATATTATCTATGGTACAGTTTGATATGAGCAGG
Source organism: Pieris brassicae (assembly GCF_905147105.1). Lineage (NCBI taxonomy): Eukaryota > Metazoa > Arthropoda > Insecta > Lepidoptera > Pieridae > Pieris > Pieris brassicae. Next base: position 15,948,227 of record NC_059674.1, read on the forward strand.
GTTTCTATGTACGCAAATAAAACTAGTATAAACTTAACATCGTGTGTTTTGGGAGTACCCAAAAACCTACTTGTCTATAAACTATAGGCAAAGCAGCAGCTGCTGTTGGCCTGTAGGTTCAGCCTGGCTTATTAGGGCCGGGCTGTTTTGGCCAGCGAAGCTCGGTCGTGAATGAGGCTTCGCAGGATGCCTATTTACTTACTAGCAAGCTGTTTCAACGTCTGTCGTATTCCTAGCAATTCTTTGGCTCTATTTATCACCGAGACCACTGTGTCTATCGCCTGCTCCTCATAAGGTTTTATCTCCGGTAAATTCATTTTGATAAAGTCAACAAATAAAAAGTCAATGTCACTATAATTTTGATCCGTCAAATTGATGATGTTTTTATCCTGTACTATATTTTAACCTCCTTTGTATATAAAGTACATATTATAAAGAATAAAATATATAAATTATAAATAGACTAATAAAAACAAAGATTTGATTGATTTATAATATATTTTATAACTCATAACTTTAATATTTATTTCAGAAGTATTTTTTGCTATGTTTTGTTTCCTCCTTCAATTTTAATTAGGTATTGTTATGCGAAATGTATTGGATTTTACTCAATCATCAGAGTATCATTAACAGCCTTCGTGAATCTTAGTACTACTTTGATAGCACTTGTATTGCTGGATTACAATAATTGCGTCAAGTAGCAAATATTGTCGTTATTTAAATGACTCACTGTTGTATAAGTTGTCTATGGAATATTAATGTAAAATGTATTTATTTGTATGACGGAGGTTAGAAATTTCTATAATGAATTTTCCTTTAAGAAACGTCTTACAGTCGTAAACACTATCCTGTATCCATATTCAACACATTTTTGACAGACGGAAGCCGTTCTTAGCTTCTCTATTATAAATTATACCCTTAGCCTATGTCCTACAAATTGCAGCTAGAGGAGACTGTGAAATGTGTATATAAATTTATTTTTAATCTCAGTATCTGTATAGTATATGTAGTGTATATATTACACTGACTAGATGAGCACAGAGAGCAACTCTACATATTCCTAAGCCCTACAGTTCTACCCTAGCACATAAGTAGTGAACATATAAAAAAAGTATGGGATGTGTGCACCAAGATACCTAAGGTAACAAACGGACCCCCATGTGTAGCATCAGGTGTTCAAGGTGGTGGGGTTTTCTCATAGCTATCAGGTACACCACGATAATTGCGGGTTGAAGGAGACTTCGGCACATTGAAGCGAAGAATTAATAAGGCGGAGAAATATTCAAATCTAATTTATTGTTTATAAAACTATATCTTAAATACTATGTCACACATATATAATATTAGTAGTAAGCTGTCGGTATATAGCACACCTTCAGCTATAAAAAATTGGGATCACGTCCACCGTGAGCCGTTGACCAATCTTCAAATTATATTTGAATTCACGAGAAAATAATTTTTTCTTTTACTAACTCCACCTGAGGATTGTGAAATGTAAAAGTTATGCCTAGGCACGAATTGTTATGCATTATGTTACATTTATTATTACTTTGCTCTTTGGAGATAAGAGAGAGATAATGTCTAAATGATAGTATTTTTTCGTTGAGATAAAGATATTTGAAGTGTTATTTTACAGCATCATATATACTACATGATTTATTCATACATTTTATCTTATTGCTATCACTCTTAAATCAATTTGTAATATTTTATAAAGTAATTTAAAACATCATAAATATTTTAAAGTAAATATTATTTTCTTTACTTTTTAAGCAAAATATCACGCTTGAGTGCACACAATGCTGTGAACTTAAAATTTCCACAGCAGACAATATTTGAAGGAAACTGTTTATTTTCCTTAAAGGTTCCCCGAAGATCTTATATGTAGAAATTTCCTAATTTGATTAACATTATGGTAATCCAGTGAATCATAAATTTATATTTGAACCACATGACTTGGTAAAATAACCGATTACATAATACAAAATACCTGCCTCATAGTGTAATGTTTTCAAGGGGAAGGCTATAAAATTTTAGACTATAACTTTTGACAACAATTATAAATAACTTAACTGTTATTATGACATCATGATAACTAATATGACGGTTGCATGCCTATTTTTTGCCGGATTGTGCTGTTTTTATATAATTAATCAATCTGAATGTATCACTTTATTTGTAAATAAAGGATTTATTATTATTATTACATAATAGTAATTAATTTATATTGAAGTATCCTTTACCCTTTAGACATGTCCGCAGACCGTACAGAGAGAGAGTGATGTCTGATAACTAATAAATGCAAACACTTAAACATTAAGTACTGAAAACAGTCTCGCCTACTATATGCCGACAACGAATTATATCTTATTTCGGCCATACAATGTACAGAGGCGATGAGAACTTGGAGAAACTGATCGTGTTCGGTAACACAGAAGGCCGTTCACCGACCAGATGGAACGATCTAGTGAAAGACTCATCGTTCTCAACTACGCTTAGACATAAGCTGCCCACTGAAGAGAAAGACACAGAAGAACTAAATATAATATGCATAGTAATATAGTAGTAGAAATGTTCTTATTCGTGCCCAGAAACATATATATTTTTAAGTCGAAGTAAGAAGTAGACATGGGGAGAAATTGGCTGTGCCAAAAATCAATCTGGATCTGCTTAGAAAAAACACCTTTTGTATGGCTATTAAGGCTTACAATAATTTACCAAAAGAATTAAAAGATCTTCCGATCTTTAATATGATATGTACGATACAAATAATATAGTAATTGACCAATTTTAATATGACTAATAATGTAACATGTAAAACTCCTTCAAAGACAAATTTGCGCGCCATTGTATGGCAGTATATGCGAAATTACTATTGTACCACCTTTTTGTACCATATGCTTGCAATAAATTATTATTATTACTAGTAAAAATTTTACTTTAAAACTAAATAAAATTTCTCTTTTTTTATCATATCATAACCCGAACGCACGCGAGAATTGTATTTCCGCTTTCATAATTGTCTTGTGTCTTGACCCACTAACGGTCATGGTGTGCACTGGATGACTCATCCCATAGAACTTAAACAATAGAAGAGGCTTTATGGGTACGGAAGGCGTTTAGTCTAAAATACCAAGGACAAATTTGTGGGTTCCAAAATTAAAAGAATTTTGGAGTTATATACTTTTGCATATCATGTTCATAGAATATATATATTTATATATATATATATATATATATATATATATTGTCCTATAATCAAGAGAAGAGGAATGTTGTTATTTACCATTTACTACGAAAAAAACATTATTAGTTGAAAATCAAACTTCTCACTTACTCAATTAATATTTTATTAAATTATATATTTAAGGTCATTTATATATTAGCTTATTAGTTAATTACGCAAAGATAATTACGTCGAAAATAAATTGAAACTATGGTGACTTTATGGTCATTTTAATTTGTGTAGATTACTTAGGTTTAAGATATTTTAGACATATAATGACTATATACGCCGTATTGAGTGTATATCGACATATAAGGGATTTATTTGCAAAAGCTAATAAAAGATATTAAATACATACTACGTGTATTATTAGTATTGAAAATATATAATATCTTTCTTGATATATCTTGCAAAGTTGTAGGTATAATTTTTACATTTGTATGTACTTAAACAGTTTCAAACACATTTTTCTTCCATGAAAAATTAAACAATCCGATAAACAGCTAAAATTACTTTCAACATACTTAATTAGCGCAAGCAAAAAGTCGTATCTAGATGTTTTATAAACCAAGTAATACTGCGCGCCCGCACGCGAGTTAACAGCTCAGTCACTCCACATTATCGCGGGTAGACAGACTGCTTTTATATTAAATAATTAAGGCGTATTTATAAAGCCATGTTTTGATTTAAAAGTAAGTATAAGTGATATAATGGGTGCATTAGATTGTGTTGCCAGTAACAAAATTTCATCTTCAAGTACTGAAGTGTTTACAGCTACGATGAATTCACAGACTTCGTTGGAAAAAGATGTAAGTTTGATTATCATTGTTTGTTTTCACAATTAAAAGATCTAAATACTTTACTTACTAAATATCATAATTAAGGATTTATAGAAGGTATTTCTAACAAGTATATTCAAATACTTGATATGGGCGCAGGTGTCCCCTAAGTCGACTAGTTAGTGCAGAATCTTTGTTTATACGATACTCACCTGTTTGATATATGATCAGTTTTGTATAGCCCCGCTGCAAATTGTTTAAGACATCAATGACTTAGAAAGTGTATTCTTTGTATATGGTTTATTTAAACAGTATACAGCCAGGAGTAGCAGTGGCCTGTCTAACGTCTTGAGAACCTCAAGAAAAGGCACTGTGGACCCCGTAATCATAAAACTTATATAATGAAAATAGGATTTTTATTGTCAAAACTTAAGTTTTAAAAGGTTATAATAATATTTATATTACATATGGTTTAAAAACCCAAAATTATTTATTATATATAAGAAAAAAAATACTAAAGAATAAGTTAAGTTACCACACCATTTACAAAAAAGTATATACTGTTTCGTGATTATTTGTTTTTTCTAATAGGCAAGTAGGTGATCAATCTGTGCCTGACACATGCCGTCGACTTTTTTATCACTTAACTTAACCACTTGGCTAACACTGTTTTTGACCATTAACAGTCATAAATAACAGATTCCATTCCTTAGTATTTTGTATCTATTTAGAACCACTGCATGTTATGAGAGAATCGCTAAAGGGGGTACAATACTTAAAAGAGACGGTATCAATGTTTTGTCTCATTCACAAAGCAATTTGTAAATAAATAATACAGAGAATTTATATTCCATGTCACACACAGAGCTTGAGCCGGAACTCAGTACTTAGGTACATGACAGCATACAATACATTAACTAATAGTACACTGATTACATAACATCTGTCAGTCCCCCCAGGTACATTTTAGACTTTAAAAATCGATATACTACGCTTATGTAACAAACAATGGTTCTGTCTCATTTCACTGTATTAACGCTCGCACTTTTTGTCTCTTTTTGCCAATTTGTGATCTCGCTGTGATGATAACAGAGACATAGAAATATATATATATATAACCGGTTGAATAATGATTTCATCCAAGTATATCACAATATTAGTCTGACTACCTCGTTTGTAATAAAATTGGAATTGTCATTTGTATCAGTATTTTTATAATAAAATGTTTATTCTATTTAATAAATAAAAAAATAAGATCTATACACCACCAATATGTCAAATAAACTATATATTTTAATTACAATAGATCGATCATGAAACGTCGTTTAAGTGTAAGTTATAGCCATTTTGAGAACGAGGTATTTAGTTAGGCGTATTTCCTAAAATATGGTTGTATGATGATACACAGTATTATTTTAACCAAGATTTTATAGTCATTTTTTTATAAAACAGGGTGCAAACGGGCACTCTCAATGCCAGAGGGCTCGTGAGTGCGTTGCCGGCATTTTGTTGTTAGTTGTATCCTTTAATTGTTAGTTGATTTTAACAGTTGATTTTGGAGACGTTCTATATTTAACATTCGTTCGTACGGTGGTGAAAAAAAAATCATGAATAGATAACGATATCTGAGGTCAAGGCCCAGAGGAGTACAATGTGGAAATTTCAAGAGCGTTTGAAACAGCGCCATAAAGGGCATGGGTATCCACATTTCAGCGGCTGTGTAACGAATATTCTATTCTTCGATGTTTTCTTTGGCGCATACTATAAAATAGTTATTATTTGGACATGCTACATGTAAGAACGCTTGGGAGTCAGTTTGTTTACAAGTATACCACACCTGAACCGCTGCTATAATATTTTAGTTCAGATCAAAATAAGAGACAAACATAAAAACTAAAGTACCTCAATCATATAGTCGGGTAAAAGCCAAAGAAATAAATTAAAATGTAAGGTTTCGATGTTAGTAAAAAAATAAATGACAAGGTCGGCATTGAATCGTCCGAGTTTAATGTAACCTGCGTTAAAAATAACTTTTTAAAGGCATAACTTTCACATTACACATGTGTAGTACTAGTACTAAGTTACATCCGTCATGCGGTAAGTAATGACGCATCGCGTCGCGTCACGAGTCACGATTCACGACCGGCTCGCCTGGTATTAAGGAATCACCCCTTAAACGGCGCCTACAAATGACGCATAGAACTATTCCTAACGTTTTTACAACAAAACTGCATCTTAAAAAAAATTAAAATTAAAATTAGCGATATTTAGGTGAGAAATATTGTCTTTTATTTTCTTGATCGTGCTGACATTAAGCACGCAAAATATAGAAATAATTGTAAAGTCAAAAAAAATATTACCAAATAATTATAATTCAACGCGTTTAAATATAAAATAGTTTTTGTTGCTATTTTGTAATTTATACATCGCGGCTGAGCAATGATATATTTTAACACAATAATTTAGCTATTGGAGTAGTCATAAATTGTTAATTTATGTACAAAATGCTTATTTAAATTAATTTCAGATAATATTGACAGACAATGATAAACTGTTTTATAATTAAATTCCTCGATCGAAAAACGTAAGCAGCCTCTGCTACTCGCCGATAGACAGCGCAGTATTAAAATTGTAAACAAAATCGTTTAGTTTATAATGGAGCATAAATTCCTCTACTACATTAATTTATTATTTTATTGTAGTTTGTATTATCACTGTTTTTTGTACGTACTTGATTTCGCTAGTCATATCCGCGTGTCGTTGGAACGGCATTGCTTTTCATATTTTTGTATGTACGTCAATTTTTTTGTATCACGAGTTACTCCTATATAAATAAAACATATAAATAATTAAGTAACGTCGTAATAGATTGTCTGAAAATAATGAAGATATAGAGCTGGTTGGAGAACGCCGTTTTTTCTTTTAAGACCTTTAAAAAGGATGTAATTACCTAGTTTTGTAAAAAGTGCTTCAAGGGATAAATGTAGTAAAGTTTAACGAGTAACTTGACGTTAACAAATGCTTTTTACTGATAACGAGGAATCCCTGTAAGCGGTTCTAAAATTATCCAATCATTCTAACGCCTGCAACCGACGGCTAGCGTGGGATGACATTATGCAAGCGTTTAATATAATATTTCTAACAATTCTTTAGACTTCTTATTTCTTCTTCTTCTTATTTACTTATATTAAATACCTTAGCAATATATATTAAATATTTGTTGAAGAAGTAGCACCGCTATCTATAGATTTAATTTTATTTTATTTGAGAAAATATATCATATAAAAAATATAAAAATTACATAACCATAGATAAAGCAGAAATACATCAACAGAATTATTAGATACTCAATAGTATTTAGCTATATAATTATTTTATTAGATAGATAATACAATTAAACAATATTTACATTTACACATTACATTTTCTTAACCTACAAATAATTAAGAAGAAAATCAAAACAAATTCAAAAAGTTTGGTCCCTGTGGCATAGAATTTAGTAAATATAGCAAACTAAATTTAAGTTTATATATACACAATACATAAATGCACTTACTCGGATTTATGTTCGTTATGTTAGGTTATCGTTTATATTGTCAAGACAACTCGTATTTATTTAACTAAATAAACTTTGCTTTTCATCGAAATTCTATAAATTAAAGACCTACTGACGACTAAAATTAAAAATAGCTCTAGATGTAAACATAAGCTTAAGTCTCATCTTATAACATAAATATTATAAAGATTTTATTGTTTTTTCTCATTGTATGGGCTCCAAAAGTACTGAAGTAATTTGAAATATTCATGCACTGTTAGAAATCCAACATTATCCATCCATTGTTAGGCATAAGTATGAAAACCTTGATAATTTGATTTATTTACAGCATACATAGACCAAAATTTAACTAAAATATTATACATTATGCAATTAAAAGGAAATTTTAAACAATTACCAGAAAACCTTTTTGCTATACATTAACCTTTTCTAAGTGCGTTTTTAAATTATAATGTATAAGCGTACAAAGAGTCGATAAAAATAAGTTCCGAGAGTAAGTAGGGAAAGGGAGTTATAGTGTGAAAATAATATGAATAAAATCCCTATATCATTTCGTAAACTATTGACAATAGAGCAAAGTGTACCATAGTTTTATTTTTTATAGATTTATGTATCTATAAAAAAAACGGTTACAGACTGAACGCATTATTGCATAAAGCTATGCTCTGTGATCGTTTCTTACGATAATCTATGATACCACGCATGCTCCCAGCGCAACTAAAATTTATTGTGTTCAATTCACTTGAAATGTATTGTACTTTATCTAAGGTAATCTATGAGCAGCATTTTTCATAAAATATTGAGCAATAGTTTTGTTCACCTTTAGGAGTAGGGTTGCACAAAGTAAGATTACTTAAAATGTAATCTTTGTAAATCTCACATACCCAATATTAGTGTATTATAACAATACTTTACTATATTAGTACAAAGGAAATCGAAGGTGTGAACGTTCACACCTTCAGGATGGTGAACAGTTCCTCCTACAGCTTCCTCTAACCACTGACCTAGACCCCAGTGGGTAAAGTTGAGAAGTTGTATATATCCTTTGGGGCCGGAACAGTCACCGCGTTACAGTATGGCGTAATCGCAGAGATTGTAGTATAAAGTAATAAATATATAAACTTATATAGACTTAATAAAACATTAATACAATCAAATTTCCATCTTTGGTATGGGAAATTTGAGCAGCAATCCATGGGCGTAGAACTAAACTGTACTATTGCAATATGAGTAATCACAACGTAATAATTTAGAAACACTTTTACCGTAGTAAATACTTATTTCAAATTGTAAAACTGTTGCGTATATTAGAGTATGTGTGACGTGACAGCGTACGTCATATGCTGTAATATTTGACGGACCTAAAACGAGTTTATTATTTTAAATAGATAAACGATAATTAATAGCAATTTATATATATTTGTTAACGAAATTTTCGGCACGTAGGTACGTATTAGGTAGGTATTAGGTATTTTTTTAGAATTAAATTGTAATAATATTGAATTTCACGTACATTAAATGGTGTACGCTGCACGTTTCGCTTGGTTTTTCCTGTATTACTCATAAATAAATACATTTAAATCATAACAGGACACAATTTCCCTTAGTATTACATTAATTGTCTTAATAGTATTATTATCCGTGATACTGTGTTTTGTGTTGGTTGTGGTAGTGATAATTCAATGAATTTAAAATGGTTATACATAATTCTGCATTTCGCAGCAGCTTGCGCGGTTTAAGAGATATGGGGTCTTTCCGAAAAACATATGAACAGGTAATAATAACTTATTTATTTGAGCTGACCTTTGCTATATTATGGTAATCTTAAAGACATAGACTATATACAGAGCCGAAACGGATTGATAAACAAAATATATAAAACAGAAAACAAAAGTACAGCAATGGATAAAAAACTGAAGTTAAACATTAAACAAACGACAATTTCATGCTTGAAAGAAAATTCTAAATTGTGTTATGTGTTAGTTACAAGATTCAAAATATTATAAGAGTAGATTAGCTTTAAGATAGGGTAGAGCGGGGCTAGCTGAGCATAGGGGCAAGTTGGGCAATACAAAAATCTAACTTTTCACCATACGCGTATCAAATCGCGCGAACGCTAGTAGCAGCTCGACCTGTGAGTGGAGTGTCCCGGCGTTTTGATTATTGTGTAAAGGGATAAATTATGAATCCAGCAGAACGCAGAACAACTCATTGAGGCTTATCATTGAGGAGCTATTTCCAATCAAATGAAAAAGTTGCTCAACTAGCCTCGCCCTAGCCTTTATCCAGTCATAAAAAATAAATCCATATATATCATTTTTACCATGGAGGCAAATGTATTACATTGCAATGACCCATGTAAGGGTAATCTCGCCTTCCTGTTATGACCGCCAGCATGCTGTCATGGTAAGCAGTGATACAGCTCGGGAGTAAAAGCAGTCAATTTCTGCTTATATATGTATTATATTATAGTATGTATTGTATGAAGTGCCGTAATGGAACTTAATATTTAATATTTAATTTACAATCAATTAAAGTCAAGTCCATGTCAGTTTGATGTTACTGCAGCATGTTGAGATAGGTGGAAGACCGTACGATCCTTTTCTCGAAGCAACCTCTCCGGCTATTTTTGACCCCTTATAACTTCGTTGTGCATATAATTAGAAACCTTATGATTTTATATATATAGATTTTGGCAATCGCACGAAACCATCTAATTTAAAATAACATGTATCACTTGTGAGAAAGAATGAGATTTCCCAGTACATTACATTCCTACAAAGTATGAACTTTATATATAATAAAAAAATTATAAAAAATATCGAGAATTTTTGTTACGGTGAAAATATATTGACTAATGCACCCAGTACAACTATTTGTAATTTTGCAGAATTGCCAATGATTCATATAATATGTGATTTCAATAATTGATAAGATAAAGATTATTATCATTGAACGTGAATGTTTTTTAGCCAGTTGGAAGCTAGAAATTGTAAAGTGCGGTGTAGTGAAAAATGTCTAGTAGATATGGAAGTATCCGGGTATGTTAACAATATTTTCCACCTAAGTCCACCTCACCACCTCACGTCGGTGACAAGTCACCGTCTCACGAGTCACCAGAGTTTAGACAAGTATTTTCCAAACCTTTTTGTGCCGGGCGCCATCTTTATAAATGGCTAGCCCCCTCGATATAATGTACTTAATTATTAATATTAAAAAATTTGATTGCTCAATTAAAAAACTTAAATTATACATTTTAGGAAGACATTACAAGGATTTTTTTATAAAACAATTGAAATTCCAAATAGATTTTTCGTGTAACTCCTCTTACTTTGGGAAACACTGGTTTAGACAGTTTTGGTTCGACAATACTTCAGGCGTATATAATGCGTGGCAATATCTACAAAAATATTATTTAATCTTTGTACATCATTTATAATCACTTAAGTCGAATTTTTTTCACCGACTGGGAACCCTATAATTATTTTCAATATGTTGTAGTTAGTATTTTTATTCATTAAAGGCGTTATAACCTGTTTAATAAGTAGGCCAAACCACCTCAGGTGTCATACCTGCTATACTCATGGTTTCATAGAAATTACTCTTGATGACCCAAATAAGAACCCATTCGTTTGACGTAAGTTACTACGTTCCAAGACATGAATGAAGTGACGTAATCACTATAGTAACCTTCACATACAGTAATTATCTTCTTACGGAGGTAGTCAGAGTCATTAATGAAATGTTGATGGTAATAAATATTTAAATGAGTTCACCATAGATTTATTCCTAAACCTCATTATTAATTAGATCGGGCATTAAATACTCTGACATGAGTTACCGACTCAGAGAGTGAGATAGAGAGACTTTATAATTACGTAAATAATATGGTTAGTTAGCAGTTACAAAAATATTTGTTTCATATATTTTCTATAGTTTTACGAAAAACAAGAGCGAATAAGTTAAGCCTTTTTTCAGTAGGAACACCTTCCAGTGCTCCTTAAATTATGTCATAGTCAACTATTCCATTGTGCGTTTTGTTCGTAAATGGTATTTCATAGCGGTACATTGTCCAGATGCCCGAAAAAGTCATCGAATTTGTTTAGTACAAGGTATTTCAAAAATTATTATAGAAAAAGTTCTTATTGCATGCTTAAATAAAGGTAACATAGTTCAGAAAAACTATTGTCGAATGCCAACCCTATTTGAAGTGCAGACATATTACCAGTTATATAAGGATTGACGTAAATTCTCGAACAATTTCAAGTTCAGCTCGTAAGGACCCTTCAAGATACTTGACCTTGCAAGGGCGAGCTGACCTTGTCGACTCTGACCTTCAACACGACCCTTAAATTTACTTACACTTTTGCTATACAGAGAAGAAATGAGCTCAATTTATAAACAAATAAACAAACAGTGTGAACTGAACTGAACACGTTAGTCAGTCGGTAGGAGCTATCTAGATACTTTCATCATTTAAATTTATTTATTTAGTATTATTACATATATAAAAAGTAGTTTAAAGTGGTATGGAAACACAAACTTTACAGCAAACTTATTTACCAATGATATTTGTTTTATCGATGTTGATCACGCATAACAGTTTATAAGGAATTCAATATTTGTTCTGTAATGTAGCGGTTCAGGCACCAATGTGAAATCCTTTCGTGGTTTTTTGGTGTTTATCTTTGCTTATATTAGTATATTTAATATATTAAGCAATAATGAATAAAATAAATTTTGCCTCTACGAAGGTACAGAACAATAGCCGATTTTTCTGATATATTTTGAAGTTTACATTTAGGAGTATTTAACAAATCTTTGTAATAGTATAAATATGGTCGAGAATCCTTCTTAGGAAATGTCACTCAATACTTATATGTGTAAATTCAAAACAATACAGTTTAAAAGTTGGGTACCATTATATTGTCACAACTTTTCTTTGACAACCATTTTTATAGACTCGCAAATAAACATAATACTAATATTGTATCCGTAAATCCGTGCCTGCTACGTTCGATGACCTTTCCAACAATAGTTATTGTACTAAACTAATCTAGTTGGCTAAACCCGTCTGATTCAGTTAAGATTTATGACTTTGTACCAAACAAACCTCTTTATATTATAATTATTCATTTGTTTCAATTGTTATGATTATCGTTCCTTTGTTTAAGCTATGTTCATGAATCTCGCGTAAAAATCACAGGGATTATGTGATTTAAAAAACTGATAATTCATTGATTTTTAAAATTTCGTAATGACCAGTTTCCCTAATGGCTGCGATTATCAAGTAAGCCTGTTCTTTAGAAAATAATCGCCACATATCGACAAGAAACGGTTATGATTTAGAAAATAGGCCACACATTGATTACATCTTTGGTTATTTAGAAAAAAATATATAAACAGAAATGTCAACCCATTAAAGGTTGTAGCACCATTGGATTATTACAAAGTGTCTACTGGTTTCCATGGCAACCAACTATCGTAACAAACTATCGATTCACCACAGCTGGGATTTCCAATATTTATGAAACACAAAAACTTCGAGCATAAGGGAGTTTTAAACTCTGAGATTGAATACCTTGGCAATGTTATTGCGTGGCATAGTTTAAAACGCTAGGTAGGCATTGTTTTTTTTTTTAATTATAATTTGTTATCACCAGTAATGTTCTGGGTTTAATAAATAATGGCAATTTTTTGTTGTCCCTTGTTTTATAACAAATATTTGATACTAAATAGCTGAGTATAGTGAACAGCAGATTTCCTAGAATTTCCCGATTCCAGGTTTGAATGTGTCAATGCAGCTTCAATCACAAAGTCTCTCATATGTAATAAAAACTATTATTTTTTCTTTGTTGCAGCAAAAAGAACAGGATAACCAGTTGATCGAAAGAAGATGCGGTAACCGCTCCATCTGGTGGACACTTGCTGTAGATATTCCACTTCTAACACTCGGTAAGTCGATCAGATAATAGAGTTCAAGGTCAATAATATAAATGTTAGAAAACGTCGATTTTATGTATGTATTTCATTCTTATAATCCATTATATACAACATAAGATTGACGACTGAATTCAATTTAAAACACACGTATGTACGTATAGCCGAGAATAATCATAACTAGAATTTTTATATAGCTTACATAAGATGCTGAGGCATCACAATCAGTTATTTGGTCCACGTTTATATCTCTGTTAAATTTGGCTCTTATTTCTAAGGGTTACATCAACTAGGTACATAAACTCAGGTACACATACTTTGACTAATTATTTTTACAATTCAGTAGCTAGTAATAATAATCCAGTACCGCTTTAAGCATCTTGCCTTGGAAGTCTTTAGAAATCGTTATTTTCTTTGATCATTTTTATTTCATAGTCAAGTTGGTGAATAGTCTTCACACACTTATCAGGGCGCACGAGTGAGTGTTAAATGCGCACACACACAGAAAACCAGTAGTGCAGAGGAGAACGAACCTACCGATCGACTTTAGGGATGAGAGTCGCACGCCCAACACTGTTCAGTGATGCAGCTATTACACGCATTTAATTTGTGGATTTTGCCATTAAGGAAAATATTTTGCCTAAAAATAGAACTTACTAGCATAATAGCTAAGATAATAATGTCGCTTGGCTAAAATTAAATTATTCTTCGAAGCATATAAATCTATTTTGGAGGATTATGGAGTGGTACTTCGATAAGATCTTTTGCAGTTTAGTAAAAAAGGATATTTTGGATACGTCTTAAAGTTCTTTAAGAACATCAAAGACTGTAAAAGAAAAAAATCTAAACTGTATGGTACAATCTTATTTAAGGCGACACATGCTCCTAAAAGAGATTGACATAAAATCTATTGATTAGTACTGAAATTACAAGTAAAATTAATTATATTTGTACATTTAATGCGAATGGTTATGGATTTTTTAAAGTAATTATTATGGAATAACATATGTATTAACAATGTAAAGTACAATAAAATAAAAATACATAATTTATACACCCCCACTAAGAGCATATGGCAGAAACAACGCAATCGCAGTGTTAAAAAAACTAGCTTCGTTTTTCAAATGTTTTGTTCATTTTGGTCGTTAAAAATAGACTGACTAACATGTGTGCATCGCCTTACTACTAAAGTGATAATTGGAGACAGTTTTGTTTAATTGTATATTGTTTTGTTATTAAACTTATAAATCCATAAATAACGGCCTCTTTGCTTCTTCATAAAGTGTGTTTTATCAAGTCTCAATCAAAATCATTTGTTTTAGACAAAGCGAAAGTTGGTGACGCCTATGAAGGCCACATTGCTTTATCTATAAAAATCACACCATGACGCAGACATGAGCGTTCATTATTTCGGACCTGTTAAGATCACGATAATTAATTTTAGTTATATAGTTATATAATTTGCATTAAAGTGTTAGAAAATAAAGAATGAAAGTTTACTAAATTGTTACAGGTATTGATTGATTAATTGAAATATTGTTTAATTTTGTCGTAAATTAAGTTATTTTGAGATAAAGGTTTCAATTAAGATTTAGAATTTAACAAAGTATAGTTAAGGACTCAATTATAGAATATCACCCGCTGAGATATAAATAGCCTAATACTAATTATAATATACTTGTTTCATGGATAAAATTCGATTGAATGTAATGGTAATTCGTTTTCTATTAATGTCTGCTTAAATTATAGGCTATTAAACACAACGTTATTAGTTAAAACTTTCTAATGTGTAATTATTTCGAAGTATTATGTATAATTATAGTTTGTTTAAATGCTTATTACGCCACAGCCGGTTAACAGTTCAGATATTAATGGAAAGGATGAATTAGGGAACTAGAGTCTCTGTGAAATTATTAGTGCTGCCATCTAGTATTGGATAGCAGAATCTATGCGTATTCTTTTAGTGAGACGTATGTCATTCTTAAAATATTGTTTTTTTTTATTATTACTTTATGTATTGTGTCTTCATTTAATTATTATAGATTTAAAGTATTTTAGTTTGCATGTAATTTAATAGTAAAATGAATATGGGTCTGGTTTTACTATTATAATTAGTAATTTAAACAACGGTGACCTACTTAGCTTCTTTTTATAATGGATTAATAAAAAACCTTCAGTTTTTAGTTAGAAATTATTTATATATTAACTGCAATTTTAATGAATGTCTGTATATTGTGAGTTGAATTTAAAACCTATCTCCGTTATACGCCTTGACGCCGAGTTATAGCAGAGATTTTAATGTGGCCATTCGCACCCGGGTCCGCCAATTTGGCAAACCCTTTCATCCGGTATTTTAGGTTCAAAGTCAATGTCATCTCAATTTGGAACCAATTGCGCAATTGGTGTGAGGGGTCAAAATTTTACTCGTGGATGAGGCTACTAAAATAGACAAACGTAAACATACGATGTAATAATCTATACTATTTTACTTATATTTGTATTCCTTATTTTGTTATTAGTTTAAGGGGAATAATACATCAAAATACATTGTTTAATTCGAGGTGACCTGAGGTCGTAGGTTAGATCACCGGCTGTGCACCAATGGATTTTCTTTCTATGTGCGCATTTAACATTCGCTCGAGCAGTGAAGGAAAACATCGTGAAACACCTTGCTTGCCTTAAACCCTAAAAGTCGACCGCGTGCGACAGCCACAGGAGGCTGATCACCTACTTGCCTATTAGATTAACAAATGATCATGAAAAAGATACAGAAATCTGAGGCCCAGACCTAAAAAAAGTTGTAGCGCCTCTGATTTACATAGAACATAATCGAATCGTGGTAAGGAGATGATAGAACGATATAAAACTAGCGGGTCCAATATGCATTCGAACCGCTAGAGAACGTCAAGAATGGACAAATTTAGTTGAGGCCTTTGTCGAAGGACAAGCTGTAAATAAATGAATAACTCCTAGAATAGGGTTTCAATATTGTATTACTTTTTTGTGAGCTAAACAGCATTCAAGTTTCTGTTTTATTTATAATAAGTCTCTTTTTAAGAAAAATCCTTTTTGAACGGATTAAAGCTATGTATTATTATTCAAAACTTATAATTACCGTGAAAAGCACGCGAAACGTCGGAAAAAATTTAAAATTAAGAATTATGTAAATAATTATAAGTTTTTAATAATAATACATAGCTTTAATCCGTTCAAAGAGTGTTTTTCTTAATGTGTTAAAGCTATTTTAACAAAAGACAATACTAAGTCTCTCTTTTTTTATTCCATATAATAAAATCTTCACAAATAATGAGAGGAAAAGACGCCGTGTACATTAGATTAGATATTATTAAGTAATCTTTCGTTCGTTTCTGAGAAATTGAGTTTAACGTAATAACTTAGTTTTTATAGTTCATTAACATATTATATTTTGTCAACAGTGTGTCTAATAGTGGGGCTGTTTGAGCTAGGCGTCATCCCGCACCATAAAAACGGCTTTTTCTGCAATGATCCAGCTCTTTCGTTCCCGTTTACGGGAGACACTGTCTCCTTTTCAGTCATCGTTTCTTCTATTATCTTTCCTCCTTTTGTTTTGGTAAGTACAGATAGATATTATGGAACTTGTGATTCATATTTAATATACTTCATTAAAGACATCAGATCTGGTTATGTATATATTTTATTGGCTATTATTATATGCCTAAGACATGCCGGTATCAATTCTTGTTGTACAGCCCATGGCGTTCGATCGCATTAATAAAGTTGCCACCCACGCTTAACCACCTAAGCTCATGTATTATCTTTTGATACAGATATTCATCACTGAGTATGTCTTCCACAAGTCAACATATAATACGCGAACAAAACTTCGTCATGTTGCAAGAAATACTTTGTACATGTACAGAAGTTATTCATACGGACTGTTCTTTAATCTGGGTCTAGTGGAGGTGATGAAAGGGTTAACTGGCAGCCCTCGACCCTCCTTTTTTGACATCTGTGAACCGGATACCGCGAAAACTTGTAATGGGTAAGTTATATAATAAATAGTAATACTACAATCATTTTTAAATGCGTATTACATGTATATGGGTGGTTTTCTAATTAATATGATTTCACTTCGTTTGTAAAGGAACATGAAAGCATAATAACGATCAAAGCATTCTACGAATATGTAAAGATTTCTTTAATGTGGAACAAATATGGAACGTAATATCCTACATAGTGTTCTTTACCAAATTAGAAATAAATCTACAAAGAGAATAATTTATTATTAAACATTATTTATTTTAGGTCAGAGTACGTTGCAACATTCCAATGTACATCAAAGAAGTATTCAGCTTGGTATCAAACGGATTCCTACCACAGTTTTCCTTCAGGACACACTTCGCTCTCTATCTATTGTGGACTCTTTATGGCGGTAAGGGTTCATTCATCATTAGAGTACACTTTTAAACGTATCATGCCACTTGTAAATGGTTAGTAGAATTTGATTGATCTAGCAATCAATCACGTAACAAATTTTGTCGTTTCATTTTTCAAAAGTATAACCCACTAGATATTGAGAAACTAAAACGGAATTGGTTAATAGCGTGTCTAAATCAAGGAAGTATCTGTTTGACCGTGTAGACTAAAACACACGCAACGTTTCGTCTTTTGTTTTATATTCACATTCTTTTGGTTTAGTTAGTAAGTTTTCTCAAAATTCAGAAAAGTTAGTGTTCTTGTTTTAAACATTCCTATCTCCTTTTAAATATATTTTTTAATGTTTTAGTGGTACTTACAAAAACGCGCATTTGACTGGCGTCACCGCACTGTTTTCTTCGTGCCCGTACTCCAGATGACTTGTGTCACATATGCCGCCATTTGCTCACTCACCAGAATAACGGACCACAGACATCATTGGTGGGACGTGCTTACGGGTGCCGTTATAGGTTTAGCCACAGTGTGTTATACGGTAAGGTTTTTAATAAATTCTCCGTGATTTTTATTTAATTACCAAACACTTGAAAGCGGCATGACGTATACCCAAAAATCTCTTAGACTCAGAAGGCTGATCACCTACTTGCCTATACGTGTAATGTACGTGGGTGAATGAATGAGCAGACACTACTACATACGTAGTAGTGTCTGCGCTTGGGTTACGCGACATACAACTACTATATGAAGTCAATAATGTTTTCATTGTTTATAAAATAAACTGACGAATATAAGAAGATTTTTTAAAATGTCCATTTTAAAATTAATCAATTAAATTGTTACAGGTGACTGTTTTATGCAGAAACTTCAAAACTTCAAATTTGGAAGACAAAGCCATGACCGAAAGTCAGAATACAGTGCAAACTGCATTATTTGTATAAGACTTTAACACATTCGTTGCATTTAGTAAATTATAATTTGTGTAAATATAGTTTAAATAATAGTTTTCTGGGGTGATGTAAAATTGGTTTGTTAAATTAGACTGATTGTTTGTAGAAGGAAATCTGTGTTTGTGTTACTAGAATGACATAAAGGAATGAATGCTTTGGGAAATCGCGAAACCGGATATATTGTAACATAGTATCCATAGACTAATGACAAGCGAGACGGTTGTCAATGTCATGTACATATTTCAATAATTATACAATTTAAATTTAGACTTATAAAATTAACTAAAGCTCACTTATCATGACAGTGTCATATTTTGTGTGTGATATTTTGACAGTAAATTTTATTTTTTATATGTTAGTTTTTGTTGCTTAATAAGGGTACACCTTAGTATTTTTTTTTAGTTTCTGTCCTTTAACTAGCGCTGTCTGGAAAATATCGCTTGTTAAAAAGACCGCCCATTTCATCCTTAATAATATTTTACTTTGTTTGTATTTTTTTTAATGTAACGAAATTGAAATGAATAAAAATAACAGTGATTGTATAACAAATAAACTCCCATCTAGTGGGTGACAAAACAAGTAGTCCATAGTATTTATAAACGATGATGAATTGGTATTTCAGCTATTAATATGAATTATTTCGTTAGATATAAGATAACTGTAAATAAAAATGTGATATTATCATAAAATTAGTCAAATAATTTTGTTAAAAAATATAAAAATTATACCTTTTTCATTTATAGTTTTATTTTTCCTTTTGAACGACTGTAAAAAGTCGTGTTATTTGTATCCGTTCACGCATTTATGACAGAACTATTGATGGGGCTTAAAGGTAGTACTGTGATACGTCTTTACATACATAATGGTACAGTTACGGCCAATGGTACTAACCTTATAAGAAATTCCTTAACGTATGCTCAACGTGATTTCGGTATTTTTCAATGCGATTGCACCAATGTTTCTTCTTAAATCGCTTAGAATATTCTTAAATGTATGGTACTGAAGATGGCATGCTTAAGGTTTGAAACCTCTTAAATCGTGAGTTTTTCAAGGTCATTTCTGCAACGTCATACGGTATTTAATGAATTTTATAATAATAGTTGTGTTTAATGGAAGATTATAAGTAAAATTATGTTCATTATGTAGAGGACATTGGTTTAGTGTAGCACTAAGCAATGGCGACCTTGCATTAGTGTTTGTGTAAAAAAAATGTTATAATAATAATAAAATAATATCTAGAGAACATGTATCAGTTACAAAGAGGTGATCAGATGCACGAAAATCGTAAACAGTTCCATATCACTACAAGGAACAAAACATGATGTTGAAACCCTCTTAAGGACCTCACAACGTAATAGGCATTGCTCAAGCAAAGATTATCATTTAAATAAGGATGTTGTATTCGATTCCCGTGTGATGCAATTTGTTAAGATGACACCAATTTAAATAACGACGGAGTGACGAAGGAATTATTTGAATAAATCGCGTATTTATTAGTATTATTCATTTATGTATAGAGTTCAATACACTTGTATGACGGAAATGATCAATTCAGACACAAAAGTGTGTTTTATTGTGAATTATTAGATTTTTTTGTAAAAAAATAAATTGCAATTTGATTTAGCCAAGTCTAAATAAGGATGTTCTGTATGTTAGTAGTAATTCAACAATCATATTTATGGATCTGGTATATCTTCTCAAAAGTATTATTAGACTATGCGTCTTAGATATTAATCAATAGTTGACCAAATTTTTGTTATTTATTTGTTATTACTTTAGAAATATTTACGACTTAACTGACTTTAAAGTGATTACATAGACTCAATGTAGAAGCTTAATTAGCCGTTCAATCAACAGCCTAGTCTTTTAACTAAACAGCTCCGTTTAACTAGCGGCCTCAAAGATATACAGATGATCTAACAGCTAGGCAAGTAACTCGGATCAAAGACGATTCAGTCTTTGCCTAGCATGATGACTGTGAATTTAAATTTAGTTTCCTTTACTTTCTGCCACCCTCAAACTCGAAACGAAACTGCCTCAAACTGTCAATATGGCGTGGGCAAACCAGAACTTTGATGGTTTGCCAAAACAATGTACAATGGAAGAATGAAGTGAAAATAATAATGTGAACTTAGCTGTGACTGAATCGAGCAATTTAATTTTTAAAGAAATATTTTTATGTGAGATGTTTCATCTGTTTTATTTCTACCACGTGATCACGCTAGTTAATTGGCTCTGTTTAGTCAAAAGGCTATGCTGTTAATTGAACGGCTTATTAAGCTAGTTGGCTGCGACATATACATATTTCCTATTTTACAATCAAACAATCAAGGTTTTATAGAAAGCTCAATCTATGTTACTATGTTTATATGAGAATTACACAATTTCGTGCCTTGACAATATAATCGTAGTAAACAAGGCGATAGGAGTATTAAGTCTGACTCAGTGCATTGCTGCACGTAGGGGTTGAATAATTATATGGGGTTTCCCTGCGCTAGTCACTATGAACTACCTGCATTTTTCACCACCTTCGTGACTTTGTTTTGAAACCGGATGTTCTTGACGAATAATCAACTTTATTGCACAGCCTAGCATGTTTTGGAAACACAAACATATGTGTTCTATGTACTTTTTTTAATGTTTTTAAGACGAATAATTGGACACCTCCAGACTATTTTTCAGCTTAGGGGCAAACAAGCCTGAGAGAGCCAGGTAAAAAGACACCTCCGCTCATGGTCATATGCTATCATCATCTATCGTAGTTATTTAATTATACGTAAAATACACCTCTTATAATCCAATGTGGAATTATTTAATTGTACTAGGTTAGTATAAATTCCAAAGACCTATCACTTTAAACTGATGTCAAAGTTGAATGACCTTACAACCCGAAATCGTGTTAAAAGATCGATTGAATTGCACATAATCATCACATCCAATGGCGCCATTTCATTGAAATTTCTAATAATTGAAATAGTTGATTACTTTTGTTGGAACATAGGTAATAGTTGTTTAAAGAGGTTGTGATATAGACATAACAGTGTTTATACGTTATATACGATGCATTCACTTTTTTGTAATCTCTTATATTTCGTACGAATGTTAATAAATATGTAATGAGTTCTAGTTACTACATAATCTAATCAGAGATTTTCTATTCGTATTCATTTTCCCAATAACGTTTTTCTCAGCCGCCATCTATTATTAGTAAGTACGCCTACCACACATAACAATATACTTATAAAAAATACCGTTCATTGCTCTAAATATAAATCCTAGATATCGAATAACGGACCATCTGTCTGTCATACTTTTATTTAATTCAATATACAAGCTTTATACATTCAAATGTCAATCAACTAGTTCCTTTTTGAAGATTGTTTTATATTATTTGTTAGTAATTGTGCGCTTTTGCTGCTATTTCAGTTAAATAAATAAATGCCAGCAAATCCGGTAAGGCTTGAGAGTATCCATGAGTGACGGTATCACTTAAGAACAGATGAGCCTACTGCCCGATTGCCTCCTGTAAAAAAAACTCAAATTTAAATCTTGTACAAAATCTTTAAAACAATTTTGTAATCAGACTGGTTTCGCATTGTAAATAACTGTAACTTTAAAATGCATTTGTTTTGAACGATTTTACAAAGTCCGTCTATAAAGTATTTGCTGTTTCAAGCGAAACGTCAGGACTGTCAACATAAAATACATACATACATTTTTATTACAGAACACTAGGCTTATACAAAGATGAAATAAAACAAAAAAGTCTTTACATAAATAGAGTGTTCTGTCAAAAAAATAACACGGCGTCGGCAGGTTGAAAATGGAACTCGTATTTTTATTGTGACGAAACATTAATTGATTTTAACTTGAAATTACATTTTTTCTAAATGACGTTGAATGAAATGTATCGAAACACATTAAGCTTATGAATAGAAAATGCGTTTTTTTGTGAGTAACTTAAAATCCTGAGCAGTGTTGGCTAGTGGCTTAAACGCCTCTCATTACCGAGGTAGTAGGTTCGAGCCCCCGCTGTGCACCAATGGACTTTCTTTCTACGTGCGCATTCAACATTCACTCGAACAGTAAAGTAAAACATCGTAAAGAAACCGGCTTGCCTTCGATCAAAAACTCGAAGGTGTTAGGCACAAGAGGCTGATCACCTACTTGCCTGACGATTGATAAATCATCTTGAAACAGATACAGAAATCTGAGACTCAGACCAAAAAGGTTATAGTGCCACTGAATTATTTAACTGAAAATTATTTATTTGACATAATATATAAATTCGTAAGTATGCCACTTCGATACCAGTTTCTTTTGGCCACAGAGGTATTACGCCACGGAAATATTCTAATCTGGGCAATACGTAATTACCCAGTAAAATACAGTACAGTATTAACAATTTTCAAATGCACATGAGTAATCTTATTTCAGGGAATGTTTAATATGCAAATCTTAGTATTAGACTAAACAAAAAGATCACGATGTTCTTACTAAAAATAAAATAATAAACAAATTATTCAACTCTAGACCATCTGGAGAGTGTCCGGGATTACTAAGTCGAAAATTTCAAAGATTCTGGATTGAGATCTTAGAAGATAAATTTAAAATTCTTATAACGTAGTTTCCTTATAGTTAGCAGGAATGAACTGATACAGTATGTCTAGGTATAGTTACCGGCATGCAAGTTGGCTTAGGACTGTTGCTGCTAAAAGCATTTTATTTTTATTATTTAAAATAAAAATAATCATTAAGTCACTTTTATGTTGTGTTATAATAAAAAGAATACGTATTAATATTATAAAAATGGTGTCTTACAATAGATTAACCCCTGATTCTACGTGCTATTCCATACAATACAATTGCTTACGGTTACAATTGTGACAACGAATTACATAATCGAAAGAATATTCCAGAAGGTTGGTTATATAGTCTTACTAAGTTTTACGTATTGGCCAATTAAAAATACGAACAAGGCTTCGCTGTTACCGCTCCCAATACAAAATAGAAATAATAGGACATGGGCCCATTTAAAAATAGTGTTGCTGTCAGTCAATTAAAGCTGATTTTATATTTGTTGAAGCAACTTTAAGCAATATAATTTTTTGAATATTTATCGACATGATAATCGCATATAAATTAGATTGCTTATAGCAATATTAAATCAATCATTTATTTTGTAAAAGAGTGCTATACACACTTTTATCAGATTCTTGTTTAAATTATATATCACTCGTACAGTTTTGCATGATTACCACTAAGCATCTCTAATGGATAAACAATGTTAACTGTACATGTTAATGGTGTTTAGACAAGTAACTTGATGGACATTGAAGGCAGAGACGAGTGTACACAAAAATAAACTCATTTGATCTTCACTCTAGGTTCTTGAGGTTGGGTTTTGCGTGGGCTTACCTTACTAGACATGCAGCGGTATTTTTGTATGTTGTTTTTCACAAAAAAAGAAAAAGTACCAGGCTCTCATAATGTGACAGTAGGTTCAAGGGTTCTATTGACACAAACCGTGGACGGTCCAAGACACTTCAAAAAGCCATTGACACGCTTATACCTAAGCAGTAAGGGCGTTTATTGGCTGAATTTTACATTGTGTGGCTTCTATTGTTTTTCTAGCGACGACACAGTAAAGGATGCTCAACGTAGCCTACTTCCTACATACGATTATGGTTTCAAACTGTTTTCATTGCATTTTTATTACACTGTACACCTATTCCTCTTTAATATGGGTTGACTTTTTCGTTTAAATTCCCAATAAAAGTTCATATAGCCATCATTCAATTGAGAACCTGTGTAAACAATAGCGACATCGACATTCAACGGCTACAATCACTGCGATGACGTCCATACCCTAACACGAACTATCGAACTTATTATTTTTTTTTTTAATGGAATCTCGCTGTTGGCCTTAAGGGCCTTTAGAGCTCAGCTCGGGCTGTTTTGGCGAGCGTAGCTCGGGCTGTTTTGGCGAGCGTAGCTCGGCCAGAATGGGATCGAACTTATTCCTGCCGCTAAGGGTATATATAGAACTTCTTGACCTTGGCCTTTGAGGCCTTTCAAGCCAGGTCGAGGTCCGCCGAGGTCCGACGAGCTTAGACTGGTCGAGGATCCTCCCTTCCCATCCCTTACAAAAGTAATATGCATATTCTCGAGTTATGAAAATTACAATACATTTTCACAACTATAGCTATAGAAATACAGTGCTTACATGAAATTATTAGGCATGACTCCATATATGACATATCTAAGCCATAATCGAGATTGAAGTTACCCCTGTGAGTACCAATACAGGTTTGGTACACGTGTCAATGATAGCTAGTGCTCTGTTTCATTCGCATTAGTTCGGTCTTACTGATGTTATTAATATATAATTTGCCGTAATTTTCTCTTTCACTAACATATAGATAAGTCGGATTATATTATCTGTGCATATCTATATAATTATATCAAATAATTATCATATAATTATATAATGGAAACAAACTCATTCAAGGAAAATCTCAAACCTCAGCTGGTTTTGTGACCGGTAGTCAAAAGCTTTCAATAGGCTGTTAACCACTCACTGAATTATTAAAAGTCTACAGGGCAAGGCCCTTTAGAGTAGAGCTGAATGGGTACATAAACATATTACACATGTATATGGGAACTAAAAATAAAGATGTTAGAAAAATACCTTGACGCGATTTTAAGGTACCACGTTAATTCTACAATTATAATTCTAGAAAGAAAGATATTGTAAAACAAAAGACGAAATGATGCGCGTTTTGTTGGGATTTTGATTAGTCAATTTAATCTCTAGTCCAATAAGAGACACGCGAAACGAATCGTATGGCAATACGGCACTGACAGTTAAGGTTTCATAGATTACTTGCCACATAATGATTTGGACTTGAATTAAAAATATTTGGGTAAAATTTATTCACTGATTATCTTATTATTGATATTGTATAATATAATGTAATGTATTAAAAATGAAATTAAAGAAAAATATTAAGTACTATAATAATTTAATATCATAATACTAAATTAAACTAAATAAACTCTTATCCTGTGTATACTTAATTTATTCAAATAATTATATTTGCTAAAATTAAAAGCGTTAATGTTATATCAATATGAATAACGTATGAAATATCTAAAATGTAATGTACCATATCTGCCCTAAAACAATGATATGTATAGGCGTTATAATTCGAAAATAGTCGAATTAAATCATTATGCAGGTATTATTTTAGACGGCTGACCTTGAACTTAAAGCAGGTTCAAGTGCGAGGAGATGCCAAAACAGAGGGGCTCTTAAATTGGCTAAACGGTCAATTCGATGCTCTTCCTCCATTCTTTATGTCAACTTCAATTAAATGATTTACAGCCCTCTCAACATTTAACGTCAAGCTTAGACAAGATTGCTACAGCGTACCTACCTAAACATTAATAAATTTCTTATATTATTTTTCTTGATGTATTATGTTTTTTTTATTTGTAATATTTATAGGCAATTAATAATATAAACTTTGTATTTGTTCTACCACTATTTCACGTTTTTTAAGACGTTGACTTAAATTGTCTTAACTTAACTTAATTAGCTGTTTTTTTAAATGGTAATGGTTTGCTGCGGAAATGCAACATTTCTCAAAATATTTAAAGTCTAAGTCAAAATCATTTATTCATATAGATAACACAATGTACACTTATGAACGTCTAAAACGAAGAACACATTAAATGCTTCTAATTTTACTTTTCTGTCAGTTCTCAAATCAAGGGCTTAGAAGAAGAGAGGAACTGGCAAATATCCGCCATTATTTTTAATCGCCAAGTTATCTGGTTTTACACAATATTTGAAAGGAGCTGCAACCATAACACCATGTTCCACGTGACTTCTTAAGTAGTTAATAGTTAATTAATAATAATAAAATAAATTAAAAACAAATATTTGTCCTCTTACATTCTCGTGGGAACAACACGCAAATCATAGTCGAAAGAACTAACACCACCATGGACTCCGCCAGTAATCCAGTGAGTCATTCCAGTCCAGGACTGGAATGGAACGTCCACATTATTCTAGTCATTCAAAAGCTGTTAGATCGGTAACACTACAGTGACAATGCTTTCAAGGAAGAAGTTTAGAAATTGTTTTAAAAATGTTCAATTATTACTGATACAAGAAGTTGTTGATGAAGTGGAAGAAGAACTAAAAAGAAAAAAACGAATTTGGGTGAGAAATTGGATAAGAGAAAGAAATGAAAAAGGAGGCGTAGCCATGTTTTTGCAACAGCTAAAATCAGAAGATCCCTTGGAATACAGATTTTGATTTGATTTTTTACATCCTCTGCTGTTCTATTTGCATACCATCACAAATTTTGTGCAGGGCGGATTGGCGCATGTGTTTATAAAATTCCGAAGTGATAACTCACAAACACACATGTTCTCTGTACAAAGAAACAAATTGAAGAGTTTGATAGACCGTCATTCCAGTCAACTGGACTGGATTGATCACTGGAATGGTGCATTCCAGTCTAGCGCTGGAATGCTACTGGAATAATGTGAACCGGGCATTAAGCGAACAGGACGATCCTTGAAATGTGAACTTGGCTACATAAGAAAATAATAATAATACAAGTTATACTGAAATAATTGATACCACATGAATCACGGTTCGTTCCCACTTTACATTAATACAGTCGTGGATGTCGACGATCGCCCCTGAGTGTGGAAATGAAGCTGAGAGATTTGGTCGCGTAACGCGTTACCTCTTTATACTGGAGCAAATCAAGTCCAAGCACTAGGATCGTTTAAATATTCATTTGTAATTAATACATGTATGTCACTAAGAATTTTGTTGTAAAAACGTATACGATTGCCTTGGAATACTCGTTTTATGGAGCCTTGTAGTTTGTGCAATAATTTTGTTTCTATTAAGAGTAGTATAATTATGGAAGCTACCATTATTTTCAAAGATATCTACATTTTCCATACTTACAAAGTATTCTCTTTTCAAAATGTATTAACTTGCCAAAGTAAAAGTAATTTTTTAAACTTTCTTCGGACTTCTCCCGTGGGGATAATCCGCAAATCGCTCTTAAAGCCCGATTTAATATTCCAACATTAGTATGTGAATTAAAATATTAAGTAACTGTATGTATTCATCTAATGTTGAAATTTTATCATGATTCCTTTGTAGATTTTGAAAGCTGTATCTTTTGAGTTTGCCGCCAATATCACAGATTAAATATTTTTATAAAACAATCATTGACCTATGGTGACAAAGTTAGGTTAGATTTTATAGAACTTGACTAACTGCATACTTAACATCGTTTTTTACTAGACAAAAATCATTGGACACGAAAATTGATTATCGTTATTTGCAGTTTGTCATATTATAACAGTTTATATTAATTGTTATAAATTGCTATAATTTATACTTAATAATACAAACTTCTCTAGAAAACTATGAAAATCCAATATTATTTTGTATTAACTCTTAATACGATAAAATTGATTAAAACACAAATAAATTTATTATAATAACCTTTAAACGTTTAGTAATTTTGGTTTCTTAAGATTCTGTTGCACTAAAGAAAATTTGAGTACATCGTGTTAAGAAACTGTAATATGTATTTGTTACTGTTACTACTTAACTGTAATATATTATTTTTTATGTGATGGCGGACTTATGGCATTCAAATGTGTTATAATTAGTCATATAATATCAAAAGCGGCAATCAACTAGAGCGTTAATTTCATATATAACATTCTCCGCTTCGACCAATCAGAGCGCAGTATTTAGTACAGGATCAGCGTCGATACACAGAGAATCTGTTCGTGATATTTTTATGATTTTATTGGGTTATTTAAGGGAATTAAGTAAAACGTGGGTTTATTTTAAAATATGGACCATCCTGTAACACCTTGTGTACCCAGATATTTAAGGAAACGGTAGAGGGATCCAAAGAATTGGACTGTAAACATCAAGAAACGGTCAAGGTACGTATATAGTGCTTACACAAGTTTCATACTTGAATATTATATTTGAAATTTTTACTGGTTGGAACTATTGATTTATTTAGAAAAATCAACGAAGCTTTTATTTGTTCGGTTTATGCCCACAAAATAAATTAATGTTATTAGGAGTAATAATCGTACCTTATAACATTCATTCTGAGCGGCGACGTTTTTCTTAATGTTTACAATGCAGTGATGTTCGAGACATAACTGACTATCATTTTAAGGCACCTATTACAAAAATATAGATAAAAAAGTATTCTGGTATGTACTATTTATGCGTTTTTTATATTACAGGTATTGTTCTAAGGGTCTACCAGAGCGTCCGTTTTGTCAACACAATAGTAATGCTTTTAAATACCGAATATTATCTATGGCGGATATCAAGTATTTTCACAATATATAGACCAAAATCCCGAAAAAATGTCTCAAAATGCATATTTTAAAATACAGAATTCAAATTGAAGAAAATTACTACAGACTAAATTTAAGGTATTTTATTAAAGTCAGAAGTGCTTTGTTCCTATTTGTCAAATTACAAAACCTTGAGTTCAAACAATAAAGAAACTTTTTTTTTAAATCTGGCTCATTGTTAACTGAAAAACGGGGTGGTAATCGCAAAGAATTACTATACAGAGAAAAGCTGGCTGCTGTGAAGCCATTTATGTGTTGTTTCCATTGCGATGAGCCTCATTGTCAGGGGTTAACTAAAAGATTTTATCTAGCAGCTGAACTTAACATTAACAAAATCGTGGGTATATATAACGCTCAAGCACAGACTAATATAAAAGTCAATAAGGCATATTTTAGAAAGATGTTTAATACGCATTTTAATTTAGAATTTGGCTGTCCCCGAACAGGCGTCTCCTCAACATGTTTGCAGCACGATTAATTTTTAAAACTAGAAAAAGATATATCAAAATGAAATTGAATAATGATAGAAAGAAGAGTTCACAAATTGCGAGCCAAAGCATTTTATGATTTAATTCGAGAAGAGAATGCTGATTTGATGACGTTTTGTTTTGTTTGTCAAAAAAATTGTCCCATGCCTAAACTTCCTGATCAAACCCTTTATTATTCTAGGCAATTATATATTTATAACTGTACCGTTATTCAAGGCACTTTTAAAACAAAACTTTCAAAGGAAATACCTTTGCGTACTGCTGGACTGAAGACACTTTTGCGAAAGGCTCAAATGAAATTGCCTCTGTTGTATTCCACCGACTTCATTCAACAGACTTTATTGGAATAAAAACAGTAACTCTGATTGTGGATGGCTGTGGTGGACAAAATAAAAACTCAATAATGGTGACAATGACAATGGCAAAGATGTCGTTCAGTAGCATGTTCAATTTTAAAAATCTAAAAGATTTTTTATTAAAAGAACAAAGAGTAGAGTTGATGTAGTAGAAAAGGGAGACTTGTTCTATAAAGTGAGCGATGGCATATATAGAGCGATAACAAAAAGAAATAAAAACTTCCATACCATAACAGCTGTTGGTGAAATTATTTCTTTTGGGCGTTTAAATACAAATAAGTTAACAGATGTAAAAAATATATTAATAAAACATTACGGAGAAAATTGGATTGAAGATGAGGGATTGTTGTTCTATAAATATTTATTTGAGACTACAGGGAATACAGAAGATGAAACTACAAGTTCTAATGCAATACATGAACATGTAGATGAGATTTTATGTGAATATCAGAATGAGGAACCTCTTTTACAAATAAGATTATTTTTATAATGATTAAAAGTACGCACACGACATACGCACAAACGAAAAAAAATGTTTTACTGCTTGACTAGATGAAATGATTTATTTACGTATAGTTTTGTCAATATAACAATTTCCCAATGTCCCAATGTCAAAATTATATTGATACATTAGGAAACTGACCCAAAGTATCAATATAATTTACTCACTTATTGTTTAATTTCAAAAATGGCGGTATCTGTTTCAAACATGGCAGTCTCTACATAAAACACAGTTACTATCAAACCCGGATATTTCCTATAATGCGAAACAAAGTCGGCAATCTCTATTTGTTTTTTAACGATTTCTTTCAATATTTTCTTGCTACCTCCATTGAAATGTTTCAAAGAACTAAAAAATAAAACTATGAAGTATAATATTCTGTAAACTTTTAAGCATTTTGCCAAAATAATAATTGAAAAAACGTTTTTCATGTTTATAATATAAATAAAATTGAGGATGCCGTTTTTAATATTATATGACTAAATTTTTGTGTACATGTATTTTACATTATCATAATATTTTCATTTTTTCAATGTGGAAAATAAACTGACATAACATCCTAGCTGTGTCAACCATCAAATGTCAAACCTTAATAAGATCGCAATTTAATATAACGGCCACTGGCAATTTAAGTTTTGTGAGTTTATTATATGTTCAAAATTATATTTCATAATAAGATATACAATGGCTCAGCCAAGCGATATAACCGATGAAGATTACATACCCTTTTTGAAAAGTCTAGGCGTTGAAACTTATAACAAGTCCTTTGAATGGATGTTAAACGATCCAGAGATTTCTGGAGTGTTGCGATGGATTTATGAGAACATAGACGCGAATAATGCTTTGTCTGATCGAGAAGAATTCAGGTAATAATCTTTAAGTATTTTGTTTGTGTCATCTCGTAAGTCCTGATAATTTCTATTATGTGTACTTCTAAGGAGCAGTAATCCAACTTAGTACCAGACTATTAATATTGACAAATATTTCTTGTAGGTACATATACTTTTAGTTAAAAGTAATCAAATAAAAACTAACATAATCACTTGCTAAAATAATTTATGATGATTAAATAGATATCCCAGGATTGATTTTATTTTGATTCTATTAAGGTATGCGGAATTAGAAAGAACTGGTCAACTTCTATCTTCAGAGGAATTAGAGATGGCTATATTAGATCTTCAAAATGAATTTGAAGGCATATGTTTACCAGGAGACCAGGAGGCTTTGGACGACATGAAAATAGATATTAAGATGGAAAAAGAGAGAGTTGATATGCTCGAAAAACAAGATGTGATTTTAAAAGACATGATGCAAAGAAACAAGTAAGTTACGATAAGAATTCTTTTCATTAGATTACTGCACTTGCTAGTAGATTAGTGTATCCTCCTTTGTTATTTAATTGAAATAAAACTGGTTTATTGTTCTAGGCAATATTTAATCAAACTTCAACAGGCTGCTTATATAAATATTTAATAGTATGTTTATTTAGTAATTGAACTTACAGGGACATAAAGAAAGAATTAAATGTTGAAATAACAAAGCTACAAGCAGCTGAGTTACAATGTACTGAAGATGAAGCCAATTTAGGAAAAGATTGTTTGAAGCTTGCTAAAGAAGTTGAATCTATAACAAGTGATGTTATAACTATAGTTGCAGATACACTTGACATATTATCAAACTGTCAGGATGATAAGGTAATGGTTTTTAATCAATCTACTGGAAAGTAAATTTTTGTGTCCCTCACATAAATATAATATATTAAGGAACAAATAATGTTAAATCTATAAAGTGAGTGAAGTCTTGTAACCTCACATTTTTTTTTTCAAAAAATTCAAAACATCATTCTCAGGTTCTAAACATAATGTTATGTTCACAATAAAATCGCAGAGATATCTTTAATAACAATGTAAATAGTGAAAATTCTATTGTAGTATAGTTCTTTTTATTCTTTCAAAAGTGTTGGTGTCCTTAAAATTGTAAATTGAAACAATGAGGAAACTGGCAAGTAACTCTCGTCCCTTTTAATTTCAAACTATTTTAAGTTACAAGATACTTGTAGAACACTGCAACCATAACACTATACTCAACATGATATGGTGAAGTAATTAGTTAAAATAATTTAATAAAAACCATACAAGAACTAAACATCAATTTTCTTTAATCATTTTTCTATTTTTTAAATCCAAGTATTAATTAAAACTTTCAGGATTCTGCAAAAAGATTCCTTGCATTTGGCCCAATAGATCAATATCACAAATCACAAGCCCTATTTAGGTCTCACTTTGATCTCTACTGTACAAAAAGACTAAAAAATCCAGAATTTAATATTAAAGAGGAAGAAATCATGAGAGCTATTATTAAAGCAAAAAATGTAGAAAGCAGGTTCGTACATGTATTCTTAACATATAGACGTAAAAAATGTCTATATAATTACAGTTTTTTTTTTAATAACTTCAGCATGGGTGCATGTTGAATACGTATTTTGAGTTAGTTTCATTCATATAAATGCTAGAAGATAATTCCGCTAACCCATCAAACCCATAATAATTAATATTTTATGTGAACTGTGAATAATTATAAATTTGTATGTAATGTATGCAAAACGTATGTCTGTCAATTATTTTGTCAACTCTGGAATACTATAATATTATAGTGTAATGTGTACATACTAACTCTTACATCATTTTAACATTTTTTTTTAAATACCAGGTTATTGGATGCCACATCTGCATATATTGAGAGTACAGTGGACTTAAGCGGTGAAAAGGCGAAGCTAGCTCTATTGGCTAACTATACCCACCCTTGTGCAAATGATGTTGCGTAAGAATTAATTTTGGTTTTAATAAGCTTTTTACTTACACATTTGTAGTACAATACATGTTTTGTTCCATTATTGTAGTTCACAAAATAAAACAACACCAAAACAATACAAGTACAATGATATGTCAAATTTTATCTGAATGTTTTTTTTTACGGTACTTCAACTTTTAGGGCTAAAATAATTTTTGAGTAAAGCATTTGTTATGGCTGATAGTAGCAAATACACTAAGACTAAACTATAAATTATCTCTTGACTTAGATATATTAAATTACAAATCTAATATTATCTAGCCAAACAATTTGCTTATATTAATGAGTTTTTAAATGTTTATTAAAGTACTTTGTGAAACAGGGTTCAAATAGTGAATTTAAATAAAGACTTCAGGTTGTGACTCTTAATTCTGAGGTAGTATGGTGAAGAAAATTTTTGTGAGGAAACTGGCATGCATTGCTTTTAAAAATTTATTCATTTGGCTGATCATGATTTTTTATTTATGTATATATATATATATAATATAATTTATATATAATGTAATTTTTACTTAAGCGATAACATCAATTTTAACAAAAACATAATATAAAGTAATGATACAGCTAACAAAAATTATTAAAATAAAAAATAACTAAGCTTAAAATATATTATTAAAAGACTTTCAATGACCTGACTAATTCTTTGTCCGAGGTAGCTACCAGCTCTTCGGTCTCCTGAGATATCAACTAACCTTTTTGATAATATATACAATAATGTTATATGTAGTAACTTACAGGTGATGACTACAGTCTATTAATTAATGTATTTGTAATAATTTCTTAAAACTATGTTATTAGTATTAATAATATTTTGTGTATCTTACAGACTATACACAATGGAAGTGATGAGCAATATAGAAATGTTTGAGCAAGAAGAGTCGATAATAGAAAAGCAGCTTCAAGACGCGGTCAAACAATTTGTGCGCAGGCGCACGATGTTAGTAGAAGAATCGGCAGCTAAGATCGCCTTGAATGTTCGACTGTGAGTGACTGTACTGTTATTTGTTGTGTATATTATACGCATTTTCTATACAACGATGGATATATATTTTTCAAACACTGCAAAATACTGTCTATAACAGAAAAACGCAAGGTCGACTCTGTATATCGAGAGCAAACAATTTACACGGCGAGAGAAAGTTACGGTTTGATACCGCGGCTAATTAATGGACTACTGATAAGCAGTTATTAGATAGTCTAACATTAACCAACAAAGAGTGAAGTGAAAAACTACTTTTATAAACTACTAAACAAGAATGCTATCTGGTTGCGTTAAAACAAACCACCGGGGTTGTCTAATGTTAATGATCTTATTATATCACTAAAAAATAATTTAGTTCCAAATGTAACAAATTCTTGCTCAAGTGAGGTTAAGATTCTAGGTGTTTTTTTTATTGCTTAAACGTTACTGCTAAGGGTTTAACCTCAGTGCCTCGTGTGATGAAAAGCTATAGTAGATAAGGTAATACACATTAACATAAAGTGGGTGAAAATCTAATATTAGGTTAACTTGTATGTATATGTCACCGTAAAATTGTAAATACCGTTAGATTGTAATCTATCTCGCGAGATTGTGAACTCTCAAAAGACTGTGACTCAATGTACTGCTTACAATTTTACGTATTATTATTCGATATATTGTAATCTATTGAAGTGAAACCGTTAAATTACAATGTTAAAATTGTCAACTGTCCGAAGGCTGTCACTGATTGGCGGGTTTAGAACAAACTCTAGAAATGCTATTTAACCAATCAGCACGCGTTTCACAATTTGACGGTTTCATTTCGATAGATTACAATATTTCGGATAATAATATTTAAAATTGTAAACAGTACGTTGATGTTAACAGTCTTTTGACAGTTCACAATCTCGCCAGATAGATTATAATGTAACGGTATTTACAATTTAACGGTGACTTATATAATGTTCTGTACTTTTGACAAAAAAAACCATATGTTTATATATTTTCAGGCAAATTAAGAGCGATTTAAAATTGCTTTTGTCCAAAACCCAAGAAGCGTTAACGCTGGATAGACTCTTGTACTACGCGTTACGACGTGAACTCGCCTCTTTGGAGGAGGTTTTGCAGTTTGCTTCCCATTTACGAGGCTATGTTTTACAAGAGGAAGAAGCTGTGTCTAGCAGGATCGTAAGTTATTTATTGTGAATTGTTAAATAGTGCTTGAGGTTTTGTGGAATTAATGGTGAGCGGAAGTTAATAATTATAAAAAAAAAATGGTTTTTCTCTGAAATTATTATCGTATAATATACTAATGTTATTAAGCTAAAGAATTTGTTTGTTTATACATGCTTATCTCAGGAAGTATTGGTTTGAATTTTAAATTCTCTTGGTATTCGATATATAATTTGCCATAGCAGAGTTGGCCAAGTGGCTTCAACGTGCGACTCACACCCCTGAGGTCGTAGGTTCGATCCCCGGCTTTGCACCTTTGCACTTTCTTTCTATGTACTGTAATATCTTTCTACATTTAACATTCGATCGAACGGTGAAGGAAAACATCGTGAGGAATCCGGCTTAGACCCAAAAATGTTGATGGTGTGCGTCAGGCACAAGAGGCTGATAACTTTCTTATTAGATTAACAAATTATCATGAAACAGATACAGAAATCTGAGGCCCAGACCTAAAAAGTTTGTAGCGCCATTGATTTATTTTTATTTTATTTTAGTATTTGGTACCTTAGTTACTGAAGCAGTTTTAGTCCGCGGCTCTTATACCTGAGGTGGTAGGTTCTTTATCCGGCTGTGCACTAATGAACTTACTGTGTGCTATTAATATCCAATTGGGAAAAAAAAAATGTGAAAAAACCGGCATGCCTTATAACAACTTTCGATTATTATCGTATCATCAGTTACTGAGAAAGACACTCGGAATTACGTCATAATTATTGATTAATTTAAAAAAAAAAACAGTGAAAAATTATATCCTTTTGAGGGCTTTGATGGCATTGTTTTTCAAAGCCAAAAATTATGTATATCTCTATTTAAAATATAAAAAAAAAAATCAACGGCGCTAAAGCCCTTTTAGGTCTGGGTCTCAGATTTTTGTATCTGTTTCATGATCATTTGTCAATATAATAGGCAAGTAGGTGATCAGCCTCCTGTGCCTGACACACGCCGTTACCTTTTTCGGGTCAAGCAGGATTCCTCGCGATGTTCGCCGTTCGAGCGAATGTCAAATGCGCACATACAAAGTCCATTGGTGCACAGCCGGGGATCGAACCTACGACCTCAGAGGTGTGAGTCGCACTCTGAAGCCACAAGCCCACTTAAAATATAACCTCTTAAATTTCAGCAATCAATGAAGGAGATAACAAACGAACTGGATTTGTCAGATTCGACAAATAATTTAATGCTATCGTCTCTATGCAAAATATTATCTGTTACTGACTTTAAGTCTCTCGTACCAGAATATAAAGAAGTGAAGAAAAAAGCAAAAAGACTGAGAGAAGAAATTGTAGAAGCGATTTGTGAAAAGGAAAGGGATTTAGATAAAATGTCAGTTTTATTGGACGGTTTATACTCCTTGTATTATGATTCATGTATTCATGTATTTATTTGCATTCCATAACGTTACAAAAGATGTTTATGAGGCTTAAAGCTAGGTACAATATTATGGACCCTGTTAGGGCACAGCAAAAGAAGGCATTACGAAACCTATATAACATAACTAATAGCAACACAATAAAAAATAGCACATAAAACTTCACACTCCAGGCTAGAGACCAATTACATAGAATAACATTTTTTTAATTTTTTTTTATTTTTTTAATTTTGAATATTTAGGGATTAATAATCATGAAATAGTGGAGCCAAGTGTGTTTGACAACTGGCTCATTATCATTATGATAATGTCATTGAAATTTTTTAAACGCTCATTTACCATACAGTGTTCAGAGGTTTTTGGACTAATACGTGCAGCTGAGTTTCATGACGCCAAGGCAGAATACAGAATTGGTTCAAGGGGAACCAGCCAGTTGAAGCTTTGCATATTTAAAGAAGTGCGAAGCTTCTCTGACTTACTAGGGAGGCCTCAATCTGAATTCTTTTTTACATATAGCTAAACAAATAGGTCTAATATACGTCACGCAATTTTTGGAGATTCTTGAGATATCTAGATTAATTTCATTTAGGGTCCTTCAAAAGAAAGTGTACCAATTCATAAAAGCATGGGCCACCTGCCCATCAGATGTTTGGCCCTGTTCTATAAAAAAAATACATTATCATTTAACAGATTTTGCCGTGTATATTTTTTTTTCTATGTGCATTTAATGTCTTACATTCCGAAACAGTTGCTGTTTTGTTGCAAATCGAGCCAAATTTCTTCAGGTCATTTGCACCTTAACTAAAAGGTATCAGCAGTTCGGCTTAGTTTATGCAATTGTATGCTATAAAACCAAATACTGATTTTTTTTTTATGCTGTGAAAAATCTATCTTGCATAGATTGCAAAAAAGTTAACTTATAAATAAATATTTAAGGTAAAAAAGCTAAAGTCCCTTTGTCCCTTTTCGTCGCAGCGTGGACACAATATGAAAGAAAGAGATGAAAGTATAGTAGTACTATGTAGACTATTTTCGACGTCACATTAAACAAACAACTTTAATTTTACAGAAAGCGCTCCCAAGCAATTCTCTATCCGTACGTATGGGGCGGATGTACGCGCGCCGCTGCATGTCATAGCCCGGAAGTGTCTGCCATGACACATGCGCTTGCGCATCAAATAAACAGCATCGACGAGACTATCAAAAACATTGGCATGCAGTTTACCACTGTCAAGGTAACTTGTTTCAAAGTCTAATCATTGATTTCAATTAGGCCTATTTAAAAGGCACTTTAGAAAGTCAAAATTAAAAATATTAAAAAAAAGACTTATTGCCCCGCATAAAAGTTAGTTTCATATAAAGAAGAATGGGAAAGAATCTCCATACTTACTCTTTAAAAATAATAATAATAATCAATGGCGCTACAACCTTTTTAGGTCTGGGCCTCAGATTTCTGTATCTGTTTCATGATCATTTGTGAATTGAATAGGCAAGTAGGTGATCAGCCTTCTGTGCCTGCCACACGCCGTCGACTTTTTGGGTCTAAGGCAAGCCGGTTTCCTCACGATGTTTTCCTTCACCGTTCGAGCTAATTTTAAATGCGCACATAGAAAGAAAATCCATTGGTGCACAGCCGGGGATCGAACCTACGACCTCAGAGATGAGAGTCGCACGCTGAAGCCACTAGGCCAACACTGCTCTTTTAAAATAGTTTTGTCAATATTTTATCTACATTGATTTGATAGGATAAAAATAACTATTTTACTAAAATTAAATAGGGGGTATTTAAAAACAATGCGGCAGATAACTTATTATGTAGATACATGGTGCTCACATATTCACAAATACTTATAATAAAAAAAAAACTTAACATACCCTCAAAGAGTGTGTGAGTTACGTCAAAGTTGATTTTATAAGTGTGTTTTTAGAAATTATAGTAATCAAAATTATATCATAATGAATATTTATATGCAATCAATGTTTGACTCTGCCGGTAATGTTTTATCTAACAATAAATATATATTATTTAAAGAAAACATTTTTTTACCGGATTGAAGCTATGTATTATTATACGCTCTTGAGTAAATATTGTTAATGTACCTAAAAAAACATTCATATTGACGTTCGAACTAGTGTCGAATATGTCCAATCTATCTGCGAATCAATGGCTTAAAAATAACTGGTTTTCTTTCCAAGAATTTGACCTTAGGTAATTTGCTGAACAGCGCCGTTTAACTAGCGGCCTGAATTATTTTCAGTCGAATCATTGGATACAACATTTAATAAACTAACTGGCTTAGGCCATTCCTATGATCATATGACAGAAATAAATATCTTAAATAAAGAAAACAATTTTTTTTACCGGATTAAAGCTATTTGTATTATAATAAACTTATAATTATTTAGATAATTTTAAATTTAAATTTTTACGACGTTTCGCGTGCTTTTCGGCGTGCGTAGTTACGGTGACTGAGAAAGTTTTTTAATCTTTCGACTAAAAGATGACGGGTTTTTGCAAAAATGACCCACGGTGTCCTCTGTTTTCGCGGATTGTTTGTCTTGGGGTTTTAATTTGGATATTATTGGATCCCAGGTGTTTGATAATTTTAGGCCGTCTATTGAAATTGGGGTGTTTTTTTATTTATTTCAATGGCTTCGCGTACCAATATTGGGAAGAATCTTTTTTCTTTCGCAAGTACTTTCGGTTGGTCAAATAAATATATATCCTAGGCCATTAAAATCTAGCCTATTTTGAGACTAATAAGTAATTTAAGTCTTTGCTAAGGATATTGAACATAATTGTATCCAATTAAATTACTTACAGTCAGTAAGCTGAAGACACACTGTTCTTGTAATCGTAGAATATATTGATAATTCTTTATTTTTCTATTGAATTTCTTATTATAGAGAGAAAATATTCCTTTACATAAAAAGTGGTGCCACAACCTTTTAGGCCTGAGTTATAGACATGAAGGTTGATCTTCTGATCACCGTCGACTTTTTGGGTCTAAGCCATGATATTCCTAGCGATGTTTTCCTCGCATTAATACCTGCATGGAAAGGCCATTTGTGCTCAGCCGGGGTTCTAACCTACGGGGGCTGAAAATTGCAACCTGATGCCAGTGTCATACGATTTTTATTTGTGTTTGAGATCTTCTAATCTTATTCTAGTATTATCATGTCTGTAATTGGTTGTTTTTCTCTGAACAAAGCTTTCGCACCGTATCGCAATCGTACACTAAAAATTGTTTTATCTCAATAGTTCCATCTCTTTTCATCGCAGCGTAAACATAAACTGTCAGAAAGAGACAAGAAACCCCCCGTCCCATCTTCTTAAGTCTTTCCTGGAAAGGCGTGAATAGGCAACATTTCACTTAAAATTGTCCAAACGTCTTTCCAGTTCTGTATGAAGGAAGTAATTTAGTCACCGTGACCACGCACGCTGTAAAGCACGCGAAACGTCGGAAAATTTTTAAATTATGTAAAGGTTATAATAATACAAATAGCTTTAATCCGGTTAAAAAAATCGTTTTCTTTCAATGTGTAAAAGCTATGTTAACCAAAGACAAGACTAGGAAGTATTTTATTTAAAATATTTTCATGAATAATTCCGAATTTCAGCATGGCGAAAAACATCACCTGAGAAAGTTTTGGCAGTGGTTTTTAACGGATCCAGTTAAGTTTAACGCAGCCATTAGAAGAGTTTACTGAATTGGTGAGTTTCGAAGTATGTAGTTTTGTTAGTAGATTTTGTATAACTAGCGGACCCGACAGACGTTGACCTGTCTTAACTATGAATATTAGAACCAATACAAAGCATTTGTTTTAATCGATATTCATTTTTATTACATCCTCTTTGACGATATTGACTGCAAAAAAGAAATTGTTATTGTAACAATAGTCAGGATTACTTACTATGGTGGTTATGTATTCTTTAATTTTCCGCGCACTTTTCTTAATTTTTCTGACAATAATAAACACTACAAAAAAAGAATTAGCGAAATCGGTTCAGTCGTTCATAGACCATAGACCAAGAGAAATAGGGATACAGAGTTGACCTATTCTATATACTACACTCATTTTCTTTTAATAAATGTTAATAACAACGTAATACACAAAAAAACTATACTGTCTAATGAATGGATTTTATAAGGAAATTTTGTAAGGAAAAATATTTTGTCACTCAGGTAACATTGTCCCGGAGTGTTTGTTTTCATTCGTGGAAACTAAAAAAACGTAGCTTCAAAGATCTATGACAAATGTCTTATATACAAATTCATTTGTGAAAATCGCATTAAAATCCATTGCGTAATTTAGAAGCTCGTACCTTATAAAATGAGAAACGACTTAATTACATGTAAAAGTGAATATTGAAACACGGAATTAAAAATAACGTTTATTACCTTAATAGGAAAATAACATAAATATAAATAACATCACAATAATTGTACAGTCTATATCTGATACACAACACAATAGCACCAAAACAATATCTTTGTAAAATCAATCACATTTCGTTCAAACTGATATTCGGAAACAAGACACCGCTAAGGCGGATTCAAAAATTTCAGAAATGATAGATGTTGAATACGGGAGTCATAGATCCATATTCTAATTCGTATCTCAAGTCATCATCTCGTCTTAAGCGCGGTCAAATTTGTCAAATATCACACAGAAAAATGGTTTGACTACGGGCCATAATAGTCTAAGCCCTGTGTACTTAAATACCATGACAACACATATAATGTCATATTTTTAAGTTATGTAACTGGTACTGCAAATGTAAAAAAAAACTGGGCATATATGGCCAAATATTTATGAATTTTGCTGAGGTCTTCATCGTCAATCAATCGATGTAATTTTTTCTATATGTAGTTTTACATATTTATCAGCGTTCAAGATGGGAAGCGAGTGGGAAGTTCTCACACGCATGCATTAATAATACAAGGTATTAGTATGACGTTACAAACATTACACACATACTCATCCATAAATGGAGAACGTAGACATTTGAAAAAAAAAACACAGGCAGACAGGAAAATTTATTCACAAACTTATTTTTTTATGTATTAAGATTACAGTCGCACTATAATGACAACACGACGGTACCCTTTCCAACATTTTTCGATATCGAATCTGAACAAACTTTATTCCTTTAACTTTGAATAGGAAAGTGGCCGTGCTAATGAGTAAATTTCTTTGGAAGTAATTGAAATGTTCAGAAGTCAATCCCAAGTCGGTCGCGCAACTTTATTAATTAAAGTCTGTTCTGGTGCGATATGTATGGGGTTGTTGAAGTCGAGCTGAATATTTTCTGGTATCCTGTCCATGTATGAGAGATGTTCGTTGATTTTATCTGTAAAATTATTTAAAAATACTGGTGTAATTGTCACGTAACTTGGCCAGATTCTGTTGTGGGGAGAAAGTTTGTGCTTGTACTTTTGCGGTTGCGCCGTGGTTAGCATGAAGTGCTGAACTCCATGAACATTTGGGAATTACCACTGTCGAGGAAGACATTAAAAGATCAAGCGAACAGTACAAAAGGAGACTTCAGCAACACGTCAACCCCCTAGTTACGGCCTCTGAGAAGGGCGAGATTTGCCGCAGTTTAATAGTTTGCGGAGAGAAAACAAATCATTGGATTTGCATTATCTTAATGTGTTAAAAATCATGTAATTAAAGTCATAAAATCTGATAAAAGCCAAGAGGCTACAAATGGGTGAAGAAAAAAAGAAGAAAAAAAATACGAATGCAAACAACACAGATGTTAAA
The DNA here is from genome assembly GCF_905147105.1 of Pieris brassicae. Lineage (NCBI taxonomy): Eukaryota > Metazoa > Arthropoda > Insecta > Lepidoptera > Pieridae > Pieris > Pieris brassicae. The sequence continues at coordinate 15,991,053 of NC_059674.1, forward strand.
AAGAATGCTGTATATCTAATAACTCCGGATATTTGCTCTAAATATCGAGGACCGAATGATTGGTTTTTTATGGGGCAGATATTTCTAAATTTAAGATTGATAATTTTTTGTGGCACCTTCTGTACCACATATGGCCAAACTTTGCGGAGGACAAGTATTCTCACGATATTTTCCTTTATCGTCCGAGCAAGTGGGAAGAGCGTGATAGGCCGCTGTATTTTTAATTATTTGTTTATTTAAATGTGTATCAATAACACATAAAATACAGCTTCGAACGATATAGATATATATAGCTTTACGAAATATGACTGCTGGATATCAATGCATGTATCATACTGTTTTTACATACACTTTACGAAACACGGTTTGTGTGTCTTTTGGTACAGTGGTGGAGTTTCATGCGTCATAAATTAAGAAAGTTTTTTCTAATAAGTTTTTATACCTTTTGAATTCTAAACAACTTAGGAACCTGTGTGTGTTCTATAAAGACACTTACTAGTAAAGTTGAGTCTGGCAATAATATCTTCGATTTGCTTTCTATCGAGTGTGGCTTTCACTGTGATGCGATCTCTGATGAAGCTGCGCTTGTGTCGCGAAGAGCGTCGCGTTGCATTTCGACTTAACAGTGGAAGAGTGAATACTGACTCTGATAAGGGAGTGTTGTCTGGCCCGAACTCCTATAATCCAATTTTCAAATGTCAATGTGACGTATAACAGCTGTCATAGAGTTAGAAAGTCAATTGTTAAAAATTTTGTTAATATAGATAAAGCATACTTTAAAATCAATGGCGTTTTGTATGTTTGTACTAGTTTTACGTAAGTATCCGCCTGTATAATGACCGCAATACTGATTTATTATTAATTCGAATTATTTAAAAGTCATAGCACAATGTTAAAATAAAAAGTAATGTAACAGTCTTACTTATCAGGTGATTACAACAGTTGAATTTTTAAAGTTATATGTTTTTATTTACTTAAATAATTGAATAATTATATGAGTTTATAATTAATTTTTATCGAATACTTTGCAACATATAAAATATAGTTTTAATGACGAGTTTAATTTAGTAGTTAATCATTGTTCACTTATTTATTTAACATTTGGCACTATAAATAACTTATTACCTTACGCCTTAATATTAATTTTTTACTTAGTTTTTTGTTGCTATATATTAACTTATAGAACATTTTGCTATTTATTAGCAAGCTAACTAAAGTCCAGTCTTCGAGTTTTGCGCTTATATATATATATATATATATATAGATTAAACTAAACTGAAATAATGTTTAAAGTATAATCATGTTGAAACCTGTAGAATAATTTCTAAACTCAACATACTCTGTTACTTACCAAGCATTTTCCACTGACGCAGTAGGAGGCATTGTTCTTCCCGCAGCTGGTGCCCAGAGGGAACCAGCCTTCTTGTCCGTTCACGAGGTAGAACCTGTGGCTAACCCTTTCGTCCTGACATGCGATTCGACATGGACGGTCTGGGTCCTCTGAGACAAATCAATTATAGGTGTTTATGTAATAAATAAAGAGATAAATTTAAGAATAGTAATCCCCTAATAACGCGTTTTCATATAACGCGATTTCCCTCCCCCATATAGCGTGGTGATTCCTCAAGTTATATATCTGTATTGTGTCATTTGTCATCATTCGTCAAGTCTATAGGTTGTTTTTCGTATCTTTTCACCAGTTTTATTTGTGTTGTTATATGTAAAATTAAATTAAATAACTTAATAAAATTGTGTTTCTAGTTTTGAATTATTAATAGGCAATGTTTCGGGTCTTATCTAACTATGTTGAGTATCACCTTCTATGATGAGGTGGAGAATATTGATATTTTCCACCTCATCATAGAAGATGTGAGGAAGTTTTTGAAGAGGCGGGAAGACTCTGATTTTGTATAAGTAGTAATTTAAAATATTAATTATTATTTGCTATTTCAAATGTTAATTTTTTTTTTAAATATATTTTGTCTGTAAATGTACTTACTTGTTTTCTGTTACATATATATTGTTAATATATGTAATCTGTTTTGGCTTTCTGTATTGACTTAAGTGTTTTGTTTTATAATGTGTATGTTAGCTGTAAGATTACTAGTAATTTAAAAAAAAGAAATCTCCTACAACGCGATTTACTATAACGCGGTCCGGGTCTACCGCGTTATAAGGGGGATTACTATGTTTGTGTATAAGTAATTTATTAATTAAGTTTTAACAGTGTTTAATAAATATCTTATGAATTGTATAATATTCATACCTAATGCGGGAGATATTTGCATCCCCAAACCAGACAGTCGTCTCACCCTCTCCTTGTATTTGCTGCATACAATTGTTGCGTATTGATATGGGCTCATTCGTTGGCTGCATCCCTGGTAATTTATTTATTACATTTTAACTTTTAAAACAATTAAAACGTCATTTCATAAACTGATTATGTCCAGCTAAAATTGATAGCCTTGAATCTTAATCGTTAAACGATATTTCAGGCATGTCGTCCGTAAATGTTGAATCTAGTATAAGTTTTATTTATTTATTGTGTGAATGATCTTTATAGAAAGGAAGTTGGTGTGGTGGAAACACAAACAGGACGTCGAACATATTGTAATCGTTAATATATACTAAGGCCAGTGACATAAACTATAACATTATAACAATCAAACAATTAAAATTGCGCGTAAAACATTGATGCGCCATAGGTAGCTGATGCAAGAAACTTGTTCTTGTCGAGAATTCTCATTCGAATACAGGATGTGTTCTTATATTCGACTACAGGTGTGTTCTTATATTCGAATACAGGATGTGTTCTTATATTCGACTACAGGATGTGTTCTTATATTCGACTACAGGATGTGTTCTTATATTCGACTACAGGATGTGTTCTTATATTCGACTACAGGATGTGTTCTTATATTCGACTACAGGATGTGTTCTTATATTCGAATACAGGATGTGTTCTTATATTCGAATACAGGATGTGTTCTTATATTCGAATACAGGATGTGTTCTTATATTCGAATACAGGATGTGTTCTTATATTCGAATACAGGATGTGTTCTTATATTCGAATACAGGATGTGTTCTTATATTCGAATACAGGTGTGTTCTTATATTCGAATACAGGATGTGTTCTTATATTCGAATACAGGATGTGTTCTTATATTCGAATACAGGATGTGTTCTTATATTCGAATACAGGATGTGTTCTTATATTCGAATACAGGATGTGTTCTTATATTCGAATACAGGATGTGTTCTTATATTCGAATACAGGATGTGTTCTTATATTCGAATACAGGATGTGTTCTTATATTCGAATACAGGATGTGTTCTTATATTCGAATACAGGATGTGTTCTTATATTCGAATACAGGATGTGTTCTTATATTCGAATACAGGATGTGTTCTGCTATTCGAATACAGGATGTGTTCTTATATTCGAATACAGGATGTGTTCTTATATTCGAATACAGGATGTGTTCTTATATTCGAATACAGGATGTGTTCTTATATTCGAATACAGGATGTGTTCTTATATTCGAATACAGGATGTGTTCTTATATTCGAATACAGGATGTGTTCTTATATTCGAATACAGGTGTGTTCTTATATTCGAATACAGGATGTGTTCTTATATTCGAATACGTATTAAATGACGATGATGTCTGATTAGCATAATTTTTGTTATGCATAATTTATATTTTTTGTAGGTAGCGAGTTTATTAAATTTGGAATAATGTAGTGTAATATTTTGTTCCCATATAAATTATTGTATTTGTGTAATAGAAATTAGTTTTTTGATTTTCTACGTGTTGAGTAGTGATAGTGAGTTTTGATTGTTTTGAAGTAATTTTCTAAAGTATAATAAAGTGGTTTTCATATAATAATCCTAGCTGCACTTTCTCTTGTATATATTGATGATTGATGTATATTGTCATCACGTAATAATATATATTTTTGCCTTCATCATAATTTTAGGTGCATCTGCGTTAGCAAAACAAAGTCTTTAAATAATGTAAATATTTCACAATGTATTAACTAAATATTAAATATTATACCTTTGCCTGTTTACTGGCCTGATCAGACACATTACATAATATAATGTATTCTAAACGAACAACACTAAACTTACTGACCGTTGTTACTACTAACGTATTAGAATAAATGTCTTATAAAATATTCACCACTCTGATACATATTTAAAAACATATAAGGCGCGTTTTAGGATATAAACGTTTTCATATCGCGCGATATATTCGTGAATTATACGTGGGTAACACTGAAAGTGTTTAGAACTGGGCAGTTAGAAACATTGCTAATGAAAACTTTTTGAATTTCAATTTTAGAACTCTTTGAAATCTAACGTAGTGTATTGCATTCATTTGTTTTTGTGAATTGGCGGCAAATCTGAAACTAAAGGGAGGTAAAATAAAAGGTAAAATTCGAGGTATTCACTTTACGAGTCCTGAAGATTCGGTAAAAGCGTACGAAAATTCCATAGAAAAATGCTCCTGCCCACTGCTTTTCTCAGTAGTACCATTCGACGATTCGAAAAACAATAAAAGCTAATATATTAAGCCGTTTTTCATTTTCTAAACATTTTTAGTGTTACCTAGGTATATATTGAACATTAAAAGGAAAATTGTACTTACCGACAGCGGTCGCCCGACATCCGGTTGGCAAATCTGAATATTGTCCCTATGTGTAGTAGCGGACTGTACTAGACGCAACCCAGTTCCTCCCGCGATGCATCTGTAGTGACAGCCGCTGGTTGCCCTCCATTGCGAACCCACCGCACGACGCCATGTGCCTGACGTTTTGGTTCTGAGGATTTTATATCTAATTATAGTTTCAATATTGATTTATTGCATGCATATGCATTGCGATATGCCATTTTAAGTATTGGCTGTTTTGTTTTATATAATTTATGTAATGTTTTTTTTTGTTTGAATGACGTTAGCCAAAAACAAAATCCAACTTCGATGTTGTACATCATCACGCCCTTTTTCCGAAGAGGTGAACAGATACCATGGACCTCCTCTTCTTAAGGTCCTGACATATTATGTCTTACACTTCTTCCACTTTCGTGATATTCACCATGCATGCTCGTCGGTTATGGGTACTTTTAACTGGTCCCTTCTCTAGTATTTGGGCCAGTTATGTACAAGGTCTACCTAATCCGATTTTACCAACCACGGTTGATGGATGATACATGACTAACGGTAAATAGGCTGTCTTAAAAATGAGTGCTGTGATCACGTGACCACATAAGTACGTAGTCGGGCCAAATTAACTTCGCTCCTTTTATTTTTAATTGGAATCAATAAGTAAAAAAAAAATTAGAATGAGCACAATATCTTATTAACAACATCACAATTTTTTACTTACGATGTGGTATGAGGCGTGGCGGTTTGCAGCTGTAAAGCCTCCCATTCGCAATCTGATGCACGCTGTGAAAACTCAGTATCGGAACCGGTCCCGCATGTGAATTTCTGTAAGGAATATCCGTTTGAAAAAATGGTAGATATAGTTCACCATCACCGCAATTTGATTGCGAAAAGTATACATAATTACGTATTTCGTGAACGAAAGTAAACTGTCAAAGTGACAGGTGACGTGATGACGTTAGGATAAGATTAAGCTCTATATGTGTCTCCCGTAATCCAGATTTAGTGCTATAACTTCTAATTTAATATGTTATGGGAGTCGTATTAAGCACTCAAAATAACTTTATTCATATAGGTAACCATTTACGAACTATTTAACAGGAAAAATGTTAAATTGATTCTAAATTTACGTTTAGTACACGTTCGCAAGTTAACGGCGTAGGCAAGAAAGTCTCAACATTTAATGCAGAGTTGACACTTCTTCAATCAGCCTTATTATAAAACGTGGACGTTAGTTCGTTATGTGTTACCATAGTAACCATCTTTTTTGTATGAAAATAATATCGCCATAGTTGACTCATAAATGTATGAGCCACATGTAGTGAAAAAGTGTGTTATTTTGGAAATATGAAATTGTGAAAGGTTCTATTGACATAGAAAATCAGTCTCACCCTACAAACTCCAGATATGCAGAACATAGGCGAGAGCGTGGAACAAGCAGTGCCATCTGGTAGAGTCCACCCGCGAGACTTGTAACCGCCACCTCGGGTGTCGCACCATACTGCGCACGCGCTGCTTACGTCTGTTAAAGAATTATTTATTATACGCAATTATTTATAAAATAAATCGTTAAATATAGAGACAAACCATTCTGTTGCCTTTTATGCATTCTTTCAGTTTAGAATTTATACTTCTACGTAAATGCTCTCTTTTAACTGAATTCTTTGTGTTTGTCTGTCTTATTATGTTAACGCTATGATGAAGAGACAGAGCAGTACTTTCGTTAAAATGGTACATGAAGAAGAGGATAAATATCATCCTAGCAAATGCATATCTTTGTTTCTTTGAAAACAATGACTTATATTCAATGTTTGAACAATATTAATTTAATAATAATTGTCTTCTTTTTGTAATAGGAGGCCAATGGGCGGCATCTGATGTTAAGTGATACCATCGCCCATGGACACTCATATTGCCATAAGGCTCAAAAGTGCGTTGCCGGCCTTTTAGAATTAGTTCTCTCTTTTCGGTTATTGTCAATTTCAGCTTTTACTCAACATATGTGGATTCCTTTACACATTTATAATATTTACATAAATGAATTGACAAGACACTGTCATAAATATTTCCCTTAGAATTATAAGTGCGTAATGTTGCGAAATGGGAGAAATTATGTTCTTTGAATCGTAACCAAATACGGGTATGACATAAAATATTTTTGTGCTCAAGAATTAATAACTAAAGGAATTATAGATGGCTAATAGTCATAAATATTAAAAAATATAATGTTATGAATTTGCCTTTTAATCCGTAAAAACATTAATAGAAGCTATTAATGTCATATCAAAAACACATTTAAAATAAAAAATTAAAGGTATCAAAAGTATGGTTTTTAAAATGTTGGAATTTGAATCTCACCGTCATCGTCCAATCTCTGTAGACCAGTTCCGATCAAGTCTGGGTCTACTTCGCGTGCGCGTGAGCATATTTGGTCGGTGAACTCTCGAACTGTCATTCTCGGAACATTGTTGCACTGGAACAAAAATTTACTCTGACTCACCTCTCTTTTTCTCTCATTGACACTACACTTATTGCTGCTAAATGATTTTAAAACGCATTTTAGATCGAAATCTAATTTTAAACAGCACTAAAAATCTTTTCTTAGTTAATCAAAATATGCAATATCACAGTTCAGTTGTATAATTTATCGGGATTGGATGCTTCTAAAAAAGAAAGTTATGCCACACTCAATCAAAGGCTTTTGCTATATACAAACTAATAACTAACGTCTCCCCGTCGAACTCAATTGCTTTTGCAAGGTATACAAGAAGGTCACTAACAACTCAACTTCAACTGTATAATTATTTGAAATTTTGACGAATCAAGGCATTCGGTTACCTCTATGCCTCAGCGCTCTGTAATTAATAAGTCTGTCAGTAATAAGATAGAACGTGTACAATCTTGACTTACCTGATGTGCGTTACACGATTGGTACTTTTTGTCGTGTCCATGGCAATAGCTTTTGCCGTTTTCATGTCTAGAAGAACGAAAAGCACGTTAATTGGATCTTAAGTACTAAATATTTGTAAGTAACATTTTAGTTCTACGCGTATCCACTAGGGGCGCTGTAAATTTTTCATCAAAATAAAATTGTGATAAATTGATATTTTATGTATAGAACAAAAACGATTTGCATTCCTTAAAATAATGCAAACGACTAATTATAAAATACAAATTATTTTCTATAAACAATAAATAAGCGATCTAACAGACCTGCCTCTATTACAGCGTCGTGTGGCGAACGCAACTCCGCTAGCAGCCGGCGCATGCGCATCATCCAACAAACAAGCAGACGCACAATCAGACCAACGCGACCACCGACCCCAACGCCCTTCGCTATGGGAGACACCACTCCAGCGATCTACACATTCTCCGCCACGACAATACTGAAATACATTATTAAATATATTTTTGATATCATTAATTTTTAATATAACTATGAACCAGTTGCTACCCTTTATGGATCTTGTCCCAAATTATTCTTGTCTATATGATGATAATAGACAAGAAGGTGAACTGTGAAACATTAGATCGATTTCTGGGTATAAGAAATGCCGTTTTCTCTATTCTGCCTTGCACCGCAAATGTTAATTCATACATATTCGGGCTTGAACTCATAGTAGATATAAACTACGCTTGTCATTGGTCAGCAGCGCCTTTAGTTTTATCGCATACTCATTGACCAATCACGATCAAGGAAATCCAAGGTATCAATTTTAATAGTATCTTGTCCGATTCGATAAGTATGAATTAAATTATAATGTAGTTTATAGATAATTCGCAATATTATATTAGAGTACATAAATATAAGCATGATATTGATTAAGTAATTCTTGTCAAAGTTTTATTTAATGACATGAATATTACTTTGTTAAATGATGTACTCTATGTTATCTTAGGTTCTTAAAATAAATCATCAAATCTTTCTAGATCTGGGCCTCAGATAGTTGTATCTGTTTCATTTTTCTAATATGCAAGTGAGGTGAACAGCCTCCTGTGCCTGACTTTTTGTTCTAAGGCAAGCCGGTTTTTTCACAATGTTTTCCTTCACCGTTCGAGTGAATCTTAAATGCGCACATAGAAAGTCCACTGTTCCACAGCCGGGGTTCGAAACCATGGCCTCAGGAATCAGAGTCGCACGCTGTAGCCACTAGGCCAACACTGCTCAATACAAGTCGTAATTACGTTACGTAAATTTTAATTAAGTACGAATTTTCTATTTTATAGGGTTAGAAACAAAAAAACGACTATTAATGATCAGTTGTCTTACAAATTAAGATACAGGTGAGACTAAATAAAAATAATTCGGTGAAGGCAAATATTATTAAAAAGTTTTGTCAGAAGTGGGATTCGAACCCACGCCCTCAGAGAGGACCAGAACAGCTCAACCTGTTCAACAGGTAAGATTACTCTTGAGTCTGGCGCCTTAGACCGCTCGGCCATCCTGACTTTTCTGTTCATGCTGAAATTATCGAACATTTAAATTTAAAATTACTATTTATAAAAGCCAATTTTATACGAAATTAAAAATATTTTTATTTTACTTAAATAAGTAAATTGTGTTTAATAGTTTCCGTGCAGGTAAGGTATGTATGAGTTGGAGAAGAGATATACCACTTTAAAATTTACAGAAGCGGGCCTAGTCCCTAACTATTTATTAACTAGGCCTTTAGATCTTACCATGTCTTCCCCGCACCGTGTTCCCTCAAGTGCTGGATGTGACGTCCAGGTGTATCGCTCCCGTTGACAATGTAGGTCCCTACAAATGTCTTCCAAGTTCTGGGATCCCGAATGACGACTGCCTCGACCGTATTTCAGCATACCTTAAATTAAAACCTTATTGTAATTTAACAATATCTAGTCAGAAATAAAGACCACACAGAGTATGCATAAATTATTATATTAACTAGTATTGTTTAATATGTTTCATCTGGCTCACACATGTCTTATATATATAATTCTATTGTATATACATACACACGGTATGTCACTGAACTCCCCTTGACCGGCTGGAGTGTTTTGAATGAATTTTTTTTATGCGTATGGGTGACGCCCTGGTTGCTTTAGATTCACAAATCAGCCCGGTAGATGGCGCTGCAGTCGGTATCTGGTTTTTTTTATCAATACAGCAAATAAACAACTGGAAAATATATAAACCTGTGCACGTCTTCGTAATTGAACGACAGAACGACGCTGGACAGATTTTAATGAAATTGTTTGTGTGTTCAAGTGGAGTTTATAATGATTTACATTATTCGGTTTTTTGTAAGACGTGTTTACAGAAAAACGTCTGTTGGATCCGCTAGTTAGTATAATAAACTAAATAAAATGATTTATTCAATAATGATCGATGTTAAATAATTTGTTCCTTTTTTCAAGACTTCAGAAAATTTCTAATATTATTAAGATTTAATATACAAAATTATACAATTTTTTACATACATTACATTCGGTGCCAGCATAAGCCCTTCATCATCGTACAACAGTATAAAGAGATTGCGAACGCAATTATTTATAATAATTTATAAATTAGATTAAAGAAGATTAAAAACTTCATAATTTTTTTTTAAAACGCAAAATCAGCTGGCACTTGACCAAAACTGAGGAATGTTATGCGCACGACCTTGACCTTGTACCGTTGACCGAATTAACTGAGTTCAAGGTCTCTCCTAAAAGAAGTGAAAAAAAATAATAAATAATAACCTTTATAAATGTTTCTTCACCTTTATAAGTGAAGAAACATTTATAAAGGTCTGCCAAGCATCTATGGTCTTGTACTACTAACTACTTAATAGTTAGAATCGTGTAATTACCGTAAAATATAACGCGATTTTTTTACCGTCCATGTGATTCGTAACAAATCACAAAAGCTTGTCTTTGATAGACCATTATTATAGGAGATATATATATTTACATTGTTGGTCAGCGTCAAATCGTTCCCCTGGAAGTAGGCCTTCAGCACTGTGGTCCAATTGTCCAGCCGAGTTGCCATGGTCGAGTAGACATCGCGATTGGGATGAGCTGCAAAATCCCAAATTAGTAATGGTCTTTCGAAGCAGCACATCATTGCATTAAACAAAAGGTGTACACGTGTACAGTATAAAAAGCGCTTCCTGGTGTATTATTATTAGCAAAAAAATGTTTGGTTCAATGAAACACGTAGAAATGTGTCTGCCTTAACAGACATTTGATTATTCATGTTTCTTAATGGGAAAGTAGGTTCCATACCTACCATACCAATATCATTCCTATGAGAATTGAACCCTTTGATGCGCTAGACGCATTGAATAATCAGGCTAAATAAACTTTCTCTACATATGCAATATATGTTTAAGGTCTTATAATTAATTTATAATTTTTGTTTTTGCACGCTATTCTTGCTACTTGCTGACATTAATTTCTTTAAGGATCCCTCTCCCGTATGCGACAAGATCTATCGTATATATATATATATTTAAATTGGATAGGGGAGACCAGGGAAGACCCTCACCCGAAGACGATTCCATAGTTCGCAAAAGAATATGTCTAGTTAAGCGGACCGTAGAAGACGCCAATATAGCTATAAATAAATTTGTCCATAAAAGTAATAAAATTTAAATTATTAAAGAATGTATGCAATGTGAAGTGGATTCATAGATTTTTTTTCTATGGGAATGGTAGTTCGCTTTATATTTAATAAATGTATTTAATTAAATTTTAATTAAGTTATAATTAACTAATGACTATGTACAATAAATAAGTTAAGGCACTTTGTTTTGCTCTTTGCACAATATTAAGTGAAATTACACATACAATTTAAAATTCACATCACAAGAAGGCAATTTATTGCACTAATATATTTTCTCTGCTTGCGTCTTTAGAAAGTATGGGTTTTCTTTGGAATATCAATGATTTTGTTCGATGTTGAAATAATACGTAGATTGGAGAAATAGAAGTTCATTGTTTTAATAATAGCGAGCTTATCCCGGGAACTCGTTCCCATTAAAAGTTATACACGCATTGTGCTAGAAAGTTTACGAAAGGCGCTGCTATGAATAGAAACAAATTGTTATTATTTCTATTAAAATAAATTTTTATAATATAGTAGTTTATAGTTAAAAAATCAGCGTATTCTTGGCGTAAAATACAGAAACTGCTAGATATTTCTACAGGGAGTCTGGCAAAATACATAAAACACTTGTATTTTAATATCTCAAATTTTATTTAAACATAACAAAGTAATAGTACATCTCTCACCTAATATATGTAGCATTTGGAATATTTTGACGTGTTCGTTATAATTATTTGTTCGCAAAGAGAAAAAAAACTGTTAATGTGTTAACACCGCTTGGATCTATCGAAATAAGCCTTGCTTCAGAGGTCACCTGGGACCGTAAATCAGCGGTTCTATAGTATTTATATATAAATATATGAAATAAGCCATCAAATTCATTATAATATTAAATTGTACTTACTCCAAAAATTTATCCAAATAGTTTTTACTGCACTGTGACCAAGTTATTTTTCCGCTTCCTAATGTTGGGCTCATTATGTAAGCGCTTGGATCGCAACCGTTATCAGCTAAGGGGCCATCATGTCGCATTCCTAAACTGTAAGAATATATATTATAAGTTCTATTTTACATTTTAAAAATGCCCTTAACACTCTAAAAAAGAAAAATCTTACTTATGTCCGATTTCGTGGGCGACCACATAAACGCTTTCAAAGTGCCTTCCTTCGTTGACAGTACAACTACTGGTTACTGTGCACATACCAGCAACGGGAGCTAAACCTGAAATATTATTTAGACTTAATTCTGTTATTTTTTTCCTTTGATAGCCATTGACAATACCATAGACAATATAAAATATTATGTTAAAAGATCATAAATGAAACGTGCTTTAGTAGGTCAGCTTGCTCAATGCTCATACTTTAATAAATTACTAGTCTGATTTTGGTATGAAAATAAATAAGACTTCTACGTCTATGAGTATTGGGTATCTTAGCGTTTCCGTTTTTAAACTTAAAATTAATAAATTTACCCAATCTTAACAATTTCCTAAATCTATATCCAACCACACATTTATGTATGTTTCTCTGATCAATAATCTTTATAAGCGACAAGTAATAGCCTTCTGTGCTTTAATACGAAATTTTGTCAACCAGAAATAATTCTAGAACCAAACTAAAAATGGGAGCATAATTGTTATACTTTGTTAGTAAAGCTGTCTAATAAAAAAGATCGATTACTAATGTAATTGTTGCATGTAAATGGACATGTTTTGTTTATAATGGGGTTACGATATAATGACATGAGTTTCGATACAGTCGATTAATCTTGCAAAACCGTTAAAAATCGTAATATAATATGACAAATATGTATTGCACTTACCAACAACTTGACTGCTTACTTTCCCATTCTTATTGACCACATACAAGTCTAATCCAGTTAAAATCAGAGCGTGATCCCAATGCAATGGATCATTATCACCTGGTGGGTTCTCAAGTCTTTGCCACGTACAGAAGTTACTTAGAAACCTATCAATATCGTGTGGCCGCTTCAAATTAGAAGGATCTTCATGAAGAATTTCGAGTCTCTTTAAGATAAAATTTACTGGTCTTCCTAAACTTGGATCATGGTAAATTAATTGTACTGCGTTTATCATAGCTAATACAAATCTAACTAACTCTCTCTCTGTTTCCTTTGGAAAATTAACAGTCATATGTTTGTACAAATCTCTATCTACGAACACTGCTGTTTCCACAAAAATCGCAGGCAAAACAGCTCTTTTCTGTCTCCTTTCTTCTGTTTTAAGTTTATCAATAAACGCTCCTATAGTCTTATTTCTATGTATTAAATCTAATTTAAATTTATCTAGATTATTATAGTTGGTCTCAATATTCCGTTTTCGTCGATGTTTGGACCAAGTTTTAGTTATTTCAGGGGAATCTTCAAATTGTTCTTTGATATAACGTCTCTCTATGCAATTTTCTTCAGTATTTGGATTTGTATTATCAATTTGGCGTTTAATGATAACATGTGCTTTTGTATTTTCGTGGTGAAATCTTTCTGGCAGTGGGTGTACTGAATAATAACTGTCGTTAGATTTAATCAGTCCCCGCTGTAAGGTAACCATATAATTAATGATAAGATCGGTTACATAAAGCACATATCAGCAGATTATATAATAAAGAAGCTGCGTACTTTATACCATTAACATCATTGGTAAAACCTATATAGAATTTCATTTATAAAAACATCTATACTTTTGAAATAAATGGCCGGATGGTGAGAAATTCTCAACGCGTTATCATTAGAAGAATTGTATGATATTTCAGATAACATTAATGAAAAAGATAAAATTAATTGTCAATTTACGCTTATTGATGCGATTGGTAGTTTTAAACATCATCTGATGTTAAGTGCCGCCGCCGGTGGACACTCGCGAGAGGACTTTTAAGGGCTCGTACGCCTACCCTTTCTGCTGCAGCTGTTTCCACATAGTGGCAATACTGCCATAAAAACCGCTCAGTTGTGTGAAAATTGATAATGTTCATCATATATATAGATTGGTTCGTCGGTTATATAGATAATATAGTTTATTTATCAGTACTTACCACTCCATCACAAACAAACAACGCTGCACTTTCACTTTTGTAATAACAAGCATCTAACTCCTCATCTGTATGCTGGTCTGTTATAACTTCAGTACCATTGGACCATCTTTTCATTAGCAGGAACTGCGGATCGAGAAAGCTGCTCTTTGGACTCAGTTTTAGGTCTAAATGTTGTTTTATCGTAATTAAATCTTGATTATCATAGGACAAAGACCGTTTGCGACGTTTCTGGTGTCTTATGTGTGCAATCTCGAATTGGGGATCTGTAAGTGATATAATTGTTTCATTATTACGTAACATCTTGTTAACACCTTTTTAATTGTTTCCTTATCATCACCAGTAAATTCTTATAGTAATTCAGTAATACTTTAGCTAAGAATTAACTTCTATAGGTAATGTAGATGTGTCAGGTATACTTGATTTATTGCAAACTGGTAATTATAATATGGTTACTGTATTTTACTACAAAAGTATTCGTTGAGGCTTTTTGAAATTCCACTCCTATAGGTGTGTTTGTAAGGATGTATTTTACTAAGGATAACTTACGTTGTTCACTTGCTCCAAACAAGAACACTTTTTCAGCTTCTGTGAGATAATTGAGCAACTTTTCACGACCCTATAACAAATAAAAAACGTAAATGTGTATTATTGTTTTGAAATCTTAAATAATTTTTCGTCTCAAACCTGATTTTAACTAGGAAGCGATAAACGATTTCCTTAAAAACGTGGAAACCTCTGATTAACCTCGCATTTGAACAAATCGGCAAATAATGTATTGTTTTATCTTGCTAGAAAATAGCCTCGACATTTTTGACAATGGCTACTTTTCACACGAATTGTGGGCCTTAATTGATGTATTTTTCAAGTTATGAACAGAAGCGATAATTGAAGTGCATGAAAGTAAATAAGTGCAACGGACAAAATATTTAACAAATTTAGAACTTCCTACTCCCTAACTCTCGGATTAAAGCTATGTATTATTATTAAAACTGATAATTATTTACATAATTCTAAATTTTAATTTTTTTACCGACGTTTCTCGTGCTTTTCAGCGTGCGTTCAAAAAGTGTTTTTCTTAATGTGTAAAAGCAATTTTAACAAAAGACAATACTAAATTATCATATTATTATATTAAATCCATACAAATATGAAATTATAGTAGATTATAATAAACGTGAACAAAGAAGTGCCAAGTTTTAAAGATATGACGAATTATTATAACTCCATATTGACTGCTACTTAAAATATAACTTCTTTTCAAAGGCTTATTTATCTACGGTAAAACATCGTTATTCATCTACAAAATTGCATTATTTCTTGAACCTTCCTTTAGTTGAATGGGGCTTTACCAAACTATTGTGACAAATAAATGAACAACGTTAATCACGATAAATATATAAATGAAATATTTCGATTCATTAACAACAGATATTTGTTGTTAATAATAGTAATATCAACATTTATTACAGAAACGCAGAAGCTTGCGCCTTACCAAATTTTTACTGTTTATGGCGTGAAGAATTCCGTTTTAGATGTAACCGATTAACAGTTTTGTCTGTATAGAGATACAAAGATGCATAACATATTTTCAAATAATATTCAGAAGGTAATTAAAATTTTGAATTACATTTTCGACCACAAAGTAAAAGTTAATTTCAATTTTCTTTGACCGTCGATTTGCCGAGTTTCTTTAGGTTTGCGGTTTTGTAACTAAATTGGGTTTTCATGTCATTAATATTAAATTATAAAGTGTAATAAAAAGAGTTTGTACCTATTATAGACGGCGATGTTCTATGTTTCTTGGTAGATTATCATTAATTGAATATTAAATCCTACGCGGAAGCCAAGATCTCAGAATCATAGAACACCACTACACAAACATTTATTCACCATGTTATTCTTTAGGGGTATTTGGTGTAAGGTGTTTTAATAAAATCAACAGAATAGTCCATAGGTTTTAACAATATAACAACTTTTTAATCCTTATTGATCTTATTAGAAGTTTCTTCTTAAGGTACTTAAGTATATATATTATAAGTAAGATACATTTACTGTAGACCACACGTAAAGACAGTGCATGTACAATAAATAAGACGTATGAATTAAAATTTCCGTTTCTGTGACCGTCATAGATTCATCATGTGTACTTTCGTCTACTTTCTCCACAAAATTATCCAAATTACGCGCTTTTGTAGAGTGACCTGAGACGCGAAAGCAAATAATTGTTTCGTTATAATTGCGTCAAAGTACGGTTGTTTAATAATTACCTCACTCGTAGCGTGAGAAACTGGATTAACTCTATTTTGATGGGTTTTTATCGTGCTATGTAACTTTCGAAATGATAGTTTTATCCAATAAATAATTATGAAATATATAAAATGTTGTGTATGTTAATATTTATTTCCTACAATAAAGTTGACAAAAAAGAGTGCGATTTTACATGAATTACAATCTAGGCTATAGAATAATTATGGCTAAAAGGTAATATTATGCTGACTTAATTTTCTACACTACTACTGAATACCTTAAACTAAAGTAATGTTTATTAAGGCTTAGTGTTCTATAATGTTTTACACTATATTGGTGTGTCCTAGAAATGTTCGTAAATTTAATGTTTTCTTAATGGGTTAAAATTTAAAGTAGTTTTATAGCTCAAAGGCAGATCGCTTGCCTAATGTTTAGTAGTGATTACAATACACATATATAAGTAAGGACATGTTGCTCATTTTCAGTAAAATATGTTAAAAACGTTTTATGAAATTTTTATTTGCAAGGTAAGATTAGAATACTAGTTATGATTGAATCGCGACTTAAATATTTTTACAGATTTGTTTTGTTTTATAAAATAAATTTTGCTCGTACTTATTTTCTATTATTATTGATGTATAAAATTTTGTACGGTAAACGTCGTTTCGCCATGTATATTTTTCTGGAGTTTACTCCTTAAGAAACGATTTGAGTTATAAGGCCCGGTACGGAAATTTTATGAGGAGTAAAATCAAGTGTAACACGAAAAGTTGAGGTGTTACGTAGAAAGAGACAAACATATATATCTGTAGGATTGAACGTGTAAAAGAATGATTCCATCTCATTCTCTCTCTAAAATTGGATTTGTATAAATTAAACACAATTATTATTGTTATTATTATTATTATTTATATTGTTTTGTAACATACTTTATGTAATACGCTTTATTGAAGTAATATAAATAACCCGAATAATTACAGATATATGTTTGTTTCTCTTATCATTTTAGCAGATGCGTTCATTTACCCTTTTTTCTATTCGATATATATCATAATTATCGTTCGTAAGGAGTAAACTCCAATCGTGCGTCGTAGCTGACACACACACACATTTTTTTAGGATTTTTTTTTAGTTCAATAAAAATAACTATCTATTATAATGAAAAATAGTGGTTGATCGTGGAGGGGTGACAATTAAGGGTTGTATGTATTTTTGTATATTGTGTCATAAAAAAATTGACAAAAAATAAAAATTTGGGGTGGACACCCCTTATCACTTAGGGGTTTGAAATATCGATTGTAGCCTTTTTACTCGAAAAGTTTTGAGTCATACTATTTGTTTGACTCAATCATTGTTTGATTGAATCAATCCCAAGGATTAGAATCATTTACATAATCGCCAAATTTATAAAAAAGCTTTAGTGATTAATTTATGTCTAACGTACTTCACTCAGATGCCTCCTACATTGTTGTAAAAAATCAACTTGTGGTGAAAGGATGTGGAGGTGTACTTTTCCTCCAACTTATAGGGAGGATCTTCCTTGACCAGTATAGCCACTAAATAAACCAAAGCCACTATTGGATAAGGAACAAATTCGTTGATGCGGTTTACACTACTACGCATTTTATTAAAACTTATCACAAATTCATTACATTGCCTCCATCACTTAAAGCCTGTCCAGCAATCGTGGTCAGCAAGACACCAAAGAATCATTCAAGCCAAGACTTAGCTAGATACGCAGATTAATTTATAGTGAAGTACTAAAGTACAAGTACTTAGAACGAAGAACATTTTCATAATTTCAGTTATTGTTAACAATAGATTGTATTTCGGTAAGTGTTACATGATTGCGATCAGCTGAGCATAACGGACTTTCATTGATGTGCTATCATTGCCCTACATTCTAGACTTCTAAATGACCTAATATCAGGAAATGCTCCATTAATAATAGGATGCAATCTACTAAAACTCAGCCACCTTTAGGTATATTTTTAAAAGGAATTTATACAACAATGATAAAGCCGTCGTAGAAATTATTATTTCACAATTCTATCTAAAATAAATTATCTTACATTTACCGTTAAACTCTTGTGAGTTATTGTGATAATTTAAATGTAAATTTATTTGTTGTGAGTAAAATTAATTAACAGGTGTATAAATACAAAAAAATCTTTTTTTTACCACGAATGTATTATTTAGTATTAAAAAATTAAAACATTACAATGTACAATATGAGATTCTTTCTATAACCAATACTCTTTATAGAGTACTAACTAACCAGCCACATTATTTACAAAAACTAAATCAGTTTAAAAACGCACTCTTTTAGTTTGAGTATTCTTTCGTTTTTTTCAACAATTCAAAAATCAATTGGAGAGGAAAGTAATTAAGTCAAAACGGTGCAATAACACAGCAATTACAACGATTAAAAAAACTGCAAGCATAGTTCAGATCAATCCCAAATCAAGCTCAAATATACATCTAAAGCCAACACGTAGATATGAATAATAAATATTATATACAAATTATCCAAACGAAGCTTTTGTGTTTGTGGGATATTGTCTACAGTTATGATTTTGTATAACAGCGATGTTTAATTTTTTTAATTTTTTTAATTAATTTATATCACTCTACTCCCCTGCCATATTGTCCAGGGACTTTTTATACCACATTTTTTCCAAAAATAAAAACAATATACATTTAATTAATTCTGCTAGTTCGCGAATGGCAGGCTACGCGTCGCGAAATACACCCCGGCTGCATCGGTAATATTTTTATTTACAATAGCTATTCATGGGCGTGCCGGGGCGCATTTCCTCGCGAAACCCGCTCTTTTGGTTTTGTTTGCCCCCTTTAAATATTTAATAATTTTTTCGCAGAACCGTTCCAGGCACGGTCTGTGCTTTATTAACATGTCCTGTAGGCCGTCACGGTCTACAGTCATTTGCATTTGTTGCTCTAGGTCGTGCCTGGACGATGCGAATATAGGGCAGTGTAGAAGCACATGTGATATTTAATATTATAAATATAGGATTTACGAATTAAGAATTAACTCCTGTGAAGATGTAACGCACAGGGTCGCAGTAAATTGATACTACATTGAGCGCGACTGTAATTTAGTGTCATTATTTTAAGCGAATCTTAGGAATATTCACATAAGATTCAAAAACACTATCTAATGCATTTTCTGTGCTTATTTTTCTCATTTGTTGATTTATTCTTTTGGTCTAATTAGGCTATTCTTGCTAGCATAGATTTCGTGGAGTTTGGTTAGGTTAGAGTTTTCTTTCTGTCTACGACGCATCACGACGAACCACCTTGTCGAAGGCTATTTATTTATCACAAAGTAAAGACTGGAAAAAGATCTGAAATGTCACAAGTGATTGAAATTTGTTTAAACAAAGAAGATGTGACAAATTCTGTGCATAAATAAATAGAAAAATCGGTAGCCTCTATAGGCCTCAGATTTATATATCTGTTTCAATATCATTTTTCAATCTAATAGGTAAGGAGATGATCGAGTGTGATCAGCTTCCTGTTCCTGAACATGCCGTGTATAGTAAAAAATATCAACAGGCTATCTTTGACGAACGCCGAATCATGTTTGAATAAAATTCCTTTTCGAATATCATTCGAAAATGACAATTTTATAATTGTTTCTTGCTCATTCGTAAATCGTCATATGTCGAATAATAACTATTTAGAGATTTATTCAATTAGAAAAACATTTTATTCCCCAGAGGTCCTTGACCGTAAGAACGCAACTGATGTAGTCGCACCTTTACAATAGCAAACATTGTTTGTAAACGTATCTTGGCAATCTTGATATTTTTTGCATTATGACCTTATGTTTTTAAGATTATCCTTTGTCTTCGAGTTCCGCATATAGACTTTATATTATACACAGATATATTTGAAACTAAGTAATGAATATAATCATTATAACGTCCCTGGAAGCCGGGCGAAACCAGTAAATGCCATTAACCCTTGGTTTTGGTAATAGGGGATCAGCCTAGCCGTCGTTGGGTGTAAGGCATACTCACGATACTTCAACTTACGTGCGGGTGTTAAATTCGCACATAAACACAAAATCCATTTGTGCATTACTAGAGTTTCCTACGACTTAAGGGATGAGAGTTGCTAAGACACGAGTGCTAATTTATATACAAAATGTAAGATTACAGACCACTTTAACTTTTGCGAAATAGTGTAAAATGATTATACAAAATGCAATTTCATTTCAAGGCACAAACTATTATATTGTTTGTACCACACCCAATGTTATTTGATCCTTTAAGTTTTTGATTTATGGTAATAGATATAAAAATTGATTCATAATATCCCAGACCTTTTCCTTTAAGATACGCTTCGGCTCTGAGACCTCTATGATAGATGTGAGTCACTATTTCTGTTAATTATTTACGCTATCTACACTGAATTCAAATGAAGATACACACTAATTAACCACTTTCGTTAGTTTCAAATTTAAATTATTTACACAATAAAGCATTTAGAGCGTGTATGTTGTTGCTACAATTTCGCGTTGACCTTCGCGTGTGAAATAGTGTTTTATTATATTAACAAGATAGCTAAGTTCGTCCTTAGTAGGGACTAGCGACGCTTTATACATCTAAGTATATGTCTCCTTACCTAACAAGTACTTTTTCATTGGAATCAAACCCATAACAAACGCCCATTAATGTTTAACATATCTTAAGCAGTAGAATACTACTACGGACACCAATATACAAAATAATTAAAATTTATCACAACTTTATTATAGAGCTTTAGTCGTTAATTAAGCCATTAGGATACGACTTGTATTACATAACTAATGGCACATTTAGTCACAGTCATTTACAAGAAAGAATTCATTTCGAATTAACAGAATGGCTCCCAAACTCACAAATTTATACTTTTTTATTTAAATCTAACCATTATTAATGTTGTATAATTATTTTTTTAAGAAGATCAACATTAATATAGGAGACACACTACGACAATATCAATAAATCGACTAATATTCCCCTTATATAGAATTAAACGTTCATTGGGAGACAAGTCTACATTAGGTGAACTCTGTCATTGACATGAAAAAATTGAATTCGAATTTGGCACTGAAATGAGATTGGCTAATTAATATTTCATACAATTGGGGTCTAGGCGCGGCCTGCAGGGCCACATGCCAAGCTTAAGCACAGCTTTTGTGAAAGGGTTAAGAAATTATACTTGCATTAATCGCTTGGTTATTGCAGGTGCATTGATGATGGAACCAGTCAACATCAGAGATATTTTAATTAATTGCACACACCCACGTTCATTGTATATGCGAGGTAATTTTTGGTTTCGGAGGATTTTAAAAGACATCTTATCTATTAAGATATTTATTAAAAATGAAATAGTTGTGATGAATATGTGTGCAGTAATAATGTAGTGTTTATAAAATACACTAAACTATGCATTTAGCTTTCGAAACGAAAACACTGACTTTGGAGTTGTTTTTTTTTTAATTCGAATTAAAGTATGGGGCAGCTCAAGTAAGTGGTTATTTTATCACGTTTGTTTATTTAAGTGATACTTCTTTATGGGCGTTGGCAAAAAAATTACCGTCACATTTTTCGATTTCGCGTCACATTTTTCGATTTCGCGTCACATTTTTCGGGTTCGCGTCACATTTTTCGATTTCGCGTCACATTTTTCGATTTCGCGTCACATTTTTCGATTTCGCGTCACATTTTTCGATTTCGCGTCACATTTTTCGGGTTCGCGCCATCTTGTCCCTATCACGATTGATTCGAAGAGAATCGAAGCCATTAATAACAAAAATATACAATAACGATAACAATGATGGTAATAATTTTATTATTTGTACTCATGTCTATGATATAAGCCTTTTGTTAAACTTTATCTAATTTAACTTTAGTTAACTAATTTCTGTAAAGTTGCATATATGCAATAGTACTATAGTAGATCATTTAAATTTATTTCGAAAAATAAGGTCATAAAGAAGTTTCACTTCTTACGAGTGTACACTAGTAGGTACACGCACACATTTTTTATTCAGCAAAACTCATTAAGACTTAATCTAACTACGGTATTTTAAGTAGTTTGTCTTTATATTTTTTTAAGCTGCAATGAAAAGAGACGAGACTTAAATTGTAAACTTATTCTACTAATTATTGTTAGAAACTTCTAGAAATACTAAAATCGCCCATAGACGCTGACTAACTCTATTAACCTCCCAGCTATCAACGCATTGCTTATATGTAATATTTCTTGTATTTTCGTGAAACAATTGATATCGTAATCATGTCGCAAACCGGTTGAATATAACTGAAGGCTAGGTTTGTTGAAATTGTCTATTTTGTTTTTTATTAATCTTGCCTAATTAAGCTAATACACAGTTCTGGTATATGAACCTTACATGACTTTTATCGTGGCCATACATTATTTTTAGTTTTGGTACTATCTATAGAGCATCGTTTCACAAGCGGGGGGTCGCGACCCTTAAGGGGGTCGCAGGCTGTTGAAAAATAATAAGTACAAACTACATATAGTAATGAATAATTATAATGTAGTGATATAATACTAAATTATAACTTTACAGTGACGGGGTCGCTGTTTTATTAAACTTTTTGGCTTTTTCGTGGGTGTTTGAGAAACGATGATATAGAATATCAATAAGTTTTTTATACTATTCGTATAATATAATACAACACATTTTGCTGTTTCAAATATTTAACATGTAATTGCATATTTTCCATACTTTTAATATAATGCAAGAATTAATTATGAATGACAAAACACATTTGAAGCGTTAAGTTCGATTTCTACATAAATTATACATAAAATAATAAAGAAAAGTAGTAAATGAAAATTACAGTAAGCCAAACATTTTTCTTACAAAATTAAAGGGAATGAATTCATTATTTATAATATATTAATAAAGCCCGTTCATTTCAAATCTTTATAAATGTTGAATATACAATTTAGATTTGGTATATATGTCGGAGCAAAGGCGCTGACATCAGCTGACACTAACAACATGCTCCTACATTAATAATAAAGATTATGATATTATTACAGACTATGAAATAGTCTACTATAAAATAAGTAATTTGTAGATTTCTTAATATTGGCATTCTTAACCAATTTTACATCCATGTCATTAAAGTCTAATGACAATGGCTATGGGTAATGATACCAGCGCCATTGCTCCGACATATTTTTTTTTTCGATAAACTCGATATTCTAACCTATATATTCCGATTCCCGATATTCAGTACCAATGATCGGAACCTCTTCACGGGATTTCTCCTCTAACTTTCAATATAAATAATATATATAATAATAATAAAAGCCTTTATTGCTGTGGTTTTCGTACATAGTACATAAGAAACGTGAAATACTAAAAAAAATGTACTAAAATAAAAAATAAAAATGAGTACCAATAATTAATCGGCAATCCGGTTTTCTTTAAACAGCTTGTCCTTGGACATAGGCCTCTTCTAAGGACTTCCACTCTTCTCTGGTTCTCTTAGCACATCATCTTCCCATCTTTTTATTTGTCTTCCTCGTTTTCTTTTTTTATAGCGAGGAAGCCATTCCGTCACTTTCTTCGTCCATTTATCTTTATCTTCTCTATGTGTATAAAAATATGTATAAATAATATATAATCTGTAGTTTAATATTTTAAACTGTCAATTAAGCTACCTGTTAACTTGTCCAATCTAAACTATGCAAATTGAATGTTACCAAACCGGGTTAGTTACTGCGTGGTTTAAACACATTAATAACCGAAAAATTAATGCCTTGTAAGGTATTTGCTCTAGATTTGAACTTAGATTGTTCGAAGATATTACGCATTTATTTTGAAATTGGTAATATCCCAATAACTATAGTTTACGTTAATAAAATAATAAGATTTTGAATTGTATGTGTTGTAGACCTAAAGGACACGTTTGCGGGTTTTGAACGTATTTAAATTTGGAATGATAAATGGACTTTAATCTGATCTATGGATTACCAAAGACTGTATAACGGTTCAATAAATATAAATATTAGGTCCTTACATATGAAATTGGCGTTTTGTATGGGAAGCACAAAAAGTCGAATATTTTTAAATATAATATATTTAATAAATCAAAGTATGAACCATTGTTTTCTATGCACTTTTGCCATCATATAGGTAGTTCATTGATCCCTTTACTAAAAAACCCAGTCTAACGGGAATCAATACAATCTGTGAAGGCGATTTGGACTGCCCCATCAGAGTTAAATTTTTTCCCTTGCAAGAAGTTGTCCAAATTTCGAAAAAAAAGGTAATCTGTTGGAGCAAGGTCCGGGGAGTACGGAGGATGTCATAGACATTCCAATTGAAGCTCTTCTAATTTGGTAGCCGTCTGTTGTGCAGTGTGTGGTCTAGCGTTGTCGTGAAGTAGCAGTGGCGTGGAGCGATTGACCAGCCTAGGTTGTTTAGCCGCTAGCTTTTCCATCATGGTTTGCAATTGCTGACAATAGACATCAGCCGTAATAGTCTGGCCAGATTTGAGAAAACTGCAGTGAACAATACCGGCACTAGTCCACCAAACGCTTACAAGTAACTTTTTTGTGGTTAATTTTCGCTTGGGGCAGGATTTGGCTGGCTGGCCAGGATCCAACCATTGCGCTGAGCGCTTCCGATTATCGTAAAGAATCCATTTTTCATCACAAGTAATGATTCGGTTTAAAATACCTTCATTATTGTGCCGGTTCAGTAATGTAACGCAGCAGTCGACGCGCGTTTGCCGGTTTGCTTCAGTCAATTCGTGAGGTACCCACCTTTTAAGCTTTTTAATCTTCCCAATTTGCTTCAAGTGAATTAAAACAGTTTTATCACTAACACCGCAGCCTGCAGCTAACTCGGACGTGGTTTGCGATGGATCCGCTTCCACAATAGCCTTCAATACTTCATTATCAACTTGGGTCTCAGGCCGCCCACGGGGCTTGTTCTGCAGGTCGAAATTTCCATAACGAAAACGTTGGAACCAAAAACGAACTGTGTTTTCTTTTGCAACATGACCGCCATACACATCATTCACCCTTCGAGTCGTTTCCGCAGCACTAGTGCCACGGCGGAACTCGTACTCGTTAATAATGTGATACTTTAAGTTTTCCATTTTGTAAAATGAGTGACGCAAAAAAAACAGGTTAAAAAAACAAATGAATGACGGTCATCGAAGCACAAATACATGAGTAAATAGCTGTACAAACTTGAATTTGGAATTCCTTACCAAAGAGGAGGATCTTAATTAAAGTGGCCAGTACGAAATACGCCAATTTCATATTTAAGGAAGGAGGATATATATATTTGTATAATAACTTCGTTAAAATTATTACTACTTTGTACGTTATCGGGTTTATCTAAATATATTAATGTTTCGCCACTTAATATTTCAAGTTTGCAAACGTGAAGATTCTTTAAGTTGCGACACTGCTCAAGGCTGGCGTAGTTCCTGCGATAAGGATCCTAAAATTCGAATTCAATTCTAAATTTCAAACTAAAATACACGTTACTAACAAATAGATGTATAGTATAAAGTAACAAATATTAAAATGTGAACAATTTAGCTATAAAATACGGTACCTTTTTGATCTCTTATTATTTTTATTTTTTTAATACAGGGGCAACGGACAGGAGGGCTCACCTGATGTTAAGTGATGGCTTCCGCCCATGGATGCTCTTAATGCCAGAATTTTAATGAGAGTTTATTATGTAGTAATATATTATAAATTTCGGTTATATCTATCTATTATATCTATATATCGGAGCGGTTCTCTAATAAAAGTGACACCACGATCATCCAAATCGGTCCAACGTCAGAGGAAGTCCAGAGATCAAACGAGATATTCTTGAACATATGAAATATACATCGGATTATGAACCTCCACTTTTGGACTTTTTAAAGTCAAAGCGTGAGTAAATATTACAACATACGTGTTCAACATAATTCAATTCAAGAAAGCTGGTCACGAAATGAAACTAACATTTAGAACCGGTAAGACCATTCATTGTGCTAAACTTGAACAAGAGTATTGTAATTACATCACAAATTCGCCCTTTTCGTCTGTTACATTGTCGTTCTGGCCTACGCTTTCATCTGTCAACCAGCTGACGCAAGTATAATATATAGATAATGCAGAAATTGTTAAATTCCATCCCGTTCCACAGATTATAAATTTGCGATCTTATTAACACTTGTATATTATCTAAGGGCATAAGGCGTGCAATTATATTAATTATATAATCTATTTCTGAAGTAATACGTATTTTGGCGCGTTAGGGAAAAATGATGAGAGAAAATTTTACGAAGCGCGCTCACCGTCACAAAAAAAAACCTACACCCTGAAGTCATCATTTTATTTTGTGATATTGAAATAAACTTTATTTAACTACAAAACTTTCAATGTATTAAATACCTTTTTTCTAACGCTTGTACATACACTTTTATTTTTTTATTAATTTAAAACGATGGCAATTCATTCAAGTATGAATGACGCTTCGGAGAAGTTGTGACCAATTTGTATTCCACTATTATTATTATAATTAAATCAATTAACTAATTATGACAACGCGAAGGAGTGAGATAATAAAAATATATTTAGAAAGTTTTGGTAAAGCCTTTTTTTAATAAAGAAGTTTTGCAAAGTCACATAAATGTGCTCCAATTTTCGTGTTTCCTAACAAGTGTTTACTAGTACGCACCAATTCGTCTAAATATTTCGTAAAACCATTGTCAGAGTTAACATGCGAAAGAATCGTTAGCCATCACAATATGCTCTTCATTGTGTAATGTTCAATAGGTGTCAAAATTTGTTTATTACGCTATTTATACATTTTTAATATTTCATATTATAAAGTGGAAAGATGTGTTTATTTAAAAACTGTTTAACCGTTATCTTTGAATTGGTAATACGTATATAACAAAAAATCAGCATTGCAACTGCGACCGGTCTCTAGTTAATACATAAACCATATAACTGTTTAGTGATAATGTCGCTAAGTTTTTCTGTATGTTCAAGAATGTATATTACATAATATTGTAAAAAACAATTTTTATTTAAATAAATTAGTATTGCCACTGGGGAATTTGTTATGTTTTGTTATGCTCTAAAGAAGGCGCGTCGCTCGTGTGTTTTTTAACTATAATATTTTATAAATAAAATCATATTATTTATAGTTTTTTGTTTAAATATTGTTTAGTTTAAAAGCCTTTAGTCTACATTTTGTTTATATAACAATCATTAAATGTTTTATACAGTAGTCCACATGAATGACAGAAGAGTACCTCGTCACACACAAGATGTCCAGCAGCAAGCATTCAGAGGAACAGCGTATGATTAGCATATAATTCGTGATTTTTTTTCAATAAAATAAAAATTAATATATAAATGATGAAATAAATTTGCATTTATACCTTTTAATTTTTTTGCGCGTTGACTAAATGTGATGTTATTTGTATATTCTCTTGAGATTTTATATACAATTATAAGTAGACATAAATAGCATTAGAATGTAGCATAGTCAGGAAACCTTATATTCTAGACTTCTTTCTTTACTCATTAGCAATGCCATTTCTAAACCTGTACACTTCCTTTATCAAAAACATTACCTGTTAATACTTGACTATTTATTTTTTCACGGACTAGGAAAATTGCACTGAATTTCCGGCTTTCAAAATACCTGTTATGATAAGTATATACCATATAAGTGTCAGTTTTGTTGAAATAAATCACTTTTCATTGTGTATAAAAATCTGAACAGTTTTTTCGGAGTGAAAATTTCATATCCATTTTTGTTATAAAGTATATACTTTTATTACATGAATTCATATTTTAAAAAAATATTACTCGGTGATTATTATATTTATAAGTAGACTTCCGCAAAGTCATTGCGAGCACGATATTTTTTTTATTATTTAATTTATAGTTTATCTATATCTAGTCTTTGATATTACATCCTACTGACATTAAAACCAAAATTCGTTAATATTATAAATTATGAACTAAATAGATGTATATACACTTTTTAATTTATATTGCAAGGTGCGATCTATAATTACATAATATGTGGACAGGTTTCCATATGAAGTTACGGTCACTGACTCTACGGATGCACTGTTAAGGTTAACTTACTGTTTATAATAAAGCTTTAATAATAAATAAATACTGGAAAGCTTTAAAAGCTTTTTGCTTCAGGAAAGTTTAGTTTTACAGTAAAGGTAGGTCAATATACTATGAAATTATGAAATCATATAAACATGTTTGTATTTAAAAAACTGAATGGGTCCAAATATAATACCATTTCGTGTGATAAAGAGATATATAAAATACGGGACTTAAACAATGCGTAGTAGTAGTAGTACAGGCCATGATAGATAGAGTTTAAAATATCTCTAAAAGTCGTCATTAAAAAAATTACGTTTTAATGCGGCAAAAGCGGCATTTTTTTAACATCCTTCTTATCCGGTACACTCTTGACAGAGCGGTCGTGATCGCTATTTAGCAGTGGTAATCAAAGGGGCAGATGTGATGCGCTTCACGACGTTTCGCCATCATTGCCTATTAGTGGTCATCCTGCTACACTCATTGAGTGTACCTCCTACGGCAGACTTGATCTGGTCAGTCCAACGCGTAGGTGACCTTCCGCGCGGTCTAGTGCCTTCTAACTTCCCCTGGACGACAAGGCGTTCTATGGACTGAATACCACGCCGAGATACGTGTCCGAAGAATGTAAGGATGCGAGATTGTACTGTTGAAAATAAACGCTGCTTAATACCGAGTTCTTGAAGTATCGAGACATTTGTACGAAACTCGGTCCACGAAACCCCAACCATTCTCCTCCAGCACCACATTTTCAGAGCGTCTATTTTCTGTCTTTCCACATCTCGCAAGGTCCACGCTTCGGCCGCGTACAGAAATATGGGGAATATAAGAGTCTTCACGAGCCTGGTCTCCGTGGCTTTTGTTATATTCCTGTTTCTCCATATCTTTTGCATCATGTCCATAGCCGTTCTTGTGATGCCCATACGTCGTTTGACCTCATCGATGCATCCGCCATTGTTTGAAATCTGAGCCCCAAGATAAATATAAGATTGGACTACGTTGCATTTCGCGATTAGTAACCTTATTGTTTGGCTAAAAAAAAGTATTCAAGATTCAAGATATTCAAGACATTCTTTATGGTCATATACCAAAGTCGAGGAATGTGACGTTTCCTCGCTCTTCCGATCACACGATATCATGATACGGATGGCGGGGCACGCGCAAGAAACGGTAACTTCAATTAACTTTAACACCTGCGTTAAGATTGTAACCGATATTTCGTAGGCTAAAGTCTATATCAAAAATAAATACAGTGCTTATGTATATTTTTATTATAAATAAATTAGTGTTTACAGTTTTAACCGAAACACTCATCTCACTGCGTCACATCGTAAACACAATTTAACATCTTATTTAATAGTAGAGTAGGTCCCCTACCTGCTGCAGAAAGCCATCAAATGGTGCAAAGGAAGGACAGAGACCTGTGGAATATTCTCGTTTCGGAGAGCTAGGCACACATTGGGTAGCAGAGTCCACGGAGTAATTTATGTAGTTAACATATTTATCTTACATAATCTTTTATGTAACATATAGGGATACGTATAAAATAATTGTAAACAAAGTCATGTTTTGTACCAGTCACTCCATTGATTTTGTGATTGAGATAAGAAATAAAATGCGGACAAAAGATCGAGTTTTCCGATAGGCAACAGCCTACCTGCCTATCACAGAGGAGACTTAAGTATGAGTCCACTATGTCAAAAACATATTTGACATACGGAAGTCATAGTTCGCGCTATGTCTCCACCCTTTATATAAGGTTAAAGCGCTGAACCATAACTAAATAAGTAAGGTAATTAGTGAAGATTACGGCAAATCAGACCCAAGATGGATAAGGCATGTGAACTACATTGGCACTGAGACCCTGTTATCATCAACTATCTAACGATACGTTAGTTTTGATAATCAACTAACTGTAATTCAAATGTCCATACTAAGACTGTTACTAGTATAAAAACCGTCTTTCGTCGCTTTGTTAGTAACGCACCCGGAATCTTTATGAACATGTAACACGCATAGATCCAGAAAGCCTAGAAAAACTCATCGTGATTGGCAGATTGGAGTGCACCAGACCTCAAGGCCGATCCCCTCCTCGCTGGACCCATCAAGTTAAGGCCATTACGGGTCCTACCCGGGTGCAGAGGCTTGCCGAAGACAGAGGAAAGTGGGAGAAGTTGTGCGGCGCCACAAACACGACTTTTTTGCACTTAAAATATGTTTTATTAACTACTATATTAAAATATACTCTCTCTCTTCAGTTGGTGGCTGATATCTGAATGTGGTCAGCAAGGAAACATCTGGAAGCATCTGTTTCCACCGGTTTCTGTGCAGCGCCTGTCTTATTACAGTATACACTTAAGAGGACGATTAGTCACTTGATCGCTCCATCTTATTGGTGAAGAGCCACGTGATATTATGTCTTCTGTGTCACTATACGCGATCAGTCTATCCGAGCTCTTATCGCTTCTGCGCATTGTATGGCCAAAATATAAAATTAAACTCGGCGTATGGTAGACAGGCGAATCTGTATACAGAGTTGATTGTAGTAGAATGAATGTTAACAAATAATTTAACTAAATCGAACTTTTTCGATATTCGAATTACCCAATTAAAAAAAATTGGTTCTCGTTACATTGACCGCTCTTGAGCTTTATAGGTAATTTGTCAGCACATTGCGTACAGTGAACCGTAACTGATAGATAACGGTTATCGGTTTTGCAATGCGGAAGCTTTCCGGTTGATATAATTGTGGTATTTTTAGGAACTCAGATTTTGTCATTTGTTTTTTCAACTTATAAATTGCGCCCGTCTTACTCGTCTGATTGAGAAATAACAGACGGGTCCTAAGGTGATATTCAGAAACTTACCGCTTAGCATGACTTTCGAATGTCAAAATCGTAGTGTATTTTGACACAAGGCAGTAGTACGCGCTCTATTTGACCCGAAGAGTTACAAGCGACAAAAGAACGTACACAGCTGCGCATATTTTAATAATTTAAGCAACTTAAAAAGTACTTTATTACTCAATTGTTGTCGTTATTGAGAGTGGGTGTAATGCTATGTAGAATAGATTGTATGGAAGACAAACAAAACCAATCAAAGCCAAATACATTTCGACAATTTATGGACTTCGTCGTTAAATAGACGGAGTTTACACTGTATTTTTACGCAAATGTATCTAGAATTTCATTTTACAATTGTAAAACTATTGCTAATCAGTTATAAACCGGTTTAAAATCATTCAGGTCCATCAGAAAATATTTCATTAATTTTAAGTGTGTAAAAAATGTCATACATCTTATATATTATTTTATTGCAACAAATGTATAAAAATTCTCACACAAAACGTGTAAAAAATTTGTTCTTTACGTATATGGAGTGACTTCTACTTCACTTTCTCTATACTTCTATATTCGATGGAGTATAAAATAATGCAATAAAGGTAACTTAAGTGACAAATCAGGTTTGTTGACCTAAAACTATACAATTAAGTATTGTTCTTAGTTTGCGCTAGTTTATTTACAATGCACATGTACGAATATAAACACGAAATTATATTATTTACATAGGTAATTTTCGAAGATATCAAATTTTAATGATCATTTTTCGTGTGTCATTTTGTATTTTACTTTTATCTAACTTTAACTCAGAAATATCACAATTAAATTGAAAATTCCCTAAGAAATACAATGTGAAGAAATCTCATCTTGAAATTAGATTAGAAATTATTAACGACCACTTTCGACGATACGCAACGTTTGTTCTGAGATGAGGTGCTCAGATTATTTGCATCGCTTCCTGGTATTACCATTAGAATAAATATTGGCCAGCTACAACTCCATATTTTAATTGCATTTTACTGTGATGAAGTCAATCTTTTGAAACGTTACATTAAACAATACATCTCTAAGTCGGATTGTCCGTAGAATGAAGCTTAATGGGGCAGACAAGTGTAAAATAGCAAAAAAATTAATGAAGGAAGAAAACATAGGAGATATACGTAACTTTTTGGTAAGCAATACAGGTTTCGGCAAAAGCCGGGGTTCAAACACACGACCTTAGGGCTGAATAACACACTTAACCACTAAGCTAGTGCTGCTCTATAAATTCTGCATTTATTTATTTATTAGAACAGCGGTAATCGGGCAGGTGGCTGATTCTAACTGATATGCCAGCCGATGGACACTCATAGCTAAAAATCCAGCAAGCGCGTTGCCGGCCTTTTTAAAATTAGTACGCTTTGGCATGTACATGGTACATGGTTAGATGTACATGCGTGTTAGGTGCAAATGCAGGTTAAAAAGTTATATAAAAAAAACATGTGTGTGTACTTATTATGTACACGCGTTAGAAGTTATACTTCTTTGGCGTAACAAGATAAAAAAAAATATCTTTCGCCTTATTCTACGTTTTATTAACGTATCATCTTAAGTTAAATAAAGTTTATTTAAATATCACAAAATAAAATGTTGACTATAGCTAACTTGAGGGTATCGGTTTTTTTGTGACGGTGATCGCGCATCGTGAAAATTTACCCTCATAATTTTTCCCTAACCCGCAAAAAGAAGTATAAATTCAAAAATTCCCTAAGTCGAAGTGTCTGCTAAATAAGACAGTGCCTTAATAATTCTACAATCGATCAAATTTCTGTGTGTTAATGTAAATTCTTGTTAGAAATTGATTTAAATTGACTGCGAGTGTTATTAGTTGCTGCACGTTGGAAGAAAAGTCTATTAGCGAAAGACGGAGCTGAGCAACTAAGGTACTACTTCACATTTAGCATTATATTGTTTGTCAATTAGAGGCCTGTCTAACTGTACTCTACCCTTCAAGCCTTGAACCAGGAGCCATATAGTAAACATCGAATGATGGTTAATTAATTAAACACTAAACTATAATTTAAGATACGAATCTAGCTAGTTATAATCTACCATTCTATAGTGTCATGGACATATGCAAAATATATTAATAAGGTTGTTATTATAACAATTAATTGATGATATTAATGGTACTTAATTTTTTTGTAACATTGTGGTCGTTTTTTTATTTATATTTTGCTACATTTATGAGGAATAAGTATACCATTACAGTTACGTAATAAAACTTATTTCAACCGATGCCGATGATATGTTCACAATCAGCTATTGAGAAAATATTAAAATTATTTCATTTCAGATTTCTGTATATGTTTCGTGATTTTTTCATATCATGCTAACATACAACCACATATTTGGTTATGTAATCTCAACATTTTCAGCTTCCATCTTCATATGCATTTAAATATATTTTTTATGGATTAAACAAAGAAATTTAACGCGCCTCAAAATCTAATTTCGTTTAGTTTTTTAATATTATTTGTTTTCTTTATTATTTGTATTAACTTTTCGCGTATGTCATTTCTGCCTATAAGTGCTTGTAACATAAAAAAATTTATATTGCGGTAATTGTCTCTGTACAAATAAATTATTTAACATTTCTATCCCGCTTGACTTAAGAATTATAAGTAATTGAAAACTAACCTAATTTACTAAAAAGGATATTGAACATATGAAAGTATTTTATAAAAATACTTACAATGTATCTTCTTCTCTGTTCTTGTGTACTATTTTTTTCCACTTAATCCTTTATGGCCCGTGGTATAAAGAAGTTGAATAGCCTAGACATTAAATAAATAAAGATGCGATTAATACTTTATCTATAACAAAAGAAGTTTAAAGTTATATATAAAAGTTCTCGTGTAACACCTATACTCGTAAAGTTATAATTATATCCGACATCGTGACTAGAATGTGAATGTCTCAAAGCGTGGTTTTGTCTATACGAGATCGTGGCTTATGCAGGCTTATGAAAGCAAGGTTCAAAGTTTTGCATAAGATGTACCTAGGAGTTGAGTTGGAAAATCTTCGAAGTCCCTTCGTTAGCTTCTAAGTTGTTAGTAATATCCTAATTTATTGGTGCTCAGAAATGTTGTGGCTTGTAGATATTGTAGATTATAAATGTTGTCAAGTTATGAAATGTTTCTGTTGTCGTAATATATATGGAAATTTATCAATATAACAATTATTTATTTTATATAATAATTGTCTAGAAATAGGTCATAGGTTGACGGGATGGTAAAACGTTGAAAGCGTTTTATAATTTAAAATAAATAAAAAACGTCCCGTTATTCGTAACATTAAATTAGCACAGAGGTCCCAGTTTGACAGGTAAAATTACTCATGGTTCGATGAATAAGATAAAGCTGCGCGATAAAATTGCACTCGGTGACAAACAGTATTTCTTTAATTCATTATACAGTTATTTTTTTGTGGTCCCGTAACTGACATTCTATTGTTTTGTAGATTTGATACAAAGCCTTGTTTCTAAAAATTCATTTAGCTATGTATGCATTCATTGAACGACTTTTGACACAAAATATTTTTACATGTACAAGCTATGAGGTTGACACCAAAATAATAGAAAATATAAGTGGATGGTCGTGCTGCTAGGAATGCTGATTTTAAGAGACATCAAACATTGGCTACCACGAGATAAAGTACTGTAAAATCATTATTATAATCTGACCGTGGACTCCGATGATAGTAAATACAGATATATATATGTCGCAGCCAACTAGCTTAATTAGCCGTTTAATTAACAGCCTAGCCGTTTAACTAAACGGTGCCGTTTAACGAGCGGCCTATAAGATGTTTAGACAGTTGATCAAACGGCTAGGCAAATGACTTGGATCAATGACGTTTCATTACTTGCCTAGCCTGTTGACTGTTAATTTAAATTTAATTCTACTTTCTGCCACTCTCAAACTCAAAATGAAACTCTTCAAACTGTCAATATGGCGTGGGTAAACCACAACGTTGATGATGTTGTCTAAAGTTTCATGAAAAATAAATTGTACAATAGAAGTGTGTAGTGACAATAATGATGTGAATTTGATTTTAAAATAAATATTTTTTTTATGACATATGTTTCTGCCAATTAATGACTCTATCGTACGAAGAGCCCAAGCAGTAACCAGCCAGTTTATTAAACGTTATAACAAACGCTATGGCTGAATATCTTTCAGGCCGTTAGTTAAACGGCTAGGCTGTTAATTGAACGGCTAATTAAGCTAGTTTGCTGCGACATATATACATAATGTATATAAATTTTGAATAAAATTATTTTCACGCCACAATGCGAAGTTAAGATTGTACCACCATAACATCAAACATGTTCATTACCATATTCTTGCAAATAAATTATTATTATATCAATATAGTTTTGGGATATTTAATTTTTAATCCAGTGACCAAAAACACCATTATTTTTCTATTTGGTTCTTCCTAATGTTGTTATTACAGGTATAATATTTTCTGCAGTAATGAGAAAATATGTAGGCGTTATACAATTATGATGATTGAATTCAAAAGGTTCATTCTATAACCTTTTGCATTCTCGACCTAATTCCTATTGTGTAATAAATTAAGTGTGGTCTTTGAAAACAGACTTTTCTACTTTTTAATTACTATTTAGTCTTGTTTGTTTTATAGTGACTAGCAGAATTTTAGAATTCTTATAAAATGTATCGTAGCTAAATATTTTGTATATTTTTTGTATACATTTAAGAACATCCCTCCATATTGACAATGCAGCTTCTTTTTATCAAATTCCGATTTCAAATGTTAACGTATATATATATATAGTATACTCTAGTTCTTCTATTATATTATTTTGTCTTTTGTTCGAATAAGGATTTATTTATTTCAACTCCTTTGGTAAGAGATTTGCGGATTTTTCGTAATATGATTTACATAATGTAACAGGATATGTATTATTAAACGTACATACTTCCTAACAGGATTTTTTAAAATTTATTATACAGGTACGGTAAATATTATATATATTTTTATATAAGTAAAGTATTTTAATATAGAACTATAACTGTCTGCTGTCTGATCAGCTGTCCTGAAAATAACAACGGCTAAAATAAGTCTTTGTTTAATTCCGTTACCTTTGGAGTAGAGACTCTAGGGACCAAGTGCACTGGGGTTCAAGTGCACAGGCGCTTATTAAAGAGGTCGTCAATTAAGTCGTCGTTGTAGTGGTAGATACTACCGGTGACTGCACAGCCGGTGTTTTTCTCGCCCAGCGAATATTGCAATACATTGAGAAAATGCTACCAGCACAAAAGGTACACTAACACAGGTACCTTTTCACATTTGTTTTAGTTTTATTGTTATTATTATATAGGTTAAGAGTATTGTAAATACTGTATGAACATATGTGTGCCATATATTTAGCCTTTGACACAGGAAGTTGGAGAGAACGTGTAGCCTATTGGTAACGTAAATCAATAGTGTTTTCTCTCTATGAGAAGTTAAATGGAAATTATTTTCACACGACTAAGAATCTAGAAAAAATGCATTGTTCACAAGTAGTAATAAGAATGTAAACTTTTATTACTTGGAAGTGACGATTTGATGCAATTTTTATAAAAATGTTATATCGTTCACAATATTAGTATAGCATTGTGTATACTATATTGTCTATGTTTCCAGACCTCTTTTGTGCCATGAATCTTAAAATTCTTATGCCGCCCTATGTATATATATATACATAATTTATATATTAATTTTTTTTATTGTTCACATAAGAAATTTAAATGACAGGTTTTACGAAGAATAGGAAATTGTTCATGAAATAATAAGTAATTTTTCAAAACATAATGAAAAACTGGAATTCAAATTCCAAATGATTTTAAGAAAGATTTTTCTATATTAATTTAGTGAGATCCATGTACTTTTTGCACAGACATTTTATATTAGGTTCCAATTGGATTTGGTTAAGTTTCAAGTCTCCACGTTATGTTATATTCCGCTGGATATTACGATTTCGATTGATAAACACTGGTTTGGGTTATTTCAAATAAGTCAAAAATAGAGTTAGGTAATTTAAATCTTGCTTGTGTTCAAACAATTTGTTTCATGTGTTCTTGAAACAACGATCAAACACTTATTATAAATGAATATTAAAGTAACAATTATTATCGATTTAAATTTAAAAATTAAACGAAGAACGATAGTATTTCAAGGACGTTTTTCCATTAAAATGCTTTAAAAAAAACTAAAAAAAATAAGGAAGGAAGTAACCTTTAATTCGTAATCGTTTTTAAAGGCGTTTTCACCTAAAAACGAAATGTAACATTTTAATAAAGTATTACATACTATTTTTAGATTATAAAACAATCTGTATTGAAACACTTGGAACTGATTTATTTTTCATAAATACAAAAAAATGCAAAGTTTGAGGAATTCGTATTACTACCGCGCAGGCGTAGTGGCGGAGCTTGAAAGTTCGATTCTCGGATGAATATATTGCTGCGTAGGTCTAGTTGCAAATTACGTCTTGTTTAATATCCTGACGAAGGATTGGATCATCTCCATTGGAGAGTTTCGGGATCTTATCGTGGATTAAGAAATTGTTCAATGTAAATTTTTAAAAAGGATGTCCAGCAAATAGTGGACGGTGTGGGTGCCAAGGTTCATTAAATAATGAAAGGAACTATAGTTGAAATGTAATTTAGAATTCGGAAATTGCCTAGCTACACGCTTAGCCTTGAACTGAGGTTCAAATGTCACTGCTCTTTATTGCTTCAAATTTATTTTTTATGCTAATATTTTTGTATTAACTTAGTTCAAGAATACACAGTATAAGTATAAATATAATATTTAATATCAAATATACAAACGTTTAGATTTCGTGAAGTGATTCGACAATGAATTTAGGTTGGTTATATATAGAAAACAACATATTATTTTAATACTCTATAGAATCGATAAATTATGTTCTTAAGAATTAAAGAAGTTAAATGTCAATAGGACCAGTCCTCCAGACCGACTCACCACGGCATAATCTCTATTAGATTAGGTAATTTACGCATCAGATCTTATATCATTAATCTGTGGGCTCTCTCAGCCCCAATGTCAGATCAGGATTGCGGAAAGCACCGGGTCAATATCCGCCATATGCCTTTAATATTTTTAATAGAAAGAATAATTTTAAAGCAATAAATATGTATCGGTAGTAAATCACTTTTTCCGTCGATCTAAATAATCCATCTTTGAAATAAGAATATTTGTCCAAATATTCATAACAAGTTAATATAAAATATCAGAGTGCAATATTTATGGCGTTTTAGGAATGGTTATTAAACTCGTCTTTGCATTGTGAACGAAACAATATTTTAGCAGAAAAAAGAGTCATTTGTAAGATTAAATTCCTGTTTTCAAATATACATAAACAAACAAACAACCTTTATGGTGATATAAATCTTTCAAAAAAGAAAACAAATGAGATCATTGATTGACCCGAGGAACATAACAAACTAAAAGTTAGGTTTTTATGTATTAAATGTATATTTATTTTGTGTATTAGATTTTTAGACTAATTGGATTATTTATATAGAATAATAAATTGGATTTAAAATAATATAATATAAATTTAAAATTGTACTCACATCGTCAACTGTTAAGTCACCTCGCGATTGGTCCCAAACAGATGTAAGAATCGTAAAAAACAATATTCGACACCAAATCATCATATAAACACTTAAAACCTACATTACCATTTATTATTTATATTTATTTTTATCACTTATGATAATATTATAAATTCCCGCGTAAAGTTTTAAATACGTTGCATTTTTTCGTAGCCAGGCACAGATTTAAAATAGTGTTTTTCGAATCAAAAGCCGGTAATTCAAAATAGCACAGACTATAAAGCTATTGTGTTTGACGACAGGTCGCGTTGTTCCGCGGAATGCGACTGCGCGGTTTAGTGCAACTGAATTAGAACGTTAGAGACAGGGTTGTGATAATTCTGTTTAAGAAGGGTTACTAAATGCTGGTACACAAAGAATAAGTATGTTATATGTTGTTGTGTTATTAACTGTATGTTATTTTAAAATATTTTTGTTTTACGTACTAGTCGTTGGCTCTTATTATTAGATCTCCTTGAAAGGGAATTTATGTTGTCAGAATAAAAAACCGTAATAAATAACAGTATGACCAACAATGTGTTTTGTCTTATTTGCGTAACACGATTAAGAAGTGACACGAGTGTTGTATT
This sequence comes from Pieris brassicae, assembly GCF_905147105.1. NCBI lineage: Eukaryota > Metazoa > Arthropoda > Insecta > Lepidoptera > Pieridae > Pieris > Pieris brassicae. The sequence goes on from NC_059674.1 coordinate 16,030,820, forward strand.
AATTAGCTTTTTCAGGTGGTTTGTAAAAAAGAGTGTAATATGCTATACTAACTAACACTATTATGTTTTTTAAATATCTTATTACATAGGAAATAACATGAAAATTGTGTGACAGTGGAAATCTTTAAACAGTTCCACATCGTTTAACTTAAATCACGTGACGAACAGGAATATCATAGGGTCACATTATTTTTATTTATTTATTCATAAATTCAAAATCGTGCTGTTTGGTAATACTGGGTTAGAGCCCGGAGAAGAAACTATTTTATCAGGAAGGTATAGGAAGCTGTTCATCTAGCGAAACAGACTCATAAAAGAATTTCAAATTTATTTCTAATCTCGCATCTGATGCTGTAACTGTTTTATAAAAATATTTTTGAAAAATGCTTACAAATTCAGTCGACTCCAGCTGCTGTTCTAATAAATACTTTACATTAAAACACTATTGTCTTATATTGTAGTTTCTTTTTTTTTGCTCATAAATATATATATATATAAATATATTTGTAAACATTATTCGTCCTGTTATGATATTTCAGAAGAAAATTAAAAGCTTATTTACGGTCTAGCACATTGATACAATGTCAATATATTATAAAATAGTTAGGATTTTTACTAATTTAAAATAAACGAATATAACGCGACTCTATTGGTATTCCTGTTCAAATAAATACTGCAGATCTCGCCGATATGTGCCACATGAACCCATTGTACCTTTCTCCCCAATATTTCGCCGTCACTCGTTCGCATTGTTTCGAAAATTTCGAAAAGCAGAGAAAGCCTTTCGACTCTATTTAACACAGGCTCTTGAAATTAACTTTCTTCAGATAATTCGACATAAATACAAATTAAAAAATATATACTGTGTATTTGCTTTACGCGTTTAAGTACTAAAACCATTCCCTAAATAAAAATCTACCTTCTCTAGTACTCTCTTGCTTACTAGCAGTCTCTTGGATACGAAAGTGTTATCATTGGTTAAAGAATTAAAAATACGTTCAAAACGGAAAGAAAGTTGTCAATAATCATTTTCTTATTCTAAAGTCAAAAATCTAAATTTATGGTCTGTGACAAAAATTGAATATAGAACAATTAATAATGCAATTTTTGAAATTTGTGTTTCCTGTCCTTGGCTTCAGTAATTTTACAAAATTTTATCCTTTATAGAATGTATCACGTAACTCCCTGTTGCTCACATTTCATTGTGTGTTTTATTTATGTTTTAGGGTGTGTGCCTACCTAAAATGTAGCTGCTAACAGCTAAAAATGTGTTTTTAGCTGTTTTACACTTTATAAGCAACCAGCCAGGTTTGGCGTAAACCAGATAACATTATAATAACGCCTTAATTAAACTACAAAACAGGTTTTTGCCTAGAGGAAGATTTATATTGGACAATCATTTCCTTTTTTACATAACACAAAGCGAATGAACGTGACAGAAATCGTAAAATAAAGTAAACGGATATTTAATTGTAAGATATTGGCGGAAATTATATAATTTAGGCAATTCCTAAATTGCCGGCAGCGCGCTTGCGAGCCTTCTGGCTGTGTGAGTGTCTATGGGTGGCGCTTTACTTAACATCAGGTGAGCAGTTGCCCATTTGCTCTGCTGTTGTATAAAAAAAGCTTTTATTTCTGGTATTGCATATCCGCTCCCTTCCTGAGCTGGACATCGACCAGTTTGAGTGTAGCCCCTGCCACCGTGCCTGCAGCAGTGGTGAGCGTCGTGATGCAGGGCCGGGCTCCGTGTTCGTATCCTGGTAACACGACTCACACCGGACTGACTTTAATAGATCAGAACAAGATCACCCATAAAATGTGAACTAACAAAAAATTTCATATAGAGATATTAATCGGTTCATAAAACTATATATGTTTAATGTATTTGATATATTATAAACTTTTGAATATTAAAATGTTATCTTATAATTTATGACTCCATAAAAATCTAGAGCTATTACCACAGAGTAGACATTATTAACTATACATACAGGGTGTCCCGAAAGTCGACGTCAAGTCGAAATTTTCTCATAGGTAACACACCACACCAGTTATCAGAAAAATTAAAAAAAAAATTAAGTTATGTATTTTTGAAGATAAGGAAATTTTCCTTTTATTCCAGAAAATGTACACCATGTGACAGTTTTTTCATTCCTGTTGTTACAAATATTTACTTTTTGCCAATTTTTTTTTCTTACGTCATCCCGAATAGTGCTTAATTTAACCTATGATCCTAAACCCTGTGCCGATCACTCCAACTTGTAGGAAAATGTCATTTTATACCGTACCAAGTTTTCAAAATTAATTTTTCACACTAGTTCAACTGATCGTCCTGAAAAAAAAATGTATTACTCCAGTTTGGCGTCGACTTTTGGGACACCCTGTATATGTAAACATAACATAACGCACGTTTCATTTTTTTAAATTAGAACTTGAGTTCTAGTTTGAACTGTCTCTTATTGCTCACCATAATTATAGTATTATTATTACTATTCCAATCACTATCAAGGTCGTAAGTATAAACCGCTTTCGATCTTGAGGAGCTATGAAAGTCGAAAAGCGACTTGCGCTTTTCTCTACAATATGCCATATCATGTTCATGGGCCATATTCATCATGTTGTCTAACAAGTTTTTTCTATAATTGAGTGTTTATCTACTACGTTAATAGTTCACCTTAATTTTTGAAACACCGCTTGTTTGAATTTCAAATTGCTCATAAATTACAGTGGAAAAACAAGATGGCGGGCTCAGTCATATGTCATTTGAATAAACATTTGATTAGTTTTTTTGTCCCACGAGGTTTTAAGGAAAAAATCCAAGTTAGACAAGATGGTATGGTCTACCTGTGTGTGAGCCTGTCCTATTTTATAAATTGTTTTATCGGGGGTGTTAAGTAACGAAAAACTCAAGATGAAAGGTTGCGTTCAATTGTGATTTGTCAAATCCAGTTCTGACGCATCATGTCGCGTGTCAACGCATATTGAACCTGAGATGTTATTGACCCATCACAATCGAATGAACCGCATAATAAATAAAGTTTTATGTTTAGTTTTACATTGACAGGTGTCAATGAGGGAGGTCCCAGGCCTTAGCACGACCCTTAACGTATCGACAATAATTATTGTATGCCTAAATACTATATCCGTGTTTGATTGCTTGAACGAAATAAGCTAAGTGAGAAACGCTATTTCGTTTATCTTATTCTATATTACTGAGCAGTGTTGGCCTAGTGGCTTCAGCATGCGACTTTCATCCCGTAGGTTCGATCCCCGGCAGTGCACCAATGGATTTTCTTTCTATGTGCGCATTTATCATTAGATCGAACGGTGAAGGAAACCGGCTTGTCTTAGATCTAAAAAGTCGACGGCGTGCGTCAGGCACAGAAGGCTGATCACCTACTTGCCTATTCGCTTAACAAATGATCATGAAACAGATATAGACTCTGAGGCCCAGACCTAAAAAGGTTGTAGCGCCATTGATTTATTTTATTTATATTACTGAGCTCAAATGGGCCCTGACAGAGGGATCGCAAGTGCCCGCAAAATGTTGTCACCTTTTAAGAATGGGTACGCTCTTCTTAAACGACCGTAAGTCGAATTGGTTAGGAAATACTTCAGCAGGCAGCTGGTTCCATGACATATTTTCTTCAAAAAATAGCTTTATGTACCTAACACACGTCGTCTTAGAAATACCGGGTTGACTTTTCATTAATCATGAACAAGTAGAAAACAATATGGTGTTTTTCAACTGGTGCCGTATCTTATAGCTAAAGTTCGCCTGCAAAACAATGCTTGCTGGGATACATTACAATTTCTAAAATACCCTTTCTGGTGAAGCTGTTGTTAAAAGCAAGGCATCGCCTGTTGCCCTTCGACCATGACCGATTACCGTTTGTCCTTTGTTCTTTCATTAGTTTAAATACAATGTATGTAACAATAACTGTATTGTGTTTTTACTGTGTCTTTAGGTTACTAGAACAAAAACACTAATTTTAACTAAATGTGAAATTTTAATTAAAATTAAGGCTTGCAATTATAAATTGATTTATTCTATTAGGAAATATGACAGACTCATCACATGTTCAATTGTTTCACAGATGAGAGAAACATGTTAGAAAAATAAGAGTTATTGGTTTCGGGTTCGTAGCAATATATCCAGCTTTCATCACAACATAGTCACAATGTGAAATACAGCATTTGAGTCACCGCCGTTGAACTTATCTAACATTTGGAGACACCAGTCAATACGTAGGTGTTTCTGTTAAAGTAGGGAAATCCATCTGGTATAAAGCTTCCTGTTCGTGTTATATTGTTTGAATTTGTCTCATACCAATGTTATCATCAGTAGTCGCTGTTAAAGGACGTCGCTCACGCGGATCATTATTGAGATTGCTACGTCCACGCTTAAACTCGTTAAACCAATTGTTAATAGTGGCACCAGATGGGGCTTCATTAAGAAATGCTAATCGCAGCCTATAGCTAGCTTTGTTGTTGAGTAAGCCCACAACGAAAGTAATAATAAATCATTGACCGAAAATTTTCTCTCATTAGTTTAAATTTTCACCTGTAACAAGAGTTTTAGATTTACCGCCAATTTATAGAAACAAACCAAAGAGTACTAAAATTGAAATTCAAAAAAGTTTTAATTAGCAATGTTTCTAACTGGCCAGTTTTCTAAAAAATTTCAGTGTTACCCAGGTAATGTTAATAAGTTTATGTATTCTGTACATAAAAGAACAAACTAATTTTGAAAATCGAAATGATCATACAGTTTTAGTTGAGTTTATTTCCGTTTTGTAAAATAAACATTGTAAAAATTACATTGTATTCAGTTCTAAGAGGTTTTAGATGACAAAAATGACGTGCATGTGTGCTTATTAAGCAATTAATTAAAGCGTGCCACCGTGTCACTTGTATCGCATATGTATTGTTAGAATAGTCATTTTGTTTTAAATCTATGCCATTTTCGCTTAACTTTCCCCGTTTCCATGTGTCCCAGAAAGGTTTAGATAAGATAATTTAGGCCTACCTAGATCTAAATTCTTATCTATGTTAAATAAATATGTTTTATGATTGCTTCCATTTCCTAGATTTTAACTTCTATGCCTGACACGTGTCATAAATTTTGATGTTTTAAATCGTACCGGTTTCTCACGATTTAGTCTTCACCATAGGATAATTGCGCACATATTACACACTTATAATATTCTTGGAGCACAGCTGGCATTCGAACCTGGGTTGAAAGTCGCTCGCTTAAGCCTGGGCGAGTTGTAAATTTTGTACGAATTCTATTTGCAAGATGGCATCTATTTTTCTCCAGTGACATTTCAAAATGTAATTAGAGAATTAGAGAAAATTTATTTGATGTATCGTTGGTGGTTAAGAGCGTGGCCACACGATGCGGTAATAATTGCGGCGCCGCACCGCACCGCAATTATTTCAAGCTATATGGTGCCACACGGGCGTTGCGGCGCCGCAGTACAACGCTGTTTACCACGGTGCGGGGCGGCGCCGCAACGTCAATGACTCAGTGCGTAGGCCATAGGGACTCAGCGTTGCCAACTCTACGTCTTTTTACGTTCTTGTACTCTTAAATATCTAAGAGCGCGGCCACACGATGCGGTAATAATTGCGGCGCCGCACCGCACCGCAATTATTTCAAGCTATATGGTGCCACACGGGCGTTGCGGCGCCGCAGTACAACGCTGTTTACCACGGTGCGGGGCGGCGCCGCAACGTCAATGACTCAGTGCGTAGGCCATAGGGACTCAGCGTTGCCAACTCTACGTCTTTTTACGTTCTTGTACTCTTAAATATCTAAGAGCGCGGCCACACGACGCGTTGCGACGTCGACGTTGTACCGCAAGTGCGCCGGACTTGTGACCTGCGATCCTTAAACGAAATTTAAATTTATCCCAGTCATCCCATAATCCCAGTCCAATACCTCTGTTATCCTATAACCCCATTTGTCCAAAACTCACCGATGTCCAGACTGCTCATTATGATAAACGAGCTAGGCTATCCATAATTCCTGCCCTCTTTGAAATCAATTTTCTTGTGTTTTTATAATTTTTGAACTATCCTATAACTGCTGTTCGAATTAAATTTTTCTTAAGTACCAATGTATCAGTGTGCCGAGCGTGGTGCTATATAAGGTCTCTCTGCTTCATTTCGCAAAAGGAAACTTTCAATTTAGTAGACGCATACAAATACGGCATTTTATATGAAATGGACAGACGGGCGCATGACCTGAATTTATTATCGCATTGAAACTTTTATTGTGTCAGTGAAAGTGTAAACGATGTATAGAAAACTAGCTTTGACGCTTTATACGGGAAATGTAAAACCAAATGGCTTGAATGACTAAATAGTAAATACGATAAAAAGTTGTTATTTTTCAAGAAATTAAACTAATTTTCTTCAATAAGAATCTTTACAAAACTTAATCTATTTAAATGAGGTACGTTATTTTTAAAGTACTATTTAATATTTATCGGTTAGTTTATGTTCGCCTATGGTTTGATTGCACGGGGGTTATGTCAAAAAGTAATGTGAAGTGCAAGTAATGTGCAAGAAACACATGTGACACAATACGTACTACAATTGTGCTATCAAAACAGCACATTTTGCATGATAATATCTTCCAGGCGCTTAATTTTAAGAAATCACATCTTTTCTTTAATATTATTATTTTTCATATATAATTTACGTATGGCATTACAATGGCCATCCAAGACATATTAAGAAATAGATTCAGAAAAATTATGTTTTTATTTTATTTGGTTTTTACATTATTAAATCAAATTTACAATAATTCATAAAAATAACATTTAAGTCAGTTAATATATGTTTCATCTTTGAAAGAAGATTAAAGTTTTTAGATAAGTAAACAATGATCTAAACTTAATGTAGTAAATGCTTTATAAATCGTTAAACGCACGAATATCACAATTATTATACTGATTAATAAAATTAGCAGCAGAGCTATTTATTAAATATTGTAACTGTAATTATAATTAGTACTGAGAAATATGACTTTTTACACCTTTATAATTAAGAATGTAAAGTGTATGAAAGCTTATATAAATTTCTAAATATAAAACATCTGTATAAATCTTTAGCGAAAAATTTACTCGAGGAATAAGTACTTGTCAAAATTGTTTATTTGTCAGACAGATCTGGTGTCTATTGAGTCTATATCTCTATCTAGTTGGCTTAAAATGTCCCTATTTTGACTCAATACGGGTTATAAATTCACTATATTTGATCTCAATGAGGTATCTGTTCTATTTTTCTCTAGTACTTGTGCAGATGGTACAGAACCAACCAACGAAGCGTATTAAGTATGATACTTGATTGTTGAGCGGGAAGAAGCACCCTGGAGACACCAAGATTTTTCACTCCTGAAAGTAATAAGCATATCATTACATTATTTTAATTATTAAATATAAGGATAAGAGGTTTAAGTAGAGTTGTATGAAGCTCCGTAACCACGCCACATTTGTTTCATCGATATTTTTATGCTAGTTGGGATCAGTATGACTGACACATGTCGTGGATTATTGGGTACAAGGGTAAGGTTCAGAAACGACACGCGAACTGTGACTCCCGAATTTGTAAATCCTATACATTTTTGATGTAAGGGAGGCAGACTTAGCCCTATGTCTAGTTACAGAATCTTATCCGAACATATGCTGGTTTCCCGACTTGTGCAGGACTCTCGGTCTGCCGGTATATGAAACTAACAATGGGTGTTGAGAGGCGGACGCAACCGCTGCATCGCGTGTCGGAAAGCGAACAAGGCTCTGCTGTTACCGTACATCACTAAGCAGTTGCGCCGCGGTAGGATGCGCAACATAACCCTACATCACTAGGCAGTTGCGCTGCGGTAGGATGCGCAACATAACCCTACATCACTAAGCACTTGCGCCGCGGTAAGATGCGCAATGCAATTCCCCAAGTAAAAAAAAATATACTGATTTGTGAAAAGAGGTTACGCATAAAATAAATTTATGTGCAGCTCGGCCTTAAACGCGTGACCTTAGCTTTGAAGAGTAATGTTAACTGGCTGAAGTAGTATGTCGAATAAAATAGTCGTTATTTTCATAACCAAAAGTACTATTCTTGGTCTTGGCCTCAGACTGACTGGTCGTACTTGAATTCGTGTATGCGGTGATGTTAGTTATTTTTAACTATATATTTGCGTGTTGTTCCCACGAGAATGTAAGCGCGTGCTCCTATTTCACCACGCCTCATGCTGCTGTCATGTGGAACATGGTGTTATGGTTGCAGCTCCTTACAAACGTTGTGTAATACAAAAAAAACTTGGCGATTAAAAAGAGTGGCGGAGAGTTTATTGCCAGTTCTTCTCTCCCGTTCTACGCCCTTGATTTGGGAACTGGCAGTAGAAGCATTTAATGTATTTTTTTTGACGTTCATAAGTGTACATTGTATTACCCATATGAATATTAATTGTATGAATACGCTTGTAGGTGATCAGCGTTCCACACGATATTTTCCTGCACCGTACGAGATATTGTTGTGATTTTTTAACGCCTAGTATTTTATTTGTAGCAATCTGTAAATTTGTTGACAACGTGGATTTGCTTGGTTTAGGGGTTTTATGTTTATATTATATTTTATCGCATGCGTCAGCACTGCTAATTTCTGGAAGTTCCAGTTTTCGAAGAATTATTTTAGATAAAATTTTGCCAAATATCCGTTTTAATAAATTTGTTACTCCGAATTAAACTATATAAAAACATGAGAATAGAATTTTCATTGGTATTAACTAGTAGTAGAAGGTAGTAATACCCTCAGAATTGAAAAAAATACCCTCAAGCGCCGTAAGTTTTACTTCAAAAATTCTTGAATGTTTTTTTAGAAAACCATTAAGGTAATAAATTGTAACAATTGTGGTTTTTAAATGCCTTTGTCGGAGATTGTTTTCAAATGTCACTTTTAAAAATAGTTTCATAGCGCATAATTATTTTATTGATTTATTATAATACCACTGATAGGTGGATGTTAAGTACATCATATTTACAAAAATATTTTCCTCGTAACTTAATGAATAAAGGGATTTCCTCACATATCTTCAATTATGACAAACTATTTCCCTAATAACTAAATGTGACGTCATTATTACGTAATTTTTGCCAGTTTACGTAATGAACTGATAGTTTGTGACACGTAGAGCATTTCAAGATTTTGTTTACTTTATGAGAACGCGTAGTTTAGTTTTTAAAAACTAACACAATCGGAGGTGCTGGATTTGGTTTCTGCCGAAATAAGCTTAAGGCAGGTTGGCCAATATGTTGCCATAAAGTTGACTAAACTCTTATAGGATGTGTTCATCCAGACCATAAACAAACGTCTTTATGTCCTATGCCCTATGGAACGTTATTTCATTTCTGTGTCTTTTAATAAGGTATAAAATAACTAAATATAAAAGCGACATTGTCAAAAAAGCGTCAATTTGTACGAAGATGTGTTTGAATTTTTGTTACTCTATTTTAAACTATAAAGAATATCACATACCGCATAAAATATTCAAAGTAAAGTCGACTACAATGTGACCACGTATTGGGATGGTTTGACGGATCGTACTTCGCCTGCATGATGTCTTGATTCGTACAGTCGTTGTATGGGGGACCATCGTGTGACATTCCTAGACTGAAATAGAGAATCGACAATTAATATCATAAACCTGATACAGTTTTTGATAGAATATTTCATATACGTATTTGCTGCACGAAAAGATTTCATGAACCTATAAGCTTAATTAAAGAGTTCTCCAGGCATATTCCCGCAGTCTCTCGAAGAACGCCATTCGGGAGATGTTTCACTACAAATGTATGCACAAGTACGACTATATAGTCTGATCCATAGCTTACCCCCCAGTGTCCACGAATAATAAGAGTCGTGTGTTTATCCGAGATGTTTGAACACCTCCAAATTACCTTTTGTACAGAAGAGACAAAGCGGCAGGAGGGTCACATGATTTTAAATTAATGAACGCTGCCAGAAGGTTCACGAGTGCTGGCCAAAGATTGATATTTTTGTTTAAAATTGCGATGACATTTATAGCCAGAATTGAACCTCAGTCTTTATAAAATGAAAAATAAGTTTATTATGGAATAAAAGATATAGGTATCACTTATTCAACGTCACTTACGCATCGGCAAAGAAGACAGAGGGTGTATGCCGAGAGAAAAGCCAGCGTAAAAAACTATCGGTACTCTTTTGAAATAACAAATCATCATACAAAATGACCAAGTAGATAATTGTTAGCTTTATAGTAAGCCCTTTTACACAGCTTTTCTTTAATACATTTCCTTAATTTATTAAAAGGCAGAGATAAAAGAGCCTCTGGGATTTTATTAAAGAAAAGTATAGAGGATACTTTTCTGTTTTTTTTCCCAAAAAATAATTACATACGTTGCGTTTGTTCCGATAGATATAAATATGATAAACCAACCAGGCCTCACATACAATCAGTAAACCAAGCAGGCAGTCGTAACATTAAGAATGAACACCTATAAAGCTGTGATGGACTATAAAGTACCTACCTGTGACCTATTTCATGCGCTAATAAATATTCCATATTTTTTGGTTTCCACTCAAGCAAGGCGCAGCTTTTCTTCGCATTACAGACACCGTTGGTGTAACTACGAGCTGGAACAAACATCATATGACAATTTAAATAGCTATAATAATAATAAATCGTTCATTTTCCAAGATAGTGGTTCAATTAGATCGTTCTACCAATATCCGCACAATAAGCCATAGGCATGCAAATGTCATATAAATTTTTACTATGCCATAGAATAAGAACATTATCATAATGTCACAGTTAAGTTATTTACAATTGGTCAATCAAACTTATGGTCTAAATATTCGGAAACGCTATAAAGGCACGTTGCTTTTAAAAATTTATTCACCTTCAGTTCAGTCGCAAGTCAGATCAGTTCGTGAATAATTTAGATATGCACAGAGTAAGTGAAAATGAAAAAAAAATGCTTCGAATTCTACACCTAATGTCGCGGTGAACTCTATCTGTAGTTTTTGTGAATTTGTCCAAAATAAATTTGTGCTCTTCTATAACAAATCGGTTTACGTCTATGACAACCTAGATATGCACAGACTAAGGCAAAGAAATAAAAAAAATATGCGTCGAATTCTACACCTAATGTGATGCAACCTAAATTAGTAGTATTAGCAATACATTTTGTGAATTTGTAGCATAATGTATGCACTTCTATCAAAATCGGTTCACGTCTATGACAACCGATATTTGCACAGACTAAGTCAAAAAATAAAAAAAAAATTATATGCGTCGTGTAGATTTTTACACCGAATGTCGCGGTGAAACCTACCTGTTGATTTTGTGAACTTCCTCCCATTGCTAATGTAAAAAAGATTGAGCCCCGTCAGTAATATTGAATAATATTGTTTCTTTTCTAAACTTTTATGATAGCTCTGCATCTCACAGTAATTTTTTAAATAAATTGTCGCATTCTCATCTGTGGCCACCATTTTTGTTCGGCGTAAAAATTTTGTATCTAGAAGTCTCAATGTTATTGTTTGATTAAGACTCGGACGTCTAAATAATTTGTTGGCCTCTCTTAAGACGTTGTGAACGATATCTTTAATTTTTTTTCTTGTTCTGAAACCGTGTTCTTTTGCTATCTTCTTGGAGAGGTGAAAGTCTAAATGCACCTTAACAGGAATTATAATTTCTCTTGTCCTTGTTATATGATTTCTGCGTATCCCTGTGGTTTTCTAAAGACGAAATAAATATGTATAATTAAAACATATTTTGAACAAGCAAAAATATATTGAAATTATTAATACCTTGTTTATATTACAATACTATTTTATTTGTACAGTATAAGGAGGACAAGAGCTTTTAGCTAATAGCTAAAAGTTAACATCAATTCCTTATTATTTTTACTTACGAGGTTGGAAGCATGGTGTTAAGTCATGGGTTCGAGTTCTGGCGAAAAATTTTTTTTCATATTGAAGGTGACAGAAAGCTCTTTGGCTTATAAATATATACTATACTGACATGTGTTTAACCAATGTCATACGAGTGTATGTATACGTGACAGTAGTAATGCTGAGATCAGCATGTACCACTTTCCCAGGTGTTAGATACTAGAAACATAATATTATATTATTTCTATCTTCCAATAGGTATTGAATTTGTATATTGTTGTAAAAACAACATCTGTAGTTCATAGAGTTATCGATACTAAAGTTAGTGCGTTTGTTTGTTAAGCTTAAGTATAACAAGAATAAAATAAAAATAAAGACGCCAAAAAATATTAAAAAAATATTCAATTGCCTTTTTTAAGTCTGGATCTCAGATTTCTGTATCTGTTTCATGATCATCTGTTGATCTAATAGGCAAATAGGTGATCAGCCTAAAGCAAGCCAATATCCTCACGATGTTTTCCTTCGAAATCGAACGGTGAAGTTCGAATGTTAAATGCGCACATAGAAAGAAAGTCTATTGGTGGGGATCGAACCTACGATCTCAGGGATGAGAGTCACACGCAGAAGCCACTATGACAACACTACTCATATATATATTTAGGTTGACGAAAAGTCAAGTAAAAATTAATTATTAACAATTTATTTTATTAACCACCTTTTGTATGGAATTATAAATGTATGTGTTTCAATCCGAACAAATACATTCATCAAAACTCATAACAGATTCTCTGATTCTCATTTTAAATTAATTTTAAAAATGGAAGCTTATTAGAACAGATTAAATACTTACACTAGCCAGAACGAAACTATTCACTAGAAATAAACACAGCACAATGTAAAAGTTCATCATGAGTTCACGGACTAAAATTAATATAAACTTTACCAGACTAAGCACATAGCCACATTAAAATCAGCCGGCTAACTGAGCGTGTATTTTAGACTTCAATTTTGCAGCAAATAAACCTATATTTTGCGGCTGTAGGCCGAATCCACACGAACAATTGTTACGCTCATTCACTATCCACGTCAAACTATCAATAATGTCATATGTATAATGATGTATGCGGGATGCATTGAATCTTTTTATAAACTACTGTCCGTCTCCGAACTGATGAACACATGTGCGCCTGAGCAATAAAAAATGCACGTTAGGACTAATTATATCGGCGGTTATGTGTGGTATTGACGCGTTTAAGGATAATATTTCCCGGTAAATTACGGTCACAATTTTTTATAAAAGCCACATTGCTTTACATTATGTAAATAAATAAGAAATCAATAACCCATATAGGAAATATTTAATTGTAAAGCACAGCTTAGGTAACTGGAGTTAATTATAGAATTTCAATGGAATTTAATACGGATGTTATACTATCTTTTGTTGACTTATTAACCATAAATTTTGAGATTACAAAACGAACGATCGTAATAATAGTTTTTTTCGAAAGTATTTTTTTTTACCTTCAAGTGTTACATTCATTTGCAGTGCAAAGATTAGACGAAATAAAGCTGGTTGTAGACAATACCTGGGGACACAAAAGAATCGTATCCAGGTGTAATTTGGACTGTGAATTTCAACTTTAATGTGACAAAAATATATATACGTATTTTCGATAAAAACAAAAAGCTATCGATAAACGCTATGTCACTGCCGAGTCGAATGAAAACCGAATACTTCGCATTGTAACTTATTATTATTATTAGTTTACATTTATTTCTTGTAACTGTCAATTTAATAATGATTTTGAAGGCGTCAAAAACGCTTTTTTGTAGAACGCCTAAAACACACTATCAAATGATGTTGAACGGTAAATCAATGTTACACTCAATTTGATGATACATTTTGTTTGATCTAGTTTAAATTGCAATTACACTGTGTTACAAACTCTATAAGAAAACTAATTAAGTTCCTCTCTCAAAATGACGAAACGCGTAAAATCAAAATAAGAACTGCCGGTTTATTACTGTTTTCAGTGTCAGTCACATGGTCTAAGTAAGAGTATAAAGAACTTATCTAAAGGTAAGAGCGTACCAATTCCTAAAAAGCCGGCAACGAACTTGCTAGCCTTTTGGCAGTGTAAGTGTTACGTTTGCCAAAAAAAAATATAACCCCTAACCGGGCTCTCGTTCTGTCAGCAGGTCTTTGATCGGTTGCTTTGTCGTTATACGGAAGCCAGGGATAGAATGCCGTAAAGAAATCTGGTGATAAGATTAAGGCGGATGTCAGTAACTCGTAACAATAGTATTAATGCTGATATTGTCTTATTATAATCAATAATACCCTACAATGTACCAATGTTGGTTGAGAGGTACAAATAATCTTTGAATCGATGGAAACTCCTTGTCTGAAAAAAATTAACTTTCTCAATCAGCGTAAAACAATATTGTTCATGTATTTTTTATCTAGGTTGTTTGTTCTTTGACCGGAAATTGCTTAGTACATTAAAAATTAAACACAAAAATATTATCATCATCCCACACGCCCAGACATAGTTCTCATCATATCTGTGCCTAATTCAAATGAATACTATTCAAGGAGATAATTCGACACGTGTCACTTGACGTTTAAATTTAATTTATTTCTTAATATTAGCTCCTCTGAGCTCTTCTGATAACTTTAAACGGTGTAAACGAAAAGGCCCACCTGAAATAACCGCATTGAAAAAGGCTTTGAATTCAATGAATTAATTTGAAAAACTTCCTATTAGTGTCTCAATTTTTTTTAATATGGTTTTGTTTTAATTTCAATTAATTTTAATTTTCCTTAATTTTAGTCACATCTTTATGAAATTTTGAGGTGAACGCAATTCACACACCTGCTTTAGTGTACACAATTTTATTTATGATTTCCATACTTCCTGTAGAATAAATGTTTTGTTTTGAAATCCACATCGCAGGAGAAGATTGCATATTGTCTTAAGATTCATATTCTTTGAAAGTAATTCCAAATCCGACTTATGGGAGTAGAAGCCGCACTGAGTGGCATGACGGGACCGAGACAAGCAATAAAAAGGTTAGGCTGGCTTCGTACTTGTACACTGTACTTGGCGGAGCTACTATTTGACTAAGAGGAGACGGACTGCGGTGGTGCTCAGCGACACTCGCTACTCACTGGATGCCATCACGGGTGGACTCTCGATCCCCAAGTTGCCAAAATTCGCCTGAACCTTGAAGAGTGTTGTTGTTAACTATCTGACTTATGAAAGAGCCAGGTGCAATTTGGAGCTCGAGACTAGCATCAAGGTATCCCGGGATTGGCCACATGTTGCTTGAGCACAGATCGTAATTGGAAAAATTCTTCCATAAGATTGTCGGACAAATATTTAGATAGGATTGTAAATGGATTGTGCCATTTACATCTTAGTGTTTTTAAATAAAGTCCCTTTTTAGGAAAGGAGAGACTTGGACCCTGCTACCTAGCTTCTCGGTGACAGAACTGCCTGATCATTAAATAATAAAAAAAACATATTCTACGCGAAGTCCCGATAGACGTTAGTCATAACGTTAAAAGCATCACGCATATATTAATTAATATTATTTAGTTCGTCACGAGTTACGATGATAGATGAAGTCGAAGCATAGCGAATTCGTACCAATACTACACTTTAATTAGAGTTTACCGCCTATATATTTACAAGGAATATATTCCTAACGTCATACTTGGATGACATAATTGTATACTTGTGTCAGTGAATAAATTGTGTTCAATGCCTTTCATGTTCTAGCTCACCCGACAGTTGAATTGTCTTTCTTATCTGTTATTATTCAGTTTGAAGTGTCAAATTTTTAAAATTCTTGCCATTTGAATTTAGAATTCTATTCGTGTCTAAAAAAACGGAAAATAGGTATACATAATATACATATGAAATGTATTTAAAATACCGATAAATATTTCATACATTCTTTATATTTTATAACATTTACATGCCAATTTTTTTGTGATTAATACATAAGGTACTAGTATTTCCTGTATGACATTAATTTATTATATCCTTAACATAATATTTCAGAACCAACCGTAACATGATTTTGGATATTTGAAATTCGAATGTATTGAGGAATAAAAAACAAAAAAAAAATATTTACACTTTATTGTATAACATACTGGCCATAGTCCAGACAAAAACACAACCTTAGGTGGATTTTGAAGATAATTTACATAACTTTCGTAGCATTAAGATAAAAGACAACATTGCGCTTATTATAAAAGTATATCTAACAGTGTATGGCATTAACAATGACTGAAAACCATGTCGGTTACCATGGTTACTTTTTTATACGAAGAAAACACCAAAAATAATGTAAGTCTATTTTCAGACGGTGATTTGTTTTATTAGTAGACAAAATTATATTAAATCCATTCTGTGATTAGCATAAATAAGTTTCTACTTAACGCCTGTGAGAAATTCACTCGCAAATCTAGACGCAAATGTGATGTTTATTTTAAAACGTTTGTATGAGCTATTTTAGTCAGTTCTAGGATAGTTAATTTAGTAGCCGGCATCCGCATCGTAACTGCTTTTTTGACTGCTATATTTACCTGTTAAAATATAAAACACTTATTAATTTTAAGTCGTTCAAGTAATAAGTAATATTTCGTTTATAACGGATTTATAAATAAGAACAGATAACCTTACAAATGAATGTATTATATTATGGATTATTATACGCCTACAAATCACTATGCTGTGGTGATGGTCGTCATACCCTGAAACGGATGTAAACCTTCTCGGCCTACGCCCCGAGACCATCGAGCCTAGCAGAGGTTAGACTGGATCCTCCCTTTAGGTCTAAGGAAAAGAACAGAATCCCGCACCAGCTGAATGCTGTAAATTGCTTGAGACGTGCCATGTAAATTCGCGTTAAAAATGTTTTAAAAATATGTTTTCAGGTTATGTTTTTTTTTCTACATTATTCATATAAAAATAAACATGAACTAGAGTTATTTAAGGTATATAAAATTAAAATCTAACGTTACAAATAAATTTACAAAGCATTTTTAAATCGTTATGTTTAGCTGCTCAACACATTGTGATGTAACGTCTAATTAAAGCTCAACAGATAGAAATATTGATTCTAGAGCTATGAAATAAAATTTACGATATTTTGACTTCAGTGTTGGAGTAATGGCTCTTAAATACCTCGACAGTAATTGTTTTTTTATATATTTTCTTTGGCTATATTGTCCACGGAGAAAGTAACGTAAGTGTATATAATATTACTTAATTGTTTTTCTAAGTAATATGGTAACTCATTTCTGTTAACGTTTTGTATGACGTTTGAAGGCAAATAATAATTTATTTCCAACACACAAATAGACAGTAAATACAATATACTAAAACATAGTACATGTTAGTTACATGTACATAGTACAACTACATAGTAATAATAATAGTAGTAAAATATTAATAAATAGAAAATAATGGTTGCTGAACTTTTAACTCTGGCAGCATTTCCTCGCTGTATTGCGATACTTATTTGTTGAGCGAGGAAAGCACCAGATATGGAGTCACCAGTACTATCCAGACGCCAACTTAAACCATTAATTAGCGACTGTGCACTTGAACCCCACGACCCAAATATCTACTTACAGCATATAGTAAGGTGTATAATAAACTTTTGTTCGACATTATTTCTTTGAAGTTTGTTTGTGTTACGTTTATTCCTAAAATTTGTTCGGTGTACCTTTCATAGCCATACTTTGGAAAGAGAGTGTCTTACCATCTCTTTGGCTGCATTAGTGCGACGAACTATACCAGTTAAAGGACTTATAAGTATTATTATTTATTATACTTCCTATACGCTTTACCTTCGCGATCCGTGAGTTGTAGGCTTTTAAAGATAGCTTCAGGAATTGGTGGTGGTGTTGGCAGATGGTCCCCACTGGGCTGGAAGCCGTTCTCATCAGCAATGTATGACACGGAGTAGGTTTGACCATCATCACCGATGTAGGAGTAGGAGCCGGACACCTGGATGGAGCCTTCTTCGGGAGTTGATCCTGGCAAGACTCGTCCTGAAAAGACCACAGTGTTTGGTGAAAAAAATATATTTTAGAAGTCTGTTTCCTCTTGATTGAAGTTCCAAGCATTGGGCTTCCTGCAGGTATGTCACCGACATCGCATCTTTTTAAAATAATGATTTATCAACCCGGAACAATTCGTCATAAATCAAACCTAAGATAATGCCTCGTGAATAGTTTCCGTTTTAACGCATACCGTTATTTTATCAAGAATACTAAGTTTCACTCAACAACCTTTCCATAAAAACTTAATAAAGACTATTTTCACTCTTAACTAAAACACTCTTTGTGTCTTTCTATCAAATTGTGTTAACGCAATGAGTAAGGGGGAGAGCTAGTGTGAAAAGTAAGCCCTAATATTAAAAAACAAAAGCACCAGGCACCTACGCGTTTCGTAGAATGAAGATGCACCAATAAATCACTACACCGACACGTAACCATGACGAAAGAGGCAACTCACAACAACATTATGTCATATTAAATTACCGTTTGATTGACATGTGGTTCATAGCGTAACCCCTTGGAGTGCTCTTATTGAGACAAATTTTATGCAATCAATAAACGTATATTTATTGAGCGAATCGTGTTGAAATGTAAATAAGATGTATTGAAATTTGTTAATATGTATTTAGAGGTTTCTATCGGCTTTTTGGTTGTGATATTTTGAAAGTAGATTTCAACGCTTGAAATATAGTAATGGAAAAGGTTAATTCAAACAAGGCGTGCTGTCTTTAAAGCAAACAAACTTACCATTTTGTTCAGCCTTCGTTCCATCGCTGGTTTCGTATGCGTAGTGGAATCCTTCTTCATTAATTTCATTTTCAAATCTTAAAATTTCAGCCTGACTTCCTGCATTTTGGCTTTGAACATTTTGAGAGAAACTTTGTGCTTGAGCATTCTGAGCGAAGTTCTGGACTTGGTTTGGGTAGTTTTGGGTTTGACCTCGCGTTTCAAATGGCGCTTGGAGACCAGCAAGCGCACCATCTGCTGACGCGACATCTGGAGGCAAGTATACCTTCTCAAGTTTAGCAGCCGCGGCCATTGAGGCGAACGTGAGAATGATGACCTTAAAAATTAATTATATATATTAAATTTTGAATATTTACTAACTTCCAAGACAAATTAGCTCTAAAGCTTTCATATCGTGAACTTTAAGCGTTTATCAAAACTTTTTTGTTTTGTACAAAAGATGTTCTGCTTCTGTTGGCGAATATATAACTCAAATCACCCATAACTAATCAATATTTACTTATGATATAACATCGATTGTGCATAATTATAGTTATTTTTTATGTTACGGGTAATATACCAACGCGAAAAGGATACCAAATATAAAAAGGATTCTCAACCCACGATAATAACATTATAAACCCTAAACGGCATTCGATGGACCTATCTCACAACTCAAGGGCAAAATGAATATATACAGTTTTTCTACATTAAATTTGTGATCAACTACTTCAAATCCTTGTTACAAATTTTGCCTTAGAAAAATATTAAGAAAACAATTTAATGTCGCGACATTTGTGAAGGTTGATTTCGTGAGGCAGCTGCAATATGGGCTGACAGATGCAACCTGCTGATACTCTGTATCAAAAATTATCAGTACAACCGACATTTAACTATGTGTATGGCATATAATACATTTTTTTTATGAAAGGAGAATGCTTTGTAGAAAAAAATGTGTCACTGCATTGATACCACAGTGATATTTGTTAAATTTAACGTTAGATATATAACTTGTTTTCTAGATATTAAACTAAAATTGAACTAGCCAACTACTAAATCTAATCCATTTAAGCTTTACAATGACACAGGCAATACAAACACATTTTATTGATTTCTTATATGTATCGCTAAATGTAGTATTGTCTTTTGTTAACATAGCTTTTACACATTAAGAAAACAATTTTTAAACGGATTGAAGCTATGTATTATTATTATAAACTTATAATTATTTACATAATTTTAAATTTAAACATCGGAAAAAATTAAATTTAAAACAATCTAAATAATTATAAGTTTATAATAATACATAGCTTCAATCCGTTTAAAAAGTGTTTTATTAATCGCTAAATGTTCCAATTCTATTCCTTTACAAGACATAATCAAAATGTTATTTCTGCAAAAAACCTGACTTAAATATAAGAAATTATACTTATAAGAAACCTGTTTCTTAAAGGATCGGAAAATCTGTTTGAATAATTAGGCAAATATGCCCTATAGTTTTGTTACTGAACCTAGCCCTTTATATGGTGCGGAGTCTTTAACGCGGCCTTGTACGAACCACCCGAGGTGGTATTAGTGGGTAGTCTCTGAATAGCAGAGATTGTGGCGTGGGAGTCCCACATACCCCAGCAACTTTCATGCTCAAATGCCAACTCGGATATTAAACAAAAATGGCTTTATACGGTGATAGTCAAACCGCGGAAATAACACAATTATAACCACTGAAACAGCACCAACACCTTAAAACAAGCACAAACTTAAATATACTTTACTAACGTATTGCATGATGCTTCTTCAAGGGAAGATTGTAGAGAAATGTAACGCTGTGTTCATCTGCCGCCAATTTATACTAAAGCAGTTATCGTACATGCGTGATTCCCTTCATCTTATGCGTTGTAATAGATACTATAATTCCATATTGAGCAAGGACACGGTTTTAAGAAGCTCACATTCCAATGTAATAGTTTTAAAATATTGACATTGGGAGGTTAAAAGCAATTAAAGTATTTAATGCATTGAATGAAATCGTTAATGAAGGCATTGATTGCTGCTGTTGATTCTTTGTAACTGTGGCGCAAATTATGTGTATGTCACGGTATAAAGCAGATATACCTATACTATTTGGCTATTTTATGTTTAGATATATAGATGGGTTTGCAATACCAATTTATGGTTATCTAACTTAGTTTGTTACAAAAATGTGGATTGAATTAGAGCTGGAATTTTTTGCTAACACGCAGTTGCCGAGATGCGATTTTTATCGCTATTTTATTTTTATTCTATCCAGTGTAGATGAATTGCTAGGCATCATTTTAAAAACACCTGATTTTGTATCTGTTCGTGATAACTTATGTCTCTCAATAGACAAGTTTAGCCTAGCCTATGTTTAGCCGAGTGATGAATGCGCACATACTAAGGTACACAGCCGGGGTCAAACTACTTCCTTAGGGACGAGAGGCGCACGCTCAATCCAAGCATAATTACTTTAAGCTATTTTTATATTAATGTTTAGTAGGTATATTAGAAAATTATAAAAGTTTTGGGCCAAACCATCTAATTAGCTATAATGTAATGTACCCATTATAGCTAATTAGATGATGTAAAAGCGTTATATTTTAATGTTTTATATAATATAAATAAACGTTTCTACGTGTACTGTAATATTATTAAACGATAACATAAGTATTATTTTCGTGTCCATGAACTGGTATTTATATGGAAAACACATAAATAATCTTTGAATCTAATAAATATTTATTGAATTTATACTCAGCCTCAACTGGACTTTAAAATAATAATAATTTGTTTATTTCAGATTATCTAGTATGTACTTAGTTTTAGTTAGAATTAGTAATAATTCGGTCGTACTTACAATTGGTTAGTAAACAAAATAAAAACACTCCTATAGCGGGGCATGGATATTATAAAAAAATTATAAATCAATATTTTTAGGTTTGGGCCTCAGATTTCTGTATCGGTTTAATGATCATTTGTTAATCTAAAAGGCAAGTAGGCGATCAGCGTTTTGTGCCTGATGAACGCCGCCACTTTTTGGGTCTAAGGCAAGCCGGTTTCCTCACGATGTTTTCCGTCACCGTTTGAGCCAATGTTAAATACGCACATTGAAAGAAAGTGCCTTGGAGTCACAGCCGGGGATCGAACCTACGACCTCAGGGATGAGAGTCGCACCCTGAAGCCACCAGGCCCACAGTGCTTCATGGACATCATAACAACGTTTTAAAATATGCATGTTCAAGGTGGCAACAGTCAGGTTGGTTTCTTAATCATTATCATCTTAATCATCATCATTAGCCTCTTTATTTGGTTCATTTCTGGACGTAGGCCTCCTCCATTTTCCTTCAGAGAGCTTAATAAAATGAGTTATTTAGTTTACATACCAATTACATATAATTGGGATATTCCAGACGATACATATAAGTATTACGATAGAAATATTACTTATTACGATAAGATCCGTTCACGTTGGGCAACCAAATCCTTTTACTTAAATTAACTTACTATAAACTTTAGAGTTCACGACGTGACAGTTTTCAAGGACATTTGTGCTCTATGGATGATCAAAAATGTACTTTATTCGTTTAAAATAAGAATTAATATAAAAAGTGAGTTAAACTAGATCAATGCATGTCATTATCAGATAATTTCTGCGACTGGCCGGAACTATAAAGCATGAATATGAGTGTAAGATCCGGGGCCGCTAAATAGTAATATGACTACTAGATATTGTCTTTGGTTAACATAGCTTTTACACATTGAAAGAAAACAATTTTTTACCGGATTAAAGCTATTTGTATTATTATAAACTTATAATTATTTTACATAATTGCTTTGCATATAATTATTTATTTTGCACGCATTATTGCGTGCTTTACATACGTGCGTGGTCACGGTGACTGAAGACAAAAGGTGTTGATTGTTAAAAGTATCACAGCTTTAGAGAAAGTTGTGTTATCTGTATTTATTTCCCCGGAGTTGGTATCGTATTTATAATACAAATAGGTTTAATCCGGTAAAAAAATTGTTTTCTTTCAATGACTACTAGATATTTAAATAAATAATCCACCTTTTTAGATTTTTAACCCTCGACCCAAAAAAGGGTTGTTATACCAACGAGGCTCCTTGTATGTGTATTTATTTACTTACAAAAGCTTGCCAAAGCTCGTCATACTACATTGTACATTGTTACACAAAACGAATTAAATAAAAGATTTTATATGACAAGCACTTATAGGTAAAAATAACAAATCCGAAAAGAAAAGAAATACATCTATTCGTAGTTCGTAGCTCGTTTATCAGTATACTCAATATGGATATCGCTTTTGTCCAAAACGCGTTCTGAAAGGAAGGAAAAATGTGATGATGGGATGTCTGGGGTATCTGGAGGGTACACGATCTTTACATTTAGTTAAAAGGGTGGGGCTGTGTATGTCTGGTTGGCTATGGCTTTGTAGCTCCTAAATGACATAGACATAGAAATAACATTTATTACTAACAAAACACACACACACACACACAGAAACATATAAAATAACAATAATCAAAGATAAAAAAAGAATGAGAGATAACAATTTTTAATTGCGTGTAATGCTTGTGTGTTGTAGTTGTTATTGGCCCTGGCTCAGCATTATGCTGAGGAGCAGAGTTGTTCCACAGCGCTGGTCGTTCTGCCAGAGACCACAGCAGCAAGTTTGTCTAACAATAATAGTTTGATTATGATGTATATAAATGCTGCATTCTGAAAATAAATCAGTTAAAAATAAATAATGAACAAATGTTTGTCCTATAAACATTGTATTTTTTTAAAGAATGCGTAAAATTATATCCGGAAATAACTAGCCAAATTATAATATAGCCTGTTCCGCTAATATAAGAAACTGCCGAATAAATTGATTTTGTTCCGGCTTCCACATAGTTCTTCCAAGTTTACACAATGCACGATAAATTAAAATCACGATTTTCAATGTTAAAGATTATTAAAATTAATATAAACTTCTTAAATATTTGGTGCTGAAGTCTTGCAAAGCGTATCGAAATAATTCATCGTTATGAAAATTTGTTAATCTAATGCTCGAATATACAAACAAACTATTGTTTATAAAAATTAATTCAGGAAAATTCTTAAATTTTGTCGATAAAGGATTTCGTAATACAAACAAAGAGGTTATTAGTCTATGCATATGTTATAAGGCAACGGGCCTTATCTCAAACAAGCGATTTCTTCCAGTCAAGCCTAGTATGGAAAAAATAAAAATAAAAAATACCCACTGCTCTTCAGTAATCACGAGAGGTTCATAAATAATTCATAAAAAAAACATAAAATGACATGTATCATTAAACAATACTAAATTAATACCTAAAAACACATTTTTAAAGATAATTAATTGCTAAAATCAATCATACAGTATAAACTAAGCTGTTCTTTTATTTATTCATTCAAGTTTTCCACATCAAACACAATACTATATTTATGATATATGTTAAAGAATATTTTGTTTGAAATGTATAAGTTTCTTATATTAGCGGGATTTATTGTAAACATAAATAAAAAAAACACAATTAAATTATAATTTTTTTCTTCTTATATGTATGTATATTTTTGAATTTTATTTAATTATGTTGACATAAATTTATAAAAGTGGCTCCGTTTAAACTCCTCAGCTTTTTTTAACAGTTCTCAGATAATTTTGCAAACAAATAAAAGTCCATAATTGATCATTGAAATGAAGCGTTTGAAATGTTAAGGAACGAAACGTATACGATTTACGAGACATCATCAATAAACAAATTCGCGAGCCAGTCTAGACACACATGCCACATCACATGCCCAAGGCAAGTGGCAAGTGTTTCTCGTAGTCTCTATAGGCAACGTGATCCGTCTGCGCCATCAAATGCACAGTAATAATATTCTATTAATTAACTAATTGCTCGATGCTAGTCATTAAATCCTAAATGAAATATTACATGAAACTAGCGTAGATTACCAACACAGAGGTCATGTCGTGTGAACGCAAAACTAAAAAAATGGAATCATATCAAACGTGAAGCTTTTAATTGTTGTTACAAAACTAACTAGTACCCAATCAGTAACAAATCATCATTGACCTTGACATTATATTTGGAAGTTGTGTTGAATGTTTGATAAAGGTTTAAGTTATAAAAGTTATACGTTTTACAAACTGTTGTATGAAAAGTTTAAGTTTTATTTCGGCACCAAATATTTATACAAAAATTATATATAATGTATAATGTGAAACATTCTCCTTGGAAAGAAAAACATAAATACTGTCAGGCATAGCCCAGACATATATAATAATAATAAAAAGGCAATGTATTCTCCTTTGTTTTAAAAAAAAGTAGCCACGTGTTCTTAAGATGCGTCATGTTCGCGCAGTAATAAGATATTTTTTTATCACGGAGGTGTTAAATCAAGACTTCAGAGCAACATTACGGGTTCATGCTCCATATTCTACGGTTGCGAGTTGGTGTGCTGAGTTAAAGCAAGGAAGAACTTTTATAAAGCAGCGCGCGGGACGCCCTACATCGGTAGTGACTGAAATGATTTAAAAAGTTGAAAAACAGTGTCTTGACGGATTATCTTATTACTGTTTGTTAGATAGCAATAAATTAAGATTTTTATATTAAGTGTCCTATAAAAGGGTTGGAATGAACGACACGTTAACAATAGAGCCACGATAACAGTGATTTCCTTCATAGGATAAATAATAAAGTTGCGTTAGAAAAACCCAAACAAACGCATGGTAAAACTAGCTAAAGTCATTTTGTTATACGAAGATAACCTCGCGCACAAGTCCAGAGGTGCGATGGCTGCCATTCAAGGAAAACGCTTCGAATTGAAAGAGCTCCTAGTGATTTATACCTAGTTCCGCGGTTAAGCAACATCTCAGGGTCTGTAATTTTTGACATGACAGCGTCTAACGAATCGTCCCGTTACGCTCATTGTACGCTTACGCCTCATCTATCTTTCTTCCACTCGAATACTTAAGTATGCAATCATTTCATTAATGTCTTTTTATGGCATTGTCACGTTAAACTATCGTCCGTAAAATAACTTTGCAGTCAATCAAAGAGGACTTTAAGAAGGGGAGTTTAGCTTTACAAAATATTCAAAGTGTTTAATTCTTACGTTTGCGCTCAAAAACAAAATAACAACAGAAATCTGAAAAAAGATAATTGCGTCATATTCATTATTACTTCGAACTTCAAAAGTACTTCGCTTCGCTAGTACTACAGCTTAGTTGTAAAGATGTGCTTATACCAGCATCAAATTGAGTACCTATCAAAGTACCAGACGTCTGTCCATAGGCGGATACGGAGGAGGGGCCTGGTAATTCATGGTCGTCCCGTGGTGTAGCTCACCTTGATGGCTGGAAGTCTTCCACGGTCCGCAAGATATTTTCTTTTGCGAACTATCAAACTCTGAAATCTACTTCCGAAGGGTCTTCCGTCGAATATACGAATTCCAATTGTTTAAAAAAAGAGTATTCTCCTCCCAGAAAGGCCGGCAACGCAACTACTAAAATCAGTGTCCAATTGATAATAAAACTAAGATACAATAATTAATTAATCAGCCTCTTTGCTTTTATCAGATTTTAGGATATGATTTTGAGGCAATTAGGGCATTCCCAAATCCAATAATTTGTTTTCCCTCCGTTACTCGTAAACTATCAATCTGCGGCAAGTCTTGCCCTGCTCAGCCAAAATACGCAGTCCGCCATGTTGCTGAAGTAGTTTCCTCTTGTATTGTTGGGTTGATCTTCTTTAATAAGTAAAATTAGCAACATAGATTGGCATTTGAATCTAATATCTCTCCATGTATAATAAGTTCAGTTTTATCAATATTAAAAATAAATGTAAATATTTTCAAAACATTTCTCAATCGAAGTTCAACTATTATTTAGATATGTTTTCTTCGATGTTTTTAACTTGAACCTCTCATTTACTACATATCAACTACATATTTAAAAGTGCATTTGACGAAAGCACAAATTGTTACAGTTTATTTAGCCTTAGCTACTAATATTATAATTTTACTTGCAATATTTAATTAAGATCATTTTAGTAATGAAACTTGAACTTGACTGTAATAACTAATGTTGAATTTATTTTTGATATAAAATATGTACTAAAAGTACTTTTTCCATTTACCTTTTTGAAGTGAAACGTCTTTAGGCGCATGAGGGTAGAATTTTTACGGATGACGTCACGAAGATGTGCAGCGTTTTAATGTTTTAAAGAACATTAGTAGTATCTGAAACAATCCAAAAACAAAAATTAAATCTGTTCAGACTTAACGCCTGCGCAAATATTACGCCAGAACACCATCGCGGGAACATTGCCGTCACCTGTATCAGGCGCTTGAAGATTCCTCATACAAATCTGTCTACTCATATCACTTGACCTACGATCATTGTACAATTCACATCCTTTTTTGAATTATATTAATTAATTAAGTATCTGGGCATTTAATTAACACCAGCTATCTAAAGATAGACCACGGTGGCCCATGAGGGGAACAAATAAGAATCCGCGAAATAATAACAATTAATACGTTAATACGACGAGACACCGGTTACCGCGGCGACCTAACGATCTTCAACATGACATCAAATAACTCCTGTGGATGGAGCCTTGCATTGGATATTTCTAAAATCGGGCTGTATTGGAAAGCAGAAAAACATAGAAGATTCGAGCAGTGAATCAGCTAATGTTTCACATCGAGCAGTTACGAGTTCGTACGCTAAGATAAGTGTCCTTCCTTAACTAATTCCTAAAAAACCTAATAACTAACGAAATAATATTCAAAATCGTTCGACATTTGTGTAAATAAAGTGTTTTTAGACAAGTTTTACAGCGTTTTATGCACGTAAATTTGTTATTTAGTGCAAAATTTGCGTCATCTTTTTTACCTACCCGTATATATAAAAAAGCGAACAAAGTAATTAACTATTTATCGCAATATTATCTAAATTAACACATAAATCATTCAAGTGTATGTTCACTATTACATAAAATGGAAGTATATTAAGCTATAAAAGGTCACATAATTGATACTCAGTTAAATTATTTTACGAAGTAACGTTGTTTTCTTATTTTAGGTTTTCTCGTTTCGTATTGTTTATACATACAATATTTAGCGTATTTACCGAATAGTCCAGGCTTACATTTATCCAAAATCCCACGATTAGTGTTATGTGCCGCTTTTCTCGCTACTGAGCTTACTAAGTCTGTAGTCGATTCCTTGAGATACAAGCCCGCAAGGATTGTGTACTGGTGTGACTCGAGTGTGGTTCTGGGCTGGATTAAAGGTAATATCATTAGACTGAAAACATTTGTAGCTAATCGTATTAGCGAAATATTGGAGCATGCTATCATGGAGATACGTTCCAACCGATTTAAAAACTTCATTTCAAAAACAGTAGAAACATCATGTCGTTGTCACTTTGGAGGTTTTTACTTGAAAATGATATCAAATGGACAGTATTGAATGCCAAGGAATCTGATGCTTTATCCGAATTGAAAGTGCACTCTGAAACAATTAGTGAACCTTTTATAGATTTTGAAAGATATTCTTCTCTCAATAAACTACATTGCTTTTATTTGCTGACGTCCAAAGATTCATATTTAACACTAGAAATAGCAATGCAAACGCGGAGGTTTATTAACAGTTGAGGAATTACGTGATTCATGGCATTCATTATGTATTATCGTTCAAACTCAATCCTTCACAACTGCATACGACCTGCTAACTAAAATAAACCTTTAAGCAAAATTTTAAGTTTGGCTTCGTTCTTAAATAATAATGCGAGTTGAAGGTCGGTTGGATGCGGCTAATTATTATTCATATGAGAAAAGGCACTCCATTTTACTTCATGCCTCGTACAGGTTAACAAGACTGTACTTTGGAAGAGAACACGTCAACAATATGCTCGCGGGTCCTTTACTGTTATTATCTATTGTAAGGGATACAGTGTGGCCAGTAAACGAACGACATCTCGCATGGCGGACAGTTAATAACTGTGTTCGGTGTAGACGTGTACGCGGTGAAACGCTGCAACCAAAAATGGGTAATCTACCACTCCAACGTATAACCCCAGGTCATCCGTTTTTGTCAGTGGGTCTGGACTTCGCGGGCCCGTTCACGATCGTAAATCGTAAGGGCCGTGGAAGTCGTTTAATAAAATGCTCCATGTGTTTGTTCGTTTGTATGCGTTATTAATGCATCCATATCGAAGCTGTGAGTGATTCAACTAAGGATGCATTCATAATGACGTTTTGTAGCGCGCAGAGGCAGACTAACGGAAATATTTTATGATAACGGAACTAACTAAACTAGAACTAACAAGCAAAATCAAAACCCTTCTTTTTGATTTTGCAAGTCTAAATTCTATCCAGTTTAAGTTTATTCTGGCTTACTCTCCTTATTTTGGTGGTATATGGGAAGCCGGCGTTAAATCGGCAAAATTCCACTTAAAACGCGTCGTTGGCAATAGCCACCAGGACACTTCCTGATCGGGAGGCCGTTAACTGCTCCACCGTCGCAACATTTGGGTGACTCTAAGGAAAGTAAACTTCAACCCTATGAACGCTTAGAAAAAATGCAGCAACACTTCTGGCAAAGGTGGCAGCCTTGGATTGCGTTCTGTCCAAAGTTGGACTTAGGAGAAATTGTACTCTTGGCAGATGACAATGCTCCTCCACTCTCTTGGAAGCTCGGGAGAGTACTACGCCTCATCACGGGATCCTGGGCATTTAATTTACACCATCTATCCGCTAAAGATGGAACAAATTCGAACCCTTAGAAAACTTACACCTTGGTGTAACCAATGCAGTTCATAAGTCTAAAGAACTTATTTAGAGTTTAGAATAAAATTTAGCGGCTAGAATGGTAATCTCAAACTAAATTTTTTTCTTGTTTCCTACGTTCTGCCTTGATCTTCCTATCTCAAACGCATACAGTCCATTTTCCGCACCTATTTGACGCGTTAGGAAAAATGACGAGAGTACATTTAAAACAAAAATATTTTGTTTGATTTCGTGCAATAAAATCTTCGTGTATCCTAAAGTTAATTATATCAAACGATTACAAAAATCATTTTTTATTTAAAAAGAGGTAACAATTGTTTAAATGTGTTTTAAACACTGCCATCTAGTAGTTATTAGCACTGCTGTGCAGTTTTACTTCTAAAAGAGATTTTAACGATGTTAATAAAAAACATAATAAGGCAGTTTTGTCAGATTTAAAATACATAGCTAGATGGCGTTATTAAAAAAATAAACACTAACTTATTTTAATAGTTTCAAGAAACGTTACTTTATTAGTTTTAATTATCTTTGCTAGATGGCGCTATGGAACACACCAAAATACTATTTTACTTTGTATGTTTAGAAATGTGCCACTAGATGGTACTTTTTACCACAACGTTGTACTTATTGTTGTTTTCGAATGCGAGCTTTAAAATGTAGGTTACGTACATTACTGAATTTTTAAATATTCTTATAAACACTCGTTAATATAAAAATACAAGTTTCTATACCGTAATTTACCTCTTTATTAATAAATGCACTTTGCTTTTATACTGCTACGATAACTATAAGGAAATCGCTTAATAGTAATTAAGGTTCATAGAACATTTTTTTATGGTTTACTTAATCTACATTGCCTGAATATGATTCTTAAACAGTTATATGTAATGACTATTCATGACAAGTCAAAACACCCTGTCAAAATGTGAATGATGAACGCATGAAAACGTGCGAATTGCACAGCTTATGATAAATTTCGTTATACCTAATTACACCTTTCCTGGCTCATAAGTCATGATTACTAAGCACATTCCTTTAGGCCAAAGCTAGCTTAGTGCTTACTTTCACAACTACAGTTGGCAACCTTTGGTTTGGTATCTTGTTTGTTATATATTTTTCGCTTTATAAGACGAATTGAAGTTTTATTCAGAAACGAGGCAACACGATCTTTTACTTCCGTACCTAAAAGTGTTTGACATACGAGTCGACATGTTGAGTTTCATCATGGGACGTCCACCTCGACCTCCATCTTTCCATAACTGTGCGTTTTTAAGGCAGGATTTTCCACGCACCATCACTATGTGGAACTAGCCCACTGAAGTATTTCTGAACCAATTTGAATTTAATTTCAGTTTCTTCAAAAAAAGAGCGTAAACAATTCCTAAAACGTCGGCAACGCACTCACAAAACATCTGGCATTGAGAGTGTTTATGGTCGGTATCACTTAACATGAGGTATGCCTACAGTCCTCCTGCGTGCAAATAAAAGAAATACAGGTTAATCTCTGAATCTGACGGTAACATTAGTCGTGATGAGATTTGAGATAGCAGCAGTGCTACTCTTTTTTATTTTAACAACAGTTATGCCATTATGGTTTGTTAGGAATAATCTTGCTTCTTAATATAGAAAAGTATTACGGAAAACAAATGAAATAATGCGTACATGAGAATTATACTGTCTGGACGCTTGTATACCACCACACCAGTACTTTTACAGACTTTAAATAGTCGAGATTTTAAACCTTTATTGGTGGGGACTGTAGATAATTATACCCTAAACGTTCTACTACCTCAACGGTTAGCTATTGGCGAAATACTTCTATTTATTTATTTATTCTGGGTATTGGAGTTAGATTGTAGTCTAAACAAACTTTTTTATGCATGTCTAGCGACTGCGTCAATAATTATTTTGATTTGATTGTAATTGTAAAAACCAAAATTAGGCATTCATTTCAGTTCCACTACCTCAAGGGTAAGCTATTGGCGAAATACTTCTGGGTATTGGAGTTAGATTCTAGTATAAACAAACCTTCTTTTATGCATATCTAGCGACTGCGTCAATAATTGTTATGTTTTGATTGTAATTGTAATAAGCAAAATTAGGCATTTATTTCAGATATTATCTATCGTTTACAGCCATCGTTTAATATTTAAGTAGATACGTCCATAGGTGGATTGTGAATTTGTGGGGCTCTGGGCTACTAGACGCATACGCCAAAAAATACATCAACCGAAAACAAGCGACAGGAAATTCTCCCTTCCGTTTGATAGACGCGCATCGCACGTGGGTTGATTGATCTCGGTGTTTGTACGTTGTTTGGATTTTTTTAAATATGAGATATTTTGTTTTATTCAAAATATCGCCTATTGTTTTCAGAAGGGACTTTAGGCCCTGTGTATCCACGGAGCCCTGTGCTCAAAAAGCCCTCAAGTAGATCCGCCGATCG
The DNA here is from genome assembly GCF_905147105.1 of Pieris brassicae. Taxonomy (NCBI): domain Eukaryota; kingdom Metazoa; phylum Arthropoda; class Insecta; order Lepidoptera; family Pieridae; genus Pieris; species Pieris brassicae. The sequence continues at coordinate 16,062,859 of NC_059674.1, forward strand.
AAACGGCGAGGATATTAAGTATAAACAAGGGTTATTAGAGTTATTAGTACAGATAAAATTACATGCCTTCCTTTTTTATCTTCTCTTCTAATAGTGTCAAAAAGGTAACGAAGTGAATGTTTGTAACTTCTGCCCGTAACTTCTAGGTCACCGGTTCAAATACGTTACGTAAGTGAGCTGTAATTACACCTGTCAGCCTAAAATACTAATATGGGCTTGCATATTATCTATTATATTATTTCTTAACATCAATGCGAAATAATAGAATATTCTTATGATGTAATAAAGTATAGGCCTGTTTGCTTTGAAACTTTTGCTTGGCGCAAATAACTGTGGCACAGTATTACAAATTTTGCATATTCTAAACTTGAATCTCGACAAAACTTTACCGTTGGTTTGAAAGAACTAACATGTGAGGTATTTGTTTTTAACCAAGCAGTTCGACAAAGTTAGTTCGACCCATATACAACTTCTCGACAAGAGCTACTGGGGCTTTGGGACCGGCCAGTCAGTAGCTATCTTGATTAAGGATCTTAAGTATTCTCCCTTCGTCGGTAGGAGCAAGCACACAATAGGATCATCCACAGAATGCATCAATCCGATTGTTTGACTACAAAGTATGTACACACTTATTTTAGATCCCTTTGCAAACAACAATCATCACGTACAGCATCCCTTCTATAGGTATATTTATACGTATACTTCGTGACGTTACGGACTTTTTTTTAGTTATAATATAATAATTATTAAGCCTCATTTATTCCTTGAAAAATTTACAAAATATACACAAACATAAAATATATTGAGCATAGGCCTCCTCTAATTGGCTCCATTTCTCTCTGTTTTGAGCATTTTTCTCCCAATCCTCTCCACCAACTTTCTTAAGCTTGTCGATTCGCTCGGCGACCACACTTTCCTTTTCCTGGTGGCCCTTTCCACTTTGTTACCCTCTTTGTCCATCTGTCATTGCTCAGTCGAGCGGTATGACCCGCCCATTTCCACTTAAGTTTTTTGCAATGGGATAGTGCATCAATAACCTTTGTTTTGTTTCTAATTTGTGTACTTCTGATCTTGTCCTTCAGTTTTAAATATAATAAATCAATAAAAAGCACCGCTACGACTGCATTTGCTATTGTCATTACTTCATTCATACATTTATGTTTTCATAAATTCTTGAGTACTTTCCATAGTACAAAATAAAATCGAAGTTAGTCAATTTACAAAAATAATAAATTATACACCTATACCTCACTACGAAACTAATTACAAAAGTATTGCCGTTTATAATATTCGCTTCGACCTGAAATCTAATCCCAGGATTATGGCGTTGCGTATAACTGTCTTTACCCAATAAAGCCTTTATCGCAAATTCAAATTGTCTTTAGATTGTCAAAATAGAATGTCCTACCTAGATTACGAGTATCTACATTAGACACGGTTATAAATAAACTTATAAGATATCTACACTTGTCCTGTTAATAAACCCCCGTAAATGTTAATGTATTTTATCTAAGCATTAATACATACATTAATAATTTAATAAATAATACACATTCTTCTTTCTACACATTTATTACGAATTTATTATAATTACTCACTCATACTAGACTATGATTAAAACGTGTTTAAAAGTTTAAAATTATTTGATTAAATTAATAAAGTAAATTGATTATACCAGTAGTAATTGATACTTGCATAACATAATTGGATGTTATGCATATCAAGACGCGCCATTCATTATGTTATTGTCACAAATTATTTTCATAAATTACAATGTTATTTATTACTAACGCCCACCACTTTATCTGCGTCAAATAAAAAGCACAGATGTTGTGTGTTTTTGTGAGTTGTGTTCTTTGCATAATAGCTGTATACTTTGGACATATAGCTGAATAATAAGAATGATTAATTCTTCATTTATTTTTATATTATTCACAGGTCATGAGAATAGTAGAATTGTCAAATAAGATTGTAAGAACCTTTTGTTAAATTTTGTCCTAGAGTTCATACCGTTGCTATACTATGTATGAGTGTTTTAGATATTAACGCTGAACATAGACGTGTGTGTGCCACACGCTCCAAAAGGTCCAAGTAACAATGCCAAGCAAAGTCTCGACTGAAATGCCCAAGGTAAAAGGAAACGTGACTCTCCAAAACAGAGCTGACGACGAAGCACCATTTCAGAAGCGACTGAATCTGGAATAACCTGGAGTGAAATCAAAAAAACCGTCCATGCTCGATTAAGTAGGTATTCACAAACCCATAATTTGATTGTACCATGTCAAATGCAACTCGTACGAAAAGACTCTAGAAACAAGTAAATACAGTAATAACACCTCAATGTAAACGTAAATAATGATACAAGGCTTTATTGGAAAATAATTAAATAACAATAGAATGTCTGATGGTGTGTTTTATAAAGATAACCATCCAGGATGTTGTTAACACTGTCAAAGATAAAGTTTGGTATGTTTTTTGCCGAGATACAATCTGACTGGATTTCCTAGTAAGTTCTTGATTTATCTGAATCTTTGTAAAAGTTTGTCAAATTGTTTACATTTTTGGAAATAAATTGTCGTAATTGTAACTGCTACCTTACCCAGTAAGCCAATACAGCTTTTTTATGAAACAGGAGGCAAACAAGGAGATATGACTAAAGTACTATTCGCGTTTGTTTCTGACATTTTAGATACGCTTTTTAAGGCTTCTAAGTCGTATCAGATCTGAAATACCTTTTCTGGCAGCTGGCTCAAACAAGGGGTGGCAAAAAGTGCTATAATAAGCTCTGTGTCGTGAAACGCCAGGTGTCAATGTGGATAGTATTTAATGTTGCATTCTGCCTCAACAATAATGCCTCGACATTATCCTGCTGCAGCCAATAATGCTTGCATACGATGATTATATAAAAAAATCAATAACGAACATAAAATCACAGGCAGTACGAATTGAATTTACATTATTAAAAAATGCGGTAGCGGACCTAACATCAAAGATCCTTTTTGTATCGACCTTTTTTTAAACTTACAAATAATTGTACAATAATTGCGATCATAAATTAGATTTACAAATATTATTGCGTATTGAGCTATAAATGACGAGTGGGTAAGTGCGTGAACACGTTACTATAAATTTTAATTCTTACATTTCATCTGTTTTACTAATCCGGGTTGTTTTATCGTTTCTATTTAATGTCTGCATGTTGTCCATGCCCGATTACTGGATATATTTGTTTTGTTTACAACTCAAGTACCTATTACCATAGCAAATAAGTATTGTTACACTATTGTTGTAACAATAACCTACATGCATATAAATGTAATCTGTAGAAAAAGTTACTATTATTAACGAAATTTGATGAACAAAAGAATCTTCAGTAATCCTTAAGATTGACCATTCAAAGAATTAAGTCCAGTTCGAAACTGGACACGCGCCATCTCTTATATTACCATGGAGAATGTTCAGAGGAGCTCTTCGGATTATTATAACCTGCAGCTGAGTTTTATTATCGAACGTTACGAACTAATTTTACTTAGGGTCCTTCAAAAGAGCATACCAATTCTTAAAAGGCCGGCATTGCAATCGCGAGCCCTCTGGCATTTAGAGTGTCCATGGGCGGTGGTATCACTTAACATTAGGTGAGGCTCCTGCCCGTTTGCCCCCTATTCAGTGAAAAAAAATAATTAAAAAACTGAAGCCGAACCAGTTTTTTATACAGCATATGCGTTAATAACCGTTATTTAGATATTTTTTTTTAAATAATTAATTAAACATCTCACTTAGAGATTAATAATTGCCGCTTCTCGCTCCGCTTCTGACTATATCCTAGCCGTTATAACATAACTAGATCAGGGAGGCTGCCCATCTCTCGCTAAATGTCACAACCTTGTATACAGTTCCTTTTTGTAACGTTTTTATATAAACTAAGATCTTGACCTTTTTTACCAAAATTATTCGAAAATTTGTTGTTGATAAAATGTCAGAGTAACACAATTTGTATGACTTAAGTCAAATAATATTAATTGTATTGCTTTTTATTTAGCACAATATTAAGACCCTTAGTTGTTTATTTTAGATTTTTTATTAGCATACATCTTTTGTATATCTCCATATTTTTTTAGTATAATAATAATTTTAAAAGCTGGTGAATTTTTCGTGCATGTTTCGCGTATTTTACTTCTGATTATTCCGTATATATCGTATAAGAGCAACCAGGCAGTGGCTCTACAACCTTTACAGCTTAGGCCTTAGATTACTGTGCGGTCATTTGTTTTTTTAATAGACAGGTGATCAGCTTTCTGTGCCTGACATATCCGTCGACTTTTTGGGATCTTCGTACCGTCGCCGTACAAGCGAGTTTCGCCGTACAAGAGAACCTCGGGGATTTGTGTCGCACACTGAACGTACTAGCTACTCTGCACTGAAATAAATAAACAAATATTTTCGTCTCCATATTTTGATAATAATATTTCGTTAAAGGTGTCAACTATTACAATTGTAATAAAAGTTAAATTTTCAAAGTTCATTCTTTACACAGACGTTTACTTAGAGCAATTCTATATGACATTCTGTTTTAACATAATAACTATAATAATAAAACATATTGTTATTTTATATGCGGTATAATTGTGTCCTGTTGTTTTTAATAACAAATAATGAAATGTGAAAATTATGATATTTTACGACACTCAAAATGTCCTTACAATTATTGCAATTTGTTTGTATTTTAAACAAAACCGACTTTACCGATTTTTTTTTTTACATTATTATAATTGTTTGTAGCTATATAGCAGTTGAATTTACTAAAACACGGAATACTTAATTTTATACTTAATATTTGTTAGTGTAATGTAATATGGAATATATATATAATTTATAACAGTCGTCCTATTAATCTTGATTAAATAAATAAATCAGTGGCCCTACAACCTTTTGTCTGGACCTCAGATTTCTTTATCTGTATTATGATTATTTGTAAATACAATAGGCAAGTGGGTGTCACACGCCATCGAGTTTTTGGTTCTAAAGCCCTCACAATGTTTTCCTTCCCCTTTCGAGCGGTTGTGATAAGTGCACATAAAAATAATACCCATTGGTGCCAGAAATGGAATCTACAACCTCAGAAATGAGAATTGCACGCTGAAGCCACTAGGCTTTTAAACTTGATCAGTATGATCTTAATTAAAGCTCATTTTATTAGGATTTAATTAAGATCTTCCGTTCTGCCTATATTTTTATTTTCCTTGATTTTGTGTTTTCTATTGCTATTTTTTATTATGTTGTAGTGCTTAATAATAAAAAAGTATATAAATTTATATGCTGCAAACCAGCTGGAGTGGAACTGCATTGCATTGGTCAGTCGATACACAGTTGCGTAATGTGAACAAATTTACTGCTATAATAGAACCTGAAGGTTTAATTCCCGCAAAACCATTTTACAATCATTACCTAATACCTAATAAATAATTTATATTTAACAAAACGATTTTTCTGTCTGTCTAACTGTCTGTTTGTGAAGCATCCTTTAATTGTTATGAAAATGGCACGCCTACATTAAGTTATTAACAATATTATATTGTTATTAGTATTTTCTAGAATCTTACTAACTGGGGTAAACTAATCATAGTTTACCCCAATTAGTTAGTTCGAATAATTACAAAAAAATAATTCTCAGATCAGACACTGCTGTGCTTATAATTAAATATTGTTATTTAAATAAAAAATAACTGCTGCAATGTATGTACGCACATGAGGCACTTTAGCCTCGAATGGGCGGGACTTAATTGGATAATTCTTTTTGGTACTTCATTATTATTAAGGATGTTTATACATCAAAAGAACTCGATCAGTTCTTTTTCGGAATCTTGTATGAAAAGAGTTCTCTCATTCTTGAGACAGAAGAAGTTGGAATTTGAAATCGCTAATCAATAAAATAATAATAATAATAATAGTGTATATTTACAAATTATTGAGTGGTTATATGATATATAACATCATTTTGAAACTAGCTAAGTTTAGATTTAACATTGTAAATATTTGAAACGAAGCATCTTTATTCATCTAATGCATAATGCAATTAAATATATTAGCTTGAATCCTATATTATTTATATTTGGTATTTTGTACTTAGTGGTTTTAAATTTTATTGCTTATTTGTTTATGATGTCACTTTAATTAAAATAAAATAATGTTCTGCCCTTTACGGTTCTCAAAGCTAACAAGAACGAAAGGAAACTTTTAGTTTTTAAGTTGATTGTGAATCACAATGTCTAAATAAAACATTACTATAAATCTGCGTGAGGCTATCAAAGATTCAATCAAATGAAATATAAATCCACTTGTAAAATGTGTATTTTGGGTTGAAATATATTTCGATGCGCTTAGTTATACGGAATTACAAAATATGGAATCAGATAATGCATAATTGAATCGTATTTCGTGATGTTAACAATGACTAATTACCGCTAATGCACGATTCTGGCTATTTTCTCGCAGTGATTCACTCGATTCATGAAATTTCTCAAGCAGGATGCAATCGTTATGCATGACTACAATATATACATATTAGCTAATATCGACAACGAGCAATGTTTTATCTGCATTCGGTTATGGCTAAGCGGTAGATAGCCATAACAGACTATTAAAAACAACTTTTTTCAATTCGAACCATACTTTTCTATCAAACTCTTATTATGAATACGCCTTACTAAAGGTGAATAAGGTTAAGGCAGTTATTTACTATGCTACCAGATTTGTACTTTATTAGATATTTATACAACATTATGGATGAGACTTTGTCTGTGTCATTAATAATATTTGTATGGTAAATTGGCGAAAAAAACTAATCCAAGTGGCTTGGCGGAACTTTGGCCAACATTTGTCGATGGTGGTATTGATGCCAAACATGGAAAATTGTGGAACCGAACTGACGGCGTTTGTATGAAAATTAAAAATATCTACTTACACAAATGAAACTGTTAACTGTTCAAGGGTATAGTAGAAGTACAGGACGGTGCCTAGAACGCTGTGGATCCCGTGTTATAGGGTGCTTTCAGAGATTTTCACGCCTAAACGTCTAAGCAGAAGGTTTAAATGGAATGAGTCGAGTCGAGGAGCGAAACGCGATCTTTTTTTATATATATACTTTTAGCTCGACAGTTTTAGCCCAAATATAGAAAAGCTTACTCCGAACATGTTAATGCGCGTGTTAATATATGCGTTGACATTTCGCTAATCTAAATTACAGATGAAGGAATGTGACGCACCTAAGTTCAAGTTAGAGCTTTCCCAATTGTTTACATCTTCATGGGCGATGCTCAAAGCTATTCGCACACAATAGATTTTTATACTTAACAGAGTTATTTGAAATTTATTATTTAAAAGTTAAACGTTTATTTTAAATTAATATTATCTATATGACTTTTAAACTGTAACAAGACAAATACTATCAAGTGGACCCTTACAAAAAAAATACTACAGGACTTACGATTACGTATATAGGTGTCCTTTTTAATCTCCATTTTTTCTTTTTTTATAGCAAAGGGGACAAGTGGGCAGGATGTGTACCTGATAGTGATAGCGCTGTCCAAGAACACTCAATGTCTGTCTTTTAAGAATTGGTACACTTTTTTCTTGAAGGACCCTAAGCCGGTACGGAAATACTTCAGTGGGTATGTTTCAAAGAGCAGTATAAGTTTTAAATGTGTAACAACTTAACTCTATCTTTAAAGAATTTCGGTGTATTGACAATGTAAAATTCCCTGTCTGCGGTCGTCACACTAAATCTATCACCATCCGAAGGCCACCTTTTGTCTTTGCATACCACACAGCTTCCTCACTGAATCACATCGCCTTGACACACGCGTGGGACGCACAATAGTAGGATTAACGAATCTATATGTTTCAATTATTTTTCTCTATATGGATATTGATGGTTAAACATTGTTTATGTTTTCCTAATAGTTTTAGCAATAGGAGCAGTGTTGGCCTAGTGGCTACAGCGTGCGACTCTCGTCTTGAAGGTTCGAGCCCCGGCTGTGCACCAATCGATTTTCTTTCTATGTGCGCATTTAACATTAGCTCAAACGGTGAAGGAAAACATCGTGAGGAAACAATAATCATGAATCAGATACAGAAATCTAAGGCCCAGACCTAAAAAGGTTGTAGCGCCATTGATTTCTTTTTAATAGTTTTAAATTAGCGATGCCCGCTCTTTTGGGCCTACAGTACTATGTAGACCCTTGCTCCAGTAGTTATGAAATCTTGTTGTTGATATTTCTTCAACATTATAAGGATAATATAAATAGTGAAACATATATATATATATATATAAATTGTTTGTTTATTAAATATATATATTTATATATATATATATATATATATATATATATATATATATATATATAGAAATTTAATAAACAAACAATTTCCTTGACAAACTTATACGTCTGTATAGATTCACATGTCAATTTATTTTACTGAAACCTGCTGAAGCAGCCAACATAAAACATAGACACTTTAAATCGCGTCCCTATGTGATTTTTGATTGTCGCTAGCTTGTTACGCCACTGTACGCTCTGAAATTACAAAATCCGCACCTCGTTTGGAAAACCTCATCAATTAGGAAATCGTTGTAAAGGTGTAAACGCTGTTACGCACTGAAATCGGAGAGACATTCCTTTTCAAGATGCATTCACGATATCTTTAATTTTCATGAAAATATGAAAGCGCGTCCAAGATCTAACACTCACAGGTACTATGTGTCCTAATACTAATGTGTGTATTATTGAAAGGACCGAATGTTAAAGAAGCAAATTTTCGTCGTCTAGACTTCGTATATTATAATAATAAATATATTTCCTTATTATGCAAACAATATTTCATCCTAAATGGTATAATAGCGCTCTTTGTAACTTTAGTACGACATTTCGGAATAGATGTCACAATCAATATCGTAAATTCAGTTTTATAGATCAATTCATATTGGTGTTATAATTTATTGAATTATAAAAAAAATACAAAAATAGGTAAATTTTTGAGAGAAGATTTAAATATCACTGTTTCTGCTTTATATAGTCTGATTATAATATTGACTTTTACTATTTCAGATGTTTTACAGACTTGACTACAGGCGGGCGTTGTGTGCGTTTGGCGCTGGGCAAGACTTTTTTTGAAGATTTATAAGTAACTTAACACATTACCTGCAATTTTCAATAAACTACCTGAAGGATTACCTTTGATGACTAATTTATCTGAAATCAGTATTATTATTTTGAAACATCCGCTAAATAGAACGAACATAAACTAAATCAGTTATGCCGTTAAGTACTGTATATTACAAAATATTTGTTCATATGTTATGTTGTGGTAATTTCATAATAGACTTTAGATGTATGACTAGTTGAATAATAAAGGACTAAAAGATATGAACTAGAATATCTATAAGGACCTGGTTGCAACTGAATTCGGATGCCGGTGAAAAAATCCAGAAACCTTAAAGACTGATCTATAATAAAACCCCGTGCTCTTAATGGGTGAGATTTTATTTGAACTTAAGCTGCAATACAATTTTCGCAGTTTCATAATGAGCCGTATTGTCATACTTTTCGATCTCCAAACTATATTATAATTTATTATCAAAAATATATAAAAATCTCTTTAACGATCATAAATACAACAACAACTTGTGATCTCTTTAAAGATTCTGGCAAGTACTTGTTCAGCCCTCTGTGTCACACACGTCGTCGAATTGTTAGTTGGTAAGTCATGCTAAGATCCTTACGACGTTTACGACTTCAGGAATGGTTTGTAAAACTGTAGTTTACCACGATGTGAATCGTCGTTTCTATAAAAATATCAATGCAGTGAAACTAATTACCATTCTTCCCTAGACAGTTTAATATTGCACCCATATTAAACTTCTCTTAAGGCTTCTCCTGGATCTTATTTAACATCAATTTGGGATTGTTGCCTAGCGTATGTCCAGTTCTGTATACCAAAAACAAGACTAATGTAAAGATTAGCTCTCTTTAATGATTTGGCTAGGCTAGGTTCAATCAATATATGATTGTATGTACGAAAAAGTGTAAAAAGTAAACTTAACAATGTAGACAAAAAAAATTGAATTAAATATTTACGTATAATAAGTATAAACCAATTTAACCTTATAAGACATACGAAATTGCTTTTTGATTGCGAGCGTGGGCTCATCAATGTATCTTTAACAAATTTATTGATCTACACGTTCTAGGTTAGTTTTTTTTATATTTAACATATACAAATTTAGACAACCACCAATATATACACAGAAGGCTAACCAGATGTGAAGAGATCCTAGGCTCGGGAGTGGTTTCCAGACTTTAATTTAATTAATTATTATAGAAATCCCTTGATTGAACTTTCCAATATTGACTTGCATAAACATTTTTAATACATATTTATTGAAACTATTATTTACTTGACACGTTTAAATATATATGCGAAACCTATCTATTTCTTATAGAAAAATAGTTACTATATTCTTATTTTTTTACTATATACTTTTACACACAAATCTTCCAAGACTTTTTTTACTTACACTATTAATTTTTGTTATTATTTATAACATTATTTTATTTTTTTGCGTCTGAGCGCAAACTAACTGTTGTGGCAGATTACCACAACCAGCGCTGTGGAATACGTCTGCTCTACAGCATAATGCTGCTGGGCTGGTTACTACCACAACACACACACATTACACACTTAAATTGTACATTATTCCTGTTTTTTTCTTTACATATTCTTTTTATTTATTGATTATAATTTTGTGTTTTTCTGTGTGTGTGTTTCGTTAGTCATAAATGATATGTTTATGTTATATTATAAACTTATTGAATCCGTTTAAGATAATTTTAATTTATTTGATAAATTAATGTATGGGAATTTAATTTACTAATTTAGTCTAGGTACACTTATTCGTTTGGCCATTTCTATATAGAAAAAATGATTGAAGAAATGTGTATTAAAATAAAAAACCAAAGCCATGATAGCTAATTATGAATAATATAAATAATATTAAAGTGTGGAAAATAATTTAATTATGCTATTTTTCCTACGATTTTATTTTTTCAGATACCAATGCTCGTGTTTTGAAGTTACTGTAGGTAGTTAAAAATTCTCATTTAGACCCTTACAGTGAAGATTACAGAATGTGTATCAACTTGTTAATTACGGAAATCAGTCTAATTCTCATGATTACACTACTCTTGAATTGCGTAGATCATTATAATGTAACAAATGATGCTGCGTAAAAATGACCTTTAACCAACTCATACATTAATTCGATTATTTTTTTTTCAATTGCTTGAACAAGGATTCTTGTAATAATTTCTATTGTAAAACAAAACTATTAAATAATTTCTATTTTACATTTTTAAATTGTCTCTGCACAATGATCTAGCTAAACATGAGACTAATAAGTAATTAAAAACAAACTACTAACTTATTTATCAAAAAAGATATTTAAGATAAGAAAGTCTCCAATTATACTATTTATTTTAAACGAAAAGTACTCCGTTCTTGTGTACTATTCACTTACGACTGTTAATCACTGTAATAAAATGCATTATAATACAGATAAAATAATTTGTTTCACGTAAAATAATTTGCATGATAATTTGTGATCGTCACTTGTTCACAGGTCAAAGAAACAAACTCAATCAACGCAGGATTTGATTAATCGTAGATTTATTAATATATAAACTTTATAATAAACAAAATTAATTTATAAGACATTTTCTCAAGACACGATTCAGTGAATTTTTTTTAGCTAAATGAAAAAAAAAACGCTTACAATTTTATGAATATCCTTTTAAAGTATGGATTACTAATCGCAAAGATATCCAAAGGTTACGCGCAATTTCCATATTTCTCCAATAAAACTCTGAACTAAACATTCATTCAACCACCGATGCGTGTGCAAATAAACATTACTCTCACATTAACCTGCTTGTAAATATCATAAAACTAAGCAATTGTACAAGTCGAATCGTTAAAGCAAATTTCTCTTTAATCTCCTGAATTTAAGATCGAAGGTTGCCTCCATAAATTCAAATTTCGAACTGCTGACTATGCTACAGCTTAGCTTCACATAGAATTAAAAAAACAAATTATTTTATAGTATATTATATTCTATGTCATAGGTAATAAGAGTGGGTATTGTTTCAATCGTGCCGTGGGAGTTTCTGAACTAGATGCTGGGTGGATACAATTTGAGGATCCTACGGTCGACCTTGGCAGTGGATCAATCAACAGGTATATAAAGTTAACAAGGGTACAAGAAGCATCATTCGTGAAGATAATCCAATACAGACAACATGAAATTGGTAGGTCGAGAATTTTTATCACGATTATTGCTCAAGTGTTTTTTAAGAGAAAGGGCGCTATTGTATCAATTTCATAATCATTTTCGCGATTGGTGATCATTTTCCGCGATTGACAAATTACCGGATGTAATCAAAATTGTTTTTTTTTGGTTTACAAAAATTTGTGGTTAAATAAATTATTGTTAAATTAATGATAAAATTATTAGAGAAAAAAAAAGTCTTAACGCCCTTTCAATTGTATTGAAAACGTATTTAAGTTTGAACAAGTTAGTCGTAACAATGAAAAATTCATAAACATTAAGAATAAATACTGACTTCTACATCTATATTCTAATTACAGTTAATCATCGCCTCCGTCATCGGACTGTGCGCGTGCGGCGCTATTCCATACAACAACTACAACCTCCCACAGTACAACCGACAGTACTACCCGGAGAGGCCTAGGGCGTCACTCGAAAAGAACGCAGCCATCCTAAGATCAGTATCAGATGCTAACGAAAATGGCTACCACTTTGCGTACGATACTGAAAATGGTAATTATCTTTTGTAACCTCACTTAACCTTATTTATGCTATTCGATATAGTTCAGTAATTTTAGATTTTTAAGGCTATCATTCGGAGAAGTTCATTAATTGTAAAGATTTTAATAAGTTAGTACTTAGTATAAAAATAAAGAGTTATCTACCATTAGAGATGTAACACCTGTAACATTCAGATTTCACGGTTTAGAACTTTACGGTTTAGGATATTTATTTCTCATTAAGAACATCACAACATTTACTTACATGAGAATCTATACTAATACATTAAGATTTTAGTTAATTGTATAATATAAAAAGTATCTATAAAAGCACGCAAAAAACGAACTTATTAAAAAACCATTATTGCCTACACTTAATGTGCAGACTAAATATCTGTATTTGTGTAGAATAAATATAGTTGGCATGGGAAAACTATTGCTTTACAAGTCTTTTAAATATGTTGACGTTACACATAATGGTTGTTGAATCTTTATTTATTGGTTTGAGTGTTCATACGATAATTTAAGGGACATTCAAGGACAAACAGTAAGTCATAGTAAAAGTACTTTGTACTGAGTCATTACTTGGAAATTGAAATGAGGTTGACACAGTAGTTGTTAAAACTGTTAAAAATGTTAGCTATTATATACATAGTACATTGATATATGGCCTGAAATGTAGCTTACCCAAAAGAGATTCCGCTATTAAAAGGTTCTGTCAGATCAAGATTGATAACAAAATTATTGAATAGAATATAAAATTTGAGTATAATGTGTCGCAAAGTCATGTATGTGTCAATCGTAAAATTTTATGCTAAAATTCATAAATACTCGCAATTTTGCGTAAATCCATTGCGCGCACATTCATAATTGAGATGTCAATAAATATTAACCATTTCTATTGATTTAAGATGTCTAACTGACTGTTTAACCAAGCGCAATACAATGAAATAGAGAGAAAATTATCTGCATTGCTCTAAGTTCGAATCCCAGTGAATCAACATATAAATGAAAGATTTTTCTCATAAAAGATTCAATGAGCTTCTTTACTAAACAGCAGCGCCGTTCAACTAGCGGGCAGGCTGTTGATTGACTTATACATATATAGATGTTCAAAAATGATTAAGACAAAATATTGTAAAAAAATACAGGTTCTAGAGGAAGACCAGCAAATTCTAAAATCTACACAATTTTCTTCCAATTCCAGGCATCCAAGCTGAAGAGACCGGCGTAGAAAACAACGGAATCCAGGCCCAAGGTGGTTACTCATACACTGGTGATGATGGCCAAGTCTACAGCATCAGATATACCGCCGATGCCAATGGATTCCAGGCCCAGGGAGCTCATATCCCAACCCCCCCACCAGTCCCCGAAGCCATCGCTAAGGCTTTACAGGAGAACGCCAGGGATGAAGCCAGCGGCATCTTTGATGACGGTCAGTATATCGTACAAGTATTTATTTATTTATTTCCACATCATTATTCTAACTTAACAGTTACTACTAATGTGATAGAACGAAATAATTATTAATACCTACACCGAGTATCCTACAATTAAAAAAAAACAATATATATATATATATATATATTTATTTATATATAAGAATATGGCAGGCCACTCTTGTGAACTCAACCACTGTACGAACAAATGGGTTTACGTCGATATAAATTCTGTTTATTATTGGTATTCCTCGTGTGAGTGGCACTTCGCTAACCAAATTATATTTTTGGCAATAATTTGGGCTTATTTTTGTTTTTGTTGTTGATGTTTGGCGTAATTGTATCTACGTACGCGAGTAGACACTGGGTACCCAATTTTATCAACCAAATTCATGCTTGTACGGTGAAGCTAAACATCATGAGGAAATCCCATGTGTTAACTTATAAAAACAATAATATAAGAAATAAATGCATTCAGAGACCAAGGCATAATATTAAAAATTAAAATAACCTAAATCCATGTCATAATGTTTAACACTAGTACTCGTCCTCCTACGGAGTAAAGGCCTTCTCCAAATTAATCCATTTATCTCTCTTCCTCGCGACAATTTTCCAATCCTGCCCCGCTATCCCTATTTATTTATCTATTTTCCCTAGTTTCTGGTGGGAGTCCTCTCTTTTTTCTTCCGACTGGGCCATTCCAAAGGCTCTTCTTGACCCATCTGCCATCACAAATGTGGGCAATCTGACCTGCCTATTTCCTCTTTAACTTTTGTCTGTGTTACGACGTCTTTTATGTTTGTACGTCTTCGTAAGAGAAAGAGACAAAGAGCGATCGATTTTTCGATTGGCATACTCCAATCTTCTTTATAAGCGCCTTGTTGAAAATTCGCGTTTGACATCCATACAGACATATGGAAGTTTGCACGGGTCCATGACTGTTCTATTTAAACTTAAGTTAATGCTAGGTTTACTAGTCTGTTTTACCTATAATATGACAAATAAGGGAAATATCAAATTTTCTATTTCCCTAACTAAATAAACCTACTTACGAAATTTATTAAATCATCTTTGTAGTTTTTAGTAAAAATTTAGGCACAGATTTAAATATTATTATATAATATATAAAAGAAATTTGTCCGTTTAATTCCCCGTAATTATATTAACTACATTCTCGACGCGTATGTGGAAATCTTGATCGCCAATTGCGTCAAAAATCTACTAAATATTAATATTTATTGTATGGACGTATCAAGGACCTACGGAGCTACGGAATACACAGTTTTATTTATGGTTTTTGATGAGAGAATTCAGAACCTACGAAATATTTAATAATAAATCGGTTCAGTTTAAAAGTGAATAGTTATTTTGCCATTTGCAATAAATATAGGATTTGACCATAAATTTATTAAATATTATTAAATTAGATGATAATGATATATGGTAACACTAGGGTTGTGCCTTATGAAATTAACGATGACAAATTTTAAAATTATTTATTTGACGAATATCTTGTACGAATACCTTTTTGAAATTGCGCAAAATCGCCTAACACGTCTATGGGTTAAATATAGATCCTTTAATTATATATAAGGAAAGTGTTCAGAGGAGTTGTTCGGATTAATACCTGCAGCTGAGTTTCATCATCGGACGTCGAGGCAGAATAGAAAATTCCACCCGTATCACCTCGACGTCCGACGTTCCACGACTGAGCGTTTTTCAAGGCAATTTTTGCCGCGCACCACCGCTATGTGGAACCAGCTGCCCACTGAAGTATTTCCGAACCAATTCGACTTAGGTCCCTTCAAGAAAAGAGCGTACAATTTTTTAAAAGGCCGGCAACGCACTCGCGAGCCCTCTGGCATTGAGAGTGTCCATGGGCGGCGGTATCACTTGACATCAGGTGAGCCTCCTGCCTGTTTGCCCCCTATTTTATAAAAAAAAAAACTTAATTTCCTACAAATAACGTGTCAGCCCTGGCTATAAAGCCTAAGGCATTACTGCATTAGTGAAGGTTATAAAATTGATAGATGTTCATAATTAATGTTCTACACCTGATATTTAAATCTCATTAAAGTAGTTTGAACTATGTTGTAATTTATGTCGAATTGCGTAACGGCGGTATAATTGTTAAAAAAAAATAAGCTTTTTGAATGTAGCTGACAACTACAGCGTCGATATATATTACGTGATTTTAAATATCAGCTTTGTTTCTGCAATTCTTGAGTTGTATACAAAAATCTAATAAAATTTTAACGCTTCAATCACAACATATATTAACTATAAATAATAGTAATTGTTTCCGGACTCCTTGTCAACGTCACTGATTCAATGCCTTTATGTATGGTTTAGGCTTTAAGTGTTATTTAAGATTCACTTGTTTTACGAACTTTTAAATACTTAAGAGAGAGCTTAACGGCTTAGCGCATCACTTACCAAGAAGATTATGACTGTAGTCTGTTGAATGTACTGTCTTAGAGACCATACATACATCCAGGGAGTTTAGTCGAAAGTCGAAAAAATTACTGTTAAGGCATCTAAACTAAGCACCCTGGGTGGAGCGGCTCGAATAGTCGATGTTCTTGGTCCTTCTGATCAGCTTGATCCCTTGGCCCTGTCTCTCTGCATCTTCTATTGCATATATCATGGGAAGTGTCTCGAAGAACTCTTTGTTTACCTGCGGCTAAATTTCTCCTGTTCCACCTAGACGTTTTGTTGTTCGACTTTACGATTTTTAAGACACTTCTTACGCGCACACCACCTTATGGAATCAGCTGCTATTGCCGAGCCGTTACGACTTAGGGGCCTTCAAGAGAAAATCGTATACTAGCTTATAGGCTGGTATTTGCAAACCTCCTGGTCTCCATGGGCGGCGATAAGCACTTAAGTACCTGCTCCTTTGCCTCTTGTTTACTGAAGAAAACATTTCTAATAAAAGATTCACTGTTTACAGGTAGCTACCATTCCGGCAAATACGATTCAGGAGTTTTTGCTGCCCGGACATACAAAGCACAACAATATGTTGCCCCTGCCTACAAACCTTACCGCTTCTAAGACCACAGTGCCATCTATAGTATTATACATTAATTATATAGTAAAGTGATATTTTTGGAATATTTAAATGTTTTATTATTACCAAGCACTTTTTCCAAATAGTACATATAATCGATTTAAACGAAAGCCTTTCTACAATTTTTAAACAAATTTGACTTAGGCTGGTTTAAGAAAAGAACGTACCAATTTGAAAAAGGCACTTGCAAGCCTTTTGCAACAAGATCACTAAATACTAGGGAATGCAATCCCGAAATTACACGGGATCAATCCCGAAGCATAATATGACGAGATCCCGTTCGAGATTGACGCAATCAATATGACTGCAATGGTCAGCGGTTCTACACACATCCGCTCGGGACGCTTCACGCGACATTGCACATTACATAGGGTACATTGCAATGGACATTAGATGCCGGTTAGCAGATAGCACTCTTGAGACACTTTAGAAGATACTCTTCTTTTAGAAGTTACTTTCAAAATCACCAATTTTAATCTCCTTGAGCTATACCTACTTTTGTTTTGATTATGTTCACGTAATTAAAATTGTTAGTTGTTTAGTTCGTAATATTAAAGGATAAAGGCTTTTGTTTTCTTTCAAATAATATTTTATTTTAATTAACCTCACTATCACAAACATGCAGTTTTCATCGTATTCAGTCACGTGAATTATTTTTTTAAACTATACGAGATCCCGAAAATTTCGGGATCCCGCCGGATTGATATTTCTAATCCCGCGGGATCTCGAATTCACAATTCAAGTAAGATCCTTTTTTAAATTTTTTTTTTAT
This sequence comes from Pieris brassicae, assembly GCF_905147105.1. Lineage (NCBI taxonomy): Eukaryota > Metazoa > Arthropoda > Insecta > Lepidoptera > Pieridae > Pieris > Pieris brassicae. Next base: position 16,081,019 of record NC_059674.1, read on the forward strand.
ATATAACCTCCATTGAATACGAATATCCAAACCTATTCAATAAGCTTCTATTGCTTTTAAGTACTCTATCTAAGTGAGTGAAATATTAACTTTGAACATTATTTGTTTAATTCTAACCTAATAAGGTTAAGTTAATAAGACAATTCAAAAGGTGGTCAAAGATGGAGGTAAAAAAAAATTTGACGCACGAAAGATGTCAAAGTCAACCGATATGTAAGGTATTACAAATTAATGTAAAAGGTCCGTAAACGGATATTATAAAAGCTATTACTATTAATAAATACAATGAAACACCTTTACCAATGTGTCTAAATATTGAATTAAAACTTAAAGGAGAGCAAAGTAAATATTTACATGAATAATATTTACTAATAATAATCGAAGCTTCATAGCAATAGTGACAAAAAATAGAAAGAAGAGGAAAAAATAACATAGATAAATTGTTTCTAATTTCTGGTACAAACAAAAAAATTGACACGGCCGTGTGTTGTTTGTCGTCTATGTAACGGTATATAAATGATTTTAATACATTTATATTTTATTTGTGTATTGAGGATAAAACAAGGTAATAGATTTCGACGATAGCTGATGTTTTAAACAAACATCCAAGTCAGAAGTTACACTAATTGCTACGCAACAAAAATAATTACCTCAAAATGGCGGAGCGTCCACCGAGCGCGATGCGATACTGTTCTCACTTAGCGTAATTAATTATTTAATTCTGTGGTATAATTTTGTTAAAATTCAAAGACGTGTTCACGTCAAAATATTTCATCGGATAATTAATTAAGATTTGAATAACATTTCCTTCTTTTGAAAATTAGGTTGTAATTTTGTACAATTAAATAATTAATAAGACATCACGGTTTTGTTTCGTTAAGATAATGAGATGTACAAAATTGCTGTGCCTTGTTCCAGAGTGCATTGTTTCTTTCATGTGTAAAATTTATACAGAGTAATGATTTATAGATATTTTTTGTAAAACAATTGAATGATCTCACTTTTATAGAATTCAGCAGATAACACGTAAACAAATAAATATTTTATTTATTATATTAGCATTTTTTTACACGGGATTTTAATGAGCATTATGTCTCCATAGTCAACATCAACACATATTACATATAATTTTGAGACATCGTTATTATTTTTGCCTTAATTTGTAAGGATAGTGTGTATGTATTTATACATAAATAAGTTACACAAAAACTGTACATTCTGGGTTGTAAATTTTAATATTCTTGCTTAAGTATCTACTACTTATTTAATTACCTTAAACTATGCTTTTTGATTTTTAAATAATTTACATTTATAAAATACAAAGATTATCATCGTGGATAAAATGTTCATATTAGCACCTTATTTTTACTGCTATTAAAAATGAATATAAACGATGTTGATTTATTTGAGTAAGATTGTAAAAATTAATCATTGTATTGACTATTTCCTGTCATTTGAATGAGCGATCGAGCCGCCATCTTGTCGAGGCGCCAAATTGCCTTTACCTCACTCTGCTCCAGGTCATTTCTGATTTATTCCAATTTGTATCGTGGTAGGAAGCAGTCATATCACTTCCAAGTTAAACAGTGAATATATTTCTTTATTACGGATACTGTGTGTATAATTTTCGTGCCCTAACAAGAATTACAACAAACGAATGTCTCTGTTTTTGACTAATCTATGTTATCCATTGTATCGTAAATTATAGCATTAAGACATTGCACTAATATTTGTAAGACAATAAAATTGTTTCATAATGTCAATAATAGCTGAAACATCTCACAAGGCTATCTGTAATTACTATTTTTATTATATATTTTATTAGCGAACCCGACAGTAGTCCTGTACATGTTTCCCTTCACGAACCTACGACCTCAGATGAGATACGCAAGCTGAAGCCACTAAGCCAACACTGATCCTATTAATAATTAGATAATATTAACTTCGATAAATTACATCACATTGTTCCGTTGTATCGCGCAACCCGGATATACAACGAGCACTCTTTAAGCCTCGACTTGTTTAAGATTGGATTATGATTAAAAGGAGTACTAAGAATATCCATTCATCCCCCTTACACCACACGTTCCTTCATTTTAACACCAATACAGCGGAATTTGGTATTACTTAGTAAAATGTATTTAATATTTTTTATTAATTATTTCCTTTCTAAGTTTCGTAAATGTTTGAAACTTTTTTGTAACAGCTATAGAAAAAAATATATAAATAAAATTAGGCTTTACATTGTTTAAAATATTTTTTGCTAACCGGACGTAAAAGTAGTTTAATATACATTATTTGCTCTAAATTGTATTAACGAAAATGAAATTGCAATAATTAATTACCACAACATTAAGGCGTGTACACGCTGTACTAAAATAATTTCTGATTGTACATTATTTTGGCAAGATTTTGGGAAAACCCAAAATCCTTTATCTTGACTATATTTGGTAATGCCTTGTCAAATAATTCAGCTCACAAATGGTCTAATAGAGGATTTTTCTAGAATAGATGGTTCTAGCTAAAATGAGGATTCTTTCCACTGGCTTTAGGTTGCAGTGAATGACATCGAGTCATGTATATATTTAGTGTATCAGGATATGTCGTCATCACACTGACTGTAGTTGTCGCCGCTACTGGACCTGGATGATACAACTGTATTTCTTGGATGGATTGGATTCAAAACTTTAGTGGTATCCTCATATTAACGGATTGTCGAAAAGACTTAGTTCTGCAGCTTACGTTGTAAAAAAAATCGATCATTAACTGATGTTACAGATACAGCTAGAATTGTTTATTTTAGTTACTTTCACAGCTTAAACGGCTTATTATTGTGGGGTCATGCTGCTTATGTCGAAACTATTTACATCCTGTAGATAGCTATTCGTGCAATCTATAATTTAAAATGCAGGAAATCTCTGAGAGACAAATTCAAGGATATTAATATACTTACCTTTCCCTCGCAATACATTTTGAATATATAATGTATGTATACAAAAATAGTGATAAGTTTGCTAGAATAGAACATGTACAACGTTAATACTCGAAACAAACGCAGGCTGCAATTTCCCCGAACTAGACTAGCTAAAGTAATAATTTTTTGGGAAAAGGGATACTAAGACAATCCCAGAGGCTCTGTTATCTCTGCCTTTTAACAAATTAAAGAAAAGCTGCGTAAAAAGGCTAATTATAAATTTATCGATTATCAAGTTGATAAAAGGGCCTGGGACTAGTGCTTGACAGGCTACTTCTAATTAATTTGCGATATTTGTTTTACAATAAGTGTTGTGTGCCACAATAGTACCGAGAGTTTTTTATGATTTTTTTTCGGCCTACACCCTCCGTCTTTTTTGCGGATGAGCAGAGATGTTTGTGATACAAATTTAATGACGAGGTTAATTAACACATTTATAAGTAATATCTGCATCTTATATTTCATAGTAAACATATTTTATTTTAACATGTCAATATTTTAGTAAAGGGAATTATTACAAAGTACTATTTTAGCACACGCAAAATTTAAAATAGCGGCTATTTAAGTATTTATTTGCAAAACACATATGTATATTATTTATAATATTCTTAACCTATATATAATATTATTAAAAAAATGATAAATAGAAAATAAATTTAAAATAATTAAATATTTGTAATAATTGGACATAGATTAGATTAAATCGATAGTTAATTCACCAGCGTATAAGGGCCCTTATGTCTAAGTGCTAATAATGAGAGAAGTTCGGCGTTTGATCTCATTTATGTATGAATTTTAGCCGCGTTATGAAAGTGTGAGTAAGCGCCACAGACCTAATTATGATAGATACGCTCTTTTGTCTTATTTTTTGTCTCTTTCAAGTGAGAACATTCCCTTTCCAAATTTCGGTATGTGTCTGATGTTTATTGGTACTTAATGAATAATTATAAAATGATGGGAAGTCTATACAATAAACCTTTACACTAAAAACTTTCCATATGTTAAATGAGGATAAAAACCTCATTGAAATGTATTTTATAATAATAAAAATAAAAAATATATTTATTGTATTGAATACAAAAAAAAAACTTCGCTTTAATTGTTGTATAATCCAATCTCCTGATTTTTCCAACATTTAAATATACAGTATTTACAATATTATTTACTTAGTAATGATAAAAATAATTAATTAAAATTGTTAGTTCGAAAGTTAGGGCCCCGTGGCAGTGTGGCCTGCCTTTTTTTATTAAAGGATGCTGTAGATCCAGTCTACAATTATAATTACTCTGTACCAAGTCCGCTCTACTTGTTCAATGGTCGGGTGCATCTCGTTACCTCATATTACCTAACCACTCTCGATCTAAAGTACGAACACTTCGAACCTAGGACCATAAAATAAAATCAGTTCACAATTAACACTTAGAATTAATATAATTCATAATGAAATATATTTCTTAGTTTAATTTACGATAACTAAATGAATAAATATTAACAAATGAAATGTTGCTATTTCATTAGTAACAGGAATCGCTCAGCCGTAGTTTGTCCAGAACACCACGTGTAATACAAAGTACGAAATCATATAACATATTCTTTAGAATCAAAACGAAGGTATACCTATTTTTTTCTTCAAAGAATATAATTGTATAGTTACTAAATAGTAGAGGATTCTATTTTTGCTCTACATTAACCACTCGCATACAATAGAATATGCGAAACTGAACTGCCAATTGCTGTGTAACGATTGAATTCAATATAACAGTTGATTAGAGTGCCTACGTCTGGCTATACTCTCGGGGCGTCAATCCGATGACTTAGGAAATCGCTATGCTTATAAAACTAAGAAAGCCTGATTGAGAAAATTGTATAGCCTTGGCTGGTACAATAATAGTGGCCTAATCTCACCCCTAAGGTTGTAGGTTTAATCCTCGGCTTACACCGAATTTTAAGTGTTCGCAGTCAACACTCGTCGGTCCGTAAAGAAAATCATCGTGAGAAAACCGTCAATTCTTAGATAAGGTGTCGGCGTGTGTCAGGATCACACAAAACATAAGAAATTTAAGGTTTACTTTATGTTTATGCCGCACTAGTATAGGGAATGAAAATCATTACTAGTAAATTACTTTAAAATTGTGAACGAAATTAAAAATTAAGTCTACAATCACTGTGGTTACTGAATCAACAAAACTCGTGCGACTTCATAACAGTGGCTATATAAAATAAGTTCAGCTCAAAATTAAGTAAGATATTTTTTTGCCTTCACCTAATCAAGTACTTAACAATGAAATTGGTTAGTTAAAAATTTAAGTAAAAAAAATATTAATTGTAAATAAACAGTATTAATTCTTAACCTAGTATTCATTATTAAAAATTGATAAATACAACAAATAAATTTAAAAAAATTGGTCCCTGTGGCAGTGTGCTATTAAATTTTTTGTAAAAAAATTTTTTCCAGTTCACATCAATTACCGCCATCATTGCTGCGACAGCGGCCAGCCAAGTCTACCAACCGGAGCAATACAACAGCGATGTCTACCAATCACAGCCCGCGTTGGAGCACGGCGTCTACACTGACCAATCACAGCTGAACCACATATACCAGAGGCCAGCTGGAGAGAAAATAGCGAGGATTATCAACTATCACTCTGAAAACAACGGCCATAATTATCATTATGCGTATGAAACTGAAAATGGTAAGATTCTTACTAATTTACTATAGTAATTGTTATTACATACTCCGACACAATCACGACGTTATACCCTGAACCGTGCTTACAAAGTTAATAGACGCTAAGGGTATATACAACTGATCGACATTAGCCACTGAGTATCCCGGGAAAGGTCCGAGTACCCAAGCGGAGGTCTGAGTCTTGCAGGAAACGCACTTACGCTAATCGCGGGTAATGCCCATTCCGGCCGAAACAGCCCCAGCTAAGCTGTTACGGCCGTTTAGGCCAACAGTGAGATGCCATTAAAATATAGCTACTGAGGCCTTCGGTCCCAGTGATAACTGATCAGACTGGTCAAGGATCCTCGAAGGTCGAAGCTGCTCCATTCTTCCCCCGCAATACAAGTTATTCTATCATATTTGTTGCGTGCTTTATGTATAATAGTTTATTATTCAAAAAAAGTTGGTTATTAGCTCTAAATTTACATATATAACTCTCCTTTATAAAATATATCAGCCATCACTGATACATTGTATAGCCTGTCGCTTAAATGTATATTCGAAATATCAGCGACTCTGCGGATTAGAATTAAATAAACAAATTAACTCCAGGTATTAAAGCTCAAGAGGTCGGCCAAGTTACAAAAGGAACTCAGGCGGAAGGTGCGTTCTCCTACACTGGAGACGATGGACAGACATACACGGTGACGTACACCGCTGATGAGAATGGGTTCCGCCCGCAGGGAGCCCATCTGCCTACTCCACCACCCATTCCCGAGGCTATCCTGAAGTCTTTGGAACAGAATGCTAAGGACGAAGCCAATGGTATTGTTGATGATGGTACAGTATCTAATTATTACTTGACTACTTGATAAAACCATTTGAACTAGTGAACTAGTGTTAGTGAACTTTATTATTAAGTGCTAAACAGTGAATGAAAACAAAAATATATTGAACACAAGAACAGAGTGTCTTCCTTTTAATAGAGACTATAAGTAGCGTTATTGGACACTTACTTATGATAACAATCCTTTTTAGTAAATTAGGTTAGACTTAAATTACTTATTAGTCTTAAGTTAGGCTAGATCGTAATGTTCCATGATGTCGTAGTAAAGACACATGTATATAAAAAAAAACTTGACCAAAGCTGTTACAATTCAAACGATTGTTAAACGGTACAGTGAAACAGACAATTTTTTCATCAAAAATTTAACGCCTGTTATAAAATGAAGCCTTATTTTTAAAAATAAAAACTTGCTCTATATAAAAACAGAAGCTGCTTATTATATTTATTAAAATATCCGTATTACTCTAAAGCTATATTTGTCAAAGAAATAAATATAATATGAATGAAATTGTGGGGTCGGCACAGACTCAAGAGCCTATTTATATGTTAGGAGTATATATATTACTCCATACTTTTATTATGCAAAGCAGTGTAAGCCAAGTGGCAGAAGCGCGCGACTCTCAGCCTTGAGGTCGTAGATTTGATCCACGGCTTGGACTTTCTTTCTATGTGCGCATTTAACATTCGCTCGAACGGTGAAGGAAAACATAGTGAGGAAACCAACTTGCCATAGACGCAAAAAGTCGACGGCGTGTGTCAAGCACAGGGTGCTGATCACCTACTTGCCTATTAGATTGACAAATGAACAGATTTAGAAATTTGAGGATCTAAAAAGGTTATAGCGCCACTGATTTATTGATAGATTTCTTAAAAAAATTATCTCTGTAACAACTCATAAAACGGAATATGTTTATAGCTGTTACTATGAGCGATAAACATTAATATAACAATCTTATTCAATATAAATGTCGTCATAATACTTAAATAATCTCAAAACTTTAAATGGCTTTTCCCAAGTATTCTTTAGACGTAACACAATTTGTTTCACATAACGAATTCCGAATAATCATTATACATATCCTTGAGAACTGTAGTTAGAATAAACGTTTCGTAAAATTGTTTTACAGTTTAATTCGTCCGAAATGTAAATTTTTGAGTAATTTCTTTTATAGCATTTTTATAGCATTGCGTAAAGTTTTATTATGTTTTTGCACTACTTGCCTATCTTATGTAATTTAATACATCTTTATTTATTTTCTTCTTTACTCACAGTGGTTGCCTGGAAGAGATCGCTCGAAAGCGATAAGGCCGCCAGTTGCCCTCCTTTTGATTTAATTATGTTCATTTTTTTATTTTCTGTAGTGTAACGAAGTGTTAGTAAATAAAAATAAAATAAATAAATATGTTCATAATGTTGTGTTTGGCTAGAAATTCCTTTTTTTTGGAAATAATTTATAGAAAAAATAATCAAAAGTCGTTAAGAGAATTTGTATTAAGTCAAAAAGTTAAAAAAGGAATTATTAGCAACACATTTTATGAATTTTGGATTGGCGTAATCTAAAAATGTTTTTTCTAGGTCATTACCGTGAAGAGCATTCAGTCAACCAAGGCAACCTAGGACACGGGAACCAGGGATATTACGACGGTTACCAACAAGAGTATGCGCAAGCGCAGATAAACGAAGGCTACCATTGATAAGTTATTGTTAATTATTGTTATCTTGTTGATTTTGTATTAAATGTTCTTTTAATTTAAATTCTGTTTCAATTACTTAAAAAATTACCAGACATTTATTTATTTGCAGATTTATGATAAATTATTGTTATTAAGAACTAATCCGTGTTCTAGTGTGTCTAAAGTGTCCTAAAAATGTATGGCAGTATCACTTAACATCAGCTGGGCCTCCTGCCTTTTAATCCCTGTTCTATTCTTCAATTTCTATTTCTTTTTATTATTATTTTTTAATTTTTTGGTACATTGGAGTATTTTATAATTGTACTTAGTACTTTTTTCAATACTTTAGCTCGAAATTAAGACTACCCAAATATCTTAGAAAGGGTGTATACATTTAAGGCTAACAAAGACATTGATTACGAATCCATCATCCCACTTATTGTAATAGATATGCATACACATTCCTGAGCGTCTTCAGTCTGGTTTATCCACTTAGAGTGATGTTTTTTTTTAAATTTGTTTTGACTGAATTTAATTTACTATTTAAAACTACAATATTTAAAATTTAGCATTACAATAATAATACTTGTGCGAGGGACATGCGTAAATGTCTTCTGAACTACTTAGTAGACTACTTTAATCCTTGGGTGATATATGCTCATATTAAAATCTTAAACAGCACGTAGGAACAAGGATATTAAAAGGATGGTGTACAAGTATATATGAGGCAACAATGGACGGTAAACCTTCTTATACATACCTGAACAAAATCCAGGAGGTATTAGACTCAAACAAGTCAAAAGTTCCTATAACTAGCAAGCATATTGAATATAATGAATGTGTATAAATGGTGATCGGAATTTCAGGGCAGTAGCAAGAAGAAATCCGTTGTCTCTGCCTACTCTTTCGAAAAAAAGTGTGTATTTATTAATAAATGAAGTCTTAGACATGAATGTGTAACTTAATGTTGCTAGACGAATGTTAATTACACACAAATCAATCGCAGACGTTTTGAGGGTTCAATGCCAGTTTCTTTACACTTAATCATATATTTTTATTAAGTGTTCAGAACCAAGTGGAATCCACGATAAACGCAGAGTCAAGGACAATAGAATCGAGAGGAAATTATCCCACATTGCTTGCTTAGAATACACCCATTGAGTCATGAATTGCTATTTAAAGTTCAAATTCTAAAAAGGCGCTATTATGAACAGTTATTCTTTAAATATATAAAATATGAACACTACGCGTATACCTTTTCATTAACTTTAAGATAGTTTAGTTTCGTCAATACAAAATGCTTTTGAAGGCCTAAACACATCGATTTTCTATGCAATTTGTCTAAAAGAGTACTAATTAATGTCTATTTGCACGATGCATGTATAAGTCACAATCCAGCAAGAGTCCTTTTTAACTATTCAACACAAAAATCTGTCGTTTCTAGTCTCTTACATAGCCTATTAAATTTTATGTATCTTGCGTATATATGATGCTATCAAAGAGTTGTGAGATCCATGTCATACTAATCATGTATTGAGTCCTGAGTAAAGGGACCTTTGTTTTAAATTAAGTTATTATGTTTTTTTATGTTAATTAGCTAACCTAACAACATCTTATAACCATATAAATATTTAAAAATCTCTTATGTTATAAATAAATGGATTGACTTGTCAACAATCTAATTTCATATATTATATTCTTGTTGGGTGTTATCAGACTTCTGGTTTTATCTACAACGAAGTTATATGGCAATGACATGGGGGATGACAAATGGCCTGAACTGTTTCGAGTTATTTTTTGCTGAACTTGAAAAAGCAATCCTGCCAGCATTAAAGGTATACTGCCACAGTGACAAATATTTTTCAAATTTCAGAATCAATTAGCACTAAACGTATCTTGTATGCAGAAGAGGATGCCTGATAAAAAGGTGGATTGAAGATACAGACGCCCCAATGGCCTGCGTGACTAGCAGGAACTCATGGATATTTAGAAAAATCTGGAGGAGGCTTTTACACGTGAAGGGTTTCGATCAATGGTACTGAAGGATATTAGGGAAACTGTATATCTAATATTGATAATAAATGGCTTTATTGTTTGTAATATATCTCATATGTTATTTTTCATAATATGGCCTAACGTATATAAAGTTTATTTATATACGTTATACCTGGCCTGGCTTATATATATACATATATAGGCAAGGCCAGGCTATAAATACAATTGAAAATTAACAAAATACTACATTTGAATTTAGAATCTGCCATTTTTATATCATTGTTCATTGGGTTTTCTCACTTTGGCGCCAATACATTGTACAATATTTTGCCATGTTAAAATGGAGTGGGGTGATAAAGAGAATCGCTGTGATTGCATTACACATAGTAGGTATCGAGCCAAATGCCATTTTTAAAGCTCTCCATACGCTTGGTATTAATAAAATTTTGATGTACCGGGATTTTAATAGGTACAACGAGAGCTTCTCAGTTTGTGACAGAAAAAGATTTGGCCATCCACGTAGTGTTGGTACAAAAAAGGTGGTCAAAGCAATAAGGGATATAATTCGAAGAAATCCTGAAAAGCAAAAGATTTTATATCGGGAGATGAAGATAACACCTAGAATCATGTCACGTATTTTAAAACATGACTTAAGACTTGTAGCCTATAATAGACGTACTAGTCATTTCTTAGCTGATATTTAAAAAAATGAAAAAATAATAGGATGGTAAAATTGAAACAACTACTGAAGCGGTACGCAGAAGGAGGTCAAAGAATTTTTTTATGTACGGATGAGAATTTTCTTACAATTTAGCAACAGTTTAACAAACAATATGACCATATTTGTGCTCAAAGCTCTAAGGAAGCTTTCCAATTAGTCGACAGAGTGCAACGTGGGCACTATCTGACTTCAGTGATGGTTTGGTGGGGTAGAAGCTATGAAACAGCGACTGAGCCATTCTTTTATGAAAAAGGTATCAAAACACCGGCACAAGTGTATCAAGATACCATTTTCGATGAGGTAGTGCAGCCCCTTAACAACACCATGTTCAATAACTAAGAATGGTCCTCCCAGCATGTCTAGTACGCAGTCTTGGTTGGAAACCAACGTTTCGGACTTCATCAGAGCATCAGACCATCGTCTAGTCCCGGTCTTAATCCGCTGGATTATGATTTATTGTCAGTTGTTGAGAGTACGGCTTGACCTAAACGCCATGATAATTTGAAGTCCCTAACACAATCCGTACGATTGGTAGTGAAGATAGTGCGTGCTTCTATTGATATCTGGCTTCAACGTTGAAAGCACTGTATTGCACTGTGTATAAATTGTTTTTTTTGTATTAAATACACTGTACAAGTAATAAATGTTATTTGCAATAGGTATATTTTTTTACTTTGGCTAGACTAGGTACACTGTTATTAGATTGATTAGTGATTTGAAATTCAAATTTCTTCCTCCGTCTGAAGAAGTGAGAGTACTCTTTTCATACAAGATTCCGAAAAGAACTGATCGAGTTCTTTTGATGTATAAACATCCTTAATAATAATGAAGTACCAAAAAGAATTATCCAATTTAGTCCCGGCCATTCGAGGTTAAAGTGCCTCATGTGCGTACATACATTGCAGCGATTAATTTTTATTTTATTTTATTTAATATAATAAAAAATATAGATTAATACAAACCTTACACTATATACCTAGTGTATGGTTTGTTCTCGCGTCATAAGCTTCTAAACGGGCAGAATATACGAATCAAAGATTTTTTGTCTCAAATATGCCAATGCAGAATGATAATAGAGATTTAACTTAATGATATGTATTATGTCAAGGAGAGTATGAAAAAAGCTATATTGTATGATGAATTGAGAATGAGGACATTAGTTATGCTATTAATACGTTAATACATACATAATGTCAAAGATATTATATCCTAAGGCAAGGATAGCTATGTAGCTGATTTAATTGTTTGGGTTATAATTACTACTGGTTCCACCACTACTGTGTGGAACCACCTGCTTACTGAAATATTTCCGAACCAATTCCTTCAAGAAAAGATAGTACCAAGTCTTAAAATAAACCTCATTTCTTTTTTTTTCTTTCCATATTTCTCTTAGTTATTTTTATTTTATGAATATTATTATTTTATGCATTTTTGTGTGTGTTTCGTTAGTAATAAAATAATGTTATGTCTAGGTCTTAAAAGGTCGGCAACGCACTTGTGAGCGTTTTGGTAATGTAAGTAAGTGTCGATATCACTTAATAGCGGGTAAGCCTCCTGCCCGTTTTGCCCCCTGTTATATAAAAAAAAGACACAACGTAACGGAATATTATTCAGGAGCTATACTTAAGTCGCAAACGCATGATTTTATTAAATCTTATAATTAGAAGGAAAATATAATAACGGATAAAGGTCTTCAGTCAAGGCCTTTTACTGTCGTCCATCTTTATGTATCCGGGAGCTATATATAGGGACCTATAAATACCTAAGTGATTATCATAACTATTAGAACATCTGAGATATTTGTTCATTTATTGACAACTATAATAATTATAAAGCCTCTATGTATTTTATTATATATAATTAACATTTGTTTACTTAATAAATACCAAGTTTCCTGTAGATATTTAAGAAAGATTTCGAATTGGTATGATACGTTTCTAGTAGAACGGGTGTAATGTTAACGCGAGTAAGGTTCACGTTCTAACCGTCTCTTAAGTGATATTGTCAACCAATTTTCTTGGCTACTTATAAAACTGATATCTGATCATATGGCATTTTCACGTGAAGTCACGGCTATATTAGAAGCTTGCATAAAGTATGAAATAAGTCTCTTGTCGACTTCATTGGATGGCTTAAAACCTTTAATTAAAATAACGCCCGTATAAATTGGTAATAAATAATAGATTTAGTTATGTATTATGTAACCTTCTGGCGAACCTAGAATTGGCTCTAGTGTGGTATATTTTAGGTTACTAAGGCTCATGTTCTGGGCCCCAGAGGGCCCATCTTAAGGGCGTGTGAAGGGCTGAGGTGTTTTTAGTAGGTGGGATCTCGCTAACCCTCTGCGTATGATCATTTTCACCTTATTTAAAAAAAGTAAGACACAGAGCAACGTTCGACCCGGCTGTGTTGTTATCAACCCGTCTTCTTGGCTTCTTATCAAACTAATTTCTGATCGTATGGTATTTTCGGACGAATATAATATGACACAAATAAAACAAAATAAAAATTCAATCGTATAAATATAATAATGTGAACCAGTATAAACTATCGATACGATACAATATTTTGTACAACCGAAGACCTTTTTAACAAGTCTTTAAGTTACATAATTAATAACTTTTATAAAACCCGAAGTAATTATTTTGAAGTTCGAAGAATAATTGCAATTATTAATAAGTATATTTCAATTTTATAGACGTTTAAACGAAGGAAGAGAAGAAAAAGTAACAAGTTTTTTTAATTCACTCAATTAATCACAAATTGGAGACATCTATATTTTTAAAATAGTGTTTTTATGCCAAAAATAATATTAATTTACTATTATTTTATTTATACTTTTAACAACATGAAACATGCAGTAAGATATATTACAAAGTTAAGAAAAATATATAAGTATAGTTATATATCGTTATTTAAACTAGTTATTTAGAGTTTAAACAAACAGAAGCGTAAGGTGAGAATATAATCATATCGTAATTCGACCTTCACCCTATAACAATGCAGAGATCATGTTCACGACTGAAATGCTGCATTATAATAAAGGTTGTCCGAATATTTTAGAAAAATAACCATGTGCCTAGAATGGTATTAGCTTTATAGGTAGGCGCGAAAAGTTTTAAACGCATCTAACACCGTACATTTTGATTCCTGTGAACTCATGTTTTTTACCCAAACTTGGTAATAACCGGTTAATAGGGCGAAATAATATGGTAATGGATAATATAACGATATTATTTCGCTCTTACACCCGGCATGAATAACACCATAAAACTGGCATGCACCTTTAACACGATGGAGAATGTTAGAGCATAAAAGGGGTGGACTACTTCTATAAAGTAAATTATCAATAATAAAAAACAAAATTAGATCTGTAATTCTGTTTCATTCATTCATTCATTTGACATTAACTTTCTAAGATTAACTTATAAACATAATTATTTTATCTAATACGATAGAAGTACACAATAATACCTTCAACGATAGTGCTAGAATGGAAATACATTTAAATGAAATGTATTAGATTTTATGCCTAAATATAACAAGCAGCTTTGACCTCACACAGAGGACAAAATAAAAACTATCTCGATACAATTATCTATTAGATAAATTACATAACAGAACTCATAAAGAAATATTCCCTTTAAACTTACGTTAGTTATGTATTTAATTTGGAGCAGTGTTGGCCTTCAGGATGCGACACTCGTCCCAGAGGTCCCGGGTTCGATCCACAACGTGCACCCGTAACAGTCGCTCGTACTGTGATGGAAGCCATCGTAAGGAAACCGGTATGCTTTAGACCTAAAAAGTCAAATGTGTCTGACAAAACAGGTCGATCACCTACTTCCCTATTAGAAAAAGCAAATGATCACGAAACAGAAACAAAACTCTGAGGCTCAGACGTAAAAGGTTGTTGCGCTACTAAATGTTCTTTGGACTTGTTGGCTGATCGGTTATTAAAACATTCGGTATTTTTAGGTTCACAATGAAGCCTTCTTGTAAAAAGTATGTTATACACAATGAAGTATATAAATGATATAAGAAACAATTAGTAAACAATAATGCTTTTAAATAAATCTTTACGATTACTTTCAAAGACACATTCAGACGCAAGACGCATTGCGAAGTGAAAGTTATCTAAAACTGCCTAAAGTTAAGATTTCGCCTAAGCGGTTTCAATCTGGCATTTCCTCAATTTATTGTTATCGTAAAGAGATGTTTCAAGAGTTGAAACATATTGTATAACTCATTTAATATCATTTGTTAAACATATTTGGCAACTGCCTGTTATAATTTAATTAGTTTGACTTGTATGAGATACTGTTGGACTTTGATTGTATTTGAATATAATGATTCATTTCTTCATTTATTACTTAAGTGTATTATTGTGTTTAAAAGTTTCTCAAAAGAGTTATCTCTATAAGTTTTATTCAAAACTTGTCAAAACTAACCAAAGAGTCCATGTTTCAACTAAATCGAATACCTATGTAGTGTTGTTATAGACAAATAAGGTTGATAGGTATTACAAGTTCGGTTTATTTATTAGTTAATTCACAATTCTAAATGACTGAGTAAACTATTAAAATAAGATACAAACCTAATAGGAAGAAAAAACATTACATAACAAACCAAATAATGTACATTAGTCTTGACGAAATGTTCAAAGTAATAAAAATATATTATAAATCTGAAAATGTATGTATTATTTATTAACTAATTTAATTCGTCTGAGTATTTTTACTAGTGTTATATTAAATTTTAAAGAACGTTAACATTGCAAATATTAAAATTAAATTCCCACGGGCGTATAGTATATAAGTCTAATTACGATATGTAGGTCGGTCAAGATTGCGTCCTGTTCTTTACGTATGCAGAATATAGATAGATAATGGCACAGTTGCAGCGTCTAAAATAAATAACTAAAATAACTATTTTAAATATAGTTTATCCCCTTTTTTGTATGACTTTGAACAAACTTGATTGCAGCGTCAGCACATTCATTGTTACGGCATTAAAAATAGCTACCAAGGTATTGCCCTGGTTTGAGAAGAATGCCCAGGAACCTCAGTATTTATCGTTGCCTTTTACCGTAATAAAATTGTTTCAAAGTATTTTTCTATGAAACATGGGAAAAAGATGACTTCGAACATAAGCCACCCTCTAATAAAGTTATAAAACCTGAAAACCTTACGCTCTTCACACCTGATATTTCTTAAAAAATATATTAATTTTAAAGACGTTTTCTAGCGCGTGTTTTTTCACTAAATGACATTACAACAAATGCCGCCAAACTAGAAACAGGCACCGCCTCAGGTGCTAGTTAGATATTTACGTGGGTCATACGAAACCATTTCGCAATTCGACCCTTGACTTCGCAGTGGTTATCGTAATACAATAGATGTATTTATTTACGATCTAATTTAACGAGATTCAAACCTTTTGAGGCGGATTAAATATCTGATGACAGACTTTACCTAATGTTACCGGTTTTCCAAGGTTTTATGGTTAAACTATTGATTGGCTTTGATTTAATATCATTGAATTAATTTTTAATTAGTATGCTAATGTATGAAAAACATCTTTCGAGTTTTGAAGTTTATTGTTTAATATGATTTATTTACGTCGTTAATCTTAAACATGATGTTAGATCCAGTGGCTCTATAAACCCTTGGCATTCTTATTCTATGGTAATTATTATCTATAAAAATTAATTGTCGTAGTAAAAGCAAATCAACATGCCCGTTTCCTTATGATATTTTCCATTCGCTGATAGCGAATGAAAGAATATCAAATGCTACACAGCGGGATTCTATCGAATCTTTCAAGGCTGAGAATCGTCTACTAATCCACTTGGCTGGTAAAGATCAAATGTCTAACTAAGTAAAAAACCAATCCGCTTGCATATATCATAAATATAATAATTTAGTCTACATACTACTTATAATAATACAAAATTGATAAATACAAAATTAAACCTAATTTAAAAAAAGTTTGGTCCCTTTGGCATTTCCTCGCTGTATTACGATACGTATTACTTACTTAATTAAATATTAATATTATGTAGGTAAAGAATATTGTAATTGTGTATTGCTGATTACAGCAAGCTTAAGTTTGCTATACTCTAACTCTTAGCCGCGGCATATTTAAGAGGTCGATAAAATAAGAATCTATCTAATTTACATAAAGTAAGTTTATACATATGCACGGGCCATAGTGCCTAGTTTTCCCCTGTTTAAAAAAATCAAAAGAATATAACTAAGCAAGAAGCACGTTTGAGCTGAGAGCATATGAATGCTGCATATTTTACCGAATTTTCCATGGAGTGTCTTCAGAGAAGTTGTTCGGATACGAAATTCCACCCGCCTTACATAATTTTTAAAGGAGTTTTTGCCGCACATCACCATTATGTGGAACCAACTGTCCACCGATCTTTATCCACACAAATTCAACTTAGAGCCAACAACGCAATTGCGAGACCCTGGAGAATGTAAGTGTCAATGTGGGGCGGCATTACTTAACATCAGCTGAGCGTCCTGCCCGTTTGCCCCCTGTTAAATTTAAAAATATAAAGTGTGATACAGCCTTCATAAAAGTGTTACAATAAGTCTAATTTGGATAAGCAATGAAACAAAATACGATAGCTCTTTTTTCATGTTTGACATTATTTTATGTTCTTATTATAAGACATTATAAAAATGTATATGACATTTGTATGCCTATTTATATATGGCTGATTGTGCGGATATTTGTAGTTGATCGATCTAACCACTGTTCCACTATATTGACAAATAAACGATTATTATTATTAATTTTATTACTTAACTATAATGTGATTATAAAATAATTGCTATGTGCGCATCTAACATAGTGAGGAACTGGCATCCCTTAGACTCAAAAAGGCCACATCGTAGTCAGGCTCCGAAGGCCGATCACCCAATTGCCAATAAGAGAAAAAATCACTACATAGATACAGAGATCTGAGGCCAAGACCAAGGGTAGACGACCCACTGTATTTATTTTAATGAAACGCTTTATTGATATCATATTTTAATATTTAATACAATAATTTTATCCGTAACATATAAGAATCCCGGAATTCCTATCACGTATCGTATTAATAAATCTAACGTCACTATGGTCTAGGTGAATGGAAAAGCTGACATTGAACTTTTGTTTCAACAGATGATACGATGACACCTGCCCTTTCTAGAATTATTAATATAATATGATTTAGTGGTAGATACCACTGGATTCGAAACAGCATAAAATCTTCTTCCTAATCCATGTTGTAATAAATTCCAACACTCTGATTTTAAAGAGGAATCTTTGAATATACAAAAAAAAATCAATGGCGCTACAACCTTTTTAGGTCTGGGCCTCAGATTTCTGTAACTGTTTCATGATCGTTTGTGAATTGAATAGGCAAGTAGGTGATCAGCCTTCAGTGCCCGACACTAACCGTCGACTTTTTGGTTCTAAGGCAAGCCGGTTTCCTCACGATGTTTTCCTTCATCGTTCGAGCGAATGTTAATTGCGCACATTGAAAGAAAATCCATTGGTGCACGGCCGGGGCTCGAACCTACAACCTCAGGGATGAGAGTTGCACGCTGAAGCCACTAGGCCAACACTGCTCTCTTTGAATATAAACGCTTAGATAAAAATATCCTTCATTTAGAACGTCCTGATGGCAATATCTTAGCGAATTAGTTTTTTTTAATTCTACAAAAAGTTATTTCATGGCATGACATATTTTTTTAATAAAACTGAACTTCCTACTAAAAATCCACGGAGCACGTTAGTAAAGAACCTTAAGCAAAAAGTATGCCGGTGATTATGAATATTCACCTATGGACGCGGAACAATTATTATTTCTCCGGTAACAGAACCAAGATCTTACGTGGGGCTTAATAGGCAACATGCGCAAGCCACTATTTCCAAGAATCTAAATTTACTATGAATAAGGGTTCATTGCATTTGTATCTAATATAGATTGTATGGTTTCTAGATTTATTTATTTTAAAAAGGTACAATAACGAACACAGAGAACACTAATATATACATGTTCATCAATGACAAGTGTGCAATGCATATAAAGGGAAACATATTAGTTATAAAAGAGAAAAGAAACAATAAAAAATAACAATAAACTAGATTAAGAAATAAAAATATTAAATCAAAAATGCAATTTTAAAATGTAATATATTTCTTCTCTGAAATTGTCATTGCTGACGGAACAATGGCAATAATTTATTATTAGTGTTACTAAACCCCGTACAATTATTAAAAAGTGTATCTGGTGTAGTATTTACCAATATCGTTTTAAAATTCTAGCCTTTGACACGTAGGTGCCATCTTCAAGGCTACAATTTCTTAGTATAAGCCCACATAAAAAAAAACTTACGCAAAACTGTCTAAAGTTCAGTTATTTATTGAGAAAAGCTGTTTCATTATAATCTAGTATAAATTTTGTAACGAATCGTATGTATAAATATGAGAGGAGGCGAAACAAGTCATCATTCGTGTCTCAACTTCGACCTAGCTCGATTCAACATGCAAGTTGTGAGTAGCCAATCGACTTTTATTAGTTTTTCATTATCATCAATTCTTGTTCATTTTACGTCGTTATTAAGTGCATAACACTGTTTATCATATGGGATAAATGAGGATAAAATAAATAAGAGTTATTGATCTTTTGATAATATAATCTCTTTTAGATTTCCTCAATTTGTATTTATATACATATTTGCTGAAAATGATTCAATCCTTTGAATTATTTGGAATTTGACATCATCATTTTTTTGATCATTAAAAATCCAAAATTTATAATAAATTATCACATTAAAAAAATATCATCCATATATATAATACTATAAGTGTTAGTAGTAAAACAAAATGTCACAACCAAAGAACCAAATATTTGGTACTTATTCGAAGCTAATGCGTCAAATTTTAATTTACTTCTGTTTTCTTGATAACATAAAAAATCTTTTCCAGCTCATCATCGCCTCGTTTGTCGGCTTCGCCGCTGCAGCTCTCCTGCCAAGCTATGACTCGAACCGCCCACAAGCCAGCTTAGAGAAGAATGCGCGAATCATCGCTCTAGACTCCGATGTTAAAGAGGATTCCTACAGGTGGAACTATGAAACCGAAAACGGCATTAAAGCTGAAGAGCAGGGTCGTGAGGTATGTATTATTTGTATTTTATTTTCATTATCTATATGTTAACGCTAGTACAAAACAACAGTAGTTTTAAGGACTTAAAGGGCATTCTAAATCTTAATGAATAATAATAATATTGTATATTATTGATTATATATATTAATAATATACTTATTGCTGTATAATATTGGTATTGATCTGATTCTGATAGTTGTTAGGCCTCTAAATTTTTTGTCTCTAAACGTTTTGCCACCGTAAAGTTGCAATAATGGGGAAAACGTAGACAAATATTTTAGATTAATATCACAGTACACAAATATATAATATACCTTGTAACAATATGTATTTGTCTGTATTCATAACGTAAACATCGTTCAGTTAAAAGGCACGGAATAAGTATATTAAGCGAATAGCCGTGCTAGGATTTTCTCTAGGCTAACCGAGAGAAAAAAAAATGTATAATTTATTTATCAGACATCCATAGACATAGTATGAAAGCATCAATTTACGACAATTATTAGTGTATTTTTGAGATAAATACTGCGACTATAAAACTGAAAAAATATGAGGCACATTTCATAATATAAACGTGAATAATATTAGTATATTTTTATACATTAAATTTGCCAAATATAAAATCAATACAAGCCAAACAATCATCTTTGTTAATACTTGTAAATTTTGCATTTATAGGTAAAAATCCAATTACCGCTTCGGGGCTACAAATCCCTTTTTATTCCAAATAAAGTTGTTACAAACCTTAAAATGTTCAAGGAAAATAATATTGTAAATCATTAGTCATTAGAATTCACATTTGATAAAATCTAAATTACTCAGTAATTGTCCAAAATAGCAACGTTATATCATATCCTTAGCGCATTCAATTTAAGTTAAAGCGCGATCCGAGCATTAAAGAGGCGTTAAACAATTTATCATAAGCCTGTTAATAGTTTATCGAACGCTTGACTTATAACGGTTCAGACCTAGACTCCCCAAGGCCATTTCCTATAATTCATAGGCAATCTCTGAAGTTGACCACATTGCGACCTATACAAAATGTCGATTTACACAACCTTAGCATTTTGTGATGTATTGTAACACAAGGGACGTATATTAAACATAATTTATTTTAAATTATGCCTAGTTGTGTCGTCATTATTCTATATGTCAATGTGATTAATTATTTTCGAAGGTTAATAGTGTTTGTTGTACTAGGTTAGGATTTTGGGTCAGACCGTTGACCAAGTTTAGTAAACAGGTACATTATTTCATTGCTTACATTTGAAAGCTTACAAATGTAGACAAAACATAATCACATGAGAATTTTACATTTTTCAAGAAACTTTATGGACTTAATCATGAACCTAGAAGCGAGCTACGAATTTATTATTCGTCTAAATGTAATTAAAAAATATATGCAATTAATAAAATGAACAGCTAAAAGGCCTCAGATAAAAAGCATTTGACCTAGTCTCAGTATTGTCTGTAATCTAAGTATCAAGTTGTTTAATTCTCGCAATAAATCATAATAGGTTTTTGTTTCAAGGACTTTAAGGCGTAAGAGTAAGATTGTGCACAAGTTTTTTATAGCGTGTACGGTTTCTAGCATAGCATTGCAAAAATAGTATAACAGATATATGAATGTTAAAACAGATCGTGTTTGAATTAGATTTCATTCTACGGTCTAGACTAGTTAACATTCAATCCTCTGACTATGAACTTTGTCAGCCATGACGTAACAGAAACATTTAAGAAGTTTAGGTTCTCGTAGCTGCCTGACTGAATCGGAATTAGTCGAAAAGACAGGTGTTGTTTATAACTAAACGTACTTACTCTCAATAAGTTAAATAATGAAATTGGAAATAGAATATAATTTTGAGAGAAGAATTTACTCTGCTGTCATCGCGCCCAGTCTAGGGCGAGTTTGGTAGAGTTCTAGGGGGTTTGAACAGATGGAGACACATAACCTTCTGCACCAAGCCGTCGTGCCGCGTTTAAATAATCGTGACCAGAATAAAAATACAATAGCTATCGTAGGTCAATTAAAGTAATTGTGTGATGCGAAGTTAACTTGTTACCATTTATAGCCTCATATTTGAACTGGAAATCGATCCTTTTGAAGAAAACACACAGCTTCGTAATCGTGGGAACAATGGGATCTTTACAAGATTCTTTATATGTTCATTTGACTAGGTCATTCCAGCAACTTTGCATATTATAAAACATTTTAATTTATATTGAAACAACGTAATAATTTAATGTGTTTAAATTAGAACTAAATGTATACAAATAAGCTCAGAACATATTAAAGAGCCAGAATATATTAAAGAGTCAACATTTAGAAATTGCATTATTGACTTTAAAGCCTAAGTCTAAATTTTGATTGAGGTCCTTTTAATCCTTACCTTAAAAATCTATGAAAAATATGATTTTCTATTTACATATAAACTTGAAAGTTCGATAAAATACAAACATTTTCATAAATTATTCAAATTTTTCAGGCCGATGGTATCGAAGCTCAAGGTGCCTTCCAATACACCGGTGATGATGGTCAGGTCTACTCCGTGAGCTACCTTGCCAACCAGGGTGGTTTCCAACCCCAGGGCGCTCACTTCCCCACCCCTCCTCCTACACCTGAAGCCATCCTTAAGGCTTTGGAACAGAACGCTCGTGATGAGGCAGCTGGTATCATCGATGACGGTAAGACATAACAGATGCTATGGTCAATCTAAGAAGTCCAAAGGTCGAAACATATCGTACCCTTCTCCAATTCTAATTCTTACGCCTTGATTAGCGGCCTATTCTTTTGTAAAATACGACATTTATTTATTTAGATATAGCTTTTATTGCTCAGAGATAAAGCATATTTGTGAAACAGTTTTACTAATTGGTCTAGCAATTTATAAGTTTATTCACAATGATACAAACCTTTCCTCTTTATAACAAATTAATGTTTCATATATTTAAAGGATTACAACTCACTTAACATATATTATGATATAATGTCACCTTTACAGTGATTTAATTCGATTCAGTGATATTTGTTTAAAGTGTAATGTTAGATGCAATTTATTACACTAGGATTGAACCCTATTGCCAATACTATATCGTTTATCAATTTAGTCATAATTTATTTGATACCCTCTAAAATACGTATATCGCTCTTCAGATCACGTCGGAACACTATTCTTTTGTAAGATTATTGAACATATTCAAATCTACGACCAGCAGATTTTAGACTGTATTAAAATAGCATAAAGTCTGTTTTTGTTCAAGTCTACGATGTGACGGTTCATGAAATATTTGGATTTAAAGTTCATGTGAAATAGCTGATGTTTCGTAATTTTGATAGCGCTATACAGAATCACACGTTTTTAGAATTTAATTTTATCATTAACGTAAAATTTCACAGATAATTTATAATTATACTGATGTAGTCTCTAATAAGTCCTCTATCAATACCTTTTTGATAGTTCGGCTTTCGGTATTATATTTGTGGATTACTATTTGCATCGTGACCTCTGAATTTAACATTTGTATCAAAATTAAAGATGATTAAAGATCATGTTATCTTTTCAATTTCTATAATCAATACTGTTTATTACAGGTCAATACAACGCTGCTAAATACGGTGCTGCTCCAGCTGCTCCCGCCTACCAACAGAACTACGCTCGTGCCCAGGCCTCAGCTGGATTCAAACGTTTCTAAACTAATTAAGCTCAAAACCTATACATTAGATACTATGTGGTATTACTTTTATACATTTCAATATTCTATGTCTGTCTAACTGTCAAATGATCGTGACAACTTCAACTGTCACTCGATTTTGACAGCTGACAATTATATGAATTAAGAAATTTTTAATTGTAGGGTTCTGTGGTACTTTTGTAATTATCTGTTTATAATCTACTTGATCTCTCATTCCTCTTCTCAACTGAATACTCGTTTCCCAAGCTCATGATAACCCAGATACTATATTTCCACTTTTTTTATCTTATTTCACAAATTAACAAGGATTACACATATTATCTAAATGTAAAAGAGGCTTCCCAATCGTGATATTTCAATTATAATTAAAATGTGATAGAAAATAATCTTACTCTACTAGTATACTCTATAGTAGTCATTGATCCAGTGATCGAAATAATATTTATTCTATGAATAAAATCAATTTCTTTTATAAACTTATTTTTATTTTTATCCTCCTAACGTGTGTTAATTTTTTTGCATAAATTACCAAATATAACCAAGAAAAGCGTAAATAAATATGCTGGCTTGCATCGTTAGCTGTGTGAGTAACGTAACGTAAAATAACGTTCAGCCTTCTGTTTGTCTACGGTTCAAATATACGTTAGGTTCTTGCAACATTAAAACAATTTTAAAATTCGTTTTTGTGCCGAGAAAGTATACCTTTCTAATAATTATAAGGTATATTTTAACTACCAAAGTGATTATATCAAGGAAGTAGTAGCAGAGCATAGAAAGTAAATAATTTGTCTGTAACAAGGTTGCTCGAAAATTCTATCAGGTACAAAAAATGTATACCAACACCATATAGCTTCTAGCAGTAAACAGCTGAGTACATTACACAAAATAATATCGTGTAACCAATTATTCGTTACTCGATTTTAAACGCAACGAAAAAATTATTCGCAATCAATGTAATAAATTTGCGCCTGCTAGAAATTTAGAATAAACTTCAAAGCACTAAATACTAGGAATTTAGAAAACGAACCCGCATTCGTCATTTCTGCATTTTTTTTTGCGTAGGAGTAAGTTAATTCAATGATAATTTTATTTCCCACAATATTTTTTCTGTAGTTTGTTTTCGTTCTTTTACGATTTTACTACGTTTCTACGTTAGACGTCATATATCATAGATGGCACTATGTAAAACTACCATCATACAATTGACTTTCGCAATGGTGAAAAACGAATACATTGCTATCAAAAAATTAAATGTATACGAAAATTTTGTAGTAAGCAAAAGACACTTCTCAAATGTTGACAGAATCAATTAGTACGCACCAAAATATTTCTTCACCCATAGCCAAAAAGCCTTTACAATATTTGTAGTTTTACACCAAATTTGTCATTTTTCAACTAGATTTTTATATAACTCCATATATTTTTATTGTGGTAATCATTTAGTTACAAAAAAATATAGAAAGTTTATTCGTCCGTCCACCCTGCAAGGTCTTTTAAAAAATCTAATGCGGAAGGATCTTTGACAAACCCAACAAACAATATTATTAAGGATAAATGTTTGAAATGTTTTTTCTACGAATTAACAAAAAAGTTTTATGCTCAAGTTTTAATCTCCCCGCGATCACCTCCATAAAGGATTTATTTGTTCTAAAAATACTAGAGATAACAAAAAAAAACTAAGAATCTTATAATCAAAGTTGGATGTTTTTATGTTATTAGTACGTTAACATGATACGTATTATGATTCGTAACTAAGTCAAGGCTAAGATTTGATTGCTGGCGTCTAATGATATTGCATTACGTGTTTTTACCTCTAATAGATGATTACGACATCAATGGTGTTTTTTGTCCTTAAAAATTTGAAAAGTGTTGGATAAAACCTGCAGGTGAATTTAATCATCGGACGTCGAGGCATAATACGAAATTCCATCCGTAAACCTCGACGTCCGTTGTTCCACAACAGAGCGTTTTTTTAAGGCAGTGTTTGCCGCACACCACCACTATGTGGAACCAGCTGCCCATTGAAACATTTCCGAACCAATTCTTAAAAGGCCATGTACTTGTGAGCCCTCTGGCATTGTGAGTGTCCATGTGCGGCGGTATGCACCACACAAACCAACCGCTTGAGGGGCCAATGACCTGTCCCCTGTTCTATAATTTTTTTTTGCGTGATATAGGTTCCACCGCCTGAATATGTCGCTAAATACGACCGAATTAGTTATTGTAATGTAAAATTATTATTGTATTGCCGGTCGTACTTTTGCACGGAAAACGGAAATATCCTATTATATCAAGATACGCAACGAAAGATTAAAGTACGAATACGTATATACTGCATTAATTTGTTTGTCAAGAGAATTTCAGTTTAATTCACAGACAGTAGAGACTTTTAACTAATAATAGTAGTCGCAACCCTTGGTCTCACATTTCGGTAACTGTTTCATGATCATTTGAATTTTTTTTCATAGGCCAGTCAGCTGTCCATGTCGGACACAAGCTATTTTAGTGTAAGGCGAGCCACTCTCACATATCCTTCTCCAGGTAATGTTAAATTTGCACATGAAAGAAAAGTCTTTGTTCTCCAAAGTTATTGAGTTCATTATATTCAGCCTGCGGTATCAAGAGGAACACAAGTTGATTATGACCGTCACCGTCGACTCAGCAGGCGATAGAAGAATAAGAATGGCGAATAGTGACGGTGAATAGATCGATAAGCTTTTGTCCGATGGGAACATCATGTACATGTTCGGACTTTACGGGTACATGAAGGATAAATGCTGGAGTTCCTCAAAGCTCTGTACTGTATCACTGTTCGCCCTGCATATCAATGTATGCAGGCAAGGAACGTTCATTGCTATGCGGATGACTGCATTGGGGATACCTTTTATACTGGCCGTGCAAATAATTCTCGGGTTGATGACGAGCACTGTCGGACACTTGTGACTGATACTGGGACTGGGATCAATTTAATTTAGTCAAATTAAACCCAAAGAAGAACCATGTTTGAGCATCAACATTATTAAAGCCTCAGCTAGTCTGTAAGGATAAATTCGCCCCTAAGAAGCTTGGTGTGTTCGAAATGATACTTGACTCCGGGTCACCGCTTATACTTGTGTTATACAAGTGTAAGTGTATTAAGTGAAAATTCTGCCCCGAATCGGTACGGTTCTCACGTCCAGAAGGAAGCTTTGAAGATTAATTAATTTTATAGATTAATTCACACATTCAAGATTCTAGGCCTACACTCCGATAATTGTAAGGGACACTAACAAAGATAATTTTACTTCAAGACATACATTTATTATCGAAAATTATTACATGATTAGCTTTTAGATATTTATTAAATACCACTTCACTTAATATGAGTAACCAGAGTTAGGTTTAAAATTTCCCTGTCTGTTTGCAGAACCGAAGTCGCCTTGTTTTCCATTTGACCCTGAGCTCTCAGCACGGTACTGTCCTGTAATGATAAAATTAACATTAAACGCGATATTTCGTCTTACCTAGTTCTGTTTTTATTAAGACATTTGAAAGATGATATAATATGATAGACAACATACCCTTTCTCAGATAAAATATAACTGGTTTGCATGAAATTTATAAACAAGAAAATCTTTCACAAAAATAACTGCATAATTTATATGTAATGGATGAAATTTTTTATAGTAATTTATAGTTAAATTAAATTGCGCCTAATATTTTCTGAATAGCAATTTCTTAAGAAGTATTAGTGTTGTTATTTCCGAATTCATTTTCAAGCTAAGTCAGGTTGTTTGGATAGAGAATGCCGAACTCTATCATCTATCTATTATCATTATTAACATAAATATTACCATCATCAAATATCCCAGCCGCCTCATCCTTGGCATTCTGCTCCAATGCTAAGAGGATCTCTTGTGGAGTTGGAGGTGGCACTGGCAGGTGGGCACCTTGTGGCTGAAAGCCACCTTCGCCAGCAGTAAAGCTCACACTGTATGTGACACCATCATCACCCTTGTATGAGAAACTACCACGACTTTGCGACAAATCACCAGCCTCTTCAGCTTGAATTCCATTAGAGGTTTCAAAGGTGTACCGAAAACCTAAAATTTACAAAAATATTATATATAATATCTACATTATTTGCAAGTAATATTAAAAAAAAACAATACGTTGAGAAAAGTGTGTGTAAAACATAAATGTAATTTTTCTTCACACTCGGGTGTGTTTTAACTTTAATTCAATACAAAATAAATATAATGTACACGAGTTATTGTTCGCGAGATGTCGCGAGGAATCAGTGTTGTCCTTAAAAGCGAACATACCATAAGGAGCTCCTTTGTATTACACTATATTGAGATAATTTAACATATCATTTGAATGGCTCTCTTATTAAGCATACTGATGGTGGGAAGCAAATTATTTTCTGTATAGGCATAATAACGTTATGGTTATAATCAATGGACTACTAACAATTTTAAGCGTTGTCGGAACCTTGTAAAGGTTTTTAATGTAAATTTAATAACTCTGGAGGCTTTTTCTCGATTACCGTCGTGATTCACGGTTAATTGCTTTCATCGATTAGTTATCTTCCTCAGTCGTGATGAACCAATATATAGTGAGTTCGCGTTCCTACCGGTGTTGTAATTTGAATAAATAAAAATATTATTTAGGTAGGAAAATGTAAATTACGTCATATGTAAAGACAATAAAAATTAGCCGAGTCTAATTACCCACAGTAGTTATTTGTATAAGTAGTATTCTACATATATATTTCTATTTATACTATCTCTATAAGTTTTTGTTAAGAAATGTATACGAAGGCCAAACGTGTTTTTTTGATGTTGCGTGATACCACAGCCCAGGGACACACAGAGCCAGTGGGCTCGTAAGTACGATGCCGGAATTTTTAGTTTAACTTACTTTTACAACTTACCTTGTTCACCTACATCTTGGTCGAGTTTCAAAATGGCTGCACTCCTCTCAGCAGCTGCTTGTGGGCGATTATTGCCTTCCGACCCAGATGGCCCAGAGCCAAAAACCGCTGAACCTTGTCCTGGGGGCAAATATGTGGCACCCTTTGATGGTGGAAATGGTGGCAGCTGAGCACTGTAAGCGATGCTCACAACTGATAGTAGGACCTGAAAACATTTAAAAACTTGTTACCTTTGAAGTTTATCAGGGACTTTTAATTTGTTTATAAATATTGCGAAATTTTATATTAAATGGAGCTTTTTTCAAACCAATTCGTGATCTTTTATTTTCTTAAAAAAATTAAGCAATACTGTATTAAAATTTTGAATATTTACTAAAATTTTATTAACTCACCAAGCTGAACATTTTAAACATAATTTGTATTGTTTGTTTAAAGTAAACAAGTGCACTGCGACATACTTAAAAAAATCAGGCTTTTATATGCGCTAAAATAATAATAAAAAATATAAAATTACTATATTAAAACAATTGAAGATGTCCCTGAAAACATTTAACTTTCTGTAGGATCACGTACACCAGTACAATCTTTGACCTTAGCTACTATATTTGTATTTTTATTTTTATTGGACTGATATTCGTTGTTGTTTGCTCTAGAGCGGTGTTCTCTTTAAACACCATCGCTGTTGCTATTACATAGAACATCTCGAAGATGTGTACCTCTGAAGCCACCACACAGTTTCTAAGAAAAATCGATGATACACTCCGAAATATACTAACTCGACACTCTTGTTTTGAAATGGTTAAAGAAATCTAGTAGTTATGATGACGTTTATTTTTGATAGAATCTTAATAACCGAAGGTAGAATTAAACGTGTAAGTAATTTTTAGTTTTTATTTAATTAATTGAATGTAATTAATACCCATTGTCAGAGGATTTTGAAGATGCCGAAACGTCAAATTATAACACCTAAAATAATTGAATCATGTTCCGTATTCAAGCTTCAACTTGACCGCGAAAACTTACGGGCAATTACTATTAATACACTAAATGGTTGTAAAAACTTTAAGCTTTGATAACTTAGGAATATTATACGCAAGACGATTTAACCGGTAACTCAATGCGAAAGCTAAGATGGTTGTTGATGTACGGATACAGATCTAATTCAAAAAAGCAATCGTGCTGTTTGATTTTAGCTTCAAATAACTAGAAATTTATTTAAGAAGACATTCGGAAGTAGATTGGGTTATTTTTTTATTAATTGAAGTGGGTGCAAACGGGCAGGAGGCTCCTGAGACCTGATGTTAAGTGTCGTCAAATCTCAATGCCAAAGGGCTCCGGAGGTCTAGGCCTCATAATTCTATCTGTTTCATTATAATTTGTCAATCTAATAGGCAAGTAGGTGATCAGCCTCCTGTGCTTGATACGCCGTCGACTTTTTGAGTCTAAGGTAAGCCGGTTTTCTCACGATGCTTTCCTTCACCGTTCCAAAGAATGTTAAATGCGCAAATTAACATAATGTGCACAGCTGGGGATCGAATCTATGACCTCAGGGGTGTGAGTCTCGAGCTGAAGCCACTAAAGGAAACACAGCTCAAATAATTATATTTTTTTAGTATTATACTTTATAATATAGTCCTAAATATTATACAAGTAAACGAGGTATATTCCGTCTTAAAAAAAATGTGTGCATGTACTAGTGTACACAGGAATAAGTGAAACTACTTTATGACCTTATTGTTGGAAAAATGATTTTCAGAGTTGGTTAAATAAAGTTAGATAAGATAAAGTTTAATAAAAGGCCTTTATTATCATAGACATGAATAAAAATAATACAATTATTTCAATTTACCTTATTATTACAGAATTTCATTAATTGTAATATAATTATTATTATCATTGTTATCGTTATTATTTATTTTTATTATTAATGGCTTCGAATCTCTTCGAATCAACCGTGGTAGTGACAGAAAAAGAAGGCGCGTGACGGAAAAATGTGACGGTAAACATTTTTCCAACGCCGATAAAGAAGTTTCACTTCAAAATGCATAAATATAGTAGTATAAATTTATTTATTTCACAAGATTGTAAAATTTCATGTGTACACGGCACTACAACCTTTCAGATCTCTGTATCAGTATCTGTTTCGTGATCATTTTTTTATTAGCTTTATTAGATTTAATAATCATTTCCATGTTTACAAAATATTGTAAAAACTATTTTAATAGATTTCATTTTGGACACAGCTACGTTCTCGGGTATCAGAGTCTACTAGGTACTGCAATTAAGATTGTAAAAAGCAACGATAGTATTGCTTTTTTAATCTTACATTTTGAAGAAGGGCTTTTAAATTTTGAAAACTATATTGCCAGAACTTTTTCATGTTTTTTTTTTGATTTTTTACAATTTGTAGACATTGTATTGACTGCCTGCTTCTGCGTTCACATGTAAAACACAGCGCGTATAAAAGCCTAAATCTTATTTTAAACCAGTTATTAAATGATGCGTATCTAAAAGTAAATAGGCGTATTAAATTTACGCAAAAATTTGAATTCAACATTTATAAGTTATTTAAATTAAAGCAGAATAGTACTAGTAACAGCTAGTTTTCATATAACTTTTATTATAATACAATACAGTTTAATCTGGCACCTTCGCGACATTAGTCAATTGTTTAGGATAATTTTTAGTAAGCTAAGTCCTAGATTAGACAAATGTCAATTTAACGTGTTTTCCCATACGTTATAATGTTTTATATCTTATTAATCAATACATAACATCCCAGAAGCAAAGAAGCCAGATTTTTTAAAATCAAATAACTAATGTAGAAATGAATTTAAAAGTTTTCGTGTACATAAAGAATACTAAATTATTTTTAAATATTCAATCATTTATTTACATTGAAAGATACATTACATACATTTTTAGTATTGGTAACCAGTTTGTTCGTCAAATGGCTGTTGAGGGATCTCCTGAGCCTTCGGTACCAAGTATTGGCGGCTGGCGGCAGAGTTCTGCCCGAAGCGGGATGCAAAGCCGTTGGGGCCAGTGGTCGATGGAGCTGATTGAGGCTGGTTGTATTGGGAATTGGCACCAAATTGGTTTTGGGAGCTAGATAATCCAAACTGATGGGAAGGGCCGCCGATTGGCTGGCTCTGGTGGTTAGGTTGGGTACCGAATTGGGGTTGCCCATATTGGTTGCTAGGTTGAGCAGCGAGTTGAGGCTGGCCGTATTGGTTGCTAGGTTGAGCAGCAAATTGAGGCTGGCCGTACTGAGTGCTTGGTACCTGGGCTCCGAATGATTGTTGACGTGCGAATCCACATGATGAACAGGCAGCTGTACAGTGACAATTTATTAATTCACGATTCATTAAAAATATTGACTAATTTCAAAATTATCGATATTTAACAGATGTTAACCGTAGAGTTCATAAAATTTAACTTCTTTCATAGACGTAACATCTGTTGTACGGATGATATATAAAGTTTTAAAGGGTAGCGCATGAATTTAAAATCCTTACGTTTGATAGCAGATCCACCGAAGTTAGATCCAGATTGATGAGGAGGCAAGTATTGTTTCAAACCGTCGACAGCACCGTTGTTGCTTGATCCAAATCCATTCAGAGATCCAGAGAAACCACTGTCCACCCCAGCTCCAGCATTACCTCCGTTAAAGCCTCCTTGGGATCCTCGAGCACTAGCGCCAAAGTGGCCAGATCCAAATCCATTGGACCCGTGGGATCCAAAGCCTCCAGATACAGAGTTGGAGTCTGGTGGAAGGTAGGACCTTTCCAGATGTTCAAGACGGGCGGCTGATGATACAGCGATGACAGCGGCAATCAAAAACTGAAATGCATAGATTGTTATAAAATTGAGCAAAGAGGTATACTGGCATTTATAAAGTTCGAATATTTTTTTCTTATATATTCATATTATAAATACTTAGTTAGTTAAAGTTATAAAACTTTACAAATTAAATAATAAAAAAATTCAAACAAAATGTACAAAGCAAAATTTCGTTACCAATTTCATTTTGGGTTCTTGGAGGTGTAGTACCTAAACAGAGGCTCACTTAAAACTGTGACTCTGTGAAGAAGCTGACCTATTATATACCAAATGACCTGCTTCTAATCCTGATACATCTTGCGCGTGCTCTGACGTCATGCAATAACTCCAAGATATCACATACGTGGCCAAGTAATTAGCTACCATCGTTTTTTGGACCCGACCTCGTCAGTCAATTCAAGGGTACTGGGCTTAATTAATTTCAGCGCAATCCGCATTCGAATTCATTATGAAAGCTTTTGTTTGTTGCAGTAATGACGAGATTGTGATTTGATTGTGTATTTGTGAATAGGAGACCATTAGTTGAAATTATTAATTCGCTGGTAGGATTTTGCAATGTCAGTTTTTGTATTGACGGAATCATACGTGATCGTTGTGTTTCTGGATATGAGACATACTTTATGATATATTTTGATAATGATATTTGACATTTAAGCTAATTGAACATGTCAAAGCGTTTATGCGTGTTTGTTAAAATGACTTGATATTGTAGTTGACAATTTGGGACTGTAGTCAAAATAAGGAATTATAAATGTAATTAAACTATAATAAATTTATGAATTTTTGTCAATAATTAACATGTTTAATAACGTTGACAAGTAAGTTTACTAGTAAAAAAGTCCGTATTTTGAGATCTATGAATTGATTTATATTCCTATCGTCGTGTGGGTTAACACGTAGGGCAGTTCCTTGTTTCTGGGATCCCAATTTTTCTGATTATTAGCAACTAAAGGCTAATCCTCATTAAATTCTTCCCCTATCTTGCTTAATAAATTTTTGATACGAAAAGTAATATATATGTGTTTTTTAAAAATGTCTAAGATACAATTCGGACCAACAGGTACCAACGTAAATGTAGAATTAGAAGCATTTAATATCTTTATAGACGTTTATAAGTGTGCATTGCGTTACCGAAATGAATAAATAATTTTAATTTTTTTAATGATAAATATATAATTGTAGAATAAGTTAGGAGTTTCTGTAATATTTAATTATAAAATAACTAGCGAACCTGAATAGTAAAATCCTGTTTTTCAGCTTTCTAATAGAAATATTAAACCTATACGAAATAGCTATTTTTTATTACCCTCTTTAAATACTGCAATAGTACTGGACCCCATAAGCTATAAAAATCAGCCTTCAAATCGTTACAAAATACAGTACATCAAAAATGGTAATGATCTTCATAAAAGTACTTACAATATTTTATTACATAATACATAATAGTACTCCTAAGGCTATCATGTAAATTGATCGTGATGTGCGCATACGATGCTCTTGTTTCTACAATATTTTGACAGCGCACGTCAAGCATATTAGCTAATATTATATATTTTACATTTTATATATTAACTATGTCTTACCGTCATAAAATATATATTTAAATTAATAATAATTAAAAATAATTATTAATAATTAATTAAATTTATATTTTTAGCGAAAACGTTTTGGTGTCTAGAGAGTGATTTTATGTTTCTTTGTTTATTTTTTATTTATTTATTCACAGCCCATGGATAGCCAAATTCTAACTAAAAATAAAATAAAATATCATATAATTAAGTTATTTTACAAAATTGACAGAAAACCTCTTCTTATCCGCTTAACTTTTCCAAGTATAATTTTAAATCACAGTATATTAGCCCCTATTTGATAGAAGGTTCTCGAATGTATTTGATAATAGCACTATATTTCTAAAACTTTCCCTGCTACATGCACATTCGTTAGAAGTAGGAATATGTACAAACGTCAATTGTAAATTTCGTAACCCTACATCCATTTATTATATTTAACAAAAAACAATTATACCAAAGATAAAGCCAAAGAAAGGAATACATTATATAGATAAAAAACATTCGAACATTTACAAACATTTAAAATTTCAATACTTAATACAAATTTATTATATTTTAATTATGTCCAAAAACTTAACGCTAAAGATAGAACATTAATTATTTATACAAAAGAGTGCAACTGTTCAAATTTGATATTAATTGTTTTATCAAGACATGAAAATGATACACAATATATTTTCGGATAAAAGGGAAAATTTTTCTTATGATATACATAAGAACACTAGTCAAGGAAACATAATTATGAAGACATGTGTCAGTATTGCTCACTTGTATATTATTAGAAAGAAAAAATATCAGAATCAAAGTTTGCCCTAAGTCACGACTATGAGTTTAACTTTAAAATAAACATATAGTTACACACATAACGCCTTTATAAAAAGGTAAAAAAGAATCAATTCAAAATGTACGTCTATATGTTTCGAATTTTTTTTCTGCCTTTTAATAAGTTACTGGCAATGAACAATAAACCAATTTTGCTATTAGTAGAGTTAAGGCTCGTTAAATATAATATAAATCACCTCATATGTTATCCAGTGTTGATATAATCTATAAAGGTTTCAGTCTCAGTTATAATCATATAAAAAGGTAGGCAAGCCAATGACCAAAGGTATATGTCGACAATTTACGAATATGCTGTATTCTTTAGAAAGCTTACATTCATCGTACAAGAAATTAACACACATTAACCTAGGCAATCACTGCTGCACTGAATACTAGTATATCATTTATATATTAAAAGATGCA
Organism: Pieris brassicae; assembly: GCF_905147105.1. Lineage (NCBI taxonomy): Eukaryota > Metazoa > Arthropoda > Insecta > Lepidoptera > Pieridae > Pieris > Pieris brassicae. The sequence continues at coordinate 16,116,339 of NC_059674.1, forward strand.
ATTGGATACTTAATTCGTTTTTTAATTACAGTATGAGTAATCGTAACTTTATATGACATTACTTCGTATATGGAGTTCCAACGTAACTGTACTGTAGTGTGTAGAGTAGTTGGACTAGTATTTTCCGCAAACGACTCTCATCCTCTGAAACCTGGCAGCGCACCAATGGACTTTCTGTCTATGTGGACATTCATTACTCGCCTCTATAGTGAAGGAAAACATCGTAAGGAAACTGGGATAACTTAGATCCAAAAAGTCGACGTGTGTCGGGTACAAAAGACTGATCACCCACTTGACAGATTATAGACATTTTTAGATTTAGACAGTTTTAGTAATTTGTTACCCAGACCTGTACTTGTACTGAAGAGAATTATCTTTACAATAATTTCTGGAGATCTTTGTGCTATAAATCCATTAATAAAAACGCCATTATATATTTTTTGCCTATATTAGGCAAAAAATTAAATGCCTAATAAATTACAATTCAAACTATTTTTTATTAATATTAATATAGGTGTTACCGACGATATCGTGATGCATGTTTTAATCATCATGTTTAGTAATTGGCATTGAGTATTTCGTACCGCGTCTATAGAGACCCGTATATTAACAAATTTTAACAGTTTTGTCAAATATGTCGAACACCGTAAAACGTTGCGTTAACTGAAACAATATTCAGAAATAATGTTGAAAGAAAATGTATAAAATACGCCTACCAAACCAATACCAATACCAAAATTTGCAATAAATGTTATACTATAATATTATAAAACTCATTATAAGTTAAGTTGTTAACAGAAATATGCAGTACTTAATCTTAAATGGTTACAAATGCTGTTTTGGTAACACATTCTTAATACCTCCGTCGAGAAAATAGTCGGAGATATTAGCCAAAGAAAATGTATATTTTAAGAAATCTTGCTATAACCCATTATCAGGTTACTTTCGAGAAAATTGCGTGTCTCAGTAAAATTCTGATTAACCAGGCCGCAAAGTACTGTAAATATAAATGTAATTTATTTTGTTTATTTCGCCACCCAGGTAGGAATGTAAAAAAAATCAGGAAGTATTTTACGACAAATACTATGGTACTATATACGTAGAGGAATTTTATCAAATTTTATAATTTATTTAATTATACAAAAAGTTTTTTTTATTTCCCGTTTGTTGTCAGATGTGAGAGACTGTGACAAGTTATTGAGAAATTTGACATATCTATTGTATTGTGCGTCTTCTTAGTCCTTCCTTCCCATTTTACCGCTCTTTATAGGTTACTCCAGCTTATCGTGAAGTTTCCGAGTAATTGCCAAAGTAATGCAACAATCGCATAACACAAATGCTTTAAAGCGTCTTAGTGGTATGAATTGGCGGTAAATATACGCCAAATGCGTCGCCAGCGCATTTCAAAAGTGTTAACAATTATTGGCGAATTAAAAAAAAAAGTTAAAGCTTTAATTAACTACAGAACCCGATTATAACAGTATGTTGTACTCATACACATTAGAAATATTGATTTTAAATATCTTTAATTGATTGAACTCGATGGTAAATTCAAGGTCAACAAGTCAAGGTTTTTGATGACCCTATAAATATAAATAGACACTCAACTTGAGATCACTTTGAATGAATTGCCAGAGGGGCAAGTTTTGTTATTTTAAAATGAAAATGACCTTACAGCTTCTTGGTTCTTGGTGTCAATCTCGTTTAGATTTTTAATCAATATAATTGTATGCGTGAAACGTTCCATGATATTTTCGCCTTTTAAGAATATGTTATAATGGTATGTAATAACTGTTCGGACGTTACTGAAATATATTTTAAAGTTCTATACGAAATGTATGCTTAATTTTTTGCATACATTGCATACATGACTACATTGATTAAGTATTTACTTAATTGTTATTTTATTAATCAGCCCCTTTGCATATTCATTGCATTGCATATTGCCCCTTCTAATAAAGAAGTTAAGTTAAGTTTCATATTTGAATTATATGACACAATTCACAAGATTTTAGAGCTTTTCCTCAATAAAAGGATACAGTATTTGTACCTTTGGATTCGGGAATCCAATCCTTCAAGAAAAGAACGTACCAATTCTTAAAATGCTGGCAATGCACTCGCGAGCCCTCTGGCATTGAAAGCGTCCATGGGCAGTGGCATCACTTATCATCACATTAGCCTCCTGCCCGTTTGCTTTCTGTTCTATATAAAAAATGAGTTCATGAGTTACGTTGCTTACAGTTTTTGGATATATAGATATTATAAAACATATCGTGAAAAATATTAAAGACTGTACATACATCTAGTGGCTTTGAGAGCTTGATATTTGCATTTCTTTCATCAGTATTTTTTCTTATCAGGTAAGGAGGTGATCAGCCTTCTGTGCCTGACATTAATTTTTTAGTCTAAGACCTGCTGGTTTGCTCAAGATTTCTTCACCGTACGAGCAAGTGTAGGCCTTTTTATTTACTAACGCTATTTATTAACCTTCTTGTATTTTTCCACGAGAAATTATAGTTTAAATGATGCCATATACGGGTGTCTACAATAAATGCAGGTAGCTTTGACCATCAAATACGACAATTATCACATATCTATGAGTTAACAAAATAAAATTGTTTTTAAGGTATATTATTATATATTTAGGTATACAGGTCGTCCCAAGCCTTTGGGACATCAATGCAAAGTACCTTAACATATGATTTTATTTTGAAACGTAAGTATTATCCCGTTTAATGATTTTCCAAGAAGTATATAGAAATTGACTTCGACTGTTTCATGTATGTTTTTAATTGGATTAAAAAGATTCTTCCACTTTATTACTTTCTATAAAATACTATGTTACTTAAGAAGTAATATTATTTTTTGTACATTCCCTTTGAATGGCATCAAAAAAATAAGCAGTGTTTTTTTTATATTTGATTCGGTTCGATTCCCAGACGAGACAAGTTATTTTTGGAAAATACCTACCTTTTGGAATATAAAATAGTTTTTTCTGATGCTTTCCTCACTCGACGTGTAAGAGGGACTGCCAGTAGTAAGGGTTCTCTCTTACAGGGACCAACCTTTTTAAATTTAGTTTAAAATTTAATTTATTTGTCGTATTTTTTTTGTACAGCTTAGGTGTTAAAATTAATTGATTTTTATTACACACATTAATGTAACCGGTTAAATTAAATAACTAGTATAGAAATACATAACTACGACTTATAATTCAATACAAATAGAATGAAAAAATATCTATTTCATCAATGTTGCTTAGATAATAAAATAATACAAAAACACAAATGCTGTCACTAGCAACACTGTTCGTGAGTGACAAAATAAAATCGCAGGCAAGTAAATCTGACGGTATAATTATCGATAATGGACCAGTGTAATATACTACAATACATTAAAACTTACATATTTTGCAAGTAGTAAAACAAACAATAAATGTACCAATTTTAGGTACGACCTAGGTCAAGCCATAACAGTCTAACAGGATTACACATCAGAATCTCAAACACGAAGACTATACAGATAATATCGTCGTAAATCAAAGAGACATAATTACGCCCGATTAACGGAGTATTTAAATAGTAGTATAATTGATTTCTGTGGTTTCAATGAATGCTTTCAATACATATCTAAATATGGAAAAGTATTTATTTCGTAATCATCATCATCAATGGTTATACAGCGCCTTGTGGGCCTTAGCCTCCTCAAGTACACTTCCCCATCACAATATATCCAGTGCTTATCGCTTCCAATTGCGAACCCCTATTGTCTCGAGGTCCTTCACAACTCCGTCCCACCAATGCAGCCACGTTCTACCGGTTTTTTTCTTGCCACCGGGTTGCGAGTTCAGTAAGGACCTTGGGGTTCTCTCTCTCTTCATGTGCACGTCACTGTCCCACTTGAGCCTGTTGCACTTTATGAATTGGACGATGTTGGCCTAGTCTAGGGTTCCTCATGGTAGCGAATACGTCAAACACCGTCATCGCAAACAGGACCCAGCCATAATAAGGAGAGAAGTCTCGTCATTCTTGCTAAGGAGCCAGGTTTCAGAACCATAAGTGAGCACTGGTCGCAGAAGAGTTTTGTACAAAACTAGCTTGGTATTCTTCCTAAGAAGTCGTGATCGGAAATATCTATAAAGGCCAAAGTAGCAGTTATTTGCCATCATGATGCGTCTACTGATATCTCGGTTATTATCTCTAGTCACCATGGAGCCCAAGTAAACAAACTCCTCACATTGTTCAAAGCTTACGTCATCCACGACAAAGGAATTTCTTGTTCCTAATGGTGTTGTCGTCATATACTTTGTTTTATCCACATTTACCGACCATAGACCTAGCTTTTAGGAGGCTTTTAAAACATTCCGCTAATTGGTTTTTGTTTCGCGTGATTAGATCCAAGTCGTCTGTCTACTGGGGTACGACTTGGGTGGACTTAAAATATAGTAAGTAGTTGTAGAACTTGTAGAACTTGTAGTAGTTCGGCATCACTAATCCAGTTCTCTAACGCTAAGTAATACTTTTTAGAATAAGTTATGTTTTAAGTTAACTGTAGGCTATGTAACTGTAACTCTATTTTAATGAATTCCATATAGTAACGTTGTCCAATAAAAGTGATGGCGTAATTTTCCTTTACTAAATGTGATTTTTCATTCAGGTTATGTAGCGTTTTTGTGAAGCTAAAATTCCCTTTATATATATATATTAAATCATATAAATATCTTCCTAATCACTTAAAAGAAGTGTACCACGGTGACTACTGCGTCATCTTTGTCAAATTTTAGGTCCTCATGATCTTCTTTTAACCGAGAAAATTGACACAATATGACTTCAACTAAATATTGACTCTTCAACTAAATATAAGAACAATATAATACTATTGTAGAGGAAAGATGGTGTACTGTTCGTCTAATCTAAAGGGATAATCCTTGATGAGTCTTACCACTGACTGATCTAGAAGTTGTATATATATATACAAGGATAACCTTAGCGGCTGGAATAACTTCATTAGCTCGTTTCAGGGTATAGCGTCATCGCAGTATGCAGACTGTACATGTCGCTACATCATTAGAGTTTTTATAATATTACCTTTTATTTCGTACCATGGTATGAATACATATATGGCAAGTTAAAGATTTGCTGTCAATTATGAATGAAATATGGGACTGTAACGTATAGTCCAGACATATTTGATGATTAAAAACTTGCTGAAGAGTTTTGATTTTTAAATAACCTGGAACAGAACCGTTCATAGTTAGACTTTTTAGTAAAATGATATAAATACTATAGATGAATATTATAAATGAAATCATATTTTAAATGACTCGGCATCAAAATTTGGGGTCTTAAATTTACACCGAAACTAAGAGAAACACTTAGTGTCTAATAAGATCGGTTTTGAACGTCACATAACATTTACGTTACGCAAACCAGGATTAAGTGTCATAATAAATCTGTACCATGAAACTGAGTTTCCTTCATACGAAAAGCTAATGAATCATTCATATTTTGCAACTACATGAAGTTGTCAATTGATTCTGACAATCTAGATATGGATAAAAAGTAAAACTGGCCGAGCATCTGCCCGCTTATGGAGGGACTTACTACATAAAATTAAATTTTTTATAAGGCATTTATTACAAAACACAGACGTGTTTCTTAAAATGTTTTAAATTAGCAGTTATCAGTCTTTTATGCCTTCCAAATAAAAATAAGCTTCATTGCTGCAACTAAAGCTGTATATTATTAAACTTCAGATTAGAAAATAAGACGTAATACCTATTCACTCAACTTACTGTTTATTATTTCATAACTTTAGTCAGTTATTTTGGCGATTAAAAATATTACACAAAATAATCCCAGTGTTTGTATCATTTGACTCTAGACCTGAGTACCTATAGGTACTAATAAATCCGGCCTCGGTCAGTAATTAGATAGCTTAACGTCAGTCAATATAAATACAATATACCTTGCAACATTAAAGAATAATATCAAATATTTTGTATTTACTTACAGAAATACATACATTATCCATACATAAAAAAATGTACACAATATCTGTTTGAAATACATAATTTCGATTTAATAATTTTTGATGAGGGTGATCCCAAATATTTTTTCTCGGCCGATCGTCACATTTATTAGTTGGGTCATCTTTGAGATTTACTCGGGTTACGTTTAGACACATTTTTATTTTGATATATACTTTTTGTTAATTATAATTGATAATAGTTACGTCCACTATTTAGAATTTTATAGTGAGTGTTTAGTGCGTTTTTGAGAACTATCGCGAGGCAAGGTATTAGCATTAGTCTAACCTCTCTTAGTTCCCAAACTAATAGAATTTCTCCAAATCCTTACGGCTGATAATATTGTGTGCCTTTCTTCCTGGTAAAAAGATATTGTAACGAGGTTACATACCTGAGTACACTCAGGACTTATTATTCTAGTATAAGATTGTGTATCGACGGCCACCGAACCGTTCTTTGTGGTACAATATCACTACTGTGAACTGACTCTGTGAACAAACAAATATGTCGATAGTGTCGGAGACAGCATTTAGTAAGCGCCACGTCTTTCTTTGGATCTGTCCAACAGACTGGAATCAGCCTTTGGTATCGCAAACAACCTTGGCCTTCGCCGTCACCGTCGCATATATCCCATAAGAGAAACCATGTACTTGAAACACTTGGTCCCACAAGACTTTCAGTACATACTCGTAGTAGGCCAACTGTAAGACCCGTCTTGTTATTATCAATTGATTGTACCCCACCATCCCTATGACAAATAATGTTGGGTACATTAAAGGGATAGACCATACAGTCTGTAATAAAGAAATCGTGTAAATTTATTATCTACGCGCTGTCCTAGTGTCCAAACAGACGAGTTACACTCATACTTTTAACCAATGCATTATACCAGCTTGAGATGGACCTAATGTTAGTTTTAGTATTTACTTACAGAAATACATACATTATCCATACATAAAAAAATTTACACAATATCTGTTTGAAATACATAATTTCGATTTAATAATTTTTGATGAGGGTGATCCCAAATATTTTTTCTCGGCCGATCGTCACATTTATTAGTTGGGTCATCTTTGAGATTTACTCGGGTTACGTTTAGACACATTTTTATTTTGATATATACTTTTTGTTAATTATAATTGATAATAGTTACGTCCACTATTTAGAATTTTATAGTGAGTGTTTAGTGCGTTTTTGAGAACTATCGCAAGGCAAGGTATTAGCATTAGTCTAACCTCTCTTAGTTCCCAAACTAATAGAATTTCTCCAAATCCTTACGGCTGATAATATTGTGTGCCTTTCTTCCTGGTAAAAAGATATTGTAACGAGGTATGTACTCAGGACTTATTATTCTAGTATAAGATTGTGTATCGACGGCCACCGAACCGTTCTTTGTGGTACAATATCACTACTGTGAACTGACTCTGTGAACATACAAATATGTCGATAGTGTCGGAGACAGCATTTAGTAAGCGCCACGTCTTTCTTTGGATCTGTCCAACAGACTGGAATCAGCCTTTGGTATCGCAAACAACCTTGGCCTTCGCCGTCACCGTCGCATATATCCCATAAGAGAAACCATGTACTTGAAACACTTGGTCCCACAAGACTTTCAGTACATACTCGTAGTAGGCCAACTGTAAGACCCGTCTTGTTATTATCAAATGATTGTACCCCACCATCCCTATGACAAATAATGTTGGGTACATTAAAGGGATAGACCATACAGTCTGTAATAAAGAAATCGTGTAAATTTATTATCTACGCGCTGTCCTAGTGTCCAAACAGACGAGTTACATTCATACTTTTAACCAATGCATTATACCAGCTTGAGATGGACCTAATGTTAGTCATTGTTAGCAAAATTTATTTGAAAACTAATAATTACTATAATAATAAATGTTTGATGCGGTAAAATGTATAGATTACCTAATGCGTGAAGGATCTTGCGGTATTCCGACGCAAACCTAACTTGGCTATCGCAAAAACTCTGAATAAAACCGTATAAGGCTAAGATGAGTCTAATGACTATTTATGAGAGCATAAAGGTTATAAGATCTTCGTTTGAACTAAATAGATTATTGTGTTCGACCCTATACTAAAGTTATTTAGTAGGTGGTAGGTAGGTAGCCGAGGTTAATCCTGTCATTTTTGTTCATTCCTTCTTCGACCGCCAAAAAAGCCGCAAAATTATCTAAAGCTAAACCTAACCCACCTGTTGGGTTAGTTTAGGTTAGGTTAGGTTAGGTTAAGTTAGCGTTAGATAAATTTTGCCACATTCATATTTCTGTCATGATTAAAGTTTTATTTTTATTATTTAATACATCAGTCTTTTCTCCTAGCACATATGTCCTGCCGACCAGAAGAAGCAATTTTTTTAACATGAATAAATAAAATCACTGGTCATAATTACGGTCATGGTGTTAGAAATCTTATTTCATATCTATATATTTTTATTAAATTATGTAATGCCTTTATCACAGCCTATTTTGTATTACGAATTTATTTTATTCCTTATATACTCACCACAAATAACATCTAGTAATTACGAAATGAATTAAAATTTATTTGAAGGCGCAATGACATGACACAGATATTTTATAATTATTGGAAATAGCAACGATGAACTATTCTTGACTTGTTTTTTACATAATTGTAGTATTTATTTCATTCATAATTATTTATTTATTTACAGCTTATGTACGGCCAAATTTTAACTAAAATTATTATAAAACTGTTATCAAACAAGTGATTATTATAAAACAACTCGAAAACCTTTTAATATCCAATAATATTTTTGAAGATTAAATATACAGTATTTACAATTTTCGTAACTGTAATAAAAATATTTAAAAATTAATCAAAATAAAATTAAAATAAATTTTAAAAGTTTGGTCCCTATGGCAGTGTAACCGTGTGTTAACGCTGTCAGCATTTCCTAGCTGTATTGAGATACTTATTCGTTAAGCGAGAAAAGCAGTAGCTCTGGGGTGATCGGTACTATCTACCAGATGTCAGCTTAAATCTTTAATAAGCGCCATTGCATTTGAACACCACGGCGCAAGAGTCTCTACTCCAAAGGTAACAAAACGAAGTTGGAGGAAAGACTTTTATATTTGAGCCGTATATTATTTTCCGCCACTCATCGGCCGCCCTTAGCTTATTTGCTTGTCCGAGGGAGGTGTGACGGGGTTAACGTGTCCACAGAAGTAGCATCCCATACCAAAGCGCATTCCTTCTTTCAAGGAATCAACGACTTCCCATCCGATCTCTAGCGATGCCAGTTGGCTCCAAAGTGGCTGGAACATTGACGGAGGAAAGAGAGCGGCGTATGAGGTTTAGGTGTGACGAGATAAACGACCTTATCTTTTGGTAATGGTGGCCAATTAATGTACTTTTTTTAAGCCATTTTTAAATCATAGTATATCTTCCATACCTCACCAATAACCCACTCTCCGGCGAGTCGAGAAAGCTATTAAGCTGCGAGAATGGGAGCTTGTTGACGCTGGACTGTGCGAGTCGAATGCATAGAAAAAATCTTATGTTTCCGGCAGCGGTGATAATTGTCCAATCGCATAATCTTTTCCAGCAAATATCGAAGGAAGGCAAGAACTTTCAAGTAACTTCTTTCTTTTGAAATAATTATGTGCATTATTGATACATAAATAACTGAGAATTGTCTAATTTTACACGTACCAGAAGTATAAGACGCTAACGGGAAATGTGTATGTATCAAATATATATTGTATTTTAATTATTGAATATGATGTATATCTATTATTTATATTACGACTTCAGTACGGTGGCGGTTGTTGGAGGGATCTTCAAATAAAGGACACTTTGTTTTGTATAGCATTGGCATGTTTCTACATTAAGCAGTTTTTCATTTTCTAAACTATATGAAACTACTTACTGAAGTATTTCCCAACCAATTCGACTTAGTATCCTACAAGTTTGTTGGTTTGTGGACTCAGTTTCCGCACTTAGACTCTCAATAGGTCCGTTGTGGGTAATTTCCTTAAGAGCGTACAAATTCTTACAAGGCCAGCAAATCACTAGCGAGCCTATGGGCGCTATCACTTAACATCAAATGAGCCAGTAAAACAATTTTTAAGTTGCGGTACTGTTACTAGTCTTCACTTTTTCCATTCGATATGTTTACTGTGACTTATCAAAGGAACATGCAATCAGTGGGCAGTCCATAAAAAATGGCGATGCTATTTGCTTTCTATTATTTAAGTAATTTTGTAATAATGTATGTAGGTTTTAATTATCATTAGAATCATATAGATAAATGAATCCTTTGGTTACACATTTACACAATATTTTATCTGGAAATCATTTTAGTGTTTCGATTTCTTATTCGAAAAGAATATGTTTATATTGATTAAAAAACGTTTTTAAATGTAATTAGTAAAACTTCTGTCGGTCAACGTCAGTTGGTTGATAAATAAAAGTAAAAAATTTGCTATAAAACATTTATTTAGTTCATATTTACAATTAAAAGCTATATTTTATTTGTAATCCATCGTCATGCTTAAACCTAGTACTGTCCATTTACATTGCCAAGTAATCTATACTTATTTATAAGCAAGTATAAGAGAGAGGGAAGATGTTATGGTTGAGATCATTAATGAAGAGGGAAAGGAATGGGATATAGATGAAGTTTGTAGGACTATTTGATTTCACCACAGATAACACAATTTTGTATAGAAGCTAATATATGAAATTATTGAGTTGATAAGATGGTTTTGGCGAAATCAAAGCAAATCACATAAATGGTTCACAGCTTATTAGGAGTACAAACGGGCTCAACAATGATGACCTTAGCTTAATTAGTACAACTTAAAAAAAAAACAAAAAAAAAAACAAAATTTTCCTTGTACATAGAAACCAATGCCTAATAGGCAACAAATATAGCTTCATACGCTTTCAAAACAATAGCTATATTTTTTTTAAAAGTGGAATTTTTAGATACATTTACCTACAATATATATGTTTATTTAGGCTTTAGTCGAAATAGTGGTGTAATAATATTATCTGGTTTCAAATATTGTTAAACTACGTCATCAAAGAAATATCTGGTAACTTCAAAAACATTAGGTAATTCGGTGGTCAAAAGCAAAATTACCGAAGGATGCGTTTAGTAACGGTATCCAGATTGAGCGTTGAAGTTACCGTTTCCGGATCCACGTCCAGCGTTAGGTGTCAAGTATTGCCTAGAAGGAGTTCCAAAACTGGAACCTTGTCCGCCAAATCCTGAACCACGACCGCCGAAGCTTGAACCTTGCCCGTTAAACCCGGATCCCTGACTGCCGAAGCTGGAACCACGTCCACCGGAGCCCTGACCTCCGAACCCGGATCCTTGACCACCAAAGCCGGATCCTTGGCCACCGAAACCGGATGCCTGGTTACCATAACCGGATCCTTGAGCACCATATCCTCCACGACCAGCATCAGCTCCTTCACCGCGGTACTGACCTAAAGAAAATATAAATTTAATAAAACAAGTACCGTTTCAATTTGCCGAAGACAGGTAAGAGCGATTGATGTTGTGCAGCACCACTAACACGACCTCCAGAATGGAAGAGTGCAACTGAAGAAGAAGCATCCTTCAGGTTTATATACTTGCATTGTCTCAAGAACAGGCTGGTTTGGCTTGAGTTACATACACTGGGGAATTATGGTTCCCAAGTAACATTTAAGAGAGAAATATTTTTTGTGTTCATACTAAGAATTATGTATGAGGTACTCTTAGTGATATGAATAACACGAATATTCTATTTAAACGATAAACAAAGATATACAAGTAGCTCAAACGTGAACGATTTTAAACAGTTACAATAATTATGTTTCGCAACGAAATAACAGCACGTGTTTTGTGCATAGCAAATTGCAGATGACATGGAGCTTTGAGAATAGCGTTTTGGTTTTACATAAAATAAAATTCTTGTTGGTTAAATTCTTTAAAAGTCTGCTATAAAATGTATAATTAAATAAAAAAAGCTTTAGTAACTTCCATATTGAAACATCTAGCACAATAAACGAATAAATAAAAACATCTTAGCTATGTGCAGTAGTGTTCGACTAGTGGTTAAACTTAAGACTCTATTTTAAAATGATGACGTGTCTGGCTTCTGCGCTAACTTGTCTTCTTTAAATGAATCAAAAAAAAACAGCTTGGAAATGTGTTTGCTCTTTTGTACCGAGACTTTATATTAAAAGCTCAAGGTATATTTTGTCTTTTTGATTATAAACACTTACACAAATATAACCTGGGTGTTGTGGCCACAACGGAACAGTAACATCCGAAAGCTCAAGGCTGTGTCCCGTTACAATTACAAAGCTGTACTGTTTTAAGATGCAATTTAAGCTAATCATCACATAATATGTAGTCCAGGACCAATCAATCTGGTTTACTACGCTGGATACCCTGTGGGGGCACTTAGGTCAAGTCAATGTATAATTAATTATTTTGTAAATGTATAGAAATATATTAATATGTATTATGTACAGATAATATAATAAAATTTTAAGAGCCTTCAGGAAAAAGGTGGAGCTAGGGTTAATTGCAGCACGCTTGCGGTGCATACTTGAATCTACCTTGCTTATATTTTTCTTCAATTTCTTAGTCAGATATTTTGCAATAAATAGTGATTAAATGTGTCAAAGAATGATATTTCACACTCGTTACACTTATTGTTATTTAAACACAATTTTGAAAAGATTCGTGTATGTTAAGTGATGCGAATTAACCTAAGCAACCTCTCTCAGAGGTAATGTGTGAGATTTAGTACAGAGATCAGCGTGTGAATCACACACAATGTCCGTCATTAATTGCTCATTTTGTCATACATTACTTTACTATAAAAGTATTAAACTCTCTTTTATAGACCTTGACAAGATTTTTCAGATAGATACTAAATGTAACATGGTTATTTGAAATGTAAAAAGACCTTGTTTTAAATATCCATTCACACTATTATCAATGCTACAAAAATCGCTTATGTATAAAGTACGTTTTGTTAAGTATTTTTTTTAATCTCGGTTGAATTAAAATTCCATTATAGAAACTCGGAACGGACTATGTGCCTGTAATATCGTTCATAATATCTTATTATTATAAATTAAAACAGTTTAAAGATAAACATAGTGGTCCTTTTGAGTCCGTTTCAAAACATGTAAAAAGGTTTTAAGATTTACGCGTAAAGTTCGTATAGTATCTTTGCTTGAAAAAAAAAATGTTTTGACTCTATATTTCAAATCGTGGGAATCGCATTAAGGGAACAAATTTAGTAATTCGAGCAATCTTAAAATTCATTTGTGGCGTATGATGCCATAATGCAACTTGCAACTAAGAATATTGTAGTTTCATCACGATGAATTATACGTATTATAAAGATCGGAATGTCGGAATATGTGCTTAAACCTAATATTTGGTTTTTAATTTCTATAGACAGGTATATCAGGTAACAAGTAAGCGAACAGCTTTTTACCCCAAAAATATCCTTTTTTGCTCACTCTAGATTTATTTATACGTATAATCATGAAGCTCCGAACACGAAAAAACATACATAAGGTTTTTTATTAATTAAAAGAGGACCATAATCTCGGAAAACTTTTCAAATAGTTATGCTTTTAGTAGAAATAAGAGTAATAAAATAATAAACAAAGAAAAATTTATCAAGCGAAACTAAGATTCAAAGCTTCTTATTTTTCTAGAAGTTTTCTAGTAATATTGGTTATTACTAGAAAATGATAGCAGCATGACTCATTTAATTGCAGCCACAAACGGATGACAAGTAGCGACCTTTTCTAGTCACGATCAGAGGTGCAAACTTATTCTGATCTCATTCCTACCCTTTAAGTTAACCATTGTGAAATATGATTTTGTACGGTTGAGAATTTAAACTAAAATATTAAAGAATTATAAATATTAATTGGCAATACAAAACTAAGATTATCATATATAATTGCAAAAGGAAATATTGAAATGATATTTTCAGTTAAAAGCCATAACATGGAAATTATATTCTAAAATTATAGTCTAATACGCGCAGTGCCTTCATTGAGATTTTTCAAACTTGTAAAAATGTAGCATAATCTTAATAAGTGATATTATACATCATTCTTTAAAAATACGATGATAATATATATGCAAAGATACAATATAAAGATGTTATTTATGCCATATACATATGCGCTATATTTGGGCACGAATAATGAAATCTACATAGAATAACAAACATGGGAGCGATCGCCTCAAACTGCACCAATTTTGTGAGTACGTCCGGTTACCGCAAAATGTTTAAGCCTAATTGGTTCGTTGAAGCATCTGTAATCGACATTATTGCCCGTATTCTCATTAAATGTCAACGCTAGGGCTGCGTCGAAGGAAAATCAGATTTGGCTATCGGCAGCGATACGCATTGATTTCTACACATTGCATGACCTGTCAACTTCGCGAAATTCGAAAAAAGTTATTGACTGTCTCTGAACTTTATGTAGCAAAACATTTGCGTTTACATTATATGTTTGAAGTACAAACATATGTTATAAACATCCGCGTTTAATTATTATAAAAAATTACCTATTTCTTCCTGTAAAATGCAAATGCAGAAAATTCGAATCAGTCAGCCCTATTTCACAGGCTTACGCGGTCTATTGGCACGCTTAGTGCACAATTAGGCGAGTGACCTATCACCTGAGGTCTACTTAAATAGAAGTATAGACTGCGTTTGGTAATTAGAACGCATACAGCGCATCTCGACGTATTTGTATGAACTCGAAATATGGCCATCTTGTGCAAGAATGTATTACAGAGAAAATCAGCTACGTAAGTCCGATTAACGACTAATTTATGAGAGCAGAAAGAACTAGATTCTTGATATATCGTAAACCAATTTCAATGTATTTACCACAATACGTTAAAAGTTCTCTTAACACAACGATTTGTCATTCACCTGTCTCTTGTTATCACCGCTTAAAGACAATTGTCAGTAAGACGAAACAGTTCTTTATTTCAGAGTGCAACTAGACCAATATATTTTTTATCTATCAATAAAGTAATATATACCAGACACTATTGTTATATATGACAATGTTACAATAAATTCTGATCTCTATAGATGCAATCGTCAGCTAACATGAAAATTTTGACTTAATAAAAAAGCGATTATTTACCTATAGTAATAACGACCTAACTCGGCTGTCTGTCTCTATATTACGCATTGATTCACTTTACGTAGGGTAATCTAAAGTTCGTGAGAGTCGTGGAAAAACAATAGACTTTTATCTGGACGTGTACTATATAGAAAGGGAAGGGATGTAAAGAAACCTAGCACTAATAATGAGAAATTGATTTTAAAATTATTTTAGCAATTTATATGTTTCAATTTTGTATTTTACTGGATTTGAATTATTGTGACGATTTTTTAAACCGAAAATAGCCTTAGTTAATAGTCACGCTATCCGTCATTTGATGTGATGAAGGTCAAAGTGTGGTTCGTACAATTTAAATTACCAAAACGTAAGCACTTATGTTTTTGTATTAAGTAGACCAGAAGTTACATCACTATCATTATTCGTAATTAACAAAGCTTTTTATCATAACATAAGTGTCTTTAATACAGTTCTATAATAATGGAAATATCGACCAATAAAATTTACACATTATTATAATTGTCACCGTAATTTTTAATTATTGGAAAATGCTCTCTAAAAACTTTCAATCTACTGGAATTTAATTTCTCCCATATTAACAAAGATACGTCTGTTAGCAAAGATTTATAGCGACATAAGAGATAGTGTTGATTATACAAATGCAAATGAAGATATGCAAATGTTACGTAACGTAGAAGCTTATTTGGATACTATTGCCAGCATCTACTTCTTACTATCTTTGTTAATTGATTTTTTTTGTACGTTGTACGTAACGTAACGACCTTAAAATGACTAGCATTTTGAGTGAATTAAAGAAGGTTGGAATGTTAAAGTCCGGTGGAAGTCCAGATATCGCTGGAAAGACGCCGTGGAAAGGCAAGCAGCGCGATCGGTATAGATGACGTTCTCTGGTGTCTGAGGTTAAGATTCTTTGGGTCTTTGTCAGTCAGTTTATATCGTATCGTATCAGTTACTATAGAAAACTGCGTCGATATAATTTTAATTAGAAGCCAGTAGAAAGTTAGTGGAGTTGTTATTAACCGATCTCATTTCCAAAGGTAGACTGTAGGATTACCAATATTCTTACTAACGCAGTTTTGTGACTTCGCACCTGTGCTCTTTAATATATCCGTGGCTACATGAGCCCTTCCTGGCTTATGCCAGGGAATTCACAGGAACACGTTAACTATTATAACTTACCATCATCAACAATGCCGGCTGCTTCATCTCTCGCGTTCTGTTCCAAGCTCTTCAGAATCTCTTCTGGGATTGGGGGAGGGGTAGGGAGATGAGCACCACGGGGTTGGTAGCCGTTCTCATCAGCAGTATATGTGATGCTGTAGTCCTGACCGTCATCACCCTTGTAGGAGAAGCTTCCCTGAGACTGGACACCATTGGTGGCTACACCGGAAGCATCGGCTCTGATTCCGTTTGAGGTTTCGTATTCGTAAGAAAAGCCTTCGGCGGTGACTTCACTGTTAGGAAATTTAAATATAAAAATGTGTAGTTTCTTTACGTAACTTGACTATATACGTATAGATTTCCCTGTCAGGACAGGATGATTTAATATGCAATATCTCAATACCCAGAAATCTAATAATGTAGAAACGTAATTGTAGGTACTTAAGCATATGAAAACTTGCCCTAAATACGTTACCTGTTAAGTTTCAGAATTTGAGCACTAGCGTCAGCAGATTGCCTGCCACCTCCTACACCACCTGCGTTGTAACCACCAGCGCCTCCAAAACTGCCTGCGCCTCCCGCTCCGAAACCGTTCCCGGCACCGTAACCTGCATTTCCAGCTCCGAAGCCACCATTTCCAGAGCCGAATCCACCGCCGGAGCCGAATCCACTACCGCCAGAACCAAAACTGGATCCTCGGAAACCGGAACCTGTGGCGCCATAGCCTGCACCATCTCCTCCTCTCGGAGGAAGGTAGGCGTTGTCTAAGCGGGCTGCTGAGCAGACACCAAGAACGGCGGCAACGATGAACTGTGAGAAAAAAAAGGTAATGCATGCCATTATAAGTTTTAAAATTGTATACATTAGCAAATGAACTGCTTTGATAACTTACACTCTTTTCTCATATTATTAAAATTATCAATCAACATTTTTTAAACTTAATTTGAACTATTAACCTATATTAGCTACGAATTAAGCATTGCACAACTAGATCCAGACAAACTAATACTCTAATATAAGTGACCTTTTGATATATTTCATAAATTGATGAGTTGGTTGGTCCGATAACCAAATGCATTAACAAATGTAGTTCGTGTCTGACAGTTGGCTTGGGGCAAAGTTTGTAGGGCACTTGCTCAAACACTCGATTTGCACTTGTGAAATCCGATGTAATTATACCATCTTTATCTTACGTATGATTCGATATCTTATAGACGAAACTTTGTATTAGAAATATTTAAAAGCAAATTAGGTAGATAAATTTTACGACATTGTTTTTTTGATCGACAATTTTTATATTACTCATGTTTCGAGATATGACTAAAAAGCATTTAAATTTAAGATAATGTTATAAGGGTGTTAATATAATACAAGAACATTTAAGTATTCAAACAATTATTTCGAGTATTCGGGACGCGAGAATATAAGAAAATTGAGAAGAAAAATTATTATAAAAAACCTATATTTTATATAACTTGGAAAATATGCTACTTGTCAACAAAAATCCAATATTGTACGCCAAAGAAAATCTATCTAAAGGTAGATACCATGAAAAATAGAAAAAATAGACTAGACTAAGATTTTATGGTTGAAAATGGTTACACACAAAGTTAACAGATATCCGTTACATATTTCTGACATTTGAAATTTCACAAAATCTTTTGATATTCTACTTTGATAAAAGTTTTAAAAGAGTATATCAGTTTATAAAACTGATATGCTTTGTAAAAATATAGTTTGTAAAAGTAATTTGCATACAAACCACAAGAGAATCGGAATTATATGCAAACCCCACACAAAAAACTTTTATAAGTATATTAAAGAAATAAAAATATAATGATAAAATAAATAAAATATTATGTAATACTTCTAAGGTTTTTAACCACCCTTTAAAATTAAAAAAAATATATATAAAATCTCCCTAACTACACAATATAAGTATTACTTACCAGTTTCATATTTATAAATTAATAAATATATTAACTAAGTGATGTTTGCTCCGGTTAGGCACAAACTGTGCTGATGGATGCAAGGAGCTAGGTTTTATACCACTAAGATTGCCATACCAGCTTAAATGGTATCACGGTCGATTCGATAGTAAGGTCTTCTAAGTGAACGCATCTTTAGCTGCGATAAGGACTGGAATTTTACTTTTTTGCAGCCGACAAAGTCTCGCATCCTTATTATAATCTGTTATATCAAGGTTTGTCAACAGACTTATTTAAGGAATCATACGTAAGAAAAATTAATAATTATAATGTTATTCTTGCAATTAATGGTAGCATTTGTTGAACTCTTTTGTATGACAGACTTTAATGGAAATTGCGTAGGTACATATTTGGTTCTAGTCTTTAAAGATGGACTCAATAGAATATTTATAGGCTTAAGGCAATTGGGTATTAATAAAAAGTGTTTCATAACTTTCGTAATTATGGCAATTATACCTACGCTGTATAATTTATTGTCGGCTGGTTAAGGATATATTATAATCAATTTGATACGATACATTCGATTAATATAAATTTATAAAAAGTTTTTATATTCTAATAACACGTGCAAGTATTTATCATTTATAGATTATATATTATCATATTTTTGTAGTCTTGTATACAATACATACATTTTTTTTAGTTAAATTTATCATTTTGTTAATTTAAAATTATTAATTGTGTTGTATTGTTTCCCGTACATATGAACCACGAAATAGTATCAGGCACTACGTGACAGCGTAAGGACTAGCGCCTGTATGATATTTTTTTGTAATTTTTATATAAATGAAGAAACTGTCAAAAGCTTAAAATATAATAAAAACTATTTTTGTTTTGTTTAGACCACGACAACGGAACAAAGTAATCTTTAATATAAGAAGATTCTGTGTAATTTAGTTTTAGATTTCTGTAATTCATTAAATGTTACTTTTATAGACTAGTAGGATATTATAAGTATGATCTGTCGATTTTAAGGTTAAGTTTTGCTAATTTTATCCGACAAGCGTATAAAGAAAATATAAAAATAAATTGGCATTCATCCGGAGTAAAAACGTTTACCTGGTAGTTATAATATTTAACACCAGGCATTAATATATAATAATAATTAGACACTAATAATAATTAATCTTGGACATAGTTCCTCTAAAAGCTTCCACTATTCTAGGTGTCAAGCTTTACGTAGCCACATATCGCCAGCTCTACTTATATCATCATCCCATATTTTTGTTTTTCTCGTTTTCTTTTGTTTTAATACAGTATATTAAATAAAATGATTATAATATTTTCATAAGCTTCAAAGGTTGTATAAATGTACGAAGTAATCGCGTTAGGAAACAACGGAGATGCGAGTTATATTATCTATTATGTTACTCAGGGGACAGTAATTACTTAGCTTCTTGCTGTGAAAACATATGGAGTAGTATTTTTTATATGTTTTTAATATATTTAAAAATTAGAGCCTTCTAGTTTGTAGTAGCGTATACTGGTTTGTTCAAGTGTAAAAACATACATTATTTCAAGTTTTTCATAAAATTTTAATAATTATTGGAGTTTACTCCTTAAGAAACGATTTGAGTTATAAGGCCCGGTACGGAAATTTTATAAGGAGTAAAATCAAGTGTAACACGAATAGTTGAGGCGTTACGTAGAAAGAGACAAACATACATATATATCTGTAGGATTGAACGTGTAAAAGAATGATTCCATCTCATTCTCTCTCTAAAATTGGATTTGTATAAATTGAACACAATTATTATTGTTATTATTATTATTATTTATATTGTTTTGTAACATACTTTATGTAATACGCTTTATTGAAGTAATATAAATAATCCGAATAATTACAGATATATGTTTGTTTCTCTTATCATTTTAGCAGATGCGTTCATTTACCCTTTTTTTCTATTCGATATATATCATAATTATCGTTCGTAAGGAGTAAACTTCAATCGTGCGTCGTAGCTGACACACACACACACACTAAACTAAAATACATACATATATATCTACGTACTACGCCGCCAGTTGTCCTTCTTTTTCATTTAATTATGTTCAATTTTTATATTGTAATGTAACGAAGTGTTAATAAATATATACAAAATAAATATTTATATTCGGTTAGGGTCATAACATTTTATTTTTTTTAAATAGAAATTATCCTTTTTTTATAAATTTTTGTTTTTCTACTAAGCGGAATCATCTGCCCGTTGACTTATAGTCTTTTAAAAGAAGAACGTTCTTTTTTTAAAAGCCTGACAACGCACATGTGAGTCTTACAAGATTGTGAGTGTCCATGGGTAGCAGCATCTATACGTGCAGGAGTTTCACCCGTTGTTAACACAGGATTGCTCTCTGTTCAGTAAAACAAATGTTAATGAAGTATTGTTTTATGCTGGCAGCATTTTCTTGCTGTATTGTGACGCTTATACGCTGTTGAAACCAGCTCTAGGATCACGGCTTCTCTCCCCCAGACGAGAACTCCATACCCTCGCAAATCGAAAAAAAAGTTCAAAATAAAAAAACTTTTTGTTTGACAAGTTTTATTTCTGTATGTTCGCAATCTAACGTGAGAATACAATGAATGGTTTTGAAATATTTTTTATACAAGTTATTTGAACGATTTCGTGCACTTAAAAGGGTACAGTCATTTCGAGATTACTCTTGGTGCAAATTAGCTTACTTTTTGCGTATTATCTAGTTAATTTTATTTTAGTTTGATTATGTCTTAATGAGAAAACCTATTATGCAGTTTTATCTCGGGCATCTATTCGGTAAAGGTAAAAAAGACTTTTGAATCCAAATATTTTAAAATTATTTTAAAATATGTATATTTGTTTACAATTACATTATTAACCAATAAAAAAATTGGAATGATTTGATTCTTTGACAACTTCTAAATCTATCTATGGTTATATTTAGTGAATTCCAGTCAAGTCAAATTTAATATTTTCTATCTTAAATATTCTCTTTTCTGTGTGTTCAAGCCCGAAAAAACCTTCGACCTTTTATTTCGACCTTTAGTTACTTTAGATTCGTTACCGTGGTTAGACGAAGATGAGAAGACATGATTCGTAAGATCGCCTTTGTTTCATACTACAACTAAGAGGTTCTAAATTTTATAAGAATAAAAAAACAAAAAATGAATTAACTAAATCACTATGCTATTTTAGGTTATTAACAAATCGCTTAGTGGGTACGATTTTTTCCTCAATTACATTAGTTGAGTTAGTTAATAAAAACAGTCTATTCGTAAAAACTAAAAACCTTCAGGCTTTTTTAAATGTTTGGTACGGTAATTATTCAAACTACTCTACACTGCTCTAAACTAAACTACTCTACTACTACTAAAAGTCATGATGAGTAATTTGAGGCAAAATAGTAATTGAGTTGGCTGGCATAGAAACCTTAATACAGTATCATTTCCTTAAAAATACGACAGACGAACGAAGAAATTTCTCTACCCCATACTAAATTAACGCACGGTATTATATCTCTAATAGTTGGAACACGCCTGTATGCTTTAAAAAATCTTTTTATCCAAACGTTGTATATTCTGTACTTTTTATAAATGTCGCTTCAACCTTTTAGTCTAGGCATCAGATTTGTGTATTATTTTCGTGATAATTTGTATTTTTTCTAATAGATGATGAGCCTTCTTTGCCTGACACACGCCGTCAACTTCGGTCTACAGCATGTTGGTTTCCTCACTATGTTTTTCTTCACCGTAAGAGGTTCCATTATGGCAGTACCGAGTTCGATCGCAGAGGGTGTCGCACGCTGAAGCCACTGAGCCAGCCCTGTTTTATACTAATGATTAAAATTAAGACCTTACTTCATAGGATAATTTTGTACTTATGGTATACAATAATGAGAACATTTCTACATAACTCGAGATGGTCTATGAGAATCACGAACGATTGAATATTCATGCAGTGTAGGTGTCTGTTAAGGTGACCGGAGATTTCATATTTTAATGCGAATATATTATACTAACCAGCCTTTTTTTACCTGTTCGTTTTTATAGGAAATTAAATATTTAAAAGCAATGCAACACATGTAGTTTTACCAATAGAATCTTTTTAAGATTACAGAAGCATTATTAACAAATAATTTTGTTATATATAAGATAGCGATACAAAATATTACTTCATATTAATATAAAGCTCCAAGTGCGTGGCATTTTAAGAATTGGTATGCTTCTTTCTTTAAGGATCTTTAAGACCCTAAGTGTGCGGCAGACCTATGAGCACGAATCTTTGTCCCTTCACTAAAGGTTAAATTAATATCATGAAAGCGCATTCTTTGATCGGATTCTTGACGAGAATTTGACATCGTGACCGAATCGACGCAGCAGGTGTGCCGAATATTATTAATATATGTATGTGTACAACGCGAGTTTTTATTATGTCTTCTATTTACATATGAGAACTATATTAGTTCAGTAGTTAAACGTCCTAATCGCTGGGGTTGGCCAATACACACAACAAAGGAACAGTGGAAAAAATCTAACGCCGAAACTTTAATAGAAAAAAATGACTAATAAAACAGATCAACCAATCTGTTTATTATAAAAATCTCTTTACTTTGTATAATTCAAGAGGTTGTTTGCATGGACCTTTTTATGTTTAGGAAGGTAAAATAGCAGTAATATTCTATTTATTAGTAATCTTAGTTACCTAACACATGTCCATATAATAAAAGGAAACACCTAAACAATACATAAAGCCAAACACATAACATTGATAAACAAAATATATGAAACAGAAGACATATGTACATTATTAGATAAAAAGAAAATAATTAAATAAATTTATATATTTTTGAATTCATTTGTCACAAACATAATTATTTTAAAATAAACAAATTTAGAAGATTCTTAACCTTCTTAGTAATAATAATGAAACATGGTTTAATAGGAAACTAAAATAGATTTAAAAAGTTTACTCCCTGTGGCAGTGTAGTTAATGTTGGCAGCATTTCCTCATTGTATTGCGATACTTACTTGTTTATAAAATTAGTATTGATTAATATAACTATTGAACGGAAAATCTTAATTGTAATTTTACATAGTACCAGTACATGGTACCCGGTGACCCCAGAGCTGGTTATTTCCTCGATACAGCGAAGAAATGCTGCCAGCGTTAAAGGTACACGGGCACAGTGACCAAACTTTTTAAATTTGTTTCTTTTTTTTTCATAAATTTTTAATTATTTGTATTATTACTATATAGGTGAATATAATTGTAAATTCTGTATATTTGATTGTTATGATTACTAATAAACATTAATAGAGATTTATTTTACAAACATAATTTACAAGTTTCTACATGTTTATCAGAATGTTGGTAACATATAATTTGCTAATATTGTTCCTAATCAACCTATTATAATAATTTGTATATCGTACAGTAATCGCTCAATAATAAATAGAACGTAAAATCGTTATATTTGTATGATTATCACATTACATAAAGTCCGAATGTTTATTCCATAGCGTTGAGGTTCAATAGTATCGCAAATATAATTGTTAAAGAATACATAATTATTTTGTGTAATTAATAAAAATTAATTGTGTAGTATTTACAATATTTTTAATATACAAAGTATAATAGTAATCAAAATAGAAAATTAAATCAAATTTAAAAAGTTTAACCAACTTCAACTTTTATTTAACAGTTTAAATAAAAGTTAATCTTCCCCATACCATATAACTTTTACAGAACTTTAAAATATTTGTACCTAGCCTGTGAATAATTAACATGTATAAAAATGTATGTATATCATGTAAAGATTGTTTAAAACCTGTCAATTTTTAAATTATTTTCATCACTATGCGTTAGTAAACTGCATATCAGAGACGCTCTAATTTTATATGAAGCTTCGAGCAAGGCTGAACGGGTCACCAGTTCACTGAATTCAAGGCCACGTAATTAAATAAAACGGTGCATCAAAAATACCAAAGCACTTAACACTTTTAAATGAATAAAATTCGTAATGAATTTTATTCATTTCACCTTAAATATTCATACATTACTTTCTTGACTCTTCAATTTTTACGCTACGTTAAGAGTACCATTCATAAGGCGATTATATAAATGTTCATACACTAAAACTCTAAATTAAATTTGCATAATTCATATAATTTTAATATAACCGAAAGCTTTAGAGGCATCCTTTTACTTCCTTGGATACAGAGTGGCTTAAGAATGTTCGAATCACGACTATACTACATGCAGTGTAAAGTCTTTATAACGTCATTCGTTATAACGTAAAAATGAGTTAAACTGCTTTAATACAAAACCCATACATTAATTCACTCTTTATAACGCAACAGACCTTCTCGATTACGAAGAAATATTTTCATATTTAGACATCAACAACATGCTTACAGCTTACAAAAGTAACTTCTTGAGGTGCTGAAATTTCTAAAAAAGACACCTGATGTGATGTCATGAACAGCCGTCTCGCCTATTTATTGTTAATTGCATTAACACGTGTGCCATTAAAAAATTGTTTCATGAAAATGATTCCACCACATCCCAAGACATGCACAAAATACTAAAAAAAATACCAAACAAATATTGGCATAACAGAACACGTTAGGCTTAGTTAACAGAATATATATGGGTTTAGAATAATTTACCTATAATTAGTTATATATTATATGAATACAATTAGAAATTATTGTAATAGGGTTTTTTTTTATATTCCCTCCATAAAACGAATCTCTATAAAATAAAAGTAAAATCGTGAGGAAACGGTCATACCATAGACCTAAAAATTATTGTCATATAGAAATCTGTTTCGACACAGCATGTTTGTTCTGCATGTTTTTTTTTTAATTTGAAAGCGAAAGGTACTGTCAAGTAGAACCCTGCATTCAGAGGTACAAAATTTTAATATTTATTAAAGCTCTCATGAGTTTGATTGAGCTTTAAATGATTTAATAATTACTTAATAAAACTAGTTTGCGTTAATCGTGACCGAGACTATTCCAAAACTACTTTTACTGTTCATCTTCATGACTTGTTGAAATGTATTGCGAATTCACTTTGCTTCTTGATGTGACCTTTTCAAATTGTATCGCTCGTTTAATCTCGATATATTGGACTATTACAGGGATTATTTTGATCTGAGAATTTTATCAAAGCAGATGAATACTTCTTGGAGATTAACAAAACTGGCTGGTAATAGATTTTCCGAAGATGTCATTTAAAAAAAGATTCCCTATTAAGTATAACAACCTGATTATACACTCATATTAATAAGGTTTATTTTTTTGCTTAGAATTATCTAAAATTGGATTTTTTTATAGGACAGGGATGCCATATAAATCGCTCAGTTGTGGAACGTACGTCGAGGTGAGACGCATGGAATTTTATATCTGAAGTATAGAAATTGTAATAATTTTTAGTTATAAACATCGATGCCCAGCAAAATAATAAAAACTATGAATACTTTAGATTACGTGAAAAGACTTAAATGTTTTTTAGTTAATAAATGTAGCAATGTATGAATAAAAGTTGATTAATTTACAAGTTTTTCTTTAATATATTTCTTTCTGTCATAACGCGAACACAATTTAACATAATATAAATAAAAATAAAAGATCTAAGGGCTAGTTTTTGTAAACAAAGGTTATTATTGTTTAACTAAAATAATAACAATATTACTTAAACAGGATTAAATATGAACATTCTAAATTAACCTTTTAAAAAATAATTATTGAATCAATTTAATATCAAGTCAATATCAATAAAAGTTTTAATTTTTCCTACGGATAGTTTAATTCAGTCTCTGTCATAAACGGCGTTATTCAGGTAATAAGGTAAAAAACTTTTTAAGAAGCGAAATACAGATGCATAGGTTTTATAATATAGTAAACTGCTTTTTCAAAGGGAGTTGATGAGCTTATGCAAGCAAATATACAAATTTCTTAAAGAAAAGATTTCTCTTTTTTTAATAATTTTAGCTGACCCTCATTTAAGGCGGCATGTGGCATTTAAGGAGCACAGCTTTGGTGTTTATTTTTATTATTATTACATTATAATTTTTAATTCAACTCACTAATATACAGTATACGATATTCTTAACATACGTACTAATAATAAAATCTTACGGTTTAAATATTATTTCCTCCAACTTTGATTTTGTTCCCTTTGGTAGAGCGACTCTTGGGCCATGGGGTTCAAGTGCACAGGTGCTAATTAAAGATTTACCTTGGCACCTGGTAGATAATACCGGTGATCTCAGAGTTGGTATCCACGCTCAACAAACAAGCATATTTATATATAACTTTTTAAATTTATTTTAATTTTCTTTTTATCAATTTTTATTTATTATTAGTTTTCATTGTTTATTTTTATACTAAAAAAAGTATCTAGACAAACTTCCACTCGTACGTTTATTTGAGGGCATTTAAAAAGCTGTTGATGATAGTAAATTTTCTTTAATTAAATTACATAATGTACAGTAGATGTTGCTTCTTATATTTCCTACATAATAAAACGTTACACTTATAACACATGCCTATTTATTTTGTCATTTTAAGACAAGCTTTATACGCTTTAAAAGCCCTTATGATATGTGAATAGGTCTCTAGAGCTAGTTACATTAATTGGTCTACACACCTAGATTCCTCAAGAAGACGCCACTAACAAGTAAACGTTTCGCCCACAATATCATTTATTTTTGATATATAAGTACGACTTGATGCTCTAGTCACGATTCTTTCTCAATAACCAGACATTATACATGTAAAATAAATACTGCCAGATACGGAATTAGGAAAACTACCAGAGATACAATGTGATTGTAATATTGTACGTACAGGAGGCTAAACATATCGTAGTGTATATAACTGTTGTTGTACTTCTATATATGTACGCCGAAATGGTTTAAGCAGGCTGTCTAGATGGGTAAAAGCTGTTTTTTACAGGATAAGAGGCATGCCGTCGAGTTACTAAAAGTTCTAAAGTTACAAAAACAACACTGAGATTTGCAAGTGCATCGCAAGCCTAAGGTATGCTCTTCTTTCTTCTCTCCTTTTGGTATTAACAAAAGAGTTAGAGAGATTAATGTATAAGTAAACTAGAATACAACATTAAAACTCATTAAAAAAATCACATTACTACGCAAGTCTATTTTTTTACCAAAAAATAGGGACGTGAGACAGTCATCATACAGCGGCTTTGGAAATTTTTAATTAACGAAACTAAAAGGAAACACAAAATAGAAGTAAAATGAAAGAAAAGTCTCACCCAACCCACAAGTAAAAGGAACAGCCAAAGTTTTATGGAAAATATCTCTACATACTAACGTCACTATCAGACACAAAAGACCAGATTTAATTTACATTGACAATAAAATATCAAAACTTATTTAATACAGTTACGACATACCCACATAAGACCCAAAGAAATAGAACTTTTTCTAGAACTAGGGGCAAACGGGCTGGAGACTCACCTGTGCTAGGTAATACCGCCACCCATGCACACTCTTAATGCCAGAGGGCTTGCGAGTACGTTACCGACCTTTTAATAATTGGTACGTTCTTTCTTGAAGGACCCTAAGTCGAACTGGTTCGTAAATACTTCAGTGGGCTGCTGGTTCCACATAGGGGTGGTGCGCGGAAAAAATTGCCTTGAAAAACGCTCAGTCGTGGAACGACTGCCTTGACGTCCTATTATGAAACTCAGCTGCAGATGTTAAACCTAAGAACTCCTCTGAACATCCTCCATGGTAAATGCGGTAGAAGATGCAGAGTGATCCCACATCTCTACGCAACGCCAAAGGATCAAGCCGCTCGGCGAGGGATTGGTCATCGAATGTAAAACAGAAGTCAATCGATTATGGTATAGCCAAACGACTGACATACAACTTACAACAACAACTCATAGCAACATAATTACTAACTAAAAAATATATTCATCAAACTAAATACTTTTAGAAACATTACTATTCCTCAAACACAGGCTCAAAAACATCTTAACGTAACCAATGAAGGACATCTACCTTAAGATAAAAGAAACTATGAAAACGTAGCTGTATGAAAGTTTTGATCAACCTACCTAATAATGATAAATATAATTAATTATAATTTAACGTCACAGAGTTCTTGCATCGAATTTTTTTTTTGGTCTATAGTCTCTTTTCTCGGTCGTATCCTTTTTTGCTGAAGGTCGCGTATCTGTAAGCTTCCTTAGGGTTTTATTAATCATTAGTAATGCTTAAAATAGCACTTTTGCATACAAAACGTGAAGTGTAATTTATATTCAATTTTCTACATAATAACCGATGATTTATTTGTTAGGTGCGCTTTGAAGCCTTTCTATGGCTATTACACAGACCAATAATTTGAAAATTACTCAATTTATATAATATTTATCCAGGGACCGACGACGTAGGTGCCATTATGTATTGTGTACATGTAGGTTTAAAAAAAATCTTATTTATAGAAACAATCCACACCTTAGATTGATAGAATTTCAATTATTTCAATTTCAAATTAGACAATTTCTTCGGTTGAATCAAGGAATATTATTATGTTTTTCTATCGCTTTGTTATATTCCTAAGTTCTATTTATAAATTGACTTTTTTTTTTGTAAAAGTGGGGTGCCAAAAAAGTCCCCTTCGGGAGTTGTGTGCCGCGATACCACGGGTTGCTCGATTGCGAGGGAGTTGCATGGATCTGGTTGGCACTGCGCATGATTCATAAGTTCTCATGTTATTTTTACACGTCTGATGTTTGAGAGCATAAATAAAATAAAACCATCGTTCTAAGGACGGTTAGTTATTTGTTTTTATTCAGTGATATACCGTAATCTTAAGACTACAGATTTGGGGTCGATCCCCTACCCATTGATCTGATCAAATTAAGACAATTATGGGCCTCAACATCCCTAATGCCCTTCGGTAAGACTACAAAGAAGAAAAATATTACAAATGCCACGAGGCGCATCTCACGACACCATCGAAAATTTTAAACTGTAATAAGTTTAACGTAATATTTTCCGTTAGGTTAGGTTAGTGTAATCTTTAAGGAGAAATCAAAGCTAATAAAAAAATATGCACATCTCTTTCTTACTTGTAGGTCTATTAAGTAATAGAAACTATAATACATTACGGTGAACTATATATGAACTGAGTTTTACAGAATTTAATTTTTTAAATAAATAAACTGTGAACTTATATACAAAATCACCAGCTACTTCGTTTTATAGTAATAAAACAATTCTTCTATCATATTAACTAAATAACGTAACGTAAATAAATAACGTTATTTGTTTAGTGAGAAATACAATTATAGTTACGCAAAGTACCTACCGAAGCTATGTAATACAGTCTAAAAGCAATAAATAACAACAAATATGAAATGCCCTCCTAATAGATTCTATTTGTTAAACGCTATTAATTGTATGGTCATTCGTTAATTGCGTTGCGTTATTAATATCGTTACGTTAAATGTTAAGATAGTTGGTCAGAGTTTGAAATTAGCCGAGTCGAAGAATGCTAAGGTGAATTGTGGATGACATCGGTCCTAAGCTCTTGGGGTCTCATACATCTTATCTGACACGTACGTGCACGAACGTATCACCTGTTACGTCAATAAACTGCTGTCAACAAATTACTGTATTTATACTATGTGTGACAGTGTCAGTGTCAGTGGCATTGTGGCGGTATTTTATTAAGTAATATACATCTCTGGGGTCATGGAATATTGTCCTGTTTATGTCCTTGCTCTTGCGATGCTCTTATGGAATATCGTCTCTTTAAGGACAGGGATAGGATAGGGATAGGAAGGACAAATAGATACCCAAAAAAGAGGATTTTTATTGCAAATAATAAACGATCCTACAGGATGCCATCTCAGCCCATTTGCACTCATTTAATTAGGTACGTTGCCGGCATTCGAGGAATACACACTTTATTTATACAATTAACGGTTGTATCTCTAGGGAAGTCGCTTAATTAAAATTAATTAATTAATCACGCTAGATAAAAAATCTATATACAAGAGAAGTTTTTTGTATTCGACTGCACTTTGTTATTTTCATGTTATTATTTTAAATGAGAGTTAGTACAAATGAGAATGTATAAAAAGTCCCCCATATTTGCATGTCATTTTGCGTGATCCACTTACATAGTACAGCGTTAATGTCAAGGGTCGACAGTCCTATCCAAGTTTCTCTGTAATTAAACGAACAAAAACTTTATTGTGCTCAGGGCAAACTGAAGATGAGGCAACATATATTTTTAAGGTTAACTAATAAGGCTTGTATTCAAAGAGGTAAATTTATTAAAGTGAGTTTAGTATCGAAAAAAATAGAAAAAAGATTTTGCATTCCGTGTACTTAAAGTTAATCACGGTAATATAATTATTTATTTTTATTATGAGGTCTGTTTCCCGAAGGCCTATACACCACGAACCTCCACTCGATACGTTCCTGACGTACCTCTCATGACATTTACCATGCATACTCTTTGGTTATGAGTACTTTTAACTTGTACTAGGTTTTGTCCAGGTATGTACTACCTCCTCAGTCCTCAACCCGTTTTAACTATGCACTGTTGTCATATCCTACTTGGTAACCGCTTCTCATTCATCCGTTCTACATGGCCAAACCACCTAAGCATACAAACTCAAACTCAAAATAACTTTTTTGATTTAGGTAAACTAGTATAGTTATGAACGTCAACGAAAAAGATGTTAAAAAGATTCTAAATTTACATTTACTACCATTTCGCAAGTCAATAGCGTTGAGCGGACAAGAACAACTGGCGGAAAGAAACTCTCCGCCACTATTTTTAATCGCCAAGTTTTGAGTCACAAATTGTTTGAACTGGATGGATAATCCGAAGGATTAAAGTCATTTAAATATTCGTCTAATTTATGAAAAAACATGTGTAGTTGTGTGTGTGTACACGCGTTAGAAGTTATACTTCTTTGGCGTAACAAGATAAAAGTCTTTTCGGAAATTTTATTTTACGTTAGGAGCATTCTAAGTTTATTTAAAAATCACAAAAAAAAATTCTACATAATTAAAGAAATTGACATTGATTAATTTAAAATGTTGACTATGCTAACTCCAGGGTGTCGGTTTTTTGTGATGGTGTGCGCGCATCGTAATCATATCATCGTTTTTCCCTAACGCGCCAAAAGAACTATATCTTCAAAAGCTTTATTGATTAATTTACTACTATCCATGTCATTGCATCCTATTATAACTCAAACTTGTGCATAATTATAATAATAATAAAATTTTACGTCATTTTAATTTTGCCCTTTATATCTGCAGTAACAGGATCAGGATTTCAAAAAGGTTAACTGTATCATTGTGACTCAGACGTAAACCAAAAATAACCTCGCAAATAACACTTAAATAAGTGATACATTGTTTAGTAAATTGGGCAATTATGAAACATTTATTTCGATAATCTTTGAATTACGGTAGATGTGGTATCTGAATTACAATTTTTTTATCATATCATTTTTAAACAAGTTGAAGGTTCACAATTCGACGCATATATTTTTACTCAACTTCATAACATAACATTCAATAACAATACATTCAATAAAACTAACACGACACTTAAACCAAGCTAAACATTTTGAGTTACTAGTGTAGTAAATAAAAGTGCAAGTGCGGTATCTCAGATAAACGTACATAGTGTCAAACATTATAGAACACTAAGACTGTTAATGAACATTAACTTAGTTTTAGCTATTCAGTAGTATTGCCGAAAATTAAATCAACATAATACTTATTATCCATAATTATTGTACAGGCTAGTGCGTAATTCATGCAAAGTCCCGCTCTTTTGTAAACTTTACTTGTAAAAGAATACATTGGCCATGTACCAAACTCGAAAAATAAATGTTACAATTTATACATTTTGTAGATGTTTTCACATTTTTGTTATAAACAAATAGATTTTCCACATTATTTTTTACCCTACTACCAGTAACCCCCATTATTTTATAGCGATATTGTTACTATAATAACCTTTATATGGTAGAGTCAGCGAGTCGTTAGTAATTTATATTATTTCCTCTGTAACCGTGTCGATGATGTCTGGAAGGATGTTCTGTAATACTCCGGGCTTCCCCTGGGTATGAGAATTATGGAATTTTACTTGACTGTAACAACTCCTGTAATCCCAGTCAAAATAGTAAGGCTGTTGTGGCCGAATGCACTCGGAGTTCATTCATGTTATTTAAATATGTATGAGCAATTTTTTAAGTTTTTAAAAGTAGTATTATAAATAAAATACACATTCTATGATAGGATTGAGTAAAATTACGAAGTTATATTTTTTTTAAATAATAACTAATGGATATCTCATTCATAAAGTAACCTAGACTTACTTTCTAGTATATGTCGCGACCGTAATCTTAAACGATGCAATATAATAGTTCAACTTCAGTAATTAGTGCAAATCGTTTGCGCATCCTTGAACGCTCCCTTCTTTAGCAATAACATAGATACAGTTACGAAAATATTATATTTATTTCAAATATATGTTTCAATTTGGTCAAATTATATATAAATGTTAAATTTAATAAGCGTTTCATGTTTTATAGACCAGTGTTGGCTTAGTGGCCTTACTGTGTGACTCATGTCCCTGATGTTCGACTTCGAACCTCAGCTGTGCAAGAATGGACTTTTTGTCAATTTAACTCAGCGAGTGTTGGTAATACGGTAATGGAAAACATCGTAAGAAAACGGGCATATGATCTAAAAAGAGGAAAAGGGTGATGCCTGAGCATATAATATACATAGAAAAAACAAATACGAAAATCTGAGGCCCAACCCTTAAAAAGTTGTCGCGACACTGGTACTTGACTTTGCTTTGAAAAGTAAAAGACTCAATATTTATCATTTATTTTATTGATAAAGATACATTTAAACAGCCACATTCTCTTCAAAATACAATTGAAACGTAGATAACAACACAAAATACAAATTAAAAATTCTAAATGCTTTATGGCTTCGACATGCAAGAGCCTCTCACGTCAAACAATTTACCTAACTAAATCGCCTATTTCAAATAGCTAAGTACACTATGGTGCAAGAAGTTAAGATGAAGCATTATCTATCAAGATGCCTTCATTAGCGCTCGCCCGCAGGTAAAACTTAATTAGCTTAGCTCACTTTCCCATGAGCCTTATATGTACTATCAGCAAACGACTTCTAAAATATTTTAGATTTCATATAAATTATTACGACATAAGCTTACTAGATGGCGTTGTTCAAAAAGGATTAATGTACGGTTCCTATGACATATTATGGAGAATTCAGCAGCAGGGTGATTGTTCGTCATTATGACTGCACTGTATGATAAGGAAATGTGTATTCGGAAATCTCGTTTGGTATACGTTAAATTCATAATATGTATTTTACTACCTTATGGGAATTTATTGATATATATAACGTAAACGACCAATATTTAAGACTTCACTTGTTTAATCTATCGCGGAATATGCTTAAAAGGAGTATCAATCAAAAGCGTTAAATCATCTGCATCATGAGCACTCCCCGTATACCCCCACGTACATACCCTCGGTGTCACAGCATCACACAACACAGTCGAATTAGGGATTGCTTAGTTAAATATATTTAATAATTTTTAAATATTATATATTCCATGTTTGGCAATGTCTTAGTATTATTTTTTTTTTGTTATAAATAATTTATGACAGGTGTAGAATTAGACATTAGAATTTCGATAAAAGTATTGGTATTTCTCGAAAACACATTAAAATGTTATTTTTTTTAATCTGACAAAATTTTTAAACCAGGTGCTTTTTAGGAAGGAAAATAGCCTTTTGCTCTCAGAGGAAGAGATAAGTAAATATTACCAAAAATATATAACAGAAAAAAGTGAATCAAAAGATTAATTTCCTTGCTGATAGTACTTTGAGAAAATTGCATTTTCATTTATCACTCTTTTGATTAAGAATATTCTAATTTAAAATAAGCTTTAATCGAACAAATAGAACTACAAGCTTCTAACTACGGTGGTGTGCGTGTTAAAGTACGTGAGTATAGTATAAAATTTATAGTTTACATTATTTTCATTCTATCTGTGGCCGATGAAGTCTCTCGTTGACGATAGCCAAAAAGCGGTAGAAACGTTGATTTATATTAATTAATTATATCCGTTAAAGTTTAATTTAAATTAATAAAGCCGTGCCTGGAACGGTTCTGCGAAAAAATCATTAAATATTTAAAGGAGGCAAACAAAACCGAAAGAGCGGGTCTAGCGAGGAATTGCGCCCCGGCTCGCCCATGAATACCTATTGTAAATAAAAATATTACCGATGCAGCCGGGGCGTATTTCGCGACGCGTAGCCTGCCATTCGCGAACTAGTAGAATTAATTAAATTTATGTTGTTTTTATTTTTGGAAAAAATGTGGTATAAAAAGTCCCTGGACAATATGGCAGGGGAGTAGAGTGTTATAAATTAATTAATTAAAAAAAAGCCAAATATAATATAGTATATGAAGGCATTGAACATACAATTTTATTATTATAGACGCTTTGCCATTTTGTTATTAAAAAAAATTAATCTTTTTGCTTAGATAAAATAACATTAAGGGTCAAGATTGCTTTAGATTTATTCACGCTTAAAGAAAAAATCATCTTATTTTCCAATAAATGTGTAATGTTTCATAAATATATATTAATGTTTCCCAATGGGCATACACATTACAAGGCTGCAATTTAATTGTTAAGGGGGGCAATCGTAATCAGCTGGATAAAACACAACGATAAGACTTGAGACTGAAGCTAATAAAATTAGTACCTAATATAAAATCTCTGTGCACCAAACGCAAGGATCTCATTGAAATAATATAGAAAAATCTGTATTAAAATTATTTGGAATTTGATTTTCAATTTTAATTATGTTACGAAAATCTCTTATCAGTTCACTTATATAAATCAGTTGTTTCATTAACAATTTCCTACTGATTTCTTCCCAAAATCTATCATTTAAATTTCTTATCTGAAAATAATTTTATATTACATAAGAATTTTAGGTAGGCTAAGGTGGTGCATGGTACAAAAAAGATTTGGAAACACGATCTTAATCTAAACCACCTCCTCAACTATTCATCGGCGTAAAGTTTGATGTCCGATGAAGAAACAATTGTTTCGGGACGCAAAAATATGTCTGTTATATGCCTTCTGAAGCTTTAGAGCAGATTCTTTATAAATTTGTTTAATAGGTATATTTTAATTTAATAAATTTATTAAAAATCTTCATAAATAGGTTATATATATAGTGTAGCTACTAAGATACAAAGTTAAAAGGTTAAAAAAATAATTTATTGAAAGTTATATTTACTTATTTGTATTCGTCGCTACACATCCACATATTAAATAAGAAAACACTTAGACAATATTCAAAGCAAATACAGATTACATTGTTGCACAAAATATACGAAAGTCAAACGTACACGAATAGATAAAAAAAGAAAAGTGAAATCCAACATTAAACAAACTATAATACAAATGTTTTAAGGAAAAAATAAATTGTTACTACTGTTAACTCCTAATTAATTCCGAAGTCCATCCGCTTCCTAAAATTAAAAAAAAATCCTCACACCCCCTGGTTTTGGTTTCATAGTCAGCGCATAGCCTTCGAGATGACCAGGTAGAGAAATACTTACCATAGTGTGAAACTGGCTCACATCGCCTAATAAGTAGTCTCATGATTTATTAATGAAGACATCTCTACTCGCTTATGGTATTAAACCACAGACGATACAATTTAGTGTTACAAAGGT
Source organism: Pieris brassicae (assembly GCF_905147105.1). Taxonomy (NCBI): domain Eukaryota; kingdom Metazoa; phylum Arthropoda; class Insecta; order Lepidoptera; family Pieridae; genus Pieris; species Pieris brassicae. The sequence continues at coordinate 16,152,495 of NC_059674.1, forward strand.
CATTTGTTACGTTACATCACCTGACAATTTAAATACGACTAACGGTCCCGACAGACGTTGTCCTGTTTCAACTATGATTATTGATTTCGAGTTGGTATAATTAACTAAAAATGCTTTATGATATACTATATTCTTTGTTTGTTTTTCTAGAGTATATAAATAGTTGTGTTGTAACACGGGAACACGCGGCATATAACTGATCATGTGAAAAACATGGATTTTCAAGATTAATGCCACAAACAATTAGCGATTGTAATTATTTTATCAATATAATAACTACGATCGAAGCATAATGTTTAAAACGATATTCATTTTTATTACATCCTCTTTGACAATATTTGCAGCACACATTATGTCAAACGCCATAAGGTTACATCAAAATCAATTCTTTTTCTTATGATACCGCTTTAGGTTTTAGGATGTATATGATTTTATAACTAGGAAAATCAAATCTAAAAAAATGTTAAATAATATTTTCCCATTATATGTATTTTGCAAACGGGCTCATCTGATATTAAGTGATACAAGGACTCTCACACTGTCAGAAGGCTCGGGAGTGCGTTACCGGCACTTTAAGAATTGGTACGCTCTTTTCTTGACGGATAGTATCCCAGTCAATTATAGTTCTATTAGGAGTTACAAACAAAGTTTATTTAAGGAAATACCAAGGTTTTATAGTTTCATAAACGGTATTGTTACCGATTTAAAAATTTCTCAACACGATATTTGACCTTACAAAGTTGCCTTAAGGAACAAGTTACTGGCAATTCAACGTAGAAAAAATTCTCACACATTCTTTGTTAAATATCTTTATTGAGCCGATAAATCCAATACTAGTGTAGTGTGACTCAGTTTTCGCACATAGACATTTTGTCCGTTGTGAGTTATATAGATTAGTATCAACTTAGACTAAGGCGTTACGTAAGTAGGCATAAAACATCAAATTCAAAATCATTTATTCATTTTAGTAACAAGAATGTGCACTTATAAAGGACCATAAAGAAATACATATTAAATGCTTCTAATTTTAAATTTTACTGCCAGTTCTTAAATCAAGGACTCAGAATGAACGTGAAGAACTGGCAATAAACTGTCCGCCTCTTTTTAATCGCCAAGTTTTTTGTTTTATTAAATGTTTGGAAGGTATGCCATTACACCATGTTCCACATGACAACTTTAAGTAATTAATAATAAAAATAAATTAACAACAAAGATTTGTCCTCTCTCCAGGAGGCATGGTGAAATAGGAGCACGCACATACATTCTCGTGGGAACAACACGCAAAATTCCTAGACGAAATGACTAACATGTGGCATGAGTAACGCTTTAGATTTCGATTTGTTTTGGTATCAACGACATTGTTAATTATAAACATAATTTTTATCCTTAACTGTTTGCTATCCCGGCTTCAATAATTAAGTTCTGTACCAAGGTTGCGACCTCAGCGTAACGGATTTTAGACAACATTAGAAATGCAATCAAAACGCCTGGTTCGCAATCTCTCTGTTAGCAATTACAGAGAACACTGTCCTCACTTTTAGTGTAGCGAAAATTATATCAAGCTATTCAATATAAAGAAAATTATCTACAAAAAATTCTCATTACAGAAACTACAGGCTAATTTAACACTTATATTTGACATTTCAAGTTATCAATATCTAGAGCTTGAACAATGGGTGCTTGAAATAAGTGTCATGAAGGCTATCTGATACATCTAAATAAAATGATGAACGTAAAACAAAGGCTTCTAAAATGATGATGTATGAAGCCCTTATCGGCAAAGACCAATCCCTCTCCAAGCGGCTTGATCCCTTGGCGTTGCGTCTACTCAACGAGATGTGGTGAAACCCCACATCTCTCACTTTGCGTCTTTTACCGCATTAGTTACCATGGAGAGTGTTCAGAGTAGTTCGGATTAATACCTGCAGCTCAGTTTCATCATCGTAGGTTGAGACTAAATACGAAAAAACCACCGGTATTACCTCATAAACCACCTAACTAAGATGTTCCACATCAAAGCGTTTTTTAAGGCAGTTTTTGCCGCGCACTAGCACTATGTGGAACAAGCTGCACAGAGAAGTATTTCTTCCTTCAAGAAAATAATGAATTCATAAACGGCAGGCAACGCACTCGTGAGCCCTCTGGCATTGAGAGTGTCCATGGGCGGTATCACTTAACATCAGATGAGCCTCCTGACCGTTTGTCCTACTACGCTCACACGGCTTTTTATTTATGACAATTATTTGATTTTTTTCAGTTACTTAAACAGTTTAATTTTATAATTAATTAATGATTTTAGTAATTATGGAAGACTTAATGCATCTCATGTAAATGTCAATAATGTTCTCTATTAAAAAATAAGCAATATTTGTAATCAGCGCCATCTATAGAAGCTCCAACAATACAGGGAACTAACAAAAGGCTCTTTATATATTAACAATCGAACGTATTGATACATTTGTTTGGTTTGCCTTTTTTTCACTAGATGGAGACAAATTATATTAAAAGTATAATTATTTGTATTTTTTTCACCGATTATTCCCTGTATTATTTAAGGAGTGTGGGATAATATAGGAATATTATAGGTTTGAATATTAGGGCCTAAAAAAACATTAATACATTGTAAACATTTAATAACAATATCTTAGTAACAATTTTAATAATAATAGCCAGATTTAGGATTATATGTTGGTAATTGTTTGGGTCCGCTAAAATCTTCTCCACGAACCTGCGTTTGAATGTAAACAGGCATGGTTTCCGTGCGAGGACTGGCCGCAGTTGCCCATTTTGGATTTGCAGTAGATCTCATTACTTCGTCGTCCTCTGACATGTATGTTGTCTTGTCTCGTACAAGATGTTCGTATGATGATTCCGTGCTTGCATTTTCTATAGAATAATTTGGAATTGCCGTTGTTGGAAGCTTTGTCACTATCTTAGCCTGGAAGTCAGTTTCCCGACTAGGATCAGCATTAAAATTATTTAAGTTCATATAATACGTTGTTGGAAAAATTGTAGTTTTATAATTTTCACTTTCATAATTATTGGGAAAAAATGGCTGATTATTTTCATAAATTTTTACTTCATCTGTTGGTTCAAATAGATTTGTTTTTTCAGTATTGTTGGTATCATTGTTTGGAGAATTATTATATGAATTTACATCATTAACATTTTCTACAGATTTGATGCTATCTATTTGTATTTTAGGTTTTGGTGATTCAAATGACCTAATTTCTGTTTCTTTACCAACAGCCTTCGGTGAATGTAATCTGTATTGTGGTTGATCATAGCTGTAGCCCTCATCATAGACTACTTGCACTGGAATTATTCCATTATTCAATGGAACGTTACTAGTTGTACTAGATCTGCTAATGTTATTTAAATTATCGCCAAATATATTCGATGGTTGGACTTCATTTTTCTTTGTTAGAAGCCCTTTAATTTGTTTTAAAGCTTCATTATCATTCCGTGGCATATAATTCTTATATCCATACTTTTCTTCATTGTACGACCCTGAAATAAATATTTTTTTTATAATTTCACTTTAAGTAAAGTTTAACATATTTGTTAAAAAATATATTACCGTCATCGACTATTCCTGCGGCTTTATTGATATAAGCTTGTTCAATAACTTTTTGTATCTCTTTAGGAATAGGAGGTGGGGTAGGTAAATGTGCACCACTTGGTCGAAATCCGTTTTCATCTGCAGTATATTCCATCTTGTAGACTTTGCCATCATCGCCGGTATAAGAGAAAGATCCTTTTGATTTTATACCCTCTTTAGCAGTACCAATAACATCAGTGTGTATACCATTAGAAGTATCAAAGCTATAGGAAAAGCCCTCTGATTCCAAAGTATTATTTTGATTCGTAATTATAGCGTTTCCGTCATTATTTTGTGATTCAATCCTCCTTAGAGACGACAAATTGGGTTTATATAGACGAGGCGAGTATGTGTCATATTGTTGCTGGCCACCTTCTATTTCAACTTCATTACCTGAATTTGTAGTAGGATAATGATAGTCCATGTTAGAAATTTGATTTGCGGTCATGGTATCTGGTTCAAAGTTGAATAGTGATGTCATTGGAGAGAAGGAATATTTGTCCTCGATTCCAGAAACTGGTATATTTACTCTTGTACTGTTAAATTTCTTAACATCGCCAAAGCTAAAGGGTTCATCAAATCTGTATGATTGGTTGATAACCTGTGGAAATCTGGATTCCGTGGTGTCATAAATAAAATCAGTTAATGAAGTAGGCGCCTGTGTAGATAGCGTAGAAATATACTCTGAAACTGAGTTGGTAGTGGTTGTTGAAGCAGGTGTTGATCTTGTTGGTGTATTATAATCGATATCATAGGACTCCGATTCACCTCCGTGAGGGCCAATAAAGTAATTTTCCATTTCTTTAAGTCCTGGGGTAGTTTTCAGGGCTGTATATTCCATATATACATCATGACTTGGTAATTCTAAGGGTAGATCGCTGTAGTTAAGGTCTCCTGCTGACAAATGCGCACCAGGAGGTGGAAGATAACCACGACTTAATTTGTCGCCTAACACCGATTCGGTTAGAAAGAAGATAACCTGAAATTGTAAAGGGTTATTAATATTTTAGAAAGTGTTATTATAGGGTTATTAATATTTTATTAAGAAGTACTTACAAAAAATATCTCCATGGCGATGTTTTAAGATCAGCCACCAGATTTGATGTGTGCTTTGTATCATCCAAAATTGATATTTATAGTATCTTTATTTAATTGCTATAAACTGGACGTGACGGACAGACAACGTGACAAAAGTCTAATTGTTGCTGTCAAATGTTTAATGTGAAGACGATTTCGTTCACATTTCGTCAACGCATTGTCGTAGTCGTGTAATAATTGATCCTTGGCATATTGGCTAAAAATTTAATATAATATTAGTAAAACTGAAATTGTAGTATAATAGTTTTATGTAACATTAATGTATTAACATATTTAAAAAAAAATCCTTAAGAATGCTAGGTGTATATGAACTTCCAAAACAAGGAACACAAATTTATTTAATTTTATTTTATAACATCACAATTGAAACAAGGTACGCAAAACTAATTATGGACTTATGGATGGACTGTACAATAGTTATTTTAAGCGTAAACTAAAAGTTTAACTGAGGCAATAATGGTAAACTCGAAAATTTCTTCGATTCTATAATATAGCCACTAAACATCCATATATTTCAGGTCTATAAATTAATTTGGTCTATTAACAAAGGAATAAGATAGACTTATTTCTTATTGCACAACCAATAATTGGAAATTTATGGAGAGACCGCAACATACCATATATTGGAAAGCGATTTCACTATATTTTTTGGTGGCGTACTAAATAATATGTATTATCTACTTCTTAACAATTATTCTTATTTTATTATATTTACATTTTTTTTATTCTTTGCTTACACTGCTAACTTTTACTATTATTATTTGTTTCTACTGAGTATTAGATTCTTATTTGCTTTTTTGCGACTGAGGCGCAAACTAGCTGCTGTGGTCTCTGGTAGAATGAGCAGCGCTGTGGAACAACTCTGCTCCTCAGTATAATGCTGAGCCAGGGCCAATTACAACCACAGCACACACGCATAACACAATTAAACCTTTTTCTTTAAAAACATTTTTTATCTCTCCATTTAATTATTATTCTTTTTATTTTTTGATTATAACAAATTTTATGTGTTTCTGTGTGTGTGTTTTGTTAGTAATAAATGTTATGTCTATGTCCATGCCTACTTTACAAAATTGTCTAGGACCATCAATCATTTGATCCTCATCCGTAAGTCGTGACCCCTAATCTGAAGCAAGGACATAGATAACCAATATTTACCATTCAGAGCATTTATTTGCGAAAGGTCAAAATAGACACGAAATCTAATCGTCCAACCATTGTCTCCATTATAATTTGGCCTGATCTTTGACTCGGGCAAGTTTTGTAATCAATATCGATATAATTAACGTCAATGCGCTTGATCTCATCTCTTACAAATTAAGTGTTGAAGGCTTCGACGGGCGTGTATTGCGTAGGGCATGCAGTGATAATTTCTAGAAGTATAATGACAATTTAATTATTATTATATTATAAAAGTAAATATAACATATATATTTTCTACTACACGCCTAGCTTACGGAATTCCTGGAAAGGACGCTTACAGTATTCCTGAAAGTTACTTTCACTATACGGGCCAGTTCGTCCTGTTGCGACCATGAATTAATTAAAAATAGGCCGCAGCTATGATCATCAGCTTGCAGCTAGCAACAACACGTTTTATATGTGTAAAATCATTATTCAGCAATGATAATATTGGATTGTAACGTCACCAATGTGAAAGTATTCTTGAGAGCTATAAAAAATTTCATACAGATATTATATACATATTTTAAAACACTTTTAACTGAAATAACTTTTAAGAATACACACATAAACAATGATTTTTCATAAAAACATATACGCTTAGAAAACTTATGTTATCTTATTTTTAACTATAAAACAAATTTATTCGTATTGTCGGACGTTCTAAACCGAAGTCAGACTGATTAAAGGAGTTCGTTCATCGTAAGAAACTTCGTTAATTTTACAATTTCTAGTGTGAAATATATTATTAGCACTTAGAAGTATGAATTTTTGGGCACTTTTCCTTACTAAAACATTTATTTTTAAAGGTTTTATAACTTGTTATCTTAAAAAAGTAGTGTAAGAGAAAATTTAATGTGAATTTCGTAGTTTTTACAACTTTTACACTAAAGTAAACGTTATAAAATATAGAATATATTTCTTCACCGCGCTTCTTTTTTTTTTGTTCACAAAAAGAAACAATGTCGGATATGTAAGCTTATCTCTGGTAGAGATCTTGCAAGACTGAATATAAGAAATCAATGTAGTATAAAATTCTATTCAGATCAGATCAAATTGTTTGAAATATCTTACGTTCAACCTTTTCTCTATCTAGATATGAAGTATGTTCTAAATTTAAAAATCTGCATCGTCATGAAATATTGTGAAAGTGCTAACGTCTATGTCTATTTAGATAAAACTATATCTTGATACTACTTGCATTATATAAATCCCTATTTATAAAGACTGAACAGTTTTGGCTTAGAGGCTACAGTGAGCAACGTTTTATTTATTTATTTTATTCATTTACACTTCGTTACACTACAAAATAAAAATAAAAATTAACATAATTAAATCAAAAGGAGGGCAACTGGCGGCCTTATCGCTTACGAGCGATCTCTTCCAGGCAACCACTGTGAGTAAAGAAAAAAATAAATGTATTAAATAAGATAGGCAACGTAACGTTCATTCCTGAGGTCAAAAGTTCTATCCCCGGAAGTGCATGATTGGACTTTCAGTCTAGGTGCGCATTCAACATTCGCTTGAATGGCATTTGCCTAGACCCAAAAAGTCAACAGCGGGTGTGAGGCACAGGATGCTCATCACCTACTTGTCTATTAGATTGACAAATTTTATGAAACAGGCCCAGAACTAAAACGGTTGCAGAGCCATTGTATTTTTTTTATACTTGTAAAGTCTATAGTTTTATTTATTTACACTTCGTTACACTACCATATAAAAAAATTGAACATAATTAAATCAAAAGAAGGGCAACTGGCGGCCTTATCGCTTACGAGCGATCACTTCCAGGCAACCACTGTGAGTAAAGAAAAAATAAAAATGTATTAAATTACATAAGATAGGCAAGTAGTGCAAAAATACATGTTATACACATTTATTAAGACAAAACTAAAAAGGAACAAAAAAACAAACTAAACTATACATTAAAAATAGAAAGTAAAAACACACATAAATCACGATAATTTAAGATATGTCTCACGTCAGTTAGTAGTTAGTAAGAAAGCTAGCATGTGGACAGGTAATGTTTGTACAGAAGAAATTTAAAGGAATATAGAGAAGGAGCTAAGCGAATAGGGACGGGAAGTGAATTCCATAGCCTAACTGCATTATTAGCTAATTATTGTGTTTACACTGTAAAAAAAGGAATTACATTAAATGGAAAGAACTAGCGTTTAAGATACAGGCTAGGCTTAGTTTAAGCGCTAGTGCTCCTAGAAGTATATGTATGTTTGTACATATACTTTAGACTCTCAATAGGTCCATTGTGCTGTCCTGTCCTGGCTAACTAAGCCTAGAAGTATATGTTCTCAACGTTTCTTTGCCTATTATATGTTTATGTTATTTACACCCTTTAGAATGTAAGTACAAAATGTAATGTGTTTGAGTCAAATAAAAGTAATGTTTATTTTATTAATATACTGCAGATAAAACGGTGCAATTATTCTGATTTATTTTTTGATCATCGGCTGTGTACCAATGGAATTTCTATCTATATGCACATTTAACATTCGCTTGAACGGTGAAGGAAATCATTGTTAGGAAACCAGGCAGGCAGGAAGGCTGATCACCTACTTGCCTATTAGATTGACAAATGAGTATGAAACTGATAGACACATCTGAGGCTCAGTTCTAAAAAGGTTTTAATACACAGTTTTTTTATTTATTATATAACAAGATCTTAATAAATTCGTCATAAATATACTATACAGTGCAATCATTCTGATTTCTGATTCTGATTCTTATTTAACAATAACAAAAAGCTAGTAAGTAATTTCAAATATATGCTTTTATATTCAGAAATTTGGATAAAATTGCATCTTTGAAGTGGCCATGATATTTCTTGATAAACATTTGTTACGTAGTTATACAAGTGTAGTCTAGAGTAGGTATAGTAAAACAACAATTTTCTTCTATAATTTATTAAATCTAAGTCCGTCGGAAAGCATCAGTCTATATCAATATCTTGGAGGTAAGTAAGCTTTGGTCACCAAAGGAATTCTTGACGGTTGATAATAGTTAGGGTTTCCGAAGGCTGCGGAATCCGTTATGATGGAGTCATCGTCTGTTTGGGCGTTGAATGAATCAACCGTGTATCTGTTTTCATAGTTTCCGGAGTTCTCTTTGTAGTCGTTGCTTTCATATTTTGCCGCGTTGTAAGAGCCTGAAAACCAAATTTCGCTTTAATACACTTGCGTTAATTTTAAATGCTTAATTGTCAAAGCAAGCAAAGTTGCACTGGAACCTGTTGAACCAATATTGAAAGATCTTAAATTAATTTTTTCCAATAGATACTTTCAAAAGCTTTTCCATAGACGTTGCAAGTTTATTAGTTATAATTTAAAAATATAGTATGTACCATCATCAAAAATTCCCGCAGCTTCATCCCTTGCGTTTTGTTCTAGAGCTTTAAGGATTTCTTCTGGAATTGGTGGGGACGTGGGGAGATGATCGCCTTGTGGTTGGAAACCGTTCTGGTCAGCGGTATATCTGTAATAAAAAGATTTATTTTCTGTGTTTTGATTAGAGAATAAAGGTAGTAAAGTTTTCTCTATAAACCTGATTTAACTTCAATGAACATCTGAAAAGCTAACATTTTCTAAATTAATAATCTTTTATAAACTTATAAGTGATATAGGAACTAATACAAATGTAAAAATATTTTTTTTTTAAAAGCGTAACAAGGAATTACTAACCTAATACTGTACTGCTTTCCGTCATCACCAATATAGGAAAAGCCGCCTTGAGCTTCTACACCATTTGTCGCTACACCGCTCTCTTCAGCAACAATACCATTCTCGGTTTCGAATGCAAATGAGTAGGAATCACCATTGTTCACATTGTCTTGGCGGAGAATCGCTGCGTTCCTTTCAAAAGACGCCTGGGTTCTCTCCGGTCGGTACTCAGAGTTGCCTTCATAGTTGTATCTGTTGACGTCTTGGCCATTGGGAGCGAAGGTATCACCAGAACCAAAATTCGGTGTATCCAAAAAGTCTCCACCTGCAGCTTGGGCTGATGAAGGAGGCAGGTACGTTTTGTCTAGCTTAGCTCCGCTAGACAGGGCAGCCACGGCTAGGATGATGAACTAAAAAAAATTAAAAATCGTTTTAGTAAAAACTGAAACTTAAAAAGAGTTTACACATTAAAAAATATTGTGAATAATTTGACACTATTAGATGCTTAAGTCCCAGGCTTGATTCCCGGACAAACAATGATATTTTTAACGAGCTAACAGACCAATGGTATTAAAATTTCACAGTCCCATGGGTGATTAGTACTTCATACACACAACTCAATTATAATCTTTAAAAAAGTCAATCAACGGCAATGAATTAAATTCAAAGTAATATCAACAAATCTATACCAGTTTCATTGCGAAGATGTTGCTACTGCTAAAACGCTGAAAGTCCGAATGTGTTGAGAAAAAAATGATGTGCTTATTTATAGCGAATGTTCCTCATATTGATCTACATTAATAGTCTGCTCTTTATTAAATCGTGTCTCGATTTTGTAATCTAAATACGTGAAGATGGACGTATCATTATTGGACGGTGTTATGCATGACGAACTTGAACATAAAGGCAATAGGACTGACCGTGAATGACCTTTTGACGCGATTTTAAAATATTTTTAGTTACTTCAGAATTGCAAAAAATATTTGCTCACTGATGTAAGATTTTCAAAAATGAGCTTTGTGCTTTAAATAAATAACTTGACTTTTATACACCACACAATTTACAACGTGTAAGTGTAACAAAATAATATCGAGTTCTCTTATCACATTATCTCTGAAATTAATAAATATATAATAAATAAATATAGCATATTATATAAATCGAGACAAGGTAAATTAAAAATAATGTTACCTAGTTATTTTCAAATAATATATTATATGAAGCACATAAAAACGTTTTCCAACAATTATTACAACTTACTTTTATCAGAAACCACTCTATATATGAGTGGAAACTGCATGAAAATGCTTGCAGTAACTGTTTAACTTAAGCATAATAAAAATGCCTAGAAATGCCCATCTAAAGTTTGCATAACACCATCAGTAACCAGTAACAAACGTAACTTCTATGATCATGCTTCTTCATGGACTTTGCGACCTTGCATACCAACCGACCTCAATATTTTTAATTTTATTTTAATTAGTGGTATATTAGCACTCGTGATTTTAAAAATCCGTGTTGATACATTGATCTAGACAATTATATTAAATGGTTGAACTTAAAAGCTTTAATAAGTATTATTTATGGGTTTAAGTCTCTCTTATATTATATTACAATATATATTATTAAAAAGTTGCTTTTGATTATATCCTGGCATATATAATTTAATGCATTTTTTTATAATAGTTAAGATATAATAGGCCTTCTCTGTCTGATGCTCATTAAGATGTTTCGTTACAAAATCTATTATCCGGGAACAGTTTATGCATAAATATTTTAATGGCCTTATTTGTACTTACCATACCATTAATTCTTGAAAGGCCGGCAACGCACTTGCGATCCTTCGGGCATTGTGAGTGTCCTTAGGCGGCGGTATCACTTAACATCAGCTGAGCCTCCTGCCCGTTTGCCTCTTATTACATTTGAAGAAACCATCAAAATAATAATTATATATTTAATCTTATGGTATATAAGTTTTAAGTTTTGTTCGAGGAAGAAATTAGCTTATATTTCCATCACACTGTGCAATATGTTATAATTATGAATGCAATATATAACTAAATGTTCATTTATTTAGCTCTTAACGTAATCAACTAATTATTGAACTCTTTCATAGCTCTGTGCTTTCGAGCAGTGTTGGCCTATTGTTTATCCTTCGGTCGTGTACTCGAATTACTCAGTGCACCAATGGATCTTTCTACGACGCAAGACAGACGTGAGAAAACCAGTATGTCTAAGAACTAAAAATCTAATAAAAATTACGACGATGCAACCTAAGCTCAGGGACCATATATACCCTATAAGTTCCCTGTGTATTGCCACTTGATTCTTTTATTTTTGGCTCCGTACTTACCTCTGTTATTTTTTTTTGTACATGGGGCATTTCGCAGCACGACTGTTTAGTGCGGAAGGGTTATGTGAGACTCGCTCTTGTGCATACCCACTAAAACCCCAAGGCGCCGCCAACAATCGCCTTATGCGAGATGCGGTAACAGTAGAGCCTTATCCGCTTCCCGACATGCGATGTGGCGGTTGCGTAGGCCGCTCTACGGCCATTGTTAGTTTGAAAAACAGATAAAGATACTTGACACAGCTAGTATCCGTCTCAGACCAGGCCATCCTCCGTTATTCACCTTAGTGGCGCTACTGTACCTGATCTAATTGATTTTCGGTAAAATAATAATAACTACCGGATCCAAAACACGTTGCCATGTACATACGTTTTAAATACAAAACAATATCGAATAATAAATAATTCTCGACTTGAACACACCATTTTTTTATCTAAATCTGTCCAGCCGTTTAAAAGTTTAATTATGAACAGAGGCACAGAAGATTTATATATATATATATCAGTTGTTTATTTGATGTATAGATAAATAACCTAAATACCGACTGCAGTGTCGTCTGCCGCGCTGATTTGTGAAACTAAAACGAAAAAAAAACATTCAAATCGGTCCAGTCGTTTAAGAGGAGTTCAGTGACATACACACAGTAGAATTATATATGTATAAAGATGCAATTTAATGAAAGTATAACGCGTGAGTTATTAATGAATGTGTAAAGGATATACAATTAAATTCGTGACGACCTGCGACAAATGAACCGTGCAATTGCATTATGCATTTGCTGCAAACAAGAAACATGATTTATATTTGCATTTATGAAGTATCCAGCTAGTTCATTATTTTGTAAAGGATTTTGTTCAATTGCTCCAATGTGAATCCCTGCCGTGAATCAATGGACTTTTCTTTCTATCCGCATACACATACACAGAAGGTTTAGGAAACCAGCATTCCAGGACGTCCCTGAAGTATTAATATATGTAACATTTTTTTTATTCATTAATTATATCAAAGATTTATTATATATTTGATACTACATTGAAAATTGTGACTTAAGCAATCAATTGGAATACGGTACGGATACAGACAGCAATGTACATTTATCAGGCAGGCTGATGAGCTTTAATAAGATTATGATCAAAGAAAAAGTAAACTTAAACCAAGACCCATATAAAGTTGAAGCGCCACCGTATTTTTATTGTTATTATTTGTAAAATTTATGTAAGAACTTTTATGACAATAATTGGAAATATTTTCTTCTTTCTATAAGTACCGTGAATTGAATCAAAATTATATCATTAAATTTATTAAGATAATATTATCTATCTATTAGAATTTACCTTGTGTAATCTAATAATTATATTTAAGTTCAGCTGATTCTAAGATATTTTGTATAATAAATCTGTTTACAAAACCAGGATAGCTAATAATAATCAAATAATAAAGTTTATTTGGCCCTTCACAGTACCGCATTTAACTGGTTTAAATGCAGCAGGTATTATTATAAGAAGTTTGTGCTTTTATAAGACTATAGTAGTCTTGCGGTAGCAGAAGAAAATATACAAAGAGACGACTACATATTATGACAATAAACTTTAAAAAACCAAACAAAATAAATGTAAGCATGATTAGTTATTCATGTGTGAATATGTTTAAGGGTGTATGTGAATTAAATGTGTATGAAAGTATTTAATAAAAAGGTAAGATTCGGGTTAACTCATAACGCATGCGCACCGCCAGTAGTTTTGATGGCCAAGTTCTTTACAAGATATTCTCACAAGTTGGAATACATTTCCATTCATATCATTTAAAGTAGTCATTATTTAAAAAGAGAAAAAAAAAGAAAACTAAGAATTTCAATATTCTAAATATAAGAAGAATTGATGACTTTATTATTATTTAATTATACCACAGAATCATAGAGAATATATTTTATAAAAATAATTAAAAATACCACAGATTATACCTTCACACAATACTAAGAAGGAACATTACACGCAATACTAGGAAGGATAAATTCTTAGGCGGAGGATTTAAATATTAATTCAACACTGCTGCCAAATGTAAGCCTTCCATGTACTAAATTAAATACAACAAAAAAACATAGTTTTCGAATACATAATTTCGATTTAATAATTTTTGATGAGGGTGATTCCAAATATTTTTTCTCGGCCGATCGTCACATTTATTAGTTGCGATTTACTCGGGGTGCGTTAGACACATTTTTATTTTGATAAATACATTTTGTTAATTATAATTGATAATAGTTACGTCCACTATTTAGAATTTTATAGTGAGTGTTTAGTGCGTTTTTGAGAACTATCGTGAGGCAAGGTATTAAGCATCAGTCTAACCTCTCTTTATTCCCAAACTAATAGAATTTCTCCAAATCCTTACGGCTGATAATATTGTGTGCCTTTCTTCCTGGTAAAAAGATATTGTAACGAGGTATGTACTCAGGACTTATTATTCTAGTATAAGATTGTGTATCGACGGCCACCGAACCGTTCTTTGTGATACACATAGCATCAACTTAAATTAAAGATAACATAATCAATGTATACCATTCCAATTTAATTTCTCAGTTATAGAAATTTATCCTTAGTCAAAGGCTTAGAAAGTCAGAATTTTGTCAATTCCAATAAAATCTCCAGGTGGGCATATTGTCGTATCACATATTTTTTTCAATTGTTACAGACGATTGTTACAATCATTTGTTACAGATAGCAGTATCAAGTCGAAAATTTCATAACCATTTTAAGCCATATAAGCATTCAATCTTTCCTAAAACTTCAAGTCATAAATTAATTTAATAGTATACGTGAAGAAGTTGAAATAACGATGGCTCATTAGATTCATGCGTGAAGTTTTTAGTTTTGTAACAATTTTAATGTAACGTTGCAATGTAAGTAATGTTCATGTAATCCGTCTTGTTTATGGTTCAATGTTATGATGAGCTTTTAGTATTTTACGTGTCATAACGATTGCCCTAGTACATTCGAGTCTTTGGGAGTTTCCATTTGCGATTGGGATACACCAGAGTAGGTATTTCTCAACAGGCTTTCTGAGTAGCATTGTAGTTACCTGGTGTCAAGTCCCACATATGCTCGTTATTTTTCAATTGCGTAAATTTCTCCACGGTTATTAAAAATACTTTAAAAATAAATATCTAAACATTCATTCATGCCGGTCCAAAAATCGAGTTACATACAATTTTTTTCTGTATTGCTCTGTGTATAATTTGTATATTCAATGAAATAAAACTCGCAAAACAATGCTTATATATGCCAAGTAAAATGTGGTTTGAAATTCGAAAGTTTGTATGGTGGTTAGTTTTACCATGATGTAAAATAAATATTTTTTTTGAAAACGTAAAACATTGCTAACGTTTAAAACAAAGATAATATCTTTTGAACAATGAGCATAAGAACAATGTTCTACATTAACCTTTTTCTACAAATAAAAAAATTGTGCCATCCTAAGAAGTCGAGTAAACGACAAATGAACCCAAAGAAGGTAAGACAAATTGAAACGCCACCGTTGCGGTCTCAAAAGCCCTCCTTAGTAATTATTTTCACGTGTTTCAATTACAACCGTATGATAAGAGTCGTTTAGACATTAAATATCCAATCTATAAACTCTAAACTCTATTATTCAATGTCTTCGATATTATATATAAGCTTGTCAATTTACACATTATATAATAAAATATATAAATAGATAAGCTGATAATCTATTGGCCGTCGAAATCTTTTTTATTCCGAACAGTATGAGTGTAATAAAGAATAATTCAATATAAAAGTTGTTTTTTTGAATCACAACATGTGTGTCAAATATTTATAACAAATGCCTTTTTTATGAAAATATATCTATCTACCCAAATGTATCATTGATATTTGGGATTTAATAACACCATCTCATGATATTTATGACAGGCCAACAACAAACCCGAAGCCCTCAAGGTAGAATTTAGTGCAATTTAAACATTTCTTAGTAGTCTCTACATGTTAGTCTTACTCAATCGTTTTACTGATCCCTAATGTCATAATATCATAGTAGCGTTGCGTGTTCTATAGATTGACCTTTTACACCTATAAAAAAAGGTTCGAGTGCGTGAGCCATAGATTGAGATGTTTCGTAGGAATGTGTTTAATATTTGCTACACTATGTAGTAATGAGCAAAGAAGTTCATGAAGAAAAATAAAAGTTTCAATTGAATTAATTAGTATAAAAACACGAAATATTTTAAAATCATTTATTGCCACGATCGCTTGGTGATCTTAAACATAATAAATTGTTCTATTTACAAATGCTCCATAAACTATTTTTTACATTTTAATGCCCGTTTCGTTGTTACTTAAACTATTCTAGTATTTGTAGCCTTCTTCTGGGTTATAGCTTGGTGGTTGACGAGGTCCACTGAACTGTTCCGGTTGGTTCGCAGATGGGAAAACCGGTTTTGATCCTTGATCTTGGGTTGGTCTGTTGAAACTAGGCAGCGATGATCCTTGAATTTGAGAAGGTTTAGTCTGGCTTTGACCTAAGTTCTGATTGAAAGTAGATTGCAATGGGCCCTGGCTTTGTATTGGCTGGTTATAAGTGGTTTGTGGTGAACCAAATGCTGGTTTATTGGCACCAGATGGTGTCTGGCCTTGACTGGCAGCTGGTTGTCTGAAACCATTTTGCGACACCTGATTTTGGTTGAAGGGTTGAGATGGCCGCTGGTATTGATATGGTGCTTGAATTGGTGCGGTTTGTTTCGCAATAGAGTTAGCAAATCCTAAAGGCGAGTTGTTTGAGGAAACTTGATTTTGAGGAACACTATTAGGTCTATTGAAACCGTTTGGGGAAGGGATTACACCTGGCGTGTTTTGTTGATACTGTTGGTTTAAAGAAGGTCTGTTTGAAAATTTGTTTGAGGGGTTGGTTTGATATTGATTTCCGCCCTGAGGTGTACCACCCTGGACTAAGTTAGGAAGACTAGGCTGATTAGGAAAAGTTGGTCGTGCTGTTATGCCAACACCTGAATTTACTGGTTTATACTGATAACCTGAAGACTCTTGGTTGTAATTTTGAGCTGGAGATAAATTAGACTGAGGTCCCTGACCTGGTTTGTTTGAAGAAGGTCTGTTCGAAAATTTGTTTAATGGGTTGGTTTGATATTGATTTCCGTCCTGAGGAGTGACACCCTGGTCTACCTGGTTTTGAAGACTTGGCTGATTAGGGATACTTGGTCGCGCTGTTACGCCAAAACCTGATTTTACTGGTTGATACTGATAATCTGAAGCCTCTTGGTTGTAATTTTGACCTTGAGGTGATTGGGACTGCGGTCCCTGACCTGGTTGGTTTGAAGTAGACTTAAAACCAGATTGCTGATATTGTGACAATTGACTTGGTTTAAAATAGTCTTGCCCACTTGGTGTCCTTTGAGACTCAGGTCTGGAGACACCGTTAAAACGGTTTAAGTCCTGTCCATTTCCTGATTTTGAAAATGGAGAGTTTGAAGGGATTTGGGAGCTAAACTGGGGACCAGATTGACCTGACTGACTACCAAACGCTTGTTTATTGGCCTGTGTCTTCTGA
This sequence comes from Pieris brassicae, assembly GCF_905147105.1. NCBI lineage: Eukaryota > Metazoa > Arthropoda > Insecta > Lepidoptera > Pieridae > Pieris > Pieris brassicae. The sequence continues at coordinate 16,169,978 of NC_059674.1, forward strand.
GGGCGAGAGTACTCGTAGCCAGGTCTTCTCTGTGACTGAGCTTGGTTAGTTGAGCCTACATTCTGATTGGAAGACCTGATCGGATCAAAACTCGACACTCCATTTGTGAGTCTATCCTTATAACTATCCTCACTTGTCAGTACATTTTGTAATTCAGGTTTTGTTTGTTGCAATCCGATTTGAGATCTTGCTGGTTTATCGAGTGGGACGGTGTATTGTTGAGATGAAAACTGGTCTTGTCCCTGAGGCTTGTTTATAGACGTAGCGCCTGAATAACCTTGGGAATTATCTTCGTTTTCATAATCTTCTGGACGGTAAGCACCTGAAAATTAAATGGCAATTATTATTTATATTTTTCAATGTCTTAATTATTGCTTTTTTTCCATTTATAACATATTTTAATAGCGATCTTCATGTGCTAAAAAAGCATGCAGAATATCAGTTAAGCATTTTTAAATTTTGAAACATTAACGATTTTTATAGTTATTTACTCGTTAATTAATCACATAATATATTATTTTATTTATTCTTACCTTCTTGTGTGCCAGCTGCGGCAGCTTGCGCATTTTTTTCTATCGACTTCAATATTTCCTCAGGAATTGGGGGAGGTGTGGGTAAATGTTCTCCTTGTGGTTGGTAACCTTGTTCATCGGCAGTATACGTAATAGTGTAAGATTTTCCATCATCACCAGTATAGGAATAACCTCCTTGAGCTTTAACACCACCAGAAGCTACACCTGTTTCCTCAGCAGTTATTCCGTTAGATGTTTCAAACCTGTAAGTAAATCTGTCCCCGTCGTTTTCGTTGACATAACTAAGGATTTCAGCGTTTCTATCAGCAGCCGCCTGAGGGCGTTCAGGTTGTGAAGAACTTCCTACAAAGTTTTGACCGTTTATCTGGCTGTATCCTAAGGGTGAAGCAGCATTGGGTCCAAATGGTTGCTGACCCAATTCATTGGGGGTATTGGAAATCCCCAAAGATTGTGCCTGATTATCACCTTGATAATTACTTGGTCCAAAACCAGAAAAGATGCCATTATTTCCTTGGTTTGGTCTGCTGTCAGCAGGTCCATACACCGGGCTGAGTTTTCTCGCACCAGATCCAGAAGTAAAACCAAATGGCCGGTTTGATTCAAAATTCAAAGACCCTGACTCTTGCTGTCCTGGTGTTTGTTGATTAGCTTGACCGAAAGAATTAGGTCTGGAAGGCTGTCCAATAGGTTGTGCAAATGGTTGTGTGGCTGGTCCTGTCTGCCCGAAATTCGACAAGCCTGGAGCTGTTAACGCTCCCGGACTACCACCAGCAGAGCCTGCATTTGCCGGTGGAAGATACGTTCTATCTAATTTATCCCCATAGCTACATGCTACTATCGATAATAATATTAGCTGAAAATAAAAGTATTATTTTAGTCAAATATTTTCGTAAAATAAGGTTGTAAGACATTTTTCTGTTCTGTTAAAGTTGTTTGTTTTATGTATGGGTAAAATTAAATATTTACCAGCTTCATATCGGTTGCTAGATGTAACGACAGACACAGAATGTACCGTTCGTCAGAACCATCCTATATTTATATCTCGAAATTCGTTCACCTTAGTTACTAAAAGCGCTCACGGACCTAACCTTTGACTGTAGGTGAATCTTCATTTCACTGTGTGAGTGCCGTCTTACACAATTTTCCGATCGATTTTGTTGATACACTAATTATTTTGATCGACGATTTGTTGATTTTGCGAAGGCACGCGACTCATTGTATACATATAATTTTTAATAATAAATGAGATATATAATAATAATTATCTTTAATCAAAAAAAATATAGTTATGAAAATTATTCAGGGCTTTCCCTTTATTGGTAAAAATGTTTGAAATAATAATATATTCCATAATAGTGATACTATTTGTTGTATGTTTAAAAATGCAATTATTATTAAGATTAAAATCGAAGAAAACCTCCTTGAGTCCGCGCTTGGATCTACAGAGTTATTTACGCCAGTATATAAAAAAAATATGATTTTTAAATTAATTAAATTTTTGTTTGATCTGCAAAAATTCATATTATCACGATCCTCATAGCCTACCGAAACTATTTCTCAAGTATGTTGCAATTAAGTTCATTCCAATTACTTTATGAAAGTGCTTAACATTATATTATAATATTTATTACAGTTAGTAATTGGTATTCGTTACAGAAGGGCATAAAATGGTCATGTGTTAACAGTGAAATAAAGCATAGCCTTTACGAGATTTACCGTATTTGTTATTTAGGTAATTAATCAATAATATTAATTATTTAGCACCAATGCATTATTTGTAAAGCTTACAAATACATAAGGCATTGCAACTTGTGAGATATCTAGTTACCCAAAGAATGACAAACATATTTTTCATTATGGAAAATATATTCTTTTAGCCGGGCTTAAACACACGATCTCGTAACCATGAATTATATTACGAAAAAGCTAGGTAACAAAAATGTTTAAATAGTACCAAGGTTCAATTCCCGGCGAAATAATAATTATTTCGGATTGGTAATAATAATAGGCTGTGTTGCTTACTTAAAAATGTGTGTCTGTACAATTGGATTACAGCAATTCAGATGGACTTGTTATAAAAAAAATTGTGTAGTCTATGCAATTTTTCTTTTTTTGGAATACATATTTTTTCCAAACAAAATCTTGTAAATAAATATTTATTTTATTCCAATTGTTCATAACTCAGTTGTATTTGTATGCAACATAGTTGATGTAATTTTCAAATCTTTATAAAGTAAAATATCGTGAGAAAATCGTTAAATAAATTTATGGAACCTAGTTATTGCGTCTGAATTAAATTGATTCATAAGGCATTGTTTCATTCGTTAGGACCAAAGATCCTCGACTTGTAAATTTATGGAACTACAGAGTTTATAGAAACCTACATTACATCGACAGTTGCCTTACTTTGACGTAACCTGAAGATCAAGTATGTTTACATATATTGAACAGTGGCTCCATCTATTTTTTAAACCAAGAGTGCTTCGGCAGTAATCACATATCATATAATTTACACCTAGAGGCGTAATAATTTAATTCTAGGTTAAGTATCTTAGCTATTTAAAATTCCTAAACAATTGTGAAATGTTAAGTATGGTGTTAATTATAGTCATTCATGTTCATAATTCGTCTTAAGTTTTTGTTGTAATGCCCTTCAAAGGCGAGATTCACTTAATATTAGTTTAACGACGGTACTTCGTTAAAATTTATATTAATTGTAGTTAAACTTAGGTGAAACTTGTATACACTAACTCTAACTCTGTACCAGTATGAAGCTTTGACCTACTGGTTCTAACTGAACATTATTTTTATGTTGTACAATCATAGATATTAAAAAATAGCTTGATCTAATAGCCATACCTGATATATATATATATATATATATATATATATAAAGTCTTTTTTTCAATCATTAAAAATGATTTTGAAAGACAACAACAGCTAACCATATAGTCACTTATTTATAAAATCTAACACTAGTTACATTACATCAAATAAATTACATTATTTACAAGAGTGAATGTGTCTAAAAAGACGCATCGACAGTTTTGTTGATCGCATCATGACGACCGATAATTTGAAAAATTGAAAGAAGGCTTAGCAAAGGCTTCAGATTGTTTTCTATAGTAATTTAAATAGTTTCTGGTAAAATGACATGATATTTTTACGAAATCATATTTCGCGTGTTACGCGTCGCGTAATGCTTTGAGTTAAAGTTGTTAAGTTAACTATTAAGTAATGGGAGAGCAACATTGACACAGATATTTTTTAATTAAAAAGGTGCCCAAAACATACACATGCAATGTTATAATGAATAAACACGTTTTCATTATTATTTATTATTATACATAGCAACGATAATACTGTAACTTTGTACAAAATAATTTTTGAATTAGAATATTTGTATAGTGTTCTATAAAATATAGAAAATAATCAATTATACGTAAAGGTAAGTTAAGTCAGCCTACTGTGTTGATTCTTGATTTTTAAGTCGAAGACGAGTTTCTTCGGAGTAAATTCATACATTGAAAGATTTGTCGTAATTCAAACACAACATTCTATGGTGGTGTCGCTAAGAGCCGCAACTAAGGCGCCCTTCTATAGTTCGATGCCCACTGCATACTATAGAAATTCGACCGTGCCCTCCATGTACGGTTTAAGCATTCGCCCGGTACCGTACAACCCTACCAAAGGCCGAGAGCAATTTTAAAACTTGCACTCGAACCGGGAATCGAACCCAGTACCCCTCACCACAGCAGTCACATACAAAGACCGCTAGGCTATGAGGCCCTTTGCCACCAGCGATACTAGGCCAACACTCCATCACCCTACGAGCAAGTACTACAAGTACATTGAGGATTGGGAAACGCGAACAATTTCGGTAATATTGCTGATCCAGATAACTTGACATGAGAAGAATGCGTATTTGAAAAACGAACAAAATTTTTCTACAATATTTATTCAAATTAAGAACCCTTACTGGGAACCTCACACTACCTTGCCATTGCAAAACCTTCCCTAACTAAAGTATTGAGGTAGCTATAACGAAATGTACATATTATTTGTTTAAGTCTGCGTGACTGTTCATCAAGTGACGCTAACACATCAGGTCATCTCGCCCACGATTATTTCGTGAATGAGCTAATTTATAATGCTAGTTATTCGATCTGGCTTTAACCATATACGATACAGAATTTATAATAATAAAGCCACTTTAATTTCATACCGTTAAAAAATATTACATATCAAATTTAGTTAGTTTTGTTATAGTTTTGTCTTTGCTTACCATAGCTTTTACACATTGAAATAAAACAATTTTTTAACCGGATTACAGCTATTTGTATTATTATAAACTTATAATTATTTTATATAATTTTAAATTTAAATTTTTCCGACGTTTCGCGTGCTTTACAGCGTGCGTGGTCACGGGGACTAGGTAGCAGTAGATAGTTTTGTTAGGACTAGGTAGATTTGTTATTATACTCTTATTCTATGTTAACTAACATTGTTATTTCGGTTTCTTTGTGTTCTGCAGTGTGGAACAACTTTAAGGTTGCCATATTGATCTGTTGTTTGCTTCCCCCATCAGCTACCCCCCAGAAACCTTAACCAAGTCGTCAACCTATCGCTTTTGTGGTCTTCCCACGTTTCTTTTTCCTTGAGTTCCTCCAGCGTTGGCTTCGGCGGTCTTTTATATGTGCACCTTTTATATGTCCACCAATAAGGCCCGCCTATTTCTATTTCAGCAAGCCGTTAGCGCGTCGGTGATCTTCGTTTTTAACCTGATGTGGTCAATTATATTTGTCGATCTTTTTTATTATTAGGATGCTAGACTCTATTGCTCTGTGGGCACTAATTACCTTCGACTTCAATCTTTCCGTGAGCCTAATTTTTGGCTCTCGTATACGAGGTATGGGTCCTCCCATGTTAGTGACCACAACAGTATTTTTAGATCTAGGATATAGTTTAATTTAAAGACTTCTTTTAATGACCAGATCCAATTACAAGTTTTTGGTTCCCTTATTACCACATCTTCCTCATGAATGAATCGATTACAGGATATTTGTTTTCCTAAATATGTATATTTTGTAACATATTCTATTTTAGTTCCACTTATCTTTGTCTTCGTTGCTTTAATTTTTAGACCATTATCTGAACTCGCCTTTGGTAGGGACGAAACCATTGCTTCTAATTATATCCAGAATATATATGGGCTCTTTATTATAACCGCCGTAGTTTAATAGGCTACTCTTATGCAACGTGGATATTGTGATAGGTACTATTCCCAGGAAAACAATATTTATTAGTTATAATTGTATGTTATTATAACGACCGATATGAATATATTTTAAGTAATGAACATTCTTTCCAAAATAAAAAATAAATAAGTAATCAATAGAAAGAATTTAATTTGCTATAATTGTTTGGGTATGTTAATTGCCTTTGCATTTTTTGCTACCAAGTTTTTCTTACTGTAAAAAACAATCAATGAACAAGGCTCATAAGACGTGTAGATAAAACCACTTGTTTATGTACGGATACTTTGACCACGACCTGTGAATTATATCAACCTGATTTGTTGATGGTTTTTTGTTATTGATTGATATGTTCAACATTTTATATTTCACGTGTTGAAGGCTACACTTATAACAGATTTAAAATTTAAATAGTAAATAGAAATATTAAGCTTCGTTTGTTTAGTAAAAAGTCAATTGTTATCTTTCGCTTTATTAATTAGGTTTAGTTCGGATAAGAATAAAAATAGTTTATATTCCAAACTATAAATTGATAAATTTCTATGCATCTTTCATAGAGATAGGCAGAGACTACAGAACTTTTGCCTTATCTTGTCAAACGAAGTTTATCTAAGAAAGCGTTAACTAAATCAGGAAATTTTTAATATCATCTATTCTCAATTTGGTTCGATATTACAAAATTAACATGTCATGTGTTATAATTTAGATTATGATATCCAAACATAGGTTTTTGTATTTTGGTCGCAAAACGCAACTATATTATTTTAAATATAGTTGCGTTGTATAGGCACCCTTTTTTTGGTCAGAAATATAATTCTATGTTAATTTATGAATTCATTTTTATAGTCACAATATTAATGAGTAGAAATACTAAATAGGATAGGCGTGGGATAAAAAAAGTGATAGTTAACTTCAAGGATTCGAGCCGTCATTGTATCAGTAGACTTTTTTATTTATATACATTTGTACTCCTAAGAAATATCGCTAGTCACGGTATTTTTTATTGCTATACACTGAAACAGTCGATTGTCGTAGCGATTCATTTATATGAAATTCTTTATACATATTTGGTATGACAAATGTTGTATAGCTTCATTTAGATAGAACTTACAGGTAAAAGAACAAGATCCTAATAAACCAGTTATTTGAAATCATACTACGACCGAATTAAAGCAGGAGAAAAATCTGAACAAGACAGTTTATGTTTGCACTGGAATATTTATAAACAAATGAAAAGGGTTTATATCGACTTGTGATCATCTGCTTTGGATAGATTTTGGGTTATGGACTCATTCTGCGATGTTTAACGACCAAATGATACCATCGTTCCGCTACTGATAATTTAATAATAATTGATGAAGTCGTCTTTATAATCTGTTTAAAAAAAATCTAATACACATAATTGAATCTTAATTATCCTGATTTACTAAAGTTATCTTATAAATAATAAAGCCTTATTTATAATAATACCATTGACCTTTTGCGGGTCTAAAGGCGGAAAATAAAATAAAATGAAACATACGCATTGTTATTTACGGAAATAACACTAGCACTTAATGTGCTGGGTACAGTACAAAAGGGTTTGCTTTCATTACTTTTTTAAGCAGTTGTACACACTAATTATGAAAACTAACTATTCACTGCTATTTTGGACATGCGTAATGATACTATTGTTATTTTGAAGTGATATTAGGATGATATTTAATTATGATTTCATGCATCAATGTATTTGACATACGATAAGTCATACCTACAATCTATGACGGCCTCGTACTCCGGATATGTACAACTTCTAGACATTAGCCACTGGGGCCTTCGAGTCTGACAGTGAGTTGTTAGAAGAATCAAAGATCCTCCCTTTAGGTCAAAGCCGCACATTCCTTTCTACCTACACACTCGGGGTAATTCAAACTAACAGTTTCTAGTTTCCCTTCACACTTGAGTTATCAATATAAATTTTTAGTGTACGAAAAAACGTTAAGTAAACCACAGTTAAAGATATTGTATAAATAAGTCAAAATTATATTATATTAAATTATATATATTGTGTAATAAGGTTTTGCACTTCGTGAAACTTCTGTTTTTACTGTTTTCTTGAAATAGGGTTGCCTGGAACAAATCACTTGATAATCCATTGCATAAAGTTTTTCTTTTTTTTCATCATATGCAAAAAATTAGATTAAAACAATCAGACTAAATCCAAATACAGGACACAACATTAAAGTGTAATTTAGTTAGTCAATAGCGTGGAAGTGGCAATAGCGATTTCCACGAGCACCATTTGGAGAATACCTACATATAATACACAGCGTAAAAAAAATGTCGGCATACTTTTTCTTTACCACAGTTAAAAATTATGTCTATGGCTCCTCACTACATTAAGGTCAGGGCTACCATACGTATAATTTTTAATACGCTGTAAGTGGCCAGTTATTTGTTCCCGGGCTATTCACGTGTGCAGATTTGAAGATTCAAAAAGAGAACAGATATGGGATTCATACTTAGCGTTGTCTCGATTAAAAATATTATCCTACAATAAAACTTGTTAAATTATTAATATTGTTTTTTGCACAAGTCCAGTAGCTCAGATAACGCAATTTATATATATTTTTACCCAGACTAATTGTAAACCTAAAAAAAATTCAGCACAGATTTTCTGCAAACGTTCAATAAATAATCGTAAAACCGGGGAAAATCATTAAATCACCTTTAAAAGTACTCACGTACAAGTTATGGTGGCTTTATTTTCAATCAAATTTGTAGATATATATGAGAGAAAGTGTATGAAACTGAATACTAAGGTGTAATTTTAATTTATTTGCAAGAAAGTGGTAGATTTAGATCGATCAATCGTAAAAATCCGCACAATCAGCCATATAAAGATAGGCAAGCAAATGTCAAATTAATTTTTATTAAGTCATATAATAAGAACATCAAGACAATTTCATCAGTTAAATTATATATTTATAATTAATTGTCACCAAACTTATGGTCCAAATATACGCCCACGCTATAAAGGCATCTTGCCTTTAGTTTTTTTGATGTTTATTTTATTATTTCATTTCATTTTATGCCTCGACTATTTGAACAGAGAGCAGCTGATATAGCTAGTAGCTACATGTATTGATAGGCCCTTAATGGCGTGTTGCGTGCATGAGTTAATTGTTTGATATTTGTAGATCGTTACAATGAAGGTGATGGACGACGTAACACAGTGAAGGTAAATTTTTGACAAAATGGATTAGTGACGTTTATTGTTAATGTTTACCTAAGTTTATTAAATATATTAACAGAAATGGACTTCATTCGTCTTATGATGATGTTACAAATGTATATATACTCGTATAATCTTCAGCGCAATCTATAGACCAATTGAATCAATAACGAGGAACTCTTCAATTGCGTTGATACATACCTTCTATCCAAAAATATAATTAGTATTGTAACTTAAGATACTAAGTAATGTGAGACAAATATAAAAAAATACGAAATAATAATTTATTTATTGCTCCAAACATTAAGAATAATATCACACTATTATTTGCTATGCGTTTCAGTTAATTAATAATGATAGCCCGTTGAGTCGAAGGTTGATGGTATTCTATTAACATCAAATTGTTCCCCTTTGATTGTTGAACTTGCCTCTTGCGGTGTTAACGATTGTGCGTTTAATTCATTACGATTCGTTTCGGGCTTACCAAATTGTTTGTTCGGTTGCAAATGCCCACTACAACATGCACTGCCAAGAATTGTTGAACCGATCGGACGAGAATCAGCTTCTTTAGACAGTTCAATGTCAGATTGATCTGGTTTGAATTGATCAAAAGTTGGGCCTTGTGATCTGTTAGGAAGTGTAGGAATCCCCTGGGGTGATGATACTGGCTTGAATTCAAACTTTTCAATAACAGAGCCTTTATTATCTAAACTAAGTATAAACTGGGGATTGAGTTGACCATTTATCGGAGGTGTTTCTATTATTTTCTCTTGACTTTTTTCAGGCTTAGCAGGGAAGGATTCTTCGGGTTTATTGTACTGATAGATTGCACCATCATATGTATTAGAAGGTTGAAACTGTGAAGTAGGCATTGGTTCTTGAGGTTTCAAACTTGGAAATGTTGGAAATGGTCCCGTTGATGCAGTAGCTTGGGCAAATGTAGAACTTGGTCTAGTATTGAATGGCGAATTCGTTGGCTGGTTGAATTGTGAGCCAGTATTTGGGGCAAATGAAGAAATTGAAGCTTGAGTAATGCCATTGTTTTGGAATGAACTCGGTAGTTGACCAGTCGTGGATGGTAGAATCGGCTGCGAGGTTGCTTTATTAATATTTCCAAAAGACTGAGGTCTTTGAGTTATTCTACTTTGATCAGATGATGAATTTATTTGCTGGAAGGGCTTGGAAGGTATGTCATAATTATAGGTACCAATGGGCACTTGTGGTCTAAATTGATTAATTATAGTTTGACTGAACGAAGGTACTGTTGGTCGTGGTTGTACAAATGTACTTTGTGGTGGCCTCTTGTTTAAATCCTCAGTGGTTGTCTGTTCATTAAATGAATTGGGGGTTTGTATGTTATAATTTTGTTCTAACATACTTGGAAAGCTACTTCCAAAGGAGGGTTTTGTTGGTGAAAATGAGCCCTGGGGACTTTGAAATACTGGTAGTTTGGAGTTTGGACTAACTAAAGACCCAACTAAGCTGTGTGGCTGATTATTTAGTTGAGATTGAGTAAAATCATTTTGGGATGGAGTTTGAGCACTCGAGTTTGGAAGCGGAGACGTAGGTTTATTATAAAATTCTCCAGAAATTGTTGATATAGTTGACTGTGAAGTTTGCTGGTTTAAAATAAATGGTTGCAGTGACGGCTTATTGTACTGATCGAGTTCTTCAATATTATTTGTGGATTGACTCGGCGGTAATTGATTTTGGTTCTCAAAGTTTTGTTGCTGCTGATTAACGTTTAGTATTGAAGATGTTGTCGGCCTTTGCTGCTTTGGATTTGAATTTGAAGTTGGTCTACTATATTCATAAATATTACTTTCGTATGTTGATCCCGGTTGATTTGTCGGAATACTTTGAATTGCAGATATTTGTTGTTTAATATTTGAATTCTGGCTAAAGCTCTCTATTGATGATTTTTGACTAAAGCCTTGAAGATTTGAAGATCCCTGAGACAATATTGGCTTGTTGTACTGGTAAATTTCGCCATCATATGAAGTAATTGGTTTCTGTGTTAAAAAGTTTTGCTGAGTGACTGATATTCTATTTACATTTTGCTTATCGTCGGATCCTTGAAATGATGGCTTTTGGAATATAGTGTCTGGAGACAATGATGGTTTGTTGTAATTATCAATGTTTTCTACAAATTTATTTGTCAACTGACTCTGTTGTCCGTTATTTTGTATCTTACCAGCTTGAGGTGATGTAAAAAAGTTAGCTGTTGCTGATTCAATCACCTGAGGGGTAAAGGTGTTAACAGGCTTACGGTCTGTTCCAACGTTTGACATTACAGTTGTCTCAAATGGAGTTGTAAGCTCCCTTGATGGCTGGTTGGCCGGTATAATACTTGCTTGTGAACTTAAAGCACCTGATGGCTTTATCTCTTTAAATGGTTTGATTATGTTTCCATTGTTATTTATGGTTGAAACTAAAGAACTAGTTTGTGAGGGCTGTATAGTATTCATTACTTTAAATGGATTTTCTGATGGAAATGCGGCTTGTATGTTATGCTCATTTTGCAAAGGTTGTTGGGAAAGAGGTATTCCAATATCTTGCGATGACGCAGGTTTACCATCATTAATCGATGCATTTAACTTTTCGCCAAAAGTTTTTTGAGAAAACTGTGGACTTGTAGTGATTGTTTGCTGATTAAAATTTTGTGAGGGATTTGTTTCTCCAAACCTATTGCTGGTAAAGAAACTTGCTTGGGTGATATCTGGTTTGATAATGAGCCCTGCAGTAGTGTCAGTTGCGAGATTAGGTGTGCCTTCTGATGTTTGAAATTTGATCTGGTTAGCTTGTTCCTTATTATTCAAGATACCTGCCTGTGTACCAAAGTTAGGTTTAAACGCCTGATTGTTCTGATTGATGAAGAAGCTTGAAGGGGAATTAGATCCAGGTCGATTGGCAACTTTATTTGATTGTCTGTCGTTATATCCATCATTATCGCTGCTGTCTGAGTAATCACCGGCGGTATTGTACTTCTGCGCGTCGTAGGAGCCTGTAAAGAGAAAATGAAAGTTAGTTGATCATTTGTCAACGCCTCTGACTAGTATTTATGAGCCGCTTAAACATTCATCAAATAATACAATGGGATTACACTAATCGGTCTTGTCGCAGATTTTCTTGTGATTTAATAGTAATTATAATGAAAAGGATTTAGTAACTAATATCGGTAGATCAGTTTTATAAAATTTAATGCGTTAATATTTTATTTGATGTTGGTTAGTAATTTTTGGTAATTATTTAATCATTTAACGTTGAACGTTCTATTTATTACAATTTCAATATCTATTAATGCTTTTTATTGGTTTGATAATTATATACTGCACTTTCTTTGGACTTCAATCCAAATATGAGCAGGGGATATAGTATTATTGATTAAAGTAATAAAAACAAGTCTAAAATGGCAGCTAAGTACCAATTAAACGTCTATTTTTAACTGTTTTTGTGCTAGAATAATTGTTATGACATTTAAATTTTTTACACAAAATGACAAGGTTAATGAAACCTTTCACTTAATACAACGGATTGTCAGATAAAAAGCAATTTCAGGATAACGACATTTCCGGAAATATTACGTTAAAAATAGGTTAAATTTTTTGAAAAAAATATGTGAGAAGATTACATTAATGGCATTTATGTGTACTAAAATACAGAAATGATCTTTGAAACAAACAACTGTTGAAAGCTTCTTCCTGAAACCATGGGTCATGCTTTATGGTATTTGTTCGCGTATTAGCTTATAATCGATTTACTTTGGGTTACTACTTTAATTTGTCTCAATAATCTAATTATAATATTAATCAATTATGAGTTCTAAAATCTTAAAACTTAAACTAAGGCGCCACTGTAATTTGCTCGGCGCATTAAATCAAAGGAGTCGTAAATGTTTGGTAATATTTAAATATTGTAATGTATTACGTTCTTAAAAAAACGCTGTTTACATTAAGTGACCATAGTTTCCGTGGGTGAACCTGCTCGTGAACAGGTTTATATTATATTGATTTCATTACTTCCGTATAAAAATTGCTTTCACATAAACTTTTGTTTATCATAACAACTATAAATTATCGTGTTAAACGCGCAGCAAAACTGTTTTGTACATTATGACGTCCAATGAAACGGACAAATGTTATCGTCCAGTTTGTGACGGTTATAATTATTCGCCAAAACAATTTCTGTTTTAATTATTCTTTGGATAAATCTTGCATTTTACTGAGCCACGGAGGCTGTTACAACAGGGAATTAAGAAGTGTAATTAAAAAAGCTCCAAAGCTTCTATTTCGATTCCCATACATTTCTATCGACAACAATTAAACTAACTATTAAAATTTATATCATCACGATAATGAAATCCATCTCCCAATTACATGTTCGGAAGCTATCAAGTCATTTATTTCATTTAATCGATCGTAGAATCGAGTTAAGATTCGGTCAACGACCTCGCCCATTAATAAAATATTTATCAGATAAACAATAACTTTTAAGTTTATCGCTTTTAACAGTAATTTTTAACTGCAAGATTTTATTTATGATAATAGATTAATAATGAACAGTGACAATATATGAAATTACATTATTATAATAATAGGCTCGCGTTAAATACCAAAGCTGACGTTAGAAAATTTCTAGAAGTAACTAGAAAGTAACCAAACCCTATTGGCATAATGGTTTAGTGCTCATGCGCATAATGGAGGCTTTTTAGTAATAGCTTTTTAATTTTTATTTGATATCTATTTTTAAGTTACACACACTTTAAAATAAGACAAATAAATAAAATGGGATCAATCCAGCCCAGTAAAATGGCCAGTAGAAAATATTATAATACATAATTTGTCATGTCAAACATAAACTACATCTTTTTATCTTATTTTTTCTTATGAGCTTATATAAAAATTGTAGAATTTTTACATTATATTCCTTTGCTGGATTGATCATTATTTAAGGTTAAGTACCTGATCAGGTAATGCCTACAAACCCAAATGTGTTATTTTCAACAAAAAATATGTATACTCACCATCATCAATCAAACCCGCAGCTTCATCTTTAGCATTCTGCTCCAAGGCCTTCAAAATTTCTGGTGGAATTGGTGGGGGTGTTGGCAAATGAGCTCCTTTAGGCTGGAACCCGTCCTCGTCAGCTGTATACGTCACGGTGTAGACTTGCCCATCATCACCAGTATAAGAATATCCTCCTTCCGCCTTTACTCCATCGACAGCGACAGCCTTTTCAGCAGCGCTTATACCATTATCCGTTTGGTACAAATAGTTGTAGCTATCAGGGGTCAAATTGTTCTCAAGCCTTAGTATGTTGGAGGCACGATCACGACTGGCCTGAACCCTCTCTGGCCTATTAAAGTCTACAAAACCTTGCGGAAGAAAAGAAGCTCCACCCTGAAGATGTTTGTCCCTGAATGCTGCTTCTCCAACTTTTGAGTTTGTGGACCCGTAGCTGATTCTTGAAGCTCCCAGACCTGTCTGCCCAGATTGATCTGAGGTTCTAATTCCAACTGCGGCATCAACCACGACTCCTTGATGGTCGTTCTCATAACTTCCGATAGGTAGGTTCGGAGGTTGTAGGATATCTGATGAGCCCCCAGCCGCTTTAGCTGAAGATGGCGGAAGATATCTGTGGTCTAGATTTGCGGAGCTGCAGACCGCTATTAAAGCGGTGAAGATAATCTGGAAAAATCAATATGTACTGTTAACTTTTATTTCTTTAAAAATCAGAGTTTTAGCCATACATTAGCTATTATAAAATTGACAAAAATATTCAAAAATCTTATTTTTTTAATACTACAGCCATTTCCAATTAACCAAGCTTCACAGGAAGCACTTATTCACAACACAATCACAAAAGCTCGTTACCGCTTTCATCCTTAAGCACAGCTCCACACTGATGAGTAACCACACACTGATGCCCAGAAAAAACGACTTTTGCTTTTTATATTGATACCAAACTCATCCAAAAAAACGTGCTTATAGCTTTTCACCAACTTGTTAATGCATTCTCATACCGCACTATATTTCTTATTGCGATTAGCATAAGGTTTAAAGTATGATCGTTTCGCTGAACATTGCTGCTCCGATTCTGATGCAGGCATAGACTTCAAGTTCAAGTGCCTACAACAGTGATTAACACACGATTTTAATTGGGAATGAATCGGTTTAATGAAGATCTAAAATGCCTTTATGTGTGTCGTGAAATGTTATACTAATAGGATAAGGTCAAAATTGTGTCAAGGAATTTATAAAAAAAATATTTATAATTAATATCTGTCTATATTTTGTTAATGGGTTATACTCTCGTTTATATTAGAATTTTGTTCACAAAGAGAAAACTGTAAGGACCGTGCAAGCTTTTGACTATTATGACTTGAGCCGGCCGGTCCCAGCTTGCTTGTTGGAAATTAATATAACCTATGTTACTCAGATATAATGAAGCCCTCAAATGGTGAAAGAGTATTTAAAATCCGACAGTAGTTTTTTGAACGTATTCATTATAAAAATATGTTTGATATTAGTATAGGTAGATTATACAACAAAACCAGATCTATTAAAACTTATATTATTTATTATTTCTTAGTCAACATATTTACATTATTACGACAAAAGGATTCCTTTAATATTAACTATAGATCCTTTATACTATTTTACTACGTTTGGTTATCCTGTCATAAAGAAAGAAGGAATATGATTTTATAAGGATGTAAGATGTAGCACATGTGATATGTATGTATGACCTATACCAGCGCGTGACACACGATTAATACTTTTATTTTATAATATGATCAATCATTGTCTATAAATAAGTATCCTTTTATTAAAGGCTTGTAAAATAATTTCATTGTATTTAATACATTAATAGAGTACAGCGGGGCCATCCGTGTCAGCCTTTTTAAATTTTCTGAATTCATCAGAAGATTGAAAGTAGCATTAAAAACCACTCACGCGCCTTGAAAATGTAAAAATAGTTCATCGCGGATGTATTTTTTTTAATTCGTTGATGGTTAAGTGATTAAAATGTCGTCCCATAATACTGCAACGTGGTAGCAATTCATTGACATTTTCACTCATGCGCATGGTATGTACGAACCTAATTGGTTACGTACCATCTGCACTTGTATTTTGACTTAGTATTTTTTTTTACATAAACAACACACATAAAACATTTAATTTAACACAAGTTATGTGTGTTTGTGTCTACGAAGATATTATCTAATTCTTTTTAATACGTTTACAACTGTATATGTAAAGAAACAATTCTTTTTTGTGTAAAATGATGCAAACGGACAGGAGGCTCACCTGATCAGATGTTAAATAATACCCCCGCCCACTCATCTCACACTTACATTGGCAGAAGGCTCGCAATTGCGTAGCCGGCCTTTTAAGAATTAGTACGCTCTTTCATTGTAAGACGAATCGGTTCGCCATTTAGTTTAGCGACATCAAGAACATGCTACAATTGGTACGCCCACATCATTCCCTGAATCGCCACCACTCAGCCTAAATACATCTCGACTTCAGCCACTGGTCATCTTTTCTTTCCTCTGTATCGACACCTACAATCTGCGCTTACAATTCACTGCGATCGTCATACCCTGAAACGCGTTAATGAAGTTATTCCGACCCTTAAGCATATATCTCTCTCTCGATATTAGCCACTGGGGCCTTCGGGATGACCAGTCAGTGGTTAGTCTGATCGAGGATCCTCCTTTTGCTTTGGAAGACAGTACCTTCCATCCTCCACACGGTCTTCGTTCCTCTACAAGTGTTTACATATAATAATTACATACTAGAAATATGTACATACATACAATGCAGACGAGTGTGTAATCAACTTAAGAGATTACCAACAATACGAAAAACATCAGATTACTGACACTGAATACGATACAATAATAATGGGAATCCCAAATATTTAAACCCGTTTCAGGGGATTTTTATGTTTCTCCAACAATCTCCTGATAACTGTTGGTTTCATTATCTTAACAACATATATATTTCTATGAAAACATTGGCTATCAAATGGGCTTCCTATAGAGGGACGGCTAATGTCAATTATGACACATTTTAGTTAAATTAACCTTAGCCTGTTATTGTAATAAGTTTAAAGTAAGATTTTACTCCTATAGGTTAAAGCCAATACGTTTGAGATATTAGGTCCTTACATATGAAATTGGCGTTTTGTATGGGAGGAACAAAAATTCGAATATTTTTAAATAATATTTAATTAATCATTTGCAAGTGCATAGAAAACAATGGTTCAAGTATGAACCATTGTTTTCTATGCACTTTTGCCATCTTATAGGTGAACTACCTATGATAATTGATCCCTTTACTAAAAAAAACAGTCGGACGGGAATCAATAAAATCTGTGAAGGCGATTTGGACTGCCCCATCAGAGTTAAATTTTTTCCCTTGCAAGAAGTTGTCCAAATTTCGAAAAAAATGGTAATCTGTTGGGGCAAGGTTCGGGGAGTACGGATGATGTCTTAGACATTCCACTTGAAGCTCTTCTAATTTGGTAGCCGACTGTTGTGCAGTGTGTAGTCTAGCGTTATCGTGAAGCAGTGGCGTGGAGCGATTGACCAGCCTTGGTTATTTAGTCGCTAGCTTTTCCATCATGGTTTGCAATTGCTGACAATAGACATCAGCCGTAACAGTCTGGCCAGATTTGAGAAAACTGCAATGAACAATACCGGCACTAGTCCACCAAACGCTTACAAGTAACTTTTTTGGGGTTAATTTTCGCTTGGCTGGCTGGCCAGGATCCAACCATTGCGCTGAGCGCTTCCGATTATCGTAAAGAATCCATTTTTCATCACAGGTAATGATTAGGTTTAAAGTACCTTCATTATTATGCCGGTTCAGTAATGTAACGCAGCAGTCGACGCGCGTTTGCCAGTTTGCTTCAGTCAATTCGTGAGGTACCCACCTTTCAAGCTTTTTAATCTTCCCAATTTGCTTCAAGTGAATTAAAACAGTTTTATAACTAACACCGTAGCCTGCAGCTTACTCGGACGTGGTTTGCGATGAATCCGCTTCCACAATAGCCTTCAATACTTCATTATCAACTTGGGTCTCAGGCCGTCCACGGGGCTTGTTCTGCAGGTCGAAATTTCCTGATCGAAAACGTTGGAACCAAAAACGAACTGTGTTTTCTTTTGCAACATGCCCGCCATACACATCATTCACCATTCGAGTCGTTTCCGCAGCACTAGTGCCACGGTGGAACTCGTACTCGTAAATAATGCGATACTTTAAGTTTTCCATTTTGTAAAATGAGTGATGCAAACATAAAAAACATTTAAAAAAAACAAATGAATGACGGTCATCGAAGCACAAAAATACATCAGTAAATAGCTGTACAAAGTTGAATTTGGAATTCCTAACCAAAGAGGAGGTATTTGAGGTCAAAGTAGCCAGTACGACAAAACGCCAATTTCATATGTAAGGACCTAATATATTCAAGTCAAACTTAACGATGTCTCGACTATGAATCTTATCCTGTGGTCCCATATTCACTAACAATCTTAAGCAACATCTCAAACTGTCCTATGCTGAAAGCGAAAGTATTCTTCTTATAACACAGTAGTTAATTATATAATTGTAGGTTTCATATAGAATTCATTAAGTGAAGTAACTAGTATTCATACGTCAAATGGAAGAGACTGCCCACGACAAAGGGAATGCTGGTGTGGGGTCTAGAGCAACTTCTCTTTTAACTATACATACTTTTTTATTATGTGTAATAAAGATTTTTTGTTTCATTATTTCTTTATGACCTACATTGCGTGCCTATTTCCGTATCGCTGGATTTTAAACGTCTCCTTCGGTTTCGAGGTTGTCAGTGGTGTTTATTACAGGTTTATTTTGTAAATGTATCCATTAATCGACAGAGGAATTGATGAAGGAACACAAATCCTACGTTGTAGAATATTTAACTTACATAGCATGTATATCAACGAACTTAATATTATTTATTTACAGGACATTGAAATGCATTAAAAAAAGAATTATGCATTGGTAAGTAAGTCTATTTGTAGAAAAGAAAAAACTAGCAAAACATAAACTTATGTTACGTTTTGCTAGTATATTTTTAAAGCACAGTCCTATAAAACAAACCCTTTACCAATAAAAATCACTCTACTCCTCTTTTCGTTGACACTCTTCTTAAAACCACAGCCATCATCGGAATTCTTGACATATCGAAAGACGTTCAGTTTCGCGGTTATTTGGAGGGAAAGGCTAATTTAGCCTCCAAAAAGCAAGGCAAGACGGTACTTCACTTTGGGCTACCTCTTGCTACTGTATAAATCGCAAATTTCGCCCTACATGGAGTATTGTTCTCACCTCTGGGCGGGAGCTCTTCAGTACCTCTGTGGTTATAGTGTCTTTAAAAAGAGTCGTAGGGACAAAGGATGTTTTTCAAATGCAACATGTAACTGCTACTCTTTATCTACGATTTATACACCATACGTTAACGAACTCGGAATGCGGAAGTTTTCATTAAATAAACATTCCTTGAATGTTAAATCTCATACGGATTCGCTACACATAGGCCCTTGAGCACTGACAAGCGTTAAATTCACCAGAATATTGTTTTATTCCGGATTTATGAGGTGATTAAATTATCTATATTGTATATTATAAGTACCTGTCAATCACAAGTTATTTAAAGTTTACTGTTGATTAACTTTAATTTATGTTCAACCCAACTAGGGTTATGCGCACAAGCTGCTAGATTTGACTTTAAATAAATGATGAAACGTGATGAAAAATAGTTTTTAGTTGTGACAATAGCTTAGACTAGATAAATAAGTTATTTGTGTTAGTTATTCAGTAGTAAATGTAGTAGTAATTGTCATTTGAAAGGCGTATTTAGACGCCAATCAAAAATCGTTATATAATTTAGATTTTTTGATCATTAACAGTTAAACGTGCTAACTGCCCAAGCCTTTTTGATATGATTCTGGTGTATGATGGGGATAAAATAGAGAGACTGGGTTCCAAGCAAGAATCTGAGGCGGAAGTCACAACTACGTATGTTATTATGCGCGCACACTCCAAGTTGGTTGGCGAGCGCGCGCCCTTCACGATACATACAAATATATGTATATATATTTACATAGAAAACGGGTAGGAGGCTTATCTGATGTGTAGTGATAGCGCCGCCCATAGACACTCACATTTCCAGATGCTCACAAGTGAACCAATAATATACATTTGAGTACTGAGTTCAATGTTCAGTAGGATCAAGCTTTTGAAATATATTACACATGAATTGTCTCTAAATTTAAGAAATTATAACTAGAACAAGGGACGTAACACATGTAAACCGGATATATTAAGGAAAAAGACGGACTTAGATATAAAAACAAAAGTTATCGTTATAAAATTTTATATTAATACGCTCGTATATTTTCATTACCGCAAAAACAGAATTATGTTATTTCACCGAATGAGGAAAATACGTAAATACGTAAGCGACGTTTTTAATTATTGTAAATTAATATTCACTACTGATTGTGAAATCTCTTGTAAAATTCTAATTAACAGCAACACAATTAAGGTTTTATTATACATATTTGTCAATTTTTGAAGAAGAGTACGTAATGAACCAGCCATGATTCCCGCTGTTATTTTTTTTAAATGAAATGGGAACGTTCTAAATTTAAAAACTTTACGTCAACTTGTTGTCAAAATCTTTTAATTTTACACGGTTCTAATCGATCGTATTTATATAGATAATTAAGTAATAATTGTAAAAGTGTTTTATTTGACCTATAATGAAAGGGAAGCTATAACAGCCCACACAATGACATTTACAAATCTCTTGTTATATGCCACTTAGTATATAACTGTGTAATAATAATATTAACTTAATGGAGTATGTTTATGTGTATTTGAGCTACTATTTTAGTGCTCTACCTTATAGCATTCCTAATAGAATAGCTAGTTTCTTAATCAGTATAATTATAACAAATACTATGTAATCTTACTAGTAGATGTACTTTAATTATTATGTTGTTATGTTAACATTTATTATGTGGCGGTGGAAAAAAAATGAGTAAATCTTTTCAGTTCACTGTATTACAGATTACAATGACAAAATAAATATGATTAAAAATATAGTGAACGATATACTACATGTTACACACTAACTTATATCTGGAAGTTATAATATTCCAATAAAAATATCTACGTACATTAAAAAATAAATTTTAATCGCCATTTTTAATGAAATGTTCGCTACATGAAATCTCTAAAAAGTTAGTTAGTTTAAGTAAGATATTTTATAACTCGAAGTTGAAGATAGGAATTCTGACTGTGTTCCTACCCAACTAAAAAGTGTTTTTAAGGTTAAGGCTATTACTACGACCGTATTAATATGCTACGGAGCGTTACAAAAATTATTTACTTCAAAAAATATACACTAGATTAATTATCCTTGTGTGCAAAGCTACGTTTATTATTATAATACAAGAGCAACGAACTTTCATTTTGTAAAAATTTGTCAACTAACCGTTAAAACGGTTCATGGCGATTAGTATCTGAGACAGGACTGTGAGAGCAATTAATCAAACCATTGAGAACTTGTCAAGTTAAGTAATAAATTAGTCTATTATTAATTATGGTTAGTCTTCGGCAACCGCCTTCATGGATTTAGTTATTCGCAAAGAAGCTTAGATGTTGTTTTACAGATTGGTTATCTTATTTTCTATTCGATTAGGTAATGACGGCTTTTTCTATGTTAACATCATGTTTAAAAAGAAGAGGAATTTAATATTTACCTTTATTGAAAGTATAAGTACATTTTAC
This sequence comes from Pieris brassicae, assembly GCF_905147105.1. Taxonomy (NCBI): domain Eukaryota; kingdom Metazoa; phylum Arthropoda; class Insecta; order Lepidoptera; family Pieridae; genus Pieris; species Pieris brassicae. Next base: position 16,191,810 of record NC_059674.1, read on the forward strand.
TGATAAAGGTTATTATTTGTTTTTTTTTTAAGATCAACTAATACACATATTCATATATTTTTTTATATATTCTTCATATAACCTGAAAGACTATCAAATATATACATTTTCAACATTAAAATAGTCCTCGTCGAAACGAAATACAGTCAATTCTGTGGATCATGTGTATGACATTTTTTTTTAATTTCATTGTTACAAATGCATTAAAAAAATTTTTCATCTTTTTTTGCATTTATAAGAAATTAGACTACTAAGTTGTGTCAAAACCATGATGAAACCTGTTACCCTGTCTAATCTTTTGTGTTACACGCCGTGGATGTTGTAGGACTTGCCAATTGATGTCTTCGGTATGTTATTCTTCAACATATCAGCAAGAATTTATTTTTTATTGGTAATAGTAGAAACATTACAGTAACGTAACGCTAGTTCACTAGAAAATAAAATAATTGGTGCATATGACAAAATAAAACCATACACAGTCGAACTTGAACGCTTAATTTCAGGAACACGTATTTTCTATTAGAATTAATCCAAAAATATGGTTACACGTTAGTATTAGTAGGACTATTTTCTAGAATCCTTTAAATATATGGAGATTGGGTCAAGGTTTCTAGAGCTTCCGTGAATACGTGATTGAGCGTATTCTCACGGCACACGAGTTATTTGAAGCTGATCCGAAAAGCACGTTTTAGTCCGGAACGCACATTACCGCTGACTGGATAATTGGTCCCAAGTACAAGTCTGTTTTGGGAATCCGGAACTTAGTATTTTTATATATTAACTTAGAACCTAAACTTTGTTACTAAGCTATTTAGCATAATAATCCTATTTCACCATACCTCTTGCTGATAGTGGACAAATCTTCGTTTTTAATATTATTATGTACTTAAGATGTCATGTGGAACAAAGTGTAATGATTGCAGGTCCTTACAAACGTTTTGTAAAATAAAAAACTTAGCGTAAAGCATTTGATATACATTTATTTTTTTGACTTTCATTTTTATTTATATAGATAACACAATGTACACTTACATTGTGTTATCTATATAAATAAATGATTTTGATATTTTAATTGTGATATGATTGTCATTATTCTACATAGTAATGGTTTATTGTATTTATGGAAAATATGATTGACGAATGCAATAACATTTTTATTAAAACACATCTAAAGTAGAATTTATAATAGTTGCACTTACTGTATAAAATAAGTACCTACTCATAATATTTAAAATCTAATTTATAAGAACAAGGGGACAACTATCTATCTTATTTCACTCAATTGTGTTGAAGCTGAGATGAAAATAGATATACTTTTTTTATAAAACGGTGCAATTAAAGTTTTAGTTGTTACAAGTCATTTTCTTAAGTTATAGTAAATTATGACGGTAAATTTTTACGATGCGCGCGCACACCGTTACAAAAAACCGACAACCGCAACCGACACTCCGAAGTTAGCATAGTCAACATTTTAAAATAAAAAATGTCCATTTCTTTAATAAAGTAGAAATATTTTTTTGTGATATTTAAATAAACTTTATCTAACTAGATATTGCGTTATAATAAAACTTGCAATGTATTAAATACCTTTTTTCTATTGTTAGTGTCGTTTTTTCTACAAACGTAGAATAATTTTTTTACGGGTTTTATTTTTTCTAAGTTATCTGAAAGTGATCAATCATTAGAATTGAATCATATTTTTGGTTTCTTGTTACGCAATAAATACATCATTATTGTGTGTAGTACAGCTTTTAATTAAATTTAGGACACCTAAAATTGAGTAAGAGGTTTAACTAAGAAAACACTTTTTAAACGGATTGAAGCTATGTATTATTATTATAAACTTTTAATTATTTACACGTGCGTGGTCACGCACGCTGGAAAGCACGCGAAACGTCGGAAAAAATGTTTAATTTAAAATTATGTAAATAATTATAAGTTTATAATAATAAAACAGCTTCAATCCGTTTAAAAAGTGTTTTCTTAATGTGAAAAAGCTATGTTAACAAAAGACAGTACAAATACACTAATAATAGGTTTAAATTATTATAGTATTTCTTTATTCGCAGCTCCAAAGATTCTGCATTTGATATGTTGTGTTGATGGAGATTGTTGCGCCATATTGCCAGGAGTGAAACGAATACGTCTCGACAAGCTGGTAATGGTAGGGAGGAGAGATGGCAGGAGAAGTCGGGAGCCTACACGTTGGACCAAATAAAGACAATTATAGTTCGCAACATCCCTAATGCATTGAAAAGCTGGGATAGAGTGGCGTGGACGCAGCACGTCGTTTCAAGATAGGTACGATCTTCAGTAATTAACTACGTCTACGAAGAAGAAGCGGAACACTAGTCAAAATAAAAAAATAAATTTTACACATATATACATTAGTCTTAGTAAGATTCATCAGCCCTATAATTTTCACCTTACTTTACACCCGCCCATACTAAAGCAAATTACATACTTTGTCTAAATTGCATCAACAATTCGTGATCAAATCGTTCAATGGTCGTACAATGCGACCTCACTTTGATGGTTTATCGATCCAATATTTGAATCAATATGTTGTATATGTTTTAATTAAGTTCTTGGTGTTCGCTTTGACTTAAACTTTGACAAACGTTAAAGGGCCTATATTTGGAGGCGACTAAAGCAAAAATGATTTCAATGCTAAAATACATATATTAAAAGTATAAAGTACCATTTTTTTCTAGAACAGTGTTGGCCCAGTGGCACAGCGTGCGACTTTCATCCCTGAGGTCGTAGGTTCGATCCCCGGCTATGCACCAATGGATTTTCTTGCTATGTGCGCATTTAACCTTAGCTCGAAGCAAAAAGTCCACGGTGTGTGTCAGGCACAGAAGGCTGATCACCTACTTGCCTATTCAATTCACAAAATGATCATGAAACAGATACAGAAATCTGAGGCCCAGACCTAAAAAAAGGTTGTGGCTCCATTGATTATTATTATTAAAGTACCTTTGGAAAACAAATATTGTATATAAGTAGGTACCTACAAAATGTTCACTCAATCTAATTATCGCTATTATTGATAGTAATATGCTTTAAAAATTATAATAATTTTCGCAACGAACTGAATGAAAAATTAAAATTATATAAAAAATTGCCTTAACATTAAAGTTAACTTTATCATGGTGATAAAATTGTAAATAATTAGACTTTTTTTAGATAAATTAGCCGATTAAAGATTCAAATTGAATAATTATAAAAACACAGACAAACAACCACATTGAAGTGAAATGTGTGTTAATAAAAACATCAATACTTTTGACACCTAAAAATAGCTTTTGACAGCAAATATAAATCTAAAAAGTTTTGAGTTAGCTTAGTGGTTTAGTGTTCAATTCACCGAAGACCCGCGTCCATACTCGGCTATGCCATTTTTCTCAATGTTAGTAAAGCATAACATCGTCATTGTATTTGTAATTTATAAATATGAAAGGTTTTTGGCACTGAGGAATTGCATAACGTTATATATATTGCTTGTTCAATAACAAGTAGCATAGTCGTAGTTTCCTAAAAAAATATACGTACACACGCCACCTCCTTAGGAATACGTGTTGTCGGGTGAAACTACGGGAAATGACTAGTCAATGATATCAGATTATTTATATTTAACTAGTTAGATTTTTTATAGAACAGAATCGAACGATCTAATTTTAAGTGATGGACATTCCCAATCCCAGAGGGCGTATGCGATGCAGGCGTTTAAATTTTTATAAGGTTTAGGAAATTAAATTAGCAATACTTCGCAATGATTGAATGTTTCCTTAGATTTAATGATACTACTAACAGAATAACTACCTATAGTTAATCAAGTAAATTTATAAATTGACATACAATTGTAATTGAAATAATACAGTTCATCAAAGTAGGACATCGTCCTTGGAAGTGTAATTTTAGCAAGAAAATTGAAATCACGTAGTTTATGGATTATGCAAATATCATGATTGGCTGTGATGAATGTTTCTAAGTGAGTCATGATCTAAAGTAAGGTCAGATATTATCAGTGCTATATTTGAAGAAAATATCTATCTAGCATTGCGTCAATATTGTTTACCTTCTAAACAGTATATCGTCGTTACATTGCAGTCAAACCGTAGGTACAAAGATTTTGAAAATTTTTAATTAGTAGAAATTCATGTGTTTATGAGAAACCCATTACTTATGACAAATTCTACGATAGCGCAATCATGGAAACACTAATGGTTATTAGAATATCGATTCTAGTTATTCACAACTGTCAAATAGCGAAAACTCTCAGAAAACTATTATCTCTTGTCTGGCTGAATAAAAGTCAGTCTTTTTTTCACCAGCAGTACTTTGCTAAAAGCGTCATCTTACCTTAAGTCATTTAAATGCAAACTTTTCTTTGGTGACATCATAGTTACATTTCGTTGGAAACGCCATCTTGTGAAAAAATAATTTATTTCACTTTGACAGTTAATAAGTGATGAGAGATATTTATATGGATTAAAATTGATGTTAATTCACCAGACAACTATACAACAAAAACAAGTTTCCTCATATATTATTTAATTAATTGATATTTACGAAAAACTATTTATGACTTTGATGTAATGTTTTGACAGTTGGTTGCCTGGCAATTTGACAACAGAATAACAAAAAAAAATATCGATCAAACTTACCAATCCAAACCATTATTTTACTAAGTATCATAGGTTGACCAAGCAAAACGCAGGTAAAGAACCCTTTTTTCTTGCAATAGAAATGGATAAAGTTTTTGAGATCCAAAAAAATGCTCGAGACAATGTGAAGTCCTTACAAACATATCTCACAGACTTGCAGAATTGGGAATCGGAGATGAAACGTAAAGAGGCCGCGCTCAACGGAAACTTTGAGCAGGTTTAGAGCCATTTACATGTTCATTTGCACTATAAAACGTATTCTCACAGTAGACCTATAATATATAATAAAATAATAGTAATTAACAAATAAAATTCACTTTGTAAAATGTGTTTAGCTTATTACTTTGGCCGTTATTTTGTAGTTCAAGTCTTGATAATTGGTATCTTTGTCTATGCAGTGTATGATTACTGTATATTAATAAGTTTAATTTTAGACTTTGATGCATAATTTTGGAAATAGGATTTACCTCCAGTGAGAAGCAAGACACGCAAAGAGAGGCCAATTCAAGTGAAAAAGAAGCAACTAAATAGAATATCCTCGTCCGACTACAGTTCTTGGGAGAAATTCGATGTGGTATGTATTTTGGTCTAACGTCTAAGTGCATTTTAATAAGTTTTTACCTCCTTGAAACAAAAATGAAACATGTTTATTGTAGGACAAAGCATGTGAAGAAGTAGATATGGCAGAAATGGGCCCAATGTCCCTTGATAGCAAACAGAGCGAGCAAGAGAAGCAGGAGAAGTTAAGAGAGGAAGCTCAATATGAGAAAGAGAGGGTAAAGGATTTTTTGTGTTCATTATATTATTTATTAACAGTTAATAACCATTGTACTGAGAATTGCTAATTCACAGGGAACAGTTAATCAAATCAAATTAATTTCATACATTTACACATAACATTGTAATGCTCATACCTACATAAATAAAGCAATGTCTTTAAATTTACATTTAGTTTTCAAATTATCAAGAACTGACAAGAAACTCCTTGTCACTGAAGCTGTTAAATAGAGTTCTGAATAAATTGTTCAACTAACTAAATAGAAGCTAACAGTTTATTTACTGCTATTGTTCCTTAAATCTCTCAAAATAATATAAAAACTTACCTTAAGTACAAATTCCTGTGTCAATAAAGTAATATGGGCAATATAGTATTATTGATTTAATAAGTTCCATATTTTTATACAAGTGTTGTAATTCTTATTCTTATATTTTAATTAACAGGGAAATACATTTGTGAAGCAAGAGAAATGGGATGATGCAATATCTTGTTATAATAGAGCTATTGAATTAGTAAAAAATGATGCTATTTACTATGCTAATAGAGGACTTTGTTATCTTAAGAAGGACAGGTTGGTATTTATTGAAATTATCTTAACAATAAGTGCAGTTCAGAACTATTGATAGCTGCAATGTAGTAACTTTATTCTTATAAAGTGAGTCTATAATATTTTGGTAATACTATTTAGTTTTAAAAAAAATTATAGACAGAAGGGAACATGTTAAATTCTTTTTAGATGTAGATAGGTCTTTGCAAATAATACAACTTACTTAAAGATAATGTTTATCAATTTAGGCAAATTACTGTTAAACAGTAAGGATTCATCTAAGAAAACATTAAAAAAAAATTACTTTTTAAATGAAAAAAAAATTATATATTTAAAGTCATTTTTCAATTTCAAAGCCCTATTTCAGTTTGTACACGAGAAGGTAACAAAAATACATATGTATATAAAAAAGTTCTTTATAACGGTTTTGTTGCACAGCTGTCCTTGTACAGCTTGCCTTCACGTCACGAAGGCCTCCCCTAGCTGCTTCTAGTGCTTCCTATCGCTGGCAAGTCTTTGCCGCAGAGGACCAGTAGCTTTTTGAAAGTCATCTCCCCACCATGCGTATGGTCTACCACTTCTCTGCTTGGTGTTGTAGCTAGGTGTCCATTGGGTGACTTTTTTCGACCAATTGGTTCTGTGGCTTTGTTTCATCAGGTGTCCTGTCCATCACCATTTAAGCCTAATAGATCCTATTGCATTTTCCAATATCATTCAGAGATCTGCATCTCTTTTTCTATCATTTAGTGTAGCAGTATGCTCCTTTCCATACTTCTCTGGCAAGTCACAAGCTTTTGAATTGTGCCCCAGTCGTCCCAGTGTAGTTCCAACACACAGGAGAATAGGTTATTGTTCGTCAAGTAATTTGGTGATGTAGTTGAGAATGACTTTTGCAAAGACTATACATGTTGGAAATAAGACTGGTAGGACAATACTTGCTAAGGTCTTCTTTGTCTCCTTGTCTCTTGTTGAATAGGATTATTGTGCTTTGTGTCCATTGTGTAGAAAAATTTAAAATAATACTTTCAGTATCCAATATTTCATTGAATATTTTTGTTAATGTTGCTAGTGTGTCCAGAAGTAAAATTTTGATTGTCTCATTTTTAGGTTGTGGGGACCTGGGGGATTTTTCAATTTCTTTTTTTTATTATTATTAATGGCATTAATAAAAAGCAATTCAACTTTGCACCTAATACACAATATAATAATATTTATTTGTTCAGCCTTCATCAAGCAGAAAAAGACTGTACTGAAGCTTTGAAATTGGACTCGACATATGTAAAAGCATTACAGAGACGAGCCACTGCTAGGGAGAAACTTGGGTCTTTGAGATCTGCCAGTGCTGATCTCTATGAGGTAATAAATAAACTATTTATATATAATTCAATAGAGTAGTGTTGGGCTAGAGGCGTGACAGAGTGCCTCTTGACCTAGAGGTAGAGCAATTTTGTTTAATGAAGATAAAAATATCATGAAATAGATACAGATATAATATTTTTATTGTTGTGTTAGTAGAATATTATATGTAAAACAGAATAGTTTATTAAATTTATATAAATGTATTAAAAAAAAACTTTGGATTTATACAAGTAATCCACTTTGAAATAACTAAACTTAATGTGTTCTTGTTCCTGTCTATTAAATATTATTTTAAATTTGGTAAAAGCAATTGATAATAAAATTTTACATAATTACTTGTATAAAATTTCACCCGTGGTATATAAAAAAAATCCTAAATATATTGTTTAGTTCACTTATGGTTAAATTTGTCGTATATAACTAGGTAACACTGAAAATGTTTAGAAAATGAAAAACGGCTTGATTAATAATAAAATACATTTCTCGCGTTAAGTTCATTTTCACGTGTAACAAGAGTTTGAGATTTGCCGCCAATTCACAAAATCAAATGACAAATGAATGCAACATTAGGTTACCATAGAGTTCTATAATTGAAATTTTAAAAAGTTTTCATTAGTAATATTTCTAACTGGCCTGTTCTGAACATTTTCAGTGTTACCCACGTATAAGCTGTAAACAGTTTAGAGTAAATTTCTTATTTCTAGAATTTGTCTAGTATTTCAAGAGATATTCATGTATTAAGTTATTATTATTTATGAAGGCATTAGGCTTTTGGAAGTCTACAGATGAGCCATATTAAAATTGAATTCTCTTTCATTTTCAAAGTGGTTAACTATACTATTTAAAAATCTGTAAATAATTGTGGTTTAAACCCTATATATTGTAATTACAGGTGTTAAAGCTTGAGCCTAACAATGTAGCTGCGAGAAAACAATTGGAAACAATCAAAGCGAGAATGGGAACTAAAGGCGTAAGTATATTTTTTTGTATAACAGAGGATTATATCTGATTATCTTTTGTAGGTTCTGCGTACGTAATTTTGTATAGAAATGTTTAATGTTTTAAGAACTTTATTTCTCATTACAAAAAATGTATTTTTATTTACATGAGAAACTTAATATATACGAACGAGATACAAGTCGCTATCAGCCGGCTTAATTCAGTCTACTGAGCCTAGTATTTATGATATGTTATGATATGTATCATAAATGCCCTATTGAATTAGTGACACGCGCTAATACTACGAATTTTAGACGGTAATTGGTTAAATAATTGCACACCCTACTACACATACTTAAAACTTTTTCAAATAATTTGTACGCGGCTTGGCAAGATAAACAAACTCGCTCGACGAGTATTGCGTGTAGTGGTGTTTGATTTTTTTTAGGATAGGCTACTATGGAGAGAGTTATTTAATTTTTTTTTATAAGATATAAACATATAGCTGTTCAATTGTCATAATTTTGGTTTCTTGGTAGATTTTATTGTACCCCATATTTTAATTATATATGAAATATGGCTTTCATATATAATTAAATACTAAACAATTATAAATTAAATGAGGTACGAATTGCGAAATACATTTTGATACTGAACAAAATCTGCCTATGTATAGTTGAAGCTATGTTACCTGCCTTTTGTGATACAATAAAAATGTTCTTTTGCATGTCATGTTTTGTATGATAATTGCTTTTTTTGGGCCAAATGATCACAAAACAATGGCCCCCAATGTTGTATGGGAAAATATTCCACTCGAAATATACACTGCGCCATGTCTTCACACATTTTTTATTTACAAATAGAGCTATGTTACCATTCTATTTGTTATAGTAAATAAATAGTTAAAGTAGTTTTGAAATAATAGATCCATACATAAAATAAATTTGAAATAATAGGTCTTAGATGATATAAATAATAGAACCTTTTAGAATAAGATATATATATATATATATATAATAGTAAGCGCGAACTAACTTCCAATCAGAAAAAGAAATGGCTTTGTGACATACAGGTGTCATACACATAAATCCATGTGTCAGGACCCCGTATAGGTAGTAATTTTTACTAATGTACTATTAGCAGTACTAGGAAGTTAACTATTAAGAAAAGAGCCTACTAATTTAAAAATAAAATATGTGTGTGTGTACTAGTGTACACCCGTAAGAAGTGAAAATTCTTTATGACCTTATTTTTCAAAAAATGATCTACTACTAACTTTGCTGAAATTGGTTACATAAAGTTTAACAAAAGGCTTTTATTATCATTGACATGAATACAAATAATGCAATTACTTCATTTTACCTTATAACTACTAAGTTTATTACAGAATTTCATTAATTGTAATAGAATTATTACTAGAATTATTATATATATATTATATTTGTTATTAATGGCTTCGAATCTCTTCGAATCAGCCGTGGTTGAGACAAGAAAAAGATGGCGCGTAAGCGAAAAATGGGACTGTAAATGTTCTAACGCCGATAAAGTAGTTTAACATCAAAAAACAGCATACTCCTCACTTAAAGGCAGGCAACGCATACAGTAAGATGGGTGTCCATGGGTTGCGAAAACTGTTCCTTTTGGACGTCCCGCAGACTCGTTTGACCCTGTTTAACAAGAGTTATTTACATCTCGATATATGATTCCAGTCGAAATCTAAGTCATCGCCGTTATCAACCCCCACGTTGGAATCCAAGTCCATAACCCCTATCGAATCCAAACCAAAAGTGGTGGAAATTACTACAGCTGAATCAACGCCGCAGGAAAAATGGAAGAACGGTGTTGGCGAAAATATTACAGTCATTAAAACCGTGAAGAAGCCACCGCATTTGAGGTCCAAGGTAATGTTTAATATAAGCTATTGTTTCTAGGTTTACGAACTTTTGCGTATTTTAATGTACGATCCCACCAATGTGCCGAACTGTACGGCACAGTGTTTGTTTTGGTCGACTAAGTGACCATTAACAAATTATGCGCGAACATTTCAGTAAAGTTCGTTCGTTAAATTTTTAGATGGTGTTAGAAAACCTCGGTATTGTCATTACTTTATATAATAGTAATTGTTGGGCTACTTAAAAATAAACTCTCACTTTTAAGAGGTCCAGTGAATAGGCTATCTCGCTCTTACAACTTATTTACTAATATTGATGAAAATATTGATATATTTTACAACAATATTTCAACTTACCGTAACTTTGTTTAGTTTGAGTTTACATTCAGTTTTAATTATTTTTTATTGTTGCTTGTTTCCTTGTTAGCTCTCTTATGCTCTATTATAATTTATGTGTGTGTAAAAATTGTGATGACACATTTTCTTGTATATTGTATTTAATTGTATGTATTAGTAAAGAATAACTTTTGTAGACCGCAATACAGAACATGTATACATTTGACATAAATCGATTAGCGCCCGAAAAAACATGACTCATTGTCCCGTTATGTTAATTGTCCTGTTACGCTCATATTAAGCTAACTTTTGACGAGACAATTTATGATGAATCGATGAACGCCCAAAAGAGCATGACTCATTGTCCCGTTACGCTAATTGTCCTTTTACGCTCATATTACTCATGCGCCGCATGTACTTTTCTTCCAATCGAAGACTTAAATATGCATAAATGTTTTGTTATGTAGTTGTGACATTAAGCTATCGTAAACCGATTTTACAGACAATTTTTTTCAGTAGAAATGTTGCTTATAAATATGTTAACTTGACTTTCAGAGAGCCCTCAAACACATTACAATACAAGAAATTCCCCTTGGCTGCACAGTACCCAAAGTAGAAGCCAAAACAATAGACAATTTAGCCCAAGGCGACACCAATAACAACTCAGATGAAACAAAAGACTGCGCTCTGTCAGCTAAAGGCGATAACATAGAAATTAATTCAACCGAAATTAAATCTATGGATAAAATGGTCCCGCCAGTCAATAGTGTTCAATTTATGAATGAATGGAAGTGTTTAAAGGGTTCGGTTGAGGCTAGGAGTAACTACTTAAATGTGAGTATTATGACTGTATTTTATTTACGTTCTGTATAGGATTAAAACTTGTGTTATGTTGATTTTAAATTGTAAAACGTTTCAGCGTTTTGATATTTTTTACATGGTATAAACGCGTTTCATGTTTCTAAATTATAAACCGTGTTTTGTCCTTCGGCAAGGATGCTAATAGGTTAACTAAAGCAACGTTCAGATTCAGTCTATTTATATTTAATCATGACCATGCCATCAGAAATAATGACCATGCCAGAAGGTCATGGTATTTATAGCACAGTCAGGATTCTAGCATAGTCAGCGTTTCTAGCATAAAATAAAAATATGTTTATTTATGGAATATAAGATACAGGTAGGTATCACTTATTCCATGTCATTAAATTTGTATCGGTAGACATCCCTACTCATCGGCAAAGAAGACAGGTGGTGTAGGCCGAGAGAAAAAGCCGGTAGAGAAATAGTCTCGGTACTCTTTTAAAATAGCAAATCATCATAAAAAATGGCAACCAACACTTATTGTAAAATATCGCAAATAGAGTCAGCATTTCTAGCATAGTCAGCATTTGTAGCATGGTCAGAATATCTAGCCCAATCAGCAATTCTAACATTGTCAGCATTTCTAGCCTAATCAACAGGTCAACTAATACAGTCGTATTTTAATATCTTATAGCCGAGGTATAAAATTATACGGACGAAACAAGTTTCCAAATTCAAATTTAATTAAAAAAAAAAATATTAAGCGAAATATCTCCCATCATTATATAATTTTTTTCTTAGGATAACATCCTAAAAAAAATGATTGGCTTGAACTACACTCGCGAGCCCTCCGGCATTGAGTGTCCATGGGCTGCGGTATCACTTAATATCAGATAAAGTCCTTTCCGTATGGCCTTGGCCTTGGTTCAATTGTTTCAAAGAAATGGTCTTTGAAACAATTGAAATAATACTATATAAAAATGTCCTTTTGGAAAAAAGCAACTTTAAGCCGTCTTCAAAAAAGATGGTTTACACAATTATGTTACAATTTCTTTGGAAATAAGTTCTAGTATGTTTCATCATTCCTTTCCTCCATATCCTTCAGGATACCCAACTCAGGGAACATACCAAGTTTTATCATATTGGCTTCCAAGTTTATTCTGGAGGGGGTTATCTTATTTTCTAATACTAATTCAAGTTATGTGGTTTTCAGATAATAGACCCATCAAATATACCGTCGATATTTGCGAATGCATTAGAAAGTGATGTTTTATCGGAATTATTGAGTGTATTATACGAATTTAAGGACAGATACACACGGGGTCTGAGTCTATACCTTCAAGCCTTCACACGCGTCAAGAGATTTTCCGCTCTAGCTATGTTTTTGGCTGATAATGATAAACTTTGTAAGTATTTACTTTATTTAATTTGTTTTGATTTAAATTAAACACACATACATTAAACTATCTATATAATATTAATACAATTATCAAAATACACATACATAAAAAATTTGAATACAAACAGTTACTTTTATCCAGTTTTTGTGGTAACAGTGGGGGGGGGGGGGGGCAAAATTCTATTTTTGACTTCAAAGTATAATCTGTATATCTATTTATAGCCTTCAAAGGTCTGTGGGTAAATAATACAGGTATTTGAAGTAATGTTTGTAATTCATTTGTAATTTGTTTTTCAGTGGTCAATAAAATGCTGGTCCATTGTAAAACAAAGGAGGGTCTTAGCGATGACAAGATAAATGAATTGAAGAACAAATACGAGCTTTAGTTAGCATTTATTAGTAGATAATAATTTAAATAACGGAATATGCGTGTGATTTTTTTACACTAATTTTAGTGGAAATTACAATGTTTTTAAAAGAAATCCTACGAAATTAATAAGCGTGTCATAAGCATGAGAGATGTCGCAATATTAGTTACCATCTGTCAAAAATTTTGTGTGTCTTCACTCGCCCTTAAATATTTTTTATCTATTCCATATTTAAATCCCATACAGTCTATGGACTTCCAGAGCATTCGAATTGAACTTCATTCCATTATTAAAAATACCATTTGTATTGCGTTCTTAAATCAAATTTACGTTTTCTATTACTTGTCATAGATAACAAAAAGCGCGCCAAAATATGGTTTATTATAGCGACATTACGTTTCAATACACGCATAGTCATGAATCCTGTTTAGGAACGGGTACACGCGATGATTCTTATGGCCTCCAAGCAATAAATTAAAGTCAAATTTTAATGTTTTTAATAAAACACCTTTATCTAATGTAGCATATCTGAAAGAAACATCTTTACTGTTAGGATAAGTAGTTTTTTTTTGCAAAATTGAACTAAATGATCGTTTCTAATAGGTGTATAAATTCAAGGCTTTACTATAAGACTAAACTTAAACCTTCAGGAATGCCATTCTTCGTTCAGTCGAACCTTTATAAGGCCTTGAAGGTTTAGGTATATATAGCTCATTAATTTGATAAGACCCTGAATATTGTATATTTATTGCGATTATTGTTTAGGAAAATAGGATTTTGTCATAAAACGCGTCGATGTACGGCGTTTAATTCTCACTTGTGACGTCACTTAGTCCATACAAATTCGTAAGCGATCGCTCCATAATACTTAAATAGTTTCCCCATTGAATAAGAGTGTAGTGATTTGGGATTATGGGGTAAATTACTGGAAGGTGTGAAACTGGGTATTATGCTACTTTGCAAAAACAATATGCTGTGTTAAGACATGAATGATCAAACTTCTTTGTAAAATTAAAAAAAAATACATTTTGATGACGTAGATCGTTTTAATACATACAAGAGTTTGGTGACGTCATAATGGACAAACGTCAGATAATAAATCCAATTCTTGGTAATAGACTATAAAATGATCGTTAATAGTTTTTCATTTTTTAACAGAAGTATAATTTAAGTTGATCAAAAACACATTGAAAGGTTTTTTGATTTGAATGGTGAAAAGGGTTATTTCCTAAATATAGGTTTTGTACATATTATGTGTTTCATTTTTAACCCTTAAAATATTTATAAAGGTATTGTGTCTTGTATACCACTAGACAAGAGTTCTGTGCGTGCATTCCATATGTCTATAACCCTCCATAGAGAAATCTGAACTGTGAGACGATATAAAATCGATAAAGAAAGTTGATAGACGTTTATTGCCGAAGTACGACTTGTAGTACATTGCTGTCACATCTCACACAGCTGATGAGTGAATGGAGTTTTAAACAGCAACCATCTCGATCACATCAGCATTATAGTCGGTCCATTACTTTCGGAACGAATGTACCATAGACAATCATGTAAATCTTTGCTTTTTTGCAACGTGGATTAAGGTAGTTTTAGTCTTGAACTTGAAAATTGCGAACGTCTAAACGATTCTAAATCTGTCTAAATTCTAAATTCTAAAAGTCTGAGAAAAAATATTATATTCGTAATGGCCACTTTTGGCTTTTATACTGGCCTTTAATCTGTTTGGCCACGAATCTATGAATTTACGCCCTGTTTCCATGGGAAATTTCGCAACTGCTTTCTCCAAAGATTTTTAAGACTAATCGCTGTGTCGTTTAAAGCAGGACATGTCCTCTAAAACTGACCATAATTTGAAGTCTAAATGGTTGAGGTCGGGGCTAGATCAGGGCCAGTCTTCAGCTCTTATAAAGTCCGGAACGTTGGTTAGAAGGCTTGGGTAGTTCGTGCCTTGTGACCGGGTGCAGAATTCTGCTGGAAACTCCACGGTAGATTTTTAAAAAACGTATTGCAGAGAGGTTTCACAACGTGATCCAAGACCGTATCTTGATCTTGACACTTTGGCTGAAGTTTTAACTAATTTTCCACAAAAATAGCTTATTCAGAATTGTGAGCTTTGTAGTTCTAACAGCACGCGGCTGCCCCGTTTTTATGTAGAAGTATTGTATCTGTTAATAGTAGGTACGTTGTACGTATACGGCTGATACCAAGCTGTTAAAGTATCTGGAATATGACTAACGATGGCTTTATACCCACTTTGCCCACAGGTGATCACTGCAATCCTATTTTCTTTAACATCCCATTCCATATTGTAATTTGATGATGAACTCGCAAAAATATGAGTAATGGAGCAAAATCGAAAGAAGTTTTAAAAATAATATAACGTTCCAAATTAAAATTATCAAAAAGTTGAAAAAAGGATAAGTTTTTATGTAACAGTATTTTTGGCCAGACTAGTTATAATCAAGCAATAAAGTTTTCATCATAGTACAATGCAACGGTCAATTCCACGAAGTTTGTTTCCATTTAACTGTTTTCTGTGAAGAGCGCAATTCCTAGTCTATGACAAATTAATAGTTTTATCTGTCGACGCGTGCTCTTGTGGGTTTTTTTGTGATCTATTAAATTTTCTTTTATTATTCAAAAAATATTTTATTTTTAATGGCGTATTTAGTCTAAATTGTAACTACAAGATAATGGTGTTAATCGCATCTTTTCTGACTAACATAGCCCCTAACTTTTTCCTAAACTTTCTAAACTCGGCTAGTTCTGCCCGCAACGTCGCCTGTGTAGATTTTGTATTCGTGGCAAAACATTTACCGGCCTATTCAACCATAATCCCTATACAATTTCAGTTAATTTATCAATTATATACCAAAATCTATTGGTGAAAACAAATTTACAAGAATTTGCTTGGACTTCATTTTATATAATCCTGTGTCCTTACCGATAATGTGGTTACAAAGTTAATTAAGCTTATGACTTTCATTTTGAATCCAGAAATATTTCCTTATAAGAAAATTATCCCATGCTAATTTAATCTTTTGTTAAATTAACAAGGGAGTGTTTAGCCGATAACAAGCTTTAGTAATCAGCCGTGAGCGGAATAAGAAATCACAAAACAATGCTTAGATGTTTACGTTTTCCTTAATTATTTGGCGTGTTTTTGAAACCAAAGAACTAAATTATAGGAAGTTTTGTTTTGATGAATCTTCAATAGTACGGGCTAACACGATTTAAGCTAGGTTTGTTATTCTCGATTTGTTTGTAAAATTCGTTTTATTACGAATGGTTTTCGAAACATTAACAATGAACAGATATATTTCTGTACTTTCTTGGGGGTTGCGGGAAGTGAAACTATAAAAGAAATAAGGTCAATTTTACAATAAAGTAAATAAAGACTTTCACCACAGAATATTAACAGATAACGTCACTTTTCGACAGGCGTGACCCACTAACGCTAAACGAATTTGTATGAAAATGGTCACGTAACAAAGCGTGAGCTAATGTCATTTCCATACAAATTACTTTAGCGCTAGTGAGTCACGAGCCTTTGGTCTGCCGAAATGAAGTAATTAAAGTATTGTTAATTTATACGCACGTAGAATCGTATTGTCAATGCTATAAAATAGAAGCGATAGACGTTGTATGCAAAAAAAGTACACACATATCATACGCAAACCTATATCATATGAAACGTCAATATTTCTGAACTGTCAAATTTTTTTTGGCAAATCAGTTCGAACGTTACGATCGTAAACGTCAATCCGATTTTATTTCTACTTTTTTAAATAGATTCAGGTATTTTTGTGTTTGTTTAGTTTCAAATACACACACAAGCGCATCTTATGGTACAATAATTTATCGTTAATTTTCTGATACGGAAGCACTTCATAATAATGGTAGAAACTTCGGTTAAATTTGCGTTAGGGCCAGAACACGTCATTGAGCAAAATCACACACACCTAGGAATTATGCATTATTAATATAACAAAGATTCCAGTAAAACAGTTTGTATTTTTCAGATTTGTAGTCGTTTATACATAGAAACATTTGTTTATAATTGTCAAATAACACATTAAATAAGTACTAGTTAGCAAACAGTACAGACATGTTTATTTACTACAAAATTGGATTGCTCAAAAGATTTATCTTTATCTAATATCTAAAAATACAAAGAAAATATAATGTAACATTTCTTTATTAGTCAATCAACGAATTAGTGGAGATATAAGATTTGACATAGGGATGGAGCGAAAACAGAAAAATAATAACATTCCGAGCACAATACAATTTGATGGAGAGGAAATTATTTGGATTGGAGGGGGTGAGGGGGCAATTAGGTCGCTTCTGGGTCAATAGGATGAGAGCGTCTCATAGTGTAGGAGTTTCGCTATAGGAAGTAATTTATATAGTTTTGTATTAAACAAAAATAAGTTAGTTCCGTACTACTTAGTCATGGAAATTTACAAAAAATACCTTCGTCTTTGCGTATATCTGTTGCAGATATCTGTTTCGCGACCTTTTTGTAAATAGGCAAGTAGGTGTTCAGCCTTCTACCTCACGCCGACAACTTTTTTGGGTCTACCATGTTACCTACGATGTTTTCCTCCACTGTATGAACCAGGGTTAAATTGGCACACAGAAAAAATACATCGGTGCACAGCCGAGGTTCGAGGCTCAGGGATGAGGGTCACTCAGGTCATTAGGTCAACACTGATCTATGGGGATTAAGTATTAATATCTTTAATAATAGTTTAAAAGCGTTTGTATGAAATGATGCATACTAAATCATTCTCAGCGCGCAAACATGATTCAAACGTTCTCATTACATCGGAAGAAAAGAGGTAAGTACTGGTTTAGGTATAGCAAGGTCAAGCTTCTTAGCAATGCCTTTTTCCGTAACAACTGCTAGAATATAGTCAACTAAAAAAATACTCTGAAAATAGTTGATTAATAGGGCAGGGGTGTAACAGACGACAATTTACAATAGACTCGTTCCAGGCATTGTGATTTTTTTTAAATTACATAATCAAATGAAATGGCCAAGCAATTTCCAGTAATTATTTTAAAATAACAAAACATACATTATTTTTGCAGTACAGTGAATAATACTTCGTCTTGGATGTATCTCCTAGTCTATAAACATTTTATGTACAATTTTAATTTGTCGTTTCCGAAGGACGGGATACGCACATTGGTCCATACATGAGTTGATTCCCGGCGGAACACGCAGTTCAGTTCGAAATATATTCAGGATAATTCGACACTTACAAAATCAGGGTGAGATTCAGAAACTTAGCGCAAACTGACTCCCGTATTTCAACTACATCATGTTCATATTTAAGATGTTCGCCGACAAACGTGGACTACGTCTCCACCAAACCAAAAACAATGCCATACTTAAAGAAAACACTCTTTTATCGGATTGAAGCTATGTATTATTAAACTTATGATTATTTTACACATTTTTTTTTCCGACGTTTCGCGTGCTTTACAGCGGTTTTCTTTAAATGTGTAAAAGCTATGTTAACAAAAGACAATACTAAATACCAGGCTTAGAGAGTCAGGCAGACTTATAGCTTTACGGACTTTATGGACTCAGCAAAAATTAAGAGAGCTTGGCTGGGAGGTGTTAATGCATTCGCCGTATAGTCCTGACCTTGCACCTTTAGATTTCCACCTGTTTCGGTGGAACCACCACCACCTTCAGAATTGTTTAGACAGTGTCAGGTTAACATCAAGTGTACTGCCAAAACCAATTGTCGCGGTAATTTGATCAGAATCTCCAAAATTTCTATAGCAAAAACAAGATGGCAAAAAGTTATCGAACAAAATGGTACCTACATACTTTAGTTAAATGTAAAAAAACTATAGTAAAAAAGTTGTGAATTTTCTTAAAAAATTCCAAGAAACTTTCTCCAACCCATTATATATATATATTCATAAAATATAAATTTCATTTTAATAAGGTTAGTGAATTGGAATTCATTAAAGTGTCATTAGCAATGTCTATACTGAATTATTAATTAGCAAAGTTGTTGTCTCGGCCACTTTTCATTTTCTAAATGAATAAACGCGTAGATATTTATTTCATATCTTCACGTGCGGTATAAAATTTCGGAGCAAATTATGATTTATATTTGCATTAACAACTCTGATAAAAAATACTTCTCAACTATAATCAATATTATATAGTTTTTCCTGTCTATAAATTAACAGATTTCGACGGGCCACACTTCTAACGATTTACGTTACATACTAATAGTTGTCTCACTGTATTTTATTCCGATCAAATCCATTGAAAAACAATCTTAATTTAATAAATGCTACATCGAACATAAACTACCATCTAGTTCCGTGGTCGTTTAAATATTTAGACTTGGTTCAACCACTCAATGCTCAATTCGATTTATTGGTGATATTTAAAAAGTTGAGAGGTACTGCAAGGCATGG
Organism: Pieris brassicae; assembly: GCF_905147105.1. NCBI lineage: Eukaryota > Metazoa > Arthropoda > Insecta > Lepidoptera > Pieridae > Pieris > Pieris brassicae. The sequence continues at coordinate 16,211,363 of NC_059674.1, forward strand.
TAATAGTTCAATTACTGGGCTATTTTGTATTTTGTAGGTAGGTTATAATGCCTTTGTACTTTAAACAATTTAAATAACGACGACGAAGAGAACGTGAGAGCCTGAGAGGTCTGCAACACTGAGTGTGTTGCTATCCACCGGCGTTGCAGGTGTCAATAGGCGGCGGCTATGTCTTTATTCGAAAAGACCTTTGTTTGTTTGCCTCATGCCCCATAAATAATAAGGATTTTCTTTGAGGTATCACCCGCTAAGAGACATTTTATTGTAATACAGAAGAGTAAACAAAACGTTTTACAGCGGTGCATTTGTTTAAAGATATATAAGAATCACCTGATTCATAAGAATAAAATCAACTGTAAATGTTCAACTTTTTTGCGATTTCTTTCAGCAATGCACAATATATTGTTTCTTCGATTACTGCGTCCGTGCTTTGATGGTAGGTGTTGCCAGTGAATGGCAATTGGAATTATAAAGAAGATAAATAATGATAAGATAAGAAGATGAATAGTCAAGAGGACCACATAAAAACATGTAACATTAATTAAAAAAAAACACTTCAAAAAATTAAAGTCACTTTAGGTTATATACCAAGGTGACTCCGCATATTTCAAACACTGATAAACCCATTTGGAAGAAACTTTTGTTAAGTTGGAATAAAAAAGATATTTTAGATATGGTTTAAGTTTCCTAGAAACTTGTGGATACAGTTACGAAATTTAGCAAACGTGCTTCGTCTTCTAATGTCAATAAAAGTTAAATCCAGTTCAAGAGCTGTCAAACTTTTTTTGTGCAGTCTGACATATGTATTTGACGCTCAAGATAGTGATTTAAAATAGATATTCAAAATTCAATTTCTAAAATACCCTCTTTTTGAAGTAGAAAAATAAATAGTCACAAAATACATAACTTTTGTTACATGATGTTTGTAAAAATAATTAGAAATATTTTGTAATATTACTACCTTTTATATACACTTACGAAATTTAGCAAACGTGCTTCGCCGTCTAATGTCAATAAAAGTTAAATCCAGTTCAAGAGCTGTCAAAATATTTTTGTGAAGTCTGTAGATATTCAAAATTCAATTTCTACAATACCCTCTTTTTGAAGTAGAAAAATAAATAGTCACAAAATACACAACTTTTGTTACATGATGTTTGTAAAAATAATTAGTAATATTACAAAATATTTTTAACGCTATGAACAACAATAAAATGCGACTGAATCTGGGAAACGAAGCTATTCTCAATTATGAAACTCAGGTAGAAGACCCTCGTATTTAATTCAAAGAGTAAGTTATCAAAACATGAAATTAATTCGTTTGAGACAATAGAACTCCAAACTTGGAGGTCACAAGTTTGGAACAAAACTAGATAATTTCTTGGGACGTGCAAATAATTATTATTCAAACTAGACCAGAGTAACTAAATGCTAGATAGATGGACTATTTATTCGTTTAAAAAAGATTTCCAACGCTCGTATGACAATGGTACTTAAGAAGAATAAAATACAAGATTTAATTTGACAAGATTTTACTTTGACTTATAGGCATAACAAACATGAAGAGAAAAATAAATACATCGGTCCATAAAGTGTATCATCATCATGTGTAAAGTATATCATATCGCTGGCAAAATTTTACCAGCGATATAAAGCTTCATAGTGCTAAAGAATTGATCTATTTGCTTGACTACGTGACATCTGGGGTCGTGTGTTCGAATCATGACTGTCCGTCAATGTACTTTTCTATGGGCCAATAACGCTTGTTAACTGAAGGATTTCAGTGTGTGGAAATGCCAGTTTTCTTAGACCCAAAAATTGGCATTGTCATACACAGAAGTCTGATCATGACTCTATTAAATTTAAAAAAAATATCACGAGTTACAAAATTAAAGACCAAAGGTCCATTTTAACCAATGACACATTGTCATAATAATCTTTTATCGTAAGTGCTTAAATCAACTTATTATTTTATAAATTCTACAATATTTAACGACGAAAAAATAAATATCACACAGTTTATGCATATTTTAACTACACATTAATATTAAATATAGTAGACAAAAATAATAGAAAATTAATCTGACATCTGACAGCTATATATAAAATCTATTTTACAGTCATTAAAATTTGATTATTGTTCTAGATTTTAATATCTATGTATTCCAATTTCTATCACTCCTCCTTTACGGTGCAAAGTATCCTGCTTTGGAACTCAGTCTTTAAATTAAGATTCTAATATAATCCTTGTAATTGTAATTTAATTGAGTTATACACGTCTTGCGCTTTACCCTCAGTAGGTATTTATTATTTTCTTTTCTTTTCGCTTGATAAAAATCGCTTGTTAGAGATTATTAGATTTTTATATATGTATGTTTAAAGTAAGAAACTGCAAATGAATCAATAGATAACTATTCGTAAGTTTAAAGTCGGTTATACTCAAACTAATTAGACCACGTATCATAATAAGGTAACTTACTGAGCTTGCAAGTGGTTCTCATGCTGAAGACTACGTGCAAAAGATTAGCTATAATTAATGAAGCACAATATCTTGTCGGTACATCATTAAAATTGCATTAGGGCTTGTTTATAACTTGCGATGCGATAAAATTGTCGGTAATGGGACCCTCGATAGTTTATCTTTAGTAATAAAATCGTGCACTTAGGTTTATGTGTAGAAATTTGAAAATCATTAACACTCGGTACTAGAAATATGTCCGAGTTTAAGATTTTAGTTAATAAATAATTATACTTCGTTGCATAATACGTAGGGAAATAGGAGGTCTTATCACATTTCAGATATTTCTTCTATGTATTACGTTTCTTTAGGGTTCTATAAGTATGGAAATGTGATTGACAGTGTGTGTGAATAATACTTATTATTGTCAATCACAATTACAGAAAAATCAACCAGTAACTGCATGCAATTATTATTCGAAATATACAGGGAAAAAATATATTAATTTTATAAAGTGCGTAGCTATTTATAAAACTACGAGGTGGCGTAGCCGAGGCTACGTTGTAGCATATCAAGACACCTACGGAGCTTCAACATTCCATTTTATACGTGCTGAGGTGTTGTCGTGCAATGTGTATAATTTATTTATGTTCTCGGATTGTCTAGCATCTTCATAAATGAAGCTTTAATAATAATAATAATATCTCGCACAGTTGTGTTACAGAGAACTGTATTTTGACAAGACAACAATAATTGTTTTAATACATTAAATTTCAGTCAATCGGCTTAAAACCATAATTAATTATACAAAAAAGCAAAAATATGAGTAAGGCTCATAAATTACAGTAGTTGTGAACCGTGAAAACATCCGTTCAGTAGTTTTCGACATTATCTCATTCAAACAACCCGATAGAAGTAGTCGAGCTCATCATTTAATAATAACGTTTTGTCCGTGAGTCAGCAATATAACTGCAAAAATATGTATATTTTAAGCATAATTTCACTTACAAACATTTATCTTATGAATTCATAAATGTAAGCATATAAAACAATATAATTGAATATGTAGGTGATTAGTACGTGTCGTCATGGAACAATAATTTGTTCTGAAAAGAACAGTTAATTGCGTTACCGTTAGGACAACTTTTTGCCGCGCCTCGATTTTATTGTCTACGCACCCTTCGCATCTTGGTACCACATGTTACCACTAGTGGCCAGGTAGGATAATTTTTGTATATAAATCTACAGTTTTTAAAAATTAAACACATTCCACATTCCATCTTCACCTCTTCTCAACGAATTATTAGGAAGTTTTATTGTAACCAAATAAGGACCAATCAACATAAACCAAAACTACCCTAAAGTGGTGACCCCGAGAAGAACACCAAGAAAATTGAAGATGACGAACACAGAAAATTCCGGTGCAGAGCGTCAAGTTTCATCACAACCGTCGAGCCAAGAAGTCTCCGGTATCTCACTGTCGCTCCGTGTGCCACCATTCTGGCGCGACCAGCCGCTCCTCTGGTTCTGCAGTTTCGAAGCAGCAACCGCCGATCTGAAACGAAGCCAGGCCCAACTCGCCCAGATGGTCATCGCACAGCTTGAAAAGCAAGATATCCAAAACATCGCTGATCTCATTTGCTCGCCGCCGGAAGCAGATTACTACAACGCCATTAAAGACCGTTTAATATCGCTATACGAAGAATCTAACAGCGCACAAACGAAGAAGCTACTGTCGCAAGTTGAGCTTGGAGACCAGAAACCCAGCCAGCTGATGAGGCAAATGAAGCAGCTTAACAAGGACAAATTTCCCGAGAGCACCATCAAAATGATGTGGCTCGAGCATCTGCCGCCACACATTCGTTCCGTGCTAGCCGTCAGCGAAGCGTTTAAAATCAAAACGACGCTTGACGACCTGACCTTGCTCGCGGACAAGATGATGGAAGTCCACACGCCGTCGCAACACATCGCTGCCGTCGCAACGCCTTTCACACCTGTAGCATCGCCACCAATTCCAGAACAATCAACCATCGACACCCTCATCGGTGAAATAAGAACGTTATTTTTGGAAGTCGCTGAGCTACGAGCACAACCTCGCGACAACTACCGCAACAGTCGTTCTCGCCACCATTCACATTCACAATCACGCTCGCGGAACGCATCAACAAAGCGCAACGAAAACCGACGAGAGTCACAGATGGAAGATCGAAGCCGGAAAAAATCTCCAATGTCGTACTGCTATTACCATCATCGCTACGGTATGGACGCGAAGAAATGCACACCACCATGCAGTTTCAAGCCCATAAATCAGTCGGAAAACTAAAAGTAACGCTGGCCGCGGCGGGAACCGGCGTTACCGAATCATCACACCGCCTTTTCGTTACCGACAGGGTAACGAAACTTACGTTTTTGGTCGACACAGGAGCCAATATCTCCGTGCTACCAAAGGCAAAAGGCTCACGCGAAAAACCACTGCCGTTTCAACTCTACGCCGCCAACAACACGGTCATTCCAACATACGGAGAGAAGTCACTCCAACTCGATCTTAACCTCCGAAGACCATACACATGGAAATTCGTCGTAGCAGATGTGTCTAAGGCAATCCTGGGAGCAGATTTCTTGCAGCACCACCACCTCATTGTCGACGTAAAAAAACAGAAGACTGATCGACGGGAAAACAAAACTGGTAACAAACGCTCAACTCAGTACTGCAGACATACCTACAGTTCGTAGTATTGACATTGAGCAAAATTACCACAGCATTCTAGCAGATTTTCCAGGCACAACCAGACTCACTTCAATGAAGCTTAGTCCCAAACATTCCGTTGAACACTTCATTGAAACAAATGGACCGCCCCTTCACTGCAAGCCACGCCCCATTGCACCGCATCGTTACGAAATGGTCAGGAAGGAATTCCAAAACATGATCGATCAAGGGTTATGCAGACCAAGCAAAAGCCCTTGGGCATCACCTCTTCACGTCGTGCCAAAGAAGAATGGAGACCTACGCGTGTGTGGCGATTACCGAAGACTCAACGCCATAACCAAGCCCGATCGGTATCCCATACCACGTATACGTGACTTCACATACCAACTCGCAGGGAAGAAAATTTTCTCCACACTTGACCTCAATCGCGCGTATCAACAACTGCCAGTCAGCGAGCAAGATGTGGAGAAAAACCGCCATCAACACACCTTTTGGTCTTTTCGAGTTTCCGCGCATGTGTCCTGGTCTAAAGAACGCCGGACAGACTTTCCAACGCTTTATTCATGAAGTACTGCGCGAACTCGACTTCGTATTCCCTTTCGTTGATGATCTACTCATAGCATCAATCGACGAGGAAGAGCACCGAAAACATCTACGCATCGTATTACAGCGACTAGAAGAATACGGCATCACCATCAACCTATCAAAATGTGTTTTCGGCCAGCCAACTGTGAAATTCCTCGGTGACCAAGTCACAGCGGAAGGAATACAGCCACCCCAAGAGAAGGTACAAGCTATTACAGATTTTCCAAAACCACAAACCGTAGAAGAACTACGACGTTTTCTCGGTATGATAAACTTTTACCGTGAAAATATCAAAGATGCCGCCACCATACAAGCGCCGTTAAATACCTACCTGCACAACGTCAAAAAGCGTGACAAAACTAAGATCGACTGGACCACTGAATCAACGCAAGCTTATGAAGCATGTAAAGAGAGCATAAAAAACGCCGCTTTACTTGCTCATCCGTCTCACCAGGCGACACTTGCTATATTCAGCGACGCTAGCGACAGAACAGCTGGTGCCGCACTCAATCAATTTATCAACAACTCATGGCAACCACTCGGCTATTTCTCGAAGAAATTCACCGACGCACAGACTCGCTACAGTACCTACGATCGAGAGCTACTCGCCATCTACATGGCTGTCAAACATTTCCGCAAAATGTTCGAGGGACGAGAAATAATTATATTTACCGACCACAAGCCGCTAACTTTCGCTTACACAAAAACAAATACAAACAGCGAATCACCGAGACGCACCCGACAGCTACTTTATATCAGCGAATTTACTACTGATATACGACACGTCAGTGGATCTCAAAATGCAGCCGCAGATGCATTATCACGTGTCGAAGCAATCACCTGTCCATCGCCGATTGACTACAATCTACTTGCAGAAGCTCAAGAACGCGATAGCGATACCATTAAAGCACTCAGTCTACAGAGCAACTTATGTTTCAAGAAAGTCAACCTGCCCGTCTCAAATATCAAATTACACTGCGAAACTTCAACCTCACAGTTACGTCCGTACCTACCAGAAGAATACCGACGTACCGCATTCAACGCAGTACATAACGTTAGCCACCCTGGAATCAAGACTACGAGAAAATTAATTACGCAACGTTACTTTTGGCCCTCAATGAACGCAGACGTCGGCAAGTGGGCAAAAGTATGCCTACAGTGTCAGCGCGCCAAAATCCAACGCCACACATCAAGTCGATTATCAATTTTTTCACCAACCGAACGATTCGAACACGTTCACATTGATATCGTTGGTCCGCTACCTACCGCGGCCAGCGGTCATCGATACCTCGTGACAATGATCGACAGAGCAACAAGATGGCCCGAAGCATACCCATTATGCGAAATATCAGCTGAAGACGTCGCCAAAGCGGTATACGAAGGTTGGATTTCCCGTTTCGGTTGTCCTGTAACAATAACAACGGACCAAGGACGCCAATTTGAAAGCAGAGTATTTGCATCTCTTTCTCGCTTACTAGGAATCGAAAAAACGCGTACAACTTCATACCACGCACAGTGTAACGGTATCATCGAACGATGGCACCGTGTCCTTAAAGCCGCATTAAAAGCAAGACTACAGACCGCAAGAAGCTGGATCAACGAGCTCCCAACCGTCCTACTCGGATTACGCGCCGCTATGCGAAGTGACACCGGCGTAAGCGCCGCTCAGCTTACCTACGGTTGCAACATACGCTTACCCGGTGATTTGTTATCAACGACCTGCAATGACGTCATCATGGACTCTGGCTACATCGATCAGCTGCGCGACGCAATACGTAACTTGCAACCAATGCCGAGTCAACCACACAGCAACACAAAACCCATATTCCTTCACCGCGACCTGCAATCATGTGAATACGTATTTGTACGCATAGACGCCGTAAAGAAGCCATTACAAGCACCTTACGACGGACCCTATCGCGTGCTGAAACGAGACAGCAAGATATTCACGCTGCAGTTACCTAACCGTGAAATGAATATCTCTATCGACAGACTCAAACCTGCCTACACTATCACCGAGCAAGATGTGCCTACTGATACAACAACGAGTACCTGCAACAAGCAAAACACATCAAGTGCGAGCGAACTACATGAACCATCAAATAGCCTGAAACATCAAAATGACAACACCCTGAAACATCAAAATGACAACAACCTGAAACAACAAGACACTGGGAACACCTCAATACCTATAAGAACAACTCGCCGAGGCCGCGTTATACGCCTGCCGGTACGCTTCGCTAGAGGGGGAATCCTGTAGGTGATTAGTACGTGTCGTCATGGAACAATAATTTGTTCTGAAAAGAACAGTTAATTGCGTTACCGTTAGGACAACTTTTTGCCGCGCCTCGATTTTATTGTCTACGCACCCTTCGCATCTTGGTACCACATGTTACCACTAGTGGCCAGGTAGGATAATTTTTGTATATAAATCTACAGTTTTTAAAAATTAAACACATTCCACATTCCATCTTCACCTCTTCTCAACGAATTATTAGGAAGTTTTATTGTAACCAAATAAGGACCAATCAACATAAACCAAAACTACCCTAAAAATATTTTAATATCAATTAAAATATTCTATTATGTAACTTAAGTTATAAAATGGTGTACAACGTCGTATTCATTTTTTTCCTATTATTCCTAATACTCCTATTATTCCAAAAACTCTTAATATAAAAATTAAACTAAAAACAATATAATACAAAACAAGTAAACACTTAACACCTAAAGCCATACAACTAACTAAAAAAATGCAATTCTTGTGAATTCAGCCAGTGTAGAACTATATAAATTCACAAGCAATAATATTTAGGGTGCGCAAGACACGCGTAAATGGTGTAAATTTGTACACGCCCGAGGCACTGCAAATATCTTACACCTTGACTATAACATGTTTTTAAGTAGAAATAAAACTATTAGTTTAACGTAGTATTTAAGTCCAAAAAAGACCATTTATCGAAAAAGGTTCACGTTGTGTATCAAGTTATGACCAAATTAAGGCTGGTTCAAAGCTAGAAAAAGACTATTTTAACTGCTTTGTAGAGCTTTTTGAGGAAAATGTATTTGGGCGTTCCATATTACATATGATGTGTCAAGATTAAAAATTAAAAATAAATCAGTGGTGCTAAAACCTTTTCAGGTCTGAGCCTCAAATTGCTGTATTTGTTTCATGATGATTCATCAATCTAATAGGCAAGTAGGTGATCAGCCTCCCGAGCCTTCGACGTTTTAGATGTAAGGCAAGCTGGTTTCCTCACGATGTTTTGCTCCATTCGAGCGGATGTTAGATGCGCACATGGAAACAAAGTTCATTGGTACAACCTCAGGGATGAGAGTCGTAAACATTAATTTAACGTTATAATAATACTAATCTAGTGGCACTACAACACGATATGGGTCTTGGCCCCAGATTTCATGAATTTCTGATAATTTTCTATAATAAACTTGTCGTTTTTGGATTTAAGATTCCTCACAATGTTTACTTCGTTAGAGCAAATAATTTTGTATATAGAAAAATTCCAAGATGTAATCCGCCTCAGGGTTGGTATTACCAATAATTTGTTTGCAAGAAAGTGATACATTTAGATCGATCAATTATCAAAATCGATACAAACAGCTATATAAAAATGGGCATGCAAATTTCATAGTCATTTTTATTAAATCCCTTAGTAAAAACATCGACACAATGTCATAATAATGAGCTACTTATAATTGTTGTCAAAGTAACGGTCTAAATGCTCCCCCACGCTATAATTGCACTATGCCTTTAAAAATGTAATCCTCTTTCCCTTTGAAAGCATTACACGGCATTGATCTATAAATTCTAGACAGGTGATTCAATAGTTTGATAGCCATGGCGTAAAAAAATTTTAATACCTCGTGGTGGAACAAGCCACAGTCGAGTTGGATCCATCAGTATATACAGGCAAGCTTATTCACATATGAACAATTTTTGATTCCAACTGCTTCAAGGATATATAAACAACATACCGAGTTCATAAAAAAATGCTTCATAACAGCTCCGAGATCCAAATAGCGCTAATACATTTTTTTGAGATATAAAAAGTGATTGCGACGTATAGCTGCATAAACCTGTATTATGCTACGATATAGCTTCTAATATAGGATTCAAGATAAACATTAACTGTATTTAAGAAACAACCCTTTGAAATCTCATTACATCTTCGCTCAAAGCTATCGTCAGACATCGATCTTAAAGACATTACGTTGTCTAGCATCGTCACTTCAACTATTCTAGAATGATTTCGTAATTATACGTCTTACTTGAAATAGTTTAGATAAGATTGATCATCAAATACAGTTTCTTATATGTACTTGATTGTCACATTCACTTCTATTGTAATTAATGATTTCCACAGATTATATAAATAAGTTAGTCTTTTTGTAAATATTTTATCCATTACTGTTAAAGGTTATGTTGTGTTTTTTCTACATGTATGTATTGATTTGTATGAGCATAAATTTAAATACTTTTCGTTCGTTCGTTATGGTACAAAATATATAATGAAAGATAAATAAGAGTAAGAAATGAACAATGGTCGAATTTTGGGCCAGTACTGCCGCTCTGACTTTCTCCATTAGGTCTACCACTTGCTCATCCACCTCTGGAATTATGCTTTATTTCCAAGTCCATCCTTGGTCCTTGGCAATGTGTTTTGGAGCTCTCCGGAGCGTGTGGTCATACATTTCAGGCATTCGACAATTATTTATAACGCAAAATCAATGTATAATGACGAGGTAGCTTTGTATTTGGAGCATGGTTGCATACATTTTGTATCCATATGTATTTGTTTCTTATATTACGCTATTAAACTTTCTCTGAATATTCTACAATTTAACCGTCAATATCCATTTAAATATATACTTTCCACTTTTATTTATTAGCAACATATTTTTGTGTAACTATGAATAGATTGAAAAGTCCATGGGCAGCGGGCTTCGAATACACTACCTCACATAATCATACGGCTACCGCAACACGTTGTTTTTTTTATAGAACAGGGGGCAAACGGGCTGGAGGCTCACCTGATGGTAAGTGATACCGTCGCGCATAAACTCTCTTAAAAGGTCGGCAATGTACTAGCGAGATAAGCAATGTACTAGCCTCTCGCTAGTACATTGCCAACCATTTAAGAATTGGTACGCTCTTTTCTTGAAGGACTCTAAATCTAATTGGTTTCGAAATAATTCAGTGGATAGCTAGTTTCAGATAGTAGTTGTGCGCCGCAGAAACTGCCATAACGCTCAGTTGTAAAACAAAACAGGACATCGAGGTTATACGGGTGGAATTTCGAATTTTGCCTTGACATCGGACGATGAAACTAACTAAACTAAAAGTAATGCTGAAACTATTTAGTAAATTAAAATATTTTTAAACTACAAGTTCCACCTCTAAACTATAATCGAAACTAAAATCTTAAACTATATGAACTATAGTTATATTTTAACAGCTGGGATATTTTTATTATAGAAAAAGAATTTCTCTTTTCTTATAAATAACTATTTATAATTTAGAATAATTATTTAAAATATTTAGTATTTATAGAAAACTATATCGAATGTCTCACCCTTTAATTTCCTAGCCCTGCATACTCAGTAAAACCGGACGCACTTTGGCTCAGTAAACTTCAAAAATACCCGATCCTTTGTAAACCTTTATAAAATCCTGCATCGCCCTCTAACGTTGCGCTATTTTGTATCTATCTCCCTCTTACAGAGGCCATGTAAGTGACTGGCTTAAATGGTTCTTTAGATTGATTTTCCGCTTGAAAAGAACTCGCGTGAGCAATTAACCGAGTAAACATGTGGGCGTTTTGTTGACGGTTTTTATGTAGATTTGGACTAAAATGTTTAGTTTACTCTAAATCTTTGCAAGTAGTTGCCTTTTTGAAATGTTTACACACTTTACATATTGTCCGAGGTATACTATTTTACTATGCATAAATAACCCTTTGTTGGTATTAGCTTCGTTTCGCATTTTATAGACGCAAACGACATATCATACAACATATTTAATAAATTTTATAATTATTCAGGTGTATATATTATTGAGGAGTTCTACCGCATCAGCTGCCCTACGGCGAGAAGTTTACAAGTACTATGCTGAACTGTAAGGTTATAGTACATTTTTGTAAGACTCCATTTTTCAAATTAATATCGTAATATTTAGAAATATCTAATAAGGTAAATGTTTGCAATTAAAATGCGCGGCATAATATGAAGCGCTAGTTCGTCGAACCATAGACGGTAATCTGATACTCATGTGACATTAATAATTTTAGCGTGTAGGTGTTGAATTGGTTTTTTCCTGACATATGGATTTTGTCTTAGAGGTGCAGACAACCCCGGGAAAGCCATTCCTCGTGTTGTTTTTCCTACACCATATGTATTGGTATTAATTACGCAAATCTTAAAAAAATTATCATATCACCGAATTTTAGTTACTATAAATGTACACTACTATTAAAAAAATGTCTACACTATGATATTGATAAAAGTAATTTTATAATCGTACAGTGACCCTTGCTCGTGTGAAATTACATGACCGTTCAAGGGGCCGAAAAAGTTCAGATTACTAAGATTAATTACAAGTATTGATTTTATTTGAAGACAAAAATAGAACAAGAATGTCAGTGATATTACGTACAATTTGTATAAAGCCGAAGATCTTTTAGATTCTATATAGTATTTTGTTGTATCTGTAAAATACAAAAACTAAAAAAAATCAATGGCGCTACAACCTTTTTAGGTCTTGGTCTCAGATTGCTGTATCTGTTTCATGATCATTTGTTAAACTAATAATAGGCAAGTAGGTGATCAGCCTTCTGTGCCTGACGCACGCCGTCGACTTTTTGGGTCTAAGGCAAGCCCGGTTTCCTCACGATGTTTTCCTTCACCGTTTGAGCTAATGTTAAATGCGCACATAGAAAGAAAATCCATTGGTGCACAGCCGAGGATGAAACCCATGACCTCAGGGATGAGAGTCGCACGCTGAAGCCACTAGGCCAACACTGCTGCTGCTTGTTGTATCTGTATGAGAAACAAAACAAAGAAAGAAAATTAATTTAGTTTTAAACATCATTAAACATTCCGAAAACGTAACTAATTTTAAAAACTTTATAGTTAGTTTTTAGTTACACAGTATTTACAATTTACTTAACCTACATGGTAATAATGTTTTTTAAACATGAATGCTGTTTAAAAATTCACTTTTCCCTTTACAAATTTGTTTCTTTTCATTTAGTTTTAACATAGAGTTCTGATTCTAGAAATTTATTCATCATACATGAGTTACAACTAAAAATAACACAAAAGTACTAGAATACACCTTAATAAAACACGAATTTAAATATTAAAGTAGATTATAATAGGAAAAGTAACGAAATAACTGTAATAATTATAAAACATAACAAACATTATTCAAGAAATGTATTTATTGATTCGGTCTATTAATGTGTCATTGCAATGTCAGACATATCCGTCTTTAGTTATGACAGTGTAGTTATTTTTTTTGTAATTCAACAATCATTTGATTTTACATTTAACTATGCTACGAGTACATTTATAAACAAGGAGATTTAGGAGGAGGATTTCTATATACTAAAAGTAAATATCATATAAATATAGAAACTCTTTCATAAAATAATTCTAGCGGTAAAAGCTCGTAATGGACTGTTGCACATTATTCCTACAATGGCAAACTTCATGCGCAATTTTTCCTTCAAGTTAAAACAATTTCGAGTTTAATTTAATATTCATTTTTGAGTGAACAAGTATTATTCTTTAATTTATAATCAAATTATTTTTAATAAAATGCTGTGCAGTTAGCGAAAAATAGAATTTTACATTATAAATATAAGAACAATAATAACTTATTTCAATGTGGAATATAATGCAAAAAATAAATTCTGTTTAAAAATATAAAACAGTGTTGTTATACACATTGGTATGATTCTACCTGTGACCATCCTGTACAGAACAGGTGGCCAACGAGCAGGAGGCTTATCTGATAAGTGATGGATACTTACATAGGGGTTCACAAGTTCGTTGCCGACCTTTTAAGAATCGGTAGGCTGGTAAGTTTTCTGTTTCTATAGATAGATATACAAAAATATTTTGCTATTTCTTAATAGTTGAAATCGTGTACATTGCACTTTCTTGATGATTAATGTATATGATAATACCTCAGATACCACACAAATTACATACTGAATTGAATCCGTTGAAGCCTTTGAGAGCTTAAATATTGGTATTATTTTTTAATTACCCATCGAAATATTTAATAGTCAATATATTTTCAGTAACAGGAAAAGAATTTTATATAAATACTTTTCGTAAGTGTTAAGCAAAAGCATTTTTATCAGATTGATTTAATTTATACTGTATTGTGAAATTGGCAAATTTCTAAGTTTCTGAATAATCAAACCATTTACTGAACAATTGGAGCATAACGCCAGAGTATTCTCCTCTTAACAGAGACTGTGGTCATGACTGTGCTAGACTTAACTCACCAATTAGTCTTAAGTTAATCTAGATAATTAAGCATTTACTAGTTTACTTATCCTACATAGTAATAATAATGAATGAAAAAAAGGAAACTAAAATATATCTAAAAAAATTGGCAGAGTACCTAAAATGCTGGCAGCATTTCCTTTCCTCCCTATATTGTGATAGTTACTCGTTGGCCGAGGAAAGGTACCAGCTACCAGTCGCCAAGTTTAATCCTTAATTAGCGTCCGTGCCCTTAAACCCCAAGGCCCAAGAGTCTCTTCTTCTAGAAATTGAATCTAACTCTTTTATTTTTTATATAGATTGTAATGTCCAATAATGTGTCGAATAAAATTAGAAAACATGTAGTAATATTATGTTTAATAACATTGAACTACGGCTTAAAAATCGCTCTTTGTTATTTACGAAAGCATTTTGCGATTTATATCATTGGAGCGTAATGCTTAGATGTCAATAAGACGGTCGTATCGAATAAGAAGCGTTTTAGTTTAGTTGAACGTTCGTGTGATCGTGTGTAATGGATTGTGAGAGGCGTTCGCGTGGACTCATCCGCTTCTGCTTGTGGTGTGGTATGCGAATAGGCGGTAAGCGATTAAGTTCAGTATACATACATATATGAAAGATATCTATATCTACTAAAGAAAATATTTCAAAATAACTTAATGCAATGAAGGCAATAACACTGACAAATAGGGTTACCATAAAGTTGATCTATCGGTAATGACGCTGCCAATGAGCTTGCAATGAGAGGTTCTGGAATGATGCTAGCTGGTATCCGCTCCTTCACTTGTCCTTCTCGCAAGTGCAATCCTGGATTCGCCAAACATCCATAGAGATTTTAAAGCTCAACAGAATTAATAAAAAAAATAGGGACAAATCAGTAATCAGTATAATAAATTCTTAATAAAAAAATAATCTTTGTCCTACGCCTGACAGAGTCAGGACAGTCCCTTGTACAGCTGCAAGAGGAATCAGTCACCTACGTATTCCTTCAATGTAGCTGTGTCTTACCAATGAACCCTCGAAGCAATGAGGTCGCGCCGTGAAGCCTGCAAAGTGCCCAGGAAAGTTCTGAGAAAATGAAAAAGGAACTGGATTCGAAGAACTTTACATAAAGCTAAAATGAGAGTTGCAAGCAATGATGGGCGAACTGTCTGTTGAAAATATGGAAATGGCTAGCTCAGTATAGAGCTGAATGGTATAGATAGGGAAGCCTGTCAGAAAAATATCTGTCAAACCAATATGTGTTTTTTTTTTGTAACTAACGGCCAGAGAATACATGTTTTATTTTAATTTTATTCAAACATGCATCATGCTTTGCCCAAACTTAAAAGATTGAATTAACCGGACATGCGCGTTACAAAATCCACGGTTACATTATGTTTAAAAGAAACAATGCGTATATGAAAAACAAATAATGCGTAAATCGAATGATACGAATAAGAACCTTGCCAGACTTTGGGGAGTAAAACAAATATATTTTGTAACATATATTGATCACTTACTATTAAATATATAGAAATATATGTTTCCTACTTCTTAAAACATAATCCGACTCGCTTACGCTTATAAATTGGTTCAAGTAAGGCTCGCTGCATTATATGGTTTAAACAGGAAATTTCTTATTTATTTTCAAACGAAATTGACACCTATTTGTTGAACTATACGCGCTCTTTTTGAATTTAAAACATTTCACTGTAATCTTTATTGAAACTATGCGAACAATTTTATTGGTATAACTATGTTAGAGCTGTTTTGAAACTATATTTTCGATATTTCGCAGAAATATACACTGTCATATACAAATTTGATGAAAACATAAATTTAAGTATACTTTTATAACTGAGCACTCACAATTTCGTAAGACACGGGTTTTTCGGTTTAAGTTATTCTGTATTCTTTATAAATACAAGGCTTTGTGATTCAATTGCTCAAACATAGTAATGGGTTCAAAAACCATTTTTTTATAATGTTTACACATAAAACAATGATATTATATTGATAATACATAATACAAATAACTAGCAATGTATTCCAGGACACCTTAATAAGGAAAAATAAATATTAAGGATAACGTACAGAAACTGCAAACTAGAATTTCAAAATAAGATTACAATTAATAATGTAGACTTAGACAATTACAAAACTAACGTCTAAAATAAAGAAAAATAAAAGCAAATCTAGGAATTATCAATCACAATTAATGCTAAGTTCCAAAATACATTAAAAATTATGTAATAACAAAAGTAACGATTGAATAGAAGGAAAAGATATGATCAAGAGGTGTTTACGTAGAAGACTTTTAAAGGTCGTTGGATATAGATTTATGTACCTACAGTTTTTAAAACTTTAATTTTAAACTTTAGATGTCATCTAATCTAGTATTCTGAGAAAACATAAATAAAGAACTGAGACTCCGAACAATCGTATTATAAAATAAATTGTATTGAGCGAAATTAAATGACAAAGTTCCTGAGTCGACACTCATTTTTGTATTCGTACCCTTTTTCGTTTTTTTACTCACACTCACAAGGAATACTTGAGGGAATCCTAGATATCCCCAAAACCAAAGTATAGATGTAAGGGTAGTGGTGGAATTATCAGCAGGCTGAGCAGGGTGGAGGCTAGGGTGGCAGATTTTTGGGGCGGCATTTGGGAACCGAAGTTATTATGCTACTTCGTAGAAATCAAAAAGATTTCTGCATAACGGTGTTTTGATGTTTTATACATAGAACTGTTGTCTGCAACAAAATTTGTCGATGACTTACCCCTTACTTGTCATTACATCATTGTATATTCAGAGTAGTAAACTTCCATATTCTAGACTAAAAAAGCTTGTGTAACCCCCAACCAGTAATCGACGTCTATGTCACACTTTGTATTTGAAATTTGAATTTTTGAAAATTTGAAAAGAGCGAAAATGTAGAAAAAGTGTCCCTTTTCTCTGCTCCCCCATACCTGACTGTCAACCCATACGTCAGTCCTACGACTGGTTGGATTTTGTGTTTAAAAATCGGACCCAAAATTATGCAAGTGCAGTTTCAACGAAATTGTTATTTTCTAAAGACAAGAGCTAACTTCACAGCCTAAACCTTGAAAATTTGTCAATGCACCGCTGCATAAGGTTAGCAATCGAATGCCAGTCTACTTTTAAGAAAAAATGATTAAAATTTTATAAGAAAAGCTCCGCTTGATAACTACTACACAGTAATTCCGTTACTTTTTAAACTTCACTTTTACAGTAAATTTCATTAAAACTAAATCAAATCTACAACTATGAACATGACTAGAAAATTCTAACTGGAAATATAGGGACAATTTTCCTTAAAAATATACTCACTTTTAAATAGAAGCGAAAATCAACATATTGAAGCCGCGATCATTATTCAGTGTCGCCGAGTGTCTAATAAAGGAGCAAAACCATCATCGCGGGCACTCTATTATCACTAATGTGTTTAAACGACGACCATACTGTTTTACATTTATTCTAAGTGTTAAAATTTACTTAGAAAGTCCTATTTAACATCTTTCTTGAATTTTTAAGCTCTAAGATGACACTCAAAGGAAAGACCAACATTTTTTTACCGGCTGTAAGGTCTGGGCATCAGATTTCTGTATCCGTTTCGAGATCATTTGTGTTTACAGGCAAGTAGTCAGTCTTCTGTGTCTGAAACACGCCGTCAACTTTTTAGGTCTGAGGCAGGTCAGGTTCCTAAAGATGATTTCCTTTACCATGCGAACGAGAGTTAAATGTAAACATAGATGGAATCATCATTGGTTTGGCCGGAGATTGAACATACCACCTCAGGGATGAGTGTCAAACGCCGTTGCGTCATAATTGATATCTGTAACGATGTTCATATGTTTAGTGATCGAGGCAAAACACTCCATTTATTTATTAACAGTTCGTTGCTAAAATATAATACAATTGACATAATTACATGAAAAGGAGGCCAACTGGCGGACTTATCGATATCTTCCAGGCAACCACTGCAAGAAATGTTTTTGATGTGCAAGTTCAACTATACATAAGACATATAGTTAAGACAAAACGAATGGAACAAAACAAAGTAGTGA
Source organism: Pieris brassicae (assembly GCF_905147105.1). NCBI lineage: Eukaryota > Metazoa > Arthropoda > Insecta > Lepidoptera > Pieridae > Pieris > Pieris brassicae. The sequence goes on from NC_059674.1 coordinate 16,229,719, forward strand.
ACATTTACGTAAACAGTGGTCAGGACAATTTTAAAAAAAGAACAAAAAAACGACAAGTGTACATGAAAAAGGAAAAGTGCACATAATTGCTGGTAATGTAAAGGCTTTGTATATATAGATAAGATATGAAGATGATTGTATTATAAGGGCCGTTTTTGCTAATCCATTTCACTGATTATTTATGTTCCTTAATAATGCCAGAAATTGGGTGTAATACTATGCCTTCTACATATACAAAACAAATTGTATGGAATACTGAGCCTTTGAACTCTGAAATTATAGAAATATAAATAATATCAATTTTAACCTAACGTAAAGTTTGTACTAAAGTATAAAAGCGAAATAATTTACATGCATTAATTAATATGAGGACAGTAAACTGTAGATTACAGGTTACAAAGTCGTGGATTTATGTTTCTTTATTCACAAAAATGTCAAATCTACAACAAATATTATTTATGCCTTTGAATGAGATATGATCAAGAGGTTTATATGCATATATTGTTACGTTTTGGCGCTAGAACTGAAAAGTTGGCAACACCAGCTATAACAATTTGGCGCTTATAATGCAAAGTTTGCTGATATAATGTAGCTGGTATTTATACTACTAATCCATGTATCCATAGTAAGTCTTACTAGAAACTTTAAACTATTGGAATTAGATTGTCTCCTTTACATTTCTTTAATAACTTGTCTTAACATTGTTGATATATTTATTGCATATGTATTGTTATATTATTTAATGGGTTAAGAGCACCTGACTACTAAAAGTGGTTGTTTCCTTTACATACCCTAAATGAATTGCCAATGATTATATTGTATCATACTTTGCGAGGCCGCACCTAAAGCGAGTTTAAATTCTGCCTATAACTTTAAGGCTTTGGGCTAAGCAAACTCGTAAGGAAGAAAAACTGCCAAATATTTTGTAATATTTTTCCATTTTCCAACCACTTTTGATGAATATAGGTATATTTAGGCGTAGAATTTCTTACCACATGGTGGCTAATGCTTAGGCCATTGGTACGATCGAGTGACAGAAGTAAAAAAACTGAAAGCTGACATAAGAAATTCTTTATTTAACTTATTTAGTAACAACTTTATCTTATTAGTGCTCTTACGCTTACTCTTAGTATCACTACAGTCTTCCATACTTTTTTTCATTAAATTTGACAGTTAAACAGGGCTTATAATTGAACGGCTAATTAAGATAGTTAGCCGCGACATATACGTTATATTATATACCTTATGAAAACAACCTTCGAGAAAAAGGTTTAAGATTTTCTATAGTAAAAGTAGGTAGTAGGGATTACATAGATCGATTTAATCAAATCGCGTAATTCAAAAGCAATTATTGTCAAGGACTGTTGCACTAGAGGAAATTAATTAATAACATGATAGATACCAGCTCTGTTCCATTTCGGTCTTCCGGTTGGTTCTGTAAAGGTACAATTCGAACTATGTATGTGCTAGATGATAGTATTGTTACGAGTTAGGGGATCGGATAGAAAATGCCGTGGATTTCTTAAAGGGTTTATTTCTTGATAAATCAATGAGGAATTTATGGGCACAAATTAATTGCAGAGATGCACTAATAACACACAAAAACACAGTCACTAATTACTTCACTTATGCACACTTCACACTGTACTTTATCACTTGTATTCACTTTATTCGCACTTTATCGCTTCGGTGTTCCTCTCGTGTTATCGCATTTAAAACTAAAGGTGACTAGTCGCGTTTCGGCTCGCTTATGGGCATAATTCTAAACAATATTCGAGAACTTTCTAGGCGGGCTTGCTACTGAGTAGCGATTGCACAATTCTAGAACGTCCGCACTCTTTGTCTCTTTCGCACGTTACTCCGTCCTTGTCGTACGGCGTTCTAGAGTGCTCAGTCTAGTTTCGAGAAAGTTCTGATCTTCTCTCTCTCTTTCTCGTATCATTTCGTCCTTGTCTCACACCTAGAAAGTTTGGTCTAGAATATTCCTTCATCAAAAGTGTATACCTAGGCCTGAAAACGCCTGAAAACGGGCCTCCTGAAATATGCACCACTCGACTAAACATGTTCTGAAACTGACTGAAAAAAGGTTTCAGCTTCCTGAAAACTAGGGTAACATTATGGAAATTACAATTTTCTAATATGTGATTGACCCTCTCCTGAAATGGTCAGAAATCATATTACAGCCTGCTGAAAAGTTCTCTAACTAGTGGAAAAATCTAGAAACATTGCAGTCGACCCGTCTTCGTAACAGTATGTTTGGAAACGTCGGAAATATTTAAATTTAAAATTATGTAAAATAATTATAAGTTTATAATAATACAAATAGCTTTGATTCGGTTAAAAAATTGTTTTCTTTCAATGATAGTATGTTTGTTCAGTGGGACACAACGTCCTGTGTTTGTGTATGTATTGTTTGATGTGTCATGGAGCTTATTTTTTTAGCTCCTATAATAACATCACTACTAATAATTCCAAAATAGGTAACATATCATTAAAGTCAACACCGTTGAAGATCTAAGTTGGCCCACTGGCTGATGCTGCATATAGGCGTATCGGATTCGTTATACGTAATTTTATTTCGAAAGAGCAACGATGCTTTATGCTGTACAAATTACGAGCTTATCTTAGCCGAGTTCAACAGTGCCTTATGTTCGAAAATATTAGCTAGAAAAAGTTCAAAAACAGTTCTAAGTCGGCTCATTTTTGAATCCCAATCTAAGTCTTGTTAAAACTAGGGTACCATTATAATTCAGCATGGAGTATTTAGAATAAATTTAGCAATAACTGTAGATTATAGAATAAAATGTAGATAAACAGTTGAAAGTTTTAATTATAAGCTGATGTACAGGATGTCTAACTTTGCCGTATATTATTCATTTTCAACAATATTTCACTATAACTTCACAAGCACAAGCATTCATTGTCAGACACAGAAGGTTGGCTATAAAATAAAAGAAGAAACGGATGTCGAGAACTATTAGGGTTGTAGCGCAACTGGATTATTATATAACAATGAGTATATTGGGAAAGGTTCCGCTTTTTGTAAAGTTGAAATAATATTCAAAAATTTATTGATTGTATTACACGATCCCATTAGCAAAACTACCAGAAAACTTGTTCTTAAGATGATGATGATATAAATTTATCCCTAATGGGAAAGGCAAAGGGCTTTAGTCCATACAGCCAGGTCTTGTTCTTGTTAACAATAATTGGATAATTTTGGTAGTTTTATCGAAATGCCGAAGCCATGTCTTGTCTTATTGTTGTCATGTCTTATTATTCTCGCTTGTTCTTAAGACATTTATAACTTTCAATTGACGCACTGTGTGACAGTTGTCCACTGTCAAAATCAAATAACAATTAGATTAATAATATCTTTGGCAGTATATAGCTAGACATGATGTGTGCTTTGATTATGTTTATTGATCTGTGCATACCAAATACAATGATTGCAATAGTGCCAAGACTCAAAGCGAGGATGTTTCAGTGTTAAGTAATTAAATACCAAGAGGTATTTTATGTAGATTTAAATAGTGTCTTTATATACTGGCTATGAACCTATTAATAACATTTAAAAGAACCTAACCTAATGATGTATCTCTTTTTACATGCATAATGTAAAAGATCGTAGGGGAACTCATAGCGCAACGGAAACAGTGATTGGAGTGAAGTGAGTGGAATCAAGAGTGGAATGTTCAGCTCAGTAATTACCAATACTAATGAAAGTTCGCGATACATCATCGACCAACCCACTTCATTTTCGATAATTTGCTACTCACCTTCATTTGATTCATAGTAATTTAATCCTATTTTATTTAAATAATTACACTTATGTTAAAATAAAGCACTATTGACGTGATTTCGTTGGTCAATGCTTTTTAAAAATCGTAGAGTCGAGTTATGCAAATAATGTATGTAATGAAAGTGCCGTCTAATATTCGTAATATTAGCGCGTTTCACTAATTCAAATGGGCATTAAAGATACATATCATAATGAGACTAGTTGACTAAAATTAGGACGGCTGAAGGTGACGTGTATCTCGTTCGTATATTAAGTTTCTTATGTAAATAAAATACATATTTTGTAATGAGAAATAAAGTTCTTTAAACATTAAGTATGGTAATCCAATATGCGTAATTGTTTTATGGTATGAATGATTGTCAAATCATTATTGGATGACTGTGATAGTCATAAATATATAAGTATTTAACAGTCAAATAATATTTTACCTCGTCTATTTATGAATACACAGAGTGTGTAGTGAGGATTCAGTTTTCGCACTTAGACGCCCATTTGGTCCGTTGTGCGTTGCATAAACGAACGTAATTACCTAAGACTGCGATAATAGAAAATTCGTTTTATATATATAAAATTAAATAAGTGGCGCTACAACCTTTTTAGCTCTGGGCCTCAGCTTTCTGTATCTGTCATTGATCATTTCTCAATCTAATAAGTTAGTAGGACGCCGGTTTCCTAACGATGTTTTCCTTCACCGTTCGAATGTTAACAGCCAAGTATCGAACTCAAGGACAAAAGTCGCACGCTACGGCCACTAGGTCAACACTGTTATGTATATAGACGTCAGAACCACTTCTATAGCTTGATAGTTCTGGTCTTAGATTGAAATACAGGAATCTGAAATTTTATAATGAGTACTACCGCAATGCCAAACAGTATTGTCAGGTTACCTGTGATAGAAAAAGTTTCACAGAATTTAAATACAGTTAACGTTGTAACCTTATTAGTACAAATATAAATAGTTCTAGATATTTTATGTTGATCAATAAAAATGAAAATTAATAGATATTATTATATATATAGTATATTATTAATTTTTAACGTTATGATGTTAGATTTGTATATATTATGATATATACAAAAAATTAAACACATTTTCTTTAAGACTCTTACTACAAAAAGTAGCACAGTTATTGTTACAGATGTTAGATTTATTTATTGTATACACAAACTGGACACAGTTTTTTCTGTCCATCAGGACGTCGAACATATTTAAATCATTAACATATATACCTATAAACTATAACATTATAACAACCAAACCATTAAAATATCACGTAAAACGTCATTGAAACCAATTGAAACATTGACGCTCCATAGATAGCCGATGCAAGAAACCTGTGTTATTGACGAGAATTCTCATTCAATTACCGGGATGTATGCCTATATTCAAATATGAATTGAATGATTATGATGTCTAATTAGCATAATTTTTTATGCATTTTTTATAGTTGTTGTACATAAGGATAAAGATATCTTCAATATTTTTTATTGCATGTGTGTCTGTTAAGGAATGGAAAATACGATCGTAAATAATAGTATATTAAAACTAACCTGATTTCCTAATAAGGATATTTATCATAAGAAAGTGTCCAATAACACTACCTTATAGATATAAATGGAAGACACTATCCTTGTTTTTTTGTCAATATTTTTTTATTGCAGGTGTGTCTGTTAAGGAATGGAAAATACGATCGTAAATAATACTATATTAAAACTAACCTGATTTCCTAATAAGGATATTTATCATAAGAAAGTGTCCAATAACACTACCTTATAGTTATAAATGGAAGACACTATCCTTGTTTTTTTTATCAATATTTTTTATTGCATGTGTGTCTGTTAAGGAATGGAAAATACGATCGTAAATAATAGTATATTAAAACTAACCTGATTTCCTAATTAGGATATTTATCATAAAAAAAGTGTCCAACACTACCTTATAGTTATAAATGGAAGACACTATCCTTGTTTTTTTTTCACTTACCACTAGCACTTTAGACTAACGGGCACTAACACTAATTCACTAGTTCAAATGTTTTTTTTCCTTTTCAGTAATCCCTGGTCGTCAAGGAGTTGAATAGCCTCGACTTTCACCTGATGGTGGAGCCTATGTTCGTGGACCCCAGCAGCCTTTTCCATATTGTGGCGACTTCAATAAATTGACAACATCACACTGGAGGCCAAATGCGAAACCGCAGTACAGATTTAAAAACAAACATAATTGTTTGACAATTAACTTTTAAACATGAATATAAAATTTCTGATAGCCCTATCTGGCTGTAATCCTGTATTGTTTAAAAGTAACTATAAAAGCGGTTTTTACCCACACGTAGAAACATGAGAACGAATTCCAGCCCATTACGCCGCACCTACATAATAGCCTTGGTTTAAATGCATTTACAAACGAGCGTTTTAAACGCTATAACTACAATATGTTTTAAGGTCATTCAAGCATACTAATTCTTAAAAGGCAACAAGCCTTCACTAGTGTATGTCCATGGGCGGTGGTATAACTTATCATCGGGTGAGCTTCCTGCCCGTTTGTTCAATAAAAAAAACTTTCAAATGGTCACTTTGTACTACATAGTTATTTCGTATATTATAAATATTTTATCTAGAACTGGGTACAAACGATCAGGAGGCTCATCTGAGGTTAAGTGATACCGCCGTCAATGGACACTCTCAATGCCGGAGGGATCGCGAATGTGCTGACGGCCTTTTAATGTGTAAATATTTCATAATTTAATATCATATGACACAGTTTATGTTTAATACAAGAATTACATAAAATCAAAGACAAAGTTAAAAATTATTTATTTATATAGGTAACACAATGTAGACTTATGAACGTCAATAAAATACCCGTTATATTTGAACGGAATTTATTTATTCAGTCTTATTCAAATTTAACCTTTGCAATTAATAAATAGTATGTATATATACATCGAAAATAACAAGAAAAGTACAACAAAAATCGGTAGTGACGTAATAAAACAAAAAAAACAAATTATTCAGATTGTTAATTTTAATTAAAGCGTTTCCAAAACGCCCGTCCACTCAAACCCGCAAAATTGTACAAAAGGACATCTCTTTCAACGCTCACAGAAAATAATAGGCCCGTTACGATTTCCAGTGTACAAAGCTAAAATAATAAAAAGAGGAAAAACATCTCATACGAAACACAATACAACTCGAACTGCTCCTTTGTGACCGGTCGTAACTATAAAAATATCGTTTGCCAACATTCATAAGCAGTTCCACACAATCTGATAGACAAGTCCAAACATTTAGCTTTTCTAAGTTTAGTAGAGTAATCGTAAAAAGTTAAATCAAGAATGAGCCCTTTTGTTTTCCGCACACTCGTTAATTGTAATATAACATTCTTGTTTCCGATAATGTCCGACACTTATATTAAAGTGACACTTTGATTTAAGAACCCTTGAATAAGCCAAGTTAGTTTTTTTGTTGCACCCCATTTCCTCTGATTATATGTTAGTTATAAACTCAAACATTTAAACGATTAAATCCAGTTGACAGCCAGCTTCAAAGAAAGAGTTTAATTTATTTGAACATCCCTCAAACAATATTTTCAGCGAATTCTGTCAATGTCAATCCGAAAGCTGACACATATTCCAAACAACTGACAGTTATGAAAAATGAATATTGTATTTTTTTTTTCTAATGTTCCGCTTCCCTAACTATCTGATCTAGCGAAATTCCAGTAAGAAACTATGTTTTGGGTTGCGATGACAAAGGGAAATTCATTTTTATATATGCGTTCGTTGACATTTCAATGAATAACAAAGCATTGTTTGAATGCATACTCGGTTTTTTCCCATAATTAACAAATATTATGAAACAAAATTAAATACGAGATATGAAAAACCAATTATGACGTAGACACAGTCACGATTTAGAAGTTTCCTAAACATTAGGCGTGGTTTTTAAAAGAAGAATATTTTAGATGATTTAAAAAACATTGTATCGGTTTAAGAAAAGAAAACGTATTGCTTGGTGTTATTAACGGTTAGGACCATATGTAATTGACAATACCGTAGACAATCAGAGATGACTTTTAGCGCTGTAAACTTCAATTTACTGTGTTTATTAAGTTCATTATTCTTAAAACTGTTTCATTTAAAAGCTAATTTCACCATAGTTAAATGCTAGAAAATTCTTATTTAGCGTAAAATGTTTGTATAATTAACACTAATTGTTAAAAGAAATATTTCTCGCAGCTGTCTGTAAATTATTCCGCAAACAATCGCAGCTAATTACAAAAAGGCAGTCTACCGGAAAGTTGTGATAAGCTTGCTTAATGAGCTAAAGAAATAACATCTATCTTTTTTATATACAGCCTTTGGTGTACATAATACAAAAAGTACGTAGGCATATGTTTGAGTTTAAACAACAACAATATTTTCTTTTGCTACCGCGAGTATCACATGCAAAAATAATTATAGATAATTGCGGCTTCCATCACGGCTTAGTAAATCACACAACAATTCAAGATTATTAATCTTGACATAGTATAAAATAAAGACGCTTTCCGCCTTCTGTTTTTAGATGTTTTTACAGAAGTTGCGGTGGCGGTGGAACAGCTAAACACTCGTAGCATAACAAAGAAAGATTTATTAATAAAAAAATATAAAGAAAATAAATTAATGGCGCTACCAACCTTATAAGGTCTGGTCCTTAGATTTCTGTATCTGTTTCATGATTATTTGTTAATCGAATAGGCATGTAGGTGATCAGCTTTCTATGCCACACACGCCGTCGACTTTTTGGGTCTAAGGCAAGCCGGTTTCCTCACGATGTTTTCCGTCCGAATGTTAAATGTTAAATCTAACCTACGACCTCAGGGATGAGAGTCGCACGCTGAAGCCACTAGGCCAACACTGCTCATATATCAATCTGACATAAAATATTAATAATGAATGGTAAAACTGAACATAGAAAGAAAAAAATTGTGCGCAGTAGGTACTCGGGAAGCCTCTTCACCACAGCATTGATTTAAGTGAGGCTGTTAAGGATACATAGAAAAGAACCTACAAACAGATAGATAAAGTAATATATAAGCAAACTCATTCTAAACCCTACTTAAACTATAATAAATACGATGATAGCTTCAGCTATAAGCTAGCGTTGACTGAAATATCATAAAACCATATCGCCACATTCAGCTGTTGGGTACATTGGCGAGATGCAATCTCATAGTCGTCGAGACATATACTCTGCTTCATAATATTTATTTATTTATATTCGTAAGTAATCTAGTAATCAGATACACATCCATATTATAAAATAAAACACTTATATAACATAAAAAGCCAAAGATTACATTGATAAACATATATAAAACAAACATAAAGACATTGATAGATTAAAAAAAGAAAATATTAAACTTAACATATTTTAAAGAAAAATATATATTTTTTTCTTTTTTTTATAGAACAGTTAAATGATATGGCAATGGACACTCTTTGTGTCAGAGAGCTCGCGAGTGCGTTGCCGTCATTTTAAGAATGGAAGGATCCAAAGTCAAATTGGTTCGGAAACACTTCGTCTGGGTATTGTTACTGCTAAACATAGTCAAGGTCTTCCTACTTCTCAAAATATGTTTACCAATACACATATTTTATTACATGACTTACTTTTAAGCACTTTCACTGTGCCCAAATACTACGTGGAACCAGCTACCGTTGAGGTAAATTTCAGCCATTTAGGATTTTTCAAAAACATAACCATTCGTAAAAACGCAACGCCCGAAACATCCCGGACTTAGAGCTGCTTGTGTTCTGTTTTAAAATAAAACAAAAGTAATAATAATTTGATGAAAGACGCTGTATATTCAGGGTTGCCCGCAATGATAAATGTGCAACGTCGTACTAGATTCCACATAATATATTAAGCAAAACAACTTACAGCCCTGATGCACCTTTACATTACATCTCGGGAGAAATAACCAGCGGTATATGGAGCTATTTTGCTATAATTTATATTAACGTTTATTCAACCGTATATTTTTATAGTATTATGATAACTAGATTTATTTATTGCGGAACAAAGTGTAATGGCAATTGCTTGAATTCAAAAATCGAATTTATTATAGCAAAGTGTTTTTTTTAAATAATGAGAAATTCGATTTTCAAATTATTATATGGGTAGGATATTTATACCAATAGATCAATAACGTATAATTCTTTAATTATTTGTTCCCCGTTATCGGCAAATAAATAATTGCGTCAAATTAAATGTCACCACGATCAAAAAATAAGGAAACAAATATATAATTAATTCGTCAATAATTGTTTAATTAGCAGAAAGAGAAAAAGTTTAAGGTGTAAGTCTTAAAATAAAGCTTAATTTTCCTTGTCATGTCCGCATCCACCGAGCCGATGAAGCAACGATTTCATTATGAGCGGGAACGAGAGGTTTATTCTAAGAAATGACGAATTATGTAATACTTAATTGAGTATTAAAATACATTTATCTTTTATTATTTATTTAAAAAATTGTTTCATTTATAACATATGGTTATACATAACGTAAATTACGAATTTATTGTTTACATAATGTGATGATACGATTGCTTTTCCACAAAGTGGTCAGTAGTCACAAGTTATGTAAACATATACATTCACCTTTATATTAGCTGAAAAGTTTGTTTTTTCATACTTATTTTGTAAAAAAACTTAAAAAATATACATACCAAGTACTTTTTCGTCTCTTGTCATATTAAGTTACGCTGTGATGGAAGAAGATTGAATATTTTACTTTAAAAGATGAAATAAGACCGACTTTCAGATCACCAAATCGCAACGACAGTTTCATTCAACCACAATCAGTAGGAAGAAAAAAATAAACCGGTTAGGTGTCAAAATGATGATGTTGTAATTAACTGATTGATCACTTATTAACTGACTTAAAACGAATAATCATTTCGATATGTATTTTTTATATACCTAACAACATGGTACTTAGGTTTTTACAATAAAGTTTTCAAACTGTCAATAAACGAATAAAAACATATTTTTGCTAAAGAATTAAATAACTATTTGAAATGTGACCAAATACAATGTGTTTTAAAATAATAAAGAAACACGTAGTTATTTTTTCACGTTAGTGTATGGCAACTGAAAACTTTAACCAGAGTTGATACAGAATCCCGAGATATTGGCACGTTTTAGTTATTTTTTACCTTTGCTTAAGTTTTAAATATAAAAAAAATCACCGTTGTCTATAGTAATAAATATACATTAATTTCTTTCTTTACATTTATATATCATCCAGTGTCGAATACGCACTCCATACCTTAAATATACTTAAATTGCGACAAGAATATCTTATCTGAACAATAAAAACACAATTCGCTCTGGAGTTGAATGCAAATCTTTTAAGCGACTTTCGCGGAGTTTAGTCTGAGTAATATAGAAGGCAGCTGAAACCGTTGGAGAAATATGAACGAAATTAATGTAGTTGACTATGTATCTAAGAGTTGCCATAAAAGCTTTGGCGTGGGCATTAAAATAGCAGATGAAGTATTATATAATAATTTGAATTTTCAAAATGTTTATTGTCTTTGAAATTTATTTTACTGGTCTTTATCTGTAAACTGTTTTTCACCTTTTTAATTATTGTGAATTTGGAACACGTATAAACCATAACGTGTACAGTCACAGTTTTAAAGTAACTGCTCAAGTTGTCAGGTACAAGGTGGTGGTTGGTGGGGCGTGTCTTATCAAGGAGTAACAATTCTACATTTTTGTGAAAAAGGAGTGAAAACTTCAATATACTGTGATCATGAAACCTCTCTTCAATACACTTAAAAAAACATACCGTGGACTTTCCAGCACGGCGACATTGAGTCCATTAAAATATCTTTGGAGCAGGCAGTGGCGAAATTTACCTTTGAAAAATTGCGTAAATTTATAGATTCGTGGCCAAACAGACAGGTCTGTATAAAGCCAAAGGTCGCCATTTGCCAAAGCAGCTGAGACAAGTAAATATATGTAGCATAAATTTTAATAATTAATATCACTCAAAATTTAAATAAAGACAAATTTGCAAGCCATTATGTGTGGCAGAATTTACGATAAATAATTATTATTATCATGTCCTCTTGTATAGAGGACATGATAATAATAAACTGTTGATAGCCCGTGAATCCATATCTGAAACTACTAAACCGACATTCATATAATTTGCTATATCTAATCCCATTTCGATGACTTTTATATTGCTTATCAAGATTACCGTCGAACTATAATCGTAACAGTGCTGTCAATATAACAAAAATGGTAATTTAGCACTGCAGCAACGTACAAAGCGAATGGTTCTGGTTCAACAAAATTTTTTTTATTATGGAATATAAGATACAGTTATCAATTATTCCACGTCATTAAATTTGAATCCGTAGACATCCCTACTCATCGGCAAAGAAGACTGGGTGTAGGCCGAGAGAAAAAGCTGGCGTAAAAAACTCTCGTTACTCTTTTCAAATAGCAACTCATCATACAAAATGACTAAGGCAAATAATATTTATTTTAAAATAAACATCTCAAATTAATTGGAAGTAGCCTGTCTGCCACTAGTCCCAGGCCCTACACAGTAAGCCTTTTTACACAGCTTTTCTTTAGTACATTTCTTAAATTTATTAAAAGGCAGAGATAAAAGAGCCTCTGGGATTTTATTAAAGAAAAGTATCCCTTATCCTAAAATAGAATTACTAACTTTGAATAGTCTAGTTCGTGAAAATTGCGTTTGTTCCGAGGATTTATATTATGCGTAACATTTCGAAGTTTGCAGGTTTATGACTGCCCTATTGAATAGTTAGAACTATACATATATACACTATTAATACTAGGGTTAATATAGTAACCGCACAGTAATTCAACAATCGCAGCAAATGAAGAGGAAGGGTCGGATCTACCGCAGTATAACACGTCATTTCACGAGACATTAGCCCTAATGCTGCCAACCACAAACTAATGTTCGGTTCCTTTATTTAACTAGCTGATGACTAACTCTGAATATGTATATCAAGCAGTATTAGTATTTAGAGGAAGACAACGGACTGTTTTCAGGATCTGGACGAAATAAGAAATCATCAAGTAAGGAAGGAATCTATTTATTTAAAGCTAACACATTTCCACATAAAATATGAAAACACTTAGATAATATATAAAGCCAAAACAGATTACATAAACAAAATATATGACACAGAAAACATTAGAACAGAACGACAGCTTAATATTTTAAAGAAAAAACTAAATCTGATCAACATATAAGTACTTATAGGTTTATTAGTACTTTTATGTCTTTAGTGTCGAATGGGTGTTAGGCTAGCACACGGCCAGTGTAAATCGCTTCCTTGCACTCGAACCTACCTATTAAAGTACCTATCTTATGTAATTTAATTTATTTTTATTTTTTCTTTACTCACAGTGGATGCCTGGAGGAGATAGCTCGTAAGCGATAAGGCCGCCAGTTGCCCTCCTTTTGATTTAATTATGTTATTTTTTGTATATTGTAGTGTAATGAAGTGTAAATAAATAATAAATAAAGTACCAGCGGCTTATTAGGTATAACGCCAGTATATATATAACAATATATTTTTTATTCGGCAAATAGTTCTAATCTGTATTTTACGAAGTAGTTGAACAATATTAAAAAAAAGAAACTCAAGAAAAAATTATCTTCTATCTTCCTTGGGGACAATTTCATTGATGAATAAACTGATTAAAAAACATAGGTCTGTAATATTCTTGTCTCATTTTGTTCGTATCGACAATTACATTGTAATACGTTTATTGTAATCTTTAATTATATTTGCCGTTATTGTCAATTATTATGCAACGTTAACTACACTATTTACTCGAAACTATACTGTAAATATATAGAATTGTATTTTATTATAACTTGATCCAATTTCCACTAATACTATATAACAATCCGAAGTAGTTGTAAATTCATAACCCGACGTAAAATAAATTGAATAGCGAGCGAGAAAATCTTTTCAAGTCGAGAGAATGAGACACGGAGCGATAACTGAAATTGTACTTAATTATACGTAACAAGGTTCCGGGGACGCGGCTCTTTAGTTTTGTTAAATACGAGAGCTTGGGTATTGGCTAGAGAGTAAGCGATAAGTGCGTGCTGTCTTATGCAGCTGAATATTTTAAAATGTATTATCGTTATACACCTGAGAACAAAGCTTCGTCTTAAATTTCTGTATTTGCTTTTGTGATTTTGGGGCCTTCAACGTGGTGATTTCCGATATTTTGCTATTTCGTATATTATTTGTACCAGATAGATATTATCTATGAAGATATACATTTTAATTACTATGCAAAAAAGGATTTTTTATTTTAGCATGTTCTTTTAATATGGACCAAGGACTGGTGTAGTTTGCGATTTTTTTTCTAATTCGTAGTCTTTATTTACTGAAGGTCGTGCATGTCTTGAAAATCTTTGACCGATACGCCGATATGCTGCCTACATACCACTCTATCCTCAGTTGTCTCAGTGCATTAGAGATGTTGAGAACCATAATTGTCTTGAAAACATTTATGCCTTAATTGTACATTGTATTTGAATATTGGTCAATGTCATCACATAATCGCATAAAGCTATAAATATGAAGTATACCACATCAATACCAACAATCTTAAATTTATTGACACTAAATCTGTCCTACCAAAATAAAATATTTTATAAATTACAAATATTATGCGTAGTATTCAAAGTAACGCTTAGCGTTTGCTAACTATATGACTTTACATACCTGCGACGAGTGACAAGCTCACGAGTGCTCATACCAAGTATTACGTAGCTTTCATTCGACAACTTTCTCCAATTAAAACCTAACTGGTGTACACTATTGTCTAAACAGCTCAGTGTTGTGGTGTGTTAATGGGTTTAGAATTTAGTATTGTAAGGTGACACGGTTTTGAGAGGGTTTGCGCGTTCACAGTTTCAACTAATGCCGCGAGTATATTATATTAAAAGAGCTGTCTACTCATTAGTTTCAGGTTTTAAATTTAAACTACTCGTGCATGGAATGAATAATGTTCGTGGCCTCGATACATCGTAGATTAAAGGGGGAACTATCTGAACTGAACTTCTGAATACCTAGCAGTGCCCCGCGGTTTTACTCACATATATACTGATCACGTGGTAGTGGAACGTCGGACGATATATATATTTTTGTTATCATAGATGTCTTTTTTACGTAGTTTTCTTTTCTATTTTCTAGTTTTCAATTATTTCCTTTCAGATTATTTGATACATACTTACATTCATAATGAAATCAATATAAATATTTTACTTTACAACAATTATATCTAATATATTTTTTTAATTCGTAACATCATTTACGTAGAATGTCGGACATTTGTAAATTTAAGAATACCTATATTGAAAAAATATTGATTTTTAATTACGTAATGAAGGAATTTTTTGCTTTATAAGTATAAAATTTCTTCTAATATATTAGAGAAGACATTTATTTGTTGCTTTTCAAAGTCTTAGAACATCCCTATACACAATAATTGACGTAGTTGTGTTTTGTGGCAACAAAATAATTTCATGTTTTGGAGTTCTGACTCTGGATAACCCAACATATTGTCCATAGGTAAAACATTCTTTTTGTAGGTATTGATACGTTATATGCACAACATTTTGTTCTATCATCATGTTTCCACGGCTCACGCGATGCCAGGTTTTTATGGATAATTTTTTCATACCTTGGGTTATATTAGGAAAATGTAATTTTTCTAAAGAATTCTTGTAATGGTTCCAGTATTTTTGAAAACATCAAAAACTTATGTTTTGACACATTTTCAATATTTGTGTTAAAAAACATAAATGTTTCCTCTTTATAAGATTAGTATATATACCTACTGGTAGCCCAAACAAGACAAATTACTCGAATCTTGGTAATTATAGAAACGCATTAAGGGTACAATTAGGTTTATTGCCTCTAAGTACATATACTTTGAATATTGAACTTGTAAGTAATAATATCTCAAT
The DNA here is from genome assembly GCF_905147105.1 of Pieris brassicae. Lineage (NCBI taxonomy): Eukaryota > Metazoa > Arthropoda > Insecta > Lepidoptera > Pieridae > Pieris > Pieris brassicae. Next base: position 16,245,554 of record NC_059674.1, read on the forward strand.
TTTAACGTAATATTGGTACGATTATGTACATTCTAGGTTCGTAGATTAGTTTTGTTCATAAAAAAACATTCTTAATGGCCAAGATTCAATTTTCTCATACAATTTAAATGTAACTAAGTTAAATGTCATTAAGATAAAAATAATCGATGTCTTACGCGCCGGCGAACTCGCTGTAGATGATTTCAAAATTTATCCTTTCTTTAATATTTTTTAAGGATAAAATGAAACCTTAAAATTACATTATACTTACAAAAGTTTACAACTATTTCCTGGCGTTTTATGTTAGTTTCGAGTTCAAGAGTACATCGTTATCGTTATTCATGAATCGAATGCATTAATTGTTGAGAAGGTTTTTTTATCTGTCGTATTTATGTCGTCGATAACTTTAACTAATCCCATTATAGGAAAGACATTCTGTTTTCACTTTCTCAGGCCTATTTCTAATATTTTATAATTTGATTTATACTCAATTTATGTACCACAAAATAGTTGTAATAAACTTACACATCACAACACAGAGGATAGTTGGGACTAGCGTTAGATCAATTTTGTTACAAGCATATTTGTGTTATAAATAAAGTTTTTTTTATAGAACATGGGGCAAATGGGCAGAAGACTCATCTGATGTTAAGTTATACCGCCGCCCATAGACACTCTCAATGCCAGAGAGCTCGCAGTGCGTTGTCGAATTAGGAATTAATACGCTCCTTTCTTGAACTACTTCAATGGACAGTTACAGCTACATACGGTCAATTGTGGAAGGCCGGAAACGACGAAGGTTTATTATTATTATCGAAATTTTAATGTACGACAAACTATGTAAAATTAAAAAAAAACTTAGTTTTCGTAACTTATTTCTTTTCTTGTGTGTGGCCTTATTATATATATAATAAATTATCTTGAAACTATGTTCAGCAGTTTCCCGATTGGCCTGAAAACTATAAGATCAACAAAAGACCCTCCAAAGAAATGTTTCATGCTAATTTCAATAGGAAAAGTGTTATCATGTTTATTCAATTAATTAACAGGCACTGACATGTGCGTGCCATAATTACATATATAAGAGAGCCGCCCGCCCTGACGTTGGTAAACTTTTAATTTAGAAAATAACGCTTATTTCTTAGTATACAAATCTACGTTTTATCTAGTGTTTGAATCATTACTGTTTGTAAGTTAGTGAAAGTAAACCTGAACTATGATGTATTTATGCTAATGAAGAAATACACTTGTAGTTATCTTTATTAGCAATCCTGCATTATCATGTAGGTACCAGAATACGAAAATCTATTGTTTTACTGATTTTTTAACATTCACTTTCGTTCACACATATATTTTTTTGTATATTGATACACCCGTTTACAAAGCCTCTTGTCGTGACAACAGAACGTTATAACTTTATAGCGGACAAAAGTATTATGAATTTTATGGCGAGGACAAATTGTGACATAAAACTTCGCCCTAATTATATTTTGGTGAAAACGTTTTGTTGTTTATTTATATAAATAAATTAGCAGCGTTAATTTTTTTTGCAATTAATATTAATAATTATTGAGTAAAAATAGAGGATAAAAACGGGTAGTTGCAACATTATTTACATCAATCAACGTTTTAAGTGCTTTTCAGTAATTAGCCAAAGGCTGCCACACCAAGCTGACAAAGCTACTTGATATTGTTAGTATCAGCGAAAAATAATTTGCAATAATCCGGAAATTATTTACATTCAATACTAATTGTGATGTTGTCAGTATATTTTCTATTTGTTCTATTGAACAATTTTAACTGACTTAATTTCAATGCATCCGCTGATCTAATCATGCTTTTATGTAATTTTCTAAATATAAGATGTGTTTTCAAATTAATAAAGGTGTATGTCCATGATTAGTCTTCAAAAATATTGAGTTAACGGTTAAAACCAGCTTAAATATTTAAGTGAGTGTTATAATATTGTATTTTCACATAATTCAAGAGGACTACATTGTTCTCGAACAAAAGCTCGCTCAAAACCGCTTCAATTCCAGTTACTTAGTATTAAAACCCTTTATTATTCCATCTAATTCGTTTTAGTATTCAGTTAAATAATTAAAGGAAGAGCTTTTGATAAAAAGTTCAATTTTCTTTTGGTGGACTAGAAAGTTCCATTCGCTTTTGGATTAAAGTGATGCTTAAATCACTTATTTCCTGATTCGATTGACTAAATGTGTTTATTATTAAGCAAGTAAATAAATGGTTATAGCATTGGAACTCCCTCAAATAGATCCCAAATGACGTCGAAAACCTAATTTCGATGTAGTTCTTTATTTTGTGGGCTATGGCGAGCCTATTGTACGCCGAAATTTCGCGCTTGCGAAGAACTTAGTAAAAAAATTGGCATGGTACAGACCGCAATTTGGCAGTAATACAGTGCCACATTAAATGTGCCTGATGAGTACGTCAGAAGGTGACCCAGTCCGCCGTTACTTCATATGCTTAAGCTGGGACTGAACTTAAAAAAAGGCAAATATAAATTAAGGATTCGCTATAATACATTAGTCAACGAATTACAGAGGTTAACGGACCTTTTTTATTAACCGTTGAGTAAACTGACAAAAGGTCTTCTATTTGTAGCTTATAATAATTAGTTTGTTTTTCCTAATAAATTTCTTATGTTTGGATTTTTTTTCGTGTGTTGGATATGCAATTTTTTTATTTATAAATTTATAGGATATACGCAATTGATAGGACATGATTGTGTTTTTTGTAAATAAATAAAAATAGCGCGTAGCACGTAGGGCTATGATCGCAATCCTGGAATCTCTAAATTTCAGTTCCCGAATTTAGTAATTGCTAAAGAATTACATGGTACACCCGTTATTACTTTAAATTAATTTGAAGTAGATATATAAAACACTGTTTACTGGGAGGTCTCAAATTCTTATTTATTTTTGTCTTAAAAATATTGTTATATTTGACGTAGTATACTAGGATGAGGGTAGGGACAACGATAGACACGGGCGGTGATTGCCGTGTATTCGACACTTTTAAGACATAAATTGTAAGTTGTGTCATGTATAATTTTGGTTGATTTCGGATATAACTATGTGAAGGGGTATGTTTTTTTCTAATTATTATTTTAAGATTTGGTTTTATTTTGTTGTGAAGCTATCTGAAATGTTTTCTTCCTTTTTAGCTTTGGGAAACGCCCTCAAATTAGATGTTCATTATTGAATGATAAATTAACAAATTTCTTTATGTGGTAAACGTTACCACATATAATAGGTTTGGAAGGATAAACCAAAATCCTCCTGGCGTCCACATTTATTTAGTTAAATTAATTATAAGATTTAGTTTAATACATTTTAGTTGTGTATTTTTCTAGCTTACTTGTTTGAAGTTGCTTTATAAATATCCTAATATGTGTTAATTTGTTTTCTTAAATGTTAAAAACGATGTTTGTTAAAAATAATGTTTATATATTCGATGCTAAAGTCTAGTCTAGTTTTGACTGTTTCTGTTGTGGTGTTCTATTAAGTGTATTTTTATGTAAACCGCTGCCACTCGAACTATTTCCTATATCATACGGCATCGTATTACAAGCCTATTGTTGGAAATAGACATGGGCTGCGGGTCGCAGTTATTTAGTCTACTCGCCATGCTTACAAACAACATTAGATGTTTTTAAGTTGACTTTAATAATACTAACAGAAACTGATTGCAGTTACTTCCTGCAATATATGCTGCTTAACCTTAATGCTTAATATTTCCGATCTAGAAACATTGCACACCAAATATCTCCGTCAGCAAGTTGACGCGTATGACGCGTTATAACGAAATTAACTCACCAGAATGTGTATGTGTATGTATTTGTGACAGGTTGGTGGGTGTCTCTATTATAATTACTGATATTTGTATTAAAGACTCCAGTATTGTAGCTTTTGTTAGTGTCCATAGGTACTAATAGTAAGGCCTACTTAAAAATAGACCTAAAAGTCTCGTTATTAAATAAATTATACAGTTGCATTTCAGTTTGACTGATCGTTTAATACCAAACAGAGACCATTTTAACAACTGTGTAAAGGAATATGGAACCGAGTTGGGTTTTAGGTATTAGAGTGATTGGAAAGTCAGAGCCAAAAGCTAGTCTCTTTAAAGCAATGGACACGCGCAATTCTCTTTGTTATTGCGCAATGAAATGACGCGTATAATGTGTAATCGTTTAGGTCAAATAATTTTTAGTTAACATTTTCCATCAACAATTTAAAACAAGCCCTACACGTTCTTTAGATTAGCAAAAGGGTAGAAGGCTTATCTTGTGTTAAGTTATACCGTCGCTAATGGGCGTTCACAAAGCCAGAAGAATCGTAAGTGCGTTGCCGGCGTAAGAAATGGTACGTCATTTTATTAAATCAAATTGTCTGTTGGGTCACGACGGTCATTAAGAAGATTGGAATTTGATTGATTCGATTCGACGTCTGAAATTTATAGCATAATTTTGTAGTAAGATATATTAGAAAACTATAAAAAAAACATAACTTATTCAATGGTTATGAAAAAATAACCTGAGCTAAACCAAAAGACTACTTTAGTGTACGACTCGCCCCCAAAGCTTTTAATACAAACTTTCATATGCGAGATTAAATTCTGTCGCGACGATGAAAAATAGGCTTTAAATATTTTGTTTGTGGTGACATTAGGACTTCTAAATTATTTATTTTTCATAATGTTATAATAACAAGCATTAACAGTGGATTATACTAACATAACAACTCAAGGATCACGATTAATATTAAAAATGTATTTTTAAGTTACTTTCATTCAAACTAATAAACTGAATGAGTAGTTTATAAGTCAATCTAAATGTATAAATGGCCTATAATCGAGTACTACATAATTAAGATTACATTTACAATTTCAGTAAATTATGTTCAACATTAGTACACGATTGCCTCCTCCAAATTATTCCACTTGTCTCTCACTCTAGCCGCCATTTTCCAATCCTTCCACACTATTCTCTTTATTCCAACTTCCCAGGTTTCTGATGGGCGTCCACTCTTTTTCTTCATACAGGGTCTTTCCAAGTAAAAGCCTTTTTGACTCATCTGTTAAATCACAAATCTGTTAAGTCACAAATGCGGCAAATGTGCCCACCCCATTTCCACTTCCACAACTTTTTTGAATATGTGATCTCTGTTGTTTCTAAGACTATCTTTAAGTTTCAACCGAAGAATAGAACGCTCCATATCCCTTTGGCCAGTCTTGTTTATTAGCGCCTTATTAAAATCACACCCACATACTTAAGATATATATAAGAATACTATATATAATACTAGCATTGAAGTAGATTGAAATATTAAAATGACAGGAATAATCCTCATCTCCTTTGTTGTTACGCAGATATGGCGTAATTACCGTTAATCGCGCGTTTCCCTAATTAAATTAGATTAATTAAGGGAACACGAGTGGGTCGTCATTCGTCCTTAATACAATGATACACATTAATTGAAGATTTGTGTTGCTTGTAATAAGAAAATAGCGATTTATGAAAGCAAAACAGTCTTTTGTTTTGCTCGGTAGTTAATTTATCTATCAAAGTATATTCACGCTTTGGTCGCTCAGGCAGCGGCTGAATGCAAAACCAAAAAGATATTTAGGTAGCGCCGTGTACATTCTTGAACATCAACAAATTTTTTATTTGTTAATACCAGTTCAATGAAGGATGTAGAACGAACGACACTAAGTGCCAAATTAATATCATAATTTTAAAAAATGTCTTGTAGGCAAACATTCCCTATCATTAGTAGGTATGGCAAACTAGAAACACGCACTTCAGAAGAAAATACAAAATTTCAAGGTGAACAAAGGTTGTAATATTTTATGGTTAAAACGATTATGTGCATATAATATGACACAAAATGGGAAATTATATGTTCGTGTTCCGTTCCGAGCGCAATAAGCTTTCAATAGTTTTCATCATGATATTATATTACTTTATAAATTATCTCCTAATTGATAAATATTATTTAAACAACTTAAATTACAAATTTTTGCAGAAATGTATTAATGAAATTGGACTTGAATTAAGAATATTAGCGCCAAAACATGTTCTCTTTCACAATGTAGAACTTATCTTAAAATAAAATATACGGAGCATGAATGATGGTATTAAATCGCAACATCCCAATACATAAACTGGAAGTCACGCCTAATTTCGAAACACATATATATCTTTTCCCTCATTATAAATTACACTCGATTGGCGTAGGCAGTAAACAAAAGAAAACGTACTAAATTTTCAAAGAATACATAAACTGATGTGATTTTAAGAATTTAACCGATCTCCATGACATTGAACTAATAAAGAGCAATTCCTTCTTTGACAGTGATTTAGTTTCCCGAGAATTTAGGAATAAAAGCGATAAAATAAATAATAGTAATAAATCATTTATTTACAAAAAGGGTTACATTCAGGTTGATTAATTATCAATATCGCACCATCAGCGATATAAGAATAGGCATGCAGATGTCATATTAATTATCATAATGTCATATACCGGCAAACTTCTTGAGCATTAAACAAGGTAGTGGGGGAAAGCTTGCGCATCGTACACATACGAGCAAAAAAAGTTGTCTATTTTGTTTAACTGTAGAATACTTTTTACGTATTAACTTTTTAAAATAGTTAGTTTTTATTTTTATAGATTGTTAGTGTATATCAGATATTATTGTGAGTGGTTAAATATAATTTTTACTACCTTCTAAAATACGACAATAATAAATGAAAACCAGCCAAGTGCGATTAAAGCCATACCAGGAAAAAAATGAAAGAGTATATTTATTTATTATTAAAACATCCCAGCCTATATATGTCCCACTACTGGGTACAGGCCTCCTCCTTGGGCCATAGCTGCGGATTGGGAACTTCACACGCACCATTGAATTGCTTCGCAGGTTGGTGCAGGTTTCCTCAAGATGTTTTCCTTCACTGCAAAGCTCGTGATAAATTTTAAATGTTATTAATAATAATTGTGGAAAAAATATTTAAATAATTTAATCATCATCTGAAACAGATATTCCTTCCATTAGGTCATTAGCAGAGTATGCTTGGTCTAGGTTTAGGGGAGATGGAGTTATCATGATGCTCATCATCACGGTATTTTTCATCATCATCATCATCCTCGGACTCACTATCATCGTCAGCATAAATAATGAATTGTTCGGTAACTAAATCTACCACATGATCACTTTTCATGCACGTCAGTGTACTTAGGACTCAAAGGAATGCAGCGCCGGACACAAACGTCAACTGATTTACCAATCACGCGATCGAAACGTCACTCTCCCTCCGCCGCGCACCACCGCCGGCCTCCCCTGCTCCCAGTGATACCTAAAAATCGCTTCTGCGTTTTTTAAGTTTGTTTGTTGCGACATTTGTTTAAGTTTTTTGCCCGTATCTGTAATAAGTTAAGTTATTTATAATTGTTGTAAAACCTATGGTCTAAATATTTTACCAAGCTATAAAGGCACATTTCCTTTAAAAAATCAATCTATAACTTCTAGGAGGGTACCTAGTATACTATAATAATTTGATAGCTATGGCGTAACAATTCTTTAAATAAATCGCCACGCAACATTCAGGCACCGGCACAGGCACAGCTGTATTGGATCCCTCGGTGATGCAGGCCAGTTTCTTTAAATGTTTTGAATAATATTGTATGGAAATAAATTTGAAATGAAAAATAAAATATCGGGAAACAAGTAATGCATAATGTTTTTACAGCTTTTTTTAAATATAACATACTCTCCGTGCTGCTCTACGACGTAGAATCTTGGTAGCTGCCAGAGAATGTCCAAGAAACTGGAAGCGTTCGAAATCTGGGTTTATCGACGTATGCGTAATACGAAATACAACCGTGCTGGACAGAATCCAGAAGAACAAAGTTGTTGTTGTTGAGTTTGAGCTGCTTCATATGTATAATCATACAAGGCTAAGTGGAAGGAGACCTGGCGCAGACGTACATCTTGACCGAAAAGCACCAAGTCGGTGTTAAGAAGCGCGGCATCCAAAATTAAACTAGCCGTGATGATCTCCAACCTTCCAAAGGAGATAGCATTATATGAAGAAGCATCATTTTTAAACACAGATGATCAGAATTCCAACCCTATGCGTCACTAACTGAGCCACGAAGCTGGTATCACGAGCACGATTTTTTGAATTATTTTCGATGCGACTAAAATATTTAAGTGGAATCTATGATTCTATGGAAATAGTGAGCCGAAAGTTTATTCGACAATAAAGTTAGGTGAGATGCGATGACAGTGTGGTTTACGTCCACTATAAACAGACCAGCTGCCGCATAACTTCACTGGTCTGCTAAATTGGAGTTTGCACCATAAAAATGGTATGTTCTAAGTTAGGTTGGATTTTGGCAGTGATTATATCGTAAAGGTAAACTTGTAGATAGGTCGAGTAATATTCATTGTATAATAAATTGCAATATTTATAAACTTTCTTTGAAAGTAAAACTTCTTTAACTACTAGAAACGATACAGCGCACCATAATTCAAAGTTGTGACTGTACCTAATCGGTGTCTAATGAACAGGTTTCATGCGGGCACCAGCAAGAAAGATTGATGCTCTCAAGGTGATACGTTTTTAAAAAGTATTCATTAATTATTAAAAGGAGATTAATATAAAAATCAGTGGCACTACAACCTTGTTAGGTTTTGGCCTCAGATTTCTGTATCTGTTTCATGATCATTGTCAATCTCATCATAGGCAAGTAAGGCAGGTAAGGCAAGCCGGTTTCCACACTGTCTTTTCCTTCACCGTTCGAGCTTATGTTAAATACGGACATAAAAAAAGTCCATTGGTGCACAGCAGGGGTTCTAACCTACGACCTCAGGGATGAGAATCGCACTCTGAAGCCTTTAGGCCAACACTGCTTTTATTAAAAGGTGACTAAGTATGAACAAAAGTAATGTTTTGAAGCTTAAAGCCAGAAAAAAAATCTATGCATAAAACATTTATTTATTTATCAACACTTCGTTGCTGTAACATAATAAAATTTACAATATTAAATTAAAAGGAGGACAACTGGCGGCCTTTTGGCTTTCGAGCAATCTCTTCTAGGCTACCACTGCGGAAAAAATTAAGATAAGGTAAGCAAATAGTGTTATTTAGACAAAACTAAAACAGGAACAAAAAACCAAACTAAAAAAGGACACAATTAAAATAAAAAGTGCACATGAATCACGATAATTTTAGATTAGTCACACGTCAGTTAGTACGAAAGTTAGGAATACGATGTGGACCGGTAATGTTCAAAACATCTTAAATTAAGTTGTATAACAGCTGTTGTGTAACAGCTGCATACCACTTAAAGTATGATATTTAATAAATTAAATTTATTCTGTGTAATAGAAAAAAAAATATTAAGAATATTTCAATTTAATTCAGTGAAAATATTCAATAGATAATAGAAGTTTCAAAAAGCTATTTAAAGGTCCGCCGTCGGATTAGCATAATTCATAGGGTCATAGATCAGGGTAAAAATGCTTCTAACGAGAGATCGAGGTAACGAACTGCTCTCGGGGGATCTACACGATAGAAATACGCGATTAGTGAGGGAGTTAATAGATCCATTCGCGCTTAGAAATTAATGTTTCGTAAGCAATCGAAGCATCATCAAGTCATCGTATCATCTCATTTTATGAATTTAAAAGTAAAACGATACAATGTTTGTATAATAGTTATACATTCTGAATAATATAGATACTGTTATCCTTGATTAGTTTTGAAACTAAAGAGTTTAGAGTTGTGTGTAAGCTTAATTTTGTGTAGCAGTATATAGTGAGTGAGAGTTTGTAAGTGTGAGTGTGTTTTTATCTGCCCTATAACTTGTTTATTTTGTTTCGCGTTTGTAGACCATATAATAAATTGAGTACTCCATGTACATATATAGATTTCCAATTTATCATTATGTGACTGTATAATGTATATTCATAATGACAAGTTACAATTGTGAGCAATTATTTAGCTGCGATACGTTACGTAATCTTCTTTGTAAGTTTGTACGTTTTTTTTAAGTTGTCATTTTTTAAAATCGAATAAAGTTGATAGATGTATGAAGCCCCTTTCAGCAAGTGGACTGATTTATAAACGTTCTGCGAACAATTGCACGATTTTGCAATTAACGCGTTTTGACTATTTTTGCAAAAAATCTTAGGCTTTTACGACCCTTGTTTATTTACTCTTGAAATAGGTGTTATTTACTTTAATGGGAAAATACCAAACAGATGAATCAATCTATTCTGATTTTTTTTCTCCTAGACTTGACAAACGTTGTTTCGCCATATTAATTAATACCTGCAGCTGAGTTACATCATCGGAATACTAAATTCCACCTGTATCACCTGGACCTATCCTGAGTGACGGACCTGGTGATCCTCCTGCCCATTTGCCCCTGTTCTAATGTAATAAAAACTATAAATATATATTTCTAGAGAGAGTTGTTTTTTTTTTAAATGGGAGTGAAAAGTGTGAAAATTAATAAAAAGTTTGACAAAAGTAAAGTAAAGAAAAAAGCGTGGGTGGCCCTTATAATAGTCGATTCTCCGACTTACCAAATTTACACAAAAAATAATAAATATAATTCAAACTGTTTCCGAGAACTTTGCTTAATAACACTGACACTGTATATATTATTTAGATTATAATATGTTTTAATAGTCCCCCTTAGAACACACCTTTGTGAAGCATCCACGTAAGTGCACCTGCAGCTGAGTTTCAGCATCGGACGTCGAGGCAAAATACAAAATTCCACCCGTATCACCTCGACGTCCGACGTTCCACGACTGAGCGTTTCTCAAGGCAATTTTTGCCGCGCACCACCGCTATGTGGAACCAGCTGCCCACTGAAGTATTTCCGAACCAATTCGACTTAGGGTCCTTCAAGAAAAGAGCGTACAAATTCTTAAAAGGCCGGCAACGCACTCGCGAGCCCTCTGGCATTGAGAGTGTCCATGGGCGGCGGTATCACTTAACATCAGGTGAGCCTCCTGCCCGTTTGCCCCCTATTTTATAAAAAAAAAAAAAAGTAAATCCATGATCTGGAAATATTAATATCTATAGTTTTATATTAATTGAGATAATAATTGATAGTCTATCGAACGGATTATTTCACTAATATCCGGCGGAGGAAATAATGAAAATAATACTTAGTAATTCTATTAAGTACGGTAGCTCGGCTACAATTAAACACGTAAAACAACCAGTATAATCAGATACGTTCATTACTCACAGTGGTTGCCTGGAAGAGATCGCTCGAAAGCGATATGGCCGCCAGTTGTCCTTTTGATTTAATTATGTTAATTTTTTTTATATTGTAGTGTAACGAAGTGTTAATAAATAAAATAAATAAATAATTTTAGACAAGATGGGGAAATGAAAAATCGAATTGCAAACGATATTTGACGTCAGGTAAAAAAATTAAAATCGAGTCGGTCGTAAGACCTAAAACCCGTAAGTTAAAATATTCTTTCGCAAAGTCACTGTAGCCATAATTCACAAAAACAACATAAAATTCACAATATCAGAGGCACTTGTATAATTTGAACATAAATTACTGTATTTTGCGCGAACATTCAACAAATCATTTTTTCCGAGTCTCTTTTGGGATGCATGTTAGCTATTTTAGTGATTTTGATAAAGATTTATCACGTAATATACGGTCTGAAATAAAGGTCAAAATTGATAGGAGCAAATGGGCTGCAGCTTACATGATATTAGGTAACATTGCCGCCCATGGGCAATACTTAAATGGGCCTTGTATAAATTGGTACGCTCTGTCCTTGTAAGTCTCTTAGGTTTGGAAATACTTCAACGGTCTGCGATAGTGCTGCTGCGAGAGTGATTTGAAAACTGAATTCCAAAACTTATGATACATTAATTCCGGTTCTCAGAGCTGTCATTACTATTTTACTAAAAAAACATTAGAATTTCTGAATGTTATACGAAACACTGGACCGGAATTGTAATGGTATTTAAACATAATTAAACGCTTGTATCAAAACTGCAGAGATGGCTCCCAAGAGGTCAAATCATCAGATTCGTTATTATTCCCGAGATTTACTTTCCACAGACCGACTTGCTTTTTGTTTTAAATCGATTAACTTTTTGTGAAGAGCAGCTAGAAACTTTTTATCAGGGACGTATTCAACATTCTTTATTTTATTCGAGTTCACTGGCGGCAAATAAATTCTTGCCATATGTAACAAATTACAATTAGTTAACAATGACAAAAAAGAAGTTTTAGCAGTGATGGCCAAGTGGGTTCACAGTGCGAATCTCATCCCTAAGGTCGTAGGTTCATCCCCGGATATGTACAAATGGACTTTCTGTCTATGTGCCCGTTTAACATACGCTCGAATGTTGAGAGAAAACATCGTGAGGAAACCGGCTTGTCTTAGACACAAAAAGTAGACAAACAAAATCACCTATTATATTGACAAATGATCCTGAAACAGATATAGAAACCTGTCACCCAGACCTAATTAGATTGTAGCGTCATTGGTTTTTAAAGAGTTGTATAATCATTTCATTTAAAACAATAAATTACTTTAAAAAATCCTGATAATTTCAAGCTTTCAATCAAGTACGTGCCTGTGTTAATCCCCACTGAGTGTTGGGATATCAAAATGTTCTTAATGCTATTTGTCTGCTAAAGTTAATCTATGTTAGTTTATGTTCCTGTCTAGATTTAAGAATTAAAAAAGAGTTCACATTTCTAAACTCAGCGTTACTTGGTCGTCGCCCGCCGATTGTAATGGGGGGCAGGGCTGTAGAAGTAGGTTCAGGGAAAATTATGAGTTGTATAAAATAAGTTAAAATTTCAACGTGGTCCGGATTTTACGAGAAATAAAACATTGTAAAACATAAGATATATGAAGCTTTAAAAATAAATTTTAAACTATTAATTTAAAAAAAATGTGTACTAGTACTAGTTTACAGACGTAAGAAGTAAAACTTTTTTATGACCTTATTATTCGAAATATGAACTACTATATGCAACTTTACAAAAATTGGTTATATAAAGTTCCACAAAAGGCTTTTATTACCATAAATATGAATACAAATAATTCAATTTTACCTAATTACTACTAAGATTATTACAGAATTTCATTAATTGTAATAGTATCATTACTATCATTGTTTTTGTTATTATTAGCTTCGAATCTCTTTGAATCAACCGTGATAGGGACAAGAAAAAAATTGGCGCGTAACCCAAAAATGTGACGGTAATTTTTTTTCCAACGCTGATAAAGAAGTAAGGAAGTAAGAAAATAATCACTTCAAAATATGTTTGGTTCATTAGCCGGAGAACTTCATCTACCTTTCTCCCTGGCCTTTGGTTACTTGAGTTCAGCATTTCCATAGACTAGCTTCTAAGCTATTTATTGCGAGTAAATCCGCTGTCACATTTCACTTTGAACTCGAATATCAAAAGACTGTTATGTTATTCTCTGTGTGCACAGATAAAAATTACAATGGCCTGCCATTAAACTCGTTAACTATATATGCGCGGAAATGCTCAACAAATTCAGGTGTAACAAAACGAAAAATTGCTGCATATACAAAACATTTGCGACTTTATACGTTTAGTAATGGAAAACCGATTCGTAGAGAGATTACATTTGAGTTGAGGGTATGGTTAACTTCATAAGCTACGCGACAGATAACAATGTTTATAGTAAAAGTTTTATAGTGTATATTGAAAAACATAGATTAAGATAAATGAATTTCCTAAGCTTCAATTTATTTTATATACTAAAGTACAAAAATACTTTTGTTCAAACTAGAAATATCAAAAGACAAACTAGAGACATATCAATCAAGTTCCAGTACAAAATATTCAATAATGAATATACATATATAATAGGCCAGCTATAATATTTAAATCCTTATATTAAAAATTACCTCCGTTTGCCACCGTGACCCTGGTACTATGCAAAGCATGATTTTATCTTACTTTTATATGAACTGGCAAGCCGCCCGCTTCAACATACTACCCAAAAGTAGCCATTTCGGATTATGCATACTTAACGGCCGTTATAACGATAAGTAACGGTGATTTATGTGGAGGGAGCATTAAGTTGTTAAGGCTTTTAAAGCTTTTCAGAGCCAGTTTTTAAGGTCTTTTGTTAAGGAGTTTGGCGTATTCATCGGTGTGGAATAAGAAAAATAGTAAGGTCGTGTTTTTGTCGTTGACTCAATACATACATATTCTGAAGTTAAAAAGCCTTACAAACAAAGATTGTAGTATAATTATTTACATTTTTTGCAAATAAAGTACTTTTAAAATAAATAAATAACAAGGAGGGCAACTGGCGGCACCTAACCTTTCAGGCTAAAATAATTAATGCGCGCAAAGGCAGGAAGTTCGAACCTTATAAAATAATGGATAAGAACAATAAATATAATACATATATAGATTTTGGATTCAAATATGGACTTGTTAATTAAATAAGAAAGCGAACTCTTTCGGATTAGTGAGAATAAAATATAGTAAAGTGCAATATGTGCGAAATTATAAATAACAAACATATATTTAAAAAGATAAATTATTATAATTAATTAATCTTTTTATCGTTGTATTACGTGATATCGTTGTTTGGTTGATTGTTGTATGAAATTGATTTTATGTCATCTAAATTAATTATCAGATGACAATCAGTACGTTCTAATGAGACAACATGACATGGCTTGATTAACTAATATGTATACAATGTATAACATACCTTTGACAATAGTATTGTCTTTTGTTAACATAGCTTTTACAGTTTAAGAAAACACTTTTTATACGGATTGAAGCTATGTATTATTATTATTATAAACTTATAATTATTTACATAATTCACCGTGACCACGCACGCTGTTAAGCACGCGAAACGTCGGAAAAAAATTAAATTTAAAATTATGTAAATAAATATAAGTTTATAATAATAATACATAGCTTCAATCCGTTTAAAAGGTGTTTTCTTAATACATTTGACTGTTTTCGCAAATACGAAGAAAGCTTTGTAAAACAATAGAGTTTTATTTTTAAAAAGTAACCATTCCATCCCTCAATCCCTAATTGGAAACAATCTGAAAGTTGATAAGATTTATCGTCTACTTAAACTTAAACATTCGCCATTTAATTGCAGATAGGTTTTCTTATATATTTTTTAAATTAATTCATAAAAGGCGGTACCCTACTCGTAAGTATATTTTTGAAAAACGAACCGAAGCGTATTGCTCTATTGGTCTCAATATTGACCAATCACAATCAAGCAAGGAACCATTTCGTTTTCAACTTCGGTTTCTAATATGTGATCCGTGTACTAGTTTGTCCCTTGTTCCAAAAAATATAGGTACGAGACTGCCGTTGAACGACGTATTGTTACCCAGAACATATTGCATTTCTCCGATACGTGTAATTGATGGAAAAATCAATAGAATAGCACTTGAATAGACATGTAAGTGCACACTAATTGAACGCCCCTCCGTGTGAGGCGTAAACGAGTACAGATAGAAAACAATCTGTGACAGTTATTAAGGAAGAATAAAATTACTTTTATTGGTATTGACTCTTTCTTTGAAATATTTTTTTAACCCAACCACAAGCGTCCAGGAACTCTGTTACTTAGAGAAAACAATAAGCAATAGCAACATTAATGAAATTTTTAAATAATTACGATTATAAGTACTTAGTATTGTCTTTTGTTAACATAGAAAACACTGTAACGCTGTAAAGCACGCGAAACGTCGGAAGAAATGGGAATTTTTATATGAATATATTGCCTTGTTGTACGGATGGTTGCGGGACTTTGACGTTGCCAATCGAAGACGAGCATAAGTTATTGATAGAAAGGAAAATACGAGGAATATTCTTGATAATACCACAAGAGAACATCACGGGGGAACCTAAAGCCCATAGGTCTGGCCATCTAGAGAAAACGGGAGAGGATTAGTTAACAAGATATGCTTTCTTTGGTCCAATCGTGAGCTCTAAGTGGGCGATTGCCAAGTATCAGCGGAAATCATCGAAGGTGGAGTTCTCTTGGCCATGATTTACTTTGGGTCGTTGCGCGCACAAATAACTACTAGTGACATGTTAAATAATTATAATAGTACTTTTATTTGTAGTCAGAGAAAAAAATATTTCGAAAGTAGTAATCGACTTTTGCGGACGGTAGCGGTGATACAGCACGTCTGCCATCAATCGTTATTTATTGTGTTGTTTCAATCGATACTCAATATCAGGACATGCATAAAAATAGAAAAAAATTGCTTAGAACTCAAGCAATGTTTGAAATACACATGGCGATTTTATTTGAGCTATATTTTAACCAGTTCGTTTACCGCTTGAATCTGCCAGGTAATCCCAGGATCTCTGGTTTATATGCAAAGGGAGATTATGGATGCGATTTCTTACCATGACGGTATGTGTACAAAGCTGTTCTATCAGATAACCAGAAATAACGATGAATGGTATCACCATCACCACCAAAGGTGATAATAATAAATTGATTTATAACAAAATATGGTTGTGACAAAATTGATGTGAGGCCTTTCATCACCTTCATTATAAAAGGAAGCGGACAACATACATCGACAGCTTTGATCGGATACCTCATATCGGACTCGTCAAATCCTCAAATTAGTAATAGGACTAAAATATATATTACTAGCTGCCCCCGCGAACTTCATTCCTCCTGTGATTATACTTAGCCTGCCTTTTTAGTACATACATGGAACATTTTGCGATGCTATCCCAGAGACTGTTTCGTTTCCGGAATGAAATCTGTTTTTTGTTGTTCCGTGATTTTAGACTAGTTTAGAGAAAAACTAGTTTTGTTTTGTTAGTTAAAATAAAAAAAAAATAACGAAATTTGGGACTGGACCACCCTTTACATTTAGGTGGATGAAAAATAGATGTTGTCCAATTTGCTGTTTGCTTTTCGATATGAAATCGGTTGAGCCATTTCGGAGGTGTTTAATTACAAACACAGTGACACGAGAATTTTATACATTAGATTGATATATCTTATGTCAGGCCAATTAAATCGTCATATTTAATTAGGTTCAATAGTTTGATTTCTTAAATTTAAATATATTATTTTGTATTTTACTGGGATTCACCGCTGACCTTAATTCGCCAGTCCCCACACTAGGGAGCCCTTGTGCGTAGCAACTAGATAACCATTATGGTTACACACAGGTTATCCGTGGTTATCTCCGTAAACAAATGAATATTTATGAATTAATTTTGAAGAAATTGGAATGGTCTTATTAAACAAAAATAGTGTAAGATCTCAGTATGTGTGAGTGTATCAACGTGCATGCTCTGTGTCTGGGTTAGATTCTGCAACCTCTAAGTCATACCAAGACATGTAAGGCTTTTGCAGAATCCAAATCGTTTCCCATAATTCTTACAATTTGACTATTACTGAATCCATAGAATAGCTTATGAAAATATATAATACCCTATCCGCGCGCGACTCTCAGCCCTGAGGTCGTACGTTCGATCCCAGGCTGTGCACCAATGGACGTTCTGTCTGTGTGCGCATTTAACATTCGTTCAAACGGTGACGGAAAACATTGCAAGGAAACCGGCTTGCTTTAAGACCTAAAAAGTCAAGTAAAGTGAAGTACTATTGACAAATGCTTATCATGAAACAGATACAGAAAACTGCGGCCTAGACCTAAAAAGTTTATCACGAGTTTATACTATAACAATAATCTCTATATATATAAAATTCTCGTGTCACAATGTTCGTTCCCATACTCCTTCGTAACGGCTCGACCGATTCTTATGAAATTGCATTGCATCTGATTGAATATGCATATTCAGTAAGTCTTAGAATCAGCTACTATATTTATCTATATTTCAAACCCTTGCGTGATCCACGGAATTTTTTTTGTTTTATTTCTTTTATGATACAACATACTAAAATACATACAACCCCACCACCACTTATTTTCTAGAACTAAAAAAAATATCATATAAATAATATACATGGCAAAACGACGTTTGCCGGGTCAGCTAGGAATAATAAAGTATAATTAACACTTCTCTAATAATTAATACGGGCAAATTTTAGTTCTTCTTTATGAAATTAAAATATTATCTTAGCCAAAATAAGTCATTCATTTAAAACATTTATCTACTCTCATTCAAAAGGATCGCTTTCAGTAATTAATCGAAGCTCAGCCTATTCAATGGAGATTAGACGATGATTATGAATTAATCACTCTTCCTTTCAGACATGATTCAAAAGGTTTTTTACATAAATTAGCAGCGTCATATGTTTTTGTCGAGCTTGCAAACATAACCTAGAAATTAATCATGTGTGTAGTCTATATCGTCGACAGTCGTCTTAGTTGTTGTTTCGAAAGTAGATTAGTCTTGGCTTCAAAGAGCTATAAATTTGGTAGTTGTTCGGCCTGCCTGCTACTGAGTTTCGTCATCGGACGTCGAGGCAGAATACGAAATTACACCCGTATCAGCTCGACGTCCGTCGTTCCGCAACTGTGCGTTTTTAAGGCAGTTTTTGACGTGCATCACCACTATGTGGAACCATCTGCCTACTGTAGTATTTTTGAACCAATTCGATTAAGGGCCTTCAAGAAAAGAGCGTATTCTTAAATGGCCGGCTACGTACTTGCGATCCTTCTGGCAATATGAGTGTCCATGGGCGGCAATATTACCTAACATCAGGTGAGCCTCCTGCCCGTTTTCCTCCTACTACATAAAAAAATAGTTAAGATAAGCATATGAATGGCACAAAAATTTGCTCTACTTTGTTGACACTTATAACACAAAAAAACACAATTTTTTACAGTTTTATGCGCATTACCAAGGTGTGAATTGCTGTTGTTTACACCGTGGTCAAGAATCGTCACTTGATCATGTTTTGAAATTAGAATCTTGCAAATAAACAAATTTTAGGTTTTTTATCGCGGACAGTGCGTTCTCTCATCTTGACAATTTGTATGAAGCTCACCTTGTTCTTCGTCGTCGTCATTACTGAAGGTCGCACCAGTCTTTAAAAGCCCTAAACGATACGACTTGATGCCTCCACACGACTCTTTCTCCAGTTTGTCCCAGGGCATTGGAAGTTGAGACCCATAATTGACTTAATTTGGTCAGACCATCGGCCCGGCAACCCCGACTTCTCCTGCCGTCCCTCCTCCCTACCATTACCAGCTTGTCCAGAATATTCGGTTTTCTCCGGGCAATATGGTAATAAGTAGCTAAGCATCCGTTTGTCAATGATAGTTGACAGTCCTGTTGATCTTTAGTTGGATGAGAATGTAATTTGATTACTACATTATTTACATAGCTCGTGGCATTGGTGACAGAATTTACGAAGTCGACCAGTAGTTTATATGTTCATTTATACATACAGATCTAACGTCAAATTATAAAGAGTAGTGGAGCTACATACAACACTCGGTGATACTTTCTAGAATTAGAATCAACAGACAAAATTGTTTACTAAATGTGTTTTGGGATATTGCGAATAATTAAAACAAATTGTTTGGAAGAATCGCGACTGAGTTATTCGGTACAAACCCATGTGGACAACGGAAGATTTATTATTTAACTGCTTTTGTTATTTGGAAAAACGGATAAAATATAAACTTAGCAAGGGAAACTTTTCGTGTTTTTATTAGCTAAATAAATCTCAATGTAATGTAAATAAATCTGTAAACAAAAGAAATCGAGCGAAATTTACTTTTCCGATAAAAAACTATGAGCCAAATGCATGACCACTAAGCGATGGATAGTGCATGCGATTGATAAAGAAGCCTTAACACTAAGAATAAAATAATTAAAAACCTTTGTATTGTTACAAGTGTTAGTTCTTATACAATAAGGCGGCATGGTCATCTCTTGGACAGGTGGGAAGGGAATCTGGTCAACCGTTTGTCAGTCTGTACAGTGTATAAAAAAATAGATATTTGAACGGTAATCCCAATTAAGCAAAAACAATAGACAAAATGATAAACATCTTTAGTTTAAGACTTAAGGTTAGACTGGTTTGGTTTGTTCGGTATAGATATTTCTCAAATAAACTGGAAGGTGTTTTCCACTTCCCTGGGTTCACAGTAGATTAACAATTTTGACATAGTGTATAATTTGTCATGTGTTTTAACAAAGCTTACAGAAATAAATGTCTTAAGAACATCTATAATATTAAAAAAATATTTTAGACTAGTGTTAAGTGTTAAATTAAAGATGTAAGTGAAAATAATATACTAGAATTATCTTAGTCTTAAGACGAATTGTATGTTATAAATACAAAAAATGTGTGCGTGTCTAGTTCTGTCGTAAGAAGTGAAATTTGTTTATGACCTTATTTTTCGAAAAATGATTTACGATATGTAATTTTACAGAAATTGGTTAAATAAAGTTAAATTAGATAAAGTTTAACAAAAGACATTTATTATCATAGAATTTTTTTTAATTTTTTAATTTTTATTTATTTATTTATTGTATAAGTGTTCTTAATATTAAGGAAGTTGATGTGGTGGAAACACAAACTGTGCACAGTTTTTCTATCCACCAGGACGTCGAACATATTTAAATCATTAACATATATATATATATATATATATATACTAAGGCCAGTGAAATATAAACTGTAAATTTTGAACAATCAAACGATTTAAAATTGCACGTAAAACGTCGTAAACCAATCTAAACACTGACGCGCCATAGATAGCCGATGTATGAAACCTGTTCTTGTCGAGAATTCTCATTCACATACAGGATGAGTTCCTATATTCAAATTTTTTTTTTAATGACGTATATAGCATAATTTATGTTATGCATAATTTATAATTGTTTTACTTATGTAGTATTTTTTTTAATTGAAATTTAATATTGTTTCATGTTATATTAGTAAGAAGTGTAGCTGGTATCGAGTTTATTATATTTGGAATAATGTAAAGTAATATTTTGTTACCATATAAATTATTGTATTTGGGTAATAGAAATTCGTTTTTTAATTTTCTACGTGTTGAGTAGTGATAGTGAGTTTTAATTATTTTGAGGTAATTTTCTGTATAGTAGTTTTCCCATAGCTTGTAAGTCCATATGTTATAATGGATTCGGCTAGTGCTTTGTATAATAGTAGCAGAGTTTTAAGAGGTATTTTATTTTTTATTAAAGTGAATTTGGCAAGTATCGCTCTTAGCCTATCACAGACAGAGTTAATGTGCATTTTCCAGGACATTCGGTCATCTATTGTAAGCCCCAGGTACTTATGGTTATGAACTAATTCTAAGGCGTTGCAGTTGCAGCTTTTGGGGTAAGAGTTATAAGAATGTGCACATGTGTGGTTGTGTAAGATTAAGATGGGTGTACGTGAGCTTAGATCTGGATCGGATATGCATGAACTTTGTTTTGTTAGGATTTAGTACAAGTCCTACGTCGTGGGACCATTTAGCCAATGTATCGAAATCAGATTGTAGCTTTGTTTCTGCTTCTTGAATGTTAGGCCCTGCGGCTACTAGGCATGTATCATCTGCAAATTGGAATATCTGACAATACTTTATTACGTTAGGTAATGTGTTAACGTAGGTAAGGTAGTGTAAAGGCCCAATGACTGAGCCCTGAGCCGTACCTTCTGTAATAGATATTGATTTCACCTTATTACTACTAAGATTATAACAGAATTTCATTAAATGTAATATAATTATTGCTATGATTGTTATCGTACTTATATATTTTTGTTATTGATGGCTTCGAATCAATCGTGGTAGGAACAAGAAAAAGATCGCACGTAACGGAAAAATGTGACGGTAAATTTTTTTCCAACGCCGATAAAGAAGTTTCACTTCAAAAATGTTACGGTTATGGTGGCTTTTAAAACTTAACTTTTTGGGTCTAAGGCATAGTTTTGCACATATGCACAAGTGCTATTGGTGTATACCGGTTGTATAATCGGTGTTCGAAACTGCGACCTCAGGGATGAGACTCACCTACTAAAGCCAATAGGTCAACAAATATGACTGAATTATGACTTTGTATTGTATTGTATTGAAATAGTTTTTCGTTTCTTACTTAACAGACAGAAAATGTTTAACAAAAATGATAAAATAAATACGCTATATTTACAAATACAACCTTTTCAATCAGAGCTTTTTCCTAAAATACAATGTGACATCCACAATATTTGGCCAGCAACCCTCTCAATCTTGATTGCTTGTGAAATATTTTACTAGACATTGTCAAAAAATTACAAACTAAATTTCAAAGAATTGTTATTAAGTCAGTAACATTTCATGTTTTATGCAATGAATTTGTTTAAATAAAAGGTCTTGTATTTTTAAACGCTGTCATGGACTGTTAGAGTTAAGTAGTGATTATTTTCTAACTTTTATGTTTTATTCATACTAGACTAGAAATGCCTATTGTATTGTCCTGCTATGTAGCTCATGTGTTAATTAAAAGCGGGGCAGTGTATCACGCAACTCCAACCTGTCATCATTATGGAAACCTCTTTCTAAATCAGCTTAATAATAAGAATCCCATCAAAAATATAATTTGTAAAAAACAAAGATTTGCAACGCAGTTCTTCTGCCCATCCATGTCATACTAAGCCGTTTAATTTTTTCCCTACTGAAGGGACCTTGTCTCAAGTTATTACATAATTAGCTAACCTAACAACATCTTATAATAACCATATCAATGTTACATATCATTGATGTATTTAATCAATACATTGACTTCGCTCGTAATAACAATCTTATTTAATATACCATACATTACTTGTGAGATACTTGTGTTTCCATGCATTGTATTTAATTATGGTTCTGCCGAGCCCCCAGATTCTTCCGTCCATCATATTGCGTACAAAATAATTAAAGTGATAGATTGATAGTGAATACTATGCAGCAAATAAGGCGTATATATTTTTTATTTATTTTAGTTACATGAACATTTTCTTAAAATAAATACCTGTTTGTAGTTCAATAGTTGTATCTAATAACCGAAGGAAATTGGAATACTTTCATTCACTGAAAATATCCTAGATCCAAACGTTTAAAATAACATAACTCCGAATACTTAGTGTGTGTTAAATCTGTGCTTTCTTGGAAATGTTAAAGAAAAATAGAGCTTCCTTTTGATATTCGTATACAATTTTCCATACACTTGCAGATTTCACGGCGTCACATTTGAATTTGAATTGAATTTGAATAAATATAAAATCAGAAAGTGCGACCTAGGTGGGTGATAAAAGTTATGAATAATTCAGTTTTTTGGCCAAATGTCTTGATCTCAACACTACGTGTACGAGATTAGGTATTTTACATTTCAATTTGTGATATAAAAGCGAGGCGGGTAAAATCCGCTAAGAATATTTAAGTTAGAATATTTGACAACTTTGGCAAATTGTAAATAAAAACGAGCTAATATTGTGAAAAAAATTGTAAATCAATGCAGGGCACATATATTTCTAGGTTTCTGTCATGCACAAATCCACAGCCAGGATTGGTACCACCCGACCGCAGGAATTGCTAGTTTGTTATTGTTATAATACACTTGATAAGATAGTATTTAATACCTGGTAGAATATGAAATTTTACCTCTATTATCGAAGTTCGTTGTGCCACTACTCAGCGGCCACTTTTTACTGTGCACTACCACTGTAGATCGTCGTATTACCGAACTTACTCTGAGCTAAGGTGAGCTAAGGCTAAGCTCCTTCTAATGAGTCTACCAATTCTAATGCCGGCAACACACTTGTGTGCCTACTGACGTTGTGAGTGTCTACGGCTGGCATATCTTTACATCAGACGAGCTTTTTTTCTTATTTTCTTACAGTAAAGTTTACAAGACAGAGAGACTATACAAATTGCTATGTACCATATATAATAAAGTAAGCAATATTAAGAAGGCTTAATTTTCGACAATGCTTACTACCCTACACTATTTTACAGAATATATATATATATATATATATATATATGACCCCAAAATCTTCTTCCTTGTGTAGGGCGAGCGGGTAAAAATTCAATTACATATGGAAAGATAAACTTTGAACCATTTAAAAATTTAAGCATCTTATAAAATAAACATTTCTAAAAACTTTTCAACAAAATTTCGTTGAAGTAAACAAGGGAAGTAGAACAAAACTATCCGTTTATTCGCCGGTTAGTAAAGTTTACCTTCTTTATATTTAATTCATAAGCGGTAAGAGATTTCTACTGACTGATGGTCGTTGTGGATAGTTAATATACCTTCTTCGACTAATATTATCTTTATACTATTATTACTCTAATACGATACATATGAAAATTTTGGTTTTAGTTCATTGTTCGTTTGGTTAGCTAATGAACGCATAGTTAGAGTAAATATAATTATTTTGATTTTGTTTACGTTTGATTTTGTTTTGGTGGAAAAACGTACTAAACAAATATTTTATACTATATATGTGTGATATGTTATTAAATAATCAACACTACATAAAGTCAGTAGATAGCCTTTTTTAAGTGTCTGTGATCTGTGTGGCTTTAAAGATTATTTATTAATTAAGCAAGGTTTATAACTTAGTATCATTTAAATCTTTATACTGAAAATAAAAGAGTCTAAAGGGAACCGGCGTGGCTCTTATTAAAATATAATTCTTATTGGCTACGTCCTTATTTATTTACATAAAATATATAGTTTTAATTATTTCATATTAAATATATTCTTCGACCAATAATGATATAACAGTGTTATCAATACTAAAAAAATCTTATTATCACTGCAGCCCCTTCAAATCTCAGTACGGTTTGCGCACAAGACTATGAAGTATTTCAGTTTGTTAACGCTACAACCTCTAGCTTGTACCTACATAAAGTTTCATAATACTCAGGGCTTAAGCGTGAAGTTGCTTATTTTACAACGTGGAAACTGCGAAGCTTTTTATGATATTACCGAAGCCTTAGCGTACTTCAGACTAGTCAGTATTTACAGCATCTCGTGTAAACTTGTGTATACTCAAACTCAAGGTAAAAGGAGCAATACTGTAACTGCATTTTTATTCAATTGTTTACAATAGATTGTTATTATTTTTCTTTATATAAGTTTCATCTTGGGACGTCGAGGCAGAAGACGAAATACCAACCGATCATCTTGACGTCCGTCGTTCCACAATTGGGCTTTATTTCAGACAGTTTTTGCCGCGTCACTACTAAGTGGAACCAGCCCATTGATTATTGGTTATTTCTGAACCACTTCAACATTCCAACATAGGATGAGCCTCCTGACCGATTGTCGCCATTTATATAAAAATAAAAATCTAATCATAGTTGGCATGGTTCGTCGAATTTTTTAATAGTAAGCGTATCTGTTCGGTTTCGATTCGTAAGAACTTACAGTTTTGATACCCTAGATATACATACGTTAGTCTAAATATACTCTAGTAACAGAAGGAAAAAAAAGTTACATAACTAACAAACAACCTCTATTTTTAAAATTTGTAATTATTTGACTTTTTTTCCTATTAAAACTACTACAAGAGGTTCGGTACATTGGTTCCGTCAATACACCAAATAATACAAGTTCAAATTTATGGGTAGATTGTCAGCCTATCCAGCAACGAAACAGCCCCACAGCGGTAATCTATGAGTATACAGGGTGTGAGATAAGACCAAGGCTGTTCCGGGCATATGGGAAGATGTGAGATAATTTACGACTTTCCCTTCCTTAACCCAAGTACGATGTCCTTAGAGCATTAAAATAAGGTTTTCAAAGTAATAACATTTTTATAACGCCACAGGGTTTATCTAAAACAAAAATTCTGTCTATTTTGACATTTTATTAACCATACAAACGATTTAAGAGGTACACATTTGAATATATTGGCTGTCTTTCGGGTCCGCAAAAATAAATGATATCATCTCGACGATATGAAGAGTGAAAAGCTCGTGCATGGGTACAGAAGTAAAGTTAGTGTTATATTTTTTTATGTGTGTATATAGTAATTGAATTTTTGTTCAGATAAATAATAGTATATTTACACATGAGGGATGTGTAAATACACTTAAACTCTTAGTTCTTACTAATGTTTATAAACTTTCTTACCGATAAAGATGTATCGAGTGCCTATTCTAACAGAAACATTCTGTTTTCAAATAACCTCATTCTCTAACATTAATAATTATATATACGTCATTTAAATAATGCCAATTACAATAACGACTGATCATTAAAGACAGCCATCTTGTCTGACAATAGATTCCATAGTGACGCAATTTCATTTTCAAATTTATTCTTAAAATTAATTTAACACGGAGATTAATAAATTGTTCAGGTATATGTAATGTAGCAAATGTCAAACCGATTTCATTAATTACACCCAATTATTGATATATACATTTTATACGAAGCATATCGTCAGTTTGCGGTTTTGCTGAATAACGATTATTTGGCGATTAAATGAATTTAAACCATTTATTTTAATAAACCCTGTTATATCAATGTGACAAGGATGCGTATTATTTTATTAACATTCATAGTGATCGTCGAATGTTTTAAGTTCACGTTACGTTAAACAGGCCGACGCCCCTTTTTTGTATCTACTGATTGACTAAAAATATTGTGGCGTTTATATGGGTCTTGGCCTATGTCACTATATATATAGTATAGGCAGATATCACTTAAACATAGAGCAACTGCTGATAATTTTAATACAAGACGATGCGAAACATCAAGAACTCATGAAAGTGATAATACAATAAATCAGATTTGATTCCTTCTCTTTCTTATTAACTTCTCGCTTCCTCTCAAAGTGGCGAAGCCGCTTTCCAGCAAACTCAAAATAATTTTATTCACATAGGTAAAAAGTACACATATGAACGTCAGAAAAGGAGCTAAATTAACAAAGGGTCAAAGTATCGTGGAAAGCCTGCCCTATGCCCTATGCTTTGAGAAAAAAATGTAGATTTTTGTGTAACATACATGCGCTATCCGTACATGTTTTCTGTTATCGTACAAGCCCGCGTTGCGGAAAATACAGGAATAGGATGAAGGAGGAAAATACAGGATATAAAAGGAAACATTCGTAGGTAGTCCAGCTGGGGTTAGGCACATAACCTTAGAGTTGAGAGTATGAGGCTTCACCACTACGCCAACTCTGTTCTTCAACCTTGGTAAGTCAGCAAAACAGTTATTTTTTTATATATTAGATTATATATTGCGCCTAAAACTAAATAGATATTGTTAAACTCATTGTACGATCACAGATGACTTGCAACAGCCTTTTGCCCTATTAAATGTTTACTTTAGTAAACAATTAAAGCAATTAAAACGATTTACAAATAATTAATTTATAACCATACAACTATATTAACAGTTAGATAAAATGATATACTTGATATATATCTTCTAAATGAACATTACAGAAGTAAACTTTATATATGCACTGTCAAATGTTTATTATAAATACAATAATATAAATTCTGACACCGGTAGATAACAAAATCCGCAAGTCCATAAATTTCCATTCCATTAAAAGGTGCATAAAAAGCGAATAACGAGTGTGAGGTCTTTTTGATAAGTCACAGCTTGAACCCTTCAATAGTCCTTTCAAAGGTATGCTTTTATTAATGTTTTGAGAAATACGTACTACTTTTAATTGACATAAATGCTCGGCCGTACGGCTCTGGCGGCGTGGAAACGTAAATACAATTTCGACCGTCCTCTAGCTTGACCAGTCGAAGTCTTGACCTGAATCTAATAGAGCATGTTTAGTGACGAATGAGATCAGTGTAATCTGCTTCACAAAACATCAGGGAGCTAAAAAGAGTCATTGCAGAAGCGCTATAGATAACGTCACCGACATTAGGCACATAGACGCTTTTGCCATTTGAAGTAACAAAATACCTGAAAAGATTCATATGTGAATAATTTTCATTAAAACTCGTTCTCTGTACTAATTAAAGTTTAACTTTCTACTAAGGTAAAAGACTCAGACCTAACGTAAATACAACATAATCAAACATTAGTTGTTTGTCTGGAGTTTGCGTCGGTGCTTCGAAATGTGCTTGTCTTTAATAATTTCACGTGGAATTTCGAAATTCCGTATTCGCAATGACTTAGAAATACTTAATGTAAACATTTTGCTTTGACATATATTTAATTTGAATTTGTTACAACTTAAATAATTCAATGTCTTAAAAATTGGATATGTCTGTGATAGATACTGTCTCCTTATTAGATTAAATTGCCTAAGTATTCTACTGTATTTTGATTAGTCTTGCGATGTTAAAAAATATGTTATATAACGGGTACTAACTTGAATTTGCGCTCTGAAGTTGTAGACAATGAGAATTTATTTAATATCAGACAAAGACTATTAAAAATAGCAATGTGACATCTACAAAAGGCGGCAACACGTTCGCGAGGTTGTTGGCATTGTTAGCGTTCAAGGGTGGCATTAGAACGTAATCTAAGTAAGTAAAATCAAGGGAACTTGCTCTCCGTTTGCACTTGTTTGATATCCAAAATAGTTGATATAATCATGCTTCACATATCTTAACATTATTTAACTAATTCAACGTTGTGTTTGAATGATGCATCCCACGCATCAAGATTATATCATGGTTCAAGTTCAGTGACGTGACGATGTCAAATAAATCAATAAACGCCGGCTACACGCACAAAAACTGCAGCATGACTGAATGTCCCGTTACTATCGTGCGTAAGCCGAGGCAACAACAGTAACTAGCAATGTGAAAACTAACTTGCTAAACACAACAGTGATTTACAATATTTCTATTTCTAATTGTAATATTTCGAATCAAACCTTAATATTATGCCAAATCTATTTAACGAAACTATAAATAACCATTATTTCTGTACGTTTGTACCTGCTAAAATCACGGGTTTCATTTGTAAGCGCACACTTATAAAGTGAAACCATTAACACTAATAAACCAATTTAGATACAATTCCCCACAATATTTTAACCCAGAAGCACGAACTATTTCGTTCACCACAAGAATGTCGGAATGGCAGTAATTATTTCCTTGTTCCTGTAACGACCAGCCTCAAAACTTAGCCATAAACAAAAAGCTCTTTTAAATTTACAGAACAAAGCGATGACCAACTTTTATTCTAAGGAAGCCAGGCATTTAATCGCCTTTGAAATTCTTAAAACAATTCTTTATTCTTGATTCCTCGCCTATTGTTTTGGTCTTTTAATCAAAACAGTGGGATGGTTTTATTGAGGCGTACTTCGATTTCTTTAATTAACTTTTGATTCACACTCAATTAGCTTTATCATTCCTGGAACAATATTGTAATTCTTTTGTATTAGCTTATTTAAACACAATTTTATCTATAACTGTGATATATTTATAGATATAGTAGCGTATCCGACAGGCGTTGTCCTGTACATCTTATCTGTAGTAATAATAAAAGTGTTGAGTACACTGATACAATATTAGTGAAGGACGGGTCTCGTGTCTATTATTGTAAAGAAATATAATTCATATAATTACAAGGGATTTAAAGTTTTCTAGAGAGATCACGTGAAGGATGTTTGGAGCTCCGTACAAATAGAATCTAAGACTTCTAGCGATATAAAAATGTGGTGGAGATTTCGTCTCGTGCGTCCAACACCCAAATGAGTGTATATTTAAATTTAGAAGCATTCAATTTTATTGTTTGGCGTTCCTAATTGTTTCTCAAATATGCACTACAGTACATACGGGCGTTATTTAAATACAGACCATATCGTAAGCAAAGAAACTTTAATTCTTATTCTCTTACCGAGTTACGACAAAATAAAAGTAAAAACACTTAGAAATAAGTTTCACAAATTGTGGATACAGTTTTGTACAAAGCGCCTTTCAACAAAGTGCATAAACTATATAATGTACTGAATTAGTCTGGCACTTAACAGTATTACTTTTTATTTGAACAAATTTTTCTTCTCCAACGTTATGATTTATCCACACTCTTACTGAGCTTTATAGACTGTTTGAAGAAGATTCATTTAATCTGCATTTATTGTTTATTGTTGGTACAATAACAATAAGAGCTGTCTTCTTTTGTTTATGGTAAATAAAATAAGATCTATTTATCGTCTTAACGCCTTACTATTCTGATAACATTAGTGTTAATATTATTTTTTGATGTGTCCGTGTTTTGTGCTTACAACGTAGTAGGCACCTTCACTGCGCACGTCAATCTACGAGTACGTTGCAGATTACAGAAACTAAACATAGAAGTGTTTTATGAGTTGGAATACTTTAAAATATTTGTTTTAATATTTTACTGTAATTTAATCATACAAAGTATTTTTCTGGCCTAAGTATTTTAATTCAAATAAATTTAACCATTTTTCTTAATGCCTACACATTTATATTAAAACAATTACCGAAAAACATGTCACAAAAATCGAAGACATTTGGACCTTTTCGAGTAATATTTGATTTATTCCGTGAACTCGAGGAAGTTTTTATGAAGAGAAAAATTTAAATAAAACGTGTTTTTTTGTACAAAAGGTTTTTATTTCAAAAAGGCGTAGCCAGCTAAAAAAATTCGCTAATAAAAATAGGCTTAGTTTATATTAAGGCAAAATCAAGTTCGCAGGGGCAGCCAGTGTAATATAAAAACATATTTATTTACTTATCGTTTAGTAAAACCTAAACCTAAACCTAACAATCAAATATACAGTATTTAAAATTTTCCCAACCTACATAGTATTAATACAAAATAATAAAATGAAAATAAAAACAAATCCAAAATGTTTGGTTCGTGTACCTTTAACGCTAGCAGCATTTCCTCGCTGTATAGCGATACTTATTCGTTGAGCGA
Organism: Pieris brassicae; assembly: GCF_905147105.1. Lineage (NCBI taxonomy): Eukaryota > Metazoa > Arthropoda > Insecta > Lepidoptera > Pieridae > Pieris > Pieris brassicae. Next base: position 16,276,396 of record NC_059674.1, read on the forward strand.
GGAAAACACCAGCTCTGGGGTCACCGATACTATCTACCAGCCGCCAACTTTAATATTAAATTAACGCCTATGCACTTTAACCCCACAGCCCAAGAGTATTTACTCCAAAGGGAATTAAATCGAAGTTGTAGGAAATTCTTGAATATTTGAGCCGTTTATTATAGTCCGCTTGTTCAGCTGCTGCCCCAGCTTTTTTGTTTGTCCGTCGGAGGTGAGACGGGACAAACTAAAACATATTTATAGTTTTATGGAAAATATATATCGCCATGAAAGCACAGATATTCACGGCAGCTCTAATTAAAACACTTAGGCCAGCGCTTTTCAAACTTTGCAAAATTCCCGTTAAACTCTTAACGACAACTTTAATTGACCCAAAAATGTCACTTGAATTTTATAGTGGAACATCACTGACAGTTGATTAATGCTTGGATAACGGAAGTGACTGACAAATTTGGCTTTTATTTCAAGAGGTTTTTGATATGAGAATTTTTAATAGGGATTTGTTAATATTGTTATATACTATTATATTTATAAGTAAATGCTGTTATTAATAAAAAAATATTTTGGGAGCAATTGCAAAAACTATTTGTTAAAATGGAATCTCGCTGTAGCCCTGAATTAGAGAGCGTTTTAGAGAGCGTAGATCAGCCGGAAAGGGGTTTTCCCAGACCTCCGCTTGGATCATTGTGGGGAGGCCAACCATCCAAAGGGCAAGACGGAAGCTCACTTTAGTGAGAGCGAAGTACGTAGTAAATTAAATGCTTCTAATTTTACATTTACTACCAGTTCTCAAATCAACGGCGTAGAACGGAAGAGAAGAACTGGCAATAAAATCTCCGCCACTCTTGTTAATGGCCAAGATTTTTTGTTTTACACAACGTTTGTAAGGAGCTGCAACTATTACACATAGATAAACAATATATATGAAACAGAAAACATAACTAAGTACGTCAATAGACAAAACGAAAAGAAAATAAATAAAAGACAACTGAAATTTAACATTAAACAAACGACAATGAATACTTAATGATAATAATATTTCAAAGAAAAAACTAAATTGCTAAACAAAGTAAAAGTCTTCCCACCACTCCAAATATTTCCTCACATCCTCATCACTTTGGTGATGTGGAAAATATCAACCTCATAATTAGTGTAATACTTAGCTAAAACCCGAAACATTGGCGAATTATGCAGGTAATTCGTGTTCATACGAGGCACAAGGAACCATTGTGAGTATGTTAGTATATTATATATGAGTATATTATTAGTAGATCCTTAAAGAAATTAACGACAGCATATAGGAGATATATTGGATGTGTCTGTCAGATGACGGATCGAGCTGTGTAGCACTTTGAATCATTCGCAACTTTAGAATTGTTATTCAGTTTTAAATTCCAATTAGATTGAGAAAATTTACTAAAAAATACATACTATAATCGTTATAATTATTAAGCGTTTTAGTAATTTAGTGACTAAAAACTGCCCTTTTGGCAGTATATTAATTTAAATAAGACAGTTAAATTACACTACTAAATAAAGCACTTATCTCTGTGCTTAATTTAAGGTTGAAAAGATCCCTTAATTATTCATTCATAACTTTAGAATTCACTGTCTAAAGGTATTGATTAATTACTGGTCAGAGGGGCCGCGACGCGCGCGGGCCATCTCTAATGACTGATATTGTACTAATTGTGGGTTCTATGTAACGATCGGATTTGGCGTGTTCAACCCTAAATTATGTTTACACGGCGTGAGCAAATTTGTGGAAACCCTAATTGAATGTTTTGATTTGTTTGTCGCGTTATTCGTAAATGGAGTAGCTAATTTGACTATGCTCATGTCGTCAATTGTTTTTCATTCAATAATTGTATCAACAGACAGTCATAAGAAAAATCTTTAATAAATTGAAAAATGTAAACTTTTTGATATTTAAAAAAAACAGGCCCACTCATTTTTTGCGGTAGCATTGGTAGTGTTTGAGCTATTTAGGTAGTGAATAGATGTAAATAATCTTGGTCATCTTGGAGGCCTACAAATTCACATTTTCATACACGATCTAAAAAAGGGTTGCGGATGTTAAGATCCTTCGGTACTGATAGCACTTTATATTGACATATAAAGGCTGTCAATCGTAACTTGACACCGATCAGTATTGAAATAACCACGTAACGATATAACAACGTACACACAATTTTGAAATGATAATCATCTTTCAAATTCTTTCCTTTTTCATGTAACAGTAGGAAACAGGAAGGAGGCTCAACTGATGTAAAGTTATAGACACTGATATTGCCCGAAGGTTTGCTAGCCCGTTGCCGGCCTTTTGGTACGCTCTTTTTTAAAGGACCCTAAGTTTAATTCGTTCGGAAATAACGCACTTCTTCTGCCTCAAGGTCTAATGATGAAACTAAGCTGCAGTTAATAATCCGAACAACTCCCCTATAGTCTCCACGTGGTAAATGCGGTAGAAGACACCTAGACGCAGTGGTCAGCAAGAAAACATCTGGAGCGAACAATCTGGTTCCACCAGTTTCTGTCCAGCGCGTCTCTTATTACAGCGTACAATTATGATTATTTCACTTGATCGGTCCATTTGGTTGTTGAACTGTCACGTGCTGTTTTACCTTCTGTGTTACCATCCACGATCAGTTCCTCCAAGTTACCAAGGCGTATGGCCGAAATATGATATAATTCGTTTTCGGCATATAATAGGCTGGCGAGTCCGTATGCGGAGTTGGGTCAAGATGGATGTATTGGTGCGCTTCGCAGTGCACGGTATTCTTAACAAGTGTCCTTAGAGATTGCCAATTTGTAAAGTGAGTTAGTAATGGAAAATCAGTATAAAAAAGTTCTAGGCATCTAAAACTTACGTATAAAACCACAACATGTGAAATAGCGTAAATTTTTTAGATAAAGGTTTCGCGCCATCTAAATTGCCAATTCAAATGACTGACAATACAAATACAGATGTTCTCGTCGACATGCACTAATTAAATGAACGGTGTTCGTTTTTGTGTTAGAAAATAGTTTGAAGTTACCTTCGTAAGCCGTGGTTTTGGCCATGCACCACACTTTGATTATTGGATAATTCTTTCACATTAGAAGACAATTAATAAATTTATAATCCACAAAATATAATAGTTTGTTAGAACAATAATATTCTGTTGCAGAAGCAAAGATTCGTATTATAATTACGGCACTATATGTTTTTGTTATTACTCTCAGAGATTTTAAGCGCTGTCATACAAAAAATTACTTCAAGATCATCATGCACTTTGCATATAAATAAATTATACACATTTACGTATTAAATTCTCTTGTTATATATGTACTCGTAAAGCCTTTTAAATAAGATTACTTATTATTCTATTCTTGATTGTGCATTTAGGAGTAAGTTTTATCTATAGTGACATTGGCGGTATGGCGGTTGACGCATGACGAACCTATGCTGTGTGGTGTGTCTCAAAGTTATCAATAAAGGCTGACTATCGAAACCTTATCTTTGTCTCTTATTAAAGAATTGATGAGACTACTAGAAAGACAGTTAATCATGTGGCGTTTGTTTTGTAGAACAAAGACAACTTAATCTGTAGAATGACTTAATGATCCTAATATAGAATATGTTCGGTGCTGTGCTGTATGACAAAAGTCATACTTTTGTGATAATGAGTTATAATATAATATAATATCTAAATGAGTTATAATATAAAAGTTGATCCTGAATGGAAACCGTTTTGCATCTAAGTTGATCTCGGACTTCACTATTAACATTGTTCACTGTAACCCTCAGTTGCGTATTTAAGTTCACAACTATTTAACTCACTATAAAGCCCTGCTAAAATTTGACGTGTATTTTTCTTAACACTTAATACATATTGTTGTTCCCACGAGAATGTAAGTGCGTGCTCCTATTTCACCATGCCTCCTGCTGATAGAGGATCTTTGACAATCTGAGACAAATCTTTGTTTTTAATTTATTTTATTATTATTTATTACTTAAGATGTCATGTGGAACATGGTGTAATGGTTGCAGCTCCTTACAAACGTTGTGTAATACAAAAAAAAACTTGGTGATTAAAAAGAGTGGCGGAGAGTTTATTGCCAGTTCTTTTCTTCCGTTCTACGCCCTTGATTTGAGAACTGGCAGTAAATGTAAAATTAGAATCATTTAATGTATATTTATTTTATTGACGTTTATAAGTGTACAATGTTACCTAGATGGATAAATGGTTTTTGACTTTGATTTTGACTAATCAATACAAATTAGAAACATTGTTACAAAACACTTTTTGGTGCAATAAATCAGTTTACGATTTCGCAGTTCCATCATACGCACCTAAGAGAAGACATTTTACTCCCCTACAAATAAGGACGGTCAATGTCGTAAAATCTAATGATTTATGCTGTCGTTAATTCCAAATTATTAAATTTTTAGTTACCATTAAATGTGTCCAACATGAAGAACGAACAGTCCCCGAAGGACCTGTCTTAAACCAGAGTTCTATTTATTCTTATCACTACGGAACATTCATAGAGAATAAAAATAAAAAGCGAATGATTATTCCGGTATTTGCATAAGCTGTGTCGGTCATAACTCATCCCCAACGGTTATTTAAACAAAATGTGTATTGCCCTTAATTAGAATTTGTCGTGGCGCCAGATGAGATTACGATCGGAGTATTTAATTCTCCCGCGGTTTTGCTCATATCAAATTAATAATTTCAGAACTAAATTAGTTTTAGTGTGATATATTATAGTAAATAGGTAATCAAGTATAACTATAACCTGTCAATATATTATATTAGTAGGAGGAAAATCAAGTCAAGCGAGTAAAGTGCGACCACAGATACAAATAATAATCGTAGAATATTTAATTTGGCTTGATTTCTTTTAACACTACAAATAACACTATAGATTAAATTATACGAGCAGAGGGTTCATTGACCCGATTTCACTTATAATTACAACCTACTAGATCCAACTCGATCCAATGTCTCATCATCACAATGGTCCACTGAATACTCTATTAGAACTGTCCCGTCTTCCATGTAGTCTGTACCTTGTACGAACTGTCAAACGTCAAAATGGTGCCTCGACTACAATCGTGGCATTGTTCGTTACAATATTCGTACTTTTATTAGTTAAGTAGTAAAGTAAGTCAATTAAAATTATTTAAAATATTAATTAAATTATGATTATCTGGTAAGGTAATAGAAGAAATCTATTTGATTAAACAAAGTAATATCAAAAATAAACGGTCCATTGACTCGATCAGAACATTATAACAGTCCCTGACATATACATGTATTTCCTAATATTGTTATTGATACACATCTTAATATTATCAAGACCAATAATTTATATGAGATAATATTTTATTCCTTATCAAACTACAAATCATTTTTATGATCTCTCTGTTTGATTTGATCTTGTAGAAGTCTCATTGTAGTCAGGGAAATTACTATAAGAAACGTAAAATAAATCATTGCGTTATAATAAAGAAAACGACAAAACCATTCTAATTAGTGAATTAGTCTTAAGTGGTACAGTGGTGAGTGAAAAAAAAAAGAACACAAGAAAAGGGTGTCTTGTCCTTAATTAAAAAAAATATAGAGTTGGAAGTGTTATTGGACACTTTCTTATATTAAATATTATATTTAGTAAATTAGGTTAGATTTTAAATCACTTATTACTCTTAAGTGAGGCTACATCGTAATGTTCAATCATATCTTAGTGAAGAGAAAATGTATTTAAAAAATAATAATCATAATATTTTAATATTATAAACAACACATTTGTAGTATCAAGAATAACATGTTATTAAAACATCCTTCAGTAGTTATCTTGACAAGTGTAATTATCTCAAAACATCTGGGTAATTCTATAATTAGTCGATCAGATGTCGCGTTTCTACATTCCTTGATCCCTCGTTGTACTGCCGCGAAATAAGATGAAAAGATTTGTTCACGAAATTTATTTTTATCTCGCGAGGGTACAATGTACATACAAATGCTAAAGTGATTTATATCATGATATAAAAATCGTTTATTAAAACCTAAACATAACTATAAAATAATTTCCTTAGCCTACTTCTTAATCATTGTTATGATTACTATAATAATAAAAATAATTAAAAAGAAAATTAAACCAAATTTAAAAAGTTTAGTCCCTGTGGCCAGTGTAAGGCTGGCAGCACTTCTTCGCTGTATTGCGATACTTATTCGTTGAGCAAGGAAAACTCCAGCTCTGTGGTCACCGGAACTATCTACCAGGCGCCAACTTAAGTCTTTAATGAGCGCCTGGGAAATTGAACCCCACGGTCCAAGAGTCTACTCCAAAGGGAACAAAATGGAAGGTATAGATGATACATCATACAGAGTATGATATCGTTGAGCGCGTCGTGGCGAGAAAAACGACCGGCAATCATATATTATGATTAGATTATTAGGTTGGCTAAAAAGTTTATAGGCTAACAGAAAAAAATCTTTTTTGTGATAGAATTTGATTATTCAATATCGAATTCGAGAGCCATACATGGACAATTGTGGCCATTAAGTTTTTCGATACCATTTTTATAGTACGATTTGTCTTTAGTGTCAAAAAGTGTTTCAGTGTCGGCGATCACTTTTTTTTATCAAAGTTTCTGTCCAGCGAGCATTGTCTTGAGGTCTGAGAACAGGAAAATGGGGCAAATCTCGATAATACGGTGGAATAAATTCGTAGTTAGAATATGATTAATGCATGATTAATGTTTCTTGTCTAAATGAAAATAACTCAATCTTCTTCCACTTCTCAATTGGCGTAGAACGGACGAGAAGACGCAATAAATACTACTTTTAAATCGCCAAGTTTCTTGTTCACCAAGGCATTACATACATTGACTAACTTAGACATTGTTTAACTTACTTAAAAAAAAAAAAATTTTTGTCTTTTTGTGTAGGTTTTTGCATAGCGTCTGTTGAACGTTCTGTGTTGAGATTTGAAGCGACTTCCAAAGGAGTTATTTCTCTTGGTAACGCAAGACCAATCAATAGAAATATGAAATATTGTTATCAAATATTTTCGGAACCCAAAACTCAAAATGCATAAAACATTTTTTAAACGTTACAGTTTTCTCTCATACAAGAACAGTTTCTTGAAAACCAGAAATAACCTGGAATGCAAACTCCCAAGTGAGTTTAAAGGAATTTAAATTGTTCCTTATATATGGAGTGCATTTGTCTGTCCGTCCGCTTCGTTAGAGACAACCAGATTTACTGCCAGACGGTATTATTTTAAAAGTTTTTGTTTTTATTGGGCAGTAAATTTGGAAGTTTGTACTAATTTGGTACTTTTATTGTCTTTGGATTTAATGAATTCTTAGGACTGTATATTTTATTTCACCATAACTTTGAACACAAAGCTCGCTTAATGCTCCTGGACTTTGACTCCCAGTGAAACAAAACAGGCCTTTTATTAGTTGTGAATAAAACTGCTTGCGTTCACTGGCCACTGTCTCGTTAGTAAAGATATTTATGTCCTAGGCGCAACAGACGGCCCCAGGTGTGCAGAGACTGTTTCAGAGTATAGGAATCACCCATGTAGTTCTGCTATGCTTGGCTGTGGCTAATCAACGTACAGAAATCCTCGGAGCAGTGAGGTTGCTCCGTGTAGCCTGAGAACTGCCCAGGAGACTTCTGTGCTTCTCGCAGTAGCTAGGCTAGTTATATTGGCCAGGAATTTACGCACAACGGACGTAGTGAAAGTCTTAGTGTGGAAACTGAGTCCACCAATCTTTAACCTTTTACTGTTTGCATTGGCACCTTCTTTAAAGTTTTTACAGATATCTCTTATTTATAAAATATAAGTCTAGTCGTCTAGCTCGGTTTTATCGCAAGCCCTGTTATCATAATTTTCAGAAATTGACGTAATAAAACGAAGTGTCTATAAACATGTGTAAATGTCTTGAAAGTTTTGTGAAATAATCTTTGGAAAAAAACAAAACACACTAGCGATGCAACATTTTAGGTCTGGATCTTAGGTTTATGTATCTGTTTCGTGATCAACCATGGACAGTTAGGTACGAGCGAATGTTAAATACGCACATAGCAAGTTCATTGGCACAAGCCGAGGTACGAGCCTAGGAATGAGATTAGCCCGCCAAAGCTTCTAGGCCAACACTGCTGCTTATAAAATAAATAAATGCTTTTACGAAAAAAAATCACAACACGATATTGACCCAAAATAAGTAATTAAGAAATAGTAGTCTTTGGTAGTTGTAGCACAAATAGACTATAATATGAATATATAATATGTATTGATGTTTTCATTAAAATAATATTAGTTCCAAAACAATTATTCCTCTCGGGTCAATGCAAATTCCCGCCAATTCCGCCATATTGCTGACGTCATATATTGCCGCTATTACCGATTATTATCTTTTACGAGTATTGGCCCCCGTTCGATGCATGAATTAATAATATATCTACCATTATTTAAATGATTTTTTTTGTAAAATTTGGCTGAATTATGTGACATTTCGTGTTTATGTAAAAGGTTTAATATTAAATTGGTAATTATATTTAGTACTAAAGAATTTAGTACTGACTGCCATTGTCACGTGGCTAGCCGCTAGGCGTACGCTGTTCTACTCTGGGATCGTACGTATGTGCCCAGGCTGTGTACTGTTTTATTTATGTATTTACGCATCATTACTCGCTCTTAAAAACATTACGAAAGAACCAAGTACATCCAAAAATGGGAGGCGTGTAGAAATTACGTTAAGAATCGAGCCCTAAGCGCCACTAAGCTATAAAGGTGGTTTATAAATACATAAAAAAACACATGAACTTATAGAATAAACACTTTAGTAGATATGATTTCAAGTTTTCGATAAATTTGTGGACAAACATACAGAAATAAAAAGCGCTTATAAGCCTAAGTAGATCATTATTTATAAAAAGTATATTTAACTGGTTAATTTCCAGTGAAATACTGACAGCAACACTTAGACATATTATATATCAAGTTTTTTTTTATATTTTACATTGGTAGTGTGAATTCAGTTTCAGACAGTTCATTCAGACAGTTTAAGACACGAGAAGCACACAAACAGCTTTTCTTAATTAATTTATTAAAATACCAAACCATAATTCATACTCCCCACATCAGTATTTAAATTTTATTGTTCGAATATTTACTTAAATTTACTTACTGTGTTTCGTTAACCATATCCAAGTGATTTCTTCATAAATCCAAACATTTAATATAAAAAAAATTATGCATGTGGTAGGGTTGGGATACGGGGGGGTTAGGCATAAGAATCTAACGATTGAAGAATCTAAGGCCAAGCACAAAAATGATGAGAAACACTCGTCTATATAGACTTATAGCGCTGAATCCTGGTGAATACGGCGAGAATAAAATAGATGCCTGGACAACGTAGTAAACAAATGTGTCCATACAAGCGCCATATAAGCGCAGAGGTCCCGAAATGAAAACGCACTTGACTAGCAGAATGGAAGGCATTAGAACCAAAGGCCGATCATCTACTCGTTGGATCTTGCAAAGTACAGGGCATAGTGAAGGAAGTTGTGCGGCGCCAGGACACGTAAGTAACACGACTTTAAGAACTGAAATGTGCATATGAAGAAAGATATAGACTGTATGCTTTGTATTTTATTAAGCTTTTGACCAAATTCAGCGAATTGTCAATCTCCAACGTGTTATTTATGGCTTGATTCTTTCTCTCTACAAAGAGACATCCCTAAGTTTTCTACAAAGTGTACTATGGTGAGTATTCTGAAGAATTGTTTGGGTTGATCTCTCCTGTATCGGTTCAACACCGAACGAGCCGTAATAATTTATGATTTCATCAACGTCACCTTGATGGCTGGAAGTCTTCCACAGTCCGCTTCACTAGACACTTTATTTTGCGAACTAGCGCACTGTGGTATCAACTCCCGGTTTGGTCCTTCCTTAAGAGATACGATCTCCAACTATTAAAGGTTATAGTGTACTCCTCCCTTAAAGGCTGGCAACGCACCCACTAAAAATGGGTGTCTATGGGCTGCCGTTTTTGGGCGTCCTGTAGGCTCGTTTTCCCCCCTATTACTTTTATTAAAAAGTATATATGAAAAAAAATAGTCTATATTTCGTCAGTTACGGAATGAGTCGGAAATTTACACATATTTCGCCAGAGAGCCTAAAAGAAAATGGAATTTGAATATTTTCCAGAATTCTATCGCAGTTTTTGAACGAGAGCCAAAGTAATTGCTTTTCAGCTTTCCAGCGATTGTTTTTTAGGAATCGATGAACCGACCTGTGGATCAGAAAAATAGATTTTGGAAAAATTACAGGTATCGGTGTAATCGATGACGTGTATCAGACACCTGATCATTATTTTTATTTAATTATTAACACTTCGTTGCATGTTCAGAAATATAATACAATTGACATACTTGACTGGCGGCCTTCTCTCAGCCAAGCAACCACTGTGGAAAAAAAAACATAATTACATAAGGTAAGCATGAAGTACAAAACTAGATGAGACATATAGTTATTTAGACGAAACTAATGGAACAAAACAAAGCAATTAAAACATATGTAAACAGTATACGAGAGTGATTACTACGAAATAATTCAGTTGTGCTACAAATTTAACTGAGCTTTTTGCAATCTTTCAAAGTTTCATTAACCTACAAATTAATGGTGACGGAGTCGCTCCAGAACTGAGGGTTTCTTAATGCAGTTTTTGCCATGCACCACCACTGTATGGAACCAGCTGCCTAATTTAGTATTTCCGAACTAATTCGAATGTTTGAAGAAAAGGGCTTACCAAGTCTTAAAAAGCCGGCAACGCACTTACGAGATTATGAAAACGTGAGTGTCGCTGCCTTTGGACACTTTTAATTTCACATCAGGTGAGTCTCAAGCCTGTTTGGCCCGTATTTTATAAAAAAATACAATCGACTGCGAATAGTAATGGAAGTGGCAGGTAAACGAAGATATCCTGAAAGACTTCGAGCGAGGCTTCAACCGTCAAAAGACATACATTGTTTTTGTTAATCTTCCTATATATATATATTTATTTTTTAAAAACTTATAGTTTCTCCACTGGTATAGTTATTGAAAAAACTTTATTCACGGTGACCACGCACGCTGAAAAGTACGCGAAACGTCGGAAAAAATTTAAAATTTAGAATTATGTAAATAACTATACATTTTAATAACTTTATTTATTTTAAACTCTACATCATATTAAAAATATACCATTTTGCCATGAAATTTTTTTTTTCCCCTACAAAGTGTTATTGTGGACTAAATAACATTCGATTACAGACATTTTGATTGGCTTATATAGTAAATATTTTAATCAGAGATTCATTTTTTACCTGTAAATGCATTTTAATCGGTTTATTTAACCGATACATAAGCCGATTGTATGAGGAGGCGGTTAATTTAAATTCAATGTTATATTTTAATTAAATATTGCTTTTGTTTCCGAAAACTTTTCTTCTCAGTAAATAGTACTTAACACGATACTGCTTGTTTATATATTAAAAAAAATACTTTTTAATTAAGCATTTATTAACTAAACATTATAAGTTAGGATATTGGAAATTCTATTTCATTTATTATATTGATTTCAGTGTTCAGCCTTCTTTTAATATTTTAGAAGGACCATTTCTATAGCTTCGGTGCGAAGACACAACCTTCGGGTAGGCTGCTAACCACTAGGCTGACGCTGCTTCAATAATAATAATACAACTACTATCATTTCGTTCATCAGTTATTTATATTAAAATAATTCTCGTAAGTGTTATATAGTAGTGTCTTTATTTAATTTCTCAAAGTGGGAATAAAAATTATTCATCTAGATCTAGAACAGATCTACAACAGTGAACGACAAAAATTAACTGATTCTAAATTTAGTCGCTATGTGTTATTTTAATCGATCCATCCTTAAGTTAAGACAAATAAGTTATTTAAAACTAACCTACTTTACTTAAAAGGTACTATGTAATATAACATAGTATCCAATGACCCTTACAATGTCTATTAAGGGGAAGTCGCTGTGTTCTTGTGTACTCTTTTTAACACTAATGTGTTTCACTCTAAATTTTGTCTCACACTAATGTACGAAAATACTAAATAAATAAAAAGCAGGTGTAGTTTTTCGTTACAAAAATAAACTATCTGGTTCATTGAAGCGTCTGAACACTGCATCCCAATTAATAATCCTTTTGTTTTGTCCATAAACTCGAGAAAGTGAAAGACAAACATGCGTCGATTTATCTTTGCCAAAGCAAGCATGTCGTTTGTCGGACTAATTTATTGATTCTTTGGAAATACATTCGAATTGATATATCTTATTTGAAATTTGAAATTGGAATATTTTAATTATATCATGGAGGGCCACTTGCCACCTTTATCGCAGTGTGTGTTCAACTGACTGATAGGAATTAATACTAGAAAGGACAAAGTTACTTTGAATAGCGATAGGGATTCCAAACTCAAAATTAAGTTCTCGTACTACGGGAGATCACGGAGAGTGAAAGAGCCTCAAAACAGTGACAGTTTTAAGGTCTTGGGGAACTTTCTGTTTCGTTGTCATTAGTTTTTTTAACAGGCAAGTACGTGATCATCCGTCTGGAATACAACGCCGATTTTTTTGCTTTTGAGCCTCAGGTTTCCTTACGATATTTTCCTTCATCGTAGGCGCGAGTGTTAAATGGTTAAATGCATTGATAGAAAGTCCATTAGCCGGGATTCGAACCTACAACCTCAGGGATGACAATCGCACTTTGATACCATTAGGCTGCTTATCAATCAGCAATACTGCTCTGTAAATATATAATAAATAACGTTAATTTACAGTTCACTGAACCTGAAATCTCTGAATTTAAATAGTGAAAATATATTCATGAAAAATATTAAGCTTGCATTGGTATCTCAATTAGTCATAATTAATTTTCTGTTTCGAAGAAAATCTTTCGACGTGGCAATAATATCCATTTGTGACAGCAAAAACAAGTACATTTTTAAATATTCTATTTTTGAATTTATTTTAAATTCTAAACATTGTAAGCTTCTACACAAATATTCAAAAATAGAATAAATTTCAGAAATAGATTTTACACGATACACACCGAATGCTCAAAATTTAAAAATTTCCAATTATTCTTAAATCGTTTTAAAAGCGTGTGAAGGCTGATGAAACGACTTTGTCAATGGTCAATTGCCTCCTGAAGACATTCTGTGTGTTTATTCAACATACAATATGAATTGTGGTATGTGAAACAACTGATGCTAGCTTTAAGTATTTATTTAAATATATTTTATATAAAAAAAATTAAATTATTGAAAAATAAACATATCCTTACACCTACCATAAGTGTGTAAATGCCATAGCTGTTTATTCGACTCATTTCCTTGTTAATGTACCCGAAGTACGAATGGACGAGTCGAAGTAAGGAGTAGAATACAAAGCTAGCAGAGCAGAGCTCCGGTAGCTACGCTACCCAAAACTGCCCGAGCGGTATCTTTAGGCCAACAGCGAGATTAAACATGGGAAGCGTAGGAGGTCTAACTTTGAATCAAATAGTTAATGGAGTGTTTAATTTCCTTGATCTAGCATTTATTGCTGAATTCCAACCAAAACAAAATCATGAAATCTTTATTGGTTGATAAAATTTGAATAGATATATTGTATAAAAACAATTTTGTTTTTACCTACTATATTAGATATTAATATTATATTTTTAAAACCTTAGGGCATCTACTTGACTATTTACAGTATATACTTGTTGAATATTATGTATAATGACGTTACACTGCCTACGATATTTAAAATTAAATAATAATATACACATAAATCTTAAACATTTATATGATAAGAATATTTCCCATTCCAAAAGTTACGTACTTATAAATATTAAATCCTCATATTAGAATTGTTCAAATAAGTATAACAGAACTACAATTTGATTTATTCAGTCTCAAAACTTTCCTTTGTCATGTTTACTCGTAACAGTGTAATTTTGTATAGAGCAACAAAAATGATACATTTCAAAATAAACCCCTAAGATGATGAAACCGGAAAGTACTATAATAATGAGGGTAGATAGAGGTAAATAATTTCGGACTGAGGTTATGCCTTCAGAGCTCGATTGTGCAGCGATCATCATCGTCATTGCGTTAATAAACTTTGCAACACGGTGTTCGTGAAAGCGGCACGTTTAGTACAAAAAAAAATATGCGTAAGAGAAAAATTATGAAGAAAACAGATTCAGAAATCTGCAATTTGACTTTACAATGTATGATACACAATAATTAGCTAGCAGGCTTTCATTAAGAATTGCGTACATATGGAAAGCAAATTATGAGTGCAATTTGCAATTATCTGAAACTAATTGCATTACCAATCTGGCAATCTGGATTTTGCAATGTGCAATTTTGATATATCATACCAAAATACACTTGACGACTTGTGTCAAATTACAGGATGGCATGTATAACATGTCGTTGTAGTAGCCTTAAACACTCCTATTTACATCAACTACCCACAAAAAATTGTTGCAATTTTTTATAAAGTGTTTGTTAAACTGAACTGAACGACGCATCCAAGACGAAAACGCAGATCATGTTTGTTAAAATTAGCTTTTATCTCACGCCTTAAAAGACTTGCAAAAGTCAGTGATAGACGCAGGAACATAGAGGACATATTTCTTGCCCAGTTGGGTTATGGAAATTTCTCTATTAAGAGCTAGTCTACACGAAACAACACCTACGTTTGAAACACTTCACGAATTTTGAGTAATCGCTACGGGCGTCTCGCGAGACTGATTTAAAATTTAATTTAAAGTTTTGACTTTTCTTGTATACGCGTATGATATTGAGTATTCATATATAATTTTTAACAAGGTTTTTTTAGTGCTTAACAATTGTAAGAAATAGCTTCGTGGGCAATTCGATTTTCATTTCTCTGGCGTAACAAATAGAGTAAGGTTTATTTTAGATATTAGTTTAAGATTAAGAGAACAGAACTGTTTCTTATTTTGTTATTTTAGGACTGGATGTGTTGATCCATGCATAAGCGTACTTGTAAATTAACGATGATAGTTAATGGTTAACGAACAAGTTAACGATGAGAGTCGAACATTGCGATTTATACAATACTGTGTAGATCAACAATAACTGTTTAATGATATACAGATTCCATAATTAATCCATCAAAATTAATTAAATGCGTGTATTTTTTATGAATTCCTATCCTGTTATTAACATTGTTGAGACGTTTTCTAAGTACAGGCGGCTCACCCAATGTTAAGTGATGTCCACATGAACACACACTTCCAGAAAACTCGTAAGTGCGTGCCACGTCACTGTTTCAGGCGTATGCTCGTAAGGAGAAGGACCAGGTCAGGTCGATTTGTATCGGAAATACTTCAGTGGACAGCTGAACGGTGACTGGACTTCAAAGTTTGTAATAAGACCATGCTGTTTTGAGACCATTTCATTACAATATCTATTATTGAAGTATCATTGCTCAATCACTTATTACACATCAGCTCTATTTATTTCTTGAAATTAGAATTATATAAAAGGATTCAACCACATTTAGATACTTGTTACCTGCTAAGATTTTTTTGGTAGCAGTGGCATTGAAGACTTTAACACGCAAGCATTAACGTGGCTTTTCGATTGACAAGTTCATTATTAAGAAAGGTGATTTAATGTTGATGAAACAAGTTAATACATCAATGTCCACGCAAGGTGTGGCAGTTTGATGGATTGTTCCAAACTTAGCACGGCAGATAATTTTTTCGGTGGTTTCAGCTGTTTAGCGTTTCAATTGGAAAAAATTGACGAGCTGCGAAGAGTGTTGAACACACACGTTAATATATGAAGAAATAATGTCTTAAATTTTTATTTTATTTCATAAATTAAATTAATAATGTATTTTTTAAGAGAAACTTCTTTATTGGCAATAAAATAATTGTCACATTTTTCGGTTACGCGTCATCTTTTTCATGTTGAACTACCACGGTTGATTCAAAGAGTACTTTCTCCAGCGTTCTCCAACAATTATAGTAATAATTCTAATACAATTACTGAAATTCTGTAATAATCTTAGTAGTAATAAGGTAAAATGAAATAATTGTATTATTTGTATTCATGTCTATGATAATAAAAGCCTTTTGTTAAACTTTATCTAATTTACCTTTATTTAACCAATTTCTGTAAAGATGCATATAGTAGATCATTTTTCGAACAGTAAGGTCACAAAGAAGTTTCACTTCTTACGTGTGTACACTA
The DNA here is from genome assembly GCF_905147105.1 of Pieris brassicae. NCBI lineage: Eukaryota > Metazoa > Arthropoda > Insecta > Lepidoptera > Pieridae > Pieris > Pieris brassicae. The sequence goes on from NC_059674.1 coordinate 16,292,695, forward strand.
TTACGCGCACACATTTTTTTTAAAATTTGTAACAAATGTGAACTTTTTATTTAAAGTGTAATACTTAAGTGTATTTGTTGTGCGTCTTGCGCGGCCTGAATACTATTGCATATGTGACTGATTAATATAACCACCCTATAACGCGATTTCCCTCCCCCATATTACGCGGTATTTCCGCCTTATAACGCGGAGATTTCTCAAGATTTGTTTCAATAGTGTGAAATTAATGATGGTTTGTCAAGTCCATAATTAGTTTTGCGTACCTTTACACCTGTTGTAATTGTTTCACGACCATATCTTCATCAACATATCCTACAACGCGATTTTCTATAACGCGGTCCTGGTGTAACGCGTTTAGGGGGGATTACTTTTGTTGCACACTGGCTGAACTCACAAGTAATGCATTTTTTTATAATTTGTTATAAAAAAGGTTTAGGTTCCAACGAAAAGCTAACAGTTAAATGACTTAAATAGTCTATTAACATCAATTACATTTAGGCAAGTAATTATTGATTTAAGGAAGTACCCGCTGTGAAAATTGTAGTCTCAAATTGAAGGTAGACGGAAAATATTTTAATCATTATTAAATACGCACGCTTATGCATCTGATTTCCTTTGTTTTTTTAATCGCTAGCATAATATTACAATATACTTTCATAATTTAACTACATTGACTACAAGGGAGGTAAAAAAGTTCCACACTCTGAAATAGGCCGGCTTTTTTATTAAATTTCAAACTTGTTACAGTGGCGAAACTTTGTAAATATGCGTACAATGTTTTTGTATCGTAATTAAAGTAAGGTAAGATAAAGGTTTTTATTGATCGACAAGTGTAATATTATGCTTTATTTTTAAGTTAACATGTCGATTTATAAAGGCTTTGAAGAATCCAAAAAAAACGCTCAGTTTGATCGTTTTAATATAATTCTAAAAGTGATTCTCTTTTATCTTCTTCATATATCATCTTCAACTCGATCGCTTATTACTTTTTAACGTTGATGTGTCCAAAATGATATATATTAATATTCCGATTGATATGCGATGAAAGAGCTAAGTTCAGGTTGCGTTTATTTGTTTAAATCGGTATTCGAATCATTGTGACAGCTAATATCAATCACAATTGTAATTATATTTAATAATTAAATTTTTAACAATATAATAGCGGACTAATATCACCACAAAAGTATATCAATTGTAAAATAGTAAAAAGGTCGATAGACAAATATATAATAAATATATATAATAATATATACTGTTTTTATTTTTGGAAAAAAATGTGGATAAAAAGTCCCTGGACAATATGGCAGTGAGAAGAGTGTTATAACAAATACGTTACTATATCTACCTTAATTAATATTTATATTTATGGTTAGTTTATATCGATATGTACTAATTGTATTTAATAATTAGGAGTATAACACTTCTGATTGATTGATCTGAAATTTGGTAAACACTTTAAAGTTCTGATAACAATATAATTGAATTCATTCGATTACTATATAAAAAGATTTTCTTCGATATATTTCTGTACCCTTCAAGAGAAATTCAAAATCATTGTTTGTACTTTTAATAACTGTGTTTCTTAGTAAAAAATAAAAATATTTTGTATTTTTTACTATTGTATTAATAACAATTTTTATCTGTAACTTAAGGACCCTTCTCCAATTATAAACTGTTTTTTACATCATGTATTTGTAAGGTAATGTTTTTTGAACAATTAAATTAATAAGACAATGTCGAACAACTTAATTACATAGTATTGCCTCTTGTTAAAATAGCTTTTACATATTAAGAAAACACTTTTTAAACGGAGATTTCTTTTTTTAATTATGTAAATAATTATAAGTTTTTAATAATAATACATAGCTTCAATCCGTTTAAAAAGTGTTTTCTTAACTTAATTACGTACTTCAAGATAACATTTATTTTAAATTATAAACCAGTTTCACTGAAATATTCTTCATATTCTTGACAAGATGATCTATCACACGTCCGACACTTCGCAGCATACATTTGGAAAAGAAAGCAGTGAGGTCAGCCCGGGATATCCCGTCCTGTCAAAATGATATGAGGCGATGTATTCTGTGCGGCAATGTCCTCTAGACTCTAGATATTTGGTCTATGTAAGACGCTGTGTCAAGGCCACACGATCATAGCGCAAATTCCTTTAAAATATATGAACGAATTCAAAACGCAATAAAAAATGGAAATAAAGTTTCTTATTTAAATATATAAAAATATTTATAAATTACTTGAACTAACAAATACAATGTAACTTACCTCGATTTAACGACGACCTCCTAAAGCGTCGAAATCAAGTAGCTTTGGTTGGTTAAGCTTGTGTTCCATACAATGCATTCCTAGCCCGCAATAAACACATCATTGGACTAACGGCATCATGCATACTAACTTTTTAAGAAATTCGTTCTTTTGTTTACAAATTGGGATTGCTTGCACGTGTAAACTTTTGTTGACCATTATCAATTAGTCTTGAAATATCTATACGTGTTTCTTCTCTCCATTTAACAACTCTCTATAACGCCATAAAAACAACTTCAGTGTCGTTATATAGAGAGTACATAAATTTATAAATAAGATATTCTTTTTATGTGTGTAACGGGACGAAATTAAAAATGACAAAAAGAAAAGAGCATTCAATAGTAACTACAAATAATGCATAATTTGCGTAGAATGAAAAAATAAATTACATAAAATTGTTTATATTAATTTTCATAATACTCGCCGAGTAATGATGTTTCCTAAAGATACAAGTTTCCTTCGCAATAAACTTTAAACTCGCTATTAATTTAAAACTCGAATCGCAATCTCAATTTAAATTAAATAAGAACTAACGTTTTCCAATCTTGCAACACTCGAAAAACTTAATGAAAGCATTCAACAAAAGCATAGGGTGTGCTAATAGTCACTGTTTATAGTTGTTGATAACAACAATTTCTCGTTTTTAGACTTTTAAAATAAACTAGAACGATACTTCAATAATGTATGTCGGAATATTAATGTATCAAAATAATTATTATTATTCTTACATACATTTCTAGTTTTGTACTCTCCTTGATACGTCTCGCGTCTCATTGGTTCATAACAATTAAAAAAATTGTATTCTCTGCCTACCAGTGCGAAATAAACCCAGATACTCTGTATGCTAAGCAATGAGACACTGAGATAAAAATGTAATCTAAACATTATCGTTGTGTTTGTCATATTGAAATATATAAAAATATCGGTTATTTGTCAAGTATTTGCATGCATCACTAAAAAGGGCAATATATGTACTATTTTCAAGATTCAGATTCAGTTTTCAAGATTAGAAAACTGTTTATGTCATCGAAAACTACAAACATACCAACATCATACCAGATTTTTATTCATCCATATGCAGACTATTTTTATATCGAATGCAATTCACGTAATCGAATCGAGCACAGAAACGGTTATTATCGACAGTTTAATTTTTTACCGGAATAAACTTTGATATAATTAAGGAAACTTAATTAAATCTCGACCCAAGTTACTCGCAAAGACTACGTTTTGTTTCGATTTTTTTTCATTGGTTCGCATAAACTGTGGTAAGTTTTTTACACAATCAATACTTTTAATAAGTTTTTTTTCTATTAAATAAATGGCATTACTAGTGATTTTATATTTATCAGGCTTTAGACTATGGAACTTGAAAATTGAATTAAGCATAGATGAGTTAAGATGAAAAATAATAGACTATTTAACAGTATGAAAAATCAGTAATGTGCAATGTTATCAGTAATCTGCAATATATATTAAAAAGCGTTATGGTGTAAAATAACTTGTAAGTATTTATTAAAAAATATTGATCTTGACAGTCATGTGACACAAAATGGCACAGATTAGCCGAATCGACGATGACGTATGCCAGTAAATAATGTCTTCACCTGTCTAATACTAATACTATGGAGTTTTTACAATTTTCTTAAACTACATAGTAATAATAAAAACAAATTTAATAAGTTTGGTCCCAGTGTACATTTAATGCTGGCAGCATTTTCTCGCAGTATTGCGATACTTATTCGTTGAGTGAGGAAAGCACCCACTCTGGGAACACAGGTACTACCAGGCGCCAACTTAAATGTTTAATTAGGATCTGTGGACTTGAACCCAAAACTCTCTACTCCAAAGGGGACAAAATCGAAGTTGAAGGAAAGACACTTGGAGTTTAATTTTGTCGGAGACTTCCTTTGATCAAAATATATTATATATATATATATATATATATACGTTTTTGTAAAACAAGAAATACAATTAAAACGTAAAACATTAGAAGTTTGTTAACGTGTTAACTATATGGTACATAGGGAGTGGTGCGATGCCATCTTGTCTTGAGAAAACTTTTGGTGGTTGAAATTATGAATGTTTAATTTGATTCGAACGGTGAAAAAACATCGTGATGCGGCTTCTCTTAGATCTTAAAAGTCGACGGCGTGTGTCAAGCAGAGGAGGCTCATGACATACTTGCCTTTTAGATTGACAAATGTTCATAGAACATATACACAAATCTGAAGCGCAGACATAAAAATGTTGTAGAGCCACTGGTAATCAATTATCTGAAATGGTTTCAGAAATCCTAACAAATAGCTCACTGTTCCATGTCAGCACAGATTAATTTCTTTCTCTTCGTTTGCCTCCAAAAAGATTATTATAGTAGTCTTACCTGAACTATTATACCCATATGTCAAATACTAATAAGTTTTCATTATCTGTCCTGAGTCGTTAAGTTTCGACTTAGGTAAAGTGGTAGTGGTAGGCGGATCACTCATGATGAGGTAAAATATATTAAGAAAAAATAAATTATGTTGCATGATAACGTGAGTATGAACACAACCCTAAAGATATAGTGTTGGAAGGCGATGTTTTTTCTTGAGATCAGGACCACGTTTTAAAAAAAAATTTAACCAACCAAGTCAACACAATAGGAAAAAGTGCGAAGATATCTCGAGTACTGAACCGAATAACCAATGAAATTTGGGTGTGTTTACCTGTTAGAAAAGTTTACCTGTTTTGTTTTAATACAACATATAGGTAATGGTTTACTTTTAGTTTCCGAGAAATCGACAAACATAAATAAACATACGAAATTTAGCGCTACGCTTCGCAGCGCAACTAAATCATACTCAAATATTATTATACAATTAAAAATCAGGTCCTCTTTTAATTGAAATCATTAGATTAGACACCGTTACTAAATATCGCAGTAAGACATACAATTAGCTCAACGCACGCATTCATAACACAAACAGAACACCCTATATTCACCTTAATGAACATTAAATACCATAAACGCTATAATTATTCACTAGCACTCTATACAGGGTGATGTATTGTAATATCGGCAGACCACAGACACGAATGTTGAGCTAAATTATTGCCGCTATTCAACCCGACAATTATACAGGGTGGGGGCGTATGTACTACCTATTTGTGCACTCTAATTTGATTATTTCAACTATTCTGAAAATGGAATTCCGGTATAACATAAATATGCTCTAAAGGAGGATCTATACATACATACATACATACATACATACATATGTATATTCTGATTGCTAACGTGAGATGTGTGTGCGAATTTGTTTGAGGTTATAAGTTGAATGTACTAATAATGTACTTTCTATCGGCGTAGAATGTCAAGGCTATTCAACTTCTTGACACCACGGGCCTAGTAAGAAGATTGAAAAGGACAAACAATTCATGAATTATTGTTAGTGCACATAAGTCTTAACTGCTAAACCGTGGTAAGTGACATAAATTTGAACACAACAACAGCGTAAGTAGTGTTATTGAATTTCCTTATGTCAAATATTCTCATTAGTAAGTTAGGTCAGACTTAAATTATTTTTAGTCTAAAGTTAGGCTAGATTGTAATGTTGCATGATGTCTCAGTGAAACGTCGAAAGATGATCACAAAACAGATACAGAAACTTGAAGCGTAGACCTTCAAAGGTTGTGGTGCCAAACATTTATGTATAACTCTGACAGCTGAATTTATTTTAGTGGCAATTAATAATAAATATTATAAGAGTAACATAATGTCACTAATCAAATTAAGAATTACCTGTTTTTTTTTGTTTTTTATATGTATAATTTTGTATGTAACGAAGTGTGAATAAATAATCCAGTCGTCTATAATATCCAAGGCCCTAACCTTTAAGTTTATAAGACATATGGGTTATTTTGTATCTAAAACATGACCGTTTCATTAATTCATTATTCCTGTACCTTAAGATAGAAAAGCTTTTGTTAAACGAATGAATTATAGTATAAATATTGTTTTTATGAAACAATATTTTTTAAGGAATATCCTTTAATATCTAGAGCAATGACCAAAGTAATTGGGCAAGTAGCAACGACTTGACACAACAACTACGTTTCCTATAGATGTTATTTTCAAATTACAGCTAGGGTCTCCCCACATTTTATCGTTAACGAAAAATTCGACGACTTGTGTCATATAAAAAGGCTGATCACATATTAGTCTATGAAATAAACAGCTCAAAGGAACGAAATCAATATCTAAATAGGGTTGTAGCGCCGCTGGTAATAAATAAATATCTGTGGCGCTACAACCTTTTTAGGTTTGGGGCTCAAATTGCTGTATCTGTTTTATGATCATTTGTCATTGTGATATGCAAGTAGGTGATCAGTCTCACAGATCACATAGAAAGAAAGTCCATTGGTGCACAGCCTGGGGATCGTCCCTACGACTTCAGGAATGAGAGTAGCTCGCTGAAGCCACTAGGCTAACACTGCCCTGTGGTTCTAGGCAAGATAAAATTGAATTATGTTTAAAATTGTATCTATGTGATTTTATTTTGATCATTTCATTTTGTTATTAGTAGATGAATTTGGAACTCATGTACACAAAAGATTTATTAATATAATTTTTAAATTTATTTTCAGATAATTTTTGATGTATGTTTATTTGTTAGATCTATGAAACTTTTGTATTAATAAGTGTTTTTTTATTATTATTAAAATATAATAATACAGCGTATGGATGTGTATAGTACAATATTTAATTGTATTGTCTTTGTATCTAACATCAAACATAACGATGCCCTATTTGTATATGAAATCGATAAGAATCAAATTCAAACTACATCATAACATAATATTTTTAACTGAATTATATATATTAATAGGTTGATAAGTATATGTCGATATACGTATATGTCGATAGACTGTATCAGAACATTACCTGATGATCTGAGCATTCCCTGATATATATATAAGGAAAAAAATATTGTAAGTTTTCAGCCGCGGTTCATACACACAAGGGTTGATAATTATTTCGCCACTAAGTTAGTGCTTACTGTAACTTATGTTCAAAATTTTGCCATTATTATTCGTAATGCACTGTCAAATGTCTTTGGGTTAAAAATTCAATGTCTAGAAACGAAACAGAGTACGTACCTATTAATTACAGAACTAGCCCGTAGCGTCGTTACAGGGCAATTATTTCTATACATATTGTATTTCATTAAACTTTCATAACTTTTTACCGAAGGTAGATCCTTAACGAATCTCCACTTGCTACGATCCTGACATACCTCTCTCGCTTTATCCACATTCATGACATTCACCATGCTGTCGATTCTCTAGTACGCCTTGGATTTGATCTAGGTATATACGACAAGGCCTACCCAGACCGACTTCATGATCCACGGTTGCCGATATATTCTTCTTGTCGCTACTCATTCATTCCTTTTCATATCTTTAACTACAATGGTTGTTAATGCTGTTAAAGCCAGAATTTGTCGAAACCCCATTAGGAAGCAAAAAGAATTATCGCGAGATAGGAAGATTCCCGCTAGGACTCTGTCGCGTATTATAAAACAATACCTGAAGCTCGGGGCCGATCCTCAATATACAAGACATGGCTTTAATCAATCTTTACAATTAAAGAGAGAGGATCAATCAAAAGGAACACAGAAATATCCTCTTAACCGATGACAAAAATTTCACAATTGAAGACCACTACAATCAGCAAAATGATAAAGTGTACGCTCACAGATCTAAAGAAGCTGCGCAAGTGGTCAGAAAGGTGACGGGGTCATCATCCAGCGTCAGAGATGGTTTGGTGGGGTGTGTCTTATCATGGAGTCACAAAACTAAATTTTTGTGAAAAAGGAGTGAAAACCTCCGACAAAGTGTATCAAGATAGTATTGGGTCATGTTGTTAAAATTCTTAGCACTTTTAAAAAATAAACCGTGGACATTCTAGCAGGATTCTGGATCTGGTCACAAACCACGTACCACCCTACCTAAGTCTGGCTTGAAACTAACTAACTTTATAAGTTCTGAAGACTGATTCATCTAGCCTTAACCCTTTAGACTTCCATTTTGTGTCAGTTTTAGAGGACATGACCTGTTCGAAATGACACAGTGACATTTAGTCTATTAAATTTTTTTGCCAAAATTTGCCTTGGAAACTGTGCGTAAATTCATAGATTCTTGGCCTATAAAAGCCAAAGGTGGCCATTTTGAATGGATTTTATTTCTGAAACTTTAATAAACATACATGTGTACATTTTAATAATATTGCATTAAATTACTTAATTTAAAAAAAAAAAACATTTGTAACATCACTTATGGCTGGACTAGGAGTATCCCCATATATATAACTCTGGGAAAACGTATAATTTTAATGGTGAAAGTGCTTAACCACAAAAATAAATTCTTAATAGAAATTCCAACTGTTAAAATTTTTAATGTTATAAATTTCAAATTATATTACCACGTTTAATTCAATCGTTAATAAATATGATAACGTTAATAATTAAAGTGATTTATTTTTGTGATTAATTAGTATTCGGAGCTCGTACATGTTATCATATATTGTATCGTTTCTAACGTATCAATATAGTAAAGCCGATGGAACAGTGTTTCCCAACTTTTTTACACCATGCCCCACCTTAGGCTAAAATTCTAAGTCCCCCCATCACCACGTATTTTTTTTACATAAAAAAATGAATTGTACACTTAAGAAACCCTTACTCTCTTGTTTAATGATGGATTTCAGGATTTTTTAAACATATAATGCAAAACTGAAATTCAAATTTCAAATAATTATGAGAAACCTCGCCTGTGCACCAATATCTATGTGCGCATTTATCACTCCATCGTACGAAGATAAACATCGCAAGGAAACTGACATGCCTTAGACCTAAAAAGTCGACGGCGTCAGGTTCAGAAGCCATAGTCATACAGATGACACGCCTAATGGAAAAACAAATGATCATGAAACAGATACAGAAACTTTTTTTTCTTCTGCGGGTATTTGCAATTAGCCCCAAGGATAGGAGCGACTCTGCTATGTGGTTCCGTAATGGTGGAGTGGTTTTCCATAGGAAGCATCTACTCTGCTGCCTAGAGCTACTGCCGGTCTTCTAGCTCCCGAATTTGGTAACGTTTTAGTCGTCTCTGGTTCATATACTGTTGTATGGTGAGTTGGCAAGCAAGTTTTTTGGGGTAGCAATATTAAACACTCATTGTATTTAGCTGCCAGTCTCCGGATTTACTGTTTCATTGTTCTCATTTCAAGTTGTTTGTGACCTTCGTCGTTGGTTATGTATCATGGTACTTTAGCAATTGATCTTAGGAACTTGTTCTATTGTCGATGGAGTATACTTATGTTAGTATCACTTGCGCTGCCCCACAGTTGGAGACCATACGTCCAAAAGGAGGCCCGCACCTAAAAAGTTGTAGCGCCACCAGTTTGATAAAAAGCATTTAAGATTTTATCGCGATATTTTTTGTCTGTATTATTATCATACACACATTCAGGATTTCAATTTCCAAAATATCATAAACAAATTATACGTACAACAATGACCAATATATAATAACGATTACTTAACCCCTATTCAATCCTTTACACTGTGTCAAATGTAATTTGATTTGATAATGTCATCTAAATAATTAATTATGGATATTGTGCTCTGGGAATAATTTGAGTCGCGTGCATTTCCATAGTAAAGTAATTTGTATATGTCTATACTTATATTATAAAGAGGTAAACTCTAGATTTCCTGAACCGATTCTAAGGAATTCTTTAACAATGGTTAAAGAAGACTGTGCCGGCCGGGAAAGTTTTCTTACGAACACATACCTAGATAAGTTCTAGAAATGTTTTTGATAATGGTTTCGAAAAAGTTCTCCGACGCGATTATCTGTCTGCTCGCGATAAACTTAAAAACTACTCCACGAAGTTTATTTCAGTTTTTATCACACCTAAAATAATTCAATGTGTTTTTATTTTTATTTTTCTAGGTTTACAGGTCACGGATGCCCGTACGCAGGGGTGGGTCTAAACTTTAATTTAATGAACTTAATTATAAAACTTTATTGGAAGGTTGGTTAGGTTAGTTTCCGCACTAGGTCCGTTGTGCGTAACTTTGGAAGATAAATTTATACAATGTAGGTAAATGGTAATTTAAATAAAAATACACGAATTGCTCTAGCTGTCTTGGAGTTTTGCTCTTAAAATATGTTGCATATAATCTTTATTTATCTTAATTTAGATATTCTACACCTTAAATTAATAATTATTTTTAATTAATTATATACAGAAAATTGTAAATACTGTTTATTTTGTTGTTATAACGACGATTATCATATAATATATATTTTATAATTAAAAATGTATAAATAGAAAATTAAAACTAACCTTACCTTAACCTTACCTTTTCCCCCTCGCTGTATTGCGATACTCATTCGTTGAGAGAAAAATATATTTTTTAATTGAACATAAGTGTCTCGTTTTGTTTATATGTATCAACACATCATATACATATTCATTAACATCGCCTATTAAATCTTTTAACTCAAACACGAAGTATTTGACTTGAGAATCAAAAGTATAACTTATTTATCAACGCTTTATTGCATTAGTAATACGTAATATAATAGTTATCCAATAGTATTGCGTTGTGTGCGGGCGGCTTTTTTTCATAAGTAATCGCTCGACCCAAAAGTTTCAGTCCTGGGATTTAAAGATTACTGTTAAACAATTGTAACTACAAGGAAAACAGGCGGATTAAAAGGCTCAAATATAAGTATTTCCTCCAACTGTGTTTTTTCCCTCTGGAGTAGGGAGTGGGGAGTGGGGTTCAAGTGCACAGGTGCTTATTAAAGATTTAGATTTAGTAACTACTGAACATTTACATATAGATCCAAAACCATTTCATTCTTGTAATTAAAATTTATAACTCACTGAATTTGTCATGATTTAAAACTATACTCCATACTTTGTATTAACGCAAAAAAACTATTCGTTTAAATGCTAGTTTTTTCCCACTTGGTACAGAGGTCTGCCGCTATGGCAAAACAAGAGATAAAACTGCAAAGAACACGTTTATTATTCAAGTCACGCCACCTAAGACTCGACACTTAGCTTGTGGTGAGATAACTACTGCGCCGAAGAAAAAAATACGATAATATCGCAAAACAAATTTTCATTGCTGGCTTAAATATTCACTTGAATTAAACTTCCTTCGATTCTGATTGTTGAGATACGGAATGTCGTTTTGATTACAAAGTACACCAAACTCTATTGTAACTACACTAATGTACAACAAAAAATTGCGGGTATTGGTCCTACCAGATCTTTGAAAATCAAGAGAAAAAATTCAGTACTAAAAAATCATTGCGGATTGAGTAGCGTTCAATTAGAAAGTTGTAAGTCATGAAGTTTGGAGAGGACAGTCCGGGACCAGTTTTCATTAAAGATAAGCAGTTTTAACTAAATCTCTTTTTAACATAGCAGAATCATAATTTAGCGGAAAATATGCAACATTTTTTTCTTTATAATCCACAGCAAAAATAATTTATTTTAATATTAGTTTAAACAAACACAACCATAAAGTACCGTTTTTATTTTGTTTCCATTTTCAGCTATAAAAGTTTTATAAATATGCAACAATAAAACCAAACCAAATAACTATATTATTTGTTACTCTAAAATTACCTGCAAAATTGTATAAAATAAAAGATATTTCTAATTAATCATAAAATGTGTTTACGTAAAATGTGACAAAAAACATTTCGTAAAAAAAAACTTTCACGACGTAAGAATGTGACGGACAATTTATTGTCAGTTCATATCATCAATTTCACCTCGAGAACTGGCTGTCAATTTAAATTTAGAACAATTTTTATTTTACTTAAAGTATCAGAATAAATACAATTATTTGCATAATTTGAAAAAAAACTCTGTATCAAGTGTGTGAAATTTAGTTTTATAATAACGAAACGAGCTTAATATGACCGTCAATGTATAACAAACAATAATTTGACGAGAAAATTTATAATACAGGCACACGCATACGAGTCGAGTGTATTTATGCCATCACTTGTTTCAGCGCAGCCTGTGAATAATATGTCTTTTTTTTTCATTTTATTAGGTGAAGAGGACGTGTTATAAAACTTTGTGTTATTTCAAACACGGAAAAACACATACTCGCTGTATATGTCACCGGAAAATAACAAGATCGGCAAGTTTGTAAATTTCGTAGGATAACGTAAAATAAATTGTATTACTTTGCGCCAACATTTTTAAAATTGATAAATTTGTGACGTTTCGTGATAAATTTATAAACTAACGGATATCCATTCGTAATATTTTAAATGGTTAGATTAGTTAGATTAACCAAACAGAGCGCACATGCCATTTGGTTATCGCTTACTAATAATTTTACGCGTGAGTTCGGTAAGTTTAAAAATTTGCTCATCTTGTTATATTGCGGTGACATATACATTTCAAATGAGTAGTAACGTAACTTCAATTGGGTGATAATTTGACTGTCTATATATGATAGCAATGTAGGAGTCTGTGTCAAATGCAGTTATAAGAGCGAAGTATTTTCGAACCAACTTTGGATGGTTCAAGAAAAGTGCCTACCTAACCTAAAAAGTTTGGCAATTTACTGGGGAGCCTGGCAATCTGAGTATCCATGTATCCCTTATCACTTGTGGTGAGCCTCCTACCTGTTGGTTTTACAAAAAAAACAAATATTATAGGTTATTTCCGATTAACCATGTTTGGCAGATTTTAACAGTGTCATCTGACATTTGACGCTTTAAATTTTAACAAATTGACCCTTGACAATACCTTTTGATGTATAAGTGACGTTTGAGAACACACGTTTCTGACAAAAGTCATCTCTGGTTATACTTTTATGCCTAGATTCTATATTTAAACTACGTGTCGAACATTGCGTTATCTATAGAAACGAATATTTTTAGTCTGTGCAACGGCAAAGTGGAACGTTGAGCCAGGAATACAATAATTTTGCTTATACAGTGAAAAATATTCTCCTATGATATTAGAGCGACGTTATAATTAATCAATGTTAGTGAAAACAAGGAAAAAGGCTGGAAAGTGGCCTACAAAAAGTGCATCGCATTCTGTATTAACGAGACAGCAAGGAGCGCGTCTCATTTTACTTGACAAATTGCAGACGCCAACCGTAGCGATTATCCGAACGAAAATTGAATTTTCAAGCCAGATTATGGCTCAGTAATATCTGGTATGCTTCATTAGTCATCAAGACAGGTTATAAAATTGTAGTATTTTTTATATTATTTTGAAGTCCCTAGTGATATAAATAGCGAAACTGTAATTGTTATATTCAGCACTTAGAAGATTATAAGATTTTGACGTGTCAACATCTAATAAATCGATAAACACCGGCTCCACGCACGTAAAAAACACGACTCATTGTCCCGTTACGCTCATTGTACGCTTGCGCTGCATCTATCTATCTTTCACTCGATTGGCTTATGCGTCCGAGGATTCACTCTTTCTTTGTATCAATATAAAATAGTGATAATTCCATAAAAATATTCAAGTTTGCAATCATTTCATCAATGTTTTGTTATGACGTTACGTTAAACTATCGTCATTACTTTACGGACAACTATTTTGTACGTAATTTGCACGGTTTTTGACTTCAATAACTTCATAAACTTAATTTAAATTCTATCATTAAATGAATTATTCAATCTCAAACCCTGTATTCTTAAGCCATGCCCTAAGACCGTGCGACAAGCTGTAGAGATAAAAATAACCTTTGAGAAATGTTTTCATTCGACTCAATCACAGGTCATTCAGGAATCCAATTTAACGTTTTAAACTGTGATTTATACGTTTTAAACTTGGTTTATGGTAATGCCCGCACTCTCAGGCGAATACCAAAAAGTGTGTGTGTATATAAAGGTAGGTTTTCAAACCATCAAAGCTTAAACTACATCCTTTTACAGTTTAGCTTCATATGTGTTTATCACTATTAATTATTAAGCAGTATTGGCCTAGTGGCTTTAGCGTGCGAGGTCGTAGGTTAAATCCCCGGCTGTGCACCAATGAACTTTCTATGAGCGCATTTAACATTCGCTCGAACGGCGAAGGAAAACATCCTGAGGAAACCGGCTTGTCTTAGACCCAAAAATTCGACGTGTGTGAGGCACAGGAGGTTGAAAAGCTACTTGCCTATCAGATTAACAAGTTATCATAAAACAAATACTGAAATCTGAGGCTCAGTCCTAAAATGGATGTCGACGCCACTGATTTATTGAAGTGAAACTTCTTTATCGGTGTTGGAAAGAAATTACCGTCACATTTTTCTGTTACGCGCCACCTTTTACCTGTCAGCCATCATTATTGAAGCCATTTATAACAAAAATATATAATAATAATAGCAATGATAGTAGTCATTATATTACAACAAAATAAATTCTGTAAAAATCTTAGTAGTAATAAGGTAAAATAAAATAATTTTATTATTTGTATTCATGTCTATGGTAATAAAAGCCTTTTGTTAAATTTCATCTAATTTAACTTTATTTAACCAATTTCTATAAAGTTGCATATAGTAGACCATTTTCGATGTGTACACTAGTACGCACACACAAGGTCACGGAAGTACCATCTGTCATGTAAGTGGAGCTCATGTCCTCCAGAAGTGAACCGTACCAGATGTCTTGTACATAGGCACGGCATAGAAGCGTCAATGAAACTTAAATCAAGTATCAAGAGCTGTGAAAGTATATTCTATATTAAGTTTTCAAGGCTGGCAACGCACTTGCGAGCAATGTGAATGTCCATGGGCGGCGGTATTACTTAATATCAGGTGAGCCTCCAGCCCGTGTGCCTCAAAAAAGAATATAAATTTCTCCAAAGAAAATTCAGAAAAGACATAGAGAATAGAGCAACTGAAAAAGAAAACACAGGATATCGGAAAACAAAGCAAATACAACAATAACAATTACCGCGTTAACAAAATACTCCCCTACATATGAAAAACAGGACAGTAATAAAAATAACAAAGGCGTTCCAAGTTACAATAAATACAAGTATACACTTTCAACGTAAGATCATTCAAAACAAGACAATATAAGATCTGAAATGATCTGAATGCATTGAGAAAAATCGGCAAAAAGTGAAATAGAAAAATATGGAGGAGGCTTTTACCCTAAAAGAGGCCATACAATACCAGACTCCTAAAAAAACTAGCTTAATTTTTAACTAACTAACACTACTAATACTAATATAAAGAAACGTTAACAAACCAATTTTGTATGGATTCATTAATAAAGCTATAATAATAATACGACAGGAAAAATAAAGTTTGAAAGTAGATCAACTCCACTCGTTAGATCTTAAAATTAAAATTGAATTACTTCTAGTACTTTGACATTCTTGATTCAATTTCCCGTCGAGCCATCGCATAGTGCACTCAGATGCTTCATATCTTAATTACAAGTACAATTTATAGTGTGCAATATTTTCCTTTGGAATGTAAAATTATGTATAAACTAGTATACATACTGAATAACGGGTAGGTATTGTGTATAATTTCCTGTTCATATTATAATTTGTTGCAGTCGCATCTTTTTTTAATGATTATAATATATAATTTAAATAATAAACCTTTTAAGTGTGTTTTAATAATCACCATCGTCGTCTTCAATGGCTAAATAGCGCCCTCAAGTATATTTCGTTACATTAGCGATATCGCAATCTATGTTAGTGCTTCTTGCGTCCAATTTCTCCCTCTGTGCCTGTTCCCCTGACGATCCGGAGGAGAGGCCAACTCCGCAGCCTCAGTCTATCAGGTTTCCTCTTGCCACCGGGACCGTGGGTTAAACTCCTCCAAAATGGCTTGAATATTTTTGTGTGTTCATATGGATTCGAGCATTATTTAGATTAATGATTAGCTAGTTTTTGATGTTACACTTCTTTTGGCGCGTAAGGAAAAAAATATGAGTGTAAATATTTACGATGCGCGCAAACCGTCACAAAATCCGACACCCTGAAGTTAGCATAGTCAACATTTGAATATGAAAAATGTACTTTTCTTTAATTATGTAGAAATATTTTTTGTGATATTTAAATAAACTACATAATGTGTTATAATAAAACTTGCAATGTATTAAATACCTTTATTTATTGTTAGTATAGTTTTTTCTACAAACATATAATAAGGCAAAAGATAAAAACTTTAAAAAGGTTATAGTCTTGTTTCGCTAAAGAAGTATAACTTCTAACGCGTGTACATAAATAAATATTTACACATTTTTTAGTATTAAGGACGATACACGACTAAAAACCAAGTAAGGAAAAAACATTAGTAAAAATCACTGATTTATTTTTATATGTACATTAATTTCGTATTCAGGCCGTGTTGTAACGATAAAGGCATAAACGTCGTCTGTAATGTTTAATGGAGATGTCTGACCGCATTAATGTGACGCGGTTCGATTTTATTGATATTATAATTTTCAGATAACATAAAAATGAAAATCTTATATATTCGTTGTAATTGGTGAATAGAGCAGTGTTGGCCTAGACGCTTCAGCGTGCGACTGTCATCCCTGAGATGGTAGGTTCGCTCTCCGGCTGTACACCAGTGGATTTTCTTTCTATGTACTCATTCAACATTCGATCGAATGGTGAAGGTAAACATTGTGAGGTAACCGGCTTGCCTTAGACCCAAAAAGTCGTCGGCGTATGTTAGGCACAGGAGGCTGATCATTTACTTGCCTATTAGATTGACAAATAATCACGAATCTGATAAAGAAATCAAAGTACCAGACCTACAAAGATTATAGCGCCACTGATTAATTTTATTGGTTAATTATTTTAAAGCAAGAAGTTAATCAGCATCTATGTCAGCATCATGCGTGACAAACCACCCATCGTCCCCGCTGCGGTCGCGGAACATCCACGACAATCAGCTCGAAAACATAAAACATGCTGCCTCTTTGAGCACTCAAGTCTTTAACGAATTTTGGCCCTAAACTTAAGATTACATCCTCATAAGATCCAAATAATCGAAAACATCCCAGAAGACAATAACCATCGAAAAATTTACTGTCAGAAGATGTTAGAGATTTTTTCAGGGGAAATTGGAATGGACAATGTTTACTTTAGTGCTGAGTCACACTTTTACCTCAACATAATTGCCGTCATCAAGCAATCCAAACAAAAATATCAGAAAGCATTTCACAGCCCCAAAGTTACTGTATATTGTGCAACATCGACGAAGAAAATCATCGGGCTGTTTCTTGGGGGTGGTGGTTCGAGGTGCATCGTTTATACCGACGAGCGAGCGGTATATTAACATGATTCATATTTTTTCGTACCGCAGCTGCAAGAAGAGGATATTGACAAGTCAGGTGTATGTTTTCAGCAAGATGGGGCTACAGCCCACACAGCTAGGGTATCCATGGACACATTAAAAGCGTTGTTTACGGGAAAAATTACAAGCCGCTTTGGAGACATTGTGGCCACTCAGATCTCCCGACTTAACCCCAGCTATTTTATTTTTATCTCAAAGCAAGAGTTTATGATACCCCACCCCTCTTACGAACTTTGAGCAGTTGAAGACTTTAGTCTAAAATGACGACAAACGTGAGAGCCATATCAGTTGATGTCCTGCCTCGTGTCTCTGCAAATTCGCTAATGCTTTTGAAGAGTGCATTCACCGTGATGGAAGACATATTGATAAAATCCGCACTAAGAACATTATAATTTACTGATTTAATACAATTTGTTTTTTTTAAAGTTTTAACACTGCACTGAGACACCCTATACCTATGTCGAAGGAAATAAGCACCGAGGTTGTTATGTAATGTGATGTTTTACACGCGTAAAATAATATTAAATATATTAATGGATTTAAACAAAGTGTTAAGATACTCCTGTATAAAATCATATTGTAAAGTTAGCTGTTTGTTACGAAATTGTTGACGTAGCGCTTTGCATAATTATGGTGTATGAAAGTGCACATTTGTTTTATCTTACGTAAACTTCACGATATAAAAATAACATAGTATCACCTCGACGTCAGTCATTCCACAACTGTGCATCTTTTAAGGCAGTTTTTGCTGGGCACCACCACCATGTGAAACCAGCTACCAATTGAAGTACTTCCAATCGAATTCGACTTAGTCCTTTAAGAAAAGAGCGAACCAATTCTTAAAAGGCCTGCAACGCACTCACGCCCTCTGGCATTGAGTGTCCATGGGTGACGGTATCACTTAACATCAGGTGAGCCTCCTGCCCCTTTGCCCCTGTTGTATAAAGGAAAAAAATAACAAGACATATTATTTTAGCATGTCCTTCGTTTTGTACCTGCTAACCAACTTAGAAATTACCGAATATATTGATGCCCATTTGAGGCCAGGTGAACCGTACTTGGGCTGTTTATCGCTTTAGTCCAGCTATTTGAATTAATTTGTGCTATTTGACATACCCTTAATATTTTGCTGATTTAATTTACCAAAAGCGTACCAACTCTTAAAAGGCTGGCGACGCATTAATTAGGCTTCTGGCAGTGTGAGTGTCTATCACTTAACATCACATGTCCCTCATGCACGACTTATACTCAAATGAGATCAATGAATATGAATAATACTTTAATTAAGTTTACTAACATTACTAAAAAAATTAATTGGAATTAACAACTTTCCATTATTAATATCGTCACAAAATATTGCAATAGTGAAAAATGTGAAATTTCATCCCCTTTGCTTTTCACAGTTATCCCACGCTTCAGGTCTCTACGGGCAAATACTGTAAAATTGTCCGCTTGCTTAGCATTAACTCATTTTTTTTTAAATAACAATACGTTTGTTGCTGCGTTGCTTTAATAATTTAATAAATTTAAACGACTAAATACATTCGTTGTTCATAGTGTTACAGAAAGTGAATTTTATTGAATATAAATAGAAATTGGGTTACGTTAATACCGAATACTCTTTAAGATTTGTTTTACAATTCATAATAAAATGCGTGAGTAATATAAATATAAGTGTATTTGATTCAACAAAATAAATGTGGAATCGTTACCTTAATTAACTCGCCTATATGGCTTCACTCTAATTAGTCGCAAATGGAAAATATTTATTTCTCTTTTTCACAGTAATTAATTACTGTTCTATAAATTTTATTCATATATATCAATTTATGGATTCTGAGATAGTCAAACTATGCAGATATCAACTCACAAAACACATAATAGCCGATTTGAATACTATTCTACTGAGGCCTAACTACGCATTTCTACATGGCTCTGAGGTTCCAAAAACTAATAGATACAAATGATCATACGCGATGATTCTCTTTCACTCTACTTAAAATATTTATAATTTTTAACAGCCAGCGGCTTTATTTGAGGCTAGCTTTATTTGGCAACCATATATGATCAGTATCAGATAAAAATAGCTTAAATTTGATAAGTGTACGTTATAAACGTATAAATACCGAAATCATACCTGTTTACACCTGCCTGCGAAGAGGTTCGGCCAGGTACGCAACGGCAACGATTATTTTTTTAATCCTTATGTAAATTGCCGAGTACATCCCGGCAATTTACAGATTATTATTAGATATTTTATTTAAAAACAAGTGAACGAAATCTTTTCCCAAAAATCTGTTAAAAATAATTTAACTAAAAATACTTGTTGACAAATTTTGATAGGCAACTTGGTAGATATTATCCTAATTATAAATATACATAAAAATTTGGTTTTTTAGCTAATAACCGATGAACGCATTAATCCTTTGGCCAGATCTTACACTATTAATATCTTATATGACTTGTTTTGATTAGTTGTAATACTAAGAATTTTTTTTATGTAATAGCAGGCAAACGGGCAAGAGGCTCACCTGATGTGAAGCGATACCGCCGCCCATGGACACTCACATTGCCAGAAGGCAAGCAAGTGCGTTGCCGGCCTTTCAAGAATTGGTACGCTCTTTTCTTGAAGGACCCTAAGTCGAATTGGTTCGGAAATACTTCACTGGGCAGCTGGTTCCACATAGTGGTGGTGCGCGGCAAAAACTGCCTTAGAAAACGCTCAGTTGTGGAACGACGGACGTCGAGGTGATACGAATGGTATTTTGTATTTTGCCTTGACGTCCGATAGTGAAACTCAGCTGCGGGTATTAGACCGAACAACTCTTCTGAACACTCCCCACGGTAAATGCGGTAGAAGATGCAGAGGGACCCAACATCTCTACGCAACGCCAAGGGATCAAGCCGCACGGAAAGTGATTGGTCGTCGACAATTCGAACCGCTCTTCGTTGTAGAGACTACTTTTTCTTTAATAAAAAAGTTTTAAACAAATACCGTGTACCATGGAATAATTATAATCTGTTCTTACCAACAACATAGGAGCTCCTTATAGGAACCATCGATACATCTAGTCACAACCATGAACTTCTGTCATGAATACAGTTTTCATTATAATTTATTTATATTATTATTATATCAAACTACCTATTAAAATTATTCTACATGGCTGATGACTTGATTTTTATTTATACAGATGTTCTCTCTCTGTTTTATCCGAATATATTTATATATGTAGAGTATATTATATGTCCTTCCTCAAAAGGCTATTTCAATGAAGTCACCCACGTAGCCTTGGAATGCGTAGCTGTGGCTAAACAATGTAAATTAATCCTCGGGACAGTGAGGTCGCTCCGTGAACTTCTATGCTTCAGGAAAGTTGGCTTAGTTAGCCAGGACTTTACGCACAACGGACTAAGTACGAGCATACGTGCGAAAACTGCGTCCACCAACCATTAACCATTATTATTAGCCTCCCCCAATAAATAGTCTCCAAATGTAATTTATCATTTTAATTTGATTATCGCGTGTCACCAGGCAACCCTTTAATCGATTATTATATATAACTAGTACACTTATGATTGTCTATAGAAAATTGATCGCTAATAAAATTATATTTATTGACAATTCTCAAAATGCGGGCAACGGACCTGAAGAGCTGGCAATAAACTCTCCGCCCCTCTTAAAAATCACAAATTTTTATTATGGGTTAACTTAGTCTTGTGTTATGCCATTAAAATGCTTCTCTCAAAGCAAAATTATTTGTCAAAAAATTTGACGTAAACTATAACACGATTAAAGTATATATATATATATATATATATATATATATTGATTATTAAATAATATTCAGTAAAGTTCTTGCCAACACAGTGTTCTATAACACTTGCCTTATTTTCAACACATTTTACGCCACATTTAATAACTACACGCGGAGACGATAACATCCTTACCTAATGCTTATACACACAGTTACATAACACACACAAGTAGGGTTTCTTCAATCTCCGGAAAGAAATACTCGAATTCACTACGCGTTAAGCTATTTACACTTCATGAACTCACAATGGGACAGACATACGACCATGCAACCGTTACCCTCCTCTTAACTGTCTTTGTAAAATGCCCTTTTGAACAGACTAGACGATGTCGAGTGACACTATATAGAATCTAACCTGCTATACTTGGAATGTATGTGTGAAAATGTTGCTTGTATTTTGTTTAATGATGTATTTTCTAAAAAAATAACAACGTAATATTAACACGTATTTTTCTATGCCTGGACATGTCAGACTTTATCTTCTTAGTTCCGACACTGGAACGCAAATAGAACGATAAATGCATGCAACCCACATGCATTTTTGTCTGCAATGCAAGTCAAACGCATAACATGACCTCAAGTTGTCAATTACTTTAACACTGTGTATTGTCTAGGAATTACCAAATAAGCATTCACAATTCAGTGCATGTTAATTTGTATTTCATTAAAAGTGCGGAGTCTGTCATTGCAAAGAGTTCTGACAAAGGGTTTGTTCGCGCTAAATCGGTGTCAATCAAAGAAGGATGACAATTGTCTATTTGACATTGACACACGAACCGGAGATGGTAGGTGGTGTCCCGGCGTAATGGCGTAAGGGCGTGCGCACTAAATATATACCGCATACCGTATAGCATTTACTTTTTTTGATTCATCATTGAAGGATCCAGTGTTTGGAGTGATATACAAAACCGTTGATGGTAAGTACTAGTTTTGTCTTATCGATTATTGGATTCCTTTTTTTATTAAACTGACACGCGACAGCCGAACCAGCGCATATTATTTCACCGAAGGAAGGGAGCATCCTGGATATAGCTTCCGGATATCCAGGCCCACACAGGGTTGCCAGTTGTAACAAGTTGCAATGACGGTTTTGCACGTGTACTGAACAACTATTTTTAATACAGTTGCGAATAAATGAAGCAATTTAATAAAACTTTTTTCCTTTTTTTTCTCTTCTCTCCGTGCAATAAATTTGTCGTATGTAGCGACTTTTTGACTTTTCCGGTAAAATCTTCTCCGAAGCATTTTGTGCAAAATTTATACTGAGAAATTATACTGATTTGACTATCATTTTCTGCAACAGACAACTACACTCGCAAGAACACTTGGAAAATGACGCCTACCGTAAAAGAATATAAGCAGAGATTTTTTTGTTTTTTTCACCCAATTTGGGTAGGCAAAGGGTACTATGCCCATATAGTCAAGTCTTCAGTAGATTTTTTTATTGATATAAAAATAAATTTAATGGGATAAAATAAAATGAAACCTAACCGAACCTATTGAATTAAATCATTAAATTTGATATTAATAGATGGAGAGTGCGTAATAGCCCATGTCCCTGCAATACGCCACTTTTTGAGCAACTGTATTAAAAATATCTTTTTATTTCAATATATGAGTAAAATTCTCATTTTTGAACCTTTTTATTTGATATTAATTGCATATTACTTTTGAGTTTTCTATTTTCAACAGCAATTTTTAATAGCGATATTAGTACTGTATTAATCTTCACTTCTCACTAGTAACAATTTACTGCGTTTCTGCTCCGTTAACTGCGTATTTGGAGTCAGCTAGTAGTATTATAAGTTACATACATGGTACTCATATTGTTAGCTAAAAACAATAAGACGATTTTTGTACGATAAGGCGGAATCCCAGCAGTTGGAATACGGACTTGTGAACAAAGGAAGTGTAAAATGTAATTTACAAAGTGCATCCCCTAAGTCTAAACATGTAAGAGCTATTTAATTAATAATTCCTTTGGAACGCGTATTGAACAAATGAAATCGCGGTGGGTGATAGTGTCGCCTTATCTACATTTACATAATGCGCCGTTCAGGGTACATAGCTTAGGCGCTTAGCGTGTCATTGATACACACAGTAAATGTGAATTGAAAACAGGACGAGTTTTCGTAACGAGCCTTCAAATTGATTGAGCGTCCTCAATAGGCACTGATCCTAGTGATTTCTACCAATTTCATTAGTGGCAAATTTTTTTAATGACGCAAAAATCGTCGCATTACATGATTTTTAAGGGATCCGGAAGCTTATTTTAAATAGAGAATTTTATCATTATAAAAAAGATATGTATATAAACCTGAAAAACCAATAATTAAATCATACTTTAAGATAAGCGTTTTACTCATTATAACTACATATTAAATGGCCCTAATCATCAGGCATGAGGTTTCTTTGTCATAAAGCACTGCTAATGCCAGTCAACTTTATTATTATTGAGTCTATAATTGAAACTATACAGCTAATACTTATACCGCTGGAAGTATATTGAATTATACGTAAATATAAATATGGACTATTATTGTTTCTAAATTTGTAAGAATGTAAAAAAAACACAATGTAAGACTAAGACGATAAAAGTGTGATTTAAACATTGTCTTTTAAATATAATTTTCATATCTAAAACAATGTGTTATACAACAACGGTCCTTAGTAATAACTAACACCAGCATCACGGATATATTTTTTTCTTTCATTGATTTAAGCATATATATGTATATGTATGTCTCATTGGTACAGTAAACAATGGAAACTTGCGTACCTAGGCCACGTGTTGTGCCATGACCACCTTCAATTAATTATCATGTGTTATGTTTGTCAAGATACGCTACAAGAGACTGACGGCCAACCTCCAGTAATGGAGTGGCACTAAAAGAAAAAGTTCTCTTAGTAGAAGTAATCATCCGGGTAGGCTAATGTACAACTAAATGTAACAAGCCACTAGGCAGCTGAGTAGTATGAGGTTTCATATGAAGTCCTTTTGATACAAGCTTGCGACATTAGCGCTACGGTCAAACTTACATGGAACTTTCATACAACTCACTAGGTTCGGTATCGCTCTCGCTATTGGAAGTTACCTATTAAGGCCACAGGTCCAGAGATATGAAGGGCGTCAAAAGCACGAGAAGAACTAGAAAGGAACTCTGCTACTCCTCTAAAACCCAAATATGTTATTTTATTTTACAGTAGTTATCTTTTTAAACAAATATATTGTATCATTAATTGAGGTTTCGAAGAGACCTATAGGTCACAACATATTGCAAGCTTTATATAGCTAAACTAAGGGACCCTCTGTGTGTATCTTAAACAGCGTTTAGCCTTAAAAGCCCGATCGTGAAGTCGTCCGGTATTCAAGCGTAAGTGTACATAGAGCGTTATACATTCCGTCACGTGTGTGTGACCTGCTTTTATATCTTGGAGAATAAGTGGAAATACCAAGCTTAGTGTGTTTCGCTAAGTGTTTAGTAATTAACACTAACAATATTTAGGGTATAACAATAAAAAATGCATAAACAATATAAAGAGAAATTTACAAATACCCACATACATTTACTATCATACTCTCACTTTTACACCACACATCACAGCCAAATTAAGTATGAAAAATATTAAATATTTTCCCCTTTTGTTAATTTTGAAACTTTTTGAAGTGAAACTTCTTTATCGGCGTTGGAAAAAAAAATACCGTCACATTTTCCGTTACGCCCCATCTTTTACTTGTCCCTACCACGGTTGATTCGAAGAGATTCGAAGCCATTAATAACAAAAATATATAATTACGATAACAATGATAGTAATAATTCCATTACAATTATTGAAATTCTGTATTAATTTTAGTAGTAATAAGGTAAAATGAAATAATTGTATTATTTGTGTTCATGTCTATGATAATAAATGCATTTTGTTAAACTTTATCTAATTTAACTTTATTTAACCAATTTCTGTAGATAAAGTTGCATATTGTAGATCTTTTACGAAAAATAAGGTCATAAAGAAGTTTTACTTCTTACGTGTGTACACAAACACATTTTTTAAAAGTATTATGTAACTATTTTAGCCTATATTTTTAGTGTCATTATTTATTGTTTTATATACTTTGGTGTTAAATGCTAACAAATTTTTTGAATTGAATGTAATGCGTTTTAATTGGTAAGTAAATAATGTAATAAATTCACACTCAATCTTGAAACAATTAATTAAGTACATCAAAATGGGTATAAATGTTCTTTATGATTAAATTTATTATATTACAGCTGGCGCTGTTATTTTTGAAACTTGATTAATATTGAAATAAGAAGTGAATTGCGGCTTAGTCTTAGCGTCTAATACAAAGGTGAACGACTCCGCCTAAAACCATTAAAAAAAATTTTGTTCATCGGCCTTGGTGCTCGATTACAGAAAGTTACAAACAGTTGTCGAAAATAGAACCACTTTAAGTAGGTTACAGAGAGTGACATTTTCACATGTTATATAATATGTATTAGAGCCGTGTTGGCCTAGTGGCGTCAGTGCGACGCTCATCCCTGAAGTCGTAGGTTCGATCCCCGACTGTGCACCAATGGATTTTCTTTCTATGTGCGCATTTAACATTAGCTCGAACGGTGAAGGAAAACATTGTGAGGAAACCGGCTTGTCTTATACCCAAAAAGTCGACGGCGTGCGTCAAGCACAGAAGGCTGATCACCTACTTGCCTATTATTAGTTTAACAAATGATCATAAAACAGATACAGCAATCTGAGGCCTAGAACTGAAAAGGTTGTAGCGCCATTGATATTTTGTTTTTATATTATAAATATACTTTACAAATAAGAATATATAAATAATAAGAGAATTTTGATTATTTTAAATAAGATGAATTTTTTCTTAAGAAATTACTTAATAGAAAAACACTTATAATGTTAATGAATTTACTGTAGTTTATAGTAAAACGCAGTTTTTTTTTGTATTTAACGTTTCATAATTCGATATTATGTTTTCATTATCTGTCATCTTCTCTAGAAAATGTCTACCACCCTTCGTCTTGACCTCAGACTCTATATCAGTCTGGTTGACTATTTTTTAATAGGCAAATAGATGGTCAGTTATACATCCAGGTCGGCAGTCGTCTTTGGGGAAAATTCCTTTGTTGAAAAGGGCGTTCATCATGATTTTACCAGTAACTCCATAAACAGCAATATCTCTTATAAGGTGGTTTTGAGATGTCTTTCCTTGTTTGGGAAGGAACTTTTAATCGGCGCGATGTTTCATTTTTTCCAAAGTGGCTAGTCTCTTCCCGATTTACTTGTTTACTCATTGATAACTCAAAACACCCGATTAGACTGAAAATTAGTAACAATACTCACTAATGTCAATGTAATGTCTCACTCAATTAGCCTCACCTACCTGGATGAGTAAACTCACCCTCGCCAGCCCCGCAATTCCGCGAACTTTTTGACCGGCCCTCGTTTGCGTGACACACTAACTACATCTTACTAATAAAAACAGTGTCTACATAAGGTTTTATTGGTTTAAAAGAATAATTCTTCTAAAAATGCAATCGACGCGGTTTAATTTCTTGAAACTGATCCGATTATTCTGTCGTTGGTCTGAAAGTTTTCTAACTTAATTACTGGTACCCCTTATTCCGAATAGTTAACGGTTACAGCCTCAGAATGAACTTCTTAAGATAATAAAAGTTCGAAGGTTTCCTCGAAAGCGTAACGATGATATACTTTTAGATAATTATTTAAACTCACTGTTAATGCAATTACTTTCTAAAGGATAGAAGACATACATATATAGTCATCTACGTGCACATAACACGCCATAACTAAAGAAACGCTAGAAAAAGTCGAATCTCAACAGAAGTGGCTTCAGTATAAAACTACTGGCAAGGCATTGGCGAGCCTCTTGCTTGTTGGCTTAAATAACGAAAAGTATTCATCATATATCGAGATTCAAAGAGGTGTGCGTCAAGGTTGCATTTTATCGCCTTTGCTATTTAACCAGTTTACACTATGTTCAGAAGCCCTTGATAATTGTCCACAAGGTCCAAACGACCTTTTTGAGCTAAATAAATCTTTCGTTTCGTTATGCCAAATCTTGCTACGCTGTGATGAAAAGAGTTTTAGTTGTAGGACTGATTTATTCAATTTAATATAAGTATGTAATATATCAAGTTATTATAATATTTGTAACATATAAGTAAGGAATAGGTTAAAAACTAATAAACAAAGACATTGATAACGTGAAATTACGTAAAATTCTGTAGCAGAGTTTTCTTTTGAAACGTAATACTATAACAATGTCAGACACAATTAAACGTTAATGAGAGACCATACAAAATACACGAGTACACTTGTGGGGTTAAAAGGCGAATTGTGGCACTAATTATTACGGACTGGCTTTGTCTGGACTTTAGAGTAGATTATGCAACCGGCTTCGCTATTTTTATTATATTTCAACTTTTGGCGTAATTCAGCTGTTTTATAACAACACTTACATAATCAAAATATATTATATAATACTAATTTTACTAAGGTTGAAAAATATCATATTTTTTGTATATCATCTCTTTCTATCAAAATGTGTTTACGCTGTGAGTAAAAGAGACAGATATAGAATCGAAGCATGTGACTTCCAATAGCGATGCCAACCCCGAGCTCAATAATAAGATTTAATACCGCGCGTTCGCGGTTGCGACATAACGGACGAGAAGAACTTGTTAACACCGCTACTCATTTTAATACCAAACTATTTTATTTAACAAGTTATAGAAAATTTTTCATAATTAAATCAGTTTTTTTCATTAAACAGTATAAACACACTTGAGATAAGATATTTTTGCTTTAAATTTTTATATTTTAAAGAAGAAATTGGTTGAGACTCTGATTCCGATTTACCTTTATAGCGCTGAATAAAATCAAATTAAAATCATTTATTCATTTAGGCAAAACAGTGTAAATTTCTGAACGTCCAGACATACATATATACACATATTATATGCTAAATGCTTCTAATTTTACATTTAAAAATCGTCTTTCGAAGTTTGGTACTAACATTTGAACATGTAACACGCAGAGATCCTGAAAATTAAAAATAAACTTAACGGGACTGAGAGAGTGGAGGCAACCGGAACTCGAGGCATATCCTTTACTCGCTAGACCGATCAATTAAAGTAAAGGTCTGATATTATATATTACCTAGGCGTAAGAGGCTTGCCGAAGACAGGGGAGAGTTGACCTTCAGAAGAGCGTGATTGAAGAAGAAGAATGGTTACATTTTATGAAGGGTTACCCAAGTCTTATATCAGGCTCGCCATTAATAAGTGATATGTTTGGAGTTTGAGATGGATTGATTATGAGCTTTTCGGTTCAGTTAGTTAGATTCCAATTAGTTATGGTCATTTGAGGAACAGCTCTATCGGAATATATAACATGGTATACATTTAGACAACACACACAGATAAGTTGGCTCTGGCTTCACAATGCGACACTCTTCCATGAGGCCAGGGATTCGAACCCCAGCTACACCAATAGACTTTCTGTATATGTGTGAAGGAAACCCTCGTGAGGATACCCAAAAAACGTCGCTGTTGTTTGTCCGGCATAGTAGTGCCTCATTTTACTTTATTTTAAATTTATTAAAATTATACTTAGCTTGGTGAACATTGAGGACCCGGTAGAAGCAGGAGCGATCCCAGAGCCGCTGTAACGCCGCTTTGTAGGAACTACTCGAAGAGGATTTAGGGTATTGAGGACCCAGATTCTGAATAGCATAGATTCTGGTGTGGGTCGAGTCCCACATGCCCTGCAACTTTCGAGGGCAAGGGATGCGCAAATGCATTTCCACCTCGGACATAAAAAAATGGTCACTTAAAGTTTAATATGTATTTAATGTATTAAAAATATAACACATTTCATATTTATTGAAAACTAAGCAAAAAATATATAGGTAAGCTATGGCAAATTCTATATAATGTATGCAAAACAACACATTTCGATATAAAATTACATCAAAAGGCCACAATATTAAGAATAATTTATATAGCTCATGCAAAAACCCGATTCTCTTACTCTAGAAATTTTAAAATATCTTGAATAGCTTTCCAGTTAAACTATTATATGAAGTGTAATAGAAATTATATAACTTTATAGACGTTTTAAAATGACAAATGCATTTCGTTTATATCGAATATTTTCACAATACATTACATTAAAGCAATATTGTGTACTAGAATCTCTGTTGGGCCGTTAAATGTGTGTTAACTCGTAAAAAGGCTTTTATCAATGAATCACGTTTTGCAAGTGCATTAATTATTCCACCCTCATTCCATTAATAATAAAGCATTATTATTTTCAAGTTCTTTATTTCAAATTAGATCTATTTTATTTGTACCATTTAAAGAAAATTAAAATCGTTATCAACGTGCATACTGAACAAGACTTTGAGCAGTTTTGTAAGAGCGTCTAAGTGCGGAAACTGAGTCTACTATTGCATGACGCATCCTATGGTGGCGCGACTGCATAGGGTCATATGGGGCTCACGATCAGTGTGTAACCCACTGCGCCACCAACCCTCGCAGATTCTCCGCTATTGCATCTTGCCTATGACGGCTATGGAGATAAATACCATCGTGAGATTATCCTCTATATCACTGGAACTATAGTAATTATGTGCACTGCACGCCTATGTTTTAAATCTGAAATTATGTTTAGATTCTCGATTATCGGTTCACAGACTTCGGAGATATCATACGCTTGAACATACACTGTTTGTTTGAGGTCGCTTAATAAAAGTATTCTGACAACTTTCGTGATGTTTTATAATTGATATATTTTTAGATATGTTGAATTTAAAGTAGTTCAAGTTAAAATTTGTTTTACTACATTAAATGTTGTGACAGACTTAGGGCTGCATTTATATTTTGATATAACACTTAATCATTGCCAATAATTATATAATTAATAGAATTAATACGTTTTAACTCGCTTATCGAGCATGCAAGCATGCTGAAGATGAACAGAAAAAAGAAACACGGGAAGACCACAAAAGCGATGGCGTGCAGACATAGTTAAGGTTTATGAGGATAAATGGATGGGAGAAGCTAAGAGCAGATCAAAAACATCCATTTAAAGTGTAATTTTTTAAAAGTATAGAATTAATTATGATTAATAACTCGCCCATCTTATAGCCATTTGTTTAGACAGTCAGTCTATTCAGCCCGTTTTGAATACGACGGTTTAATATCAAGCCGGGACACGGCTTTCACGACGTCATGAATAAATGACGCGCTTTCAAAACGCCTGGTTTGAGGCCTAGATCGCTTAGTCTAAAATGTGAATGAAGATACGCTCATATATGATATGCAACAAGTGGAAAATATTTAAATAAATTCTTTTTCAATAAAATGGGGGACTAAGGAAATTTATATTCTAAGGTCAATTGCGGTTAATTACACGAAATTTAGTTGTTTTACGTTATACTTATAATCGTGTAAATTATGCGCGTGAAGCGAATTCTGGCAAATTTTGTAAACCGATGTACAGGACCAAACAATTACAAGTTGCCGGTAATAAAACCTTAAGACTTAGGGTCCTTCAAGAAAAGAGCGTACCAGACGTCGGTATCATTTAACATCAGGTGAGGACCTCCTATTATATAAAAAAACACAGGAAGTTTTCTTCCATTTTAATTAAATTAAGTTACAAATGTAAAAAAAACTAATCAGAAGTGTGACCTCCTTTTGCCAAATTACAGCTTAAATCCTTCTTCCAAAATATTTAATCGCTCGTCTGCAATGGCTCTTAGCTCACTCATGTTTTGTGGAGCAGGTTGCACTAATATTAATCTTCTCTTTAGACCATCTTAGATATGTTCTATTGGATTGAGGGCAGGATTTCGAGCTGACCAATCTAAATGACTGATCCCATCTTCTTGTAGGTAAGCATCCACGTCGCCAGAACAGTGTGGGTAAGCATTCCATAAAAATGGAATCTTCACTTCACGCGTATTTATTTACACAATTATAAGTATACAGGCAATTTCGTTTAACTAACTGAAATCGACCTTAGAACGTAGATTTACTTAGATGCCTGTATTTTGTGCAAAAGATTTAGCTTTTATAAAATAGGTGTAAGTTTCCATAAATATCATATTGATTCACATATACAAGGCTTAATAAATAATCCAGTAAAGAACCTTTTAATGATTCAGACATCATTTCGTATGTTTTATTATTTTTCTTTTAGGTTTATTTATAAATAATGCCTCTGTAGAAAGTTTTCAAAATAATAACCTCTTTTGCTAATAGAAACATTGCTAAGTTTGGTTGGATGCATGCAAGTGGGGTTGACTGGTTTGGTGGCTGGCTGAAAAAGCCACTAGATTAAGCTTCAAGCTACGCTCGTCAACAGAGCCCAGATGTGGTCCTTCGAGCCACTAGTGAGATATTCTTAAGGGGGGAACTCTATTTCCAATTTGTCAATTGTCAATCGTCACGATTATCATGATTGTAAAAAGGGATACGAAATAAATTGTTGCTATTGGAGTTTATTTTACAATAGACAATTAGTTAATCTTTCTATCTGACACTGCAGTTTTTAGTCGCACTCTTAATTTCTGAAGGTCGTGTTAGTGCGCGCCGCACAACTTCCTCCCCTGTATTTGGCAAGCCTCTGCGCCTTGGTGATGATAAGACCCGTTATGACCTTTACTTGATCGCTCCAGGGGACTTGATGGACCGATCAGCCTAAGACGACTAGGACATTACTTACAATATTTTCTTCCACCTTATAAGTCAGCGATCAATGTGCACATAGATAACTTTATTGGTGCCTAAACGGTAAAAAAAACTGTACTTAAACAAAATTGATTTTTATTTGTTTTTCTTTTAGGGCTGACGATTTGCATACCCTACAGATTGCAAATAGCCCTAAAGAAAGAAGTCAGATCCGGTGATTTGTAGCCGTAGGCAATTCGCCAAAACGCGACCTTCACTCCATAGTGTCTAAGGCTTGTCGCTTTCACAGGCCGTGTTATTATGACTCGTGTCCATTTATGTTTTATTTATACAACACTCTATATTATTTATTACAAATTTCGACAATATTTTTTTCTAAAGAGAAGCAAAAATAGTACGAATTTGTAATTACTAATTTAAAAATACTTATTTGCCTAAAGCCTAGCCTACCTAAACATTTTTAAATTACTCTACTACCGAATATCAAGCTCTGAGCTATCTAAGCTTTTATTATGTATACTGGTGATGATTAAAGACATATGTATAAATTATATTTCAATTGTAGTTTAACTAATAATGCAGGAAATAAAAGGTACAATGGTCCAAGGTTACATTGATTTCCATTGGGAGAACTGCTTTGATCGATTTAAGCTAAATAACTTTCAACGAAATTACGACAGATTTTCCTTATGAGAAAATATACTAAGATATGTAAATATAACTATACAATATTAAAATACTTAGTATATATATATATATATATATATATATATATATATATATATATATATATATATAATTACAAAGTAGAAATTCTTCTATTAGAACAAATCTAGATTAAGAAATATTTATAAATTCAAGAAAATTTTGTTCATTATAATATATTTTTTGTTGTTGTGAATTCACACTTAATAGCACTCCATGAAATAATAATTAAATAAGTGTTTAAAAAGCGTGGAAAAGTTTAGGAGTAGAATTTGGATTTGCAAGATTTTCTAAAAAGGTTTTATTAAAAACGTATTTATTATAATATTAATTCACAATAATAAATTTAAGTTTTTCATACAAATAGATAATATTTATACGTAAAATATCACTAAATTACAATATTATTTGGCTATATTTATTTGTTTTTACATACCAAGAATAATCGTTAGTTCATTTCATATGTTCCACGCGAATCCTGACATGTTATATATATTTAACTGACATGGCATTCTTACATATTTAAACTAGCTGACCCGGCAAACGTCGTTTTGCCATGTAACTTATAGAGGGGTGACAATTAAGGGTTGTATATATTTTTGTATGTTGTATCATAAAAAATTAACTAAAAATTAAATTTTGGGGTGGACCCTTATCACTTAGGGGTTTGAAAGATAGATAGTAGCCGATTCTCAGACCTTCTGCATATGCATAAAAAAATTCATAAGCATCGGCCGAGCCGTTTCGGAGGAGTATGGGAATTGTGACACGAGAACTTTATATATATAGAGATGTGATTTTATACCTGATACTAAGACGTCTTACTTTTAATCTATTCAAGAAAAGTAGAGTCAGCCCACGCTCAACATGCGAGGCACTACAGCCTGATATATTGTTCTGTGTCGCGTCACGTAGATGTTGACAAACGTACACACGCCGGCTGAATATTTGGTGGACCATTTCAGCTGAACGTGTCACTTGCTTTGCAAATGTAAGCGAATTAGGTCTTTAAAAGGAACGCGAAATTGTATATTGTCTATAAATTTGGAATTTAATACAATACGGGCATAACAGTATCGATATCTTTTGAAGTTTGGACATAGAAAGGGGATGTATTACATCTCCCAGCAATTTATTACGAACAACATGATTTTTAAAATCTAGTAGATAACAAGTTTTAATCAATTTTTTTTATTCAAACGGTTTTTGATGATGGTTCATAGGTACAATGTTATACAATTTTCTTGTAAAATATTTTATTTAGTTTGTTGTCTTCAGGCGTCGGAACGTGACGACTCCATCGCTCATTGGTCACCAGCGCAGTTAGTCCACTCCTAGTGGAAGTGCCATGCTATTATTATATGCCTTTAAGCTTCAGCCAAAGGGTTGCCTGTCCAGGGCAGTAGCACTGTCTCTTAGAGGACCGGCCTAAATTGATGCAATATTACCTTATTGTACTCACGTTTTGTACAGTGGGAGAGATTCCCGGAGACCATCCCAGCTTCCCCAGAAATATGCGGAACAAACAGTTAATTCTGCGTTCTTTGACCAACAAAGGTCAAATATTAACCGATCTCGAGGCAAACTGAGGAAACAAAGACATCCTCTTCCCTTCCACACTCCGACATCCAGGCTGTCATTTAGAGACTGCGCAGCCGGCCTTGCTCGTTCTTTCCGAGACTCAGATATCTGATTCTTCCTACACTGAAGTATTTCCGAACCAATTCGGCTTAGGGACCTCCAAGAAAAGAGCGTACCATTTCCTAAGAGGCCATGTGGCAAGGCCTGACCATATAAATGTCCATGGGCACCGGTATCACTTAACAGCAGATGATTCCGCGATTCTACGCATGCCTGTATAGGTCCCATAGCGGAAATACCGAAACTGAGCGACTCATTGAGCACATCCAAATGGCTACGGATTCCCTGCTCGAAGGGGTTCCTACCGCTGAAATCGTGATACTTGGCGATTTTAACGCTCACCATGCCGATTGGCTCGGTTCGGAAACCACCGATCACGCGGGAAGATCCTTTCACGACTTTGCTTTAGCTTACGACCTGTCACAAATGGTCGCTGCGATTACGCGAATACCAGATGTGGATGGTCATAAACCCTCTTTGTTGGACCTTCTGCTGACCTCACATCCGGAGACCTATCAAGTCTCTGTTGACACGCCATTGGGTTCATCGGATCATTGTGTGGTCCGGAGTACTGTGCCTACTACGCGCCCTCCTCGGCCCCGTTTTTCGGGTTGTCGTCGTATTTGGCACTATCGGTCAGCAGATTGGGATGGGATGCGGTCTTTCTTTGCGTCCTACCCTTGGTGGCCTATGTGCTTTTCGTCGGAAGCTCCAGATTCCGTCGCTGCCTCTGTCGCCGAAGTGGTTCTACAGGGCATGGAACTTTTTATTCCATTTTCTGCGGTACCGATCGGTGGCAAGTCACAGCCCTGGTTAAGCGTTCTTGGAAGGCGGCATCGCGTCGAAAGCGAGAATGCTTTAATGCATGGGCGGAAGCGGCGATATCTCGTGATGCCAATACCAGCAAACATAAAAAAGCATATAACTCAGCCTCCAGGTCCTTCAAACGGGAAATCGCTAAGGCAAAGTCGGAGCACATCGCCAGATTTGGCGAGAGATTGGCCCAACTCCCTTCGGGGACCCGAGCCTTCTGGTCTCTCGCCAAAGCTGTACAAGGGAATTTTTGTCAGCCATCGATACCACCGCTGCACAGAGAGGATGACTCGCTCGCCCACACTGCGAAGGAGAAGGCCGACCTCTTGGGCTGTCTCTTCGCGTCCAACTGGATGGTGGATTGGATGACCGGGGGAGATCACCACCGGCGATTTCGCGGTGTGATAACTCAATGCCGGAAATCACATTCCGGCAACGTGCTGTTCGCAGAGCACTATCTTCCTTGGACATTCATAAGTCGAGCGGGCCGGATGATATCCCTCCAATTGTGCTGCGTATTTGTGCTCCTGAGTTGGCTCCGGTCCTGACGCGCCTTTTCCGGTACCTGTACTCACTCGGCACTGTCCCGAAGTGCTGGAAGACCGCTTCGATACATCCGATCCCTAAAAAAGGCGATCGCTCTGATCCGTCCAACTATCGCCCAATAGCTATAACCTCCTTGTTCTCCAAAATAATGGAATCCATTATTAATGGCCAGCTCTTGAGGTATGAGAGGGCCACCAGCTGATTAGCGATTATCAGTACGGCTTTCGTCGTGGTCGTTCGGCTGGTGACCTTCTAGTATACCTTACTCATAGATGGGCAGAGGCAATTGAGTCCAAGGGGGAGGCACTAGCGGTTAGTTTGGACATAGCGAAAGCCTTCGATCGGGTGTGGCACAAAGCACTGCTCTCGAAGCTTCCAGCCTACGGGCTTCCTGAGAAATTATGCGACTGGATCTCCAGCTTTCTGGCCGATCGGAGCATCAAGGTCGTCGTCGACGGAGCATGTTCCGACCTTAAACCCGTGAATGCTGGAGTCTCACAAGGCTGCGTTCTGTCCCCGACCCTGTTTCTTCTGCATATCAATGACATGTTGCAACTTAGCAACATTCATTGCTATGCGGACGACAGTACTGGGGATACCCTTTACACTGGCCGGGCAGGTATTCCTCGGGCAGTTTTCGATGAGTACCGGAACAAACTTGTGTCTGAAGTCGAAACTCTACTACGTGGAGTCTCGGACTGGGGTAGACTAAACCTAGTCCAATTTAACCCCAAGAAGACACATTTTGCGCGTTTTCCGCGAAAAAATACCCTTTGTCGCTACTCCTCTTTTCGAAAACACTCTTCTTGAAGCCACAGCCAGCATCGGAATACTTGGCGTTGACATATCGTACGACGTTCAGTTTCGCGGTCATTTGGAGGGAAAGGCTAAATTAGCCTCCAAAAAGCTTGGTGTGCTCAGCAAGGCGAGACGGTACTTCACTCCGGGCCACCGCTTGCAACACTATAAAGCGCAAATACGGCCCCACATGGAATACTGTTCTCACCTCTGGGCGGGGGCTCCCCAGTACCAGCTCCTTCCACTTGACCGTATCCAACGAAGAGTGGTTCGAATCGTCGATGACCAATCCCTCTCCGAGCGGCTCGATCCTTTGGCGTTGCGTAGAGATGTGGGTTCACTCTGCATCTTCTACCGCATTTACCATGGAGAGTGTTCAGAGGAGTTGTTCGGATTAATACCTGCAGCTGAGTTTCAGCATCGGACGTCGATGCAAAATACAAAATTCCACCCGTATCACCTCGACGTCCGACGTTCCACGACTGAGCGTTTTTCAAGGCAAATTTTTGCCGCGCACCACCGCTATGTGGAACCAGCTGCCCACTGAAGTATTTCCGAACCAATTCGACTTAGGGTCCTTCAAGAAAAGAGCGTACAAATTTTTAAAAGGCCGGCAACGCACTCGCGAGCCCTCTGGCATTGAGAGTGTCCATGGGCGGCGGTATCACTTAACATCAGGTGAGCCTCCTGCCTGTTTGCCCCCTATTTTATAAAAAAAAAGATGAGTTAGCCTCCTGTCACACGAAGAAAAAGTTAAATTACCTAGCCACGGTCTTATTTGAATTTCGTTGGCTTAAAAATTCAGTGAAAAAACAAGTTAAATTACCTAGCCACGGTCCTATATAAATTTTTTTTGTTTGTTAAAAATTTCAGTGAAACGTCAACATTGTATTAATAAAATTCCTAGAACAGTAAGAACCAAAAAACTAATATCCCGTTTTCAACGTACCAATTTTTTTTTCTAAATTGAAATGGATACACCAGTACGAGAAGCAAATAATAATATTTGATTGCGTATACTTAAAAAAATGTTGCGATATTTATAATATTACAAGCCTTCAACTTCTGCCTTCTTCAGTCCTAAGATTCTGCATATACATACACTCATTAGATATTAACTTCTTTGTAATTCTAAAGTTAAAGCTTTACGATATATATATTTCTGAGTTGAATTTATTTATAAAAGATTTTTGGTACATTCACCCTCCACGCATTCTCTGTATTATTGTTTAGTTTGTAAACCTTTTAATTAGCGTTTTGATAAAAATTACTAACTTATGTTTATATGTTACTAGCTGACCCGGCAAACGTCATTTTGCCAGGTATATTATTTCCAGGAAACATTTTATTTTAGTTCAATAAAAAAATAACCTATCTACTATAGGTAAAGTAGGGGTTGATCGTATAGGGGTGACAAATAAGGATTTTATGTATCATAAAAAAATAAAAACAAAAATAATTGTCTAATAAATAAACATAAAGTTTTTTGGGGTGAACACTTATCACTTAGGGGTTTGAAAGATAGATAGTAGCCGATTCTCAGACTTACTGAATATGCATAAAAAATTCATAAGCATAGGTCGAGCCGTTTCGGAGGAGTATGGAAACAAACATTGTGACACGAGAATTTTATATATATAGAGATGTAAGCTGTATGGCCTAGTGGCTTCAGTGTGCGACTCTCATCCGTGAGGTCGTAGGTTCGATCCCCGGCTGTGCACGAATGGACTTTCTTACTATGTGCGCATTTAACATTCGCTCGAACGATGAAGGAAAACATTGTTAGGTTAGGTTAGTCGTGTCTTACACCCAAAAAAGTCGACGGCGTGCGTCAGGCACAGAAGGTTGATCACCTACTTGCCTATTAGATTAACAAATGATCTCGATACAGATAACAGATACAGACATGTGATGCCCAGGTTTGTATGGTTTTCTAAATAAATAATTACCTAAGGTTTTTACCATATACATTAGAATATATAAATTAAAATTATTCTTCACTCGTAACTTTTAAGTTACAGCCTTTGTACCAATAGTAATAAGTGCATCTTAGTACACGAACGCGGGGCTTGGGAAACGCTACTAGGAAAATATCTATTTGCTACCAAATAACGTAACGAGGAAATCTCGGACCAAATCAGCCTGAGGCGCGCTTCCCTTACTTTGACCAATATTTTTTTAATTAAAATAAAAGTGCTTTCATTTCTTTGATAATTTTTATTTTTATTTGTCAACTTTTGTTTGTAAGACATACTGGTTTGTTCATGAAGTTTATCTTCACTGTAGGAGCTTTTTGAGGTTGACGTTTTGGTGTGTACCATCTCAAGATTCTACAGCCTCATGTCTAAAAGCTTAAGCTATTTGGCGAACAACAATCATTATCAAACGGCAGTTCTGCGTCCCCGCTGGACAATTGCAGGTCGGTGTCTTTTCTGAGGCATGCTGATTTACTAAAGACATATTAGATTTAAGTCTTTAAGCACTTTTCATTCCGACAATTAAAAGAAAAAAACGATCAGTGAAGTGGAGTCAATCATCCAGGAAATCAAAAACTATAAAACAATATATAATTTATTTTTATAAGTAACAGGTATTATATTTAAAAGTAGTGTAATTATATTTACTGCCAGACTTTAAATCAAGGGGGTACAACAGAAGAGAAGAACTTACAATAAACCTTCCGTATAGAGTAATCTTTTAAATCACCAAGTTTTTTTAAAGGTTTGTAACGAGCTGCAATCACTATTACATTATACACCTCATCACATCTAAAAGTAATTAATTAAATTAATAAAAATGTATTATGTACGCTATTTACTTCTGTTTGTTATTTTATCCAAACATAATGAGTTCAAAGCTGCATTCATTACAAAACGACTAATTCCATGAATAAAGTTACCCACGTATATATAACCTACTTTCAGTTTTCCTTTCTAAATGCACGATTTAAAAATAAACAAAGCTTAGTCACACTAGCTTGAAGTACAAAGAGGCAGGTTTTCGTAATATTTTCTCGACAATAGCGAGATTAGACTATAAATCACAAACTGTTACCGCCGAACTGTTTTGATTTTAATTAAATTTCAACATAATTTTAGCGTCCATTTAGCCTGTTTAAGCGAAAATTTTAAATTATGTTTATGATGAATATCTTTGGGTACAGGGACCTAATAAAAATTATTGCTACGTGTTATATTTTATTTTTCAATTATTGAAGTGAAACTTCTTTATTTGTGTGTGAGACTAAGTGAAACTTATTTAAGTGTTGGAAAAAAATACCGTCACATTTTTCCGTTACGCGCTGTCATTTTTGACTTGACCGTTTTTCTATTGCACCCTTATTTATTTCTAACACACTATAGTGACGTTATAAACGATATATATATATATATTAAAGATATCAGCAAAATCAAAGGGTTTATTTTAATTGTAATTCCAGTGAATTAAAAAAAAGTAAGTAATTATATCTCTTTTTCTAATACTTGGGTATGATTGTGGTATTTATTTGACAAGATCCGGCACTACAATTGGTGGATATTTTACTCGGTTGCGAAATTTTGTGGAATATAAACAATATTTTTCATATATCAGTTACCATATGCCATTAATAACAAAAATATAAAATAACAATTACAATGATAGTAATAATTCTATTACAATTAATGAAATTCTGTAATATTCTTAGTAGTAATAAGGTAAAATGAAATAATTGTATTATTATTATTATATGGTGTATTTTTTATGTAGAATATATGTGTAAATAAATTATGTATATTATTTCTATTTACGTACTAAAATCCATATTATTCATACATTAGACTAGAAAATACGTTTTACCCCGGAATTTCTCTCGA
Source organism: Pieris brassicae (assembly GCF_905147105.1). Lineage (NCBI taxonomy): Eukaryota > Metazoa > Arthropoda > Insecta > Lepidoptera > Pieridae > Pieris > Pieris brassicae. Next base: position 16,333,296 of record NC_059674.1, read on the forward strand.
GCCGACTTATTGGAAATTCAAAGCACGCAAAGTGATGTATTGAAGGGAATATTATGATTAAGGACCACAAAAGCCAGCCATTTACAATATAAATAGACATTTAAATAAAATACGAGTTTGTTGGGATTAAAACGGATGTCTACCAATATTAATATTTATTATTATTATACCACACCAACATTCATTTATGGACAATTAGGCATTTATTTTATTTTGGGGAAGAAAAATCACGATAATATCTTATAATCATTTATGTTGTTTATGGTGGATACATTAATTTTTTTCAACACACCATACCTTTCGCTGTTGCAGAGAGATTTATGGAACATGCAGTTTATTTAAAAAGACACACAAGCGACGCCATGAATGTATGTTGCGTTCTTTTGTTTCGGATTCCAAAACTAAATGCACGAGCGGTGTAAGTATATGGGACGCGGCTATTTGGGACATTAGTCCTATACCATTAAAATACATTTATTCAGATTGGTAACTATTCATTTATTAACAGCATACACACGTCAAACCATATATACTTGTATAAACTTTTATATAAAAATAAGGGAAATTTACGATAACTTCAAAACCTGCGTTGAGCGCGCGAGAATGCTAAGGCTCTCCGCCGCTATTTTTAATCACGAAGTTTTCGGTTATCAAAAAATAGTAGCACGCATACATTATATTAAAAACAACAAACATAGTATATTATCAAAAAATACTATAACCTGCAAATAGCTGTAAGATATCAATATTAGCTAGTTTGTCAATACGCAAGCCTAAACAATATTGAGTATGTATTTTTTATTTGGACCACAAAATTGGGACCTTAAAAGCGGTAAATAATATAACCTATAAAAAGCATTAAACTAATTGAATCGAAAAATGAATTGTTAACTATCTCCTAATTCTATTCTTGCCCTAGGCAAGAGAAACACGTCAAAATTATGTCCATTATCATTATGGTAGCGACATAACCAATTAATTGGAGACCTTCTGCAAACGTTTGTTCGACAATGTACGACGTGAAACCACCATTCGATTTAATAAATATATATTAAGAAAACACTTTTTATACGGATTGAAGCTATGTATTATTATATGGTTATAATTATTTGTGGTCGTGGTCAGTGTGACCACGCACGCTGTAAAGCACGCGAAACGTCGGAAAAATTATGTAAATAATTGTAAGTTTATAATAATAATACATAGCTTCAATCCGTTTAAAAAGTCTTTCTTAATGTCTAAAAGCTATGTTAACAAAAGACAAATATGCTTGTTTGTTTTGACTTATAGAACTTTGAACATTTTGAATATACCGTTTTAGTATATTCAAAAATAATCAAATTAACTAAAACGGTATATTCAAAATGTTCAAAGTTCTATAAGTCAAAACAAACAAGCACACAAATGAATCCGCACGTAAGACTATCACGTTTTGTTGACCGTTTGGATTGAACTACTATCTTTCCTCGAATGACATCGTCCATATACACAACTTAAATGCAAACGATTATGAATATGTCAAAAATTATTGTTATTGACTATTTGTAAATCTCATTGCAATGAATGCATTAAGCATATAAGCACAATAAACCTTACCGTCTGCTTAGGAACTGTTTATATGGAATGAATAAAACTTTAACTACTTTTTTGTAGCTCACACTTATATTATTATATCGAAATAAAACTCGGGAAATTCCGTTTCTAAGCATTGTGTAATGAGTCATGAGAGCTCCGGATTTTCACAAATATCTATTATATTCCTTTGCATATCCTGATTTTTATTTTTAATGTAACACAGTATAAATAAATAAATGATATGTATTACTTTTTATATATAAATGAAATAACGAAGACTCCCATTTAGACTGAGATCTAATAGTAGGGTTCAACTCGAAGGTTCTATTTTGATTTAAGCTTTCGTGAGAATACCTAAATATCACACATTAAGTATACCTTCTATATACCCTTATACATACAGGCAAGTTTTATATGAAGTATTTGTTCTATTTTTCCTTAAGAGTTTCTATAAGAACGATGTCCAAATATAGAAATGAAAATTAATATTAATAAAAGTATATACTATTTAAGGGTATAAAATATCGATTAAATAAAAATATTCGATAAAGATATAGATGCTTACATTGAAATAGAATAAGAAAAACAATATTTGAAAATCTAACAATGTTCTGCAGTGCACCCGAGCTAATATGAGTTACCTGCCATCAACAAAAGTGCATTTTCATAATGGTCGACACTGGTAAGCTTGCCATCATTGCTACCTATGGGCCCGCTTGATTTTTTGCCCCCCAATAAAAAAGTATTCAATTCTTTTATTTGTATCAACTTTTTGATTAGAGTATGTAAACCATATAATATTATTATAAAAATGACTTTAATCAATACATGAAATATTCCCATAACAACTGTAGTATGACTGATTTGGACTACTTTCAGTGAGAGAAAAAATCCAAAGTCCATTACTGCATATAATACGAGAGATTAATCGTTGGAGGAAATATTGTTTTGACGCGTTCATTAGTCAGCCAGCGGTTTGATGTTTGTGACATATTGCGAACGTACAATACTGAATATTAAAATACATTTTTCACAATGAGAACTCTAGTAGGGTTTATGTCACATGTTTGATTCTTGATAATTAATAAAACCGAAATAGATTGTCCTTATTAAAATTATTCTAGATACTATTTTCGTTAATTTTATTAGTAGCCTAGTGTTGGAGCAGTGTTGGCCTAGTGGCTTCAGCATGCGACTGTCATCCTTGAGGTCGTAGGTTCGAGCCTACTGTGCACCAATAGATTTCTTTCTATGTGCGCATTAAACAGTAGCTGGAACGGTAAAGGAAAACGAAACGTCTTGTGAAAGTCGACTGCGTTCGTCACAGAAGACTGATCACCTACTTGCCTATTAAATTAACAAATGATAGCTAAAAAGGTTGTAGCGCCATTGATTTTTTTATCAGTAGCCACGTGCATCACACGCTGGTAATACACTTGCGGCGTGTGAAGGAGATCCTATGTTTATTAGATTTGAGATTTGAAAATAATTCTGTGAGACAATTTGACTTCTAATCGATTGAAAAAGACCATTTGAATTAGTCTTAAGTGCTAAGCACTGGTATTTATAAAAAAATCAAGAACAGAGTATCTTTATCGTTAATAAAGGCTGTAGTGTCATGATAAATATACTTTTTAGCAAATAATATTATACTTAAATTACTAATTAGTCTTAAGTTACATCCTAATGTTCAATGTTGTCTCAGGGAAGAAACAATTTATAAAAAAAAGATTTTTTACTAGGAAGGCTGCTTGCCAATATAAATCAACTGATATCACAGCCATCAATCGGAAGATTCGTCAACATAATATAGACCTGACATTTAGTTAGAAATTCGACCCAACACCCATGTTAATAAAGAAAATACCGAAATGTACATAATAATAATACAGTGGCGCTACAATCCTATTGCCTTAGATTACATGTATTATATAGGCAAGTAGGTGAGGTATTCCCGAACCAATTCGACATCGGGTCCTTCATGAAAAGAACGTACCAATCTTAAAAACACTCTTGCAGTGTGTCTAGGTGTATAGGTGGCTATCACTTAACATCAGGTGATCCCTCTGCCCGTTTGTGCCTTCTATAAAGGTGACGTCACAAATGTCGTCTGATAGGAGCAAGTGTTAATGAAGCACAAAGAAAAAAAATTATGCCCAGCCTGCACCATATGAGGGTTGGTATTCACTCGGTTAAGCCACTAGACAAACACTACTGTAAAGAGATGTATATATTATATTTAAAATCTAGTTAAATAAGGAATGCTGACTGTATATTTCCACATTTCCTTAATACACCTTTACATTTCAATAAAATGGAGTTAAAGTGAATATCGGCGTTTGCGTTGCTCGCTATAATAAATCAAGTTACTATAAGACCGATAGTCCTCGCTTGCTTTGAAAACACCTTATTTTACAAAAGAATTGAAATCGTGATGTTGTTTGAGATCCGCTGCAATGTCTTGGGTTGTTATGGACATTTTCTATTGTATTCAAACCATTCAAATTTATATAGAAATATATTTAATATAAATGAGGGATATATTAATTAATTGTAATAACATTTTTATACGTTGTAAAAACACTCAAGTCGAATTATAATGCTTAAAACTTTACAACAAGCAATGAAAATTATATTTACTGGCGTTTCTGTCAAAGTCTGACCAAACGCAATAAAATAAAAGAAAAGAAATTTTTATCGCGATGGACGGGTGACAACCCGCCATTTTTTCCCGCCATTTTACTTAATGGGAAATGTCATTGCAGTGACACTCGAAGTGTTACTAGTACAGACATTTTTTCTCGTAATAAAATACTATTATTATGTCACTGGGTAAAAAGCCATGAATAATAGAATTATTTATACAAAATCGCGCGCATCCGAGCATAAGGTAATAAAGAAAATTAATTTATTTATTAACCATTTGCGGTCCTAAAATGTAATATTTAAAAATAAACTCCACAAAGGGCATCGAAGCAGAAAAATGACTTTCTGCACGAATGAACACGGCGGTATTTGATGTACGAATAATTTTATTTGAAAAGAATTTTACAGACATTCACGGGAATATGAATATTCATAATTTATGTCGGATGTTACTTTAAATTATTATATGGTGTATTTGTTGTCAATTTTAATATCCCGTATATAACGTTCATGTTTTACTATTTAATAAAGAAGCAAAGGTACTCGGGACAAAGTTTTATCGCATTGCATATAAGTACGGCTATTTAGCGGGAATGTTGCCAACATCAGGCAAAATTTTCAGGGGACCAACTTTAATAATATTTTGGTTTTAAGTTGAACACAAGCATATAACTGAAAAGTATTTTTTTATATTAATATTTTAAAAGAAACTTGGCTAGCGAATTTAATAATTATGTAACGATTTTTTTAGTTTTAGCTTTCAATGTCTTGATATTTAAATAAATTTGAAATAACACATATTACATATATAAAACGGAACGGAACATACATGAAATGGGAGGAGGAACATTGAGTCCCCGTTTGTCTGTAAATATTATGCAAGAATATCGTCGAATAAGTGGCAGTGACGGCCGCCCTCAATATCCCTAAAACCACGCAAAATAATATGTAAAGCAATATTGTAAATAAATATACAGTAGGCACTTTATGACACTTTATATTATTGTTATGATGACTACGTCTAGGTTTTAATATACGGTTTAATTTTTAATTTATGCAACATATATGCAATTTTTAATTGCATATATGTTGAAATCCACCCATGATCTTCAAAAATAATTAATAAGTGTTGTTTATAGATAGGATAGCCTACCAACCACGCTATTAGGAAGATATGTGGCCGAGAAGCTAGACATCAGATGAATGTTTATTTATTCCTTTCTTACAAAGGGACTTTAGTAAAAAAAGCTGGTCTGTTAAAAAGGCTTTAAAGAACTTTGTGTTGCTTTAAGGAACGTTAATTAGCAATCGTGTGAATTCTGAGTGTTCATATGTTTTATTTTGATTTAAACATGCATTCAATCTGTTGTCAATGTCAAGTCGTTATGAAGCATCAACCAGGCTAATCAAGAATCATCTATAAACGATATATTACCTTTAACGATTCTTTAAAGCCCTTTAATACAGCCGTTAGCCGTTATTAGCACGTCGAGTAACGAATCCAATCTGTGACCCAATTTCAATCGGCACTTCAATAAAATTCGCATTGAGATTTTAAAATAGTTGTAAGACTTTCTTAGCAGAGTTGAATAGAGTTCTTGCCATTTGTGAGATTTGTAGTTAGTTTCTTCAGTTTCTCGTCTTAAGTTTGTTGTCTTTGAAGAGGTTCTGAAGATTTCATTTATCTTAACGATGGCGTGAGATAGTAAGAAACATATTAAGCAGCAAAGGAAAGACATCTAACATGTTTGTTATTAATACGATTTTAAATATTTCCATTAGGTATTAATTTTAAATAGTTTATTATATAAACGGGCAGGAGGGTCATCTGATGTTAAGTGATTATGTTTTAATTTTTAGGTTATACTTTGTGTTTTACTCCTGCATGTCATATACATATGTCACTCACTTTAACGGTAAAAAAAATCTGCATTTATATATGTTCGAAATGCATTTGAATTTAATAATTTTTGATGAGGGTGATTCCAAATATTTTTCCTCGGCCGACCGTCACATTTATTAGTTGAATCATTGTTGAGCTGAACTCGAGTTACGTTAGACACATTTTTATTTTGATATATACTTTTTGTTAATTATAATTGATAATAGTTACGTCCACTATTTAGAATTATATAGTGATTGTTTAGTGCGTTTTTGAGAACTATCGTGAGGCAAAGTATAAGCTAATATCAGTCTAACCTCTCTTTGTTCTCAAACTAATAGAATTTATACAAATCTGATGATAATATTGTGTGCCTTTCTTCCTGGTAAGAAGATATTGTAACGAGGTATGTACTCATAACTTATTATTTCAGTATAAGATTGTGTATCGACGGCCACCGAACCGTTCTTTATGGTACATAATTTTTTTGTAGCAGAGAGTGGTTGTGTACTGTATAATTCCATGGTACGCTATTGAAAATCTGCGCAAAATATATCCTACCATTAAATTATCGTTGGGTAGTAATTCGTTTTATAAAAATATAAAAATTTAAAGGATTACACAGCAATGCTTTCCAGTCTCTGCATGTGTCAGATTATAAAGAGGAAGCTTCCAGAATATCCGTTTATACGGTTTATGCCACACATAACTCGAATGAAATTCATTTCCTACAAATAAAAGAATTAAAAGCCGTTCTGATGCAATGAGGAAATTTTTTTATAACTTCATAAGTATTTGTGAAAGCCAAAATATTGCAACTATCTGCTCTGTGTTTCGCGCGACTTCAGTTCGAATCTGTTGGGAACTACACCTTTTTTTGTTGTTTAATTCTTTAATACAAACAAATTTATGACTGTGGCTAAATTATATATTACTAGCGACGGTGCCGCCTATGTTGGGAGTATGTCGAGATTTCAGGTAAAACTTCTAGGCTTTTTTGCTAATTTGAAGTAATTAATATTTTTCTAAAGATTAATATTATTTCTTTTCGCATGAATTTCTTATGTTTTGGTTTGGTTTAGTCAGCAGTTAATAATTTTATATCGAAGTAAATTAAACATAAATTACAATTCATGTCGCGCGAGGCTTAGCCTAGAAACTTAAAAACTAAATCATACCCTATTTTCTTTATTTCAGTAAAATTATATTAGTGCTGTGATAAAAAGAGACAAAAGAGTATTTAAGGTATTAGAAATTATATTTAATTAATTAGGGGCTTATCTAATCACAAGTCATTAAAATATATATTTTAAACTATTTGAATATCGTAAATAATAAAACCATTTATTCCGATCTTTAAAAATGTTGAATTAGATTTGTTATGGACATTTTGTTTTCCTAATAACCGAGCTTCCTTTAGTACCATTGATTGGAAGACCTTCACGGGTACAGGCCACCTCCAGCTTTAACCAAATACCCATAGCTTTTTTTATCCATTCGCTTCCTGTTAACGCCTCTGCCCATTATTCAGGGCGCCCTTCTTCCCCTTGGTCCTTTACAATAACAATACAAGTGTCACTTATGACATTACATAGGTAGACTATTTTATTTATAACCCACATAAAACATAAACGTATAATAAGTTGTACTAGGTTGAAAGATCTATACTGGGATCCCTCTGACCCATTTTATTGGTAACCACTTACAGATATTGTAAAATTTTCTTCGACAAAGAGCGGTTATTTAATAGAAACTTGGTAACAAGCTGTGTTGTATGAACTAGTTTCTGGATGCTATTCCTTTGTCATTTAAGACTAGAATAGCTTGTATAAAAATTAAACTTTAGAGGTACGAATTCTATACTTGGAAGGCATTTGGTGCCTAGTATTCATATGAAGCGCCTTTAACATCTGGAGCATGTAATTCTAATTATAGACACAAATTTTAATTATAAATATATATCTTTTATCAATTTAAATTTTAGTTTAGTATGTATGTGAAGTGTATAATTTTGAGTATTACATTTAATTAAATTTTTAGTTAATTTAGTTTTGCACTGTATTAATGTACTTTTCTGTAATACGTTCCTGGAAAAAAATCTCTTATTAGGCCGCTCGTGGCCTGATATAAGCTACATCTATTATCTTGCTTAATCCTAACTCGCCAAAGCGAAAAATATAAAGTCAATAAATAAAAAGCGATATTCGATTTCAAGAAAATGTTTGAAAACGACCGTTTAAAATAGATTCCGGAGAAGTTTTAAAAGATTATCGAAATCACATTTTAAAACTGAATGATTCCATACAAGGCAACAGCGAAGTACGTAACATAAGTTGCGAATAAAAAGACAGAATTTTCGAATGATCAGTGCTAAGTGAAAGTTTCCTTTCCCTAGGCGCTGGACGTGCGCAGAAGTTGTTGATACTTACAGATGTTGGAATCGAACATTTTACACTATTGAGTATGCATTATGTGTTTCCAGTATTTAGAACTTCAGGTGGTTTAAATTTTTTTTTTGTTATTCGATTGGCTTCAACAAAACTAACTACTATTTGAAGATGCATAACTTTTAAATTATATGTCCTGTATATCTTTTAAATTGATATCAATGAAATTTAAGTTTTAATAAATTTTGATTAAATAATAATTGTATATGAATTTTAAAGAGAATATTATACATTCCTTTAATAGTCTTATTACACAACTGATACAGCGACGAAAGTTTTAAAGTGCATTTTATCATATATATAAATAAATATACATTTTTGGGTCACAGAGGGAATTTTCACACATTTCGTACATTCAGTCAATGTACGAAATGTGTGAACATTTTCATGAACTTCACTCAGGTAAGGCTATAATGTCCCCATACCACCTTCTAATACGATCTTTACGAAAACTAATCTAATAATCGCACTCTGAGTCACACCATGGTAACGTTACGTACACATACGAACATAACAATTATTATTTATTTATTTCATATAACAAAGATTACTAAAAGGGAAACGGTTATTTAGATCTGAATTCGTAGAAAGCTGAAAACTTTATGACAAAATCGTGAAACAGTATTGAATTTCCAGGAAACGGCAAATTTTAGCCTGAGGTGTCATAGAGCCAGGTTTGAAGGCTTTAGTTAGCAATAGCGTTGGAGCTTTATTGGAGCATAGAATTCAAGTTAGAATAGATTTAAAAAATGAATATGTTTTATTAAATAGCTCACACATAAATAGTGACGCTAGAACCTTTTAAGGCCCATGCAGCATCAGATTGCTGTATCTCTTTGGCGATCATTAGTTTTTTTTTCTAATAGACACTTACTTGCTTACTTGTCACCTGGCATAAACTGACGTTTTTTTGGGTGTAAGGCATGCCAGTATCCTCTCGTATTCCTGCAACAATGACATCTTCCAAATTTCTGGCTACCATTGACATTTATCGTATCGAACTTGAAGATTCCCTAGAACCTAGACCATTTAGTCAATCAATACAGGGCTCATAATAAGATGCATTACTATTATATCAAATTATATTAATTAAGAATAATTGAAAGGTGAAAACTGTAGCCAAGTTGTGGACTTTGAAATCAAAAATGTTGGATCCTGTAATTTAATATGAAAAGTTTTAAAACTTATTAATAGTTCTAGAACTTTACCACAACACAAAGTTCAAGTTTACACAATCTACGTCTTAGCTTTGATCATTCAATATTGTTACGACTAAGTAATTTTTAACGTAGTAGAAGTATCTTATTAGTCTTACGATCTTATGACTAAATAATCAGAAATGTCTGGGGTTTATTACGCTGTGGCATTTCGCTGCCCATGAACACGAAATGGCATATCGCTTAAGATCAGGTGAGCCAACTATTCTATCAAAAAGCCACCAATACATGATACCAGGTATTTCTGATATCCGTATAGCTGTTGCAACGTAGTGGCATATGAGACCTATTAAGGCCACACATTTGCAAACCTCATACATGTGTACAAGCCCTAAACTCTAAGTGAACTTCCTGCTCGTTTGTATCCTAACCTTTAAAAATGCAATAGCGACCATTTCGATTGTTTTACTCATTTAATATTACAGTAACAGTTTATTCACAATACCGAAATAATGCGAGAACCGAAACCTCAAAACCTCAAACCCAAAAACTCAATAGTCATTAACATTACAAATACATAAAAACACAAATAAAAATATACGAATAAGTTTTTGAATCAGTTAATGAAATTTATTCCCAATGTAAATAGCAATAAACATAATTGTATTTTTACACAGAAACCTCATTTCAAATTAGAAAGTTGTTCTGCCAATACCTGAAGCAATCTGTTAAGTATATTAAATAGATTCAATAAGCCCCGGTGTGTATGGAATACATTTTTTTACTTTGATTATAAAGTTAAATGACTAGTAGGTATTAAATTGTATAAAAAGTCGAGGGCATGTGTCAGGCATAGGCCAGCAGGATCATCTAATTGCCTATTAAAATGAATCCCCGAAGAAATTGCTCGCAGATGAAGCAATAGAAAACATAAAATATACTTATTTCTCCATTACTTTTAAGCTCACAAACTTGATTCAACGGTCTTCAGACACAGTATGTATCTAAACTATCAACGGAATACTGAAAATACAATATTTTAATCTTAGAACAATTGTTTAGTAAAAGACAAATAACATTGGACAGTAATAACTATATGCATACTAATAACCCCCTTATATTGGTATCCAGTATCCAAGTCTCATCATTAAATTTTATTGAATGGTGTAGCGTTACGTCGTCAAGAAAAGACTACTATAATATTATGCACTTTAAAATAGACCCTATGAGGAACCGAAGACGCAATGGCAATAGAGTAAATATCCTTTATGATACTCTTATATGTTCTCAGTATAATTAGTTACTTGCAAAAATCTACTACGTTATTTGGTAACAGTCTGTATACGTTTTCTCGGCTTTTATATAATAATTAGAGAAAATTACGCGCAAATTACAGCAGACTTAACATAAACCTGTCACCACGAAGGGTGTTTATACGAGAGCATAATATCCTTGGACTTTGAATTTTTACTCCTAAATATTTAGTATAAGATCTATATAAAAACTATAATAATAAGTGGTGCTACAACCCCTGGTTATGCCTTAGATTTTTGTATGTTTATAGTCATTATTAATTTTTGAGTAGATCAGACTTCTGTTTTTTTCGGTTTACGCCAATACTTGTTTACAATAATGACAGTGGTAGTAAGTAAAATTTGTTTAAAGTTTAATAAGTATTTGACGACATTTTAGCTGTTTGAGTCTTATAATATAGCGAGATATACCATCACGTTGAACAGTGTAGTTTGAAAGATCTAAGAGTTCAGACGGCTGAATGCAACATAGGTTCTGTCACCTTTCTCTCTCTATTGAAAATTCGTAACAAAGTGTAATTTATCTTAGCCTGCAAACAGAAGCAACTGTATTTTACACTATGAACTCTATGCGAGGGGGACTCCGAAGCCTAGCAAATATAAAAGAAAAAGGTTTCAGCAGCCACGGGTGACACTAATAAAGATATTCTAAATCTCTATCGGGGGCCCTGTCTTTAAATGAAAACTGTATTTCAATACGTTTTATATTTAAAAGGTACTAAGGTACGTTGATATGTTGGTGTTTAATTAGCCTACAACTATATATAATTTTATAATTACAACGGACCATGTAACTATGTTCATAAGTTTACAGTTTTTGATTTATAATTAGGCCATTATACCCAGCGATTTAATCTACATTAATGCGGTCGTAGCATGATGTTACATAACTATTCTGGCCATAAATACTGTTACATAACAACTTTTCTTCTTATAAACTTTTAAATTACTATGAATTTGGAAAACATATATTATTTTAAAAACTTCTTATGATATCGCGCATTTTCACATATTTTTTCGTCTTTATTATCAAATTACAATGTTAAACAAAATACGAATTGTAGTGATCGCTAGGCATCGATATACAGGAAAAGTCTTAATTCAATCTTTACAATTATACGGAGTGGATCGGTTTAAAACGCCTCCTGTCCCGATAAAAAGGACAGAAATATCCTCTTTACCGATGAAAAAATTTTCGCTATTGAAGAACAATATAATAAGGAAGATAAAGCATACGCTCACAGTTCTAAAAAAACTGCTCTAGTGGTCGGAAAGGTACAACGCAGTCATCATCCTCCGTCAGTGATGGTTTGGTGGCGTAGGTCTTATCAAGAAATTACCTTTGTTTTTGTGAAAAAGGAGTGAAAAGGTCAGCCGAAGTGTATCAAGATACAGTCGTAGATCATGAAGTGAACCTTTCAGCAACATACTTTTTATAAAATACACCGTGGACTTTCCAGCAGGATTCTGGATTCTTGGCCACAAGGCACTAACTACCTAAGCCAGGCTTCAAACCAACCTTCCGGATTTCATAATCTGAGGACGGGGCCTCATCTAGCCTAGACTTCAACCCTTGAGACTTCAAACTACAGTGAGTATTAGAGGAAATGGCCTGCTCTAAGCAACACGGTGACATTAAGTCTTTTAAAAAATTGGAGCAAGCTGTGACGAAATTTGCCTTGGAAACAGTGCGTATAAAAGTCAAAATTGAGAATTTAATAAATATGTAGGTATACATTTTAATAATATTACAATACTTTGTATATGAATACTACAATATGAATTTTCAATTCAAACAAGTTGTTCCAATCCTTAGCTTCATAATATCAGTTTATATTCTAATTACAATTACTTCATTGTATTTAAGTCTAAAAGCTCTTCTAAACCTTAGCTTCTCCGACATCGACCTAAAATATATAATAGTCAATATATATTTTCGTCGTCTAACAAAGCTGTTCAAAATTATGATAACGATCCTATTCATATCAAACTAAATGTTGCCATAATGTTTTGACGTTTTTAAAACTTTATTGTTTCACTGTAAATTCTAGTTTTTGCAATAGGCTTAATACTTTTTGTTCGCGACACTCTTTTTTATCTCGGCTATTCTGACACATAATAAAGCGAACAGCTGGCGTTTGCGCCGTAAACTTTTAACATGGCTTTCAAATGAAACAATGTACGGCTTGATTTTTAATATATGAACTTCAAAATATACAGCTGCTATGTCATGTGTCTCCAGACTTAAGACAGTTCACAGTATTTTTTAACGTATCTAATATGTATATATAAATGTTCATTATGCAGGGAAAATATTATAACATACACTACAGTGTCTTAGTTTTGGTGTCTAGAAACCACAGTTACCATGGACAGATCGGATGATCGAGATGTCAAATGATTGTTCGCCATAAATAAGACTAAAAAAAATTTATAACATGTAAGTTATAAAGTTAAACATTATCTAGTTGACAAAAGGGCCTGGGACTAGTGCTAGACAGGCTACTTCTAATAAATTTGTGATTTTTGTTTTACAATAAGTGTTGTTCGTCATTTTGTATGATGATTTGCTATTTTAAAAGAGTACCGAGAGTTTTTTACGCCGGCTTATCTCTCGGCCTACAACCTCTGCCTTCTTTGCCGATGAGTAGGGATGTCTACGATATAAATTTAATAATGTGGAATAAGTGATACCTATATCTTATATTCCATAGTAAACATATTTTTTATGTATTTATTTTCTATATGGAAGAGAAACATTGTGTGGTTTTTAAATCAGAAAGTTATAATAATATATTACCAAATTTATCAGGTTATAAAACAGTCCTAAAATCCTAGTAATAACTAGAAGTAGATCCTAAAAAAAGGTACGGAAATAATATTACTAAAACTCGAAACGATTTTTAAAAGCACCTTTGTTTCATATTACATTGAGATTGGATTTAATAAATAAAAGTTCAAAGTAATAAAACGAATGAATCGCGCCAAAGCTAGCGCGGTCGCAGATCAGTTAAAATTGGGATTTGTAAAAAATTGCTCGCCTTGAAAAATATCGTAAACTCCATAAGTTTTTTTTGTACAAACTGAGTAGAATTAACAATATACCATTGTTTTCTGCAGGATTATTGTTTTTTAAATAACAAAAAAGATAATTTCGTATATAGTACGTCATTATAAATATTCGGCGTCAGATAAATAATTTAAGCATATTACCTTAATTACATAAGTTGACTCTAAAGTTACAATTATGCTAATTGCGTGACTATTATAAATTTGAGAAAGGTATTTAGAATATAGTTACCAACAATGTGTCGACATCGTCTTGCACTGTAAATAATATTAATTAATTACATGTTTTTAAAAGATTATATTAACAGTTGATAGAAAAAAAATGTTTTTTTAACTAAAATATTCTTGAGTTATTTTTTTTTGTTTTATTTTTTTGCAGTATGGATAATGCAATTAAAACACCCGTGGCTCGTGTGTCTACTTGTTTGGTGATCATTTGTTGTATAATAGGCAAACAGGTGACCAGCCTGATACACGCCGTTGACTTTTTGGGTCTAAGGCAAACTGGTTTCCTCACGACGTTATCCTTCACCTTAGCGACTGTTAATTGCTCACATAAACGTAAATACCATTGGTACACTTCCAGGGTTCGAACATACGATCTTAGAAATCAGAGTCACTGAGTACATTATTGTTTTTATATCATGAATAAATATAAATAAAAGTACACTTAAAAGAAGAAATTCAATTCTTTATTTGCTATACATATATAATTTTCATTTCTATTTACTCTATGTATGTTATCGAATTTTCGGTGACTTAACAGAGGTCAGTTAAAATTTCTATAGTTACAATATAAAACATGTTTTAAATTATACTGAAAGTTATGCAAGTTGAAAAAGTGAATAACTGGCAACATAGCTGAACTTATTTTTTATTCTTTTAAAAGTTCCCTCGAGACACAAAAGTATGTCTGTGGAGTTACGGAATTCATTTGTAAAATTGTACACACATTTTAGAAGTAGTTTAATTATAAAAATGTTTATTTTGGAGTCCCTTGCTATTGTAAAGTTTTTTTACCAAACGTATTTTAACGTATTTCTTAAGTTTTTTGTTGAATAAGAGTGAAAAATTATAGAGTTATAGAAAGGTACTCATTGATGGCCTAAAAGACAAACAAAAACTGGACTGGACAAAAAGACTATGGTTTTTCTTAAAAGAGCGGTAATAAATTATTTAATAAAAAGCTTTCAGATCTTACTTCTAAGTACTGTGTTTAATCGTTTTTTTTATATATTATATACCTAAAACCTAAATCGCCTCATAAGACTCTCCTTAATGTTTATATCTAGTCACAATATTAAATTCTAATCCGACAGTTATGAGAAGCGGCTGTTTCATCGTGTATACAATAAGGGCTTAAGTGGTCCAAGGAAGCAAACATGTTATTCTCAACTCTTTTATATTAAATATAAATATTTTTGACAAGTCTCTTGTATGCAAATTCTTTAAAAAATATTAAATTATTAGAAATGAATTCTTTCCAAGCTCCTATATAAAAATCGATACATAGTTTATATACTGAAAAAGAAAAAGGAAAAGAAGTTTCACAAAAAAAATAAGCAAAAAAGAAAATTTGACAAAAGATGTATTCAAATGGTTTCCAAGGTAAAGCAAAATAGGAAACGCCAGGAAAAATTATGGACAGTTAGAATAGAATAAGGTCAAAGCGATAGAGCAGTTTAGACTGATAAGTCAAATATGGGACGCCTATGTCAGAAGACAACCTGACCATAAAGCTGGTTCCAATTTTTTTTTAATTGTTTTGTTTTTCTCCTAAATTATTTTGATTTTTGTTTGTAAATAACAGTGAGAAAATAAAGGATTTATTTATATTATATAAATACATATGTAGATATGGTATCAGGTATACACGAATAGAAAACAGTTTCCTCGTGATAGCTGAATCATCATAAATCCAATATTATATATATATAGTCTATTTAGTGCTTCTTCCCACCAATCAGCCTCGATCTACCGAGTTTAATCTTGCCACCTGGTTATGGATTCAGTTAGAACCTTGGGGTTCACATATCCCAACCACATGATTGTTGAATAATTCAAACAAAATTATTAAAATTTCGGATGGTTGTGGTTGTGATTTACACTCAAAGATTGTATTAATCGTCCATCGAATATAATTTTTTTTCTTATTACAGTAGTAAAAATATTCATAATTATTATTAATGTAAGAATCTGCAAATGCAAATATTTATCATATATCTAATTTTTTTAACAGAACCCTCACTTAATCCATGACAAATAATTTACCTGAAGTTATTATGTATATGCAAGAAAATGCGGTAATTTAGTATTCAAACATGCACAGCGATTTTATTATGCTTGCTGACATCTGCTACAATATTCATAGAAAACTAAATATCACGATATTCATATTAAACAAACTGACATCTATTGGTTAGATAAATAAACCAAACTGAAAAAGACTCCGCATTAACAATAACGTGATAATAAAGGCTTTATTTTCATACAACTAAGGGTCAATGTTCCGCGCCGCATGGCACGAAAACATCTCATCGCACCCAACAATGTAAGATTTAATACATCAATATGACAGTCTAGATTGAATGTAAATAATTGTGGGAATAAGAGTAAAATACGGTTTGTAAATGTATGGCCCGGGCGAGCGGTCCCCGCACGGCAGTTTGCGAGTGACCGCCGAGGTTGACGCGTGTCTGTTGGTTATCGAATTTTCAGTGCAGTGGGTGAAGTGATGTGTGAGTGATATTGAAATGGGATAATGTAAGTTCGTGTGAAGGTAATTTTTTATTTTATATTTGTTTTAAGTATAGGTAAGAGTTACTGAGCTTGTAGTTTATTTATGGCAGAAAATGATAGAATATAAATAAAAGGGACAAAAATAATTAAAGTATTTACGTTGTTTGAGGAGATAAATATAAAGTTTATGAAATTATCAGTTGATGATGAAAAAAGTACGTATACATTATTATTATTAAATATTTCAATTTATATAATTAAAAGCCGCAGGGAGGTTTATAAATAAATTGTATAATTAACACGTCAAATAAATGAATATTATAAACCTTTCTTATTATCACGATAAAATAAATTGGTAGAGGCTTCGTAGAGACGTCGTAGAGGCTCTACGTCTAACGTAAAACCTCGACATCGGTGACGACGTTTGTAATTTACTCTGATAAGAAAATAATATTAATATTTAATAAATTAATTGATAAAAAGGAGAAGGTCATTCTCGAAAACGTTTTTAATTTTGTATTTAATGATTTGAATTTCAAAAGGCAATAATTTTATATAACCTGAAAAATTGAACAATTTTTTTTAAATTCTTAATTTATAATAATATAATCGAAAGTTATTGATACATAAGCAATTTGGCTTTGGTTATAAATACCGTGCAGTTTAGTCAATCGCACATTTTACTTCGATCTTCATGCAAACAAAATATAAAAAATTAAAACTTGAGTGAAATATTTACTTTGAGTTTTTGTTACACAGATTTTTATCAGTATAGTAAAAGACAATGAATATAAGTATGCTACTCGTGAATAACTATTATTAGTTAATTATTAGTACATTTGAATATACCAATTTTAAAAGGGGTATCCAAGGTACGAGGACAATTACAATATCGAGTAATTAAAAAGTTTTAAGGGAATTCGTCTAAAGAATTTTTGTGTGTACGCCTGATTACAGTATATAAAAGTTAATCAGGTTAATATGGAATTAAATGCTACAATATATTTATTAATATATAATTTATTTAAGTAGTTGAATTTAATTGTACACCATATAATTATGACAGAGTTTATTTAGAAGTATCGATAGATGTTTGTAGTAGTATCGATAATATAATACGATATGCTGGTAATGATTCATCTATGGTTTTCTTAAACGTAAACGGGTCGCCTATTGTATTGAAATCCAGTCCCGGTTGAAGTTATACTAGATTTTTAATTATTTCTTAGTATTCTACCCTCCTTTGTCTTTCAACTCAATTAAATATTTATCTGTTAGTGTCATATAGCAATTGCGACTTAACAATTTTGGTATCGATTGCACGTTTAGTGAAATGCCTAAGCTGATCCCCTGGAAAGGCTTTAACACTTATTAAAATATTAAATCGTTTATATAACTTATGGTTATGTATATAATGAAATAAATATCTAAACAAGAATTATAATGTTCATTATTTCATACAATAATGAAGATTATAATGTTATAACTGAATTGTATCTGCGTTTTTTGCACATGTGTAATGTAATTGTTTTAACTTCTGTGCACTTGTTCTTTAAGGAAAAGGTTCATAAATATAATAAAGGAGCCTACCTGTATCCAACTTAAAAATCACATAGTTCATAAATTACAGACTCAGTTATTCGGCACAGCATATTCTATAAAAAAGTATTTGTACGGTTATATCATTATTATGAACAAAGGTTTAGGTAAATAGATTTTTAATCTAAAAATTGTGTGCGTGTACACACGTAAGAAGTGAAACTTCTTTATGACTTTATTTTTCGAAAAATGATCTATTATATGCAACTTTACAGAAATTGTTTAAATAAAGTTAAATAAGATAAAGTTTAACAAAAGGCTTTTATTATCATAAATATTAATACAAATAATAGAATTATTACTATCGTTATTATATATTTTTGTTAATAATGGCTTCGAATCTCTTCGAATCAATCATGGTAGCGACATAATAGCGATAGCGCATAACGGAAAAATTTGAGGGTAATTTTTTTTCCAACGTCGAGAAAGAAGTTTCACTTGAAAAAAGATTACAATAGTTGCTTATATGAGATTGCATCTAAGCGATTTATGTTCCCCTGTATTCACTGCCTGTACCTGTATGCATTCACCTAATGCACTCGGTATTTAGACCATAAATGCAATAGATATCGCTTGCACCAGGGAACAAACTCGTAATGCACTATTACTACGACAACTTTTCTTATTTTTGTCCTTCGTTGATGTATAACTGTATTTTTTTTTCAGAACTTTTGTAAAACATTTTACTATAAAAACACAGGGGGTTGTTTTTATGTTGAATGCATAATGTTTGTAATTATCGTTTACCAAATTTTGCCTCCCCTGAAATTGATCGCAACAACCATATAGTTTTAGTTTAGATTGTAATTCTACTCAATAATCATTAAAGGTAATGCGACAGTTTAAAAACGAATAAAGACTGGTAATAACACCGTGGTCTATCTTTGTGTGGTAAAATATTATTACTTTCTAAACATTCGTCAAAATATGCCGTCGTAATGTGCAGTTACTGTTTCATCCGTAATTCTGTTTAAACAGTGAAAAAATCGTAAACGTTTTTGCTCTTCAGTCTAATAAGATGAATTACTGCAATATACATTTATTTATTTTTTGACTATTTATATTAAATTCATAACAACAATGCTTACATTAAAATATATATAATTGTATATGTTTTGTTATTTATTATTTTACCTTATTTTATTTTGCTTGAAAAATAAATAGTTTTTGCTTTTATGACTATGAGTTCTCCGGGGAAAGCGATGAACCATCCAAATAAGGAGAGTTTAAATCATGTTTGATGAACCCACACTTTTAATAGTATTAGGGAATCTATTGAGAAATTGTACAAGTAATAATCTTCTTTCCATATTTCCTCAACATCGGTAAAACCAAATTTTCAAACGGTCATGTACTTCAATAAAAGAGATCGTAGAATATATGGCTTTGTTTATCGTGAATCGTAAAGAAAAAGTGTATTATAAGGTAATGTTCTTTGATCTATGCAATTGGTGTTTTGTGCGTAATTAATTAGTTTTGGTTACGGTCGTTAAAATCTATGTTGTTAGGACTAAATAATCTCCAGCAGAATGGTAGATAAACTGGCGAACTTCGGACTTAAGTCCTAACTTAGACTTTAGTAGGTCAAACATAAATACTTGGTACCAACTTAGCGTTTAATTTCTGGAAGTTGGGAATACTAGGTTCAAGTTATTTGTTTTTACGCCAGTGACCTGAAATGAGGTTTTAGCGTCTTACATCGATCTATACGCTTGGGAATATATATCTTAATTTGTCGGAAGATCTCGTTTCGAATCTAAAAGAACACTTTCATAGTTTTAATTAAATTTTAAAAATGAAGATTTCAGGTAAGGCACATTTCTATACCTGTAGCCAAAGATTAAAAGGATATTTAACCATTTAGTTAGTAGTATTTTTTTATTTAATTCGTTATTATATAGCTACCATGCATTTTATAGTCAAAGATGGAATGCATAATAGGTACAAAAAGATTCAAACTTTTTAAAAGGAAAAAATCAATGGAAATTATTAAATACATTAAACTAAGGAATACCATTTTTTTTAATATTGTTTGGTGTGAAAGTTAGGGTATGTACGTGAGGCTTTATATGTGAGGTGTGCTCATAACGCTGCTAATTTAGTACTTTAGATATTCTTAATACTTATTTTAAGCAAATTAAATCATAGGCTCGCCATAGCAAAATTATATTTCAATAGATACTTTTTCTTTCTAAGATTTCTCAAATATCACGCACTCCAAAGAAACCTTTCGCAGTTCTTCTCAGAACTATATATATACCAGGCTTTACTTTCGCTATGTCTAGAACTGTAAATTATTGAAAAGATTTTAACCGTTAAAACACATATAAGACTTTTTGTTGATTCACTGGAGTTTGCCTTTTACAGGCATTTCTTTATAAATTTTAGTATTCTAATAAATTGACACAGAACGTTGTCAAAAGTATTTATATATTATATATATAAGGCATTGTTGGTTTCAGCGTGTGACTCTCATCCCTGAGGTCATAGGTTTGATCCCCGGCTGTCTTTATTTCTGTGTTCGCATTTAACATTCGCTCGAACGGTGAAGGAAAACATCGTGACAAAACCGGCTTGCCTTAGAGTTGCTTGCCTATTAGATTAATAAATGATCCTGAAACGGATACAGAAATCTGAGGCCCAGACCTAAAAAGGATCCTTTAATTATTTATTTTAATATAAAGCATTAGCGTAATAGCCGGGTAGTAGTGGCCTTGTTAAGATCTAGTCTAAATATACTTTATGGTTATATTTACGGAACTGATGAGCCTTTAATCGACGTTTTGACTACATTTAATTTTAGGTACAGTTGCAAACTACGCTATGGTGCCCTATTAGTTGTACGTTCAAGCCCTGGTCTTTATGTGCCCTATTAACACTTTTTTGTGAAGAATTGAGCATATTTTCTACTCATCAACGAGGTATGTCAGGGTGAAGACATATAATAGAAAGACCAGGATGATGTTAATGCAATTATTGTTGATGTTGGTCTATCATTATGTTAATCATCTTTAAATTTGAACAACTTCCATTATTATTAATCTATCGATTTACGAAAGTAGATAAAAAAAGTTATTTGATATTCAACGAGTTAAACGTTCATATAGTATTAAGAAAAATTAACTGCGCATACCCGCATCAATTTCCGAGATGTCGTTAATCTTACGTTTTCGAAAAATATACTTCTCTTGCATTTACTTTTCCGGTTTCAAAGAATTATTACTTATAAGTGTAGCTTGCATAACAAAATATTCCGATTTGAAATATTTTTTACATTTCCCCTTATTGGTTAATTTTCTTTTATATTATCCTTATTATTCTTTTAACGCCTTTGAACGGTTACCTGCATTCTATTTAATAACTATAAAGGGTTTTCTAATATATTTATATGACTAAGCCATGTAGACTTTATGTAAAACTAATTATATAATATATATTTAAAAAAAATCTATTCTTAAATTATCGTGATTTATGTGTCTTTCTTACTTTCTATTTTTAATGTATCATCTTTTTAGATTAGTTTGTTTTTTTTGTTCCTATTTAGTTTTGTCTTAATAACTGTGTATAACATGTATTTTTGCACTACTAGCCTATCTTATGTAATTTAATATATATATTTTTTCTTTACTTAGTGGTTGCCTGGAGGAGATCGCTCGAAAGCGATAAGGCCGCCAGTTGCCCTCCTTTTGATTTAATTATGTTCATTTTTTATATATTGTAGTGTAACAAAGTAAAATAAATAATATCCTATAACCCCTAGATGGGGCAGAGGGCGTCCACAGTGAGTCTCCTTCGCGTTCGGTCTTGAGCCCCATATTTCACCTCGCTCCAAAATATTTCCAGCTCTCTTTACCTCATCTGCAACTGTACGGTCCAAGGTTTGCCTCGGCGGCCACGCTTCCGCATTCCTTTCGGGTTCCAATTAAGTGCCTGCTTGGTAATATAATTGGGATCCCTTCGGAGTGTATGGCTTATCCATTTCCATTTGCGTTGCTTGATCTACTAATCTAATCAGAGTTTCTCGGCAGCGGTCCCAAAGTTGCTCGCTAGTGATCTATATGTTTTATCTAATTTGCCTATAAATATATCTTAAATGAGATTTAGTTGTTTATGAATAGATATTTGTGTTGATCACGTAGCTACCCAACGGAGCATATTGTGGCATTGTCATTATCACACATCCAGGTCAAGACATATCAATTTTGATATATTTCAGTAGTGAAAGTAATTATAAGCTTCAGTTAAAAATACTGTTCGTAAACGGATTAGAGGAACTCTTTTTGAAATCGCCAACTTCTTTATTTCAAGGAGCTATACAATATTACATTTGAAAAGAAAAGGTTTTAATAATTTATTTTTAAATAGTTTTACTTAACAAGCCTTAACTTAACAAGCCCGATTGTGGTATATACCTGGCCATTTAGGGGAAACAATTCCAAAGGCTCATTCTCAATAAAAAACATATCAGTGAAACTGGACCAACTTTTCTAATTGCATACACAGACAGTCGTCTTTCTAGTACATTTACGCGTAGTAATATGTATATATTAGTTAAAATTGACTAAAGTTTTATATTATTTCACCGAATCGATAGCAATTTCCAATAAACAAAGCTTTAATGTTGCTTTCATCAAAATTTCCGTCATACTCCAATGCATCGTACGTAAGCTTCTCAATTTTCCGATCAAAAATCCCTTTAGTCTTCATTCTGGGGCGGAATTTCTTTACACAAAAAATAATTTCAAGGCTTCGTGTAAGGATAGGTATAAGAAAATCTATTATCATACATTCTGTTGTCTGGGACAATGTAGAAGCTTTTCATTATTTGATAAAATTAGTTCAATCGTGGCACAAGAAACAAATATACTTTTAATAAAATTGCTGCTGTGATGTGATTTTTTCACATATATAATATTATAATACAAAAAATCCTTTATTTGTGTACATAATAAGGACAGACGATTTGATATTATTGTATTTAATTCACGACCCCCAACGGACTCCTCTAAAACCTACTATTTGTATTTTCATTCATATATATATATATATATATTGTAAGTAAATTATGTAAATAATCCAATAGATTACTTCATTACTAAGGCATCATATAAATAATATTTTTCAAATAATGTGTTGTGTTCCAACATAAAAAACCTCCTTCGGATTAAAATTAATATGTGTTTTATTGTTTCATTTAGGAAATTACGTATTTTGTATTTTCTCTATGTAGTTGAGTAAAAAGTATATCATTGTCGTTATTAAATTTTTACACTACATAATATACTGAGTTTCTAAAACTTCACACGTTGGTTTATAACGAATGTTGGTTACTTTTAATCAACGAGTGAACGAGAATGAGAAATAAAATGTGTTTTATTAAATTTGAAATTTGAAACTGTTCATAAAATTTGGAAGCTCTTGAGTCTATTATTTGATACTAAGCTAAGTTATGTGAATACTAATCCTCTACACATACGCTCGGTTACGGCGTGAATTATAATAGAGAGATTACGGTATATTGTGCTAAATTAACCACATAATACTCTGAGACATAGTCGCAGCCTGTATATACATACTATAAGGATCATACCGGGAAATATTTTAATAAGCTTACTTTTAAGTTAAGGGCTCTTAAAAATATTTTGTATTGTTATATGTATCATGTAAATAGTTGAGAAGAAAAAGGCTATAGAAACTTTACAAGGACTTTTCGTTGATTTTTTAGTTTCTAACTTTAATTTCTTTTAAGGACTTTTTTATTTCAATTTTAGTAAAATAATAACCGCAATTACATTCCTAATTAACTTCAGAGTCTGGTCGCTTATTACGCTTTCTAGAAAATCCTGCCGTGACTTGAAAGGGTGAAATAAAACAAAGGGAAAAAAGGGCAGAACTAATGTCTTCCGGGAGTTGTCGCTACCCGACAACGCATGAAGTGGCTAATGGTTCTCTCGTAGTCTAAAATCAATGACCGTTGGAGATTTTACCCGTTGTCTGAAATATATCTTTTAAGAAACCCGGTAAGTACTTGTTACAATAAATTTTAGCAAATGAATTTTAAATTATTTTTATCATTCAATTTAAGTAAATTAAACCTAAAATTTAATATGTAACTACCACCGATATTATAATACGGACCTTTTATCAAATTTTAAACACGATACACATCTTTCATAATTCATTGTGCCAATGGGAAAACAGATGGCGCTAGCAACATTAATTTCGGCTGTAACCGCAATGACAATAATTCGCTCTAATAACCCTAATCAGCCCATGACCATGCTTAGTGCTTATGCAGTTTATAAGCCAAATAGAAGGTTTAGTATATAAGTTGAAAATAAGTAAACGTGATGAGAAATTATAAATCAAGCAATTCACAGCAGACGCCATTTACTCATATATTTAAAATTTGGAATTTGGAACTTTAAAATATTTTATACAACATAAGTTAACTGTAAGAGTAGTTATTAATTGTTCCAAACATGATAAATTGATAAAATCACAATAATAAATTATTAATTTTAAATATATGAAATGACTGTTTCTTATTTATATAAACTCAAATTTATTGATTTATTTCTACATACTTATAGTTAGAATGAGCGTAACTTTCCGTTTAAATGGTCACCGTAATACATTGTTCATTAAATGTAAATTCACGTCGAATTTATTATTACAATAACGTGTTAGAATATTACTTTCAATTATTGTTTTATTAATAAAACACGACAAACAGATCACCAATACAAGATATTGTGTAAAAATATATGCTAGTTAAAATTATTGAAATGTCTTTATGGATAAGATTTTTTTTAAATGTATTAATAACAAAACTAATTATGAAATTTGTAATGGACATACACATAAAAGATTTTTTACACTATTATTTATATAATACTTATTTATATATATACTAAACTACCATGTCTTTTTGTAAATTGCTATGAAATTTAAAAAAAAATGGGTCATCCTTTTAAAATATATATATTTAACTAAGTGATACGGGTTAATTTCTCATATATTAAAAACTTTATTGTAAATTACTATGAAATTTAAAAAAAATGGATGACCAATTTTTTTCTTGTCTTTATCCTATTTGGGATTACAACTATGTAAATTTTACATGATAAGTACGTAAATATATATATATATATATATATATATATATATATATATAATTAAATACGCTTTTCATTTTTTTTACTCAAGTTAAAAAAATTACCATCAAATGTAACCAAAACCTTATTGGATGTCATATTAAACTGTTTCAGCTACTTCCGGTACCGGAAGTAGCGGATGTTGGTCGGGACTGGGCTAAACTTGTGTGCACTTGCCCCTTTGATACTGTCGTATAGGCGTGGCTATCTTTGATTCCTTGAGTTGAAGTTAGTTGACTAACTTTCGTATACTAGGTCAGTTGATCAGTCAGAGTCAGAGCAAAGTAGATTAAATTAGGTATATTGAAGCAAATTGCATTAATGTCCTTCATGGCTTAGTAGTTTACGCTTATATCTTATATCCTAAGGCCTTGGTTTCAAGGCTAGTAATTTAAAGTACTGACTTATGACGATGAGGCCAAAATATAGCTTTTCTCTTGTCATATGAGATTAAACTTGAGTCATGAGGAACATACCCTACGTTTGTATTGCCTTATCATGAATCCACAGAGAAAATCTTGTACATTGTCTATGGTAGAGAATGCGATTGTATAAATAGTGTAGTGTTTCAAAAATTCAACAAAGGACACCGATAACCGCGTTTGTGCGGGAATATTTGAAGGACTTTATTTTTTTGGAAAATATTTCTGTCGTATGAATATTATGATAGTATTTTTTCAGCCTCAAAGCGTTGTCAAACAAACATTTATTTTATTTGTGCTATATATGCTGATGGAATATCATTTCATATGAACTACTGTGTGCACAATTTAAAAAAAAATTGGGGGTTAAACTGACAGGATCTGATGTTAAGTAATACCGCCGCCCATAGACACATTGCCACAAAGTTCGCGAGTGCATTGCCGGCATTTCAAGGATTGGTACGCTCTATTCTTGAAGGACCTTAAGTCTAATTAGTTCAGCAAGACATTGGTGGGCAGCTGGTTCACCATAATGGCGGTGCGTATCAAAAACTGTCTTAAAAAACGCTTCATTGTGGAACGATGGCCGTCGAGGTGACGTCAAAATTTTATTTACCTGACGTCAAAAAATACATACAACATAGTTCCACTTTTGAGCTGATACTCTACTAATTCCGCATATGATTTCGTGGCATTACCATTTCCAAAGTTCTGCACCAGAACTGAGAGATTAATGTAAGTTGTTATTACTTTTTTAAACTTTGGTTGTAGTTTAACATAGTATGTAAGTCTATATGTATTATAATTATTGTTTGACATGTATGCTGTAAATAAATAATTCTTACAGCCAAAAATAATATAACGTTGTAATATTAAGTTGTCAAAATATGGTCACTAGTGAACTATACACAGATTAGACAAATTATCCTGAATCACAAAATAAATATTTTTGTAATAATGAAGTAATTACAGACTATCTAAAATATTTTTTAATCTATTATTGGTGCGTATAAAAATCATGAAAGATAATTAAAAGAGATGGAACGATAAAACTTAAGCTAATGTAAGTTTAATAAGTTCACTTGACAAAGTTTTTGGTTACATGAAGAATTTACTAAGTTAATACACTTCGAGAGTCTCCATAAAAATGATTTATTACATACTTTAACTTTACCGAAAATATCTAACTTGAAAATGAAATATAAAATTTTTGCCTAATATTTTAAAATAATTGAGCCGCTATATTATATAACCTATTGCTATTTCATTATTTACGTATTATTATGAATTATCATTCCCTAATATTATAAATGACTACACATTTGAATACATTAAAATTACGATTAAACAAATAAAAATATTCTTCGTACAAAAACAATTATCCCATATATGCTCATTTGTATCAAGGCAATAGATCTAGGCGGCCTCTTAAAAAGCTGTTTAATTAGAAAATTCTCGTTTGTCTAGTCCATCATGCCTTAATTAGCAATACTATCTCATTTGTATTTTTAATTTCTCCACCCGGTCTATTATGGCTGTAACAATAGGAATTATGACCTACTAAAACAACAATAAAACTGTAATGAAACTATAAGATGTATCTATAGCTTTGTAAAACTGGAGCACTAGTATCAATGTAATATCACATTCGGGTTATAAACGGAATTTAAATGAGCATAAAGACTGACTGATAGAACTCTAGTGCGGCATAATAATCCCAAAATAATAATAATAATACTCAATCCAAATAAAACTTTTTTATTGTATCATTTGCGAATATGAAAATGAATTAGCACCTAATATACTAAACAGTGTATATAAAACAGGTTGTGTAGGAATAATAACTTTATGTAGCTACAAGCGTTAAAACGCAGGTAAACCTGATGCTAAGTGATTGTCACATTAACTCATGCCAGAAGAGTCACGACACCATTGTGGGCCTTTTAATGTCCATGCTTTTTCATCTAGTATCTTTTAAAGTAAAGAGACATATTACAACATGCTTTTACTTTGTGAAACTTCAAAAAGTAAATTAAAAACGACCTTTTCACGCTAAGCACGTTTTTAAATACATCAAAAAGAAAATAACCTATAAAGTTCCTCAATTCACACTTATTAGTTGAATTATGTTTTATTCATGTAAAATAGATTAAAGAATTTTAAAAAGGTTCCATAGCCTCTCTAAATTATTCATTTCACGAAATCTTACGAAAAATAATTAATAAACATGGCGACAGGCGAAAATGAAGTAATCAAAGTAAAACGCGAAAAAGCCATTTATCAAGCGGTGAAGACAATCAGGATCATTACTTGTATTATAAGTAATAGTTGAGGGACTGAGTGGGAGATTTGAATGAAAGCTCTGGTTTTTGGTAATTGCGCTTTTAGGCTGTTTACTTAAGTGCAATCAGTTTTCTTATTGAACTCTAAATAAAATAGCTTTTAAAGGAATTAATTCTTCATTTCAACACAAAGTCAAATCATTAAAACTTAATTTAATTATTGAAACTTTAAACAGTGAGAACAATATGCATTGTCATGAGTTAACTGAGAACTTTTAATATAATAATATTATTTAGTACGAAATATACGTACGTTATGAACTTCACGCCCTGTTAAATCTTTTTGCGCAACGATGCAATTTATCAAGTGACTTAGTGCATCTCGAAGAGTTTTGTGATACATTATTATCTAGAATTAAGTTTTGGAAAACATAACATACATAAGTGTAATAATTTTTGAATCCTAGTTAATTGGATAGGTGCATATGTTTTGTATTAACAATCTTGGTAATATGCTGAAGTATTTCTGAACCAATTTGGCTTAGGGCCCTTCAAGCAAAAAGCGTACCAGTTCTTAAAATACCTTTTGGCAGTGTGTGTGTCCATAGGCTGCGTACACTTAACATCAGGTGACTGGTGAGTCTTCAATGACTTGATCAATCTGGCATACTTTTCTTTAAGAATAGTTTATATATCTGTAATTGTAGTTGTTCGATTCCCAGGAGAGTTGTTATGCTCTTTACTTCCGTACCTTACCAGTTCATCCATAAAAATCTCTTGTAATCTAGTGATTGGATAAAGAAGCAATATTTTATATTTCTCTAAGGAGTTTTATGTTCTTGGTATAGAAAATTACATGAATTTCTTCGGGGAGAGAAAACTTTTTGAATCAGGTCTGTCCGTCTTAATTAAGTGCTTAGGGGAAATTTATTTAAGTAGACACCGTTTGTTGAGTATTGGAGGTAAAATTATATTCAAAGAAAAACCTCTTAAGTAAATAATAATTTGTCTATTACGTTAAATTAATAACAGTTTTAGTCTAGAGTTTATGGTAGTTTAATTTTCGGACGTTCAGGGGTTTTCTTTTTCTTTTTTAGTATGGATTAAAGTCCTTTGCCTTTCCCATTAGGGATACATTTATATCATCGTCATATAAATGACACTTCTACTATGTACTGTAACTGTAACACGAATTTATGTGTGTGGTACACCTGTGTCTAGTAAAGAAAGTACACACTACAAAAAACGATAAACAAACCAGACGTTCCTGCGGTTTATAAATCATTAAATAAGTGAAATTAACTTAGTGACTAATATTTAAACCCCTTAAACATAAAAACTCAGTCAATGGTAACTTAAGTACTAATTTATCCTCTTAATATCTATGAATGTAAAACTTGTAGAATGGCTAAAAACTCAAAAATATAATGAAATTGAAAACTTGTTTGGTAATATAAAATACTAAAATTTGGCTATTTAAAATTTATAACTTCAGTCTGTTATATTGTTTAAAATTTAATTTAAATAGAATCTTAGAATCTTAACAATAAATATTAATTTCCATACTTACCTAAATAAACACTAAATTCATATCTTGTATTAAAAATTTTCTTCCACAAGACTTAAAAATCTTTATGGAAATTCACACTTACTACGGTCTAACCCATTGCAACAACTTAAATAGATTCTACCCTCATTTAGTTTAATAAACAATGGAAGAAACTAGCGTTTAAGATAGAGACTAGGCCTAGTTTAAACGCTAGTGCTATTATGTTTAAGGTTAACCAAAATGAATATTGTATCTCAACGTTTCGTTGCCTATTGTTGTTTACAACCTTTAGAATGTAAGTACAAAATGTAATGTTTTTTGAGTCAAATAAAGTAATTTTTAATTTTTTAATCCGTCTTTATATCGCTGTCAACACAGTTTAAGAAAAAAAAGCATCGACTAGAGTACTTTAGGTAAAAAACTAATTTTTACCAATAAGCGGAGTAACTACTCATTTTGTGATTACTACCAACTTCAATCATACGAGCCAGGGGTAAAAACTTTTCAATCGAGATTCGCACTTATCCGCTGTTTAATTATTTACTTAAATTTATTATAAAACGGTTCATGTAACATTGTCAGTGGAAAATAATTTTGATTATTTTATGCTGGAGTCCAATTTTTTTTGCTTTTTATGTAAATTTCAATCATATAGGATTTATGCTTTCAAATTCTACATAGTAGTATTTGGAGTTAATATAATAGTAAGTAATAAAGATAATTATACTAGGAATTCAGAGGAACTTCTATTAATATTTAGAGTAATAACTGTTTCGGGTAATAGCTTAGCTTGATATGTGCTATAAAGTGCAGGTCTTGCATAAAATGACGTCATTGACACTAAAACTTGAATTGGAACTGGGAATAGTGTAAAGTTTACGAATGATTTTAAATCCTCATTAATAAGTTAAAATATTGAATCAACATAAAATATAATTTTAACTTCACCATAGTTTTTAAGTAACAGAAAGCAATCGGGCTGGAGGCTCATCAAACGTTAAGCGAAACCGCCACTCTTGGACACTCACATTGCAACTGCGTTGACGGACTTTTAAGAATTGGTACGCTCTTTTCATAAAAGACCCTAAGTTGACTTCTTTTGGAAATACTTCTGTGAGCAGCTGGTTCCACATAGTGGTAATTTGTCACTTTTTTAATATACTGTATTTACGTGTGATGA
Source organism: Pieris brassicae (assembly GCF_905147105.1). Classification (NCBI taxonomy): domain Eukaryota; kingdom Metazoa; phylum Arthropoda; class Insecta; order Lepidoptera; family Pieridae; genus Pieris; species Pieris brassicae. The sequence goes on from NC_059674.1 coordinate 16,364,313, forward strand.
AATAGGAATTGTATGATCAACTGGACCAACTTATTGATATGTGCTGATTAAGAATCTAAGATAGAAGATATATTCACTTTTTCAATACAATTTCACGTATATTTTGATTTCGTTTGGAGTCAAGTGAACCTACTATTTAATGAAAGTCTCACGTCATAGTCTTATTAATCTACATTAATAAAATATTGTAAAGTGCATGTAAGTATCAATATCGCATACATCCGGCCTTTTTTTATAGACCAGGGGGCAAAAGAATTAAGTTTGCTAAAAATAATAAAGAATACTTTCAAGAAGGAAATTAGGTTTATTAATTGTTACAACTGCAATAATAAATGACTGACTCACTCACTTAATGACTCACTCACTCGCTGACTCACTCACTCACTGACTCACTCACTCACTGACTCACTCACTCACTCACTCACACATTTGCACTCACACACTCACTTATGCACTCAAGCGTGTTGATAACAGTTAAAACGCAATAACAAAAAAAAGATGTAACTAAATTATATATAAATTAAATATTTTAAGGAATGTATCACTAAGTTTGTTATGAAAGAGCTGGAAATCCTGACACACGTATATTTTTTTACGTAAAATGGTTCCCAAATCTTACACATTGAAATGAAATTGTACTTAAAATGAATAAACATATTTTATTTATTATATTAGTATTATAAATATTAGTAAATCAACATCTTTCTACCTTGTTTGTGACGATGTTGTTCCTGATGCCTCAATCGCCGATACCCAAATGAACCCACTGACCTCGGCGTGCATTTCAGCCGCTTCAAATGCAAACTCGAGTTCCGCAGCCTCTTTGTGCTGTTTTTCTCGGAAACATAAGTTACATTATTTATTATCTACGCCTTTTCAAATGAAATTAGTAACTGCAGTGTCTTAGTTATAAACACATTGGTTTTTGAAGTCAGGACGTTAATTCTCAGTGAAACAAAAAATGCGTCGGGCTTAGAAAATCCGGTTCTTAGATATATTAATGAAAGGGATTCAAATGTAAACCTAGTAGAAGGTAAAGTAAGAAAATTTGCTATCTTAATATTTTATTCTTATTTATATTACATTTACGACCTGGGAAATAAGGGATCTTGGATAGGACCAAGGTATCGAGATTTCCGTTACTACGCTAACATTATCCTCGAATCTTATGTCAGGGACAGTTTTCGCAAGCTATATAAAATCATTGCGTAGGTAAATAAACGTGATACCGAATATTGGATCCGTGCCCAATGACTCGTGCGATGGACAACTATTCCATTTATATATTATTATTCTAAAATTTCAGAAAATGTTGTCTTTGATTTATGGTTGATTCTAATGTATTGCTATTCATACAAGGTTTAAATGAAAATATTATTACATTTATATATACTGGCGATTCGAGTGCTTCAATCTAAAGGGGGCTGCGTCAACAAAAGTATTCTGTTATGAACACGAACTTGCAAATATCCACTAAATTTTAAAATAATGATAAAAATTGTCAAAAGTTATTTTTGTCTTTAGTACTCAAGATATATGATCTTCAAAATCAGCGACTTAAAATCGGCAGAGAGCCGTTTGGCATTAAGAGTGTCCATAGACACTATCATTTTACGGGGTCTTCGTTTTTTTATTTATGTATTTATTACTAATAATCATTAATAACTTATTAATATTAACTAAAAACATAATATAATCATCAAAACGCGGTTATCTGAGCAAATATGTACGCGCTTGAGGCACTGCAAACAGTTGCCTATTGCTTCTTCTTCTCGTTCTTATGTTGCTGATGTGAGCCTCCTGCCCATTTGCCACCTGATCTATAAAAAACACCACTTTCAAAATAGCCCTTGCTTATCAACTCTAATTGTCTTAGTAATAATTTCCGCTGTATTCTACATATAAAAACGCTTTAAAAACTTTCAGTACCGACATCGAAATCGGCCAATTATGTCGTATATATAATTATTATAAGTCAAGTATAATATGTATTAAAAATAAGTTCGGATATTTAATCTAGCTAAGTGTGCTACATATGACTAAGTGTATTTTAATTTCCGCACCATCTGCGTTGAATAATCATAAAGTTATTAATGGGAAACAAGGAAGTTTATCACTATAAAGGATTACATCGGTATTGCTGTAGCCTACTTGAAGCATTAGAGAAATATTAAATCTAGTAAAAGCTTTATTTGAACATGGCAACTATATGACGTTAATATTGCAACTTTTTAATAAACTTTTTTTACTCATATATCGACTCTTTTATAGCACAAAACATCAATTATGTAAATAATTTAATTTTGATCTCGTATAACATAGATAATTTTTAAGAGTTGTATGTGATCTTTTGATCTTAATAAGTTCTTTCTATTGCATTTGAATATCTCGTTCTAATAAGTTTCAATGCCATATACCAACCGAAGTAGTATTCGTCCAGTAGCTTTAGTATACGACTCTCAAGCCCAAGATGGTCGATGGAGTGGCATGTGGCGTCCATGCGTCGGGTTGTCTCTCTCCCGAAAATATGGCGAGGGGGCCGATGGCTGGCCATGCGTGATACTCGTGAACGGCTGCTACTTGTGTTGACTCTCGTACTTGAGTTTTATGCGGTGATGTTGGTTATTTCGACTATGTATTTGCGTGTTAGTCCCACGAGAATATAAGTGCGTGCTCCTATTACACCATGCCTCCTACTAATAGAGGATATTTGACGATCTGAGGCAAATTCTTGTTTTTAATTTATTTTATTATTATTTGTTACTTAAGATGTCATGTGGAACATAGTGTAATGATTTCATCTTACCTTGAGTAAAACAAAAAAACTTGGCGATTAAAAAGAGTGGCGGAAAGTTTATTGCCAGTTCTTCTCTTCCGTTCTACGCCCTTCATTTGAGAACTGTTAGTAAATGTTAAATTAGAAGCGTTTAATGTATATTTATTTTATGACGTTCATAAGTGAATGATTTTTGATTTGACTTTAATACTTGTATGGTAAAGGAAAACATTGAGAGGAATTTGGCATATCTTAGACTTATAAATACATCGTCGTTTGTCCAGTCAGATAAAGGCTGATACTTATCTGAGAAAAATGGTTGTAGTGCTACTGTTTTACATACCAACGGTCTTCGTGGTTAAGTAGTTATATTGTGCCAAATATAACAACTAAATTACATCCAATCCAATTCCATCAACAATAATTGATTCAAGTTTAGAAGCCTTGAGTTCTAGTTCTAATATTAAAGAAATGTGTTTACGTCAGGCTCCATTGGACAATTGACGCCTACGTCACTATTATAAATCTATTATTTATATATATATTTTTTTTTTTTGATGAGGGTGATCTCAAATATTTTTTCTCGGCCAATCGTCACATTTATTAGTTGAGTCATTGTTGAGATTTACTCGGGTTACGTTACACACATTTTTATTTTGATATATACTTTTTGTTAATTATAATTGATAATAGTTACGTCCACTATTTAGAATTTTATAATGAGTGTTTAGTGCGTTTTTGAGAACTATCGTGAGGAAAATTATTAGCTAATATCAGTCTAACCTCTCTTTGTTCCTAAACTAATAGAATTTTTTTCTAAATCCTTACGGCTGATAATATTGTGTGCCTTTCTTCCTGGTAAGAAGATATTGTAACGAGGTATGTACTCAGGACTTATTATTCTAGTATAAGACTGTGTATTGACGGCTGAACCGTTCTTTGTAGTGGCTTCGATCGGTTAATGAATTGATAAAATTACATATAAAATAATTATAGTCGCTAATTGGCATTAATCTTTAAAATGCATGTTTTTCACATGGTCAGTTCCAGTGATCCCGTGTCGGAATACCAACTAAACTATTTTTATACGCGCCAGAAAAACCAACAAAGAATGTTGTATATCATAAAGCTTTACAATTTGATTTTGATTTTTTTTAAAATTAATTATACCAATCGAATTCAATAATTATTACAGGACAACGTGTGTCGGGTCCGCTAGTAGAGTATAATTTAATCTTCGTACTGACTAATGTAAGGTATTAATTATATTAAATTAGTACAATACCTATTTAAAAATTAATGTACTAAACTGTGTTTAATTATCGTGTGTTTGTGTTTATCAATTGTGTGTATAAATGCGGTAAACTTAAATATGACCAGTTTTGTGCTAAAATCAGACCAAAAGTTATTCCTGAGGCAGGTCTAATGGTTTTATTGTGGTTTTATAAACTCACTGAAATAAAACTATTGTTAAAAGGGTCGCAAAACTTGCTTATTAAGGACGGAAACTATTTTAGAATATAATTATGAGGCTTTTGTATATGAGGTTGTTTATCAAATAATTGGTTTTTAAACCACCTAAGTCACATTTAAATCATTTATTTCAAGGCAAAAAATATATGATAAAAATACTTTAGTTTCCCCTTCCAAAAGATAGTTTTATATGAAGAATAATGCAAAAACAACTCCATAATTACTCTTTTAAAAAAGTTTTTTACAAAATATTAAGATAGAGTCAAACAGCTACATCAAAATTGATTTCTGTTTGATTGTCCTATGGCGCAGGACTAGTATATTACATGTTGCATCTACATCTATTGAATGTTCGGTACAATTTTTTTTAATATAATGTATACAGTGTTCCTTTGTGTAATGAAAGCGAATTTACAACATTTCCAAGGTGAGCAGTGCAAACAATGTATCCTTTACGAGCGCCAGGAATTGGTCACGGTACATAAACTCCTTTGAGTATTGTTCATTTTGTACATATATGTACTTCAATTTTACGTACGGAATTAATCATTTTATTTCTGTACGAAATTGGAGGATCCTCCAGTATATTGTTAATAAGTTGTGGGTTAATTATATTATATGAGGCTGGATAATGTCCTAACCTAACAAGAATTATTTTGGAATGTACTTTTCAAATTCTGTTAATCTCAATAACACTTTATTTTTATACTGTCAAATATCCTATGACTATATAGGCTATTTGCCCCAAGAGATTAAAAAAGAAACATACGTTGCTGTGAACCAATTTACCCTAAAGTATTCCGTTTATGTTAAATAACATTTTTATTAAATATTCAAAATTGTTTGATTCATTTAAATTGATAGCTCACAGACTAAACTAGCAAAATAGTTATCTAATATTCGGTGTGTAATGTGGTTTTGCTTTCCGATCTCAAATTATTCTGGTTAACATGTATATTTTAATCACCATCAATAACTGAATATCACATTGGTTATTTGGCTAAAATAATAAATGTAATGTGGTTTTTAAATATAATATGAAGTAGGATGTTTTTACCGACTTGTGGGAAAGTTGTAATATTTTGTGATATTTGCTAACTTGCAAAAACATGACAGAAAATCGGAATCGAAACTGGATTTTGTTTTTATGCTGTTAATAAAATGCCTAATATCTTGAAAACTATAGACGGTCCTTAAAATAATAATCTTTATTTATTTTCCTTAATAAATATTTGTCTTTATTCTATTCAGGGAAATGCTTGTTTGTGTGTGACTATTGTTTGCTGAAGGTAACAGTAGCTGTGTTACAGATTATCAGGCCCCCACCACTTAGGATCGAGAGAAGGTAGGAAAAATGTAGCTTACTTAAATAAAGAAAGTGATTCAAGTAGGTTCAGGTGCTACTACGATAGTGCAGTTCATTCAATAACAATATGTATTAATTTGAACAATACAGTTCGCAGTTCAAGCTAGATGTCACACGCCCAACACTTTGGAGTATTCATTTTAACACGTAGATATATCTATATAAAAGTGCGCACTCTCCTGCAGTACGCTAAATGTGACCAAATAACGTGCCAAAAATACCTCAGTCACCTTGTAAATCGTTTTTAAACTGTTTATTATAAAACTGTAATATCAAATAACTTTATACGATAGTTTTCTTAAGCGAAGCTTATCAATTACGTCACACGAGAGTGCGCTTGTTTTGTCGTTATTGAATTCCCTACAGCTCACGCTTCATCTGTATGATAGAACAATTTCTATATAAAACACTGAAATATTTATACGTTATGTCGATAAAATACACATACATATTTTTATGATGGATTAGATGCATAAGAGAAAAGTTGTATTTTGTCTAAAGTTTTCTTTTAAATTATGGCCTGTGTATTTCTATGAAATTTGAGCAGTGTTGGCCTAGTGGCTTCAGCGTGCGACTCTCATCCCTGTGGTCGTAGATTCGACTGTGTACCAATGGATTTTCCTTCTATGTGCGCTGGAACGATGGCAGAAAAAATCGTGAGGAATCCGGATTGCCTTAAACCCAAAAAGTCAAGGGCGTGCGCAGGCATAGAAGGCTGATCACCTTCTTGCCTATTCGATTAACAAATGATGAAGATCATGAAACAGATAGAAATCTGAGGCCCAGGCCTAAAAAGGTTGTAGCGCCAGTTTATATATAAAAGTTAAAGGAATACTAAAATAAATTTCGTTCAAATCGAAAGGATATCATATTATCTGAGAAATTTTAGGACATACATACATTTACTTACGAAAATTAGCAAATACTATCGAATTCCAACAACAGGTCAAACTAATAACCCCTTTTTGGTTATAAACAGAAAGTCTGAGTGACACAATACTAAATTAACACCCATTATAAAATGGTCGATACGACAAAATATTTTAACTTTGCAATTTAACTTTTATTTCGTTTGACCAACAGTAAAGCTTATTCTACAATAAACTTATTGTGTTTACTTTGAACAACTCAACAAAGTTAATTTGACGTTTTAACCTTGCTAGAAAATGAGGCTGTATTTTTACGAGTTGCCAACGATTAGTACTTGACTGTACTTCCATATAAGTCTTGTTTATTCATAATTATTTTTTGCTATAGTTTTTTTAAAGAAACTTTTATTCGAGTTTCAACCTTGACCTCATGAGCTCAACTGTACTTATTTTAAAGAATTTAAAATAATTGTGACATTATAGACGGTTGGAAGACTCCCCATGTTTTTAGACGACGTTTCTCCACAATCTTTATCCGGGTTCGAGCACTTATAACTTGAAAATGGTTACCACAGTTTTTGATTTGTTGTATTTGTGGTAGTCCCACATAGCATAGTAACATTAAAAGTATTATAAAATTGACGAAAAAATAAAATAAGAGAAAAAAGTTCTTGGCTCTTTATTAACATGACATGATGACATTTAATGTTCATCGCGTAAAAATCTCCCCTCATATTAAAGTAAAGGTTTCGCATCGACAAGATTCACAATATTCAAAATTTGTTATTCACAGTAATGAAAAAGGATCAACATTTATATTATTAGTCAAATATTTATGCGTGCGTTCAGATGCTTAATACTTTTTGTGTGATTAACTTAATTAATTGTTTTGTATTCCTTGTTACTTCCTCATCATTCTACTTTCATAAAATCATCATTAAATTCAGCTAATCTGTAACACAACACTCATTGACTGGTAGGTAGCTCATGTCTGAACGTCGTGGTAAGGAAACATCTGAACATCTGCTTTAGGGACGATTCGTCTTACACTTGATCGTTTCATCTGGTTAACGGTCACAAAATCTTTTATCTTCTGTGTTATATACCGATCAGTTACTCCAAGTTTTTTAGGTGCGATACCTACGCATTGTATGGGCGAAATATGATATAATTCGTTGTCGGCATATTAATAATGATAAATTGTCATTTACACATTACATATTTTATTTTCTAGTATATATATCCAACTGCTGTTTTAAATCAATATCTGTATTTAAAGTAGGCCTTTTAAAAATGTTTATACCACCATACAAATAATTCGAGTTTCTCTAAGAAGTTTCACATAAAATAAAAGTCTAATATATTTTTCGTATATTGTCGACACGCAAGCTTTATTATTGCAAAACCAATACTTTTGTTTTGCAATAATAAAGCTTGCGTGTCAAGATGCTTGCTTTTAAGATCTGTGAGGCGCAAAAAGTTGAATTCGATTTGTTAGCCGTTCGCTAAAAATATATACGAATTCGCTATCGAAGTTATCATTTTGTTTTATCAGGATTTAGAAAATTTACTATATTTATTGTACTATTTAGAGCTGTGCCCATGTAGATGTTAAGCGTAAGATTGATTAAATAATAATCAATGAGATAGGCAATGCATTGCCATTGGCAAGGCGGATCCGCCCTTGAGAATTCATGGTCATAGTCTTTCATAGTTGAGACTATATTTTGTTAAAAGTTCAAACTTTATTTAATGGGATAAACTTCATTACTCAACAACTAGGTTTTTACATGGGCTGCTAAATCAGCATTAATAGGCCTCTTTACTTTGTAATTTATTAACTACGAGTACATATATGATAATACTAATCTGAATTTTAAACATTTGAAATTTCAATCAAACAATATCACAGCAATTTGAGTTTTAACCGTTTCCGATAAATGCGGTCGTTAACAGACTCATAAAGATAACTAAACCCCATACCCCAATATCGCTAAGCTGAAATAAATGGTGCTTCAAATGCGTATCCTAAACCCTCGCAATAGTTGAGTGAAATGGGGACATTATTACGATTTCACGGGGCATTCTAGGCTAAATTGAAGGTAATATTTAACATTGCAAACCAATATTAAACAGTGTGAACCAGTGTCTTAGCCACTCAACCCTGAAGTTGTGCGTTCATATTCTGGATTATATAAATACCACAGATTTATTTCGTAATTAACGTTCATATACAGAAGGAAATATCGTGAGAAAACCGGATTGTTATCTACCCAGATATCGACGTGTATGAGACACATCGTAACCTAATGCAGCCTATAATCTATAACTGAACTGCACCACCAATGATATCATTTAATAAACCAAATATATAAAAGATCAGATGATGTATTATTATACAATATTAATTTTTTTTTTGGAAAAATATATGTTGTTTTAGAAAAAAAAGTTGGTCTTTCTCATAAGATTTGATGATGACAATGCTGTCAGATCACGCAATATAACACATCTAATTTTAGAAGCTAGTATCAGAAATGCAACAGAAAAACTCGAATCTAAAATCTCGGAACTAATTTACGTGGATAAAGCTGCGTGTCGTAGTAGTCGTTAAAATCACTTTGTTTAACCGCTGACTGTTAAGTAGAGTTTAACCTAGCGTTGCCAACGGTTTCGTCATTTTGTATCTCTCCGGAATAATGTTACAAAGAACACGATAAACTTGAAATTCAAGAAATCTGGAATTGAATGTTAAATACATTATGAACTAATTATATAAACATAATAAGTTATAATATTGAGTTTAACTGTATATCTCATAGGGCGAAAGTCGAAATATAGTTGTCGAATATATTAAAACTTACAAAATGTTTTTTTTAATGCGACAGAAGATTTAAAATGCAAGTTAATATTGTATGATATTCGAACCCAATCTCGAGCCAATTCCATATTTCAACAGAATAGCTACGAACTCGTTTGCATACACAAAAAGAAATATTATTTCAATTTCAAACAAACATTATTAGAAAACTTTGGAGCGTTGGAGCCAGGGTTGTCACCAATTTCTCAGAAAACGATTATTATATTCAAATAATACACTCTCATGGAAGTTTGTTTTATTTACAATTATATATGAGGTCGTCGGATTTTATGTAGAAGACACGAACTTTATAACTTTCCGTGCGTCTTGATCCCTTGGCGTTGCATAGAGATGTGGGGTCTCTCTGCATCTTCTATCGCATTTACGATGGAGAGTGTTCAGAGGAGTTGTTGGCAGAATAGAAAGTCGTTCCACAACTAAGCGTTTTCTAAAGCAGTTTTTCCGCGAACCACCTCTATGTGGAACCAGCTGCCCGCTGATGTATTTCCAAACCAATTCTACTTAGGGTCCTTCAGGGTCCGTATCACTTAACATCAAATGAGCCTCCTGCCCGTTAGCCTCCTATTACATAAAAACAAAACAAAAATAAACAAAAAAAAACTCAATCCATGAAAATCGATCTGAAGGCTCTATACAAATTATCAAGTAAATATATAAAATGGACTACAAGAAACACAGAACTGAGGTAATTAAAAAGTATCTAGAACAAACAGGAAGCTTGTAAAGCATGCATATGCATTCCAAATATGCAAATTTACAAATGAAACAAAAAACAATATAAATAAATTTCAACGATGCATCGAAACGAGCATGTTAAACATTAAAAATATACACAACATAAATACACACATAAAAATAAGATCAGAGACGAAAGCATTTGATACTCTAAGGCTTAGAGTCTAAGCCAAGCAAAAAAAGTGGCAGTGGGTGGGTCATGTAGCGCGCCTCACGGATCACAGTTGGACGAAAACAGACAACATGGAGTGGCCCACCAGGCACACGCTTCAGAGGCAGACTGACTGACTGCGACTGATCCCTGTGCACAAGGGATGTCCTAGAACTAAGATAGGTTTATTTAGGAGACAGCCGCCTGTAATTGTCCCTAACATTTTTGAGATTCAGATTTTAAGACCCAAGAGAAATCGCTTTGTCACTACTTTAGTGCTGGCAGTGCCATTTTGGACAGTCTGCAGTCCGCGTTTTGCAACCATCGGTGATGTTGGAGTTATGTGGATAGATAAATTAACTATTTTTTACACTCCAATTGGGAATCGATCTTTCTCCTTACAAAACCACGAGCCGAGAGTCTTTGAGGCGTTTTATATCTTATAATGTATCACAAATTGTCGCAATAATAATTAGTATAAATAAATTTCCGTTATAATTGCCACGTACTCTGGAACAATACCGTGCATAATGCTTCATTCAAAATTCTAACATAATTTTAGCGTAAATTCAAAGCTACCTATGTCTTATTGTTAGGTATTGTTCCTAAATAAATTTGATTTGAAAATTTAATAACCGCTCGCGTTTAATAAAAATCGAGCTACCGTTTGTTTTATAAATGAATTTTCAATATTATGTTTTGTTTTGTTATGTGGATTTAAGGGGAATAATATTTTTCTGCCTAAAATTATTTTTCCTCCACAAAAAGATATTTTATATTTTTAATTTGAAGCAATTAAATAGTAAAAACATAATTATAATTTGATTATAAAAAAAACATTCTTGTAATTTATTTATTTTATATATATAGGTATCAAAGTTCACAGAAATCCAGTGCGAGCTATCAAATTTATTTGATGAAAAACAAAAATATAAACGAGCATATTAGTTGCCGATAACTATAACTGTTTTATGTATCAAATGAAAACAAATGTGAAATGAAAACGTTAATTTATTTTAGAAAGAGAAAAACCAATAAGAAAATCTATGAGAAAAGCCGCTCCAATCAAAGGGAACACCTGGCATTTATTTCTTTGAGTTAATCGTAGGCTCTAGTAATTATTCAGACCCTTAGATTTATTTACTACCAATGATTTATTGTTTCATTTAGAAGGCTTTGGGGGAAATTGGTTTTAAGACGTATATAAATTAACGATATTTCTTTAATCGCGAATACATATTACAAATATTTGAATATATAAAAAAATAGATTATATAATTACATTACTATAAAGTGCTAAATTAATTTTAAGGTACGTTTTTCCAGAGCACTATGACCAAGTGTAGCCAGCTGCTATTTGAGGTACTTGCAAATCGTTACGATTATCAATTCGACTATCAATTTTGAATTTCAAGACATGCCAGTTTCCTCACGATGTTTTCCTTCCCTAAACGTCCGAGTGTTAATTGCGCACATAGAAAGTAAAATATATAGCACAGCTGTGATCACAACGGGGTTAAAGGCACAAGTACTTCAAGCCACTAGGCCAACATTGCTTGTGAAGTACGCAGAAAAGGCATTGATAAAATGAGGGAATCATACGTGCTTGCTGTTCATGCATTAGCAAATAACTCCTACTTGTTTATATTATGATCCATAATACAATGAGAATTTAGATTATTATATATTGTGACAGTGAGTTTGATACTTCCATATCATTGAATAAATTTAAAAATAAATGAATTACTACACGGACATGAAACTAAAACAATTGTACCTAGACGGTATATCATCGCTAACGACCAATCATAAAATCGTTTTGGGTTGAGCCATCCATCGCAGATTAATATAGCCTGTGTACGACTTGTATTTATTGCCAATTTAACACTAATAGATCACTTTTTAAAATTGGAACAGTTTTAAAATTTGTAACCGGATTATTCCTATCCAGTAGTGGCGCGCTAAAGTTTAGTGATTTTCGCGCTTATTTGATTGCATTTTAAAATGGAAATGTGATTTTAATTAATTAGATACCAGTTTTTATATGAACTACGATTATGAACTTCCCATAGAATAATCATATAGTCATAAAGTAGAATAAAACTATGCGTGTGCTTTACCGAACAGTTTTTAAGGAGACCAGAGTTCTCAGTTCCTTAAAACAATTTTGTTTTGAAAGGAACGGAGAACTCTGGGAGTGAATTTAGGATCGCTGAATGACGCTACGATAACTACCTTTACGGTTATAGATAATTAGGCAATTTTTATTCGTAAGTAATAAGATTTCTTAATACATAAATTGAACGTACAAAAATTCTTAGGATTCTACTCGTTAAAAGTCATGAGCTCGTTTTTAATAGTAAATTGATCAACCCGACATCAAAGAGCTTCTATGGCACTAGTTTTCTTCAGGTACTGTCAAAAAATACCGGAGTACCTTTCATTTTTATGACATATACTGGATTACTCGGGAGTCACATTTACGAATAGAAAACTAATGCTCTTTGAGGCATTACGATTGACTTTAATAGAAAATCCATTTCGACAAATTGCTTTTGTTTTTTTTTATTTAGTCCTTCGATTTCTAACGCAAATTAGCGTTTTTGATGTTTTATTATAATATTTATTTACCCAAAGAGAGAAAAAAAAACTCATTGCTAGAGAGGTAGATCGAGCATATTTTTTTCATAAATACCCATTTTGATTTTTAAACAAAACATACTCAGATGTGTCTGCCCCATCTATACTATAAAAACTATACTATAAGATCTATACTATCAAAATATATAAAGAGGAAAACGAATAATAATAATAATCGGCTAAAATATAGGACTCTTGCCTCCAACTTAAATTTTGTGCCCTTAGGAGTAGAGACTCTTGGGTCGTGAGGTGGAAGTGCATTGGCGCTAATTAAAGATTTAAGTTGGCGCCTGGTATATAGTACTGGTGAACCCAGAGCTGGTGTTTTCCTCGCTCAACTTTGGAACATTATATAATACTGTGAGGAAATGCTGCTAGCGTTAAAGGTACAGGCCACATCAAATTTTCTAATTATTTATTAATAATCATAAACAATTACTTATTCTGATGATTAGATAGAAGAGGAAAACGTGCTATGTTACTGACTCCAAATGTGAACAACCTAGGATAAAAATTTCTTTCATTTTGAAAAAGCTACACTAACTTACTGATGATTTATTTATTTTATAAAATGTAAAAAATGTCAAACGATGTGAAGCTTATAAGCTTGTCCCAGCTTTATATATTATGTGTGTGTGTGTATTAGTGACGATACTAATGTAATTTAATAACTATTACTATGCACAAAAAAGTGAGAAACTCTTATAGGATACCTGGTCTTTTTATTAAACACCTTTTTTTCATCGATATTCAACAAAATACAATTTTCCGCCCCAATAAAAATATAAAAATCCCTGAAACTTAACACGGGACGCTTGCAGAAAAAACCTTCGTCGTTGGCTTTGAAATAAATACCTCATTAAAAATGCAGTACTTGCTTTATACATTCTTACACTTATAATTTCTACAATGACATCTAAAAGAAATATATTACAATAATAAATTAATACCAAGTAACACCAATGAAAAATTATTTTTACCTTAAGCTCTAAGAGGATCCCGTAGGCGAGTTTTTCATTATATTATTATTATTATTACCAACAGCGTTTTTAAATAAATCAAATGAGACTAAAATAGAAATTATGATCTAATAAATGTGTTAGAAAACTTACAGTGTGAACTACATGTCCCTCGATTTAACCACGAACTCCCTAAAGCGTAAAATATTTTTTTCGAAATCAGACTTTGGTTGGTTTAGTTTGTCTTCCACACAGTTATTCACTGTATATAGCATTACACCCACTCTCAATAACGAAAACCGTTCAGTAATAAAGTACTTTTTAAGTTACTAAATTTAGTGAAAACTGCGCAGCTGTGTACGTTCTTTTGTAGCTTTATTATCCAATAAAGCAGCCCGCAATAAACTCGACTGTCGGCATCATGCATATGAACTTTGTAAGAAATTCTTTCTTTTGTTTACAATCGCTTGCACATGTAGACTGTTGTTGACCATGCCTAATAAGTAGGAGTCATTGATTATCCATACGTTTTTCTTGTCTCCATTTAACGACAACTCTCTCTAACGCCTCAAAAAGCACAGTCGCTTCTTCTAAATATACTATTGACTTATTTCAATATCTCTAAAATATATATTGGTGGAAAGACACGGGGCTTAAATAATATATCTGTCATTATTGTTATGAAACAGGCCGGCAACGCGCTTGCGAGCCTTCTGTCAATGTATGTGCTCATGGGCAGCGGTATCAGGTGAGCCTCCTCCTTTAGTTCTTGAGTCGTCATCTATGTTTTAAAACCTTATACTGCTATAAATGATATTATATAATTATGACGTATATATAATTGTAATAAATGTTTTTGGTCGTTAAAGTATTATCGGTTAGCAACTAATGCGGACAAAAGTTTAGGTTGACGCAGGTAAAAGATTAAAAACTCGGGAAGCTAGTGTCCCGTGAAATTCGCTTGGATTGTTTTCAATCTAATAACGATAGACGAGTTACGAGCTGGTGACAAGATAGATTAGCAACTTTTGTTTTAAAATTATTCTGTATCTATTTGAAGGATGAATTGAACTTTCAAATTCAATTTTTAAGATCGCTTTTTTGTAAGCAGTAAAATTTGAACAGAGAAACGCATGTAAATATAAAGACCGATGAGATTTTTGATGCTTCTCCATTACTGGAGGTGTCGGTCAGTCTCGTGAAGCGTCCTGTGTCCTGTGCTACATGCAGCGACCTTCCGCAGTCACAATACCCGTCCACTCCCACGCAGCGAAGCTATAATTTTTCCCTTCTACCAACATGCCGTATAGCACTCATCGTCAACTCAAAGAGGACCTAACATGCTGTGTATCTCAACAGAAAACTTTTATTTTGTTCGGTTGTGAACTGGCATCATTTTAATAAAACCAACGTCTCTGTTATGAAGGGTTTTTCATGCCATTGATTTGTTAGTTCGTAAAGTTAGTGATTTGATTATTGTGTCCCCAATAGGCGAAGCGAGGTGGCAACCGCGAAAGGGCGGAAAATCTACGTTTATTATCCCCGCTGTCCCTGTGGGTATGTTTTTATGACAACCGCTGTCATCAGATTATAACGTATAATAGGGAACTATTATTCGGCCGGTGTATTGTGGTTGCAATGGTTTAGCTTACTATTTATAAATATAGAATATATATGTTAATTAGTGCTTGGGTTTAGTTTTACAGGCGTTAGGTAGATGTTAATTTATAATGTATACAAAAAATGTTCAGTAGATAAAAAAACCCTTTTTAAGACTATCAAATAGATAGACAGTAAGTGTATCAACAAATTTGATGGAAAAAGGTTATTCTGCTGTTTCGAAGATGAGACGTATAGCTTGCCGTAGATGAGTCATGTATTAGAATATGAAAGTTATGTAATAGAGATGTGTTTTTGTTTTTACTCAAAAACGTAATAGGTATTAGTCACCGAGGCTGACTCAGCCTGGAGATCATGTCTGGGCGTCAACCTGGAGTAAGGAAGGGTGGGATAAAAATGTAGATGAATTTATATATTTAGCATTAAAAAAAATTATTTAGCATACAAAGTACGAATAACCCATTAAATTTACGAGTGGAGACACTGCTAAGACTTTGCCATTGTAAACATGTGTGTATATACAACTATTATTAACTAACTAATACAAAAGTTGCATTTAGGTATGTGCGGAAAATACAAACTATGCGTTGCTGCGGCCATAGTTGTCACTTGAAAGCATATTACAAGTATCACCAATTCCGGTATAATTCTAGAGGCATTCACGAATAGCGATATTTAGATCAATGTTATATTTTATTCATGGAATGAAAGTATACAAAATACCAAAAACTGTACACTGTATAAAAGCAAGAATTCGAAACAAAATGTTTTTAAGAAATTGTATTGGAAAGAATCAAAGCTTTTATGAGATTTATGCGTATCCTTTCAGCAGCCTATCTCAACCAGTCTAATTTTATACCACAACTTATCTGGAAACTTCGCCAACTGGAATTTATGGCCTTTTTTCCTAGATGCTCTGCTGAGGCAAGTCTATTGGCTATTCGGTTAGCTATTTCTGGAAGATTTATTGTATTATTGCTACATATTACAACGTTACACAAAAAAGAAGAAGTACAGAATATGACACGGTATCAATTTTGCTAGCCAGTTTATAAAAAATAATCAATGGCGCTACAACCTTTTTAGGTTAGGGCCCCAGATTTCTGTATATATTTCATGATCAGCCTCTGTGACACACGCCGTCGACTTTTTGTGTCTAAGGCAAACAAGCTATAATATATATACAAATATTTCATATTGTTAAAAATGTAGGTTAAAATATGTTAAAAAGGGCCATCGTTATTAATGTTTAATATCGCCTGCACCTTAAGAAAACATGTTATAATATCAGCTAAGGAGGTCTTGTAAAAATTAAATTAAATTGTATTGGTAATGAAACATAAAATATACAGAAAAATATAACTCACATAAATGCAATTTTTTATTATTCCTGTTCTTCTATATACTATTAAATAATTTATATTAACCAAAGATTTGAATTCGAAGGTCCATAAAGTTCTAGGTTGAAGCAACTATTTCTTTATACTTCCAAAAATACATTGTCTCGTGACAAATAAAACAAGGCGATAGAAAACTTTTAATTCATATAGAGTTTTAAATAGCAAACGCTAGTTATTGGGAAACTTATATCTTCACTATAAAACAGTGTAAAAATTTATTTTATAATGAATAAATTATTGTGTCAGAGTCCTTTATTAAGAGAGACACAAATGATGATTATTTATAGGTGATAAAAAAGAGAAAAGAGTTACTCATAAATCCACTGTGTATTAAGATTTAAATGATTTTGTTTTTTTAATATTTCATTATAAATTTACGGATGTATGAAAATAGATAAATATACGTCATTAAAACATTTAGACGTGTGCTTTTTTTATTAATATTTACCAAAGTGGATCTTACTATATATATAACCTTAAGATACTTTTAAATCTAGGAGCAAACATCTGGTGTATGAATAAATGTTTCGGCCAAATTGCCAACCTACGGGCAATGACTTGGAACTACGTGATGTGCATTCAATAAATAAAACATAAGAACCACTAATGAAGTAATGTACTAACTAGACCTTTAACTTTGGTATAAATACTTAAATACGTACACTTTTTTTTTATAGAACAGGAGGCAAACGGGTAGGAGGCTCACCTGATGCACAGTGTTATGTCGTACGATATTCTACTGTGGGGTGCTGCTGCAGCTGAGGTTCAATCCATATTTGTGCTGCAAATTCCGGCTGTTCGGGATATTTGTTGTGTTTCTCTGAGGGATTCGGTACGGAATAAGTTTAAGGAATTAAATATTATGACACTACCTGGTTAATATATTCTTGAAGCCTTGTTGTATATACAAAAAATATAAACGATTTTAAAATAATGGCTCCAGACGATAAACCACTACTTATATGGAAATTGTATTCGTTTTTACAACAAACTCCCAAGGGAATTTAGAGAATTATCACTAAATAATTTCAAAGCCCTCGTTATAAGTAAATTAATCAATAAAGCTTTTTTATACATTTGACGAATACTTAAATGATCCTAATCCTTGGGATTGATTTGCTCCAGTTCAAACAATTTGTATGACTCAATACTTGGCGATTAAAAAGAGTAGCGAAAAGTTTCTTGCCAGTTCTTAGTAAATTTATAATTAATTTAACTTTTTGACGTTCATTAGTATACTTGTTTACCTATATGAAAGAAGATATTTTGAGTTTGATGTTAAGTTATCGCCGTCTATGGACACTCTCAACGCCAAAGGCTCGCGAGAGTGTTCCCGGCCTTTAAGGAATTGGTACGCTCTTTTCTTGAAGGACTCTAAATCGAATTAGTTCGGAAATACTACAGTAGGCAGCTGGTTCCACATAGTGGTGGTGCGCGGCAAAAATTACCTTAAAAACGCTCAGTTGTGGAACGACGGACGTCGAGGTGAGACGAAATACCTAATTCATAGGAAATAAATCATTCAAACATTCACTAGTTTGTCTGTAGTACGTTTTCATTTCTTTCTTCTCCTGAAATAGGTTAGTACTATTATTTTCAGTAAATGGTTGGAATATTAACGCAAATTCCGTTCTAAGTTAAATGACCACCTTCCTCCCAAATTCAAACTAGGCTAAATCTTTGTCAACAAAACCATTATTTGCGATTGAGTAGTTTTGTTGAACTTTGTTTATGACTTTGGGATATCTTTAATGGTCAAAATTTTAAGACAGATCGCTCAAATAAGTCAAAGGTGAAGGAAGTTTGTTTAACTTTTAAAGAGGAAATGCCTCCAAACTGATTTACAATAATAGTTACAATTACTGGACGAAAGTACTAAATTTGCAAAAATCAAGAAAAAATGTCATACACAAATTACGATGAGTAATCCGTGGTAGTGTATTAATTTGTCAAAATATACACATGAAAATATTAGGATTTATTTTTACAATAAGTATAACTGTTTTACAACTAAAGTTAATAATATTTCAGAAGCGCTATTGTTAAACCCCGTTTACAATTGCAACGTATGTTTTTTCGATTATTTTGGTCTTAAAATTACCACAATAAAAAGCTCAGTGTCTATGTAAAACACGTTAATTAAAACAAATTGTGTAACCTAGTAAAACCAAATATCAAAAAAAAATGTGTAAGTGTACTAGTACACATGTAAGAAGTGAAGTTCTTTAAGACCTTATTTTTCAAAAAATGATCTACTATATGCAACTTTACAGAAATTGGTTAAATACATTTAAATTAGATAAAGTTTAACAAAAGGCTTTTATTAACATAGACATGAATAAAAATAATAAAATTATTTCGTTTTACCTTATTACTGCTAAGATTATTACAGAATTTCATAAATTGTAATAGAATTATTACTCTCATTGTTATCGTTATTATATATATTAATCTCTTTGAATAAACCGTGGTAGGGACAAGAAAGGGATGGCGCGTACCGGAAAAATGTGACGAGTAACCTACAAATGTGACGGTAATTTTTTTTCGAACACCGCTAAAGAAGTTTCACTTCAAAAACTTATTTAAATGGTCTTAGTGTAAAATAAACTAAACCTTACCGAAGAACAAGCGCGATCAAACGTTATCATTTCTATACTTTTACGCCCTTAGTGGGCGTAGATCTTAATAGATCTTATAATACAAAGACTTGTACTAAAAAAAGCAATACAAATTTAATGTTTTTTAAACAGAACGAATAAGAAACGGGCAAACAAATACAAGCCTAGAAAATCCCTATAAAATTGATGTCCTCAATATTCCGTTGATAGGGTTAGGGAGCAATATTGCTTCAAGTAAATCCACTGTTTAGATTGCCTACTAGACTAGTTGTTGTCCATGACTTTAAGTGGAAATGACAAAACTTGGTTCTCTATTTCTCTCGTTATAACATCTGTGCGTGAAATTGAAAAATAATATCTTATTTTTACAAATCCTAAAGGAATCCGAGTCCTAGTGAAACAATAATTATGTAAGTTGGTAACAGAATGTATGTTATAGAGATGAATTAATTTCCTTAGCTTGAAGATATCTCAAATTAAAAAAAAAAAATCTACATATGTAA
This sequence comes from Pieris brassicae, assembly GCF_905147105.1. Lineage (NCBI taxonomy): Eukaryota > Metazoa > Arthropoda > Insecta > Lepidoptera > Pieridae > Pieris > Pieris brassicae. The sequence goes on from NC_059674.1 coordinate 16,384,301, forward strand.
ATTAGATAAATACTGTTTAAATTTTGCTATGTGTTCAATGAACGCTTGAAATAACAATTATTGACACAACTGATTTAAGTAGTTGAATGAGTGTTCAGTTATTTTACAAACAAATTCTATGCTAATTGTATATACTTAGGCTTAAATAACTTTAAAATGCAATGAAAATAATAACCTTGTTTTGAAAGGGATTTCAATTTTGTATTTATTATGTATGATGTCTTTGTGATATTTTATTAATTTTGTTGAGGAAAATGCATAATTTTTGTCACGACCGATTTCCATGATTCTCTTTCGCTTTGTTGTTTCGCTTGGCTAGTCGTTCTTGTAGTAATTGTTTTCATATTTACTGTTGTTGAATTTAATATTAAATATGTTTTATATTTTTTGGGAGAGTTTTGTGCGTGTATACTTACTATACTTTATTCCTGTTTCATTAAACCTATGGCCTGATAATTGTGTGTCTTTTTTGCATGATAATATCAAGGATTCTTACTTCAGGGCATCATATTTATTGTTCCGTGTGATCCGTTGCTTTAATGTTATAACGGAACTACGAAAAGAAAGAACTTTCTACTACAAATATCTTACACCTTATACGGAAATTATAATTTGAAAATAAAATTTTGAATTTTGGGTGGCGGTAAATTTAGACTTAAATTTAATGATCCGCCATTGTTTGCCATCTGACTCATAAAAAATAGACTAAAAGCTATAGCAAGCCTATACTCTATATCTTATATTCTATAGAATATAATATATATAGGCTTGTTCTTAACTCTCAGCGATTGAAGCCGCAGAAGTTTGAACCCAGTATAATATTTTACTGTCAACACTCGTCTTGCTTTAAAATTTGACGGGTGTCATGATTGATGAGCTTACTCACGATAGCTCTTTTTCCCCTGGGATACTCAGACGTTAGGATATTCTTGAGAAAAACATGATATTTCCATTAAAGTATGTAAAGATACTGACGTTTGGATATCACATTATAAGGTCATAACTTTTGATAATCTTAATCAATTTTTACACCTTTATATTCATAAAAATGTTTAATGAAACTCTGATGTAAAAGATTTCCTTTTCTTCTCGGAGAATATCAGTGAAAGTGATGAGTGGATAAACGTATCTTTTTTGTAGACTCAGGTTGTACGGTTTATACGCTTGTCTGTGTAATAATGATTATTTTGCGCAATTAACACTGTAAAAGGAAAATAGAGTTGTTTGTTTTAGATAAAAAATGATAAGAAAACTATCGGAAGCCAAACGACAAGGGTTATGATGTTATTATTATTAGTCATAAGAAAACTTAAATTGCTAATGAATATTTATTATCATAAATATTACCGTAATCTATTTATCTATATAAACAAAAATTAGTCGCAAAATATGTTACTAAGCACAAAACACTAAGACAGCTGGAACAATTGGAGTTTTTTTTAATATTTATTCATTGATATCTCAGGAAGCTGTTTATGGAAAGAAAAAATATATTTTTAAATTTAGTATTAAGGTTTTTATTCCGATAAAGTAAACAGTCTCTAGCTACTACAATGGAAGGTTAAACAATCATATTAAGGCAAAACAAAGATTGCTCGGGCCAGTCAAAAATAAAAAGGCTGCCATCAGTTTTGCCACCGCAAAGGGACTGCTGGTTCATTGTTATATATTCTATACTTTGACTAATATACTCCATTTAGCTTTAAATGTGAAACATTTTGTATAACAGCTCAAACATTTTTATTCGGTCCCTAAAGAGTGAGTGCCATAGAATAAACATTGTATGGTAATATTGTTATTTTTAATCATACAAAAGGCAGGTGATCATATGTTATAGCCCACAATCACACTTAGCTAGTGCTATTGACGTTACTATATTTTTAGGATTAGTTTATTGTAATAAATACATCATTTATTAAAAATAGGGAATATTTATATTCTGAAATCACAAACATAATTTAGTAGTTTTCAATGTTTGCTTCAAACAAAAACTTAACAATACCATGTTACTGTTAGGACTTTCCTTGAGATGCTTACATCTGTTGAAGACAGACTAAGATGTTCATGTCAAAACAATATTGTATATGTGAAGTAGATCAATGTTTTTATAAAATATACCTTTAGCATATGTAGCGTCAGGCCCCGACATTGTTAAGATAACAAACACAAAGTTTTCTCCCAATCACTTGATTTATTCCAATTCTAATTTCAGTCTCTTAATTCAATACGATTTCAATAAACAAATTCAATAGGTAAATATTTCGAAATCTACTCGGTAATTACGTAACGTGTGCACCGGGCAATGGTCGATGAACGACTGCCTGAGTTGTTTTTTTTTTTTGAATGGAATCTCGCTGTTGGCCTTAAGGGCCTTTACAGCTCAGCTCGGGCTGTTTTGGTGAGCTTAGCTCGGCCAGAATGGCTTGTTTTCCCGCGGCTAGCGCAAGGGCGTCTCCTGTGAGACTCGAACCTCGGCTTGGGCCGTCGCGGGGTGGTCAATCGCCTGAAGGGCAGGACGGAAGCTCACTGGAGTGAGCGAAGTACGAAGTAAAGGTCCTCGCCTTCCCGGTGAAGGCGGTTTTTTACCCTAATCTGTGATTGGCTATTTTTATTATTTTTGGCCGCGCGGGCGGCTTTTAATTTATCGTTTGCTACGGTAATTGGATCATCCGGATCCGTTAGTTTGTGTCGGGGCCTCCTACGAGCCTTTTTTGTCGGGAAGGGGTTATAGTTGATGCTATTACGCACCAGCGGATTGGGATGGTGTTTAGCCTTGTCAAAGTGGCGTGTGGACGCCAACTTCATCCATTGGGCTATGGTAGGGAGCTCCAGGTCGTGGTGGAGATCGACGTTTCTCACATAGAAGGGCGCACCGGTCGCGATTCTCATGAATCGCGACTGAAGCACCTGTAGCCGGTGAATATAGGAGGGGGCACAATGCGCAAAGACTACGCTAGCGTATGTCATGCACGGTCGGATGCAGGCCTTATACAGGGTCACCTTGTGTCTGAGAGACATGTGACTCCTTTTATTTAGGAGGAAATGGAGGCTAGAGAGGACAAAATAGGCCATCTTGCGAACGGCGGCTATGTGCTTACGGAAAGACATGCCGCTATCGAGCGTGTGCCTGAGTTGTGCGCGCGCGCTTCTTTATATTGGTTCTGTAGTGGGGATCGAGTGACACATCGTACGATCGTTCGACTAATCGCCCGTTGCACGTTGTTTTACAAAACATTGATAGTGGCGCCGTCACATATTATAAATATTTCATATAAATTTGCTATTTCAAACTATCAAAAACACGATATGAATATTTTAAAAAGTTTTTATATCCATTCAATGTTGATGCGTTTAATGCTACGCCGTAGCAGCGTAGAGCGTAGTTTAAGCTAAACCGTTAATTTTATAAATATTTAGAAACACTTTAATAATTGTATTTTTTTGCTATCCTATAATTTTAACGACTACAGTTTTTATACCTCAGCGATAAAAATAATTAGTTTGATTGAGAATAAGTTCTATATTTTAGTACTTCTTAATCATTAAAAAAATTAATGGCGCTACAACCTTTTTAAGTGTGGGCGTCAGATTTCTGTAACTGTTTCATTATCATTTGTTAATCTAACAGGCAAGTAGGGGATCAGTAATCGAATGTTAAATGGTGCATATTGGTGCACAGCCGGGGATCGAACTTAAAACTTATAACTCAGGGATGGCAGTCGTACGCTGAAGCCACTAGGCCAATACTGCTCAAATAACTTATATGGTTAAAATCTGTGTGCAAACTTGTGTCAAACTAATTGTACTTGAATGACATAAGACCCATAAATAGAAATAGGTAAAGTTGTATCAGAAACATTCCTGATACATTATTAAGAACTTGGATTAGAAAGGTATGATATGAGATTCAGTTCAATAAAACTTGTCTAGACCCAAGATAGATTTATGAGATAACTGCAAATCGAAAACCTTCACAAAACGATGATATTATGGAAGTCGGATACTGTGAAAAACTCTTTCATGGTTTGGTTCATACTATATGCTTCGAACTTTTCTATAAGGACTTAATGTTTGGGCGAAGTGCGAAAGGCGAAAATCGGAATCTATTGTAATAATAAATCTTTACTCACACGTATCACACATAAGGCACGTAACCTCTATTTTGTAAGTGATTAAAAATTATAGCAATCCAAATGTTCTTCCGAAAAACTCAATATAAACTCTGATAGTCTAATTTCGTTTTAAACAAGTCAATTTCTAACACCTTTACTAGGCTATATAGTGCATAGTTCTGGTAGTGGGGAAAACTACTTTAATTTCTTAAAGTTGTCGAGTGTTGATGCTCTTAAGTTAATTAAACAGTTCGCAGCGTGCAAACTTATGTTGTGTATAAATGCTTGTTTATTTGTAAAAAGTTAGCGAGCGGAGTTACGTAAGTTAAATATCTTTTAATTAAATAGATCTCTTAAACATTATATAAGTAAACTAATTTACAATTATTATTTGTGACAAATATAACAGGATGGTTTTATCAAAAGGATGATATTTTTTTATGTTTTTATTTAGACGTTTTGAGGCAATTGTTTTGTTATTTAAATAGAGTACCTTAACTAACACTGTTTTTGATTCTACATACTTGTATTGCAATAGGATAAAGCCGTATAAACCGTTATTTAAAACGTAAATATAATCAAACACAGTTAAATAAAACTGATGATGAAACTGATACTTGTAAATTAGTTTGTTAATATTATATTTAAGCAATCTTTTTAATTAGAAGATTAGTAAACAAGCTGTAAATAAACGAGATTTTTTTACAAGTTACTACATCAAGCTGACGCATAACTATTTAATATGATTAGAGCCTACAGTGGTGTAACACTATCGGTGGAACCAACAACAAAAAATAATATTAATGAATTCTTAATGAACATGTCATCAACAACAATAGGATGTCATCTTTTTTTTATATTTATTGTTGCCCTTTTCACTGTTTACATATATTTTAATTGCTTTGATTTATTCTATTAGTTTTGTTTAAGTCTGATTTATGCGATTTTGCCCTTCTTGTACTCACTTATTAAATTTTCTTACAGTGGTTGCTTGGAAGAAAGTGTTCGAAAGTGATAAGCTATTTGTTCAATTATTTTCATTGTACAGTGTATACTTGCAACGAAGTATTTATAAATAAATATATACATCATCACTGAACTGTAGTAAACTGTAGCTGCCGTAATAAAGCCGCTGTTTCTAATAAAACGCTAAAACTTTGCACATTGTGGAGCACGCGATGGTAAAACATCTAATTATAATTGTAAATGCTGCAACACGTTTGCTTTATAGCCACGATTTTAGCTTTTCAGTACTTTATCTTTACAAAACTTGAGTCACGAGATACTCTTTACTTTTATTACCTAGATACGATTTATTAGGCTCGAACAAAACCACAGAAAATGTGAACTTAGTCTTTTTATATAAGCTGACAAAATCTGCATGGGCACTACTTTAGCAGCATAACCGAACCTAAGGATGTTTATCCTAAGGATATCCTATCAATGTGGTACTAGTCCGGAAATAAATACTGTTACATAAAAACTTTTCTTTTTTTCAACCTTTTAATTATTTTGAATTTGGAACATGTATATTATTTTAAAAACTGCTTTCGATTTCACATATTTTTTCGTGTTAATTATCAAATTATAATGTGGCGTGATAAAGAAAATAGAATAGCAACGATCGCCTTGCACAAAGTGGGTACGGAGCCGTCGGTCATATTCCTGATACTTCAAAAGCTGAGTATCAGTCGTATATTCGTATTTCGTTCTATCAACAGATACAACAACACTTCGCCTGTCGAAGACCAGAAATTAACGGGGCAGCCGCGTAGAACTAAGAAGGCTGTTAATTCTGATAAAGCGAGAATTCGTCGAAACCCCATTAGGAAGCGAAGAATCTTATCGCGGGAAATGATGTTCCCGCTAGGACTCTGTCACGTATTACAAAACGAGACCTGAAGCTCGGTCCTTATCCTCGATATACAAGACATGTCTTTAATCAATCATTACAATTAAAGAGAGTGGATCGATGAAAAATTCCTCAAAAGGCAAAGAAATATCCTCTTTATCGATGAAAAAAATATCACGAACAATATTCAAGAACACTACAATCAGCAAAATGATATGCGCTCACGTTTGGTTGGGCGTGTCTTATCAAGGAGTCTAAAAACTATTTTTTTGTGAAAAAGGAGTGAAAACTTCAGCCAAAGTGTATCAAGATAATAAATACATTTGTCTGAAAAAGAATATAAAAATAGATTTACTGTCTCACAATTCTTGTATATTAACTTTGGTTTGAGAAGAACTTCTTTTTGAAGTCAAGATTTAATTACGAATAAAGAAAGCAATAGAGATTTTTATATCCAATTCGTTAATCTTTGATGGCGTGTCGCCCATTTTGTTTGAACCTATTTGTACTTGACTTTATGTGGTTTGTTGATGTGATATATTTTATGGATACTTGCGTTTTTTAGTCAGACTTGTGAGGAGAGAGCAAAGGAGTATAGTAAAGAATATATTTATTAAGGAAAATATGAAGTATATTTATTAAAGAAATTGTGAAAAAAATAATTTACATTAACACTTCATAAGCTATAGATATACATTTAAATGAATACCGAAATTATAATGAATTAACACTTATTTATAAATATTTCCCTCAATGCCTTATGAAATTAAGAAAAAATATTTTACATGGAGTATTGTTCTCACCTATGGGTGGGAGCTCCTCAGTCCCCCTTCCGCTTGACCGGAACCAACGAAGAGTGATTCGAATCGTCAATGACTATTATTATATTGACTATATCAGTCACTATCCGAGCGGCTTTATCCCTGGCGTTGCGTAGAGATGTGGAGTCTCTCTGCATCTTCTACCGCATTTACCACGGAGGGTGTTCAGAGGAGTTGTTCGGATTAATACCTGCAGCTGAGTTTCATAATTGGACGTAAAGGCAGTCTACAAAATACCATCCGTATCGCCTCGACGTCCTTCGTGCCACAACTGAGCGTCTATTAAAGCAGCTTTTACCACGCACCACCATTTTGTGGAACCAGCAGCCCTCCGAAATATTTCCAAACCAATTGGACTTAGAGTCCTTCAAGAAAACAGTGTACCAAATCTTAAAAGGCCGGCAACGCACTTGCCAGCCTTCTGGCCATGTTAGTGCCCATGGGTGGCAGTATCACTTAAAATCAGATGAGCCTTCTTCCCGTTGGCCTCCTGTTCCTAAAAAAAGATTAACCTCATAAAATAGTACAACAGATCTGTAGTTATCAACCTTTTGAATCTGACACCGCTGATCTCGTGATATTATCCTCCACCGTAAGTAATTAAGCACTAAGGTCAAAAACCGGGATTCCACTGCACAACCAAGCTTGAAAGCCGCGCCTAACACTGGGGTTAAATTAACAAGTTTTAACAAAAAAAAATGTATCACCATTTATCCACTAAAAATTTTAGACGTGAAATTCATTTTCTCCTTCATATAAGACTGTGAAGTGTGAACGTAAAAAATAATGTGATGTTATAAAAGCGAGTCCTGTCATACGAGTTATGTACTAAAAATTTTATGCAAATTCACATTTATAATAAATGCAAAATGGAATTTCACGCTCCACGCCACCCGTGTCGGTCTCGCGTTATGCCCTTTGAGGTGCTTTTTTAGCTTTGGAAAACACTGCATTATGATTATTATATTTTAATTAATAACCTATACGTAAACTTAATTGCTCATTATCATGACAAAACCAATTGAAATAGTGTACGTTAGTGTTAAGTACTAATCAGTGAGTGAAAATTAGAACACAAGAACCGAATGTCTTCCCTTTAATAGATACTACACACTGTAAGTAGTGTTATTGGAAACTTACTTATGTTAAATCATTTAGCAAATTAGGTTAGACTTAAATGACCTATTAGTCTTAAGTTAGGCTAGATCGTAATGTTCCATGATGTCTTGGTATAGACATATTTAAAAAAAAACAGCTCATTAGCATATTTTTTAAATTATCGTACGTATAATGATGATCTCCAGCTTGTCCAGAGTCTAGTTTTGAGATATTTGGTCGGTTCATTGTATTGGGCTCCCGTCTTAGTCTTATTATTAATTTTCAATATTTTTTGTTAAGTCTATGACGAGTAAACAATGATAAATTGACAACACTTTGAAAGTATTGTTAATGTTGTTAAATTAACACATTAAACATGTGCTATTCGGTGTCTAAGCCTGTGTTTATTTCTGCATACTCACAAATATACACTATCACAAAATTCTTAATCTAAATAGTAATAATAATTATAAAATAATGATAAATCGAAAATTAAAACCAATTTTAAAAGTTTGGTGGTAGTGTACGTTTAATGCTGGTGGCATTTCCTTAATGTCTTGCGAAACTTATTCTTTGAGCGAGGAACCAGCTCTGGGGTTACCAGTACTATCTACCAGGCGCCAACTTAAATCTTTAATTAGCGTCCGTGCACTTTAACACCACCCAAGACTCTCACATTCTACTCCAAAGGAAACAAAATCTACTACTACAAATACTATTACTCCTTTACTCGTAATCTATTATATAATATGAAAAATATAAGGCTACATTTATAATAAACGAAACGAAACTGAAAGAATTGATGTCGGCGTCATTCGGATTCAGGCAACGAATTTATTTGCTCTACCTATCAATATTATCCGAGTTACTTAATGTTTACACAAGCAAAAACAAACATTCCTGTTTGTTCTGACGCGAGCTATTTCTATATAGAGAAGTGCTAAAGAAATCGAAAGTTTCACGCTGTATTGATTCCAAGTTCTATTACAATACATTGTACAAGAACAGTTTAATTTTTTGCTTTCGTAATTTATTATTATCATAAGTATTTGAAATCTCTTAACCTACATAATTTAATAGCAATCGCAATATATAATTATTTAAAATTAATAAATAGAAAGTTCAAACAAATTTGATTCCTGTGGCAGTGTTTTATTACACTTTCGTTATTATCATCTAACGATTGATATCGTTCCAAATATTTCATTTAAAAGTTTTTCGTAAGTCGCCCTTTTAAATTCGAAAGTAATAGCAAGACCAAGGTTATACAGTATAATTAGACCCGAAATAAGTTATGTATTACTAAATACTCGTTTTTTATATAAAGTAGTTTTTCAACTTCCTTTATGTTAACTAACGTTAGGCTGTCTAATAAATGACTGTGTAGTCCATTTATTAGCATAGAAAATATTATGATTCAATGCAACATTTGGGTTAAAGGTAGCCTTCAAAAACTTTTTGTGACATAGTCTTCTATATCGCTGGAACAACATTATGCTTATTATATTTATACCACTGCACGCCATCCATCCATTCATACTGAATCTAAACCCGTGAATTTTTTGATATAGGTTAATAAACCATAGATAGCCACTTTGCTTTTTTTGTTATACTAAAAATTATCAATCCGAATAGAGATCTTTTTTATGATACCAGTCAGAACAGTCCACGGACGATGGAGTTGCTGTATTTAAAAAAGAAATGCCTGATTTGAACTACCTTTGGCTTTTATAAAAGTTAAGTAAAAATATTTTTTTTGCCGTTTTTTATTGAGAGGCTCATCTGATGTTAAGTGATACCTCATAGATACTCACATTGCGATGCGGGCATTTTGACCTAGTACGCTCTTTTCTTGAAGGACCTTAAGTCGAATTGGTTCTGAAATATTATATATATATATATATATATATATATATATATATTCGACATAGTGGTGGTGTTCAGCAAAAAAAAGCTTTAAAAACGTATATCTCTGTAGTTATACTGGAGTCTCACATACAGTTTAGTTGACCTAAGTTTATTTTCTAAAACCCCCGTAATATTTTCACGTAGTTAATTGGCTTGTTTTCAAACCATCCGAAGTATCTAACAAACAGGGTTCGAAAACTTCAATCAAAACTTGCTGAAATTGTTGGATACTTCACAAGTATTACCAAGTTTTACCCGAAATTTTTAAAGTAATATCTGCTTTGATTGCTTTGAAAGGTTTATTTTGATGTTATTTCGGTTCGTAAAGTTGCTAAGAGTTTATTAGTTTAATAGATAACGTGTGTATCTTACTAAAATGTTATTGAAAATATAGTTATATTCATAAAAAAACTGGCAGTTCTCTTTTTACAGAGAATAAGTCTAGCTGAATTCAATCACTCCTCCCTCACTGTGCAAAGTATACTGCTATGGAATTCCTTACCAATGGATATCAGACGAGCTCAGTCTTTAAATTTATTTAAAAATCTTCTTTTTGATAATTTTTCTCATGTATCGTAATTAGCTAGTTATATATTTTAATTGTGACTTAATTAAACTTTGGATTAGCTTTTACATTTTTGTTTATACATATTATTATTTATTTTAGTTAGAGATAGTGTTACATGTTCAACGAAGAGCGGTTCGAATCGTCGACGACCAATCACTTTCCGTGCGGCTTGATCCCCAAGGGATAGATCCGTTGCGTAGAGATGTTGGGTCTCTCTACATCTTCTACCGCATTTACCATGGGGAGTGTTCAGAAGAGTTGTTCGGTCTAATACCCGCAGCTGAGTTTCATTATCGGACGTCAAGGCAAAATGCAAAATACCACCCGTATCACCTCGACGTTCGTCGTTCCACAACTGAGCGTTTTCTAAGGCAGTTTTTGCCGCGCACCACCACTATGTGGAACCAGCTGCCCAGTGAAGTATTTCCGAACCAATTCGACTTAGGGTCCCTCAAGAAAAGAGCGTACCAATTCGCCGGCAACGCACCTGCGAGCCTTCTGGCAATGTGGGTGTCCATGGGCGGCGGTATCGCTTCACATCAGGTGAGCCTCCTGCCCGTTTGCCTGCTATTACAAAAAAAAAATGTTATTTTGAGTTCTTTTTTATTAATTATTATGCACTTCTTGTACTTTACCCTCTGTAGGTGTCTCTTTTTTTATTGTTCGATATTAGGGTTGCCTGGAAGAAATCGCTTGTTAGCAACAAGGCCGCCCGATGCCTAATAACTTATGTTACCTGCTTTTTTATATGTTTGTTTTTGTATAAGGTAACGAAGTGTGAATAAATTAATAAATAAGGCTACCGCTTTACGATGTGACCTTGAGACTGTAAGATTGAACTTCGACAACCGTGTGCAATTATTTAATCAATTACCGTCTAAAACTTGTAATATTAGCGCGTTTAACCAATTCAAAGGGGCATTAAAGATACATATCCTAATGAGCGTAGTCGACTCAAATTAGAGCGGCTGATAGCGACGTGAATCTCGTTTGTATATATGTTTCTCATGTAAAAATGAAAAAAAAAACTTCTTTAAACATAAACCTGTTAGACCTATCATTCAAAATAGAAGTCTGAATTAATTTGAAAAGTTGTAGTGTTACTGTTTTTTATGTTTTTATTTATATTCGGCATTAACTACGTGAATTATATGCGGTGGTGGCCACCACATAACTAATTTATACCACGCCAATAAAATTTTATTTTTGTATATTGGTATCGAATAAAGGAAAAGGGTTTTGGACCGAGTTAAGGTCCGTGACGGTTGTTGGAGGTATGATAAAAAAATGTAACTCTTTGTTTGAATCTGGGTATCAATTGGCGATTTAAATGATTAAATCGTTTAAAACTTGAGCTTATAACTAACATAACATTAGGGTCAGAGACGCTAGTCTGACAAAAAGTAACTTGATTTATTGTAAGGTTCTTAAATCTTACAGTTATGTTACCTAAATAATATAAGTGTAGTCGATCTATTGGATGCTATTGAAATGTTGTATTACATTTTATGAATGTGTGAAAAACTAAAGGGCTCATTTTGGCTAACATTACGTTCGCGCGCTTCTAATGATTAACTATAATATAAATGCTATAGGTATATAATATATATAACTACTGAAAGATTTTAAAATTATCAATCATTAGCCCTTTTAGTGGCATACAAGTTTTACCAATATATTGGTCAACATGTGAGTGCATTTTTATAGACAATTTATTTGAACAAGAGAAATATTAACAATTCCCGTTACAATACACAAATATTTATAAAAAAGTACAACATTCTCTTCAGGAGATTTATACCATGATAATAATAAAAAAACAGAAATTGAATACTACTATATTTACTGTCAAAACGGGCGCTATCGCAACGCTGACATTTTTCAAAACTAGCGAATGCTCCATGCGGCACTAAAAGAAAAGTAATCCATAATATTTACAAAAATAAATGTACAGCCGAAGTTGGAAAGTTGGACCAGCTTGGTAATTTATAATATATAATAAACTACATATATCTCTCGCCGATTCATACGGCAAATAGTAAAAAAATATCCCCCAATATTGCCGGTGGTAGCATTAGTTTGATTAACTATATAGAAAAGTTGTCATCAATATCGATAAGTAAGTTTCGACTATACTCATATTATTTTTGGTTTCCGCATTTATTACGAACGGGTATATTTTCCTTAACTCCCATAAATTCTGTGATACAAAGAAATGTCATAAATAACGCTCATTTTTGTTTTTACATCAAATCAGTGGCGCGGTAACAGACTCGATTTCCTTCCAATTTCGTATTGACGTCGACCTATTTATTATTCGAAATCCTTTATTTTGATTAAACGGTTCTTTTAACAAAATGATACATCAATTTTATTAAAATCCTGACGATTCTGTATGTTCTTTAAACTATGATGATGGAGTTTAGACATTGTTATTGTTAATGGAAACAATTTAACTGATAAAAAAGTTCACTGTAATTATTTATCAACATGCATGTTTAAAAGATACAAGAAAATATGACTTACTACAATTTACTTACTTACAATTTTTACATACATACACATCAATTATATAAATTATTAAATAAGCAAGGAAAAAAACTGTAAGAACCTAAAACTAAATAGAATTTTAAACCTTAACAAAACTACGGTAAATAGGAAGACTGTTGTAAAATATATCAATATTTTCATTAACTTCATTCATAGAGTTGTCAGAGTGAGATAACATGCTATTATTATAAGGCAGTAGTTTTCTTAAATCTTATTCACGTAGAAAAATAATAAATTTATTACCAACCACTTTGGCCAGGTTGTCTGTCGACTTTTGGTAGATCGTCCTCCCATCTTGATTTGACCTCCTCGTTTTCTTTTCCCGTTCCTCGGGTACCACCTATTACATCCTTAGCCCATTTTTCTTTGTTAGTCCTCATTATATGTCCAGTCCAGTTCCATTTAAGTTTCCTTTTTTTGTAAAACGTCACTGAGGTTTGTTTTTTTGTTTTGTTATTGCTGAAGTTGTCCATCGATCCCCTTATATATTAAGTCTTATATTAAGCATGCATCTTTCCATTCTGCGTTGAATGGGAAATGTTGCTGTCAATAAGTTATATAATACATGTATTCTACTATTAAAAGTATATAAGACTTTTAGTTCTAGTAAGTAAATGTAGGATTACAAAGAAATTTACCAGTATTATTATTGAAGTCTTTCTTATTTATTATCGGCGGATAGTGTAATGCGAATAAATATTCAGAATGGTTGCTTAATGTTTCTTACCAAATACAGTCGTTTAGATCGATTCCGGTCCTAAATATTTTCATTAGAGCAATTGTTGATTTCACTTAAAGCCAGAGTTGAAGCAACAAGCTCAGGAAAACGCAATATCATATATAAAAAAAGTTAAATGTTATCTTGCTAATTTAAAACATATCCTTATTTACAAAGTTTTCAAAACAGGGACTGTCATATTTTAATGTAGATTGTCGATCGATTGCTCGATCGCAAACATTTTGTATGGGAAATAATTTTAAATTATATATCGAGTATAGAAAGCGGCCGCAGATTAAATTTACATTAAAGGAACAAATTAAACCATTATACCAAGAAAACCTCGGTTATTTAGAGTATGTATTTATATATTTTTATATTAAGGAGTAGTTTTAAGTTATGTATCGTGTTTTTTATGTTTTCGTTGTATGGAAGAAACTGTTAAAAGTATAACCACAATATTATTTATTTACACTTATTTATTTAATTTTCTTTTAATTGTGATTTAAATAAAGTGTTATTATTATTAGTATGATGTAACATAGTTCTCATATTTTTTCTATGCCTTTAACACAAAAATTTCTACCAGCATCCAGAATTTAAAAATCATACTAAGATTTTATATAGTATTCTTTCTTCTATCAGCACCATTCGTCATACACTAGAAGATACATAAAGTTTCAGGAAAATTGCTTTCTTGCGAAAAACACTCGCCTAATGTAATGGAAAGACAACGCGTAGGTTATAAATAACGTCATCGTTTTAGACGAATAACGTAACTAAGGATATTCGTGTTTAGGGTTTTTATTTGGAATTGGAATGTGATAAGAATTCTATTGAACCTTTCGGGCGTAGAAAATGGGTTTTGTTTTTTTTTTCACAAAGTTAGCTGTTTGCAGTATTCTTACATAGATCTTATGCTGGATCCTGGGAACAAACATTTATGTCTTGCGAAATTCCTTCAAGAAAATACCGTATTCTCTGGCAATGTGTTTGGCGGCGATATCATTTAACATCAGGTGAGCCATCTGTGCGTTTGCTGATACATACAAAAAAATAATTACAGATTTGAGAAGAATATTTTGATGGTATAACTTAAACATATTGTTTAAAATCGATTTCAATTTTTATTTCGTTAGGTATCCAGTTTTCCTTAGATAATTCATAATTTGAAAAACTTACAAAATTTATGCCTAAAAGACAAACTATTATCTCGACTATAGTAACTAAAAATGTGACAAATGTGTGCCCAACCCAGACAGTCCTAATCTCATATCGTGCCAAAATAAGGCGGGTATAAATCAAGCATACTGTTACAATCTTGCTTTGAAAAATATAGCACTGAAGGTGGTTCGAGCTTGGACAGACACTGAGTGATCTTTGCAATTTGTCATTTGTGAAAAGCTTCAGCTTATCTCTGAGTAAGGGACAAGTGGTATCTTTTTAAGGGTACAAATAACGAAATATCTTGACGGAGTTTCGTGTTTCGCACGAATTCGTCCCAACACAAATGCTTAGTCAGGTGGAGTTAGACAATTTAAATTGTTGATAAATTAATTACATATAAAGAGCCTTTTTAAAGTTTCTTTTTCTAAAGTTGTATAGGTACTTACGTTTTAGTTTGACAAGACTGCTATTGTTACTTTAGTACAAACCACTGTGATCTTCAAAGGTTTTGTATGTATTATTCTGTAAAATAAATGTATAATAAAAAAGTCAGTAGCATAGTGTCAAATGTCCTAAATAAATAATGGGCTTCATATCAGATCTTAGTAAACTATATGGTTTCATTAGAATTTTACTAAATTTCATGCATTATGATTAGGCAATTAAGCACACAAAACATAATGACGTTATTGTTTTATTAAAGCAGCAATATATTAGTATTGTCTTTTGTTAACATGGCTTTTACACATTTTAAACGGATTGAAGCTATGTATTATTATTATAAACTTATAATTATTTACATAATTTTAAATTTTTCCGACGTTATTATTATTTTATTCTATGTTATTATATTACTTTATTTTACGTTATGTGGACTGACAAGTGTCTTGAAGAGTAAAAATAATTGGGAATTATTAAGTGGTGGAGAGTTTCCAGTTCTCATCGTTCGTTCTACGCCCTTGATTTGACAAGTGACAGTAAATGTGAATTGGGAGTATTTCATATTTTTTGTCGTTCATAAGTGTAATATAACTTAATTAAAATATATGTTGTCTTTGACTATACGTGATATATATTTTATAGCGGCCTTACGTGACAAATTCCCGGTAAAAATATTTTTATAAAGGCTTCGATAATTTTTATTATTCATTACAATATCAGATTAGATTTTTCTTCTACCTCATATAGCTATAATATTTAAATAAAATAATTCCTATACTTCTAACTAAAATCAATCAATCACAATGATTCTCAATAATAACATTCATTGAAGCGAAATATCTTTGAAATATTTGAATCCCAGCCCAAATGTATTCGATTTGTCCGTCAAAGATCCCGACGGGTTGGACCTTAGAAATAGACCTCTTGAAAAGCTTTTAACGATAAAATATTCATGTGTAAGAAATAGTAAACGATATCTGATTTTATCATTATTAAATAGTTTCATATTTACTCTGCTTTATACAAAATGGCTCAACCTTGATTTAATAATTAAAAAGCAATGAAAAGAAAATTTAAACATTTATAAAAAGTTTTAAATTTGAAAAATTGTAAATACTGTATTGAAAATTGTAATTACTAGGTTTGGGTTTAATACACGTTTTGTAATTATAGTACATGCCTTTATGGGTCTTAGCGTTAAATTATTATGTCCTTCATATTAGAATATACCGGTTACTTCACGATCTTTTTTGTTAAGTTGCGCACATAGAAATAAATATCCATTAGTTGATAGCAGACACGGCCTGTGTTGAAAGTTCCAAGCTTAAGTACTAATATTGCTCTCATATATAAAATGTCTTACTCGTGTCGCTGGATTAATGTTAAATGAAAATTCCTGATAGAATTGAAAGTCTAATAATATACGATAAAAGAATGCGAATAGCGAATACAAATATCAAGGAAAAATAGAAATAAATGAACAACAAGACGAAGCATCGATTGGCTGATGATTAGTTGAGATGGTTGTTCAGATTTAAGAAGCCGCTCATAACATTAAGGTAAAATAAATAATCAATATATTAATTTCAATAGGTTAAAATGTATATACAATTAATTATTTTTGTTATTATTAAAGTATTTATTTTAAAGATAACAATCAAATAAACAGTATTTACAATTTTCATAGCCTACATAGTAATAATAATAAAAATTAATAAAAACAAAATTTAACACTAATTTAAAAAGTTTGGACCCTGTGACTTTGTGTCTTTAATATTTATACCATGTATAATATATAATAAGCATAAATGATTAAATTTAATGCTAAATCAAATCATGGGTAACATAATTTATAGAGTATTCTTTATTATTATGAGTGTTAGAAAATATTGGGTTATGCAATTTATAATTAAACCTATATGTTATCAAAAAAATGTAGATGCAAACGTATGCTTTGTTTAATTGTGTAAAGCAATGGTTCATAATAAAGATTATTTGAAAAATAACAGTAAATATTGAAAGCAAACAGCTGGTAATGAAACCAAATAAGTTTCTCTTAAAACCGAGTTTCGTAACTTTTTTACGTAACGGGCCGGCGCACCGCAAAGTTGGTCCGCTGTTATAATTAAAATCCTGTGAGTTGTGACTGGAAATCTGTTTCATACGTTTTATTTAACCCATCTCTTGGGAATACTATACTAATAATACACGTAAAGTATATATAGTACTTAAATATTTCACCAGAAAAGCACATTATTCTCAAGTGACTTAAGGAATTATTAATAATAATAATCCAGTGTCGCTACAACCTTATGGTTATTGCTCCAGAATGCACCAGTTTGATTATTTTTAAATCAGAAACAAGTTGTGTAATACAAAAAAAACTTGGCGATTAAAAAGAGGGGCGGAGAGTTTATTGTCAGTTCTTCTCTTGCGTTCTACGCCCTTGCTTTCCTCATGTTGTTGGATCCGCACAAAGAAAGTTCAAGGGATAGAACCTATGACTTAGGAATGATGACATACTACAGCCACTCCTACTTTTCACGTTAGGTATCATAATTAATTAATTAGCTATATTTGATTTTAAATATTAGTTACGCACTTTGCTCAGACAGCGGTGCTAGCTTGGCGCACGCCTCATGCACGACTCTTAACGAGCTCGTTGAAAAATACATTCTAGTGTTTCGAAGTACTACCAGGGTTGAGATACGCACGCAAGGCTAGGCCAGGCTCTTGGGCAGCTAAGGTTAACGCGTAAATTGTGAAACAAAAGAATACTCAGAGATAAACGTCAAACATAGTTAAGGTAAGATAACACAACCCATAAAGACAGCCATAATAATTATAATCACTTATACGCGTCCGACTTAAAATATCTTCGTTACAGATAATGTAGTTTCGCAAGTTGTGAGTTTATTTTTAAGACTGGTTTTGATTTATATCATGGTTTATGTAACTCTTAATAAACTGTGATATTAAAGTCCTATCTATCATGCCTGTGTTATTTTTTTATATAACTAGCAATAAATGGGCTGGAGGTTAACCTGGTGTTGAGTGATACTTACTATGGACAATGCCAGAGGGCTAACAAGTGAGCTTTTAAGGACCTTAAGTCGGATTGGCTTGGAAATATTTCAGTGGGCTGCGTTAATTTCCATTTAGAGATAAAGTTATAGTTATAAATTATACAATAGAACATTTCAGTTATTTTTCTTACATTAGGAGTTACACAAAAATAGGTCGTAAAATAAACATGAAAGGTTATTGTTCAAGTGCTATGAAACTACTACTAACTAGTGTAAATGAAACTTGAGATATGGCGTACGTATACTACAAAGAAACATAATACTGAAGATTAGAATAGAATGAATGATATGAATGAAAATAATATTTTAATGAAAAATCTTTAATAATCTAGATTATTTTAAGCCGAGAGATGCAATGAGAAGTAAATGGAATTTAAGATATTTGAGCACGTAATTGATTAGCAAATAACTTTTTCTTCCCACTAAATAAACATAAGGGTTTTAAATTCCATTTTCTATTTCGGGACAGCATTTATAATTTCCTTCATAACTGACGACAATAAAAACTATGTTTTAGTGTTTTGCAAGAAGCCAGAAAGTATGACTATAATGCTACGTAGCATTTAGGCTTTCACATAAATATATATTCCATTTTTGCCATCTCAGTCTCATCTAGATTCCTCATTTAAGGCGAATAAAATTTCGATTTATGCTTTCAGTATCGTTACAGCTGTTTGAACTGTCGCATGCAAATTGTGTAAAGAACGCTGTATGCACCTGCGCTGTCTCTGATGGTTTAACGGGTCGAAATTTAAATTCACAAAGGTTTAATTTAAATTTTTGTTTACTTTGCGGTAAATAATTTGAATTTTAATACATGACTAGATAGACCAGTGCGATACCAAGATTAAAAAATATAATGGACAGATTGCAGGACAACAAAATTGCTGTATAATACAATG
Source organism: Pieris brassicae (assembly GCF_905147105.1). Classification (NCBI taxonomy): domain Eukaryota; kingdom Metazoa; phylum Arthropoda; class Insecta; order Lepidoptera; family Pieridae; genus Pieris; species Pieris brassicae. The sequence continues at coordinate 16,403,524 of NC_059674.1, forward strand.
GAAGCTCTATAACGCCAACCTCATTGAATCTATATTCTTAGTGAGTTGAAAAAAATTGCCATGCCCTTCCGCTGAATCCCTAAATATACCCCATATTATCCCCATATATCTCAAATTATTTAGACTTTGTAACTCGAACAAAACGTTACTTCCCTACAAAGTCTTGGTTATATACATATTTATACTCTATAACTCAAACTTCAAAAAGGAGACCCCGTAAGTCGTAGTTAGCAAAATTTAATGACGACTTACTTGAAATTCGCCGAAATAAAAGCAATAAAATCCAAAATGAATGTTCGGGTTCGGGACTTCTAATCTAGACTTGTTTTTGTCTTGTACACGTGCAATGAATGAATCCATTTATAAATCTTTCTAAGTAACACATATTTTGTTAATAATGTATATGTAATTCGTTTTATACAAAACTTAAGTTGAATAAATCATATGTATCTCAAAGTTCTTGCTGAGTCGAAACTTATATTTAACATACAATTAGTAATCCAAAAGGAATTTTTTCATGTATGTAATTCACTTGTGTGCACCAATCAGCTAAGGAACTAATTACAGTACTGGATTGCTAGACCGCGTCACGCTCCAACGTACTTGAATCGATTCAATTGATCAGCAAGATTGATATGCGGTTATAGCATATTGATCCATTCTCAGAATAAACAAACAAAATACCCAAGAGCTTTCATTTGCGCATCCAGGACCATTTAAGTATATTTGTTTTACTTTTTTATTATATTTCTTGTACTCATTGTACGTTGCATGACTGTTTAGCACTACTTGAAACTAGGTGGCATACCAGGGAAGATTTTGACTTGTTTGTTATCATTTCTATTCGTAGTAGTGTGACATTTTGTGTTTAAAGTGTTGTACTTGAAGTTCTGTGAGTTGTCGTAATGACTTTCCCAAATTTGTGATAAACAAGTTTCGTGACATTTCGTGTCCTCGTTTCGCGATTGAACCCGAATCGACTCAAGAGTCAAACGGCAGTCATAAGAACGAGTGACAAATATTACATTAATATTGATTGTGTTTAAGTTTTATAGTTATGATGAATAACTTTTAATAATATAAATTACCATGGAACCTTTATTATTATCGATCATTGAATAGCCGTTAATTTAAAGATCAAGGAACTTAAACAAATCAAATAACTACTAAGGGTTTTGAACAAATTTGACTTTAATGTTATTAAATTAAAACGACAATAGCACACCAACACCATTGCTTCGAAATAAATAATAATTACTATTACTACAGACTATCAAACAGTCTGTTAATTTGTAGATCTAGTAACATACGCAAATCAAAGAACACACACAAGTAATAATGTTAATTTAAGAGCTCTGTGACATAATGATTATGGCAGCTGACACAAGCGCCATTGCTCTGACATGAATAATTGGAGTTTGTTATTCCGAGATATTACATAATATGAAATTAAAATTGTATATATTTTGCCAGAAAGGATTAAAATTTGGTTTCTTTTCAGGATCATCAGCTTGAAACTCGTTCGTTATGCACCCAGTAAGTATTTACTATTAATGTTATTTTAAAACCATGCAACTTACTATGAAACACTAGCAAATATTATTATTTATATATAACTAAATATAATTTGTATACTCACATCTCAGTGTCATCAGTAAAATTTTACTTTTACATATAAATTTAATCAGTACAATTGAACCGTTTGAACTAAAGACATTTGTCTCTTTTCATCACAGCGTGAAAACGTTATGATAGAAAGAGATGAAATATTACTTTCTTAATAGAGCGCAATTAATCTGATTTAGTTATCATAAATAAGGACTATAAGGTTCCCCGGTTTTGATAATAAGGAAACTAGTTCTTCTCTTCGGACTATTTCCAATCTTAAGTACCAAATCCATGTGGTATTTGTATGGGTTGTAACGATTTCTATTATATATTTATAGTACAATCTATGACCTCGACATTTTAAGATGCAATGTTGAAAAGGGTCACATTTCAAGTAAAAAAATACGACTGAACATTTCAGTTATTTCACTTACAACAAGAAACGTGAGTTACGCAAAAATAGGTCGTAAAATAAACATAAAAGGGCGGTAATTGTTTAAGTACCTACTATAAGTGTAAATGAAAGTTCAGATATAGCGAAAGATACTGTAGAGAAACGAAATACTAATCGTTGGAATAACAAAAAATGAAAAATCTGTAATAACCTTTATTTTAAGCCGGGACCAGGACCAAGTTAGAGAAATTAAGATATTAAAGTACTTAATCAATTAGCAAATTACTTTTTCTTCGTACTCAATAAACATAAATTGTCAATTTCTATTTTCCAGTGAAAACTAATTAATGTTAAAAAGAAACTGAGGTTTTACAAAAAAAAAAATACATACATACACGTTTAATTAAAAACCTCCTTCGGGTTTTTTGAAGTCTTAAAAAAACATATGTCTATTTGTCAAAAAATTTATACCGAATATACACAACATATTTTCATTGCTAAAAGCTGTAACAATGTATCGATATTCTTTTGTTTTTAAAATAACAAAGAAAAGATATTCCAGTGTTTATGAATAGATTATTGTTCACTATAGCGCTTCAACTCATCATTTAAACATTATATTTTACTTAAATCGATAAACAAGGTTGAGGCTTTGGTATTGTCTATTTCTATGTATAAAAACCATTAAATATGAAAGGAGTATCTGTATGACAAATCCGATGGGGGCTGGATGTATACTAAATGAAAAAAATACGCTTACCGTCCACATAGTATACTTATAGATAGCAGATATATTGCTTTTTTATATTATTTTTTTGAATGGAATCTCGCTGTCGGCCTTAAGGGCCTTTACAGCTCAGCTCGGGCTATTTTGGCGAGCGTAGCTCGCCCAGAATGGTGTTTTATCCCGCGGCTAGCGCAAGGGCGTCTCCTGTGAGACCCGAACCTCGGCTTGGGCCGTCGCAGGGTGGTCAATCGCCTGAAGGGCAGGACGGAAGCTCACTGGAGTGAGCGAAGTACGAAGTAAAGGTCCTCGTCTTCCCCGGTGAACGCGGTTTTTTACCCTAATCTGTATATATTGCAGTACCGAAAATCTAATTTCAAGGCCGTCAACTGCATATCTAAGTAGCACAGAATTAGTAGAGGCTTAACATTACAAACCTATGTTGCCTTCAGCGCGAAATGCGAGAAAATATTTTAGAATTTCTTTCGTTTAAGCCGCGTTGTACATTAATGTAGGTCGTAACACGACCCCTACATTCCCCCCTGTCTTCAGCATGTCTCAGCACCCGTCGAATACTAAGGTACGAGTAAGGCATCGACCTCGGGGTCTCGTGCCTTCCACTGTACCGATCGCCACAACCATCTCAAAGTTATCAGTACCTCTGCGTGCTATATGTCGAAAATAGAAAGGAATTTACGGAATTTAAGGCATGGTTCTAGAACATAGAGGAGGTGTATATGGACACGAAAGACAACTAGTACACGCTAAACTTTTTTACTAGGTTATTTATATTTGTAACTAACCTCGGTTGCATTATTTGACTGAAAACTGTACTAAAGACACCGATGAAGCATTACGTTCAAAATGAAATTATGAATTACCGACATCGAACAATGGTTATTGCCCTAACGAACGTTGCCATGGAGACGAAACCTCAGGAGTGCTATTTCGTATTCATATATCAGAGATACGACTATTCAGGCAAATCATTTGTGCGTGATTTGGGTCTCGCGTTATCGGAATTGTCACTACGGATAAAGTGCGGTTATCATGCATCGGCTTGGTTCAGTTTTGTAAAGCCATTTGCATACCCAATTCTAACATTAGCTACGTAAAATCTCAAAGCAGAATTCAAACAGTATTTAGTACAAACATTGAAGATACTGTATAAAATTATGTTATTTTTAGAATAGTTGAGAGATATTCTGAATAAGATTGTTAGACTGTCATTAAAGTTATTGAAACTAGTATAAGGCACGGTGGCGAGCCGTGTTAGCCTAGCGGCTTCAGCCTGTGAATCTCTTTTCTGAGGTCGTTGGTTCGAGCCCCGGCTGTGCACCAATGCACTTTCTTTCTATGTGCGAATTTAACATTCGGTCGAACTGTGAAGGAAAACATCGTGAGGAAACCATTTTGGCTTAGACCCAAAAAGTGGACGGCATGTGTCGGGCACAGGAGGCTGATCAGTGATCACGTACTTGCCTATTAGATTGACAAATGATCATGAAGCGGATACAGAAATCTGTGGCCTAAACCTAAGAAGGTTCTAGTGCCTCTGATTCATTTTTATAAGGTACTTTTGTGATGCAATTTCTTATTCGATATCATATAAAATACGCATTTAATTAAACTGAAACATCGTAAGAGATTATCCATTACCAGTTGAAAAGACTTACTTATTAGGACAGAAATAGGTGAGTGAAACAATAAATTTTAATCAAAGCACAAATTGCTTCGCCAATCGAGATTTCTTTGTTTGCCCGCCATTAGTCTGCGACTTGGGGATCCCAATTTTAATAATTTATTTTTAATTAAAGATGTTTGGAAGCAACTGTTGCAGCATTTAATTTTCGCTTTTATCAAAACTCTTTTGTTATGTTTTTAATATAATTATGTATGATTCAGTTATTTTTTAGAATAAAAATTTTGAACTTAATAAAGTTATAAAAATATATAATATACTAGCTGCCCCCGCGAACTTCGTTTCTCCTTAATGTAGTTTTAGTTAGCCTTAATACCGTGACACGAAAGAATAATTTCACTGTATTATTGTCACTATAATTTGAATTAGATTTACACTTCGGTCTAAGTAACACGTGGTTGGCTATGCTAACACCAAAAATTTAAAAAGGAGAAATAATTGAATTTCACGGTATTTCGTTTACTACAAAATAAATTTAATTTACACTTTACTCTCAATAACACGTTTGTCGGTTTTCCATAACAGTGCCATCTATTGATTACTTACTCAGTCCAGTCGAAAAGTATCGACATCTGTTAGTATCTTTTGGAGTTAACAGATAATTGTGACTGTCAATTAATTATAGACAAATAATTTGCAATAAAATAAAATTGCGACTATAATTAAAGATCTAAGCTGTCCTATCCCTTAAGTCGGACCAAACTGCTCACGGTGTGCCAATTTAATTTAAAATCGGTTAAGTAGTTTAGGAGTCCATCGCGGACAAATATCGTGACAGGAGATTTATATATATTAAGATGTATGTCAGAGATAATATAGTAAGATAATACCATCGTAATGTCATTTAGATATTGTCATTTGTTGGATTAGAATGCCAACACTATGCAACATCATAAGCATCTTATAGGCTTTAAATTGTCAATGTGTCTAAGTCAAATAGTCATGAGTGCGTAGGACAGGCAACCTAGTTCTTGGGTTTATCATAACCAGACTCACAGACCGGGTTCTTCTAGTTGAATAATGCTGTAACGGTTGTTAGGTAAACAAAAATTCTATTAAATCACAATGTCTCTCAATAAGGACAGGGTCTCTAAAAGGATATTGTTCTATTTAGAATAATCAGTGAATATTTGAAATTGTCCATTTAATACAGGGAAGAGGTTTTATAATGAAACAATTAAAGTGTAATTAAAAGCTATAAATGTAGATGGCGTCTTATGAAGACATACCGTTTTCATTTGCGTACACCGTTGTGTGAAAAGTAAAATTATTACAATTAAAAATGTTCTATTAATTTATTGTATAAATGATCTTAATATAAAGGAAGTTATATAAAGTGATTTCTGTAATATTTTTTTAATTTAAATTTAATGTTACTAAGAAGTGTAGCTGGCCCAATTTATTACGAGCTATATGCACTGTTAAAATGCGTAGGTATTTGCTAAACACCTTAACTAATTCTAAAACGCGGACTTATAGAATGGTAATCAACACATTAAAAAAAAGACTCATAATTAAACATACATATTCATAATTAAACATACGTATTGTTAATGTATTATGAATTAATAAGATCATCAAAGTAACTGTCGATTTAATAAACAATAATTAAAGTTGCTCCTGTTTAATTTTGAGCTTTTCAATTTTAAAAGCTTAGAGAACTTTAGATTCAGCTTAAGAAAAGCTCGTTATTTTTAATGACCATTTCATTCTTTTGTTCTGCTAATTAAAACTTAAAAAACTTGCTTTCATTGCCTTTTCTGTCTTGGACCAAAACTGTTAAATAAATTATAACTTTAATCTGTTTGGAAAAAAGCTCATTTCTCAGGTATTTGATGCCTGTCAAATAAAAAAATACAAATGTTATACATTAGAAATAGTACTACTAAATAATGTGTCGTATTCACTATTGTAGTTAGCTTATGTACGTATTAATGAAGTTTATGTATAATTACAATATATATTATACTGAACGGTACTACCGGAAGTTGAAAAAAGGAACTGGAAACACGCTGTGTGAAATATTACACGTATAATTTACCATTTAGTTAACTATTTAACCTACATGAAATTATTAATACTGTAAAGAATTTAAATTACAGTTCACATTTAACTTGTCGGGCAGTCGTTTGATAAAAAATCCTATCAATACTAATGTGAGAGTCAAGATCAAAATTTTACTAATCTCAACTTTATCGACAAAATAATTCTGACATGTATGTGCTGTAAAGTATTTACTCGGGATGTAGTTAGTCTGAATGCTCTTTTGTATATAAGATCATATTAAGAACACTTATATAGAGATTTAAACTTCTACATACAAAAACCGCCCTTTATAAAAAATCCTAATACGGTTAAAAAGATTTGATTTTATTTCTGGGGGTGTAAAAAGAAAGTTTGATTTTTAATTTTGTACCCGAGTATTCAAATTCCATTAAGAGACAATTATCCAACACATTTTACGAAATGAAACGAAAACACAAGATTCATGACAAACACTTCTTATCCCGAAAACAATAATATGAATTCGTAAGCGAAGTACCAATGTTTTCGCGTCCCAAAATTTACATATACTACCTCAAAGGATTTTAACCTTAATCACATAAACAGTAGAGTATTAAATTCAATGACAGAGGTTGTGGAAATTTTATAACTGTGCTTAAACGTGATAGAAAGGATGTGGGAAAAACATTGAATTAAGAATTTTGCTAACAATGCCCGGTCAGCGATAAAAAGAAACTTCCAGCTTATATATTAAATAAAGTATTTACTTTTGAGTGTGGGATTTTATTGGGTTCATTGGATATTGTTGCGAACTGAACTATTATTTCTTAATGAGATTTTTATCATAAACGAATTTTGTTATATTTGTAAGAACTTTATTGATGTATTAAGAATAGTCTCCTGAGTCCTGTGTATAACAAGACCTATCACTTCGAAGGTGGGATACTTTGTTTTTTCATAAGATATTTTATATATTATATCAAAGAATACGGATCGCAATACAGCGAAAAAATGCTGCCGGCATTAAAGTACACTGCCACAGGGATCAAACTTTTTAAATTTGTTGAAGTTCTCTATTTATCTATTTTAATCATTATTATTACTAGGTTAAGAATATTGTTAACCATATATATTTGTGTGGTGAAATATAACACATATGTTTTTGTAAAAAGTTATTAGTGAAATATTTTTTTATACATTTTTCACGGGTTCCTGAAGCTTCTCTGAAGATTATATTGCCTAAAATATGCCTGAAATGTTCTATTATGTTCTCTACTATTTCACAAAATCAAACTTGCGTTTCTGCCTATATGTTACAACCGTCACATTTATCCGCTACGCGACATCTTTTTCTTGTCCCTACCACGGTTGAGTCGAAGAGATTCGAAGCCATTAGTAGATGATTTTTCGAAAAATAAGGTCATAAAGAAGTTTACGTGTGTACTAGTACACGCATACATATTTTTTTGTATACAAAATTGTTATTAATAATTATTATTATCCGATATTGTAATACCACGTTAAGATCATGTATTTTTAACATACGTATATACCAAAATCATGTACAAGATAGCATTGACAATAAATCTACTTTACATTAAGACAAAGTACTTGCCGATTATGCGTTGAAACTCATTTCCACAAATGAAATGGTTAAGGATTTAAACGGTTTATTTGTTCAACACATTTCACAGTTATTGCGGTTACCGTAACAGATGCTGTGAAGTGCTCGGAAAGATAACAGGGCTAAGCTGTCATAATCTGTTTAATACTGAATTGTTATGTATGTAACTTGTGTTAGCGTGCGACTCTCGGTCGTCCATTAAGCTTTTCTTTATATGAATTTATTTATTTAGGAAACAAAACAGATACGTCTCTATATAATCAAAAGTAAAAAATTAAACATAAAATTATCAAAAAGTTTCACTGATAAAAATATGATACAAAGCAAAACATGACAGCACAACGTTAGCTAAGTAGACAAATACAACACAATATGTATAAATCAGGACAATGACAAACATATTAGTAGATAAAATTAACGCATTTAACAACGTCGTATAAGGAAGACGTCGTCAGGACCTTACATCTTAAATTTAGACAAAAGGCTACAAAAGCCTAATAAATTTCATGCCTATTAGGAAAAAAATCTTCAAAAGTCTGAGGCAATATTGTTGTTTATTTACCTATAAGCAGTATTTCCTATTTAACTTTTATGTTTTGTGGTTAAGGTTAAAAAGGCTTTTGTTTTATTTAGTTCCTTTAACAGCGTCGTTGCTTTGACATTTTTTAAAAATTATTACATATTTACATAACCTATTAAGTATGATTATATAATCATCGTGACACATCTTACATGCTGAGGCAATGCTGGGGTATTATTAGAGGCAGGATTCGCCGTCTTTAACAATGGCTGCGCTGGAAATCGAACCCGTAACCTTAATAACAGCCTTAAACATTCTTACCCGCTCTACGCCCATGACTTGCGAACTTGTAGATTCACAAATCAGCCCGGCAGATGGCGCTGCAGTTGGTATCTAGGTTATTTATATATACAGCAAATAAACAGCTGGTATATATATAAATCTTCTATGCATGTGTTGGTAAATAAACTCCTAAACGGCTCGACAGATTTTTATAAAAAGAATTGTATAGGTACAGGACAATGTCTGTCGGAGCTGCTACTATTTTTTATTTCTATGTGTCTAAAAGGGCAGGGACAAAACAGCTTTTAACATGGTGTTAAATTTGAAGGATGTAGAAATTTAATTGAGTTACATATAGAGGATTAAATTGTGTAGTATGGCATTGTTAATAACATAATTTCCTTCGCCCATATTCAGACGAAATTAAAACGATGTTCCGGGACTCGTTTCCGTTAGGCTATGGTTACAGATAAAGCGAAAACATGTTCTTGCTGTGTAACATGAGGCTACTATCATTGAAAAGTTTCCTGTTAAAGTAAGTTACACGACATTTTATGTCCTAAATATAACTAAGAAACAGTTAAATAAACGGGCTAATCACCGTCATCATTTTTTTACATATTCTTATATTTTATAGTACAATAATTTGATTTATGCAATCGTTTATCCTATTACCAGTATCACACAGAATGAATACGTTATACGAACGAGACACCAAATCACTGTCGTCTTGTCAATGTCACTGTCACTCAGCACTGCTCACTTTACAGAGCCATTTACAAACACAGTTTCGCAATAACTTACATCGGTAAAGTAAACATTAAGACAGGATTATGTTAAAATCGTGTATATACTTTATAATCGAAACCTATGTTTATTGTCAGTTGTTGGGGATGTTTAAGTAAATTAAACACTTCGCTTATAACTAACAAAAGGTTAGGGATGCTGGACTAACAAAAATCTATAGCTTGACTTATTTATGTAAAACTAAATGACACATATGTTACCTATGAACAGTATAAGCGATGTTCATCTATTGTACATTCTCGGAAACAAGAGGTTATATTATAATTTATGAATGTATGAAAAACTAAATGGTACCTTTGTCAATACCAAAACTGACGTATTTTTTAAATTAATAACACTACTCCCCTGCCTTCGTGTCTTTTGGACTTTTGTTATCTCACATTTTTTTCCAAAAAAAAAAACAAGATACATTTCTTTAATTCCAATACGTAATAATAATTTTGTTCACGATTGGCGTGTTACGCGTCGCGAAATAAAGTATGTAATACTTTATTTATTTGCTACGAGTGTAAGATTAATCTTCACATTTTGTTTGCGTTTTTTATTATTAACCTTGGTTAAGTAACATAACTCGTATGAAGTTAATTTAATAATAATTATAGCATGGTAGTATACAAGAAGGTTAATTATAAATCTAGCGATGCGGGGATGAGGGGATGCGATGTAGCCACTTAACCTTAAGCCAAGCTGTTGAATATGGATTTTCTGATGCCTAAACTGCTACAGATACTTGAAACTGAGAATAGTTCGTGATTAGCGTGGTTATGTGCGATTTACGAGAACATTAATTTGATGACAATTTTATTGTTACGTTTTAATCTTCTTACTACCGTGGAAAGTAATATAGGAAATATTACAGAGGAACTAAGTGTACAATAGAGGTTGCGGGACTGTAAAACGTGAGGCTATGCGTTCTAATCACGGCTGTGCACTAATAACAGCTCATAAGGTAAAGGAAATATTAAACGTCCAAGATTTAAAAAAACAGGGGCGTGTGATACGAGATACCTCTTGTCTAACACGGGATTTTTGGGATAGATAACGTAAATTTCATGGAAAGGCCTCAAATCGATACAAAGCCGAAGTAACTTCAGGATCAGTGAAATACAATTCTTAGTTAAGTTAACAAAGGAGCAATACACCTGCAGGGTAGAAAGGAATCGATAAATTATTCCTTAACAATCTACTGCTTTATGTAAATCTTGCTTCGCGTTCCCGATTACACAATAGATCTGCATTCTTACGTAATTGACAAAGTTTCAGCCAACTGAGTATAGGTATTTGCAGTTCATCTTGCGTAATAATGTTATACAATGTATATTATATTTTATTTTATGTACTGTGTTGGCCAAGTGTCAGCAGCGTACGACTACCATCCCATGGTTTTGATCCCCGATTGTGCACAAATTTTAATATGACTCGACAGGTAATCGAACCCTCTTGGATACTCCAAATTTAGATAGATAGAGTTATTTTCTTGTACCATCTCCTTTCAAAGATTGGCGATCATCACGGTTACTTTTTTATGATGCGTTTCTGAACAATGATTTGGTGCTTCCACCAAAGCACCGGGCCGGATTGAGAGGTCTGGAAGCCTCGAGGCAACAAAGGAATAGAAGCCCCCTGGCGCCAAATTATTTTCAAATAAAATGAACAATTATTTTCAGTCGAGTTTTTCAGCCAATACTTTGTTAAACCAAGAAAATTCTTTAAGTATTTAACAATCATATGAAATCTTAAAGGACGGAAAGCCTTATTTAGTTCATAAAAATAGAACTAAAATATATCGTAAATGAAAGTGAATTTTATTATTAGTACATAAGCAATGTAATCAATACAATATTTACTACGTATTTTAGGATTATAATGATTATATTCATTCACCTATAAAAGTGAAGTTACATAAAAAAAAATGTAATCTTTGTAACCACATTACATTTTTTTTTATCTTTCTAAGGGGGAGATGTAACAGATAACATATTATACCTATTGTACTATTCATATTTAATCAATATTATTACTAATAAACGCGCATTATTACTAATCAAGACTTCGTTCGTTTCATTCGGCTCCACTTCCCAACCTTACAATATCCAAAAAAGTTGTTTACTAGTCGGAATTTAAACCATTTCTTTTCGAAGACTCTGTGGTGGCCCCCCTTATGTGGAGGCTCTGGGGCTGTAGCCCCGGTTAAATATGCATCAAGAAATAACATATCGAAATAGTATATTATCAGATTATACAAATTTAATTAAACCGTTACGATAATGTGACAATATAATTCCCGTTTCATATTTCCATCTAATTATAATTTGTATGCATAAGAATGCCATCCTATTTCCTTAGAATCACCTATTATCGTTTCATATACAATTCAGCAGCAGAGGTTTGACTTAATTACTTCGTTACTATTAGTATTCCGATTGAGTGAACGCGATAACAGTTGAATACCTCCTTTTAGAGACGTTTTCGGGTACAAAAGTACTTTTATCTAATGTTAGTTGGTGTAATGAAACGCGGATTCAGATTGCAATTAAATCTAGCGTGAAATGTCTTTTTTTATGAAGAATAAATTAAGGCATTATAGGCAGATTGTTAGTAAAACTTGCGTTCGCTTACACAAAGTCAAAATGTGTGAAGGTAGCTTCGGTAATAAAAATATGATAATTTTCGTAAATTAATTAACTTATGAACATCAGTAAAAAACATGGTTCTTAATTTACACAGCCCGTTTTAAAATCAAGGGTGTAAAACAGACGGGAAGAACTGGCCAAAAAGCTTCTCGACAGTTTTTTAAATCGCCATTTTTTGTCTTTGTAACCAGCCATTACCTTCTCTACGCTTAGGAAAGAAAAAAATGGCGTTAAATGACTCTAAAAGCGGTATCAAATCAAAGTCAATCAAAACGCATACTAAATACATCTTACTCTGTTTTGGCATAAGCACTCATCTGTTTCTTTCTAATTTTTTACACAGCATCCACCAAATTTTACGAGACGACGAGAAATTCTTTCTTAAAATTAAAAAAAAAACGCACTTAGAGAATTTAGTTCAATTTTTTTATCAATTAATTCTAATACTTGATGTTAAAAGTAGTAAATTCTAACTGAAATGAATTTAACTGATCGAGATATCATTACAATTTCTTGGTATGTAAATATATATATATATATAAGGTCCTTACATATGAAATTGGCGTTTTGTATGGGAGGAACAATAAGTCGAATATTTTTAAATATAATATATTTAATTAATCAAAGTATGAACCATTGTTTTCTATGCACTTTTGCCATCTTATAGGTAGTTCATTGATCCCTTTACTAAAAAAAACAGTCGGACGGGAATCAATAAAATCTGTGAAGGCGATTTGGACTGACCCCTGTTAAATTTTTTCCCTTGCAAGAAGTTGTACAAATTTCGAAAAAAATGGTAATCTGTTGGAGCAAGGTCCGGGGAGTACGGAGGATGTCTTAGACATTCCAATTGAAGCTCTTCTAATTTGGTAGCCGTCTGTTGTGCAGTGTGTGGTCAAGCGTTGTCGTGAAGTAGCAGTGGCGTGGAGCGATTGACCAGCCTAGGTTGTTTGGCCGCTAGCTTTTCCATCATGGTTTGCAATTGCTGACAATAGACATCAGCCGTAACAGTCTGGCCAGATTTGAGAAAACTGCAATGAACAATACCGGCACTAGTCCACCAAATGCTTACAAGTAACTTTTTTGGGGTTAATTTTCGCTTGGGGCAGGATTTGGCTGGCTGGCCAGGATCCAACCATTGCGCTGAGCGCTTCCGATTATGGTAAAGAATCCATTTTTCATCACAGGTAATGATTCGGTTTAAAATACCTTCATTATTGTGCCGGTTCAGTAATGTAACGCAGCAGTCGACGAGCGTTTGCCGATTTGCTTCAGTCAATTCGTGAGGTACCCACCTTTCAAGCTTTTTAATCTTCCCAATTTGCTTCAAGTGAATTAATATAGTTTTATCACTAACACCGCAGCCTGCAGCTAACTCGGACGTGGTTTGCGATGGATCCGCTTCCACAATAGCTTTCAATACTTCATTATCAACTTGGGTCTCAGGCCGTCCACGAGGCTTGTTTTACAGGTCGAAATTTCCAGAACGAAAACGTTGGAACCAAAAACAAACTGTGTTTTCTTTTGCAACATGACCATACAAATAATGATGTGTACCACCCTTCGAGTCGTTTCCGCAGCACTAGTGCCACGGCGGAACTCGTACTCGTAAATAATGCGATTCTTTAAGTTTTCGATTTTGTAAAATGAGTGACGCAAACAGAAAAAAAACAGAAGAAAAACAAATGAATGACGGTCATCGAACCACAAATACATGAGTAAATAGCTGTACTAATTTGAATTTGGGATTCCTTACCAAAGAGGAGAACATCGTGATTAAAGTGGCCAATACGAAATACGCCAATTTCATATGTAAGTACCTAATATAATAATAAATTTATATTTTTATGATTTATATATTTAGTTAGTAACTAGCTGCCCCCTCGAACTTCGTTTTGCCTTCATATGATCATTTCGCTATGGTACCTCATAGAGGTTCTTCGATTTCCCGGAATAAAATCTAAGTACAAAGAAACTAACAGAGCACGGAATAAATAATTACCAGAATCCATGTTAATTGGTTTGGATATAATATCATATTCCAAGTTTAATACACATTGATAATATTTCATACCTTTAATAGATTTCGGGACTAGTAATATTATCCATTCCTCAATATAATCGACTTGAATAGTGTGAGTTTCAATAGGCATATATCCAGACATATCTAGCTTATGTTGCTAACAGTGCCTATTCAAGTATGAAAATTAATAACACATTCAAATTGAAAACGTGTAATTTTCTTTATTTTTCTAATGGGGCTCTAGAGAAGAGATCTCGTATTAGCTATGAAATCGCGTTTTGCAGTTAGACTTTATATTCGTATTGTTAACTTACGTGGATTCAAGTGTAAACAATTTTTACTAAATTATGGGGGTATAGATTATACAAAAAAATTGAATTTTCTTGTCTGTATTTCAGGATAATTATTTTATTAGTTTTCATTCTTAAATATAATAATAACCTTTAAAAAATATTTCGATCAACGTTTTTTGAAGATTGTTGTTGCTAAAATTATAATTCAGGCGTAGTGGAAAGGACGAATACATTTTATTAATTGTTTACGACGAATTAATTTTAAAACTTCTGAACTTATTTAAAAAAATCATTTACAATGTTAATTCCTGATACATATATAATCATTTGAAAATATTGATATATTTTACATCAATCTTCCAACTTATCTTATTTTTTTATCATGCTAATAATGATGATTTAGTTTAGTTAGTATTATTTTTTACTTTATTCGCGCCGCCGAACCCATATTCTTAAATAACATTTGTATATACTTAGTATCAAACCACATTTTTTTTCTCAGTTACGTTACTTTAGTTTTTCAGTGTACTTCTATGCTTATACATCCGCCAAGTGGTTTATTTACTAGTCGTAAAAAATATCTAGTCTAAAGATAAGGTAGCCGACAAGGGCTTGATAAAATATTATAAAATTAATTAAATACTTATTATACAACTGTAAAAACTTTTAGAAATATCGCTAGTTCCGAGTTTCACGCAGCATTCGACCAAGTTCCCAAACAAATTAAAATCCGCGCTCGAACTGAAATTAATATGTTCTTTTGAATATTAAATTGCTGGAACTATTTTAGAATTTTCCTCATTCTGCATTTAAACACGGACGGACGTTGAAAAGGGTTCTCTTGTGTAATGTCATCTCATTCTTATACTGAAATTGTTTTTTTGACAACTTGTCATAAATATACTTGGCAATAGAATGTGTAGTTAGTGTTATTAATATAAACAATTATCTTGAAAGGCCGAAAAAGCACTTGCACAAGCCTTCTAACAATGTCCATGGGCAACGGTATCACTTAACATCAAGTAACTGCCCGTTTGCTTCATATTAGAAAAATAAATATTTGCAGAGAACTTTGTTATTTCATTTAAAAAAGTAACATTATTCCCACAAGATTGGTCACGCTTGGCACTTTGATACCTTGGAACCAAAAGAAAAAATATTACAAGTTTTTTTTTGTGTCAAGCGCAGGCAAATGTAATAATAAAAAAGAGGAGAAAGGATTATAAAAAGTATAGGAACAGTGAGTTCAAAGTGTGTTGAGAAATTCACACAGTCACAGACATTATATTTAAAATATCAGGTGTATTTGGTTGGTATAAATAACGAATGTGTAGTTAGTGTTATTAATATAAACAATTATCTTGAAAGGCCGGAAAAGCACTTGCACAAGCCTTCTAACAATGTCCATGGGCAACGGTATCACTTAACATCAAGTAACTGCCCGTTTGATTCATATTAGAAAAATTAATATTTTCAGAGAACTTTGTTATTTCATTTAAAAAAGTAACCTTATTCCCACAAGATTGGTCACGCTTGGCACTTTGATACCTTGGAACCAAAAGAAAAAATATTACAAGTTTTTTTTTGTGTCAAGCGCAGGCAAATGTAATAATAAAAAAGAGGAGAAAGGATTATAAAAAGTATAGGAACAGTGAGTTCAAAGTGTGTTGAGAAATTCACACAGTCACAGACATTATATTTAAAATATCAGGTGTATTTGGTTGGTATAAATAACGAATGTGTAGTTAGTGTTATTAATATAAACAATTATCTTGAAAGGCCGGAAAAGCACTTGCACAAGCCTTCTAACAATGTCCATGGGCAACGGTATCACTTAACATCAAGTAACTGCCCGTTTGATTCATATTAGAAAAATTAATATTTTCAGAGAACTTTGTTATTTCATTTAAAAAAGTAACCTTATTCCCACAAGATTGGTCACGCTTGGCACTTTGATACCTTGGAACCAAAAGAAAAAATATTACAAGTTTTTTTTTGTGTCAAGCGCAGGCAAATGTAATAATAAAAAAGAGGAGAAAGGATTATAAAAAGTATAGGAACAGTGAGTTCAAAGTGAGTTGACAAATTCACACAGTCATACATTATATTTAAAATATCAGGTGTATTTGGTTGGTATAAATAACAATTTGACAGCCGTTCAATGTATATTACATTTTTTATGGTACACCTATAATGACGTCTATTTAATTGAACTGTCCTGCCAATCCTTATATGGAAATTGTATTCGTTTTTACAACAAACTCCCAAGCGAAATTACAGAATTATCTCTGAATAAATTTAAAAGCCTCGTTAAACGTAAATGAATCAATAAAGCTTTTTATAATTTTGAGGAATACTTAAATGAACCTAATCCTTAGGATTGATTTGCTCAAGTTAAAACAATTTGTATGACTGAAAACTTAAAACTTAAAAGAGTGGCGGAAAGTTTCTTGCCAGTTCTTCTTAACCACTCTACGCCCTTGACTTGCGAACTGGTAGTAAATGTAAATTTACAATTAATTTAACTTATTTTCTGACGTTTATAAGTGTACTTTTTACCTATATGAAAAAAGTTATTTTTAGATTAAGTTACGTACCAAGAATGATTAAAACCCACCGCAAGTCTGTATTAGTATAGACTGTCAAAGTCTTGTTCAACAAAACCTTGTTCTGTGCAATAAAATAATCACAAAAAATACTAATAACGATGCGGTATTATTACATAATCATAATATATAATATATAATTGATAAGCTAAAGGTAGTACATTCAAATTACGACTGTTCTAAAGTCAAAGTCCAAGTAGCGTTTACGTGACTATGTAAAAAACACGTTAGGCCAGTTAAAATGAGGTAAGGTTAAAACAAAGTTCAATATTACCCTCATAAACAAACATTATCCGTGGATGTCGATCGTGCATACAAATAAGGCCAAAGAAAGATACGATGGCGTATGTGAAATAATTTTGTTTAAATAGGACGATATACCTTTCGAAGTAAAATATTCAATATATACAAACTATATATACACTGTATATATAGTGTGTATTCAATATTCAATATATATACACTGTATATAATGCATAAGATGTAATGTTAAATTAAGGAAACTTATATATATATATATATATATATATATATATATATAAGATATAAAAATGTGTTTTATAGTTTATAAGCAATTTAAAGAAACGTGTACTTCGGGCACTATTTTTTATAATAAAAAAAATATAATTTTAAGTGTTTTATTCGAATTAAAAATAAGTATATATATATCATCGCCGTAGTTATGCCTATTGTGAAGTTTATAATCCTGGCTTAATTTGGATTGATCTGTACCGATGATTCGTAATAATTATTATCAATCATCCACTTGTGATATTTCTATAAGCATCGTTTACCATTAAAATATATGTTCTAACCCGAGAATATTATATTATATTCTGGGAAACATCGTTCACATTATTAAATGCGCTAGAGGCTTAGCTTAAGTCTGGGAGTAATATTTTTTATAAACATCCGTAGAAAACATGGCGTAGTTAAGATTAAGTGTGGGCGTATTAGGCTTTTTTACAATCCTAGCACGTTCGCCTCAGTTATTGAAGGAAAACGTTTCTTTTGATACTTTTCCCTTGCTTTAGGACTTAGTGATGGCTATTACTTAGAGCTTTGTGACAGTTGACTCAGTACGTAGTCTATTTGAAGTGGAGTTTTAACCAAGTCTTAAGGGATGATATTTAAAGAGGTTTCATGAAAGAGGGTTTAGTTCTTTTTAGCAACCAACATCTGGATCTAGCGTTCTCGTTGGTTGGCACATTGTCATTTTATTATGAATGACGCAGTATCTGGGTTGTAATGCGAACATGTGTTTGCTTTTAATGTATTAATAATAGTGATTTTGATTGTTTTTGACACAATCTGTAAATAGTAAAAATAAGGTAAGCATGGTTCCGACCCTTAACACCCAGAATTCATCCAATGGAAAATCCCATGGATTCCTTAAATAAGTAAGAAATAGGTCCTTGTATTTTATCTTATAGCACTTATTTATTTTATGAGTTTACATTTACATATGGGTCAATGTTCATTTGTTTAAAAGCAAATAGATTTCCGGCCTTCTGCGGATGACATAATATGTCTTTTGTTAATTTTATTCACAAAAGTTGCGCGCATTCAAACAAATACAACAGCACACAACCGAACTTCATATTTAGGGTAGAGATTCACGGTTAACTGTGGCGAAGATAAAAAAATGTGTGCGTGTGTGTACTAGTGTACACATGTAAGAAGTGAAACTTCTTTATGACCGTATTTCAAAACACGATTTACTATATGCAACTTGAAATTGGTTAAATAAAGTTAAATTAGATAAAGTTTAACAAAAGGTTTTTATTATCATAGACATGAATACAAATAATACAATTATTAAATTCTACCTTATTACTTAGATTACTACAGAATTTCATTAATTGTAATAGAATTATTAGTATTGTAGGGACAGCTGTCGACGTGTGAAAATGACGAGTAGCGAGTCAGTTGTCTCCGGGCCCCGTTGCACATAGACGCGTCTTAATCAATAAATAACAGATATGTAATTACTCGTTTAATTTAATCCTGGCCCATAAGGAGATGACTGGATACTATCGTTGTTAAACGACTATCCCTATCTGTGGTGCGCTATCCCTACTCCGCTGGAGAATATACTCTTCGAATCAACCGTGGTAGGGTAAGAGAAATATGGCACGTAACGGAAAAATGTGACGCGTAACCGAAAAATGTGACGGTATTTTTTTTCCAACGCCGATGAAGAAGATGTTTCCCTTCAAAAATAAACATATTTGAATTTTATAAAAAGTTAAATTAATTATTATAATACATTACGTAACCGCTATGTTAATCAATATAACTTCAATGACGTATTATAATTATGGAAGCCATTCCATTAATTCTCTACTAATATTGTTCGTGCAATCAGATTGAGGGGTGCTTAGAACTAAATTGGATTTGAGTGCACTGTTCGAGTATCCTTCAATAATTTAGTTAGCAATTTACCTAAATTTACTATGAAAATTTAATAGATTTACTTTACTGCACCAAAGCAAGCTTTTAAAACTACTCATATTGCATTGACAAAATTGTTTAGACGTTTTTCAAGTTTTGATTAATTATTTATTGACTATTCTAATGTTTAAAAAAAATAGTAGCGCTTCAACCTGTTTAGGTCTAGGCCTAATTTCTGTATTATTTGAGTGATACTTCATTTTTCTTAATGGACGCAGAAGTTGGTGTTCAGTGCCTAACACACGCTGTCGACTTTTTGGGTTTTAGTTATGTCGGTTTCCCCACTATATTTCACCGTGCGAGCGAGTATCAAATGCATTGGTGCACACTCGGGGATCGAATCGACGACCTCAGGGGTGAGAGTTATACCCTCCCGTGGCGTGAATTGGTGGCGGGTTAAATGAGACTTGTTACTGTGTACATGCACTGTGCATGTGTAATGCACAGGACCTTGCGCTAGTCGCAGGAAAAACGCCCACAAGATTACATTCTCAATAAAAAAGGATACTCATTAAAACCCCACTGCGCCACCAGCAATCCCTATACATAATAACAAACAAGTCAAGCAAAAATTTATTAGGAATCTTAAAAGAGAAAGATACCAAAGCAGCAAAAATAGAACGGTCGATTGACTCGATCAGAACATTATCTGATATATTATATACATTACTACTAAATCTGATATCTGTGTGAAATAAATCTAAATTTGACGTTACGGGCACTGTTTCGAATATAATAAGATTACTTCTTAGCACTTAATCTTTGATAAAAGGCTTTCAAGGGTAGTACTTGTCTATACAAACTCGAGAGTAAGTACTTAAAAACACTTTAAATTTTAAGGACATCTTTACGACAAGTTCTATTTTAAACTTTTACGGGGGCAAACGGGCAGGAGGCTATGTTACGTTACGTTACGTTACGCCGATGTTACGTCATACCGCCGCCCATAGACAGTCGCATTGCCAGAGGGCTCGCAAGTGCGTTGCATGCCCTTTAAGAATTGGTACGCTCTTTTCTTTAAGAAAAGAGTTAGTAAGTAAAATTGGTTCGGACTACATCAGTGGGCGGCTGGTTCCACATAGTGGTGGTGCGCGGCTAAAACTGCGTTAAAAACAATCAGTTGTGGAACGACGGACGTCAAGATGATAAGGGTGGAATTTCGTATCCTGCCTCGACGTCCGATAATAAAAACTCAGTTATTAATCCAAACATTATATGTTCCACAACAGATATTTTTTTTAATGTACTCTAACAATATAAATAAATAATAAAATTTAAACTAATTTGAAAACTTTATTAATTGTACTAATTAAGATTTCAGATTGTTCGTAATTAATTAATAAAACTTGATATAAACGGGCTGAATTAACAATTGTTTTAGTATTTTATTCACATAATTGAAAACTTTAGCCGTTTCTTAACAAATCTAAAGCACCAAGCTACTACGATTTTTTCTTTAGAATATAGTAGTTAAAACAGTATTATTTTAAGAAAAAGTTATGTACCTCGTGATAAAGAAAATACATAATTGTACAGTTATTGCATAATTAATCGGGAAAGATTGTAAAGACTTTTAATTATTAGAGATGAACGACGACGAAACATCTCATAGTTAGTTTCTCAATAAAAAATATGTTTTCCTAGTAATTCATAAGAACCATTATTAACAACGTGGAATATTTTCATCGTAACATCTAAAATAATAATTAACCCCTCTAGATAAATAATTACCGCAATCGATTTTACCAAGTCGTTAAACCGGTTTTTGGGTTTAACCTGTCAGTATCGATTTTGCTAGTTCACTTTAAACAATTTTCATGCTTTATAGTTAAGTTCTATTTTTTATCAATAAAATAATTTATTATACATACATCAAAAAACATTTACAATAAAAACACATTTCAAAGTATTGGTCCCTGTGGCAGTGTACCTTTAACGTTGACAGCATTACCTCGCTGTATTGCGATACTTATTCGTTGAGCGAGGAAAACACCAGCTCTGGGGTCACCGATACTATCTACCAGGCGCCAACTTTAATATTAAATTAGCGCCTGTGCACTTAAACCCCACAGCCCAAGAGTATTTACTCCAAAGGGAACAAAATCTAATTTAGAGGAAAGACTTATGTATTTATTCTTATTTATATTTATTATATAGTAAACACTAATTAATATAATTGATAAAAGGTTGTTCTTCACATTTTCACGGACATTTTCTACATAATTGGTGAGATAAGATTATCATTATTACTTTTGCATATTTTTATTTATTTATTACATAAAAAGTAAGACGGAAAGAGAATAAATATAAAACTTCACCGGAACAAATTTGGAATCATAATATTTTTGCTAAACTATTACGGAAATTATTCAATAATTTATGAAATTCAGATATCAGATGATCGTAATATATCTCATACACATGTAAGGCCTAACTAGTAATTCAAAGACCTGCGACGCGAAGATTCACTCTTCTTTAATTAACATGATTTAATGAATAGCGTTTCAATCGAAACTGTTACTTAAGTACATTAAGTTACAGTCTTGATTTTAAATATAATTCACTGAACTTAGTTAATTAATATAGAAATATAAAGATTAGATTAGAATCACAAGTATTACAAAACTCACATTTGTACCTTTATATAGTCTGTGTGTTTTATCTGTGTTAACTATTTAGTTGATAAAATAAAATAAATAAATATAACTGATGACTGTGTGATTGTGTGTGTGTCAATTACAATATTCCGGATGGTACTTACTTTTATTAATCTTATACGATATTCCATAATATCGTTCCATAAAGTTAATCTAAAAACCGGTTTCGAATACCGTAACACCGGTATATTCGAGTCCAACTAATAAATAACAACCGGGCATAGTTGGCACGCATTCCTCCTGCGATTAAGCAACTTTATTACTTAGAGCATTATCACGACCATCCTTTATATGGAGCATAAAGCTTTAATGTACCGAAAACGGTGAACACAAGTAATTACGTCGTAAGAGAATGACCATTTTAAGGTCAGTAACTAGTAACTCTTATTTATTACATAGAAATATTTGTTTTAGATTACAGAATACGTAGTTAACGTTGAGAGTTATTTTAAATTCATATAGTTGCAATGTAATTGTACGTTGTTAAGAGTCATATCCGCCATATCGTCATAAAACTTTGTTGTTTTTACTGTTACTTGACTAACCACTTATTTTGGGATAAGGATCAAGTGGAAAACGACCCGAGTTGTAAGGAAACTACATTACTATGTAGAACCACCTTTATACTTTTTTTATACTTGGGGAAATGTACAAGACGGGTAGGGCGCCTTCAAATTTGCCGCAACGTGCGACACTGCTGTCGCTAAGTTTGATGTATGCCCACTAAAACCCCAAGGCACCACCAGCAATCGCCTAAGGTGGGATGCGGTTATAGCAGAGCCTTATCCGCTACCTACTGCTTACATTAACATAATAGCTTAGACCTTATACCTAATAAAAATAACGAAATAATGATGTGAATGTAGTCTTTTGTTAAAATAGCTTTTACACGGAAATTCAAAATTTAAAATTTAGAATTATGTAAATAACTATAAGTTTTAATAATATAATACATAGCTTCAATCCGTTCAAAAAGTGTTTTTCTTAATGACGTGAATGTGTTTAATATAATGAGGTTATTAAATATAAATTTGCTGTGCCCAATATTTTAGGTAATATATCGATCTTAGTCAAATACTGATTCATGATCCAACATACGAGCATCATTTGAGACTTGGTTTTTTCACAGAAAGGCTAATAGTTGAGTTCTTTTTTCGAAATTAATTTCCAAGTTTATCTCGTACTTTTTTTTATTTTGTCATATTTTAAGTGTTCAATTAGGACCAATGTTTTTGAAGCAGTTTTAGTTTGGCTAAGCAAGCGACTGGCATCCCTCAGGGTCGGGAGTTCGAATCACGTAATTTGTGTACTATGCTCCTGTGGTGTAGAAAAGAAAACGTAGGGCAAGGCTTAGATCTATGAACTAACATCGTATAAGGCATACTCGAGAAATCAGGCGGAAGATCAATCAAATAGACGCTGCAATGTCTGAAATATCCCTATAGTTCTTTAAGGACTTCATGCACCAATATTTTGATAACCATCAGCTTTTTATATATTGATTTTATTAGAATTTGTTTAGAAATGATGATGATATTGACAAATTAAATATTTTCACTAACCATATTTGAATTGCCACGTTAGTTTTATTAAAATCGTTTTGATGTTTTATATCAATCGAGTTTTGTGAGATGAAAAAACAGTAGTAAAACAGGAAATTTATCACCCCCGTCCAATTCATGTGCTATACAAAGCCCTTTTATATTATCTCACGGAAACAAAATGTAGCGGGGGAAATAGTTGTTGTTAGGGTTGAAACAAGTACTTGTATAGCGTATATTTGTACATATTTATTTTAAATTAATTGCGACCAGTATAATACAAACTCTGATCTAATTTTAAATTTAGAATACGAGGTACTTGTATTAGAAGTTAACTTAAATATAATCTATGTCAATTACAGAACCAATATCAATTAAGCGCTTTTTACTGCGCATGACCTTTTTCTTTCGACCGACTAGGAGCATTCAAAAAAAACCATGCCCTTAAAGGTGAAACACCGACAAGGCTTTCCAAGGTCCAAGGTGGCGGTTACCATTTATTTCTCCGTGAGCCGCCTCAAACCCCCCCTGTCCTATGAAAAAAATACATGATTTCCTTGATCAAACAGTACTACGCGTCTTTTATTTAAGTATTAATATTTATTAATACTATTCTAAATCTATTTCATGGTTATATTGGTACTCAAAATGAGTTATGTATTGATCTTAAAACACATAAATATATCTGTTTGTATTCCTTGCATATGATTTGATGGTGAAACCAAGAATTATATAACTCATAGCGTGTCATTTCTGAAGCTTAAAACGGTGAAATCGGTGAGTCTAATCGGATTGACGGAAACCGATGTTTGTAAAAGATTTGTCGACAGCCCTATTTGAGTTGGGCGTTAGTAAGCTGACGAATTGGAAAAGAGTTTCCCTAGTTTTGGAGAATACAACGTCGTCAAAAAAGGATTTATGTTAGAAATTATATGTAGAACTTTAGTCGCAGAGTTTTGCAATTTATATTAGAATTGTGGAATGTTAAATGGCGTACAATTTTCAAAATTGACGTCAAATCTGACTGTGCGCGAATATTAAATAAAGTTTAACATAAATAATTGAATCACTGAATTAATTCCTTTTTTAACGGTCATCATATATATGTAACATTAAAGAAAATAGCGAACAAACTCTCTCTGAAGTTAGATGACACAGCGTTTTCAGAGACACGGGTTTGGTGGGTTTTCCAAACTGTCCTATGTTTCTGAGGTGTCAGCATGATTACACGAAAAGTTGCGCGCCGTACGATAAGTAAAATACTTCTATTTTGGACAATTTATTTCGAGACAATATTCGCTATTCACGTATAATACACGTATATGTATATATATATGAGCCTAGGACTAAATAACACATTGAACAGTGCTTATCCGGAGCTGGATATATTCGGTAGTGGGCTGATCGGTTTTAGAGAAAGTATTGTTATGTGCCTATCTCTCTGTTTTGCTGATGTTTTTTTTTATTTCTACTTTACCAAAAAATTCTGCTAATTTTATTGTGTGCTTGTATTTTTTTTTGAAACACTTATGTGAACTCCATCTGTCATATAATATTGATTTAAGATTTTGTAAAATATGCAGTAGATTTAGTACTATGTATGATTTGGTATACTTTACTAACTAAATAAATAATAGTCTTTAGTATCCGTTTAATAGAACAAATACTGTGCATTCACAAGGCAAGATATTGCAAAGTATCCAGAAAAGTGCTGTAAATCATTGTTTTTCATACTACTTCTAACATTCACGCAGTAGTAATGTTTTTTGTTTATTAGAAACTGTTATAAAACTTATTTAAACGTACATGTTTAGTTTTAATTAATATATTAGTCTTTCAAACCCATGACCTGTATCTAAACGCGTCCAGTATTATTCCAAAGTCGTTCAATTGTATATTATAAGTAAAAGCTGCAAGTTTATTTTATTAGAGTCTGTTAAAATTGTGGATTGAGCTAAAAAATGATAAAAAAATCTTTTAATTTCTGTCTCGTAAAACTAAATGAAAAGAAAAAATGACTGCCCTTTTGCAGACATTTTAAAGTATAAAATGATTGTTGAAAGAAATAATATTTAAGACTACAAAAACCTTTGGGATTCGAATCTAGGTCAACAAGGTTCATCCCAAAAATGCTTTTAATTAAAATAGATCTCAGTTGCATTTCAACATTTTATAATATTTGCCGGTTTGCAACGAAATTCATTATTAAATCTCGGCTAAAATCTGCTTATTATTTGATATGAGGGAACTCTAATCAAAAAATAAAGTTTAGCACTAGGACAGCTACTACGCGGGAGCACAATTTGTATTTAAGTTTTGTAATAATGCATGGGTGATTTTCATATGGCGGAAGGGGCAGACATGTTGCTGTCTGTGTTATTGATCAGCTATCAAAACATTGAAATCTTAAATGTCTTGCTGATGGTTTTCAAAAAATCTTATTTCAAGGACGTGTAAGTTAATTTTCCTCTTAAATTGAACCCTCCAACTTCTCTTACTTACAGTCTCACTGAGCTATATTTTCCAAAATTTAGCAAATGTTATGATTTATATTTCTCGCTTTTTAATCATATTATTAAGTATAAAGCATGCTGTTTGTCTGTTAAAGACTTAAACTTTATCTCTTAAACCTTTAGTGTTATTTTTGTGTTTCTGGATTTACGCTTCTATTGTTAAGTATTTTTTATATAACAAGGGGCAAACGGGTAGGAGGCACACCTGATGTTAAGTGATACCGCCGCCCAAGGACACTCTCAATGTTAGAGGGCTCACAAGTGCGTTGTCGGCCTTTTAATGTCCGTTGACAAAAGCTTTCTATATAAATAAATAATCGTTTTTATAAACCACAAGTATAAATTGCGCACTTTAACAATAAATCCTTTGGTCGAATTGATTTAGTCGGAGCTCGAACGCCCTCAGACATAAACACTTTTAACTTGTTATCAACATTATTTTACAGAATAATATAACAAATAATGATATAGTACATTAGAAAACCATGTAGTTTGTATAAATGTAACCATAGTAGTCTTCTATAGGAGCGCAACAAACGCATGTAAAAGTAGTTACCTACGTATACATAGCTCGATATTTGCAGTGCTTTTCAGCGCAGAACGATCAGCAGGAGACGGTTCGGTTCGGTTTTTATCTGTACCAGATGGTAGAAAACTGTTCAAAAATTCTAATCGCTTTTTATGCAGATAACGATTTCTTTTTAACGTTTCTTTATGTGATTATTTCGTCTTGAAATCGACCATCAAAATGCCCTGTTACGTTCATTACGAAGTTTTACCTTTATTACCCCATTCCGATGAACATTAGATTTTTCCTTACACGCAGTTAAAGAAATTGCTATCATTCATGTAATCACCAGTGTTTGTGAAAGTATCATTACGTAATCAGGGGCTTGCGTCATAGGAACAAGTAGGCAATTTAAAGTAGATTTTCCTTGCCTCAAATGCTTTTGAAGTTTTCAAAATGGAGTCATACATACCTACGAGTGTTTAATTGTATTATTTTAGGTTTTTTTTGTTATTTAATTATGCACTTATGTAGGTGTTTATTGTTCTATATTAGGGTTCTAATAATAACTTTTAATAGCTTATGTAACTTACTTACTTTTTGTTTTTTTGTTTGCATAATTGTGGATATTATGGTAACGAAGTATAAATAAATAAATTCTAAATTAATTTTAAGTTGTTTGCAGATTTATTGAGAAATATATGTTTTTACTCAATTTTAATATATAAGTATCGCAATTTTATAAATTTACCTCACTAAAATTTTTAGCTAACTGAGGTATATGAGATATATGAGGTTCACTGTATAGAAAATTGTGCAATGTAATTTCAATTTAATAAAATAAGAAAACGCACATTCGCAGGTATTTACGGACCGTCGATACTTTAATCTTAAATTAAATTTTACCAACATCAGGCTAGGAATAATAATAGACCCAGACATATCAATTTAACACCATTTCCCTAAAAATTCTTATATTTTTATACTTAAACTGGATATTGCAATAAGAGTCTAGTTCTCTCTTTCTTATTGTTTTTGACGGAAAGATACATCTCAGGAATAAAGTTTAAACTGTACAATTAGTTTTTATGAATAAACTAGCAGACTTACGGATGCTGTCCTGTCTTAACTAATGAATATTAATTTCGAATTGGTATAGTAACTCAAAAATATTTCAGAAATGAACTATTTATTATTTTAATGGCTTGCTCTAAACGCCATGTAAATTAGGAGTCCTTTAAATCAATCTTTACGATTGCCAGTGAGGAATTTTCCCATGGAAAGAGTGCGTATTTGATTGCAACGTTTAAAGGACTGTTTTGCAGGCAATGGAGACCACATCGAACAAGCTTTTTTATTTTTAAATTATTTTATATTTTTGTATTAAACTAATACACTGTAAAAGTATGTACTGTAAATGTTATTTGCATTTTTTTTCCTTTGTGGCATGACTAAGTCTACAGTATTTGTGCCGTGTCCACGCACGCTGAAAAGCACGCGAAACGTCGGAATTTTTTTTAAATTTAGAATTATGTAAATAATTATAAGTTTTTAATAATAATACATAGCTTTAATCCGTTCAAAAAGTGTTTTTCTTAGTATTTACAATTTTCTTAACCAACGTAGTAATAATAAAAAAATTAAACATTGATAAAAAGAAAATTACAACAAATTTAAAAAGTCAAAGCCGTATTGATAAACATACAGTTAATACGCGTAGTAGATCATACAATAAAGTACAGAGATATAAGATAGATATATAAAGTTCAATTTAAGAATATTAAAGACTCATGCTCACATCTTTTTGCGGTTTTGGAATAGGTATAATATGAAGAAGCGTTTTGTTAGTTAATTTTTAATTAAGAGCTCCTGGTGAACTTCATTTACATTTTTCGAGTGACGACAATATGCAAAAAATTAGAATTTTTTAATCCATTAGCGGTCTTACAATTTTAATATTAGCACTTTGAAAAATCGCACCAAGAAATTCTTCAACTAAATTGAATTTTACTATTTTCCCAGTTTAAGCTGAATTTTAAAATTGTTCCTTCAAAAAAGTGCGCAGTTGAAATTGTTAGTGTAATTTTTTCTTTAAATACATATTTTACATTCATATCATATTTATAATGGTCTATCACTTACTATGGTAAATATCTGTGTATGTATGTGCCCCGTCGGTGTGAATTGATTTATTAAACCAAGACCAACCTACTGATTGTATCAACTAGAATTATTGTTTCACTGATAATCGAACCTAAGACCTCCAATAAGACTATCCAAGAGCGAAATGATACCGCCGTAGATTATTATTGGGTACTCATAATGACCGACTCCTACGGAACTATCCACATACACACATATATACATGTAGTAATAATAAACGTAATGTAGGTATATATGCGTTTCGAAATTTTCCTTCTAAAAACATACGTCCAAGTTCCCCAAGTTCATAATTATAATAGTCAATAATGCATACTGCAAGTTTAAATCATTGCGATCAATAAGTAATACAGTCGTGTTTAACGTTTAATAAAATATAGAAAAATGTTTATTCCACGTGGACCGCCTACCAAATATTTCGAGCCAATAATATTCTTATTTGTAAATGAAACCTCAAAGGAGTCTCATAAATACTTAGAATCCTTTGAATATACTTCCAATAGCGTTTGGGCAATAGATTATCCTGTAATATTACCAAACCTCTTTTTTCATGAATTGGTCTATATTACCTTATAAATCGTCAAACACTTTTTCACGGCCTTAATAAATGTAAGAGAATATTTATTGGCTAAACGTTCTTAAAATCCGTGGTCATGTGTTTCTTTTACTTCAATTATGCAGATTAATTACAAGTAATAATGTGTTATTAACACCTTAATAGAAATGCGTGCACAATCCAAACGCTTAGGCTGATCGTGTCTCTCTGTCACTTGTACCGCGCTCTCGCTCTCTATGCGAGCGGAACGTGATAATGAAGCTCGGCTCGGGCGGAACGTGACAATGAGCCATGTTTTTTCGTTCGTGCAGCCGGCGTTCATCGATTTATTTGTCACTTCAAATATTAAAAAAGACATACTTTATCACTTCTTTAAACAGTCATATGAAATTATTATCCTTTTATATAGTATTTGCCCAGAGTCGAATGACAGCGACAGTTCACACACCACATTCACCATACAATCTGAAATATTTTGTAAAGATCAATGGCATTTGCAGATTGTAATTAAATATATACTCTTAAGTCGTTGCTCTAGCATAGGTAGCCATTTAATTACATTGATGTTATGAGAATTATACGTATATTCTGTATTATAATCAGTTTAAAACATAACTCGTAATTTCCGCTCTAGTTTCAGATACGTGTATCTCCACAGAATATATTCAAACGCCACCATAACTCAAAGTTTAATATCGTGTCAAATGTCAATAGATCGATATCATATCAAAGACAAAAGGACAACTGGCTAAGACAGGCGTAGATTGAGTTACGACGGTGCGGGTAGACTCGTTAAATGCTAATAGGGTCAGGTGTAACGTTAAGGGATAATCGGTTTAAGGCTTTTGTTGGTAAAGGGTCAACACTTGTTCTATAAAAACACGGTCCCTTCAAAGGTGAAAACTGAAAGGTGACTCAAGTGGTATTATTTTCTAATTATTTAAGTAAATTTTGATTGTTGTTTTAACGAAGAGTTACCTAGAATAATTTATGGTGAAACAATTCTGTTCGAAAGGCATAGATCACCTATTGCCGATACAGAAAAACTTTATTATACATTGCAACGTGTTTACCCCAATCGTCTTCTCTTTATTCTTCAGACTAGTAGGTAGCAACTATGGTACTTAAATAATTAATAAACTAAGTATTGTCTTTGGTTAACTTTTGGTCTTTGGTTGGTTTGGCTAGCTTTAACACATTGAAAAAAAGATGTTAACCGGATTTAAGCTATTTAAGTTATTATAATTTTAAATTTAAATTTTTCCTACGTTTCGCGTGCTTTACAGCGTGCGTGGTTACGGTGACTGAAGACAAAAGGTGTTGAATGTCAAAAGTATCACAGCTGTAGAGAAAATTGTGTTATCTGTATTTATTTCCGGAATAAAAATTGTAAATAATTATAAGGTTATAATAATACAAATAGCTTAAATCCGGTTAAAAAATTGTTTTCTTTCAATTAATAAACTTTATTATACGTAATAAGTCTAAAAATCTACTTTCGTGTTTTATAAGAGAAACCATCAAACTCAAATCTAGCCCCTTACTAAAGCGTATTGTCGCTCAAACTCATTTAAAACTAACTTCCACAGACTAACGAAAAGTGGATTGTCAAACAAACAGTTAGATTGGCTTCGTTTGCAATCTCGTTGCTCTGTGCCATTTTGCGGTTTGAGTTTATAACACTATCAGATTATGTAAGTTGAATCATATTGGTATTAATAATAATAGTTGCGATCAAATTTTATTTAATATTCTTTATTTAGTAAGTAGTTAAATGGAGTGCATCCGTGACGTATTGGTTAAGCTACGGTTCAGGCATAATTGTCTTCCCACCAGGTGAAAGAAATATAACTGTTTTATAGTAAGTAATATATGTACTAAAATCCTAAGCTAGTTAACTCATGTTTTGTCACGGTTATTTGCACACAAAAGCGATAAGGAAACACAAAGTCGTGAAATGAAGCTTGCTTTTTTAGTGTGCATATAAAATGAAAAGCTTAAATAAGTAAAATAATTTTAAAATAGTAAAATAAGTATTTTTTTTTTCTCACGTGTAATGAATTCATGTATACCAATTAAAAAACTCAATAAAATTGCTAACAATTTACTGTGTTACGAAATATTGTTCACAGTAAAATTTTCCTCATATTTTCAAGGTTATGCTATAAAATAATTTTAAGTTATCATCTATTGTTTTCACCATTACTACGGAATTTGATAAACGTGTAAAAACAAACAGAAAGTTGATTGTTTTTGCACACTTTCTCTAGATTTATAAACTATAGGCCGCAGATTCAATATTTTAACATGAGATGTTATTTTCCGATTAAAACTTGTACAGCGATGCCCGATTTACCAGTGCCCTGTACCTAGTACCTTGTTTGAAATAAAAAATAATGTGTTTTGGAACACGCTTACAAGTAACCTTAACAATCAAGTATACTGTATTTACAATTTTCTTAACCTATTAAAAAAAATTAAAACAAATTTAAAGAGTTTGGACCCTGTGGCAGTCTACGAGAGTCTACTGACTCTACTCAAAGGGAACAAAATTGAAGTTAAAGGACTCTTCAGCCGCCCCAGCATTTTTGCCCGAGGAAGGTGCCTCGGACCAGCAAAAATCCCTCCTAGTCGGGGCTAACGTGTCCACACAAGTAGCATCCCATACCAAAGCCAGTCCTATCTTCCAGGGTTCAACGACATCCCACCCAGCCACTTGTCATCATTTCTTGCGTGGCCTGTTGGTTCCGGAGGCAAGAGAATTGCGTATAATGTCGCTGAGCGCGGCGTAGCGAGAAAAACGACATTATACGCCATTCACTCTTTTGGCAATGGAGGCCAAGGTATCCTAGGCCTTTAGGTACTTTAAAGCCACAGGTACACTTATGAGGAATACATAATATGGGCACTCCTAAACGGAGGCTGATAGCCAAAAGGATGCCAGTGTTTGACGATGCATTAAGGCAATGACCGGCTTCCCTAGAACCCACAGCCACCAACCTTGCGCGGTCAATAACATAAGTGTTAACTTATAAGTTTTACAAAGACGATCATCCCAGCACCTTCCTAGTTGACGCTAGAAGGCAAACTCAAGCCTGGGTTAGATGCTAACCACGCGTTTCCCACATCTGTTAAAAACGCCATCTCTTAGTAGAAAGGATCTAAGGATTTTACCTATATTTTTTTTATTGTTATACTAGTTGCCGACATACTTTAAAATGTTGTATTGTTGTATTATTATGATAACCTTGTATCTTTATTCATATTTCATTGATTTTTTTGTATTACCATCAGGTATTATTTTTGTATTAAAAATTAGGTTTCGCTTGCACTTCAAGCTCAATTCTATATTTTGTAACTTTTTCTGTAATTAGGGTTGTTGTTGCAGCATGTTTATATTTTTTAATGTATTGTTGATATTTGATTCTCCAAAAACTGTGCAAAAACTTTATAATAAATAAAGTAATTACTTTAGACAAGAACATAGATCCACCACATGTTTTGACAACAATTATAAATAACTGTTCTTATTACTAATATAAGAAACATGAAATTTGCATGCATATTTTTATGTGGCTGAATTGTGTATTTTTTTATTATAATTGATTGATTAATCTGTGGTACTGTTATCTTAGAAAATAAAAGATATATTATTATTAAACATACCTTAATTCGCAAATTACAGTATATTGAAAAGTAATAATATGACGTCACTGTTACTATTATACTCTACTTAATTTACACAAGTGAATTAAATAACAATTAGTGACTGAAAACAATTTATATTTCTGCAGCCGCTAGGGTAAAAGAGTTACAAAAGTACATTGTACTCCAAAGGGAGAAATTGGTTGTTTCCATCTAAGGGTGTAGTTAAAGCAAGAGTCACAGCTGAGGGTGATAATACGCCCGAGTTTGGAATCGTACTTTATTCCCAGTAGTGCCGGACAAAAATGAGTATGAATAGTAATAAAAAAATATATATTGGGTCCTTACATATGAAATTGGCGTTTTGTCGTCAGTACGACTGGGCACTTTGACCTCAAATACCTCCTCTTTGGTTAGGAATTTCAAATTCAAACTTGTACAGCTATTTACTCGTGTATTTGTGCTTCGATGACCGTCTTTCTTTTGTTTTTTTCTGATTGCGTCACTCATTTTACAAAATGGAAGACTTAAAATATCGCACTATTTACGAGTACGAGTTCCGCCATGGCACTGACTGAATTATGTGTATGGTGGTCATGTTGCAAAAGAAAACACATTTCGTTTTTGGTTCCAACGTTTTCGTTCTGGAAATTTCGACCTGCAGAACAAGCCCCGTGGACGGCCTGAGACCTAAGTTGATAATGAAGTATTGAAGGCTATTGTGGAAGCGGATCCATCGCAAACCACTTCCGAGTTAGTTGCAGGCTGCGGTGTTAGTGATAAAACTGTTTTAATTCACTTGAAGCAAATTGGGAAGATTAAAAAGCTTGAAAGGTGGGTACCTCACGAATTGACTGAAGCAAACCGGTAAACGCGCGTCGACTGCTGCGTTACATTACTGAACCGGCACAATAATGAAGGTTTTTTAAACCGAATCATTACCTCTGATGAAAAATAGATTCTTTACGATAATCGGAAGCGCTCCGCACAATGGTTGTATCCTGGCCAGCAAGCCAAATCCTGCCCAAAGCGAAAATTAACCCCAAAAAAGTTTCTTGTAAGCGTTTGGTGGACTAGTGCCGGTATTGTTAGTTGCAGTTTTCTCAAATCGGGCCAGACTGTTACGGCTGATGTCTATTGTCAGCAATTGCAAACCATGATGGAAAAGCTAGCGGATAAACAACCTAGGCTGGTCAATCGCTCCACGCCACTGCTACTTTACGACAACGCTAGACCACTCATTGCACAACAGACGGCTACCAAATTAGAAGAGCTTCAATTGGAATGTCTAAGATATCCTCCGTACTCCCCGGAACTTGCTCCAACAGATTACCATTTTTTTCGAAATTTGGACAACTTCTTGCAAGGGAAAAAATTTAACTCTGATGGGGCAGTCTAAATCACCTTCACAGATTTTATTGATTCCCGTCCGACTGTTTTTTTTTAGTAAAGGGATCTATGAACTACCTATGAGATGGCAAAAGTGCATAGAAAACAATGGTTCATACTTTGATTAATTATATATTATATTTAAAAATATTCGGATTTTTGTTCCTCCCATACAAAACGCCAATTTCATATGTAAGGACCTAATATAAGGAAATTTCAAGTAAATTTTTATTAATTATCTTTAACTGGAACATATGAGTAATAGTTTAACAATATCTTAACCTAAACTGTAAATAATAATAAAAATAAATCACAAAAATATATTTAAACAGTTGCATACATTTTTAACGTCAGGAAATGCTGATACGCGTTCTACAGCATTTTGCCCAAGCCTTTTGTAGCCCCGAGCCTTTATTGTTGTCAACATGTTCTGACTTTATTAATACAATGAATTTATTGATGAAAGAGGACGCAATTGCATTACCTCTTTTTTATTCAAACCCATGACTGGACTGAAAATGAAAACCATTAGTTATCAAGCCCTTTTAGCACGTTAGAGATGACTTTCCTTCAACATTATAACTTCCTTTCGCAAGCGAATTCTGTCTAATTATTAAAAAAACGATAACCTGAGTAATTGAAGCATGAAACAGTAATAAACACGAGGTCAATTCTGTATTTCACACAAGAAAACCAAGCAAAGAACTAAAAGCAAGATTAAAGGTAACACTTTCAGGATTCGTTTCAACCAAAACGGTTTAAATTGCCTGAAGGTGAGGAATAAATTGGTCGAAACCGTTTCCCGGCTCGGGTATCAAACGTTAGCCAATTTCTCAATTAGCAAGCGACCGGCGAAGTGTGATTGAGCTGTCATTACGATCTGAAGGATCGGTGCCAAGTTTTGATCACAGGAATTTTCGATTTAAGTTGCATAACGGCTTAATGGGATCATATTTAACTTTTGAATTCAAGATGAAACATTTTATTTATTAGAAAACTAGCTGCCACCGCGAACTTCATTTCTCCTTAATGTGGTTTTAATACCTCCTCCTCCTTATTGGTTAGCCTTAATACCGTGACACGAAAGAATAATTTCACTGTATTATCGTCACTATAATTTAAATTTGATTTATACTTCGGTCTAAGTAACACTTGGTTGGCTATGGTAACACCAAAAATTAAAATAGTAGAAATAATTAAATTTCACGGTATTTCTTTTACTACAAAATTTAATTTATACTTTAGCCTCAATAACACGTTGTAATCATGATATTGAATTGTAGCTTATATGACACGTTTCTCGGTTTCCATAGCAGTGCCTTCTATTGATTACTTACTCAATCCAGTCGAAAAGTATCGACATCTGTTAGAATCTTTTGTAGTTAACAGATAATTGTGACTGTCAATTAATTATAGACAAATAATTTGCAATAAAATAAAATTGCGACTATAAATAAGATCTAAGCTATCCTATCTCTTAAGTTGGACCAGACTGCTCACGGTGTGCCAATTTAATTAAAAATCGGTTAAGTAGTTTAGGAGTCCATCGCGGACAAACATCGTGACAGGAGATTTATATATATTAAGATAAACTAATAGGCCGTTAATTAACGGATTATAGTTACCAAATTCACGGTACTATAAAAAAACTGCAAGACAAATCCAAAGCTGAATTTTCTCTTGATATCTTTCTGGCTTAAGTCTGATTATAGAATATACTAGACAAATTTAATTTCACGGGTTTGACTGGATTAAAGGGTCAGGTATCAAAGAAAAGTTGAACGCACTCTAGATAAAGCAATATTCTTATTAGCCTTTGAGAAACTCGTGTAAAATATTCTGAAGCAATGTAAAGTGGTGTGATGTTTTGTATTATAAACTAGCTGTTTTACAACTTTATGTATAAAGAAAAAAAAATGTAATACTAGTTTAATCAATAAAACTTCATCGCTTAATTTGTTAGCTAGAGAGCAGAGTTACCTTGCAGTTGAAATATATTCAGAGATTTTTCATTCAATTTGCAAAATTAATCACATATGGTGAAGGACTATAGTTAAGAATTTGTGTCATAATTATTTAATTGAAACATTTTTCGAAATAAAAAGCTTTATTATTATTATATTATGTGTACTCTACACGCATACGGAAAACCTCTTGTGGAAATCATTAACGAATGAAACAAAAAGTCGTAAAAACTTAGTCTAAATAAAGTATATCTCATTAAAATAACAAATATACAATTCAGTATATATTGGAATAGACAAGTATTATGGAACAAAAATTATGAGTAGGTACATAAGTATGGGGTTATGATATCCGATATAAGATAGGGAAATAATTTTATTTGAAGTACCCTTGTATACTGATACAAACATCGCTTTATTTATTATTATTGAATTGATATTAGTAAAAAATTGTTTCATTACATAAGTAACGAGCTTAGTATAACTATCGATCGAATACTTATTGTTACAATAAGCCCTGTAATTGTCTTACCTAATCTGTGTATTCGTTTTTATTCTACCAATTCATGATTAATTTCTCTGTGGAAGGATTTTATGGAGAAATGAATTGTAAGAATTAAAAAAACACATTCAATGTTTAAAATAAATGTCAAATTTAAATTGATTTAGTATATATGTTTCGTGCCAGAAAAGCAAACAGCTTCTATGGGGTAGCATAGCAAAATGTTCCATATGTTATGTACTAAAAGAGTTGGGGGAGAGGGGAAAGGAAGTTGGCGGGTTCAGCTTGTACAGAACATTAACAATGTGATGCATTTTCATAGATTTAATTAAAAAGACAAGATTTTCGTAATATTCGACGAATTTCATTTAATTTATAGGTATGGTAGGCCTTTAGAATAATTTAAAATGATAATTCGTTGTCATAGCGACGGAGATAAATTTAATCTGTATTGAATAGTAATTATTGTTAATTCAGCCGGGCGGCCATGATAACTTGCGCAGTGCGGACCTATATATTTGTCCCTGATATCGAAAAAGGATTTAAATAAAAAGATTTATTAAGTTACAAAAAAGGGATTTCTATAGAGATTTTAAGATCACAGATTGGCTTCGACTTTTCAACTTCGGCGATAAAATTATGATTTTTATTGAAAGACAACTCTTATGACTGTTATGTAAACAAAAATATATTTTTTATTATATAATAGGCAAACGAGCCTATGGGTCGCCCAAAAAGGGTAGTCATCGCAGCCCATGGACACCCATTTTTAGTGGATGTGTTACCAGCCTTTGAGCGAGGAGTACACTATTACTTTGAATAGTTGGAGGTGATATCTCTCAGGGAAGATGCAATCGATTCCACAGGTCGCTAGTTCGCAAAAGAAAGTACCTTGTAAAAAGGAATGTGGAAGACTTCCAGCCATCAAGGTCATGTCGATGAAATACATTAAACATTACCACAGTTTTAGAGGTTATATAACGTTCTCAAGAATGCAACAAATATCTTGTCCAGTCCAACATGTAATACCAGGTGTTATTGTATGTAAAATGCTTTTACCGAGAAAAACATCTAGGAATACTTTTAGTGTTGAATTGTGTAAAAATACATTAATACATGTAAGATGTAGGCGCATGCCTCGATTTCTACGGACAAGGGAATCGGCTTAGTGCCTTTACTCACTGCCTTGTGTAACATAACATAATATACCGTATAGGTACGTTACACAAGACAGTGATTTTCACAAGGATATGCAATTATTTTAAATCGTGACTATGAAGATTACACCTTTGATCATTATCTATTGTTTATAATAGATAATGATCAAAGCTATTGTATTACAATTTACCATGCGTACCAACTCGACGTCCAACGTTCCTGCAACTGAGCGTATCTTAAGGCAGTTTTTGCCGCGCTACCACTATGTGGAAGCAGCTGCCCACTGAATATTTCCGAACCAATGCGAATTAGAGAGACATTTAAATTTATTCTCTATTTGTATATTTTTATTTATTATTAGGTTTATAATATTTTTAATGTTCTAATGTATACGTAATTAGGCGAGACTTATGTTATGCACAATGTTAGCCAAATGAATCAATGACTAAAATAAAGCTGAAAAGAAGTAAATGTCTAATTATAAAGCATCATATCCTTCAAATAAACTTATTGAAGTATTGGGTTGGGTGGACTCAATTTCCTTAGATGCATTTTTGGTCCGTTGTACGCAACGCAGCAAATCAAATATCCACAGCCTACACACACAGCCACAGGGCTAAGTGAGTTCGAGTCGAATACATTTCAATTTATTCATCAATTTCCTCAATAAGGACTTAGGTTCCAAATGCTTTCATTGTAAATGTCAATAACGAATTTTGATTTTCTAACGCACAGTGCGTAAGAAACTCTTGAGTCATAAATCAAATCGCAATGATAGTAACGTTTTTACAAAGCCCGACCATTTGGGGTGACAGCCACGTCCCAATGACCCAGCATAATTTGCATACGATGCGATTGTCAAATTGTATTTGGTCTTTACAAAGAAAGCGATGATTCGTTTTTTTTAGCAATTTGTGATTTAGACTAAATTCTATTATTGAAGGTTCGACTTTGATCCTTCGATATAGTTTAATTTCTTTTGAGAGCTTGCCGTGAGGAGACCCTTGCTCAGATCAAACCATTATTAAACGCCTCATATTGGCCGTTTTCATTACGACAATTCTTCAGGAAAAAAACATACCTGTTCTTAACAGGCCAGCAGCGCGCTTCTGACAGTGTTGATGGGGCTTTTACTAAATATCAAATGGGCCTCTTATCCGGTTTCTATCTAATATGTACCACCTAAAAAGTATTAAAGTTTTAGTTAAACAGGAATGTGGAGGACGGTGCTACACGGTTCTGAAGATAGAATCCTCAAGCAATCTAGTCTAACCACTGGCTGGCTGAATTGCCCCAGTGGCTAAGGTCGAAAAGTAGTTGATATCTAATAACATGGTACTACTGACTTTGTAGTCAAAGGGAGATGTCGTTAAAATAATAGGCATTAGTGTTATAATACAAAATATATAAATAATATAAAAAGTACGTAAATTCCTTCAAAAATGCATTGAATTTTAATTCTTATATCCAGTCGAATAAAAACTTTCTCTTTGCAGTCAGCACGTTAAAAACAACATTTTGAACGTTACGGAAAGTACAAAAAACTTATAAGGAACATTAAAAGCACAATTTATATTCCTCTAAGTTTTTGAACTTAATTAGTACTGTGTGAAAAAGTGAATTTACTCAACTACGTTGCGAGAATAACACCAGAATCAAGCGTCTTAACCATAGTATAATGAGAAAAGTAGCTTAAGTGCCGTTTAAGTTCAAATGCTCTCGTTTGAAAACTTCGCTCGAAATCGTTAGAGATTTATTAATTGCTTCATTTTGTTGTATAGCAGTGTTGATTTAGTGGTTGAACCTGCGATTTCCCCATCGATATTTCGAATTCTGGAATTGCAAAAATGTTCTGTGTATGTGCTCGCTCACTATAAAACTCATTTGTACTGTGAAGGAAACTAGCCTTTGTCTCAGAACGTTGAGGTCTGTGTTGGGACCAGAAGGCTGATCCTCTACCTGCATATGCCTAGAATAATGAAAAATCCAGTTTGAGGTGAACCCAGTGTAGTTTTGTTTTTAATGTTTCAATTAAGTCCACAAGAATAATTAGAACAAATAATTGAGATAATAGAAAAATAAAATTGTTGAACACATTCGAAAATTTTAAATATTAATAATATACTCCATATTTATTTATATATATACAAAACTGTGAACAGATAATGTTTTAACCTGACATTATGTTGAGAGTATAACGGTGACCCAATAAATTATATATCGACGCATTAAACCAAACGAAAATTTAAAACAAAAATTTTAGCACATTCCATTTTAGCTCGCTAAATTTTTTTTGCTTTATATTTTTTCATATATTTAGTGACTTGGCTCAAACGGATAGATCATGTGTATAGGCACACGAATAAGAATAAAATAAAAATAATATAAAGTTACATACACAAACATTTCTTTGCAACAATCAGTTTACTGAAAATCTCAAGACAAAAGAACAAACCTACAATCGTAATTATACTGTGCAACCATAAAAGTTTTATATTAAAAGTTCATTTATATTCTCGATGCCACTCGGCGTCTTGAAGAAAATTAATTCTAATTTTTCTTTATCTGTCTTAACCAGAGCGGAATGTGGTCACGATTTATTGTTTCCCGTAAATTATCATTTACTATCTATAGACAAGTGAATGTCTTTGAATTCTACTGTTTATAATACGTTGATAGTCACAGTCGGCCTTTAAACAAGGATAAAAGTTTTTGCTTAAAACATACACGCTACTAGATGTTAAAAAGTTATTCTATTTCTAAAGGATATTTCCGGAGTAGTTCTGCTGATCGCGTGCCTGATGAGGCTATGATGTAGGGGTTGTTTATATAAAAAATATTCTACACAATTCCTACACCTGAAGTTAAAATCAATGATGATTTTTTAATTCACAATATCTCACTTATGAAAGAATTGTAAAAAAATTATTTAGTATGCCATGAAAGATTTATATTCTTGTATGTTTTAAAAAACTCAAAAACTACTTATCCATTCAAAACTTACAATATTTAAACCATTAAGCCATGCAAAGCCTAAACTTAGTAAATTAATAATTTCGCCATCTTTTTAATTACTTTAAACAATAAATGTGATAATAAAAAAAATACTTATTATTAACGAACTTTATTATCCGTTTTTACGAGCCTTTAATAACACAAGGTTACCAGGATACGATTTTAAATATCACAAATCAATGACAATCTCAGATTTCGTGCGAAATTCATCTTCAACCCTCGAATTCAAGTAAAGCTAGCAGCGATCAACAATTTTTCCGAAACATAAGCATTGCTTGTCAACAATAAGCTTCGTTAGGGAGTTTTCAATCAAAGTTATGAAGTGCTAAGAGCACTCTGTCATACGAAATAATTGGAGACTGAATCGTCGAATAACGCTTGGAGTTGCGTAAATCAATTAAAAGTGTTAGATTCTAATCTTTGCTTCATTTGAAATTAATTTATTAATCTCTTTTGTATGTTTCGTAAAGATATATAATTCGGTTTGAATCGTCGACGACCAATACATTTCTGAGCGGCTTTATTCCTTGGAGTTGTGAAGAGAAGTGGGATCACTCTGTATCTTCTACCGCATTTAACATCATTCAGAGAAGTTGTTTGGACCTGCAGCTGACTTTCATCATCCGCCATTGAGGCACAATACGAAATTCCACTCGTATCACCTTGACGTCCGTCGTTCCACAACTGAGCGTTTTTAAAGCAGATTTTGCTGCTCACTACCATTATGTGGAACCAGCTGCCCACTGAAGTATTTTCAAACCAATTGGACTGAGGGTCCTTTAACAATGGAGTGGACCAATTCCTAAAAGGCCGGCAACGCACTTGCGAGCCCGGTATCATTTAACACCAGGTGAGCCTCCTGCCCGTTTGACCGCTGTTCTATAAAAGTAATCTAATAAAACAGCGACATTTACTTTACACTACAATCTACGTCATCACAACTCTGTCAAAAAGTCTGTCAGTGTTAAAATAAGTACATTAGTAGGTATGATTCGTATTCGAGACTTGTGATTAATAATTATATACTAATTCAAGTATGTCAAAAATATATTGAATTATGACCTTCATAGACTAAGGTGGATCTAGATGGATATTTCCTTGTACTATACAAGCCAGAGTTCTTAATTGTATCACAAGCTTAGAGTAATCTGTAATGAAAAACTAGGTTCAATAAAACCATTATGTAACTTTTGGAGATGGTGCTGACAATATGAATTAAATGAGAACATTTCTATTAGAACGCCTCTCACTTACTGAAACGATTGATTTACGAACGTTTTTCTTTGGCCAAAATAAATGATAGCAGTTATATTACATTTCATTGCGACTAAGTCATAAAAGAAATGAATCAAGTCCCAAGACAATTGGCGCTGGTGACCAGGCTTTTGCTGATTGCGGATTTTCTTTATTTTATTCTCAACGTAATTTGAAAATAAATTCACTTTATACAGAACAGTTTTACAATAGGTGTTGATTTGTAGTTAA
The DNA here is from genome assembly GCF_905147105.1 of Pieris brassicae. Classification (NCBI taxonomy): domain Eukaryota; kingdom Metazoa; phylum Arthropoda; class Insecta; order Lepidoptera; family Pieridae; genus Pieris; species Pieris brassicae. Next base: position 16,446,291 of record NC_059674.1, read on the forward strand.
TACAAATTACCTAATATAATCACGGCATGTCCAGGGACAAAATTATTTTGCAAATACTTTTTACGTCCCACAAATGAGCAATTTAAGGAACGACTTGCCTTGACTTGCGCAACACATCTATGTGGACACAGCTTCGACTACCGTACCGATCCTTAAAAACACAGCAACGATCTTCCAATTCTGACTGTATGAGGGTCCTGGACTGGTCGGTATCACCCAACATCAGATGCCATAAAAAAAGAATACAATATTTACATAACTGGATGTTTTAAGTGCTTTAATCGCGGTAAATAAAAGACATATACACGGTACATTTACAATTGAAGCAATATGGAAACATTTCAAATCGCAGTTCTAATTGGTAAATAGTTAATTATTGTTTGATTTGAAAATAATCCCGCCGGGCTTCGTTTTAGTAATTGTTAATGTTTCACAAAGGAAATAATAGCAACAAAACGACCACTATAACGCAATACTGTATTAACACAATGTCGTCGACTATTGCTGACGATTTAGTTTCCCGAATACAATACAAATTATGTGCAATACAATTCAGAGTTGTATTAATATTTGATAAAATGCATTTATTGTGAAAGCACATGTACGCTTGATATAGTATAAACAGAAATATTTCAAACATGATTTATAATTTGTTAATAAATCAATAAAATAATAACGGTTTGTCCTCTATGACATATATATATATTTAATTAACAAAATGAAGTCCCGCACCACAAGGGGTAAAAAAATTATGGATCCTTATAAATTGTAATAAGAAAATGCGGTATGGTATGTGGTTCAATGTCAGTATGAACGCGACAGCGGTTAAATCCAACTGTCTCTGCTTCCTATATTAAGCCGGAATAATGGTAATAGCCATTTCCGGTTCGTGTATCAAAGTCAAAATCAACAATAATTTTAAAACTTTCTGAAATTTATTTTAGTGTTCTATTTATCCATTTATAATGATTAGGTTATTTGTAAATAATTTTGTATATATTAAAAAAGAGCCTTATCTTATAAATAAAAACAACCACACGTAGCATGGTTAACCTTGTCTACATTTATCTGTTGGCTTCGTCTCTTGGGTGTGGATTAATTCGTAACGAGAGGGCCTGATTAACATGTGGATGAGGGTGAGGACGGTCATACTCCTTTCCAGATGACCTTTGTCTATGGGATATAAAATAAATTAGATTTATAGCAAATAGTGTGTGATAAGAATCATAAATGGTCGCTTGATACGGTCTCTATTTTCAAAAGTGTTATTAGCTACAAATTTTAGTAAATAAAACGGGTGGTCACTCATTACAAGTGAAAGGTGTTTTACTACTTTTAACTCTAATATTTCGAAGTATTAAGTAGCTTTGGAACTGGAAAATTTCAGCATTTGAAGTGTAAAATCTGTCACTCACTGCAACAAAAGCGGTCTCGCAAAACGGCATTCCATCACTCGCCTTTGCATATATAGGAATAGATATATATATATTAGAAAATTTCTTGACAAAATATGTTAATTTATAATAAAAAAACTATAAGATATCAATTTTGAATTCAACTGTGTATAGAATTGAATTTTAGCACCATGTTTCAGAAGACATAAAACATAAAGAAATCTAGTATTGTCTTTTGTTGACATAGCTTTTACACATTAAGAAAAACACTTTTGAACGGATTGAAGCTATGTATTATTATTAAAAACTTATAAGTATTTACATCATTCTAAATTTTTTCCGACGTGTCGCGTGCTTTACAGCGTGCGTGGTCACGGTGACTGAAGACACCCTAATTATAAGTTTTTAATAATAATACATAGCTTCAATCCGTTCAAAAAGTGTTTTTCTTAATAAAGAAATCTATTAAATATTTAATTCATTGTTAATTCATTGTCTCAAAATATGTTAAGACATCTATCTACATTTCTTTCCTTCGTTTGGATTCATATGAAACTATCTATATTGGTACATATAAAATTTTCTGTTTATTACATCACAAGACAAACGCTATGCAATTTAGCGAGGCGATATTGGTCTCACGAACACAATTCCATCTACACGAAACTACTTTTATCGTTTTTATGGGCTATTGCCCGAAAACTTTGACTTGGGAAATATCTACTAAAATATAATCATATATTCATTTATTACATATATATTGACGGTAAGGCTCCACAGTCCAACCTAAGTTAAGTATGACGTACAGGAGACGTCAAAAATATTGACGTTCGGGAGTCATATTTCGCCGTAATTCACGGATCTAAATGTAAGATTTGTTTACGCTTCTTAACATGAAGGGATAAAGAACTAAATAAGACAACACAACTTAAAAATAATAATACAAACTACACAAAAAGAAGACTAAGTTTCAAATATAAGAGTAATGTTGTAAATATTTAATTAATTAACACCATAATTAATTGTTTCTGCAGTAAATAAATAACTCAAATTAGTTTTATTGAGTCATGCGTGTTTGGCACATATGTGTTAAAAAAAGGAAAGTCTAGTATTTATTTTATGTTTTTTGAAGTGAAACTTCATTATCGGCGTGGGAAAAAATTTACCGTCACATTTTTCTTGTCCATACCAAGGTTAATACGAAGAGATTCGAAGCCATTAATTACAAAAATATATAATAACGATAACAATGATAGTAATAATTCTATTACAATTAATGAAATTCTGTAATAATCTTCGTAATACTAAGGTAAAATGAAATATCAAGAATTTTTTGCAAAATGTTTGTAGTTCAACCATTACCACGCTTTAAATCATATATTAGAGCAGTTAATTATTATAAAAACCGACCAGTCACAAGTAGCACCCGTTCCAGAGTACAACGCATTCATCGGTTTCCTTATTTCCACATCGTATGCACAGTGTAAACTCTATATAACGACACTGTTTCTAGAGAGTTCTCTTCTAGCGTAGCACTAAAGAAACTGTGCGTTTTTAACGTTATGGAGAGTTGTCGCTAAATGTAGAGAAGAAAAACGTATAGATAATCCATGACTCCTATCTTTTGGTCATAGTCAATAGCAGTCGACCAGCAATTTGTAAACAAAAGAACGAATTTCTTAGAAAGTTCGTATGCATGATGCCGACAGTCGAGTGATGTGTTTATTGCGGTCTAAAATAATATTTATTTTATTTTTTATTTATTTATTTATTGTATCAGTGTTTTTAATATAAAGGAAGTTGATGTGGTGGAAACACAAACTGTGCACAGTTTTTCTATCCACCAGGACGTCGAACATAATTAAATCATTAACACACATATATATATACTAAGCGACTAAAGTACGTCGTGCACAGTTGCGCAGTTTTTACTAATTTAAACAAATTAAAAAGTACTCAATTGTTGTCGTTATTGAGAGTGGATGTAATGCTAGATTGATTGTATCATTGTACGGAAGACAAGCTTAACCAACCAAAGCCAATTAATTTTGACGCTAGGGAGTTCGTCGTTAAATCGAGAGACGTTAAACGGAATATATACTGTATTTCAATATTAATAATGTTTATAATCACACGCTAAGTGTAACTTGATGCCCGTATCAGAACTTTCAAAGAAATGTTGAGTCAAAGGTTTTAAGTACTTCTGTCAAGATTCAAAGCGTGTTTTATTTGTTCAACTGCGAATTATATCTTTGTTTAAAAGTTATTTGATGTCAACGTAGCGTGACTTTTATTGTTTTGAACTGTTCTTTGCTTCTTGACTCGAAGTTTGGAGTGAAATTGATATATTTTTAATACATTTGATGTCGTATATATGTATAAGTTTGTATAATTTCAATTGTAAATAAGTGTATATTTGTTATTTAAGTAAGAAAAACTCACTACGTCCATCTATTAATAGGGAAGTAATCATTTTCTTGGACCTGGCACACACAGTCAAGTTTTAAGATATAAGGCCAACATTTCCTCTGGGTGTTTTAATTCACTTTATAAGCGAGTGCTTTCATATTTTTTCCAGTTGAATATAGTAAATAAAGATGGCATTATTAGCGCCTTTATAGTCCGTAATAACGATATGAATTATTGAATTCACTTGTACATACTTCACTCAGCCCAGGTATGTCTTGTACTCGCAAAATAGTACATAATATTGTTTGCTGCATAAAATATCACTTACAATACAAAAGGATTTAGTTGATAGCTTGTTACTACGGTGAACCCCCAGTAATCCGGCCCATGTCTAATCCAGAACCCCTGTAATCCGATACGGTCTATTACTTATTATTAAATATTTTTTTGACAATCTTCGCTAATGTATGACTATTATAACTTGTACGCACCACCACTATTGTGCTCGTCGCTTAGGGTATTTTTGATTCATATTGCATGGTTTGTATTTGAATTATTGACGTTAATTTTATAATAAAACGTAAGCGTAATTGTGTGGTTTAATTTACTAAATTTTATATACATAATGAAGTATGATTTGTAATTCAGAGTACATACATATAGCATATACAATATTATCATTGAATATGTATTTTGTCGGATTACAAGCTTCTCTTTTGTAAAAGATTACTGACTATAGGGGGTCTAAGTACTCTTTAATCCGATAGATTCGATAGTCCGAACTGAAAAATATTTGTCGGGTGCCACTATAAATTAAAATCATAATGAATATAGATTACAAAAAATATATTACCTCGACTTTGGCTAAACCCTAAACCAATATTATAAAGTCATACGGTTGTGTTAAAATAATATGCACAATTACATAAAGGTATTTTAAATGATAATTCGTTTAAGCCGTTGATCGATTTAATTAATAAAGCCAACTAATAATAGTTTCAAGTATTATTTCAAGACAGGGACTTTCACAAAAAAAAAATTGTTTACACTACGATATATCTTCAGTTTTGAATTAAAATCTATATAACTTGAATATATTGAGCAGTATTGGCCTAATGGCTTCAGCGTGTGACTCTTATCCCTAAGTTCGTAGGCCCTAGTTGGACTTATGGCCCTAGTTACTAATGGACTTTCATTCAATGTGCGGCTTAACATTCGCTCGCACTGTGAAGGAAAACATCAAGAAACAGAAGGCTGATCATCTACTTCTTTATTAGATTAACAAATGATCATGAAACAGATACAGAAACCTGAGGCCCAGACCTAAAAAGGTAGTAGCGCCATTGATATTTATTTATATTTATTATTTAAGCGAGCCCTTTATTAGGGTATTGCTGAATCTAATTTTGAACCAAAACTGGTTTATGCAAATCGCTAACCCTTGTGGTGTTCCAGATAAACTACCCCTTAACAAAATGTTGCATTAGTACCTTAAGATAACATTCTATTAGCATATAACCCTTAACTCACGCCTAGTTTTACGGTTAAGCTATTTTACATACAATTTCAATATCATATGTTAAACACGAAGTCAACGTTATTAATAACGTAATAATGATAAAATATTTACTATTTCTCGTAAAGTTTGGATATTAATATGGTATATGAATTTACTTTAATAAACTATATTTAAACTTGCTGCAAGTATGAAAAATATTGTATGTTATGAATTTTTGTATTTGCTTCATTATCAAGGTGCACGATCCGAATCGTTAGTTAATAGGCATTTTCTTGTGAACTAGTGAAATAGACTTTCGGTGGAGATCTTATCTTAGACACTACATCCAAACAGATCACACCTTCTACAATCATCCTCCTCCAACCCCTATCTTTTTATAACTTCATGTCTATACCGCTAACGGTGACAGTCCTATTGAGTGACAGGATCTCAAATAATTATATAGTTATAATTATGTAAATAGCTTTGTCTAAATAACTATATCTAATATATAAAATTATCGTGTCACAATGTTCGTGCCCAGACTACTCCGAAACAGCTCGACTTTTTTGGATAACATAATTTTTTTTAGATACATCAACCCCTATATTTTATTTGTTAATTCGACAATTATGACTTGAACTCTGTCGTTGCTATCGATAAATATTTACAAAAAAACCTTAAAGTTTTCATTCCTTAAAAGCGAACAATCTCTGGGGTAGCATAGCAAAATGTTCTTTATTGATATGTAATAAAAAGGTAAAAACTATATAGCTATGGAAAAGGCTAAGTACAATCACAGTAAAGTAAAGTAAAGTTGCGGAAGCAGCTAGTGTCTCATATATTTTTTCAGTTCTGCTCACCTAGTCCAATTTAAAAAAAAAACAGTCGTTTCGTGGAAGAGATCGCTCGAAAGCGATAAGGCCACCAGCTCTCCTCCTTTTCATTTAATTGTGTAAATCCAGAAATATAATTCTGGAACGAAATGTTAATAAATAAATCTATAATTATAAATACTAACAACTGTTTAAGGTTCTGAATAAATCGATTACGATTCTATAGAATTATCAATATATTGTAGTATATTGTTCGATTTATGCTGTGTTTAGTGAAACATATAGTATTCGGAATAATTTTAAATGTAATATTCTGCATTGTTTTAAATAAATAACTTATTGGAAAAAATGTGTCTATGTAACAAATAAAAGCGCTGCAATATTAAACTTTAGCTGAATTTTAACTTACAGTTCGATTTATTCGAAAACTAGAACAAAATTGAATCAAAATAATACGAATAAATTAAAAACAATTTTCATTTCTTCTGGCCGTAGTTGCGATGATGACAGTACAGATCATCATCAGTGTCATTTGTCAATTGTGACGTATATGTCATTTTGTTTTGTATCTTTCATACAACCTATTTTCGTATGCGATTAGTAATGGGCACTATACCGTAGGGTTTAATATTATGTTTGACTGCTAATAACAGATTCCTAGACACGTTTCATACAATTATCATAGTTATACAAACTCATAACCGAGACAACAAAAGTAAATAAGAACAGAAACTATGAAAAACTTTTAGAATTAACAAAGTTTGCTAAATCATTTCTCCAAGTTGTGACAGGTAATGTGATTATGATGTATGAAGCGAAAACCGAAGTTCATGGCTACGTTTCAAATAACAGCACAGCGCTAATCCGTCTTTATACCTAAAAATGAATAGTTCGTCTCGCTAACATTTGACAATGGCTGGACCAATTTGGCTAATTATGATTTTGAATTTCATGGAAGGTTTAGACAAGGTTGGGAAAAATAAATAATAAGTAAAGAAAAATACTAATAACGTCAATTGAATTTTAATATAATAAATACTATTCCTAGTTTAGTGTTTTTATGTATTTTTAGAAGTAAAACATTGTCGCTTGGTTGTCATATATATTTTATAGTTTCCTTTGTAAATTTGTGTTTCATAGCTTTAGTATGAGGTCTCAATAGTCTGTTATAAAAAAGTTGTATTAAGTTATGGCACAAACACAAAAGAAGTTCAAAGGGTCATAATTTAGTATTATATAAAATAGTAACATTTTACAACAGAAAATGATATGTACTTAGTGTCGTTAGTGACAAGTAAAGTAAAAAGACATTTTTTAATTAATTATTAATGTTTTTTTTTTGATTACACACAAATAAATTGAATTAGTGTTCATAAATAACGGGGCTATACCTCACAACAACTACTTTTGCCACTGGACAAAATTTAAACAATATACGTGAACATTATTTATTAATAAAAAAGGTTAGTAGTTCTTTACAAACTTTTAACTAGCTTTTTTGTTGAATAAGCTAATTTAAGTTATTTTTTTAATTAATTTAGTTCATCGTTAATTACGTGTATGTCAAACAAAATGGTAATTCATTGAAAATTAAATACTCTAACATTTAAATTATCATTAGCGGAGTCTGAATCAATGTTGAACATAACCTTGAATATTAATTAACCTTATGAAACATTTCGGCTGAATTCTGAAATGTTCAAACTTTTTGATACCCAACATCATCAAATATAATTATATGAACAGTTTAGTCAGTGACTAAAACTTTTGTTCACTTATTAATTAACTATTTATTCTACAGATTTATTCAAAGTATATTATGGCACGGAGCAGTTTTAGACAAGTGTTTTGGCGAATGTCCACCCTGAGGTCGTGAGTGGAAGCTTCAATAATTTTCTAATAGATTTCTCTATGTGTACCATTTAACAAAATGACTGCCTAATGAATCTAAGACGAAAATAACTTGTCTAACAAAAAAAAAAATAACCGAAGAAATATGAAATCTGAGGCAGTACGACGGCAGGCAGAAGTCGGTCGTAGTGCCACTAAATTGTTCAAATTAAATACTAATATCCAAATAAAAAGATGCGATTGACCGCCATTATTATTAAAGAAAGAAAATCTAAATGTGAATATGAAACGAAACATCACAATGACGTCGCGTTCCGATTTATTGCTGGTTGGTCAACAGCTGATCAAGTCCAATTGGCGTCGACACGTGGCATAAGACTTAAGTCACGTGATTTTTTTCACACAATTTTGTTGGCGTCACGCCTGTTAAAAAATTGTGTCGTAAGCCTATATTATATAGCATAGCCTATTATACGTTATAATATTACGTCCACTTTTCTTCTGACAATCAAACTAACGGCTTTGCCTTTCGTCTGTCGTTTACGAAACGCTATATATGTGAATAAATAAATATAAATAATAATATGTTTATTAATACAAGTAAGCATTACAGTTTTGAGATTAGGATTCCTGTTAAGTAAAAAATACCTGTGTGTGTGGGTTTCCAGCTCTTCTATAACAAACATAATACAATATTTTTAATACAATTCTAAATTTTATCTATTAACAAAAATTATGTATGTTTATTTTTTAACAAGATACAAAATCTTGACGTAACAAGCATGCATTAGTGACTGTGTAACTATATGTTAGGTTTCAACTTCAAGTGTTTTGAAGCCTTTTCTTTAACGGTAATTTTAAGTGGACGACCAGGTATTTAATTTATTGTTAGTTGTGTAGTCTGCCTACATATTACGACTATCGAAGTTAGTAAGTAAAAGTTAAAGGTTATTTTGGCGAAGGCTTTGATACCATCATCAGATAAATAAATAAAGGTAAACTTTGTAGCTTAGTGGCCAATACAGCTTCATTCTCTTCAAGTACAAATTGAAGAAGACTTAACGAGAAATAGTACAGAAGTATTAATATTCCATTAAAAACCTCTATTTATCAAATAACAGATATAGATTATAAATCGTTCAAGTGACAATAATAAAAAAAGAAAAACTTTGAATGTTGATAATAGAATTTTCCTTTTTTATATTTTGATTTCTGTAATACTTATTGTAAATTCTTATATAATACTTCTTTACAAAACATTGTGATCGTCTAGACATGACTCTCATTACAAGTTCAGTCAAGTGGAAAATGCAAATGCATAATGAAACTATTTGTTGTAATTGATACCTTACACTCTTGTAAGGATACCTTACCTATATATATATATAAGGATATAATTAATAATGTGTATAAATAATGACATAAAGAAAGACATATGTTTCATATAAAAAAAATGTCTTCTATACGGGTTTATAGTTACCTATACATACCTTTCAACTTCCGTGTAATATTTTTGTATGTGAGCAATTAGAACTTGTCTCTATGGTGAAGGCAAACATAGTGAGCAATGATATGTCTTAAAAGTTAAAAAAATGTATCAGGCACAGCAAAACCTACCTGTCTTTAAAAAAAACATGTGTGTATTATCCTACGTAGAAAAAACTACATTCATAATAAAAAAAAGGTATTTGATACATTGAAAGTTTTATTATCTAGTTAAAATAATTAAAAAATAATAATTAAACTTATTTAAATATCACAATACAATTATTTGTACATAATTGATGAAATGGACATTTTTTATTTCAAAATGGTGACTTCAGGGTGTCGGATTTTTGTGCGCTCAATATACTCTCATGATTTTTCCGAAGCGCCAAAAGAATTATAACTTCAAAAATTATGAAAAAAATAACGGTTGTAGCGCCATTGTATTTTTATTATTACAATGTACAATTTATTTTTTAGTTTGGTTGAGTGAGACATACAATAACAGGACGTTCTAAATTTAATCACCGAGGATAAAAATTATGAATGAGAGAGAAAATATTTTTTTTTTTTTTTTTTTTTAATGGAAAGATTTTTCTTTATAAACTATAAATACTGCTTTTTTTTCAATCAAGACTCAGGAGTCAATATTTAAAAAAATATAAAAAAACGCACTTTCTTCGCCCAACGCTTTCCTTCCCTTTCCTCTTTCCTTTCATCTTTTACCACTTCCTTAAAAACATAATTATCACCAACATTTCAAAACTCATATTTCATACACTTACTAAAAATCTCAAAGAATATCTTGTCAACCGGACAGGTTGTATACTGATACAGAAAATATTCTTATCGTGCAAAAATAGTTTAAATATAAATGTATATTATGTAGATATCATAGAGGTAAATACAGTATATATACTATTGTCTTTTTTTAACATAGCTTTTACACATTAAGAAAACACTCTTTAAACGGATTGAAGCTATGTATTATTATTATAAACTTATAATTATTTACATAATTTTAAATTTAATTTTTTGCCGTGACCACGCACGCTGTAAAGCACACGAAAGGTCGGAATTGGGAATCGGATTGTAAGTTTATAATAATAATACATAGCTTCAATACGTTAAAAAGTGTTTTCTTACAGTATATATGTTAGAAGAGACTAGCTGCCCGCAACACAGGGAATCCTATTAGGCCATCGCACTTTACTTTACCTAAATATCCTATATATTGTGTATAATAAAGTTTTTCTTTCTTTCTTTATTTAAAATGTAAATCTCATATGTTAACATGTTTCCATTTGACCCGACCCAGGTCAGCCTTAAATTCAGAAATATGCCTTCAGACCTTATCCCGCACTCTATTAAGGTCTGATTTATTATATAACCTAAAAGGGTATATTAGGGCTACCACACGATGGGATAATCCACAAATCTGTCAGGATTTTTAGGTACGTAAGAGGAACTTAAACTTATATCTCTGACTATTTCCAGTACTCAAACTACTAATAATAAAAATAATAAAATTTTTATTTGAGGAGTAGTAGTTTGAGTACTATAAAATGAGCTTTTATTTTTCCTTTTTCAAAAAATTGTCTCTTTCTTTCAAATTGTGTTTAGCATAGTATAGCGACAAAATAGTTGTTTTGTCAAGTTGGTGTCGTTGACCTGATTTAGTTTTTTAGTCATAAATAAGGTCTTTGTGTCTCATTGATAAGGATAGCCCACCCCAAAAGTTTCGTTTATTTTCTGGAATTCTATTTTTACGATTTGTCATTAGATTTTTAAAAATTAAAATAAACAAAAAAAACATTGAACTGTCTATCCCCATTTTTTAAATACCAATATTAGTACTACAATAATCTTTATATGCATCTTTAAACAACTTCGCCGGCCCAGTATATACATGTATGTAGTGATAAAAAGTTATTTTATATGTTTCATGTCTATGTATTACCTTCACTTCATAAAATATGTGGCAGGACTACCAATTAAATAAAGCAGGAGTAGATATTTGGGTCTTTTTGAAACCATGTTTATCTTTGTTATTTTTGATGCTAATAGGCTGGAGGCTACACTCACGCATATCAAAAGGGTTGTGAGTGCGTTGCCAGCCGTTTAGGAATCACAAAAGGGTTGTGAGTGCGTTTCCAGCCGTTTAGGAATCATATTTTCTTCATGAAAGCCAAAGTTGCATTGGTTGTTTGCGAGAATTATTACTCCCATATGTCAAAATCCTATACATTTCGTACGTCACTCACGGCGGGACACAGATTAAGTGTTAAGTCTAGTCTAAAATGTTAGGAAGCCCTCAGTTGTGGAACGTAGTTGAATGTGAAATTAGGTTAAATCAAGTATTTTTCGGACATTCGTAACGTTTGGTTCAAATTTCCAAATAATCGTCGCCGACACCCCTAAGAATGCTCTTATAAAGTAATATGGTTATATTAATATGAAGATTTCTGTATGAAATAGTATTTGATTGAAGTGACTAGGCTTTCAATACAGTATCGATTTTGCATTAAAGGCTCCTTTTTATAAAAGACGTGACTTCCTTTCAGGGCCTTTGTGATATTCTTAGACCGTATAAGGCATATTGGTTAGATCGTGTTCTCAATAAAATTGCCTTTATTAGCTATAATACGTAATTTCTTTTGCGTTAATTTATATTTTAAGACAAGACCATTATGACGGCAGTATGTGTGTCATAAAATAGCGTTATTCCATTTTAATTACTTTCTTAATTACACTTTGTTGAAAACGTAGAATATATAAGAAAAATATTAAAAAAAATATCCTAGTTGCCCCTTCGAAATGGTAGCTTTATATGGAGAAGAATGGGCTAGAAACTCAATAATTACTTTATTATAATACCTTGTATACATTGATTTGATAATTATAAGTGAAGACCATGTACCTAGAACAAAAAAGTGCGTGCGTACAAAGTTCACATTTCAGAAGTGAAACTACTTTGTAAATTAATTATTGCTAAGGTAATATGGCCCAATAGACGATCATGTACCAGCATATGATCACTCCATGTATTTGTATATCTATATACACACTGTTTACACACGGTATGCGTGCTAATGATAAAATAAATAAATAAAAAATGTGCATTTACTGCACATGGCGTTATGCGACAGAATTACTACTAAACAAATACATCAATCAATAGCGTGTATGTTTTGTCACTCTCTCCCAATCGGTCTCTCCCTTCTCTTCGACAAAAACGCTGCACATCTTCGTGACGTTGCATCCGTATAAAAAATTCCTCATGCGCCTAAAGAAGCGCCTTTTCACTTAAAAAAAAATATGCAGCAGCTAACTAAATTATTATATCGATACATGGTACTCACATATTTAGAAATCATGCAACTACAATATGTACGTACACTTCTACTTGTAAGGACCTTAAGTCATGTAAGGTTAGTCTACAGAGCATGGCAGGTGGGTCTACAGAGTAGGATGACGTAAGTTTGATTAAAACAGTCATTTGATCTGATCTTATAATACATTTTGTAAGCATTAACTTAAAATTTCAATTAAAGTGTTGAAATAGTACCATTTAATGTTGTTAATATCGTTAAAACTTATGATCAAACTAGTGAAAGCAATATTTACTTGTTAGATATAATTGGCTATTTCATAATGTGTTTACAACTTTAAAGATGTAGGTCACTGCAGTATCTTTTGCTCAATAAATGTTCCTGTGATGGGGGTTTCTTCGAACCGATATTTTGTTATCAAACTCATCTCGATAAACACACGGTTTTCCGGAAAATTTTCCTCATAAAACAAGTGCTTAACATGTTTTGGTTTACTCAAGAAAACGCTGAACAATGGAAATATCAACTTGAAGAATATTTATTCCACGATCTATTGCAATGGCCATCGAACCTAACTCTCACCACCAAAAAAAATGGCAGTGGTTTGTAGGTATGTGCCTCATATGTCTGTAACTGTTTCATAATCACTTGTCAACAATGAGTTTACAATAAACTATTATTAATGATACGCTTAACGTATACATCCTAATCTCTAGCAAGTATCCAATGCGGGGGCGCATATGTGCAAAACTCACGTTTTATAGTTAATATGTAGGATTCTGTTCAATAGCGAAGGAATATTCAATACGAAAATCACGTTAATAATATAAAATATATAGTTTCACCATACATTATTTAAGCAGCAAGAAATAGTGATTACAGATATCGTATAGCAAGATTCGGATCGCCAGTCTCGATGTCCCAAGTGACAATTAGTGACATAACTTGGGTCCGAATAGGAATTGACACAATCTGCGTCCCAATGGACGTAGATAGTCTTAGCCATTTAGGTTAAAGATATTACACTGAAGCTAAAATCAAAAGGAAATATCCCAGACATAATTTACAGTGAATTAGTAATTTCCTGTACCTGTAGTTATAGATTCACTGTACCACAAAGGTACAGTGAATCTGTAACTATTTCTGACTAACTAACAGATGTCCTATCTATACAACATTTATCATCTAACTTCGTAACTAACGTAAGTTTTCCGCAACCGCTTTAATTTTTTTCTTTCTTAAAAAACATATACAATAAACACAACAAAAAAAAACAATTTGCGAAAATGTTCCATCCGTTCACGCGTACTGAGCGACGGAAATTGAGATTCATTATATAACTGTATATAGATTATTAGCAGAGCAGTGTTGACCTAGTGGCTTCAGCGTGCGACTCTCATCCCTGAGGTCGTAGGTTCGATCCCCGGCTGTGCACCAATGGATTTTCTTTTTAAGTGCGCATTTAACATTAGCTTTAACGGTGAAGGAAAACATCGTTAGGAAACCGGCTTGCCTTAGATCTAAAAAGTCGACGGTGTGTGTCAGGCACAGAAGGCTGATGACCTACTAGACTATTCAATTTACAAACGATCATGAAACAGATATAGATATCTGAGGCTCAGACCTAAAAGGTTGTAGCGCCATTGATTTATTTTTTTATAGATTATTAGGTACAAAGGGCTTTTTTGGATTAGTGTCTGTCTAGTAGGCGAAAAATTTCATTTGAGATAAGACCTTAAAAAGGCTGTACGTTATTATTATTTACTAAGCTTTTGTGGTAAATCTAATTAAATACCAAAGCCAATTCTGGTGAATAACAAAATATTTTCATTCATAATCACGCGCTATTAATTCCGTCAACATTGTAAGGGAATTTATATTTATTGAGGTCACTGCTGTGTGTGTTATAACGCTGCTTCAATCGGTAATGAGATCCCGATACTGATTTTATCGGTTTTATGGCCGAATTAAATATTACATATGTCTTTCATAAAACATACTAGACATAACCAAACGCGTTATTTTTTCTTTTTTAGCATGATGCGATGCTTCAGATAACTTGTCTATGTCAAATATTAACCATATTCGAAACTTTATTTTCATATTTTTTTCAGTGTGCTATCTAACTATTAAACCAACATCTCATTTTGCACATACATTTTACATTGAAATCGTGTCTTTAGCATCATATTATGTTGAAATATATGTTAAATGAAACACGTTGTTTGAAGCTGGGTGACAACTAGATAAGCATGCGCTTATAACTAACATAAAAGTACGGATAGTGGAGTCCCGACGCTATATTAACAAAAATCTAACTTGGCTTATTGAAGGGTTCTTAAATCTTAGTGAGAGTTATGTTACCTATAAAGAATATAAGTGTATTCGACCTATTGGACAATACCATAAAGGATTTTATAGTATAGGTTTATTATAATTTATGAATGTGTAAAATATTTATAACCTAACATTAGTTAAGTTATAAAACGAGGTCGCAATTTTTTTTCAAACACGATTACTAACCAACTTATATACCGTATATAACAATATGAATGTCATATATAAACAAAACAATCATGTTACAGTAATGCTTCTTGTTCTGGTCAATTAAGACATTTTATCAGTTAAGGCATTTTATTATAAAAATGATCACTAAATTTTGTTATAAGTCAGGATGGTCAGCGACCATTATCAAAACCTCGTTCTTGTCACACCTTGTATGTAATAAATAATACTTCAAATTATTTGTATTATATATACATATATATTGTATAACGACCTGTAACCAGCTATAGAGATAATGAAACCACTGTATGGTATAATATGTCAGTGATTCTACTATGAGTTGACGTAAAAGTTAATAATCCGATTTCTTGGCCAATTTCCGTCTTTCGAGTTGAAGAAGGCTGATAACTTAGAAAATACCAATTAAATACACACAGAAGTATACTTCATCGAGGGGAGTTCAACCACACAAACTGCGTGAAAACACGATTAAACCCAAAGCTTCTTAATAAAACATTGACAATAAAAACCTGTTTAAGGGACAAAAAGTTTGCCATGGAGCATTTTGAATTTTAGATGACATCGTTATGGGACCCTAAAACGAATACAAAGTAATAACATTATATTCAAATATTTACGAAACATACCCTTGTTTCAAACAATACTTGAGAAAGTGAGAATAAGTTATAACGACTCTCAGATTTCGTTAACAAGCTTCCGCGCAGCTTTCGAGTAACGATAGCAGTTTAACACCTTGAATGCGTTGGCGCTAGAACAAGCCTTACTAACAGTATCAATGATACCAGCTATGCGTTACGACCTCTATTTTCCCATATCAGATCCTGACTTTCAAGATACTTAAAGGCATGAAAACTCATCGCATTTACACAATTTTTGAACTAATCGATAGTTCCTTGTAGACTATTTAGCAACAGTCGCCCGGGGTTCTATTTAATATTCCAGAAGTAATGAATATTTTTCAAAACGTCTGATTTTACGCGAAAATAAATCTCGTCCCGCATAGAACTGATAAAATTTAAAAGTTTCGAAATATTTTTAATAAAAACTTTTTGCGTGCCGTCAAAGCATAGCGAGACGATATACGTTTGAACTGTGCCCAGCACTACGGCAAACTAAAGGCCGTACGTGGTCGCAAATACAGCCAAATAGGCCGTATTGCAACACAGGAAAATCATTAATTTGTGTGCGTCACGACAGGATATTTCCGGTATCCATTTTTTTTTTGCAAAATTGAACACACTTGAAGCAATAATATCAGGAATATATCTATCTGTTACATGCTTATATATCTATCTGGTAGCAGTTAAGTACATGCTTGAGAATATAGACATTCTACTCGCAGACGCATAACAAGGACAACTGACTGCACAGTACGAAACTTAAATAATACTAAATACTTTCCGTAACGCACTAAAGGTGTTGAATTTATTGTTTATCAATTAGTATACCAGTTATTTTAAAGCAATAGATTTTTATAAGACCAATTGTAACACTCATTTTGAAGAAAATGTCTAAATATCTACGACGTGAGATAAAAGCCTATTGTATTTACCCAGAATTATGGCACCAATACATTACTGTTATTAAATATACTAGCTGACACAGCGAACTTTGTACAAAGACGATGAATGCCGTGTAACACATTTGTGGAATGGAATATAAAACAAATGTTACGTTCACTAGTTTTTTAAACAATAAACACAAGAAGAAATTAACGCCTCATATATGTAAATTCTTTAACATTACTGATAAAATTCTACATTTTTAAATCTATTATGCGCCGTTATCCAAATATGGCGGATAATTCAAAAAGTTAATCGACATGATGAATATTAAACGTTTGATAGTTACGAAACCCATGAACATTATGTATTCCTTTTTTTTTCGAAAAAATTCCAACGTATTCTACTCAGAATACGTTAGCCATTCTCGAGTTAGAAGTGTTCGAACAAACCCAGTATTATGCTATACGAACAAAAATTGTTTGTATTGAATTATTGTATTAAAAAAAATTAAAAGCCGCACCAATTGGACCCTTCACCTTCCTTGTCAAACATTGTTTTCTAACTAACGTATATCAAGGCGCAAACAGCACTGGCCAAATGTCTTAAGAAATACTAACATCTTCATGACAAGTAAATTAGTCCGAATATACTTTGCTCCTTTCTATCAGAAGTAGTGAAATACTCTGATAAACATGAAATGAATTAATTATTATTTATAAAGTTGGAATTAAAGTTTATAAAAGCGAACGGTTCGTTACTATAACAGGGAAACATCGAACTTAATTTTGAATTGGATTAAATTATATGAATAATTTTCTTAGAAGTTTACAACTAACTTAGAATCTCAATCTGAATGCTAGGTGCACGGCTCGGATTCAATTAGGAAACCGATTGGATTTGACAACTCACTAGTTGCCTGTGCTTTCGAAGGCTTTGTTCATCGAAGTAATTTAGTTTGCAAAGATTTAGCATTAATTAAAATGCAATATATTCAACCCTTTCAAAAGGTTTTTTACGTAGGATTTTTTTGACAAAAGATTCTATTTATATATTTTATAAACATTTGCTTTATTGTAAATAGTAAAAATTTAATTATTTTTAATATAAATAAAATATACATTTACTAAATAAGTTTAAAAAAGAAAAAACTTTTAGGATAGTAATAAAAACGCTTTCAGGATTCATGTACAGGTCTGCCGATTTACTCGCGTTTTGTTTAGACGAAGAAAAATATTTTTTAAATTGAGAACATTCAAAAAAACTTTTTTTTTTCATCTCAGCCCATAGACATTTTACTGGGTTGGTGCGTCAAAGAAACAAAAACGTAACGAAAAAACCGAGGCCCGAATGACAGTTACGGGTACAACACACTGATGGCCATATTTATACATACAATAGGTAAAGTTTGCTTTCCAGAAAACTGGTATTAAAACTATACGAACCTATATAAGAGTATGATAAAGTCTAGACCGTCTCGATAAAAGACTAGCTAGACGCTTTAAGATTTATATACGTACACAGAAATCCCTAAGCTCACATTTTCTCATAATACGGAAAGGAAGTTTCTTTAATTTCTTTTTGAATTATTTTTAATTACGCCTTCAGGGATTTATTTATTAAAGTGTTGCTGTGGGTGTGAAGGGTTGAAAGTGCTCTTATATTTTATTACTGCAATTTGCTTTTGACATGAATATGGTTTTAGAAATTGACATAAAATTACGTCGTCAGCTTGTTCTTAAAAGAATAAAAGTGAGGTACTAAGATTTGGTAGAAAAGTTCCTAATTGAAACTTTCCAGACATCACAATTTTTATTTATAAAAACTGTTTTTTTTATATTAAGCATATACGTGAGCAACACTGAAAATGTTTAGAACAAGCCAATTAGAAACATGCTAATGAAAACTTTTTTGAATTTCAATTTTAGAACTCTTTTGTAACCTAATTTAGTATATTGCAGTCATTTGTCATTTGTTTTTGCGAATTGGCGGCAAATCTTAAACTCTTGTTACACCTGAAAATGAACCTAACGCGAGAAAAATTTCGGTCATAATTTATTATGACTTTCGTTGAGAGCTTACTCAACAACAAAGCTATGATAGGCTGCGACTAGCATTTCTTAATGAAGCCCCATCTCGTGCCTGTATTTAATATTGGTTTAACGAGTTTAAGCGTGGACGTCCTTCATCGTGATTTACCAGCGACTACTGAAGATAACATCACTGCTATGCGACGGATGATAGAGAAAGATAAAAGAGTGACCTATCAGCAGATACGGGCAAGCCCAAGGCATTGGTATGAGTCAAGTTCAAAAAATATTACATAAACATTTAGGCGTCAGGAAGCTTTATACCAGATTGGATTTTGATTGATTTATTGCATTTCCCATACTTTAACCGACGACCAGAAACACATTCGCATGGACTGGTCAATGTTTTCCTGCCATAGTAGGTAATGATTCCTCCGCCTTACAGTCCTGACCTGGCGTCCTGTGAATCTCATTTATACCCAAGAACTAAAGATAAAATTAGAGGTATTTGCTTTACGAGCCCTGAAAACGTACGAAATGCCATAGAAGAAACCTCTAAGCATGGGCCCACCGCTTTTCTCAGTAGTTCCATTGAATGCGACGATGTGTAGAGAGGAACGTAGATTATTTCGAAAAGCAAAAGTATTTGCAACTTTCTCATTAAGTCGTTTTTCATTTTATAAACATTTTCAGTGTAATAGATTCAAATTGTTTTTTTTTTCTTCTTCACCCACAGCAAGCCGCTCTCAAAGCTCTCTCTCAAAGCTCAGAAGAGCGTATATCACTAATAATTATATAAATTATAATAATTGTTTTACTTGATGTTAACAGTGTTGAATTACCAATTACCAAACAAACATTGAATTGAACCTTCACCTCCAGAAAACGGCTTTCTAATAAAATATTAAACAGTAGATTTCAATCATTCATTTGTTTTGAGTATTTTTTGCAAATAAAACTAAATTAAATGCGAATTATATACGTTATATTAATTGAGTTGTTCAAAGTAAAGTAAAAAATAAACTGTAAAAATCCCTTAAGCTGATCAAAGAAGTATCTTTACAATACTTTTTCTTTTCCCAGCTTTTCCACTATGAGTTGGAAGCAAGCCAGTGGCGCTGGATATTTATTATACTTTATAGTTATTGAAACGTATAGCACTAAATATTACTTTGAAAAATTAAGACAAGACCGCAATTATTTGTTATTTTTATGTTAGGATTATAATTATTATATTTATTCAGAAGTTATGTTAGTATTAAGGTGACGATTAGCGGTTTTTACGACCTAATAGAGATTTAGTTATGCAAGTGTTTATTAAAAACTTACAAGATAATCAATGTTTTGTTTATGTCTAAATATAAATCTCTCACGAGATTAAAATATTATAACGACAAGCGTAACCATTTAAGTGTAACCTTTTATTATTCTTATCAACCTATATCAATATTTTGAATACGAAGGAAATTTTTTCAGACCCCAAGCATACCTAACAATAACACGGCATTGACGTAAAACTAACTCGGCAATTGACATTCGATTTCCCTCCCATACAATAATCCCTCGGCTCTTGTTCCTGATATTCTATTTAGAACTTCTGAAGCCAACTTCAATAACGCAAATGGCTTTTTTAATTCACTGCTCAGCTATTGAAAGGCTGGATTGTGAACGTTCATAAGATATGCAATAAGAGCTGTTGCTTTATATATTTTGAGGGTATGAATGATGTCGTGTGTTCGAATCTTGTATAAGGGATTTTCTATTTGTCACTAAAAGAATCCAAAAAACATGAACATTTGTTAGGCATTGTTTTAAGTAGGAAACAAAACTATAAAGTCTTGTTTTTAATAAGTACCCTAAAGCCTGGAATTTAAAAAAAACACTTTCCTTATGCTTTAATAATTCGTTAATTATATATTTCAAAGATATGTGCTGTAAATATATTATTATTACATTCAGTTATTTACTTTGGATGAATTTGTACCCTGGTATGTCTGAAAAGGTCGCGAGATAGCAGCAAGAAACTCTGCTCTGCAAGCAGAGGGCGTAGCTTGGTACAGTTTCATAATATATTTACAAAATAAATATAACTGTTACAATATTCAAGATGCAAATAAGTCGAACTCAAAATAAGATTCTTCAAAAGAGTTATTTAAAAAAAATCTTTAGTTCATAAATAATGATCGAATATTCTTGATATAATCGAGCAAGAGCTGTTGGCCTAGTAGTTAATGGCCTCATCCATGAGGTCGTACGTTTGAATCTCGGCTGTGCATCAATAGAATTTTATTTATACAATACAAATTATGAAAGAAACGGATCCTATCTAAAAATCCTATATGGTTGTAGCACCACTGGATTATTATTACTGATCATTATAGTATATAGTTAATATCTTGATAAACATACATTAATTGGCAAAATAATTGATTATTTGACACATTAGTGGTGTCCATTAATCAAGTAATACTAGTCTTCGGTTTTTAGTTGCAACTTTAAATATCGCTTTAGTAAAAAAATAGTTAAATGGTCAGTTATTTTATTAAAAGTTAATTTTTGTATCAAGTCTAAAAGTAAATTCTTTAACAATATATTTTTTCTACCATAGCTTATTTGGTAAAGCATACTGCGCTTTATGATTCTGGGTTCAACCCAGAAAGCCTCCTCATCTACATATAGAAGTAAATATGTCGTTTGAATTATCATTGATGTATTTATATTTTTTGTAAAAGAACTTACACAGAAGATTCTTATATCTTAAGCAAACATGTAACATACATGGCCTAATGAGAAGGCAATTCGCCTTTGGCGTGTAATTGGCGAAGTCTTTTGAACAGCGCTACTAATTTATTTTCTGACAGGCTTTGTTGCGTATGCATGATAATGAGACTTTTATCAATATGATTAGAATTGTTGGTTATAATAAAGGACTTCTGAAAACACTACTATATACATTTCGATACAGAGGATAAAGAAACTATTTAACAAATTAAGGCTCCTTCCTGCCAGAAGGACTAAAAAAGATGTGTGGGCCTGAGTATCCGGAAGCTATATCGAGGATGCTCCCTTCCCTCAGTGAAATAATATACGCTGGTTCGGCTGTCGCTTGTCAGTATAATAAAAAAAAGGAATCCAATAATCGATAAGACTAAAACTTGCACTTACCATCAACGGTGGCGTATCTCACTCCACATGCTGGATCCTTCAAAAAAATGCTATACGGTATGCGGTATATATTTTGTGCGCACACGTGTTTGTGTGACAGCGGTTAAAATTTACTTCCCTTGCGCCATTACGCCGGGACACCACCTACCATCTCCGTTTCGTGTGTCAAAGTCAAATCGACAATTGTAATCCTTCTTTGATTGACACCGATTTAGCGCGAACAGATTAACTGTACCCAAGCTCTCGTTATCAAAAAAATATATTTCTTTGACATAAGAGAAACTTAGTATAACGTTGTTTCTTTAAGATAACTTATATGAAACTTTATCCATACATTTCACATGACAAAGGATGCTAAGTTTCCAGTCATTGTCACAGTATCTCGTTTGAACAGAGCTTGTACCGAAAACAAGGCAAATTGAAATTCTTCTGTTGAAAAGTTTTATAATATTCAGGATTATGTCTTATCTAGCTCGCAGGCTAGTACCGGATAAGTTGCGTTTGTGTTTGCTATAATTGTTGGACATTTTGGATATTTTTGATCATGTTTTAAAAATTGTGTAAAATTATTTTTTATGTAATCTGTAATCATTAAGAAAATTCTTCTTTTATTTTATATTGTATTCATAAAGTCTTCCGTCAACCCAGCATACATACATACAAATGCATACATGCAACCAGACCATGATTTTTATTTCCACTTAAAATTTAAAGAAAGTATAATACAAAGAGAATAAAAGAGAATTTATATAGCCCTTGGTGAGGGCTGCAGGCGCGCGGGGAGACTCAGTCTCTACCCGCTGCGCGCAGCCTATGGGATATTAGGTATGTTAGGCCAAAGTCCTTTTATCCGTCCGACTTGCCCCCTTGGTAAGGCAATAGTGCCGTTGTCAGATGTCAAATACCAAATATGAATTGCAACAATGACATTGATTAATGTATTTAATTTTTTTTAATGTAGTAAAATTGTGTGGGTATTTAAAAATAAATATTAAGTAAATGTATCGAATACTACTACTACTTATCTCAATGAAACGACGCGTGTTCTTAGTTTGTGTTACTCCATTGTGTGTACATTTTATGTAAGGATTCGCTATTTACTAGGCAATCTTAAAAATACTTAACACACGATACTACTGTCATGGTTTTACAAAGAAATTTAGAGTCCTTTTACCACAAAATATTTCATCTAATACTATTCAATTTGTTTACAGTTCCGAAGAGTCGGTAGCTCAAAGGATGTGTAACGGACACTAGCCATGAGTATGGCTCTTCTGTTTGGAGCCTTAGGGGCTTTAGCCTTCATTACGAGAACTGGTAAGTGATATTTCCTAGACTTAACTTCGGCATTCGAAAGAATTCGAATTATCAATCGAGTACATCTCAAAAACTCGCGAAATACTTGCTTTTAATTAAATTCAAATAATACCGTCACATAATATACTTTATTTATTAATTTGTATTTTACTTAAAATATGAATTGAATAGAAATCAATATTATCATAATTATCCACTGTTACTTAGTGGTTGGCGCGGCCGACTTTAAAACTATGTTTCTGGAAACAGCTAGTGACCGCTAAGTTGGGTTAACACATAACATAAATAAAAACGTTCCATTTATAACAAAACAATATTTTTTTATAACTGTATGCTTCATATATTAAACAGGCTGGTATAATTTAGAATTTGAATTAAAGTCGAGAAAAGAATTTGGGAAGTCGTTGAGAATAATGGAGTGCCTTGATTAAAGTGGTCAGGGCGTAATCCTACTGATTTGGGGATTGGAACGCTCTACTTTATTTCAGTTTTACTTAAATTGGAGTATTTTTAAAGTATTTGTTTTTTTACAGCGTATTTCTTGGTGTCATCTGCCACAATCAGGAGTTAAAATATTAAACTAAATTTTGGTATAAATATAAGGCAAACACCCAAAATACTTGTAATACGAAATACGTTCGGTGGTGGTTTTTATATGGAGATGTTCCAATAAAACGCTTTAGTTGATGCTGCGTAACATTTGACTTCAATGGTTTTAAATATAAGCTTATACAAAAACAAACTTGGCGTATCTAAGGGTTCATAAAATGACACTTATATTGGATATTAACGGAAATGAGAATGTAAAAATACAATTTATAAATGTGGTAAAAACTAAAGGGCTCATATTGGCTTCAAGTGTGATTATTTTTTTATTATATTTATTATATTACATTTTGTTTACGTGTCTAATTAATTAGTAACTAAAATATTGATATATAACATAACTAATGTTGGGTTACATAACCCACGACCTATTTTTATTAAAAATTATGATTATGAGAGCGCGGCTGGTACGTTAGCTTAAATTCAGAATGTTCTAGAAAGTGATCGGTCAAAAGTACTATAACGGAGTCTATTTGGTGTGAGAGAGGTGTGTAAGTACCTTAAACCAATGTTAAAAAAATATGGCGTATATTCTAGAATACATACATAGAATCTAGTTACGTGCATGTACTGTGATTTTCATAAAAATGCCTTTTACAACATCGGTATGAAAATTTTGATTACAAGTCAATTATGAAAATTATTTACATTGTTGATCCAATTAATATTCTGTTAACACAACTTTTTGATTAAACCGAATATGTAAAATTATTATTGGTACAGTATTTACGTTAGATGTGATATTATTAAAATTGCTGTATCATCATATCAGCAATAACTTTAATGATTAACTATATTTATTTATTTAATCATTTGGGAAACAAACAGATACATCTCTAAAAGTAGAACTCAGAAAATAAATATAAACATAAGAATTAAAGCATTGGATATATCCACAAGAAGTTTCACTGATAAAAAAAGGATATAAAGCAAAACAAAACGTGACATGACAGAGAACAAAATATTTAAGTAGACAATACAAAGTTTGTAGATCGGTAGAACGACAACAAAACACATACTAGTAGCCAAAATAAGAAGAAAGATACAAGGTTTACTACTCGAATAGTTGTTTTAACCTATTTTTAAATGAAGCAATAGAGGAGTGCGAAAAAAGATCGATATTAGTAGTAGAATCAAAAGTAAAACACATCCTGTGAAGAGGCTCACGGAACCCAATGTTGGTTCTGGGAGTCGGAAGGTTAAAGGTTCTGTACGAGCGTAGAGATCTGGCAGGAATATTGAATCTTATGAGTCCGAGAAGATTTGAACAAGTTAATTCATGTACGCATATTTTTCTTATAATGACACAATCTATCAAACTACGCCTAGTACTCAAAGAAAGTAAATTAACTATAGTTTATATATAGCTAGTACAACATTGAAATTCGAATTGAGCATTTAACCCATTGAAAAAATCGCAACGGTCCAGGTCCCCAATTTACGAATTGTAATTCATCACCTTTAAATATGCGTCCAAAATGTGTGTCAAAACTTTACTCACGCTTTTATTATTTTACAGTTCTTTAAATTAAGATCCGTAATTTCATAATGTAGCACTATAATTTTACTTACGAGAAGAATCTTGTAAATTTAAATAATTTTGGCCAAATTCTACAACTTTGCCGTGTTACCGATTATATGTTTAGATAGAGTAAAAACATTTGTGTGACAGAATATTAAAATATCGCCCACTTTACAAAATGATACATCGTAAAATATTTTATAACAAGAACTTTTAACAATGAACATGAAATTAATAAAGGACGTTTGAAATTGGAATTCTTTGTAATTAAATGTGAAAAAAATAAAAGCATTGACAGCATGACTTAATATATTTTGTAAAATGGTAAGTTAAAATCACACAATGCATGTTTTTATTTCAACAGTAAAAATTAACAATCAACATTAAATAAATAACTGCCCATTAATTTAATAATATTCCTGACATAAATAACATTTGGAAATATACTTATAATTTTTGATGAAAATAAATCACAATTCAGTTTACAAAAGCGCCAAATTGATTTTAACGTAGTAACTGTGATAGTGATAACTGGATTTAAAATAAAATGGGTGACAGGCACGAGTTCTCACGTCATTGAATTGTATCGTTTTTTTTATTGTTTTAGTTAACACGATTTCAAAACTTTAATATACATACGATATTTTGGTTTGTACTTTCTCTAGTTCATGTTTCTTTTGTCACAAGACTAGGCATTGATTTTTGACAGTTACACACTTCGTTTGATATGTTTTTAACATAATTGTTTTTAAAATACATATGAACCGCATAGACTTAATGGGAATGCATCAGACCTGCGGCGTCGTAGAAATAACGTTACGTTAAAGTTTTATACGTTTCAATAACGGAAAATGAAAAATTAAAATTGTGTTATCTATTATTGCTAATAGATATTCTACCTATGTCAGCAATAAACACTTGCTTGTTTAGAACCTAACCAATCAAAAACCGGCGTGTCATAGACCCAAAAATCTAAATGTCAGATGCTAAAGACTTATCACGTAATAAATAAATATTATCAAGCAACCAATTACAGAAATATGAGGACAAGGTACCACACGTTCTTTGCGTTAAACCAACATCGAAATCGAGGATTTAATTATGAGTATGCTAGTGGACCCATGTTAAAATCACAAAGTTTGTAGCCGATAGGCATCCCTTCTGTTTAGTTAGGGCAAGACAATATTAAGATAAGTCAATCGGTTAAGAACTTTGGCATGTCTACAACGAAAAGGCGTGCCTCCACGGTGTTCCGTGGAGGCACGCCTTTTCGTTATAATAAACCCCGCCAATAAACATATTGGCGGGGTTTAATTAATTACATACTCTTGTTTCTATTGCATAATTACCTATACTCTTAAGGTGTAAATAATTTATATTATATTAAAATTAAATAATTTATATTGCGTGCGAATAAAAAATCAAATCAACCATTTTATTAACCTAAATCCCAGTTAATCATGATTGGGGAATAACACTTATTATACCAACTGGATCCAAATGCGTGATGATGCTTGTATTCTTCGTCTTGCCTCTTGAATTATTGCAGGTCAGCAGTTCATCTCCGAAGAAATTAAAAAATGTCTCCTTTTTTATTATTTATCCCTCTAAACAATTGTCTTGTCTTGACCCGTCCAAGGCTTATCTGGCCTTTGTAACATGACCATAACAAACTAATATTTAGTCAAATTTATTTACAGGATGTACAGACAATACAAATGGTCTGGGACAAGATGGTGTACCAGAGATAGAGTATACTGACATTGACCTTGGGCTGACACAGAGAGGCCCTTATTTTGACGTCCCCTACTCGAAGAACGTCACTGCCCTAGTGGGGAAGACTGCACAACTCAACTGTAGGGTTCATAACCTCGGAAATAGAACAGTAAGGATATTTGTATTCATTTTCAAAAATCGAATAAAAAACACTTGTGTTATTTACGAGTCCCTTTTTAAAGATCTCAATACTAACTATTTATTACGTTGATTAAGATGAAAAAAGTTGTTTCTTTAGAATGGTTACGATACCTATTCAATTTTAAAAGGTAAAGGTAAATATAAAATAATTAAAAGTGGCCTTGGTTTGTAGGTTTAAAAAAAATTGTATCGTTACTTTAACTTTTTTAATTTTATTTATCTATAGGTATCATGGATCAGACATCGGGACATTCATCTACTGACTTCTGGGAGGATGACGTACACCTCAGACCAGAGATTCATCAGTGTTCATAACCCACATACAGAGG
Organism: Pieris brassicae; assembly: GCF_905147105.1. Taxonomy (NCBI): domain Eukaryota; kingdom Metazoa; phylum Arthropoda; class Insecta; order Lepidoptera; family Pieridae; genus Pieris; species Pieris brassicae. Next base: position 16,474,010 of record NC_059674.1, read on the forward strand.
ACTGGATCCTTAAGGTAATTTACAGTAACATAAAAAAAATATTCGTGACTGCAGCCCTCATGTTCTTAATTTCACCTTAATATGATTTTTTTACTTAGCCTACATTTTTAGTAGCTACATACCAATATGAAACATTTGCCAATTCTTCCCAATAGAGACTGTTGGCTTTTCCAAAATAAAAGTTGGATAAAAAGTTTTTCCGTTTATTTGTTTGCCTCCGTAAAACCTTAACCTCATAAAAAAGTAGTCAATATATGTTCTTTAAAGTTTTGCTTTTAAGAACATATATTATATTATATATATACAATAAGCCCTCATACATTTTGCGTAAGTGTGAAATGAAAAAGTGAGGCTCAAAGTGGCAATTCTGCTACATTACCCTGTAATTTGAATAGTGAATCCGACCAAAACTTTCACTTTCAAGATTGAGTTGTCATTCTCTAAAATTGAAGCAAGCCAAAAAGAAACTACTAGTAGAAATATAATAATGAAAATTACAATTCTTCGTTCTCCACTAATTATGATAACAAAGTACTTGTTGTGCACAAATAATGGGCTTCCTGATATTTATACAGCAGTGCATTGAGCAGTGTTAGCTTAGTGGCTTTAGCGTGTGATTTTTATTCCGGAGGTCGTAGGTTCGTCTGTGCACCAATGGACTTTGTGTCTATGCAATAACTCTCGCTCGTACGGTGAAGAAAAACATCGCGAGGAAACCTTTGTCTAGACCCAAAAAGCCGACGCCACAGAACATCTATTAAGGAGATCTCTCATCTATTGATGACCTGCTTATCTATTAAGAATAAATAATAACGTAAAAGATGCATAGTCTGAAGCCAAGACCTTGAGGTTATAGCGCCAAAAACACGTAAATTCCAAATTCAATAACAATTTCAAGTAACATTTAATTACTCCAATAACTTAATTATTTTATAAGCCCGCGATGGAGCTCTTAATCCCAAAATACTAAGTCAAATTATTTCCAAGACGAGATTTAAGAACAATATTTCTATAGTAGATAACCAAATTCGATACTTACTCAATTTGTAAATGAATAAATATTATTATTATTTCTTAGCTTTTTGTAGAACAGGGAGCGAACGGACTGGAGGCACACTTGATGTTTATTACCGCTCATGGACACTCAATACAAGATCGCTCGTTATTACTACGTAGCATACAAATTCACTTGTAGATCTTTAAAATACTTAACGCATGTACATTTTATACGTAGAAAGGAGTTCATGAAATACATATGTACCTTTCTCTTTAATAACATATCTTAACCTAGTTGTTCGTCATATTAAAGTACGATTTCATATAACACTTTGTTCCTTATATTATGGAGATTGTTAATCATTAATTGGTTAGTTTAATGATGAAATATAGTAGAAATAAAAACAATAAATTTTAACTATCTTAATTTGTATATGTTTTTCTCATTAAGTAAGTAATTTTAGTGTGTTGTTTTTCTGCAAGTTTGCCTGCAATACTATGCAATGCTGTGATATAAAGACACCGCCCGAAGTCCATAATCAAAGCGTCTTAAGTGATAAATAAATACAATATAACGTCAGTTTTAACAAGTTGGCTCTTTACAGCGCTTAACGATGTCAAGAGTTTTTATCGCTCAAATGGTTCACCCTAACAAACGCTGATACATTGAGTTTTTGGCGCGGGTCCAAAGTTTACCTGGTGATTACCATAAACAAATGTTACAGATAAGATTTCCGCAACGAAGAGACTCTGGTATCTACGAGTGCCAGGTCGGAACCACGCCACCTATCGGACATCGGATGTACCTCTCTGTTGTTGGTAGGTATTATATAATTGTACTCTTTTTAATTCTATTGATATAGGTTAACCATTCATAAATTTATAAAAAATGTTGAAGACTAAATGAATTTTGTACGACATTTATTTATTTGTAATAAAAAAACAATTATACTGAAAAACAGCCAAAGATGGATTATATATTATATACAAAAAGGTTCAAACATTTACGAAGCTTAGTAAGGAAATAATAAAAAATAGATTAAATACATTTAACTAAGTATATCTATTGCGTGTGTTATGTGATGGTGTGTTAATCAAGCTATGTACGTGAGGTATGCCTATGATGCAAAACTTTGTTTAGAAGTGATAATATCCGTTAGTAATATTTTAATAATTTAAATAAAAAATACTCATAATTATTATGTTTTTTGCAATTCAATAAAACACCATTTAGATTTTTAATCGCCTTTGGTTATAAATGTACAGCCTTAAAATAGAACGCTAATAAAGTTCAGGCTTATATTAAATTTACGAAATATTTTAAACATACAAACTGTATATCTTCATATAGTGATTACTAAACCCATTTTCTCTTTATTAACAATTTAACAGAACCGCTAACAACAATACTGAATGGACCAGAGCTGTTTATCAACACAGAGAGCACCATTAACCTCACATGCGTTGTACAACACTCGCCGGAACCACCTCCAGCTATTCGGTGGACACACAATGACGAGGTAATGAACATAATATACATTGTTAAGTAAGACTGTTTATATAAAATAAACTTATAAAATAAAAAAAAAATCATTATAAGTACATATGCATTACAATCTGTGAGATTTGGGAACCCTTTTAAGTAAAAAAATACCTGTGTCAGGGTTCCCAGCTCTTCCATAACTAAAACTTGATTATAAATTTATATATATAATGTAAATGCGTTAAATATTTTAAAGATCTACAAGTGATTTTGTATGCTACGTAATAATAACGGGCAATCTATATAAGAGATATATATCTTATACTACACTATATATATAGTATGCATGAGTACATGAGTGTGTGGGTGCATGAGAGTGAATGAGTAACTGATGAATGAAATGCGTAACTATGTCTCAGAAGTATCTCCATATAGCAAGTTCTTTCTGCTGCACTCGTTAAGATGAATTTTAATTTCAGTCTTTGGAGAGCTGAAGTTTTATATAATTGTAGAACACACGGTCAAAGTCAAAGTGTTGTGAAAGTTGAAAAGTCCCTTATCGAAAGCCAACTGTAGCAAAATAACCGACAACTCACAGTTGGGCATCGAATAATTATACATTTTATAGGATACCTAGTTTGTAATAAAAACATATTTATTTTTTCTTATATAACAGACAAAAGCTATAAATCCTTCTTTGTGTTCATTGAGGAGTATAAAATCCTCAATTAACACTAACATTGCTGTCCATGGGCTGCGGCCGCTGGCTTTAATGGACTTTTCGTAATATCGTTTGCCCTCCTTTTATACGAAAAAGTCGAACTTAAATCGACTTTTTCCCAAAAATTTGTCCTAAGTGACATTTATCATTCTATATTTGAAAACCGAATTGAGCAACACCCTTAAGCAGTCGAACGAGCAGAAAATTATGCAATCAGAGCTCGGCAACCTTCGTTTCGCCCACTTTTATTTACCCCCTTTGAACCAGTGCCAAACATCGGTCTGCCAGAAAATAAAATTGATGCCTCATCCATTGTTCAACTGATGGCCTAGTTCTAAAGTCGCCGTGATATTGATGCGTCTAAACTTGTCTATATATAAAGGACAAACGTTTGAAACTGTCTTTGACATCTGTCCATTTAGGAGGTGCGACAGTTGTATTGCTAAGGTAAAAAGTAGATAAATATTGTCTTTTGGCCGTTTTGGTCACATCGGTTCTTTAAATGCGTCATTTACGCTGTAAATATTATTGTTTGTGCGTAGATAATAACTATTTTATAACATATTTCTTAATTTAACGTAACTTCCAATAGTGACAGCAATGTTTTTCTATGCAATTTCAATCTGAATATCGCTAGATGTCGCACCTTGGAATTCAGTGACTTTTTTTCTTCAGGGGCCTTAGATTTTTGTATATGTTTCAATTTTCTTTTCTAATAGGAAAGTATGTGATTAGCCTTCTATACCTTTTAAACACGCCATCGACACGATCGTGGGGATGTGAACTGAACGTTCATGTTCAAGAGTGCTTAGCCTTGGGATCACGTGGTACAAAAGTGGAACCAGCAATCCAACATTGCCATCAGAAATAAGATCGAGAATTGAAATGTTTCTTACTAAAATCAAAATGGTTTTTGTTTTGCGGCTCATCCCGAACATGATCTGCGACCAACTTAATAAGTCATACCTGTCTCATCTTTCCTTGTTAAATAATTAAAGAAATGTTTATGGCATAAATTTCGTCAGCTTAAAGGGTAATTAGTAATTTTCTGAAGATTAAAGCAACCATCAAGCTGTTTGTTTATCCTTACTGTTTGTAACAAATACTTTTAATGCGTAAGAGAGTTTATCATTGCTTTATGGTTAAAAAATTTGAATAATTTATAAAAGATAAATATATTTCACGTATTGAGTATACTGACTCTGATATACTGACTTAAAATGTATATTTAATATTATATGTTGTTAGGGTTTGGTATTTTTAGCTTGTCAAAATTATCTGACAATTGTTAACTTTGTTTCACTCTCACTACCGCAATGAGTTCAACTTAATATTTTTAAAGAACAATTGAAGCAATAGATAGATGAACGATGTTGTTTAAATTTTGTTTGACAACAAAATTACTATCCTCTTTTTATAGAGAAAGAACGGGGAAAGTGAGACGCGATATTGTATGCCTTGTACTAAAACTTTTATTACAAAGCATATATTAACCACGTTGTAGTATGTTGAATCTCTGTCTCTCCGATACGTAGCTCATGTCAGTGCGTCGAGGGCAGCAGGGAAACATCCGGTGTGAACTATCTGTTCCCTGGTTTTCTGTGCCTCACTTCCGCCGTCCTTATAAGTATTCTTATGATAATAAAATATTTATTTTCCACATTATATTACAAACATCGTTCCATCGATGTAACGATGTATCGGTAAAAAATAATAGACAAAATAACTTCTTATAAGAAAGATAACTTAAGTAACAGATGTTGCATTAAAAATAAATAAACTAAAGTGGGAATGGAAGGAACAGGAAAGTAGAGCAAAAAAGTACTTAGCTGGTGCCCGAGGTACAGCAAACAAAAAAGAAGAAGACAACTTAGCTATGCACCTTGCATAGAGCAAATTAACGAAACAACATACATGACAGAGAGTGGTACAGTGCAGATAGGAATGCCGGGATTTGGAGGAGGCCGTTACCAAAAAAGAGCACACATACCTAAAAGAAGATTGAAATAGAAACGTGTTTAAATTTAAAAATATCTGATTCATTATATTACAAAATCTATACCATATAGCATTCTCGTTTATTGTAAGCAGCGGGCATTTAAACTGAAATTCGTGCCTTCCTTCAAGAGTATAAATTTATAAACAAATTTGGCACACAAACTATGTTTACTAGATGTTATAAAAACTTTAATGAAACGATATAATTTTAAAGAAATACCCTTAAATACAAAACCTTACATTTAATAGAGCAAAAGATCAAAGGTAAAATTAATATAAGAAAACAAAAATAGAGCATTTTTCGTGTAAGTAAAGAGACATCACGCGATGTTCGTGTCAGTCTTCATTCATCATTTGATGTCATATCAAAATTGAACAACGTTACCTCCGCATGCAATAAACTCGCTTTGTTATGAATAAATATCAATACCGTATTAGTTTGATATATGTATAAGTATAGTGTCACTTTACAAGAATGTAAATGTGATTCAAATATTTTACATTGAGGTAAACTAGTGCGAAAACCATGTGTGTTATTGCGTGTTGTTACCAGGAGAATGTAGATGCGTGCTCCTATTTCACGATATCTCCTGTTAATAGAAGACAAATCTTTGTTTTTATTTTATTAATTACTTAAGAAGCCATGTGGAACATGGTGTAATGGTTGCAGCTCCTTACCAACATAACACAATCAACTTGGCGATTTAAAAGCCTGGCGGAGACTTTATTGCCGGTTCTACTTTTCCTGAGAACTGGCAGTAAATGTAAAATTAGAAGCATTTAAAATGTATTTCTTTTTTGACGTTCATAAGTGTACATTGTGTTACCTGTAGGAATTAAGTGTTACTTATATGAACTGATTTTAATTTGATTTGATTTTTTTCAATATCTACTTCATTGTATGGTGTAATTTTAATAGTAACCTTTAAACCAATAGACCGTTTAATTATTACAGCTAATACCATATTTAGTTCATTAATTCCAATAATGGGATCTATACATTTTCTTTGTATCATTTCAAGAATCAATAAAAGACATCTCATGAAAAATATATTAGCAAAACAAAGATTAAATATGAAAAAACGGGACGAAATATTGCCGCGCATTTGAAGCGAGGGATTAACCGAATATAAAATAGGATTGGACATAATCCCTTTCTACTTTGAACTCTTGTACTCGCAAGAATTATTACAAAAAATTGATATCACAAATTTAGGTTCTGTGTGTCTGAAAGCTGGTTCACCGTTGCTAGTTGATAATCTTCTCGTTACTAGAACTGCTTGATCATTGCTACTAAATAACTACTAAGCAAATTTATTGTACTCCAATATTTTTTTTGTTTAGTAAAATAGGAGTTGGCTATACATTCTCAACCCTAAGGTGGAGAGTTCGAGTGACGAAACGACGCGCCTATGTATCTTTTCCTATGTACCCAATAACTACTTGCCCGTACGGTGATTAAAAACGTTTAAAGAAATAGCTATGTATCCACGTCTCAAAAAAGCAACCTGGCATATAATACTTATCACATACTACACAAACATTTGTAATATTAAAAGTACAAAAAACAATTTTCCTAACCAATGGCGTAATCTTTAATAAATATATAAATGTCAGAATGAACGAAAAACATTTATTATGAAAGTCAATCTCCAAAATCCTTTTACGGATTTACATTGTGAATATAGAGAGTGAGTCTTTGCAGATCCATGGCTTTGATAAACATTTATTAAAAGTAATTGTTAACAATAATGTTTTTCGTTGTGATAACTGCAGCTGAAGTATAATAAACAAACACATAAAAACACCCTTACCATACTGAAATTAAAGTTCTATTTTATTTCTCGCAAACCTATTTAATACCTATAGTAATATTTAGGTAGTACAAAATTAAGTTGCTCTCCGCCATCTACACTGTTGAAATAAAGCTTTCATGTATCCATGAAATAGCGGTAGTTATGACGAGTTTTAACCCAAATCGGGGGTTTAGCTCGTAACCAACACCAACCTTTTTCGCAAAGGTCAGTAAGATATTCAGTTGAACGACTACAGGAAATTGCTTAAACAATTTCGCGCTTCAGAGGATATTAAGAAGTTAGTAAAAATATGGTTTTAATATTATTTTTACACAAAAAACATCTTTATCCGTTGATGCGTTTGTAACTACAAACATTTTTTATATTAACAATTTGTTGTTGTTGTTTGTTTTTGATTTAAATAATTATTAGATAATATAATACCTATATATATATATATAGATAATTAAATTCCAATACATTAAAATTATCGACAACTATAGACTTCAAATTATTAGACGTGTGTAGTTTTGTTACGACGTAAAGAGATTTAAGACGCAAAAAGATATTTATATAGCCAGATTGTTATATTGCTTGATATTCTCGTGAATTAAATGGCATCGTTGTTGCTTTGTATGATGTATTATACAATATACATTGTATAAGCTTTATTTGAGGAATCGAACGCAAACGATTTACAAACTATTTAGTAAATTCCCCTTTAGTTTAATTAAAAAGTTACAGAAATATATTTCTTCGAATAGACTCAAATCAAGCGGTATTTCTAAGAACATTTTCTGTATAAATAAAAAATAACGTGAAGTAACTCAATTTAGAGTTTGATTTTAAAATGTAAATTGAAGAGGTGAATAGCCTTTAAAATTCATGTAGAAAAATAATTTAATTTTCAAATTCCCCAGAATTACTTTGACGTCAGTCTAAAAATATAAACAAAAACCTACTTTGCTTCGTACTCGAATATATTCTTATAAGTCGTATCCAGTTTTCAAAGTATTTCTCTGTGAAAGCCTCAATAATAAGCCTCTTATTAATCGAGTACTTTCTTCTTTACGTTTTCGTTTGTTTCGATGTTACTCTTAATGTTTATTGGGAAGTCGCGGTTGTAAGGCAACAATGGGGAGATTTTCATTGTTTCTTTCAGATATCTTTTTAAATATGAAAATGTTTGTGCTTTAACGTAATTAAATATATAAATATATTTGTGATTAGTAATTCACGTCAATGACAATACAATTGCAAATTTAATTACACACTTTTTACTACACTATACTTATGTCCCTTTCTGCCAAATTGTGTTTGGATTCGGGTGAAAAGAGACAGAAATAATGATAGCATAAATAATTTACGCGTACTCCTAGAGCTTATTACCAGTTGTTATATAAGTTTTCCAGAGATAGCACACCAAGACTTGTTAATTACCTTTGATGCATTATTATAGTTACCACTCATTTACGGAAATAACTACGTGACTGTTAATACGGTTAAAGCCTTCGTGAATGCGCGTGAAGTTCTAAACTGATAATTCTTGTCATTGTATACATTTCATTCATAATGGAGTTTCATTATTGTTCATCGTATATAACTCCGTACACTACAGTGACAATACTCGATATTCCTAGAATTATGATTACAAGGCTATTTGTTGAGACTAGAGAATACTATTACTATTAACATGCATTAATTACTATGAGATGAGCTGAATTTTCTCTAATACAGAGTATATTTGATCTTTTCATACCAGTTTGTCAGTGCGTCACTTGAGATCTCTTGATAGAGACTGTCAAATTTTTACAAGCAAAATATTTAACCTTAAATATTCTTTATTCTCTAGTCTATTTTTTTTAATCTTATATATACATATGAAAACCTCATGTATTTCGTTATGTTAGTTATTATCTTTTCAGGAAATCAACTACGATTCACCCCGCGGTGGTGTCTCGGTAATTACGGAGAAGGGAGAAATGACAACTTCACACCTTTTGGTTCAGAAGGCGCGGGGTACGGATTCCGGAAGGTACACCTGTGCCCCAGCTAATGCCAACCCCAGATCAGTCCTCGTCCATGTTCTTAGTGGTAAGAATTTCATATGGTACTTCTATAGAAATTATTTTAGCGTACTGTATTAACTAAACTTGAATGACTTATTGTTTATATATATATCAACCAAAAATTTATCAGGAAAATTGTTTCTCTTTTTGAAAATTATTATAATTTAAATCAAAAACAAAGTCCTTCTGTTTGGTCTCAAATGTATATGAATATTGAAAATAGAAGAAAAATATATTAAAAAATAGTGTGAAAATTTGGAATATTATATCACTACCGTTGTTTTCTTATTAATCAATCTCAAAATTCATTTTTAATAACATTTGTAAGATACAAAGTTAGCTGATTCAATAACATAACTTTCTGGATTTCATCCAAAAATGAACGAATTGATGTCGATTTCATTTCGACGATAAAAGCGAAACTTTACGATAGCTAAATTTTTTACAGTTTCTGTTCGAAGTAAAATTCATGCGTTTAGTTACTCTCGTAAATTGGACGAACTTAGTGACTGTTTCATGTTTATATTGATAATGTTTTCTATGTAATTTTATAGCGAATTCAATGAGTTAACTAACTCTTTTAACTAAAGTCCTGGTTCGTCTCTTTCTGTCAAATGGTATTTTGCTGTAATAAAAAGACATAGATGAGTACATTAATTTAGTTACAACAGGCACGACAGATTTAGCTTAATGTATTAATTATCCTGAGTTAATCCAATTTTTGTTAAATCTGACTATATGACAAATAATATATATCAGCAGAAGTTTAAGTATTCCTTTGTATCAGGAGAACACCCAGCCGCAATGCAACACGGAGGCCAATTGCGTCTGCAGTATCCGCTTCCTGCCGCCCTCCTCAGCGTGATTGTTGCCCTCATGGGTTGCTAGTAGTAGACTTCTAGATTAAGGAACTAACAATACTAAGAGTCGTTTATTATTATGTATGAAGAACAAACCACGGCTACAAAATTTAATGTCTGCTTGACTGACTCATCGTATAGGGCAGAAATTTAACATTTATTGAATCTATGTTAACCTTATATCGGGCACATTATTTAACGATATAAGGCTACAGTGTTATCATATTATCATATTATGATAACAAATACTAAACGAAAGTACTTAGGCCAATTGTACTCCGGATTTTATAAAAAGGGTCATCTATATAAGCGCCATTTCTAATTAACGACTCTGAGGGCTGTAAGTTTATAAATATTAAGTTTTGTAATTACAATCAATATTATCGTAAATGGAACAAATTATGTTGTGAATATTCGATCTGTAATTTACAGTTAAAATTTTGTCGATTATTTCATATAATATCTAATATTAACATACATTGTAAGTTTATCGTAGATATTTTGTTTAAGATATTGTAAATTAACAAATAGTTTTAAATATATATTTTAAAGTAATAAAAGGCGCATCTTAATCAAACAATAAAAAATATGAGAGTTTCTATAAACTATAAAATGTGTTTTAAAAAGCGAGATATATAATGAACAATTTGGAAACATAGCCCTGTGAAACTGTGAGAGCTATCGAATATTTCATGAATCACCATTTGCAATCAATATAAAATGATATCATGAAAAAGTCGGAGAGCGAATAATATGAAATAAGTTTTTATAGCCATCTGTGTAAAAAACCTTAATTGTCATAAATATATTTAAAGAGATCGTATAAGTGTTGATACAAGCTTTTGGGAGAAATTATTCACATAGGTACTAGGGCTTTTCTAAGATCTCTTATAAGATGAAAACATAAAATACAATTCTTAGTTGCGCTAGTTTATCACCCTTAGTAAACAGCAATTATGTTTCTACAGTTAAAAATGCTTGAACGAATACATCTTACTTTACTGAAAAGAACCACTAACAAGCTTTTCTTAGTTTTCCTTTAAGATTTAGAACCAAGATCTTGAGAATGTTGCGTAATAAATCAATTGATAAAATCTCACGATTTGAAAAGTTTGTGTTTAATTTTACAGTAGTAGAAGCAATAGCTTACACACTTCAAAAAACAGTATGCTCTGCTACATCTCATATAGCTTTTATATACTAAAAGCCATATATTAATAAAAACATAATCGAATACATAATCTATCCCTTTATATAGCGTTCTCAGATGTTGACACGTGTTTGTTTATTTTATGAGATATTATCGAATAGTTTAATGATGCATTGAGAGAGTAAATCTAAACCTAAAGTTATGGGTTTGTTTATAGTAGAGCTTTGAGAATCTGTTCGTTGAATATCTTGGGTTAAATGGCACACATAAGAAAAAGGAGAAGAAACAAGTTTTACAAATTTAAACCAATGTGGCCTGGACTAGTTTTGACGGCGTGTACAAACGTGCCAATAATACATTATGTAATTAATAAGACATTCTATCTATGCAATATAAAACTTGAAGATATAACAACGGAATGCATCTATACAATCCATATGGCCTTATGAATTACAGACAAAGAAAACAAAAAACTGCTCTCGGCGAATAACTATGGACATATAAAAACTTAGTGTTTGCTAAAAAATAAATGAGTATGATTTCAATAAAGGAAGTTAAATATTTTAATTGTCTTAATAATTAAAAGTAATTTTTGTTAATAATGCAATATAAAGAAGAAGACGTCAGAAGCAAGCTATACTCCTACAAAATAAAAATAATAATAAAACCCTACAAAATATATTACAACATACAATTACCAATGTTTATGAAAACAAAAATTCATTTACAAAATTGTAAAGATCAATCATTTCAGTGAATTCGAATTAAACAAACGTTACAATGCATTGTATGTATTTTCATTAACGGATCTCCATAATTATAAATTAAATTGTGAACAATAAAAAGGTTTCCAAGGATTTCTAGTATGTGCTTCGAGAAAAAAAATCTTGCCTACTCACAAAGAACACTTTATAAATTTTATTGTATTAGAATTAATCTATGTTGAAATCCGGTAGTAATCGCTACGATAGCGTACTACAGCCTTCTACGAAGTGCTACGCTATTTATTCAACAATATTTATTGTAATGATTTAAATTGAAATTCATGTAACGATTATTTTAAAATATAAACGTCGGGGTGATTCATGCAAAATTATTTAGACTCTAGTAATATATAATCAATTTTTGGTATAAAATAAGTATAATTTTGTAAATAGAATTAAAAAAATGTATTTGTGTATTTGATTTTTAATAAATCGAATTAATCAATAACATTTTGTCAGTCTCCAGAAGCGTTCAAGAATTGACTTCTAAGTCATAAAGTGTTGTTATAAAAACATATGGTCTAAAAAGTATAAGTAGCCTCAATTTGTTTTATTGTATAGGTTGAGTTTAATATATTCGGCTCTTAGATAATTTTTTTATTAATAAATTTTCACGCATTAAAACTAGTAGGTTAGACCATATTGGATATATAGTTATAGGTAATAATAAGATTGTAATTATTCGTATTTAACTGTTTTGACGTCATAAGGTTGTGTAAATAAATTCTTAATAGAGAAAATGATGACAGTATCGTAAAACAATAGGACCATTTTTAAATATTATTTTTAAACCATAATACTTATTATAAATAGGTATTTAACAAAACATAAAAAGATTAATGGATACTTTCATCATTTCTTATAGATTATTATAATTGTACACTTAAAAATAAACTTAATCGTAAAACGAAGATGTTGTTTTATTTATCTTAGTCCTACAGTACCTAATGACACTATATATATATATATATCGACCAACGGTATAGGTTTATATATTACCAGTTATTGAATTGCCGCAAATCCCGCTAGGTATAACTGTTTTGGAGGGCCGTAAAAATGTTTTCAAATATTCAGACGCTGGACTTGCTAGATATATACTCTAATCGATGTTGAAAACTATACAAAAACGTTAAAAAACATTAACCCACTCCAAATAAAAGGCGTTGAATGAATGATACGTAAAATGAAAGATACTTTAACTGTCTTATTTTGTTTTCTTTAAATTTAATGACTTATTACAATTGTTGGTTCGTCATATATTGGTAAAGACACAAATATTATGTTAATACAATAAGTAATTGAGATAAGCGTTAATTCATTAAACTTGGTCCATAACAAGTGCTAACCAGTAATAATATTATTGTGAACAAAAATATTGCTCCGTGCAAGATGAAAAGATTAAGAAAATTGAAAAAAAAATATTTTTACCGCTTACGATTTCATGTTATATATCAATATAAATCAAGATTTCATTAAACGAAAACGAAATGAGAGACATATAAGGGTAATTTATTTATTTAGACTTCGTTACCTAGGCAACGGGCGGCCTTATCGCTAACAAGCGTTTTCTTCCAGGAAACTCTAGTTTGGTACAACAAAGAAAAAGTAGCACCTACAGAGGGTAAAGTACAAGAAAAGCATAAATAATAAACAATAAAAACTTAAAATAACATAATACTTCCTATATATTGTTAAGAAAAAACAAAAAATAAATAAATGAATAATAATATAGTGATGTGCACCGCAAGCGTAGTATGTATGTATTTTTATTTCTTTGTATTAAGCGTTTACAGTGGCTATCAATTACTTATTTACCTTATTTTCCATCATTACATGAACTTACCACTAAACATATAGAAAATAAACTTAAGCATAATTCAAACAAGAGGATAACCAAAACTTTTTCATAACAAATAACGAATGAAACTCTTGTGCATTATATTAAACTAAACATATTCTAAGTCATAGACGATTAATCACACTCCCTAGAGTATAAAGCCATAGCACGCACATTGCATGGTGGCTGTTAATTACTATAATAGTTTATTAATAACTAAGTTTGAGGTCTTGAAATCCAGAGCAGTATTTATTCTAACAAATAACACATTTGCGCTTATTTTATAAAGATGAAACAGCAATTTTATATCCAGATCGTACTAGTGATATCGAGGTAATCATTTAAACCACTGTTAGGGAACGAGGGCTAGCTAAACCTCCTCCTATGTAAAAATTCAACACGTTTCTTATATATTTATCCGACTCTGATTCAATAAAACTCAACAAAAGACAATAAACAGTTAATCTATAATGAAGAAATACCACAAAAAATAATTTTAGCACTTCTCTGTATGTAGCTTTAAAATCACCTAGTTGTGTACTTTTATTTATTTAGGTAGCGAACTATTTACAAAAAATAAAAAATGTGAGCCGTCACGGGACGCCTGGCAGATGTGAAACATCGACTTTATATTGTAAAAGTAATATGCAGAAAAGAACATATTGTGATAGGAACTAAACACGTCATAATGATAAAATAAAATATTACGATTTTTCTCCAGATATCGATGACTATTTATTGAATAAACATTTATTTTCATTAAATACAAAAATTTACGAATTTCTTTCAAATCGTGACTACTTGATTCGTTTAATCAGTGACTTCGGTAATAGTTATATTCGATGTTGCCTCTGAGGACGGTATTACTGTGACAATTGGTCGATGGTAACTGAAGTATGTTACAAAAGTATTGGACATAACATTAGTAAATTTTAATTAGCTTCAATATATTAGTAAACTCAAGAATCTTAGCTAGTTATTTCAATATATTACTAAAATCGTAAATTATAAGTATCAATAATGAATGTTTCACAATAAATTTGTTTGTTAATTGTTACGATATATATATATATATATACAGTCTATGTGCAGTAGTGTGTACGGTGTGGTCGGTTTTACGTGCGGCTATAGATGTTTCACATCAACAAAAATCCTTTTAATTCTTACTTATAAAACAAGATGTTAGATTAAGTTAGTTTACTTACATAAAATTATTAGTTCTGTTAGTAATTAAGTTTGTATCCTAAATTTACTTGTGTTAGTTTTTCCTTAACCTTACTTTTAAACTATTATTCTTCATTCTTTAAGAACTTCTCTGTAGGTGACGGCCTCCTCCAAAGATTGCCAGTCCTCTCTATATTGGGCTACTTATACTTGAATCTAGTTGGAACCAGCTGTTTTTATGATGTCGTCTTCCCAGCTAGCCACAGGTCTACCTCTCTTTCTTTTTCCCTGTGAACCCGCCCATGTGGTCACCGTTTTCGTCCATCTCTTGTCACGTAGACGCGCCACATGTCCGGCCCACCTCCATTTTGGTGACTGAGCATGTTCTATTCCATTCCTTACCTTGGTTATTTTCCTAATTTTGGTACCTTATTTTTTTAAGCTTTCTAATGTTAGCGAACTATTTATATATAACAAACACATGCAAGGATTTTAAGTTAACCTCCTACCACACCTTTTAACTATAACAAACTTGTACGCGGAAACCATTTAATCTCTGATTCTTACAATAACTCTTTGAAGTTAAACCGCTGTGAAGTTGCTAGTATTGAATGAAACGTAGTTGGAACTGAGTTTAAAACAGATTCAAACTTTCGTAAAGTGAACGAGACGAAACTTACTAAATATTTCCATGCTACAATTGATAAACGCTCGAATAAACAAATAATGCAATAACCACTTTATTCGAGAATGTCTTTTGGCGTACTATTGACAATGATAAAATTTAATAAGAATATTGTTGATGTTTTTTTTTGTTTGTGTACATGGGTTAACATCGGTTCATCATGGTGACAAAATGGTTATTTGTAATGTTAAAAGGAATCGATCTAAATTTAAAACTATACGATAATTCGTGTCTTTTGTGTTAGCACTTAAGCCACATTACGCCCACTAAGCCCGCTAATGACGATGTCCATGTCGATTGCGTGGCGATATATTTCTCCGACCTATATTCATATAGAAGTTTATTTCAGATTTTTTTATGATATGCCGAGACCTTCCCTCACTGAAATGCTCTGAGGAAGCCAGGCTTCTCAACAAAACTATATAATTGTAACAATTTACAACTTATTTTCTTAGTTTTTGGCACTACTAAGCAAACTTATGTAATTTAATACATTTTTTTTTCTTTACTCACATTGGTTGCCTGGAAAAGATCGCTCCAAAGCGATAAGGCCACCAGTTGCCCTGCTTTTGATTTAATTATGTTAATTTTTTATTTTCTGTAGTATAACGAAGTGTTAATAAATAAATAAACTTATTCTTCAGGCTGGTCTGGATCTCTGAGTGAACTGTATAAAGTATCCAGGAATAACGAATCTACAACCAGGCAACCAATGTTAGTATAGTAATAGATAAAGGAAGATGACTTTTTTACACCAACAGCATAAGCATTATAAAAATATCTATGTAGACTCAAACTCTGGAATCATTATCATTATAAATTAATGAATAAAATAAAATAAAATATTAAAATTGTCTGGTATCTGTTGACATTAACTACAAGACGATTTTGGAGGAATCGCTACGTTCTCGAAGAAGAATATTTTTTTTTGCTAAAGCGTGTATACTTTTACAATTTATTTATTTATCAACATTTCGCTGTACACAGAATTATAATATACAATAAGAATAGCGTGAAGCGTTAAATATCATACATTTTATAAAATTTCCACGAACATCGTAATCAAATTACGACAACGTTTCTGTTTCTGAAAATTACATCAGCTATGCGAACACTGAATAATATTATAACAACACATTTTGAAACACGCAAAATGACCGCCGCCATATACGTCGAAATTGTGAGGCATAGAGTCCAAATGTGAGTAGATACGTTGCATCTAAGAACTTAAGAAGATAAATTTGTGTGCAATAACCACGACGGTAAATGGTTAATTTGTAAAGTAACGTAAACTCAAATTCGCGTCAAATTCGCGAAAGAACGACCTTCTTTAAACCGATAAAGTATGATCGGTTTCACTATTAGGACTGCCTAGTTTATTTAGAACGAAACGCATGCATACATGCAATGAATCTGGCATTATATCAGTAATAATAATAATAATTATTTTCTAAATTTTATTAACTAACTTTCTGAGAAAATACTTGTAAAATATGTTTGAATTTTACCATTCAGGATATTAAAAAAAAAACAATGGCGCTACAACTATTTTTTTAGCTGTAGGCCTAGGATTTTTTATCCGTTTCATGATTTGTTAATCGTGATCGGCCGTCTGTGCCTGACGCTCGCTGTCGACTTTTTGGGTCTAAGGCAAGCCGTTTTCCGTTCCGTTCACCGTTCGAGCGAATGATAAATGCGCACATGGAAAGAAAGTCTATTGGTGCACAGCCAGGGATCGAACCTACGACCTCAGGGATGAGAGTCGCACGCTGAAGCTATTAGGCCAACACTGCTCTTTTCAGGACATAAATCGATAAAAAATATCTAAACTTTTTTTTGGCTTACGTGGTTTTAATTGATACCGCCATTCATTGACGCGCTGCCGGCCTTATAAGAATTGGTACGCTCTTTTTTTGAAGGACCTTAAGGACCCTTATCTCCATCGGTTGTTCTGTTGGCTTATAAGATGAAACCACCTATAATATTATTTTATATAATGTTATAAAATCAAGAGTTAGTATATTTGGGTAAATAAATCATAATCTATATAAATATTTTATATAAGATGTTAGATGTTGCATCTGTTTCATAATCTTTGTATGTATTACAATAGAATTTCATTTGACGTGTGATGCTAACCACAGACCGCAACTCATTGTTGAACACTTAATTACAAGTAGATAACATCTTATTATCTAGCTGCTGATAACCACAACTTCAACTGACAATACATGCAATGCTCAGCCCGTAGGTTAGTTCGCAAGCAAGCCTCAGATATAGAAATTTCATATGTTTGACAAGCGCTATTTATTTCATACTTTACAGAAATGTCTCATTTAAAAAATCTACTGTTTTAAAGACTTTTAGTTAGTATATCTAGTGTATGGTGTTTGTAATTAAACTCCTCCGAAATTTCTCAACCGATTTCGTGAAATTTTGCGTGCTTAGTTAGATCAGCGAGTCGGACATCTATTTTTCATCTACCTAAAAAACACAGTATTAAAACGATTTTTTTCTAAAACAGGGCAGGAGGCAGATGTTAAGCGATACCGCGGCCCATGGACATTTTCAATGCCAGAGGGCACAGGAGTGCGTTGCCGGCCTTTTAAGAATTGGTAAACGTGAACCGACGCAACGTGTTGACACCTCATGAGCATCGTACACATTAACAAGAGAAGCAAATTCAGAATTCATTTCGCCTACAATAGTGTAGGTGTAATCGTGTGCTAACTATGCTATGGATTTAAAAAATAATGACTAGGTGTTACTAGGACTAGGGGTACATGAAATAATAAGATATACTTTTACTCATTGTTTGGCTATGGCGTATTTAGATATTTTAAATTAAAAAAAAAAGTCTAGATTAAAATGTATATGCAACGAAATTTATGATTTGGAGGAGCAATGGTTGGTCCACAAAAATAAACCAGAACCTGTCACTCAAACTACATCTTCCCGTCGAACGTTTGCGTTGGAAAAGTTACCAGGGCGTAATTTACGCCGCTGTGTAGTATGCAGCAGCAAAGATCGAGTGATGTTAACAACCCAATATGTGCCCGCTGTAAGAAGAGACTACATGGAGTCTGTGCGGGAAAGCACACCTGTTATCTTTTTTACTTTGATATTCCAGTTTTTGTTGTAATTTTTATTCACAATATGAATATTTATTACTTTCTTTGTAATTTAATTACCATAGAACAACATTTCTATGAATAAAACACAGCAAATAAGATTAGAATTGAACAATTTTTGTAAAGAGATAGAGATTTTTTTGCAGGGTGTATATGGCATCATAATCAACGGTTTTTTGGCATTATTAGGCAAACATGAGTAATAACCCATGGCACTCAAACTGTTAATTATCGATTATAAAGATATTATAATATATATTATAAGATATAAATAAATAAGGGTTTTTGCATTATCTGGCTCAGATTTATGTATCCAAATAGTTCTTTGGAAAATGCCTAACAATGTTAAAGCTATTTGCCCCACAACCTTGTGTTGTGTCATACAGTCTAATTATTTATGTACGTCTAACAAGCTTACTCAGTGAGCGTCACGTTCACAATGGCAACTAATTTTATATTCCATTCTGAAAGAAATTAGCTCTTTGTAAGATTTTCTTAAAGACTTTTCTTTGCCGCTCAAAACCTAGGTATTTTCAACCTTGTAGCGTATTATAAATTAGGAACAAAGAGGAAATTTTTTCGTGAATTCAGTTATGTAATGCCTTTGTAGGATGAACTTCTTCATTAAAAAGTTTAGGAAATAACACATTTAACAAAAGCTGGGCGAGCCCTTGCGTGTGGTTTTGAAACCTGCGGTGGAGCCTAGACGTGCTTATTTTTTAATATACAAAACTTTAACTATGAATATGAACACTGACAGGAAATAGCTCCACAATACTATTAATTCGAAAGCTCTGCAGGGTAGTTTAAGAACAAAATTATTAAAATAATATTTAAAAGCTTTTATGAGTAACACAATAATGTTTAACTAATTTTTTTTTTTACTTTCCGGTTTCATTCTATCATTATGCTTTAATCTCAATCTATTATTATCTCGATATTAACTATTCTATTTACCTCATAGAGCCTGATGATATTATACTTTATTTTTGATATTGCTTCCTTAAACTCAATACGTCTCCATAATTTGAAAGAAGTGAAGTCTTAGAGAAATAAGAAAGATCACCTCAATTGATGTACTACCCCAGTACAAGAAACGAATAAAAATAAGATGAATAAGAATGCTAGATGCCTTATACCCTAAAACAGAAGTGGCAATGGGCAGAGTCACTCATAAAAGACAACTACATGGAAAGGAAGAAGAAGAAGAGGTCGCCTTAAAAAAAAGGTTGATAGGTGAATTAGAAGCGGTAGCAGGAAGCGAATTGAGAAAGAAAGCCATGGACACAGACAGTTGGACAAAGCTGGAGGAGGCTGTTACCCAAAAAGGGGATCCAACCGAATAGGATACATAGTATAACAAGAAATAAAATTAAATGTACATATCAAATCTGACCTGTATATTATTTATTGGTGTACGGGCTTTTTATCGTGCATGCATGACACACATAATATATATAATAATATCAGGTCAGGTATGGCCGTTGGAAAACGTAAATAACGTGTTAATACACTGATATCAAGTTGAAACTTTCAATTGCTCTTGAATCGGCGCCTGCATCAGATATGTCCACAACTTATTTTATAATCAATGTAGCGGACGACAATCTCATTCCATCTGACAAATGTTAACATACACAAAAATAATTCGGGACTTTAAGACAAGTATCAGATAGAAGAATGTGTTTTATTAACACTTTGTTGCATTAACATTATAAAGACAGGTAGCAAGTGATTGTAGTACATAGTTTTATAATATGCATTGAAAAATGAATCAATGTACAACTGTATTTACGAAAACCTGGCAACATTCTCATAGAAGTTTAATTGAAATTGTAGCGTATTTAATATAAAATCTGCCTCAACCACAATTGGTGGCTGCTTTGTATCCGAAGCCTTTGAAATTCGTAAGTGACGTACATATCGTTTTATTTACAACCTCGCCTGTACCCGAGCTGGGTGGGTGACCACGCTTTATTTATTATACAAACTTTGCGTTTATAAGATCGGTACCGAGAATTTCGGTAAAATTGAGGGTAATAGACAGATTAAATTCTGAATTATTATCGTTGACTTCCATGTTTATATGGATTAGTCTCAAATATAACTGCACCACTTATTTCTAAATTAAGTGTTATAAATACACGCTTTTTAAACGAAAAACTTAAAATTTTCTGGAGTGATTTTGAAAATTATTTCACCCTTACAAAGTCTTGTATAAGGTAAGTCTATCCTTGTGTCTATTTATGCCATATATATTTTCAACTATTTAGATAAATAAATATCTACCCCTGAGAAACGGGGAACGAAATCTGTAATTTCCTTATGGTTTCCTAATAATATGCGTTTAATATTTCGTAAGGTTTTTTTTTTTTTTAATTTAATTTTGTTTTACACGTATTGTTTAGTTACATAACTTATTTATATTCTGTGATATGAATTCATTTGATTGTTTCTTTGTTTTTACTTTATAAAATAAAGAAGTCTTTATTGCTGTATTGAGTCTGGAGTTTTTTTCAACAACAAATCAGCTTGTCTCTCGACAAAGGCCTCCTGCAAATATCTCCATTTTGTTTTACACTATACTACTTCTTATAACGTCCTCCCAACGCCTCACATGTCTTCCTTGCTTCTCTATCTATCTCCAGGATACCATTCTGTTCTTCTTTGTTTATTTTTCCCTTTCTCATCTGATCGTGTGTCCCATGCATTGCTAATTCAGTCTTTTAAAGTATAAAAGATGTTATGTTATGATGTTCTGTCTGCATCCTTGAATTTAGTTTTCTATTTATAGTGTTAAAATTAAACATAGCATTTTTTTACTCGTACTATGTTTATGTCTAAGTTATTATTTAGATAGATAGATAGATATAGGTCACCGTGTAAACCTCTCTTTTAAGTTTCATTACCTTATAATAAATAATAGGTCTAAATATCCTAAAACTTACGAACGTATATTCACCATTAGGCCTGTATGTCTCGAAAATCTCACTTTGGCAACCGCGGCTAATGCCTGGACTTATATTTTTCTGCCAAAATCAGGTCAGCTCTTGACGGCGCCACAGTTCAACTACAGTTAGAACGATGATAAATAAACGCCGCGCGTTTTTAATAATCTATCTTTACAAAAGTTACTTTAAGTTTTAAGGGGTGACTAACTGCATATTAATTGTTTTTTGTTATATTAATGCAATTATATTGATTAAGGAGGTGGTATTATAGATTTTTATCAAATTTACTAGAAAGATACTTCTAGGGCCGCTCATATCAGCATAATTTAAGTAGACTAAAATAGGGATTAAATGCTTTAGTAATTGGGTTTAACTAGAAGACAGCCCTTAATAGGGGTAATATTCAGAACGGAGACTAAGTCTGACTCCTATACGTCAAAAATATATTGGATTTTGAAGCGAGTCACCGTGCTAAGGTTCATGTGGCAACGTAAAAATAATAATTTTTTTATGTAAATAAAGTGTTTAATATTATTATCAACTTTATAAACAATGTTTTAATAACTGTTGGAATAATTAAGAATATAATTGAATATGAGTACAAATATCAAAACACGATGATGTAATACTATAAAAATGTAGATTATAAATTTGTTGATATGGTAAAATTGAACTGCTACAATACTCTGTGAACGTTTTTTTTAAATTTGGAATAAATTCGCATCTGACGTCTGACGTGAGTCTATTGGGCTTTTAGCAATCCAAACCTTTTTGCCTAAATACGAATGATATTTATGAAAATATTTTGAAAAATATTATTTCTTTACGCCTTCGGTTAAAATATATAGCTGGAGGTCATGACCGTTTTTTACCAACATTTTAAACTTAATTAGACATTTTATTATAAATCATTCATCTCATTTCTAAAACCGTGGTTTTTAGTAAGATCGTATTTTTATTTTTATTGAGAGTTTAAGAGAGAAGGTTGGTAATGAATAAATTATAGTGCAATTTAAGACTCTTCATATTCGTTGCCAAGGCTAAAGTTACATTTAAGGAAAATTAATACAATAAATGATTTATTGACTAGCGGACCCAACAGACTTTGTCCTGTCGTAACTATGAATATTGATTACCAATATAATATCTCCGATCAAAGCATTCATTTTAAACGATATTCATTTTTCTAACGTCCTCTTTAACGATATTTGCTGCACGCATTATCGCAATGTTATGTCAACCGCCATAATGTTACATCAAAAAAGTTTGAATAGTACAAGCGCTACGCACTGAAAAAAAATTGTTATCGTAACAAAAGTCAGGATTACTTAATATGATGGTTAAGTATTCTTAAATTTTCCAATTTTCCGCGCACTTTTCTTAATTTTTTCTTTCATAAAAACCTTCTCCTGACAATAAAAAATACAACAAAAAAATAATTAGCGAAATCGGTCCAGCCGTTCACGCGTGATGCCGTGACCAAGGGAAATATGAATTAATTTATATATAGATGTTGTTGCAAATGACTCGCAGTGTTAGTGGCTTGAGCATGCTCCAACCATGAGAAAATGCGTTTTTATCACCGCTGTGCAACAATGATTTTTCTTTTCCTCTACAAAGATTTATATGTCGTGAGCTAATCTGCTCTAGTCGAGGATTCCCAGAAGATGATTTTAAGCAGCATCAAAGTCGTCTATTTGGTATCTTATATGAAAAAAATTGGGCTGTCTGTTGCACTACAGTATTGGATAACTTTCTCTTTTTATAGTCATGCAATGATAGAGCTGTACATAATTTATGACACACTTGCAATGCAATTATGTATTCATCTATTCAGGAAGGTACATAAAGCATTCATAGAAATGGTTCAATGCTTTAACATTAATTACGCACATAAGACAAAATCATTGAACATATTAAAGTCTTTATAATGAGCGTTTATTTTAGAGCGGTGCCGGCCTAGTGGCTTCAGCGTGCGACTCTTATTCCTGAGGTCGTGGGTTCGATCCCCGGCTGTGCACCAATGGATTTCCTTTCGATATGCGCATTTAACATTCGCTCGAACGGTCAAGGAAAACATCGTGAGAAAACCAGCATACCTTAGACCCAAAAAGTCGACGCCGTCTGTCAGGCACAGAAGGCTGATCACCTACTTGCCTATTCGGTTTACAAATGATCATGAAACAGATTCAGAAATCTGAGGCCCTAAAAAGGTTGAAGCGCCATTGATTGTTATTATTAAGAAAAAAACATGACTATCAAAATTTGCTTAACCGAGCCTAATTGAAAGTGTCATATTATATCGTATTCAAGAAAAGGGATAAGTGATTTGACCCTTTTAGGCTACAAAGGGTTAAGCGGCCATTGTACGTATCTACGTGAAAGCCTTCCGGCCAACGGATGTGTCCATCTACTTTCTATACTTTTAACTTTCCTCTTAGATCCATAATTAAATTGTCATTTAGTTTCCTTTCTCCACTTTCATGTTGAGTTTAAAATAATACTATTTAGAATTGGTGTAGTTTGAAAAGGTAAAAAGTAATTCTAATAAGAAAATATGAATAACAACGTGCTATTCTTACGTTATATAAATAAACAATGTCATTCATGACAGTTAATACTTATACTCTATATACTTTTTAATGAAATCTTTTATTTATTTCAAATAATATAAACGTATATGATAAATAAGATTTACGCACACACTTTCCTTTCTGGTAAAGAATCGTAAACACGAACAATTT
Organism: Pieris brassicae; assembly: GCF_905147105.1. Lineage (NCBI taxonomy): Eukaryota > Metazoa > Arthropoda > Insecta > Lepidoptera > Pieridae > Pieris > Pieris brassicae. Next base: position 16,498,359 of record NC_059674.1, read on the forward strand.
TGTTTATTACGTTGTATTTGTTTATGTCCGACCTTCGTTTTAACATTTATCTTTTACTAAAGGTTCTCTTATTTATTACCAGAAACTCAACCACAACGTCGAACTGGTGCATGATTTGTACAAACTCAGAGGGTTCGACTCCCATTCAAACATGTAAACACCTAGTATCGCAAATGCTTCCAAAATTCGACTTTATAACCTTCATAAGTTTATATTTAATTCGGACAGAACGCCTGCAATAGATGTAATTTTGGACACGTTTCTGTCTATGTTCTTCCACACAAGACATTCATCAGTCAAGACATAATTTAATATTAATTTTCTTTTACTCATGCAAAGATTGATAACAACGAAATACTTATATTATCTAGTATATCTATATTCGAGTATCTAGTATTAACTATAGTAATAAGAAAAGGTCAGCACAATTTTCGTGTCTAGATAGTCTATTGCAGCAAGGAAAACGGATATCCTTTGACGTCCTTTAGCTTTGTCCTCGCTTTGAGATCTATACAATTCGGTATCTACTGCTTGTCTACCATATATTGAAATGTCATTATTACTTACGTATATATTAGATGATATATGTAAATTAACGGCTGTTAATTTAGTTAGACTTTGATAAAAATAATTAAATAAAAGGATGGCCTTATCGCTTTCAATCGACCTCTTCTAGGCAACTGTGAGAAAAAAAATTATCTATGGCGAGCGCAAGAAATGCAAAACTACATAAGTTCACTTTGTGTTGGCTGTTTAATAACCATAATATAACTTACATTTTGTAATTTCTGCGTTCTAATGTTATGTCTGTGTAAAATTTCCTTCTGTACGTACGTGTTTTTAATAATATTGTTTATCTAATATTAGTAATAGAACAATCGCAAAAACCTTTACTGTGTAACGTAAACAAAAACTTATCGGGCTCCATCCATCTCTATATTTCACAGAGGCTGATCAATCGCCAAGGTATTAGATTACGGAGTATCTTGCGTAATACCGGAAGTTTAACGCACCAAATATCCTGTGGCCAGGACTATGTTATAACTATATTCGGTATCGCTTAATTTCACAAGACATTGACATGATTGGTATTATATTTTTTTTACCAGTTTCCCTTATTATTATATACACACGTGCAAATTAATATCTATACTAACATTTTCTTGAGGACAGATTTCCATTTTTGCTGTTTGTATCGAATAAACACATAAACGAAATAACCGACACCAACAACTCTTTTACCATCAGTATTGCTGCATCATTCCTTTCATCATCAGCCTTTATTAATTTCCAAAATATTTTTAATCTCCAGCCGTGTAAAGCCGAGACGAGGTCATAAGATATTATTGATTGTGGACAATGCATTTTTAAAACCAAGGTGTCGAAATAATTTTATTTTATTGTAATAGGTATATACAATTCCACCAAAATAGCGTGCAGCACATTTGTTTACAAACATTTTGAGAAAAACTATACGTTAGGCTTCTGTCTCCACACTCTCCACACACTGACTCACACACTGTCACAGCATGGAGCTGGGTATAACTCTTGCAAGCGCATAGTGTTGTACACTTGTTCACGAACTTGTTCACTGAGAAGATTACCTGCCGACAGTTGGACCATGGCAAGAAAACATTGTGCTATATGTATTGTGCCCTCACAAAAGTTACACAGTGGAGAATGTGGAGACAGAAGCCAAACGCGATACGCGCTTAGTACGTGTTCTGCTATAATTTCGCTACAACCTCTTTAGGTCTGGCCCTCAGATTTCTGTATCTGTTTCATGATCATTTGTTAATATAAGTAGGTGATAAGTCTTCTGTGTCTGATGCACGCCGTTGACTTTTTGGGTCTAAGGCAAGCCGTTTTCCTCACGATGTTTTTCTTCACCGTTCGAGCGAATGCTAAATGCGCACTTAGAAAGAAAGTCCATTGGTGTACATCGACCTCAGGGATGAGAGTCGCACACTGAAGCCAACACTGCTTCTATGTATGCATTTAAAACGAAAATATATTGACGGCCTACGAGATGATGGTTGCGCGTAAACGCTCCTAGGCCAACAATGCAGTTTGCAATTCAAGATAATTCTTTAAATACAGTTCGTAAACGGGTAGTAGGTTAATGTGCATTATTCAAAAGACTCGATCTAACTCTACGTGCATTTATCGTAGTGGATGTCTATATGGGTCGCAAAACGGAGTTGATCATTACATGAAATGCTTGAATCGTCATCGTTCAACGATATTTCAATCAACGTTAGCCCAAATGCAGGAATACAGGTCGATGCGGTATTGAGTAATCCGTAAATACAGTCCATCCTATTCTCAATAGTTGAACTAGCCTATTAAAAAAATCTAGACAAATGGGATAGATGTTTGAGGTAAGACCAGACGATTCCAATGTGCAACAAAAAACTTTGAAAAACGCTTTTATAATTTTGGTTTTTTTTTTAATTTCCAAATAACGAGAAATACTGGAGTATCGAAAGGTACAGCTATTTTCGCAACACTGGTTTCAGAAGCCTATATCATATATACCAAATCTGACTTGTCTTGACCTGAAAACGGACGATAGAAGATAAACAAAGACAAATGTATATTCATGGATCGAACGTTTATTCATTAGGTTTCAGCTAAGTTATGGCCTCGAAACTAATACAATACGAAATTAGATTATCCTATTCTTGTTTTTGGCCCAACACCATCCCAATACGCTATGAACAATATTACAATATTAACAGGTTGGTATTAGGTAATTTAAAAAACTGTGTGCGTACAAAGTACAGTCAGAAGTGAAACTTTTTTGGCAAATAAATTTTTAGGTCAATAATTTTTATATAAATCTAAAACTTTAAATTTCCGAGACTTAGAGGGAGGGAAAAAGGGAGATATGTTAGAAATGAAATAAATATAATTGTCACTAAAATATTAAGAGTGTCGAAAATTCATACAAATTATATATATTTTTGTTAATTTTTTTTTTTCGATATTTACATTATTCGACGCGATTTCTATTGGTATTGTTGTGAATAAAGCATTATGATAAGTAAAATATTCAATATAAGTTCGTGTTTCAACATTATCTAAATATCTTGTCAAAATAGGATCTATTGTCGTTCTACTCTCACTCCATGGCTATTTGCTTCATGCTACGTTCGGCCTTTCTCATTCTGTCTCAATCGGTCTCAATTGCTCTCTCTCTTTTGTTCAGGAAAAACGCTACACATCTTCGTGACGCTAATATTATTATTGCGCCATGCGGCATATTCATGCGCCTAAAGATGTTTCACTTCAAAAATTTCGCGTAATAACGTTTCCATTATCCAGTCTGACCCTATTAATAAAAAAACATATTTTTTTCTCTTACTAAAGCACTCATTTGATTATAAAAAAACCAGTGACGCTTCAATTCATTCAAGTATTATAATTTATTGAAAAATACTCCATATCCAATCCGTTTCAAAACTACGTAAATTTTGATCGCTCTATAAGGTTCCCAAAACATGCAGAGTTTTTGCGGAAACCTAAAATTAAATTACGGATAAACGTTACCTTCTCGTGCCAAGAGGATCATATGGCATTAAATTTTATGCATTATGCGTTGTCCCCGTTCACAATTGGAAAACTATGATAAAATCTGTCATACATATATAATAACTATGGCGTACTTCCAAAATTTATGTTTAAAATCTTGCTTTAAAAATTAACTAGTTTTATTTCTGATACACTTTAACTTAGCTGCGTGTCCTCTATAAAAAGGCTGTGGTGGGGATATTACTCACATTTAGAAAGAACAAAGGTGGTTTTTTGGTTTGGTGGACTCGGTTCTAGTTTTTAAAGGACTTTAAATATACACTTAAGTCATACATAGGCAAATATGTGCATATGTATTATTTAAAATTACTCAAAGTATGTATATAGTATTTTACTTATTTATTACAAGCAAATAATATCTTGCTGAATATATGCTTTTCTCCCGATTTAAATTCAATTGCTCTTTATACATCAGAAATGTATGGTGGGATATCATCTCTCGTAAATGTTAAAAAGACAAGCCAAAATTGTACATCTTTTATGAAAAGCTAATCCATTACAACTTCTTAAAAAACTGTTACATTTCATTTAATTTTAACGGTAATTACTCGGATACTGTATTAATATTTATAAAATAAACGTGTTAGATCTTAGTTAGTTAATCATTTCATTTGGTCGAAATGATAAATTAAACGAATTATCAATGAGGATGTACGTAGCGAGACCTGTGTGACACACTCATTAAAAAATCAATGGCGCTACAACCTTTTTAGGTCTGGGCCTCAGATTTCTATCTGTTTCATGATCATTTGTTAATGTAATAGGCAAGTCGTCGACTGTTTGGGTCTAAAGCATGTAGGTTTGCTCACGATGTTTTCCTTCACCGTTCGAGCAAATGTTAAATGCGCACATAGACAGAAAGTCCATTGGTGCACAGCCGGGGCTCGAACTTACGACCTCAGGGATGAGAGTCGCACGCTGAAGCCACTAGGCCAACACCGCTCTAAAATAAACGCTCATTAAAAAGACTTAAATATTATAAAGACGTCATAACTAATAGAGCAGTTAATTGTTGGGAAAATGAATGCTTTTAAATAATTAAAAAGGAGAAATATAAAACTTAGATAAATATAAAAAGTTCTACCTGTATACTGCTGGCATCATTTCGTCGCTGTATTGCGATAGTTATTCGTTGAGAAAAGGACCAAGAAGAAGGATAAGAGGGCGCACTAAAAAGATAAGACATGGGTAGGTGGTAGCGTAACCAGCAAGCGGACAAAGAAAGTCATGGTAAGAGATATTTGGAAAAATCTGGAGGAGGGTTGTGTCCATGAATATATCCTTGTATCCGATCAATGGTTCTTAAGGCAGTTAGGATATCGAGTAACAAGAAAAAAAAGTTTGTAACAGATATGAACTGTTTATTTAACATTTGTAAAAAATGCAACTGAACGGGTTTTATTATTATATTATAATTCATTGAGAGAGGAAGGCACCACCTCAGCGGTACCATCTACCAGGCGCCAACTTTAATCTTTAATTAGCACCTGTACACTTGAACCGATATTTATTTTTTCACATAATATATTTATATACTTCGTTACATAAAATCGTCACAAGGAGCAAACTATTGACTTGTTTTAAGAACTACTGTCTAACACACTAACCGAGCTCCGATAAATAAAAGATAAATACAGATTGTCTAAACTATAACTATAATCTTGATCGAGTCCAGTGTTTGAAAATGAGTTACAGCTGATAAGTTAGAAAGAAAAATAATTTATTACACATAATAAAAAAGATGTAAAGTAAAATAAGAATGTCCATTAGACTCCACACTAAGACTCCCTGTGTCGAAGGTAGCTAGTGTCTTCCATTTGATATGGTTAAAAAACGTACTAGTATCGGAACTCTGTAACTTCCTACAGCGATAGCTTTTGAGATTCCGACTTCAGTGTTGAGTTTGTACCGTGGTTCAAGGTTGCAGGGTATGCTATCAGCACTATGAATACTAAAATAACTGTATCCAAATAATATAGGAGCCGTGTGAATGTACAAGTGTAGTAGTGTGTTGTTATTTTATAATTAGAGAAATGATCAAACAGAAAACGAATCAAGTTGTATGTTTGGATAATAAAATCTTTTGACCAATGACAATAAAACAAACGGCTATTTGAGTTTTGATTTAAAACGATTTCATATATTTATTTATTAAGTTGAATGTTTTTAAATTGGATTTTATTTTATTAGGTTGATAATATTCTTTTTGTCAGCACAAATTGTCTTTTGTATGCAAATGTTTCAGGCTGTAACGTTATTTCTACGAGTCGCAAGCCAAGTATCTTCCAATTGAATCTTAGTAGGTCAAAGTCCAGACGATGTTCATACATTTATATACTTATTAAAAGGGATAGAAAATTTTATAAATGAATATCATAATAAAAAATCTCACTGGATTTGATGATATTTCTACAGCGTGTAAAAAGATTAAATCGATATTCTGTTGTAAAACAGAGACTTAGTTTTTTCACTTATCCACAATTTTTTACGTTTTTAAAAGAAATGCATTGAAGCTGATGACGTATTACGCCTTACTGAACTACAACATATAAAATAGAACATACAAAGACGGGTTGTAAATATTTATCGATTTCTCTACAAGTTAGAGAGGTTTTCAGGGACCTGACATGTGGTTTATGAACGTTTTCAGAGTCTCTATAACGTACCAGAAAGCTTTCCTTCGTATCCACGAGGCCGAAACATTAAGAGTGTTTTAGTGCAATTGTAGTCATTTGGTACAGTTTTCAGTTAGCCCTTTTTCGGGTATTTTCAGGTCCCGTTATAGCCCTTTGTTGAAGAAATACTATAGAGGAAATGGAACCTACTCGAAACCTGTCCGAACATTCTAAAAAGCCAAGACAAGCGTTAGAGCGTTTTCTATCTGATTCTCTAGCTCGTTACAATACTAACCCTTTACTCATAACCAGATAAACTACTTAGATTGACAGATACTTCATATATTCATAAAAACGGAATAATACCGTTACATTTTAAGAATGGCACCTTTGAGTAACGCAAATGAGAAACATACTTAAAAGCTTTTGATTTAGTCGCATAAATTACTGGTAAAATCAATATTACATTTATACTTGGACATTGGTGAGTTGTCTAATTTATAAATATTACTAGCGGACCCGACAGACGTTGTCCATAGTTAACTAAGAATATTGATTTCAAATTGGTATATTTAACTAAAAATGCTTTATGATATACAACATTCTTTGTTTGTTTTTCTGGCGTATATAAAACAGTTTTGTTTGTATTCCTACATGGGAACAGGCAACACAAAACGCCGGCGGCCATGTGAAAAACATGGATGTTAAAGATTAATGCCACTAACATTTAGCGACTTTAATTATGTTATATGTATTTTAACAATGAAAAAACTCTAATTGAAGCATAATGTTTAAACTTAATTTTTTTTACATCCATTCAGACGATATTTGCAGCAAGCATTCTGTTAATGTTATGCCAAACGCCATAAGGTTACATCAAAAAAGTTTGAATGAAAGGAAAAAAAATTGCGATCATAACAAAAGTATTCTTAAATTTTCTAATTTTCCGCGCAATTTTCTTTCACAATAACCACCTCATGATAATAACAAACACAAAAAAATTAAATTAGCGAAATCGGTCCAGCCGTTCACGCGTGAGGCCGTGACTAAGTGAAATAGGTATTCATTTTTATATACATATATACATAATATAAGATACTAATTAACCTCCGTACCTTAGTAATTAACACATAAAGCCGTTCAGGCCAAAGGTTCCGGGTTTAATTCACTGTTAAACAGTATTTGCTACGGTCTTAGTAGATCTAAAACGTAAATAAAACAAAGAGCAGTGTCTATCTTAGTTTTTTTACCATTTCATGAACAAAATATTTATTTTATTGTAATAAAACAAATGACAATTAAACACGACAGTATTTTGTTTTAGTTTGCCACGGTTTCCACGTATAAGCTTTTACTACAACACTGCATATGAAGCAAATACATATTAGTTATCTGGAATTTCGTATTAAATCCGTCCCCATTCACAGTCAGAAGCAGAATGATTCATTTAACGGGTCGAATTCGGGTTCGCTTAGCGGTTCCCCTTTGACATATAGCTAGTATTACTTAGAGAACAAATAACTTTTGTCCAAAACGATTTGTAGTCTGGCCGTTCGCCAGCACTGTCCTTACTGCAATTTACATGCCCGTTAAGAATATGTGATTCACTTAACGATTCTTGTATTATATTTTTTCGTTTTTTATGATTAATAGTTTCACATTATATGTAACCTTTCTTGAACTTCGAAAGCTCAGTTTTCAAGCGTACTTTGGCCGCAAAACGCTTTTGTAACAAAAGCAAACTCACAAACCATTGCTTTTGCCGTCGTTACGGTAGGTAATTTTTTTAGGTTATTATGACACATAATTCACAAATAAGGTAACTTTCTATTGATTAGATATATATTAAATAACGTTCGGTAGATCCAGATATTAACCTGTGTAAAAATTATTTCGTGTTTTGCGAGTTAAGAATAAGGACGGTGATAATGTTCGCTTTGCTAAGAGTGCGGGTAAAAATATATTGACAAATTTAATAGAATTATAAACCAACATCAAATACCTTGCCGATATATCAAACCCGAATGAGCCGATTTTAATGAAATTGGAACTGTATGTAACGTAGGGACAACTTTGGAAATACCTGAAAATAACTAGCTTACACGAATTCCTAAATAGGTATTCCTATGATATCCAACATAAATAGCCCATGACATATGGGTTAAAAATAACACCTAATATCACTATCTCACTTCAAATTGAAAACATATATTCATTGAGAAACTCATCGACATAAGGCGATTTGTGATTCAAATAAATAAATTTTAACTCAAAATTTCAAGAGGATTCATTGGAAAAGCGAATTTCAAATGAAGATGTAGTTGAGGGGAACAAGGGTACAATCGGAACGTTTTAACAGCCTCCTGAATATTCGTAAAGCAAATGACTCTTTGAGCCAGCGACAGTGTCTTCGAATTTTAAAATCTCTGATTGATTAGACCGTTTTGGACGTCTTGAATAGATTAAAGAATAAAGGAATTTATTTTAAATATTTGCGTGAAATTTCTTGCTATTACTAAAGCTTTTAAATAAATGTTGCTATTTGATATTAAATCAGTCTAATTATATGAAAGTCAACACAATTAACACAATTTCAGAGCTAAAGCTCTAGTGTATACGTACGTAAATTTATGTGTCAAATCAATATTAATAAATAAATAATGATTAAGTTTTATGTATCTGTTTTGTAATAATTTGTCAATCTAATAGGCAAGTAGGCGATCAGCAATCTGTTCCTGACGCACGCAGTCGACTTTTTGGGTCTAAGGCAAGCCAAACCGGCTTGCCTAACGATGTTTTCTTCAATCTTCCAGTGAATGATAAATGCGCACAGAGAAAGTCCATTGAACAGCCGAGGATCGAACCTACGAGTCAGGATTGAGAGCCGCACGCTGAAGCCAGTATACTAACACTATACGTTTTGATATACTCTATTTTATTCATGTTCTGTACAAGCCATTACTTTGTATGCTATATACCCTAAATATATATATTCATTGTTGCAATTTGATATTCCTGATTTGTTCATAACATCCCCGAAACCCGCATCGTGCCCAAACTTCGTTGATTTATTGTGATACGCCCAGCTATTCATTTAAGACCCTTGTTATCTCTTTAAGATGACACGACAGAAACTTCGTTGTGCCATCAGTTAGTGAATTTTGGAGGAAAGAAAACTAAGAAACATAAAATCAACGGGACAAACGATTTGAAATTATCCCTATCTAGGATTGGACATGCGTCGTATGTGGACGCTTTTTGTGGATGGGTCTGGCTGTAATACTAGGGAAATATATATAATAATAGGGAAATCGCTAATAAAGATTTTGATTTTGTTTCGCTCCTGCTTGTTTATTTTAAGTCAGTATTATGAAACTTTACATATTTGTTCTTTAATAACGTCAGTATATGAAGCTTTGAAAATTACTTTCAATTTGATTAATTCTATAAACTACAATTACAAAAAATTTGGCCCTCGTTATTTATGTAACTTACACAATTAGTCAGTAATAATAATATTATTATTATTTCTATGTAGGTTAAGAAAATTATAAATTATTTATATTTTTATATTTGATTGTTATGTTTAGGTTCTAATATATATCTATTACATATAAGACGTACAAATGAACTACATACATAATATATCAAATCCAATACGAATTGCTCTTTAGAATTCAAAACGGTTGTAACGAAACTCATTTGTTTTTTGCCATAGAAAGATACAAACCCGAAATACGCAACTTTTGTACTATCTAACTTCTTCATTTTAAACTCTTATTTTACCAACAATTTTAGTTAGGAGCTTATATTACTAAGGGAGCGATGTCTGTATACATTAATTATTTTAACCTTGAGTTACCTGGATAATTAAAAGGTTGCTTGTTGTTCCCATGTCGCTCCTATTTCATCATAGTTACTGATGATAGAAAGGTTTGTGTTTTGTTTATTTATTTTATATAAAACTTGTAGGCTAAATCACTATTATCGTGTATATTACATTATTTAGAAGCTAGATCAAAATATTACAATATTTCTGTGAAGAGTAAATTTATATAAAAATAATATTACATAAGTAACCTCATGCTCGTAGTAGTACTAACTTGTCGGCCAGGTCTTTCAAGCCATACGTCTGCACTTCACGCATCTTCATTATATTATGACCTCAATAATTGTTAAGAGGCATTTTTTAAATAGCGATGCAATACGATGATAGACATAGTATTTTGTCTTCTACACCCTAATTTCGATAGAGAAGACGGCCTAAAATTATCAAACACCTGGGAACCAATAATATCCATATTAATACCCGAAGACAAACAATCCGCGAAAACAGAGGACACCGTGAGTAATTTTTGCAAAACCCCGTCATCTTTTAGTCGATACCAACTTCGGGGCAATAAATACAGATAAAACATCTTTCTCTGCAGCTGTGATACTTTTGACATTTAACATCTATTGTCTTCAGTCACCAACAGACCACGCACGCTGAAAAGCACGCGAAACGTCGAAAATTTAGAATTATGTAAATAACTATAAGTTTACAATACATAGCTTTAATCCGTTCAAAAAGTGTTTTTCTTGATGATAGACATATAATTTTGCCGCATCACACTTGCGAGGCTTCTGATGATGTGAATGTCAATAGGCGGCATTACTTAACATCAGGTGAGCCTCCTGCTCGTTTACCTTCTATTACATAAAAAAGGCAATGCCTATGGTTAAAGTGAGTTATAATAAACACCGATTTTATTTAAAAAAAATTACCATGCATATCCCTGATTTGAACTTCCCTTATTAAACTAACTCAACGTTAAAAAATATAAAAATGATTTTTACTTCAAACCAATCAATAACTTCTAAACTTAGCTTCAGAAAGACACGGCTATTTGCTATTCTACTTTCACTCTATTACTGCCGGTCATAGACTATAGACCTAGCATCGGATTCTAACACAGATTATTTTCGTTCCAGTTATGAAATCTATCCCCGATAAATCACAGACGATCCATCTAAGTTATTCAAATCACAGAGTCGCAATAAAAAAACGTTAGTTCGAAACTGTTCGGAGTTGGGCGAAGTTTTTGATTTACGGCCGAAGGGTAGAAGCAAGAATCCTCAAATACATGTCAACTGATTCTATATTTGAAGACAATGTGAATTGCCAACTGTTTACAATGATTTGGGATGGCAATCTTTGTATGTTGGTTGTTTGAGTTACAAAGATATGTGTTGTTATTTAAATCTTATCCATAGAACTTGTAAGATATAATGAATCTTTGTGTGATACCACCGCCCATCAACACTCTCAATGTCAGAGGGCTCGCGAGTGCGTTGCCGACTTTTTAAGAGCTGGTTCTGGTTGTACCTTTAACGCTCTTTTCTTGAACTAGGGACCCCTAAGTCAAATTGGTACGGAAATACTTCTGCCTTCGGCCCATCCGTAAGGAGCTGCAATTTGTAAGAGTTCCTAAGATGATTTTATATTGAAGCGATATTGAATATTTTTTATAATGAAGCTACATTGTTCCCGAGTACAAAAAACCTGTGGAGACAAACCTTAGTCTCCGCCTTAGTTATCGTCATCTGTTTCGTGTTTTTTTTTAATAAGCTAGTAGAAGATCAGCCTTCTGTTCATGGGCATGCTGGTTTAATCACGATGTTTTTCTGCACCATGTATTCTAGTTATTAGTTAATTATAAATGCACACAGTAAAGAATCTTCGCACACGCCCGAGGTTCTAACCTATGACATCAGGGATGAACGTCGCAAATATAAACGTTATTAATAGGTATAGTAATATAAAATTTTACATAACCACAAAAATATATATGCTTATTAGACGGATATTTAACTTGTTATATTCAGTTGCCACCATTTTATTTTAAACATTAAATGACACATCTATTACTGTATATGGTTGAATTAACTAAATGCGTGGCAAATTAAGCTATTAATATGATAACACGTTGCATAATTACTAAACTCAGACAGGTGTACAATTATTAACGACGAAATGTTGGCGCATTTTGTTTGTTTTGTCATTGGTCAAGCAAAAAATACGGATCTTGTAGCGTGTTTATGATTAGAGATTATGTAGACAGCCTTTGTTCTTCATTTGAAATTAAAAATTTATATGAGCTCTTTCTCGGCTCATATATTTTTTTTACTATCGGCAACTTTAGAAAAACTTACTACAAATAGCCTACTGTTGATGGTGGATGGCTGTGGATGTTTCAAAAAAAGGTGCACCAGTCACCACACAAGCATTCCTCCGATTTCACAGTCGTAGACTATATATATGTACAATTTGATAGTTATACTATTGTTGTAAAATACGAACACTTTCCGTTTCAGCATAGGGCTGATTGAGAAGATGTTGTCTCAGTCTCGGGAGGTCCGAAACCGCAAATCGTGATTAAGCTCTCTATATAAATATACCCACGGGTAGAATACCTGGCGAACCCCGAGGACCCATTTTAAAGGCGTGTGATGGGCTGAGGTGTTTTTAGTGGGTGGTGTCTCGCTGCCTCTGAATAGCAGAGGGTTTTAGTCAAGACCCAGCCCCACAGTCCCTGCGTCGAGCACTATATTCATGGCGCGGGCCTGCGTAAGCGCATTTTAATTCTGAGCTGTAATCAATGTGGTTTGGTCCGTGTTTGTTTCAAAAAAGTCTGCATGTTGCCATTAAGTTAAATTCTCTAACTGTTAAAAGATTTGTTTCATTGTACAACTATGTTACTCGACCAACATGTTACTTTTATATATTAAATATATAAGATAGATAGATAGATCTTAGTATTGTCAAAACATAGAACAGAGTATATTTCATTCACATTATTATTAGTACTTAAGAATATATACTGTGATTCCATGTGTTAAACATGGGAGTAAATATATAATTATTGTTGGTTTCAAAGACAAGTTACCAGCAAATGATTTGTTGTTTAACTATGAATAAATGTATAATGGCAAACATAGTTGTTAAATTTTCACCTAACTTTAGTTTCAATCACGTAAAATCCTGAAAATACACGCAAAAGATCGCGGCCAACCACAAAATTTAATTTTTCAATGTTATATGTATGTCATATACGCTTAAATCAAACAATTTTTATTTTTTAGAATTCATTTATTTTCAGAATTCAGAAATTGACCCATATATTTATCATTGTTAGAAATTCCACAATGGTAGAAACTTACGAACTGATTTAAAACTGAAACTTTATTCGAGTATAAGTTTTACTTGAATTCACATAAAGTTTGATTCTTGTCGGTTGAAATGCTTTTTTAATAAAAATCCACCCACACGACTGCACGAAGTTTACCACAGTGACTATATTACATTCTTACTGAGACAATAAGTGTTCGATAAAATTCCATCTCGCAGCCATCCCGGCGATTTCCGGGTTATTCCGAACATCTCCAACAGCCAATGTAGTCTAGGACATGCAATTTTTTTTACCAATAAACGAAAACTTGGAGTAAACTTTTAACACATTTTTTTTATCGCAATTATGACTTTGTATGTAAATTTTGTATAAATCGGAGAGCCTGTTTTGTGTTCGTAGACTCATCCGTAATTAGGAAGGAACTTTAAACCATACACGAAATTCACATTCAGTACCGGCTTTGGATATTAATCTAATTTAATATTTAATACACATATAGATTTTTTTGTAGATATTTTTGTACCATACCATAAATAGCTTTCTCTATTGGTTGAGTTGGACTAATCAGTCAGGAAATAATTTTAAAATGAATCAGCAAATTCTAACATTTTTACTGTACAATACTAGCATTTAGTCGGCTTCGCTTGGATATTTTTTTATATTTTATAGAACAGGGGGCAAACGGGCAGGAGGCTCACCTGATGTTAAGTAATATGCCAGAGGGTTCGCGAGTGCATTGCCGGCCTTTTAAGTTAGACAAGGATTTTCTTGTAGATTTGGATGTATTCTACAAACGTGATGTATATTGCTCCAGTGTCAATAATCGCAGCGTACGCGAAGCAGGGTTTTATAATGATGTTCAAATCGATTCAATTTTTGAGTCTTGAATAGCATTTGCATTGATATTGTGTAGATTTCCGACAAAATAGGGGGAAATCTAAATTGTATATAAGAGCGCATCGGCTCCTAGTCTTACCACACGTTATGACACGACTATGACGTTCACTTGAGACATTTCTCCGTATTAAGTCTTTTGATCATATATTTTTCAGAAACCAATAAAGCAAAAACAATTGTATTATGACATAAACAGTATATTTTAAAATACATAAACATAAAAGTCATTTATTTATAGTAATCTATTTACGTTTAACACCTTAAAGGAAATTATAGTAAATAAATAATTATAATCCAGTAGTGCTATATAGGTGATCAGCCTGGCATTTTCATTTAATGTCGGATTACTACCAATGTCTTCACTGTACCAGCAAGTTGCGCAGAAAAATATTTTTTGATGCACTGGTGATCGAAACGACGTCAGAGTCATGAGATGCACGCTCAAGTCACGAGTCTAACACTGACTTTCAGATACAACGTAGAATTACAAAATGTGTAAATGAATACAAAATATTCCGTATATATAAATAAAAAATCTGAAAATCAAATATATACAAAATCTATTCCGACGTGATATAGGAAAAATTTGAAAGATGAACATATAATTATTTTAAATATATTTTAATATTTTATTTTAATATTTTAGCATAGTATATTCGATTGTTATGTCAAGGTTTTAATAAATTGGCCGCCTATAAACTCGTGAGCTTTTAGGCAGTATTCATGGGTATAACTGTGCCTGTGCCTCCTGTAGGTTTGCCTGTTCTATATTAATTACGAATTAGGTCTACGTAGAATTGTTTCTCAACACCAGTTAAAAAAAATAACTGAAAAAGGACTAAATTAATCAACTACAGTCCGGTCATAGAAAGTTTAATGTCTCTTTTTTATTAAAAAACCTCACCCTTCACCGTGCAAGTAAGCATATGGAAAGAAATAATCGAGCATCAACAACCAGACCGTTCTCCTAGTAATATGTTTATTGATTTCTCTTTTAGCTTTGACAATCTTTGAAGAAGTCTTTAAGATCCTGACACTACCAAGGTACGTGAACTCTTGCTCAATTTGCCACGAGTCTTGTGTCAAAGGATGTCAGTCGTTTTCCCAGAATGCATTTTCCGTAAATTTATGTTGAATCACCCTTTTACCATATTCTCGGAATATTTATCGTAAATATCTTCTTCTATAAATATAATCTTATTTCCGCCATACAAACTTGGTAAAACTGATCCTAAAGACTCCTAGTCCTCAAAACTGTACACTCTTAAGAGAGTTAAGAGAGACGCTGGATAGAAACCGGTGGAAATTGATACTCCACTCCAGGTGCTGACCACGACGCTGAGACATAAGCTGTCGCTTAAAGAGAGAGGGAAAAATATAGCATACAATTAAAACTAATAGCATTAACAAAACATCGCGTTAATACGTGCGCTGCTAATTCGTCACGTTTGTTTGTCGCGTTAATTATTTTATTTGCGAACGCCTCTCCCTCCAGACATATTTATCTTATTTTATTTATTTTCTCGGCATAATTGTTGGATTTCTTTTAATGCTGCCATGAAATTTCCCTAAATAATATTATATTGCTTACATTTACTGGCAGAACAGTTACTAGTACTATATTACTGTCGAAACAATTAGTACTAGTACTATACTACTAGTACTAATTGTTTCGACATTATGTTTATAGAAGTTTATTCTCACTAAAAAAAATATACCAAAAAAACCATAAAGGAAAATATGATATACAAAATATAACACGCTGCCACGTCGTCCATCCAAAGACCTTTGCGTATTCGGAACGGGGCCACTGCTCCTATTTCCCGAAAGATATCTTTTCGGATAATGTGTCATTATGAAGAATAATTTTAGAAATGATTTGAGTAGTTTTTGTGTTTATCCGTTACAATACATAAATCACTTCCAAGAATAATATAATCTTTGAAACGCGTTTACCATGCAAGAATTTATTTCGAAGAAAATCCCATACACCCACGTGACGCGCGACTTGTGTGCTCTTCTAACCACACACAAAGCATTCCATGGTTCACGAGTTTATCAACAATTTCATAATCGAAATATGACTATGAAAACTCGACAGAAACTTGTGTTAACGCATACAATAATCGTTATGACCTAAAGACCAATTAAGCAGACCCTTAACGCTCGTATAGATTGCCTATTTAAATGCTAACCTTATTTAGATAAGTTATAAATGCTTTTTAACTATTTTACTAAGCCATTTCGGTCGGACCTTAATTCATGACCTTTTGGGATTAAATACTTTATGAAGCTGTTACGAAAATTCGTTACAATCAAATGCTTTATTTAGTCTCATAAAATTATTATTTATTAAAAAAATGGATATACGATTTTGTAGTTGCGTGTTTTACTTTTTCATGTTTCCTATGTATATAACTGTGTATAACAATAATTTTGCACTACTTGCCTATCTTATTTAATACATTTCTTTTTTCTTTGCAGTGGTTGCCTGGAAGAGATTGCTCGTAAGCGATAAGGCCGCCAGTCCTTTTGATTTAATTATGTTTTTTTTATGAAGTGTAAATAAATAAATAAAATAAATAAATATATAATATTACTAGCTACCCCCGCGAACTTCGTTTCTCCTTAATGTGGTTTTAGTTAGCCTTAACACAAAAGAAGATTTTCACTGTATTATCGTCACTATAATTTGAATTTGATTTACACTTCGGTCTAAGTATGCGTTGTTGGCTATGCTAACACCAAAAATTAAAAATAGTAGAAATAATCGAATTTCATGGTATTTCGTTTACTACAAAATAAATTTAATTTATACTTTAGCCTCAATAACACGTAGTAATCATGATATTGAATTGTAGCTTATATGACACGTTTGTCGGTTTACCATAGCAGTGCCATCTATTGATTACTTATTGAATGCAGTCGAAAAGTATCGACATCTGTTAGAATCTTTTGGAGTTAACAGATAATTGTAACTGTCAATTAATTATAGACAAATAATTTGCAATAAAATAAAATTGCGACTATAATTGAAGATCTAAGCTATCCTATCTCTTAAGTTGGACCAGACTGCTCACGGTGTGCCAATTTTATTTAAAATCGGTTAAGGAGTTTAGGAGTCCATCGCGGACAAACATCGTGACAGGAGATTTATATATATTAAGATTGGAGAAATGCAGTACAGCACTGATGGCCTAGTTGCTTCAAGGTGAGATTCCCATCCTGGAGGTCGTCGGTTCGTTCCCCGGCTATGGACTTTCTATGTGCGAATTTAACACTCGCCCGTACATGATAACATCCTGAGGAAACCAGCTTGCCTTAGACCCAAAAAGGATGTGTCAGGCGCAGGAGGTTGTTCACCTACTTATTAAATTGTAACAGATCTGCGGCCCAGACCTAAAAAGGTTGTAGCGCCACTGATTTATTTTGTCTATTATTGGAGAAGTGGCTACGCCACTCCTTTCGCGAGGTATCTTAACGAGAGAAAACTAGATAAGTATCCAAAATATGTAAACTAAATAAGGTCCCGTACCACAACAGTTGGGGAGATTAGGAACTAAATTTAACAAAATTTTTCAAAGAGTTTGGAGTCCAAAAGTTGGTCAAAGGTTGGTTAAAGTGTCATTTCGTTTTACTTAAGACACTAAACGTACTCCTTTATAGATTGTAATTGATAATCTCTCTGTGGGTCGATAACTCATGTCTGAGTATCGTAGTCATATATAGGCTACATATATCTGACGCGAATAATTTTCTACCACCAATTTCAGTCCAGCGCTTTTTTTACAACTGTGTATAATTTTGAGAACGACGACTCTTGAATGTTCATCTCGTTGGCGAACGTCCACGCGATCTTTTGCTTTCGGATCAAATAACGAAATAATAATTAAAAATTATATAAATTTAATAAGAGATATAAATTAATAAATACATACACATTACTTTATTTTTCGCGGCTTCGAGCCGTATGAGTACGAATGATACTCCTTGCAGTAAAATTAAAGCAATCTCTTTACGTCCTATGAAGTAATGAGGCAGTCATACTTTTGGGTTTTTTTAGTTAGATAAAAAATCAACTGGTTGATCATAATGCGCGTCGATAATGATCAACCAACCTGTATATTCTATCAAAACGAATTCGAACTAATTTGCACCACATTCTTAGCCATAAACGGTAGATTTAGTATCTAGACTTTGATGAATTTATCACAAGAATAATTCACGTAAAGGTAATTAAAAAACTAGGACTGGCTGAGTGTCAGCGAGGCTGGTAAGGAGTAAGGAACGCCACTTCGTCACGGGCTAAGAAACTACTTTTAATTAAAGCGCCCCGAAGGACACTTTATACTTTGTTAGTATGAGTTTATCTTGCCAGAGGTTGAGAACATTTGCCAAGTGTGGGGTAAGTGTCAAATTTTAAATTTAATTTCACGTAAATGATTATATTACTATGTTAGAACCTAGGTAACACTGAAAATGTTTAGAAAATGAAAAACGGCTTATGTAGAAAGTTGTCAACACTTTTATTGTTTTTCGAAGTAATCTCAGTTCCTCTCAACACATCGTCACATGTTATAGGACATCCCATGCGCGGGTCGTCATTGCGATTAC
The DNA here is from genome assembly GCF_905147105.1 of Pieris brassicae. Classification (NCBI taxonomy): domain Eukaryota; kingdom Metazoa; phylum Arthropoda; class Insecta; order Lepidoptera; family Pieridae; genus Pieris; species Pieris brassicae. Next base: position 16,517,251 of record NC_059674.1, read on the forward strand.
TACATCCACGCTTAAACTCGTTAAACCAATTGTAAATAGTGGCACGAAATGGGGTTTCGTTAAGAAATGCTAATCGCAGCCTAACATAGCGTTGTTGTTGAGTAAGCCCACAACGAAAGTCGTAATAAATCGTTGACTGAAATTTTTTTCGCATTAGGTTCATTTTCACGTGTAACAAGACTTTTAGATTTGCCGCCAATTCACAAAAACAAATGACAAATGACTGCAATATACTACATCAGGTTACCAAAGAATTCTAAAATTGAAATTCAAAAAAGTTTTCATTAGCAATGTCTCTAACTGGCCAGTTCTAAAGATTTTCAGTGTTACCCACGTATTAACGGTTACGTCTTGGCACAAATATATAGGTGATACGAAGTTTGAAATAAAATACACTTATTTGTATGATATCAATGGATAGCAAGTTTTCATATTAGACACTATAGTGTAGACTATTTTATTACATTAATATAGATTGCTTAAAAGACGTATAGGTAAAACGAAGAAATATAATAAATACCCTTTTACTTCTATTTATTTATTTATTTTTAATTACATTAAAGCCAAAGATAAATAAGATTATTTGAAGTACGGAAAGTAACCGGAAGTTCGAACGTGCCAGTAAGTTTATACTTGTTCGAATATCCGGGATAAGGTCCTGGAATAAATTATGGAATTTATGTGGTCGTTGATAGCACGATTTTGTGTGTACAAAGATTAAGTAGTAGAAGTGTGTTTTTACTCTGGAACTTGATTAAAAAAAGGAAAGTAAAGTCTTTGTTTATAGAAATAAAACAAATTTGAATTTGGAACTATTAACCAGCCAAATCATATCTCATTTAAACCAAAGAACGCCGTGCTTTCTTCGTCGAATACACACGTATATTATGATTTAATAAGTAATTTAACTGAGATACAATAAAAACAAGATTGGCATAACATTCTCTGTCCAATTTTTTCATACATATAATCTAGATTGATTTGGTAATGATGACTAAATAATCTTTGAGAAAAAAAATATCTTTCAACGGAAATAATACTTTCGTCTGGTAAATAATCATTGGTTCCAAATATCGTTTGATAGTGCGATACTGAATCCTATGTACTTTCGATCATTCATTGTGCAATAAAACAGAAATATTTCGTGGCATGAGCGTGAAGTACACTTACACGTACGTATGGTATTTTTTATTGCCACCTTAGTTTTCGGAAAGCACTTCAGTGAAGGTTGTAGGCAGGTCGTAGGCCTTTTTATATGACGTCGTGGGGAAATCAACAACATGAATCGACGCATGACAGAAAGCTAATCGTGATTTGTTGATCTCCAATGTTAAAGATATAACATTATAAGACAAATATCATATCTACATAAAATATTCTTTGACAAAATGAGATTAGAGGAAAGTAGCTGCCTCAGGCCAACTATAACATATAATATGAATGCCCGAGCCTCTAATTAACGTACTGACCAAAATAATCGTTAGTAATTTCCGTTAGTATACTGTATTATGAATAATCAATAGTTTAGTATAATCACATTGTGATTGCTATCAAAATTAGAGCGTATTTGAAACCGGATATCAAATGCCACGCACAGATAAGGATGAGCCAGTGTTTATAAAAACATAAATAATGTTTAAAGAAAACACTTTTTCAACGGATAGAAGTTTTATAAATAAACTTATAATTATTTTACGTACTTTTTTTCCCGACGTTTCGCGTGCTTTACTGCGTGCGTGGTCACGGTGGCACGCGTAACGTCGGAAAAAAAATAAAATTATATAGAATAATTATAAGTTTATAATAATATATAACTTCAATTCGTTGAAAAAGTATTTTCTTTGAATGTGTAAAAGTTATTTTAATAAAAGACAATACTATAAATAATGTTTAAACAACTTTATTCTTCAATAAAATATATTTAATTATATGAGAAACTGAATATATACGAACAAGATACTCGTCACCTTCAGCCGTCCTAATTTTAGTCAACTAGGCTCATTATGATATGTATCTTTAATGCCCTTTTGAATTGGTTAAACGCGCTAATATAATGAATTTTTGACGGTAATTGGTTAAATAATTGCACACCCTCATACTTAATAGACTTCTTCAAATAATTTGTACGCGCTTTGGCAAGATAAGCAAACTCGCTCGACGAGTATTGCATGTTGTGGTGTCATATTTTTTTATAAAATAAGCTACTATGGAGAGTTTTTTTTTAAATTATGATACAGGTGCTAAACATATAGTTGTTTAATCGTCATAATTTTGGTTTATTGGTAGATTTTATTAGTCTGTGTTAAATTTTTTATCTAAACAATGCTTTTATTAATATATTTTGTAGTGTTTGTATGTTAGAACTTTTGTTTTTGCATCCTGTACCCCATATTTCAATTAGATATATGAAATTTAGCTTGACTAAACAATTATAAATGAAATGTCGTACAGATTGCAAAATGCATTTTGATAGTGACCAAAATCTGCCTATAAGTGATTTTAATTTGGTAATTACGTGTGATATACGAAAGTTCCACGTAATATGTATTTATTCTAAGACCCAGTTATTTCTCCCATTTTTTATTTATGATATCAACGTCTTGAAATTTTAGCAGTTGAAAGATAGGAAAGAGTTTATTTGTTGCTCTGAATATTACGGTTTTTGAAATATTAATTATAAGCAGATTTTGTTTAAACCACAGCCTGGATAATTGAACCAAAGTAAAATAAACAGGTGTCGTCAGCGTAAAGAGTGATTCAGCCATGAAAACCGAGTTAGTGAATATTGTTTATATACATTAAAAATATGTTAAGGTTACAATTAAACTTTAATTAAAATTAGGACTTACAAAATATTAGCCCAATAAATGTGTGACCGTGGCCGATGATACGGAAGTGACTAGACTAATTTGTCGACGGGAAGTATTAGGTTTAACAGAAAGTAACCTGTCAGCCAGGGTACACTCTAACAATAAGAATGCTTAAAAGGCCAGCAACACACTGGCAAGCCTTTTGCCATCCATAGGATCATATCACTTAAAGCACACACAAGACATAGCAGATGAGAAACCTGGTCATTTTCCCACTCTTAAATAAATTAATTGTATAATTATGATTTCAGCTGTTGTTCTTTGAATTTTAAATACAATAACTATGAAATTGCTTTTCGATGTTTTGTCCTTATCTCTTTTGATCAAGTTTGAGCCTCGGTACGCTTTTTTGGTAAAGTAAGGCTGCGTAGTTGTATTTTATAAGGTATTTTTTTAATGTTTCTAGTATAACTACCAAAGTATTTTTCTATCCGTATTGTATATCTACTTGAACGTACGGTGATGATATTGTAAGAATACTACGAATAATAATTTATGTGTAATTTGTCAATTTATGGCTTATTTCTTTCATAACAACTGCCATATTATTTTCAAAATACTTGTGACTCCTTATATTATTCTCAAGTACTTATTTAAATAATATCATATCGTCGATGCGGGGAATCAAAGCCTATAATATAGTTATGAATAATTCCCAAGCGGGATGGTGATCGGATTATGGAGATATAAGGTCATTATTAAGTATTTTGTACCCGCACTAAATAGGTATAATCGGATTAAGTTCTGTTATTATATTTAATGATATTTGTACAGTTATGTTATCAAGGCTTTATTTATATCATTTTTAGTTTATTCTCATTACAATATTATATTTAGTATCGCTATTAAAGAGTGGATGTTGATGGTAGACGGGTGAAAATGAAGGCTTATTATATTTTTGATTTGAAGTCTTCCGCTTCACTATTTTCTATTGCGAACTATAATAGTATCAGAGAAGACCACTACGGTCTTCTCTGGGAGAAACCACCTTCAATTATTTAAAATTTTTAGCTTCCTCCAAGGCCCGTAACGCGCCAAATAAAATGGGTGTCCATAGGCTGCGGTGACTGCCTTTTATAAATGTCTCGTTAGTAAAAATCCGTTTCGTAGAAGTTTGGTTAGGTCAGTTAAATTGACTTATACACATTTTAGACACTTTTATCGTTAGAAAAACCAATGGATCTACAACCTTTGGTCTTGGCCTTTGATCCCTGTATCCTGTTCGTTATCATTTATATTTGTTAATAGACAAGTAGATGATTAGTCTTCTATGCCTGTCACACTTCATTTTCTCACGATGCTTTCCTTCATCAAATAGAACATACATTTGCGAACAGTCGTGATTCAAACGCAAGACCAATCTTGAGAGTCTCACCCATTGGGATAACACCGCTCCAACAAAAAATCCGGAGATATAAATCTGTGTCTTGTAGTTTTCTTATTTATGTTTTATTTTTTCAAACAAATTACTTTAATAGCTTCTAGGTATTTCCGAACCATTACAACTAAGGTGGTCTACTAAGGTAAACTTTTCTCTTCAAGAGAAGTGTATACACGTAACAATTTAAAAATACCTGAAATGGCAGCTGGATCCATAAGCAGGTGGTTTTGTTTTCGTGAAACTCATGTCGTGGTCGAACTGGGGAAATTTCGTATTTCGTCTTGAAGTCCGATGCTGAAAGGCCACATATATTACTCTAAAAAGTTAGTCGATTAGATGCGATAGAAGATGCAGAGCTTTGACTTTTACGTTGATTAACGCAAATTTATAACATTATTCCCATTATTATAGACAATATTACTATAACATTATCTATACGTTACAAACCTAACGGAAATTGCTAAAATCTAACGTCAGCTATGTAATTAATATATTAATTTACTTATCAACAGAGTTGGTGCTTGTGAAGCGTCTGATAAAGCTAAAGCTTGGGTATAGGGTCTAGGCTCCGAATATAATTTTGTCCCATTCAGTTTAGAACCCCTTGGTCCGTGGGATCCTAGCGCTATAAGGCTTTTTAAGGAAATAGCTAAAAGGTTACTTGACATCACATAGAATTAGTCTAGCTATTCAAAGGAGTAACCCTGCCAGTATCTTCGGAACCTAGGCAAGGTTCTCCAAAGGGACTCCTTTCATTAATATAGTTTAGTTATTACGTTATACATTTTAAGGTTTAGAGAGGTTTTATGGTATGTTTTAGATTCAAAGTTTGTTATTTTTACGTTGCTTAATTAACGAAGTATAGGTATTATTATACTCTCAATCAATTGTAGTGTCAATTGACATCTATCAAAAATCCGTTAAATAAGATTGACTTGCTTAGATGAAAGTTAAACGTCACTCAAAGAATGCCCACACTATAGACTCGAGTGGCGTAAAATATTTCAAACTTTTCCAATATACGACGTGGCAAAAAGGAAAAATCCTAACCGATGCACTCGGCGCGCCCTTCACGCGGGCGTGTCTTATCGCTTTCAATTGACATTCGAACTGTTGGAGTTTGCTTCAGTCGTTTTATTTATGAATGCTCAGCAATATTACAATATTATTGCATTTATTCGTTCTTTTGACGTGGCTCTTTAGAGGTTTCCTAACAAACTAATACATAATGTTGTTTTGTGCGCTGTTAGAATGTGTGTGGAAAGAGAACCGGAATGTCAGTTATACAGTAATACAATATTTGGCTCGCTCTATTTCATTTATTTACAAAATTATATTCAAAATTAAATATTAAATGATATCTAACAAATTATAATGACATAATAGCGTTGTCAACATTACAATATAGGTAATTTATGCAGCAATCTCAAATCTCTTGGACAATAAGTTGTCTATGTGGTCCGGAACGCCCATCTAAGTTCAAAAAGAGCTTTGCTAGCCATTGAAAGTTCTCTAAATGTTTTGTTTGTTTGTATTTAGTTTGTTGAGTAACCATTGGTATTCCAACACTACTGAGTACATGTCTCAAAGGATGCGGTGATGCAATAATAAATTAATTTTACAGAACAGACTAGTTATTATTACAAAATAAATCGTTATATTTGGCGTCGAGACACGATGGCCCGAATCCCAACTGGTGAAATAATTTGGTAGAAAAAGGTGAAATACTTCACTAGTGCAATCTATCCCTTCCAAGTCTACTAGACTTCTCGTTATACAATAATAGGAAATAATTTTCCTTAAATCCGAAATTTAAAAGCAACCGAATATAGTTTGATAAAACATTTACAAGCAAAATAGATTCGGGCGGTCCAACGTGATTACGAGGCAAAAACATCATTGTTATGTAAATGTAACGGAAATCAGAGGAAATATGTGCTTCGTATGGAAAACATGCTTTCGGCAACCAAACGCCGACTCATGGTTTTGTAATTTATTTTTTTTTCCGTTTTTAACTTCGCTACACACGCGAAACACCTCGTTAATAAATTAAAAAGAATTAACATTTGTGTATGTGTATCTAACAAGGAAAACTTTTCATTATTAACTTTTTTATGTTTTAATGGTGTTTTGTCTATACGCAAAATGAAGAGATATCAATGATACTAGCTAGTATTAAGAAGCTGTTATAAGAAGCTACTTAGGGTAAGATTCAGAAGCGATACTTATGTAAGACTTCCGTATATAAAGTATTGGATTTTGACAGACAGAAGTCGTATCGTAGAGTCCCATTTCTGACTTCTCACACTGAGTGTTCGTCATCCCTTCTAGAAATATTACTAATCAATCAATAACCATAGCTCTCATATCCTCATTTGTCTCAGACTGTTATTTATAAAGAGCTCTGAATTAAACAAAAGTATAAAATTATATCGAAGACTTTAAACTAAGTGGAATAGTTTAATACGACAAAGATATTGTATTCTCACAAAATGGTGACGTGAAAAGCAGGTTATGAAGTTGCTGACGCTACTCAATAAATCTTTGATTCTTTGAAGGATGAATTCACTGCATTGGCCTTATTCTGAACTATAATAATACAGTGTTATTTCACCATTAACAGACGGATTTAACAAAATAAACATCTATTATTATAGAATATAATTAAACATTTAACCTTTACATATTATGGAAATTTGTATTTAAATTATGCTATATCTACAGTATACAGCTATGTTTTCTACGTTATAAAAATACATAATTATTTGATTATTAGAAGTTAATTGTGTAATAAATTAGGTTAAATAGCGTATAATTAAATAATTTTAGCGCTTTTTCGGTGCTTTTTGTTTCAGTTGATACAAGTAAGTAGCAACTATGATCTACATTACCCTACTCGAATATTTACCATATATAATATTCATCAGGTAGGTGCAATTTCCGCGTAATCTAAAGTTAGTAATTATTTTTTGGGAAAAGGCATACTTTTCTTTAATAAAATTCCAGAGGCTCTTTTATCTCTGCCTTTTAATAAATTTAGGAAATGTATTAAAGAAAAGCTGTGTAAAAAGGCTCACTATAAAGTTGACGATTATCTAGTTGATAAAAGGGCCTGCTATATTTGTATTATAATAAGTTTTTTTTACACCAACTTTTTCTCTCGGCCTACACTCTCCATCTTCTTTGCCGATGAGTACGTATATCAACCGATTCAAATTTAATGACGTGGAATAAGTGATACCTGTAATACAATAAAACAATAAAAATAAAAAAAATCAATGGCGCTACAACCTTTTTCGGTCCTGGCCTCAGATTTATGGATCTGTTTCATGATCATTTGTTAAACTAATAGGTGTAGTAACTAACTAGGCAAGTAGGTGATCAGCCTTCTGTGCCTGATGCACGCTGTCGACATTTTGGGTCTAAGGCAAGTCGGTTTCCTCACGATGTTTTCCGTCACCGTTCGTAATGTTAAATGCGCACATAGAAAGAAAATCCATTGGTGCACAGCCGGGGATCGAACCTACGACCTCAGGGATGAGAGTCGCACGTTGAAGCCACTAGGCCAATACTGCACCTGTATCAAATATTCCGTAATAAATATATTTTATTTTATCATAGTACAGTAGTTTTCAATTGGGAAACATTTGGGAAACATTGAAGAGTTGGTGAGTTGTCGATGTCTTTCACAATTATTCGAAACCTTTAGGTAAGGGTGGAAGTGTCGGAACGGAAGTGAGAATATTAAGCATGAGTGACACTGTTATAAAAATAAATTCCTTGTATATATACAAATGTATGTAACCATTTATTTAACTTATTTTGTCCAAATCACGTTTTATCCCCGTTCACCGTATTTTATTTGTAGGTAAACATAAACAACATTATCTAACGTTTTTCGGAATAACACCGCACATTAGAATCTAGGCAGCTGACATAGTGGTGCATTCGTGCGGTGCCGAAAATGTTTTATACATGGCACGGGTTGGATAAGGAATATTTTCCAATTCCATACATCTTGTGCGAATTCACAATGTTAGTTCAGGCTTTGAATTTGACTCTTACAATCTCTGTTTTAATATCCCCAAGATTTGGTTACATTAAACAAATCTCACTCTAGAAACTTATTTTTATCATTTATACATGATTAATTTGAAAGTTATGAGATAGATGCAATCTTCTTTTGATATTATTTCCCGAAAATTATTGTGTATTTTGAATATACAATGGGGTATTGCAGAGTAATGCGGCTCTCTTTAAGTTTAAATTTCACACGAAGTTTACGTTTATTTTAGACTATGTATGTATTTTATATTTAATGGATTTGATCATAATTTTCTTGAACCATAATGATGTGAAGCTTTGAAAAAGGAACTAAACTTAAAATTTTAAGATGTAACTCCTAGATAGCAGACTAATACACAAGAGAAGGAGAAGAAGAACAATTAACGTGACACAGAGTATCGATTCCAGATATTAAATTAAAGTCAAACGAAACTTATAATCCGTAAAAATAATTATATGTCCAATACAGTATGTGAGTGTACTCTGTCTTTTTAAGAAATACAAGTTACTCGAAAAGTTTTTCATTGCACAACGTTTTTCTAAAACCATTAAAATAAAGTCCCATGTTACTTTTCGCAAACCTCGAAAACGGCTGAATCAGTTCGATTATTTTATTTTTATTTATTCCTTGAGCTCTGAGAATGGTTTTTATGAAGAGAACAGTTTGCAGAACAAAATAAAAATAATTTTAAAAAATAGTTTTATTTAATTATATATTTTTATTCCGGAATTACAGTCTTTATGGGGTGACACGCAAATTATTCCATTTGTTGGTACGTAGCTACTAAAAAAGTAAAAAAAAAATATTAAGATGGAACGAAGTTCGCGGGGTCATCTAGTATTTAATATGTTTTAGAAACAGAAAAACTACCCTATAATTATATCTATATTATACAAGCCTTATCTAGATTAGTACTTTATATTTGAGGTAGTTTTTATGTGGCGTTAAAAATCTGTGATACTATACAATTTTTATCCGGAAACAACGTAACTACCCTTTTTGGTGAATATTACATAATGTGGTTAAACCTGATAAAGTGTGATGGCAGGTTTTGGATATAATTTGTTCAAGAGCGAACACTTTCCGCAAATATTTTGACAGATGTTCCGCACAATAAAACTGAGTAATTTACGCGAACCTAGCGTAAGATATATTTTTTATTCTTGTGTATTTACTAAGACATCATAGAACATTAGCATCATGTCAACATCTAGCCTAACTTAAGACTAATAAGTAATAGTCCAATCTGAATTTCTAAAAGGATATTTAACATTAGAAAGTGTCCAATAACACTAACCTGTTCTTGTGTTCGACAAGCGTAGATATGATATAATTCTTGTATTTATGTCCAAAAACTTTTTTATTAGAAATAACCGTTTTGAAATAAAATATAACAAAAAATTCTGGATTCAGTTGCCGGCAAAACTATCATTATTTACTCATTTTTAACGCTATAATAGTACAAAAAGTAGAAAACTTATGTAAGACTTTTGATGTTTACCAGTAAAAAAATGTGTTGGAAGATTTTTCAATCGAATAGATTAGTTTATCATTAACAATGTTTATGTTTAAAAGGAACTGTAACTATACAAATAGCATTACCACTTACTTGAATTTATTTTATTGCAAGACTAGTTGATGAATCACATTTAGCCGGTAAGAACAAGGTAAGGTTTCATTATCTATAAATAATGCTAAACGCACCAATGCATCGATCATTGCCCAGATCCATATTAAAATCATATGCCAACAACGAATTTCGTATTTCAGTCACACAACGTGTAAGGTTGACGACAATTGCAAAAGATGTGCGTAATAACTATTCGTCTCAGATACTATGCAGCTGACCACGATACTCAGATATGAGTTACAAAACAAAACTATTATTATGTTCCTTGATATGTAATATAACCCCCAGCGACTTTTTCCTGTTCCCAGACCTCAAGAGACTAGCTGGGCAGAAATTTTGCGCTAATGAAGATGTAACGGCTGAAAGATTGAGGCTAAAGAAAATTCGTACTATAAAAATGGTATCGAAATAATGTAAGAACTGCGATTATTTATATATATATATATGTATAGATAATTGAATAATGTAAGAACTGAGAAGATTTGCGCCCTGGATGGGCTGTACGCGCCCTTTAAGAATCAATAGATCTAAATAACCATTATACTTGCAGGCCGTGCAGGCTTCACACGGCTGGAGTACAACTGTCTAATATACTTAGTCAATGTATGTCGGGAATAATCTAAGGATTCTTGTGACAGATATTTGTAATCAGTCCAGTCGTTGAGTTTATTCGTTAAACTTACAAAAGTACCAATATTTCCTTAAAATGTAAGTATATTTGGGATATTAGCTCCAAGACTATTTGTATGCGTAAAGCAAAGTGGGAACACGCATATATTAGATGTTGACATCAGTGAGTCCCTTTACGACTGTTAGGAGAATTACACGGGAATCGCGAGTTACTGATTTACGTAAAGCGAGTGTTCAGCACTTTGCGTTTTAATATTCATAGAAAATTACTCATTTCAATGTGTATCTCATTATAGAAATGTCCGTTTTGGTGAGAGAAAAAAAGAAAATAAAAATTAACTTGTATTTAGAACAAAGTGTTTTATTGAATTTAATTAAAAGCTATTGTTATAACTTCAGTAAGCGTTTGGAGAAGAAATGAAGAAAAATTAGACAGTGGTATATGTATTTCTATAACATTTTTTCTGATCCTTATTTTTATACTACGTGTGTCGACTTGCACCGAACCCAGTCTCATGGACACATTGCCAGAAGGCTAGCAAGTGCGTTGCCGGCCTTTTAATGGTACGCTCCTTTATGAGGGACCCTATGTCGAATTGGTTCAGAAATAATTCAGTGGGCAGCCTGTTCCACATAGTGGTGGCAAAAACTGCCTTAAGAAATGGCCAACAGTGAAACGACGGATGTGGAGGTGATACGGGTGATATTTATTATATTTATTTGCACTAAATACAAAGAAATACCATTAGATAAATACCATAGCCATTTGAAGGTATGTCTATTTTTATGTTTCCATGTCAGGGTTGCCTGAAAGAAATCGCTAGTTACCTATAAGGCTCATTGCCTAAAAACTTACGTATATGTTATGGTTTTTTATATGTTTGTAAGGTAGCGAAGTAGAGCAGTGTTGGCCTAGTGGCTTCAGCGTGCGACTCTCATCCCTGAGGTCGTAGGTTCGATCCCCGGCTGTGCACCAATGGACTTTCTTTCTATGTGCGCATTTAACATTAGCTCAAACGGTGAAGGAAAACATCGTGAGGAAACCGGCTTGCCTTAGACTTAAAAAAGTCGACGGCGTGTGTCAGGCACAGAAGGCTGATCACCTACTTGCCTATTCAATTCACAAACGGTCATGAAACAGATACAGAAATCTGAGGCCCAGACCTACAAAAAGGTTGTAGCGCCATTGATTTATTTTTTAAGGTAGCGAAGTGTAAATAAATAAATATACTTTCATATGCCAACCATTACTACGACAATTTGAAACGACAAAAACTTCTGAAAGTATGCTTAATTTTGATTATTTTGCGAACGTTGAGCGTTAAATCATCAATTAAGATTTTCATAACGAGTTATAAATAACTTGAATACTGTGTCGCAAAATTGCAAACTGAAAATAAAACACACACATATACACTAAAATATTTTTTTAAGTATCTATTTATGAAGTTCCGTAAAACAGACACAAATCTGAATATATATTAGGACCTTACATATGAAATTGGCGTTTTGTATGGGAGGAACAAAAAGTCGAATATTTTTGAATATAATATATTTAATTAATCAAAGTATGAACCATTGTTTTCTATGCACTTTTGCCATCTCATAGGTAGTTCATTGATCCCTTTACTAAAAAAAACAGTCGGACGGGAATCAATAAAATCTGTGAAAGCGATTTGGACTGCCCCATCAGAGTAAAATTTTTTCCCTTGCAAGAAGTTGTCCAAATTTACAAAAAAATGGTAATCTATTGGTAGCCGTCTGTTGTGCAGTGTGTGGTCTAGCATTGTCGTGAAGTAGCAGTGGCGTGGAGCGATTGACCAGCCTTGGTTGTTTAGAAGCTAGCTTTTCCATCTTGGTTTGCAATTTCTGACATTAGACATCAGCCGTAATAGTCTGGCCAGATTTGAGAAAACTGCAATGAACAATACCGGCACTAGTCCACCAAACGCTTACAAGTAACTTTTTTGGGGTTAGTTTTCGCTTGGCTGGCTGGCCAGGATCCAATTATTGCGCTGAGCGCTTCCGACTATCGTAAAGAATCTATTTTTCATCACAGGTAATGATTCGGTTTAAAATACCTTCATTATTGTGCCGGTTCAGTAATGTAACGCAGCAGTCGACGCGCGTTTGCCGGTTTGCTTCAGTCAATTCGTGAGGTACCCACCTTTCAAGCTTTTTAATCTTCCCAATTTGCTTCAAGTGAATTAAAACAGTTTTATCACTAACACCGCAGCCTGCAGCTAACTCGGACGTGGTTGCGATGGATCCGCCTCCACAATAGCCTTCAATACTTCATTATCAACTTGGGTCTCAGGCCGTCCACGGAGCTTGTTCTGCAGGTCGAAATTTCCAGAACGAAAACGTTGGAACCAAAAACGAACTGTGTTTTCTTTTGCAACATGACCGCCATACACATCATTCACCCTTCGAGTCGTTTCCGCAGCACTAGTGCCACGGCGGAACTCGTACTCGTAAATAATACGATACTTTAAGTTTTCCATTTTGTAAAATGAGTGACGCAAACAGAAAAAAAACAGAAGAAAAAAACAAATGAATGACGGTCATCGAAGCACAAATACAATAGTTGTACAAATTTGAATTTGGGATTCCTTACCAAAGAGGAGAACATCATGACGAAATACGCCAATTTCATATGTAAGGACCTAATATTTCTATATTCGTAAATCAGTCTGTTAAAGTGTAAATCATTTATTAATTTAGGCCACACTTATGAAAGTCAATAAATAATTCAGATTAATTGCTAATTGCTTCTAATATTACATTTCGTAGAACGTAGTAGCGTAACGTAACGCGTAGAACGGGCGAGAAGAACTGGCAATCAACTGTCCGCCAACCATTTATTCGCCAAGTTTTTTTTATTGTTAGGAGCTTCAACAATAACACCATGATATTTTTTAGTAATTAAAAGTTAATAAAAAAACATAGATTTGTCCTCAGACATGGTGAAATAGGAGCTTGCACTTACATTCTCGTGGGAATAACACATATGAGTGGTGTATTTCGAATATGTATTTCATAGTCGAAATAAACCACTCTTGTTCACTCTTGTTCCTGATACAGTTGGATTTTTGAGTATAAGCATGCATTTTGGGTACAAGCAAGTATAAGTGTCTCATAAAATTCCAACCAGAAAGAAAAATTGTAGTCCAATAATTTAACGCCTAAAATGTAAAACAAAAAACGCTATGACTTTTTCATTTTACGCATACAAAATGTTTAAAAATCAAAAAGATAGTTACAATTGTACTTAGTTATTATGTATGTATTATAGATTTATTTTTATACTTGCTAATGCTTATGGGAAGTTTCAGTGATTTAACCCTGCCTACCAAGAATTCCCTTCAGAATGCTGTATTTTAAGCGGTTGTACGCAATTAATAGCAAATTTTTATACATATTTAAAAGTTTTATCATTATTATTTGTTATCAGAATCCTATACGAAATCGAATTCCTAAAGAACATTGGGGTTCATGTGACGTCATGGCGCATTTTCCTCTCCAGGGAAATCAGAGCTTCTGTTCTACTTGTTTATCGACCTTGTGACGCGATAAATATAACCGTACCATTGAATTCAAAACCAATGAATAATTACTATTTCAAAATCATAAATCAAAATAATATCAAGCTTAGAGGGAACTATAATAATAAAGACTGAATATAATCTAAATTCTTTAAATACATTTCTGTTTTACAATCGTCTGTATTGTTTTGTAAAACAAACAAATGTTGTTATTCATTATTATAATTAAACGAGGTAATCATAATTATTTATTTTATTTAAACAAACAATATTGTTCTAAATATATTAATAGCTTTAAGGTAGGTTAATAATAATCGTCTGTCTTGTTGTTTGTACTCGATTTTGATAGTCTTGTGAAAACAGTAAAGGCAGTAAGACTTTGATACCTAGACCTTTAATATTTCCTAAAGAGGTTCATTCAAGCGGTGACCAAATAGGCATCACCTAGAGAGGCGTACCCTCCAATAGGCATCACACTCAACATTGTGGTCAACCGTCCGTAAAAATTCTGAATAAAAAATTGGCTTTAGCAAGCAACTCTCATCCATAGATTATTAGTTCGAACTCCGGTCAATGGACTTCGTCTATGTGTGCATTTATTACTCGCACTTTCTGTGAAGGAAAACGTCGTGAGCAACAACCAAAAGACGACGGAGCGTGACATGCACAGAAGGCTGATCATGTCATCCTTTAAAACAGGGAAAGTTTTCAGATTTCTACCTGAGGCTATGACCAAGGTTTGTAGCGCGTAGTTTTTTGTCCAAAAGCTGTTCAATAAGCAAATTTACTCCATAATTTCAATGTGATTAAGTAAACATACTAAAGAAGTCGTGTATTCGGAGACTGAGAATTCATAGAGTCGAATATGCACTGCCGTGTGCATATTAAATATTCGTAAACCGTAAGTGGGGTACAATAATAAGGGATAAGCGGATTTTGGTAGAATTAGGATAACCCACGTTAATTCGTTTTAGTTTTGGTTAAGCATTGTCAGTATGAGATATGATTATTCTTCATATTTATAATGCTTGGTTTTTCTTAGATTCATAATGATACAAAAACATTGTTTAACGCAAGTTTTGTCTGTCAAGTCTGTCATTGTCAAATTTTGTCCGTTTCCAATTAGGTTAATTAATTTAGTGTTAATTTACCATAAAAATATTGTATTGTCGGTTCCAGTTTCGGTTAATTATACAAAGAAATTTACTTCAAGTTTTGTTATTTTGTCAATAAAATACTAAAAATAAAGAGCTGATTGTCAAACACATATTTTACTTAATCTCAAGGTAACATAGAACTCATGGTTTGGCCTAGACTTTCTTAGTGCTCAACTTGACTCCATACCCTTGCTCAACTAAGCTCACCAATGGAGTACATTGAGCATACTTGACTTTCTGCATTTAAACAACTGTAGCTATAGTCTAACAAGACCTGTTACAAAAAAATACTATAGATATATTTGTTAAGAGATAAATTACTTATCCATCAGGACGAATAAAAAGTCATTGAGACTTATCATTGAGGAGTTATATCCGCTGAAGTGAAAAATTGCTCAAATAGCCCTGCCCTACTTCCAACCATCAAGGTGATGCAGATTAAATCTGTTAATCGAGCTCCCAATCAACTCTTCAAAACACACTTCACACCATGACTCTGTGGGGAAATTTGTTATTGTGCATACCTTCTAAAATAACACTCACTATATCTGGGACGCGTTAATAGCGGAGTCTTGTTATCCCACTACAGCCTTCAATTATTGTTCGATGTTTTACTACTTAACTTTTTTTTTTTAATTAAGATAATACTTAACTGAAACATCGTGGAACATTACGATTTACCCTTATTTGAGACTAATAAGTAATTTAAGTTACCTAACTTACTAATAAGAATATTTAACATAGTAAAGTGTCCAATAACTTACAGTCGCTGTTTAGGGGAAACCACTCTGTTCTTGTGTTCTATTTTTTAACTTACCGCTGTTTACATTCTCTTCTTCTTCTTCTTACCCGGTACACTCTTAACAGAGCGATTGTGATCGCTATGTAGTAGTGGTACTAGAAGGAGCAGATGTGATGCGCTTCACGACGTTTCGCCATCGCTGCCTGTTAGAGGTCAACCTGTTACACTTATTGAGTAAACTTCCTCTTGCAAACTTGATCTGGTCAGTCCAACGCGTAGGTGACCTTCCGCGCTGTCTAGTGCCTTCCACCTTCCATTGGACGACAAGGCGATCTATGGACTCAACACCACGCCGAGATACGTGTACGAAGAATATAAGGATACGAGATTGTACTGGTGCAAACAGACGCTCCTTAACCGAGTTCTTGAAGTATCGAGACGTTTGTACGAAAATCCAGTCATACATACACTTACACTAATTCAAAAGTTTTTCTTCTTTTCAATCTTCTCACTAGGCCCGTGGTGTCAAGAAGTTGAATAGCCTCTGTTCGTGGGCTCCAGCAGTCTTTTTTATTACTGTGGCGCCGTCCTCCATATTAAGGTCCCGATGAAGGTCGTTATAATGTTATGTTAATGAGATAACGGCGATAAATAAATGAGTATTCAATATTGAACGATCAACTCGGTCAATACATTAAATTTAAATTATCTGTACATTAAACCTATAATGTAAATAACCATTTAATATAAATTTTTATAACGCTCATATCCTACAACTTACCCCGTCGTGTGAGTAAATCCGACGAATGTGCAGATATGTCTAGATTGCACAGGATATGCAAAAATGCGAACAATATCTGCACTGAGCTGGCCATTATGAAATCCTGACCTGTTAAATAATTGAAGTGTTTAAAATGTATTATGATTTATCAGTAACGTTTTCTAACTATGTAATAAGAAATTAAACTTCATGTAAGTTAAAATTATAGTACTCAAGTAAAGGTTTTTTTTATTATTATTGAATTCCCACTATAAGTCGGTCTTCAAATCTTCAAATAAAACTTCGTGAGGAGGTAGAAACTTGAATTTTTTATAATACATGATCAGCAAGGGCCCATCCACGCCAAAAGCTAACAGAATAACTATTTGACATTATACTAATTATAATTACGTATAGTCCGGTAAAATTTTTCGGCTTAAAAAACGTTTAATTATAATGTTTAGTCCTCGCCTAACCCAAATCTTTGCCTGTGTTTCAATTATCTTTCTTTAATCTGAAGCTGATCAGCCAGATATCTGACAATTTTTAAACATATTTTAACAGAAATCAAATATATTATTAAATTATTCTATGATCTGATTTTCATTAACAAATTGTTAATTAACTTGAATGAATAAAGTATATTAACGCAAAGTTAATATTTTTCATTAATCTCAAGCATACAACCCAACATTTGGGTTTACAGCATGTGATTTAATCAACAGATTACTAAAAAAATGTAATCTTTAATAACATAGCCATCATCTTTGAAAGTATTAATAATGCCTACCTAATTATCCCGTCCTATATATTCTTAAACGGGCAGGAGGCTCACCTGATGTTAAGTGATACCGCCGCCCACGGACACTCAATGCCAAAGGGCTCGCGAATGCGTTACTGGCCTTTTTCGTAGTACGTCATAGCAATTCGTACGAATAAATTTCAGGTCACTTTCACGAAGTTTGTATCATTAATCAAAACTAGATACACTTACTTACACGTAGTAGTTACTAGCCTAGTAACGAACTAGTAAAGATGCTACATATTAAATTCCATCTTCTACCACGACAAACACGGTGGAAAAGCAATCAACAGGACTCAAAGACGTATGCGTGACCACCCCAAACAATCCTGGGACACTCAGCTATAAATGAAGCACTTGCAGAATGGTTAAAGGGGGCTGAGCTTAAATGCGTTACATAGACTAATCGGTGTGATAAAGCGATTAGTATATGTAACGCCTGTAAGCGGCCTCTGACCTACCTTGAAGAATATTGTCAAGTTAGTCATGGCATATTAAAATATTCTTTAAAGTTGTCCCTTTTTTAATATTATAAGTATAAAGAATATATTTTAAAGCATAACAATTTAAAACAAAAATTAAGAAAAAGGTTAAGTTCTGGCGTAGTAGTAGAGTATTTTTACAGTGCTTCAAAAGGAATCGAAGGATTTATGGAGGTAGCAAAGTGGATAGCTCGATACGTAATTTATGAGGTGGGTATACAGGTGCAGAGTACTTAAAGTTTTAGTAAATGTAAGATATCAGGAACACATAATGTTCCAAATTTAAAATCTCACTGTCCTATTGAGTGATTGTTTAAATGTTCTATTTTCAGCCATGAGTTACGATGACGCTACACGCTCACACACGCACACACACACGGTAAGACTGGATGTCTACGTGTGTGTGTGCGTGTATCATTCATTATTTAATTAAATGGAATGAACTAGCTACTTAACTCGAAAGTTTTTGAGTCATTTCCATCACATGTAGTTTACGTACTTGTCTATGAATTTCTTATAATTTTAAGTAAGTAAGTCTAGATACTCACCTGATGGTAAGTGATACCCCACATGGACACTTTCAATGCCAGAGGGCCCAAGAGTGCGTTGCCGGCCTCTTAAAAAATAGTACGCTCTTTTCTTGAAGGACCCTAAGTCGAATTGATTCTCAAAAACTTCAGTGGGAAGTTAATTCCACATAGTGATAGTGCGCGGCAAAACAGCCCAGAAGAACGCTTAGTTGTGTAACGGCGGACGTCGAGGTGATCCGGGTGGAATCGTATGCTGCCTTTGCATCCGATGATTAAGAGCGGTCGTCGACGTTTTGAATCGCTCTGCATTGATTACGGTTAAGCGGAAGGTGTACCAGTACCAGACTGGGGAGCTCCATATTATTATTGTGATCGCTGATTACTTCCTTCGTGATACTTAAGTCGTCTCGAGCTACCAAAAATGATTGAGAAACATTTCTCTTAAATCTTTATTAAACATCTTTAAATCTAAATCCAATTTAGAGATTTTACTATTCTAACTAATATCCTAACAGCTGGGACCTCGACGCTATACATCAAACCGAGTTTCAATGACCACATTATCAAAATCGAGTTATAAATACTAGCCCCTACGGTGAAAAGCCCTCGATAATAAAACTTTATTATTAGGTATCGTGAATACCGAAATTCCTAATATACACGTTTCACTGGATATAATGTCATCTGCATTCAAAATGGCGGAATATTTGTCGACTACGTGACATGGCGAGCGCTTGCAGCTCGCAAATACGACGGATTTTGGTAAATATTTTAATAAAATCATAATAATATTTGCTGCTTGCGAGCTTGTTTGAATTTTTAAGCGCTTTATTGTTTCTCTACACAAAGGCTTACAAAAGGTAAAGCTGCTTTTTCTATTTAGTTACATTAAGAAAAACAGTTTTTGAACGAATTAATGCTATGTATTATTATTAAAAACTTATAATTATTTACATAATTTTCCGACGTTTCGCGTGCTTTTCAGCGTGCGTGGTCACGGTGACTGAAGACAAAAAGTGTTAATTGTCAAAAGTATCACAGCTGCAGAGAAAGTTGTTTTATCTGTATTTATTGCGCCGAAGTTGATATCGAGTAAAAGATGACGGGTTTTTGCAAAAATGACTCACGGTGTCCTCTGTTTTCGCGGATTGTCGCGGATTGTTTGATTTGATTTTAGCAAAAGACAATACTTAGTTACATTAGTTAAGAAAACAAACAAAAGGAAATTGCTGCTCTAGAAAAGATTACTTCTACTCCAATTTTGTTTGCATACAACAAAAACCAAAAATATACGTATAACGTTGGCGGAGTCAACAAGACTTAATGTTTTTACATGCTATTATTAATGGGCGGATAGATAGCCCCTATTTGTTGTCGTTAATTTCTATTAAAATCCCTCCTCCTTATGCGACAAGATACATAAAATTGTTCCATGTGCCTCGTACGAAATGGAACCTACATAATTCGCCAATGTTTCGGGTTTTATCTAACTATGACACCATCTATGAGAATATTGATATTTTCCACCTCACCACAGAAGATGTGAGGAAGTTTTTGAAGAGGCGGGAAGACTCAGACTTTAAACAGTAATTTAAAATATTAATTATTATTTGCTGTTTCAAATGTTTCAAATTTCAGTTTTCTTTACTTTAAATTATTTTTTATAGATATTGTCTGTAAATGTACTTACTTGTTTTCTGTTACATATATATTGTTAATATATGTAATCTGTTTTGGCTTTCTGTATTGACTTAGTGTTTTGTTTTATAATGTGTATGTTAGCTGTAAGGTTACTAGTAAATAATAAATAAATATATGTGTCTGGGTTCACATTTAATTTAAAAAAAAAGTTAATATTATTTTCTGACAACATTTCCACAGTCAATTTCGATAAAAAATATTTACGCATCTATATGTATAGACTGCTAGGCTAATCGCGAACGTTATAAGATATATAAGGGAATATAATTTATCTTTATTTTCTAGAGTTTATTATATACGTCCTAGATAGGTTGTATATAGTAAATAAGAAAACTTCATCAGTCCAAATATCACAGTTGTACAGTACACCTGCTTCCAAAAGTTTACAACAAAATACCAAAACGTGATGAAAATAGCGGATGCATTGAGAGATTCGCGTCACGTTTTAACCGGGGATCGAACTGGGACTGCGAGCATCGATCTAATCAACTGCGATATACCAAGTATAACGTTTCACCTATGGTAAAGTTGGTCAAGGGAATAGAATTCGTTGTTGAGATATGATGTAATTTCTTTACCAAGGATGATAACAATAAAGAGGAAGGAAGGGTTACAGGTCCTCCAATTCAAAGGGAGGATTCTCGACCGGTTTAACCCCTGACCCACCCGAAGGCCCCAGTGGCTAAGGTCTAGATGTTGTATATATCCTTATCGGCTGGAATAACATCGTTATCGCGATTCAGAGTAATAGCAATGACATTAAACTTCATTATAGGTTTAAAAAATCCTTGCTAAAAGCTAAACCTCTCAACTTCACCACCCATTTAACATTTTAATATAACTACAGCTTACACAGTAATATTCTACTAACAATAATCTCGACTATAAGTGGAATATATGAGGACAGATAATTTTAAATAACAAATGTTTCCGAATCAATTCTTAAGGAGCTGTGCATGTTTCTCGGAAGCCAAGACACATTGGGTCGTAGAACCAGCGGAGTGAGTGAGTGGAAAAGAAATCTTAATTAAAAAAAAATACTTTATACATGTCGATTGTTAACCTAAATTCGGTTGATAAGCAGAATAAAATCCTTTGAATATTGTTAAATTGGTAAATAGAATTGGGCAGTTTTTACATCAGTGATAAACGAAGATAAGAAGTCTAAGACATGGTGGTAAACATTTCTCCCGATGGTTTTCTTAGTCATACAAAATTAATATATTTTATATGAGCTATAAAATTATACTGATGCTGTACTGTCCTTTGGTTAATGCAACGATAAATGGTGAGAATGAACAGGTGTAGTCATAATGATCCATTCATTAATATTATTACGTCTTTGCAAGGCTCACTGTGAATGTAGGTACATTGTACAAGCGCAGAATCTACATAATCCCTGCTCAAATGGATTTGACGGTAAGCGATAGTTTACGCAAAGCACTCGGTAATATAATCGTAATGAGGATATAAGTGAATAATATTACTCGAACGTAAAAAGCAAATACTGCTGTCCGAGTAAAAATGTTTCTGTTCTTCTAGGATAGTTAATTTTAACTTTTAATATAATATATACATAAATTTGTTATTATCTTAGTACTTAACAAGATCCCGTTCATCTTCAAATAATCGGCATATAGTAATAGTTAGTGAGACGATGAAAAATAAATAATGTTTGGCAATAATATCTAATGTAATAATACCATAATAAAAAATATTTATTTAACAAAATATGTTATTACAAAACAATACGACACTTAGAAATTATAATTTCGACATTTAACAGTAAAATATTAAAATCACGAAATATCTACGTCTAACTCTATAGGTACTGACATAAAGCATTATATAAAATTTTATCTCTTCACTTAAAGCACCGTTAAGAACGTCAATCTATGAAGTACATTAATTATTTCCATGCATTGTATCACGTGTGCCCTTTTCGAAAGGTTGACGTAGGCACCCTGAGGCCTAGTTACTGGACCACTGCCGGTTTGCTTTCTTTTCCACTTATCAACTTTGATACTTAATATATACAGGCTAAAATAAAGGCCCAAATAACCAATAAGTCAACCAACTAAAGACCACCACAAGACTGTCAACTACAATTTATTTATAAACGGGTGCTTAGTTACTCTAGCCGTATTGCCAGTGGAGAGCCGGATAGTCTCGAAAAACTAGCAATGTTAGGGAGGAGTGGAGGCACGAGAAGTCTGGGTCGATTGCCTAGCTGTTCGTCTGAAAAAATCAAATGAAAAAAGACAATTGTGCGTCTCAAACATCCCTAACGCCCTGAAGCTGAGGATATACAGTGCGGAGGCAAACTGTCGACCTTATGTAATGAAGACTACCAAGAAAGAGCCGTGAAATATACCGTTTTATTTAATAATATAGTTATTATTATTATTTATTATAGTTTACCATATTATCATACATATATATTGTATATGTTACAAACTCTTTTATCTAAATCCATGACGATTTAGGTATACATAAATGTTCGAAAAAATATTAGAAATATACAAGATACAAATACAATAAAACCCCAGAATTTTTTCAGGCAGAAAAAAGGAATGCAAGCAAAACAGTGGACTAGGTCTCGTACCTAGGGACTTAACAAGGCTTTCTTTGTAATTAATCAGCCCACTACCGAATATATCCCGCTCCGGATAAGACGTAATGTTAAATCCGTTATTATCGCGAAGCATTCGAAAGAGCGGTGTCTTATTTTGCTTATCTCGAGACTTCAGGTTATAAAAGTAATATAGTAAAGTTTGCGCTCTGCACACTCGCTGTTTCGTTTTGATGTGAATGCCCTGAAAAACCTTGTGTTTGCTAGTTTTAGCAGACAAAACTTAAAGCCTTATCTTTAACGAATCAAATGACGAAATCTCCAATCGCAATACAAACAAGCGCTTTGAATTAATCTACGTAGAATCTAGATAGTCTAGATCCGCGCATGTCATGAGCCTAGCTTGCGGGATTACAAAGGCCGGCGTCTGTTTTTAATTAAATACTGTTATGATAACTGTAAACAGCCTTTAAATGCCTGACACATTATTTATAGCACGAACTGTTTTTAGGAGCTTAGACTATATAGTGCAATTTTATTAGTTGTAAATCGTCTAGCATTAGCTACACCCATCAACGTATGCATAAAATGCTGTAATGCATAAAATATTTACGAGTGTATATGAACTTTCGTCCGGAGTTAAATTTTATATACAATAGGTCGTCTCTGACCAAAATATCAATCCTCTCCTATTAAGCGATCGCTCAAGAACGACTTGAAATTTGTGATTTGGCCCAAGCAGGTAATTTTCTCCCAAATTCATAGTTTTACCAGATTCTCAAGTGTCAATTGTTTTATTTAGCGCTTGTTAGATTTATATAGCTAATAATCAATCCTAGGTGTCACGGTTGTTTTTAGAAACCTTCTCAGTGTCTTATTACCTTTTAATTAAGAAAAAAATTATAAAAACTATGAATGGATCAGATTTTACTCCAGTCATAGTTGACACAAAATGTTTCTATTGAAAATAAAGCCTAAATATATATATTGTGAGCAGTCTTGGGCTAGTGGCTTTAGCGTGCGAATCTCATCCCTTAGGTCGTCGGTTCGATCCCCGGCTGTGCACCAATGGATTTTCTTTCTATGTGCGCATAGAAAGCGTACATTAGCTCGAATGGTGAAGGAAAACATCGTGAGGAAACCGGTTTGCCTTCATCTTCATCATGAAACAGATACAGAAATCTGAGGCCCAAGCCAAAAGGTTGTAGCGCCATTGATTTATTTTTTTATATAAATACCCACTCCTTGTAGTAATTACGTTAATAGTTAATAACAATAGTTAGGAACTTTACAGTTGAATAAACGTTATATATTATGAAGGTGTATCCGTATGACATGAATTCAATGAATATTTGCGGCTTCGCCACTCGCTGCCCGAATTCCGAATTGTTTTAATATTTGAATAATTGAATGGATGTTCATTGTAAGTTCTGTTTGTCGAATCTCATCAGTGGCCTTAATTATGTTACGTAGTTTTAACAATTCTCTTACATGACTTTTGATTTATAATACAAAAATTACATTAATGTCTGTTACGGCCGATCTTAGGAGTAAAAAAATATAATAAATATCCCGCATTATAGATACAAATTTCAGTCACAATTTTTTTTTTTACAGACAAGCTGAGGGAATGACTTTAACTGTAATAAAGTAGCTTTTTTTAACTTAACAACATTAGTATAGACCGCGTGGATTGAAATAAAAAAAGACTTACACACAGAACTAATGACTCGGGAATCAAATTTCGAAATATACCTAATACACATTACATGTTAAATATATTTAAGTTTTCATAATGAAACTAGTTATTCCTTTTGTGTAAATTTTTCGTTAATATTAGTACTCAGTTCTTCAATGTAAAATCTATTAAGGAGAACTTTTTATATTGGCTCAGTTGTGACTTTAATCTTTTTAGACGAAGGACTCTTGGGCTAGCCTGTAAACTCAGTATATAACTAATGTTAAATACGATCATTATTTACATTTTATTAAATTGACATTCGTGGCGAACAGTTTAATCAACCGCCTCAACGCTTTATCGGATGCATGCCTCGCGCATGTTCGGGGAGTCTCAGATTCAATGCCAATGGGTGAAAAAAAATAGTTGTATAAATTAAAAACTTGTTTAAAGCTGGGTGTCCATATGCTAAACCTAACATAAAATTAGGGATAGTGGGGTTGCAACGCTAGAATAACAAAAAACTCTCTTTAAATCTTAACTTATTTTTGGGCTATTTAATGTAAGTGACACATCACACACAGTGTTACCTATAAAGAATATGAGTTTAATCGACCTATCGGATATTATCGGAAACGAAAATGTTGTGTTCCAATGTATGATAGTGTAAAAAAACTTAAGGTCTCGTTTTGCTTCAAGTGTAAAATGATTGTTAACATTTGCGCTTCTAATTAATAACTAATACAAACATATATAACTTAACTAACTATTTACTATAACTTAAGTATTGTGAATTACTCCAAGTTAACGTTTACGGTCAAGCATAAGCGCAGTTGGCGCCGGCTACCATCACTTAAGAATATAATCCTATACCACATTGTCATAATAGGCTTTAAAAGAATAATAATCTGTTATCCTATTTCAAATTTAACTAAGTAGAAAGTTGCATATTTCAATATAGGACTGTTATCTATAGTAGAATAAACCTTAAGGTTTCATTGTGGTCGTGATATTTTAGTAATAAACTGAATTTATAAGATCTTCTTATAAAGAAATCTAAAATTTGCTGAAAACTCTAACAACCTAAAAAGCTTAATAAAGCTATACTTAATATATTAAGTACACTTTGCGGAATGTTACCCTCAGGGTAGATTATAATGAGGTTCTGCGAAAAAATGTTTTACGCTTTGTCAAAATGCCATAGAGCCATACAATAAAAGACCCTTTTGAATAATTAATACGCGATTTTTATTTAACGTCTGTAGGATAAATACATTCTCTCACTTAAAGAAGTGATGAACTTTTTGTAGAACATTTTTTAAATTCTTATCAATCTTAAAACGTATTAAATCTTAAAATTTATTTTAAACAAAAAGTATATATATACTATCTTATGTAATTTAATACATTTTTTTGTCTTTACTCAGATTGGTTGCCTGAAGGGATCGCTCGAAAGCGATAAGGCCGCCAGTTGCCGTCCTTTTGATTTAATTATGTTCAATGATTTTTTTTATTGTAGTGTAACGAAGTGTTAATAAATGAAATAAATACATATAGTTAACCCGCATAGAACCCGAAAGTTTGATTCTCGTTAAACTATAAATTATAGGCCATAATTTCAGCACAAATCTATAATGCTAATATGTCATTATGTCAGAAATGCTGTGTCTGTATAACTGCCTGCTAAAACTTTTTAAGACCGCTTTTCTAAAAATAGATTCATTGGTAAATTGCTGTCTTTAAAAAAACCTTTCTCCTCGTATATTTTAAATATTTTATTATATTTTAATGATTTTAATATATGTAGTACTGCTGAGTAGTTATCCAAACTATTTTAAACAAGAGCATCGTTCGGAAGTATGTCTCAAGCTTCATAACTAATAACTGTAGCGAGGGGAATACTGATCCCGAAGTTTTTGTATGCAATTTCGATCATCTCTCAATAACCGTAGCGCTGATGTCATACTAAGGAACCTTAGGAACGCGCTCATTATTGAGATGAGAAGTAAATCGGTATCGCTATTAAAACGTAAGGACTACATTAGAAATTATTTTACTTATACTGAAATATACTGATAATAAATTAATATCTCTCAAATTATCTTAAATATGAGTCACCATGTGAGCCAGTACACGTCTTACGACTCCTATAACGACAGTAACAAAAGCATGCATCATAATATAATTGCCTCGGTTAAATGTATGTAAAAGGTTTATGAACATTTTCAGATTGTTTATTTGTGACTATAAGAACATTAGGAAACTATTTTAATTTAAGAAACCCGCCAAAGCGCTTCTTTCAATTAAGACGTAAATGGCGTATTATACAATTAAATCGTCATTAATGTTTTAATTGTTATTCTTACATTAATGTGTGCGTGTACTAGTAAGAAGAACTACACGTAAGAAGTGAAACTTATTATTAAAAATAGATCTACTATATGCAACTTTACAGAAATTGGTTAAATAAAGTTAAAGTAGATAAAGTTTAACAAAACGCTTAACGCAGGTTAACTTTAAATAACTTAGAAAAATAAATACCACAGCCATACCCAAGTATTAGAAAAAGAGATATAATAACTTACTTTTTTGAGAAATTCACTGGAATTACAATTGTTTTATATAATAAGTACAATTATTAACAACTAAATCAGTCTAATTGTACTGTTTTAACTAAAGTGTTCATCTGTCTCTTAATATCACAACATTAACACAATGTGACAAAAAGAGTGAAAATAATAGTTTTGTTAGGATAGTGCAATTACACAGATTTTTTATGAATATGAGTAAGTTTATAATATCTGTCTCTATGATACTGGATCTTATACACAAATATCTATTTACATTTAGAATTAATTTACACAATTTATGAAATCACGAATAACATTTTTCTTACATACACATAAACTTACACAAAACATACACAAAAAAATACAAGTTATTTGTATACCTTAGAAATTTAGGACAAGTTCACAAATTACTTCAGATTATATCTCCAAAAGAAGACAATAACTTAATGTCTCGTATCATATTCTTCAGGTTTATCTACTTCCACATTGGGATCTGGCTGGCATTGCTATTGTTCATCAACTTTGAATGTTGAATAGTGGAAGGTTCCATTAATAATAATCTTATTAATTGCCGATGTTGGAGGTGCTTGAGATGTTGGTAATGCTTCATTATTGTTTATAACAGGTACAGTATACAATAATTTTTCATTCCGCACTGGCTCAACTTGAGACATGGCTGTGGGAAGACATTGCTAGGTTTCAGACTAAATTCACTTAACATCAAATATTACATCTTGCAAGTATATTTGACGTTTGGATTCTTTCACATTTTAGTGAACGCAGTTCATTTGCAATATATTCACCAAATACTGAAAATTCATCTCCCTTTGCTGTTGATGAGTAAACTAAGTTGGAATCCAATATATTATTAGTTCTTGCAATTTTAGGTGGTACTGATAAGGAATCATTTTTAGTCTCATCAAGTGCAACTGATATTGCATTATCAGTTGATGTATTGTTAAATGTATAAATATCCTAAAAAGTAATAGGAGATAAAGTTGTCTTTCAAATGTCACATTCCTAAATTGGGCAATAGCATATATCTTAAGTAAACTATTAAATTACAAACCATTACTAATTACCTAAATTTAATTACGAATTAGGCCAATTGTTTAATTGTTGTGACAGTATGTAATTTTTTTAAATATACTCTTTATAGGAATACAACTCAAGCAGTGAAGGAAAACATCGTGAGGAAATCGGCTTGCCGTAGATCCAAAAAGTCGACGGCGTGTGTCAGGCACAGGAGGTGGATCACCTTGGACTTTTATTTACTTATTATTTTCGTTATGAGGTCGTTTCACTTCATAACCCATTACACTATTCTTTTGTACAAGTCTTACAAAATACAAAGAGCAATAGAACAATATCTAAACTTACGTAACTTTACAAAACTCTAAATTACACCAAACGTTACACAAATAATCTAGAGCATCATAATTTAGACTACATCGAGTCTTTGAGGTTATCAAGATACGCCGGTAATGCTTCCTGCAACAAAAGTATTTTGGAGATATTCACTTTTATTACATAACAGTAAGGTATAATATTGTATGGCCGTTTGTAAACCAACCAGCGTGTAAGGCTGGTATAGTTCTGCAAGAACTTTGCTTCACGTAACAATTGTATACTAGTCGCCATAATGTACTAGGTATGGTGAAAGTCAAAGGAGATAATATCTATACCGTTTCTTCCACGACAGCAAATCTCTAATCGAGAGATGAGCTCGATAGGTAAGTTCTTATATGAGGCACTGTCCAAACATTACAATGTCCTGCTATTGTAATGAAGCTCTCTCTATCGCGCAGTGTACAAATTCAGCGCGACATGTAATATGTATAGCGACAATGGACAATGCAAGGTCAAGGATGTGCATAGTCAAAAATAATGATTGTAAAATATTATATGTCAATACTTGGGCGAGATTTAACACATAGTGTGTTTATTGTACGATAAAATCTTTGAAACTCCTGCCTTCGATTCAAAATATATTCCAAAGTAGAAACAGTTACGTGCTAAAAATCCCTGTATTCAATTAAGGATATATGACCTATACTTTTGTTTAGGAGGGTAAAATGAGCCTCCGGGACAACCGTAAAAGGCATCAATTACAGCCTATGTCTACCCATATTAATGGGTTTCTTGCTGGCCATTGAAGGAGGACAGTTATTTACCAGGTACCTTTAGGTCTGGACCTCAGATTTCTGTAACTGCTTCATGATCATTTGTTTTTCTTCTGTGCCACGCTATCGAGTTTTTGATACTTCACGATGTTTTTCGTTACCGTACATCTTGATACCTAATATTCCTCACCCAAATACGCTAACGCTCGTTACTTACGCTCATAATACGGAGCCCCTAAATTTGGCCAGAGAGTGCCGTCGATATATCAACCCTGTGACGGACATGTGCGATTCACACACTATATCCTGTTTGTTCATAGTCTTGAGATACAGTGAGACGGCTTCACAAGCATTTTTTGTAAAATTTTGGTGATAAAGAAACATTGCATAATACACAATAACTATAGATGTAATTATTGTTTGGGTTGGCTCTGACCTTAAATATAATGAATCGGCAACCAAGCATATTTTATATAAGGTTTTAGTCGTGGTGATAAAATAACTTATATTAACTTATTAACTGGGAACCCTGACACAGGTATTTTTATTTTATTTTAAAGGGTTCCCACATCTTACACATTGTAATGCATATGTACTTATAATGAATAAACCCATTTTTATTTTTATTTTAATTACGTTGTTTCAAAATGTGATAGTATGTATTTTTGTTTTGTTATAAGTAAATAAAAAATTAAATTATATTATAATAAACACTGAGTAGGTATATTAATGAGGTTTTTTTTTATTTTTCTCTATTTCTTTCGAGTTAATTTTAGAACTTATATTTCTCTTTAATATTTTTCTTTATTACGATGAGGAATTGATAAATATTCGTAATGTAGGTTTTTACAAAAACAACATTGCGTTACTCCTTATAATCTTAGTTTATGTTTTGTTTTGTTTCCATAAATTATCGAACCCCAGAGATTTTGAGATAACCTTATTAAACTGTGCGTGTTAGATGTGAATTAGTGAAAACACTTTACAATAAAGTTAACGTGTTTATAAAACCATTAACTGTAGGTTTAACCACCGTACTTTGAGCGACATCTTTATTGGTTGTCGTTTTATTGCGAGCAACACGAATATTTCGGGGCGAAAATATAAAAAAATATATGAAACGACCTGTAAACTGAATTATTACAGTGCTATTTAAGGTTGTGGCTATACATGGTTTCATTTAGAGCATTTAGGCTTCTGTTTTTACCCCTTGAACAACGATTTAAAAATAAATAGACATTACTTGCTACCCCCGTAGTAAACTATCAGGAACTGTAGAACTATTGTGTGTGCTACAAGAACTTTACAACTTTTTTGTGCTCTGCTGGAAACAGTTCTGCTAACTTCACAGACACGGTATTAGATCATCCATATTAAAATTAAATTAAATTCTATCTATGCATAGCATTAGCACATGTCTGCGTCTGCTTACAATTCAATTCAAGTCAATTACAAGTAAAGCCATATTGAATTTTGCCAATTATTACCATTGTTGGAAATCTGAAATTTTACGGAGTTCGAAAGCCTCGGAGCACGTGTAAGCAGGCGGTCACTTTGATTAAGTTCTATCTTTGATGGACAGGTAGGAGTTGAGGGGTCTTCAAGAAAGACGTGTTGATTGGAAATTGTTTCTACAGGCAGCTGGTTCCACAAAAAGGTGCAGCCGGAAATGTCTAAAAAGCGCTGTTTTGCTGACTATTACTTAATATTTTTAAGCTTACTATACCTCCATCCTAAAACTCATTTCTCAAGGATTCGTGTTACTTTGTTTATTCAGCAATTAGTCCAACAATTTATTTTTTATACTGTCGAGTGTTGAGTCTTAAATAAGCTTTAATAGTTTGAGCTTTTATTTAATATTCTAGATTTTGTTATATATTAATACTATAAGACATTTTATAACACTTTAGCTACGGAGAATTAGGTCAATAGTTAGTAGAAACCCTATTTTTGTAAAATATATTTGGAAAACTATAAAAATATAAAATGAGTTAATATTGGTTCATCACGTTGAATCTGAAGGCCCTAAATTTGACCATTTGACAGAAACTACAGCGGCTTACGAGTAGTATATACAGGGTAACCGTGGATGAGACAGCATACGTACCTGGACGAAACCCAACCCAACGAGCATGCATGTCGTGAAAGTGCATAAAGCAAGAGATGTCAGAACCTAAGTGGACTTCCGTTGCGGCTGCCTATCTATGCATGAAAAAGACATGAGTGGATAGATAAAACCATGACCGGGGCTGGAAACCATTGCAACTGTTAATTTTGTATTTGTATCAAAATATTAGTTAACAACCTTAATAAATCACTATGTTTGTTTAAAGATTCACGGCATTCTTCGCCATTGAGCAGAATATATTTTTTAGACTGCAATAATCATCTTAAAACACAAACAAATCTTTTGACGAATTTTTTTCCGACGAACCAGTCAAAAAAACTTACCAAGTTCGCATAAAGATACATACACGATGTATGAAGCTTGAATCCCACAAATAACACTTAAATTCTTATCTAAGTTTTAAGATTTCGCTACATTCCTATCTCAAGCGGAAACTTAAGACTAATGACAGTTGTTGGAAGTGCAGACAGACGCCAGGTGTGGGAAAAATTCTACACCACTTGTAGTTTGCACTTCGATCTACATCATTTTGTTCTTGAGATGTGTACTATCGGGGAATCGATAGATAAAAGTTTTATACCAAAATGTCAAGTTATAAACGAGTAACTCAAAGAAAACGTTGTTATTGTGTGTTTCATTAGACATTAGACATAACAATTATTATTAACGAAACACACACACATAATCACACAAAATAATAATAATCAAAAAAAGGAAAAGTAACAATTAATTAATGTACCAATAAGGTACATTTTTAAGTGTGTAATGCGCTCAAGTTGATGAAGTTTATGTGTCAAGTTGATAATGTTTATATCTCAATCTAATAAAGTTTATATCTCAAGTTGGTTAAGTTTTTATCTCAATTTAATTAATTTTATATCTCAATCTAATGAAATTTATATCTCAAGTTACTAAAGTTTATTGCTCAAGTTGATAAAGTTTATGTTTCAAGTTGATAAAGTTTTTATGTCAATCTAATAACGTTTATATCTCAAATTGATAAAGTTTATGTGTCACGTTGATATAGTTTTTATGTCAATCTAATATAGTTTATATCTCAAGTTGATTAAGTTTTTATCTCAATTTAATAAAGATTATATCTTAAGTTAATAAAGTTTATATCTCAAGTTGATAAAGTTTATTGCTCAAGTTTGTAAAGTTTATTGCTCCAGTTGATAAAGTTTATTGCTCAAGTTAATAAAGTTTATATCTCAAGTTAATAAAGTTTATTGCTCAAGTTGTTAAAGTTATATCTCAAGTTAATAAAGTTTATATCTCAAGTTAGTTTAGTTTATATCTCAGGTTTATAAAGTTTATTGGTCAATCTAATAAATTTTAAATCAATCAAACGCAGCTGGAAATATTCTGCGGCAAGATTGTTAAACATTTCACTGACATTAATGGCACGAGAGGTAGCGCGGGTGGCGCCGGTTAGCGGGCTCCGACTCGCCCATAAATATCATGACGATATTTCCAGAGTAGTTGTCGCTCGGGCCCGGCGTGTGACGCCAATCCTCTAAGTTAATAATGTCCCATTTTAAGAAAGGGGAGACTTCGACACTCCTCTTCTACCTATCTACTCGGTCGTATGTAGTATGTAGGGGTCCTTTATAAAAAATAAAAAAGAAGTGTGTAATGTCTGTGTTGTTGTAAATAGCCCTGGCTCAACATTATGCTGTAGAGCAGTCGTGTTCTACAGCGCCGGTCATTCTACCAGAGACCTGTTTAGAGGAAGTAAGTCTTTGCCGTGAGTACTAAGCATTTACATAGAATTTAACGCATACAATGGCTAATTTATTACATTAATGACTCGGTAAACTTCATATCACCTACATATTTTTTTGTCCCAAAACTTATTCAAATTTTTAAAAAACATCAAAATAATCAATATTAAAAATACACTGCTATGAATAACCAACCATATACCACATATTACAGGAATTATATTAAATGTTAAGCGTTGACATAATAACTTGCAAAATGTTCTCACTTTTAAACCACAATAATATGAAATAATGTATGCGTGTCAGGCTTACATTATACATTTAATATGAAAATGAATGAATAGCAGTTACAATATATTAATATAACAACAATTTTTAATTTAGTGTAATTTATTCATCCTATAATTTTTAAAATAATTTTAAACTTTTTGCTAAATTTTTTTTGTAGTTTCGCATTGGTAACTTAGAAATGTCAGATTCAACAAGATGGAAAGACCAAGTATAACTCGCAGCTTGACAGTGTTGGAGACGGGTGACCCACGTCAGAATTCATTGGAAATTGTTACTATATCGATACCCGATAATCAAGAAAAATTCAAAATGTTGTATAGACTATATGTCATGTATGTGTAACTTGGGTAGGCTTATTTAAATCCTTACATTACTTGAAGTATATTTTTACCAGACTTAAAAAAATGGAAGAGGTTTTTCAATTTGACCATTTACATTTTTTAGGAGTGTTCACGAATAACTTTGTCATTCATGATGATACCGATTTTGATGATTATTTTATTGTAAGAAAGGAGACAAGAAAGAATAGATATAAAAAACGGGATATAGGATGATATAATCCGATAGGAATTGAGAGGAATAGGAAAGAAAGAATTCGAAAATCGTTGTGGCTGTGTGTTTGTTAATTTTTTTATAACGTACTTAAAGCGCTACTAATTAATTAAGGTCTGGAGTAGATCTGATGACGGAGCCGAAATACAGTTAGTTTCCAGTTAAGTTAGTGACCTGACTGGTCACAATTTTATTTGTTAACACTAAGTAAATGTATCTTTTTTATCATTCCTCATGTCAAAATTTATCAGAAATTAAATTCTATTCATATTAGTTAGAATATTTATTTTTATTTTACAATTTAGTGCGGAAGTAAACATGGGATCAATACGTGACCTATTTAATTAAAATTGAAAATATTGTCAGCGCAAAAAATGAAGTTATAAAGTTCAACTCGCCAGTAAAATTCCCATGAAATCGGTCTGCCTTATCAATAATTAATAATCCAAAATGATTTGAAAGTTACTAGGGTATCATAAAATGTAGATGGTAATAGCTGGACGATACCGTAAAAAGTTTCAAGGTCGGGCCTATTTGTTTTTGGGTTGTGTAAAAATAATATAAAACTTTTTAAATTGTCTAAAAAAAATATTAATGGAATATTAACATTTTCGTAAGCTTATTTAAAACTTATTTATTGTTATAAAACAAAATCTTAAATACTAATTACACACATACATATTATTCTAGTGAGCTGTTGTCGTAATGCTCACCTTCAGCTATTAGCATTTAGAACAACCTCGCGAGACGTGTCAGCAATTGGTCACTGTTCAAATGAAATGTGATTCTCCGTCAGCCTCGTGAAGCGTGTCTCGTCCTGAGCCAGATGCGGCATCTCTTCTTTTCTACAGTCGCAATACCTGTCCACTACCTAAATTTGAGAAACCATGATTTTTTCCTACTACCAACACGCCGTTAATCCTGGATTTTAAACATAATAATGATTAATTGTAGGTGGTAGTGGTGGCGCACCACGTAAGCCATGTACGCAACCTTCCGTTGTTTACTGTACTGCATAACTTTTTTCGACAATGTTAAGCGGCTAAGAAATCTCTCGTTAACCAAAATCAACGATTAAATTTTTAAGTAGTATTAGTCTGACAATAATTGATTATAAATAGCTTAACTTATTATTATGACTTTATGTTGATTTTCTTATTATAAGAATTGATAAAAATTAATATGACATGCGTATTTTTATATGACTGATCGTGCGGATTTTGATAATAGATCGATCTAAATGTACCAATCTTGCAAACAAATGATTTTTTATTATTATTATTAACCTTCATAGAGAGCTAAAAATCCTTCGGAAACGAATTAATTATTATTTCAATTGACTTCAAAACACTAAACAAACTGTGTAATCGCTATAATTGTTGTATCGCTCTCGAAGGCAAATATATTGCATAATGAAATCAAATTGTATGAAAAAAATCTCTATATTAGCCTACAAACCTTTCAGCCCACCTAACAGTTATCAGATCCACTGTAAAAAGAAGATCAACCCTTTCAAAAGATAAAATTAATTTGTTTCAAAGATTTTGCTCGTATATATATTAATTGCTACTGGGACAGATACATAGCAGGAGATTTCAATTTGAATTTATTTTGACCAATTCCATGAAAACCATTTTCAGTCATTTCCTCTGTAAAGCGACTTCAATGAGTAACCAATTTTCCGCATTTTGAATTTTGTAGAATTTGTAAATGTTTTTACGGCATTATACAAAAATTATCATAACGGCTAGGGAAAAATCATTATTTGAAAGGCATGTCAATAATATTATTTTACAGTAGTAAAATTAATTATGAGCCTGTCTGTATTCTCCATTCATATATTTCAGGTATGCTTGAGCAAATTGCTAATTGAAATCTCAATTAGTATAAAAGTCTTGTAATGTTAATTATTTTCGCTTTACAATTACGGAATCACATAATTATTTTATCAAATTTTTCCTCTTTAAGTTATTTTCGCATAAAGAGATTAAAATATATTATTGAATGAATTATTATAATTATAAAGTAATATTAGTGTCGCTTAATTATTTGCCCATATCAAATGAGTAAATAATTTTTTGTCAGTTTTGTCCATAAAACTATCATGCTTACTAACAAATAACCACTTCCAACGATCGGTTTACTAGTTTAAGAGGTACGGTGCCACAGAGACATAGTGATCACTCTTTAACCCCACGGTTGTGACATGGGCACTCTCAATTCCATAGGGCTTGCGAGTGCGTTGCCGGCCTTTTAAGTTTTAAATTATTAATACGATTTAAGATTGATTTTACGAAATATGAATGATAGTCAGATTTTCCTAATATTATTTATCTTGACCACGAACAGACAAACATAGACTAACTTGTAATCTATATTTGATTATACATATGTGTACCACATCCCACACCTAGGTTTGAAATACCTTGTTGCGTTGAATATTAAGAAGATTCGGTCCTGAAACACCGTTTCCGAACTAACTTCACTTCATTTAGTCACTTGTTTGTTAGAACCACATAGTTAGCATTCATACATCAGTAACAAATACAGTATATACGCGACTTTATACAATGTTTTTCATAGGTCTGATGAGAATTAAAAAAATCTTAGTAATAACAAATTCATATAACTCTATTCGTCGAACAATTTTTAAATATTACATTCTCTAAAAATATATTTGATAAAAAACAAATGAGACACCGATTCGTCAACGCCATTCGATTCGTCAACAACCAGTTACATTCCGTGCGGCTTGATCCCTTGTCGTTACTTAGAGATGTGGGGTCTCTGTGCTTCTTCTACCGCATTTACCAGGGAGAGTGTTCAGAGGAGTTGTTCGGACAGCTGAGTTACACTATCAGACATCAAGGCAGAATACAAAATACCGCCTCGACGTCCGTCGTTCAACAACTGAGTGTTAAGGCAGTTTTGCCGCGCACCACCACTATGTGGAACCAGCTGGTGTATTTCCGAATCAATTCGACTTTGGATCCTACAAGAAAAGAGCGTAAAAAATTGTGAAATGCCGGCAACGCACTTGCGAGCCTTCTGGCAATGTGAGTGCCCATGGGAGGTATCACTTAACCTAAGCCTAAACTTTATTAAGTGAAATTTCTAATGCGACTTCCAGGTTCAACTTCAAGATTGCGTTAAATATTTGGAGGGGTATGAAAGCACTGTTAGGAAGGGTAAATAGAAAGAACATTTTTTCGTCATTAACTCTCCACACACGTCCGCGGTGGTGATGATTGAGGAATCAAATGAATATCCGAAAATAAGACTAAAAGGATTTTCATACACTGTATATGAATTAGTTAATTATTGTTTAATACATTTAATTCTCTATATAATAAATAGGAATAAATAGACAATTTTTCATTCACTTCATTTCGTCATCGTTAACCCTAAGAATGCCAACACAAGTTTGTAACCATTCTGTTTATTCGCGTGTAGCCATTCAATAAGCTACTTCGGCAATGGCGCTTACACACGAATTTCTTCACTCGTCTACTATTTCTACTTTCAACTCTATATAGATCAGCTAAGGTTTAAAATACTTTAAAATGTTCATTTTAAATCCTTGTAAATAATTACTGGGACTATCGACTTTGCTTAAACACAATAGAGCACAGAATTGAATATCAACATTAAATGCATTTTCAAGGAAGGAAGATCTTTATTATTACGACCCAAATCTGTTTTACTAGTCCTGTTCTATTTTTATTCAACATACGATAATTGCTTTTGTGGTTTACTGGTTTGAAATTTTCCACATGTTATAATCTAACAACAACAATCAAAATTATATTTTAAAATGTTCAATAGATATATAGAGAAATATTTTCGCCTGCCTACCTGCTTCGACAATCCTCTGCGCCTGGGTAAGGGAAGGTAAGACCTGTAAAGACTCGGGCTCTAGGTCTAGTTCCCTCCATTCTGCCAGTCACGATAACATTTTGAACAAAATGACGATCTGTTGGAAACAAACTGTCGAAAATCTATTTGCAACGGTTTAATTGACTGCCCTGACTTATTGTCGCTTTTACTTTTCCACGCCCCTTCATCATATAATACAAGGCAAACCCAACGATTCCAGATTCCTCGATCTAATAAAAAATCTTTACGTAACTCAGCCATGTATCGTATACCTTTAGATTACAACACAAATTACCAGCAAATAGATATATTTAATGTAACTAAAGAATGCTTTAAAAATATTCAAAAACTCTGGTATCTTTTACTAATAATGGCTTTGTTATTCTTCATTTATATTAAATATTTATTATAATGATCAATGAATCTTAGAACTTATAATCTAGAATTTAGTATGAATTTGTACTTTGTTATATTTTTTGTATAAATAGGTAAAACTGTGCTTTATGTTTATATTTGAATGTGTATTTCGTTTTTGGCTTTTGTGTATAATGTAATTATTTGAATATTGTTTATTGAGTAGTTATAGGAATACTTTAATATAATAAAATAAAAAGATGACTTTTTTATCTGTAACCGTTTAGTATGGTATCCATCGCAGTCCAGGGAATTCTAAGCATCCGCCCCCAACGCCACACTCCTAGAGCATCTATTTTTCTTTTTCAGATGTTCATGTTGTTCAGGATTCAGAGCCATAAAAGAAAATCAGAATTATCAATAATTTATCTAAAAGCACTATTTATAGTATACTGCTGGCACATGATTCATATTCGCCAAATCTTTAGTTTGATTCACGGCTTATAAGACCAATGAAACAAACAGCGAAACGTGTCTGCTTCTGGGACTACAAAGTTTTTTAGTTCAAACATAGTTTTATATATTGAAAGAAAATGCCCACAAATATAGTACAAAACTAATTTTATTATTTAATATGCACATTTCAATAATTTCCTTTTTCCGGTAGTTTGCGATACTTAGATAAATGTCAGGTTTTTGTTTTAAGTTAAGGAAAAACGCTAATCCGCTACGACGGCTAAGATAAAGCTACGAGGCGTCTACGGGCTACGGAAAATAGCCGGTAATTATATAAAGGTTTATTTCCTTACTTAATCTCTTTAGCTCATAATGAGGGTGTTTTAGAAAAATTATGTGTCATTTCTACGTTCACAATTTCTTTAAGTTCACGGATTTAGGGAAAAAATAATTATTATTATTTTTACGATAATAAACCATTACTTTCTTGATATCTGAAATATTAACTGTGTGTAAATAAAATGGGGGGTAATGGGGGAGAACGGAGTTAACATCTTTCCGGCTCCAACTGTCAACCTCACCTGCACGCGCGGACAATACATCATCCGCGGCGGTATTCCTATACCGTGGTCCCCCTGCTAGATAACAGACGAGGCAATGGCGACCGAGCAGACGCGGTATACCCACATTCCTGACCAGAAGTCAGAAGATGCTACAGCGGCCTTAGGGTTAAAATAGCCCCTAAAAGAACTGGCGCAGAAGGCAACGGGAAACCACTGCAGCTAAACTCCCGAGAAAATCGTTATGAAAGTAGTCACAAAAGAATCACGATTGCCATGCGAACCGCTTAGCCAGCGGCGCCGCGCCACGTCCGGGGCGAGCGGTGGGAAATGGACTACCGGCCATGATGGAGTAAGAGACCAGGCTTCACGTGGAAATAATGCTACTGGAAACTCCATAAAGTTGCGAAAAATCCAGAAGATAGGCACGTGGAATGTTCGTGGGTTGCTTAAACCCGGTAAATTTAATATCGTGGAGAGAGAAGCCACCAGATGTGGTTTATCCATTTGCGGTCTAACAGAAACACACTGGAGAGGCAACGGGCATTTCTCTACCGACTCCCATGCCGTCTACTTTTCCAGTAGCGATGACAGTAGCCGTAACGGAGTAGCGATTATTATTCCTAAGCATACGAATAACAGTGTAATGGGGTATGAGGCAGTTAGCGACCACATTATGTCAATGAAGCTCAAAGCGTCACCTGTAAACATCAATCTAATACAGGCATATGCCCCCACCAGTGAAGCTCTACGCCTCGTACTGGAGAGTTTTTACCAAGATTTACAAGCAACAATTGCTAAAATCCCCAATAGAGAGTTGCTTATAATAATGGGTGATTTCAACTCAAAAATTGGCGCAAACTCTGCCCAGTACAGTAAATGTGTCGGAAATTTTGGACTTGGGGTACGTAACGAAAGAGGTGAAAGATTTATGCAGTTCAGTTATTATTACACTCAATGAGTATAGCAGGATGACCACTAATAGGCAACGATGGCGAAACGTCGTGAAGCGCATCACATCTGCTCCTTTGATTACCACTACTAAATAGCCATCACGACCGCTCTGTCAAGAGTGTACCGGATAAGAAGAAGAAGAAATAAAATATTTTAAAACTAGCCATAATATTTTGTTTTATTATTTCGGACCAAAAATAATACTTATTTTTAAAGGAATTTAACGAGATAATCGTTATTTTCTTTGTAAATTTAGCTTATTAATTAAGTAATGGATAACCCCTGTTTTATTATTGGATAAACATAAAACGAAAACATCTGCGTAAAGCGAAACATTGAGGAAAATTGAAGCTGAAAAGAATTTAAGTATCAAACACACACAACACTCAGTATCTATTACTACTTAAGTTCCAAGCAATAACATAAACTTTGTGTTTAATACATAGGTTTTAATTAAAGGCACAAAAGTTATCAAAACAACATTTCTCTTACTAACCCGACTGGTCTCGTTTATATAACTACGAGATAAATTCACAACAGATGTAAACAGAAACAGTTATCTCAAGCCTTTTTATTAAAACTCAAAGAAAGGTTCAGTAAAATAAAACTTATAAAACGTTCGTGTAAATTTTTCTCAGTTTTTAATTTCGCAAAGTACCAAAGAAAAAAGTGCGAACGCCTGGAGACTGCCGCGGTGCTTATTAAAATATTTTTTTTAACTTAAAACTGCTATTATTTCGTTAAGTGAATTATAAAACTTTACGATGCAATAAAGTTTTTTACGCGGTCTAGTGGACTGGTAATTGTAGATTAGTGGGGATTTTAACTGTCAAACCAAAAGGAAATGTTCTTCTACACTCTCTGGGTTAATAGATGGATTACCTTACCTTCCAAACCGTACCTTCTTGACGAATAATCCCTAAAAATAATGCTAATATTCATATATATACGCTGCATATTAGCGGATGCTTGGTGGACAAATGGGACTTATTCGATACAAACAATTCCCTCATGAGTTGTGTCATATTGCGGGCTACTCGATTCTGAGGAAGTTGCATAGGTCTGGTTAGCGATACGCCTACTAATTTGCCTTCATAATATCAGATAGTTCCCATTTTAACATATTTAGGAGGAAAAATAGTAAAATAAAATGAAAAATATATATATAAATAAAAACCTTAACATAGAAAATTAACAGTGTTGATGGTGTTCAAATAAATATGATAGAATTTTAATTACTTAAGCTGATTACTTAATTCTAATCAGATCAAGTTGTGTAAGCTAAAAATTCGCAGAATTAGTAAATATACAAATTTAACCTAAAGATTTTGGTTAAAATTTTTCGATAATCGCACACGGCAAATTCAAATAAAATACCTTAATGCCATGACCAAGATATAGTATTTTATATGCAATATTCTATGCAGGAGCTTATAAAATGCAAACAAGCTTGTAAGCTGCTTAGACATAGAGATTACCATTACAAAAGTGAACACAGAACTTTGTGCATATGAAAACTTGCTAGATTTTTATACCAAGTGACTTTGTTATGAATAATCCATATTAATTTCTGAACTATAATACTCGTTTTATAACGGAGATCATATCACTAGTAAGTAATAACTAAGACAAAAATTAAAACATTTATTAATATATTAGATACATAACAACACAACGTATACATTCCCTTACAAACCTATTTTAACAATAATCTAATATTAACCAAACAAACGTCAGTCCATTGTTGATTGTCCCACAGATTTTCATGAATTAAACCATAAGTTATTTATATACGGCGTATTGTCTAATTGTATAGAGAACGTGCTTACATCGATGTCGTAACACGATTCTTGTGAATATGAACGGTTATCAAGCCAGTTTAATATGTAAACAAATTGACGATTGCAATCTGTTTGATTTTTAGCAATGACATCCCAAAATTGCGTAGCCCTAGAACTATGCTGGAACACACACAAAAATAAATGCAAGTCATATTTAAAGTCAGTTAAACATAGTCACACACATGTAAGGTTTCATATTGATTTATCTCCTACTTAAAAGTGAAAGAAAATATTAGTACGTAATAATATAGAAGCATTATTCGCAATCTAGTCATTCGAAAACTCTCATCCCTTAGGTTGTAAGTTGAGACCCCGGGTACCAATAGCCTTTTTGACGTGCGCACTTGCTTGTGCGGTGAAGAAAATCATACGTGAGGCACAGAAGGCTGAACACCTACTTAAAGGCAATGATCAAGAACTAATATGAAATCTGAGGTCAAAGCCAAGAGTGGTTGAGCAACTAGTTTATCCACTAGTCTTAGTAGTAAGTATTCGGAAGGCTGCTTAGGATATGCGTTATAAACGATCTACATATATATAATAATTACTCCTACTAATTTTATCATGTTGTTTCATCATGTAGCTATTTAAAATGTCCTTAAACACTCCTCAATTCGTGAACAAATTTGCTCTGTTTCTGCTTTCAGTCTACTTCCATTTCGTTTATTTAATAATTAAAACTAAAAAAACTTAACTCTATTTATGTTGATGCAAAAGAGACACTTCGTGTATCTGTCATCTACCTGAGGGTCTATAAATTAACAAACACAATCATAATTATTGTTTCAACTTAATTTTATTAACAATACAATACAAATTCGATTTAATGAAATTAAAAACAAACAATATTGCCTATCGTCGGCTAGTAGCTATTATTTATAACTGACATTGTTTTTTACAGAGCTCTTGCAAACAACTTGTCTTACTTCAACACACACTTCTTAAAAATACGTTAGAAAATGGCGACGTCCCATAACATAACATAAATACGTACTTCTCTTCGATTCGTAATTAAAGAATAAAAAATGAAAGAAATAGTGCAGCTCACATAAATAATTCCTAGACAATTCCAGTCAACAAAAGTTCAATTGCTAATAATTCCACACTAAGCATAGGTGAATATTACTATATAAATAAAAAATTGTAATCTTCAATGTCACAACCGTATGTTGCAGACTAGTAGATAGTTCATGTCAACATGTTTGAGATACGGATACGTGCGTCTGGCGCCTAAGCGTATCATGTTAATCTGAAACTCAAGGGCTTACACGTCATATTCCTTTGGGTCCTGAACTGGTAACTGAAATTGAAATTATCCCCATATTCCGAATTTGAATTAAGAGGGATACATCAAGACTATTCAACACCTGGTTTGATTTTAGATCAGATTCAAATAATCAAATATAATGCTCACTTTCTTCGGTCACGTATCGCAACGTAAAAATACTCCAAAGCCTGGAGTATTTCTGACTACGTAATTATTCATTTAATTGAAAGTGAAAGCTTGCTCTTCCGTTCAATTTGCATTTGTAAAGACAGGACTTCCTGCAGGGAATTAGACATGGC
Organism: Pieris brassicae; assembly: GCF_905147105.1. NCBI lineage: Eukaryota > Metazoa > Arthropoda > Insecta > Lepidoptera > Pieridae > Pieris > Pieris brassicae. The sequence goes on from NC_059674.1 coordinate 16,560,792, forward strand.
TTGACATGAACTACTTACATGTCCATCAACGTAGAACAAGAAGTGAATCTTTATTTTGAAAATAGCAATAATTACAACATAAAAATACGTACTAAATCGTAAAATTTACCTTAATAAGAAAAGGCAGTTTATTTTTTAATTACTTTCTTGCAAAATAACATTTTGGTCCTGATATTGAACAACTTGAGAGATTGTTGATTCCACAGAAACTCTAGGTTAAACTGATGGACTTTGATGAACTTGAAAAATTACGATACATAATGTTCATTCAATTTCATTTCATTGATCGACTGCTTACTTGCGTTGCAGATGACCGGAGCGGCACTTGATATAAGCACTTACTTAATGATTTTTTCCATAAAAAAATATCCTAAGAAATCTGGGCTGTGTTTAAAATAAACAGAAAATATTCTGTGGGTTGCCCTACTAATCAGTAACGCCATAACAAAGGTAACACTATGATCCGCGGGCTTAACAAGATTATATGAGGGTAGAATGTAAATTGGGACGTAATTATAGGTAGGAACTTTTGTTCATCGCAACATTAGCTGCATAATGAAGATTTAGTGTTTGAGCTGTTGATCTTTTTATTATCTTTATTAATATTTATACTAATGTACGTTTTACAACCGTAGTAACTTCCGGGGTGGACAAGATTTAACAGTAGAAGAACGAACTTCCTCAAGCGAAATTGAAATTAGGAGTTACGTACGTAAGATAAAGGTCTTATAAAGAGTTTGATAGCAATAGAAACTATTACACACAACCTGAAGATATATAATCTGAAGATAACTTTTGGTTCCAGTTACAAGATTTTCTAATAAAAAAAATATCATTCCTATTTGTTGCTAGCCAACCACTTGGCTCAAAAAATTACATTAGAACGCATAAATGTGTATGCCAATTATCTACTTGGAAATAAATAATTAGTTACCATAAGCAAAGTCAGAGGCACCAGTCAGTCTACTTAATGGCTCTTAGAGTACCTTGTACCTGGGCCAAACCGCGGGCGTCCCAGCTGACATTGATTACCTCTTGGCTTGCATCTCGGCTAATGCGTTCTACTAACTACTCTACAGAATATCTAACACAATGTTGTTTTTACTTAAATCATCAAGAATATGTGTTTAAATAATTAAAAAGTTAATTTAATAGGTGCCGAAATTTGGCTAACAAAGTTAAAATCTGAAATTATCTTTTTCGGTATAAAACTCATATAAAGTGCAAATTTACTAACGATTTAAGGGCCGCTTAGCCTTTACTAACATTGACTACGTAGGTTTTTATTGGGACACGTCTTTGTAAAAAGTCTTAATCGGGAATTCATCTACGAGATATTATAGTTTAATAACTTTCATGAGAGATGTTAGTCAGCATTCAAACCCTAGTGTAACCATAACCTAACCATTAGACAATAGATTCTCGCCGATTTTTGGATTATGCGGCACTTTATCACCCAAAATACGAAAAGCGTACAAAAAAATATAATTATTCATTTTTGTACCTATCTTTATTATATTATTGATATTTTTATTTATTTGCAAGGAGTAAAGCAAAAAGAATTGTTTTATCTGTCAGACTTTTGTCTGTGAAGTGTCAAACTATTTGACGTTAACATTGACGTTGTCTCGGAGGTGTGAGGGGTGGTGGAAGTGACATATAGACACGCTTGGGAAAGTTGCAACGGAAAAAAACTTTTACCTGCATTTTTATCTTAAGCCTATACTAGAAGGAATTTTTATATTATCCAATCATTTTGGACAACAACAATAACATTATTTATTATTTATTAGATGCATTAAGAACGTGATCATGAAACTGATATTAAATAAGTAACATAAAGGACTTATCCCTTAGTTAGCAATCTAAATGATTCGCATAACGCAAGGTATATAGGTAGGGTATATATACTCAGCGTTTTTAGTAAATAAACCACAATTGAAACTAAAGAAAAGTGCTGTTTTCATCACGGGACAGTTTGACAGTAGAAAACGAAAGAGTTCATTCAACATTAAAATAGTACAATTACTCAGGTTTATATTTTATAAATAACAGGTTTAACATTATTTCGACGTTGATACAACATATTCATCACAATCCGTAGTAGATAAATTCAAAAAAATTAAAGTTATGATTCAAAAGCGCAGTTTACGCAGAAAAAACATTTGCAATTGACAATATTCTAAACAAATCGCTCGTATTTCCATTAACACAAATATAAAAGCTATGAAAAGCAGAAAAATATCCTGCCTCAAAATTTCATAGTCCCATTATTTTATGTTTAAAATGAACGCAGAACAAATGCTATGCCCAAATCTAACACAATGTTGGCAGAGAAATATAATTTTTTATTAAAAATTCATGTCATTCAGGTCTTTGTTGGTGATATTTTAGATTTAAATAAATATTGTGAGGATCTATTGTGTACACTGATTTACCATAAAAATACAATAGCCAAGCTGGCCGTCCTTAGAGAAATATTTTTAATGGTGCTTGTACATAGGATAATTTTCTTATGCTTTTTTTATGAATACTATTGATCAGTTGTCCTACCTCTAAAAAAATCAATGGCACTACAACCTTTTTAGGTCTAGGCCTCAGATTCTGTATCTGTTTTATGATCGTTTGTGAATTGGTTGGTGGAATTGGTAGTTTTTGGGTCTAAGACAAGCCGGTTTCCTCACGATGTTTTCCTTCACCGTTCGAGCTAATATTATGCGCACATAGTAAGAAAATCCATTGGTGTACAGCGGGGGATCGAACCTACGACCTCAGGGATGAGAGTCGCATGCTGAAGCCACTAGGCCAACACTGCTAATATGTGTTTAATTTGTACATAGCGTAAAAGCCAGTTTTGGGGTCAATTTCAGGTACCTACCTGTCAAAGAGGATGGACCTGATAATAATGAAACAAATATAGAAATTCTTCTATGTCAATCAATTTTCAAGTGATGTTATTTTGTTAATGACGTATGACGTAAAATTTAGTGTATTGTGCCATCATGCCGGTTTTCGTCAGATACACCAATCCTATATGTATTAGCTATTATCACAACTATATTTTTTTTTTTTAAATTAATTCTCAGAGCACTTACAATCTAACACCATTCTCTCATGCTATGCTGATAATAAATTAAATTATGTATTAAAACTTCAGTATCATGTACAAGCACCTTTACTACAACGGCACATAACAACTGTGGTATTGTATAAGGTTTATTTTTACTGTTTTCTTGTGCATTGAGTACTCGTGTTTTATTGAAATTCGCTTGAAATAATTGCATTGCAAAATATCTTTTTGTTCAAGAAATCGATCGTTTTGTGTTCATTTTGTTTACTATTCTACGGCTAGAAGCTTTAAAGTGTGTGTCTAAATGTTATTTTGTTGTAAACAAAATTTATAACATCAGTTGACATAACATTTTAAGCGAAAATGTTTTGGCTACTTACCCGTGGCTAATATTCGTGTTTTATACACAGGAAAAACGTACAGAACGCTCTGCTGATGTTCAATGACCTCCCATGTACACTCTCCATACCAATGAACCAGCGTGTGCGTTGCCGGACTTTTAAGAATTAGTCTGTTGTTTTTCTTGATAATAACAATCCTTATTAAAAATACAAACTAGCCATAATCCGTGTAACTGAGATACAAAAATTGATTAGGCTCAAATAAGATTTCAGTCATACGAAGGAGCTGTATATTCCAATAAATAAAAAACTCGGCTTTAGCAGTTGCCATACCTAAAACCCCTTATTTTGCTTGGTACTCACATATTTTGGTTGGCTTTTACATAATGATTACAGAAATCAAATCGTAGCCCCCATCATATGGTTATGGACCTTCAAACATTAGAAGACTGCTATCTACGCCTCGTCCCACCAAGCACTTTATCCTCGTTTCTCCTATTGACATAAGGAAAAGTGAATCAGCCACATTTTTTATTCGGTACTCCCGATCACCATCAGCGGTAACAATTCTTAAATTCGGAAGCAAAACAACAACCCTTCACGAAACTTTTCATTCTTAGTTATTATAAATTACATATTTATTCACCGTCACCGTGACGACGCACGCTGTAAAGCACGCGAAACGTCGGAAAGAAAAAAATTAAATTTAAAATTATGTAAATAATTGTAAGTTTATAATAATAATACTATTATTATTATAGCTAATAGCTTCAATCCGTTTAAAAAGTATTTTTTTACATATTTATTTCCAACACCCTAATATATATTATTTTAAATATTCTTAACCTACATAGTTAAAATAATAATTTAAAAAATTTATAAATAGAAAATTAAAACAAATTTAAAGAGTTTGGTCTCTGTGACCCTTAACGCTGGCAGCATTTCCTTACTGTATTACGATTTTTGGTTGAGCGAGAAAAGCACCGGTTGAGGTCACCGGTACTATCTATTATTATACATTTATTTTATATATCATATCTTAAGAAGACACGCAACTCGATTCTGTATGAATTCTGTAGTGAGTACTAGACCCGGATGTACGTTTCAAGTCGTTACCGGTTCATTAAAACTTATCCGGCTTTGGCACGCTAGTCTCACTCGCTTTGTTAATGTTTAATGTATTAACTTTCACGTTAGATATTTTCGAAACAAACTTTCCGAACTCGTGTTATTTCCAATCAGCAAAGATTTGGTAATTTTAAAAGATTATATGCTTATTTAACTAACAAGGTGGAAAGGGCCACCAGGGAGAAGAATGAAACGTCGTCCTCTTGCACGGTGCTTAAACAGATTGGAAGATGCTCAAGATAGAGATGGAGCCAGTTGGAGGAGGCCTATAGTCTACGTATAAGAGGTGGTGGGGAAAAATAATTAGTAATTTCTGTATTAAATTGTCAGTGTGTGTATCTTTTGTAAAGATGGATGAATGATTCAAGGAATAAATGTGGTTAAATATTATATGCTTATCTGGTTATATTAATTCGACCACTCCGCTTAAAATATATTATTTTTTGGAGACAATGCGACATAAGAAAATTTTGCGAAAAATAAACGGTTTTGTGTGTAATTTCAAAATAAAAATATAAGTTTAATATAATTAATATTAAACCTACAGCAGTTTGTTACAACGGTTTAGTTGTAATTAATACACAACAAATTTTTGTTTTAAAAAATCTTAATACTTCAATAAACGCTATATTAGACAATTAAGTTTCAGCATTGAGGAAACGTATGAAATTTGGTGCAATCTCGACTCTCAACAAAACTTAAATAAGTGTAGGAAGTTTTAATGAAGCTATAAACGGTTATCGCCGAATGCGAACTAGTTCTGATATTATCCAACTTTGTTAAGGAGACACTCGTTACTGTTATGGCAGATTTAAATCTGTTACCTTCAAGTTTAAGCTGCTTCAAACCGTGTAAGTACGTTTTAACAAGATGGCCGCTTGTTTAGTTTATACAAAGACAAATTAATTTAGTTTTTAGACGTAAATAGTTATATTAATATAAAAAAAAATGATTTTATGTCATTTTGCAACTAGAGCAATGATAAATGCAATTTTCTGCAAGTTATACAAAAAAACAGTTTTTATAATGCAATAATCGAATCTGGTTATGTCATAGGTTAAGTCTTATTCATCTTAAAAACTTATAGACAGGAGCAAATTTGAACAAACAGTACCTTATGTTACACAGACATTTTCTAATTCATAAAAAACAATGAAATTATCAACAATAAAGAATATATTAACCACTTAAAATTTATGCGTCTTTAATTTATTAATACAATTTCAGATGCAAGCAGAACCTCAGTGGAACGTACATGAACATACACATATTTATCCTCATAAGTTTGTCGTCGTATAGACAATTTAAAAAGACATTTTTCTAAGACAATAATTATTCACAAATAGTACTTACGTTGAGTATACTCTCGCACGAGTCCAATACAATGCGACTTGTGAAGAGGTCAAACAGTACATGCTAGGAATTCCTATTCCAAGCATTAAGTTTCTCCTTGTAACAGGAGCATAAACTAGCTAGTACATACGTACAAATGTTTTTATTACCATGCCGAACTAATTACAGAAAAAAGTATATGGAATATACAGTGTTTTATTTCGTACGTCCAGGTGTAAGCTACATAATTCATAAGTAGACGTATGTACCAATTACATGTACTGTAATGTACTTAAATGTCTCTAAGTTATCAACTTATTCAAGCTATATATTATCCAGGCCAACCCGACCATGGTGACATCTCTCAATTGACACCTATCTATGATGCAGATAGTACCTCTATACTTATAACACTCATTTAACGATAACCCATCATATATTCGAAACGACGAACACACATTTTATATATTTAAAAATACTAACACCGTTATAACTTCAGCATCGAGGGCCCTCGGAGAGATTCTCCACTGCTACCCTCTAAACTTATATGTATATAGCGGCGCTTCTTAATGGTTTTTACCAGTGGTCTTCTTTTGCTTTTGAATCATTGCGCCTGTACCGTGGGATTCAGTCTATTACCATTATTTGACAATGTAGCTATTATTCAATAATATAATAATCAAGAATTTTTCAATACCTGATATATGATGTTACGAATTTAAAAATGTATAAGATGTGTATATTCGTTGTAAAGTAAAATCTCTGTAATCTGAAAGGAAGTAAATAAAAACTAAATAAATTAAAACTTTATGATAACAAAAACATATCTATAGTCCGACTTAGTTGACTTTCCACTACCCCGAGATCGGTATCTACGCGAGCCAAAGGGGCATTCCAAGTAATATATAGACTAGTATTCCATATATAATTACTAAAAGTACGCTAGATACATAATACACTTAATAAGCTTAAAAAAGTTCAATTTTACCAAAAATTTAAAGTAATTCTGCGCCTTAAATAAAACAATTCTGCCAAACTGCAAGCGGTGATTCGAACCAAATGAGTCCATTAAGTGTTATTTTATTGATATTAAACGTTAATATAAACAAATACGGTACTTAATGATATGGTTATGGTAAGAACTTACTTAAAATGCAGAAATAACTATGAACTGTATAGGTTTTTAGTTCGGATTCGCTGGATTTCCAATCTATATTATTGTCATATTATATTTTTATTGTTTTTACGTAACAATTTAACAATATAGATACTCTGTTTTATTTAGACTTGAGTATTACAGCTGAATAGATTTTCGCCCCAATTTCACTTGTTAATACAATCGTATCGTTATAGAATGTTTATGTCGAACCTTTTCGCAATCTTCTATTTGCATAATCGCCAATCTCTTCAGCATCGTGAAGCATTTTCCGTATCACCTCGTCGTCCGTCGATCAACTGAGCGTTTTTGCCGCTCACCACCACTATGTGGAACCAGCTGCCCACCGATGTATGTCCGAACCAATTCGACACAAGGTCGGCGGCAACGCACTTGCAAGTCCTCTGGAAATGTGAGTGTCTATGGGCGGCGGTAAATTTAACCTCGGTATCTCTTACTAACCTCCTGCCCGATTTTGCCGCTGCTACACAAAAAAGAACGTTGGAAGTCGTCAACAGGTGGGTCTGAAACATCTCTATAGGCACTTCGCATCATCATCTACTAGTTAAGGCTGCAGCGCACCTTCCGACCCCTTAAACTTACATCTTCGTTACTTCACCAGTCATCAGTCAATCATAATTATTTATTCACCAAAGCCTTCCTCTCCATTATCTATTGGTAGACATTGATATTGCGCTTATACAGACGCGGTCAGGAGGCTATTAAAATGAATAATATAAATATTTTGGTTCTAATCTGGCTTATATAAGCAACATTCAATAGCTCTGTACGGAATCAACTTTTTAATTCATTAACGTAAAGTCGAAAGTGTATCTCGTAAAAGATCCGTATTTACTTGAAGTTTCATCAATTTGTTCGGGCAAGTTTTAATGAGGGCTTAACACCAGGTCTCGCTGTGACCTATTTGTAACCCATCCAGAATTAGATTGACTTACACCTCTTTCACGCTATCGATACGATATATTGATTTTTTTGATACACGATGTACAAGTAAATTAAATTATTCTTCGTTTTATAAATGTTTTATTTCTATTCTAATCTAGCCTATTTTATAAAAAGTTATGTATACCAATGACGCTACGATCTTTAGGGTCCGGGCCTGTATCTGTTCTGTGTTCCGTTATAGGCATAAATAAATACGGGTATATACCCGTATTTATTACATTAATTCGAAGTATTCCCTTCAAGGAATATTAGTAAGCAAAAGCTTGTCTCAGTGAAAAACACGAAAATATATTACGTATGTTTTTTAAAAATCCGTAAGCGGAATATTGCTGCAAAATATGATGAACGACGTGAATGTAGTGAACACTAATTAGCAGCATTGATGTGGAAGTCAAAAAATAAAAAAGAGCTTCCCTTTGGGTGACGCGCAATTTTTAGCCCGAATATGACGCGTTACTAGAAGTTTTTGTATATATTTTTGTTTACTCAATTGTTCCGTAAGTGACTGTATTTAAGTGGGTGACGCAGTATTTTAATTTTCCTCCTTTTTTTGAAACCATCCTTCTTCAGGTGCCGCTTTATTTCAAGATTGGCAGTTTACAACTTGAATTGCCGGGTATCTTGCCCTAGTCTAAACAGTTCTTCGGCGAATACGATGCCAGTCCACTCCCATACGTTCCGCAACCACGACTTCTACTCGTCTTCCAGCCCCTCTCCTGCCTTAAATTTTGCCCATCATTATAAGCTGTATGAAGTCGTATCGATGATGACGCAAAACGTATCCTAAATATGCAAGTTTCCGTATTTTAACGAGTTAATGACGACTATTAACTCACGTGTCGTCACGAGTCGTTCTATGACTCATTCATTCGTCATTCTTTCGTTGCTCCTACCCTGTTAATACTAACTGACATAGTCACCATTCAGAACACTACTCCTCAGGTTATGGTCACACTTTTCTGAGATAATAATAAAAGGATATCATAATACTATGTCTGGGTGAGGTTACATAGTGACAGGGCACGAGGCGAAAAGCGAAACAAGTGGTGCCGGACCCTATTAATGTATATGCACCTAGTCTTGCAACAAAAACTGGAAAAAATATATATGGCAAATAATATTTATTTATTTTACGGTGTATTCGTTTAATACATAAATATAAAATGCTTATTCGAAGTGGTCTCCATTGGCTGCAATACAGTCCTTAAAACGTCGAGGAATGTTATCAATAGAAGCATGTACTATATCCGTGGGATATCCTTTTATTTTTTAAATTATCTAATATTAAATAATATACAGTTAAGAGTCGACCAGTACGTCTCTTATATTCTACAAAATCGTAAGCGCGTTACACAGAAGGATGTACCATTTAGAAATATGCAAGCACGGGTTATAACGCCATTGACATAACTTTACTTGATTGTAAATATCTCGATTTAAGAATATATTTGGCATAATAAAACTAGTCAGACCTAGTCGTTACTATATGCCTAATGAGGCTAATGACCTTTTCATGCAGATCTAGGTGATATGAACAAAGCGTTTTACACTGTATCCTATCGACATTCAATCAATTACTGGCATCCACGACACGATTTAGAACGCACAAATGAAGACAAATCGTTGTTTCCATCTATTCCCGATGGAACAATTGCTACTATAGGAACTCGAACGGGTTTATAATAAAAAAAATAGGTCAGAATGATGTCAGTACTTTGTCACTCATGAGGTGTCAGGACGTTCTCTAGCGTCTATTTCATTAATTCTATTTCAATAACACTCGGTCTTGGTTTGAAATTTCTATCTGTTCCTTGGTATTGATTATTACTTTTTTATAGCCGTATAAGTCTTATGTGCTTGAATAACAATCTAATGGCGACTCGCCTATTTGGGCCTTAGTGTCAGATTGCATCTAATTTTTTTAGATTGGCTTAGGTATTTATTTATAGAAACTTCATTACAATACAAATAAAAACAAATGAAATTAATTATAAGGGTTGTAACGGGCGGTCTTATCGCTAGCAAGTCATCTCCATGCAACCCTAGTAAGGAAAAAATACTATAAAAAGAAATTCTAAGGGTGCAAGAAGTGAAAAAAAAAATTGCAAGTAACGATTACCAAATGCAATTACCATAGTTAATCCATATAAATAATATAATACATAATCATTAGAATCCTCTCATCACTTCGACTTTTCTCATCACATCGTTCTCCTTTAACCGATGATCAAGTATTGCCTGCGCACAGGACAGCAAGTCGTGATAATCTAAGATACAACTGCTATATTCAATCAGATCCCAATCAGGCAAATACACGCTCTCATTAGTTCATTAGTCAATCGTGTTCCGGAATATTATATTGAATTCGAGACATTTCTATTAATCTTCAATTATAATCAACAAGTTCAATCAATACAAGCAATATGATAGGACTATCCTCACCTACAAAATGGTTAATGGTTGTAATCTGTGTTAATTGTGGTGGGCTTGTCCTCATGATATTTATCTAGTCTCCAGATCGCACCTGGCTTTTCTGTTCTGGAAAGTCAATTAGTTAATGAACCATAATATAATTTTTACATATGTTTACAATTATTCGATATTTAAAAGGTGACATTCCGTGGTAATAGCTTGACACAAATAAAACCTTTTTTCAGTTTGTGATAAAAATTTATGTATCGTGGAAAAAAGTTTACATCAAGTATAGCAATGTTAATTTAATCCCCGAACGCCGGGATTCTGTCTTATTTTTAGACAAGTAGTTTTGCAGAAATTGTAAACTGAATTGATGGGAACGATGTTATGTATTGTTTTACTAGTTGAATAAATGATTTTTTTATACAATATTCACGTTTATTTATTTATCTTTTATTGTATAATAAGCAGGACCACGGGAAGGAATATATAGGGCAACTGATTGAATTTTGTAAGATTAAAATTTTTATACTTAATATAATTTTTATGTATATTTAAGGAAAACAGTATTCAATCTTGGGTAAAACAATAATAAATCTTCTCGAACTCAAAAGGTTAATTACCCTCTAGTCACCAAAGCAAAACCATAAATTTTACAGACTATCCGCTCCACATGTTTAATAATTTTGGAAGGTTAAATAAATTTTTGTAAGCAATATTATGAATGTTTTTCGTTGTAACAATATTTCAGTATAAAGAATTTTATTACCCAGTAATTTTCTTTCCAACACGTAAATCAAAGAAACGCTTCATAATAGAATAAAATGAAAAATCTTTTTGTAAATAAAAGTGTCATAGCTAGGGAGTCTAGTGCAGTCGCACCTGCGGGCTAGAGAGTGTTCCCAGGCGTATTACCGGGACGCTAAACACCTAATGTGCTGATCGCTTCCACACGCGAAGCGATTATAAGACCTGATACGTATAAAATTACCTACTATGGTTTTTACAAGTAGTAACTACCCAATGTTGTTTGACTTGGTGAGAAACGAGATGTATTAATTATACGATTAAAAATGTATTATAATTTCTTAGTAAATTCACGCAAATAATGTAGTACGTAATAACGATATTGAAAAAAATATTTATTTTATAAGTTTATCTTTACTTCACTGTTTTAGTTGAAACGTTTTACATAGCAATAAAAGTAATAAGTTTGCCACGGAAATATTCTGTTTAGCTTTAGCCTTCAAGGTAACTGAAATCTAATATTATTAATTTTTACTATTAACACTACTAGGCTTTGTATTTCGAAATCACTTTAATAATAACTAATAAGCTCTACCTAGGCAGAGCGTCAAAAATTAAGTTAGACTCATTTGAGTGTCCCCCTCCACGGAAATCTTTAGTAAAAGGCGAAAGATTTATACGTTTTGAAGAGAAACCAGAGTAATGAATTAATAATCGCAGTTAGAAATTGTACCCTTCGTCCGGTATTTCGTTTGCGCGATTACGAAATAATATGATGCATAGTGGTGCCATCTAGTGTCGTATATTTGAACCAAAAACTGTATGGTTATTATTCTTGATGCCAGCTTCACTTAATTTGCTTAAAGTCTGAAGGCAACGTTGTTGTGAAGTCATCCAGATACATAAGCAAATTATAATCATTACCATAAAATGCATTACACAAACCGCCTAACTAAAGGACAAATATGTAAATACCGATTTTCGGCATATTTGCTTCCACTTTATTACAGGCGCCTTTAAAGTTTCAAGTTTGAGTATCACTTAATAGAAACACATGAAGAAATTAAAATTATTGTTAGACGAGTATCATTGTCTCATGTAAATATTTAGAAGCAATTGGTCGAGTTGTTTTAAATTTTTAAGTAATTTAAATAATAATTAACTATATGGAATCGCTGTTTAGGCTTTCGACAATGTAAGAACAACTTAACTAATCTTTTAAAAAACTACAACCTTTCTAGGTCTGGGCAACAGATTTCTGTATCTTTTTCTTGATCATTTGTCAGTCTCTTAGGCAAGTAGATGATCAGCGTTCTGTGCCTGAAACATGTCATCGACTTTTTGGATCTAAGGCTAGCCGGTTTCCGGTATTAAATGCGCACATAGAAAAATGGTCCATTGGTGCACAGCCAGGATCGAACCTAGGCCCTCAGACATGAGAGTCGCACTCTGAAGCCACTAGGCCAACACTGCTATATACAGATAAAATGTTTATTACTACTGGCATACATATGCCTTGATATGACTATTTTTTGGTTTATTAGAATCATAATGTGTGAAACTGATAGGGCTTCATAGGTAATTACTTAATAATTACATAATTACAAGAACGTCATGTCATTATACTATATACTATACTATATACATATATACTTTACTATGAATACCTGCAACTCCAAATTTACCCGCTAACTCTCTCGCTTCTGCGATACCACCAGCCTTACTTAGCTCCTTGATTTTATGCAGCGCTATTTTAAGAAGGATTTAAAATCCCCGTAAGAGGCAAAATAATCCAATGTGTTTTAGCTGACTCCTCAAGTAGCTTTCCTGTAAGCAAACGACTCAGAATAATAGATAATCGGTTTTTGAATTACACTTGTATTTTTAAATTTTGTGAAAAGTACATGCGTAATATTAAGGGTATGTAATTGCTGATCAGTTTTGATATATTGATATATCATTTTTATTTAAAATAATGTAAATATTATCTATAAACTAACTAACTTAACTACTGCCATCTCGAGTTAATTAATAATTATGATAGTATCTCTGGGGATCTTGACAAACGGTGCAACCACGTACAAAATTGCCATAAATGGTTGTCTGTTGGAGCAAGGTCTTACCAGGCACTTAACAGCAGAGTACCAAAAAAAATTGAGTTTTTGTAGCACGCACAATAGTTCTATAGTTCCTGCTAGTTTTTAGAAAGAGTTCTCGACGTTTTTGTTTATAGGCGTAACATGCCAGCTTACCGATCACAGCAGAGCATTTCTTATGGTTTCGATAAATATGGTCTCCATAAAACAAGGTTACTTCACAGACACAAGGTCTGGCGAGTATAAAGGATAATATATGGTTTCTAACTGCAGCTACAGTTCTCGTGCAGTGAGGTTTTTCGTTAACATGAGTAATGGTGAAGATCGAGTCACGAGTCGGGGCTGTTTACCTTCAGTTCGCGAAGTTCGAAGTTTGGCACAGTAAACACCAGCTGCTGCTTCTGGACCACACCTTAGATATAATACAGTGAGACTACCAAATGCTTTTGAAGTAAATAACTTCTTATAATATATATTTTATTTATATCACAATATTATTTGGCACTCACCTTTATATTCTTGACATATAAGGCATTTTTATCGAAAGCCACAGTTATGTGGTCTCATCAAGGTGAAAGCTTAGAGCCGGGCTGCGGTGAATCACTATATACGTATGAACTATTCGGGCAAGATTACTTGATAGTAACGTAAGATTGAGATATTTTCTATACATATCAAGTTTTTACTTTTTACTTCTTGGATGTGTTTCATTTATTTATTGTGGATGACATGTAAAGCTATAAACTCACAAAACGCATAAAAAATTGGATTTCGATTCTGCAGAGGTCCTACTACATATATTTTTATGACTTAGAGGTTCCAAAAAATAACTCACACACAGCGCTTTTATAACAACTCTCAAGTACAGAGTATATTATTACACACCCACTCACACACTCATACATTCACGCAGGCTAAGTCTTACACGACTTTTGTTTGATTACTTCTTTAAAAAAATTAAACCTTTACCATTGAATAATTTAAATCTAGTTAACAAAAATATAAGCACTCCCTACTGTGGGGACGAGCGTTAGATCAATTTTGTCACAACCAAATTTCTGTCATGAATAAAATAAAATAATTATTATTTGGTAAAATTCTCTAAAGAACTTCATCATTTTACCCTATACCTATTTAGTATTTGTAAATATTATTATCATAAATAAGTATATGTATTACTACAAAGTCTATACGATTTTGAATTATGCCAACATATATAAATTTTCAATTTATACTAACAAAAACTAGGAAATAAATGAAAGCTTACAACGAAATCCCACCATTCGTTGGAAGCCATCTTGATGTGACATCATCACTCATATCGGCTGAGGCAATTATTCAAACTGAAACTGCATAAGAGTACATCAATCTTTGCTAACAATATCGATAAATACTAGATACCGTTTATTGCTAGCATCTATCCTTTACAAATTGCGATAGGTTTAGTTACCTATGTAATAAAAAAATATAGGTGGGCTTTGTGTTAACTTGATGAACAATTTTTTAATCAGAGTTGCTAACACAAGGATTAATGGAGAAATAGCCCAGACAGCGCGAACTTAGACTCCCTTATGATAAATCTAATACGTTGACATAGAAGTCACACTAAACGCTCAAAAACTTACCCAATGAGTGCTTTGTGACCTTGGTAAGGCCTTGAAAGTATAATAGCCATTGATAATTTTCTTTAAGAGCTATGAAGTATAGGTATTTCTATGGTGAGAAGTTTTCAATTGCGTACGTAGGAAAATAAGTTGGTAAACACCCGCTCGAGGCTTGGAGTAGTGGGCTCGAACAAGATCTCGTGGTTAAGAATCACATCCTTAACAACTAGTTCACTGTATACAGGTATATTTTTATACAAAAAAAACTTCAAATTGTTATAACTAACTTATAACATACACATTTCATATGTTATAAACTTATTAGTGAATAAGTTTGTGTGAACGATAGTCGTAAGTGCTAAACAGTGGTAGGTGGAAAAAATTTACATAAGAACAGAGTGTCCTCTTAATACAGACTATAAGTAGTGTTATTGGACACTTGGTAAAAATCCTTTTTAGTAAATTACGTTAGTTTTAAATTACTTATTAGTCTTAAGGTAGGCTAGATCGTAATGTAAACGATGTCTTTAAACTAAGTTGTTAAACATAACAAACTAATATGTTTGAGTAATATGCTTCAGTTCAAATATGAAACTAAATATCAGGAATTTATTTTATATATTATAATAATATATTTTATAATTATATTTTTAATTTATTAAGTTAGGATAAAGAATGCCTGAAATCCCAGGTGTTACAGACGACCTAATTATATTAGTGAATATTAAGAGCGGTTAATTCTTTCAACGCCATCTTGACTTAAACATGACCCCACGTGACCTTTTGTGGTCAGGCAGTACTTTATATAATATGAACTTGGCTAAAATCATTCTCGTTCATTAATGAATACTACCAATTACAAACAGATTTTTTTCCAATCGAAACATATAATAGTTTTAGGTTTAATATTTGTGGTTTAAATGGATAATTATATAAAAAAGACTATTATTTTAATGTGGAATTTTAGAATATTCGCCTTTATTTAATATTTTCGTATATTTCATTTATCTCATTTTGTCAGCACTGGAGAATAAAGGTGACTTATAAAAATCTCTGTTAGGCTTCTGGTTTACAGCTGTGGAGTGGTGTTGATTTCTAAGAACATTCCCTAAGCGAGCATATCTTAGATCAAAATTTTCATAAGGCAGACAAAGCTGCAATTGCATGCTATCAATAAAAGATAAAATGTGTCTGTTTATGCCTAATTGGGAACTTAACTACTGTCAAATTAATCCTAAACTTATAACCGCTAAAATCTTGATATATATAAATCTCCTGTCGCGATGTTTGTCCGCGATGGACTCCTAAACTACTTAACCGATTTTAAATTAAATTGGCACACCGTGAGCAGTCTGGTCCAACTTAAGAGATAGGATAGCTTAGATCTTTAATTATAGTCGCAATTTTATTTTATTGCAAATTATTTGTCTATAATTAATTGACAGTCACAATTATCTGTTTACTCCAAAAGATTCTGACAGATGTCGATAGTTTTCGACTGGATTGAGTAAGTAATCAATAGATGGCACTGCTATGGTAAATAGACAAACGTGTCATATAAGCTACAATTCAATATCATGATTACCACGTGTCATTGAGGCTAAAGTATAAATTAAATTTATTTTGTAGTAAACGAAATACCATGAAATTCATATATTTCTACTTTTTAATTTTTGGTGTTAGCATAGCCAACCACGTGTTACTTAGACTGAAGTGCAAATAAAATTCAAATTATAGTGACGATAATACAGTGAAGTTATTCTTTCGTGTCATGGTATTAAGGCTAACTAAAACCACATTAAGGAGAAACGAAGTTCGCGGGGGCAGCTAGTTAAATATATTTTTTAACAGAAAGGCTAGAAATGCAATCGGCTGCAGGGCCTGTACTATGATGATATTTTTTCGGTTCGCCAATTCGTATATAGGGTCTTTTTTTTAATCCTTTAGTGATATTTATCAATCATCAATTGATATTTAATTAAAATCAATTATTATGTTATAATGGTAGTTTTATGCAAATTTAAAATAAATAAATATTTCTAATAGAATTGTATTTCATAAAAAAATACTACTTTAGCAATGTTCGTTAACATAATTGAAAAGAACTTTGTGAAAGAATATGAGAACGCGTTATACCGTAGCATGTAAGGTCCTACTGGAATTTATTAGACCTTTCTCAGTAACGGCTAACTGTGCCATCGTTCCGTGTGATGTTTGACTTGTCTAAGAGCTAATTTTTAAAACATTTTTTTATTAATGCGAAGGTTAATCCTGATTTAAGATCCCATGTACCCATAACAGTAAACCACTTAGTTTTGAATTCAATATATATTTATATACAAGATAAACTTCGTATCACCTACATATGTGTCAAAATGTTACACAATATTTTTAAAGAAGAAAGAAGAAAAGAGATTGGATCTTGCTATGAAACACACTTTTTTAAGGCATCTGGATATATATATGCTGCAGGCATATAAATATAACAACCAGGTGACAATTTTTGTATTTCTGAAAAGACATAAAATCATTGAATACTTCAACTGTCATTTTTAGTATATTTCTTTGCTTATTATTTATGATTAGCACCTTAAAGACCTTAAAGAATATTACTGGTCATTATTAGTATAATTAGAAAGAACAAACACCAATCTATTATATACTACCGAAATATTTTTATATAAAAGATTTTTATATTCTCACTATAAAGCACGAAACGTCACTAATATACAGACATAACACACTACACAAAATTGTTTTAATTTTTTTGATAGGTTTGCTGAAATACAATATCACGCACTGAAATCAATGACCGCAGATTATTATCCTTTAGGTAATTCTTTGCTATTGTTTTTATCAAATTGTCGAGTGATTTAATCTTTGAATTTTTGCCTGTAACTTTTTTAAATTAAAATATTTGTTTTGTACCATCTCCTGGTCTGAACCTCAATCCCGAAGCGGAAATTAGCGTACATTTCATTACGCTCCATCGAAACCGTTCGCTTTGCGGCCGTCTCCGTGTTTTCCACATGCTCTTGCTATTTAACGACGACTGACCTTTGAGGCTTTAGTTCAAACTTACATGTATGACTTTCTGCTGCCTTTCTGAACTCTTTTAATTTTTATATACAACAGTAAAAACCTACGTAAACGATAGCTATGTGTCGTTGAATTATTAACTTTAAATAACAAAGAAATTCAGTTTTCATCAAGCTTAGTATTGTAGTATCTGGGTCATAGAGATGATTGAAATTTAAAAAAGTCGTTTTTCACTTTATATCATCGATTGACATAAAAAGAGATTAGCAGTTAAAAACAGTACTATAAAAATCCCAATTAAAAGGCTAAAGAGAAGGCCGTTGACTGGAGTTTACTCTTAGGTCGTGACTGCAACGATTTCAACAACAACTAGTAAGTTCCTTCGTTTATTAACAGCACGTACAGCCCCTAATTGTGACAATACTGTAACCTGTACGAGAACAATATATCCACAATATGTACACAATACATATTATAAGTTCTAATCAACCTAAAAGCACGACAAAGAAAATCAGTATCCCCTTTCAGGCGAAGTTGGTAAAAACCAGAAAAAAGTTGTACGTTTGCGGGACACATAACAAGCCAGCGCGAGGCCAATTTAATGTAACTCGTTAAAAGTTTAACCAGACTGAGAATTGTGCACTCAAAAAAGTTTACAACTTGGAGCTAATAACATTGGAGTAGCTATCACCCACTTCGGAATGAAACTACTTTGTATACTTACGACACCATACTATGTAACGTTTCCCGCAATTATCCTTAGGCTTGTTTTTGGAAACTCTGAGCTGGAAAATTCTGGAAATTTAATAGTTAAAATATGCTATTGTTATAAGTCCTATACGCTAGTGGACTGGCATTAGATGTGCCAGAGATCTGTTACAACTAGAGGAAGATACCTGACAACTCAAGTTGCTAACAGCTAAAATATTGGCTCCTAAAGAAAAAAGAAGAATTATTACACTACATCTTACTAGTCCATTAAAGTGTCTCCTAATCTTTGACACCAGTATTAAATGCTATACAAATACAATTAACTACAGACAAACTATTGCCATCACTTACAATGGTCACCAAACTCGGCGGGATTTAAAGTTCAAGCAACAAATTTAAACAAGTAGCCATAGTTCTTCTCTTAACACTACTGGTGCCATTCACCTATTTAGAGTTACTTTTATGTCCAAAATTCAAATTTATAAATCAGTAATAAACTACTTGTAATACAATCGTTGTAATAAATTAAACCTAAGTAAAATTCCAGGACATCCCGAATGGATAAAACGTCTAATTCTACTAGAACTTTTGAGATTAAACAACTTGAAATTCAATTTACCTGTTCAACTACCTGGCTAGAATAATCCAGCCTATAACTACAGTGGCACACTGAGCTGATTATTTGAAATTCAATAAAGCCCTTATCTACAACAAAGATATACGATATCATAATGACAGTGGTTTATTCACATCCATAAAGAAAGAAAAAACAATTTCGACCATTCCATAAGTTCAAGGACCTGAAATAAGTGCCGTTTCACTTGCCTTACACAGCCAGCGTCGTGGTATTTAGACAATAATTATTTATTTTATTTATTTATTAAGGAATACCAACAGATTACATGTATACATTTTCTAATTAACAATATTGGGTTTTACTCTAGCATGCAATCTAATAATAGGTGTACACAACATTGACTCTAATAAATGATAGCGGACAGAGTTTACTTAAGTATTTGTATCTTTAAACATAAATAAATGGAAACGTGAAAAATATTTCATGACTTATGGCTGAGATGACTGAATTTTTTTCTTAAAACTAGGAAGTGAGTCATAATACACGTCAAGACCATATCTACAATTACATTGGTTAAAATTCCTAAGTATTCTACTGAGGGGCGCATGTTTACCTAGATTGGTTAAGGACTGTGGAACGACAAAAGTATCAGTCTTCTTCTTGCGTTGATTCTAGGCAAGAATTACAATATACTGTGATTATAGTGTCTCCATAAGAACAAGCTGTGAAATTCATAAACGGTTGTATGTTAACTCGTCAGTAAAACGATGGCTTGTAAACGAAAGCTTATATTCAAGAACCAGTTCAAAAAAAAACAAGCAAAAGCTCAGCTCAAACCTAGCGTAAAAACCATTCACGTACACAAATTATATAGCATAAAATATAAACATGCATTGTCTGTCGAAACTTGATACTGACACTCCGCGTCAGAAAATTGGCCACCATAACGAGAAAGTTTGATTTAAATTCATATCAAAATTTAAAATCAAGTGGGTGTTAGTTTTGTTACACTTACTCTACGTTAGCTATTGTTATTTACATTCTTTAATATTCTGCAGTAGTGACTCGTTGTGGGCAAAGGTCTCCTCCTGAACATTCCATTTGGTTTTGTTCTATACTTCTTACATTCATTTTTCCCCAGAAGCCATTATGATGTCATTACTGTAATATTATTATATATATTGGAAGTAGCCTAACTTTAGACTAATAAGTAATTTAAGTCTTACCTAATTTACTAATAAGGATTTTTAAAATAAAAAGTGTCCTATAACACTACTTACAGTCTCTATTAAAGGGTAGGCATTCTGTTCTATTCTTTTACTTACTGTTAAGCACTTAAGACTAACGTGAACTACTAATTTACTAGTTCAAATGCTTTTGTCCTTTTCAGTCTTAGGTGTCAATGAGTTCAATAGCCTCAAGGCTATTGTAATGTCAACATTCACTGCAATAAATAAAAGATTATTTATTTTAGTATCATTTTGCACCCGGTGTGTCTCATGTCCGGAACACATGGCTCGTATTAAGCGCATCGCTAAGGTTTTTAATCAAATTCAAAGCAAACTCCAATTTTGTTGAGCTTCGCGCTGTAATCTTCAATTGCGTGTGTCTTATGAGGAAATAACATTTATTTTAAACAAAGTGATAACAATATTCTAACGATTCATAAATAAAGGTCATCTCCGGGTTATGCCTTAGTTTGTAAAGCGATGTGCGTTAAATGATTATATTTTCATTAATTAAAAAATGTCTTTTATTTTAATAAAAATTATGTAAAATTATTATAAGTTTATATTACAAAGCTTTAATAATACATAGCTTCAATCCGTTAAAAAAGTTTTCTTTAAATGTATAAAAATTCTTATTAACAAAGCTTTTATTAACAAATAAAAGACAATACTATGTCTATTATTTTCTAACTTATCCTAAACGATGTTAGAGTCCTACAATAAGTAATAATATATAATTATTGTATATAATATTATTTGAGAGACTTAAAACATAATGAATAAGGGAAAGTGTGCTAATTCCCGGCTAACAAATCACCAAATATATAATATAAAAAATGAGTATCAACGAAAAAGAGTTTTGAAGACATCACAACAATTAATGGATTTACAAATTAAAAACACTAATTCAGACTTAATGAATGAGTGCGTATTTTTGGATATAACACTGGAAAAATTTTGTAATTACCAAGCACATATTGAAAAATACAGAACAAATTAGACAGCTTCGTTTGTATCAAAACGACGAAGGGAAACTGTTAACCATGATGCGGTTATCATTCATATGTTTCATCTATACTTAGATATGGAATTATAGTTGGAATACAGGGGAAATTCAGTCAGACATTTAATTAAGGCTTTAAAAGAATGAAATGTAATAGAACAAACTATGTATATAGTTGTGTCATTTCCTTTGTACCTTGAAGAAGCTAAAAATGTTATCTGTTACCTGCATGTATATTTTAGAAATGTCCTTATTCGTTCACAAAAATATAAATATTTATGATTTTTTTGGAATGGACCACTCTCGATGTAGACAGGAGATATTGGCTATGCCAAAAATTAATCTGGAATTGTATAGGAAAATCACCTTTTGTATTTATGTATTGTATAAGTGTTCTTAATATAAAGGAAATCGGTGTGGTGGAGACACAAACTGTACACAGTTTTTCTATCCACCAGGACGTCGAACATATTTAAATCATTAACACACATATATATATAATAATGCCAGTGACATATAAACTGTAAATTTATAACAGTCAAACCATTCAAACGATTTAAAATTGCACGTAAAACGTCGTAAACAAATCTAAACACTGACGCGCCATAGATAGCCGATGAAAGAAACCTGTTCTTGTCGAGAATTCTCATTCACATACAGGATGAGTTCCTATATTCGAATATGTCTTAATGACGTATATAGCATTTTTTTTTATGGCAATGAAGGTATATAATAATTTACCAAAATCATTCAATTCATACTACAGTTTTTGACTCGACTTAATGTACGACTTTTGGAATTAATGCCTATTTGCGGGAAACATTATGAGTAATATTAATTTAATAAAGTGATGATGTAGTGATAAAAAAATATAAGAATTAACTATAATGATAAAACTCATAATGTAATTGTTACATTGTTCTACCTTTTAAGACAAATTTTCACGACATTATGTGTGGCAGAATATGCGAACTTAAAATTGTACCACCGTAACATGTTTGTACCATATTCTTGCAAATAATTATTATTTTTATTTTATGTTAGTTCATAACAGTATTAACTATTCAAATGTTTCATTAACAAATTGGTATGCTACACAAAC
The DNA here is from genome assembly GCF_905147105.1 of Pieris brassicae. Taxonomy (NCBI): domain Eukaryota; kingdom Metazoa; phylum Arthropoda; class Insecta; order Lepidoptera; family Pieridae; genus Pieris; species Pieris brassicae. Next base: position 16,583,308 of record NC_059674.1, read on the forward strand.
GGAAGCTAACTACAAATTAAATGCAAACTCGTATTTATTTCCTAATGTTGATGGTGCCTAACTTCATGAAAAAATCATGTTTGAATCGAGCGTGATCGCAATATTAAGACACTGTTAATTTAACACAGAATACTGTGTACAGAATAATAGTAATATATAAAATATTATATTTTACCTAACTAATTATAAATTCGCTAAATTTATGTTGTTAGTTCTGATAAAATTTACTATTAGAAATAAATATTTTTTTACTTCTGTTTACATAAACAATTCAATTTAAGGAGACAAGAAGGAAAATTTGGAAAAAAAATATTTTATTTTGGTACTAAGGCTTTTCTTCCCGAAAAGCGAACAAACCTCTATGGGGTAGCATAACAAAATGTACTTTACGTATATATCGGTATGTAGCTACTAAGAAAGGTAGGCTAAGTAAAAAATTCTATTAGGGCGTAACAAAGTTCGTGACGGCAGCAGTTCATACATTTGTTTCCTTTTTATATTCACACTTATATAGTCAAAGTCAAAATCAAAAATCATTTATTCATATAGATAACACAATGTACACTTATGAACGTCAAAAAAAGAAATATACATTAAATGCTTTTTAAATTCGAATTAAATTTTAAATTTACTGCCAGTTCTCAAATCAAGGGCGTAGAACGGAAGAGAAGAACTGGCAATAAACTCTCCGCCACTCTTTTTAATCGCCAAGTTCTTTTTTGTATTACACAACGTTTGTAAGGAGCTGCAACCATAACACCATGTTCCACATGACATCAGCAGGAGGCATATTCAAATAGGAGCACGCACTTACATTCTCATGGGAACAACACGCAAAATATATTATGTTTCCTTGTTATAAACACACAGAGACAGAGATATAAATTACAACAGACTCATTAAGTTGAATAGAACAACTTCAGGCTTCAGCAAACCAGGTCTTTTAAATTAATTGCTTCGAATATAAAAAGATTGCAATGCAATAATGAAGTTACTGAAAATAGCAAAAGAATTTAAAGTCTGAAACTTGAAAAGCACAAATTGGGAATCAGGAATGTTCTCGAGATTGTATAAATTTATTCATGATACAATCTAACTGCAACTTCCACCGCAAACAGGTTTATAGTTCACGATCCGACTTATTCAGACTATCGTTTTTAAACACATATAATACATTTTTTATTATATCTTTTTTAGATGATCACTGCGTATTTGTTTATTAGGTAATAGATGACCCGGTGAACTACGTGTCACCAACATATACTTGTATCAAAATTTTTAAAACAGAATGAGAGCTCGGACCTCACACTATAGCTATGACATACGAATTGACCAACTGATGACTTTTTATTTCTAAAAATACAAAAGAGATGAACTAATGATTGTTGTGGTTTTTTTTACATCATATATTTTCACCTTTTAAACCTTTCCTGAACTTCCACAAATATTTCAAGATTATAATTAGCCAAATCCACCGTGACAGATGATCAACAATTCATTTATTATTTATATACAGCATCCTCCACCTGCACCAGTATAACTTTCAACAGCGAAAACGGTAACAATCCCGTTCCTTTGGAGCTACTTTCGACGTAATTCTCTTTTGTCAACCTGGAAATCAATGCAACGATCTCAATGACACGGGTTCAATCGCTGTTCACAGTCACGGACCTCTATTAGTATTTTTTATAGGTATCAATAAATGAACTTATTTTATTAAATAATAACATTACGCTCTTTAATAGATTCTATTAATCGATTGCACTACTCTTAGAAAAATTTCCACTGCTGAGCTGACATTTACTTAACAACCTGGAGAACTGAACAAAAAGTTTCATGTTCCAGCTAGTACTTTTACTACAACTAGTAGTACTTTTCGGTCATACAGTTAGATATACCTAGCACGGCTTATATCGTGCCCCAATACATGAATGTATAATTCCTGATTTTAAACACTGACTTTAGTTGCGTTTATATTTTCATGTGTTAAGTTGTTTCTTACTCTTTCTTTAATAACATTGTTTTCTTATCTGTGAAGCTGTATATTTTTAACGGAAATTTGAATATCTGGTGAGTATTTTTTGTTCTTTTCTTGAATATATAAATAATAAGCGGGCTTTCCTTTCCTGTCTTTACTGTACGGTCCAGTGATTAATATAACTCATAGAACATACCGTTGGAGAGCATATTTCGTACATTCAGATCATTTAAAAAAATATTCCACCGAAAAATATATATAGTATATAATAAAAATATATAGTTAAGTATAACGTAGAAAACTTATGTCGTATCGTATAAATAGTAGGAAATTGAATCGAAAACCAAACTCAATTCAAGTATGTCCGGCGGAAGTTAGTGAAACTAGTTTTTTTTCGCATTAGCGCTGTTTTCGTCGCTGGTGGCACTCCAATTACTGTCACCATTACCCGGTACCAAAGTAAATAATTTTGTTACTAACATAATGGCTGGAACGTAGTTAAACTATTTAAATTATTCATTAAACTTTTCTATGGTTAGAACAAAGAAGTGCTTATGACAGTTAAGAAAAGGGAACTTAAATGCAACCGCAATGGTCATATTTTACGTTACACCAAAAAATACGAGCACCTTCAACTAATCATACAAAGCTAGGTGACAGGTAGAAGTAGACCTGGCCGCAGACGCACGTCGTGGTTGTAAAATCTGGTTTGGTCAAAGCACCAAGTCAACATACAAGATAAATACGAAAAACAATCTCTATCTACAGTTATGTAACGCAACGAGCAGTGTTGGCTGAGTGGCTTCAGCGTGCGACTTTCATCCCTGAGGTCGTAGGTTCGATCTCCAGTTGTGCACCAATAGACTTTCTTTCTATGTGCGCATTTAACATTCGCTCGAACGGTGAAGGAAAACATCGTGAGGAAACCGGCTTGCCTTAAGCCCAAAAAGTCGACGGCGTGCGTCAGGCACAGAAGGCTGTTCACCTACTTGCCTATTAGATTAATATCATGAAATAGATACAGAAATCTGAGACCCAGGCCTAAAAAGGATATAGGGCTATTGTTTTTTTTTATGTAACGTAACGTTAAGTAAGTTCCATATAAAATAAAAATCGCAATTGAAATGTTAACTTGTAGCCAATAAGTGTAAAACGTCGGTTTTGGTAATAAATGAGCTCCTTAATAATTCTCGTTTCCGAGAATATACAGTATGTCGACATCATTTATATACTTTATATGTAACATATATGTCACTTATTTTTAAAAACACATAAATAACTCAAGCTACAGTTTTGAAGATATACTTCTTTTGGCGCGTTATGGAAAAATTATGAAAGTAATTTATCTACACCCAGAAATTAGCTATAGTTAACATTTCATTTTGTGATTTTGTAAATAAACTTTAATTAACTAGATAATGCGTTATAATAAAAATTTCAATGTATTAAATACCTTTTTTCTACAAACGTAGAATAAGGCGAAAGATAAAAATAATTAAAAAGATTTTTATCTTGCTACGCCAAAAAAGTGTAACCTACAAACACATTTTTTTGTTATTTATTTTATGCTAGTTATAAACTCTTGTTTTCAACGATTAAAGACAGTTGACAATAAGTTTCAAACAAAGAATTTCATTCATTAGAACATCACTCCAACAACCGCCACCAAACTTAGCACACTTACAAATTAAATACAGCCTGAACATCTGTTAAACAGTTAATTAAACGTAGGCATTTTCAAGTCATGTGTACTCGGCCTTAAGTCCCTACACGGAACTAAGTCCCAAACTTACACGACGTCTCGAGTTCACAGTGTTCCACTTTGACCCGGGCTAATAAACCACTTCATGGCATGTTCTGTTAAATTTTAACGCCTGGAAAAATAACATTGTGAGCTCGCAGTGACGTGTTCCATTTAAATTGTGCCTTCTGTTCAGTCGAAATAATGTTTTTCATAAGATAACTTTACGTTTACGTTACGTTAGTTAGTTATGGGTATAGCATAAATAACTACGAACGACTAAGCTGTAAATACAATATACATACACGCATTGATAAAATAAAATCCATCAATACTCAATAGTTTAAGACAATATATATCAATTGATTCTTTAAGATGAATAAGAAATTGAGAAGTATATGTGCGTGCGTTAGAAATCCTATATGGCATCAAAAAACTAAGAAAATAATATGTATTCGTTAAGAAATGCACATATCTTAGAGCCCAAAAATGATGATTTGAAACAGGCATAAACTAATAATCTAGTCCAATTTGACCCTAAGAAGACACAAGTCGCAAACGGTTTCCGCTAAAAAAAACACCCTTTGACGCCACTTCTCTTTTCGAAGACACTCTTCTTAAAGCCACAGTCACCTTCGGAATACTTGACGTTGACATATGGAACCACGTTCTGTTTCGCGGTCATTTCAAGGGAAAAACTTAATTAGCCTAATCAGCAATGGAAGATGGTTCTTCACTCCGGGCCACCGTGTATAAAGCGGAAATGTAGCCCTACATGGGGTACTCACCTCTGGGTACTCTGCTCCCCAGTACCAGCTCCTTCCATTTGACCGTAACCACCGAAGAGCGGACCAATCTCTATCCAAGCAGCTTGATCCCTTGGCATTGCGTAAAGATGAGGGGTGACCCCTCATCACCTGCTTCTCTAGCATATTCAGCATGGAGTATTCATAGGAGTTGTTCTGATTAATACGTGCAGCTGAGTTGCATCATTTGACGTCGAGGCAGAATAAAAAAATTCCACCGGTATCACCTCGTCATCCGTCGTCCCACAATTATCTAACTCAATGTAACAATACTTACAGATACCATACCTCTGTATGTGTATATATATATATATATATACTTGATTAAAGGGCCTATGTTTCCTTCATGGAGCAAAGGGCATCCAGAATGGAGTGAATTTGGGTATTTTAGTTTCACAACAGTTCTTACACGCTTCCATCTTCTCTGCAAGTTAGTTTGCTGCATAATAAACGCGATATTTGTATCATCCATAGAAATTAAATTATTTAATGAATAGTTTTATTGTAACAAAGTGGATCGTACCGGTAATTTGAAAGTGCACGTATGGTAAGGTATGCTAGAACAGTCTCAACTCAATACATTATTAATTTCTCGCTAAGATTAAACGTCTTCAATGAACCACTTTGTCAGAGGCCACGTAATTTAATTACTTGCCACTGGTATCGTCTTTGATATTGAATTTATTATGTACTGTTTGATTAATTAAGTCCAAGTTTCAATCTTACGTTGACTAATCTCTATTCAATTAGCTTTCTACAAGTCTCTTTCAAGCGCATTACATAGACATGGATTGCATTTGTTTCTTTGTTCTGACATGATACCTATAAGCGAGGCTTAAGGCGAGCGTTTCAACACTCTTTGTCGCTACTTCTCTTTTCAAAGAAGCTCTTCTTAAATCCACAGGCAGCATCGAAATACGTGACGACTTTCAGTTTCGCGGTCATTTGGAGGGAGAGGGTAAATTAAGAAGCCTTCAAGAACCTTGGTGTGCTCAGTAAGGCAAGACAACCCGTGCCATCGCTTGCAACTGTATAAAGCGTAAATTCGACTCCATCTGGAGTCTGGAGAGCTCGGATAGTCGACGACCAATCCCTTTTCGAGCGGCTTGATACCTGAGCGTTGCGAAGAGAGGTTGCGACATTCTGCTTCATCTTCTTCCGCATTAATCACGGAGAGTGTTCTGAAGATATGTTCAGATTACCCTGCAGCTGAGTTTCATCATCGGCCGTCATTCTACAACTAAGCCTTTTTACAGGCAGTTTTTGCCGCACCCCACCACTATGGAGAACCAGCTGCCCACTGAGGTATTTCTGAACCAATTAGGGTCTTTCAAGAAAGCGCTCGTGAGCCATCTAGCATTGAGAAGGTCCATGGACGGCGAGCATATCACATAACATCAGATAAACCCACTGCTCCCCGTCTGTTTTATTGAATAAAAGGCGTAGACGCTTAACTGTCCTGCATAAGATATTTATGTTTTTAATTGACGCACTCGAAAGTTTCGATTGTCGGGGAACAGCGATTCTGACATAAGAAGGCTCTGAAGTAGATAGAGTGTATACTAAATATTCTCTTAACAATTTTATGAAATCAGGGAACATCTACATCCTTTCGAAGGCGTAATGCCTTTGAAAGGATGGCAGCTCATTAAAAAGTAAAAACTGACACATTAACACAAACAAAGGGATTGGGGACGAGATTTCGACCGGACGAGCGCTCTCTTGCCGAAATGAGGCTCACTTTTTAGTGCACTAGAAACATACTTCTTCATCTCGAGTACATTTTTAATTATTCGAATGCATTTTATACAGTTTTTATTACACTCTTATCAGCAAGCAAATTATTATGTGTCATATATGTTTATTATTTATTAAAAACTGGTTAACGCTCCGTCGAACTGGAATGTAATGGGTTGGGTTCCAAAATAAGTAATAGTTTGGGTATCCACAAAAGGCGATCCTTCTCTAGGCCTTAATAATTAAAAAAAAACGCCAAAATGTATCTGGAATTTCGGTTTTAGTGAGTAATTTCCTTGAAGCATTACCATAAGATCGATTTTCCAAAGATTTCAAATTCACGATGTATTCAAACAATATTGTTATTAACTGTTAATTTTCAAATGCGTCCTTCCACTGTAGTTCTACATCAAAAATATTAAATTTTAAGAAAACCCGTATCACCTCAATGAGCTTTCACAACTGAGCGTTTTTAAGGAAGATTTTGCCGCAGTATTTTCGAACCAATTCTACTTAGGGTCCGTTAATAAGAGATTTTACCAATTCTTAAAGGGCCCGCCAGGCTCTCTACCTTTGGATTTAAGAGTGTCCATGCACGGGGATATTACATAACATCAGATGAGCTAGCTGTCCGTTTGTCCCCTGTTCCATAAAATAACTCTTATATCCATAAAATAACTACTCATCTATCTCTTTTCTTCATAGCGTAAACATAATTTAAGAGGAGACGAAACAATAATAGTGTAGAGTGCAATAGGATATATGTCAAATAAATAGGTCTCACAAAATATATTATATAAATCAAGCACGTAGTTTAGTAATAAGTTAAACTAGTTTTTACTGTTTCTAACTTCAGAAATAAAGACATCCCGGAGTTTTATTCGATTGAACGTCAATTTTAACTTTTGTCATTAAACTTAGCGGGTAACACAAATAACCTCGAGCCTGACCGATTGGCCATTTAAAATAATAAAAGAATTCAAAGCAATAATATGATTAAATTCTTTAAATCATTTTGTCTTCCTGATGTGCGTGCAAGTCTACGTTTTTCAGTTATATAAGTGTGTGCCTTATGAATAAATTAATAAAATAACTATTTGAAACAAATATGTTATCTAGATCGACACAGTCACAAATGTTATGTACATTTGTGACTGTGTCGTTCTAAATTTATCTTACGAGAATCAAACTCGGTACTGCCTCGACTCTAAAACTTATTTTGCAGACTGAAATTCATACTTCGTATATAAACATATTATACGATAAAAATGATGTAAATATAAACCTAAGTATTTGTCTAAAAAAGAGCTTAGCATGCACTAAATACATATCAAAAATACCTCATAATTAAACAACGTCTGAAACTATTTGTTTGCACATATTCAAATGTATCAAACAATGTGTCGATTTCTCGAGTTCGGTATTTCCGTGTAATGTTAATATAAATTGTATAATTGCTAATTATGATATGTTTACAATAAGTTCATAATGAATTCAATGGAAAAGCCACAGGCATAATGCATCGCTTACATTTCTTTTTTAATTGACAAGCAATGATTCACGTCAATGTCTTTTATGTAACTTTCAACCAAAATAAACCAGCGCTTTTCGGTCTAGCCTTCAGATTTCAGTCTCTGTTTCGTTATTTTCTCTTTCTTATACCTTAACTGGTGCCCAAGGTATAGCAACCGAAAAGGAGGAAGAGGAACTAGAAGGTGGTAATACCAAATTAAGGAAACAGCAGATGTATATCGGAGAGTGGCACAGTGCAGGGCACACAGATACCTAAAAGAAGATTGAAATAGAAACATGTTTAGAGTATCTTAATGAAAAGGCTATTATTATAGGCCAATAGGTAGCCTACCGTGCCTGACACACGCCGTCGACTTTTTGAAGCAAGTGTTAAATGTGTGAGGTGAACACCGAAGCTATTATGGCAACACTGCTCTACTTATCAACCAAGTGTAACAAAACAATCTTTCAAACTTTATAAGCGCAGTTTATAGTAAAATAATATTTCTTTTAAACAAAGGAGTAATTTATGAAAATATTTTTGTAGCCTATAGTAGTCATGGCTAGCGAAGGCTTAGACAAATGACAGCGGAACATACAGTCGTTCTAACGGTTTGCATGTATTTTTTTATAATGTATTTTACATTATCAGACTCACTCATGACTGTGACTTGTATTTTACTAAATAACATGTCTAGAATCAATGGTTGTCAGAATATCGCTCATTTTAGTAGTACCTAAAACTTTTAAAATTGTCGGTAATCGTACCAGATTGTCTTTTTTTTATGCAATAGGAGGCAAACGGGCAGTAGGCTCGTCTGATGTCAAGTGACGGTATCACATAGACAATAACATTGCCAGAAGGTTCGCAAGTGCGTTGCGGGCCTTTTAAGAATTGGCACGATATTTTCTTTAAGGACCCTAAGCCGAATTGATTCGGAAATACTTATAGTGGGCAGCTGGTTCCACATAGTGGTAGGCTACATATTTTGACAAACATTATTAAATAAAAGTCTTTTTTTTAAATGTGTCTCCGTATTGATATATTTGTATGAAATATAATTTTTATATAGAAAATTGTAGCTTTGAAAATGTAATTAACATTTCATAGCACAGATTCGTATTTCGTTTTAATTATAGCACAAAAAGTTGTTGCAATTAATCTTGTCGGGTGCTGACAGACGGACGGAAAGTTTGCGTAATTAACGGGTGACCGATAGGGAAATGTATTGCTGAATAATACACTGCCTTCTTTAAAGCCTTTTTTAACAAATGAAGTGTTAAGGAACATAGTTAATATACAAATTATAGTACATCTCTTCTCACGTTATGTTCGATCCACAGACTACATTTATACATTATGATTTTACTCATTATTGTTTATGTGTTTATTTATAGAAATATGAACTCAGTTGTTAGTAAGCTATTACTACGAGAGACTGACTGACTTGAATCACATCAACATCTACTTAATTCCGGTCACGTCAAATTATAGTCGAAACTTGTCTGCAACCAAACGCTAACTCGTTTATACTATATATAAATGAAATGTAACTCTGTAATTATATTCAAAACGCATTCGTTCACATTGTCGTCTGTAATTGTTTTTACGTGGTTAGTTATTGTATTATATGTTATTTGATTTTTCCTTTCTAAATATTGTTCATGCAAGTATTAAAAAATACTTTTGTAGACTTAAAAAATATTTAAAAATTAAAAATACGAAAATATCTTATAAATTAATACAATTATATTATTTGTTTGAATAGTGGGCAGACTAAGCAACATCAGCTTTACAAAATATAAATTTCAGAGAATAAATACAGTGTCATTTAAAGAATTACCTAAAGTCGAATAAAACTATTGACGACACAAATCGTCCACGAAATACGTCACAAAATCAAATTTGATCATGAAAAATTCACGTGCTAATACAATAAAGCAAACCGAACACCATAACTAACTCGAACAGAATCGGTAACTCACAGAATATCGCCACACAAGCGTGAATTAGTATATTGATAATGTCGGTTCAGTTTCCAAATATTGTTTGTAAACTTGTGTACAAACATATATTATAAGATGTAGGTTATATTCATTCCATATTGCAGCGGTTGGTGTGACTTCAGCGTACGAGTCTCATTCCTGAGGTTGTAGCTTCGACCCCCAGATGTGCACCAATGGATTGTGCGTATTTGACATACGCTAGAATCACATCATGTGGAAACCGGCTTGCCTTAGACCTAAAAAGTAGACAGCGTGTGTCAGGCACAGGGGGCTGATAACCTACTTGTACATATTGACAAGTGATTATGAAACAGATACAGACATCAGAGGCCCAGATCTAAAAAGGTTTCTACTGATTTATTTATTTTAGTTACCTTGCTGCATTTGTTCGTTCTTATATACGGAAAGGATTGTTGATAAGGTTGTATATACAGTTTCTACCAATAATAGTGAGTTTAAAATATTATTGTTGAAGTCGTCCCAAATACCTTGTACTCAAAATACACGCAGCCGTAGCTGCGGGATGCTTGAAAAGATTATGATCCGTCCGTATACATTGTTTCACTAACGCATATCTCTGTTCATTACATCTCAAATTTGTCAGAAATGGATGTATTTATTTTATTACTGAATCACTCTTTTTATAACTATATTTCTAGCAGAAAGCCTTACGATTTTAGGTTACAATTAAATAAAAGTATGCATCGCAATATGCCATGGAAAAGCTGCCATACGTACCAAGCGTTTTTTTTTAAATTTGGTTTAATTTTCTAGTTATAAATTTTTTTATCATTATTATTACGTAGATTAAGAATATTGAAATTGTGTATATATGTGTGTTGGAAATATATTTATTAGATTATTTATAAAAATATGTAGTAAGTAAAATAAAGTATGGATGTAAAATGGATTACTAATATTGCTCTTGGAAATTCTTCACTTGATACTTAAAATATGTAAATGCTATATAAACGCTGTGATGTTATCGTAGACACTTGCTACGAAATTGTGGCGTAGATACACGTAGCACAAATATTATGAATAGGGTTTAAGTACTATGACATCTACCAGTTATATTTAAGATTGAAATTATTGTCTTACAGAAAAGTATTATGTTAACATTAAAATATATTTTTTTTAAATAAATAAGAATAAATATTTAATGCATGGTTTTGTTCGAAAACTAATATTATGGAAGTGAAACTTCTTTATCGGCGTTGGAAAAAAAATTACCGTCACATTTTTGGGTTACGCATCGCATTCTTCCGTTACGTGCCATCTTTTTCATGCCCCTTTTGAAGCCATTAATAACAAAAATATATATATAACAATGATTGTAATAAATCTATTACATTTAATGAAATTCTGTAATAATCTTAGCAGTAATAAGGTAAAATTAAATAATTGTATTATTTATTCGTGTCTATGATAATAAAAGCCTTTTATTAAACTTTATCTAATTTTATTTTATTTAAACTTGAATTGAACCCACGAGTTGTGTAAAGTAACGCAGAAAAACCGTAATTTAAAACTATTGGAAGATCTACAAAAGCTTTTTCTATTTTGTCTAAAAAATATTTCATTAAAAATAAACATTGCTATTGATTACAGAACAACCTTAATACCCAGAACTATTATTACTAAATTACCATTGGATAACAATAACTAAAATAAAGTAATTCTTTTAAACGTACGGTACTTTGAAATAAAATTGTACCTTCTCTTTTTCTAGCGTTTGTAATTGGATTGGCACTGATTGCAGTTTTCAATCAATTTGAAACCGCATTACCATTAAATTCTACTTAATGAGTAATTTTCATTGGAAATACAATGTTTTTTTTAAACAATCCGCCTAGGATTAATATCGTCTACACTTATGTATTATTTATGTATGTCATATTCATATGAAATTAATTAACGAATAAAGTATTTATATAAAATATTTAAATTATTATACAATTCTAAAATTGTCAAATAAAATGACGTAATAAAGAATTTGCATGAACGAGAATGCTAAACCGTGCGCTTAATCAGTATGTGCCGTGAAAGAGAACGGAGGTCAAAGGAAATAAGCATACACGGACTTTTATTTTTAAATTTCTCGCTACTGTTATACAAAGAGTTTTAAGATATAATCTCAAAATGATTTGACAAATATAGTACGAAAGCGTTTACCTTCTACGTTAATTACAGCACTAGTATACGTAATAGGATTGAAATTTGAATTTGAACTAAGGGTAATCATTAAAACTAAATTTTATTTTCTTAAATTCTTTTCGTACCGGTTTCACGGATTTTTGAAAAAATTTGGTATGTCTGAAAAAAGGTCGTATACTTTTTAAAATTTTTGTTTATTTGGCATTAAAAAATACACAAGACATTTTCTTCCAATGTTGGCAGACCTGTATTTTTATTAGGAATATAGCGAGATATAATTATACTGTACCAAAACATCGTTTACCGAGTTAGCTAGTATTTTACAAAAGTTTAATCATAATCCTAAGGAATTCAATGAACTACGCACGTATAGAAGCACTATTATTTATTCAAATATTGGATACTGTAATAATGTATTGGTATTTCTCTTGTTAGCAAATTCCAAAGCGCTATATACTGATGACAAAATCTAAAATAGGACAATATGTTATGATAAAATGAAAGGTAGAATAATGATGTGGGTTTTTTTTCCGCTGCAGGTATTATGTTTTGTATCACAGTACCAGTACAGCACCCTGGCATGATTTCATACCGTCATTTCATATATTATAGATAAAAATGTAAAACATACAAATACTATGTAATTCAATTACGTATTTTGTATATTTTATTCACGCATTCATATTACTTTATCTATATGTTTTATCCTTAGTCATTAATGTTGTTATTAGTTAGTAAATGTTTTCTCTTTCAAAAAAGTTTTAAGGTAAAAAGTAGAATTTGGGAGTTTTTTTCACATATTGTTTAGCGTGTGTTTTCACGAGATGTACGATAGTCAGGTAGCCAAGATCTTACACACAGATAGCGTATATCGCCTACTTCCCCACGACTACAATACCGCTGCCCACGTTAGTACAACCATCATTTAGACTTTTGTATTTTATTTACAAACATTTTTTGATTTGTTATACATTATTTTAGAACAATTGATGAGCGAAGCATTATTAATAATTAAGTTAAAAATGTATTTATCGATTTCATAAGTGTATCGGTTGCGTTCGGGCCGAATTCAGGATTCATCAAGATCATTCAATTCAGAAGTTTTTGCTGAAATAATAATGTGAAATCATGTACAGTGTTTCCATTCTTAAATGTTTTCAATCAGATACAAACCACGCCATTATTATAGAAAGTCACGCGGCTTCATATATTTTAATCTATTTTGCAAATATTAAAAAAACATGCACTTTATGGTCTCATTATAGGCGATACGATTCCGTACCGTCACATTTATGTTTAATCTTAATTAAAAAAATTGTGATAGTGGAATTTTTATCTAAAAATCATCTATTTCTTGCCTACTCTTGTATTTATTTTCTAGTATAAGATACGAGGTTATTTTCTTAGATAAGTGTATTCTTAATGCAGTGTCTCCCAACCTTTTTTGTGCCATATCCTTAAATTCATGCCCAAAATTCTTATTCTAACCGTCTCCCCCCATTTTACACACACGTAGTTTTTATTATATAATTGTTCACTTAAGAAACTTAAATCATTGGTTTTAGGATGAAATTTCTACGAAGTGGTAACGAAACACAGTAAGTAATTTTTTAAAACAATGATAAACTGAATTTCAAATTCCAATTAGATCCTTGTACTTGATGCACAGTGATTTCATATTAGGTTCCGATATGGTTAACGTGTTTTCAAACCTTCATGTTGTGTTATATATATTAACATTGAAATTGATAAAGAAGTAAGGCAGATTTCTTTATCTATCTATCTTCTTTATCTATCTTAATGAGTGCCTTCTCTGCCCGACCCAGATTGACTACTTTTGAGTTTGACGCCGATTTCCTCACGATGTTTGCCTTACGAGGGAGTCCTAAATCCGTGCGTTGAATGAATCGTCCATTAGTGTACATAATTCACGCTCAAGCTACTACGCCAACACTAATCACCATTATTTCTGCATTTTTCATATTATTTCCCTCAATAAAAACTATTTATTAAATCTCAAATTCTTTAAAATCATATTCACAATAATCGCGTGCTCAGCCCGTATTAATATAGCGTGTCCTCTCTCACACGGGTAAAGCGATAACATACTGATAATTCATTCAACTCGCCCGTATTGTGTGAAATATAATCTAGATTACATTTAAATTCATTACCATTATCCTAGTATTTTAAAGTTATTTACATTACTAAATTAGTGGCGGTGCAACCTTTTTAGGTCTGGGTCCTAGATTTCTTTATCTATCTTTGACAATCTAATAGGCAAGTAGGTGATCAGCCTCATGTGCGACACACGCCGTCGTTTAGCGTTTAAGACAAGTAGGTTTTCTCACAATGTTTCCTTTCACCGTTTGAGCTTATCTTAAATAAGCACATAGGAAAAAAAGTTCATTGGTGCACAGCCGGGGCTCGAATCTACGACCTCGGGGATTTGGAGTCGCACGCCGAAGCAACTGGATCAACACTGCTTTTTTCACATTTATTTACATTACTAGGCTATATAACTTGCAGTTGATAGTTCACCAACACATCTATTTATACACATATGAACATTATTTGTATTGTTGGATGTCTATTGTCATACTTGGTGGTCGTAATCGGTTTACTACGTGTTTGCGTGTTGTTCCCATAGTAATGTAAATGCATGCTTCTATTTTGGGGCGATGCTGATAGAAGTGAAACGTACAGTTATCTTATTTATAATTTAATTACTAACTGCTTTAAGATGTGATGTTGAGCATGATGCAGGTACAAACATTAATGAAATGACTTGAGCGATTTTAAAGAGTGACGCTGGGATTATTGCCAGTTCTTCTCGTCCGTTCTCTGGTGATAAGAAACTAAACATAATTTTCCTGATGTTCATAAGTGTATCAGTTACATATAAGGCATACATTAAAAAATCAGGTTACATAAGTTGGTAGTCGATGAACGCTTAATAGTATATTACTGTATTAGCACACTGTATGTATAAATTGTTCTTGCATTCAGACAGAATAGATACAAGAAGATACACATGCGACACACAAAAGTAAAGTCAAGATTTTACTGCTATTTCAAGGCAAGGCATAAATTACCTTGCTAACTTAATAGACTGTTTTCTATTCTATACTCTCTATAGAATACTTACAAGGAAATGCCCTTAATAATCTGGGACACAAATGGAAAAATCACAAACGCATTAAAATATAGATAAACTGGGAATAAAGTATGTCTAATGCGGGCGAAGGGAAAGCGGCGTAATTGATAGCGATTCGCAATTTAATTCCTTTGGATGAAGACTATTATCACGATAATTTATACTCTGACAAGTTATAAGCTCAAGCGATACTAAAAACAGCGGCGTCTCTAGATATTGGTCTAAGATGTCTGTATATATTTCTTAGCCTGACACACTCCGTCGATATTTGACGCTAAGGCATCGTTACTGTGTTTTGCTTGCTTTGCGAGCGTTACTTAAATTCACATGTAAAAAGGAAAAACTAGTAATGCACTAATGTGCCTTAAATGCCCATCCTCATCGTTAAGAGGCACAGACCACTAAGCTAACACGGCTCACAATATAAAAGTTTCTACTATTTTTTTACAAAAACTTCCTATTAAATTACGTGCATCTTTTGCTAATTCGCTGGTTTTTTTGCGCCTGGTACTAGAAACATTAAGGAAAATCGGATCTTACAATGGATTTCACGAAATTCGCCGCTAATGAGATTGTTCGTGTGACAAAGATATCCGGCGGGGACGGTGACCGTCTTACGAAAAGATCTAGACACGGTCCATGGCAACATATTATGTTGATTATAAGATACACTATTACAGATCTACCAAAATACTAATAAATCCAGTTACTACATTATCCTACTATCTGGCAGAGGTTTTCTGAAAGAGATCGCTCGAAAGCCAAAAATTTTACCTTCTTTTTATGTAATTATTTTATTTGTACTGTATTTCTGTATTACTGCAACGAAGAGTTATAATAATAATAATAAGTTATTGCAAGAGCATGGTACAAAAAGGTGGTACAATAGTAAGTTCGCATATTCTGCCACACACAATGGCATCAAAGCATTTATTTAATAAGTTATTTAAAAAATGCTTGATGCTGTCAGAACTTATATTATATATATATATACTAGCTGCCTCCGCGTACTTCGTTTCTCTTTAATGTGGTTTAGTTAGCCTTAATACCGTGACACGAAAGAATAATTTCACTGTATTATCGTCACTATAATATGAATTTGATTTACATTTCGGTCTAAGTAACACGTGGTTGGCTATGCTAACACCAAAAATTAAAAAACTAAAAATGACTGAATTTCACGGTATTTCGTTTACTACAAAATAAATTTAATTTATACTTTAGCCTCAATAACACGTGGTAATCATGATATTGCATTGTAGCTTATATGATACGTTTGTCGTTTGCCATCTATTGATTACTTACTCAATACAGTCGAAAAGTATCGACATCTGTTAGATTTTTTTGGAGTTAACAGATAATTGTGACTGTAAATTAATTATAGACAAATAATTTGCAATAATATAAAATTGCGACTATAATTAAAGATCTAAGCTATCCTATCTCGTTGGACCAGACTGCTCACGGTGTGCCAATTTAATTTAAAATCGGTTAAGTAGTTTAGGAGTCCATCGCGGACAAATATCGTGACAGGAGATTTATATATATTAAGATAAGTATATTTATTAAAAAAACGACAACTTTTAGAACTACACCCAGTATCAATCCCGACGTTTTTGTATCGTAAATTTACATTTTACGCAACAATATACGCGCAGGACAGTACCGGCATTACAAAGTACCCTAACTAGGTAAATAGAGAACTGTTCTATTTATACATAATGTAGTAATTTCGGCCTTAATTTCAGATTGAACGCTTTGAAACATTATCACATTAAATGTTCTATTCATGACAGACAGCATCTATTTAGATTTCAGCGCGCTCATTTAGCATAACGTTTGTGCATTATAACATTTAGAATTCACGCAAATAAAGAGCTTACAGCATTTGACTGACAAAAGCTGGCAGATGTTTGCATTACGAATTTGTGCGATATGTTGTAATTATGTGATGCTCATTATTTGTTAATGTTCTGCCGTGGTACGTAATAAAAAATAATAATAAAATCATATATTGGATTCTTTTTATACAGACACTTTTGGGTAGAATTCAAATCAGCGTATTAGTAGAAGGAAAATCATGGCTTTGTAACGTATGCGAAAGATTTGCTGCGTTTAAGCATGTCTCGTCGTATGCTTCGACGAGACAGACTGACTTCGAAACTTTAGTATTGGAGAGGCATCAAAATAATAATATACGGACTCTGAGCTCCACTAGGACATTCCTGAGGTTTCCTACTATTTTAGTTGAGAACAGAGTCTTCTGAACGATTGGAAAGAAAAAAAATCCTTAGCTAAATATAGAAAACAAAAAAAATAAAAATTGACATATTTATTTAATTCACGTACATACTAAAAAAATTAATGCAAATCTTTAACGGGTAAACCCTTAATAGTAAAGTTTGGTTAATTTAACCAAATTCAGCATGGAGATAAGTTTATACAAAAAAAAACTTGGAACCTATTATACTAATAAGCGGCGGATGTGTATGAGTGTGCGGGATTATTTGATAATACTTTTCTTATTTTCAAATGGACAAGAAGTGTGTCCAAAATCGTTGTCTGTCTGAAGTAATGTCTGAGACAATTACAATGTAAACTCTCAATAATCTAACTGAGGGCTAAGAAATATTTTAAACGTTTAGGACGGGGGTATGAAACACAAGATGCTGTGTTTTTTTTTTCGAGCTGAGTTGAGACCGGGAATTAATTAAGTGTAAAAAACATATCAGATCAATAGAGAACTTTATGTTTTATTAAAGTCATAACTCACTATGAAATTTCAAATATAAGTTACGATTTACAATATATCATTTACAATAAACATTTCTGTACACTCGGATCAACTAAATCCCTCGAATATACGTGCATAAAAATATTTTAACAACATTTAAAAAAAATACATATTAATTTAATTCTTTAAAAACAGTTCAAAATAAGATCAATATACATGAAGAGACAACTAGATACAATTTTAATTTGTTGAATTGAGGTTTCTTCAGTTCTACATAATAGCTATTGTCCACGCTACTTCGTTTAAATGGAAATACAAAAGCGTATACCTAAAAAAAATTACCTATAGACGGCAGACAGGGACTTATACCGACTTTAAACGGCCAGTATTTTTTTATGTATAGTAAAACGTATTTTGTTTTATAATTCAAAATTTCAATTTCTACAATATCTAGGTATGTATTGGCAACATTTAGTATTTTATGCGAAGCTATTAATGAGATATTAGACAGTTATCACTACCATCGGCCGACATTTGGATTTTATATTAATGAGTCAGTGCGCACATCAAGCGCAGTCGCCGATCAGAGAGCAACTGAACTCAACGATCGATCGAACTAACAACTCTTCAGTTCTTAAACAGTTGTAATACGTAAGTATAGATATATATATTTAAATGGCAGGTTAGGTAGGTAATTTTGCGAAACAAACTTACCTACTAAGCTACCTTTAAACGTGAGTATTTATTAGTAAGTCAATAATAATAATTAATCCTCATTTATTCCTTCATCAACAGTCATATATCATCAGTCTTTACTCTTTTAGAGAGAAAAAGATATAAGTATATATTTTCAATGACCTCTTATAAGTATAACCCTCCTCCAACTGGCTCCATTTTTCTCTATCTTGAGCATTTTTCTCCCATTTTTCCCCTCCAACTTCTTTAAGCTCGTCGGCCCACCTTTCAAGAGAGATATCTTTTTTTTTCTAAGTGGCCCTTTCTACCTTGACATAGTCGTTAAATACGTGTGTATTTTTTTTTTTAATATAAATATTTATACTTATACGGATATCTGGACGTTGAACGAAATTACGAAAATTTATTGACAAACTTGATTGCTTCTAAGATAAACTTTTAAACTCTAACCACAGATAAGATTAATAAGGACCCTAACTGTCAGTTCATTGACACCCTATAAAATAACTAATAGGAAGTACACAACGCCTGAGAACCTGTGCTAGCACAAATGCAGCCTGCACTCACGAAACGCTCTGATAATGCGATTTTAATGATCTTATATCGCAAGATGTACATAAATTACTTCAGGAACATCTGTAATATTATCCAAGAAAAGGTCTTATTAAAATGTAGCAAGCCTCAGTTCTAAACTTTCATTTATTTGTCACAAGAGGGTTCACACGTATACAGAACAGGTCAAGTAAATCTTGGAGTTCCCAACCAAATTTGGTTATTTTTTGCTAACTTAATATGAAAATTGTCAAAATTAGTTCCTTTTAACACTCACCAATTTATAAACGGTATATGAATGAGGGAGTGAAACTTAAGCTTTTAGCCATGATATCTAATACGGAGAGATCACGAAAAATATATTTCCATGGTCGTGGTGATTACAGTTTCTTTTATATCTTGATTTAATCTATATTCATATGCAATTGAACTATTCCGGTAACTGATAGAATTGATAAAATCGTAGTGTTAACCAGGGCCGATTTTCAAACCTGAGGTCGTTCATTCTAATCCCGGCTGTGTAAAAACGTATTTCTTGTTTTATATACACAATACTTGCTCTTCTATAAAGGAAACCTGCATATTTAAGCCCCAATAATTACTCTACAAGTGTGTCAGGTACATAATGAAAGACTATTAAAAATCAATAATTTTTTTGATAACCTTAAAATTGTCAATGCATATTTTTAATTAAGCTGAGTGACGGTTGAGCATAATAATTTAATAGGCAATTAGATTAAGCCTTTTTCATTCGCCTTTCCATAATTTTGTAAGTCCTTAAAGATTTAATCTATTTATTGCGTGAGCGTTTAATATTATGTTTAAATGAATTTTATTATAAGAATTTTAATCGGATTAAACGTAAAATATTTATTTTATATCGGACGTTTCTTACTAATTAGAGATTATTATTACGTGGGTAACATTGAAAATGTTTAGAACGGGCCAGTTAGAAACATTGCTAAAGTTTTTTTTTTTAATTTCAATTTTAGAACTCTTTGATAACCTAATGTAGCATATTGCGTTCATTTGTTTTTGTAAATTGGCGGCAAATCTAAAACTCTTGTTACACGTGAAACTAACGCGAGAAAATTTTCGGTCAATGGTCTATTATGACTTTCATTGTGGGTTTACTCAACAACGAAGCTATGTTAGGCTACGATTAGCATTCCTTAATGGTTTGTCTTAAGCCCCATCTCGTGCCACTAGAGAGAGTGACCTATCAGCAGATACGGGCAAGTCTAGGCATTGGTAAGAGTCAAATTCAAAAAATATTACACAAACATTTAGGCGTCAGGAAGCTTTCTACCAGTTGGATTCCGCATACTTTAACCGACGACCAGAAACACCTTGGCATGGACTAGTGTCACCAAATTTTGGATAAGTTCATCAGCGGTGACTCAAATGCTGTATTTAACATCGACACAGGTGATGAAATCTGGATATATTTCTCCGAACCAAAACAAAAGACAATTAGCTCAGTGGGTGTTTCCTTTCCAGGATCGGCCAACTAAGGTAAAGAAAAAAAGAAGTCAAGGAAAAAAGATCATGATAATAGCAGCGCCGTCGAAGCAGGATCCTCCTTCACCAGGACAATGCTTCAGCGCACTCCTCAAAACGGACTGTTAATGAGTCATTTGCCATACAATCCTGACTTGGGGCCCTGCGACTTTCATTTGTTGTCAAGAACTAATAATACAATTCGAGGTATTCGCTTTACGACCCCTGAAGATGCGGTGAAAGCGTACGAAAATGCCATAGAAAAGACCCCTAAGGAAGAATGGGCCCACTGCTTTTCTTACTGGCTCCATCGAATACTACGATGTATAAAGAGGAACGGAGATTACTTCGAAAAACAATAAAAGTATTGGCAACTTTCTACATTAAGCCGTTTTTCATTGTCTAAACATTTTCAGTGTTACCTAGGTACCAGACCAAGAGAAAAAATAATTAATATATTACAAATTATAGATTTTGAAGTCCGCTAATTTATTATGATATATTGTTTGTTAAGGTAATAATTAAATTAAATATACAATAATAAGTATATTATTCTGTAAAATGACGAAGTTTGGGAAATAACGTGAACCATTATTTTTACACATTTTCTATAGCTTTAATGACAAACAAAATTCTAAAATACTCATACTGAGATTTTTCTCGTCTATATATAAATGTTAGTTTACATTTCCGACGTGGCCGTTAGAAACAGGTTTATATAAGCGTTCAAATATTTAACCAAGCCTTTTGAATAAACTTTATCAACTCAAACATAAGTTTACAAAGCTTTTCCCTTACCGTAAAGGTTTCAAATCGCCTATATTGAAACGATTCTAGCACTTACCAGTTATAATTTTAAACCATTTTCAAAATAATATATCCAAGCATTTTTGGACAATTTTCCGAGTTTTTTAAAGTAAACTATGATTGTTTGAAGTGAAACTTCTTTATCGGCGTTGGAAAAAAATTACCGTCACATTTTTCGGTAACGCGCCATCTTTTTCTTGTCCCTACCACGGTTGATTCGAAGAGATTAGAAGCCATTAATAACAAAAATATGTAATTGTTAATGATAGTAATAATTCTATTACAATTAATGAAAGTCTATTCTTATCTAGTCTACTCTAATCTTAGTAGTAATAGGGTAAAATTAAATAATTATATAATTTGTATTCATGTCTATGACAATAAAAGCCTTTTGTTAAACTTTATCTCATTTTATTTTATTTAACTAAGTTCTGTAAAGTTGCATATAGTAGATAATTTTTCGAATGATAAGGTCAAAATGAAATTTCACTTCTTACGTGTGCACAATATTTTAAATAATAAATACAAGATATATTCATCATTTCTAAGGTCATTCTCCTACACATGTGTACATAAATCTGTTAAATTATCATGTAATTTAGATTACATGATAATTTAACAGATTACCTGAACCTTACGTAGGTGAAAAACAGTCACAATCAAATAGAACTTGATTTAAATATACATACCTCTAGAGTTAATAATTTTAAAGCTTTAATCGGTAATTAAGCAACAAGATAAAAGCCTCAAAAGCCATAATGAAACCATTCCGTTCGAATAACTTCCGGTTAAGTCTCGGCAATCTTCGAAATAGCGCGCGTAAGCTCATTGTTCACAATTAAATTGAATATTAAGGAAGGCCGCCAAGACGCTAAGCTCGAATGATACATAGCCCGGACTAAACGGGTATTAAATACCTTAGATTAAATATTCACTTGGCCATGTTGCCTCCAAAATTGAAACACCCTCAGATTAATTGCCCCTTCTAAGTTTGAACTTCATTAACTAACAGTTGGTAAATGAAAGGTTTGCCTAACCAAGCCATCGAGAATATGTGTTAGAATATTTATTTTGTATCGGAGAATATATTTAAAGTAAATCTTATGCAATAAATGACGATAAAATGTCAATATTTTATAAGACACATCTGTTTTCAAATCTGTCAACTTGACGTAGTAGACTCTGTGACCAAGGTTGCTGGCGGGAAAAATTGAGTTTTTAAATCAACTCGCGTTTATATCTGCCCAAGAATCTTTATTTGACAACGTACAGTTTTTTGAATTATTCATCATGTCTAACATTTATTTGCAATTGAATAGGAGAGCACGGAGTGGGCGTCCTACGAGCGAACCTAGGACCACTCTTTTAACCAATCTGACATTTGTTCTAGAATTCTTCAATAACTATCTTTTAAACTTTAAGTAGTGTTAACGCTCAGGGCACTAAAATTGATATACGATTTGCACCTTTTTTACTATGTATATTATTATTTTTCATAAGAGAATATGTTATCCGTGTAAGTTAAATATACTAAAAATCACAGTAAAAAAGTATCTAAAATGATTCAAAACATTTAAAGATCCCTCGGTAGATATAACTTGCCTGTGATCCAACCCGGCTGATCGGAGCCTGCATGTTTCACCATGTTTTTTTTAAATTTAACGTTCCTAGAAGTTATATGCCACTGCCATGTGGTGCTTTCAAGGTGATTAAATTTTTAAACGTAAGTTAAGTTGACAACAAATTAAAATAAATTAACGATTCTTATTATCATGACATTATGATAATTATTATAACATTTGCATTCCTATTTTAATGTGACAGTTTTTTTTTTATAATTTATTAATCTTAATGTACCACATTCTTTGCAAATAAACGATTTATTATTATTATACTTACCTGAATTAGTATCACAAAAAAACCATATTTTCCTAAGTATTTCCTCGTTGAACCGTTCTCATTGAACTGGCTGGCAAAATATTGGACCATTGTTGATTCCTTCATGCTTTTGTGTACGGAAAAATGAAAATTACTTAGAAAGTGCATTTTTAATATCTGAACCGTTATTGAATCTTTTGTTGTCAAAATCGGTTTGTTATGTTTAGAATTCTAAAAAGTAGAATTTAATTTTAATAAATAATGAGTTTGTATGATATTACTGTATAAAATAGCACAAGAGAAGAAAATAGCAAAAAGAAAAGGCGTGTAGTGCGATCGTACCCTGCGCACAAATGGATTGTTTTAATATAACATTAAAAATTGCTACTACGGTGAAGGAAACTACAGTAAGAAAATGCTTCGTAGGTTTTAAGCATGCACAGGCTGGTTATTTTCATACGAAAAAAAATACCCAAAGAAAAATGCATATAATTCATTTGTTTTGATTACATTATCTCAACAAAATTTATATATTTGTACATTGAAATCATTCGATATACCCGCACATGTAGCCACTAAAATGTTTATTTATTTAACCAGCTATAGTTATTTTATTCAACATTTAAGACTCAAAAGATTAAGTAACATCACCTTCCATAAACACTGTACCAGAAAGCGTGAGTGGTAAGAACATTTTGAGAAAGCTCTTTCCTTGAATGATATACATAATCTATTAAGTGTTATTGAATTGTAAATACGATCACGTCACAGTATATAGTTATAAACAATACAAACTTCATACACGCGGATATGGTAACTGTCGACAGGAACCTATTATTGTCAACTGCAGAGAAATAGATGGTTCTATCTCAGTAGAAACGAGGCTATTTATATAATGCAAGACATACCCACATATTTTAGGTATATCTCCAGTACATTTTCAATGTTTAAAAGACAATTAGTTACATACAATAATTTAATTAATTAATTATCAGCTTAATTAAATGGTCACTTAAGCCTCTTCCACTTTTCATCGCGTAAATGCAATTAGAAAAATATAGGCGAACAAGCACTTAAGTTAAAGCAGTGGAATATGAATAGCTTTATTTATGAACCCTCTTATAACGAGTACATAGTACATACAAATGCCTTTTGATGGGAAATATATGTTTCTGATATTACTTTAAAAACATACAAAAAAAAATATTTCCTCTTTATAATAAGTTCTTTGTTGCATTATGGAAGAGAAAGTCCAACTTTTTCGGGTATCAAATCTCTTGGTGTATCTCTTAGGTGACATCCAACATAATAACTTCGAGTTCCGTGATTAGTAACACATAAAGACATTTCAATTTGAAATCAATGCTATTCAATCACTTTAAGGGACCGGAAGTGAAGCTTTCTAGTTAACGATCCGGAAATCTACTATTCCAAATTTTGTTAAAAGAAAAGGTCAAAATCCAATTTTGATATGTAGGCTGATCTATCCTTTTTTGTTATTGAGTGTGTTAATATCATGAAATACTCGTTTGGATTGTGAAAGTGTGTGTTTCTATGTCCTGTGACCGATGCCTAGCCAAACAAACAAACATTTTGCTTAAGGTTTTTCTAATTTTAGCTGAATGCAAATTAATAAATAGAATCACTTATAGTTGTATAAGTTAGATTAGGGCGAAGGAGTTCCTGTGTACAAACTGGAAAACAGGAAGTGATTAAGAGTTGAGACTTAGGGCTAAATGGTGTTTTACATCTCTAAAGACAAAGACTTACCACATCGTACAAGAGCCTTTGAATTTCGGTTCCTCAAGATACAGGTTGTGGGTTTACTATATATTGGGGAAGGATGCAAATGTTCCACGATAGATGTAATGATAAATTAAAAATAATTTTAAGCATAAATAGATAATAAAACCAATAAACTACACCTATTGATATTAAGAACATATAGTGTTATTAATATCCTCTTCGTAGATACTTGACATAAGTTTCATTAATACATTTATAACAAGTCTTTAATTATTTAGAATTTGGAACACGTATGTAATTTTCAAAAACTTCTTTCGATTTTGCCATTTCACATATTTTTTCGTGGTCACTATCAAATTATAATAAAGAATGGGGTTCAAGAAAATATATAGGTATGAATTTTAATAATATTATATTACTTCATAAAAAAAATGTTTTGTTTTTCATTTGTAACAGAACTGATGGCTGGACTATGTATATAAATAGTGAAAAAATATAAACCTGAATTAATAATTTACTATCGTTGGCTAATTGAAATACATTTATGAACAGCTGAGATAGCATCTACAATTAAATTGTAGCTTTCAATTTTACATTAATTACACATATTAATAAAGTTGTACAATATTAATTGCGTGGCTATAAAAATCAATCACCATAGATCGACGTAGTTTATTAGTTTAAAAATGGCCGTAAATTTTTTTATAATTTAAAATTAGTTATTTTTCCTTACTAAGATTACCCACAAGAGGTCTCTTGTAAGGCCGACCGACCTCATTATGAAAATTTCCACATCACTTTTATTAATGCGTAGTATGCAACGAAAAGTTAAAATATTATATTATTATAGAAACACAAAATCTATATTAATATTTAAAAGAAGTTTTTGTTAATTTGTGATATTAAAAAACGGTATGGTGCTTTTCGAACTCTATATATATTTATTATTAGGACCACAAAATTATCACAAAAACATGATACAAACAGGGTGACATAAATACAGTATAACATGCGGACACGACCAGCGAAACGAAATAAACAATAATAATAGAAATAAGTATAAAAAAAATATTTCTTTTACACGATTAATAAAATAAGAACAGTATTTTTCTATAATAATAATATAATATATGCTGCCCATTCAATTATGTAAACCTACACAATCTACGTCATGTGTGCATTTTTTTACACAAGTACTAGACACGCATGAATATGACTGTATATATTTTTTTATTATTTTAACTATGCAACTGTATCGGCATAAATCAATTATATTTCTGACGACTCCGCAGTTGTGTTAATATCACCCAGGTACATTCGCAAACAATATCGCGAACACATGCCCCGGTAAATTTTAATAATGGTGACATTATTCGCTTCGCACAATCAAATACTTATTTATCTTCTGTTCTTTGCAAATATACGAGTTTTTCCTGGTTTTGATTCATACGAATACACGTAATACAATTCAAGTTATTTAATTTTAATATAGACAACTGAACATGCAAAAATTGAGGCAGTTTTTGCCGCGCTCAGGAACAGCTACAGTGTAGTATTTCCTAAACATTTCGACTGAGGGTCTTCGACTTCAGAAAAAGAACGTACCAAGTCTTAAAGGGCCGGCAACGCACTTGCGAGCCTTCTGACAGTGTGATGGGCGGCGGTATCCCTTAACATCAGACAAGTCACGTCCGTCCTTTATATTTTTATAGAATAGAGGGCAAACCGGCATGAGGCTCACCTGATGTTAAGTGATATGAATGAATGATTGCCCATGGATACTCTCAATACCCTCTGAGGGCTCGATTTAAAGAATTGGTACACTCTTCTTTTGAAGGACCCTAAGTCGAATTAGTTCGGAAATACTTCAGTTGGCAGCAGGTTCCACATAGTTATCGTGCTTTGCCGCCGCGCTCAACTACCTAAAAAACCCTCAGTTGTAGAACGATAACAATTAAAATAGAACTATAGTTAACTAACATTAAATTCATTTCAAAGGCAGACAGTAAATATTGATCAGGCCAACATTACCAATTCAATTAAGATCCGAAATTTATTTGACCTCGAATTTCTTGCTTAAGTACTTAAAGTGCCTGAAACTGATACAATTTTTTGAAATAGAGTTTAATTTGTGATATAAATTGATTAAAGTAGATTCTATTTGAGATTGATGTATGGTATACGCCATCACACAGTATGCTGGCAGTGCAGTAGTTTTAGCGTGCGACTCCCAACCTTTACTTGACACTTTTACGGTGAAGGCAAACATCGAGAGAAAACCGGCATGGGTCAAAAATCTACGATATTTGTCAGAAACAGAATAAATAATCAAAGAAATTGATGCAATCGGCGGCCTATATGGACTTGCTGTTGCGCCACTGGACTATTTTAGTTACCTAATTTTCAAATAAGAAAATTACCTTTACATTCAGGATTTAAAAAATATCGAATAAATTTACGACATTTAATTTAATTTGATAAAGTTGCATATGATTTCATTTTTTTCTAACGTAAGAAACACTAGACTGAGATCTAAAAATTCACATATCCCCAATCAAAGCCAGTATGCGTAGCACGAAACTGGCAACACATGTGTTATTTATCGGATTTCCGGGAGAATATCGATGCATGTTTTTGAAATAGCACTAGCAACACCGTGTGATTTGTGTTTCTGCATCGGGATTAGGTGTGATGCATACAATTTATCTCGATTATGCCAAATAGCCAGCGCACTTCAAATCACTTACTGCTTTAGAAGTATTCTCTAGCTTGGCATAATTTTTTGCACGATCCAGTTTCGATGCAGTTTAGGTCCTTATATTGTTTCGGACTATTCAAATTCATACAAAATTAAGGAAATATCAACGTTTGAATTCGTGTGAAACTAAACTGACCAGTATTTCAAGGCATAATTAAACGTTGCAGTTCAGTTAGATCCCCACTTGCCTTGAATAAAAACAAAAGACGAAACGTGAAGACATAAGTTTTGTCGTGATTGGACAAACGGAATTGATATCATAACGATGGTCATCAACTATTGGCCAAGCGATGCTATTGACCAATCACAATCGAAACAATATCGTTTCGTCATTAGGTTTACTATTTTATATAACAGGGGCCAAATGGGCAGCAGGCTCGCCTGCACCAAATGCACATTTGATTCTGTGTTTAACTTTAGTTAACAAATTACACGACCTTTTTGTATGGTCCGTTGAGTGAACTGACAAAAGTTCTATTTGAAAGAAAATATTTTTTTCTTTAAATGTGTAAAAGCTATGTTTAACAAAGACAATACAAAAGTTGTAATATTTGTTAGTGCCTAAGTTATATTTGTTTTTCGAATTAATTTCATTAGCAAATTTTTTGTTTCGTGTGTATATTCTATTCATTGTTGCATTCTTGACAATTTAGGTTCACCGGCTAGGATTGTTTTTTATAAATAAATAAATCTTAAGTGGCACTGCCACCTAATGACACTCACACATTGCAATGGTACTCTCTTCTCTCGAAGGTCCCTAAGTTCAGTAGTTTCAGAAATATTTTAAAAACTTTAAATTCTAACCAGTGATTGTCTGCCTTCGTGGTCGTGTATTAAATATTTCAATATTACCTTCACAAAATTATAAATGTTTCTGACTCCGTCGTTTTAATATTGAGATACTACCGGACCAGACAGACGTGTTCCTGTCCTAACTATCAATATTGATTTAAATTGGTATAATTAACTAAGAACATATTTCAGATACAAAGCGTTTATTATTCTAATGCTTTATCATATACAACATTCTTTGTTTGTTTTTCCACAATGTTCTATCAATACATCAAAAACGTTTGAATTGTAAAGCACTGAAAAAAAATCTATCGCAATAAAAGTCGGAATTACTTAATATGGTGGTTAAGTATTCTTAAATTTTATAATTTTTCGTGCACATTTCAATTTTTTTTTCTTACAATAACAAACAAATAATTAGCGAAATCAGTCCAACCATTCACGCGTGATGCCGTGACCAAGGGAAATAGGAATTCATTTATATGCATGATTCAATAATTAAGGCGATATGACGGGGTTGCCGAAAGCGTCATCTAGAAATAATCATGCAAACCCAATTAAACATACTACATATACTTAGCGCATATGTTGTTCGACAATTTAATGTTAGAAAACAATTCAAAAATATCAATAGCGTTGCTTAACCAAATTCGTGGTTAATGCAATACTGAGCTTACCAAATATACGCCTACGTTTTTAACAATTAATAACGATCAGTTTTAGTAGTAAAGAAAATACTTCAACGTTATGTATATATTACATTTTTCTAGGATGTCTGATATAAAACACGAATCAAAATCCTACAAATTTTAAATGTAAAATTGTAATTTTGTTTTTACTTAATTCTTATTTTTAATCACATTCATCTTCCAACATTTCAAATAAATTAAATGTTATTATTGATATATACATATATAATATTATATAACTTTCAGAGAACGAAAATCTTCATCCTAATTTTTTTATTAATGTAAGGAAATACTAGGCATGTAATATAGCAATGGTAATAGCTTAAAACACTAAAATTATTTATTTATTTATAAGTAATCTTACTCAATGTCCCTATTATAAAAGAAAAAAACATAGACAATACACAAAACAGATTATATTGACGATAAAATGTACGGAACAGAACACACCAGTCAATTAAGTACATTCATAGATAAAAAAGAAAACTGTATTTCAACATAAAACAAACGAGAACTTAATATTTTATAGAGAAAAACTAAATTGTTAATACTGCTAAGTCAGTCTTCCCGCTTCTTAAAATATTTTCTTACACTTTCTTTGGTAAGGTGGAAAATGTCTACATCTCCATAATTTGTGTTATAGTCAACCGGCCTAATCAAACCTAAAACCCGGCCCGAGTGTTCGTAGCACATGGAACAATTATGAATATCTCGTCGAATACGGGGGAGGAATTCTTAAAGAAACCATTCTAATAATTGTTGTATGTATGTTGTTGCAGTACGGCTCCTTTTAATAGGACCATTTAAACCAGACCCGTCAAGAAATATCTTTAGCATTAAAACGTCATTAATTGTCCCCCGAAACGCACTAGTAACTCGTCTGATTAACTCAAAATAAGTATTATTAGACAGTTTTTAATAACTATTACTTTCTCGTAATTATAAGCGTACAAGGGACTTCAATGTTCTTGTAAGTGATATTCTAGTGTTGGGTCGTTTAATATAATGGAGGCAGCATGAAAATGCATCATACAAAGCTGCCGTGTAAGCCCCAGATTCGACTATGATTTAACGCTGACCTGTGGACTTTAGGTCTTTCGCCAACTAAAGCTATGTCTTAGTAATTTAACATACTAGAATTCGTAATTAATCCAACTCCACTGTAAGATAAAATAAATACCGTTTAAATTGAAAGAAAATAAATGTAATTTATTATAAACGAATATTTCAGTTTCTCACTGGCTTTAGTATTATTATATTATTTACGTAAATCTCTTAACAATACGCTTATTATACTATTTAATACGCATGACCACGCAAATTATTGCGTAAAAAAAATGAATGGAAATACAGCAAAAATCTGTTAAAACGACATCAAATGGAGTATTCATATCGTAAAAAACGATAGTCGTAACAGCCAATGACGTTGTTATTAAGTACCTAATACATACTTTTACCCGCCGGGACCTTTGATTTTGGTCAATATAACCGGTATATTGTTCTAAACGATGTCATAAACGGTTTTGACGGCACCTAAGAAAACGGAAAGAAATTACCGGAAAGTGGTATTTAACGTAAATCAATTATTTGCAGAAAACAATCAAAAAGTTGTAAAATAATTCGTTCCAGCAATTCGCGTAGATTTACAATAATTAATAATTAAAAAAAAATATTTTCTTAAATACGAAATTTCGTATGACTTAAGTAAGCCAATAATGTCCGATTGATTGACTTCATACTTAATACTGTCAATGTATATGTATAGTATTGTCTTTTGTTAAAATAGCTTTTACACATTAAGAAAAACACTTTTTGAACGGATTAAAGCTATGTATTATTTTTAAAACTTATAGTTATTTACATAATTCTAAATGTTTCCGACGTTTCGCGTACTTTTCAGCGTGCAGACTGACAGACAGCTGCAGTGAAAGTTGTTTTATCTGTATTTATTGCCCCGAAGTTGGTATCGACATGACAATAATACATAGCTTTAATCCGTTCAAAAAGTGTTTTTCTTAATGTATATGTAGTTTCTTACTTCGAGAACTTTATTGTATTTTTATTTATTACTTTTATGGAAGACATCGCTTTTAGGGGCTAATAAGCCTAAAGCCTAAGCAGCCCAGTCTTAAAACAATGTGTTAAATATAAAAATAAAATCGCGAAGCAAAACGTAGTGTGCAATCCTTGTACCTCTCACAATCCACGTACCCCGTTGCATCGCAGTGACTTCGATTTCACTAACAATTTATTGTTTCCCAAGCCGTGTACTAAATACAGAACATATTCAACGTGCAACATTCAGTGTAGTGGCACTCACCCAATTTCGGCCCGGTATTTTATCGCTTACACGGATAGAAGCTTATTTTGAGCTCAGCTTTAAGCTCGAGCTGAAAGATGAAATCAAGCATTGCTTTAGGGCAAGCGTTCTGTTTTAATTCTCTCTCGTAATATGCCATCAAAACCATAACTTGAAAAACCACGTCTCACAACAAAGTTCTTTCACCGTCAAAAGTTGTGACATCCATGTAATACCAAGTCGGTTAATTTATTCAGTCCCTACTTAAGAAACTTTCTTTCTTAATTTATTACTTAATTAGCTAACCTAACAACATCTTATAGGGACCATATCTTCGTTTATGTTTTAAATAAATAGATTGACATTGCCAAAGCATGGAAATCACAATCCTTAACGAACTTATATGGTGTCAAAAACTTCTGCGAGAAAAGGATGGTACGGCCGTACTGCTTGACTTGGCGGTAGAACTGCCGTGCCCCCAGATTATTCAACAGATTTAATTAAATCTTTCTTTATTATAATTGCTAGCGATTTCGTTCTTGTTAAACAAACTAACAAAACACATACATCCTTATAAACAAATTGAAAATTTTTACAAGAAAATGTATGGAATATTTATGCTAGCACATAAATAATAATTAGTATTTGTGTTTAAGGGTTTTTAATATATTTAATAATAATGTTCCGAAATAATATGACGGAATAGGTATTCCTCTTGTAATCGGGACATGTAAACAGTTTACTTTTCGACAACAATTAATTTCAAAGTTAATTCTCTATTCTTATAACGAGAAATATGTATATAATTAGTAGGTATACCTAGGCTTTCATATCACAACTAAACGGAAAAGTAGTTTTGGGGGATTGTCGTTTGGAGGATGAACGTGTAGTTTTAGACACGAAATAATTAAGATGAACAAATCATCAGAACAAGTCCTGTCATACTATTACGTATCATATTCATAAGAATAAAGGTGTCATCAAGAAGTTAAAAATGACTTTGCTAACATAATAATAAATAGCTCAATATAAATAAAATATTTATTAATAACTAACAGAGCAGTGTTGGCCTAGTGGCTTCAGCGTGCGCTCTTATCCCTAAGGTCGCAGGTTCGATATTCGGCTGTTTACCAATGGACTTTCTTTCTATCTACGCATTTAATATTCAGTCGAACGATAAAGAAAAACATCGTGAGGAATCCGGCTTGCCTTAGACCCAATAGGTCGAGGGCGTGTGACAGGCATGGCTGTATAAGGCTGATCACCTACAGGCCTATTATATTAACAAATGATCTTAAAAGACATACATAAATAGATTGTGTGATATTGGTTCAAACCTAAAAAAATGACTTCATATAAAGAAATGGATTTATGTATCCTAATTCAACGTTGAAGTCGCGGCTATAAAATACACCAAAAGTCCCATTATCCCATGAATTATGGTTACCGCAATGACATTTGTTCAAATCCAAGAATAAATTCAAAACTGAAATGGTGAATAAATGTAACACGTGACAGCTCGACGGTAGTATTTTCCAATTTTTCTCAGAGCTGTATCTATTTTGTGCAGGTGCGTTAAGACGATGTATGGATTTGGATTTTATACGTTTACAGTACGAGCTGATGTCTCCGTCGAATTGCAATAATGAAGTTTGAAATATTTGAATAAAGAACATCAACATGATATTTTAAAAGTTTTGCATAAATGAAGTTTAGACCAAGGAGTTTTATTATAGTCATCCAAGGAGGTCTTGAATTGAAAATTCTTATAGTCTGCTATGACTGCGCTCGTGTTGGTTGTTTAGAATAATGCGTTTTTAAATTGAATGCTAATTAGACAAAATAGTTTCAGTTTATAAGTATAACATTAGTTTATAACAACACTTGCGGATAGTTGTCGGTGATATATTAAATAATTGTATAGTTCTATACTAGATTTAGTTTACTTACAGGCGTGGTTCTGTTTTAGCTATGAATATTTAAATACAACCGGAGTCTAAGACTAACAACTTATATATAATTCCCGGGGCCATAGCTTATACACAAAATTATTAAACTGACAAATGTGTGAACTGTCAAACGCGAGATTTGCCTAAAGATAAGATAAGAAAAAAATCATATTTGTCTAACGGACCTGACAGACGTGGTCCAGTACACGCATCTTAACCAATAAAATCTAATTGTAAATCTTAACCATTGTCGAATCCACACAATAATTTAACTAAATCGGTTAAGGATGA
This sequence comes from Pieris brassicae, assembly GCF_905147105.1. Taxonomy (NCBI): domain Eukaryota; kingdom Metazoa; phylum Arthropoda; class Insecta; order Lepidoptera; family Pieridae; genus Pieris; species Pieris brassicae. The sequence continues at coordinate 16,617,094 of NC_059674.1, forward strand.
CTTGAGATTAGAGACACACGCAACGAAGTACTAAAAATTAAGATTATTTTAAGATAATACCCAAAATATAAAATCTTTTATATCACCACAAGCTTATACCCAGTTATACAAAACGCTTTACTCGATTACGGGAATTTTAAAACTAAAACATAGTTTCCACTAATACAAACAAGGATAAAAGCAGGCGGCAGATATAGCCCCGTTTAGGTTAGAATGTTTCCCTAAAAAGATATTTTATTATTAACATTCGTAGCTCGTCTTGCAAGCAATGTCGTGATTTCATTTTAGAAATGTCACTAGATGTCGCTACTCGCTGAAAGAATTTTAATATACAGTGTGCCTTCTAATCTGTACACTTGCATTTGGTTTGTAAGTTGGGAAACTATTTTTCTAACTCGGGGTTTCAATAAAAAAATACGAATACTTACGGCCTTATTTATTCTATGTAAAAATGGGCTGTTATTGTTTAGATATTTCTATTGAAACATATATTTATACGATTCATCGGAATTTGTTTGTTACGTGTCTTTATTGAGGTTGCTGATTTTTATTTCCGACACACAAATATACAGTTATTTACAATATCCTTAACCTATATAGTAATAGTAATAATTAAAAATTAATAAATAGATAGTTAAAAAAATGATTGGCAGCAGCAGTGTACTTATAACCCTTTGTTACTAATTACTTTGTTTTTTAAAGTACTTCTCCCTAGATAGGTCTTATATTAGATTTTTTTACAAAAATTGTATTGAAGTCTGCCATGCAGCTCCTATAATATGTGGTAGAAATAATTTGTATGAATAAGAAGATAATGAAAGAAAATAATAGTTGTGATGTTTGGTTATTGAAAAAATACCTATAAAGGAGTAAATAGTTTGCCCCTAAGCCTAGACCGAATGTCTGAAGGTAGAATATGGCCACAGATCAATCAGTCAGTAATGAGTAAAGTCGGTCTAGGTCTGGGTTGGGAGCGTGCTCGTCACAGATTCGGCTCTACTCAACTGTAATTAACAGAACTAAACACTGTACCGTCAACCGTAAATAGTTCAGAATTATTTTATAGCATCAAAATAAATTGATTTTGTGACTAACTATTGTTTTAAATACAACCGCTTAATCGAATAATATAGTTTAAGCATTGTCTTGTTTAAAAAAAACAGTGACTTCCACCTTTAGGTCTTCGCCTCAGTTTCGTCTTGATGATAGACTAAGGCATGATGGTTTTCTCAGGATTTTCCTTCACCATACAAGCGAGTTTTAATTGTCCACAGAGAATGTTTTAAATAAATGTATCCTTAATAAGGTCCTACATTTTGTTATCTTATTGACGTCCGCTAAAACAATTGAATCCTAAAACATTATCTCTTAATACAAGGGAAGGAAAAAAACTCAGTCGCAAGCACAGATATAATAATACATACAGTAATGAGATACAATATTATTCAAAAACTTTTTTGAAATTTATATAAATTGTGTTTAGGTAATCGGAATACGTGTCCCGATCAAATAATAAGAAATATTACAAGACAGTGGGAACATGACATGACGTTAGACGGTTTTCTTCTATCCATACACAACTGTAGTTCACTTACTAAAATGTTTGATAACTTGAGACTGGCGCTAACGAAGCGACTATACAGAACCTACAAATTGTTATAACTAAGTTAATACATATTTTTAATTAATTCATAAACTAAAATTTATTTAATAATAATAATCCTGTATTTGCCAAGATAGTGGTACAGTGGTTAGATCGAACAATTACAAATATCCGCACAATTCTCTATATAAATAGGCATGCAAATGTCACATCATTTTTACAATGTCTTTCTTATAAGGAATATAAAATAATGTCAAAGTTAAATTATTTACAATCGGTGTCAAATCTATGGTCCAAATACTCGCCTACGCTATAAAGGCACTTTGCCTTTAAAAATTTTAATAACAAACATATATCAATATTTTAGGTTAAAGAATGTATCATGTTGAAACTAAGTTAATAAAATAAATATTTGTTTCAAATTTCAATCATAATACTGAACATATTATTAACTCATTAGATATTATAACGGAGTCAAACTAAAATTGTCGAGAAATTAAAACAATAACAAAAGCTATCAAGGAATATGCTTCAGTATTAAGAATATATATAGCGCTAAACAACGTGCATAAAGCACACATTACATACATATCCTAATATACACACCATCACTGAACACATCCGAATTAGGTATTACTTCAATATTTTGTTTAATATATCCATTTTCCATGTTTTCAATTATTAATTATTTAAAAAAATCCATATCAAAAACGTGTTGGTGTTGGCAAGTTTTCATTTACAAAACGTGTGATATGGAATTTCATATATTTAAAACTCTAAGTCTGAGTGTATTAGCTTTTAAAAACTCAATTGACGCCACAATAGCTTGTAAACTCGCTTTATATTTCATCGGAGTACAATGAACGAAGCGAAAAGGGGTGATAATTAATTTTTATTTGGCGCTTTGAGTTCAACGCTTGGAATATTGCCAGGTGAAAAAAGGCATTTCTAACAGTGGTTGAACTTTACGATATTGAGATTATAGTTTGTCATTTTATGAAGTGAAACTTCTGTATCGGCATTGTAAAAAAAAATACCGTCACATTTTTAAATATAGTTATTACTAGATTGTTTATAAGGATTTTTAAAACTTTTCAGTCTTGTCCCTAGGTCTGGCCAATTTAAAAGTGTATGTACCTTTCTTATTATTTTTTTATTGCCATTAAAAATTAACTGATGTTAAATGATAATTGTCTCACTCGATACATATTTTTATAGAACCGGAGCAATCGTGCATGTGGCTCACCTGATGTTAAGTGATACTAACACTGACAGAAATGAATATTTACCAACTGCAGACATGGCTCACGTGGTTGTTCTATTTTAACAGCTGAAGCTGCGCTCTACACCACAGCTCACAAGAATAATATAATGTATGTGTAAATAATGTGAAAGTCGTATTTAAGACATTGATTGTTTTATAAAAATATATCAGATTTGAATATTGCTCTGTCTTATTAATTTCTCGTTTCCTCTCAAAGTGGCAAAGACTTCTTAAAGCCCTTAATTATTGTGGTGAGTCTGCCCGATAGCTTAGAGATAATTCCACCTTGAACCATTGATCCTACCCGTAGAGCTCCGTCTGTTACCTTAGTCTCTTGGTGCAGACATCCCGTACTTAATTATACTCAAACTCAAAATATCTTTATTCCTATAGGTAAACAAGTATACTTATGATCATCAAACATGTTAAATTGCTTGTAAATTTACATTTACGTCCAGTTCGCATGTAACTGGCGTATAACTGGCAAGAAGAACTGGCAAGAATCGCTTCGCCACTCCTTTTAATCCGAGTTTTGAGTCGTACAAATTGTTTGAGCAAATTAATCCCAAGAATTAGGAACGTTTAAATATTCGTCAAATTTATTAATTAATTAATGTTTACCGTGAGTTTTGAATTTGTTTAGTGATAACTCTGTAATTTCGCTTGTGAGTTTTTTTGTGAAAACGAATACAATTTCCATATAACGAGTCTGTCAGCAGTATACTCTTTCGAGTATTATACTGGTGAAAGGTTCCATTTGTTTTAAAATCACTTATATTTTTTGTCCATACTACAAGGTTTCAAGAATATATTGACCAGATAGTGTCATAATATTTAATTCCTTAGACTTATTCCGTACCGACTTCCTCAGAGAAACACAACAAACACCCCGACCAGCCCGCTTCTGCAGCACGAATATGGATTAAACCTCTGCAGCAGCACCCCACAGTACGTAGAATACCGTAGGACTAACGCTGTGAAAGTAACTATGATACACAATATTAGTTGTGTCCTGATAAGTAAACTCTCGTATTTTCTTTACTAGATATGCTGCAGAGCTCAGCCTATTCGAAGGAGGCTGTGTGAGTTAGTTAGTTAACTGTCCTTAACTTTAAGTTTAACAATATCTCGATTTACGCTAATAGTTGTTAATACAATACATTTTGTTTTATTCTCATTAAGAGTCAGTTATTTACATTAAACCAGTTAACTTAAATTTGGGCCGATTTTGATTTTGGACCCATAAATTGCTGACAAGACCGAGGTTCTTGGAGGCTAATTTATCCTTTCCCTCCAAATGACTGCGGAATTGAACGCTGTTCGATACGCCAAGTATTCCAATGCTGGCTGCGGCAGAAGAGTGTCTTTGAAAAGAGGAGTAGCGGCAAAGGGTCTGTTTTTAGAATTGCGGTTCTTCGATTACGAGAATAATTATAATGAAATAATAATATTTATCATATTATCATTGTTACAATGCGTGTAGCGTTACTGTTACACTTGAAAATATTTATTTTTATTTAACTGCCATCTAGCTATAAACTTTACTACTAACATCGGTCAATGACAAACTCGCCATACACGCAAGGTTAGTTTTAGCGAAGTAAACTAGGTGTCGCTTTTATAAAAAATATTAAATTATTATTATTTTTTAAATATTAGAAATGTAACATGAAAAAATATCTGAAAATGTTTATAAATTAATTTACAATTTAAATGAATATAAGGCAAAATTGAATTATTGTCTTTATTGTGTCATTCTGAATATATATTATTATGCAGAAAGAATGGAAATTAGGAATAAGATAGAAACATGAGGGGTTTTTGGTTGCCTAGCAACGTGAAATTAAGCAATAATAGAGGTTAAATTAGGCAGAAAAGATTTTTTAAATGCAAATTAATGATTAGGAAATTTCAAACATTTCGAATTAAGACATTATTTTTTCTACAATGTGTATGAAATAATCATAACATTGAAATAAAATATTTATATGACAGATGTTTTTGCGCGTAACCATGAACCATGCGGTGAAGGTAAACCAAAGTCATGGCACAGTCACTGATAAAAATCATAAGAAATCTAGAAATTTATATAGTTTTAATTAATATTTGAATACATTTGCTTCGGTCAACGCACGCTCTATTGACCTATTCAGAGATTGTCAACCATTGAATGAATTAAAAGTAAATAAAACCACATTTATAATAAACACAGGAACTTATATGTAATATTTTTTATACATCGAAGTCTGTACTTAAACGACATTAATATGAAAATATATTAAGAAGCGTATTCTATATAAATATAAAAACGCAATATTTCATTTTTATTGTTGTTTACCATTAAAAAAATATTGTATTACAAATGACTTTAAAAGTGTACTAAGCATTTTAGATTTTCATACATTGTTAATATGAAATTTTATCATGGCGCATAATAAGGTGTATATTATATGAAATTATGAACTGTAATGACTTTTATTACAAAGCAATTTACGCTCATAAAAAGTTCATTATCGTGTACCGTATATGCCAATCAATGCTAAAATTATTTGATTGTTCTAACTGTTTTGTATATACATATCGTGTTCATCTTAATTACCAATAGTTAGTATGAAGTTATAGTTATGTGTGGGATATTATAGTATGAAGTTGCATGCCTCAACGGGACTTGGGGGAGAATTTCGTCTAATTATTTTAATTTTATGATTAAGCTATAAACTTGTATATAGGTTTATTAACAGATACTTATATATATTATTGGAATCTTCTCGGACGGCCCATCCATTTCCACTTGCGTCGCTTGATCTGCTGGCTCGTGTATTTAAGCTGTATTATTACCATTACCAAATGATAAAAATTGTCTTTGTAGATAGATCGAGGTGTTTTTGATCCACATTAACGTCACTTCAAACACTACCCAACTTTGGAAATGTTAAACATACTTTGACATTTAACAAAATTATTTACTTTTCACCACATGATAACTTATACTTAGCGGACTGTAATAGATCTATTAAAAGTAATATGTAATGTATAGTGTAGTTCATATAACTGTGATCATCTGTATAAAGCAAAAAATGTTGCAGACGACTGAACTCACACATTCGCGGCCGGAGTGGCGTTGCGACCGTTTGCGCGGACGCATCTTAATATTTAATTTTAAATGTTTAACGTGATATTAAGTGCAAGTTATGGTTTTTGTGTATTGAAATTTTATAATGTTGTTAATTGTGATAATTTGTTTGTTTTTGACGCCATTGTTTGCAAATTACGCTGATAATATAACGAGGTTAGTATATTTCAGTTGTTAATACGATTCCTATAAACAAATAAAAATACTCTATTGTGTATATATATACACAATTTTTTTTATATAAATTCTATAATCTATGCCTTGTAATAGTTTTCCTACAAACAGAACCTATATTATTGTACAATTATATATTTGAATATATAATAAGTGGACAAATTTCTGCGTGCATAGTAAAATATCTTACAGTAATCGCTTTCTAAATAATTGATAAAAAGTAAATCTATCTATTTTATAAAGATATTCGTACCGAATAAACTCAAAAACTACTAAACCGGTTTCAGATTAATTCACCTTACTATGCTACAATTATTTTGTAGCCCTTAATTTTTAATTGACTTTAAAACCCCTTAAGGTGGTTAACATTTTAACGTAATTATATCTTGTGTATGTTTGCTTACAACTGTCAGGTGTCAGATTATTTGATTATAAAATGATCCGCCTCAGCTCTGAAAAAGAGGGGTAAGTTCTTCTTATATAAATTGTGATAATTCTCCACTCTTGTAATTATTAACAATTGTTTTTGTTCAACTTAATGATTATCTAACTAAATAATATATTTGGAATTTTGTTTGTCTAATAACGTAAACAACAAACCATAACCATTTTTTTTTTGGATTTTAATTAAATATCAATTTCTCTCAACAAAGTTTTTATAGTTACATTTGATTTCGTTTAGTGCTACGATATTATTCGATGTATCTTCGTTCTTCTGTTTGGTTTTCAATAAATTCTAAATTATGTTATATACCTATTCTTCGACGTAATGATATTTTAGAGTTTAAAGCAGTATTAGATAGCAAGAATGAGTCACTTCTACAACTACATTTTTTCCTTTGTTTTAAATAATTGCTTCGCAATCTCAATCACAAACTGATTGTTTACCTGAGGACTAGAAGGTTGCTATAGTATTGAACTAGAACGTTGCAAAAACTGTTTTAGTACATGGTGTATAATAATAATAAAACTAGCTTTTAGCCGTTCAATGAACAGCGTAGCCTCTTAACTAAACAGCGCCGTTTAACTAGCGGCCTTAAAGATGATTTGAGCCAGTTGATCAAACAGCTAGCAAATAACTTGGCTCGATGACGTTTCATTTCTTGCCTAGCCTATTGACGGTTTTAAATTTAGTTCCACCTTCTTCCACTCTCAAACTCAAACGAAACTCTCCAAACATGTCAACATGGCGTCGCCTAACCACAACTTTGATGGTGTTTTCCAAAGTTTAATGAAAAACAATAAGTACAATGGAAGAGTGAAGTGAAAATAATAATGTTAATATTTCTGCCACTCACTCTGTCGTACGAATGACCTCAGCATTAGCGAGTCAGTTTTTTAAATGTTGTTACAAACGCTACGGCTAAATATCTTTCAGGCCGCCAGTTAAATAGGGCTGTTTAGTTAAGAGGCTAGGCTGTTAATTGAACGGCTTATTAAGCTACTTGGCTGCGACATAGACACGTAGATGAGTCCCTGATAATTATTTATAGTATTAGACAGACAAGTAGTTATAAAGCCGCCTGTCTGACGTTAAAACATGTTTTGCTTACTCTGGAAACGAATTTTGCCCCTCAAATTTAGTTAAAGCAATCTCTTAACGGATAACATACATTGTTTTCCGTTATAATAATAATAGCCTTTATTGCTGTAATTACTTATACTAGTACATAATAATATGAAATACTAAAAGATTAACACAAAAATAAAAACTAATAATTAATCGACAAGCCGGTTGATTTCTGTTATACAGCTTGTCCTTGGACATAGGCCTCCTCTAAGGGCTTCCAGTCTTTTCTGTTTCTAGCTTTACGCAACCACATAGGGCCAGCTATTCTTCGCTTTTTCCGCTTAGCGATTATAATTCCTTAGACCAAACTATTATAAGAACTTTCAAATAAATCCTTAATGAAATACTGGTTATGTCAAGTTAATTGAAATATGATGTGGTGTTGAAGGAGAATGCTAAGAATTCCCTGGACAGTTGAGAAAACAAATGTACCACACTAAGATAGTACAAGTGAAAATTCAACGCGTTTTTCGACACTTTGTTACCAACGGCTTCTGAAATTTCTTGGATACGTAACTCGTAGAGATCTGAGAAATTTAGAAAAACTTATTGTGTCTGCCAGACTAAAGGAACTCGCTGGCCTGCCCATATAACCCAGGCGCTTTTGTTAATGTTATACGTTGTCAGTATTATTGTACAGAGTAGACCTGCTGCTCTTATACTATGTGTTACAGTAACACTTTTTGCTTAGTTCTCACAATTACACAGTACTTTAGCAGAGACAAAATAATCTATGTTATATGAAGTCGTTGGCTTAGTGTCAACTGCATAAACTGTTGCGGTCAATTTCAATTGCAAACAAAGAAACCCTATAGTCACGGATGTGATTGCATTACGTCCGTTTTCTTTATAAACATATGTATTCAGGAACATATAATAATATTGTCTTTTGTTAACTTTTTTACCGGATTGAAGCTATGAATTATTATAAACTTATAACCATGACCATCATCACCGTGACCACGCACGCTGTAAAGCACGCGAAACGTCGTAAAAAATTATGTAAAATAATCCGAAAAAAAAGTGTTTTCTTTCAACATATAATAATGTATACATATAGATATATTTATGGAATGTTGGGTAATGTAGAACGTTAATTGTTTTCATAAAAAAATCTACGAAAAAACCACCGAATTTATTTATTGATTAATTATTATATTCACGCGGTAGGCAAAAACGAGGATCTCCACTTGCTACAGTTCTGAGAAGCCTCTCTCGCCTCATTCACTTCCATTACATTTACCATGCATGCTCGTAGGTTATGGGTACTTCTAACTATTCCTTTCTCTAGTTCCTCCTGGATTTTGTCTAAATGGACCACGGCCTAGGCCACGGCCCACGGCTGCACCCAACATCACCATCCACGGTTGCCTTTATATATTAAACTATTTTTCAAAATGATCTACACAGAGTGTATCTAGTCAATGTAGAGTGGCCATGGGCGTTATCACTTAACATCAGGGGAAGGCGTTTGTTCTGTAAAAAAAACATAAGATGTTTTTCATTTGTAATGGATAAACTACTATAATTATAAAAAAGTAAGTAACATCGGCTAATATATCAATGGAAAATATTGCAAAATGTAATATTATTGTTAACTAACTTATAATCCGCTTATAAAAAGAATAAACTTAACTGGAAGTTATAAAATACAGTATAGCGGCAAGGTTGATAAAAATGATACATTGTTGTTGCTCGTTACCATTGTCGGCTATCGATACGAAATTCTATTCTATTACGCATATGTAATTCTTTCTAAGACTAATTGTCTTTGCTTCTAAACGATATCTTATTATTTATTTACAAAATATCAAACCATAACAAGTGACTCACATAAAAAAACACACGAAATAAGAAATTTAAAAAATGTATCACGAAAAACTATCTAAAGAATATTTACAAAATGACAAATATGAACTAATTATTTTAAGCCCATACAAATAATGTAATTTGTTGACTAATGTAACTAATCTAATAATAATACTGCACAGTATTTGTAGAAATATATGTCTCCAACCAATGTATAGGACGGTTCCCAACGTAAGCATATATTTGCCGGTTTATGATTAAGCGAATCTGTTGTGCTAAGTTATGCACAGCTCAAGCGCGCTTAAAAACAGAAGAAAGAGTAGAAAAATTTAAAACAAATCTACCAAATTAAAGGAGTTTCAATTGGAATGTCTAAGACATCCACCGTACTCCCCGGACCTTGCTCTAACAGATTACCATTTTTTCGAAATTTGAATAACTTTGCACTAAAACATTAAATGTATATTTGATGCGGCAGTCGAAAAAGGCCTAAATTATTGACTCCCGTCTGAACGTTTTTTTTAGTAAAGGGATCAATGACCAATGACCATCAATGACCTATAAGATGGCAAAAGTGCGTAGATAGGTACAAACTTTGACTAATTAAATTTATTCTATTTTTTAAAATCTACTTTTTGTTCCTCCGACACAAAACGCCAATTTCATATGTTATATGGAGTATATTTATGTATAAGTGTAACTAATAAAAAAAAACTACTAAAAATACAAACGTAACGTATTGAAAAAAAACACTTTTGAACCGGATTGAAGCTATGTATTATTATAAACTTATAATTATTTTTATAAAAAGAAGTATGTAAAATAATTATAAGTTAATCATACATAGCTTTAATCCTGTAACTTTAAACGTAACGTAGTTTATGAATGCAAACTAGATTCGATTAAGCTTCGCCTAACCTCACATAAAATACAGCTTCTCCTTTAGATGTAACGTATTCTATAAAGAATTAGTTCAATAAAAACCTTAATATAAGTGAGACGGCAAAAAACATGCGCCTAAAAAACCATATATTTTTGTTAGCTGTGTCCTCGTGACCTCAATAGCAACCTTCTAGATGAGCTTGTATCGTCACTCTCTAGATGGCATTGACCCACTCTCGGCCATTTCCTTATGATGTGCGAAGATTCTTCTGTAATCTTCCGGTGTTTTATTGTATACAAGTATTTATTGGGAGTATAAAAGCTCCGTTAAATTTATTAAATTCTCTGTATAATTACTAAACTATATATGTGACTGAACCACAACGAACGGTTCGATAAACACACACAAATATTAATAATATACCTTAACTCTCTACCCAATTAGGTGAAAAAAGCACACAATTTTCAGTCATAAAGATTAAGGAATATTTAATATGCAAACAATGGGAAACGTTGCACTAATCTAAAAAATCTAAACAATTACAAATTGTTTTACATCTGACCAGACCAAAACAATAATGTGAAACAACGTTGGCCTTGTAAAAAGTAGTATTTATTAAGAGGATGCTAAGGGTTAAATATATATCTTACATCAATTCATAACATACTATTTCTTTCTTAGCAATGCTTTAGCAAACCATAATTTCGAATTACAAATCCATAAAAAGTGCTTCCGTCACAATGTTGTACAGACGATTAATTTTATAGACTAAACAATATTTCTCGCAGACTATGTTGTAATTGACTATAACATAGAACTTTATTACGTCTAAGTCTATAGTTAGTAATCACCAAGACATAGTTATTTTAAGAATAACATTTTCAATATCGAACTAAATTGGACGCCCACTCGAGCCACGTCATGTCTATGGACGATTTACATATTTTTTTTTATAAACTGTGGCAACCACGTTGATCTGTGGTCTACAGATTTTTGGCGCCATCAATATATTTTTGTAATATTATTGAAATAAAAAAGCCAAGGGAATGTAAAAGTAGACGTGTGACGTGTAAGTTTTAGAAAGATTGTTATATTTCAGCAATCCATGTACAGATCAGAACCACTTGGTACTGGTCCCAGGAGTATTGACAGGTGGAGGCAGTAGCCGCGCCTGTGTCTCTCGCTTCTACCCAGATGGACCGGCCAGGCTACTGCTCACTTTAAATGTTAATGGCGAAACCGTTACATCTACAAGGCAACTGAATCCAGGTGAGATAACTTAAATATACTATAACCATGTACTTTTTTACTTTAAAATTGTGTACTCTAAATGGAAATAATCAACATATTTTGTACGAATGTATATAAAGATATGACGTCGTGTAACTATCAAATATTTAGGGAAAATTCTGCGTTATTTTATATCCAATTAATCTAATTTGTCGGCATACAGGACATGTTAATAAAGCACAGACCGTGCCTGGAACGGTTCTGCGAAAAAATTCTTAAATATTTAAAGGAGGCAAACAAAACCGAAAGAGCGGGTCTCGCGAGGAATTGCGCCCCGGCTCGCCCATGAATACCTATTGTAAATAAAAATATTACCGATGCAGCCTGGGCGTATTTCGCGACCCCTGCCATTCGCGAACTAGTAGAATTACTTAAATGTATATTGTTTTTATTTTTGGAAAAAATGTGGTATAAAAAGTCCCTGGACAATATGGCAGGGGAGTAGAGTGTTATAAATTAATTTAAAAAAAAACTAATTTGTCAATTTTGGTTATACCGTTTTTTTTAATATTATGGCAATGGTTATACCGTTTTCGTGAAAAATGAAATATAAAATCATAAAAATGTTTTCAGGTGATGGAGGCTGTTTGGACATATCGGTGCCCCTCCAGCCTAATACTAAAACAGAACTAAGTGTAAACATCAGGTAAGAAATGCTTTATAGACAAAAACTTTATAGATTCTTCGAATTAAAAATATTAGATTCATCACCATAATTCGCATGATCATATCATCCAAAAATTTCAGTCACATCAGCAATTTTGTACTCATATTTAAACATAAATTTTGTTTAGGAAGAATAATACATAGGTATAAATATTAATTTTAAACAGATATCCAGAAGTCGGTTGCACCTGGGAGCGTCACTTGCCAATCCGAATTTCCAGTGGTAAACTTTTGGTCATTCATTCTGAACGTGCCCGATACAGGCCTGGAGATTCTGTAAGATTTCGGATTCTGGCTTTAAAAGCAGATTTGACGCCGGCACACACTACTGTAAGTAGTATCTTCATAATAATATTTATTTATGTAGCTGCCCCCGAATTCGTTTTCGCCTTAATATTCATACATACCAACATAATATATAAAACATTTTGCTATGCTACCCCATAGAGACAGTTCGCTTTTTGGGAATAAAACCGAGTTTTTATGTTTTACCGTACAATTTCCCAAATAAACCTCTACATAAAAACATTCCTCAGAGTTCAAGGAATATATAAATAAAAATTACTGGAATTGGTCCAGTTATCTTTAAATAGCAACATATTATGTGATTACTTTTTATTTATATAGATTTATAAGTAGTACCTAATAATATTATGAAAATATATACCCAAGTTATTTCCTATTTTATATATACAACAATAGTAAACTTTTTTTAAACATTATTTTACTTAGTAATGTCTTTTACACATTAAGAAAAACACGCGAAACGTTAGAAAAAAATTTAAATTTAGAATTATCTAAATAACTATAAGTTCAAAAAGTGTTTTTCTTAAATATTTTACTTATACATAATAAGTAAGTATATAAAAATTAATTAAATTATCCCTTTTCGAAAACGCCATACTTCGATTTAAATATACGATAAAAATAAACGTTTTGATTTTAGTACGGACTATTTAAACTCCAAGGACTATAAGGACACGGGTCCAATGCGCGATAAAAAACTTATCTCGTTAGACGACATTCTTTTATATTTATAAATACTAATTTAACTACATTTATGGCTTAATTCTTCAAATGAAAATAGCAATAACTTAGACAAATAGTTTAAAATAATCACTAATTTTAGGTTTACAATTGGTTCTAATACATGTATTTTTTAATTTATTAAGTTATTGTTCTAAATTTACGACTACTCCTTGTATTGAAGGTATATCAAAATAGTATTTAGTTATAGTTTTATGTAATAATGAGATCTCAATGGAGTATGGGGCTGACACATTTTTGTGTGTTACATTCATTTAAGTCAATTTCCTGACGACCTTACTGTGCTAGGTACTAGGAAAACTATTGGAGTTCAAAGTTAGTTTTGAGATTTGCAAGTGAAGAAACTATATAATATTTAATTAATTAGATTTATTTTAGTTTTACCATTTATCTATGTAGAATTATTATTATGCAGGTTAAGAATATTGTAAATGTATATGGGTGGTATTAAATATTTTTAAGATCCAAAAAAATCAGTTTCCTGTAAAAGTACAAACTTACAGTTTTGAATAAAATGACGCAGAATAATTGTAAAAACAAGAAAACTGACCTTTTTAATTTGAAGAGAAATTAAAATAAACATTGAAAAGAGAGTTTAACTGTTCATTAGTGTCACAACTCGTATTAACAGTATATCCATTATTTGAAAAGCCTTACAACCGGTCCTGCGGTTGTATTCATGTTGCCGTCAAATGTTATAACTTTCATAAAATAACTAAATATTGTATCGGATTTTGTTAGGAAAACCATGTCTTTGTTAAACCTTATGACTAGGTTGAACATAACACTTTTAATTTTCCCTTTTAATGTCAAATTACATTTCATATATAAATGCTTTTTATGCTATTTTTGTCTTTTGTTTTGAGCGACTTACTTATGTCCTTATCAATTTTGTGTTAACCTTTAAACTGGTTAATTTAAGTTCGCCATGGAAGCAAAAAAATCTACCTAATACCTAAATATGACGTCAGCACGCCTAATATTCAGAAATGAGATTAAGCGCGAACTATCACCACCATATGTCAAAATCGAAAACGTTTTTGACATTTTACTTTATTAATTATTTAATCCCGACATCAATTGTTTAGTTTACATGTATATATAATTTTAGAAATAATACAACTAATATTTATATTAAGAAATGTGAACTGCACTGTCTTTAATGAACCCAAAATGCCCATTTGCTCTTGCTACTATTTGCATTTATTTGTAAAAGGCCGGCTTCAGGTTTGACTACAGCATATTTATAAAAGTCTGCGTCACACTGACACAGTTTAGAACACGCTCTGCGCGTATGCAAATAATTTGTTTACTTAATTGGTCACAAGTATTATTTATTGCAACGTTTTCATAAGTCAGTCATTACATTTTCTCGAACTTTCTATTAGGAAAAATATCATACATAATATATACTTCCGGGTGCATACTATTGTCGTAAGTCTTTGTAACAAGTTAAAATTAAACACGAAAGTGTCATATGGTTATACTTGAATAAAATGGCATCTAATTGGTGTCTTGAAACGTTAGTAAAACTTTGGGCAACATTCAGAAGCGTGATTTTCTCCAAAGTAGAATTTTGACACATACACAATTAAGTTTAGTTACACTTAGCGCGCTTATGCCCTTAGAGCCGGTATCCATTAAAGGCCGCTTTCTATACTCGATCTATAATCTAAAATTATTTTCAATCCAGATTTTCGCTAATTTAGATACATAAATGTCAAAATTCGAACTGTTGAATTTAAAGATATTTTACAAAATCCATCGACCGGTTAGTAACAAGGATTTTATGAGAAATGGATTGAAATATCATTGTCTAGTAGAAAAATTAGATTGGGATTGAGTATAGAAAGCGGCCGTAAGTTAACGGAGGCATTTTAAATGCATGGACACGGATGTTGTGTACATGTTTCAATGGATATAATGTAAAGTTCTAATGGTGAAATAATTGTCATCGGTCAGGCCTTGACAGCTCAGCTGGGGCTGTATGAAAAGGGTAACTCTGCGTGAATCTTGAGTGTTTCTGCGACTAATACACGGGCATCTCCTGGTTCTCCGGCCCTCCAATTTGGGCCGTGGTGGGGAACTTGTCTAGAGGGAAAATATTTTAACATATTTGGAAAAACTTTCAGCTAGATGAAATATGGTTAGAAGGTCCTCGTGGTGCTTGGGAGGGTTCGAGACTAGCTCAGTGGTCACATGTGAGGACTCGGCTCGGAGTGGCTCAACTTCAGTATCAATTAGACGAGCTGTCACCAACAGGGAAGTGGACTTTGCGGGGCAGACTTGCAGACGGGACTCAGGTTAACATTAAACTCTTTAAAAATTACTTACCAATTATATTTAATGATTAGTGCAGTTATTTTCTCAATCATTAGTCTAACCTTAGTTAAATTAATATCTGCAGTCAACTGGGATATTTTTTTAATACATTATCGTTAGTAAAAATAAAGTTTAAAAACATGGTGCGACAGGCGGCCTTATCGCTACGTAAGCAATGCCTGGAAGACCCGGCATCCCTAAGTAAAATAAAAAGTAATAAAAGAAAAGAATTGTGAAGATAATCTTGACTATTGCAATTAAAACTTTTGCTCATCAAAAATCTGTTATTAAATTTCAAATAATTAAAATTAAAATCTTACTTAATACTAATTATACTATATTTATCTAATATAAATGATACTCCGTGTATGACGTAACAAATTCTACAGACAAAAGATGTTATTGAATTTTTTTTTAATATACAATTCACTTAATTGATTATATAAACCTACTTATTATTGCAGGGATCAGCCGTTTTTTCAGTAGGAAACTATGACTTACCGCCATTTCAGTTGACGGTTCGACACGCGCCAAGAATACTACGAACAAGTGAACGGCTTGTATGGACAGTATGTGTAAGGTAAAATAATTTAATTTGTATATATGACCAATTTATTATTAAACATATTTATTTATTATTTTAAAAGAAACTATGAAAATAATATTAATTTGACTAAAGTAGCATTCACAAAAATACAGTTTAATAACACTGATTTTTAGAGGGCGTATTCTATAAGAGTTTCGGTTTCACCCTTATAATGAAACTGTTAAACAAATTTAAAATATCTTACCAAAAAGAGTTCATCATCTTTAACCAATTCTAAATTTAACTTATCTGTGGTAGCGCCGACTTCGCGCATGCCACGCTGGATTATGGCGCTATTTACGTTTTGATTATAGAAAAATTGCGGGCCAGAGTCACCAGTCCATTTAATCACGAACGTTTTGCTAAATATTTTTGTCCCACGCAGAATTTTGCAGAAAAAATATATGGGTACTAGGCGGTGCAGTCTACACAGTCCTGGCCGGAATTCGAATAATAAAAATAAAAGTATATATGTCGCAGTAAAGTAATTAAATCAGAGAGTTAATTGGATCTCTAGACAGTTAATTAAACATCGATATTCAATCAAGTCGCTAAAGCTAAAGTCCGTCAGTCAAGTTAGTGAACGAAGAGAACAAAACTCTGAATTTCCAATCTCTCAGTTCTTCACGATCACACCGCAATAACAATAACAAATGAAATAATGATGGCGGAGTCTTATTTTACATTGTTAATCAACACGCTGGCTTTCGGTCAGACAGATAGTTAAACGTTTTCGACGATGCTTTATTAAATCAAAATGCTAGTAACTTGATTGGATATCGACATTTAATTAACTGTCTAGAGATTCAATTAACTCGCTGATTTAACTACTTTACTGCGACATATACACTAAAAGTATATTTTTAATTGAGGCTATAATAAAAGTGACGCAAAATATGTTTTTGAAGAATGTCTGATAGTAATCGCAATCAAAGTACTTGCCTAATTTATACTAAACATGGTTTAAGATATCCCTGGTCAGAAGCAGTAGAAGGGATGCTAGTAATCCGAATCCGTGGAGCGGGTTCATCGGGCGGTATCCGAACAGCGACCCGTATCCGCGCACCAAGGGCCTGTCACCGACATGCGGCCGCAGCCCGACGCATCGGCCTGTTGGGTGACAACCCACCAGACATCATTGTAGCAGATTTTTCTTTTCAGGTAATTGTTAAGAGTAAAGCCAGTTCCAAATACGGCCATGGAAAGCTCAAGCTATTACTTAATCAATTTCACTTAACTATTACTAAAACTTTATTACCAGATATAAACGCGACTTTTTTTCTTTGTTTACGCAACTCGGTTTAATTTTTTTCTAACATTTTCGTCAGAAACACTTATATAGGTAACAATATGAGCATATTCGTTTTCATACAATTTGAATTACTGAGTTTCATCATCACCTCGACGTCCGATTCTGAAAAGGCCGCTTTCGACTCTACTGGCAGTGTTTAAGTCAATGGTTTTACTCAACATTAGGTGAGCCTCCTTGCCGTTTGCCTCCTGTGAGATAAAAAAATGTTACATATTACGTATACAAAAATATTTTTTTATGTCACATGATCAGACGATTGGCCTTGGTATTAGCCAGCCAGTTTATTAAATATTGCAACAAATGCTACGGCTCAATCTAATACAGGCCTTCAACTGCACTGTTTAGTAAAGAGGCTAGGCTGTTGATTGAACGGCTAACTAAACTAGTTGGCTGCGACATAGCGACACCTACAATCAGCGCTTACAAATCGTTGCGTTGACGTCATACCCTGAAACGCGCTAAAAGAAGGTTTCTAAGGATATTTAAAACTTCACTTAGACACTGGGGCCTGCGCCAGGGTAAAAATGTATCAAAATTATTATTCTCAGTTTATTAAATATTGTAACAAATGCTACGGCTCAATCTAATACAGGCCTTCAACTGCACTGTTTAGTAAAGAGGCTAGGCTGTTGATTGAACGGCTAACTAAACTAGTTGGCTGCGACATAGCGACACCTACAATCAGCGCTTACAAATCGTTGCGTTGACGTCATACCCTGAAACGCGCTAAAAGAAGGTTTCTAAGGATATTTAAAACTTCACTTAGACACTGGGGCCTGCGCCAGGGTAAAAATGTATCAAAATTATTATTCTCGAACTTTAATGACGTAATAGCGTTACGACCTCGAATCCCAGGGTGCCATTTCCGTACAGATTTAAGAAAAGATTATTTTAATATTTTAGGAAGAAGGTACCAGGGTCTGGCAGAATACGACTGTGGTTTCTGAAGTTGTTGATAATCCCGTCACATTGGAGTTTCTGACCAGGCAGAGGACGGTCATATCTTCAGGATTACCTTACAAATTAAAAGTAAGTGATTTTACACTGGCAATATAAAAAAATATATCTTACAACCATCTAATTAATTCTACAGATTAAATCATAATCCACTATTATTATTATACCATACCATGATGAGATAACTGTACTGCATTTAAATATTCCGGAGTATGACATCCATGTCGGACATACATCGTTTCGGAGTTAAGAGCAATGTGCATACGCATATAGAATGGTTACGAGGACGGTTAGACCGAAATGTTTCTTCATTTTTCCAAAGTTAGAGACGGTTTCAGCCCGCTGATATGAGATTTATGGGTGTTTAAAAGACGCTCTCTCACTTACCAGGAATTTTCATACACTAGCTCTGTGTTTCCCAATGTGGGACCCACGCCCCACGAAGCGGTGTCTGTCAAAACTCTGTCAAACGTATTAGATTTTGACATACAGAAGTCATAACAATCCTACCCTCAGAGCTCACATCACAATGTCTGCCTGCTGCCAAGGCCGAATCTCATTATTTTGTTGTATTGTACCAAAACTTTTAAAATTTATTTTAATTCTTCTATTGTCATTATTATTATGTTTGGTAACCTGTTTTGGTCACCCCACAGGGGCCTAAGCCAGGTGAACACAGTCTTTTATCATTATTACCGTGTAGGTTAAGTAATTGTTAATACTAACAATTAAAATTATCTATATTAGGTAAAAGCCATTCGTTGGGATGACAAACCAGCTTCAAACGAGAATATACGAATCTGCAAATCAGCGGCAAAATCTCTGGACAAATTCATAGTGGACAATTCCTCTTGCATAGAGTCACTGACAGATGATAAAGGAATTACGAGAGTTATGTTTACGGCAAATGGAGGTCCGTACTACGTATTTCAGGTATGTGCATTTAATAAAAGTATTGAGTAATGTTGGAATAGGCTCCCGCATAGTGAAATTAGTCTGAGCTTTGAACTCTTTTAAAAACAGGTTGGATAATTTCTTAAAATCCGCAGATACGCATCAGTTTTTTTAGTGTGTTTATCTACATAATAGTATAAATAATTTATATGGTTATTCATGTATTTATTTGTTAAGCTTCATATCATGTAACATAAGATCAGAAATAGTCTAAAACACAAAGAAAAATCAATTCGAACTTTTTTAGCACCTACAATATAGCTTTAATACTACATATAAAGCTTTCCTTAAATAACATATGATATTAATAATTTAGTTTACTAGCTGATCCGGCAAACGTCATTTTGCAGAGGAGTATGGGAACAAACATTGTGACACGAGAAATTTATATAAATATAGAGATATATACTTATATATATATATACCATACCATACCATACCATATATATATATATATATATATGGTATATAGGATTTATTTCGCGTTCTTCACTTATTAACCCACAAAATATATTTAAATAACGTTATTAAGAAACAATTTTATAAGTTGAATTCTGTGATAATTTATTAATATCCTCGCCTTAAGTTCAATAACAGACTTACCTATTTAATTCGCTTGAATATAAAAAAATACTACATCAAATTTTGTTTGGATTTATATGAATCGGTATATTTTCAGGCCACATGTAAAAATGCATCAACAAACCTCCAGTTGATAGTAGGTTCGAGCACTGGTCGAGCGGCCTTAGGTCCGTTGCGCGCGCAGTCTTCGGCCAAAACCTTAGTGCCTCTGTACGTCAATCTAGACAACGTCATACAACCACTCACTGTACACTTTGTGGTAAGTACTAAGAAGTTTTTATGCAATTTTGGTTTACAATTTGCGAATGTTAAAATATGTTTTATAACACTTTAAAAATTAATTCACGGAAAATAAAAGGAATGATTGCTTACGTTATTGCTATAAGCAGGGTTACTCTGTAAAATCCCAATTTTCAGTGACTGATTCAATAAATAGCGGAAGATGTGTTTGTAAATGTAAAGATATTTTTCATAACACTTTAATAATAAATTCACAGAAAGAATTCGAATGATTATTTTAATAATTGCTATAAGCAGGGTTACTCTGTAAAATCCCAATTTTCAGTGACTGATTCAATAAATAGCGGAAGATGTGTTTGTAAATGTAAAGATATTTTTCATAACACTTTAAAAATAAATTCACAGAAAGAATTCGAATGATTATTTTAATAATTGCTATAAGCAGGGTTACTCTGTAAAATCCCAATTTTCAGTGACTGATTCAATAAATAGCGGAAGATGTGTTTGTAAATGTAAAGATATTTTTCATAACACTTTAAAAATAAATTCACAGAAAGAATTCGAATGATTATTTTAATAATTGCTATAAGCAGGGTTACTCTGTAAAATCCCAATTTTCAGTGACTGATTCAATAAATAGCGGAAGATGTGTTTGTAAATGTAAAGATATTTTTCATAACACTTTAATAATAAATTCACAGAAAGAATTCGAATGATTATTTTAATAATTGCTATAAGCAGGGTTACTCTGTAAAATCCCAATTTTCAGTGACTGATTCAATAAATAGCGGAAGATGTGTTTGTAAATGTAAAGATATTTTTCATAACACTTTAAAAATAAATTCACAGAAAGAATTCGAATGATTATTTTAATAATTGCTATAAGCAGGGTTCCTCTGTAAAACTCCAATTTTCAGTGACTGATTCAATAAATAGCTGGAGATGTGTATGTAAATGTAAAAATATTTTTCATAACACTATAAAATTTTAGTGCACAGAAAGAATACGAATGATAATTTAATAATATTGCTATAAGCAGGGTTACTCTAATAGCAATATCAACTTTCACTTAGCAGAATGAATGGCAATTGAATTAAGATTTAGTTGCAATCTCTGAATTTCAGTTGTAATATTCAGTATTCATACTAAAAATGAAATCGCTATTTATATGGTAACCCTGCTGGTTTACTTTTGATTACCTAATAGTATAGGATCCCGATATAAAACGACCTTCACCGAGATGTTTAGTTAATGAAACGTATTTTATATTAAATTTAATATGTCAATAAATATATTGCATATGGATTGTCTAACAAATTTAAGTCCATTTTATGATTAATTAATTTTTTTTAAACATTTCACCGCTTAGACAAATTCTATACCAATCGAAACTATGAATCCTTATATGCAAACGTTGGGTTGCCTATTATTGTCCGGTCACACACCGATAACCAGGTATATACAGGTAAATCGATACTAGCATTTTGCACCGGTCTAATAATTAAATTAAAATAAATATTATTTCATTGTGAACACGATGGTATAAGATTGCCTGCGAAAAATCAGTCCCGAATTCCGGTTGTCGAATTTTGAAAAGTGAAATATTGCTGCGAGTGAATATGTGCAACTGAGAGGTCCCAACCATTTCATAAAAACCCATTTTACCAATAGGTTATCACTCGTGGAGGCATAATCTATCGTTGGGGCGCCACAACACAATGCCCATCCAGTTCCGACCAAATTCTTACCGCGAACAGAAACTCCAACTGCGAGAACCTTCGCAACAAACCTGGCAACATTGGCAAACTCTTTGACAGCTTCCAAAACTTTGCCGTTGGATCTAATACAACAGATGCAATGGATTCACTTCTAGATGGGAAATTGCTGAAGATAATGCTACCTATAAAAGTGACGCATCAAATGTGTCCAGACAGCCATTTGATTGCGTACTTTTATTATAATAATGAATTAATAAGTGCAAGCAAACATCTTGAGATGGACGAATGTTTCGCTAATAAGGTATGTAATTGTGTAATATTTCTGACTCACTTCAAAGACTTTGACACTTGTACAGGCAATACGTATTTGTAGATGTTAGATTTCAGAAAAACCAAATTCTGTTAAATTCTAGTGACCTTAAAAGTGGATTAAAGTTTTTCTCGAAACAAAGGTAGGTAAGGTACAGAAAATTTAAATTAAAAATGGCGTACATTTTGGTTCTAAATTTAAAATTTCTAGCAACACTCTATTTAACCTGACCAAAGGTTTAATTTGATTAATAAATTCTGAGTAAAAGTAACAATCCGTCGTAGGAGGCGTTCAAAGTTGAATTCGCCTTTGAAGAGTTGATACGGTCTTTTTTTAAAGGACCTAATGTCGTATTGAATCGGTGGTAGCTTCCACTGTATTTTTTGCACAAAGTCTTTGTCAACAAATTCGATAGTAAGAGTATATAAAGATATTTTGCATGCTATGGAACCATTAGTGGCTTTATCTTAACTTATATTACTATGTAAAAATAGGACAGTATTAACATCGTAACCATGGTAACTAATACGGTGGTATCGCTCGCCTCACGCTTCACGACTTTGATCCAGAACTGTCTTAGTAATAATTTATTCATTCACCACATACTGCATTTTCTTCAGTATATGTTACAAACAATCTGTTATATTATGACAATTATAGGTAAAATAGGTAATTACAAGAAAAAAATGCACTTCCAATTTTAGTTTTTACTAGTTAGATAATTATTTGCGCTTGATAATGTTTCATTGACGAGCCTCCGACTATATCAATATTATAATAGTGAATAATTCAAATCAGACGTGCCTAAAATTCTAGGTAGGTTTATATTCTTGTTAGAATTCTTCCCTCTCATAAACTTGAACTACGTTATTACGTCACTGAAAACAATTGAATTTGACAAGACAACAGTTAAGGCTAATATTACGAATAAAGGTGGAAGCAACCTGGTCGAATCGTCAAACCGAACCAGGATCTATGGCAAGCCTTCATCTGTCAACTCCAGGACCCGCGCTCTGTGCCCTCTCGGTATTGGATACCGCATCAAAGTGGATTCAGCCAGGAGAGACTATTCGGGACCTCATCATGAGGAGCCTTAGAAAATTGATTGACGGACACAGAAATATGACTGAATATGACGCGGCGGAGGAATGTTTCTTTTGTGAGTGATATTTCCATAGAATACTGTTGTTTTTAAAAGCGCTTATCTTTCAGATAGAATTGTGAATATGTAATGCATACAGGTTCTATTTATTGATGCTAATAACATTTTAAAGCTAATAAGATTATTTACACCCTCATGTAGGTGACATGTTACGGAGCAGTGTTGGCCTATGTTTACCCGTTGATGAAAAGAGAACTTTTGATATTACGGTTGATTATTTTTTTATGAATAAATTAGTATATTTTTATGAGATGTTTAGCAATGCTTTAATTTTGTTTTGACTAACTCTAAGACCAGCAATAAGTACAGCGGTAGATTTGGCTGAATCCGCTTCTATTATCACCTTCAATTCGTCGTTGTTGACAAGGGCACCGGGTTACCGCCAGGCTCGTTCTTCAATTAAAAACCTCTAGATTTAAAACGATTGAGACAATAATGCAACGTGTTCATTCAAGCAGTGTTAGGCACGAACACGTCGATATTGTTTCGTGTTTGCGCAGCGTTATTGCATAAGAATTCACACAACGAAAAAAACATTATAAAAAAAAACACCATAGACTACTATAATCTCACAAAAAAAACTATCTAAAACAAATGACTGCGTTTGAAATTAAATTAACAGGACTTTTGAATAAATTACGCTTAATTTGAATTTCGAAGTGCGCGCCAATCCATAGATAATTAAATCTGTAAAAGCTGGTTATAGATCCAACTACATACTAATAATTTTAATCCATAATTGTTTTTAGCTTCTGAGGAACTGTCCCAAATGTCCAGCAGTAACTTAGCCGAGATGTGGTTAAGTAATGCCGGAGTAAGACTTTTGGGAGGAAAAACCTTCCGGAAGCAGTGTGACACGCCACCCGCCTTACTTACAGCCGATGACAATCTGCTTAGGAGTGACTTCTCTGAGGTACAGGTCTTAGGTATTGAGAGTTAACTGAGCGCCAAATATATCTCCCGTATGTCAACAGCGTATGCTGCAGACATAAACTTTTGAAGAGAACACACAAAAGCTCACACTCAGTCACTAATACAAAAAAAAATTGTTTCACTTATTAAAGAATGAACATATTCGCTTG
This sequence comes from Pieris brassicae, assembly GCF_905147105.1. NCBI lineage: Eukaryota > Metazoa > Arthropoda > Insecta > Lepidoptera > Pieridae > Pieris > Pieris brassicae. The sequence continues at coordinate 16,641,758 of NC_059674.1, forward strand.
AAATAAGAAAATAATTTGTTATGAAATTATTTTTGTTTTGAAGGCATAGTATAAAACCTGCTTGATTTTTGGTGCAAAACAATGTCCATGAAATTGTAATTATCAATTCAAATTTGCAAGAAATTTTTGCTTGCGCACAACCTGATTTCCATGCAATATCCTCTAATATTAGTGTTGTGTTGAATTCATCATGATATATACATAAAGTTATATTAGAACGTGTTCTTCATTTCCAATATACGAGTTATTTGTATTGCTGAATAAATTTCTAACATTCTATCTATAATCTCAATCTTACTTGTTTTCAACCTCGTTTTAAATTTTCGATGTGTAGTAGTAATAGGTAGTTACAAAAATGTTCTCAAAACAGGTCGTCATTTTGTGGTAATAAAATAATTTCAGTCATGGCTATGGAAGCTTGTGATGGTAGGCGCTAATGGTTCAGTGGTTGCGACGGCTCGTGCTCCAGACTCAATTACACGGTTCGAAGCTTCCGCCTTCTGTGTTTCCAAAACCGGTGTTGCAATATCACAACCTGCTATTTTACAAGTAAGTATACCTTTTATATTTTCTGATATTATATTATAGACTAACGACCCGCTTCCGCACGAGAAACTGAGTGTACATTCCTCATGAATTCTAGATATTGGTAAAACATAATAAATTCCTTGCAGTAGTTTTTGAGTTTATAGCGAACAAACAGACATAGATAGATTTAACAAAGGTCTTGATTTCATAAAATATGTCATATATCATAATAAATCCGACTGGCTTTACGTTTTGCGGTCTCTGACCCACAAATAATATGGCTTTCTATGGGTAAAAAAAGTAATCATTAAATTCTGAAATTACCCTCTACAGCCTCTCAAACTACTTAATTTTTCCTCTTTATATACGGCATTAAATAAATGCTCATAGAACTTAAGGTTGGCCCAGTAATTTTTCTTCATTACACAACAATTAAACTAGCGAACTGGTGGGGGTCTTCCCAGGGTGATACAGGTCGTATTGTTTAAAAAAAACATGATACTCCTCCGTCAAAGGCCGGCAATGCACCCACTAAAATCCGGCCGGCCGCGATGCCTTTTTTGGGAGCCCCGTAGGCCTCGTTAGCCCCCTTTTATTTATATCTTATTAAAAAATATTCGTATTGATTATCACATTACTAAAGCTGTAAGAGTCTCTGAAGATCTTTGAAATTTCCACATCAAAATCTGATACAATATTTCCAAATTAGGAATTGATTAATTTTATTAAAATTGTAGCTTAATATTAGGTCTTTACATATGAAATTGGCGTTTTGTATGGGAGGAACAAAAAGTCGAATATTTTTAAATATAATATATTTAATTAATCAAAGTATGAACCATTGTTTTCTATGCACTTTTGCCATCTGATAGGTAGTTCACTGATCCCTTTACTAAAAAACCGACTGGTTTTTTTAGTAAAAACCGTCCCGTCCGACTGGACGGGAATCAATAAAATCTGTGAAGGCGATTTGGACTGCCCCATCAGAGTGAAATTTTTTCCCTTGCAAGAAGTTGTCCAAATTTCGAAAAAAATGGTAATCTGTTGGAGCAAGGTCTGGGGAGTACGGAGGATGTCTTAGACATTCCAATTGAAGCTTTTCTAATTTGGTAGCCGTCTGTTGTGCAGTGTGTGGTCTAGCGTTGTCGTGAAGTAGCAGTGGCGTGGAGTGATTGACCAGCCTAGGTTGTTTAGCCGCTAGCTTTTCCATCATGGTTTGCAATTGCTGACAATAGACATTAGCCGTAATAGTCTGGCCAGATTTGAGAAAATTGCAATGAACAATACCGGCACTAGTCCACCAAACGCTTACAAGTAACTTTTTTGGGGTTAATTTTCGCTTGGGGCAGGATTTGGCGGGCTGGCCAGGATCCAATCATTGCGCTGAGCGCTTCCGATTATCGTAAAGAATCAATTTTTCATCACAGGTAATGATTCGGTTTAAAATACCTTCATTATTGTGCCGGTTCAGTAATGTAACCTTCAATACTTCATTATCAACTTGGGTCTCAGGCCGTCCACGGGGCTTGTTCTCCAGGTCGAAATTTCCAGAACGAAAACGTTGGAACCAAAAACGAACTGTGTTTTCTTTTGCAACATGACCGCCATAGACATCATTCACCCTTCGAGTCGTTTCCGCAGCACTAGTGCCACGGCGAAACTCGTACTCGTAAATAATGCGATACTTTAAGTTTTCCATTTTGTAAAATGAGTGACGCAAACAGAAAAAAACAAATGAATGACGGTCATCGAAGCACAAATACATGAGTAAATAGCTGTACAAATTTGAATTTGAAACTCCTAACCAAAAAGGAGGTATTTGAGGTCAAAGTGCCAGTACGACAAAACGCCAATTTCATATGTAAGGACCTAATATATAGTTTAAGTTTGTCTTTCTGAAATTTAGTTATTTAAAAATGTGTTTTAGGTATTTCGCGAGTTCTTCATTCATGCGGACGCACCCCGAAAACTGCGTAGCGGAGATGAGACAGTACTACGATACCGACTCTTTAATTACCTCTATCAGCCTCTTAGTGTAAGTACCGATTGTTATTACTTGTTAACCATAATAAATTAATATTGTTACTTTTATCTCAGAACTACAAGACTACAAAAATTTCGTTGTGTCCTTAAGTTAATTTACGATGTTTTGATTAATTATGCACAGAATGAGAAAAATAGTTTGTTTCGTATAATATTTGCTTTGTGATAGTTATAGTAATATTACTGTTTGACTACTATTGAGAGAATGTATGAACATAAAAGAAAAACTAAAAGCGTCCACTTTTAAATAATTTTCCGTTTTTTTATAAGTTAATTTAAAAGTGAAACTTAATAAACATATTAATTTGAATGATTTCATCTTCAATTAAAAGATAAAACCACTTTTAAGACTTTGATAAATATAATTCAATCGGCCTCCTAAATATAACAGCAAACTTTTTCATGACGTTTTCTTTATCTTATGACCTAAAGTCAAAAGTAAAATGTGTTGACCCGTGTAATCAAAATCTCCAGGTCCAAGTGGAGATCATAACAGACCCTCACTTGGAAGCAATCAACGAGGACCCTAAACCTACTTGCATCCAAGGTCGTAGTTCCATTGGGCGGAGGGTAAAAGTCATCGCCAAAAGACCTGGCGCAGCCTTCCTCAGTATTCGCGCGTCTACCGCCCAGTCCTGTAATGAGACGAGGTTCACCTATAAACAAATTAGGTATGTTTGTGGGGCATGGGGCTTATTGTAATTGTTATTTTTATCATCATAACTCTCTCATGTTAACCAAAATTTTAATATTGATTTAAAATTAATAAATAGAAAATTAAAATTTGATTTAAAGTTAATTTATTTAATAATTTCTCTGGCGTCACTGTTACTATCTTCCAGGCTCCTACTTAAATCTTTAAGTAGCATTTGTGCACTTGAACCTCATGGCCCATAAGTCCACTCCAAAGGGAACAAACAAAGTTGAAAGAAAGACTTATAATTTATCATTGTTAATTAAATTTTGTATTAAAGCCATAAAACTCCACTAATGGTGGTTAATTTTTGAAAAATTGTTTTTCTTTACATATTACATAAATAAAAAAGGATTTAAATTAAATTTGAAAACACCTATTAAAATGTAAATATAATTAAAATTAAAATAAAACCCAAAGTCAAAGGCTAGAAAATTCGGGTATTTATTCCTTTAACTAGAGCTAAAAAAACTAACGTAGTGATTGAAAAAATATTGAGAAAATTTGAAAAAAAAATGTAGTACTTAGGTTTTCATTTTTAAAAATCTAACTTTCTATAACACAGAACATATTCTATATGTTGGTATACAGTATCTACTAAAAAGGTAGACTAAGAAAAAGGAACGAAGTTCGCAGAGGCAGTACAGCCAGGGCAGTGACTTAAATATTGTAATTTATTTATTGTGCGTGTATTTAAATCAAAATATTGGCTTCAGCTTGCGACCCTCAACCCTGGAGCCGTACGTTTGAGTCATAATACATCTTCTTTTATGTGCGCTTTTATTCGCCTATAGAGAAGGAAAATATCGTGAGGAAATCGGTATTTATTATATTTTCAAAAATTCACTCTGTCTGTCTGGCATAAGGCTGATATATTTGCCTATTAAGAAAAACATAGAATATTTAAAAAGAATGAGTGCGTGTATTAGTGTACACACGTAAATAGTGTCAATCTACTATATGCAACTTTACAGAAATTGGTTAAATAAAGTTAAATCAGATAATGTTTACCAAAAGTCTTTTATTATCATAGACATGAATACAAATAATACAATTATTACCTTATTACTACCAAGATTATTACAGAATTTCATTAATTGTAATAGAATTCTTACTATCATCGTTATCGTTATTATATATTTTTTTATTAATGGTTTTGAATCAACCGTGATAGGGAAAAATTAAAAACATTTTCAATGCCGATAACGAAGTTAAAAAAAAATCACTATTAAAAGCAGTATAAATAATTGTTGACTTTTATTAATATACTTTCAGTGACGAAGTAGTCATACAGATGCAAGTGGACCCAGAAGGTGTCCCCATACAGGAACATAAGTCTATCATGCTTTGTGATAGAGGTGAGATGTGTTTTTATTAAAAAGATTTGGTAATTAAACCTTAAGTAAAACTTATGTTTAAGTAATTTTAATTTTGATAGAGTTTTTTTTTCTCAAAAATAGATAAAAAATAATTAAATTGATATTTAATATAACTGTTATATATATCACGGAGTCAACACGTGAAGGAAATCAGCCGTAAACTTTTGCCGCTTCTTATGCTCTGAGACGTCTTTCTAATCCTTCCTATCCGCACTAAAACCATGTTTCTTCTGCTCCCTATTCTCGAGTGATGCACCTCTAATAAGAATGAAAAGCTACTTGATAAGTTGGAACGCCTGCAGAGTTTCTGCATACGTTTCATATTTAAACTCGGAAATATGAGCATGTGTCTAAATTCCGTTGGTAGCTGCTCCGCTTATATTCTTCAACTTCTATACTCAATTCTTTTCAATCCCAAAACCCCTTCTTATCTCAAAAATACTTAAAATTCTTTGATCCTACTAACTATATGTTGCACCTCTCACGCTCATCCACCGTAGGCAATTCATTAAGGATCTCCGTCATTAAGTTGTGGAATAGGCTGCCCGACTCCATACGATTGGCTACCTCTCTATCATCTTTTAAAACTCTTCTGTATAAACACTTCTTAACCTTATCTGTAATTCTTGTGTTTCCTTTTCTTGTTTGTTATTAATATATATTTATATATTTTGTTCTATTACTTTAGATTAAGGATTTTGGAAGATTTTATATAACATTTGGTTTGGCACTTCTTGCACTCATAATTTTTCTTTTTTTAGTTTTTCATCCCTTGTAATTTTTATGTATTGTGTTATTTAATTCTTTTATTTTTGCAACGATGTTTTTTTTAAGAATCATCAATCAGCTGGGCCATATTGTATTGGTGTCTATAATGTGGTGTCTAAATGTCCATTATAGACACCAATACAATATGGAATAGCTGATTGAGGATTCTTAAAAAAAACATTGTACATGTGTGGTGGTAGTGTCAGTTAACGACAGACAGATCGTATACCCGTTATAATAGAAAACAATTTTCTCGAACACTTGTAATTATCACTTTATTGAATTAAGCATTTAAACGTCATTTTTAAATTATTCATCATCATTAAATTAGTCTAATTGGTACTGAATTAAAGTACTTCTCCGTCTCTTTCTGTCAAATTACAATTAAAATCATTATACTGTGATAGAAAGAGAAGGAGTATTTTAGTTAAAAAGTACTACGATCAAAACTTTCAGACGTACCTGGGTCGGTACAGTCCAAAGTCCATTGGAACTGGTCAAGAGTGGATGTTGTACCGGGAACAGAATCTGTGACTGTGTGGGCGGCGAGTGATATCACTGGACCTCTTCTGGCTGTAAGATTTTTTTTTCATAAAACTTTTAATTTTTTTAATCTACACTAATACTATAAATAGGTACGATTTTATTGTTTGTTTTTTTTGTTGGATCCATAACAAAAATAGGACGCTGACGCTTTAGTACTCTTGCCCCGTGGCTGTGGTGAGCAGAATATGGCTCGTCTTGCGACCAACTTGCTTGCGCTTGCGCATCTCCATCCAAATTCCCCTGCTGCGTACACCGCAAAAGATCACGTCGCAAGAGGTCAGTATATTATATATCACCTATGGATTTTTTGAAGAGAAGAGAAGAGATGAATCCTCATTCTTTTTGAATTTATTTACTACACTCATATTTCAAATCAATATTTATTCCACATTTGTTTTGAAAATAATTATTATCATTAAACATTTTTCTTGTGTTGTGTTGTTCAGTCATGTTCAGAGTGACTTAAATAAAGTTATTTCCAGGTTTCGCTCGTCAACTCCAATATGTGCATACCTCTGGAGGCTTTAGTGCGTTCGGGTCTTCCGACCTTCAATCTTCCACCTGGCTTACAGCTTTCTCTGTGAGATATCTTAGGAGAGCACATCAAGTATGATTCATTTGTCTTAAATAAAAATACACCGAAAGAAATCGTATATAAAAAAACGACTTAACCTGTTTGATAGAACTCTGGCTGTTCTCTTATATGAAATAAATAAATCAATGGCGCTACAACCTTTTGTTTTAGGTCTCGGCCTCAGATTTCTGTATCTGTTTCATGATCATTCTAATAAGCAAGTCATAAGACTAGGTCTAAGGCAAGCCGGTTTCCTTCACCCTTCGAGTGAATGTTAAATGCGCATATACGTATAAAAAGAAAATCCTTTGGTGCACAGCTGGGGTTCGAACCGACGACCTCAGGCATGAGAGTCGCACGCTGATGCCACTATGCCAACACCGCTCCGCTCTCATATACTGATTTTAATTATTTTGATATGCTTTTTAGTTTTTGAGAAATTTGTGGACATACATAAATACACAAACGAAATAGAGCCGGGCCTAGTGGCTAGTAGTTCAACTTATGTACAAACAAAATTGCTACCAAAAATAGATATTCAAATCTCGTATAACTATATACACACAAATATAATTCTTATACAAGGTCAATACAAATAATAAATTTCAATTCTTTTTAGTACATTTTCTATCTATCTACATATGTATCTTTTTTTACCAATCTTAGGTGATATCTCTAGGACAGCCCATACCCAGAGCAGTGGAAGCCGCAGAAAAGTGGTTGTTAACTCAACAAATGGAGAATGGCTGCTTCCGGAATGAAGGTCAAGTCTTCCACAGAGAACTCAAGGTAACAATTTAACAGGAGAAAGAAAAACAGGTTTAGAACTTTAGCTTTAACTTTATATTCTTCATATATCGTTAAACGTTCTTTTATTGCTCCTGCCATAAGTTCACCATTTTATCAAGGATCGAGAAGTAGTTGTCATGACCTCCCATGGACACTAGGCAAGCTCTCACACACGGTTTAGTTACAAAATAGCTATTTTTATCTTATATAGAACGGGGGAGGAGGCTCAACTTGTGTTAAGTGGTACCACCGCCCATGGACACTCTCAAAGGCTCGTGAGTGCGTTGCCGGCCCTTTAAGAATGGGTCGCTGATTTCTTGAATTGGTTTTGCAATACTTCAGTGGGTAACTGGTTCCACATAGTGATGGCGGTAACTGCCTTAAAGACGATCGGTTGTGGAACGACGGACGTCGAGGTCAATACATCGTGACGTCTTACATACTATAAAATAAACCAAAACGGTCATTTGTGACGGGATTTCTAGAACCGTCCTTTCATGATATCGTAAATATTATTAACTGCATTAGAATATTTCAAAGCTTAAACATGAATGAAGAGCATACTGGTTACACATACACGCAGCTCCTAATAAACAATATATTTTTGAGCTTTTGAAAATACCTTGGCGATTTAAGTGTAACAAAGAATTCATTACCAGTTCTTTTTCTCCCGTTCAACGTGATTTAAGTACTGGCAGTAATTATTAATTTACTTACTTACTGTACTTACTTACTACGGAGTACTTAATTTTTTATTGATATTAATAAGTTTATAAAGACTTTAAATTAAATTCATTCACACACCCTCATACATATTCACACACCCTAATATATTCACACACGCTCACACATATTCACACACCCACAACCACTCATGCTTCAGTTGTATTTTGTCTATTACTTAACTTTAGTATGTAGTACGTTTTTGTATATTTTCTGACCGCGATGGAAAGCTGGTGACCTGTTACCACACTTCAATAGTTCTATTATAGGCACCAGCTTCTCACAAAGATGGTCAATACCCGCAACATGTAAACCAGCCCAGTATAATATTGTTAGTATTAGTTATCTACACGAATAAATGATATTCTGATTTGATCTGATATAAAGCGTTTCCATGCTGTATCTTAGTTTATTTCCATAACAGGGTGGCCTCAACGAAGATGGAGAAATAGCAAGTGTAACCCTTACCGCGTACGTCATAACGTCTCTAATAGAGAGTACAATCCCAATCCCCCATAAAGTGATACAGAACTCCCTGTCTTGCCTCAGAGCATTGCCTCCTAAGAAGAATCCCTCTCGAGCATATGCGTACAGCATAATAACCTATGCCTTTATGAGGTTAAGACGGTATGAGAGAGAGTTGAAGCAGAGTAATGAGGCGACGAGTTGGGGTTTAGGATTGGAGATTGACGAGGAGATGAGGGAGCTGGTGGGCCTATTGAAGATGGCGAAAAGGAGTGGCAACTACGTGTGGTGGGAGAGTGGTAAGTTTTGATTTCAGAAGGTTGCTCGTAAGGCTCACACTTGCTCGTAAGGTGTACGAAGTCACCATTAGGGAACCGGCATACCTTAGACTGAATTATTCGCAGTGTCACACCTTCAGTGTACGACTCTCATACTTGAGGTCAACCCCAACGACCTGTTTAAGTGTACGTTTATGAATACTCGTTTGGTAGGAAAGCATCGTGAGGAACTGACTGACTTTCAGACTAGCTTTCAACTGCAGCCGGTCCATCTTCACTTGATCCAGCGTCACCTAGGCCGACCTACTGGTCTCTGACCACTAGGCCTGTGAATTTTGCAGCTTAATTTAAATAAATAAATATAACAATAATGTCCAATATTAATAGAATACTTATCTGTAAAAGACTGGTGCTTTCCTCGCTCAACGAATAACTATCGCATTACAGCGAGGAAATGCTGTCAGCGATAAAGGTACACTGTCACAGGGTCCAAACCCTTAAAATTTGTTTAAATTTTTTATTATTATTATTACTATGAAAGTTAAACATTTGTACATACTATATATTTGTAGGAATTATAAAAACATTCACTAATAACTTATATGTTAAATATCATATTGTTAGTAATACCTAATGTTAATAAAGGTAGCCTAGCGACATCTATCGAAGCGACTGGTTATGCGCTGCTTGCGCTGTCAGAGTGCGTCGCAGACTTGCGCATCACATGCGCAAGCGACGCAACTCGCGCCACCTTGTGGCTCGCTACACACACCAACGCTGCCGGCGGATTCGTCTCTACACAGGTATCTTAGTATAAATAGTAATTTTTATATTTCTATAGTGTCACCAGATTTTTCGCATGTTTTTCAGTTGAATACTTAAAAAAGACTCCCGCGCATGTGTGATTGAACTTCTTTTACGGATTATTTGCTTTATTGGAGACAAAGCAACGAGTTTGAAGAGAGAAGATGTTTGTTTTGTGTATTATGTATAGCGTACTATATAGGATTTACTAATTTTCAATTTATACAAGCAATCTCATGAAACAGTACGAAGATAGTATAAGCCGGGCGGTATTGAGTTCGATTCCCGAAGTAATAATAAACAGAAGCAGACATAAGTGTGCTTCATGACCCATCAAAACTTTATTATTTTACTTTTATTTATTGCCCTTAAACTTAAATGGAGATGGGCAGGCCACGTTACCCGTTGTACAGATGACAGATGGTCTAGAGCAGTAACCGAATGGACGGGTGCGAAAGGAAAAAGGAACATAGGAAGACCAATAGAGCGATGGGCCGACGGGATCGAGCTGGTACAAAATTGGATGACGATAGCACAAAATAAATTAGGGTGGAAAAGTTGTAAAATCTTAGTAAAACTATAAATTTATCTTTTTTATCAAATGTATGTCAAAGATGTGGAATAAAGGCTTATTATTATTGTCTTTAAATACTATTCCAGAGTTTTGCATTAGAAACTTACCATACAATATTTATAGGATACGCTAGTCGCTCTAGAAGGTCTCACGGCATGGGCTTCAATCGTACCCGCAAACAGCAGTCTATCAGTGAGGGTGGCAAGTGGGGTGGTGAGCAAAACCGTTCCAATCACGTCATCCAGCAAACTGCCAGAGGTCATCAAGCTACCTGTTGGGGATGTCGATGTAACTGTTGATGGTAAGTCATCTTCTATTAGAATATAATAAGTGGTATGTTTCGATGTGAGCAATGTTGGCCTAGTGGCTTCAGCGTGTGAGTCTCAGCCCTGAGGTCGTAGGTTCGATGACCATGAATGGACTTTCTTTCTAAGTGCGCATTTAACAATCGTTCGAACGGTAAAGGAAAACATCGTGAGGAAACCGGCTTAACTAGGCTAAGCTCAAAAAGTCGACGGCGTTTGTTGACAAGTTGACAGTAGATGATCCTGAATGAATGAATTGGTGAGCTTTCTTGAAAAGTTTTATTACAATTGAGGAGTATGGTACAATAATAATTGTATATTAAGAATTATTAGATATCTTTGATTTCCAAATATAAACAATGAAAGAAAAAATCCTATAACTGTTAAGCTAGACTCAGTATCTCGGTCAGACTTCAGTATCTGTTTTGTGATCATTTGTTTTTCCTAACCAGCCTTCTGTGCCTGATCCACGCATCACTGGGACGACCGCACGCTTTACTATGGAATGATATGTCCAAAATCTAGTGAAGTCTTTAGACATAATAATTAAGAACTTTATTCTCATACACAAAAATCGCGTAGGCATCGGACCGTTCTATCTTCCTTCTAGTATCAAAATGTGTAGCTTTAATAAACTTATAAATTACTGCAATATTCGGAATTTTTGAAGTAATTAAATAATCTCTTATCCTCATAGTATGTCTTTAAATAATTTTATTTGAAATTGATATGTAGATTTTAACCCGTTCCGCATAGGTATTGGATGTGCATTAATCCAAGCAACTCGCCAATATAACACTCTAAAGCCAGACGAGAAACAAAACAAATTGCTGAAAGTTCAAGTAGATGTACAGACCGACGGAACGTTTAACTGTGATGGAAATACTACCTGCTATTGTGCTGCTGTTGTGGAGGTTTGGGATATTTTAATATATATTCGTAAATCAGATGCCTGCACGTTTGAGCCATTTAAAAATCTTAATATTTTTTTAAGTTAACAATATTTAAGTAATTATTTTTGTCAAACCAGATTTTATTGACAAAGCCGTGGCTATTGCTAAAAAAGAAAAACGACGTCAAAGGTTAATTCCACCAAGTAGTTTTATTACTGTTTTAGCGCGAAATTTCTATAGTCTATGGTATTTTAAATGGCGGCATTAGTTTATTGTATTTTTTATAATCTATGTACACTTTTGTGACAATTTAAAACACGTTATCAATCACTATGTAATATTTTTTGCACACATTTGCAGGTGTGTGCAGAATGGGGCGGGGTATTCCCAGAGATGGCGCTGATAGAAGTCTCACTCCCAGGTGGCTTTAGCGCCGAGACCAAACTCCTTTATCAACAACAACTTCGTACCAATACACGTAAGTTATTAGTATTGCCTTATATTTTCATTTAAGTTATAATATATGGTTGTACCGCCCGTACGTTATTTATTTTTCTTTTATATTCTAGTTTTTGCATTTGGCACTTACATACGCGCAATTTACGCGAATATCAAACATTTAAAAAAGAATACAGTTTACTGTATTAACAAGTTAGTGTAAATCACGTGAAATATTAGCACAATTTTAAAATATTTAATAAATTAGTCAAATACTTATGTGCTTTAAAACACTTATGTAAATATAAAGTCGGGAAATTTAAAGTAAGAAATAAAAAAAATTAAGCTTCTGTTACTACATTAGGTTACAATAAGTTTATGTCATTATGTCAGTAGTACTCGACCTCCGGTGGAGTGAAGGCTTCCTCCAAATGTTTCCTCGCTACAATCTCCAATCCTGCCTCGCTATCCCTTTCATTCCATCTTCCCAGGTTTCTGGTCGGCTTCCTCTCTTTTTTCTTCCCACTAGGCCATTCCAAGTTAAGTACTTTATATTATTGATAATGCCAATGATTCTCAACTGAAATCCGGTTGAGCTTCGGTAGTACACCAAAAATATTTGTTGTGTTCACTTCCTCGTGCCGTGACAAAAAACATTCTTAATCAGCAAGTTTTAGACCCAATAGCATCATTAGCCAAATATAACTTGGAAAAAATATCAGACAAATTGCATCAACGCCTTGCCCCATTTCTCTCATACAAAACTGCATGGCATCTTTATAATAATTTTAAAATCCGCATTTATTTGTACATGAATATTCAAAAACGTTGATACCGCGGGACAGGATGCACCATTGTAACGAACACAAAGGAACAATTCACAACATCCTCAATATGAAGCATTGTCGCAAAGCTTTTTGGACCGTGTTCCGTAAATACTAAATGGTGGCATTATCTTTTGGTAAACTAAAATTTATTTTTAAAAATTGTCATCGTACTAGTATGACCTACCTACGATTTTTATGTAGAATAATTATACAATTTTTTTTATATAATATAATATACAAACAGAACATGCAGTTATATCCTATAAAATTAATATTATGTATTTTATTTTAGTCCCTACATTCTTGGTTCTGAAAGGATAGTGTATGTATTTTTATGAATAAATATAGAATTTGTTCACTGGAAACCTTTTTTTGTTAAAGTTAAAATATCATATAGGATCCATACCTTACACTTAATGAAGGTCAGTAAAAATAGCATCATTATCATTAAGAATTTAATAATATACAAAGAGAATATAAATGAATTTAACAATAACTTCATATTTACTGAAACCTCTCTTATTGAATACTTTTAAATTAAACAGATTCAATTTTATATTACGGTTTTATTGGTATGACAAACCTTTCTTAAATAATATTTATTTTATATAAGGCAAATAAAATACTTCAGGGAAAATTAAAAATCAATTTGGTTCATCAACAAAGAATTGCTTATGTCGATTAAGAAAACTTGAATATTTCCAATACATCTTACGTAACACCAAAAACACGAGCACCAGAAGTTGTTCGTTGTTGGTTCAGAAGCGTGGCATCCAAAATTAAAGTAGCCATGATGATCGCCACCCTTCGAGAGAATTTTTTTTAATATCTACTGCTGTTAGTATTTTATTCAGTATATATGTTATATTCCTTATCAAGATTTACAAAAGCCGTGCGATGACACTCAACTCGAACTAAAGTTGTCAGTTAACCTAATTTGTTTTCAAGAAAAATTACAATATCAACGTTGTAGAAATTGTGACAAAAAGTTAGTCCAGCTTTTGTTTCAAAGTTACAAAGATATGGTGAATGCTTAAAGCTTATACTGGGCTAACTTACCGGTGGTATGTGGCTCGCGAGTGCCTATCTTAAGGGCAAGAGGTACCCATCTTGAGTTGTTTTAAATGGGTAGGGTCTCGCAACCTCTTTGAAAAGCAAAGGGCTTTAAGTGTAGACCCAGCCCCATAGTCGCCGCGTCAAGCTCGACATCCATAGCACCGGTATACGTAAACGCATTTTCATCTTAATAAAAAAGAGTGGGTAAGATTGAGATGAGACTTAGCACGACCTATGACTCCCGAAAGTCAATATACTTGACTTGTGAGAGTCTAACTTTTGAGCCGACTTTGATTAATCGAACCTAAACTTGAAAAAGAAATATTTGTTAAAGTATTGTGTTTTGTAAACATAGCTTCTACACATTTAAAGAAAACACTTTTTTACCGGATTGAAGAAGAAGAATTATTTTACATAAAGTACTTGTAAAGCACGCGAAACGTCGGAAAATTTTATAATTATGTAAAATAATTAAAAGTTTATAATAATACATAGCTTCAATCCAATAAAAAAGTGTTTGCTTTAAGATATTTGTGAGTTCAAACTATCGAACTAGCTTTCTTTCAACGCTGCTTCGGTACTTTCTCTAAACTCAAAAAACTACAGATAACCCCGAAATCCTAAAAATACAAACAAAGACTTGCAGAAGCAATCTCGTCCACTCGACGCAAGTCTAGTTGTGACGTATATAAAACCCAACCGGGTCACTCGGTCACGGCTGCGAACACAATTCAGAGTAAAACGCTAATTAAAAATATTTCATATCATATTTTATATAAAATTGTGAATGATAAAAGGGACGTTTTCACTTTTGGTTTTGAGTTAAAAAATTGACTGCTGATGCTTAGTTTTGTTCATTGACTAATTAGATAAAGTTTAAGATGGCGATTTAACTGCTTAAGTTCTTTTTGTTAAGGAGTAATGAGATATCTTAAACTCCAAACAGGCAACTGCCATTTAGATTTGTCGCGTTAAAAAGTTTAGAATTACCTATGTTGGCCTAGTGGCTTCAGCGTGCGACTCTCATCCCTGAGATCGAAGGTCTATCCCCAATTCAGCACCGAACGGTGAAGGCTTTGCCTTAGACCCAACAAGTCGACGGCAAGTTTCAGGCACAGGTGGCTAATCGCCTACTCGCGTATCATTCCGTCCTTGTCTCACATCTAGAAAATTCTATCTAGAATATTCCTTCATCTTAGGGGTATAACTAGGCCTGAAAAAGCCTGAAAACGGGTGTCCTGAAAACTGCACCACTCTTCCGCACATGTTCTGAAACTGCCTGAAAAAATGTTTCAGCTTCCTGAAAAATAAGGGTAACATTATGCAAATTAAAATTTTCTATTATGTGATTGACCCTCTCCTGAAACGGTCAGAAATCATATTTCAGCCCGTTGAAAAGTTATTTAAGTAGTGGAAAATCTAGAAACATTGCAGTCGACCCGTCTTCGTAACATTATTAAAAACGAATTAATACAATTTAAGATAACATCCATAGCTCTAATTAATGATTACACCCACACATACATGCCATCACACAACACAGCTGAATTAGGTTTAAATTAGTTCAATGTATTTAATGATTTTTATTCCAATCAAAGTTACCTAAATGTTTGAACCTTTTTCTATACCAGCTTTATCTGTATCTACTATGTGTAATTGTTTTATATATATATATATAATTTTAATTAGTTAACTACTGGTGGTTATGCAATGGTATAATTAATTCTTATAACTCGAAGTTTCTATGTCCTTGTTTTGAAGGTGAATTGAGCTTTATCGTTATTTTAAAAGACGATTAAAAAGTAACTTATTCTTCCTTATTCATAATATAACTATGTAAACTTTATATACATCATATTACCGACTAAAATACCTAATAATACAACTTAATTATGCGAAAGCAAGATATCTATTTCGAGGACAGGATGATGCACAGACCGACATGACGTAATCCACATTTGATGTCACATTAACCTGAATAGCTGAGCTTCGCGGTTTCTATTTCAGCTTTGGCTTTGCACATATCATTAACCTCTAGATCCTTGAGTAAAGACAGCATTAATATGATGCATTATATCTTTAAGATACGTTAAGCGTTTGATTAAGAATTTAATTTTATACCAGCCAAATGCAACTGTAGTCAATGGACATTTTTCTTCATATATTAACTAAGGAAGCGTTCAAGTATTAACGTCACGCAATTTTTGGAGATTCTTGAAAACGCTCTCATGAAACGCGCCGTAACGTTTGTGTATCTGTAAATAGGAGAACATTTCGTGACCAACCCCAGTGACTCTTTATACCTAAAACTAACCATTATGTGGTGTAAAGTACTAGAAAGTGTAAAATAATATAAACAATAACGCGTAATTCAATCCCCGCCCCGCATCGTAACGTTTTACAAGAGGAAGCAAAAAAAAATCGTTACGTAATACTTGAACGCTCCCTAATTGAGGATTTCATAACCAAATTTTAAAAGTATACGTTTAAGTGGAAACATCGAACTATTTTTTATCTCTAATATTTCTATTGCGTTCACGAAACTTTTAAACTATTTCTCTTAACCACGCAAATCATGGTCAAATCAACGATGATCCGAACCATCAACATATCAGAACTTGACTTAGATACAAGATCTACGTTTGTTACCTTTGCGAGTTAATGGAGGGTGGCAGACCGGTTTCATTGCAGGTTTCCCACAATCACCTTTCTAGTAAGATTATTAAAGCCCTTGACAAGCTGTACCGCATACATACATTTTTAAGCTTTCTATTTAATTATACGATATATAAAAATAAACTAAACGGTAGTTTATTATCGCTGGAACCAATTCAAAGTTATTTATTGATACTTCAGACAAGGGCGGTGCAGCTGATTTTATTAGAAAAAGAATATAATTAATTTAGTTTGATTTCGGCGAGAATCTCTTTATAAGTCATCAATTAACGAAGTTATATTGCAGCGATGAAGATATCTCTATTATTACTATTATTACTCTATTATTAGTATTTTACATATATGGCCATATTGCAAATATATGGACTTCTAGCTTCTATATAGAAATTAATTGTTGTTCGTTTGTTTAGCTAAAAATTCGACAATATCTGGACCGATTTGGCTAATTAAGAAATATTTAAAGTACTAGTTCAGGGAATGTTTAAAGGGTATACCTAATATATATTAAAAAAACAAAATCATAAGCATAAAACATAGTGGATTGACTGTTACTGTATATATATATATATATATATCTATTTAATTTGTTATTAATTTCCTATACTGATTTTCTGATTTTAATGAATGTTATGTGTTGGTTCAAGTGGATTCGAGAATCGTTTAGATTTACAAATATGATGTTTTTTTTTAATTTTAAAATTATTATTTGTTATAGTACTCCGGCGTATAGAGGTATCGGCGAGCAATGGACGTGTAACTTTATACCTGGGCTCACGAAATGAAGATACCTCTAGAGGTGGGCACCAGTGTTACAAGATACACGCAGTGGGACCCAAAGCAAAGACCAAACCTGCCTACGCCAAGATACTTGACTATTATCGCCCCGAAAACAATGATATACAAGTAAGACTATATAATTTGAAATTTCATGTAGGTATTTGATTAACACATGGCCCTGAAGCGAATAAAACATTAATATCATCTCCTTACATCAGCTGTACTATATTTTTTATAAATTATTGTACAGTTTTCGTACAAAATATTTGTATACCGAATATTTCCGTTTACCGTTTCATTGGCAACATACAACAAGAAAAAAACATAGCAAAAGCTATTGATTAAAAAGTGAAAAGTCTTCATGCTACGATTGGTCCTCGCAACCTCCAAGTCCTCTCAGTGACTTTAAATTCCCAAATTTAACAATCGTTATTACAATATATATATATATATATATATATATATATATATATATATAATATATACTTTAATTAATTACCGCCTTCCTTAAATTCCGCAGATTTTTTAAATTTTATATCTAATTAAAATCCAAATTCATTCCTTATTTAGATGTACACAATCCCTGAAGAATGCCGATCCAGGATTGGTGACGATACCAAAGATATGTTAGTATCGGAGAATATATTTAACAAAGCACGAGCTATAAATGGGGATATCTTGATAAACTACGACTTTTCCTTTGAATATATACCAGAAGGCTTCCCACTAGAAGATCCCCTTTACGACAATTTAACTCAAAGAAACAATGACGAAAACAGCAATGTAACAATCGACAGTGAAAATGAAATATTGGGAGCTGATGATTTAAAATACCAGAAAAAGTACACAGAAGAAACAAATGATAACATCAATGAGGAAACTTCAACGAACAATGATAGCATAGGTGTTTCAACTAATATGAATATAGATACAAATAAGCAAAGAAATATTGAAAGCAAACGGGACTTATTCGACTATAATAGTTCCGAAACCGAACCGCATAACATCGGGTGGTTGAATATTGATAAACAAACTGACGAAAATGATAATAAAGGCATAGCGGAAGGAGTTAATGTTATGTATAACGATGGTGTTGCTTCAGATGAATCAGACAAACACAATATACAAGATTCAGAAGAAAACAATTCACATATAAAACAAAATGCTCATTTTGCATCGATTAAATCAGAACAAGAAACAACTTCAGCTTCCCAAATCAACGAAGACAGCAACAAAGAAACTGATCCGTTTTCAAATTTCCACGTAATCGATTCAGAGAAAGATTTGGATGTTCCTACTGGAATTGAAGGACCAGTGCCCTCAATAGTACTACCGCCGGATAACTTTTTTGCTAAATCTGGTAAGTACTTGTATATAAAAATATAATTGTCGCTAATTATATTTGTGTAAAAGTATTTAAATTAAATCTCTAAGAGACAACATTCTTGAGTCGTAGTAATAATATCGGATTACTATAAATAGCTTGTTGAATACCTATTGCCGGAGAAGAAAGCTAACAAGTGTCCGTATGACAGAAAATTCAAACATTGAAAAATAGTTTTTCATAATAAATATTATTAACTCTGTAATATGGGCAGGAATTATGATTCCGCTATTTTATCAGTACAGTATTTTAGATTATACTACGCGAATATATAATATATATAATATTTTATCACTATAGTATAATGTTTTAAGGAAGTGTTGCCGACAAATAAATTAGAAACACTAGGTTCACTTAGAGACTTTTTTCAGGCCCATATCAGCAGTTTGAACAAAGACGTAAGCTTTACTCATCGCCAGCGTTTTTTATTCACCCGTATTATAATCATCAATATTATAGAAATACAAGGACAATATAATTTAAGTTAATGAAGACTGATTTCCTTATTTTGTAGCATAATTAAGGTGAACTAATTATAAATTAATTAAAACTATTTATTGTATGTAGGCTAGACAGCAAGGGTTGGCTGTGAATAAAAAATATTTTTTAATAATGTTATCATTTACGATATCCCTACACATTTTTATGTACAATTTGATTACTGAATTTTCATTATCTTAATCTACAGTAATTGATATTTAATAATGTGACTAATACAAATACGGACAAGTTGATGATTATTCTTTGTTTATTAATTTATCAACAAAGTCCATTAAACATTAATTAAATAAGTGGTCATTATAAACTAAATCACAAAAGAAAATTCTTTAAAAAGAGACATTTCGCTGAATGTAAGAAGTCGACATTTTTATTCGCAATCTAAGTTGGAGACATGAGCTACGGTAAAAAAATAAATTTTATTTTGACTCTGAATAATTGACTACAGAAAGTTACTTAAACAACAATAGTTGTTTTCATCGTATTTTAATATGGACAGCTCCATCAGATCGAATCCTTAAAAAGTAGAATACCTAACTGCCATCAATTATTATTAACGACAAGAACGAATTGATAAAGGTTGACGTCCGGTAAAGCGTGCAACATTCGAAGGGCGACTGTGACTCATCCGCATTTCCTTGAATCACGCAACATGCATTGGACATTACATGGAGCAGCAGTAAAATATTTAATAGATAATTTAAGACTAATGAAAAAAAAATATTTGAGTCAAATTTGCATTTTGACACAATATAAACAGAACATTGATTTTCAACTATTATCACCTTAGTCCTGTTTATAGGACCATTTAGGGAAGAAGACATCAATACTAAAGTTAGTAAGAAACTAGTTAAATTTATTATAGGTTTTCCTTCCTGCCAATATAGAATATAGATTGGTTTAATAGAAGTAATAATAACTTTACTATTAGTAAAGAAAACAATGTCTTAGCAACATTTTATATATACTTTTATTCAAATTAATTAAATCATACAATACAGAATACTTGAATTTTAATGTTTTTTTTAAATTAAAATAATTATTAATTGGGAGTTATATTGTTACTTATAAAAAAATGCTTTCAATCACTCTCAATGACATAATTTATGGACATAATTTTACCCAGTGTATTTGAGCAACCATTGTAGGCATAATTTTCAAAGACAATATATTGTGCTCTCTGCCCATAAACTTGCATTAAAGCTACATGGACAATTAAAATTAACTATAATTAAATGCACCATTAGAAACCTTTTCATGTTTAGCTGACAGCGCACATATCATATGCAAGCAATATCAAATAAATATACAACTAATACTGTCCTCTGATGGATGGATTTGAAAACTGATGTACTCAAGAAAAAAAATATTTTTTAATTGACATTCATTTACCAAATAAATTTCAGACATTGCTTACTCCTATTTGTAGACAAAAACAACTGAATGAAGGCTGTGCAATGGTACTGCATAGACTCTAGGAGGTTACTAATTACAATGTACAATCTTTCTATAATCTCTGCTATTGAAAACTCAAAACTGTCATGGACTCTATTGGGAACTGCACATGAAGCTGGCAATAATTAAATACTCATTATTCTTCCATACTGAGAGTAACAAAATGCAATAAAATTTAACAGTTTACAATAGCGATTCTCTATATCATAGATAAATATGCACCGAGGATGCGCCCCTCGGAGCCAGTAAACATTTGAACAAGATTTTCTCTTATATGAATATGTACAGAGGCATGGACCACGCTGCAACTCAGAGCGCAGCGGCGAGACATCATTGGCTCTTCAGCTCCTTACCAATCGTGTATGAAACCAAGCGTGCCCAATCAATCTTACTGCGTGTTACTGGCAGCTGTCGTCGCAATGCCTTAAATGTTGTGTCGCTCATAGTCTTGTAATTATCCGATATTGCTGTCTGGTAGGCATTTTCCGCATCACAGACAAGTCTTACGAACTCTTTCGCAGTGGCTACCTCACCTGTTGCTACGAGAGGTGCACGGACCTCTTTTGAACTAACCAACTGTACATTACCATCCTCATAGTAATGTACTTGCACTCGTAGCATACCACGCAGTTCGGCTGCACCACTTCCCACCGTTAGCGACCAGACAGATCTCCACCGCCCGTTCCAATAGTTTTTAGGCTGGAACTGATGGTCTTCGATACAAGCAACAAGCGATACCGATCCAGACTCTAGTGCTCGTCCCACTACTAAACTTGCGCCGTGTTTGTAGTGCTCAGCGACGTAATTGGTCAACTCTACATCTAGAGCGGCCCGCCAGGGCTCCGCCACCTTGTCAGGTTCATATGGCTCGTATTCTGATGCATCCTTTCGTAGGTGATCGTATTTAAAGGACCGCTTTGAACGAGGGTCAAAGAATCGACCACCACCAAGCTCATTATGGTCTGTAATAAGCGTATGAAGTTCGGAGCCTTCAAGACGCACGGGTGTGAGTTGATCCTTGTTGTATTGCGAAAAAGCACCACTCGCACCCTCCTTGAGCAATGTGTCGTTATTCAATAATACTCTCACATCGTTGAACACTTCGTTGAATTCACCCGGAGGAGAATGTAAAATAAAATCCGACACAATTCTAACTTTTTCCTGATCCGATATCACTTCGTCACCCTCCGCCGCCATTTTTGATTTTGGTACTTTTATGTTTTTGACACTTTGAATTCAACTTCGACAAATTGCGACATTCATGGACATCACGACAATTGACAAAAAGCATGTCGCTTACAAGCTTCAACATCTTACAACAGATAAAAACAACTAATAAATAATTTGTTAATAATACAAAACCTAGTAATTCAAACCAGAGAAAAACTTCACTCAAACGAATTACTTCAAAAGATTTGAGAAAAGAAGAAAATGCATTCAAAAAATACCTCGTTTTTATAGACTTTTCATAAAACTTTCAGTGAACGGATTTGGCAATAATTGCAAAACCAAGATTTTTTCATTGAATAGAAATTATTTCCAGAACATTATATAGGGTTGCCAACGTCTACACACGCCACAACAGCGACGTCAATAACCAAAACTTAGTTCAAGCACTTGGTTTTCATTAATATGACTCAAAGTAAAAAAGAGGTAAGAAAAGTTTCTGGGGCAAACAAAGGAAAAGAGATTTAAATTTTACAATGGCTACTTTTTATGATTAATGTCATGAGTCAAATGTCAAACTGTAAACGTAAATTCTATGTAGCCATTGATGAATAAGTTGTGTAACTCTGAAACTAAATAAAATAATTGTAATTTGTAATTGTTAATACCTTAATTTTGATATGTCTTTGCTAACTTATAAATATTATGATACGCCCGAAGGCCACGATATATTCAAAAAAACCTTCGTCACGACAAAATATGCAATCCTATCAAGTTTACCTGTAGCTACTTTTGATGTGCTCCTCTATTCCCACCCTAAGGGAATCTTCCAGACTGTAATGCGGTATGGATTTTATTTTGGTCCAGCGATTAGCATGGCAACAGCTTTTACTTTAACTACCAATATTGCTCAGAATGTGAGGGGTAAGTAGTAATCATAATATTCTATTAATTCCAACACTTTTTTTTTCAGTTATTACTTCTAGTCTCTTTCGGAAACCATTTTATCATCTAGAAGATTACCTTCATACTGTTTAATACTGAAAGCTATAAAAGTTAATGTTTATTAACGATTGATTGCATTAATTCTTCAGGTAAAAATGATGAGTTAAACTACTTCTTGGGTGGAGCAGCTGCTGGAGCAGTATTTGCTTCTCTGCGTAGACAGCCAGTTATTGCTCTTCCTGCAGCTATTATTCTAGGTGCCTGCGGTGTAGTCAAAAAAATTGGTATAGAAAATAACTTTACCTTCTTCCCTAAGACGCATTCAGGGAAAGAAACTATAAACTCAATAAGGAGAGATTGGACCTTAGTTAAAGATATAGATGAATTAAAGAATTGGGAAACAGGTAATTAATTTTTGTATTGTTATAAAGTATTATTAAAACTATAAGTAGTTGGTATTTACTTCTATTTCAGTTAGCCTGATATTGAATATGGAATGGGTTTCATACCTAGGTAAATAAAAAAATGATTTCAGTTAGTAATTCGGACACAATAGATTATGGAGTAGGTTTGCCTTTTGGACAATTAATTAATAATTCTGCTTTTATTTAAAATCTAATTTTAAAAATGCCAGAAGCTGCATGCAAATGATTTTTTTTACGATTTTAAGTTTACAGACTATGTCAGACAATTAAATTTAAGTTAATTAACTGAAATAGACATTACAACTTGCATTTTCTTAGGTGCTTCTTTTTTTTGCAAGAGTAGTTTAAAGTTAGCACTTAAATACTGTCAATTAGCACAAAATTTAATCTTTCTCTTTAATAAGCTAGCTCTCCAAAAACAAACACTTACTGTCTTTCTTTTTCAGGTTCCAAGTAAATACCACAATGTTATGCAGGAAGTAGTGTACAGTAAAATGTTATAAGTTATAATAAATGATCATATTTAGCTCTTCTTTATTGTATGATTGCTTCAGTTGTTGCAAAATAAAAGAGATTTTGTTGCTTTCAATTTATTATTACATCTAGTAAAAACAATATAACTCCATAAGCAAACTACAGCTTAAAACCAAGTAATGGTAACTTAATATTAGTCAAAAACTGTGCAAATAATAAAATTTCTTACAATAAAATATTTGAAAAGGAATGTTAGAGTGTATAAAAGTCCTCCCTTTTCATTCAACAGATGGCAAGCTTAATATTTTTAACTGCAATAGAAACAAATATAAATTCTGAAAAGCGTAAACTATATAAAAAGCAATGAGCATAGACAATGAAAACAGCTTAAATGCAATTATTTTAACATGTTTATGTAGGATATTTTACAAACCTAAACAATGTATTGATCACTACAATTATATTTCAATACTATCATTAAGAACATAAAATTTGGAAACAAGTTTTGGGGACGGATGGGTTTACAAAGTATGTGAAGCAAAGACAAAATTTATAGAAAATGACATTCAATACTTTTAGTTCTAAACATACATTAAAAAATTTGGCAAACAGACACACACACAATATGTCACTGTAATTAAATTATGGTAAAAAATTAAATTTAACAAGCATCAATATAACATGTAACAATTTATGCTATTCAAAATTTGGCACATAATGAAATACCAATTGTTAAAAAATTTAGGATAAATGTCTTTAGCTAAGTAAAACACACTTTATTATTGCTACATAATGTGCTAAGGACTGTAAAAAGTATGTATTTCAAGTAATATATTGAAATGTAAGAATTTGTCTTGAATTCGCAAAATATGTGCTTATAAGTAAAAATAAAGGTCACAAAGTACTTGCAACTAAGGATGACTAATGACAAATGTAAACCAATTTTTAAATGTTTTTATCTCATTAAATTTCAGAGGCAAGTTAGTGACTTTAGTACCTTTTAAACTAAAACTTTTTCAATAAAAGTAAAATCGTCTGCATTATTAGAAAAAAATTATTATTTTTGTTTATATTTTAAGTATAAAACCTTGACGCTTTCAATTTTCAAAGTACATAAGCGACATCTATCTTCTGCATTGAGTCATCTGTTTTTCAGTCAGTCCTCAGCACGGCTAAAATCTTCTCACTTTTCCTTTGTCTTTTCATCCACTTCTTCGTCACTCAATTCCTCTTCAATCTCTTCTACCTCTAACTCTTCTTCCAGCTCCTCATCTGAAAGTTCTTTCTGAAATTTCAAACATTTATTAGTGTTTCACATATCACCTAAATTGAGACTAGTTTCATTGTGTCATTATTAAACAAGTCTTTGGACATGACTTTGTAAACAAAAATCATAAATTTATTCATGTTTCAATTTTTTCAAATAGGTAAGTCTAGTCTTGACAGGTTAAATAAATATTATAAATATATTAATAACTGCATTGTATTAAGATTGGTATAATCAATAAGTCAGTTTTGGACTCATGCAGACTTTACGTCTATACAGACCTCGGCCAGCGGTTGCGTCATGGTGCTTGCTGTTGTGAATTCATCCAACGTCGATTCTGAAATTTTAAGAGACCGATATTAGTGGGAGTGACTTAACATAGGCTACTCAACCTTGAGGTTAATACTTGTTCCCTTAATATAGTGAAGAATTTGTAAGACTATGTTAGATAGACAGGCATATAAATATCATACCAATTTTAACAACTGTATTCAAAAATTTAAGAGGCCATTGAAGTATTACGTAAGCATATAGTGCTTAGGGGGAGGGGAGGGTCTTTAAATTACTTTTTTTGGTGATTACTATGCTTGAAAAACAAATGTATTTTCGAGGATTCTTACAAAAAAAGAATTCATTTATGTACTTTTATTTTTTAGAGCTTTGCTTACTTTTTCTGACAAGAGCCCCCCTCTTTTGGCTGTGTGTGGGGGGAGGGGGATAAATTGCAGTAAATCTGCTTACGTAATACTTTAACGGCCTAAAGTAACTATTCATTCGTATATAATCGGACTTTGAAAAAGTATAAAACGAAATACTAATACAGCGCAGATATTTGAAAACATAACACATACCGAGATCTCTTTCAGGAGTGTCTCGCGGTGCGTCTTGTATCAGTGATAAAGTCATTTTACCACTTACCACCAACTGTAAAAACAACTATTTAACTAAATATCTAATGGTTATAATTACGTTTAACGCTATTCTTTATTTATTTACAGATTTTACAGACACATTAAAATGATATTAAGGGCAATTTCGTACAAAATTAAAGTTCATTTTCTAATTTGTGTCTCAGCTCATGGTCTTGAGCACTGTTAAAACGTGCCAATAAAAACAGTTCATGAAAACATAATTCAATAATAACAAGTTAAACATGACGTGATATTCCGGAATTTTTGAGAAAATTAATCATTTTTGTCTGACAAAAATACGATTTCAACGTTTTAATGGAAGTTCTAAACTCCGCTAGAGTAGAAGCGAGATCTTATATAGCCTTTCTCCTTCGATTATTGGCCCATTCCCATATAAAACATATTCGACACAATATATCTGTAGATAAATAAGCCTGAACGTACCGGTGCGTTCTTCGTGGGTTTCTGCGTGTGCGCACGATCCTCGAAGTCAGTTATGAGCACTCGGGACTGCTGCGGGATCTCCGTCTCCAAGAATATGGATTTCACTTCATCAGCCTGGTGTTCTTGCTGTAATTTTTTTTATTAAATGCCTGCGTGTCGGCCCTCTAAAGCAACAAAGGTATGGACCATAGAGACCAAATTTATTAGTAATGCATCCATAACTGCCGGAAATTGAGGGAGTACGCTATTATGTTTCTCCATGGAAATACCTTCACAGTTTCCCGCGTTCTACCCGCAAATGAAATGTGTAAGTGTGTTAAAGCGAACTGTGAAAGATTTCCAACCATCAAGTGGACATGAAAAAAATTGATACTAGCAATTTCGTTAAATAGTTTTGTACTGTGTAAATGTAGAATTCTCTTACTAACCATGGTTGGAAAAGATCCCTCGAAATGTCGAGTTAAATATAATATAGTTAGTTAGTAGCGTTTTAATATAAACGAGTTCAATATAAAAGAAATTACGAGTTAAAACGAAAGTTCTATTCATATAGGTATGTCTCATTAGCATTAGTAAAATGAATTATAGATTATGTTTTTATTTAATATAAAAATTCAATTATTTTAAAATAAACATCGAACTTACCTTTGTTACTTTTGTAGTCACGTATTAATGAGTAGGGAAACTAATTAGCACTCGACTACTAAACAAACACTTCTAGTGGAAAATTATTAGGAAAAACATGTTAATACTAAATGATACTACTGAGTATTAAAGAAAATTTAATGGGGAAAAACTAGAGACATTGAGGACATATGTAGGAACTTTGCAGGTTTGAACCGACTTCAAAAATAAATTCCAAATTAATCGTATAATATTTGTACGATATGGACACTATATTGAGGTCTCACCGCAGGTTTCGGGGGCGCGATGGGTCTTTCACCCGCCCATGTGCTGCCATCTACTGGGTGAGCCGTTACCTCCATACCTAATACCTATAACATTATATAATAAATCTAACCTTTGTCATTGAAGGATATACGGAGCCGAGGAAACAAAAAGCACTAACTATTACTTTCTAACTATTTATTTAACTTTTAGGTACTTACTTTGACAGCCGAGCTCTCGTTATCCTCCATCTCATTCTTTGGTGAATCTTCCTTTAGCGCTTCAGCTAAAAGTTCGGGCGTAGATGGCCCATCTTTTGTAGCAATCTCCCTTTCCTCTTTGAGAAAATCTTCCGTTGATTTTACTGTATTTAACTCCTTTACATTATCTAGAACTAAATCACTTTTACCACTTTCGTTCAACACCATGTCATTTTCTTTAGACAGCTTATCTTCAATAGCTGTCGGAATTGCATCTGAAAGAGATTTAATTGGCTCTGGGGTGAGTTCTTTAGTATCTAAGATGATTAGCTCTTCGTCAGACGCTTTGGATGATTGTGTAAATTTAGGATCAATGGCGTCTATTTTGACTAGGGATACATGATCAGGTGTGATACATGCTTCGGGTTCTGGTGATATAGAGGCCTCCTTTTCTTCCTGGTCCAGAAGTTCAGGAATGGCATCTTCCTCTGAGGAAGATTCGTAGAGTTCTTTTAATTCTTTTTCTAAGGATGAATCTTTTATAAAGAATTCAGTTTCTTCAGTCTGTTCTTTTTCATCCATTAACTCGTTTGGCTCTTTTGAATCGAGCTGTTTTGCACTGGAAGACTCTTTATATTCAAAAGATAATTGTTTTGGTAATGATTCGATTTCTACTATATTGGAAGATTTGGGATATGGTTCTGTTTGGTCAAGACAGGTGTCGAAAGATTGGACAGGTGAGCCCTCCAACTTTAACACCTCATCCAGTGTTTCTAAGGGACTTTGTTCAGATTCTACACATGAATATTTTTGTTCTTCAAGAGATTCCTCTAATTTAGTTAAAATATCGTTACGTTCTGGGGACGACTCTTTTAGATCATCGAAAGTGTTTTTAAGCTCTAAAGATTGGTCAAAGGATGTCTCAGGTTCAGTGTGAGTTTCTATCTGATTTAAGGATAGGTCTTGTTGGATAGGGATTGTCTCTTTTAGTTCCGAGTTATTATTATTTTCTTTTAAATATTCAATTTCTTTTTGAACTGCAGATTCGTTAAATTCAGGCGATAATTCTTTTCGTTCTGTAGAAATTTCGAATTCATTAATTATTTCCTCTGAGGATTGAGTTTCGGAAGGATTATGTTCTGTGTCTGTTTCAGACTGTTCTTTCTGATTCACACTTTCTTTTATCTTAACAATTTCTTCTTGAATGGTTGTAATGTTTTTATTGGATGTGTGATCTTGTGTATTATGATCGGGGAGCGACTCAGGGGATGATTCCTTACATTTTAATAAATTTTGGTTGCACTGCTCTGAATCTGTTTGCTTCTTTGGCTCTTGATATTCGCTGGTCACAATTTGAACTGGACCTGTATTTAATAGAACTGTTCCATTTGTGTGCGGGCGTGTTTGGCTATCCTGGGATTCCTGGAATTTCCACAAAAGATTATTAATCTTGTGCTAAGTTTTTAAAGAGAGTTTATTTAGTTTAGTAATGAGATAATATAAAATTCAGTTATGGAACACATATTGAGCATCTACTTAGTATCAACAACTACAAGTTTTCAAACAAAGTCCAAAGCTAGATAAAAAAATCAAAAATATAAGTGTCTTAGACACACATCACGCTAACTAAATCCTAACTACTTATCTCTACGACAAGGCAGAACAAGCAAGTACTGATTACTAAGTAGCGAACACTTTGACAAATCTTTTATATTGTTAATTTTATTTGAAAGAGTTAAGGTTAAATCGGGCGAGGTAGCATCGTAAACAGACAGATGGTAGACGTTAAAAACCACAGAAAAGAATTTTGAAAAATGGAGTGATAAAAAAATATATTTCAACGCAAGATGAAGAAATTAGGTATACCTCAGGGTAACTCTCTCGGACACAAACATTAACTTATTCATATATTTGTTAAGAATAACAACATAAACGACTGAAAAAAGCATAAAATGGCTGATGAAAAGGATAAACATAAAAAAGGAGATGCTGTCAACACATATCCACGTCATGCAAGACCTGTCTTTGCTGGCTCGCTTCCATCTGCTGTTGCACCTCCGCTACCAGGCCAGATATGGCCGTGACAACTGTGACCAATAATTCGGACATGAGCAATCAAATACAACTTCTACCGCACGTAACGTCTAGGTTATATGCATTTGCAGATACAGATTATCAATATGATTTAATCAAATAAGCAATGAATTAAATTCTTAAAAATCTCTCCTGTATACACAAGTACTTATTGAATCTAAAGTATATTTCTACTTAGTTTTTAAAGGTAACCTTTATCTTATTAATCAATTTGTTAATTTTTTTAATAATTACGGAAAAACGTAATTTATATTCTGAAGGACATGTCTAAAATTGTTTCGTTGATGTAGCACGCTTGCATCCTGGAATGCGGCCAAAACGGCGGCGGTTTACGATATATAATATTACCAATATTTGCGCATCATTGCATCATAAATCATAATTTAATTAGAAAATGAATTCTATAAAACAATATTATTCATATTACGTCCTAATATAATGGTTACTGTTATTTATGAGAGATATTCGTTTTCGGGGTACATATGCATTCCGAACATGTGCTTTAAAACCGCCATAACACATCTTTGACTGTTTTAGATAGGAGGTAGAAGGAAAATAATTACATGAATACTGTTATGGCATTCATTATAATAAGTTTCTATTAAATCCTGACTGATGTTTTGTCTATCGAAAAACCTGTTAATACATTTGGTAGAACAAAAAAGTTAACACATATTAATTCGATTCAACTCTGCTAAATTAAATAAGTATTAACTAATTTTTAATTCACATATGTCTATTATTTTCCTCCTAATCTCTTTCTACAAGCATTCAGAACCGTCACCATGCCTCAAGCATCTAAACGCCTAACGAACGCAATCACGCAACTCATGTCTAATATTGGACTTGGATCAATCATTCATACATTGGCAATAAACTACAATTTAAAGTGTTAAATATAGACAAAATATAGGTTAACAAAATAGGATCCAAGCCTTAGCCCGAAGCATGAAAATATTAGAATCGATGAATAAACCAAAATTGTAAGAAACTTTGATTTTTTGATTACGTTGGCTAAATTACAACAGTCTAGATAATATGAAGATATTATATAGATTATATTTAAAGTTCAAAGACTTCTCTGTCTAAACAAAGGCTAATTACACAAAAATTATTTATTTGTATTGTGGATTACTCTCATGACATTAACAGAACTACGGAGTTTTAATTGAATTAAAGTTATAAGCACTTCGAGTCTTTTGGCGTCAATTATAACTTTTAACAGTAAACCACGTATTACGAATAATTCATATTTCATTCATATAAACAATTGTTTATATTTCGTAACAACAAACGAGCTACTTTCGTATGCTTTAAATATAGATATTGCCTAAATATTTACATCACAAACTGAATGAACTGTTGGTAATCGAAATTTGAATGAACTTCTAATTCTGAAGTAAAATACTCAATAACTTGCAGTTTCTTAATTGTAACATGCTCGGCATCATCGACTCCAATATAAACATGCTAAGGGCGTACACACGAGAAAAGCGCATCGCTTTCCACCTAAGGCAGGTTTAGTACCGCATCGCGTTGTGCAAGCTGACCCATGATGCGTTGCATTGCGCGTTCTGTCTCCTCTAAGCGCGTGCGCAGGGCCGCTATCTCGATATCTCCTGAATGCCAAACTCCTCTCAATAACCTTGTATGGGGAAAGCAGGGATATCTATCTACAACTAACATTCTAGGGGCTAGTTTTAAATACAGTAATTTCTGTAAGGTCAACATATGTAGTGCCTAGGGATGTGGGTATCCGGAATCTATAGACACTAAAGACACTTTGTGTAGTCGAGCACATAGTATTTGAAAAAGTAAAGTTTGTATATTTTTTGATCAACGCATGTAACATTCCAGCTTGTAGTTTATTTGCCTGTCTCAAAAATTTACTGAATCTGTGCCGAGGAACAAAAAGGTACTAATATTATGTTTATCCGCAATTTGAACCCTTCCAAATGGCCTAAATAAAATAATAAAATACTCACTCGCATCAGTTTCCTTGTGTCCTGGGAGCGTGTTAATTAAAATTGTGTAAATACAAACCATAATAATGTATGATATGTGATATCGCGTAACGTATTTTAAGGTTACTAGTTACATAATGTAATGAAACATATTAGAAGTCAAGAGTTTAAGGTTCTAAAATTATGAGCAAACATTGTGTGAATGAGATATGAAAGATGAACACCGAGGCTTACCTAGTTTATCAGGCGAAGTTCTAGAATCATCGCGGAACACTCGTCTTCTGAACTGAGGGTCCGGAGTGATTGGGTCGTATGGAATCGCGGTGCGTTTGAATATAATCTGAGGAGTTAAACGAATACGATAAACCAAAGGCCTTGATCAAAGACTGTGCTTTTATAGAACAGAGGGCAGGAGGCTCGCCTGATGTTAATTGATTGACACCTGGCAGAGGGAAATTAAAAAGCAAGCAATAATTATAGTATGTAGACTAATGGAAAAACTAACTTTAACTACAAATCTTACTAATGTATATATACCCTTTAAGGCTTACGTAGATTTTTTTGATAGAAGGCAAACGGGCAGGAGGCTCACTTAATGATGCCCATGGACACTTACATTGCCAGAAGGCTCGCAAGACCAGAAAAAATGTTTCACAAATTGTAGTTTGATTCCCGTTGATACCAACTCCTTGCACGTATTTAATAATAACAACTTTATTCATGACAGAAATATGGTTGTGACAAAAGCTATGTGATCATATGCTAGTACAGGGAGTGGTTGGAGTTGTGTGTGACTAAAATTATTCCGTGGAGCATGGGGCATGTTTATAACAATTTTTTAAAAGTTTTGTAAGACTTTATGTTTGCGTGTATGTCTGTGTTAGTGTTTGAAACCACATATACAATACTTATTTAATAATATTCATGTGCCGAATATATGTACCGGAAGTTTCAATTCCCGTCATAATCGTGTCAAGGTCTGGTTAAATACAAAAATGTGCTAGCCACATGTTTATTCTCACCTTACTGAGCGTATACACGAAGAAGACAATGATGCAGATGGTGTAGATGGGCATAACGAAGCCCATGGATGACTTGGGAGCAGTCACTGGTCCGCCAGGAGAACCAAGCGGTGGCCGCATACCAGGAATTGGTGGAGGCTGTGGATTTCAAGTAAAACAATAAGC
The DNA here is from genome assembly GCF_905147105.1 of Pieris brassicae. Classification (NCBI taxonomy): domain Eukaryota; kingdom Metazoa; phylum Arthropoda; class Insecta; order Lepidoptera; family Pieridae; genus Pieris; species Pieris brassicae. Next base: position 16,674,198 of record NC_059674.1, read on the forward strand.
ATATAGTCACGAAAAAGAGGAGTCTATGTTGGAAGGTCTATAAGAACAAAAATAACGAGATTTTATTTATGGTCCCCACCCGGGACAATTATTTTTTATAAAACAGGGGGCAAACCGGCAGGAGGCTCACCTGATGTTAAGTGATACCGCCACCCATGGACACACTCAATGCCAGAGGGCTCTCGAGTGCGTTGCCAAACTTTTAATGAGACCAGTGAGGCATTAGTGACACATTATCTACTCTTACTTTACAAAAATTTCTACACTAGAGTTACACTATTATTACCTTAAATAAAACTACGCTAAAGCGTCATTTCACTGCAGCAGCATTTTCAAAAATGAGAACAAATTGCCTTATTTATCAGTTTCAAAGTCAGATTCACAATCGAGTCTTAGCGCTAAGTATGACTCTCACTTGTCAAAAGATATTGTATATGACATGCTCAGCACTGTCCCGACTGAGTCTCACCCTCACAATCGTGTCCCTAATCACTTACCTTGTGCACTTTAGGTTTATCCATGTTCTAACAAGAAAAGCAACCAATAAATTATGATTAACGCGCGTTAGTCGATATGACGAGGATCAAACTGAATTGAATTCATAAACACCGGTAGCTGTTTACGACGTCGTGGTTTGATGCTTTCCTGTTTTCTACAGAACTGGGTAAGCTTACGACTAGTCGCAACACATTTTATTAATTTATTCACACTTCGTTCCTTATACAAAACCTATAAACTTATACCTGATACATATAAAAAAACACGTTAGTTAAGAAATTAACAGGCGGCCTTATCGCTAACAAGCGATCACCTCAACAAAAAACATCACCTACGGAGGGTAAAATCCAAGTGCATTACAAGAACAATTATTTTAAATAACAATTATTTCATATTTTTTATATGTGTATTAGAGTACAAACGAAAGAAGTGAAACTTCTTCATGACATTATTTGTCGAAAAATGATCTACTATAGGCAAATTTACAGAAATTGGTTAAATAAAGTTAAATTAGATAAAGTTTAACAAAAGGCTTTTATTATCAGACATGAATACAAATAACACAATTACTTCATTTTACTGCTAAGATTATTACAGAATTTCATCAATTGTATTATAATTATTAATATTATTGTTATCGTTATTATTGACTTAATATTTTTGTTATCAAATATCTTCGAAAGAAAAAGATGGCGCGTAACTGGAAAATGTGACGCGTAACCGGAAAATGTGACGGTAAATATTGTTCCTACGCCGATAAAGAAGATTGACTTCAAAAAGAAGACATGTAACACTAACTATAACTAAAATGTAGTAAAAGAAAAGAAAATTATATGTATAAACAAAAATGTACAATCGAAGCTTATTATTTTTATCAAAGGCGCTGAAATCCTACAGCCTTATTGCACCGTCTATGTTATTCTTTACTAGATGAAAGAGCTTTGCTTTAAGCACCTACTATATATTTATTTTCCACTATCAAGCTTGTTACACTGATACGTTGGTACTTAACTAAGAAATACAAAATTTAATTTGACAATCACTTACAAAACTCAAGGAGAATTGAATTCAAAGTGTGATTTGCCAGACCTAGCGCGTTTATCAGAATGCTTAATCTGGACAGCTTTGGCCAAATCGCGATCTTCTGAGGGACAAATGGGATGGGATGCCTGAGGTACACGAAATTTAAATTTAGTTAAAAGGGCCATCAACCTGATTCTTAAATATCTTAAACGCAAACTTATTCATATAGATAACTACAATGTACGCTAATGAACTTAAAAAAAATATATACATTATTCTCCTATAACAACTACTATACCTGTTAGCTGTATAATATTTTTTCCTTATGAAGGCTTTATTTATAAGCTTGACGATTAATTAAAGGAATCCTAATTAAAAAAGCGTATTATAAAATCCAAGACTGTTGACGATAAAGATGTTTGGCGCTAATTCATCTCTGCATGTGCGGCTTCCCTGGCAACTTGCGCTGTGCAAGTGTGTGTATCTCATTTTACACTAATAGTAAAAACTCAATTTTCTCATCTCAGCCGATTATTACTATTGTAACCGAGTCTTTGTAAGCTAAACCATTGTTGAAAAGAGTGTCCATGGAGTTTCTTGCCGGTTCTTCTCCGTGAGACCCACTTTTTGGAACCGTGCAACTAGACGTTTCATAAGGCCTATTTGAAATAAAAACTTTTAATTTTGAATTATTTGACTAATTAGGGTTAATAGTAACAAGAACAAGAACATTTGTTGTTCGTTATAATCGAATCATAGTTTGTAAAACCCTATCGTTTTTAAACCGACAGTCAAAAAGAAAAAAATATCTGTGGCGCTACAACCTCTTTAGGTCTGGGCCACAGGTTTCTGTATCCGTTAGGTGATCATTATTCGATCTAATAGGAAGTAGGTGATCAGCCTCCTGGGCATGACACTCGCCGTCGACTATTTGGATGTAAGACATGGCGGACATGACGGAGTTTTCCTTTACCTTTCGAGCGAATGTTAAATGCGCACAGAGAAAGAAAGTACATTGGTGCACCGCCAGGGATCGAACCTACGACCTCAGGGATGAGAGTCACACGCTAAAACCACTAGGCCAACACTACTCCAAGTATTATTAAGTCTTGCAATTATTTAGAAACGACATGGTTTTATACTTAATATCAAGTCAAAAAGATAGAACAGCTAAAATCCCAAGGGATCTACATACTTTGTTTTTAAAACTCTAAATTATATTAAACTAAATTAAAATTCTATCATAATTATAAAACTAGTCGCAAAAATAGGCTAAAAGGTTTTATCTGCCTGTTTAAACAGTACGTTTCAGCGAAACGTTTTGCGCACAGACGAATCAACGACAGTCATTCAAATTCTGTTTAAACTTTCAAGTGTCTAACTCGGATCGTACTTTTATTTAATGCCTGGAGAAAATCAATATCTGCCAACTCAAAGAACGTCTTCTAATAGACGTAGACAGCCATATAATATGTATATCTCTCATTCCCGTTTACGCATGCTTCTCTTGATCTTCAGCGGCTGTTGAAGTTACCATTAGAGAAAAAGAGTTGAAGCCTATGTCACGTTTTGTTTTTAAACTCTGCATATATTTAAAATTGCGTTGTCATTTTTTTTATATAGGTATTTATTTATTTAACAAAATACCCATAACACATTACACCAATGCATTTACATTTACATCACATACAAAATAATACATACACATAGAAATAAACAACGCAACGTTAACGTTTTTATAAAAAGACAAATTTCTTAAAGTACAGGAACAGACAAATGCAAATCTTTTGTCAGTTCACTCTACGGACAATTGATAATGCAATTCGTTAATTATGTTTATACATTGTGTCATGTGAGCCTTCTTCGAGAGGTTAGTTTTCGCTAAGGGTACGAATAATAGAACAGCGCTCGATCAGGCACCCTGAGGCCAAGGCACTGGAAAGCTTCTATACATTTTTTTTATATAATAACCGCGGGCAAACGGGCAGGAGGCTCACCTGATGTTAAGTGATACCGCCGCCCATGGACACTCTCAATGCCAGAGGGCTCGCGAGTGCGTTGCAGGCCTTTTAATTTCTAAAACATATTTGCATCATAATCACGTTACGGGAATAATTTAAAGTTTAAAGATTCAATGGACATGATACAGCAAAATAATATGAGAGAGAAGTTAATGATATCATTTCAACTAGTTCCTTTTAACAAGAATCCAAAAATTATGTAACGTTGTATATTGGGCGATGCGCGGGAGTTGCGTCTATTTATATTGTCATGTGTGTCTAGGCCGGCAATGTGGGTCGTTACCAATGTCAGCGTCAATACAACGTGCTAGTTTCCTTAACGCCTTATCTCAAACGGGCTTTTAAACCATTCAGTTAACTTTAGGTTTTATCTCCACTGTGACCTGTATTCATAGACTAGCACATGTGTAACGTATAGTTCATACAAGTAGGTATAAGTCTAACTTTTCCGCTTTTATTTTTTGTACCCTACATAGTGATTACATCATAAACTATCTTCAATGCTTGATATACCTGATTTGTACACGAGATTATTTTTAACAATACTGCTCTCTCTACTCTTGATTTTGATCTTGATTAACAGAATTTATCCAGCATACATTATTGGTCAATATAATTTATATGATTCTCAACTCAAAGGACATCTTCTAATAAACATGGCTATATAATAAGTATATATCAGATTCCTGTTTACGCAGGTTTATCATAATCTTCAGCTCCTGTTCCCAACAGAGAAAAAGAGTTAGTTTTATCAGCATTACACCTATCAGAATTTTAATGGCATAGTTAGCAACGTTTAATTTAATTTAAGGTATCTGCTTGATTCAATAGTAGATGAGTAACAGCATCAAAAAGTAAATAACAACCGACAAAGGTATATACACGAAAAAAAAAACTTTAATCTTGTGAGCGTCTCAATGTTGGCACTACCGAAGCACCATAGCCTTTATTAATCTCTACCCAAATGTCCAGATGTTTCGAGCAAGCGTAACAAGCAGTTGGCAGGTATTCAAAGGGCGATAATAAATCGATTAGCTGACCGCTGATGCAAGTGGCACTGCCCTGCATTGTTAACTTGATACTGACTGACTTAACGAGGTCGTTTACTAGCTATTGGATCACATTTGAATTTGGAACGAGATATTACTTAACAGCTGGCATAGAACTTGTTAAGCAATAATAATATTTCATCCAACGAAAGGAGTTTATAACATTTTTTTTCATAACAGACTGTCACTATCACTCCGTATCGTATCGTATTAAACCTGTTCAACTGTCTTTCTTTTTTATAAAAAAGGGGGCGAAGGGGCAGGAGGCTCATCTGATGTTAAATAATAAGCCATGGACACTCTAAATATCACATGGCTCGTGAGTGCGAGCCGACCTTTAATTATTGGTACGCTCTTTTCTTGAAGGACCCTTAGAGGGCATCTAGTTCTCCTGGGTGGAGCAGTCTCCATCACACTCCACTAAGGCTCTATGCCTTAAAAACGCCCAGTTGCGGACATCGAGGTAATACGGGTGGCATTTCTTATTCTGCCTTGACATCCGATGATGAAACTAAAATGAGTCTCAAATTATGATTTATTTTTTAGGTTATTTCATTTTTCGTGACTGCAAAAGAACAATAAAACTATCAGATCTCATGTTGAACCAAACTTCTTTTTCTACTAGCACTCAGAAACTGTACACCTTAATCATAATGTGACTTAGCCATTACATTCAGATAACATGAAAAGTCCATTACAGGTCATAATTTTTTGAGGTGAAACTTCTTTCCCGGCGTTGGAGAAAATTTTCCGTCACATTTTTCCGTTAGGCGCCATCTTTTCCTTGTCCCTACCACAGTTAATTCGAAGAGTTTCGAAACCATTAATAACAAAACATATAATAACGATAACAATGACGGTAATAATTCTATTAAAATTAATGAAATTCCGTAATAATCTTAGTAGTAATAAGGTAAAATGAAATAATTGTATTATTTGTATTCATGTCTATGATAAAAAATTGTGTCCAGAGAGCTTTACTCAATTGAACCTCATAACTTGGTGCATATAGTAGATATTTTTTTTAAAAATAAGATCATAAAGAGGTTTCACTTCTTACGTGAGTACACTAGTACACGCACACATTTTTTTATTTATTTATCTGGTGGAGTATACCAAACAAATACAAGTTCAGTTTGGCATTACCGTACGTCTAGAGTCAGAAACATTTATACACCAAGGGACCGACCAATATCCAAGCGGGTGACTCACGGAACTTAAAAAAAACATCACAGTCGTACTCTTTGTATATTATTCAAAACGTTATCTATTATCTAGGCTTTACATAACAACAGTCCACTCATTAGGGAAGCATGTGTAACACAATATGGTCATTTGGTGGACATGTCGTATTAACATGAGAATTGTGTGGGAACTGTTGCTAACGGTGCTTCCGACACGGGCTTCTTGCTTATTCATTTTGTTTTACAGAGTTTAAAAAGGATTGTTAATGAATACAGACACCAAGCTCTTAGAAAGTTTTTCCTCAAACTTATTAATTTCAGATTTAAAATGAAACTTTGTGAAACAAAGGTTTGGTCAATATATTTCTATACAAAAATCTAAGAGTGTCCAGTGACATCCTTTAACAATTTGTCTAGTACTTTTGCGAAAGTTTCAAATAACAATACTCCAAACCATGCCGCCATAAACAAGTACCAAAGATAATCTGTACCTTAACTAAGTGATGGAAATTATTCGTCGAGTAATATTCATCGCTTTGGCATGCGATTGATGTGGTAATTATAATTAAACTCCACTGTAGTTGAAGTACACTTAACATTCCTTATTTTGTCGTTCGGTTATAAAACTTTACACTATTTGATGTTCATTGTATATTTTAAATAGTGAGGCTGAAGGGACACATATATATACACACTCCTTGTCCAAGGCGAGTAAAAAGGCATGAAACTACGATTTAAGGAATTTGACGCTAGATGGAGTTACTTCACATAGAGTTTTTTTTTATATTTGTATATGTTACTTATATTTTTGATATTTATTACTTAAATTCTGGAGTAGCAATAATAGCAGAGTTAATGTATGAGTGAGGACATTAACCCTTAAAACGCGTTGGTTAAGCGAACTTTTCTTTGTTCGCAGTTAATTTATACAGATTAATATTTAACGTAATAAGCACTCTATTTAATACTAGTAGTAGAGGCAGATCTTAATTAAGTCGAAGTATTTCTATAGCTTGTTTCCTAGATTTTAATAAATTATTTAAATCATTGTTTATATGTCACTTAAAGAATGGTTACAAAGTCCTAGTCATAATGTTCATTGTAAACTTTCATGCGTAAAGAACGGCGAGGCTAAACTAGAAAAATATTTTAGTGAGTAAATTAGCCATATGGAACCGAGTGACACACGATGTAACATTGAATTGAACACAATACAGCGCTCCAAAAATAATGACTATGACATCATATGACCAATTCTTTGTACAAAACTCCGCACAAGACGCAAGAAACGGCGTTCAAGTGCCATACCACAGCTGAAAATATATCATAGAATATCGTACTATTGGATTAGTTCAAAATATAACGTATGCCGAAGTGCCTTCGGGCATCGTGTGTGTGTCTTCAAGTAGGGTGACAAAAACTTTTTAGAAATCCTTATTTGCCGATATGGATTTTGAAGAGACGGCCCTAGTCTGTGAGCTCATAAGACTCAGAAGAAAACAAAGCGAAAAGAAGACTGGATACACCCCCATTGGAATCAGGGCCATGGGCTACTAAGTGGAAAGTTCTACACTATGTTCTCTTTCCAAGCTTCAATTTTCAAATTAATATCAGAGTTAAGTTTTTATCATAGAGTCCCGGTCTCTGTTCCACTTCTTCAATAATGATGTCATTATCAATATCGTCTTCTCGGATATACAGTATTTGTGTAGACGATGACGCCATTTAGCGTGCACCAGTCGAGAATCGGAAAGCAAATGCGAACGAACGATGCTTAGAGCGTCAATCAATTTTGTCTTTGATTTTCAAAGCTCGGGCTTGTTCGCCGATCGGCGTACATGTCATGTCGTAACATGCGCGCGTACAGATATAGACTTGTTATGACTTATGAGTGAGGACAAAATCAACCCGTGCGCGCCAGCCCTTACTTTTTCCTTCACCCCGTAAAATCTTGCCAAACTCTGAGTCATACTTCATAGTTGATTCTGGGTTAGATTTGTTAACCTCTAGGTCTTGGAATAGCTAATCAAAAATAGAAATTCAAATCTTCTTATTTTTCATCTTAATTTTTTCCAATGTATTAAAATTGGTTTATACTTTTATATACCTAACATAGGCCAGGTACAGGAGAATTTTAAAGCTTCCTCAAATAATTCATAAACCGGAAAAGCCCAGAACTTGGGCCGTTCTACAACGCCAACGCTAAACGACCATGCAAGCCGTCAAACATCTTTAGTCGCTTTATTTTGAGATCACTTCACGGGGCTCCAACTCAAGCGTGTCATACTCATATTGATTCACTTTAACATATTACGTCTATTTAAAAAGGAGCGCAGTACCACCGACAGTAATTCGGTGATAACTTGGTTATAAAACTTTTCTTTATTTAGAGAAGATTTTCCCTAGTGGTGGCTAAACGACTCGCATCCCTGAGGTTGTAGGCTGTGCTTATGGACTTTCCGTCGTCTTTCGGTCGTCGTTTCCGTTTAGGTGACCGCCATGCCACAGACCCAAAATGATCACGAAAAACATATAGAAATCAGAGGCTTAACCTAAAAGGTTAATTTTAGCGTTGCCTAGAGATGTTGGGTCGCTCTGCATCTTCTACCGCATTTACCATGGGGAGTGTTCAGAAGAGTTGATCGGTCTAATACCCGCAGCTGAGTTTCATTATCGGACGTCAAGGCAAAATACAAAATACCATCCGTATCACCTCGACGGCCGTCGTTCCACAACTGAGCAGTTTTCAGCAGGAACCAGCTGCCCACTGAAGTATTTCCGAACCAATTCGACTTAGGGTCCTTCAAGCGCACCAATTCTTGAATGGCCGGCAACGCGCTTGCGAGCCTTGTGGCAATGTGAGTGTCCATGGGCGGCGGTATCGCTTAACATCAGGTGAGCCTCTTGCCCGTTTGCCTGCTATTACATTTTAAAAAAAGGTTGTAAAGCACCGGTTTCTTTTCCCTTGTTAAATGATACCGCCGCCCATGTATCTCTCCATGCCAGTGGGCTCGCAAGTGCGTTGTCGAAGTGGTTCGAAAAGCTTCTTCCACATAGTGGTGGTGCGCGGAGAAAACTGGGTCGAGGTGATACGGGTGGAATTTCGTATTATGCCTCGACGTCCGATGATGAAACTCAGTTGAAGATCTACGTTTCTGGTAACAAACATTTGTGGAACAAAACTATTCATTCCCTATTTTTTGGTTCAATTGTTCTTCTCCGTTAAATAAAGAACATAATATGAAAATTATTATCCCTAGTACTATTATTAAAGGCATGGATTTTATATTTACACAATATAATATGTAAAAGCATTGGTGCAAACATATTCATTTAGATAAAGCGTTATTTGCATTATGAACACAAAACTATTCTATACTCACCATTAGTATACGCGAAGCTCACATTGTTAAAACATTGGGACTCCATTTTACTGGGCAATTGATAAAAACATTAAAAAACTACATTGCAGACACATGTATTTGTTTATTTTGTATCACGAACTATGTCACGGGTGACGCTTATATTTAAGTATTTGTCATTATTTATAGATAAACATTTATAAAAATTGTAAACTTGTAAATAAATTACGAAATAAACGAAACACGACTCGCAAATGCATAATTTTCTAATTAACATTAAATTTCTAAATAACAAAACGTTTTTAAGCAAATAAATGAGATGAATAATTACTTAAGACAAGTTTTTTTGTATGTTACAGATGGCAAACGGGCAGGTCGCCCGTGGACACTTACACTGCCAGAAGGCACCCAATCGTGCCGCCGGACTTTTAAAAATTGTTACTCTCTTTTCTTGAAGAACTCGGAGTAGAATTGGTTAGGAAATACTCCAGTGGGCAACTAGTTCCAGATAGTGTTGTCGGCAAAAATTGCCTTAAGGAAATTCAGTTGTGAAACGACTGACGAGGTGATACGGATGGTATTTTGTATTCTGCCTTAACGTCTAATGATGCAACTCAGCTGCCAGTATTATTCCGAACAACTCCTCTAAACTCTCCATGTGAGTAACAAATAACACGGCATGGTATTTAGAGTCATTTCTATATAGTTATAGAAGATGTTTATATGCAATATGGCCTGTCGATGACTACAGTAAAGCACTATAGAGCTTATAGAATAGCGGCCAATCGGGCTGGAGGCTCGTCTGGGCTTTTAAGTGATATCGCTTATGGACACTCGCACTGCCAGAAGGCGCTTCTATTTTAACAATATTTAATAGGCTTTTTCAACTCAATATTCCCTTAACTTAATAAATTATATATTAGGTAGAATCATTGAGTAAACATAAAGGATAGATAAAAGTAGGAGTACATCCCACTGGATTTAAACGTATAACAGAAGCGGGAGCGTTTCAAGCAACATCGGCACTATTTATTCATTTCTCGCTTCCTCTCAAATTGAAAGCTACTTCAACCCCATGAGATGTAAGAACCTAACAACCCTACGGATCCCTAAGCCCTACAGATATACCATAACACATAAATAGTGAATATATAAATACGTACGGGATCTCTGCACCAAGAGACCTAAGGCAACAGACGGAGCCCTACGGGTAGGATCAAAGGTTCGAGAATTATCTCAAAGCTATCAGGCAGGCTCAGCACGATAATTAAGACCTTGAAGTAGCCTTCGCCACTTTGAGAGGAAGCGAGAAATGAATACTATTATCGGCTACATTTCAGACATTTGGCATATATTTATGTGGAAAATAAATTATGATTGAAAATATGTAGGAATTTTTTAAGTCCTGGAGAAGTCCAATACTGTTAATATAATAAAAAAAATGTGTGCGTGTAATAGAATGAACACACGAAAGAAGTGAAACTTCTTTATGACCTTACTTTTAGAAGAAATAATCTTCTAATTTTAATTGAAATTGCTTAAAGTTTAACAAAAGGCTTTTAGTATCGTAGACATGAATACAAATAATACAATTATTTCATTTTACCTTATTACTACTAAGATTATTACAGAACTTCAATAATTGTAATAGAATTATTACAATAATTCTGATCGTTATTATATATTTTTGTTATAAATGGCTTCGAATCAACCACGGTAGGGACAAGATAATATGGCTCGTAACGGTAAAATGTGACGCGTAACCGAAAAATGTGACGGTAATTTTTTTTTCCAACGCCGACAAAGAAGTTTCACATCAAAAAAAGTGTTTTAATTATACTTAGCTATAGTCAGCATTTAAAAATGGTTATAAACTTTAATTCGTTACACACTATATCGTACCGTTTAAGTGGTTAAATTTTAAAAGAATATGCGTGTACAACAAAATTTTATGTAAACAAGCCTTTCCGCTCCGCTTATAAAACAAGTTTTGGTTTGTAATATTCATGTAGGTTTAATGCATACAACCCGAATTGGGCAATTCGGTCAAGTACACACCATCTTTGGCAGTGCAAACTGTGCCTAATCTTCATCTTACATACATTAGTGAAAGCCGATTATAAGCGTTTTCTTTTTATTACCATTTTGATATGTCATCCTTTTTAATTTTAAATTTCCATTAATAATCTTCTATAACTATATATAAATTACTCTAAATATCATGCCGTGTTACTAGTTACTTACATTGAGAGTGTTTAGAGGAGTTGTTCGGACTAATACTGGCAGCTGAGTTTCGTCAAGGCAATTATGTTTGTATTAACAAAGTACCATCCGTATCACAGCGTACCGTACGTGGATAAGGCAGTTTTTACCGCGCACCACCACTAAGTAGAAGAGAACCACCACTAAGAAGTATTTTCAAATCAATTCAACTTAGGGTCCTTTAAGAAAGTAGCCTACCAAGTCTTAAGTCCAAAGGATGGTGTGTCCATGTCCTCCTCATGAGCCTCCTGCCCGTTTGCTTCCTATTACGTTAAAAAAAACTAACACAATAGGAACACATTGTCTCCTTACATCAAAATCACTTTATTATTATACTGTCAAATAGCTTAAGTATAATAAATTTGTGTATGGTATCTTGTTTAAGTAGACATGAACGGATCTAAAGTCGTACTAAACGTAGTTCAAATAAGAATAGGATCGAACGCAAATAGCCTGCTTTGTGTGTTTCGGATTTCATAAAAATATGACACGAATTGATGACGATGTGAGAAAAGTGTTGGGAAGACTTTTACTTTGTTTAGCAGTAACAATCTAGTTTTTCCTTGAAATTTTACTCTTAAATTTCAGTTTCCTTTCATTTTTTTTCTATTAATTAGGTTTTCTGTTTTATATATATTGTTTACCTATGTAATCTGTTTCGGTTTAGTATATTATCTAAGTGTTTTGTTTTATAATATTTATATTACCAGTAAATAAGTAAATTAAAAAAACGTCATAGCCAATAATGTTGGCTCAAAAATTATTTTAACTCAATTGCCTCAGACTCATTTAAACCGTTATCCAATACATATGCAAATAATTTATCTCCAACATAATTGTCAAGTGACATTTGACATGAATTCTGAACGTCATTGTCTAACCCAGTATAATGGATTTCCAATGGTATCTGCTTCACCAAGCGATTGCGCACCAATCACTACTGACCTCCAGTTCGAAGTACACAGATAGAGGAGACCGTACCCTGACGTGTGGAGGCATCTGCTGTCGACTGGGTGGAGGTACTCCTGGGGGTATGGCACGTCCTCGCTCTCGGAGTGCTGGATGGGGTCCCACAGTGCGTACAGGCCGCTCTTGTTTTACTGCTGTTGAAAGAAGACTCTTTAGGAGAAGAAGGATGAAAGTGTTAGGTTTTAGTTCAATAGAAACACCGACTAGCTTTCATTCACGTTTTAGTACAACAAATGTTAATATTTTTGAAAAAAATCATACTTATTCATAAATGTTTAATGTTTTATTCAATGTTTTCTCCTTATCACACCTTACTAAAAACCAAAGAAACAAAAGTGATAAAAGATATTTATGAAACATCTAAGAGGTTGACAATATTTTTATGAACAAGAGCAATGATTTTTTACTCTACATACGTTATGTTAATTTGGAACTTTTGGGTTAAATTACGTAAAAAAAACATTTTCAATATATTTTAATCAATACAATCACATGCTTATATCTTAGTAACAACAATACTAGCATTTGTAAGACAATTTCATCAAAAATATTCTATCTTAAATTATTATTAATATTAAAACACAAATCAGTGTAATTGCACTGTTAAAGTACTTACTAGATTAAGATTACGCTGAGATGAAAGAGACAAACTATTTCATAAATATTTATTAATATACAAGAACTCGTACAAATATAGCGATCATTATTTATTTAATCTTGAAAAAATATTCTCTTGATATGTAATTTAACTTCTCCAAGGAAAACAACATAAGGTATATGTCTTATATCGCGATATTTGATTAATTAATAGCATTCATTGCGTATACGCGTATACGCAGCGAAAATTGTTTGTGTTTAGTATTGTATATATACAATACTAAGCACAAACAGTTTTCGCTTCAATTATTATAAATCTAGTTACTTGAAATTAAAAAAAAGTAGTGTTTCTTGCCAGTATTCTCGACTGTTGACCGTTCTACGCTCTGTAATAGAGCTGGTAGTAAACCTCTCAGACATTTGATTTTTGGAAGTTCATAAATATATAAAACCTACATGTATTTTCATTTTAATTTGAAGGCGAATTTAGGGTCTTCGCAGTGAGGCTATGGCATTCACTTCCGGTCCGTCTCTGCTTAGCTTCTCTGTCTTCCTTTAAATCTCAGTACAAGCATTGCGTATCCAAATCGGTGCCTTTTCCATTGTGTACATATGTTTTACTGTTTTGTTTTTTTACATTATTTTGTCACAGTTATTTCATATCCTATCTTGTCCTCTATTTTTTTCCAGTGTTTCCCTGGAAGAAAACGCTCGGAAACGATAGACTCGATATTTTAATTGTACTGGATTTCTTGCGTAAAATAAATAAGATTTTATACAATGCCACTGCTAGGCAATTGCGTAATATGACAGTATATAGACCATATGGGATTACGAGGTTTGTGTAGATTTCACGACTGTTTAAGCTACATATTCTATAGAATGTGTGAACATTTAAATTTAAAAGCAGCGCTGGCACTAGCGATTTACAACACTGACGTTCGACGTTCAAATCCAGCTGGCGTATTTTTTTTTTCATGTGCGTAATTAAAATTCGATGAGGGCAAACCTATATATTTTACACCCAACAGTCTTCTTTACGCGGAAATAGGTGATATTTTGCAATCTGAGGCGAAGAAATATTGAATTAATTTGCATTCGGAATATTTGTATTCACAAGTTTGATCAGCGTGTCTTGGTAAATTGGTAAACCGCGTTCGGCGTACAAATAAAAATTTGTTGCGTCAAAAACCATCCAAATTAAGATACACATAAAGAAAAGGTTATACAGGTTCAACAAAAAATAGAAAACAATGTTAAAAGTTGTTGTATTGTTTCATGAAAGTGTTGTCATACGGACGTCGTTCTAGATTCGGAACAAACCCAACCCCGTAGCTCCACGCTCATTTATTTTGCACGTTTGACTCAAAAATTATGTTAAATAATTCACTTAAAACTATTATTTGCTTTTTAAAATTTTCTGATGTTAAACTCAGTAACGTAAAGTCGCTTCCCGCCTTTTGTGCGCTTAGATCTACTACGCAAAGAATTTAAATGCCATTATCATTTAGAGTATGTAGTACGCTGTGCGAGATTTCTTAATCGAGAAATTAAAAGTAAAATAGTAGGCAAAGATTTAATGACAGGTTGTAAGACATCCACAATTAATCTATAACATGATGAACTCTAGCGACATTATGTATTACATTTCTATAAAAGTTGTATTGAGTTTTATAATAAAAACGAAACCTGTCAGGTGCCCATTCCTGAATGTAAGCTGTGCAATTTGATGTAAATTTATGTATTTGATGTGTGTTAGACTTATTTATTGCACAGTATATAAATCAATATCGTTCGCTTGATATTATAGATAGTAGGCTGATAATTTATAAAAAGTATTGTTAATCGCTTATTCGGTACCTTATCCCCATTGTTAAGCAAAAACTAAAATTTAAATGTAATATTTTTTTTAAAAATTGGTCACCATAATTGTCATATATTTTAGAATATATAGTACGTAACACATACTGTAGGAAATGCTTTATACATGATATATTATACTTTAATAAATAAATATCGTTAGCACATAACTGTATGTACGTTCCTGAATAGCGTTTACATCTTCTAGAAAGCGTTCTGTTCTGAAAACGCCTAAAACATCTCGGTAATGAAAGCCCATCAAATTCCATTTGAATGTCCATATCGTTACGAAAGGTTTAACGTTTGTCAACTTCATTTACTTTCGCCATTCATGTACCGCATCGCAAACACTAAAGACATCCGTGACACTTTCATAATTGGAATGCCGAAAGAGACAGATAATACAACACAATCACAATTTATATAATTCAAATACTATTTAGTTATAGAGAAACCTATTTAATTTGACATACACATACTGTGGTCAAATATAAATAGCCATAATAATCCTTAAATTTTGCATGTTTACGTAAAGTGAACTATATATTAAAGTACACTATATTAAAGCGGAGAGCTTTGATTACTTATATGTTAGCAATGAATTTCCAAAACTACTAAACAGATTTGAAAAATTATTTCACTATAAAAATTTCAACATTATCCCTGAGTAACATAGGCTATTTATTTCCATGATAAAGTATGAAGTTATAGCGGAATTGAATAAAAATTCTCCATATATATATATCAAACAATTAACTTTAAAACAATGCATATGGCAGTAGAAAGTATAAGTTCACATGTACTTGAAATAGCTGACCTAACTGGGTGCTTTCGTCAGTGAACAGTGTCAGCTCACTTAGAATATTTAGTACCTACTCGTTAGCACATCGTGCTCAACGTGAATTAAAACTAAGTACTCTTGCAATGTTGCCTTACGTGGACACTGGGCACGAACAACGAATGTTCGATGTTTCATACCGTCCATGTTATAAAATACAAAAGCTTGTTATTTAGGTGAACGTTCAGGTATGTAGTGTGGTCTCAGTTTCCGCACTGAGACGCGCAATTGGTCCGTTGTGCGTTAAGGCCTGGCAACTTGAGCCTAGCCACTATCATATAAAAATAATATAAATCCATCTAATTGCACTCTATTAACTAAGGTTGTATCGTGACTCTTTCCATCCAATTGTGTTTACGCGTTTTCAATACAGACAGATGACTTTAATTAAAGAGAAATTAGACGCCTTTGGGAGTCCAAAACAGACGGCCGGGAAACAAAATCATCTAATAGCTAAAAGTAAAATAATTACGAATCTTTCAAATACGTAATTGTTTTTTGGTTAAAAGGTTTTGATGTTTTAAAAGTAATAAAACACGCTAACTCTTATGACTTAATCTTCACCTAGCTGACCTTAAGTGACAATAGGACAATACTACTTTGTTCTTTTACGAGCGACCGAAGCTCAACTACAAGGCCTACAATCAAAACTTGAGTGACAAAACCGTTGTAATTAAAACATGAATACAAATAAAAAGAAACATGATAGGCCCGAATTGGATTTATCAATTATGAGCCGCAAAAAAGTCAGGGGAATATAGAGAACAATATTTTAAAATTATTATATCTTAACGTATTTAAGCGCTCTGGAAGAAAAGTCGGTGATAAAAAAAATATAAATCAAATTATATAAGATTTAGTTTAATAAATAAAAATCCTATCCAATTTTATAAAATTCTAATACTGGTAACACTTTCTATCATTAATCGTGAAATTTGTACACCATTAAATCAAAATTCAATGTAACGATATTTTTTTCGTTTTGATGTAAATCAGATAATAGAATCATGTGGGCCACGCGTGGCTTACCACTTAGCACATACTGCATTAAAACAGGTTTTTATATCAACAAACGACACGTAAAAGTTATTTGTATTTCAAAACATTAGACGATCGTCAATGACGAATAAAATTATCGAACAAATGCCATGTTTATTGTATTGGCTAATAATTTAATAAGTACCTACACAAATATAATTATAATACTCAGTACAATATTGCACACTTGTTTGGAATCAGAAAATCTTAGATAACTCACTAGCTCAATATTTTAAGAAACATTTGAAATGGACCAACAATTCCATGAGATGGAAATATGTAATAATGTGTAAAGTCAGTAAATTTTATTGTCAATAATTACGGTCCAGATTAAAATGCAATAAATGAGATTTGACCTGTGTTAAAACAATGCTGTCCATACTGTAAGTGAAATTTTATACAGAAATACGTCATTTGATTACTAAGGGTTAATGGAAATCATATTCCTGATATTGTATAAATAAGACCAATATACGAATTTCATGAAATTATATTTCTCGACCATACCACATGTATAATCAAGACATGTGTAATATGGACATCTGTTGGTTTTTGTACTTGTCTAAACATTCTTAACACATGACCTAAGTAGGTGCCATATTGGATTTAAATAAAAATATGAACATTTTAAATTGCGAATAATATACTATTTTTAAGATTTTTCATCCTCAGTATTGATTTATTGGTGCTAACATATGCTTTTAGAGCAATAGGAGGCCCCACATAATTTATCAAAATTAAAACATGTCTATTCATCAGTAATACTCATCCTGGTCATAAATTGTCCTAAAACTAATAATAAAATTAGCAATTGTTAGCTAAAAATATTTTTATATAAGCATTGGTTTACAAAGATTAGGTAAGATACATAAAACACTCTTTTATTTAGTGCACAACAAATCCATGCCTAGATTATATTAAAGATCTTTTATGTTATAGATTAATTGAAAAATATCAAATCTTCATGCTTTTTACTTTAAATTAAAAAACACTAACAATCTTGCAGTGTCCACGAGTTGGCTGGTGAATGTGGAGATAAGCTGTAGATAGGCACACCAAAATGCTCTCTTAAACATGAGCTGTTTGTATTCTTCATAGCTTGAACCAGCATTTTTGTAGATTTTCCAACATTTTCACCCTTTTTGAGAAATATGGCAATATCTACACCACAACTTTCATTGACTGCTTTTCTACATTCAATAGCAGATTGTGGTGTCAATTTCTCAACTCCAAGTGCTGAATTACATACTTCATTTACTAGTTCTAGTACAGCAACATCAGTTTGAAAAATGACTTCACAGCAGCCTAGTTTTGAAAAAACATTTTAGAAATATAACATTCATGTCAATACTCCAAGCTAATGGGCTTGGTAATTGTTTAAGGACCTAAGTGATTTCACTACACTTGGAATATGGAACATGGAACATAAATACATATAATAAAAAATAAAACTTTTACAGGTCTACTGGATTTTCCATTTGAAACTTAAAACCAGAATCCAAATTTAAAACAAAAAACCAGTTAAAAATACTTCAATATCTTTTATGGTTTAATATTTACGCTGAATGTAGTTCTTGACCTCAGTAAAGTATGTTTCTTGTTGGAAAACATGTATTTTTTATTCTTTTGGTCCAGGATTTACCCAAATCTTCTCAATAATACAAAATATGGTATATTTATATAATATGGTTCTATATAATCTTTGAAGCATTTCTGAGTAGAAATGCTTCAAGAAGAAGAGTTTCTTTAGTAGGTATTTAAGCTTAATATAATTGAATTACTTTACCATTATCTAGCACATTCCTATCAGACCGCATGTAAAATTTAAACATTTGCTTAAATCCAACAACTTACTGGACTGACAAATATTTGAATTAGAACTAAGGAAACTTTACTTTGATAGTCTCAGCTACGAACAGCATTCAAAATTATTTAATAAGGCCTTCAAATCCAATTTATAGGACACAAAACGTATAATTAGCGCTACAAACGCGCTTCTAGGTCGCACTATTGACATTGAGCTAAGAGATAAAAATACTTATTTACCTGCCTCCCGGTCGAATTTGTTCGGTTTTAGTTGCTCCTGTGTGTGACCCACGATCAAAGGAGACAGAATCCTGGGCCACAACACTGCGAAACATCCCACAACAATCACTAAAACCAACATCGTTTTTCGCGGACCTAACACCTCGTCGATGGCCATTGTTTCGTCGTGTTTTTCGTATCGTTATCGATAATTCACGCACAGCCGGTTACACTCTACGGGAACATATTCGTGTGTGATATAAATAAAGTTTTCCTCGATTTAATTGCGCGACGAGAAAGCAGTCTCTAGAATGACAGCTCACAGCTGTCAGTTGGCAACCCTTCAGCCTCCACCCCGCGGCACGGGAGCGATCGGAAAGTCATACAAACAACGGTGCGTTTATCTTCTTTTCTTCTTGAATCTTCTAGTGATGACCGCCGATGGATTGAGCTGGCTCGATGTGACACAGCCGTATATCATAGTCAATCAGCTATGCCGACATCTTGCCTTCCCAGCCACCGGCTTGTAATGTGATATCTATAGTCACTAAATAAGTTTCAAATATTGACTTAATAATTATCAAGTAGAAGCGAGCGTGCGGCGCTCTGGAGCCTCGGTACAATATGCCTGGGCGCGGAGGCGGCGCTGGCTAATAACCCTTCCCCACCGCGGTATGGTCTACGCGCGCAAGATGAATACCAATTAGCCGCTTGTAGGCATTTGTCATTAGATGGTAGCTTATGGTCGAGTACCCGTACATCTAACCTTTGATGTACTTTTCCACAAAGCTCTACGTGAGCTGTAAAATTGTATAAATATGGAATGTTACTGTCACACCTATGAGTGTAACCTCATAACTGATGAAACATGACGAACAAACACGATAGTGTGCTTCCGTGTACGTTCATTCCATTTAAATATTAATTGCTATACGTACGTACCTATGCTCAGACTAACTCTCCTTACCGGGAATGGCGTAAATAAATAAAAATAACGCAATATAATAAATAAGCATATATTTTCTCAAAATTCATACCTAAGTACGTATAAAAAAACTTAAGATATATAAACAATATTGTACGTGGGCTAACTAAAGTTAACAGATCCTGCAAATAATTAAAGCTGTTTACATCATTTTTCGCTGAATGCGATTGCTGATAAGCACTTGAATCTAGAGCTATGTATATAATCTATTTAATTCGCGGTTATGAAACTTTTAATTGAATGCGTAGTAAGTATCATATATGAAACACAACATTGTTATACGCTGTTTGCTGACTCTGATTTCGATGCAACTTATCTCTAAAATATCACATTACAAGAATGCCTTGTTTCAAATATCCTAGAGATAAGCCTACCTTAACATAAGCAAACATCCTAAAATGCTGTCGAAAATAAACAATATCTCAGCCTTGAATTTATTATTTTTAATTAACGAAAGTATACAGTTTCTAATAAGAAGTTTATTATCCAAAGTTGTTGATCAATGAGGCAACCTTTTTTATGTATGAAGTCGAGTAAGGGAAATATTTCATTACATGTTCATTCCTATAACCTTTTATTATAGGCAAGCAGGCAATCAGCCTTCCATGTCTTACATCTTTTTAGGGTCTAACTTCTAAAAGATACTGATTTCATTTATGAATTAACTTTTGCAAACAATAAAAATAAATTTTGGGGTTCGAACGGACCACTTACATGTTTTACATTAAGGTAAATAGTAGTAGGTAAAGTCTCATGTGATTTAAAGAATGGTACAATTTTATACTATATTACAATTTTCCCCTATATTTTTCAGTTCACTATACGAATATGAAGTTACCAGTATCAGTATGAGGCAACCTGTTTGACACAGCATAAGCACCCAATATAATTCGATGGACCGCTTTGTATGCAAAGCGCACACATCCCTTGAACAATGGGTTGGTAGCGCTCCTTTCCACGCAGGAAATGTCGGACGCGTATGTACTACGAAGAGGGTTGCCATATATAAAAATGTCTACCTGGATGCAAGAGACAGCGACAATAAACTCGGGACATCCTGGTTAGTTTCCGGTGAAGTTTTGGTTCACGGAAATGCGTGAGTCAAATTTAAGTTGCAACATTTCCGTATTCTATTTTTGAAACATGTATTCAAGCTTCAATGGGTACCTTGTACTGAAAAGCCATTTTAACATTTCTTAAAAAATCTTCGTAGATTTTATGCGGAAAGAGAATCTTGGGGTTTGAAGTCGCATCAGTGCTAAATTACCTTGTGTTAAATTATGTTTGAAATATTTCCGAATCAATTCGACTTAGGGTCGTTCAAGAAAAGAGCGTTCCAATTTTTAAAACTACAAAACGCACTTACAAGCCCTCGTGCAATGTGAGAGTCTATGCTTGGTGGTATCACTAACATTAACATCAGGTGGGCCTCCTGCCCGTTTGCCCCTGTTCAATAAATATAAAAAAATAATGTTGATAACTCTGTCCCGTTCTTAAACTTCTGTTCATGATACATGATTCTTGATACTTGACGTGGAAAAATTTAAAGTATATAATGGTTGTGAATATATCAAATGGCGCGTGCAAATAAAGATTATATTACACATATATAGGCTGTTAGAGCTGGTATCTATAAAATTTCTTTTTTAGGCAAAATTTGACTCAAAATAATTTTTCAACTAACGGTTACTATGCAGCGAACGATGCACCTGTAAGCCTCTTGAACTTGCATGCACCTGGGCACTTTATTACTTTATTGAAAGTCAGATTTCAGAACACTTAGGCCACCGTAAATTTATCTTAAAAAGGTATGTGAAAGAAACGTGCAAGTAGCATGCACTAAGTAAATTGCTGAGAAACTCTGTAAATCGAATCCAGGAATTACATGAACTGAAATATGAGCTTAAGCAATACCCGAGCTACTTCTAAAGGTTTTAGGGCAAGTTTCCACTGGCAAAACTGAGCAGATATAACTACCCGCATTTCAAAAACATATGGAACTTTGCTTTAGTAATTTTGACAGTTTGTGCTAATCAGTAGTATAAAGAATGTATTGTATAAACCCCATTCACGATCGTACATCATAGGTATGTATGAAATTAATCCATGAAAATACCATAGAAATAATACTCTCCATATTATCGTTGATTTGAATCTCTCGATAATTTGTTTTTTTTAGTCCCATGAAAAATACTCGATAAATTGAATGAAAACAATTTTTTTATTTATTTATTTCCACATCATTATTCTACCTTAACAGTTACAACTAATTCGATAGAACGTCAAAATAATACCTACACCGGTTATCCTACAAAAAAACATTAAAAAAATTAATTTATATGCCTAAATCTTATAACAATATAGCAAGCAACTCTTGTGAACAGCCAGTGTACAAACAAATACGTCTACCTCAGTAGATAATTTTGTTGATGACTCGTATTGCTCGCTTGAGTGGCGCTTTGGTAACCCAGTTTCGAATGTGCTCGCGGTACATCCAAAAGTTTTTCAGGAAGCCTCAGATTTCTACTTGGTACCCGTAGACCCAGTTTCTCCATAATATCCAGATAAGAACCCGACCCGTAATTATCTTAAATAAGTACACTTTAAAGTTCTTTGGTCAATCATAGATTTAAGTCGCTCACTCAATAACAGATTCCGGACTTCTTTTTGAAATTGAAATGTGTGAATAATTGTATTTAATTATCAATACATAAATAATATAGAAATAATAAATCACGAATTTTGATCAAACTCTTATCTGCCCACGCCTTCGTGGTTAGTTATATGCTTGTTATTTTGAACTCTTGGTAATTTGAAATTTATCTCTGATCCCTTGAGTATCAAATTATCGAGAGTCGACTGTTATACAATACAATTTTTTTTCTACAATAAAGGTTAAAAAACATGCGGCATAAATTACAATCTAGCCTATTCAATCAAATTTCACAAATAGGTAATATTGCGTTGATTATATTTTCTACAATACTAGTGAATGGCTTAAAGTAAGGTAATATTCATTAAAAGTCTTAATGTTCTATATATAATGTTTCGACTCTATCTTCGTGTGTTCGAGTGTGCACTAGCACTTATTTGCACTACACTAGGTTTATTAACTCAAAGGGGTTAGTTCTCTTTAGGCGTCTTATTCCTGTTGTGTCAAGAAGTTTGATTACCTCAGCATTCACATGACTAAGTAACCTTACAATAATGAAAAAATCCGAATTACAAGTTTGAGATGGTTGAAGCTTAATTTAGTAAATGCGTTTATAAAATATCTATCCAGTATCTTGAGCCTTTTAGCAGGTCTCCCCCAGCACTCTCCAATGAGTTCTATCATATAATATCTTAGTTAAGATATAGAATTAATTAAAATTCTAGTGTTTCTCTTGGAGGCTAGATGAGACACCATGTGGAGGTCTTAAGATGAAAGGGCGGTAGTAACACGTGGGTGTAACTATCAAGCTTATTAGATGAATGAGTTATGTAAGAGCTGATTCATACAATTCCACGCCCGCCAGCCATCTGTAGTCATTGGCTCATTTAGATAAGCTTATCAAACTTAAAGAAACTTTTTAGGGTATTTATTTAAGGGATAATTTTTGTATGTGATATTTATTGTGAAGATTTATAATAATGTTATTATTTTGCATGTCTTGATGTGTATTATGCTTCAAAATTGAACATTTTACCTACATACAGATAATAAAAGCCTTTTATTAATTATAAATACTGTTGTCGATGAGTACCGGAACAAAGTTGTGTCTAAAATCGAAACTCTTCTACGTGGAGTCTCGGACTGGGGTAGACTAAATCTAGTCCAATTTAACCCCATGAAGACTCAAGTCTGCGCGAAAAAAACTCCCTTTGTCGTTACTCCCTCTTTGAAGGCACTCTCCTCAAAGCCTCAGCTAACATCGGAATATGGGGCGTTGACATATCGAATGACGTTCAGTTTCGCGGTCATTTGGAAGGGAAGGCTAAATAAGCCTCCTAAAAGCTTGGTGTACTCA
Source organism: Pieris brassicae (assembly GCF_905147105.1). Lineage (NCBI taxonomy): Eukaryota > Metazoa > Arthropoda > Insecta > Lepidoptera > Pieridae > Pieris > Pieris brassicae. Next base: position 16,697,919 of record NC_059674.1, read on the forward strand.
GCAAAGTGAGACGGTACTTAACTCCGGGCCACCACTTACAACTCTATAAAGCGTACATTCAGCACCACATGGAATACTGTTCTCACCTCTGGGTAGAAGCTCCCCAGTATCAGCTCCTTCCACTTGACCGTATTCAACGAAGAGCGATTCGAATCGTCGGCAACTTAGGGTCCTTCAAGAAAAGAGCATACTAGTTCTTGATAGGCCGGCAACGCACTTGCGAGCCTTCTGGCAATGTGAGTGTCCATGGGCGGCGGTATTAAAAAATTAAACACTGTCAGGATTGAAACGCTTATCATTATTGTAGTTATACAATTATTTAAATTAGATTAAAAATATTTAATCCCGACATCATGCAATCTTTACATGCTGAAAGGTCGAAATATATTAATTCATTTATTGCTACTTTGTTGCTAAGCAGCCCTATTAAGTATTTTTCAACCTTATTAAGGAAAAGATAAGCGGAATGCTAATGGTAGAGTAAAATGTGCATAACTTAATTAAAATAAAATTACAAGGAACATCTAAAATTTAAAAACCACGAACTACTTTGTATATTTATACATATATAATTGTAATGACAGTAAACTAATTAAATGTTGTTTTTTTACGTCACAAAATATTAAAATACATCTTATAACAGAAACTTAGTGTAATCTTAAATAAGTCATAGACAACATGTTGTGAACCGGCGAGTAAATGTTGCTGCTTGGAATTGGCAATGGAGCCTTACGATTTTACTGAAAATAAAAGCCAAGAACACAGGCTTTTATCTCACAAAAATCAATTTCTTTTCCACTGAGTCATAAAAACGGTTACCTAACTACACGAGTTGTAAAAAATCATCTAAGTTAACATCCAACCGTCGCGTGCGCATATCTCCGCGTGCCGCCATTGTAGTGAACTATACGCGATTTGAATTTTTTTACATATTGAGGAAAATAAGGGGAGACTAAACATAACTTGTGACCAACACCAGTGATACGCTTTAAATACCTAAATAGCTTATTTAAATCATGTTAAGTATTGAATATATTTTCTTTTACTATAAAATTAAATTAAATAAAGGAGCGAAAACATGTAATATAAAAATGATGTAATCACCAATATACAAGCGTATCTTGGTCCCAGACGTTTCTTTAGTAAATGGGGGGGTGGGCATAAAGCCATAAAGCGCAGTTATCGCAGCATCTGGATACCCATTTTAGTAGGGGCTTTACCGGCCTTTGAATGATGAGTATGCTTTTTATAAACAATTGGAGGTCGTTTCTTCGAAGAAGACCCCCAACGGGAGTAGACCCCAAAATTCGCTAGTTTGCAAAAGAAAACGTGCAGTCTCCACTAGACAATCTCTTCCAGGACGACTTCCAGCTATCAACGTGGTCTGCCTCCCACAAGTCAATTCGAGTCTACGACATGCTGATTTTCTTATGTTAATAGTTTTCGCCACGAGCTTCAGAAAATTAGCTCACGAAATTTAGCTCAACAAAGGCTAAGTAGTAGTAAGTAAAATCAAGGAACAAATCTTGACGATTTGTTTATTCATTTATTTATTAATAATATAAACAAAATGTATTACACCATAAATACGACGAACATTATATACTAAGACAATACTAATAATATACTGGTTGAGGTGTGTGTGGGATTGTGCAATGTGTGGGGGGTCTAAGTGTGTATGTGTGCGTATTTATGTGATCAAAAATTTTCCATTAGATTTGCTTATTTCCTAATTCTATGCTTAATTATTAAATTTTACGTCAAGTGCTAGAAATAGAGGAATATGTTATACAACGTGTATGTAGTTATTTTTAACTAAAGTGACCATTACTTTAATCTCGTGACTTGTTACTGCTGTGACGTAATTTTTTCGTGTTCCCGCTAAAATTACTGGCCTTGAAATTTTTATTACTACGTTATAACATAAATCGAAATTGGGTTGGACAACCATTTAGATGTTGTTCACGTTTTTTGAGGTAAATGTTACATGGTCAAGCCTGCTTCACTGGTTGTTGGAACTACAAGACATCAAAATAGGGGTAAAATTTAGGGACAGGATGGAAGTAACACTTCCGTTCAAAAATCTAAACTAACTCCGTCACACTTAGCGTTTGGATTCGAATTTCGCCCTAATCATCGTAGGTATAATAAAACTTGAAATTCTAAGAAGCTACTTGATGTCAAAGCAATGGAACATTATCCCTAGATTGTTTTGTTAACCATAACCTCGACATTTACTTACTTTTCACACGTCTGTGGGCGATGGGCGCGAATGAATGCTGAAATTGCTGTGCTGTGGGTGGCCGCATCATAAAGATATCTTTTACAGCAGCAAAAACCGGGGTTAACCTTTTGGTTTCATAGACATTTTTAGTTAAAATTATATATTTATTTTTATCCTATATTGCCATTTGTTAGATTGGAATTTTATCTATTTTCTACCTGGAAAATATATTGTTGTTTTGTTTACTTCCTATGGATACTACAAATATGCACCACATGTCCAACGTCCTAATCTAAGTTACTTAATTATGACTAAACTACAATACATTAAGTTTTCCATCTACCTTTCTCTTTTAAGTGATGTCTATAAATGCCTAAAAGCTAATTAGTTTAGATATATGTTATTTATTACACTTAGCCGTTGAGAAGCAAGTATTGTGTAAGCAATTACTCTCTAGTCTCTACCCATGGTATTTACGAAGTACGAAACAACCGTTTCCAATAGTAAAACGCAATTTATTATGCGGTAAGCAAGTAGTAGATATATTTGTATGGAGCTACTATATGAATATTACGGTCCCGATTTGTCCACGAAACCATTTGTTCAACAAACAATCAACCATTGGAATCCTTATTGATAGACATTGGTCACCGTCGCCACCATATTGGAGAGTATACATTCAGATCACGTCTTCCGCCAAAGAGCGACGCCTCGAATGAATAGAAAGAATCATGATGATGGAATTTATGTTCAACGTATGATATACGATGAATATTTTATTTACTGGCATCAATTTTATATGCAAACGGCAGCTCTTTCGCGGTTCTAGAACTTTTAGAAGCCTTACCATCATATAAATCTTGGATTATTAACGGGCTACTTACACATCCTAATCAGAGCGTTTTCTATAATATTTCATTTTATTTTTATTCAACAGTGTTAGAAAATAAACTGCATATCATATATTAAAATAAAAAACAACGGCATTTGTAATATTTTCATAGAGAATAACAATATATCTTTATTTTATTCCATTAAAATATAAACACATATACGACTCAAGAAATTGACAAAAAATAAAATAATGTTTTTATATTACTATGGACTCCGCACGAGTTAAAGTCCTTCAATGTATTCCACTATTTTCTATCCATCTGGAAAACTTTAACGTTATTCTTATAATCGAATAAGTAATTAGATCGTTTTAACTACAGTACTAGTGCAATTTCTTAAAACCGATATTTTTAATCGATAAGGATGTCTTTGCCTAGATCAAATTAGTATGCAAGTTTAACCTAAAATTGAACCCGGGAGAAATGAATGGGATTCGTACCTAACACGTCTTTTGTTTTTGTATGTGTATTTCGCTGTCATCTGTATACTATGACATAATTAGCTCTATTGTCAGTGTCATTTGATAGATGTCAAACCTGTAAGATAAGTGATCCTAATTTCTAAAACCTCCAGCCAAGTTCTCACAAAATTGTATTGTTTTTATTTATCTTGCTTTAATTGATAATTTAATTAGTTAAATTACCATCATCACTACGATTTAAATAATTTTTTTAGCGTTATTTAGAAGTGAGAACATCAGAACAATCATGCAAGACTTCACTAGCATATTAAATATAATATTTATTATAAGTGGTGGCGTTTTAACCTTTGTTATTCTATTTATTTTTGCCAAAAGACAGATTACCAGATTTGCTCTTCGTTCAAGACGAGGCCCTCATGTTCCTATTGGTGCTGATGCTAAGAAAGTAAGTACTCTCTTTTAAATTGTGCTTAGTTATAACATTTATTCACAACCATTTGTACATTTAAATTTTTATTAATTTATAACTAATTTACTCTTCTAGTGCCTCAAAAAAGAAATAGAGCGAAGAATAGAAGCTGTGCCTAGGATTTTGCTTGAGCCTCGACTATTGTGTGGAGATCTTTCCCATTATATTTTGGAGCCCCAGCAACCATATCACTACCGATTTAGGGCTGTAGATGATGTAAAAAATCTAGGTACGTAATAGTTCTTATTAAACAAGTCATGGCATATTTGAACAATATAGTATAATATATTAAACATGTAAATATGTTTGTGTACTCAAAATATGTATCTGTCTAATATAAGATAAAATAAATTTTTGTTGAATAATATATACCACTTAAGATCTGTATGGTAAAGACTTTTGCTGTAATACAAAAACTTCTTTAACTGTTCATAAGTTGTTTACATGTGTTCAATTTTATATTATTGTATGGAGAACCATACCATGTAATAATATAAAATTCATATTCAAATAAAATTGAAACCATTCAGATTTATAATTGTGAATGAATATGTATTATTTTCCAGAAGAAGAAATTGTGTGTCAAGATCCTAATCTGCGACGACACCCCCGTGAATCACTTCGAGCTTTTTTACTATCATGTCTGGCCGCCCCACTTGATGGCAGAGGTCAAAAGCTGATCCACCAGTTCTGTGATGCATATGAGTCTGCGAGACATCATCCAGCTGAGTTTGGAGAGGAAGAGTATAGGTCTTATAATAGATTACTGCTGAAGTTATTAGATGCGTAAGTGTGTCTATTAAATAATACATGTTAAAGGAATGGTGTATGCTAGTTAATTATATTTAACAGAAAGGATATTGACTTGTAAATAGGTAATTCTAGCTTCTAGTACTTATAATAATTATGATATGTTTATATTAATTTCCAATGCTTCAAGATGTTTAGGTAAACCAAGAATACCTTGTGTATTGTGTTTATCACGGCTCTGAAGAGTCAGAATACAAATGTAACATATATTATTTTATGTGTATATATATTTATTTGTTTAAAATATTACAGTGCTCGATTACTAAAAAGTGTGGGTTGTGTGAGTGGGTCTAGGGGAAGTCCTCAAAGACGACCCGCGAAGCTGCTTGATCCCACACGACTTCGCCCTCCACTTGCACATAACAATCAGTACACCGCTCTAGAGGTAGGCCATTTTTTAACTTTTTACATTTCACTTGTGTTATAAAGGAAGTTAAATTTATAAAAAAATTCAACCAATTATTATATTGAATTAACTTGGCACATTCAATTAAGATTGTAATTAAATTAATTAAAAACTTTATTATAGAATATGCCAGTAGAGACAAAGATAGAAGAGGAAATAATTCATGTGCCGATTAAGAGTCCCACTGAGGCCATTGTGAAGCCCCCAGCTGATGAGACCGCTGTCTGAGGGCGGAACGCCCGCAACGTACAGACTCTGTAGCGGGCGTGAGTGAAGTGATATGATAGTGCAAGGTATTACAGAAAGTGTAAGAGGGACAGATGTGGTGAAAAGACAAGACTGCTAGTCAAGTGATTAGAAAAGTGAAAATGTATGTAGTTGTGTAGGTGTTTTCTACCAGATGGTAGAAAACACCTACACAACTACACCACCACACAGACCCCAGATGGGGTCTAATTATGTTGCCTATTATTTTGGTAAAGAATAAAAATTTAGAGGTAATTATTTATTTTTTAACTGCAATAAATAAGAATATATGGAAGACATAATATGTGTATATTTCAAAATTATTGACAAATTTATATTTTAATTGTTTGTTAATGTTACATTCAATTGGAATTAAGTATTAAAATTCAAACAATCTCTGTTTTTATTTAACAAAAATTACTTAATTTTTAATATATGGAATCATTGTATGTGTATTTATAAGGTTTAAATATAATCTAATTAGAAAAAATATATTGATAAGATGATGATTTTTACCATTTTAAAATGTTCTTACATAACATTTCCTTCTTTGCAAGTTCCCTTGTCGTTCCAATGACTGAATAAATAAACATATATAGAACATATAACAATTTTATTACATTTTCTACATTTAATTACACTTACAAATAGGACTAGATACAATATAACAACGAGTGTATATAAATATTTTAATCTTCGAGAGTGGGTATCAAATTTCCAAAGTGGTGTTCTCTGTAATAAAATTTCACAATTGAAATATAATATTAAACTCCTTAACATAGTAATTCTAAGTTCGATTTGAGTGTTATGAAATCACAAAATTAGTGTTTTATTTTAGTATTGAGCCAATAAACAAATACAGTTTAGTAAAAATCACATAGGGGCCGGTCAAGTATTACGTAGGCACTATGGAGGGGGGGGGGGGGGTGCTACTTTGATTACCTTATTCGGTGATTATTATGACTATTATGGCCCCACAGACAATAACTAGTATATAAATGTGGGTAAACATTAGTAATTTTGTTACCATTGTTTTTATTTCTTAACACATTTGAGAATTTCTTTGGGTACTTTGCAAGACAAATCCAAATCTGTTAACAAAATCCCTCATCTATCTTTATTCATAGAATTTAAAAGATTTGGATATTATTTTTAATAGATAATAAAAACATTGCAGTTAGACTGATTTAGGTTTGAGATAAAGTTTGAAACATTACATAGTAAATTCAGAAGCTTCAATTTATCTCAATCAGAATTCATGTTCGTTATATTGCAATTATTATTAATAGACAAAAGCTTATATATTACCGTTAAAACGCCTCCATGTTTCTCCTTGTTAAGCAATAAAAAATAGATATTTTAAATATAATAAATAAAGTATATTTTTCCAGTACCAAACAAGTTAGTGCTTATTATATGGTCTCCATAAATTCAAATCAGTCCAGTATAGGAGTTTGACATAATTTTACAACGAAAAAAACACAATATATTTAGTTATGTATTCTACTATAAATGAATTACACTTACAGTCTGGTCCATATCTTATGGGTGATAAATAGTTCGGAGTGCCTCAAAGCTAATAAGGTCCGTTGACAGGCGCGCGAAGTACCCTCATCTTTCGTTGCATCACGAGTGTGACATAACCACTCTAACATCTGAAATGTCAATCATGAATTTATTTAGCTAACACAGTAGTGTTGGCCTAGTGGCTTCAGCGAGTCTCTCGTCCTCGATAGTAGGTTCATTCGATTATGTACCAATGGACTTTCTAAGAGCGCATTTAACATTCGCTCGAACGGTGAAGGAAAATATCGTGATGACACGGCAGAAATCGTGAGAAAGGCATGTCGCCTTAGACCCAAAATACCGACGGCGTGTGTCAAGCTGAAGGCTATCCCGTATATAGAACTACTTGCTATTAGAAAAAACAAATGTTATACATAAATCTGAGTCGCAAACCTAATAAGGTTTTAGCAAGCCACTGATATATAACAACAATAAAGATAACGCAATATAACATATAGTGTATTCTGAATATTAAAAAAAATATTCTAAATGTACATTTACTGCCACTTCTCAATACAGGGCGTTGAGCGACAAAAGTACCGTAACTTGAATTGCCAAGTATATATATATATATGTGTGTGTGTCGGTGAAATAGCGTCACTCCATGTGATGATATGGACATCGTCACTAGCTGTCATGAAACACGAATATATATCGGTCAGTATTCAATTTGTATCAATTCCTTTGAACATTACAAACAACACACAAATAACATAGATCCAACTCGGTCCAACGTCTCATGACCTCAATGTTCCACTGAATACTCAATCAGAACCCTGCGGTCCCTGACTGTCCAATGTCAAGATGCCCCCTCGGCCCCACTCGGTGGTCGTAACAATAATCGATCTTTTACTCGTTAAGTACTGATTCTAAATCATGAAACAGTAAAATAATAACAAATATGAATTTAAAAATAATAGAAGGAATCTCAATTATTAACAAAAGTATAAGTAACAATAATAAACAACTGTCAATTGATTTGATAAGAACATTTCCTGACAATCCGAGCATATCCCGACATATATATTTCATAAAATATTTATAACGAACTGAAACAACTGTCACATCTCATTAATTATAACAATGACAAATAATTTAAAAAAGTTTACTATCTACAACGTGCCAGAGCGTAGCACAATAACGAACGAGTTTCTTTTTCATACCAACAATATTAATGAAAGGTCCACCGCCTTATACGTGAAAAATAAAAGCATTTCGCAGCTGCGTTAAATAATGCAAAAGTAAATAACGTAAAGTACCTGTAGGGTGCAATCCTTCCATGCATCTCTATTCAGCAGAGAAGCTAGAGCTGCAGGCATTAAAGTTTGTCTATTTGCCCGGCTAGATACCACAGCTTCAATTTCCGGCTCGAAGGACCAAAGGCCGCTGAGCATGATCGACGAAAGCATGAATACGTCGCATAGATAAAGCTTTGACGATTCATCTTCCATCCTGAAAATTGAAATCCACGCTTTTTACGGTTTATTTTAAATATTTATACCAATTAATGGAGTATAAATTTATATGTGGTGTGATGATATTCTGAACCTGCACTGAAATCATATATATTATAACTGAGAGATTGACAATAAGGCTAGAGCCATCATAAATTATTGATGTAAATATAAATACGGGATATCACTTGTAATTAACCCTCACTTTCAGTCTAGTTGTAGCACCACCACTATGTGGAACCAGCTGTCCACTGAAGTATTTCCGAACCAACTAGACTTAGGGTCTTTCAAGAAATGAGCGTACCAATTCATCAAAAAGCCAGCATCGCTTCTAATAATGATAGTGAGCATGTGTGGCGTATTACTTAAAATCAGGTGAGTTTGCCTACTATTACACTTAAAAAAGTTTTAGTATCGACTCTGTGGGTTTTTGATACCTGGAGTCACAGTTAGCGCTAAGTCTTGTTTCGGAATATTTCCCTGAATCTTAAACGAATGTACCTAAGAAATATGCTACGAATTTTCTCAACGATCTAAAAATATTGCTAAGGACTAGTAGTATTTCATGAATAGGATACAAGATTTTTTTTTAAATTAAAAGATATATCAGATGAAAACATAATAAACAGTATTAGTGCCATAGCCAAGGCTGTACATTTTGCGCACACAGGCTTACTTAGTTTTAAAAGCGTGGAGATTTCCTAATTCAGACGTTACATTGCAGTATTTCGTTTAATAGCAATTAACTAAATAGTGGGAGTTACGCCCCGAGAGTATGGCTAGACGTAGGCACTCTCTTCAACAGTTACATTGCAGTATTTCGTTTAATAGCAATTAACTAAATAGTGGGAGTTACGCCCCGAGAGTATAGCTAGACGTACGTACTCTCTTCAACAGTTACATTGCAGTATTTCGTTTAATAGCAATTAACTAAATAGTGGGAGTTACGCCCCGAGAGTATAGCTAGACGTAGGTACTCTCTTCAACGGTTACATTGCAGTATTTCGTTTAATAGCAATTAACTAAATAGTGGGAGTTACGCCCCGAGAGTATAGCTAGACGTACGTACTCTCTTCAACAGTTACATTGCAGTATTTCGTTTAATAGCAATTAACTAAATAGTGGGAGTTACGCCCCGAGAGTATAGCTAGACGTACGTACTCTCTTCAACAGTTACATTGCAGTATTTCGTTTAATAGCAATTAACTAAATAGTGGGAGTTACGCCCCGAGAGTATAGCTAGACGTAGGTACTCTCTTCAACAGTTACATTGCAGTATTTCGTTTAATAGCAATTAACTAAATAATGGGAGTTACGCCCCGAGAGTATAGCTAGACGTACGTACTCTCTTCAACAGTTACATTGCAGTATTTCGTTTAATAGCAATTAACTAAATAGTGGGAGTTACGCCCCGAGAGTATGGCTAGACGTAGGCACTATCTTCAAGTGTTATATTGCATTCATTCGTTATGTAGCAATTAGGTTAATATAGAGACCGATGACCTAGGGCCCGTACATTTTGGTGATGGAAAAATCTTTTGGTTATTTGACACTAATATCTGAAACTTACTCATTAAAAGCCACTTGAGTACGCGCCATCAATTGTAAGAACCAGTGTTTTGTTGAGGGGTCATCTTGTTTGGCCACTTTCAGGGCTTCCATGATACATCGGAGGGAATAATCCTGTTCACTGAAATAAGAATAAAAAAAAAACATTTTTAGGAATAACCTTTGACAGAGCAAACTGTTATATAGCGTCAATAATACAAAATTAACTAAAACAGCTCGAAACCGATGTAATTTATATTTTAAAATGGACTGAAAATACGGATTGCGTCCGACATACCACAACCTTACACATGTCTTTAAAAATTATGTTTTCTCGATTTCCCTCATTTTTTATATTTATTTTTTAATAACTTTATTACTACACTCATGAACGTCAGAAAAGAAGTTAAATTAACTGTAAATTTACATTTACTACCAGTTCGCCTTTTCGCCCCTTTTTTAATCGCTAAGTTTGAGTCATACAAATTTTTTGAACTGAAGCAAATCAAACCCAAGGATTAGAATCAATTAAGTATTCGTCAAATTTATAAAAAATATCTTTATTTATTAATTTACATTCAACGGGGGCTTTGAATTTATTTAATATATGAACATCCTTTGTAAAACTTAAAATACAAATAGGTCAAACTATTTTTGGTAAATTTAGGAAAATTCTCACCAAAATTTAGTGTTTTTTAAACCATTTTTGACATATATTTTATCTTTATATTTATTAAATATTTAAAAATTGCCAACTTACAGTATTTGTTGTGCATGCGCATCAATAGATTCGTTGAGCCATACAAGTGGGGCAGTTGTATCAGATCTAGCTGCTAAAGCGCTGCGCGTGCGCATAGATTTGCGTAAAAGATCGCTTGACACCTCCCACCACCCACTAGGGGATGTCATTCTCTCCAAATACTTTGTGGATAAGGAAAGACTGCATTCTACGTATTCTGGCCATAGCTAAAAAAATATATTTCAATCATTATATAAATCTCGCTTAACACCGTTGTGGATAAATTAATTTAGAATGGTAAATTCAACAGGAAAAATATTATAAGCTCCTTATACAAATATTTGTAACATAAGAACTTCTCAAAAAACCATCGGCACACTCGCAAGCATTTTGTTAGTGTCTGGCAATATCACTTAAAATAAGTTACTTTATTTTCTGTAAAATACTTTATTATTTCTTATCAAGAAAACAGAACACTTATAAATATTGTTTTTTTTTTAATAATCTCAGTTCTGATTTGTTTTATTTTCGTAAGTATAAAACCTTACCGGGCTATCCTCATTAATCAGCGAGAAATATCCTTCGACAGCTTGACACAACCAAGTTCTATTCGCTTCGTGGATCCTCTCACATTCCAAACAATCTCTGACCAGTCGCAGTTGATTTACGAAGCATTCTGACTTATGAGAAAAGGCTTCAGCCAAGCAGTTCTCGACTGGATACCGAAGATTGTTCGGTGGCATTGTACGTGCCAGTATCGGGAGGTATTCAAAGATTAGCATTATATCTGTTTCCTAGAAAAACGAATATATATCAGAATCGAGTTGAGAGCCGCGTGAAGTTGGATGTGGAACGATCATTGTTGGCCTGACTCCTCCTGACGACTCTCAACCCTGAAGGATTGGAATCACGACGCACGAATGAACTTTTCTTTTTATATGCGCTTGTAACATACGCTCGTACGGTGAAGGAAAATCGACATGCCGTAGACCAAAAACCGGACGGGCCGACCTGACGATCAACTACTTGAAAGAAAACACTTTTTAACCGGATTGAAGCTATGTATTATTATAAATGTATAATTATTTTACATGTTTCATTTCTGCAAAAACCCGTCATCTTTTCGAGTCGATAGCAACTCCGGGGAAATAAATACAGATAACACAACTTTCCCTACAGCTGTGATTCTTTTGATATTCAACACCTTTTGTCTTCAGTCACCGTGAACACGCACGCTGTAAAGCACGCGAAACGATTTTTTTTTAATTATGTAAAATAATTATAAATTTATAATAATACATAGCTTCAATCCGGTTAAAAAGTGTTTTCTTTCAATGTGTAAAAAGCTATGTTAACTAAAGACAATACTCTGATCAACTACTTGTTTTTCGAAACAGATATAAACTATGAGCCCAAGACCAAGTGTTGTAGCGTATGGTAATAGCTTAAAGCCTTATTTCAAGGCTTATAGGCTTAAGCTTAAAATTATTTTTAAAATAAAAACATAATATTCTTTTACAGATAATATTTCTGTAACCATATTTGTAATTTGTAGTATATTTCTATCATGAAGAAAGTTTTTATGTATGGTTTAGCTCAGAATCGATTCATCGATCGACACACAGGCCTACACCAAGTGAACACATTTATGGGTAGAAATTTGCCGGTGATTTTGCTGTATTATTATAAATGAATTTTGGGTGGTCTAAAAATTTTACAGATTCGTGTAACTGTTTTGAGATTTTTTCGGCATTGGACAAAATATATTATTATTATTAAAAATTATATAACAAACATAGAAAACTTATTAATATCTAGGACATTGAGTTGTTACTTAAATATGTCAATATTGAAATATTGTCAAACATCAATGACACAATTCTAGAACGTCAATCAAAATTAAATCATTTCGTCTATGACATTCACGCTTGAGATACAAACGACCTAAAGTGTGTTTGTATTTTATTTCACCTGGAATCGACCCTTGAATCTATTGTTTTAAATTATAAAAAAAATCAGTGGCGCTAGAATGTATCTGTTGCATGATCATTTGAGCTTCCTGTGCCTGACACATGACGTCGACTTTTTGGGTCCGAGGCAAGGTTTTCTCACGATGTCGGCCTTCGCCAGCGTTCCAGCGAATGTCAAATGCGCACATAGAAATAAATTCCATTGATGCACAGCACACACTCGGGGAACTCAGGGATGAAAGTCGCTGAAGCCTTTAAGGCCAACGCTGATCCTGTTTAAGCATCCTTAAATCTAGATATATGTTAAACCTCACCTCACTACTTCCAGGCTGTATTCCCGCCAGCCAGTTATCCAACAGCCTCTTGGCTGAGGGTACGGTTAACGCCTGTCTCGCGGCTAACTCAACACTTTTGGAGCGCCACAATGTTCCCCGATGCCACACGTCATGCAAGAAAGAGAGGTCGAATGGGGGCAGCGGTCGAGCGTATTCGCGAGAAAGGGACGACACCATTGACAGCAGGACGGACTCTTGGATGTCATAGGTCGGTGATAATATCTGAAATAGACACAGTTCAGCACAATTGTTAAAATTGAATTGTCTATAGCTTCATCTATACTGTAGCGGACGTACGTAGCTCGCAATGTTCGTAACGAATAAAATCAAAAACTGTTTCATGATCCCTGAATAACAATAGGTTTTTTGACAGGGGGCAAACTAGCACGAGACTGATCTGATCTTATGTGATGCCAGAGGGGTCGCGAATGCGAACATAAAAAAGTATATGACTCCGCCTCCAGGTCCTTCAAACGGGAAATCGCTAAGGCAGACCACATTGCCAGATTTGGCGGCGAGGAATTGGCTCCCTTCTGGGACTCGAACCATCTGGTCTCTCGCCAAAGCTGTCTAATTTTTGTTAACCTCCATTCCACCACTGCACAGGACTCAGGAGGACACAGGACACAGGAGGATGACTCGCTGGGCTGTCTTTTCGCGTCTAACTCGACTTTGGATGACAGACGGTAGATCACCACCGACCATTTCGCAGTGATTCCAGAAATCATATTCTGGCAATGTGCTGTCCACAAAGCATTATCTTGCTTGGACTTCCATAAGTCGATCGGGCTGGAAGGCATCCCGGCTTAAGTCTATAGTGAAATTTAAAAAAAAACCGTTCTCGCATAACGTAACTTTTCGAAAATAAGTGACAAAATTAAAAATTCCTTTTGGAGAAAAAAAAATCAGATTCTTATTCTTACTCGCATTATTCATATATTTACATACTTCATGTCGAACAAAGAAAATAATCTAACTATTTACTACAGTAGTATTTTTTACAAACATTATATTTAACATATAATTCACAGGAGCACATTACTTACCTGTTTTCTGACACAGTCGGTCATTGCCCTTAACACGCTATGCGGTGGCAGGTTAGTTAAACCTAGTGGTTCCCGTCCTTCAATCATGTAGACTCCACTTCGGAATCCCTTGATTTCTCTTTCTATTAGTTTCCCCACGAAATATTCCACTCCAGTTAGGGAGGAGTTTGATTTAAATAACTCGGGCCACACCTCACCTAATAAAAGCAGTGTTAAAAAATGATTTTTGATTAAATAATTAATTTAGTTTTTACTTTATAAAAAAGGGTCAAGGTTGAAAAAAATATTTATTCTTTTCATAATAACGTTATAATAAACAAATAAATTATCCAATTAAAATGATTAAAAACATGGAATATAAGTACATATACATTAAGGGTAAATATTAACTATAGCTTTAAATTTTAACGTGATAGACGAAATTAGTGTAGAGAATATTTTGGTGACTCAGATGTCGACATATTGTCATTTATTATACTCTTGGAAGTTGGAACTAGTCTTTGTATCTAGTTTTTTTTAATTACATACTTGTATTCCTAGACTAGGTCTGTCTTTTACTGAGTACACTGTACAACTCACCGCTAAGGAAGACGAAGATGGAAAAAGAGATTTTTTAATCTGTAGAATGTATAAACCTATTATAATTTATAAGCTCTACCGAAGTAGAGCGTCAAAAATTGAGTTAGACTCATTTGAGTGTCCCCCTCCACGGAAATCTTTAGTAAAAGGCGAAAGATTTGTACGTTTTGAAGGGAAACCAGAGTAAAGAAAATATATTTGCACTGAGATATTATACCACTCGTTCGAGCTAAACGATATCGCGTTTTAATAAACTTTTTAGCACCACAGCGCCATCTAGTGGTACTATTAAAAAATCTAATTCATAAACACAAAGGCAAATTTTTGATATAGATAATAATAATGAGGTAATATTACCTTCAATGTAATGTATATATATACCCCGACAAGCGTCACCCGACTGTTACGATCAATTATTTGTTCGAATACATACGATATAGTGTTATATATACCTAGTCCAGTCGTAAGATCTGTTACAAATGAAAATGCATTTTTTTAATGAAGTAATGTAATATTATTAAAATATTTAACTACATATTGATTAAAAAGGAAACCGCTGAAAAGTCCGCGGTATATATATTTTTAAGTATTGCTGAGAGGTTTCTCAACATGATCCAAGACTGCATCTTGATAAACTTTGGCTGAATTTTTCACTCCTTTTTCACAAAAATTTTATTTTGTGACTAGATTTTAGACTAGATTAGACACGCCCCACGAAACCATCACAGACCGTGATGACCATGTTGTACCTTTGCGACCACTTGAGCAGTTTCTTTAGAACTGTGTGCGTTCATTTTTTAATCGGTAAAGACGATATTCCTGTGCTTTTCACCTGAGTATCGCGACTAAAGGCGTGAATATATATTAAGGGCATGTTCATAGTCGGTGCTTATCGACGATAGATAGAAGCACCTTAGGTCTTGTTTCATAATACGCGACAGAGTCATAGCGGGAATATCTTATTTCTCCTGGTCTTTTTTCTGGTCTTCGACAGACGAAGTGTTGTTGTATCTGTTCACAATATGATATACGAAAAAACGGCATACCAAGCTTTTGAAGTGTCTGGAATATGACTGACGACGGCTCCATACCCAAGGCGTTTTATGCCCATCCATTTGTGCAAGGCGATCCTATTGAATGAACCTAATGAACTAGCTGACCCGACAGACTTTGTTCTGTCAAATAGATTTGGAATGTGGCAGTTTATTGTTCCTACCTATTTTATAGTTAGCGCAAAAAATCTCCTGAACAGAACCGTCACCCTGATGATAGGGCAGTGTGTGAGAGTCAGCTCGGTTGACGAAAGTATCTTCGCTTCCACGAACTTTGGCCACTCTTCTGTGACCCACTAAAAAACCCCGACTGGGATGTCTGCTAGAGGGCTTCAAACTAAGAGGCGAACTTAAGGTTCAAACCTGATTGGAATATAGATTATCTTTTATATTATAAGATTATATGATTATAAAGGGACAGTGGGAACCTAAAGGTGGCAAATATTTAAAAAGTAGATATTATTATTATTTAGTTTGGTTTGAAGCATTTCGGGTTTTTCAACCTAAGCAACTTCGTCTTAAAGGAGGCATAACAAATATAAATAAATTGTGTTACATCCAATAATTATTAGGTAACCACTTTTTTTAACGCGGTTTGTTTGACAGATGTAATGACGTGAAAACTGATGCATTTTATGTCGCGCTCCGAAACTAAAACAAAAAAAATAATATCGCGAAGCCAACCAAATTAAAAATCAGTACTAATGATCTATATAGCTCTCACATTTTTTGACTATTTAATTTGGTCGTGTTCGCGATATTATGAACGCGACATTGCTTAAACAACAGTGAGTGCTTGTAATTTAATATGAACTTTATTGCATAGCAATAAAGTTCAAATTTACTCTACATTATTTACAAAGCGTTTGTGTGGGAAAAAGAAAAAGGCTGCTGCTTTTAGGGTTTTCCCGGTTTCGCCGTAAAAACCATCCTTAGACTTTAACGAACATTTTAATAAAAGAATTGGTACAATTGGTCCAGGCGTTGTAGAGTTATGCGCTTACCAAAACATTTTACGATTCATTTTTATATTATAGAAGATAGATACGGAAAAATATGTGAAATGGCGCAAAATAAAAAGAAGATTATAAAAAAAACGTGTTCCAAATTCAAAATAAATTAAAAAGTTGAAGAAAAAAAAAGTATTGTCATTTGTAGTCACGTATGGCTAGACAAGTTGTTTCTAGATAATCGAATTTAATTAAACAGGACGCAAAGTACACAACAGTTCACTCTATTTACTATTTATACTTTAGATTAATATATTTCAATTTTTAATATAAAATATACCTTTTTTCTTTTATAAATTGTTTGTAGAAGTGCTAAAATTTAAAAAAAATATTTTGTTTTTTAAGTAGCTCAGTGTTGTTATACCTATTTAATAACAAGCGATAACATTTAAAATTCCAATTAATTACTAAAGATAATCATTTATAAACACATTACTTACAAGGTATGTAGTCAAGAACATCCTCGGGCCTGCGCATTGCATCTGCGGGGGTCTTGCAGTACGACGGTGGCAGTTTGACAGTTCGTATGTAAATCTAGAAACAAAAATAGTTTTAAACATTTTCTCTCAATTCAAATTATGGCCAAGTATATATGTTTAGTAGAAGATGTACACGGACGGTAATTGCCGCATATTGGACGTTCTTGAGTCATCATGAGTATCATAAAAATTGTATGGCAATCAAGGCAAATCAATTATAATAATTTACCCAAAACATTTAAAAGATTTTTTAAAATAGTATTAAGTATTTGGTTAAATCATTATGTAATATCTAGAGCAGTGTTGTCCCAGTGGCATTAGCGTGCGACTCTGATTCCTGAGGTCGCAGCCAGGGAGGCTGTACACCAAAGACTTTCTTTCTATGTGCGCATTTAACATTCGCTCGAACGGTGAAGGAAAACATCCTGAGGAAACCAAAGTCGACGGTGTGTGTCAGGCACAGTAAGGTGATCATGAAACAGATACAAAAATCACAGATTTATTTTACTTTAATGTAATATGTAATTGCTATGTATAATTCCATCTCTTAATTATGTAAGCCAAATTTACACTCCATTATGTATGGCAGAATATGGGAAGTTTAAATTGCACTACCATATTTTTTTAAATATAATTTAGGGTTTAGTTATTTTTTTTAACTTTGGTAAATACCCTCAAATAACATTTCCATCCAATGTTCCATATTCAATTATAGGGTAAAAATGGCCACATTAAACGGGATTGATAAGATAAACCAAAAATCCTTCTGGCTTTAATAAATAAAGGTTATTTATTCAAGTTAATTTTAATAGTGTATTTCATTTCAGTTATTGTATTGAAGTATATAATACTGTACTACTATATAATCCTGTACTCATTTTGTTTTATTGTATAATATCCCATAATAGTAGATTTAATATAATCAAAACTTTACAGAAACAATTCCTAGGAAATAGTAGAAACGATTTGGCCAAATGTATTTATAAGACAATTCACGATACACATAGCATAAGTACTTCGGAAATTACAAATATTGCATACAATTATCCCAATGCCTCTGGGTTTCATAGTCACTGTCCTAATAACACGACTCTACAAAAAAAAATTCGTTCTTTGTCCTAAAGTTTATACTATTATTTTCCAGTTAGTTATGCACAAAAACGAAAAGAAAATACCTTTTTTGGTATAAAGTTTGATTTTGTGATAGTTATAATAAACAATGAACAACGCTATCAAGGCCAATACAATGAAAACATGATGGCCGACTATATTTGGGGTTTATTGAGAGAAAGTAGCTATGAACATAAAAGAAAAAGTAAAAGTGTGCACTTTTAAGTTATTTTCCATATTTCTGTAATCTAATTTGATAGTAAAACTTAATAAAAATAATAAACATTTTTATTTCAATAGTTTTATTTTCAATCAAAAATTAAAATCCGAGATTTTTAAAATTTTGGTCAATCAGTCTTCTAAGCACAAAAGCAAAGTTTTTCATGCCATATATTTTTTTTTTCCGTCTTATTACGACCTAAACTACCGAAATTTAATGCTTTGCAATCAAAGTCAAATTTCATGTTGACCCGTGTAATCAATTGAAGAGCACAGAAAAGCACAGACCAGCATGAAGAGCATGCGAACATGCGGCTTTTACTTTGTCATTAACAGCTTACATTAATGACGATATTTTCGATAATAGTACTTTTTCAGTTATCTGGGTTAAATAAAATTGCTCGTAGAAGTAAAACCGCGCTTTTAAATCTTGCAACTTATTTCTTATACAAATGATATGGATAAAAATGGTCCAAGAATATGCAACAAATACAAATCATAAAAAAGTGTGTGCGTACAAAATACACATGTCAGAAGTGAAACTTTTTTTTTGTAAATTAATTATTACTTAGGTAAAAGCCCCAGTAGATGATCAGTGAAGTTGCTCTGCAGCGCATAAGATGTCTTGAGTTTTTCAAGACAATTCAAGCTATTGGAGGCTTAAAAATATATTAATAACCTGGAATCTTGTCTCACAAAGTGTAAAAGAAACACAAACAAATGTTTCATATAATACATTAATTCGGGATTCAGATTCTACACCAACTCATAATGTTAATAGTTTAGGTAAAAACAATATATAAATGTAAACTGTGTGGATTTAAAAGTTCAGAACACACAACTTCAAAATTAACTTGAATTGTATTTAATTGAAATCGACAGTGTTAAATTAAAATATGACACTTTAGATTTAAAAACATAAATATTAAAATTAGAAGAACTTACAAACAGTCTCACTTCTAAATTTGAAGAATCACAATGTATTGTAGAAAAATATACTTCTGCGATGGAAGATCTGCTTCAAATTTCTAATTACAGAATAAAACTTATCGTTGCATTTATAAAAGTCTCCAATTGCCACAGGCATACTAACAGATTCACATACACCACAACATACACTCAGTTAAAGGAAAAAATTAAGCCAAATTAAGGAATGTAATGTATTCAGATGAAATGGGCCAAGACATGAGTACTATTTAACAATTAAATGAAGGACAAACATTTATAAACAGCTGCTACCACAATGCCACTTTCAAAAACATTGTGAAAAATCATATTTTTAAAAACAATAATAATTGTAATAATATAATAAAATTTATAGGGAATAGGGGAAGTGTAAAGAAACATGATCTTTTAGTATTATATGAAAAACTATGTTGTTAAGACTCTTAGAAGAGCATTATGTTTACATTTCACTATAGCCAAAGCTTTCCTAAGAAAGAAAATGACACAAGATATATTCTTAAACAAACATTGCATACATTGGCACTGTATAACGATAAATTTTGTGTCATAGATACCAATAGGTATATTAAAAAGTTTTTATCACAAAGGGTAGATATTATTACCTACCTGCTTTCTTAAAAAGACAGATAGCTGTTTCGCTATCATATTTAATATCTCTATTAACAAGACAGCCAAGAATTTGGCTAGACCCCTTGCTTCTATTGAGCAAGCATTAGATTATAAGACTTTGGGAGAAATTCCAAATAATATTTATTTAAATTAGATAATAAGACAACAGAGCTCCACTCTTGCAATAATAAAGTATGTATAAGTGATAAAAGTAATTGAACTTGGCGATTAAAAAGAGTGGCGGAAAGCTTCTTACCCGCTCTACACCATACGCCCTTTGACGTTCATAAGTAAGTTCACCTATATCAATAAAGATATTTTGAGTTTGAGTCATGTGCCAGTACATGATCACTCCATGTATTTGTATATCTATAATCAAACTGTTTACACACTGTATAGTGTATACGTGCTAATGATAATATTAATCAATAAAAAATCTGCGTTTACTGCACAAGACGTTATGCCACAGAATTGCCATCTAAAGTTCTAATATCGTTCGAATACAACAACCAATAGTGTGTATTTTTCTAGATCTCCGTTTCTCACTCTCTCTCTCAATCGGTCTCAATAGCTTCCTTTTCTTCGACAAAAACGCTGCACATCTTCCTGAAGTTTCCGTCAAAAGTTTACCCTCACACGCCTAGAGACGTTTCACTTCAAAAAATTATAACTTATTGCTATTAATATTCTAAAATCGTTAAATCCAAATAAAGGACTTTCCCAGATGTGTGAATTCCGTCACACAGCGAAACATCGTGTTACAATATTCTCATATAATTATTATTGTTTACATTGGATATCTTTTCCCATGTATAGAAAAAGGCACATGTAATACCAGTACATAAATCCGGAGGCAAATAAAATGCATGCGTTAGGTTAGGTTAGATTTTAAACACTTTTTCTAAACATATTTGAACGCATCAAATACAATAAATGTACAGTTTTAATAAAGCCATACTGTACGAGCCAAGGCTGTGATTTTGCTCCCCCAGGATTTCTTAGTTCTTGCCAGACGCAGGCACTCTCTTCAACTGCTTTTGCATTCATTCGTTACATAGCAATTAACATTTCATTATTTCGGTCATATGCCTAAACCTTATATGCCTTATTATTTCAAGCATCCCGGTGAACCAGGAACACTACACATACTTATGTCAGAACAGTATGGGTTTGATGGGGTTTAAGTTTAAGTTTCAATTTAGTTTTAGTTATTGTTATGTTTTGTTTTTATTTATTTTGTGCGTGCTTGTATTGCTAGCTTGCATATGTTGTAATATAATTGATGTGTATGTGTGTAAAATTTGTGAAGTCATATTTTTATACATACGTCATATACGTTGTGTTAGAAAATACAAATAAATTAAAAAAAAAACTATTTATTTTATTATAACATTTGAAAAATATTTTTAAGTAAAAATCTTACCTCAGGAATATCCTTTAATTTAAAATCTTCAATTTTATAGTTGGCTAGGGCATGGCAAGCGGCTTCGCATACGGGCGAGATGCCTTCAGCAAGATACACCCATAATCGCTTAGCAGCATCACTCACTAACTTATCGTATTCCGGCGTAGGAACACGTAAGGCGGGAATTTCGGCTAGAAGCTTGCACAGGCTGAAAATAATGAAGATAAATAAAACCTTTTTGTACAGATAAAAGTTAATATGTGATATTTTCACGATGTTTAGAATAGATTCGTAATCGACAGATAACTATAATATGATCGGATTCTATTGAAATGTTGCAAAGTTAAAATCATCTATTGTGCGATAGAATATAAATGTTACACTATTTTTTTACTTTTTACAACAATAATGAATTGTATATGTCGCAGTAAAGGAGTTAAATCAGAGAGTTAATTGAATCTCTAGACATTTAATTAAATGTCGATATTCAATCAAGTCTAGCATATAGCATTTTGATTTAAATAAAGCAGCGTCGAAAACGTTTAACTGTTTGACTGAAAGCCAGCGTGTTGATTAACAATGTAAAATAAGACTCCGCCATGATTATTTCATTTGTTATTGTTATTTCGGTTTGATCGTGAAGAACTGAGATCTTGGTAATTCCGTGTTTTGCTTTATTGTCAATGGCGTAAATTTGTAAATTGTATTAGGTTAGGTAAGTCTTGTTGCCTAGGAACGTTTAGGAAACTCGTTAAACGTTTCGTTCACTCACTTTTCTGACGGAATTTTAGCGAATTTATTGAATATCGATTTTTAATTAACTGTCTAGAGATTCAATTAACTCTTTGATTTAACTACTTAACCGCGACAAATATACCACAAGATAGTTTTATTTGATTACCTTACTTAGGATTACAGGGGTCTAATGAGACTTCTAAAATAGAAAACAAACATTTCGACTTAGACATAATTAGAAGAATTATTGTATGCTGAAACAAATTTAGTGCAAACCAAAGATCATTTAAAAATTTAACTGTAATGATACCTTCACTTGAATAATATAACATGTATAAAAAATAACATTTGCCTTTATTGTGCTCATAAATTACATGCTTGGACCGCTAGATGGCGCTGTAGTGCTAAGAAGTTTATTAAAACGCGATATCGTTTAGCTCGAACGAGTGGTATAATATCTCAGTGCAAATATATTTTCTTTACTCTGGTTTCCCTTCAAAACGTATAAATCTTTCGCCTTTTACTAAAGATTTCCGTGGAGGGGGACACTCAAATGAGTCTAACTCAATTTTTGACGCTCTACTTCGGTAGAGCTAATAAACAATATAAAGACAATAAAATAATGCAAATTTTATTAGCTAATTAGTTTAATTTACAAAAAAAAATTTGAAGCATAAAAACCATTTTAAACTCGTTAGTATATAAATATAGTTATGTTTTATCTGAAGGCACGTCATTAATTTACTATTTGTATATACGTCGTTTCGGCTAAAAACTAAGCCAAATTGTGGACCTCTATTTTTATTTATAAACTTATCTTCTATATATATCTTATTATATCAATTTATTATTATCTAAGTCTCAATTCATAGGCAAGGCAGTCGACTCAATAATCAAAATATAACTTAAAGTCGCAGAAAAATGTCGACTTGAAGCCACTACCATACCTAACTTGCACAGCAGGTCTCGTGTCCCTCCCAAGTCTGGGTTCCAGAGCGCGCCAAGTTCCAGGTGGGGCCACGGCCGCACCTCGCCATAGCGCTGCAAGTGCTGCTAACGCGAGCGATGTTGCCACACCGCCTGACTTATCCGTACAGCGGTTGAGAAGAGATGATATCACCGAGACCAGCTCTAGCCCGTGTGATGAGGCGCTATGCGACGAATAAATAGGTTATATTGTGACAGATTCATCTTCATAGTAGTATAATAATAGTAACACTTTATGTATCCATATTTTATTTATATATGTAGGGATCGTTCAAGTATTACGTAACGAATTTTGGGGGGGGGAGGGTCCTCTTGTCCGTTACGATGCGGGGTGGGGATTGAATTACGCGTTATTGTTACTAATATTTTCCACTTTCCAGTACTTTACACCACATAATAAGTTTTAGGTATAAAGAGTCACTGGGGTTGGTCACGAAACGTTTTACAATAGGATACAGAAACGTTACGGCGCGTTTCATGGGAGGGGTGGTCCAAGAATGTCCAAAAGTTGCGTGACGTAATACTTGAACGACGAACGACTACCCATATTTGGTCGTAAAACCGATAGATAGGCCTTCAACTTTTTCCAACCTATTTTTATACATTGTATTACCTATTCATGAAGCACATATGTTTATATTTCTCATTACATTTTTTTTTTAATTTTATGTTTAATAGTGTGAAAATTTTTCCCCCTTAGCAATTTTAATACGAAATTAATTGACAATTGTCATTGAAGTTTGCGAATAAACCCCACAGTTAAATTTCGGAATGATTAGAAAGGACCCCTAGCCTTGGCCTGGCTTTGGCCTTTGATCACTTTCGTGAGAGCTAAATCAACAAATGTGTGCGTGTAATAGTGCACACACGTAAGAAGTGAAACTTCTTTATGACCTTATTTTTCGAAAAATGATCTACTATATGCAACTTTACAGAAATTGGTTAAATAAAGTGAAATTAGATAAAGTTTAACAAAAGGCTTTTATTGTCATAGACATGAATACAAATAATACAATTATTTAATTTTACCTTATCACTACTAAGATTATTACAGAGTTTCATTAATTGTAATAGATCTGTTACTATCATTGTTATCGTTATTATATATGTTTGTTATTAATAGCTTCGAATCAACCAGGATCAAAAAAAGATGCCACGTAACGGGAAAATGTGACGCGTAACCCAAAAACGTGACGATTTTTTTCTAACGAAGTTTGTAACATCCCTATTGTTTAAATTTGAATACATACCGCGCCTCACAAATCCGTTTAACAGCAAGTGATTTGGCGAGGTCAATTTCCCATTTGAGGTCGTCTGGTTTCATTGCGGTATCAACTAATAACTCTTGAAGATATGGAAAACATCTAACCTGTAATTTTTAACCTTCATTAAGAACATCATAGCAAATAGTTACCGCTCGTGTAACTTCCCGTATTGGGTTCGATTCTCGATGAAATAATTATTTATACATGGACTTGCCTTTATTATATAATACGAAACCGAAAGACGTCATGTACTCAAGTCTTAAATAAAAAAATAAACTTAAAAAAGTAATGTCTCAGAAAAACATTATTTGTAATTGTAAATGAACGAATCCCAAAGCCGTATACCCACAAAATATATCATCAAAATCGGTCCAACCGTTTAGTAGTTTCATTATAAACATCACAAAATATTTAAGGTTATAGATACCAGCAAACATCTTGAACAAATGTATCCTTGCCTCCGCAGAAGCGATTTTTAGGTTTCACTGGGAGGGCATCGCGTTATTGGTAAATCAGTTGACGTTTGTGTCCCGCGCTGTGTATTGATCGCAAACTTTCCTCCACTCCCTTGTTTAATGCTCAAGAAGTTTGCCGGTACCTGTACGCCAAGTAAAAAATAATAATTAATAAAAAATATTTTTTAATTACCTGCGTTTCAGCTAAACTCGTATACAGCTCAATAAGTAGTGACGTAGGTACGCCTTTATTGGCCTTCAACTTATTTAATACCGCAACTAATGTTGGAACATTTTCCTGAAAAAAATATATCAAAAAGTCAAAAATCATTTATTCATATAGGTAACACAATGTACACTTATAAACGTCAAAAAAAGAACTATACATTAAATGCTTCTAATTTTACATTTACTGCCAGTTCTACAATATTAAGATAGATGTAAGATGTCATGTGGAACATGGTGTAATCGTTGCAGCTCCTTACAAACGTTGTGTAAAACAAAAAACTTGGCGATTAAAAAGAGTGACGCAGTGATTATTGCCAGTTCTTCTCTTCCGTTCTACGCCCTTGATTTGAGAACCTATATGAATAAATGATTTTTTACTTTGACTTTAGTATAAATCTTACCTTTGTTGAAGCCATGATGGGCAATCCCTTCAAACAGGCCAATTTGACATAAGGCCGTTTATCAGCCAACTTGTGCACCAAAACCGGCAAAATTGTCACAGATACCTCCTTCTTAATCCTCACTATTTGCACTATACACTGTATCACTTTCACCACTACCTCCTCATCCAAAGTTTTATTTAAACACAATCCAACCAAAAACGGAAGTAACTCCACTTTTAAGTCATCATTAGTACTACACAACACATCAAACCAAGATTTCAATTTATCCGGATTATCCAAACGTTCCCATGTTTCCAATAACTTGAAATATATATGTAAATGCCGTTCTGTTTGGACCAAATTTTGGAATGTTTTGTTGGATTTTAAATTAGCTATATAAAGGAAATTGTCTGTTCTCTCCTGTTGTTGTATGTCTAAGATTTTTGAGGCCGTGTTGAGCGCGTTAGTTGTTAGATACGATGGTAGATGGAGCCACTGTAGGGAAAGGCCTACAAAAGAGTTGAGGCATACTGTTGAGTAATCGTATTTGCTTATTATGTTTAGACCTGGAAAAATAAAAATATTTACATTAACATAATCGAATTAATTTTAAGGACCGTATTTCTAACACTAAGTATGACTCCTATGTGTAATCCTATCACATTGCCCACATTTGTGATGGCAAAAGGGTCAAGATGACCCTTCCTTGGAATGGCCCAATGGGAAGAAATAAGACAGGATGCCCAACAGAAACTTGGGACAGTGGAATATATGGGAAAGCGGGGCAGAATTGGAAAATTGTCCCCAGTAAGAGTGACAAGTTGAAGAATTTGGAGGAGGCCTTCACTCCGTCGGTAGTCGAGTACTACTATAAAACATAATAGTGTAGTACTAAAAAAAAGCAATTTTTTTATTTTTATTATTTTGCACGAAGTCACAATTAGAATAATTAAATAATAAGGAAGGCAACGGCAACTTATCGCTATTGAGCGAACTCTTTTAGACAAACACTGTAGGGTTAGGTGTATGCAAGAAGTGAAAGAGTACTTAAGATGCTGTACGATGTTGTACAACTCATAGACATAAAGAATAGAACAAAACAATTAAAAATATACATTGATTTTATATAGTACCTGGACGGATATTAAATAAAAAAATTAACTTCGTACGATTTTTAAAGAACTTTGCTGTAGTCTGAATTAGACGAACCACGGTGCCGAAAATCGTTTCTGATATAATAAATATTTATTCACAAAAAAACATACACAATACCAATGCCAATGTAATAATGTCGAAAAAAAATATATATAAGATACACAATATCCCTACTGCAAGATAGTGTCGGAGAGAGCATTCAGTAAGTGCATCGAAAAAATATATTTCAATTATTAATTAAAAATAAAATAAAAATCTTTAGGTCTGGGCCTCAGATTTCTTTATCTGATTCATGATCATTTTTCAGTAGGTGATCAGCCTCCTGTGCCCGATACACTCCGACTTTTTGGGTCAAAGACTTGTCGGTTTCCTCACAATGTTCTCCTTCACCGTTCGAGCGAATGTTAAATGCGCAGATAGAAAGAAAACCTACGACCTCAGCTACCACTAGGCTTACAATTTCAAGTATTAATTAGTCTTGCTAATAGCGTTACTGATTTAAACATCAGTCACTATAAAAATTATTTAAAAACGATATTTATCTTTTACAATATTTTAATACTCACACAAGTTGAACAGTTCGTGTAAATACAGGGCAGCGGTCTCTGTCAAATTGTCCGCGAGTATTATCAATGTAAGTCCGGACACACATTTCAGCTCCGGCACGTCCATAGAAAAACATCGATCTATTAAAATGTAGCACGGCCGGGGATCGCGACTGAAAACAAATTGTATTTTTTTTAAATTTATTTATTAAGATGACACAAGTTGGGGGGACCGGGACCGCGTCTTGAAAGTAGATTATTTTTATTTCTATCTATTTTAGTTAAATGTATAAGATCCATATCCATATGGATCATTATTGGCTTATTATTCGTATTATGATTTTAAGAAGAATGTACTAAATATAAACAACTTTTTAGCCCAATAAAAAATATCACATATAACTTAATAATTAGGTGGATTTGTAGAAATTAAAATATTTATATACAGGCTAACTGGTACAAAGAAAACAATTAACGAATTTTTACTAAAATCTTTTAGGTACGTTTGACGTACGTCAGTAACGTTTTCCAAGAGGACCCCCCCCCCCCCAAATTCGTTACGTAATACTTGAACGCTCCCTTAAACAGTTGACTGTTGAAAAGTTTAAAAATAGAATTATTATACAATTTTGAATGTTTAAGTTTAATAGTGAGTAATTGACCAATCAGGAAAATATATTCGACAACTTTGATGTAGGAGTTTGTGTCACTACATTCACTACTTCTAAAGATATCATTACTTAGCATTGTCTTTGCTTTCAAACAAAAGTGGCCTAATGGCTTGAGTGAGAGTATTTTTTTTTTTTGTTTTATATATCATTCGCTAGACCCCGCATGCGTTAGAACCCAAAAATCAGGCACAGACTGATAGTTGATCAGCCAAATAGAAAAAAAACATCTCGAAACAGGTACATAAATCTGAATCCCAATACCTAGTAGTAAGTGAGTAAGTTTTTTTTAAATATTTGGGTTTATGCCGGTGTTTAAATAACATTGCATTAATCAATGCAAATAGATTTCCATAACTCAATAATTTGATATACGAAAAATAAGAGGCCACAATTAGTCAATTTTGTCATCCAGCAAAATATAGCAAGAATCAACTTTGACACTATACAATGTGTTAATATGTACATTTCAAAAGGCTCTGATATCAAATAGTTTTCTGTCAACTTAATAATATAATAAAATATTAATATTTTTTGAAGTTCAAATTATTAAAACTATGAAAATCAAAATTATTTATCAGTTTCACCAAGATTGTGCAAGTACGATAATTTCTGTAAATTGTATTTCTTACCCATGTTTAAGTAGTTGACTGCATATTGTTGCCAGCATAGGGACTAAGGCCACTATATACTCCCTTCTTTGTTGATATATAGCCGCTTCAGTTACAGCCGAGTAAGCCGATACGGAACTTTCTAATAACTTTGGATTACATATCTGAAAATATAGTTAAATAGTTAGTTAGTATTCCATATAAGATTGATTCCCATGAAATCTTACAAATAAAACAAAGATAATTTATTGCTAAAATTATCTATAGTATAGATGCTTATTTTTAAGATACTTACATATTAATTTAAAACCCTTCATAAGTACATATATATGTTTTTGTATACAAAAAAATACGTAAATAATTCCATAATAAAAAATAGACTTTTGATAAATAATAACTTAAATATAATGCTTTCTCATAAAAGCAAGGATACATAAATATGTTGACTCCATTTCCAATAAGAGTAAAAGTTCTTCATTAGCTAATGTTAAAACTTAGTAGCAACATATATAGCCCAATACAGCTCAAAATACTACACCACTCTACACAAATGAAAAAATAACATTATTTTATAATTTATGTCTTAATAATACCTGCTGGCTACTGAGACATGCAAGAAGCAAGGATGACTGGGAGTCAGACTGTGGAAGGCTTAGCAATAATTGCCAAACTCTAGAGCTGCTTCTAGATCTTTGTGGATTGCTAGTCAACCAGAGAAATACTGGCCTTAGCAGCTCAAGGCTGTTTGATGACACCCTTCAAACATAAAAAAAGTTAGGTATGTTTTATATAAATAGAGCCTTATTACATTTGGAACTCACTCCAAGTCGTTCCAGATAAGATATGAGGCTCTAGACTACGTGTGATAGATAATAACTTATAGGGCCTCTGCCCAGACTATGACCCCTACTACTGTCGTAGGACAAATCAAGTCAAATCACTTCCAATATTGTTGAAATAACAATAACCACATATACTACATTGTTTTAATTGATAAATTTGTATTTTTATATTTCACAATAGTTATTTTTATATTTTCTAAGACAATTACTATTTTTATTATAGAATAATATGTTCACAACTTACAAATATTCATGACTTGTGCATAATGCATGCATTTGAGCCAGAACATTGTCCTCTATATCTTTATTCTTCTCTAGTATAGTGATAAAAGGATGCTGCGGTGAGCGTAAAGAGAACTGGCACTTATATGGTTGCCCAGGAATGAGACGTGACTTCAGATCTAATACTAAAAGACCAGCCATTGTTGAGATTATTGCAGAGAAGTTACTGAAATTAGAGTAAGAACAATTATATCACAAAAATATTTTATTATTTCATTTTTGACATACTTCATATACTGCTTTTAAATCAATTAAGGGCTTAAAAGGGCAAAATTAAGGGCTTTCATAAATATACTTTAATAAATATGGTAGCTGGTAAAAATGCACCAGTTGTTTTTCACTTACTGTGCTGTTGGCAAAAGTGATACAACAGTCGACATTGTATGGCCTATTTCCAGCACATTCAATTCCACCAGGGCAAGTAAGCCTTGGCATGCAGTGAGGCTCACTACAGGATCCGGAGAAGAACATTTCTCTCTCAAAAACTTTAATTCTTCATTCTCTAAAACAAATTTCGGTCTCTCAGCCGGCTTATACTTGGATTTTATCGTAGATATCAACTTATCTACAGCATTTACTATGAGAACACTAGTATTCGTTTTCAGTTTATATTCAATTTCATCCATTTTATTGATCTATTAAAGAAAAATAGTAAAAAATAAACTAGTCCGCGATGCTTTAAAATACTAATTTGAATTTTGAAGATTTCGTCTAAGAATACGTGCGTATTAATGACATTTGACTGATAGTTAACATGATTGGATACATATAATTCCACAGAGTATCCATTTTAAATCAAATATAAAGTAATATGCTTGTGTTCTTTAACAAAAAATTCAAATAAATATTTATTATTCTCTTCGGAGAACAAGAACTAAAGCATAAATATACACTAAAATGGCAAACGAAGAAATATATTAAATTTTCATGTTCAAACGTGGTAATTCTTAATTCTCTTATAAAATAATATTTATTTTCTTTTATTTTACGTAGGTTAGCATAAAGTAGTAAAGTATTCTTTTAAAGTTTATTCTTGTGTTTGTCAGGTTACATATACAAATGAATTTAACAATGAAGATTAATGTTATTGTCATTATAGTTTGATTGGCGTTCTAAATCTGGGGTTGACTTAAAGAGGGCGTGACATCAAATTTGACATTTAAAATTTTAATTGGGTTTCGAGAGCGCGAGTAGAGTGCCTTCTTTATTTCATCTTATATGTATAATGTATATGTATAATTTATAAATCTGCGTGTCTGTGCCCTGTGTTTTGTGTATAATTAAAGAGTTCAACTTCAACTATTTAATAATTATCAAACTTTAAAATTCCGGCTGTGAAACATAAGACTCATTAAAATGTCAACTCCACCTCGAGAAACTATTCAAAAGCAAATACAGCAGGACTGGGCGAATAGGGAATATATTGAAGTTATTACAGGAAGCATCAAGAAAATCACGGATTTCCTCAACTCGTTTGGTAACATAATTGGTGTTATTAATACTAATATTCAGCTTTGTAGTCAACACTTCGTAAACAGGGAACTTGTTTTAAAAGGCCTTTGGCCTTAAAGTATATAGAGTACCATTACTCATTATATTCACACCCTGCATGACCTGCTGAAAAACGCCTACTTAACTATTTGGGTAAGGTCTTTTCAGAAATGGAGCACAATAACGCCCATAATTATTTGAGTAATAACCGTAACAATGAAGCCACTTGTAATACATTTTGTAATCATATAAGTGTAAATATTGTTTACTGTTCTCCACATATTCAATGTTTCTTTGCAGATATGTCATGTAGGTCTCGGCTTGCTACTTTAAATGAAAAATTAACATCATTAGAGAGGAAGATTGATTATTTAGAAGCATGTGTGAGTATATGATAAATAGTAAACTAAAGAGTGTAATTTTGTAATATACTAAAACTGAGTCCCTCAACTTCTTCCAACATACTACTAGTTTTTATTTAAATAAGTATTTATCATTGGTCTTTAAAATTATTTATATCTATAAATTAAGGTAATCACAAAATAATTATTACAGGTGACCAAAGGAGAAACTTTGACATAAGTGCCACATAGTGAAAAGATTGAAAAAGTCATGAAGTAGCTGAATTCAGCATTAATAGATTGATAATGCTGAAGCTTACATAATTTATTATTTAACTGAAGTAATTTAAATCTTTGATTTTATTGAAACTTAGCTTCATTAAATGATTTCTTATTTTATTTTCAAGATTTAAGCTCTACAATTTAATTTCAATGATATGACTGCATAGCCTTAATTTCTAGAAATCCACCTGAGATATATGAGAGAGTGGTTTGTAGTTATGAATTCTTATTACTGACTTTTAAGCAATTTATTGCTGAATAGTACAGTCTTACTAAGCTTTCAATAAAAATTGACTGGTGTAACCATGTCATCAATAAAAAATCATATATGACAATATTTTTTTTCTGATACATCTTAATATCATCATAAATAGTTTTTGCTTTTGTTTTATGCTGCAATATGCATAGAGCTGTATTTTTACTTGCCATTGTATAATTTAACATACAGTATACAATCTGTAATGACCAAACTAGTATGTTAAAAATGTAAAACTGCAACTATCAAATTTAATACCGTTGTTAATTTTCTGGGCTGAGACCTAGTGTAAACTACAAGTTTCAAAGGTTAGTCCTAAATGAACAACTTTGAGTGTAATAAATATTATTTAATTAGTTATGTTAAGTTTGTACATTTATATTTAAAATGTCTCTTATCTTATGTAAATTATAAATAAAGATGATTCTTGTCTTGTATATCATATCATTTCCATTTGCATAGGCCTCCTCACCTGATGTTATGTGATACCGTAGCTCATTGACACACACTGCTAGTAGGTTTGTTCATGGTCCACATTTAAATGGTTTCTAACATTACTGCAACACCTTGTCCTCCACCACATGATGAAGCGGCTACAGCTGTCTTAAAGTTGTGTAATCTGAAAACAAAAAAACAAGGATATTCATTGTTTTGATTTAAGAGTTTTACAATTGGCTGGTCCTTAAACCCATACCCTGGTTTACGACGGTACCATGGCGTCCTTGCGTCGCCAATGCATTCAGTTCTCGACAGTCAGAAATGACTGCACTATGTTCAATTATCTGAGGATGTCACTAACATCATTTTATGAAATATTGAATTTATGTCGGCAATGCAGCAACCGGTTGGCGACTGAGTGGATGACGGAGCACACAAACACGTGTAAAAAACGTATGTAAAATAAAAATGTAAAAGACGTCGCCAGGTAGTAGAAGGTAGCGAGTCGACCGCTCCTCATGCGGCGATTGGCTACTTCGTGGTGTCGCCAGTCGGTCTCCAAGTGAGTGAGTGAGTAGCGATGTGGGGTCACTCTACATCTTCTACCGCATTTACCATGGAGAGTGTTCAGAGGAGTTGTTCGGATTAATACCTGCAGCTGAGCTTCATCATCGGACGTCGAGGCAGAATACAAAATTCCACCCTTATCACCTCGACGTCCGCCGTTCCACGACTGAGCGTTTTTCAAGGCAATTTTTGCCGCGCACCACAGCTATGTGGAACCAGCTGCCCACTGAAGTATTTCCGAACCAATTCGACTTAGGGTCCTTTAAGAAAAGAGCGTACCAATGCTTAAAAGGCCGGCAACGCACTCGCGATACCTCTGGCATTATCCATGGCCGGCGGTATCACTTAACATCAGGTGAGCCTCCTGCCCGTTTGCCCCCTGTTTTATAAAAAAAAAGTTAGCCGGCATACTTCTCAATAACAACTAGTTGGCGTCGCTGGCCACGTCGCCAGAAAAAAATCTGTAAGCTCCGTAGTAATTTATTATAGAAAAGTTAAATTTACGTAGGTTTTGGGAAGAACACAATTAAATAAGCCTTTAATTAATATTAATCGCGATTGCTGGACTGCATTTGAACGTATGTAAATAAATAAATTCGCGTTTTTTTTTTTTAAATTAACAGGATGCAATGATTATGATTTTATACATGTCCATTTGGTACCTCAATTGATGTACAATATGAGTGATCATTCTTGCTCCAGTGGCTGATACAGGATGTCCCATAGCGAGGGAGCCACCATTTACGTTTACTTTGGTCTCATCTAAATCGAGTTCCTTTATGACAGCAAGGGATTGTGATGCAAAGGTTTCATTTATCTGTAAAAAATATTTATTATTTATTCTTATAAACATTGATTTCATGTAAACCATTTTATTAGATATTGTAAATTGACATTGCTTCTCCTTGGATTCGGCATTTAGTCTAGAATTTAAACTGCCACATTGGTATTTAGCGAGTTTTAATGACAAAACAATATTTCTTAAAATGGAGTAAAGACTAAATAGAAACCAGTCTCAATCAGCCGCCGTAAAGACTGAGAGAACATATCTTAGAAGAGACATTCCGCTGGTTTTAAGTCGATAAATTTTCGTCAGTGTTACACACAATAGTGGAAAAAATAGGGATCAATCAAGCCAAAAATATCTTTAATTGCCAGTGGAGGTGAATGCACAAAAGATAATGTGTATGTTATTCGTTTTCAGTACAAACCTCAAATAAATCAATATCATGCATCCTCAAATCTACCGTTTTTGTTAACTTTTTAATTGCGGCAACTGCTCCAAGGCCTTCGTACGGATCACTCCCAACACACGACCAGCCAGTTACCCGCGCCAAAGGATTTAAATTATGCATTTTAACAATTTCTTCACTAGCTAGCAATATTGCGGCTGCACCGTCTGCTGGAGCCTGAAATAAATAAGGTACCAATATTTTTGGTTGATTTGGCGCTCAAAATTGTATACATTTAAAATAATTACGTAACCGCCGTTACATTCGATGTAGATTGTAGGCATGAGCGTGTGTAAATAAAGTAAGATAGTAGTTATAATGTTATAATTTTCAGAAGAAAACTAATACCTGTTGGAGTTTGAATATGTACCTAAATAATGGCAGGCAACGCTTGTCACATGTGAAGAAAAAGTTTTAGTTTAGAACATTAGAATACCTGTTTTAATTTTATATAAAAAGTTTGTTTTCTGTTAATTGTTAGTACTTCTCTATTTGACGCGGACAGTGAAACAACTTAGTGATATTTAAACCTAAATTATTGTGAATATGTAAAAGTGTGTAATGTTACTAATATATATATTGAACATGAAGAAAGTGTTGTAAAGTTCAATCCCCTCAAAATTTGAAACATTCAACAAAACCATTAAACATTAATTATCATAAGTCATCAAAACAAACATGTATACCGTAGACATAATTTACTTTTTAAAAATCTACATAAGTCTGCTATGTGTATTCCTGATTATTGAATTATGAAAAGATATAGTCAATGTGTCTGAAGCGCTAAAACTTGTAGCTGCAGTGTTTACTCAGTAAATTATAAAGCAATATTTTTTAAAAATACGTTTACACCCTAAACATTTTTACTAAAATCCATCCCAACCGTCTCAGCAGTTACAGATACCGGCCAACTTCTTGAGCATTAAACAAGGGAGTGGGGGAAAGTTTGCGCATCGCACAACGCGGGACACTCCCCGCCTCCTAGTGATAACTCAAAATCGCTTCTGCACAGGCAAAGACATTTGTTCAAGATGTTTGCGGGTATCTATAGCAGCAGTAAACACAATTTGACGGAAAGAGACGAAATACATCTCTCTGAATTTGTAACCCAAGATGCGTAATTAAGCCTTCTTCAACAGTAACTTACAGCAGAATTGTTAAAGTTACTGATAGGGGGTGATGCGGTCAAGTCCTCAAGTTTAATTTCTGGGTTTGTTAATTCGTCTTTCATGACGTAACGTTCCTTCTTATTTTTCTCAGTTTTAAGCTTTGTTATCTCGTCTTCAAAGGTATTTGAGTCTTGAGCTGCAAGATAATTATGCATTTATGACCAGAATTCATAATTTTTTTTATTAAATATATTTAATACAATTTCCTAAATCTCAAAAGATTTAAAGATCAAGACAGAGATTGACTAACTGGCTGATTGACTGTTATCGACTATTCACAATAATCAAAATTTAATTATCCATTGTTTGTGATGGATTTAATCCTCATTCAAAACTTTTAATAATATAATAACTAACTAATTTAACATTAAATATACAAAACAGTTATACATTTAATCTGTACGCCATATAATTAATGCTTGATTTTGATTATCTAGCTATTCTGTTAATTTACTTGATTCGATTAAGTTAAAGCACACAATATATCAACTCGGAAAGGGACGTAACCAAAGCGTATCAGCAGCTGCTGTACGTCAACTCGGCTACAGCTAGGCTTAGGTGGACGAAGAGACGTGAGTTCGGGTACGGAGAGCCGTTAGCGCGGGAACTGCAAGTTGACCACGCACCGCAACGAGGTCTATTAATCGCTGCGCTGCTTAAGTGAGTTTGCGCGTGTAGA
This sequence comes from Pieris brassicae, assembly GCF_905147105.1. Lineage (NCBI taxonomy): Eukaryota > Metazoa > Arthropoda > Insecta > Lepidoptera > Pieridae > Pieris > Pieris brassicae. The sequence continues at coordinate 16,734,087 of NC_059674.1, forward strand.
AGACAATTGACATTTATAAAAAAATCGAATAAAGGCTTATACTTTATAAAACTACTTAATGTAATGGTCGATTATAGTTGGTTAAAGCACATTTATATATAAAAGAAATACAAACACATTCGCTTTAATATCTGGCCGAGCTACGCTCGCCAAAACAGCCCGAGCTGAGCTGTAAAGGCCCTTAAGGCCAACAGCGAGATTCCATTCTCAAAAAAAAAAAAAAAAATCGCTTTAATAAAAAAATTGCCCCAACTCAGCAATAAGTTGCCGTCGCGAGCAACGCTGATTTTCAGTGAACCCAAACTATTCAAGACAATCAATTTTACGATTGAGACACAATATAAACTTACCTTCCATAGGCACTACCACGTTATTGGAATAAAAAAACTTGCCATTTTTTTTAAAGAATATTTGAAGGACAATAGTCGCTAGTTTATCAATCCTTACCCTTTTTCCACTTTAAATGGCTTTTAATAGTAAACTCATCAACGTCTTTTCTACTCATACCATAGAGTTTTGCTATATTTTCGGCATTTTTTTGTAGTGTTATCCCTGTGTATGTATCAAGAAAACCTGTTTTGATGTGATCCTCCATTAGATACGGTGTACCAAAACTCGTTCCGAATCTAACATTTCGTACTAACATCGGTAGAGATGACATTATGTCTGTGCCACCTGTGAGGCACAGATTCGCTGAATTTGTTAATATTTCCTGAAAACGGCTTATGAAATTAATTTTAAACAAAACAAATAATAGTACTAGGAGGTAAAGGTAAATTGGTTTTATTACTCAAAGTACTTATATTCCAAATTATTCTCTAGAATTCAATTACTCTTAAAATCGTTATAAATTAATTAGTTTCCAAAATCTCTAACAAAACTTACGTCTTCGACTCGTGCGGAGCTTTCTACATTTTCTCTAAAATTGTGAAATTATATTATAACCCATCCAATTAAGATTAGAGACGACCATCAAAACTAAATGAGTTAAGGTAGGGCTCTTAAGAGGATCAGGATTTTTGGATTAAGTGTTGCTCACTAGCAAATTTATAAGGTGATACGTGGGTAACACTGAAAATGTTTAGAACTGGCCAGTTAGAAAACTTTTTTTTATTTAAATTTTAGAACTCTTTGGTAACCTAATGTAGTATATTGCAATCATTTGTCACTTGTTTTTATGAATTAGCAGTAAATCTAAAACACTTGTTAGACGTGAAAATGCACCTAACGCGAGAAAATTTTCGGTCAATAAATATGAATATTACGACTTTCGTTGTGGGCTTACTCAACAACAAAGCTATGATTGGCTGCTTTTAGGATTTCTTAATGAAGCCCCATCTCGTACCTATAATTACAATTGGTTTAACGAGTTTAAGCGTGTACGTAGCAATCTCAATCTTGATCCGCGTGAGAGACCTCCTTTAACAGCGACTACTGAACATAACATCAGTGATGTGCGATGCATGATAAAGGAAGATAAGAGAGTGACCTATCAGTAGATAGCCTAGGCATTGGTATGACTCAAGTTCAAAAAATATTACACGAACATTTAGGCGTCATGAAGCTTTATATCATATAGATTTCCCATACTTTAACCGCCAAACAGAAACACCTTCGCATGGACTGGTAAATATTTGACTATGGCAGGTGTCGAGATAATGAGTCATCCGCCATACAGTCCTGACCTGGCGGCCTGCGACTTTCATTTATACCCAAGAACTAAAGATAAAATTCGAGGTATTCGCTTTACGAGCCCTGAAGATGCGGTGAAAGCGTAAGGAAGAATGGGGCCACTGCTTTTCTCAGTGGTTCCATCGAATGCGACGATGTGTAGAGTGGAATGGGATTACTTCGAAAAACAATAAAAGTATTGGTAAGTTTCTACATTAAGCCGTTTCATTTTCTAAACATTTTCACTGTTACCTTGGTATATACCAAAAGTTGCGCATTAGTTTGCAGCGAGTGGTAATTAGTATTCTGTTAAATATTTAGTGAAATTGTCATAATGTTGTTATTTCTGCCATTCCTATGTAACGATTTTTACCATTCCACCACTTATCACAGCTTGAATGCCCGTTGCACACGTTCTGTTAACACCAAGTGCAGGTTTCTCAATAGGAACACCAGAGTAGATGCCGCAATATCTAGGAGTCTTTCCTCCATCACACTGGCTTAGCTATAATAAAAGAATCAACTTGTATACGATTTTTATAAGAAGTTGCCAACGCGTAGGAGTGTTTACTTTAGTAAAGGATATCGTATCGTTTATTTTGATAATCTATATTTTTATATTATAATTAGCTATATCAAAGTTTATTTTAGGATATCGTACCTGAATGCTGTAAAGGTTTCAACTAATCGATAATTGATCTGATAAAACTAATGTATCTTAATGTTGTAGTCTCAGTAGAACTCAGTGCAACTTTATATACTTACAAAATTAATATTTCCAATGATCGTGCAATCAATTAAGTTTGGATCGACTTTAGCTGACTGTATGGCATCTTTTGCAGCCGCGGCAAATGCATGCGATGCTGGCAACTCTCGTAGTGATCCACCATATTTACAAAATGGCGTCCTTTTGGCGCCAATAACAAAAATTCCTAAAATGCCATCTTTATTTTTTAACACAACAAATATTTAAAAATCATGACTTTTGGATCTAAGTTGGCAAGAGTAATAAACTAAAAGCTATTATAAGTAATTTAGCTCAGTAATTTTCATCCACTATTTCTTTAATAAAGTTCACACAAATGTTTAAAAAAGTTGGAACCTGGACCGAAAATAAATCGTATAGAGTATATCATATGAATTTTTAATAAGTATTTTTTTAGATAAGGTGTGTAATGGTTGTGCAGTAACGGAGTGTTTATTAGAGTGCCTATGATGTGAATAACCTTAAAGACACGTACCTTTGCTCTTGAGTAACATTTGCAGTTCAATATAATAAAAATATTATTATCAATGTGACTGATTACACTGTTGTTTTGTGTCATGAAATGAGATAACTAAATTATCAGTGTGGAGTTATGATGTTTACAATCTTTTTATTTATTTACTAAGTCATTAATATTAAGTTTGCTTGAGTAAGTTTCCTCTAAAGTAATATTACAAACATCTTATGGATTTTATTTAACATGCAAGGTGGAAAAGGTATATTTTCCCAAAAAATAATAAATAAATTATATTATAACCACAGCTCATAATGGTTTTCTTAAACAATATTAAAATATGTTTCGTTATATGCTGAGTGAATTTTTTCATATATAGTGTGTAGTCTGTGAAATAGTTTTGTTACAGTTTACACTACAGTCGGTGACTTCACAGTAGAGGTTTTTATAGATTAAAACACAATCAAAACAAAGACGACTTTATTCAAAATTTATAAAAAGTAAACAATTGTCAACATATTAAAATAATCACTTGCATTATAAAGGCTATATTCAAATTGACAGGAACATTATAAGTATAAAAATATATATAAAAAGTAAGTCAATAAGCGACAATGCAAGTGAAAATTTGTTTTTCATACATTTCAAATATTACTAACGTTATAATATTGTGATGACTCCAAATATACATATTAGCTCAATAACCATGACTAGCACCCACTAGCGCCTCTAAATATATCTGATACATTACTTACGGTGCATTATAAAATAGACTCAAAAACAATAAATTCATCACAGTACATCCAAGTAAAATACAATTGAATGGTACACATAGTATACACAGATTTAGAGTTTAGATTTCTTTTATTTTTATACAGTTTCCACTAGTAAGGCAATGCCTTGTCCGCCACCGATGCACGCTGATCCAATGCCTCGTTTAAGACCACGGCGTCTGAAAAGTATTTTTATATAAACAAATAGTTGGTATATTTTTTTCAATTTGTAATATCAACAAGCTTATAGCTTTTTGTAGTTACCTCAGTTCATGTACTAGATGCGCCGTAATTCTGGCTCCAGAAGCACCGACCGGATGTCCCATAGCTATGGCTCCACCATTTACATTTAATTTACTGTGCTCCAGCTTCAGCTCTGACACACACGCCAAAGTTTGTGCAGCGAACGCTTCATTGATCTGTCGTTATTAACATTGGTGCTTAATGTTATTTTTATGTATAGGTAATATTAAATCCAATTTTTAATAGCATTAAATGACAAAATATATTTTTATATTCACTATATTAGGAGGGAGTTGAGGAGTGAAACAGTGATTCACTCCTCAACTCCCTGATTTGTTTCTATTACGTTATAAAATTTTATCAAGGTAGTATTGTCTTTGGTAACATAGCTTTTATACATTGAAAGAAAACACTTTTTTAACCGGATTAAAGCTATTTGTATTAATAAACTCCGGGGAAATAAATACAGATAGTATTTTTTTCCCCAACTTTCTCTACAGCTGTGATACTTTTGACATTAAAAACCTTTTGTCTTCAGTCACCGTGACCGCGCACGCTGTGAAGCACGCGAAACGTTGGAAAAATTTAAATTTAAAATTATGTAAATAATTATAAGTGTATAATAATACACACAGCTTTAATCCGGTTAAAAAAGTGTTTTATTTTATGAAGGTGTCAATGCATCTGTAAATGATGCATTTTTATTCGTTAGTAGGTAATTAATATTTTACCTGTTTTATTATTTTATATTTTTTTAATACGTGTGTCTTTAATAAGACATCATGAAACATTGGGATCTAGCCTAAATTATGACTAATAAGTAATTTACGTCTAACCTTATTTACTAATAAGGATTTTTAACATAAGGAAGTGTCCAATAACACCACGTCCCTATTAAAGGGATAACCCTAAAGGGATTCCCTCACTGTGCACTTTGGACTAACGTGCACTTACAAATAACAATTGATAAACGAAAAAAAAATACCTCGACTAAATCGATATCATCCAATGTGAGCTGAGTAGCAGCGAGTAACTTCTGTATAGCCGGTACTGGCCCGATACCCATTATTCCTGGCTCAACTCCTACGAATGACCATCCCAAAAGCCTTGCCAGTGGCTTTAAGTTATTTTGTTTAAGACCGTCCTCGTTGGACAAAATAAGGGCACCTGCTCCGTCATTGATCCCCTAAAGTATAATATTCGAAATATAAAAGTTTTTTTTAAATTGTCTCTGCACAAAAACATTGCGATCTAGCCTAATTAAAGGCTAAAAAGTAATGCTAACTAGCCTACTTAATAGGAAAGAGTCCTATAACACTACAAGGGAAGACAATCTGTGCTTGTGTAGTGTTTTTGTTACTTACGCCATTAAAAGAAAATACATAATTTATCTCTCTCTTTAGTTACTAACGCGCGAAGCTGTTTGAATCGAGAAGGAAACATGGCGGAGACTTTGACAGATGACACATCGGACTAGTGCAAATCATTAATGAAGAGACTTAAAAAAAGAAAAGTAATGCCCTTAATTACGTGATCTTCTTTGATACGTTATAATTGGGACTATTTTTTAGCTACTTAGATGCTATTGAAGCTATGAAAATTATGGTCTTACTGAAGAATTTCCAGCGGTAACAACACCACCCTTCCGGAACAACACTGGCAACTTGTGTAAACCCTCTGCAGTTGTTTCTGGTCTCGGATGCTCATCCATCTCTATTAATACTTCTTGCTTTTTCACTTTAATTGGTACCGGAGCGATTTCGGCTTTGAAAACTCCGCTATCATAAGCTGAAAGAAGATAAATATTACAAGGTTATAGTATTTTAATTAAAGATAAATTTTAAATAAAAGAAATTCCTTTGTCATTTATTACAAGAGCTAATTTCAAGTTCTTAGAGCGGCACTTCTAATCGGTTAAATGTCAATTCAGTTAACATTTAATAAAATAATATTCCTTTATTTGTGTCGACAATATTAGATAGAGTATATGACTATTATTAAGGTAATATATGAATTTCGTAAAATCCTCACCAGCCTTCCACTTCTTCTGGGATTGCAACGCGAACTCATCAACCTCTCCTCTTTGAAGACCATACTTCTCCGCTAGATTTTCCGCTGTCTGTGGCATTGTGAACTTGCAGAATGTATCCAGAGAAGATGCGGTTAGAGCATCTTCGAATGGTGTGCTGACTCCCAATGATAGCCCGAAGCGAACATTTCTTACGACGAACGGGACGGTTGACATACTTTCAGTACCTCCAGCAAGGGACACGTTTGCTGCTCCTGTTAATATATCCTGAAAATAAAGATATTTAACTAATTTACGTGGATTAAGCATCCAATTTGTAACATATAATAAATAATTATATTCGACTTAGAGCGCTTGAAGAAAAGAGCATATCAATTCTTATAAGGCTGGCTTTTGCGAGCCTTCTGGTATTGTGAGTGTCCTTGGACGAACCTGCTGCCCGTTTATAAGAACAAAATACTTTACTAGAACATAAACAATGGGAGTCTCAATCTTTTTTGTTATGTTACGAGGAATTTGAAGTCTACTTATCACTGTAAGCATTATAAAAGAGTGTTTAGGGAACGCAGAGTTAGTTGGGTTGTAGAATGTCATAACAAATTCACTTTCTTCATTCTCATTTATCTACCAGGATGTAAAGAAGCTGGAAGTATGATTACAATAACATTATTAAAATCACAAAAGAAAAAGTTTCAGGATTGTTTGTGTTGAAATAAGATTTGTTTTAGTTTGTATTTACCTAAATGATAAAATTTAACTTGACAAACGTTCGTCTGTTTCAATATCAATTTATGAATAGCAAATACTTTAAGATCGAGGTCATTACGTGAGAAAACTTCACGATATTTCTTATTACGATTGAAATAGACAGCCTGACTTCGATACCGCCATTTAAGTGATTGAAAATCTTACATAACAAAATGATGTACTCACCTGAGCACTGTTGATAATTGCTTGAAATCCGGATCCACACAATCTGTTCACTCCCAAAGCTGGTTTTTCCTGTGGAATACCAGCCTTCAAGGCTCCATGTCTCGCAGCTAGAGCCCCATCCCCAGATCCACTTATCTGAAAAGGTTTTATACATCTGATGCACTTTGATAGTTTTACATTTATCGATGTACATTTTATGAGAAGTAGCAAAGCTTTGAAATACTTTCAGCTACCAGTTAGTCCAGTGATCCTCTCAAAAGAACGCGTTTAGGCCAAAACCCATCAATATCCAGATTGAACAGTCTGATAAACGAGCTGGATATCCAGTTTTTCCTTTAGTTTTTATAATTAATTATTTTTTTCGATTTGTGTTTGTTATGTTTTTCACTTTTAATCTTGCAGTTTATTTGTCTTAATTACCAATGTATCGGTGTTTCGAGCGTTGAAAAGCTTTTGTCAATAAATAAATAAATATTGCAACCATGTGATAATACGTACTGTGTTTACTTGTCCAACGTTAACAGTGTCTATAGCGGTGGGGTTGACACTGCCAGCTTTGAAGGCTTCTTTGGCGGCTACAGCAAGAAGATCAGCTGGATGTGTATTCCGGAGAGCCCCACCATATTTACCAAAAGGCGTGCGTTTTGCCGCAACAATAAATACACCTAAGAACGATAAAACGTAGTAGTAGTTTCGTTTCGTGTATTAACGAAACTGTTTTCCAATAATGCAGTTATAAAAATGAATGATCAAAACGGAGGTAGATTTTAACTAAACACAGTGACAATTGAAAGTAAAAAATCAATATATAATCAGGTGATATATTGGTGTTCGTACGTGACAGATAGTTACAGGGTAGGGTAAAAGGAGAAGCCAAAGGACGGAAATAACGAATCCTGCGCATCCAACGACCTTTGACAACAACACAAGTTTTATTAAAATTTACATGTTATTATTATAAGAGAAATGATAATTCCAATATACAATAGACAGGCTCTGAAAACACAGCAAGAACATTTAACCTTGAGCTGAATTATGGTGACTAAAAGATTAAATTTAAATTTTGATTAAAATAAAAACGCATGGCTGTTTTGTTAATTAACTTTAGAAAATGGCCGGTATAACCAGTTTCTAAATATTAAGAAACTTGGAATTAGGTAGGCATACTAAAGACTAGAATAGAAAAATTATAACATATACGCGTGTTTGTAAATATTTACTACTGAAATAATTCTCAAATACGAACAACGGACCGATTATGAGTCCAATTGCGGTAATGGAGTCCACCAATCATAGTTCTTCTCAAACTAATATTTCATAACCTACTTTTTTCCTAATAATGAACACCAATATTACATAAATACAGCATTTAAAGTTTAGTTTATCAAAATACACAGAATTCGTCATTCGCATATAAACCAATGATCATACCAGAGTGGACATTGACCCCGAAGCGAACTCGTAAACATATAGCATATCAAAATGTAGTCCGTTGCTTTTGGAGGCAAAGAAATTTCATTTCAAGTAAAGTTCTACTGGAATATTTACAATACAATAATATTATAAAGCTAGGTTACTACTTACCTTTATTGACTGCTGTCATATTGACACTTGAATACGTGTGAATCGGCAGAAAACCGGTGTAAGACTGGAAATTGGTTGATAAGAATACAAACAAAAATACTTCAATTATCCAACTCCAAAGCCGCAGCGAGAATGTTTATGGTTTTAAGGTATATAGGCTTTACGTCTAAGGTTCCCGACACAACAAAAAACTATTAAGCCTTTTAAAATTTTATTTTGTTGGGTTTTTAGTGTATATTTAATTAGATAAACGTATTATTTTTTACTGTCATCGAGCGTAAAAGCGTAACATTGGAAATAGCAAAGAACTTTCCACATATTATCATGAAAATCATAACGGCACAACTGATGTTAAGCTATCAAAATAAACTTAAATAAGTTCCAATAAATACCTAAAAATATTCTCGGTATATTAGGAAGATAAAGGAAAAAAAACCAAATTGTTTTTAAGTTTTTAATTAAAAATAGTAAAGGTGATTACATTTTTTTAAAAGTTCGTTGGACGATAACGCTATAAAATGTATAATATTACAAATTTAATATATAACAATATTTTTTATATCGACTATTATCATATAATTTAAAAAATATATAGTTGATTCTTAAAATAAACATATATTACACTGTTTTTATTGTGCGTTAAACACATGTATATAAATAACTTATAGGGCCTTAATTATTGTCATTTAAACCATTTAAAAAAAAACTATGACAAGCAAGTGACACCTCTTAACCATATTCAGAGACAATTTAATATTCTTAATTTAAATTTGACAGAATAAATAAATTAAAAATATTTTTTTTTTTAATGTGGCCGGTATTTAAGTTGTTACACGTTGATATGTTTAAAATTATTTCCTCCTGCTTTGTTAATTACATTTTTACTTAAAATCTGATATAGGGTTTGACAACCATGAGCACATTTATACAGTTTCAACCATAACGGCAATTCCTTGTCCTCCCCCGATGCATGCAGATCCAATACCACGCTTCAGACCGCGACGTCTACAAACAAATGGAAATATTATCTATGTTTAAGTAGTGTAACGTCCAATATATATATAGATAGTTTTTAGCCGATTAAGTCACGCGTTCCCACGTAATAAAAAAAATTGAATTCTAGGCCCTATTGGATTATTAACAGCACACAGATATTGCGTATCTCAGTGGACAACTGTTTTTTTGGTTACCAGCTGACCAGGTGGACGAAGGATGTGGAAAATGGGTTTTAAAAACTTTTTATCATTATCTATGTCACAACAACAAATATTCGACCTTTAAAATCCTTAAAAAGCAAAACTGATAAATGAATTTATAACATAACAGTGTTTGATAAGACAAGATTAATATGATTTGGATCTAAACTATAGAAACTATTTCAAAACGACAGAGACGTTGCAATTAAGATAGACTGTTCTATATATTTCTATATGTTCTATATCTATTGAATGTTCTGGACACACTCTCTATGATGGGATATTTTTCTTTCCTGCGTATGATTTTATAGATCTTTTTAGAGCCTTTGATCAATTTATTAGGCTGGAAACAAGCCTTATTAGTTTTTGTTTTATCACGTTGTTGTCAGTTAATGATAATATATGTATATAGAAAACGATAAACGAGCTCGTTTAAAGGTACGATAAAAACCTAATATAATACTTGTAATTTATTCCCATGTATAATATCGATTACAGCGACTTTATACAAATTATATTTATTGCTTCATCAGTTGTTATGAACAATGCGGTTATAATAAAATTTCTGTTAATAAAACTGCGTACGAATTAATAGTGGGGTCTAGTGGTTTCAGCGAGCGACTCACACCCCTGAAGGTTCCAACCTCCGCTGTCCACTAATGGCCTTATAGACTATCGCGGTTTTAACACTCACTCGTACGGTGATGGCAAATATCGTGAGGAGACCGTCATACCGTACCGACCCAAAGAGACACAAATTTTTGGCCAGTCTTAAAAAAGTTGCAGCGCTACTGGTTTTTTGGTAGCAAATAAGATTTAGCTGTAACACGAGACAATCTTACCTAAGTTCGTGAACTAAATGTGCTGTAATTCTCGATCCAGATGCGCCAAGAGGATGTCCAAGGGCAGTAGCGCCTCCATTCACGTTCAGCTTCTCAAAGTCCAACTTCAGAGCTTTGGCACATGATAGGATTTGGGCAACGAACGCTTCATTGATCTGGACAATTCAAAACTTACTCTAGGTAACTATAATAAACCTTCAAAAGTTATGTTTGACTTGGTATGCTACATCTAAGTTCTTGTGCTATATTTAGCAAGTTTGTATGTCTCGGAAGCCGTCCACGTGGGTTTCGCGTACGACACTTATACCTAAGGTAGTAAGTTTTAAATACCATCCGTATCACCTCGACGTCCGTCGTTCCACAACTGAGCGTTTTCTAAGGCAGTTTTTGCCGCGCACCACCACTATGTGGAACCAGCTGCCCACTGAAGTATTTCCGAACCAATTCGACTTAGGGTCTTTCAAGAAAATAATGTACCAATTCTTCAAAGGCCGGCAACGCACTTGCGAGCTTTCTGGCAATGTGAGTGTCCATGGGCGGCGGTATCACTTAACATTAGGTGAGCTTCTTGCCCGTTTGCCTCCTATTAATCTACTATAGATTTAAAAAAAATACGCTTCCCGGTGACCAATGGATTTCTGTCCATGTGCGCGTCTAACACCGGCTCGTACAGTGAAGGAAAACGAAGGTATGAATGTCTCAAATCTAAAAATCGACTAGACTTCATAGAAAAGTACAGACACAAGGCTGTCTGTTCTTTTCAAGTTTTTATCAACGAAACAGATGCAATCTATGGCCAAGACCCGTTTACGGTTGTATCCTCACTGGATAATTATTATTTATGTCCCGGAAACTAAGTATCATTGATTATTTATTTATTTTTAATTCTCAGGTATATGAAGTCGCATTAACTAAAACTTATTTATTTATCTTTTCTTTGATATATGAAAAACACGGAGTACAAAGTCCATTTCGTTGGAGGTAATCGTTTTTATCAAAGTAATTGCTAACGATAATCACGAGTAGGCAATTATCTATGATATTAGATAATAATAAACCGAATATTTAGTTAAATATTAGTGAAGTAAGCAAATATTAACGATTTTGTAATAAAATGTTCTGTATAGTTTTCTATGGTTTAATATTAACGTCTGCGTTGGTGAATGAAACTGATTTTAGCAGTACGATTTTTGATTTTTATATTTGTATTATTTCATTTGTACTGGCGCTAAAAACACCATTTCCCGATTAATAAATATAATTTATTTTGGTTGAAGATTCAAAAATTTCCGCGCATTTCTCAGCATACAGCCCGGAGAATAATCTTTTATTCAATCGACATTTGATTCAAATCACTCCTTATTACCTATTATTTATAAATTATAAGTAAGTTACATTGATAAGTTTTAAGTTTTCTTTTAGTTTAGGTATTTTTTTTATTATTTAGTTTTATTGTGTTTGTTTGTTTTAATTGTCTCCTTTGATTAGTGTTAAATTATTGTGATAAGTGTGTTAAGTGTGTGATGTTATATTTTACATACATACACATTGTTGTAGAAAAAAAAATAAAATCAAAATTTCCATTGCTAAGAAATTAAATAACACAGTTAACACATGGTTAACAGATATAGACATAGATTACTGTCAACATTTGAATTAAAAAATTCTTACCTCAATTAGGTCTACATCATTGAGAGACAATTTGGTGACCTTAAGTAAGTTCTCGATAGCGGGAACGGGTCCCAAACCCATGATACTAGGGTCTACTCCAACGTAAGACCACCCAACCAGCCTAGCGAGAGGTTTGAGGTTCTTGGCTGCCCCTTCACTGGCTAAGACCAAGGCACCAGCTCCGTCACTAATACCCTGAATTTGTTATGAAAGGTGTCAACTTATCTATTGAAAGTTTATGATATTGAAAAAGGGCTAACAAAATTGCAGTAAGATCTGGCCACAATGCATGTTCTATTACGAAACAAGACTCCCATAAAGCAAAATGGTATTGAATTTTGAAATTTGAAACCCGCTAATTCTGGACTTTGAATCCCCAAGTAATAGAATTAAGAATACACAAATTAGTTAACGAGACCATATGCCAAAATGGTAATTAATTTTGAAATTTGAAAGTGGTTAAGTCTGGACATTTAATCCCTATGTGATAGAAATAAAAATACACAAATTTAAAGAGAAGCAACTTAGAGATTGTACGCTATTATCGCAAAAAAAACTTTTGAATTTTTTATTCTACTCCACTAAAACCTGTTTAGTAACCCCTTATATCTTACCGAGGCTGATCCGGCAGTGACTAATCCTTCCTTTTTAAACACAGGCGGCAGTTTCTTAAGTGACTCCAAAGTGGTCTGCGGACGAGGATGTTCGTCTACTTCCACTTTCACCTCTTTCTTCTTTATCGTCAGAGTTACAGGTTCTATTTCAGCTTTGAACACTCCCGCGTCGTTAGCTATTGAATAAAAGTTTTCGTGACTAAGAGCCTAGAAGTTTATTCTTTTGCAGTGTACGAGGCTAATTGTAACAAATATTTACGAATATCAATCCAGGTCAAAAACAACGTACACTTGAGAATACACTATGATCGTCACATACTTCCGATTTCTCGTGAATTTTTATGGATTGCTATTAAAGTGTATATTACAATGCAAAATGTTGTTGGATCCCACTTTGCTTCGATCAACCAAGGAGCTTGAGCGACCCTTTATATATAAGCATTTATATTCCAAGTCAATTTATGTAAAAATAAATTGTCTATATTATAAGACCCTGGCAGTAAACAGTAAATAAGTGAGTTAATTTGTGCCTACATGGTAAAAAAAAGTTTAAAATGATCTTTTCTATATACGGCAAATCGACAAAAACGACAAGGTTTGTCCGTGATACTCAGTCGTAATCTTTAAGAAAGTATGAAATAAATTAATAAAGTTATATTGTATTTTTATTTATTTTATTGTAAAACTTATTTTACCTAAATTATCATACGTTTTAGATAAAAGAGTTTGTATACCGTAGATATAGTATTATGTATGATGTGGTAAACTTGAAAAGCAAATGAACGCACTGTTGAATAGGAAAAAAAACACTTACTTTTCTTTCGGACTAAGTTTAAAACGAGCCGTGTCGTTTTGAGATACTTTTGTAAGATTTAAATATGTTATAGGGTTTGACTATTTTCGGGACAAAACCAGCTGTTGGTAACTACAAAGTTTACTTGAATAAAGCTCTGACCTGTCTTCCACTTCTGTTGTGACTTCAATGCGAAGTTATCGACCTCATCCCTGGTGATACCGAACTGGGCGCCCAATTTCTCCGCTGTCATACCCATGGGTAGACCACAGTATGAGTCAGTTAAGCCGGTCCATAAAGAATCTTCGAACGCAATGCTCGACCCAAGTACAGTCCCAAATCTAACCCCACGCACAGTAAAGGGAGCTTGGGACATATTTTCGACGCCACCAGCGATAGATATATTCGCTGATCCTGTTAAGATATCCTAAGAAACAAGAATTTGATTTTTACCCGCAAATTTTAGTAAAAACATGTCGCGATTGCGTGGTTAAGTACAAAATTTATAAATGTTTTATGTCTGCTCTCTGAACATATTAAATTCCTGTATTTTTAAGGTTATGTTTGTATACAGAAAATTAGTGTTGGTAATTTGGTCAGTTCGCACGTGTTCTTCTAATAGGAAGAAACTTATTTTCTAGACAAGATTATCCTGCCATACTTTTATATTTTTACATTAAAAATGTGGAGGAGGCATATTGGACCAGTAATACCATTTAAGTTGTTAATATTTTTTTTATACTTCAGTTTAATGTTTTGCTATTAAGTTTCAAGGTAACAAAGGAGTTAAACCCGTTAATGATTCACGAATATAGTACATATTTAAACAATTGGTAATAAAGAGGCACTAAGGGCTAGGAAAAGTATGACAAGCACATGAATACAATATTTTAAGTACCACACACATATATAGTTGATATATATATATATATTATGTATGGTCATATTTGTTTTTGAATCTTGCCTATGCTTAAACATCAGTTTTTATTTTTTAATAAATAAATTGAATGATTTTATGAATTTGTATTTACTAAACAACATTATTTTTAGACAATATGTTTTATTAAAGAAAAGTTGGTGATGAATGTCTACTTGAAAAATTCATTGATTTAAAATATATACATTTTCAAATCTATAATCAGCAAGATTTTTTAAAATTATTTTTGTAGTGAAATAACTTGTAATTCCATATGTAAATATGCTTTTTATAGTAATTAATACTTTATCTAATCACAGAATTTGACTGTAATAACCTTTTCAACATTATTATTCAAAATTTATAAAGCTTTGGTAAGTTCTTTTGAGAACTAACTTTACTAGTAATTAAAAAAATGTACAATTTAAAATTGTTTTGTAAAAATAAGTATGAATGTTTCGTACCTGCGCACTATTAACTATAGATTGGAAACCAGATCCACAGAGCCTGTTAATACCCAATGCTGGTCGGTCTTGGGGAATACCGGCCTTCAGTGCTGCATGCCTTGGTGTGTAGATGCCATCAGCTTGTGTTGCCTGGAACCATTTTAGATTGAAAATCTTTTCCAAAATCAATTTATTTGCCAATATAAATTTAATTTTAAGTTTTTGTTCATGGATTTCTATTTACATACAACTTAAAGATGTATGATTTTATGTTACTGAATATGAATGTTGATTTATATTAACAATCTAAACAAATTTTAATAAAATTTTATAAAAACAAAAGAAGAAAAACAGTGGGATTAAACCCTGATAATGTATATACAAAAAATGTTCTTAAAAATTCAGAAAACAAAAAAGAGGGATACATACACTCATAACCTGACCCACGACAACTGAATCAACTTGGTCAGGGGCTACCCCCGCGTCTTTCAAGGCCGCCGTTACTGCTAAAGTCTGAAGTTCAGTTGCTGATGTATTACGAAAAACACCTCCAAACGTACCAAAAGGAGTACGTTTCGCACCCACAATAAAAATTCCTGCAAATAAGAAGGTAAAAACATTTAGATCAATCTAGTCTATTTAATGTTAAATTTTTATTTTTTTTAAATAAGTAAGCAAGTAAAATAATATTGAATAAAAAGTTTACTTATTGCATATAATTAATGCAGTAAATTTAACAAAAAAAGGTTTTCGTAAAAGTTACAGATAAAAGTTTATTGGAATTTGACCCCATCCTCAATACACAATATAAACGATGAATATATTCAATTAGTCGACGTTAAATTTAATTAAATAATATTTACCTTTAGCAGCAACAGACATTTTGTGGAAAGTATATATTTAAACTGATTAATTCTTTATAAAAATTATGTACGGCAAGCAACGACTACACTCCGAAGAACACGAATTCGAAATTTAATTTTACAGAAATCTTTCCAAATTACTAAACGTCAGAGTTTAACCACAGATTTATATCCATACATAGTTCAATGTTGCTATGATTGTTAATACGTTATATTATTAGAATTTGTAACGCTTTCATAGTTTTTGAATATTTTCATGTCTATATAAATGACTAATAATGAACTTACCGACAGAATAGTAATTCCGTTAACCTACCGTCTAAAGTTGCGCTGGCAAGTGGCAACACAAATTCGCAGTTAACCAACAAATGTCAACTAACTTCGTATCGTAACAGCGATCACAGTATCTGTCACGGTTCTCGAAATCTTCAGTGAATTCCAAAGGTAATTTATTTTTGGCGTTTGGAGTTAAAAAAATATTTTTAGGCTATCCATGTTTAAATAATGCTTATGCAATGAGCGATGGTCCTATCGTCAGTGGTCAACTAAAGAAATTTGTATTTCGTGGAAAATCCCTAAACAACGGGGACACTCGAGGTGATTATTTGGAAGTAGTAATACCCGAACTGTTATCTGCGGGCTATTCGTTCTACACGTGGCCGTCTGCTCCGTTATTAGCTTGGTACCTTTGGAGTCAGCGAAAAAATCTACGTGGACTACGAATATTGGAACTTGGTTGCGGAACTGGACTGCCCGGTATTTTAGCTGCAAAGTGCGGTGCTCACGTGACTCTCACAGATAGCGTAGCTCTCCCGCGATCGCTGCAACACTTATCAGGTTGCTGTGAAGCAAATGGTCTTATTCCAGGTCGTGATGTTCAAATATTAGGGCTAGCTTGGGGCCTATTTTTATCCGATGTGCACAACTTACGTCCAGTAGACTTAATATTAGCTTCAGACTGTTTTTACGAACCCTCACAATTCGAAGAGGTATTATCTACCGTTGCTTATTTGCTTGACGGTACTGACTCTAGATTTTTGTGTGCTTACCAGGAGCGGAGCACAGACTGGTCCATTGAGGCTCTCCTGCAGAAGTGGGGCTTAAAAGGCGCATTACTCGACTTGGATTCCCTAAGTGAAAGTTCTGGTATAGATTATAGAGCACTAGTTGGTGATCGTTCATTACATTTACTGGAAATTGTTGCAGTGTAGGTTATGGCAAGCACAGCTAGAGCAGTACGCCTATTTATCGGCAACTTGCCATGGACAGTTGGCCATCGCCAATTAAGAGAATACTTTTCCCAGTTTGGCCCTGTGCAAAGTGCCAGAGTAGTTTTTGATCGGTCAACAGGATTGAGCAAAGGTTATGGTTTTGTTGAATTTGTGAGTTCAGCTGATGCTGCCAATGCAACAAATAAGCAAGTTCACACACTAGAAGGTCTTAATTTAACTGTCCAGAATAATAAAGAATAATGGCAGAGGCACTACCCGAATATCCTGACTCTGATTTCTCCGAGGATGATCAGTCTCCCTTGGAAATATCCTTTAATAAAGCATCTGATCATGTAAGAAAAATTACTACTAAACTAAATAACAATCAACTATTAGAATTATATGGTTTATATAAGCAGAGTACCGAGGGTAAATGCAATATACCAAGACCAGGATGGTTAGATGGTAAGGGCCGCAAAAAATGGGATGCATGGAGATCCCTTGTTGATATGCCTAGTGATGAAGCAAAGCAAAAATATATTGACTTGGTGCAAAAATTTGATCCAGAATGCGAACTAGTGGAAGAAGCTGGACCTAAGCAACAGTGGGTAGCTGTATCATCTTTGCAGCGTTCACCTGAACCAGACCAATCACATGATGAGTTATCTCTACTTGATGCAGCTAGAGAGAACATGGGAGAACTAGTGTCAAAGTTAATTTCAAAGAATCCTGCTATCAAGGCTCAAAGAGATAAAGATGGTCTTACTGCTTTGCACTGGGCAGCTGATAGAAATGCAACATCAGCATTAGAAGCTGCTATTCAATCAGGTTGTGACATAAATGCAATGGACAATTCTGGGCAAACAGCATTACATTATGCAGCATCATGTGGGCATGTAAATTCCACACAAATTTTAATTAATGCAGGAGCAAAACTAATTAAAGATGAGGATGACTGTTCACCATTAGACTTAGCAGCTGATGAGGAAATCAGGAATATTCTATGTGCTTAGTAGCATTTACCAATTTTTAGTTTTATTTCTATATTTGTAGATAGTGGTTAATAAAAGCAAATTGCATTAGAGAAACTTTTATTTTTTCCTTTCATTGTACACATACAATTTATCAGACAATGAATTCAGAATACTAAAATGTAATAAAAAAGCCTTATAATAACTTTTACAGTGACAATTTATTTAAAAAATTTGTACTAAGGTGCAACCTGTAAACCATACTATAATTATATGTTAATTACAAGAGATGTTACAGTTGAAAATAAATTAGAACAAGTACTCAAATTTACATTGTTTATATAAAAAATAGCATATTTCCTTAAATTTAAATGTTAAAGTATCTTAAGAATAATATAAAATAGGGCTAGATTCGGAAAATAGACTCAGACTGCTTTAATTTGTTGCCTTACTCTTGTTAGCATAGAAAATAACTTAATCTGTAAACTATGAAACTCATCAATTGTGACTAATTTTCTTAAATTTGAAGATTCAATAGAATTTTAAATTAACACCAGTACCATTGAGTTTTCAAATGTAAAACTAATATTATAGGATCAACAGTACTAGAAAACTCATTTTTTTAAAATAATTTCACCATTAGAATGAAACCCTGAGTAGTATAGGCTTTATTTATAAAAAAAAGTAAAATATCTATTTAAAACTATAATATTCTCATGACTGATATTTTTCTATGAGGTGTAAAATGTTGTCATTTGCCACAGGCTTGTCACTTAAGTCTAGTTACAACTACATTAATAATAAATTGACAATACAGCATAAAGTCTCTTAACACTGAGATGATCCTGCCAGTGTGAATAAAAACAGTAAGACATTTGCCTTGTTTTTTCAGTCTTCTGTTGGTGTATACACATGCAAAATGCTATTCTTTTTCTTTATGCTCACCCGAGTCCAATTGTTTAAGTAATCTAAACAATGCCGCCGCTTCACGAATTCTACTAAACTCGACGCAAAATGCTTCTACTTCTATAAATAATTCCTGAAAAGGTAAAAAAATATCTTAATATTTTAGTACTGATTTTAAAAATTATTTCATTATGAATAATGCATAAGAAAATTTAATTAAAATTTTATCAAATGTTGATGTTTAAACTACATGGTAAGCTAAAGCTCATTGCTTTAATCAATTTACGATTAAAGACGTAAATGTATTTATTTTGACTTGAGGACTATGGAAGCATGTTTATTTGGAAAGAAAATAACCAGTCGCGACTTCTACTACGTTGGTCATCGCCAACATAAATCCTGTATATCTTGGCTGAAGATTTCAAGTGATTAGCCCGCCGTGTTTGTCACACGCCATCGATTTGGGAACGCATACCGGTTTACTTGACCATGCACACAGAAAGATAATTCCGTGGTTCGAACGAACGACCTCAGACTTGAGAGGCGCTTGCTCATACCACTAGGCCATCACTGCTGCCTGTTTAAGGCTTTTTGATCGTGTGCGAGTGAATTTATTTTACACAACGCAAAAGTTTACATATTGCATAGTGTTGTTATAATCATCATTATAACAACACTAAATTATATAAAATCATCGCAGTGTTATTAATAGATTTTACCTTAACATTTATAATCTTGTTCCTAATCAGTGACTGTAAGAAAACGCATACTAGTCTCACGAGCCGGTTTTGCATATATCTGTCTCGTATAGTTTCACACGTCGATATACAGTTGCTAATATAAAGGTGAACAAACTCAACTGGCAGATCTACTGATGTTGTTAATCTGTGGAAAAAAACAATATTAAGCATTTTATATAGATAAAAAATCTCAAATATTTTTCACTATATTACCTATTAACAACTTCCATTGAATGCAGCGACATCTCCATATTAACGAGAACAGAGAAATATTCTGTGATATGTTGAGAGTGGATAAGTTTTAGAAGTACAGATATCGCCACCATTGGATTATTCTCTACTAACTCTGGTAACTGAAATATAAAAAATATTATGTCCATGGCAACCTGATTGCTTAAAGTAGAGAACTAAGTTGTTAAGGTATTGTTTGTGGAGTTTGGTAAAATAATATTTTGAGTTAGTAGTCATAGGAAGCTGATCAACTTTCATTAGTAGTACAGATACAGAAAGGTATGGGCCTTTAACAACATTTTTATTATTATTTAACTTATAATACCTGATAAGGTGTGATACCGATTTCATAGACAATGTCAGGGTTCTGGTCTAGTATAGCTAACAGCCTCTGTTGGTGTGGCACACTCAGTACCCCCTTTAATGCTAATTGAGTTAACTCTTTTGCTTCTGCCGATACATTAGCAGGGTCTTTTTCTTCTATCTTCTTCTCTTCTTGCTTTTCTTTCTTTTCATCCTGAGGTATAAAAGAATTAAAAAGTAGGAGTGTAGTACTTGCATAAATAGATTGTAGATTGTTGTTGATATGATTTATTCAAATCAATATCTTTTGTGATTTAATATAAAAAGATTTATGCATATAAAAAATGATAATTAACAGCTCTCTTTTTTTTGTAAAAAAGGACTAGCCCAACTAAGGCTACTATTTGCTAAGACTGCTATCAATGTCTACTGCTACACTTTGAAGCCTTTATTTAGAATTATGTGAAAGTATTATGAATAAATTTTCTTCTTTCTTCTAAAGTATGTGTCATAGTGAAAAATAATAGATTCAAATAGAAGGCTGATAAAAAAAATTCAATTAGAATAAATTAATATTTCAACAACATAAGAATAAAATTATATATTTCTTATCTTACTTTAGTCTTAGGTGACTGGGAAACTTTCTTCTCAACCTTTTCAGGTCTAAGGCCCAACAGTCCATCTAAATCCGTATCATATAATGGCACATATGTACCACGGTTTGGTAAATTCTTCCACACACCCTACAAAATATCTAGGTATCACTATAATATACAAGAGGTGTTATAATGTAAAAAACATTTCCTTTTTGGTTGTGATTTATATTTGGTCTTCTGCTCCTAGGTACCCTGAGACATGATAAAAAAATGTCTGTACAAGAGAACACCCTGATCATAGCATTATTATTTTATTACTTACTTCATTGGCAAAGGGGATTTCATTTGGTTCAATCAGGAAAGGTGGAGGTGGTATTGGACCAATTGGCTTCAATGTTTTGTGTAATGGAATATAGTCATTAGACATTAAGGCTTCTAAGAGCTCCTTCATTGCCATTCGATTGGGTGGAGACCTGTTGAATAGTTCAAGTTAATTTATTATACCTGTTAAGTTGCAGGATCAAAGCCAAAACCAAGTAGTACTGAATATAATCATGTTTTAATTTTTCAAAAATTTATGTATTTCTCATAATATAATGTTTATTAAAAAAAGAACAATTTATAATCAAAATATATGGGCATTTTTTAGGAACAATACACCCTAGAAGAACAAATCAAAACTATTTTACTTATGAATATGTTCTTACCCATCTCCAAGGGGCACAAGGGCCGAGGTTGTGACTTTAGCTATTGCACTCATTTCAGTTATTCTATCATTAACTAATGACTGAAGAGATGAAAAGTCAAATTCTAGGTCTTTGCTCACCACTTCTGTCAGCATCACTTGTTTTGCAGTCTTCTTAAACACCTGTAATTAATAACAGGTTTTTATAAACTAGTTTTAATCTAAACTATAGGTAAATCTAGACAATAGGGCATAGTGTAGAAATATTTTATTATATTTGCTCTTATTATATAACAGACAAGTTTTCTTTATATTTATTAATTCCAAACATTAAGTTTTATAATTCACATGTAAACATACTTTTGGTATAAATAGTGTTAACTTTTTTTTTCAATTGAAGGGTCCATAAAACAACATTAAATACCATGTAGCCAAAGTAAAGAATACATAAAATTTTACTTACATCTTTAATATTACAAGGAACAAATGAATGTAGCTGAGCGATAAATAACCTCTCCTGTGGTGCCAATGGAAGCAGACCTGGCTTGCCTTCCAATAAATGTAAAAATAAGGAACTAAATGGATTATCTACTTTGAAAAAGTCAAATATCAGTGCCAGTGCAACAACACGCTGACCTGGAAGCGAGAGATCTCCACCAGTTGTAAGAGATGATAGCAGAAGTGACACTGAAAATATAAAATAATGTAATGCATTATAATATGCATGCATAATATGTAAGCTAAGTCTATTTAATACCAAAATATCAAATATAAAATATCCTTGTACTCACAGTTAAAGTATTCCCCTCTTGGGAACCTTTTTTGAACCTGCGCGCATATTGCTTCCAAACTTTGCGAGTCAATCGTTTGCTCAGAAAAAAGACTGAAACAGAAATATACAACTAACTCATACTTTATACTAATTTACTTAAAAACACCATGACAGCAAACTTACTCTAATATGTATTTACTATTTTCATTAATTAGTTGTTGGGTCATAGTGAAAGGAAAATTACGAATTTAAACGAATTAATCGATTAACTATCAAAAAAGACTAGTATCCTAGAAAATATGTAACAATAACTAAAACTGTAAAGAAAATAAATAACATGCAAATTTACAAGATGCAATTTGTATTTTTTTTGTATCCTTAGGTTACGGTGACAACTGACAGTTAACATTCAAAATGATTTTCACATTGGAAAAACTGACATTGCGTCAATACTCAACAGATAAGCTATGGTATAAAACGGCGCAAAGCAGCTTATATTTCATATGTACATATGATACATAATAGAGGACGTGGAATATAACTCTAGACTAATTCTTTAAACTAAATCGATTATGATTATTTACAATTATTGTTTGCACGATGATGATGATCTACACAGAAAAAATTAATATTAGACAAATAAAGATGGCAGTAACAAAAACGTAGAGAGCTCTACCTTTTATAGGACTTCAAGCATAAATGGTTGAATTTGAGCTTAGCAAAAATTGTTGTTTTAAGCTAAATCAAGTTTCAGAAATTTTCTAGCTATATAAAATTTGTACTACAGATGAACAATCGTCATTGTCAGTAATGTTTTATTTGTTTAACCTACTTATTTCGTTGTAATGATCTCCTTGATCTACATTTTTCAAAGAATAATTGTTACGTGTAATTACTTTTCGAGTTTCCATCCTGCGAATACTTATTGTTATTGCAATTTTTTGGAAAGTTTTGCATGTTTCTAATGAAGAAGGCCAATTATTCTAATGGAAAATATAAACTTCGATCAATCAACGTGTTTACTCTATTGTTTAAAACCCATAAATAAGTTATTAACTTACTACTTAAAACATGAGATAAAGTTAAGCTTACCAGAAAAATATTTCTACGAAGTCCTACTGCACCATCTTATTGATTATGAGTGCGATTGCAAATATTTTACGTTTGAACCGCTGAATCGATTTTGATGAGCTTTACATTTTAAGTTGTTATAAAATAGTTTTGTCCTATACGTAAATAACACCAATGTTACCAGCGAGTATATCATACCTGTATGTTGAAAATATATATTTTTAAAACGGCTCCATAATTACCAAATTGCTTCTAAAAGGGATTTACCTGTTCGTTCATATGTACCAAGATTGTACAGCTATCTACAATGGCAGCACCGTTATCTTTAATTTGCGCTCGAAGCTCACTGTCCAATATTACTAGTAGTTATCACTCGAACGCTAATTGTACGGCTACGTATCGCGCTCATTTTGAGATAAGATTATAAAATCATATGGTGACCGCCATTTTCTGGGACCGAAAAAGCTAATGTTTGACCGTGATGGTGTGCAGTGTTTTGTTTAACTATGAGAGATCGAACATCAATAATGCATAACGTGAGGCCTTTGGAAATAACGCCGCCGCACAGGAGCCGCTCGTCTTCTTGGTCGTCGTGGCGGAGATATGCCAATTTACGACCGGAACCGCGATACTCCTTGCAATATCAGGTGATTATATGAAACCTTGGATTACCATATTTATGTAAACATTTACAATAGATAAACCATAATAAGTTCAAGATCGGATCAATAAAATTAAATTTTAAGTAGATATATATTAATGAGTAAGCGAGTTTTTGTGCCGAAAATTTTAACTGTAAATTATTGCGGCCAACATTTAAGATATGCAAATCACGGAAACGTATTGTGTAAATAATAGATACGCATTGTATTTATTTATCTTAAGATAAAATGTACCATTTTCTGATAAATATTGAGTATACAAAATATGTCTGTTACTTCTTTTCGTCAAAAAGGCGGAACTCATTTGAAACAAATTCGAAAGAGTGTTTGTTTGTTTTCCATAGATTAGCCAGAAGCCACATTTAATCCTTATTTATTAATTTGCTAATATTTTTTAATTACTTTAAAAGTTTATTTACCTTTTGAGATGTAACAAGAACTTTTAGTAATAAATCAAGTTGATAACAGTTTACCTATAATAATAATAAATATACTTTATTAGCTAAACCTCGTTTTAATGTTGCATTATTTTATAGACGCTAGTCTCCACACAAGGTCATTCCTGTGTTGTAGATGATTAGACAAATAGATGGTATATTATATCCAATAATTAAATAGTAAATATATATTACTCAAGTTATATTTAACAGCGTAAGCGTAAAATACTACAAAGTTGGTAAAAAAAATATTCTAGTAGCTTTCTTGTAGAATAAGTTCTTCAATACATTTACATTTTTTTGCGATCCAATCAACAATCATGAAATACACATAAATGAACATTAATTCATGTGTTTATGTACCTATGTGATCTACTTTAGACTATTGGTTATAACATTTTGGTTAAATTTTCTTTGTAAATGGATGCGGGATACCAATTTAAAATTGTTGGTATTACCAAACAGATAGTATTGTTATGTTTCGGTAAAATTCAGTTTAACAAGTTTTAAACGTGTATTTCATTCTAAATCTGACAGGCAGAATTTTAATCTAATTCAAGAAGCATTGCAAATACCAAAATATTCATATTTATATCATTATTAATAATAAACACTCCCAATATAATAAGCAATCAATAAATAAACATATTACGTTCTAAAGGTTTTAATGAAACTAAACTGCGTAAATTACAAAAACAAGTTTATTTCCAACACACAAGTATACAGTACTGCGTATATTGATTATAATGCGGTAAATCAAAAATGACAGTATGTCAGACTATTGTCAATCACAGATGGCAGAAGGTGTCATCTGGTTGTCATCGATGGTGTACACTACCGATTACCGAGTAAAAGAGATTTTCCTTGTTATATTTTTTAAAGTTTGTGTGTCCTCATATGTTTCTAGAGAATACAATTGTCTGGTGTTTAAATTAATAGTTCCATAACATTATATATGTGGCTCGTGGTATGGACAAGTGGAGCAAGTCTTCAAAAAGTAGCCAATACGATTGTGTAGCAAACGTGTCATCACTTTTTAAGTTAATACAACCGATGTTTTATATAAAAAGGAAAACGATTTGGTTAGCGTTTCGATAGCAAAAGTACAGGTTCTCATGGGTGATGGCTTGGCAGTCGGACAATCGTGTAAGTTTCCACATTAGGTGATTCTAACAGGATATCTAGTCAATTGATATGCTAACATAAATATGTCCTTGTCATTGATTTTGCTATTTAAATGGTCACTGTTTTGCTAGAAACGCGTCTCAAGGTATGTCTTATAATTTAGTTCTAAATTCTTGAGCTGCTTATGAATATGAGACACTTAATACAACATTAAATCTTCTTACAAGGTTAAGTTGTTATTCAGTAATTTATTGTATATTTACTATACTGTTCACTTTAATGTATGCATCATTGAAACATGAGAAATGCTGATTTGAAATGTATTATAGGTATAACTAATTTGTTTACATAAGCGCATATTATTTAATATTATTTGTATTTTTTACTAAAATTTCTGTGTGTTGTGTTTGATTGAATACTATAATTTGTAAAGACTTATTGGAAGGAATTACTTATTTCTTTTATAAGTAGTTGAGTCTTTGAATATTGTGTTTGTGTTTCAAGGGCTTTTATTTAAGGCTTTTATATAAGAATTGTAAATTAGTGTGATTGAATTTTTATTCTGTATGTGGTTATCACACAATGCATTTTTTATCAGAAAATATTCTTATCAGAAACTTATACAAATATATTGACTATTCTCTATGACTCATTTTACTATATCAACAGCTTAACTTTTCAGTTGTTAGTACTTTAAACATATTTTAGTTATTCTGTAAATTATAAAAAAAACTTAATGAGAAAAATATCCTTGAATTTGTTGATTATACTTCCAAATTTGGTTATCAGATTGTTTTTAGAATGAAAGATGCTTGAGTTAGAGTTAGATTAAATGTTTAATTAAAAACAAATGTATATAGTACGGGCTACTATAATTTTATTGTAATAATAATTTTTTAGTACAATATTTTTTCAGACCGAAGAGAATAGCTTCCTGCTTCGGTTGAAGATAATAGGAGCATATTCTTTGGCTAAGAAAGATATTTTTGGTGCTAGGTAAGTTGTGACTAATTCTAAAAGTATGCAGTACTAGTAGATTAGGTTTGAAGGATAAATACTTATAATTGTCTATTTATGTGTATTTATTATTGTCAGTACCTGTAACTGCTTTCATGAGTTAGTGACTAATTCATAATATGAACATCCCACAGGTTCCCTTGTGAAACTATAATTGCTTTAGATTGGAGGATCCAAAAGATGATTACCTTGACTATTAAGGAAAAATTATCTATGGAACAAAGCTTGAAATGATTTTTTCCATGCAAAGGTTTTACATTAGAATATAAACAGATCTTTAATCTATCTGTTATACTATACAACAAATATAGCCTTTAATGTTCTACTATATAGTAAATTAAAGTGTTGGATAGTAATGGTCTATACAAAACAAAAACTTTTCAAAGATTTTGTTTACTTACTATGTGAATGTATATAAGTTCCTTATAAAATTTAAAGTTACATCATTAGTAGGGCCACTTTTACAACTTTGGGTCTCGTCTGCTATATAATTAGAGATTGTTAAATCAGTTTGACCCTTACAATGTAACAAATTCATGTTTCCAAATATTTAATCATTTCCTTTTATTCGGTTGAACACTTGACTTTACAGTTTTAAGCTAAAGAGTAGTAGAATCAAAGTAAATCGGAAATCAAGGATGCCTAATGCTTAATAAAGATATTTTGTTTAGGGTTTTATTCTAGAAACTTTAACTTTTATATTCTGAACAATAACTAATGTACTTTATCTATTCGCATTAAAAATAAATTAGCAGTGTTGGCCTAGTGGCTTCAGCATCCCAGAGGTCGCATGTTCAATCCCCATGTACCAATGTTCATTCTCTGTGCGCATTTAACATTCGCTGGAACGGTGAAAGAAAACATCGTTGTGACACTGGCTTGCCTTATACCCAAGGAGCCAACGGGTGCGTCAGGCACAGAAGGTCACCGACTTGACTATTAGATAAACAAATGATCATGAAACAGATACAGAAATCTGAGGCCCAGACCTAAAAAGGTTGTGGCGCCATTTTTTTTTTAACGAATTGATTATCATTGAAATGCTCTCAATAATGTTTCTACATTTCAGTGACCCGTATGTTCGTGTGGAGTTGCAAAAGGTTGACTGTGACGTCACACTTGAGACTTTCCTGACTAAAACAAAGAAAAGGGTAATTTTTATTATATCCATATATGAAAAGATATTTACTTATATGTTTGTTGTCGTGTAGCCGGTAGTTTGTTATCTCTCACTATTAAACATAGTCGCAGTCTTCGCGGGACAGCCCTGTTAAAGTCTAAATTCTTTATTATCACGCAACATTATGACAATTTGAAGAATCTGTTTACTTTGTTTAAACGTTGACATTAGATTTTAATGAAACAATGCCTGTCCCTCCGATAATGTTGTCGTAAGTTCTTCTTTATTTGTTTACAACAGTTTAATAAATATCTACTTAAGTGGCCTCTATGAAAGATTATTTCTCAAGTAAGTAAATTAGGTTATATAAATACATGCTCCATTAGACTAAGAAAGAGCCTTTTGTTTCAACTTGATATTTTTCGTAAACTTAAAGGGAGATTTTAATACCTGGGTTAGAAGTTTTAAATAAATTTCAAAGTTTCGAACACTGAACATAAATTAGTTCTTTGCCTTACTGGAATCAGAAATAAAATTAAAATATCATTTGTTCATGTATGTTTTAATGTTTAGGCAGTAAAAATGTGAGGTTCTAAATTTACAATTTACTGTCAGTTCTTAAATCAAGGGCGTAGAATGGACAAGAAGAATTTGCATTAAACTCTTCGACACTTTACACATCTTTTAACTCACTTAAGTTTTTTTAAACGTCTGTAAACTAAGCACCCACAGCATTGTCCTCCTCATTACATAATAAAGTAGTTAATTGTTGTGATTAAATGAATAAATAAAGAAGAAAACCAAACATTTCTCTCAGCAAGACTCGGTGAAACAGCATCATACACTTACGTTGCGGGAACAACAAACACGTTCAAAAGTTTTGCCAAAGTAAACACTGGCACACAAACAAAAGTGAATTTGGCCCATTAGTTTGATCTCTCTCGTGGATAATATTTAAGGCAAATTGGAGCCCGTGCCTACTAACATGAAAAAAATATTATAACCTATGTTCACTATGGCGGTGAATGCAGAAACTAACAGGAAGAGTGGTCTAGCAAATACCGATGAGAGTTTAATAATCATAATTGTAAATTTCAGACCCTCAATCCAATATGGAATCAGGAGTTTGTATTTCGGGTAAGGCCTGTGTTTATTTCTAGCTTAAGCTTTTTATTCTTCTTTAAAGATGCTTTATTTTAATGTATAGAACAAAAAATTGAAAATATTAAACTTCAATTGTTTAACTATGTTAAGCGAAGCCCTCACAAGTATTTTTTCCTCGTGACTATGGAATTAACTGGGAAAAGAGAATCAGCGTTGCGGTTATTGAAACTAATATAATTGTTATTTGCTACGCATCATTTTGTTAATTCATTTTTTTTCACATTAAGTATCAATATGATGACGTAACAGTACAGATACCGGCAAACTTCTTGAGTATTAAACAAGGGGGAAAGTTTGCGCATAGTACACAGCGCGGGACACAAACGTCAACTGATTTACCAATCACGCGTTCGACACGTCACTCTCCCGCCGCCGCCCCCCCCACCCAGTGATACCTAAAAATTGCTTCTGCGCAGACAAGGACATTTGTACAATATGTTTGCCGGTATCTGTAATTTAGCACTGCTGCCACCTCAAATCCCACGATGGTTCTCTGTCCCCTGATATTTTAGAATTTCATTACGGTTGCTGCTTAATATAGATTTTACCTGAGAGTATTTTTATTTCACACTTTATGTGAATGATTAAAATTATGTCCTTCACCTTCAGGTAAAACCTCAAGAGCAGAAACTGCTAATTCAAGTGTTTGACGAAAATCGTCTTACTCGGGATGACTTCTTGGGCATGGCTGAAGTGCCACTCACGAACACGCCCTTCGAATCTGCGGCCAACGCCCGTCCGGCCATCACTAAGTACCCCCTGCGCCCGCGCAGGTCCGTGTAAGTAGATGCATGCTGTCGGCTATATTATTTCAGCATAGCCCGTGTTATTACCGGGATTTTTGGTTGCACTTTTAATACGGATAACACAAATATAAATCAGTTCAGAATTGAATGGCCTAAGGGATTGATTATTTTCTGAGGTAATTCATAATGACTAGTCATTCTAGATAAAAGATTGTGATTTCTATCCACATACGAAATCGTAATTTGTATTTGTGGTGCAAATACAATGCTTAGTACAGGATAAGTTTAGAAATCAATCCATAACTGTTGGTATAGTAACAATTTTCCTTATTAAAAACCATTCCTAAAACAATATGTCTGACAAAATAAGTTTGAATATAGAACATACTCTAGTCTGTGGTTTACGCCAATACTTTTTAGTAAAGCTTCTTTAACTCGAATTTAATGGCATTTCTTTGATAGTCTGCCGTAAAGTAAATGTAACGTTGAGTTCTGTTAATGATATAATTAAGTTCGTGTTAGTTCAAATAATAACAATTTTTCAATTCAATTTTATGTAGGTTTTCGTAGGCTCTGTATTATAGAAGCTTTACAAATGCACTCCAGTATTTTCCCACATTACGAAATCCAGTATTCGTTTCTTTTGCCAGCGATGTCGTTAAAATTGTTTGTCGTCAATGTTTTCGTACAATTGTAGGACACATGCTTGTTTTGTTTTTTCATGTATTAGTTACACTATCTTCACGGTTGGTTTTGTTACAATATTTGAGTAATTATAATCTAGATCAGTGTTGTCTAACCTTTTTGTGCAATACCAAACCCCCCCTGGCCTTTCTAAAACTCGTAATTGAATACATAATTTTTAATATCAAAAATTAAATTGGTAACTTTAAATCGTAAATGATAAGTTTGAGGAATAAATCACTAGGAAATTATTAACGAAAAATAATGATAAGTTGAAATTACTTTATTTCTCATAAGAATTGCATACATAATTCACTTACTGAGAAACAATATGTAAGATGTAGGTGTTAAAATAACAAAACAAAACAGTAACAAAAATGTGGGTAGACATAATAAACTCGATCAGTCAAATATGCAAAACTTGAACATTGTTCGAATTTAATTGCCATAATTATTTTGTGAGATCCTTGCACTTTTTGATTGCTATACAGAGATTCAGTGTCAAGTCTCCACGTTGAATACAACGTTTGACATAATAATGTCCAGCAAATTGCGTTTGCCAATTAACAATGAAATTGCCCAATTGGGGTATGGGGTATATATCAAAAATCATTTATCCATATAGGTAACACAATATACACTTATACGTCAATAAAAACATAAATATACATTAAATGATTGTAATTGGACATTCACTGCCTGTTTTACAGGAGAGAAGAACTGGCAATAAACTCTCCGCCACTCTTTTTAATCGCCAAGTTTTTTTTTGTATTACACAACGGTTGTAAGGAGCTGCAACCATCACACCTGTTACACATGACATCAGCAGGAGGCATGGTGAAATAGGAGCACGCACTTACATTCTCGTGGGAACAACACTGATCTAGAGTAATCTAAACCAGATTGAACTGAACTGAACCATTATTCAAAACTAATTTAATACATGTAAAGTGCGTTCAATACATACCTATGTATGAAGCTATATGATGCTATTTGACAATATTTTAAAATAGCATTTTAGATTATGTATTTGTACTACTATAGAACCAAAATAAACCTTGATAATTTCAAGAAACTTTCAAAACGCGTATCCTAGGCAAGATGGCTTCGAACCAGACTAGAATGAACCGTGTTTACTCGTAAACAATTACCAAGGAGTATTTAAGTATTAAGTTATTTTTTTTATCACTGAAACTTTTTGTGCATATATTCAATGTGTTAATTTTATGTTTTTTTATTTAGTTTTTTAGTTTTAGAGATGTTTCTGTTTTGTTTCCTAAATAAATAAATTATCATTCTTAATTGACACTGGGTCGACCGAGTATGTTTTAGAAGTTTAGTATACATTATTTATTTATTATCACTAGCGTATAACAGAAGATGCTATGAAACGTAGTGCTTATAATTTGACAATTGAGGAAATACCCACGCTTGTATAACTAAGAGAACCTGATTGAGTAAAGTGTATAAACTTGGCTCGTACATACACATACATATTATTTTTCGTGAAAAAATGTCTCCAACGGCCATAACATACACCACAGTATAGGCTTAGACATTACTAACATTACTCTACGTAATGTAATATTGTACATAGTACGATATCGTCAATATCGAGTTATCTGTGATTGTTTTGTGTCACGTGACTGGTGGATAAAAATAGAATTTTTAAATTATCGGTTTTTTGATAAATTAATGATTATTTACAAGTTATTTTAAATAATCATTAATTTACCTCGTTTTAAAGCCATGCTATGCAGATTAGTTTCAATGACACTTTATTTTTTATACTATTAAAAAGCCTATTACCAATGTATGCTTTCCGTATGTTAAAAGTTTATTTGGTTTTGCAATACTTAATTAGTTCGTGTCTGGCATAAGTAAGGCTTAAGTCTGGCATATACCGTAACTTTTAGGCTGAAATTTATATCGCATTCATATTTATTTATAGATTTATTCAATTTTCTTACAGTTAAACTTATAACAATTTTGCTGACACAATATTATTTAGAAAAATTAAGATAGTTTACACAGAAAGTATTTTTTTTGGCATCTTCTTATTAAATTATATAAACCTCTGTTAAAAGAATTCGTTATAATAAAGGTACATAAGTAAATAATACGTAAATAATGTATTCGAGATATTTGAAGTAGTTGCCTTCTTTATATGAAGAAGGGATATTAAATAATTAGATTACATATATGCTGAGTAAATAAGATCTGAGCTTGGATTGGACATGAAACAAAGAATACTGGCAGGATAATATATATTATTTTAAAACCAACAGCGCCAGATCTCGCATCCGTGGTTACATCGAGATATACCACGCTCTGGTGGGCCGCGTGGGACAGGAAGAAGGCGAATCCACGAGTCCACCAGATGACTGGGAGATGGTGGAACCTGCACCGCAAGTGGGGAATGTTCAGCCGGTAAGTTTCATCAATGGCATGCGTCTTCTTATTGGATGATAGACCATTTTGTGGAAGTATTTTGCACAATCGTGTGCGCTGTTATGACAGTTTATTGTATGATATTTTCACTTATTTGCATATAAGACTGATCGAAAGTTTTCGTCAGAAATAAGACATTTTCATATATTTTTATTCATTATTTTATTTCCTTGAATGTCTGCTTAGAGTCCACTATCGAGAAATTTGTGCTGTTCACCCGTATTGCGTATTTACGATAAACATTGTAAAGTTACAAACCAGAACTGATGGAATGATTAAAGATAATTAATGGTCAGATTTTACGTATGTCTGAGATTTACCAGAGATTTCAGAAGAGCCCGGAATATTTTCTTAATAATGTAAAATAATAATAAAGTTCATTTCCGAATATACAGTGGATGTGTTATATCCATTTTCTCTTGTTATTCTAATATCCTAACTTCCTTTAGAATTGTTCGGAACGTGTACCCTTCACGAGTAATGGCCTCCTTCAGCTTTTGCTAGACAATATTTGATAACTCAAATTTAAGGGAAAATTTATGTTCAAAACAGTCATATCAATAAGTACATGCCTATATTACATAGCAAATAATGTTAGAGCTGTCTAGGTTTATTGGTTAGGAGTAAAGTAAAGTAGAATTTTCGTGTAGGTGTTCGCGGGTTCAGTGCCGACGTTGATCGGGGAAGATGACTGGGAACTGATCGACACAGCACCCTTGCCCCTTGTACGTTAATTTTAATTATCAGGCGAATTTGGTGAAGGAAGCTTTTGCCAGGAAATCGCTGGTGCACAAGCATGACAGCACATATAAAAAAGCAAAATATGCACGTTAATTTGTGGCGATACTTCCGCCGGTGTTGTTTTGGTGTTGCGCCGTTTGACAGTTAAAGATGGATGGCATTTGACATTTCCCCTCATAAAAACGACGTTCAGACGTCGTGAGGAACGTATAATATACTTTTTTTTTTAAATTCGCTACTAAATAAATAATTCTTTTGTAGATAGGATAATATAGACAGATATGATTCTGTTCGCGTATACTACGCGTACGCGTGCAAATTTGTCCACGCTTTGAAATCAAATTGGTCTTGGGGTGACAGAAACGTGACTTATAGCTGTAGCTTGTAGCTGACTATAGTGTTACTTCAGAATGTCAAAAACGATTTTGACATACGGGACAGTTTGAGTTACATCCCGTTTTTGAATGTTACTCGTAGAAAATTTGGTAAAGTTCTGAAAAGACGTATATTAAGGCAAATATAAGCATGTATTCAAAGACAAATATGTAATGCACCCAAGACACTCACTATCGCTATGTTATTCCATTAACCTCAAACGACTGTTCAAATATCTAACATTCCTTAATTTATGGGAATAAAAACATTTAAATTCTGTCATGCTTTCTATACTGGTATGGAATATTTCATATAATATGTATTTTTGTTCTTACAGGCGATAGGAGGAGATCCACTCCCCGCTGGTTGGGAGGAAAGGCAAGACGCGAATGGAAGAACATATTACGTGAATCACGCGGCTCGGTCCACACAATGGGAGCGGCCTACTTTCACGTAATTATTTTAATATGTATACCAATTGTTTCAAGGCCAGATCTCGTTTTAAGAATTGATATAGGAATATGATGAGCTTGAAACTAGATTTAAGTTTTATTCTTGAATACGGGTTTAGATGGTCTACTACTCTATGAGAAATTTGAAAAAGTATGTCATTTATTTTCTTGCCCTTATCGTTTGAGCCAAACTCGGTAATGCCAGCGTTCGTTTCTTTTCCATTGATTTTTTTTTCTATAGACTCATAGCCTTGCGAAACAATAATAATTTCTCCAGCCAACCTAAAATCTTCAGTTTTCTATTGAATTAAAAACTCTCGATTAGGAATTGTATAAAAAAAATTAGCCATAAGTAACAAACTAATACCAATTAAAGCGATTTTTTTTATTCTTTTTATATTATTTATTTATATTATCTCCCTGAAGATAAAAAATTATATACACCTTCAATTTTAAGACGGGTTGGCCCAGCGTCGTCGACCCTCAATCCTAAATTCATGGAATCGAGTCATGGCTGTACGATAAAGAACTTTTTGTGTATGCGTACGTGTACGCATGTACGCATTTAATACTATCTCGTACGGTGAAAGAAAACATCGTCCGGAAACGGGCATGCCTTAGACGCAATCTATGTGTTAGGCACAGACGGCCAATTTATTTCCCAGTTGAGAAAATAATTACGAATCAGATACAGAAACCTCTAAGACCTAAAGGTTTTTTTATGTATATGATTTTCACCAGCCGTAATATGAGTACGGAGTCTCAAGCGGAGCGTATGGAGACGGCAGCGACGGAGTTCCAACGCAGATTCCACATCTCCGCGGATGATGAACACAATCAGGCTAACGCGCAGCCGCATGTATGTTTTCTTTTATTTGTGTGGGTTAAACTTAACAGAATCTAAGCACAGATAGATTTCTAATTAAGAGGGTAGAGGTTAAAATTTTGTTAGGAAAAGAGGGTAGATTTCTTGATTAAAGACTTTTAATTTATACTGTAGTTTTAAAGCACTAAACGTTGCCTGAAACGATTGCCTAAGACTAAGGTTTTTTTAATAGTGAGAATAATTGAAATTGTGGTTTTTCAAGTTAAAAGCGTCGGGGTTTGTAATGATAAATCACGAGTAGGGCGCAATTTGTGTACAGAATGTTATTAAAAAAATGTTGATATAATTAGAAGTCTTACTGTCTGCTTAGGTTCTGTTTCTCGTATGTATTAGATGTCAAATTAATGTTATTATCAGTCACAGATTTCAAAGTTAAATTAACTTTTTAACTAGCAAAACAATCAATCCGCTTATAATCGCTTGCATACAAATGCAAATTACTACTAATATTTTGTTAATAAGGGTGTAAAATACTATCTATTCCTGCTAAAGTGAGTTTTTTTTAATTTACCACTATTCAAAAAAGATTTTAATGATTTCGTATATGTGGATGACATAACGCATTCTATGTACACGAAATCGCGGGTTTCGTAATTTTAAAAATACACATGTTGCGTATACTCTTACAACTTGCATAAAGATAAATAGTGTCTTATAAACCTGTTTAATATTTGTGGCCTTATTCGTAAGTGTGCCACAAGTTCCAGAATGTTCTGTCACGTTCATTTATTTGCAAACTGATACGAGAGTGAAAGTGACAAAAGATTCTAGATGACCTGCTTTTACGTTTATGGATTTTGGATTATTTTGCTGTCTTAAAAGCCTTCACTCAACAAATTTTATATTAAGTGTACTGGTCTTAGTTGCTTTACGCCAAAAAGTGGGGAATTGCATGCGCACGCGTACGCAAAGTCTAAGCTGGACTAGACATTCATTTTCAAGTATCTTTTTACGATTTAAGTTACTGTCTGCAGCATGGCTTTAGCAAATGTAGATGGGAAGTTGAAATTGTGTTTCATTATTTGTTTTTTCATTAACTCATACAAAACTATGTAATTCTTTATATATTCATACGTTATAAATGTAAATAATTAAGAATTGCATAGTACAACTTTCATCCTTGTAAAAAAACTCTAGCAGCAGAACAAACAAATTTGGTATTTAACTATCATAATGTATGCAGACATTGTGTAAAAGAATTGGTATCATTGGATCTCGATACATTCACTGTGATGTCCTCACATGTCATAGACAATACTTCGGCACAATAGAAATATCAAGTTAACTTTTCCAAGTCTATTATATGTATGAAGGTAATTGTAAAGCTTTGTATAATGTCCCCATAACAAAATGTAACAAACAGTTAGTGTCAATTCTAAATCTCTAACAGGAGGAACCAAATATGCCAGCCGAAAGCTCCGCTGACTCGACTGAATCAAGAACTGAAAATGAAGTCGAATCTAATGAATTATCTGAAAACCCAAACGAACCTACACCGTTCTCTACGCCTGCCCTTTCGCCTGTAATCGAACACACTACCGAAACAGCGCCTAACCCTAACGACTGTGATACTAATGTTAACGAACGAAACGAAGAAAATGACGTAGTATGTGCTAATGAAACGACTGAAAATACAACAGAACAAACTGAACAAGAACACAACGAAATCATTGAAGCCGTTAATGCCGAAGCATCTAGTAGTATCGACATAGTTAATGACGATGAATCTGTAACGCCTACAAATAAATTATCACCAACAAGTAGTCAAGATACGTCCGAAACGGATACTATAGAGATTGAATTGAGGCCGACGGTTGAAGAGATAATAATAACTAGTCCTGAAGAGACTCAAGAGGAGATAGACAGGGTTAACGGTGTTCAAAACGAAGAGGTGGAAAGAAGGGACGTCGAACGTAATGAAGAAACGGGTGACGAGTCAGCGGAGTCTTTGACGTTTGACGAGAACCACTTCAGTACGCCGACTGGAGGCGTTAGTCCAGAACGGCGCTCCGCAACGGGTAGGCGCTCCTCAACTGACAGACGTAGACGACGAACAACGGCCAGTTCAATGAGCTCAGAGGTAAGAAAGTGCGGGAGTGACGTTTTGAACGGGTACTCACTAGCGAGCTGTTACCAGTACCTTAGTTTTTGATACATTTTCTACTCCTAGATGTTTCAAATGTATGACGAAGTGTTAGAAAATATTTTTTGCATATATTTTTCACATGTAACACGGTGATACTTCATAACTACTTGGCGAGGTTGTTTAGGGGCGCGTTATATACAAGAAATATTTTTTTCTAATGTTTTATATCTTGTTTATTAGATTTTATTGCTATTTCTCATGTCTCATTAGTGAGTTCTCGGCTTACGAGTGTAAATGTACATTTGTGGGTTTTATTACGTCCCGCTAATAGCACCCGAGTGCAACGCTAGCTCTAGTACACAATGGAATGAATCGGCTAGAATACTTTGCGGCTCAAGGCTCGATCTCTATATTATGCTTGGGCAATTGTCTATGATAATCAGCGATGTATAGAATTCGTTGCCTTTGAACGTTATTTTAATGATGGCGTGATTCTATATGTCAATGTTGAGGACATTGTGGGCGTTGTCGCGGTTACATCATCGAGTCTAAATACCGAGCTGGTCAACTCGTTGATGTGCCTAAGACGTCACGGCTGCGCTTGCAACTAACACAGTGCGATAACAAACGCTCATATGGAGGACATTGGACATCACGAAGTCCTAACACGCACATTGTAAATAAAATTCTCGTACTAAAATCTTTCGCGAACACAGGAACAGCTTTAAAGTAAAGGGAGATTTTGGCATGAATAAAATTAATGATGTATATATCATGTCAAGGTCAAAATTATTAATTTGGTAAGGTTTCTGCACCGGTTTAATTTCATAGAATTCAAGCTTTTTCTATAGGTTTGCTTTCGCTAAGCTTGTATCGCATGCGCATGGCATGTTTAAATATTTCGCATAGTTACAGTACTGCATGGATTTAGTAAGGTATGGAATTTTTAATACAACTAGATTTGGATATTTGTGTGTTAATGATTTTCTTTAATTGAGTGGTCAACAAAAACGCAATTTTTTCTATTTTAAATTCAAAAAGGGAGTTCATTTCAAATAAATAGTTGGTTATTAGTTAATAATATTATTATTTATTTATTAATAATGATTGGACGCTAAAAATATAATGTTATTAGGACGAGTCGGACGGTTCCTCAGAGAGTACACGAAGCAGCAGTGCCAGCAGCACCCAGAGTCAGAACTTACCTAACAGCGATGGTTTGTATTGTTAAAATATTTATAGATATAATAAATAAATTTACGGTCCGAAAACTTTCACTCCCGTATGACAAAACCTCTTCTAAATTTTGCCCTCGGATTAAAATTCGTCTCATCGGACATAATTAATGATACTTATTCAGAAATATATAATAAACTTTATGGTTATAACTACCGTTTGTATACGCGTTGTTTTAACTTATTGAGGTAATAGTAAGCTCCCGATAGCGATAACTATTGTCTTTAATGTTTGTGTAGCGCCCGATCAGCGCTATGTATATTAAAAGATCTAGAGAAATTGTATACAATCGTTGGGATTGCTATTGAAATAACTAGCTTCAAAAAAAAAAATACATTTAACACGTACAAAAAAGTATGTATACAAAATTATTGTAGTGAGTTCGGGAGTTGTTGGATGGATGTTCAAATAAATGAAACACTTTGCTTTGAAAGCTCTACTCAACTGTCTTTAAGGCTTCAGAACAAGAGTTTGTCTAAAATAAAATTGGGAATAGTGGGTTTACGATTGCGATGAAAAACTGTAACTTAAGATGTTTATCGGTTTTTGAAACTAAGTGAGACATTTGATACCCATCTATCTTTATACATAAAAATGAATTGCCGTTCGTTTGTCTCGTTAAAACTCGACAATGTAGTAGTGAAGTATACCATATCATACATACTATATCTACGGTATATGTTAAAAGTTATTTTATCTAAAATATATGACAATTTTGGTAAATATAAATTTAACAAAAAATCAAAAAAAATACTACAAATTTTTATCAAGGGGAAATTTTTTTAAAACAGCGGATTAAGTATGAGTAGGCGCTTAAAAATGCTTACTTTAAAATTGATCAGCCCACTACCGAATAAATCCAGCTCCGGTTAAGTACTGTTTCATCCGTTGAAATCGCGAAGAATTTGAAAGATTTATTTGATTTTTAATATATTATCTTTAGGTACAGAAATCCTAAGGCCCAGACCTACAAAGGTTGTGGCGCGATTGATTGATTGATTTATTTTATTTTAAATTCTATTGCAGGTCTCCCTCCAGGCTGGAGTATGCAGCGTGCTCCAAATGGTAGAGTGTTCTTCATCGACCACAATAATAAGACAACTACTTGGGTCGATCCTAGGACAGGTAACTAATAAAATATTAGCAAAAATTAATTAATTTTTTGCAGATGTATTTAAGTATGGAGCAGTGTTGGCCTAGTGGCTTCAGCGTACGATTCTCATCCCTGAGGTCGTAGGTTCGATCCCCGGGTGTGCACCAATGGATTTTCTTTCTATGTGCGCATTTAACATTAGCTCGAACGATGAAGGAAAACATCGTGAGCAAACCGGCTTGCCTCAGACCCAAAAAGTCACCGGCGTGCGTCAGGCACAGGCGGCTGATCACCTACTTGCCTATTTATTCGATTAAAAAATGATCATGACACATATACAGAAATCTGAGGCCCAGACCTAAAAAAGGTTTTAGCGCCATTGGTTTATTTTTTATATTTAAGTATAACCGATCGAAATTGATTATATTAAATAATGAATGCGTAATATTTTACAGGTTGTGCATCGAATTTGCCAAGCGCAGCGTTAGCGAGCGCGGGAGCGGAAGCGGATGAGTTAGGTCCGCTGCCTGAGGGATGGGAGGAACGCGTACATACAGATGGGCGGATCTTCTTTATTGATCACAGTGAGTTGAATATTTTTGTGCCCCTACTAACCGTTAAATTTTATTTTGGCGCCGGGACTTTTATTTGGTTTTTTTTTTTTACTTTCTTGTTACTTACAATTGCTAGAATGATACAAAACAGCAATGATAAAGATAACATCTTGATTTGTTATTACTTAAAAATTATTTGATCAAAATTTATCCTGGGAGCAGCATGTTAAAGAAGTTAGCCGAAAATTATACGGTGCCTCCAGTATCCTTCGACGTCTTAGTAATTTTCTTCCCTTTAGTACCAAAACCTCACTGGCGCAATCTCTCCTCCTGCCTTTACTGGACTACGCCGATTCTTGCTCCTCCGATCTTAACGAGGAATTGCTAAATAGACTTTATCGTCTCCAAAATAACAATACTCTAAAAGAAAAATAAATAAATAAATAATAATAATAGAGAGATAACAATTTTTTTTAAAGAAAAAGGTTTAATTGTGTAATACGTGTGTGCTGTGGTTGTAATTGGCCCTGGCTCAGCATTATGCTGAGGAGCAGAGTTGTTCCACAGCGCTGGTCATTCTGCCAGAGACCACAGCAAGAAATCACGGAGGAACTTGTTTACACTAAAAAGCCGCAAATCATACGGTGATTTCCACTAATTATTGCACACAAAATATTGTCACTTGGACACTTCACACAGTACTTATCACTTGTCTTCACTATTCGCAACTTTATCACTTCGGTGTTATACTATAAATGAATTTATTCTTTGCGTTTCGGCTTGCTTATAT
The DNA here is from genome assembly GCF_905147105.1 of Pieris brassicae. NCBI lineage: Eukaryota > Metazoa > Arthropoda > Insecta > Lepidoptera > Pieridae > Pieris > Pieris brassicae. The sequence continues at coordinate 16,774,986 of NC_059674.1, forward strand.
ATCTCTGGGAATAATCTAGTATTGGCAGTGAGTAGCGATTGCACAATTTTAGATCGTACGTACTCTTTCGCACATTGCTCCGTCCTTATCGTACGGCGTTCTAGTGTTCAGTCTGGCTTCAAAAAGTTCCGATCTTCCCTCTCTCTCGTGTATCATTCCGTTCTTGTCTAACATCTAGAAAATTCGTTCGAGAATATTCCTTCATCAAAGGGTATAACTAATCCTCAAAACACATTTACTGAAACAGACCTGTCAGACAGTTTCAGAACATGTCTGTCGCCTCCTGAAAACCAGGACTGCAAATTACAATATTCTAATGTGATATCCTCTCCTGAATCGGATCACAATATCAGCCTACTGAAAACGTCTCTAACTTGTGGATAAGTTGAGAAACATTTTAGTCAACCCGTCTTCGTAACAATATTATTCATTGTTTTAGCATAAAAAATAACAAAACCTACGAATAATAAATATGTGGTAGATTTTCTGAAACATTTCACTGTCAACAATTTTCTGATGTAGTGGAAGACATTACAATTTACGCAATAAAAATAATCTTATGTTGACCGCAAAGGATTTATCGTCTACATTTAAATATGATCTGGTAAATAATTATAGACACCCGCATCACGCAATGGGAGGACCCTCGCCTCTCCAATCCCCACATTGCTGGTCCAGCTGTGCCTTACTCTCGTGACTATAAGCGCAAGTACGAATACCTCAAGAGTCAGTTGCGTAAGCCGGTGAGTTTTGTTTAACGTTTAACTATGAATACAAATACACGCTTTAACAATATAACGTACATAGAACGCACGTATAACGTACGTGGAACGCACGTATAACGTACGTGGAACGTGAAAGACGGATACTAATTTTTTTACTACCTACAATGTTTTTCATATTTTTTAGTATCTAATCAAATATGTGTATTATAAATCTTATTAGCTAGTTTCGTTTAAGATATTAACTTGTATTTTACGGATAAATAAATAAAATAGTAGTTCGATCCTTTCAGCATAATCTATGCTTGTGATGGGTTCACGCCCAAGTTACTTTAGCAGTAATTTAATGAAACTAAATTTATTTTATAAAAATTAAACGTATGTTTTCGCTGAATTTTGTTGGCCTTAGCAAGCTTTAGCAATTTTCTGTACTAAATTAAATATCCTTAAGGCAGCATTCACACTCACTTTGACGGACAGGTGCTATTAAGTCTTTATATATTTTTGGGTAAATATATAGTCAATAACATAGACAAATAAGGTGGCCTTTTATTGGTAAAAGAATTTTCAAAATCAGTTCATTCCGTTTAACCTTACAATATTATCTCCTTATAACATTGGTGTAGATGAAAACAAGGTTGGTGTTTTTTTTATTATATTTTATAAAATAGGGGCCGAACGGGCAGGAGGCTCACCTGCTGTTAAGTGATACCGCCGCCCATGGACACTCTCAATGCCAGAGGGCGCTCGCGAGTTCGTTGCCGGCCTTTTAAAAATTTGTACGCTCTTTTCTTGACCCTAAGTCGAATTGGTTCGGAAATACTTCAGTGGGCAGCTGGTTCCACATAGCGGTGGTGCGCGGCAAAAATTGCCTTGAAAAACGCTCAGTCGTGGAACTAAATGGGTCTCTGTTCGGTTTTCACCAATATCTAGAATATTTTTTAAGGTTTCGTGGTTGCTAGTATCTGTGTATTAGTAATTTATTAGTTTTTCCAGAGTAACGTACCAAACAAGTTTGAAATAAAAGTCCGTCGAAACTCGATTCTGGAGGACTCCTATCGCATCATTAGTTCTGTCAGTCGAGTCGATCTTCTGAAGACAAAGCTATGGGTCGAGTTCGAATCTGAAGTCGGCTTGGGTGAGTGATTTATTTATTTAAAATATTTTTAAAACAACGTGTTTGTATAAAATTATACAAGAAAATATGACATCACAAATTTTTATACACATGCAAATACACATAAATTATATTAAGTAAGGGGAAAAAAATTGATTTAGTAATAATTAATTTTGTTATTGACATGTATTGAGGATAATTTAAAAACACTCAACAAGTTACTAAGGTTTTTTTAAATCTATAGAACTTGCATAGTAGCTGCTATAGGCATTCCTCTTCATAGATTGCACAGAAATAACCGTCGTATATTTTTTATTATATTAGGGCTTTTCTTATGTTGGCAACACTTACGTCCCACAGTAATCTTCTTTATATGAATACAAATATATTTTTTTAAAGTAAATAAAATAAGCAAATAAGAATTAAGAAGGTTTGCGTAACTGTTAGGTATAGAACCTCCTCAAAGACTATAAAAAAACACTCATGTATTCCACAGATTATGGCGGTCTGGCTCGTGAATGGTTCTTCCTGTTGTCAAAGGAAATGTTCAATCCGTATTATGGTCTATTTGAGTACTCCGCTATGGATAACTATACCCTCCAAATAAACCCCAACAGTGGAGTTTGCAATGAGGAGCATCTCAATTATTTTAAATTTATCGGTCGTGTCGCTGGTATGGCTGTGTACCATGGGAAACTACTCGATGGTAACTTTTTTTTTTAACAGTAATACATTTTATAGGGGCGGTATCATTTATGGTAAAATTTAAAATATAAAAGTTTTAAGAAAACACTTTTTAAACGGATTTAAGCTATGTAATATGTGTTACTATTATTAACTTATAATTATTTACATACATTTAAAAATTTGCGACGTTTCGCGTGCTTCACAGCGTGCGTGGTCACGGTGACTGAAGACAAAAGGTGTTGAATGTCAAAAGTATCACAGCTGTGGAGAAAGTTGTGTTATCTGTATTTATTTCCCCGGAGTTGGTATCGACTAAAAGATGACGGGTTTTTGCAGAAATGACTCACGGTGTCCTCTATTTTCGCGGATTGTTTAAAAAGTGTTTTCTTAATGTGTAAAAGCTATGTTAACAAAAGACAATACTATATAAGAGTTTTTTTAAACTAATTGGAGCCACTGGTTATGAAAAACGGTTTTGATAATCCTCTAATACATTCGAAAGAAAAGCGAAAGAAAGAAAGAAGAGAGACAGGAAGAAACAGAGATATCGTATCAACCGTAAAATTTTAAACCAATTTGTAATTACGTTTTAAGTGTATTAATTTTTCAATGAAATATTTACAGCGTTCTTTATCCGTCCATTCTACAAGATGATGCTGAGCAAACCCATTGATCTTCAAGACATGGAGTCTGTTGACTTGGAGTACTATAACTCGCTTATGTGGATACGGGTAAAAAGACATTCTACTTTTTCACATGCTTTATCATTTATTAGACCAGCAGTATTGGCTTGTGTGTGTGTCTCTCAGCAATAGGGTCGTACATTCACCTTAACGCAATTTTTTTATCTGCGTGATAATCCCATGTGTGACACAAAAATCGACATGTGTCAAGCTCGGACGGCTGCTTTATTTTCCTATTAAAAAAACATAATTGAATAGGGGTTTCGCACGCGTGTACGCGTGTACGCGTGTACGCTGGTACGCGTGTACGCTGGTACGCGATACAGTTACAGTCGACCAATAACAATAAAGCGAAGAGTGCGATCGTCTTTTGTTTCACTTTACCACGCTTCATAATTCCCAAATGAAATGAACAAATTACCTAAATGTAATACATAAACCGCATTCTATATTGTTATTTTTTTATAGTTAATACAGCGTACAGTCGTTATAAGGTCACTCGATTTAACGTCTAATTCCCTAAAACGTTGAAATTCCACTTTAATTGTTTGTCTTATCTTTACAATGTAAAGCTTCTGCACAATATGTGTCTTCGCTTTAGCGTCGTTGTATAGTCTCTGGGACACACGAACATAGTGTCAAAACATTACCGAACACTAAGACGTGTTAATGAATATTACCTTAGTTTAATTCATTAGTATTGTAGAAAATTAAGTCAACAGTTATATTAGCCATAATTAAAAAGTAAAGTAAATCCGCACTTTTTGTGAACTTTATTACAATAAAAAAAATATAGAGTAATATTGAAAAAAAATGACAATTTCAGGATAACGATCCCTCGGAATTATATTTAACGTTCGCGGTGGATGAAGAGCAATTTGGAAAGACGTACCAGAGAGAGCTGAAGACAAACGGTGCCAATATTTCAGTTGAGAACGACAATAAAGATGAATATATCAAGTGAGTGCGATTTTTTTGTAGAGCAGGAGGCAAACGGGCAGCAGGTAAATCCGCCGAGCATGGATAAAACTAGAGAGATCGCTAGTGCGTTGCCGGCTTTTGATGAATTGATAGGCCCTTTTTGTGGGAGACCCCAAATGAAATTTCTTCGGAAATACAATGTTGTGCAGCTGGTTCCACATAGTGGTGGTGCGCGGCAAACACTGCCTTAAACTTATAAAAGCTTTATAGCTTTTTTGAAAGTTTCCTAGAAATGTGAGTGTATGAATAATGTATGAATAATACGAAGGAATGAACCTATTTTTTTGTGTATAGATCTGTGATCGAATGGCGTTTCGTGCGTCGTGTTCAGGAGCAAATGAACGCGTTCCTTGAAGGCTTCGGCGCTCTGGTGCCACCGGCTTTACTCAAGATCTTCGATGAGAACGAGCTTGAGTTGTTACTCTGTGGTATACAGCGCATAGATGTGAGGGATTGGCGTGCTAACACCCTGTATAAGGGAGATTATCATGCGAACCATCTGGTCGTGCAGTGGTTTTGGAGGGTAAGTTTTTTTTAGATTCTACCCCCGAGATTTTGGCGTTTGTATTGTTTAAAATTAAAAATATGTTTTGTAGATTTCTTTTTTTGGTTGCTATATAACGATGATTTTCAAGTCTAAGCAGAAAGATCGTAAACATTAAGGTAAAGTAAGATGAATCGGTTTAATTATTTCAGAAGAATACGAGTAAAATGTTTTGTCCTCTAGAAATGCGTTGACGTGGATTCATATAACTCAAGAACTACTGAATCGAGCTTGATAAAACTGCTAAGTTGGAACCTGTACTGATTGCACTTTAAAAAATGACATATTTTAATTAATAACCCAGAAACATGCAAACCTCGTGAAATTCTAACACATATAATCATCTTTTGAAATACGTCACGCAATTTTTGAAGATTCCTGCCCCCCCCCCCATGAAACGTGTCGTAACGTTTTCTGTATTCAATAGTAAAACGTTTCGTGACCACCCCCAGTGACTCCTTATACCTAAAACTTACCATTATGTGGTGGAGGGTCCTGGAAAGTGCAAAAATGCCAAATTCGTTACGTAATACTTGAACGCTCCCTAATAGGTTGAACACGGCATTGGAATTATTCTTAAAATCATTCATTTAAAACTACAAAATATTGCAGGTGGTCCTATCATTCTCCAATGAGATGCGCTCGCGCCTCCTCCAATTCGTTACGGGCACGTCTCGTGTGCCAATGAACGGATTCAAGGAGTTGTATGGCTCCAATGGCCCCCAATTATTTACTATTGAGAAATGGGGCTCGCCCGAGAATTATCCCCGAGCACATACGTGGTAAGTGAAATACACACACACACTGACATAGATAACGAAAATAACATAGGTAATAGATAACAGAAAATGGCGATTATACGTACTAGAGCGTATACGTAATTACAGTTTTTTGACATCTCGAAAGTATTCAAATTCTAGATCAATTCTTCATTTAGGTAACACAATGTACGTCAATAAAGAAATACATAATAAATACTAAATGCTTACATTTACTGCCAGTTCTCAAATCAAGGGCGTAGAACGGAAGAGAAGAATATAGTCTCCGCCACTCTTTTTAATCGCCAAGTTTTTTGTTTTACAAAATGTTTGTAAGGTGCTGCAATCTCATGTGTATCGGATCTTAAATTAATAATAAAAAATATTAAAAAACCAAAGATTTATCCTCAATCAGCAGCTGGCATGGTGAAATAGGAGCACACACTTACCTTCTCATGGGAATAACACGCAAATATATAGTCGAAAAAACTAATCATCGCATATACGAATTCAAATCCGACCAGTCACCACAATTAACACCGGTTCACGAGTATTGTCTATACAATTAGTTTCAAACTATGTACGATCCCGCTAACGTATAGTTTAAAATACGCCCAAGGGGTGCTTCTTAAGTTTTCTATACCTAACTACATATCTACAATTGTATGTTTTATAATTCTCTGTCACACTAAGTTCTGTTGGTGCTGAGTTCCGAGGAGGTCTGATAATTTGATGGTATTTAAAAACTGTTTAAGAGTAACACGAACTATTAATCGACTCCTACATTTGCTACAGTAGGGGGCAATGTAAAAAACCTAATAATATCAAAATCGGGCGATACAGCTGGGAGTTAGTTTCGAATCTGTCCTCTACATCCAAATTTTAACCATTGGATAGCTAAAGGTTCAAAAAAGTCATTATGATAGGCGGAAACAGTGACGCATCACGCGCAGTTGACGGGGCAGCTCCACCATTTTGAAGTTATTTTGCTGCGTATCGAGATGAACAATTAATATAACTTTTGTCTCGGAAAACCTACTACGTTTGTTGAAGTTTTAATTATCGTCTGTTGGAAAAATACGTACACGTATTACGTACACGGTCGCGTACGTGATACAGATATACCCATTTTTTTACATACGGCAGTCACTCATCGCTAAGCCTCTTTTGAACGTTTATTTATTTAAGTTTATTTATTTACCACATCATACTATATCTACGGTATATGTTAGGTTGTAACAACTTTTCTAAAATATATGATAAGTTTGATAAAAACACAATAAATATACTAAAATTTTTTGTTAAGCACGAAAAAAAAGTCGTAGGATCAACGCTATTCTACAGTATGTTTTTGTTTTTCTAACTAGATTTTTTTTTTCAGTTTTAACAGAATCGATCTGCCGCCATATGAGACCTATCAGCAGTTACGGGAGAAGCTGATCAAGGCAATTGAAGGCTCGCAAGGGTTTGCGGGAGTCGACTGATGGCTCTTTTCAATTTCGTATATTCGGTGATATTACATTATACGCCTTATGTAGATAGGAATACGATAAATATTGCACATTGGTCTTTCGAAGTGGCTTAGTTATGACAGAATGTTTGAAGGTATTATTCAAACTAATTTTTTAATTAATACGCTTTTAAATAAAATAATTTACTGCAAAATTTTGTGCGTGACAGAGATAGCGCTAGTCTCTTTCTTAAAGTCGATTTGCAATATTTATAAGTTCGTGAGCGAAGGTCTGATGCTTATGAAAATATTACGTTTTCGTATACAAGCCGAAAAATAATCGCGTTAATAGACTTTTGTTATACATGCAGAAAAAATATATTTATTTAGACCCTCAGTAATGTTTTCAGGAACTATATACTTATATAATTTATATTTTAAACCAATAATAAATTATCTTAATTCTTAATGCCATACATTATAATAGTGTCAGAAACTCGCTCGCGACGCAATTTGTTTACAAACTTCGTCTACACCAAAAATGTTTCCATCCTGTTCCTATGGTACTAATGAGAAAAGGACGGCTGTATGTTCTCGCGCATAAGTTCTAAATATACGCAATTATATGAATTGCAAACAAGAAAATTCATTGATTTGCCAATTTATGCCTAATTGCAAAAGAAAATTATCCGTTAAAGATTTGATACACACATAAAGTCGATTTTTTATACGATTCTAAAATTTTAACTATTGTCGTCCTGCTCTCACATGAGTATACCGAAAGAGATAGATATACTTTTGGGTGGTCCTAGTTTGTTCACACCTCTGTAGTGTTATTCTATTTTCCTTAAATACATTCACATTAAACTTAAGCATTTTAATTACATGCAGACTAGGTATTTTAAACTTAAGTTACGCCGTATACGCGATACATTAGTCGTAATGTACCGTGTGTTAAGTATTGCTCATTTTAATTGTTTTGCGGCATATTTTACTGGTGCTTCATGGGTCCATTGTAAAGAAAAATTTCGACGTATGCGCAGTGGTGTTACAAGGTTCGAATCCTGCTCACTCGTCCAAATTTTCTAGTCAATTTCGGCTTAAACTTAATCTGCATAACTTTAAGTTAAACTAAGAAAATCATAAAGTTCATATTATATTTTTGGTACGTACGTGGTACTGTTAGACTAAATTATTTTTAAGTTATGTATTATAACCGTTTGACAACCTTATATACGAATGTCAGAAATGTAGGAGCTACTCAAAGTAGCTTTGTTTGCTGTAGCCTTTAATTATATTTAAGTGGCCTTTCTGCAAAAGCAAAATATAGAGAGATCTAGAATAGCCTTTTTACTTTGTCTTATAGAAATGGTTTCGCAAGCCCACTGGTTCAGGTTTCTTGTTATAAGGGTCGGTTCACATATCACGGAGGATCGGTCGAGGGTTTTTCCGTCCCCCGTTATGTGTGAACCGACCCTAAATTTCTCGTAAAGAATAACGTTAGTCCTTTTCACGTTTATATAGTTCTTTCTAATAGCCCAGTGGCGTGATTCTTGAATCTTATCAGCGTTATTACAATTTATAAAATATTAATAGGTTCCATACCGCCCATATGCGAAACGAGTCCGTGGACGTGATATGTACGTATTTGACGCACTTTAGTCGCTAGGAATATGAACTTTAACTTTCAAGAATACGGTTAAATTTTGCTTTTCTTTAGTAAAACTTATCGTGATCGTCAATTAAATTCTCTGAAATTGTCGAATAGATTTGCAATATAAGTGCCTAAGACTTCTAAATTTAGACCGCCTTTGCATATACCTAGACTTAAATACTGTGACAGGCACAGGGGCACACAGGTGTGAAAACAATTTGTGATGGGATCAGACGGTGGATGGAAGTATTTTCACACGACACGATTTTTTTCGTTTTTCATTATCGCCTATTGAATCTGTACGAACACGTGATTAAGTCTCTTGTCAAGGCATTTCCAAAGCTTTAAACTGACTAGGCTTTCAGCTGGAACCGGTCCCGTCAATAACACTCACTCGTAACATATTGTATCGTTACAAATCCGTCGAACATTTGTGTTGTAAGGACTGCTTTTTACGTCGAATTAAATAATTGTTTTGAAATATCTTTGTTATCGACATCGATAGATGAGAGAAAAGGTAGGTATTATGAGCAGAATTTTTAATGACGTACGTGTGGCGAGGTTTTTTTTTTGTCGTATTTGTAGTACTTTGGTCTATCTAAGAGCGGATCTAACGTTTGCGTCACAATCAAAGCTAGAACTAAGCTAAAATAATTCACGATTTTCGCTCTGCTGCTAGATCCGCCCATGGATGAAACTTCGAGTAATAAAGTGAAATATGACCCAATGTCCTAAAACCTAGATGGGACAGAGAGCGTCCACAGTGCGTCTCCATCGTGTTCCGTCTTGAGCCTCATATTTCACCTTGCCCCAAGTCTTTCCGGCTCAATTCGTCTCATCTACAATTGTAAGACGGCTGTAGAATCCCATACAAACCCGTAAGGCATGCGGGTTTCTATTAAGCCCCTGATTGGGGACATGATTGGAAGGTGAAATATGATGTTTTAAATACCTGATGTCATAATAAATGTTCGATAGCAAAATTGCTTTAAAATTATAGTCTGAAGCCCTTGACAGAAGTTTCTAGATTTGACGTAATAGTAATGAAAGTGTTACAGTGGGCTCCATACTTTTGTATATAAATATAGTTGTAAGTAAAATTGCTAGTTAACCATGAAATGGACGAATCAAATGTAACCATTGCTTATTGAGTGCCACGTCAGGATGTCAAAATCCAATTTTCACATTTTCCAACCGAAACTATTGATGGACGTCGATTACACTCGTATTGTTATATAACGTTTTATTTTATGATTATTCATATAGAAAAACATCGCTGAATTTTGGTACTGCAGTGTTTGATTGTATATTGGAACGCGTAATCTGTATTAATATTGGCTTTCTAGAGGGGCCTCTATACGGTCTACACTTTTAATGAAATATTTGGCTATATAATTGCCGAGTATATCCCGAAATTACAAAAAACACATGTGGCATTATTTTGTCCTTACACAGTCGACATATATGGCTTGGCTAGTACCTATGACTGCAATGGCGGGCACACTCATACGCGTTGCAGCAGAACTCATACGCAAAAACTAAGAAACATGTGGATCCGACCTTATTTCAATAGGCGATTTCAAATTCGATATTTTTAGTCTGGAAATAAGACTCGATGAACAATTATTTCAAAACTTAACACGAATGTCATAGAGTGACTTTGAACGCATTCAGATTGGACCAATGCTACAAAGAAAAGATACTAACTTGAGAAAAGCTATTTCTATTATCACGTAGCATGAAAAAGGGACGCAATTAGACCGTAAAGCGAGGTGGCAATAATATGGCTGAGAAATATTGCAGTATTTTCGATTGCAAAATATTGTCATACGGCTGGGACTCTAAACATTCATAGGACATACAAAAAATATTTGAAATATATCTCGGCCATACTAGAAATATTGCATAGTTGCTACTAGCCACACGCTTGTAGCTATACATTTCGTGAAAATATGGCCCGTCTAGGAGCCCTTTTAAGCAATATTTGGTACACAAACGGACTGTGACATTGCAGTAACCTTAAAGGTATTTTAAAATCTAAATATGATTTTTTTTATGAATTCGGGTTCATATATCCAAAACTTTTAGATAAATAATTGTTTTGCAATGGAAGTAATAAATTGTAGTTTGGTCAACATACGTTATTTTCCTTGTTTAAAATGATGAAAAATATACAGAAATCGAAATAATGATAAAATACTATAAGTTTTTTTAACATAAATTACAATTTTGAATTGAAAACTATTACATAATAGAATCGAGCTAATAAATAAATTGTCCATTGTCCAATGTCTTGGTACCGTAATGATTTTATCACATAATTAATTCCATTCCTCAATAATCCGTCCATTATCCAAGTTCCTTAAACGTCAGGATTAATAATTTCCTAGTTTTGCAAGTCCAAAGACATCCGTACTGTCCTTTGTAGAAACGGTTACTGTATAGATTTTTAACGGATAAAACGTTGTATAGCGATACGAGTGAATATTTTGTATATTATTTTAAGTTAGAACAACAATCAATTACTGCTAGATGAGTTTTCAATTATAAATTCTAAGATATATAAATTGTGTAAATATAACATTGATGTTGAAAGATTCACGAAAATAAAAGTTATCGATTATACAATCTTGTTTTTTATTTATTGCAAGAATTTGGTACAAAATAATATAGTAGTATTTTTCACTTCATATTATGAGTATCAGCCAATTCTTAAATTATTTATATAATCATTTAGTGAGTAATAATTTTTTTTCAAAAGTAGTATCTTAAGCCGATTTGTAAAAAATATAGTCGAAAGATCTTTTAATGATTTTGGTAAATTATTGTAAACCTTGATTGCCATATAAAAAATATATTTTTCCTAAACAGTTCCAGATTTTTCGAAACATTTTTAGCATAGCCAATTTCTCCCTATGTCTACTTCGACAGATGTTTATTCCCGTTGACTTAAAAATATGCTTTATTAACATTCCTACGCCATTCAAGGGTTCGTTAGTTAACATAACGTTAGTTAACACTAAGGTTCTGTCCTATAATGTTTAGACACTCTGTTCATGTGTCTGAAATACCGCACTTGCACTTTTATTCACTACACTAGGTTTATTAATTCAAAAGGTTTCGTTCTCTTTAGGCGAAAAACTAATTATAAAAATAATGAATTTGCGCCAAGAATTTACCAATGTGCTCACATAATTGTGCAATAAAAAAATTATTTGTCTTTCATTTAATGTAACGAAGTTAAGATTTAACTTGACAAGTCGAAATTTGACAGCTTTGTAGTATGACTATGACTATAACATACCACTACATGTTTTTTATATATAAACACAATACATTAATAATTTTATAGTATTCAGAATTGGCTGGACAGGGTAAACTCGTATTAAATGTTGTATTATTTTCTCTTCTTTGTGAGTGTTGGAGGTGTTATAGGTAGTAATATGGAACTGAATGGTAAATATTTTTAATTTACATACGTAAAAAGGTTTTATATATTCAGTTTTGGCGGTAATGGGATAATTATTTGTACTATAACGAAGTATACAAAGTATTAAATTAAATTTAATGAACGAATTTTTATTTTGTAATTGTTCTGGTAAATTGATGTCATTTTAAACTTATAGAGATATCCTAATTCAGGCTTAGCCTACGTCACACGTGAGTTCCGACTCAGTGTGAACTCATAATTCTAATTTATAGTTCTATATAAATAACTTACTAAATCAACTGATCCAAATTCTTACGTTTCTCTTCACATAAAGATCAAAAAGACTAAGAGTAACTCTGAGTTTTGTTTTAGATCCAAAAGGGTTCTTAAATCCAAAAAGTTAGGTCCTTAATTATAAATCTCAATTAGTGTTGTTGCATTGTTTTGGCTGAACTTCTCTAAAATCGATTACCGTCGAATTGTATTTATGCTGTCATGAAAGGACAGTGATCTTATTAAAAACTGTAATATTATGTTACATATACCGTATTTGAAATATTTTATGTAATTCACTTAATGTCGTGTAATGTCTTAATCGTGCAAATTATGTTTATGAACGATTCTTATCGTGCAAGTATAGGAATCGTATAATTTCCGCGAACTGTTTAATTTGGCTTTATAAGTAAATTTACACAACATGGAAGTTTATTCATCTTTATCGTCTTCCTACAGCTATTTACTAAAGTTATAGCCAAAGATGGTAAACCTAATATGAGATTCTTAGATTGGGTAGAATGCCTGACGAACCCCGAGGGCCCATCCTAAGGGCGTGTTTTTAGTGGGTGGAGTCTCGCTACCCCTCTGAATAGCAGGATTTGAGTATAGCCCCACGGTCCCTTCGTCAAGCTCGACATCCATGGCGCGGGTCTGCGTAAGCACATTTTCACCTCATTAAAAAAATATGAAATTGGCGTTTTGTATGGGAGGAACAAAATGTAGATTAAAAAAAATATCTAATATCTGTTTAATCAAAATACGTAACACTATTATCTAAGCACTAGTGCCATCTTATAGTTAGTTCATGGATCCCTTTTACTAAAAAAACCATGCGGACGGGAATCAATAAAATCTTTGAAGGCCTTTTTGGTCCGCCCAATAGAGTTGAATTTCTTACCTATCAAGATGTTATCAAAACTTCGAAAAAAAAAATAATCTTTTGGACCAAAGCCTGGGGAGTACGGTGGATGTCTTAGACATTTCAATTGAAGCTCCTCTAATATGGAAGAAGTCTGTTGTGCAGTGGTCTAGCGTTGTCGTGAAGCATCAGTGGCCTAGAGGGCTTGTCCTGTAGGTTGAAATTTCTAGAACGATAACGTTGGAACCAATAACACACTTTAACATCGCCTTACATATCATGAATCCTTCCATCCGTTTCTGCAGCACTAGTGCCACGGTGGAACTCGTACTCGTAAATAACGCGATATTTCATGTTTACCATTTTAAATAGAGTATCAAAGAAAAAAAGTATAGACCTTTTAGTAGATACCTAAGGTAAGGACCAAATTATATAAAAAGGTACAGACATTTAAGAAAAGAAAAAGCCAATAAAAATGCTTTAATACGTAATACCTAATTCGGTTGTGCTGTGTGATGGTGCGAAAGTGTAATCTCTTATATCAAATTTGTCACGTCGTGAGGGTAGAACAACCAAGAGCGGGCAGGACTTTCATTATAAAGTTATATGTTTTCTCGTTTCTATCATGAGTAGTACTAATCTAGTTGTATTGGTAGGGACAATTTCTCCATTGGCCACTGTCTTCTAAATAAACGTCTCATTGTCCTTAGCGTGTGACAGTCCCTCTTGCAATCGCTGTTTCAGCGCAAAGGAATCAGTCACCCACGTAACCTGCTCCACAAAACGTCGGGGGAGCTAAAAAGGGTAATTGCAGAATAGTGGGATCGTATTCCTCATAACGTTATTAAAAAAATCATCAATTCAACAGAAGGTTGCTTCTGTGATTTTAGCAAGAAAAGGTCACAATCGTTAATAGGTTTTTAAATTTGTAACATTATTTAATTATGTTTGGCCATGTTCATCGGTTTTAAAGAATTAATAAAACCATTGCCAGAAATCATTTCCCATTAATTTACACGATTATAAGTGTACAGACTACATAAGACAACTTAACATCTCGGGTAGATCTCACTGTCTACAATCTAAAAATACGACTAAAGGACTGGCTTATGACAACACCCTAGGCAGTGTTAGAGCTTCTTCTGAGACCTAGTATGTAGTTACACACTTTATTCATTCACTCACTCATTCACACATTTGCACTCACACACTCACTCATGCAAGCAAACGTGTTGATAACAATTGAAAAATCAAAAACAAAAATAAATAAAATAAAAGATGTAATTAAATCATATATAAATATATTTTAAGGAATGTATAATTAAGTTTGTTAAGAAAGAGCTGGGAACCCTGACGCAGGTATTTTTTTACTTAAAAGGTTTCCCAAATCTTACACACTGTAATGCATATGTACTTAAAATGAATAAACACATTTTTATTTATTTTATTTATAAGACAATTGCATTTCATTTTTATAAGTGAAATCGACCCTAGAAGGTAAATTTCTTTAGGTGCCCGTTTTATAACAATCTAACTTTAAACATAACCAGTCGTCCTTTTACTCCTTTTATAAGACCTCCTAAAAACTTGGAATAGAAGCCGGGTTCTACTTTGGTTAAAGTTTGTCTCGAAGCGTTGAGTACGTAGACAAATTCATGTTCTACAGTATTCATGGTTTACATAAATTGTACAATAATGCTATAGTTGAGTAAAAAGCTCTCTGCCTTACCTATGATAATTTGAACAAGTAGGTATTATGCGCACGAAAGAGTCGACCTAACGTCGAAGTCAAAACTAGCATTTTTTACATTATCTATCATCATATATTATATGAGTAGAAACTATCGTTATCGGTAATTAAATTAATATTGCTAGAATTTGAATGCTGTGTACGAAGTCACAAAAAGCTTTTTTTACATTATCTATCATCATATATTATATGAGTAGAAACTATCGTTATCGGTAATTATATTAATATTGCTAGAATTTGAATGCTGTGTACGAAGTCACAAAAAGCTTTTTTTACATTATCTATCATCATATATTATATGAGTAGAAACTATCGTTATCGGTAATTATATTAATATTGCTAGAATTTGAATGCTGTGTACGAAGTCACAAAAAGCTTTTTGTGTCACAAGTATTTCGTAGTTCCCCTTATTATGTTTTTATCTTGATGTTGAGTTGTGTTGGTGTAGTGGGTTAAGCGTGCGATTCTCATCGCATAGGTCATAGGTTCAATCCCCGGCAGTGCACCAACGGACTTTCTTCCTATATGCGTATTTAACATTCCCTCGAATAGTGAAGGAAAACATCGTGAAAACTGCTCGACACAACATGCTGACGTGTGTCAGGTACAGGAGGCAGATCTCCTACTTGCCTATTAGATTGACAAATATTGAGAAATAACTTATGTAACCTACTTGTTTATATGTATGTTCTTGTATAATACAACGAATATTTATTTACAAATAAATATTGTACAGGCTTTTGACAATTTACTAAAAAGTACGTTATTTGTCAGCAACGCTTTTGGAATGGTTTCCGCCACTTTACGGCTTAGATAATTGGGCGTTATGTCAGAAGCCCACGGACAAGTATTGCATTGTTGACGCTGCCCTGTATTCTAGCAAGCCTTCATCACTTCTTGATGTTTTAAAGGTTAGTATAATGTATCCTATTCATACTATTAGTGGTGGATTTACCAGCAGGTTGGCTGGAGCCTAGGGCAGTAGAATTTTAGGGCGGCAATTTTGAGAACCAATTTTTGCCACCTCAAAAGAATTCTGCATCACGGTTTTCTGATGTTTTACAGATAGAAGTCAGCAACAAATTTTGCCCAACCTCTCAACCAGTAATCGATCTCTGCGCCCACAGCTCACACTTCGTATGAGTGAAAAGAGCGAAATTGCAGAAAGTGTATTTACCTCTTCCTTCTATCAACCTATACATGTCAGTCTTGTTACCGATGGGAGGCTGCGAACTGGATGGTATAATTTTGTGCTCAAAAATTATTTTACGTGCAATGAAATTCTTGGATTCTCAAACTAATCTAGGACATGAGAATTGTGCAGGCAAAAATTTTACAGCCCAGCTTACCTTGAAAATTATTAAATCCGCCACTGCATTCTATGTTCATGCAATCACCTCTATTAGTTTGATTGTAGCATTGTTATTGTCGGCTCTTCTAGGTTACGTGTTATCAAAGACAATTAAAGTTACTTTACTCTTTTTACCTCGCTTAAATTGTCTTCGAACTAAAGGAAAATTGGCATGGGCGGCAAAATTACTCCTGCAGGCTACCTTTATATTTTCCTTAAAATGAGCGTAAAATTGTGTAAAGTGTAAATCGTATAATACAATACAACAAAGATGAACCACAACTCTAAATAGAAGTGTATTCGATCTCTTTTTTTTCTAGGAGTATTCTTCTCAAACTTTGAAACACTTCAATAGAACCCAAATTCACAGAGGCCTCTGCATAACGCGATGTGGGGTGAACACTACCGATGTGCTGGAGGCGGCGCAGGCCTGCATCAACAACGAAGTTCAAAAATATGAGCTTCAGGTTTGTTTTAAAGAAGAAGACGAGGAATAGAATATTTTCTAATAATCAAGGGTGGATCCAGGAAGGGTGAGGTCTGGGGGGTCGACAGCCTCCTGTGGAATTCTCAGTTATTCTTGCTTAAAGGGTCTGGATCGTGACTCTCCACTTCCAAGTAGCGCGGATCTAACCTATTTTTCAAGTCGGGAATCGGCTGTAATTAAACAAAATACCCTTATTTTTTTGCTACCACCTAAAAAGGATGCTTATAGTTTTTTATGCAGGTATTTAATATTATGCCAGTGATAATAATAGTTACGACAAGAATAACGGAGGCGGGAAACAGTTATATCATGTACAGCTGTTGATTGATTGTTGATTTCGGCCATAATTTTTCGGTTTTTTGTTATATTAACATTCTTTGCGTTATCAAATGCCACCAAGTATAGGTTTTATAGAATTTCATTATTATGAGTATATTGAGCTTATATCATTTCAGGCTGAAGTACTTTCACCGCAAAGATGTTCTACGCCAGGTTCCAAGCGAGCGTCAGGCTCTGCGCGTGCGCTGGGCGTCGTCATGGCCTCGATTATAATACTTACAATCGCCGCTACAGTAGTGGAATTCTATAAGTTTAAAATTGGTAAGTTTCAAGTGTAGTGCACACACTTCCCATTTATTAATATATACCCCCTTATTCATAAAAACTATATTAGTTTTATTTCATTAACTAAAGTACTCTTTCGGCTCTTTAAATTTAACTTTATAATTAAATTAAACAAAATATTATGATGCAGTTTAATAAGGACTAGAGAGTATATGTATAAAATTCTGGTTCGAATTAAAAACCTTTTTGTATATTTATGGAAACAAAATCTCGCTACGACTGGTTTGTGAAATCGCGGGACACAACTCACACGCATACAATACATATATACATGAATAGATTGTATTTGCATTTGTGTGAAACCAAGTTTGATACGATATATTTGTATATATTGTTCTCTAATTGTGGCCTTACAACTTTTTACTCTAAGAGTGTTTTTTTTTCTAGGCAATAAATATTTGACGGCATTTTCTTTAATCAACAATTGGAAGATCTTGACCGGTGACAGATCTAAGGCAAATAATGAAGAGCGTATGAAAGATTTAAACAGCTTGGTCGGGATAAGGTGAGTGATTCATAGAATACACCTTCTCCAGAAACAAAATTCGTTTAGTTATCATATACGCAGGTCTTAGCGTATTGTCAAATTTAATAATAGTGATTTGATGAATTTATATTTGCATTAACTTTGTTATCATCAGCCTCTGGACGCATTCACTGGACACCTACCTCTTTGAACATGTCGTCAGTCCATCTAGTTGGTGCGGGCTTTTCTTCCGCCGAGGTTAAATATTCAATTATTAAAGTATTCTGTATCTACTAGTAACGTGTAGCGTGCCTGTAAAACCAAATCAAAAATGTGATAGATCCGAGAAATTTTATAATTCTTTACCTATTTCAGAGTTCTCGCAGTCGAAGGTGTTATCTTTGCACATGTTCTACTGTGTTTCGTTTACACTTACACCGACAATCCTGAATATGTGGAACGAGTAAGAATAATTTATTACGACTATGTATTTGCGTGTTGTTCCCACGAGAATGTAAGTGCGTGCTCCTATTTCATCATGCATGCTGCTTCTAGAGGAAAAATCTTAGTTTTTCATGAATTAACTATTAATTAAATATAAATTATATTAAATCTAAGATGTCATGTGGAACATGGTGTAATGGTTGCAGCTCCTTACAAACATTGTGTAAACAAAAAAACTTGGCGATTAAAAAGAGTGGCGGAGAGTTTATTGCCAGTTCTTCTCTTCCGTTCTACGCCCTTAATTTGAGAACTGGCAGTAAATATAAAATTAGAAGCATTTAATGTATATTTATTTTTTATTGACGTTCATAAGTGTGCAATTTATATTATGAACAAATGACATAACTTAATTTTTTATTTTATTAACTCTTAACTACATCATTTTCATTACATATAAAATAATAGCGTGTACCACTCACTGAACAAACTAAATATTATTTTATTCCGGCCAACGGACAACGATTCTTCTCCTTCAGAGACCCCTTTCTCTATTATATAATCTCCGGAAAAATTGACTCGGAGAGTATCAAGCTTTCGCGACACAAACTCTTCAACGGTATTAAAAGCCTACTAGTATCTCTGAACTTCCGTTGCACATAACCCTTGCGAGAGATTATGGTGGGTTGGGATAATCTTATATTATGTAATTTTATTTTAAACAGGACATAAAACATATACATAAAACTAAGACACAACTCTCTCTCACACGTACAAAGCGTAGCGTTAATATGTCAAATGAAAGACTAGCTGCCCACGACAAAGGGAATCTTATTATGGGGGCTAGTGATCTAAACATCCTTTTTATTTTAAGGTCAAAACATCATATTCATATGATTTTTTTTTCTTCATATATAAAACTTGTATAGACTTAATTTTACATTGTTTGCTTCATACAATTCATCATACAAATCATTTTTTTAAATAAATACAATAAACTAATACAGCTTCACATAAACATCGGCCATTTTGTTTCTCAAGAAAATGAAACTCGTGCCCCAGGTAAAATAATCCTAAAATAAAATACTGAGAATATCCTTTAATAAAAAGTTTAAAGATTTAGTTTTCTATATTCATCAGATTCTTTTGTAAGTGCTACAAAAGATCTTTGTCAGATACATTTTTTATGAAATTTTTATGCTTTCAGATGTACGATAATATTGGTTGGAAGTTAGTATTTAACTCACCCCTGTGGCTACAAGCATTTTTCGCGATGACTGGTTTTATCACGGCGTATTCGTTACTCATTTATACAGAAAAACGGGAGCTATCAATCTGGACCTGCATTTTAGCTATTGCACATAGGTGGATGAGGTAATATATAGACTGTATTAGACTATCCCCAATTCGTCTGGTCCCTGTAGGGAAAGCGACCATGAACCTCCATAAAAAACGAAGCACATGACAGTAATAAAAATAAAAAAAAGGCGCTCCACGTCGCAATAGTTAAAATTATGCACTATGAATCTAAGATCATCAAAACTAGACAATTAAATCTGAATAATCATTGAGAAAAATCAGGGGAAAAAAGAAAAAGAAAGGGAAAGATATGGAGGAGGCTTTTGCCCTAAAAGGGGCCATACAATAGATGGCAAAAAACCTAACTTAAATTTTTACAACTTATACTAACACAACAAAAGCGTTAATACGTCAAATGGAAGAGACTAGCCCACGACATAGGGAATCATAGTGTGGGGACTAATGCAGTTTCATTTAAACTGAACATCCTTTTTTAATATGTATAATAAAGATTCTTCTTCTCTTTTCCTTATATAAAATAAAAAAAAAATGATTTTCGACGCGTATCATTATTTTTTGACGAAATATTTGTGTTTTAATTTCGCAGATTGACACCGACATCGATGTTTGTAATATGGTTCTCAATTGCTTGGTACCCGCTCATGGGATCGGGGCCTCATTGGACCTGGGTCGTCGACAGAGAATCCCAAGATTGCTTGGAGCGTTGGTCGTACCATTTGATCCATATACAAAATTATTTGCCCCTTGGAAAGTTCTGTAGTGCACAAACCTGGTAAGTGGAGTGTTTTACAATTTCTTTGTCGACACACTTACATAGGAATAATAAAAATTGAAGATTTATCTAAAAGGAATATTCTGTATACGACAGTTTAATGAAATAATTTATAATTGTAATGAAAATAAATAATTCATATGGAATTATTTTATTTTTCATGCACGCAGGTATATCGCAACGGACTTTCAGCTGCATGTCTTTGGAATTATGCTTATGTTCGTGCTCCTTCGATTCCGCCGACTTGTATTCCCAGTATTGACCACGATATTGGTGGTTTCAGCGGCCTGGACTGCTTTCGACGTTTACTACTACAATCTTCTCCCTATAATTGCCGCTCAAAGTCCTGAGTGAGTATAACTAACATATAAATAAATATAATAAGGAACTATTATTCATTTTTAGCATGGATACATGTTTCAACATTATTTTTTTTATTTTATATACTTTTTAAATTGCATTTTTATCACGTTATTTTCTGAAAATTGCAATTGTTCATTTATACTTCGTTTCACTTTACGAACACTATAATATACATACAACCTACATAGTTATTAATAATAAAGCTAATTTGATTTCTTAAAACCACCCTTTTTAGTAGTTACAAGCAAAGTTATCCTATTTTATCAAATGATATCTACACAGATAATCATAAAGAGTTTGTTTAATCTTCTTAGATTTGTTGTAATTAGACTTTGGGCAAAAGTTGGATTATCAACAGTCCAGCTACTGTTAATATTACTGAATAAAATATAGTTTAAATGCAAAGGGGCATGATCTAAAGATAATATTAATTATTATTACTCATTAGTTTCAAGCATCAATGAAACAATTTTCCTTTAATATCTAAAATATTCCTCAGAGTACTCCGCACAATATATAAGGATTCGAAGTTACATCAACTTATATATCTGCCAATGTGGATGAACTTAGCGGGATACGCATGTGGCATCGCGGTAGGGTTCATTCATTATAACAATCAGCAAAACGGTGTAAAACTCAATGAAAAGAAGGTATGATCATTTTAATTAATAGTGACTAAAAATTTTAAAATTTGTTTTAGTTTTCTTTTTATTCATTTTTAAATATTTTAATTATTACTATGTAGGTTAAGAAAATTGTAAATATTGTATATTTGATTGTAATGTTTAGGTTTTAATAAACGATGCCATTCCTATTAATACTTTATTATCCTCGTACTCTCCGGGGAAGAGTCTAGAAAACTATGTATTATGCTGTGAGAGCAAGCGTGGAATGATAGCTTCATTTATAATAATTGATTTGATTAAACTATAAATATAGATATATAACCAAATGTATAGTGGTATAGTCATAAAAATAAGTAAAAAATAATAATAAGACAAGATGAACAGAAAATTTATCTGTATTTTAAAACGTAAATCGGAATGAAACTTTTCACAGAAAAAGCGCCTTGCGTTCATTTGTACAAAGGATTATTTGGTTGTAGTGGTTCAGCATCCTCAGTCAGGTTTCATTGAACCTGGTGAACGTGGTGATTTTCGTCGGCATCCCATTCCTGGGTGACAAGACTCCCCCATTGTGGGCTTCAGTGATCTACGCTGCGTTCGACCGAACAATTTTCTCGTTACTGTTCTCTACATTCCTCTTGGGGATTATTAGTAAATGCAAAAGTGAGTATTTGAAGTTATTGTACATTTATTCATTAAGTTATTTCTATATAAATCTCTGTTGTGTGGACCGCGCCTATCGATTTTAGAGTGTATCCATTACAAACAAAAACTATAACATGGTTCGATTCAACGCTCATAGGATGGTATTCAATAAGTGATTAATAGTGCATATAAGTATGAGGTCCAAAAATTCGTAGATTCTTGGTGTTGTGTGCACTATGACTCCCGTATGTCAAAATCGAATACATTTTTGATACCTTATGTCAGCCTGAAGCACCGTGGAAAGCAGAGCGAATCAATATATCGATCCTGATCCAACTCCGCATACGGACTCGACTGTCGACGATGCTTACAGCGAATTGTATCTTATTACCATACAATGCGCAGAGGCGATGACAACTTGGAGAATCTGGTCGTGGTTGGTCACACAGAAGGCAAAAGATCACGTGGCCATTCACCAACCAGGTGGCTGATCAAGTGACTCATCGTCCTGAAAACTGTACACTCCTAAGAGAGACGCTGGTTAGAAAACAGATAGTCCGCTCCGGGTGCTTCGTTGCTCACCAGGACGCTTAGACATGAGCTGCCGATTAAAGAGAGAGAGTCAGACTGGACCATTTCTCTTTTCTGACATGTAACATACCCAGTCCACTTCTTAGAGGTCGTACCTAGTCATCTTTTCATACTCCTTTCCATTGCGTATTGGCAAATCATAAGTTTGTTGATCGATTGACAAATACCTATTTTATATTATAAACGTAAATATTTTTAGGTCCATTCCTTACTATATGTTCTTGGCGAGGATACCGTTTCCTCGCGAGGTTGACCTACTGCGCCTACATTTTACATTTCACCATCCTACGTTTGGCCATCGCATATAACACTCAACTCGGACATACATCCATATTTGGAATGGTAAGTTTCATAATATTACTAAATTTTTCACACGTAGAAAGGAACTTAAACGAATGTATTTTTTGGGCATAAATTTATCGTAACGATATCTAAGCTGAAAAATTGTTTCGAATAAATAAATTAAGAAGTACTAAAC
Source organism: Pieris brassicae (assembly GCF_905147105.1). Taxonomy (NCBI): domain Eukaryota; kingdom Metazoa; phylum Arthropoda; class Insecta; order Lepidoptera; family Pieridae; genus Pieris; species Pieris brassicae. Next base: position 16,798,061 of record NC_059674.1, read on the forward strand.
ATTTGTTATATTTGTCTAAGAAATGTTATCTTCTAATATTCCTTAATGATACCAGCAAAATTTTTATACATACTTTGTTCAAAAACGCGTCATCTAAACTAAAAGAAGCCAAAATTATCTCCAACCTTTTTGATTCAAAATAGCCATTTGGATTTCATCTATCACATTTTATATTTTCACAGATATCTCTTCTTATATTGGGTACGGTCCTCACATACATTGTGAGTATTCCAGTAAGCCTACTCATCGAATTACCAATCATGCAGTTGTGGAAGGCGTTACTGTCAAACATAGTGAGCTCATCAATCCAGGAAACACCTAACCAGAGGAATTTATCCGGCGTCAAAAGTCAGAATGAAGATTAGGACTGAATATCGACTTTAAAAAAGCTGTTTTAATTATTGTATTCGTTTCTTCATGTCTTCTATATAGAATACTCTGACGAAACGGTCAGGCACTTCAGTTAAAATCACGCAATCATTTCATAATGATTGATATGTTTAAAAGAAATTCAGTACGACGTCGTCGGTATAATTCAAAATTGACCCTATTAGCAAATTGCATGCATTTAAGTTTTTAGTAAAAAGCCTGTTTTTTCGTAAGTTTTTCTAAATATAAAATATTGTATATTATTTAAGAGATAAGAAGTTTAAAAAATAAGAGTGGACAGATTTTCTAAAATGAAACATAATGTAACAGAAGAAAAATACTAAAATAAACAAATAAAAATAACACTTAAATATAAGGATATTTTTAATATGCATTAAATAAAATAAAACGGTTTTCAATTTTGTAGTATTGATACAAACTTCTTATTAATATATAAAAGCCTTTTGGTATTGGTGTCACTTAACATCAGGCGAACCTCCGGCCCGTATCCCCCTGTTTTATAAAAAAATGGTGGGCAGCTGGTTTCACATGCTGGTGGTGCGCGGCATAAACTGCCTTAAAAAACGCTGAGTTGTGGAACAACGGATGTCGAGGTGATACGGGAGGAATTTCGCATTCTGCTTTGACGAATGACGATGAAACTCAGCTGTATAGAATGGTATGGTTTGTGGATTCAGTTTCTGCACTTACGGCCAAAACTAATATTCAATCTCAATCCAATTTTAGCCTACTTAGATCGACAATTCAATACATTTCTACAGAAAAGCATGCCAATATTCATATCATAGATTGAGTTACCAAACTATTTTTTCAACCAATCCTTCAGAGGACCGATCAGAGATTGAAGATTGCCCTCTGTATGAAAATTAGTGAATAATATCGTAATTGAAAAGAATTGATCTCTTTAAATGTACAGGCTGTGTGTGATGCAGAAATAAAATTTATTAATGTTGTGCCCCATGGCCTGGTGCCGCTCATGATGCAACAACTTTTGTAAACTCAGTTCTACAAGTTAATTCAAATTGATTGATAAGAAGGTAGAACTTGATTAATGTGCCAACTAAATTAACAGGTATATTTGTTTATAGCTTAATATCATACAGGTCTACTGAGAAATCACTGGATGGTTGTTAATAGTGCTTACTCAAATATACCATATTTATTATTACCATTTCTCTGGCTGACCAGAGATATGATGAAGTACACATTAAGAATAGGAATACTATAGAGAGGGAAATATAAAGTATAATTTAGAGTATTAATAATTATACTATGTCAAAAAGTTGCAAGATATGTGACCCAAATGAAACATGATTTAAGGTTAAAATATTTGTCTTTTTCAGAATATTTGGAGCATGGAAATGTCGCTTTAACATTGTATTTACCACTAGCTAAAGTTCAAGCTATTATTATTGCCACAGCTGTTACGCAAAATATTTGTAAGGATTATAATTTGTAGATATACCGGCAGAAGTTTTAGTTCCAGCATTTGATACAATTTCAAGTCAAGAAGTTAATGAAGGAAATAAAGACATAACTGAAAGAACAAGCCTTATTCATTATTATTTTGGGAAAATTAATATAATTCTAGCAGAAACAAACATGTTGTATTTAAATGTCCTTTTGTACATATAAAATAAGAGAAGAAACTCAGTTAAAATTTTAATAAGTTATGTAGTTAATCTACCTATAAAATTAAATTATTATTTATTATAACCATGTAATGTAATGAAATATTAGTAAAAAATAAATAAAAACATAACAATATAAAATTTATTTCATTATATTTTTATATATTACTAATATGTAAACCAAAACCTATAAAATAGTAAACAATACTATGCTAATTAATAATATTCTCTACAACCAATTACTTCCTTAACTTTTCTATTTTTAATTAAAACATTTCTAAGACTAGTTTTTCATTAGTTCGAAGTTCTTTATTTCTTAATATTAAATGTTTGTTTTTAAAATTTACATTTATTAAATTAGTCTATAATTTTTGTTTAGGCATATAATATTCTGCTATTGCTATATTTCATTATTTTTTCCTTTGCTACTTCTCTTACGAGCATTCTTCTTTAAATTCTTTCATTTTAGACGAAGTTGCTGCGGCAATATCCTGGGACAAGTGGTAGCGTTTAGTCGCTGCGCCAAGCGAATCCACTCATTTATAGCTAGTGGCGTTGGTGGCTTTCTTATTAATTGTTTTACTTTCTTGTATTAGGTTAAGTTAAAACGTGCATTGCTCCTGAGACAGAGGTCGACCTTTTACCTAATAAAACACATTTATATAACATTAATATGACAAAACACTCAAAGGCGGGAAATCAGCGTCATGCAAATAAAATAAACCAAATACTTACGGTTTCAACATCCATTACGACAGAGATTATAGTTGTATAATTAATAATATTATGTTAATTTGTACTTAAGCAAACCGCACTTATATTTAGATTTTAGAAAATAGCGGGCACAAAGATTCACGAAGCCATGGGTTGACATTTGTCAGTTGTCACAAAAATTAAACGTAACAAACGTTACTCCTTACTAAAATCATATTACCACAAAAAACATAAATTATCATATTTAATAATATAAATAGAGACCTTAAACGTTTATATCAATAGCTATAACCAAAAATATTTGTTACTATAGATACATAGTCGTACTTATTTTATTTTATTCCAAAAACAGCAACCTTTTAGTATGCTTGAACAAACATTGCATTTAACGAAACGCGGTCGAGAGGGAAGGATCACGCAAAAGATGACGTGCAATCTATTGTCGAATAAACAATCGGGTAGCAAATGTGTTATATTGGCATGCAGATTGGAGATCGATATTTAGATATGAATCAATCCAAGATTAGATTTAGACTTAGATTGAGGATACATTATTAATTTTGGGCGTTAGACGCTCATTAGGTAAGTTGTGCGTAATGTACTAGCTTAAGGAGCTTAGCTCCTGTCAGAAGCACAGAACCTTCGTAGGCTTTATGGAATGACCGCACTGCTACGAGGATTTCTGTACATTGGGCCACACATACACACACAACAACGTATTCCAGTACTGACTGATTCCTCTGCGCGATAACAGCCTCTGCATAAGGGGCTGTCCGTCGCGCCTAGGACAAAAAGATGTTTATTAAGGAGACAGTGGCCCGTAATTGTTTCGAGATTAGTTCTCTTCAGGCTTAGAAGTCGCTTTGTTACTAGCGTGTTAATGCAACCGCTAGTTGCGGAAAAGGCGAGCCTCCAAGTTTCGTGATTGCCGTTCGGAGTTCCGATCTCGGCCACCAAATCATTGCTACATAAGCAAGCATTGGCCTAATTACGGTCGTGTAATGCCATAAAGTTATTTTAGGCGATGAAGAAGATGCTAGGCGTCAAATAGAAACCTCATCCTTTTGCATTAATAGAAGGTGATCGTTGCGTTGTCAACATGTTTGTTCCAGAGCAGTTTTCTGTCTAGACCTACACCTACGTACTTGATTTTCTCCTTGAATTTTAGTTTAGTCCTTGAAGTTCGGTGTTGAAAAGTTCAGGAACTCTGTAAGGTTCAGGAACTTTTCGGTTTGTAACTAGTATTAGTTTGATTTTGATGGGATGACAGACTGGTCGTACTCATTGCACCATCTCTCTGGCTCATCACCATCACCAAGGCTTTTCTCATAAAATCACATAAGGTGCTTTCAAAGTTCCCCGATACTACGATAGCTATGTCATCCACATATCCCACCGAGAAGATATTGCTAGCATCGAGTTGCTTGTCAATAGTTTTAACAACTCTTCTGAAAAATCTCCATCGATAGTAGTTCGATATGTCAATGCCAAGTATTCAGGTATTGGCTGTGGCTGTGTACCATGGATTGGATTAATTACTAGTTTTATATCTTCAAGAATTGAATCTATAAAACTACTACTACTAATTACACAATAGCTGCTTTGTGCTAATATAAAAGTTCAGTAATAACTTATTTATATGTTTCAAAATATACTGAATATTATTAAGTTAAGTGACGTACCGAAGTACGTTAGCCTAGAACGATATGCGTGGATATAAAGTATTGCCATAAATTAATATTACATACAATAGTCTGTGCTTATGCCGTTGAAATGTCAAATAGTATAGTTATATTCAAATACATAAAAAATTAGCTTTATATTTTTTAATATATGATGTCCTTTTTATTTTGGCCATCACCGCTCCAGAAAACACTGCTTATACAGCCTCCGCCGACACTATGATATACATTTTGGTACAATCAAAAATGTTTGACTATATTATATGAATTAAAATCGTATTCCATATTAACCGTGAAAATGTGCCCCCATTTATATATATTAATGGCCACATGAGGTTAGACGAAAATCCACAAATTCAATATATATTCATAAATTATTTATTTTGTATACTACCAGCGTTAATGGTATACTGCCACACGGACCAAACTTTAAATTTGTTTTAATGTTTCTTTTTATTATATTTATTATTACTATAATATAGTTCAAGTTGTAAATACTTTATATTTAATTGTTTTGTTTAGTTACATGAATACGAATTACGTTTTTAATCATATTTAAGGAGATTTATTATTTATTTTATTGAAAAAACTATTGTAGTAGAAAATAATAAATATCAAGGGTATGGAACTAGATAAGACGTATATTAATTATATTTTTTATGTTAATGAAAATCACTCAAAAATTGTTGCAACATTTGAACACCCTCAAGTCGAGATAATAAAAACTGGATCAGCTCATAATTTATTTATTTTATCTAGTTAAATAAAAAATAATAATATAATGATAGCCTTTATTCAAGTCCTTCACAACTCTCTATTTAAGAACACATTACAACCAGCGGCAATGGTTCGGGCAATGTACCCTGCCCATTGCTACTACAGCTTGGAGTTATAGGTCGCCTTTTAGCTTTTGGCTTTTCAAGGAGGCCATAAAAACACATGTAATCTTACAGATACTTGCTTACAATATATTTAAATAACGCTCATTTTTATTTATACTCCTACCAAAAGTGAAGCAACTTGTTTTGAATGATGAACGGCGACTTAAAAAATATCTGACTCCTAAATAAGCTAATAAATATATAAGTTTACTAATATTATATACTAAGCGAGTATAAATAAAATATATATTTTTTTATTTTAATACAAAAGATTGAAAATAAAATGTTTGAACGAGATGGCCAAGACATCTTTACAAAACACCATTATGCATAAAATACAATATTTCCATAACTAATAAAATAGGACTAAATATAAAAACATTTTTATGAATAATTTGATTTTAGTTAAAAATACTCTGTTGTCTTTTTTATAACCTGTATAACGAATGTAAGAGAAAAATTGGCACAAATATGAAACTTAGGTTTACCGCAATCGAAGGTTCGTTCGAGTTATAAAGCTTATTGGGAATTTAAGTGCTATTGTGAAACATTACAACATTACATGTTTCTCGCTTTGGCCTCGTCATTCTTAATCTAGCCTGACTTCTAGTCTTCTATTTTCAAATGTCAATGCCTGCGTAATATTATCTCTTGCCGTAATACTAGTAATCTAATCGGCAGTTACAAAACATTCTTTCGGACAATTAAAATAGTAGGCTTAGGGCTCCATTTATTTGGTTTAACAATTCTACATAAATAAATTATTCTACTCAGTTTTGCTTGCAACTACACTTCTGCGTTGCCGTTGTTCGACGGTTCCATTTTCACTGTGCTTGGTTCTACCGGAGGAGAAGGCATTGGGGCCTCAAATATAGCCTTCCACAATTGGACCATAGGTAACTCAATGATCAAGTACACAGGGACACACGCCAAGTATGTAAGGATCGTTGTTAGGATGACGAAACAGATCTGAAAAAAAACAAGTTGGAATGTGTAAAAAAAATTCACATTTAAAGGAGTAAAAAAACATTTTTGGACTTACAAACCTCTCGACTCATTCGTGACTATACTTATTTAAGAAGTTACTTTTTTAATATAAACAGAACTGAATTAAAATTAAAAATAGTGTGCGTGTATGACGTCTCTAAGGACGCCAAAATTTCCAATACTGTTTTATTGGTTATTGTTAGACAGATCAGCTTTCTGTGCCCGAAACGATTGGATTGTTTTCATCATGAGGTTCCTTCAGGAGCGTCATAATTGCGCACGTAACACCATCACATTACTAAATAACCAGACAGGAAACAAACTTACCATGGAAAATATAGAGATGTGTACAAGATTTGTGTTGCTTCCCATAATTAAACGCAGTACGATAAAGTGTATAGTATACGCGCAGTATGACAGTTTTCCCAGTACTCGAAAACCTCGCCACGAGCATATCTTTAAGAGTGGAGCTGAAAAATAAGTTAATAAAAAACACTTGTTTGTGATATGTCGATAAGTGGTTAGATTACGTAGACATTCAAGCGTGTGTTAAGTGTTAAAATAAATTTCTTCGCTTCTAGGCTTCTTGGGGAGCAGCGAAAGTGGAACGTATGAGAGCCATTAGGTTGATAGGAGTCGTGGCGGTCTGTAGCTGAATATGAAAGCTATACACCATTCAAACCATTTAATCACCATCTAAAGAAAGGTGATTGATTTTTTAAAGACAAGGAACAATTATAGCGTGGGAGAGTATACCATAAGTTTGACGACAATTATAAATAACTTAACTTATTGTTATGATTGATATGACATTTGCATGCTTATTTTTATATGGCCTATCGTGCGAATTTTTATGATTACTCAATCTGAAGGATTGATAATGAAAAATCCTTATACTCTATTAGGAAGTGGTAGTTTCTATGCAAAAAACTATTGATTGATTTATTATTTCTTTAAAATATATTCGTAAATAATAGAATAATTCGCGTTCCTTCAAGAAGTTGATAAAAGCTTACCATATGTATTATATTGTTTTAAATTTTAATTTATTCTGTATGATTCTTATATTTAATACTTACATTGACAGTTATTCGCGAAGCCCAAAATCATGAAGCTCATAAATAAAGCAATCAGGTTTCTATCCAAGGCGGAGTACACAGCCGTAGCCCACCATGGTGGTAAGTCATCACCCATAAAGATGACTCCTATTACTGAGACAACCAGACAGAGATGTAAGGAAATGTGACTGAGGGTGCAGAACCACTGAAAATTAAAAGATATAACACTATACATTAACTTTTGTTTTTGATACTTATACTCTTTCGAATTCACGTAAAGTGTATCAGAATTTATTTATTTTAATTGTACGATGTTTTTTTAAAATGAGCTAAAATTTGATGTAAGCCTTGTCCTAGCTTTATACTATTAAATTTTATCTATATTTATTTATTTTGTCAATGGGCATGATAGTAAAATCACACAGGTACACACGAAAATTACAATAAGAACAATAATTTGTGATTAAATGTGATTAGATCATATAAACATTTTATAAAATATCGCTCTGTTAATCTGTGCGTTAGAGAAGTGGAAATTTTATTCAACCTTCACGACAACTACATCCTACAGAATGTAAATCGGCCCTAAAGATGCGGTGCAATTTTGACTGGATTTTCTCTAAACCTGGACGGGAGGTGGCTTACTAGAGTTTTATTTGTATATATTACATACATATATTTATCCAAACATATATTTTACCTTCTTTTCATTCAGTTTGATTCCTTTTTCTTCATTGGAGTAGTGGATAAAACCTGTGGCGAGACCAGCGAAGAATCCAGGGTTCATCCAGGGTGCCAAATATATAATTGTCATACGGGGCCATCCTGTAAATAGTCTCCGAAGTACTCTAAAAAAAAAGTTTTAAGTTCGTTTATATATTTTCTAGACTTCAGTTGGGTTAATTTTTTTCTAGAGTATTACGATTTTATGTTAGTATGGTTTATCAAATTATGAGCAGTGTTGGCCATTTCGGTCATCCATGAAGTCGTAGGTTCTATTCCCAGCTGTGCAGCAATGGACTTTCTATGTGCGCATTTAACATTCGCTCGAACGGTGAAGGAAAACATCGTAACGAAACCGGCTTGCCTTAAACCCAGAAAGTCGACCACCTACTTGCCTATTAGATTAATAAGTGATCACGAAACAATCATATGATCAATATAAATAAACACGTAAATAAGAATTAAAGCGGTGACGAGGAATAGAGTTCTTATCCGCTAACTCCTACACTTAAATAGGCCGAATATCCAAAAGAATCTATCTACCAAAGATAGTATTAAGATTAAATATATCTTATTAAGAAATTGCTATAAATTTTTACATTTTCAACTTGTACACATTATGAACATAATAACTAAGTCGTAGGCTAAGACAGATGCAGAATTCATGAAGAGCGTGACTAAGGTTCTATATATTTTTCATACAATATCACTCATTATTTCTATAGAAGCGTGTCTAATACGCATGCTGTAGAAAAAATAACAATAATGAGCAAAGAGTCGTTGCCACTTACTCTGGAGGCTGTCCAACAATGATGGGAGGATATTCATAGACCCAATTGGTAGCGGCTGATGCTATACCAGGAGCAATGAACAAGGGAAGTAGTATAGGTAATGCCATCTTTCGGTAGCGAACCAGAACGAGTAGCAACAGCATACCGACGATGTGGAACTGCATGTCAGCACCTACATACCTAAAATTAAACAAAAAAACTCGATTAATTCAAATTTATTTTATTTATATCAAAATCAAATGAAAAGAAACATAACTAAAGCAAGAGCGATACATTGTGAAAACACCTAATCCTTGACAAACTTTCTACTTGGTTATGTAAAGATAAAATGTTTTTTTCGTTTTACTTATTAGTTATAAGAGATACTTTTCACTTCAAAACATACATACAAGCTTAAAAACTTATCTGTCCTACTAAATCTAATACTATATTTATTTACATTACATAATTTATTTTATTACATACCATAAATGACTCAAGCAAAACCGCTCTGTTCCGATGAGGTTTTGTGCGAAGAACAAATAGTACCACCAGATTTCTGAGCACTCTTGTGCCTCCTTCTCCACGACCCAAGACCAGTGGGGTCCCGATCCCATCAATGGGAACCATGCCATTGTGAACCATAATACAAATATCACCACTGGGGCTAACCTGGAACGAACGTCAGTTGAACAATATGACTGAATAAAAAATAAAAAAATGCTCTGCGATGCGATGGTCTTGATTACTGTTAAAGTTAAATTCAAGCGCCTTACGTTTTTGGTTCTTTTATGTTTAAAAATTAAGGCGCTAACATCTGCAAACTTAAAAGAGATATCTGATCCCAATTCCGAAGCGTGACGCGTCTTCCACCAACTTTGTCTTTTGACTAATAATAAGCAAATTAAATGCGCTATCATATCCTTCTAGATTCTTACTACCAAAGTTTTCATAACAATTTATTCTAAAGGACTTAAAACTTAAACCCGAACCGAATCCGGCCCCGAAGGTTCTCAATTCGAATGGTAATTTTACCTTTTGTATTTCTATAATAGATTTTGGTACTAACCTGAACCAACGGTTAGCTATTGAATAAAAGCATCCAAATATAGTAATTTTTCGTTTTTCAGATACTATTAACGTCATGTAAGCTGTCATGAAGCCTGTCATCACGAAGAAAGCTTGGAGGAGGAGAGGCGAATTCATCAGGACCTTCCACACAAACTGGTCGTAGAACTGAAATATAATAATTATAACGGTTTTACGATACGACAAAAGAGGAAGATTTTATAACTACTTTTATTTTTCTTGGTATTCAGTTTTGTAAAAATTATGTTCATAATTAGTAAAATCTTAAAAAGTTAATATTTAAGAATTTATATTTTTTTTTCAGATAAGCCTTCTGTGCCATTGACTTTGTCAACGATATTTGAGATAAATATACTAGTCTTCTCGAAGTGTTAATATTTTTTTATGTAATAGACGACAAACGTCAAGAGGCTCGCTTGATGTTAAGTGATACCGCCGCCCATAGACACTCACATTGCCAGAAGGCTCGCAAGTGCGTTGCCAGCCATACTCAATAAGCTGACGCTGAAAATATACATATAAAATTACTAACCCTTTCTATGAACTCCGGATTGTCGGTGTACGCATACGCGTGTATCAATATAATATGTGTGAAAAACACACTCTGTATACCCAATACTCTGAAATAAATAATATATATAAGTCGTGGAGACCTTTGTGAGCTCCAAGTGGCCGATACGGGAAGGTGCCGCTCTCTATTTTCAGACGCCATAGCCCACTTTGGGTCGGTACTATTACGATGTTATATATTTATATAGGTGCGGTGATATACAGTATACAGCTAAGCTCAAAGTCAAAAATCATTTATTCATATAGGTAAAAAAATGTACACTTATGAACGTCAATAAAAAAGAAATATGTATTAAATGCTTCTAATTTTATGTTTAATGCCAGTTCTCAAATCAAGTACGTAGAACGGAAGAGAAGAACTGGCAACAAACTCTCCGCCACGATTTTTAATCGTTTAACTCTTTTTTTTGTACAACACAACGTTTGTAAGTATCTGCAACCATCACACCACGTTCCACATGAAATCAGCAGGAGGCATGGTGAAATAGGAGCACGCACTTACATTCTCGTGGGAACAACACGCAAATACATAGTCAAAAATAACTAATATCATCGCATACACGAATTCAAGTTCGATCAGTCACCCGTAGCACCCGTTTACGAGTATCACGCATGGCCAGCTGGCCCCCTCGCCATATTTTAGGGAGAGAAACAACCCGACGCATGGACGCCGCCTCATGCACGTAACTCCTTATTTAAGACTAAAATTGTTATGTTTTCTGTTTGAAATTGAATACATATGACTAAACATTATATCTCATAGAGACTTGCAAAGATAAATGGATAGCCGTAGCCACAAATAGTGGCAGACATCCTCAATAAACATAACCTTTTTATTAAACTTTATTATTATTTTAAACATAATTTTATTTCAAAAGAAAACCCAATGTTTTAAATATATTCCGAATATAAAGTAATTGGTGTTAATAAACGATTAAATTATCAATTTGTATGTTGTCTATGTTATATTGAAAGGTCGTATGACTTGTTCTAAGACTTGATTGGACCTTGAATTTACAATTAAAGTTATTAGTTTAAACGTGTCGAAAATTAAAGAAAAAACCTACTTTATTCCGTCGAAACCAGCGAAACAATTGAGACGAGATTCGCTTTTTGGATCGGATCTAGAGCGTGTCAAAATTTCCCAGTTCTTCTTGAGAGAAAATGCCATTAAATATCTGTTACCTGAAATTAGTGATCTATTATTACGGCACGATAAACAAAATGTGGTAATTGTCTTGAGTACTTTTATGGCGTGATTTGGCTTCACGCGGCCTATTACTGGATGGATTTAATTTAAACTAGAATGTTATTACGCCTACCCATTTTTGGATCCACAAAACTGACCACGGTGGCAGCAACAATTATTACCAAAAGTGTAATCATTATGACCGCCATGACCCGAGCTGACTTCGACACACGCGAAACGCCGGCCGTATTGCACCATTTCGCCGATACGACTTCTGCCTGAAAACATCATAAAATATTTTAGTAATTAAGAAATAAATTATAAATTCAATTATTCTATTTAAATATTTAGTCATATTACTCGTAAATTTAGTATATTCACATTAATGTTAGCAAATATTTCTTTCAACTTTTATGTATCAATTGTGCCGGCCAAAGGCTGAGATGTAGATCTAGAAAATAAGTTTTCGGAGCGTTGGTGGGACAAAATTGGGATACAGTGTGACTGGAGAAAACAATCTCGATTATTGACTCAATTGACTCGCACTGTCACAAACATTTGTTAAGATGTTAAATGTCTAATACCTCGAGATCGTAAGCTTTGATATTCTCGTCGATGCAGCCCTGGGCAGCTTCAACTAAATTCTCTGTATTATTTTTCCCGGGACATCTTGATACGCATACACCACGATGGATTTGTGTTCTATTATAGTGCTTATACATCTCTGACGAGTATAGCTGTAATATAAACATTAAATTAATATTCACAAAAGTTGTAATGATTATCAAAAAATAATTGAAGAAGAACGGCTTAACATATATAAAAAGCACAACTTTTTCAATTTTTTTTTATTTTAGTATTTTCTTTTTCATTTGCTATACAAACTAACGTAAAGTATTTAGTCATTCGTTTAGAATGTATACTTTTGTTTTAAGATTATGATTATGAAAAATTATGAAAAAATTACTTCTAAAACATCAAGAAGTGGTGAAGGTTTGCTAGAGTGAAGTACGGCGTCGACAATGCAGTATTTGTCCATAGGCCGCTGACATGACCCCCAGTCGTCTAAACTGAAGAAAGGTGGAAACCATTCTAATAGTGTCGCTGGAATTAAAACAAATGATTATTTAACTTTAAATGAACAAAATAGGAAAACACATCTTGCTTTGCCATACAAAATCTTAGCTTTAATAAATGAATTACAAACAAACAAGAGGCACAGAATAAGGTGGTAACAAATGTATGTAAACTAAAGTGTAGATCTCCCTTATAAAGGAAGAGGAAACCTCAGATTTGTTGCTACACTATCACCCTTTCATGGTTAATATTTAGGTTAAATAGCCTTAGAACGAACCAACGTATAACTCTTCGTTTATGTGTTACGTATTAGAATAGTAACAATACAATTCAAGATATTGTTTTTATATGTTCATAAGCTACACTAATCTGCGGTAAGATCTAGATGTTTGAGGTTCAATTGATCCAGATTTGCCATAAAACGTATTTGTATTCACAGCGCTATTGATAGAATATACTGACGTAGCGTATAGAAAGTTCAAAAGTTCTAATTTCAAATTAAATTTATAAACACTTTTTGGTTTCAAAAGGTTTTAAAGGCCAGAGTACCAGTCTGTGAAGGTTTATTCAAATGATAATCGAATAGTTGTATAAATTAATGTTCAACTTAGGTAGATGACGGTTTTGCAGGGCCGTAACATGTTTGAGCTTTTAATTAATGTGACAAAATAGGCGAGGACGCAATTATCCCTTTCGAATTATTATTTTGCTGTTAGCTGAATTAGTAGAACAGCTAAGCCACTTTTGTTTGTACAATTTATACATTAGTACAGAAATAAGTGTGATTTGGTGTTAAACTACAGTAAAAGCTCTTTATTCGCGGAGTATTAGTTTCATAAATATGTCGCGAATACGAAATAGTACTTTATATGGGATTATAGGGTATACGTTCATGTTACGGTGACAAAAAAAAATAGATAGACAAAGATAGAAAAAAAATGATTGACCATATTGATTAATTAGTATCTTCAGGCTTAGGCAATGGTTTAAAGAATTTTGTAGTTTTTATTCAAGTGTTGAAGGCGAACATGGTCAGAAAGTCCATTGGTTTACAGCCTGGGCTTGAACCTATGACTTCAGAGTTTTTTTATTATTAAATTATTTTGAAAAAAAGCTTGTAGCATTTTTATTCGGTTTAAATATACAATCTAACCTCTTTATTTAATAAAAATATTGACTTGAATGACTCAATCTTTTTTGTAATGCTCATTTCACTTAACATAGAGACTATGGAAGGTCAAAAGTTGAGCATGCTATTTCGCAAAAAGACCGGTTTTTAGAACAGATTAAAACCGGTAAAATATAGAATGTTGAAAAGACATTTAATGAATAGTTAGGTTTAGCAATCTTTCGAAGGTCTGCTCGCATCTCTTTACGAGAATATCTAAAATTTCCGCTTGATGTAAGCCTTTTCCAAGGTCTCTATTAAAATTTAAAATAGTGTATTAATTTGCTATAAACTAACGACTAGTCCATATAACGTGTTTCTTGTTAAAACTATGTATTTCTTTACTCCACACCTTTCAAGATTATAATTTTATTCCAAAAGTTGATTTGATAATAACACAGTTAAATGTAGTTATAATGTATAATATGTATTTTATTAAATTATTCAAGTGATACTTCTTTACCGGCGTTAGAAAAAAATTTACTGTCAGATTCTTCGGTTAAGCGTTACATTTTTCCGTTACGCGCCATATTTTTCCTCTCCCTACCACGGTTGATTCGAAGAGATTCGTAGCCATTCATAACAAAAATATATACTAACGATAACAATGATAGTAATTATTGTATTACAATTAATGAATTTCTGTAATAATCTTAGTAGTAATAAGGTCAAATGAATTTTTGTATTCATGTCTATGATTATAAAAGCCTTTTTTTTAAACCTAATTAACTTTTATTTAACCAATTTCTGTAATGTTAATAGAAGATCAATTTTTCTAAAAATAAGGTCATAAATAAGTTTCTTCACTTCTTTCGTGTGTTCGCACATTTTATTTAACTAATTATAATACTAGCAAAACCAATAATACAAATACAAATCATCAAATTGTACCTATACCATACAATCCGAAAAAGTTGTCAATTTTTTTTATATTTATTCCGGGTCTGATGCAAACGTTTCTAGTTTAAAAACACTTTTATATGCAAATAATAGGTTTCAAGATTATTTAAGACCGGCTTAGTGCGTTTTTTCTATATTAAGAATTAAATAATAATCACGAATAATGAATGAGTTTTGATTAGTACTCATTCGTTACATACCTTTAATATATTTAAAAATACTATGTAAATTAGTCTTGATATTAACATACATTATAGTTATAGCCTATATATTTGCCATAAATTAATGTAGTGCTTATCGATATTGATAGTAATGGCAATATAATTCTAACAAGTTTATGTCTTAACCATGAATATTTGTTATATTGTGTAATTATATGTTGTGACTTGATCTTATATATGTAAGTATTTCGACGAAATTTTTCACACAACATCCTTGTCTTTGATCATTTTTATTTCATAGACGTGTAGGTGATCAGCCTTCTGTCTAACTCATGACGTCGATTTTTGGATTTGAGACTTGCCGGTTTCCTCACGATATTTTCCTTCACCGTACGAGTGTAATAAAATGTTTTTGTTTCAACAAATATGGTTATTTTATATTCGTACTCATAAATAGATATTTGTATAGCTTGGTAAAAGTTGTCAAACGTTATAACCGGCTGCGAGCTTACGAGAAAAAAAAATTATGGACCACGTAACACTAGTTTTTTATAGCTGAAATGATACAAATAGCAAATTATAGGAATATTAAAAAATATAATTTAATGTTTATTATGCATTTACTATTTTTTTTACATGA
The DNA here is from genome assembly GCF_905147105.1 of Pieris brassicae. NCBI lineage: Eukaryota > Metazoa > Arthropoda > Insecta > Lepidoptera > Pieridae > Pieris > Pieris brassicae. The sequence continues at coordinate 16,813,691 of NC_059674.1, forward strand.
AATTTAGAAATGTCGTAAAATTACGGAAATAAATAAATAATGTGTAAAATTTTAACCAAAAAACTTTCTTACGCCTACATTTGATAATATTTAAAGATAATTTAAGGAAAACAAAAACGTAATATTTGTTCCTATCCTTTAAGCCATAATTATAATTATTAACTAATAATTTCTTCATAATATATACAACATAAATAGATTTCAAAGCGATGATTTTAAGTTTAATTGACATAGTATAAAAATTGATAGAGATTTTACTTTTAATACTACTTATAAGTTTAATTCATATTGTCTGAATTCTAGTCAAAATACATAAGGAGTCTAAGGGTATGATTTAGATACGAGACTTGGCGCGAAAACTGACTTACGTCAAAAATGCATTGATCTTGACATAAGTCAGAAGTCTCGTGTCTGAATTCCTTTTTGGATGAACCAAAATGCGATTGCTGCCTTTAGACCAATACAATTCTTACAAAAGTTTTACACTGTCGTCGTATAGCTGTATTCTAAATAAATGAATGTATTTTTTGTCAATTAGTATAATTCATTTCTAGAGGTGTTTAATTTATCAAGAATTACATTTACAAGGCATCATTATATTATAACGTACAATTTATCTGTCTTGTATCTTTTAATTTGTTTATATTTATGCCATTCTAATATTCTGGAGGTTATTTAACAAACAAACCGGACTCTTTTAGAAGGTATGTTGAGTGTTACTAACATATAACTATATATATTTATATATATTAAATTTAATTACAGCCGTGATTTGCAAATTCAATTTACCGACCATGGATAAAATTCTCAAATAATAGTATAAATGATATCAAAATGTCATTCACCTTTGGAAGGTTTTGTAGTTTTTTTTTCTATAATGGCAATAGTTTAAACTTTATGCCAGTTTAAATTTTGTAGGTTCTATACTACTACTACACATATTTTTTTTGTACTTTCTTCAGAGATAGATTTCTATCTATCTTCTATATTCTTAAATTGCACACAAGGATGCTCAGTAAAACAAATATAATTTTATAATTTACATATTTACTAAAATCTGTATTACTTAATTACATTTTTGAACGTCCAAGGGCACAAGTGTGGGTCAAGTTGCATCACTACACAACACCAAGTGGTCATTTCAACACGATTACATTAAGTTATTGACTTAATATTTTTATAGTAGTCTTAACCTTTGTGGGGTTTGGGACATATTAGTAGGAACATGTTTAGAAAATGTCGCAACGCACCTTTGAATATATCTATAAACTTAGTTTTTGAGTCTATCACATGTGTATGCATGCCTCGAAAAGCGAAAAGCCTCTAGATAGATATTTTTTTATTTTAAATTGAAAATAATTCTACACAATGTAATAAATTATTAGATCAAAAATATCGCAATACAACGACGAAACGCCAGAATTGAAGGCACACTGCCACAGGAACCAAACTTTTAAATTAGTTTTATTTTTATTATTAATTATTATTATTACTATGTTGGTTAAGAATATTGTAAATGCTTTATATTTGAATATCGGATATAAATCAAAATAATGTCAATCGTCCATTTAAGTTTGATAATGAATTTGACTTTTTGTTATTCTTCATCGTAATTTTAAGATTTTTTATATTAATAGCACACATTTTATTAATCGTCAGAAAACCATAGTAACCAAGATATCTCTGAGGCACGAGAGAACCATTACTTCTATTTTTTATTAATCTTTAATAACTTGACATAATAGGATGAATAATTCATATGCCTACGTTTTTTAAACTAACATATAATGCTTGTTATACTAAAGCTTAAGGTAAAGCTCGCTTGCTATGTGTTAACTGTTAGTCTTTAAACTGTTTCTATGAATTAAGAAAATTTTCAGATTGAATTGTCACACACATGTTAATGTTCTGTTTTAAATAAAAAGATGAAGTTACACAATTTATGTATTATAACTGTTATATTAAGTACGCACGTAGAATTTAACAAACTTACTTTTATCAGTTTTAAAAACTAGCGTCTACTATGTATTAAATAGTTCTAAAGAAATAATATGTATTACAATTATTAGTAAGATATATATGCATCAATGTATATATTAATAAGTTTCGTATGTGTTATAGATAGCAATCTAGATGCAAGGAAGCTATTTATAAATGTATTCTAATATACAAAAATTAGATTACCATTCAATTCAGTTTTGCTAGCAAAACTTCCAACGCACACAGCCAAAATAAAAAATAAACTACACTGCATTTTATCCTCACTTCACAAGACGTCTACAAAACTCGTCCACCGGCACACAAATGCTCAATTATTTCAACATCATTCATTCCATTCATTTTTTTTAAAATCTCATGACCATAATATTTAATACGAAATCATGAGTTATCGAAAAAAATATTTCCTACAATTGAATTTTTCGAAAGGTACAGAGTCCCTCCTAATATTGTAGATAATTATTTAAAGTTATTATTATATTATAGGTAAAATTGTTGTATTCCTTTCGTACAAATCATTATAGTCAATGATTCAAAACAATTAATTTTACTATTTATTTATTGTTTTAGCTTAAGTTGGATGTAGGCAGAGTTTCCTTCCCGATAATGAAACATAAAAAAAAATATTATTTTTCATTAAGGCGGGAGGCAAATAATTAATTTTATAAACACAATTTAGTGATTTATATTATATTTACTTGTTTATAAATGAATATCAACGTAAGTAAAAATTACTTAAATCAATTTAAAAAGTTTGTCCTTGTAGCACTGTAACTTTAGTGCTGGTAACATTTCGCTATATTGCAATACCTGTACCTTTAGAGAGGAAAGTACTAGTTCTGACCTGTACTGTGTAGTCGCCAAATAAAACCGGCGGCTCACTTGTACTCCATGGCTCGGGGTTCTCCAAAGAAAAAGAAACAAATTTCGAGACAAATTTTAAATTTATTTTTTCTTTCTCTAACCAAAGTGCCGGGACACACACTTATCGATTACGGCCTAAACCAATGTTTAAAAAGAAGAAAGTATAATAATTTTTAAACCTCCGAGCTAAAATAGTTTGATACTGAATATTACTGAATGTTTTTACAGACTATGCCAAACATATAAAAATTTTAAAAGAAATTTTAAAAAATTCACATTTTATAAAATAATTGTTGAAACGGCTCACATATAAAACAAATACAAAATTATATTACCGATGCAATTTTATTTTGTTTAATTTTTTGTTTTAAAATTCCATCTTTTTTCAAAGTCCACTTATGATTATTGAAATTCATTGCTGTTTTGCACATTTAATTATAGAAACACTTCCGGCGTATCCGGAGTTTAGTATATCTAGTCTATGGCTTTTCGATTATTTGAAGTCTCCAATCTTACTCATAGAATTTCATCAGTGACGGATTTACAATGCTGTGAAGTTTTTGCCGCCCTTGCCTCTACAATTGGCATTTCCTAGATTATTTTTAGAATTCAACAATATCGTTTTTCACGTAAAATATTTATTAAGTTATATATACAAACTATCCAGTTCGCAGCGTCCAACCAGTAGTAGGACTGACATGTATAGGTTGACAGGGGGCAGTGGAAATACACTTTCTGCAATTTTGCTATTTTAACTCATACAACACAAGTGTGAGCTATAGGCGCAGAGGTCGATTACTGGTTGAAGGGTTGGGCAAAATTTGTTGCTGACTTCTATGTGTAAAACATCAAAAAACCGTAATGTATTAATATTTTTGATTTCTATTAGGTAACAAAAAAAATTGTTCTCACATTTGCTGCCCTAAAAAGGTGCCGCCCTAGCCTACTTAGCCTGCTGGTAAATCCGCCACTGAATTTTATAATTTCCTTTATATTTATTTTACTTAAATATATATACATATGCAAATTCATGATAATTTATTAACGAATGCAATTCCTAATTAATAACATATAAGAACGTTGTTATTGTCCAGTACAGAGGTACCAACTTTCACTGATGCACTTCAAACTGATCAAAGAAAATTAATTTACTTAAATTGTCTTATCAATATTAATAATTAATTTACTTAAATCGTAATATCTAAATCTATCTATAAAATTTGAAAAAAGTTTCAGTATATTAAAGAATGGAAGCGTAACAACTAATTAGGTAAATTTAAATCGACTTCATAAACCAGACGGACAAGGTTTACAAGTTGCTCCGCATTTATTGTAATTAATGTTTTATGTTAGTTAATTTTATGTTTCTTCATAAATCAATATATACATTATTTCATCTCAATATCAAGGGTCAACAAAGTTTGAAGACTCCAATGGACCTTCCGAAAATATACGCACATACACAGAAATATCATATAATGGTACATAGCTGGGGTTTAAACCTCAGGGAGTCGCATGCTGAAGCCACTAGGATCACACTGCTCAATTATTTCAGTAGATAAATCAATAGACGCCTTTTAGTAAAAACATGTTTATCCCTTTAGTAAAGAAATTATGGCTTGAAGCCATCGCACAACAACGCATTGTACGTCAGGTTATTAATTTACTTATTACGATAATAAAATTAAATTGTGTCCAACCGTGACTGATAACGTACATTATCACATAATATTCTCTTCGTTAACCAAGAATGGCTTTTTATTATACTAGTTGATTACTATGCTTTGACAGTTGAAAAGCTCGAAGCGTGTTTATTTCGTCAAAACCAGAATAGATAAATAAAATTAGAATTATGCCTAACGTGGTTGGTTGGTAGTTCACAAACTCATCTTCTTACTGTATAAAACTAAACCAAATATCAATAATTAATGATCTTATTAAATCAAAAGATTAGTAAGGCAAATATTTCTGAGATAAAAGGTAAAATAAATAAAACTACAATCGATCAACGGAAGAAAAGTGGAGCCAAATACCCCAGGGTACCAGTTCGTGAGGATACGATACGTAGAAGATAACGGTAACCTAAGAGGAGGAGGGCGACATACAATTAACTCGCGAAGGAGAAGAAATACTGAACTACGAAACTCTTCAGTGTTCAAAATAAATTATAAACAACAAATAAAATTTTCTAGATAAATTGGATAATTATAATCATCAATCAGTAAAAAAATAATGTTTGTAGTTATGCGATATGAAAACTTAATATTGAATGGCCAAACACAATTGTCTTTGCTAGCGCTGCAATTTTGTATAGAATAGTTTGTTGCCTGGAAGAGATCGCTCAAAAGCGATAAGGCCGCCAGTTGCCCTCCTTTGCATTTAATTATGTTCAATTTTTATATTGTAAATAAATAAATAATTTATGTAGCTATGTACAGATTTTATACTCTTTAGGTATGATATATATAAACCTATATAAATTGTTATTTATTGAATATATACTATTTATATTGTAAATAATCATTTTTTGAATTGATTTTCCTAACGAATTCGACTGTTTCATAATATTCATCAATCGTGGTTATAATAATGTTACATTAGGAAGTTAATATTACTAAAAAAAGAGAGGCGCTAGAACCTTTTTAAGTCCGATCTCCTCAGATTTCTGTATGTTTCATGATCATTTGTTAATCTAATAGGCACGTAAGAGATCAGCTTCCTGTGTCTGGCGCACGCCGTCGACTTTTTGGGTCTAAGGTAGGTTCCTCAGGATGTTTTCCTTCTTTGAATTTTTAATTGTTGCACAGCCGGAGATCGAACCCAGGACGGATGAGAGTCGCACGCTGAAGCCACTTTTTTATGAAGGAGGTAAAAATGCACAACTGCAGGCCCGCGAGCGCAAGCAGTCGCTATCGCGGGGACTATGGGGATGGTTAACTCTTATCCCTCTGCTAATCAGAGGGGAGAAACCCGACCCACTAAAATTTCCTCCTGAGCCCTCCATATCGCCTGCTATGCCGGACACATTCTCACACACAGGGAGCTCAGGCGATTATGTCTGCATACGGGCTCAGCGACGGCGCAGCGGAACGCTGTTGGGCAAACGCTACTCGCGTCATGCCCCCGCGCCCCCGCCTCGCCGCCGCCGAGCACAACTCCTCCGGCCATCGCCACGCATCTCCCGCTGACGCTCGGCAGCCTTCTTCTGCAGCAGAACACGCTCACAGAAGAAGGCTACCGCATGCCATGCCTCTTGGTTACCAAACATTGCTGCAACAACGCTCGGTAGCGAGAGGTCCGTCCCGACGACCGACACTAGGTCATGGCGTTGCCTCGACCAAGTGGCACAATCGGCCAGGGTGTGCCCCGCCGTGTCCTATGGGGCACCACAATGGTGGCAGATGGGAAGGGTTTCCCGCCTCGCCACCATGTGCACATACCGCCCAAAGCACCCATGCCCAGACAGTATCTGCGCCATCCGAAAGGACACGGCTCCACTCGGGCGATTCACCCATTCCCGTAGGCATGGGCGAATCGCCTCCACGGTGCGTACTCCTGCCATAGGCATAGCCAGATCATGGGCCCATCTATTAAAGGTGGCCTCCCTGGCTTGCCTCTGTGCCGGTCCGACCAGTTCAGTCCATCGGCCACCTGCCCAAGTCTCACACTTGAGACGATACAGGTCGCCTAGGGCCAACGCCTCTAACTCCCAGGGGGGAGTCCCCGCCAACAGGCATGCCGCCTCGAACGAGACGGTTCGGTAGCATCGAGCCGCCCGAACCGCCATCACTCGCTGCGGCCTCCTGAGTAGGGTGCGGTTCCTCGCCCCCAGCCTATCGTCCCATACAGGGGCCCCATACAATGCCATACTGCGTATGATTCCGCAGTACAGCCTCCGCACACTCTGCTTAGGGCCCCCAATATTCGGCAGTACCCTTGCAAGCGCCCCCGCCGCCCCGACAACCTTCCCTCCGAGAGCTTCAAAGTGGGCCTCGAAGTTCCAGCGGCCACCCAAGACGAGACCAAGGTACATGAAGTACCTTGGACGCCACCGGAACCCCCACTCACGCTGAAGCCACTAGGCCAACACCGCTCAACTAGTTAATATTAATATTTCTTGTAATCTAATCATAATTTAAATACCATGTAATGTACATTATTAATACTAGATTTCATATTTTTGTACTTGGCGCAAAAACGTTTAATTCGAATAACATAATAGCTTTTTTATTCATACATACATACAGTGTAAAATATTAAATATTTCTAATAATAGTAATAGTTTAATAATTATTTATTTATTTGCTAAATATGATACTACAATACAACACAATCTACAATCTAAACTTCGCATATTCAAAGCACTGCTCTCGAAGCTACCAGCCTACGGGCTTCCTGAGAAATTATGCGACTGGATCTCCAGCTTTCTAGCCGATCGGAGCATCAAGGTCGTCGTCGACGGAGCATGTTCCGACCTTAAACCCGTGAATGCTGGGGTCCCACAAGGCTGTGTTCTGTCCCCGACCCTGTTTCTTCTGCATATCAATGACATGTTGCAACTTAGCAACATTCATTGCTATGCGGACGACAGCACTGGGGATACTCTTTACACTGGCCGGGCAGGTATTTCTCGGGCAGTTGTCGATGAGTACCGGAACAAACTTGTGTCTGAAGTCGAAACTCTTTTACGTGGAGTCTCGGACTGGGGTAGACTAAACCTAGTCCAATTTAACCCCAAGAAGACACAAGTTTGCGCGTTTTCCGCGAAAAAAATACCCTTTGTCGCTACTCCTCTTTTCGAAAACACTCTTCTTGAAGCCACAGCCAGCATCGGAATACTTGGCGTTGACATATCGAACGACGTTCAGTTTCGCGGTCATTTGGAGGGAAAGGCTAAATTAGCCTCCAAAAAGCTTGGTGTGCTCAGCAAGGCGAGACGGTACTTCACTCCGGGCCACCGCTTGCAACTCTATAAAGCGCAAATACGGCCCCACATGGAATACTGTTCTCACCTCTGGGCGGGGGCTCCCCAGTACCAGCTCCTTCCACTTGACCGTATCCAACGAAGAGCGGTTCGAATCGTCGATGACCAATCCCTCTCCGAGCGGCTCGATCCTTTGGCGTTGCGTAGAGATGTGGGGTCACTCTGCATCTTCTACCGCATTTACCATGGAGAGTGTTCAGAGGAGTTGTTCGGATTAATACCTGCAGCTGAGTTTCAGCATCGGACGTCGAGGCAAAATACAAAATTCCACCCGTATCACCTCGACGTCCGACGTTCCACGACTGAGCGTTTCTCAAGGCAATTTTTGCCGCGCACCACCGCTATGTGGAACCAGCTGCCCACTGAAGTATTTCGGAACCAATTCGACTTAGGGTCCTTCAAGAAAAGAGCGTACAAATTCTTAAAAGGCCGGCAACGCACTCGCGAGCCCTCTGGCATTGAGAGTGTCCATGGGCGGCGGTATCACTTAACATCAGGTGAGCCTCCTGCCCGTTTGCCCCCTATTTTATAAAAAAAAAAAAAAAATATTCTTCCACACATACTGGCGTACAAATAGATCTATATAATTAAAAGATTGTACATAGTACTTACATATTACATTATCATGTAATCATATCATAGTATACATAGTATACATTTATTACGGAGAGAGTAGACAAAGAGCAAAGAACGAGGCAGTAGCATCTAAATATTGGTGCAGAAAGATACGCGTAAGATTCCCGAGGAGAAAGGAAGGTAGAAAGTCAGAGATGGGAACTGACTAGGAAAGATAGGAACGCTATCTTAGTTCTCAGGGATGAAGGTCGCACCAACTAGTTCCTGTATTTATAGCAACCCGAATTTGTCATAAACAAGATTGATTAGCTCAGGAAATAGCAATGAGTGTATGTTGTTCAAGTAGAACTTGTATATATTATATAATAATATTTGAAAAAAATATTTAAGGAAACATTAACTGGAGAACCTAATGTAGATTTTATTGATTTTTGCAAAGTAGTTTCACCACAAAATACACACTTTATGTTAATATTTTTAAACGAATATAAACATCATGCAGCCTCACGTATTAAAGTTTATCGACTAATTTTTGTTACTTCGGCTTGTGGAAATCGTCAGATTTTACTTAATTTTTCGTCATCCTTGAATTAATTCCTTCGGAATAAAAAAAAATCCAATCCACTCGAGAATGTCAAGGTGACGTTTTACAACTTTACAGCCCTCCCCTTTCTTTACGTTACTTGCAAATTGTCAGATTAGTTAAATATTTTTTTAGCGTGTAATTAACTCATCCTACCTTAATCTGACGCGCTCGAGAATTTCTGATGATTATTTTTATTTTACTAAACTCATCCTTTATCCTTGACGGATGGCCATATTTATGGGATTCATATATGGTAGAGGTACTTAACCAGGTACTAGTTATCCTCCTGTATATTAATCTGCCACGCTGTAGTAAATCCCAAAATCCCCGCTTGGGCTCCCCAACTTTAATGTATGTTATTGATTATATAAAACCTACTACTTAAAATAAAAAAAATATCGTTACGTTTACGATAGGAATTATATAGTATTACCAAATAATTGGACATAATTTTTAATTTAAAACGCCTGAAGAAAAGTACTAAAATTGTAAGTTAGCAGATACAACAAACATTTAATTTGCTACGTAATTTTACACATTGTTTAATAGCTTTACATAATTATAATATAGTATATCGAATTTATAGAAGGCTTTCTTTAATATTGTTTTTAATGAAAGCAAAACCAGCGACATTTCGACAATAAGGATAATTTCCTAACATACCTAGGTAACACTGAAAATGTTTAGAATATGAAAAACGGCTTAATGTAGAAAGTTGCCAATACTTTTATTGTTTTTCGAAGTAATCTCCGTTCCTCTCTACACATCGTCGCATTCGATGGAAAAGCAGTGGGCCCATTCTTTCTTAGGGGTCTCTTCTATGGCATTTTCTTACGCTTTCATCGCATCAGGGCTCGTAAAGGGAATACCTCGAATTTTATATTTAGTTCATTGGAATAAATGAAAGTCGCAGAGTCAGGTCAGGACTGTATGGCGAATGTCTCATTAGCTTGATACCTGCCATAAACAAATATTCAACAGTCCGTTTTACGGAGTGCGCTGAAGCATTGTCGTGGAGAAGGAGGATCCTGCTTCAAGGGCACTGGGGCAAGACAATAGGCAAACAGCGATTGACATACCAGTCTGCAGTAACTGTCCTTCCATCTTCTAACACGACTGTCGCGAAATAACCTTTCCGACTTCTTCCTTTCTATACCTTAGTTGGCCGATCCTCGAAAAGAAACACCCACTGAGCTGATTGTCTAGTGGTTTCGGGTTCGTAGCAATATATCGAGCTTTACGATGTTAAATACAGCATTTGAGTCACCGCCGTTGACTTATCTAACATTCGGCGACGTCGGTTAGGTTCATTTTCAGGTTTAACAAGAGTTTTAGATTTGCCGCCAATTCACAAAAACAAATGACAAATGATTATGAGACTGGATTTTAAGGATGTTTATAAGCTGTAACCATTACACCATGTTCTACATGAGATATTTTAGTAATGAACTATAATAATAAAAAAATATACATAAACGAAAAAAACACAAAGATTTCTCCTCTATCTTTGTGCAAATAAGTAAATAAAAATTAAGTGAATTGAGTATTCGTCTTTGGATTACTCGAATACTATGTTCAAATAAAACATCTATAACCGATTAATTGGTCGAATACGACTAGGCTTTACGTAAAATCTGATAGCTATCATTATAGAAAAGTTTATGGAAATGGTACCATGGTCGTATTTGGTTCCAAACGGAAGCACAACATGAATAGTTCGAATAGAATACGCGTAGTAAATTTAAATTGTATTAAAATTCGACACGTTTGGGCTATCAAATAATTCTATAATCGTATACGTACAAACACTTTATGATCATGATATAGTTCGTAAAGAACGTACATCGTATAAAAAATACGTGGTTATATCCGTTAAATATATATATAAGTTCTATACAAATAATAATATCTAAAGGATCAGTAAAGTACATAGTTGTAAATATTATTTAAATAAATGTCTGGCATTCCTATAATACTAAAGTACAATTGTCAATCAACTCAACTATACCCACTCATAAAACCGCAAACAATGTTCTAATAACTTTATACTTCAGCGATATCTAAGTATTTGTGTTACGCTAGGTTTCAAATATATCTTTAGTTATTTTATATTCTGAACTATTTTGTATATTAGGGTATCTGTAATGCAACTCTCAATCAAATGTGCTTTCGACGGCGTGAAGAACGTCTTTGATAAAAAAGCGTTTTTTGTGACTTTTTATATTTTTACAAGCGGTTTATTATACTACATATTTAATTATTATAAATTCATTACTAGATAAGCGTGTAATGTTAAAATAATAAAATCCCTTCTTGTATACTACTTACTTCTATTCGCAAGCCAGTAATACTGCTAGGTTGTAGTATTATATATAAAAAAGGATAAAAAAGGCAAGTTAGTTTTGAAAATGAAACCCAGCATGGGGAATATAAAAAAAAGTTTTAAATCAATTTAAAAATAAATGCATCTCTAAACAATTTTGTACTATTACGGCCTAAAAAAATCTAATATTCTTCATCAAACTAACTTTAAGCAAAAATGTGTTGTTAAAAAAACCTAATTCGCATATCGAATTATTTCTTAATCAGCTTCTTGATTGTATTCACAACCGGTTATCAGGCATCAACAAAGGCGGTGTTAATAATAAAACATACTGTGCATACACAATGATCAAAACATAATGTTGCGTAATGATAAAATCTCTCAGACTCACGACTATTTGGCCCCACTGACACGAGACAGTAGACACCCAGTTGTGGATTGGCGTGCAATCATGACAGACGCGGAGCAAACCTTATTTGGTGTTTTAGATAAAGAGTTGGACAAACGCGGCTATAAGCCACGAGATGTCAAAGTCAAACCAATTTCCTCAGGTGGAGCTAATTACACCTCAAAATTATTCCTCGTTGATGTAACTACGCCCAAAGAAAACTTGAAATTATTTGCAAAAGTTGCTATCATTGCTGGCCAGCTCAGGCAAACGATGAGTGCCGACTGGTTGTTTGCTACAGAAAGATTAACATACACAAAAATAGCCAAATTCTACGAAGACTTACAAGAAAAATACAATTTATCTGGAGAGGTGAAACTGAAATTCCCTAAGTTCTATGGATGCAATGATGAATATGGAAAAGAGACTGTAATAATGGAAAACCTTGTTGCATCCGGATATAAACCATTCAACAGATTAAAATCTATAGATTGGCAACACGCTTCCGCCGCTGTAGAATATCTCGCGAAGTTCCATGCGTTATCGTTTGCTTTAGCGAGGGACATTCCTGAAGAGTTCAAAGAATTATCAGATTTAAAGTATGAAATTGGAAGCCAGCAATCTGATGACGAAATCACTAAGTCAGTGTGGGAAAAAATTATTAAAGGAGCGATCGCTGTCGTGAAAGAAGAACATAAAAGTCGAGTTATAAGTTATTTCCAAAATATGCCTAAGTTTAACACTTACAATAAACCGATTGGGAAACCGGTACTTTCACATGGAGATTTTCGGGTCAGCAACTTGCTTTTCAAGGCAGAGGTGAGTGGTATAAGTTTCTATGTAACCTAACATATTTATGAAAGAATATGTTATGATCTATATGCTATTAATCGCGATGTTATTATTATAAACAAACGATACAGATTACATAATATCTTTTATGCTCTTTGGTGCTTTAATTGCTAATTTATTTTTAACAACTTCTAGTAATTGCTTTATTATAAATGAGACGTAATGATGCTAAAAGAAAGAATATGCTTTGTTCTTTCTTTGCTAATTACGACGTAACTGCATACGTTTCGATGAGATACGTTATCGATCGAAGATCGAATATATAGTATATTTAAAAATATTAAATATAGTATATGTAAAAATTTCTCAAGAGTCAGCTTGCTGATTTGAGTTTTAAAAATGCAGAGGCATTTTTGATATAACCGAGACAAATATATTGTTTGTACAAACTATATTGTTTCATCATATTGTATTTAAATCACTACCACCAGAAACAATGATTGTTTTTTTTATTTGTCGTCGGAAATTGTTTATTTAGTTTGGCAAAAAAGGTTTTAGAACCGATAATACAGTTAAATCTTACATCTAGGAATAAAGAAAAATAACAATGTAAACTGATACACCTTTAACAGGCACTCAGTATGCTTTATACTTTATAACAATTGCTAACTAATAAAAGTCTTACTAACCGTAAATATGTGATCTAAAAAGCGATATGTATATATGAAAAGTAAATGTAAAATTTTGAAAAAAATTGCTATGCGATACTGTAAGAGGTAATAGAACCCAAGACTTCCGGGTAAACCACTCAGAAAAATGTCTCAGAGACTCAGGCGCCGGTATTTTGTTTTGGGAAGGCAAAATGAAAGTAGCGGGCGATGAAGGGTGTGTCTGAAGAGCCGCCGAAGTTGCGACGCACACATCACAGTTTTTCTTCAGGCTAAGATCATGATGGAATTTTCCATTGCTTTACTTTATAAGTAATATTAGCTGATTAACTAAATATCAATTGTTTTAGATTAAAAATTTTGTAGTTTATATGATAATATTTGATCATTTTGTTATTATCACGTCCTTCAATTTAACCTTGCATTTTGCCCACCCTTTCCATAATGTTGTTTTAAATAAAAAACTAGCACAGTCGGAGTTACGGTTAGCTGAGATCCGTCACCATTTCCTTTATGAAGGTTGAATGTATTTGGCAATTATTCACATTTGACCTTCATCAAATTGCCTTCGAATAAAAACGATGACAAATTTTATATAAAAACTGGCTACGGTATCTGATTTCCTATAACTACGCGTTTATATACAGGGTACATTACGAAACCATTTGCCACCCTAATTATATCATTAGTGACATTGTAATAATAATATTATCATAATAAATAATGTAGTAGTGTTTAAGCTATATCGCATTATGTATTATTTATTTAACGACTATAGGAATAATTAACCCATTAAAACTATTTAGTAATATTTTTTTGCAACTTTTCCTGTTAGTAAAACTAATTCCCAAGAAATACAAATAATATTTACGTGATTAAGATAATGCATTATGATATCATTTTTTGACATCGCCCATTGTCCAGTTATTCATAGTCGAGCAATAATGTCGGACGCGGAACAAACTTTGCGCAATATTTTGGACAAAGAGCTGGACGAGCGTGGGTTGAAGCCCCGAGATGTAACAATCAAAGCTATTTCCTCAGGTGGAGCCAATTATACCTCAAGTCTCTTCCTTGTGGACGTCAAATCACCTAAGGAAGATTTGAAATTATTTGCCAAAGTTGCTAACTCCACTGGTGCAATAAGAGACATAGCCGAAGGCTGGATGTATAAAACCGAACGACTGGTATACACAAAAATAGCAAAACTTTATGAGGATCTACAAGTTCAAATCCCAGAAGAGGAGAAATTGAAGTTTCCTAAATTCTATGGGTGCAATAATGTTTCTGGAAAAGAAACTGTGGTAATGGAAAATCTTTTAGCTTCCGGATATAACCCATTTAATAGACTTAAATCTTTGGATTGGCAGCACGGATCTGCTAGCGTCGAATACCTTGCTAAATTCCATGCTTTATCGTTTGCTTTGGCGAAAAACTCTCCCGAGGAGTTCGAAAAATTATCACACATGAAGTATGAAATAGGGAACCAGGAATTTGATGAAGAAACAATGGGAGCTATTTGGAAAAAAATTATGAACAATATGCTTGAAGTTATTAAAGATGATCAGAAGGAAAAAGTTTTAAAATATTTCGAATCTATGCCCACTATGAATACATATACTAAACCTATTGGCAAACCGGTACTTTGTCATGGAGATTTCAGATCTAGCAATATACTGTTTAAAACAACGGTAAGTCTAGGTAATAAGGAAGACAAACTCTATTTCATATGAAACATACGATGATAACTTTTACACATATCAAACAACTTCATCGACCAATATATAATATACATACATAATATCAACAATCATCAACAATCTTTAAAGAAAATTACAGAAATAGTGTTCTTTTAATGAAAATGTAAGAATGAATTTTGTCGATCGAAACTTTTGCGATGCATTGACATGTTGCCGATGTCCGTGTGTTCTCCGACGAACAGATGACACAGTTTGTCCACAAAAACTTTTTACTTAATTCTTATAACAAGTTTTGTAATTGAGTCAATTTATATAGATACTTATTTATATAATACATCTGTTAAACAATGCAAAGGGATGATATTAAATGAGAGTGTGACTATAGAAGTGTATTCACTATATAATGTAAGAAGCATATAATCTTGAATATAGTAGGCATGAATCTTAACGCATTTAACACAGCTAGTGAGTTCCTTGCTCCTATTACATAAAACAATACATTACTGGTCTTCAGTATTCTTTATCTGAAGCATAAAGAATTCTAAAAACACATATATAGTCGGATACAATTACGTACATTCATGAATCGATGTGTGTGAATGTGAATTCATATACAAACAGTTCGCCTAAGTACAAATGTATATTGTCCATTATTGATATTTTATTCTTACAAGATAGTAACCAGCTAATTATTCAAGTGTATTAATATTATGATTACAGTGAATAACAATAAATTTAGTTTATTTCAAAACTTGCATAAGTTAGTCCAATCGTATGTAAAAGCTAACGAACTGTGGACAAAGGAGGTGATAATCGACATCAAAATTTAAATGAATGTATAATACCGGAGCTAAAACTTGCTCCATGTGTCGGTCTGTTCTTAATTGTGACATGATTGGGTTTGTAGCCATCATTGACCAATACTATATCTAGAACACCACGCAAACTATTCTCCGCGTCCGACATTATTGCTCTTCCTTACTGAACTGAGAAAGAACGAGGTGTTATTATCACCACAATTATACATATGTACTGATATACTTAAGAAAACCTAATCTTATTAATATAAAGTAAGCCCACAGCTAACATAAATTAATTTAAGTAAAAACAATAACTAACCTTAAAATATAATAACAAAGTTTCGAAGATACTGGCAGCGTTCCCCCATGACTAGCTAGACTAATTCTTTGTCAGAGCTACCAGGTCTTCTGTGATGTTGACTAACCTTTTTGCTATTTCCTTAAAAAGCATAGACCTGACACCGAATATGACAAAATTATATTTATACCCTTGAATTTGCATGCCTGATATTATATGATTCGAATGGTTCTAGTGAAAGTCATTAATAGTACGTTTCTTATATATAATTAAACATTTTTCATTGGATGTAGATTTAAAATAATGCAATTATTAATTAAGGTGATTTATTCATCCCAAAATTGTTATACTTTTACTAATCGGAACGACTACTTGTTTTCTTTGTGATAACTATAAGTGTCGTAATTGTCGTTGGTCAAATATAGATAATGTTTAATGACTTATTTTAAATACTTATGACTTAGTATGAGTAATATTTGTATAGCGATATTATCTTATTATTATTAATTTGGAGTTATATTTATCAATAAGACGAATTTGAGAAGATAACAATATTATACGTTGATTACATTTGCATTATCATTAGCAGTATTATAAAGATATCAGGATAATCAAGATTTACATTTAAATATAATTTTCAAAGATAAGTAATAACCATTTTAACACACTGTCACGGTCAGAAATAATACAGAATCAGCCGTAGTTTTTTGACCATTCTTTTTGAAATTCCTGATTAGGTAACACTAAGTAATTGGCTTGCATTAGAAAGAAAAACTCCAATGACAATATTTCAGAACGATACGAAACTCTCAATGTCCGCAGTAATTATTTCGCGAACTTGGAAGTATGAAAGGTCAACACGATATCGCTATTGGAAGTTACGTAGTAGGCCCATTATCGTGAATAGTTAAACTTGTGACGTTGTATCAGTTTGTAGTTGGTAGTGAATAAATTTTTAGCAGGAAATCATTCGTGCATGAAATGATTTTTTTATTCCTCCTCGAATTTTGTAATGTTTGTATTTTTCACCATTTAATCAAGATCAATTGATACGGCTCAACCGACACGGACTATTTATTATAATTATTATTATAATTGAAATAAATAATAACGCGGTTTAACTTTGAGAGAGCAAAGTGGAGAATAATTTCTTCAATCAACATCTTTTTAATTTTTCGTAAGGAAAGTAAAAGACACGTTTAATGAAGGAAATTGATTGATATTTACAAAATTATCACGATTCGTGGAGGTCCAGTAACATTCCGAGCGTCTAGATCCGTGTGCATGTGGGGGTATCTCTACTTATTCTATGCATTTACCATGGAGAGTGTTCAGAGGAGTTGTTCTGATTATTAGCTGGATGATTAGACTTTCATCATCGGAGGTCAAGGCATAATACGAAATTCCACCCGTACCACCTCGACGTCCGTCGTTCGACAACTGAGCGTTTTTAATGCAGTTTTTGCCGCACACCACCAACATGTGGAACGAGCCACCTACTGACATTTCAAATCTATTCAAGTTAGGATCCTTCAAGAAAAGAGCGTACCAATTCTTAAAAGGCTGGCAACACACTTGCGAGCCTTCATGCTACATGGGCGACGATATCACTTAACATCAGCTGAGCCTCCCGTGTAAAAAAATTAGTTTCAACCGCGTTTAGCCCATCGAAGTAGTTGAGGACCGAACAGTCGCTTCGTCAAATAAAATTATGTTAATTTTCAGGACGACAAAGTACAAGCGATTGCAGTGGACTTCCAGACTGTGTACGCAGGTTGTCCGGCCACCGATCTGGTGTATCTAATCTTCCTTGGCTCCGACGAGGAGTTCAGAGCTGAATACTACGAGAAGTTACTCGACCATTACTACAACAGTCTGTCCAAGATGATGGAATGGCTTTCTATCGACTCCACTGAGGTTTATCCGAGAGAAGAGTTCGATAGAGACATGAAAGAGGTGATTAGAAATAAGGAATGTTTTATATTTACAGTCATAGTACATAGTCATAGTACATAGTCATAGTGTATACTTAACTGTATAGTTACATATTAAGATAGCCAGACTTCTTCTGATATAGAATAAAATTCTACCGTCTACTACCTGAAAAGTGTTATATGCATATTTAATTCTTTATATAAATTTATTGTTTACATCCACAAATTACATACTATCCATCAGTATTATCTAAAGTTTATTTGCATAATACATAGTTTATTTTTATCTGAGTTATCAATGCTTGCTTGGCTTGGCTGTCAGTCTTTATGTCTAATTAGTTTATAACTAATTCCTGATAAAGTATGGTCAAATTCCATTATGATTAGCTTTGCTTTGTATTCGTATGTTTCAAAACTGATTAAATCTTTTGAATGAAGATAAAAATATAACAATGTTGACGTAATATCTTATTGAAAGTGCAATCGGGTTAATTGTAGTAATATATTTAGTTTTTATAAAGTATTTTAATGCTTTGCTTTGTACTGTATATATGAGTTGCTACATTCTTTAAATTTATAATTCATCCAAAAACAAAATTAAAATATCATATGTTATAAACGTGGTTCTAACATTTACTGAGTTTTGAAATTAACGACATAGAACGGACAAAAAGAACTGGCAATTGACACTACGTCATTCTTTTAAATTGTCGTGTTTTTTCTATTTAAAATGTTTGTAAGGAGTTGCAATCATTACATCATCCTCCTCATTGCATATTTATGCAAATCATTATAACAATGAATAAATAAGAAAAAACAAAACGTGTAATGCATACACGTAGTATCAAGGTGGATCAAGGCAGTAAATAATTAATGTAGACCCATATATACATAATATGCTTCAAATCGCGTTTAATACAATTTAACTTTTCAGAATCTACCATACGCAATACTCATCGGTGCCACAATCCTTCCAACAGTGGTCGTAGAAGAAGACGCTGCACCCGAACTTGGAAACTTTGATTATAATCAATTCGTAATATCACCGAATGAAATATTTGCTAAGAGATTCCGTGGTATTGTTAATGATTGTATACGCTGGAATGTCATTTAAATTTACGCTAATTAACACTCGCCAAATACAGAATTGGATCGTGCATTTGGGAACAATAAATTAGTTTCGTAAAATAAGTTATCGCGATATAAAGTACGATTATTATAATTTCAACGTTCGTCTAGACAAATGTTTGGAATCAATTAATTGGTACTTTGATTGTTTTATCGCACGAGTACGATATGCGTAGATTACAAATGGAAATAAAAAATACTTTTTGTATTATTAGTTTTAAAAAAGCAGTTATGTTGTTGCACTGGTTTGCGATAAATTACAATATGGTAGTCTATTTTGTACATATGTACCAAAACGAAATAATATATTTACAATCATTGTTGAAATTTATTTACACTTCCTTACCCTACATGCATATAAAAACAGGTTACATAAATTATCTAGTAATCCGTGATAATAGGTCGTAGGTTCGATCCCCAGCTGTGCACCAATGGAAGGATATTGTGAGGAAACCGGCTTGACTTATACCCATAAAGTTAACATCGTTAACAAGATAAGCCTGATCACTAGGCTATTAGATTAGCCACTGATATTTTTTTAATTTTAATCTATGATAAGAATCTCGGCAACCCTAGTTATAAAAATAAATATCTACTGTGGGAAAGTACAAGAAGTAAGTTTTTTACTTCCCTGTAGCCTAAGAATGCAAAAAACGTTTAGTTGTTTACTTCTAAAGCTTTGTAGGCTGACACTGCTGTAGCGACATCTAAATTCTACGGTTACAATCCGTAAGGTGACGTCAAATATCATCTACGACGACGGTCGACGTCAAGTCCACGGTGTGCGTCAGGCACAGAAGGCTGATCACCTATTTAGGTTAATCCAATAGTCAAATGGCTATTAGATTAACAAATGATCAAGAAACAGATACAAAAATTTGAGGGCCAGACCTAAAAAGGTTGTAGCGCTATTGATTTTTTATTTATCTACGTGAGACTGTTAGTATAAACGATAAATAGATTATCTCCGATCAGTAATATAGTCTTTTTGTTTAAATACATCAAAATTAATTTATAGCGCCTGACAGTTTTTTTTAAAATTAAAATGTAAAAATGTTGTCATTTTTTTCTTGGTATCCGAGATGAAAATGCATTAGCCTCCACAATTTCATCACATTTTCTCACCCCCTGCCCTCGAAAGTAGCACGGCTATGTGTGACGCGATCTATACCAGAGTTTCTGTTGTATTGAGAAACTTCTTGACCACACCAGACCAAACCACATCAGATAGCTTTACGAGACCCGGTTAGAGAGGCCCTCTACCCGAGCCTCTCCCCGAGCATCGCTAGCGCATTCTACCCGAGCGTTACTTATATATAAATTAGATTAGAAAAGTTGCTACTTTAGCTGAACACGTCAAAAATAACGAATGTTTATATAATACTAGTTACTAGGTAACATTTTTGCTAATAAACGTAATTATAACATAAGCCCTTTTTCGTGCCTAAGGTTGCAGGTTAAAAGGTCGACAACGCACTCGCGAGCCCTCTGGTATTTAAGTATCCATGGCGGTATCACTTAAAATCAGGTCAGCCTCCTGCCCATTTGCCCACTGTGTTATAAAAAAAAGGAAAACTATATCGAACTTGCATACAAAAACTGTCGCTATTGGAGTTTAAAGAGGAAGCCTGTTCCCTGTTTTATGTTTACAGGGAAGTAAAAAAATGCTTATGTCGCTAGCGCATTCTACCCGAGCGTTACTTATATATAAATTAGATTAGAAAAGTTGCTACTTTAGCTGAACACGTCAAAAATAACGAATTTTTATATAATATTAGTTACTAGGTAACATTTTTGCTAATAAATGTAATTATAACATAAGCCCTTTTTCGTGCCTAATGTTGCAGGTTAAAAGGTCGACAACGCACTCGCGAGCCCTCTGGTATTTAAGTATCCATGGCGGTATCACTTAACATCAGGTCAGCCTCCTGCCCATTTGCCCACTGTGTTTTAAAAAAAGGAAAACTATATCGAACTTGCATACAAAACTGTCGCTATTGGAGTTTAAGGAGGAAGCCTGTTCCCTGTTTTATGTTTACAGGGAAGTAAAAAAATGCTTATGTCGCTAGCGCATTCTACCCGAGCGATACTTATATATAAATTAGATTAGAAAAGTTGCAACTTTAGCTGAACACGTCAAAAATAACGAATTTTTATATAATATTAGTTACTAGGTAACATTTTTGCTAATAAATGTAATTATAACATAAGCCCTTTTTCGTGCCTAAGGTTGCAGGTTAAAAGGTCGACAACGCACTCGCGAGCCCTCTGGTATTGAAAGTATCCATGGCGGTATCACTTAACATCAGGTCAGCCTCCTGCCCATTTGCCCACTGTGTTATAAACAAAAGAAAACTATATCGAACTTGCATACAAAACTGTCGCTATTGGAGTTTAAAGAGGAAGCCTGTTCCCTGTTTTATGTTTACAGGGAAGTAAAAAAATGCTTATGTACTTGTACTTTAACAACAGTAGATATTTCTTAAATAGTATTTTTTTTTATAAATAGGGTGGCCTAGATTCTTATGATAGATTAAAATTAAAATAAATTATCAGTGGCTAATCTTATACCCAAGTTTAGGTTTCAAAAGCGGCATGGATTTATGCACACAAATGAAGTGATCTTTAGGCGTCGAGCATAGCTACATTAGCGTTCAAGAAATAACATTTTTAATGCACAATTACATACATTATACCATATTAATAGTTTTGTAAATGTTGTAAAGACATTTATCGTTTAAAAATCGTGACGTGCAGTGGTCTAATGTTTTTCAAGGCGTGTATTTTCGCTTTGTTTTTGAGAGCAAATGCAGTTATTTATAAGTTAAATGGTAAGTTATATAGCTGATATTTGGATAAATTGTGGTGGTGGTGTGGAGTTTTTCTGGAGAGTCACCGCAAGGCTGTCGATATCCATCCAAAAATCGTATGCACCAGGACTGTTAAATATAGACTGTCTCTGAAACGCGGCAAAGCGATACATTGGTAGACATTTTAGTAAGAAAGTGAGGGTAGACTTGAATATTTAACCAATATTTAATAAAAGAAATAATTAATTAAAGAAATATTATCTACGCGTATTGCGTTGCCAGCTAGTCCACTTGTTTGTTATTGAGATATTAACTACAAAAATACTGAACTAATTTTAAAATATTTAGCATAGTCGTTCACAATGCTTACTTACAATTTCACCCAGTTGATCAGTGTTTCCCAACCTTTATTGCATGCCCCACCTTTGCCTTTCATATTACATATTCTTTAATATAAAAAATGGAATTTTTCACTTAAGAAACTCTCTCTCTTGTTAAGTGATAAGTTTATAGGAAACACTTCAAATACCAAATAAGTTTAAGAAATTTTCGAAAAAATCAAATTCAAATTCCCTTCCCTTGAAAATCAAATTCCACGGGAAATACTGGATTACATGACCGAATACTTTTTATTCTCTAGAATAATTAAAACCCACGACAACACGATTTCTAACCTATTTAATTTTTTTTTGTGCGAAGTCAATTTTCAATAAATATTTTATATAAAAAATCGTGAACTATTAACGTGTTTTATAGTAACAACGGGTACATTTATAACGACAATTTTAAAGATATATTTTGTATATCCAGCTCAAATGTATGTAAATTTTTATACTATTTCTATTCAAAAGCATAAATTTCTTACACTAGTTTTTGTTAAGACGCATTTATGATATAATATATACCAAATGTTTCTTATACAAGGATTTTTATTTAGATACTGAATATGACCGCATGCCCTCCCTTTACGAGCTCGATAACTATGAGAAATGCCTAAGATCAGATGGACTATACTGTGTTGTCAAAATAACGTTGTCCGCTTCACCAGATAATCAGCTGATGCGCATGATTCAAGTAAGTCAATAAGGTAAATCTCGGTAACGCTTTGGAAGCTTTTCATGAGCGGAATCACTCAGCTGAGCCTCCTGCAAAAAAGATTGTATTACTATTATGTGTATGTGAAATTTTTCATTTCATTTTTTATGATATATGAACTCCTGTTACACCCAATTTGTTATCAAGAACTCTTTAAGAAAGGTACGTTCTTTCACAAAAGACATTATTATTTTAGGAATACTCAGAAGCACGTATTCATTACAACCACACTTACATAGATTGGGGTATATGCGTCTCCAGCAGATGTAAAAATTATGATTTAAAAGGAGATACACGACTGAGCATTGAAAAATGTCTTAATCAATCATTTTATAATGAACATAGATTAGAGGCAAAAATAACAGTTCACTATTGTAATAATTCTAAAGAAAGACATCAGTATGACTTCGGAGATTGGATTTTTGGCTTCGTTCTTGCTTTCATTATTTCGTTAAACATATTAGCTACATTATATGACATTCGTTTACGAATATTTAACAATGAAATCGGTAAGTTTTTTATACTAATATTATACAGGGAAAAGGTATAGGTACGTTTGAAACAAATAAGCCGAATACTTTCATATATGATTTCGCTATGACAAAGATCTAATAACTATTTGGGCATTTTAATCGGTATCAAGCAGTTTTGCCTAGTGTGGCTTTTTACACTCGTTCGGCGGAGAAAAATATTAAGGACATCGGCATGTCTTGGACTTTTAAAGTCGATAGCGTGTTTCAGGCATAAATGGAAAAACAAAACCTAATAGGTTGTAGCGCCACTGGTTTTTTGTCGATAAAGAGTGATTGATATAAACATGTTATCAATTTTAACAATCGAGTATGTGTCTATGTCCGATGTCTTATTTAATAATAATAATACGCCATTCGCAGGTAATCAATATTTGTTAGGATTTTCAATAATAAGGAACTGGGGGCTTTTGGTGGCGCATCACAACGATCCTAATTTTAACAAATTTGTCTCCATTCATGGAATAAGGTAATAAATCTTATTACACAGAAACTGAAGTCATTCGTCTCTTTCCGTCAAATAGTGTATACCGAGTGATGGAAAGAGATAGATGAAAGTTGTGTATTTACACAGATTTAGTTTATGACGAACTAAGCCAATATACATTTCTATGCTATGTACTAACTATGTATGTTTGAAAATAGATAGTTGTTTTTTATTTGCATCTTCACGCCTTATTCTCGAAAGGGTAGGCAGAGACCGCGCATCTCCACTTGCTACGGTCCTGAAATACCTTTCTCACTTTAACAACTTGTACAGGCCCACTTAAACCGACTTCACTATCCAATATTGCCTTCTATATCCTACTTGTAAACTGCTTCTCATTCATCCGTTCTACATGGCTAAACCACGTAAGCATTCCCTTTCGCATCCTTGTCCTTATTCCATTACATCCTCTTTTAACCCACACTGCTCACGTAACTCATTATTACTTATCCTATCACGGAAGGACGTATCCACTTAAGGGCTTTTTGGGCTGCAGCCCAGCCCGAGATACAAACGGCCCCCAGACCTCACCGAAAACAATAGACGATACTTTATAATAAATAAAAAATCTAATCATAATGTTGAATTCCCCAAGATCAATCTCTC
The DNA here is from genome assembly GCF_905147105.1 of Pieris brassicae. Lineage (NCBI taxonomy): Eukaryota > Metazoa > Arthropoda > Insecta > Lepidoptera > Pieridae > Pieris > Pieris brassicae. The sequence continues at coordinate 16,838,258 of NC_059674.1, forward strand.
ATGTGCATTGCGCGACAATCGAACGGAATGGGGAATTCTAAATCGCTTGTTTTCGGTCGGTGTATGCTTTCACGCGTCTATTACGAGGAGCTTTCCAGTAGTAGTCCAGAGCGCCATAATTCATGATTCGCCCATGCACACACTTCTTAATTCTCTCATTGCCACGGCATTTATTCTACTCTCGTTGTTCCTCTGCCACAACAATCACTACCGTTTATAAATAATTTAATTGATTTTAATTATAATTAGAGATTTTAATATGGCTGAATAAACGGTTTATTTAATTCATACATCATAATATCCAGTTTCAAGGTAAATAAAGGATTTATTTATTTGTATTATGACAATGCTGCTAAATGAGTTGTCTAATGGATCGTATTTAGTAACTTTTTATTTCCAGAACTATTTTGTCGTTTGGGATGGTTCTCGGCCACACTATGTTCATATTTTGTTCAGGATTTGTCGATAATCCTGAAGCTTTAGAACAGGTAATACATTTTGATTAATATTAATATATCGCAAATACACACATGACATGTAATTGCTGCAAAATGTATGACTAGCTTGAACTTTTTTTTTAAATTTAACAGAAGAAGGAAAATATACATTATATTCCCCGGATTGAACCGGCTACCAAATGTAACCGGATCTATTATAAAATTTAATTAAACTTAATTTCAACTCAATTTCGCTAACAAAAACTAATAATCAGAATCGCTGTGAGAAGTTACAGAGCACCGCTGCTGGAGTAGGAAGGAAAAGGATGGTTATAACTTTGCCTTAACAATACTATAGCAACTGTTATAAATTTGCAGGCCTATCAGACCCCATTTTCATACATAATATTCAACGGCCCAATGGTAATTCAGACTTATTTCATTATATCTGGATGTTTGTTCAGCTATACACTTGCCGTGAATCCGCATTGGCTTAAGTCGTTTTTTGTGCCTATATTATACAGGTGGTGCAGGTGAGTTATCTGATAAGTTTCAATCACTTATAAAAAATATTTGTTTGTTAATACTGTGTAATGATTATAACATAAATTATTTATATAATATGACGTGATCAACCCACTATGGAGGGAATACGGTTGCTTCATAGAACAATAAACTACCTATTTAAGATTTGCCATTCAACAAAGTCCTTGAAATTTTACAGATCACACATATAAAATGTGCTGCTATATATATTAGTCATATTAACTGTTCTAAAATTCGTGATTCATGTGTCCCTTTATAGTTGAGTTTTTCGTTCCTGTTTTAGTTTTGTTTAAATAACTATATGTATTATGTATTTTTGCACTTGTCGCTAACGTCATCTAATAATTTTTTTTCTTACAATGGCCTGGAAACGTTCGCTCGAAAGCGTTAAAGCCGCCAGTTCAATTAATTATATCAATTAGTTGGGAATTATGGGTTAATAAAATAATATATTCTATATTATTCTTACCAATTGGCTTTTTCAGACTAACGCCAGGACTCGCTCTGCTCCTTGGATTTATAACAACCTGGTACCGACACCTGGGCACAGGACCATTGTGGAACTTCTACGTATCGCCTGTGGTCAATGATTGTAAACAGTATTGGTGGTCACATATACTATACTTCAATAATTATATAAAAGAGTACTGTAATATACAGACATGGTTTGTGTATATTAACTTTGGTAAATTTATCTGCAATGAATAATAACCTACCTATTCGCGAAGGAAGTGCCAGCTCAAAAGAGAACTGTTTGTCACGTTCTTCTTATCTATTATAAAAGTACAGTGGGTCAATAGAGAAACAAAAGAATCAATGCTAATAATATTATGAAATTAATTACCAATGAATTATAAAGAGAGAGTGCGCCTAACTATACTCTTGAGACGCCATACTCAAACTAAGCCTGAGTGAGCGAAATGTACAGCCATGGCTTGTACAATTAGGGTTAGCTATTTGCTATTTATAATTAAAAATCCTTAAACAACTCTTACCTACTAGAGAATGTGGAATAGCATAGAATTTATATTCTACATTACAAATGTTAACATGAGCTAGGAGAACTGACAGAAATGCTATATATACGAATGAGCAATACACGCACAAAACACACTTCAATTAGCTGTGCTTCAAAATCATTTATTCATATAGTTCACACAATGAACGCTTATGAACGCCAAAAAAATAAATGTATGCTTCTAATTTAACATTTACGGCCAGTTCTAAAATCAAAGGCGACTCTCCGCCACTATTTTTAATCGCCACTATTTTCTTGTTTTACACAACTTTTGTAAGGAGCTGCAACCATTACACCTGACCACCACATGACATCTTAAGTAATTAATAATAATAAAATAAATTAAAAACAATGATTTGTCCTCTATCAGCAGGAGACATGGTTAAATAGGACCAATTAAACACTTGTGTCATTATTCGATCATTTATCTCTTGGAATCACACTCAAAACTTTAACTGTATGAAACATTCGAGAAAATTCTCGGCAGGAGTGTTCCATGCTTACTACACAGACTAGAACGTTTGTACACTTTATTTTATTGCACATTACTAGGCCCTTGTCGTTTAGCGTTCTCTAATATATTTTTCAGGTATTTAGCTGCTGATTTTCAAATGTATGCAATAGCACTGATATTATTCATAGCGACACGAAATAGAGGCAGAATTTTCGCTATTTTCCTTTTGTTTTTTATTGGCTGTGCGTGATGTAAACTTCTTGCTTAAAACTATCAGCCATAACTTGATGACATTGTCACTCTGTTTTGTTAGTGTCTATATCAATGTATCTAATGTAACCAAAACATATTTTAGTGTTAATTTTAGCTTATTAAAACCTTATATTCATGAAAGGTTTTCTCTTATTTCAATTTAATAAGCTAATAACGCAACATGGATAAATATCTTCGCCCTGAAAGATTTGATATCGACCCGTCAGATAGCTCTAGTACGAGAGCTTGGATACACTGGCGTAAGACTTTCGAAAGCTTCATTTCCGTGCAGAAACCGACCGCTTCAGAAACAGATGCACAGTCGGTTCCTTCGTCAGAATGGGACAGCATAAAGTTTCAGCTTTTGGTAAATCATATATCACCAAATATTTATACATATATAAGCGAAGCCACGAACTACGAAGAAGCGATCACAATACTGCAAAAACTTTATGTAAAACCGAAAAATCTAATATTTGCAAGGCACATGTTAGCAACAAGGAAACAACGACCAGAAGAAGGTATTGACACATATTTACAAGCTTTAAAACTGCTTTCTAAAGATTGTGACTTTGCGGCTGTTAATGCAGAAACAAATAAAAACGATAGCGTGCGTGATGCATTCATATCCGGTATATCATCGCATAAAATCAGACAAAGGCTTTTAGAAAACTTAACTCTAACACTTGATCAAGCTTACAACCAAGCACTCTCTCTAGAAACTGCAGAAATCAACTCTCAAAGCTTCAATACTGTATCTTTAAATGCTGTTGCTCCAAAAGCACCAACATTACAAACTGTGCACGACGAGCCCTGCTCTTCTGTTAATAATCCTCGACGACGAAAATGTTTCTTTTGTGGGGGACAAATACATCCTCGCAAGAACTGCCCTGCATTTGAAAAGACTTGTCAGCTCTGCAACAAGAAGGGGCACTTTGCCACTGTGTGCAGAAGCTCTTCCAAAGCTACAAACTCTGTGGTAGGTACTGAAGATCTTTCCGCTTGTATCACAGCAGCGTCACCTTCTTCACTACGTAAAGCTACTGTACCTGCTTATATTCGAGGAATAAGAGCAGAAGCACTTCTCGACACCGGCAGCTCCATCAGTTTTATAAATGACAGCTTTGCAAGACTATGCGGGTTAAAAAGAAAATCCTGCAATCAGACAATTTCTATGGCCTCTCTTAATCATACTTCACAAGTGGAAGGCCAAACTTTGCAAACCCTGAAAATCGGAAATCATAAATATGATAATGTGAATCTTCTTATCGTGAAAAATCTTTGTGCTGACATTATTATCGGCCATGACATCCTCGAAGAACATTCATCGCTAGAGTTCTCTTTTGGTGGGCCAAAACATCCACTTCAAGTATGTAACGTAACGGAAGCATCAGTACCAGCTGTACCACTTTTTGCGAATGTATCTCCCAACTGCAAACCTATTGCTATTAAGTCTCGAAGGCACAGCAAAGAGGATAGTGAATTTATTACAGAAGAGATCAGAAACCTTATAGCAGAGGGCGTGATAGAAGAAAGTAAATCACCGTGGAGGGCCCAAGTACTAATAACAAAAAGCGAAACTCATAGAAAACGCCTTGTGATTGATTACTCTCAGACAATTAATCGTTACACAGAACTCGACGCGTACCCTTTACCAAACATTGAGGACTTAGTTTCGAAAGTGGCAAAGAATAAATTTTTCAGCCTTATAGACCTGAAAAGCGCGTACCATCAAGTGCCTATACTACCCAAAGAAAGGAAATTTACAGCTTTTGAAGCGCTGGGAAATTTGTACCAGTTCAGGCGTATTCCTTTTGGAGTAACAAATGGTGTTTCGAGCTTCCAACGAACAATCGATTGGATAATAAGAAAAGAGAAGCTTCAAAAAACATATGCGTATATTGATGATATAACTATTTGTGGCCAGGCTCTTGAAGAACACGATCGTAACTTAGAAAATTTTATGAATGCCGCAAAGAAATACGGTTTAACACTGAGTATACAAAAATGTAAATTTTCTCAGGAGTCAATTAATATACTAGGCTATAATATTCAAAACTATATAATTAAACCTGACAGTGAGCGACTCAAGCCACTGATTAATTTACCTCCACCAAGCGATGTACCTACCTTAAGAAGGACACTCGGCATGTTCGCACATTATTCTAAGTGGATTCCAAACTTTTCTGAACGGATCCACTCAATTGCTAATACAACAACTTTTCCGCTCACAAGCGAGCAAATTAAATGTTTCGAAGGCTTGAAAAATGATATCGCAAAGTCTTCTATACGTGCAATTGATGTAAATATACCCTTTACAGTCGAAACTGACGCTTCCGATCATTCTATTGCAGCAATACTTACGCAAAATTCTAGACCAGTGGCGTTTTACTCAAGAACATTAAATTCAAGCGAACAAAACCATTCTGCCATTGAAAAAGAAGCATACGCCATTGTGGAATCATTAAAGAAATGGAGACATTTCCTTATCGGTAGACACTTTAAGTTAGTAACTGACCAACGCTCGGTTTCTTTTATGTTTAATATGAAACATTCAAGTAAAATAAAGAATGAAAAGATTCAAAGATGGCGACTGGAACTTGCTGCTTTCAAATACGATATTATATACAGACCGGGGAAAGAGAACTATGCTGCTGATGCGCTATCCCGAGTTTGTGCGACTGTAGAAACACGTACTGCAAAACTTTTCTCGCTGCACGAGGCTCTTTGTCATCCAGGGGTAACGAGAATGTTTCACTGGGTTCGCTCTAAAAACCTTCCCTACTCCATTGAAGAAGTCAGAACAATGACAAAATCTTGTCGAACCTGCTCTGAAGTAAAACCTAGATTCTTTCGAAATACCTTTAATGACCAGAGGAAACTTGTTAAAGCGACGGCTGCTTTTGAACGCCTTAGCATAGATTTTAAAGGACCAGTTCCAACAAACAATAATAACAAATTCATACTTACCGTGATTGACGAATTTTCACGTTTCCCGTTTGCTTTCCCATGCTCAGATGTAAGCTCGAAAACAGTGATTAAACACCTTAACAACTTGTTTATGATATTCGGCATGCCTTCTTACGTTCATTCAGATCGCGGAACAGCATTTCTTTCCGTCGAAGTACAAGAATTTTTACATGTTCGAGGTATTGCCACTAGTAGAACTACAGCTTATAATCCTCAAGGTAACGGTCAAGTAGAAAAATTGAATTCTACTCTTTGGAAAACGATTCTTTTGGCGCTGAAGACGAAAAATCTTTCGGTAGAAAATTGGGAGCAAGTATTGCCACAAGCCTTACATTCAATTCGATCATTACTTTGTACAGCCATAAATTGCACTCCACATGAAAGAATGTTTAGACACCCACGAAGATCTACTAACGGCACTTCTGTTCCATCGTGGCTTACAAATTCTGGACAAGTCTTGATGAAGAAATTTAATCGTACAAATAAATATCAACCATTAGTAGAAGAGGTTGAATTGATACACAGCAATCCTGACTTTTCATACATTCGGTTCCCAGATGGCCGAGAAACAACGGTGTCGAATCGACATCTAGCACCATTGGGTTCAGAAGGGGTAGATCTGCGAATAAATAATGAACATACTCCTGATTATGATAACGTCGCAGAACCACTTCCAGAAACAGAAGATCAAAACTTGGAAATTCCTCCATCTAATGAAACGGGACCTGTGGTATTTGAAAATAGCAGAGAGCTAGCGACCGAGTTACCGTCATCACCACAGCCGGAGCCAACAGTTCGTAGATCTGACCGCGTTCGTAAAACACCGGAATTTTTAAAAGATTATGTTTTAAATTAGTGCGGGTGAATGATGTAAACTTCTTGCTTAAAACTATCAGCCATAACTTGATGACATTGTCACTCTGTTTTGTTAGTGTCTATATCAATGTATCTAATGTAACCAAAACATATTTTAGTGTTAATTTTAGCTTATTAAAACCTTATATTCATGAAAGGTTTTCTCTTATTTCAGTGCGGGACCTGTACTTCACGATTGGCTCCAAGACATCAACGGAGTCTTCATAACCTATCCAGAGTACGTTTGCTTATTTTTATGGTTTATTAGACAGGCACGTATTGAAAGAAACAATTTTTTAAACCGGATTTAAGCTATTTGTATTATTATAATCTTATAATTATTTACATAAATTTTAAATTTAATTTTTTCCGACGTTTGCGTGCTTTACAGCGTGCGTTGTCACGGTAACTGAAGACAAAAGGTGTTGAATGTCAAAAGTATCACAGCTGTGGAGAAAGTTGTGTTATCTGTATTTATTTCCCCGGAGTTGGTATCCGGGGAAATAAAAGTCGGAAAATTTTAAATTTAAAATTATGTAAATAATTATAAGTTTATATAATACAAATAGCTTAAATCCGGTTAAAAAAATTGTTTTCTTCCAATGTGTAAAAGCTATGTTAACCAAAGACACGTATTGTGGCAGGGTCGAAGTTGCGACGACCGCGTCAAGCCAATAGTTGAACATTTGGTCCAACATTGTTTATGTCTTCACGAAGTCCGGTTTCTGTTGTTTTTGGTATGATTACAGTAAAACCTTTTTTATTATTCTGTAAGGCCAATAAAAAATGTAATAATGGACATTTCATGTAACTGTAAGAAACATCCATTTGAAAGTAAAGCCGGAATTACATTACGAAATTAGTGGCATGCGTCTGAAATCAATTCCACGAAAGTAGTTTCGATATATGCGAAAGTAATTTCGTAAAATAATTAGTGTCGTAAAATACTCAGTATCGCAGTAACTATGGCCCCATCAGCATTCGTAATATAGACTATAGGCTTAACTGTAAGGAGAAAAAAATTAAGGTTTTAAAGTACCAATAAAATAGAAGTGAGAAATTCTAATTTTACATATAATTTATTTTATTATTTAATGTAGTGAAGTATTTTGAATGTTATCTGTATTTTAGTTACATTATTGTCTGTTTGGTAGCGCCAGATCCGCAGCTCAAGTCTTGAGCGAAATTTTGTCTTCGAGTGTTCTAATAACGCCAATACACAAACTTACATTCGGGTTAAAACTCTTTTCTGAATCCTACCTGTATTAACTCCATGAATACGTTATACGTTTTAACATACGGGTGTCCCACTTAGCGCAAATTTTGATCCTGATCTGATCTAATCTGTAGGTCAAACCATAATTTAGATCATTTTTTTATTTCAGAGTATATCGTACGTTTAGTGACGATAGTTTTGCTGTGGTGTATGTATCATTTTATAATAATCTGTGTTGTTTCTCAATGGGTTTAATATTGGGCCTGCTAACATTCAATGCGAATAAATATAAAATTTACTTCTCAAAGCATAAGGTTAGTTTTTACTTCTAAGATATTCTTATCTTACTTAGAACATGAATGTATTGTGTCAGAATAGTGTTCGCCTAGTGGCGTGCGTGTGATCATCCCCGAGCATTCATTCGTATTGCGTCAGTGTACGAATACAATTTTCTTTCTGTGTACGGAATGAGCCCTTGCTTCAACGGTGAAGACCAACATCGTGAGGAAACCGGCATGTAGGACAAATTTCAGACACAGAAGACTGATCACCTACTAGTCTATAAAAAAGTCATAAATATGATCAAATAATCGGATGCAATCTGCGGTTACGGCGCATATGTCATTCTTATTTGAGACAAAAAGTCAAATTTTCGGACTGAATAAAATTAAGCTTTTCAAATTTCCTTTTTAATATTATTAAACTTTACAGAGGATCCTCACTCCACTGTTTTGGACATTATGTCTTTTGGTGTTATTATTATTTATGTCTGGTTATTTTCTGTATCCTAACGGCGAGCGGCCATCTTTACACATACGGATTGCCTATTCTGCTCTTCATAGGCCGATATTGGGAGCCATCATGTTTATTGGGATTACGATGATCATATTTAAAGTGGAAGGTAAAAAAATTATATCTTTAGTTAAACGCGAAATTGGAAAAATCCAGCAGAAGGTACAATATTCGCGACAATAGATGGCGGTATATGTAAAACATTTAGGCTTTATATTGCGGAATAATCATAAAAAAAGATAATAATACAAAATCGGATTATAACTGTCAAATAATTTAAATACAATATATATTTATATATAATTTAAATATAATAGAAACTAGCAAGTAATACATAGGAACTAATAAGGGTTACCTTACTATATTTAAATTTAAAGATTTTCTTGGAACATTTTTGTTCGTAATTTTCTCTCAATTAATCATCAATGTGGGTTGGGGCCAAGTGGTGTAGTCCTAACCAGTTTAAGTGCTCCTTGGAATACATAAATTAATATTAATTAATTAATTTTTGCCAGAGCTTGTTCAACAATGACAAAATCATCATATGTGTATCCATCAGCGTAAAACTAAAGCAAAAATTAAGTACCTTTAAAGTAAAATAAAAGATAAAGTTTTAGCCACTCCGTTTCTACTGTTTAATCTTATTAAAAATATGCCTAAGTAAATATTTATATATAAATATATTCCTAAGATCGTTTGGGTTACCTGGCTCTAAAATTACATTCATAAAATGTCCTAACATATAATTCCCGGAGCTTATAACAGCTTATGTAATGTACACACGTAGGAAGTGAAACTTCTTTTTGACCTTATTTTTAGAAAAATTATCTACTATGTGCAACTTTACAGAAATTGGTTAAATAAAGTTAAATTAGATAAAGTTTAACAAAAGGCTTTTATTATTAGAGACATGAATACTAATAATACAATTATTTAATTTTACCTTATTACTACTAAGATTATTACAGAATTTCATTAATTGTAATAGAATTATTACTATCATTGTTATCGTTATATATTTTTGTTATTAATGGCTACGAATCTCTTCGAATCAACCGTGGTAGGGACAAGTAAAAGATGGGGCGTAACGGAAAAATGTGACGGTAATTTTTTTTCCAACGCCGATAAAGAAGTTTCACTTTAATATTTAAAAGAAACTTTTTGCATAATAACGACTTTCTCAACATTATTTAAAGAAAGCTTATGTATAACCTCTGTGTTATGTTACCGAGCTTTGGATTTTGTACAGGAGTCAAAGTTAGTATAAAGACTTATAAGTCTCGACCCTTAATGTTAGTGTAAACGAATTTGCGACTTATACATCAATTATAAAGTTTGTTTTTAATTGCAGATAATTTCCGAGCATTTATTGAATGGCCAGGATGGCGCGTACCAAGTAGATTGACGTATGGTGTATTCTTGGTACATATATGTATTATACATTACATACAAGGAACAAGGACTCAATTATATAACATATCCATTTTTAATGTGGTGAGTTAACTTACAGACGTAACGCCTACAATCTACGGCTATAATGCACTTCGGACATTGAAACGCGCTTACGAAGTAATTTCGACAGTTAAAGCTATATTACAGTCATTGGCGCCTTTGCGTCAGCCAGTAGTTAGACTGCTTGAGGATTATTAATCTAGGTCGGAGGAAGAGCAATATGTTCCTTCCTGGTCCGAGGCAGCAATTCATGCTAAATGTATATTTGTCGCTTTTCCTTATTTCAAAGACACTCTTCTTAAAGCCACAGCTAGCATCGAAATATTTAGCGTTGACATATCAAACGACGTTCAGTTTCGCGGCCATTCTGAGGAAATGGCTTAATTAGCCTCCAAAAAAAGCCTAATATTTTATTTTATATTGTCATATTTCCTGTCGTAAACAATCATGCGTTGCTTAGAAAGGCATTCCTTCATAAAGCCTATTTTTAAACTTATTTGAATAAATTAATAGTTTATATTTTGCACTTTATAGATAATAATGCACCTGGGAGTTGTCTGGATGTCATACCTGTTTGCACTACCAATATACTTGATGGTGAAGAAACCTATGTCGAATATCACTAAACTCTGCCTTCTCTACGCATCTACTCGCTTTTTAGTGAATAAAAAGAAATAAATAATTAACATAAACGAGTATATTTTTGATTTTATAAAACCGATACCTAATGATCGCACAATAATGTGCTAACGAAGCAAGCTAATTTCACTATTCTTAGTTAAGAGTTTAATACATATATTGATTTATTTCGTAATCCTAAAGCTAATATAAATTAAATAAATAAATTGCTTTATTACGACATGCATCCGATAATATATTTAGTGGTAAGTAAATTAAGATGGATACAGTGATTGGAGTGAGATACGCCACCGTTGAAGTGCTAGTTTTAGTCTTATTCCCAGTTTTAGTCGGAACTAGAGCATATTATTTAACCGAGGAGGTCCTGGATATAGCTTCCGGATACCCAGGCACACACATGACCTGTTTCGAATACGCCTGCGAAGATTTTTGTAGATGGAGAATCCATTGCAGTGTACGACGATAGCTTTTTTTTATAGAACAGGGGGCAAACGGGCAGCAGGTCAGCTGATGAACGCTCTCAATGCCAGAGGGCTCGCAAGTGTATTGCCCTTTCAATGGCGTGATATATTTTACTTTTCAGATTTTTAATAATGTATCTAGTAATCATAATCTTATGTAAGTGACATGTAAGTTTTTAATGAAAATAAACTTCTTTAAACAACAGATAAAACACATGAAACACACTTAATACATATTTATATGTTTGTATAATAGCTGAAGTTTCCTAACACTAAATCCTGCGTACATTAAATTAAATCTAAGTCAGTTACTAGAATAAGGAACAGATGTCTGAACTAGTTTGGTTGTAATAATTCCGTGCTCATGGTTTTCTCTCCATATATGTAAAGTAAGTGTCTGCTGAGTGTTTGTTACTGACTATTATTTCAAAGACTCGACATATTTTAAGTCATAATCTTTTCTTGAGTACTGTACTGACAAGTACAATCTACGGCGTCTTCCATGACGTCAAACCCCAATCGCGCAAATGAAATTATTCCGACCGCTTAGCATTTCACAATTTCTCGACTTTGTCCCCAGTCTAATTCCTTTTAGACTGGAGGATGAGCAGCACCTTCCTTCCTCCACATGCTTAACAGTTACAAACAGAAAAAAAAACGTATCTATTCCATCCAGATGCATCCAGTTTTCCCAGTTCTCCAATAAACTTTAAACTTAACAAAAGTTAATCTGCTCGCTAAGAAGTATTCTTGAGTTCATTGCTTCTAATTCTTCCTCCGTTCTGCATCTTTAATGAACTCATGATAAATTTAGAATTCTTTATAGCTGTGACAAAATTATACAGAAGCTACACACTCAAAATCAGTTTAGAGATGAAACAATATTATTAACGCAGAAAGGTTTTGAATCTACAAATGTATAAATATATATCGTTCTCGCTTACATTAGACTCTACAACGACTAACAAAAACCACGAATGGCGGAAAACTATATCAATATATATTAGAAATATTGGTTACAGACAACAATGTTTCGTTGGTCATCATAGTAATACATTTTAATAATCGCTTTTGTACATTAAATTTCAAAGTAAAGATGAAGAAGTATATATTATAGTTGACAATATCATATTTGCTTAAAATAAAAACATGAATATAAAAGAAAATTGTAAAAGAGTAGCGTGTCGCGGATGTGTCGTCTACTAATACTGGACAGAAATAACCTGTAAAAATAGAAAAGGTTTTTTTATAGTTGTGGGACAAATTGAGCAACTGATCGCCCGATCGATCTGACAGTTATTGGTTAAACGGATTAGGTTAGAGATGTAGCACTCCTACCTTCCCAGACTCTCTCTCTCTCTTAATATTTGACTCTGATTACATTCACTTTAGAGTTAAGAATCTTTATTATATGCAAACATAATTACAATTTAATTACTTGGGAAAAAGGTTCAGGGTTCAGACCCTATTCCCTGGATACATATTTACCTGCCTTAAAAAGTAATAACTGTTGGTGGATACGGTCGAAAACCTCGATTTTTTAAAATATATTTATAAAACATATGTTGAATATTATGAAAATACTCTAACCTAGTTAGTTAGTTGGCATAGTAGAGAAAACAGGCCAGCTACTAATATCAGCCAATAAGGAAGTGGACTTTTCAAATAAATATGAAGAAAACCTTCATATTTAAACTGAGGAAAAAAATTATTATAGTCTTAAATTATTCGGCGACGAATAAAAAATTAAATCCGATAGCAATAATCTCTTTAAATTTTTTGACGTTAATTCATTCGTTATAATGCCGAGTACACATCACTCATGAGAAGGTAACATACACATTGTGTTGTTTAGAAATTGTACTATATTACATTATCTTCTCTTCTTGTTTCCTTTTAATTACTCTTTTCTTTTCTTCTAGTTTTCTTTTAATTACTTTGGCTTTAGTTACTTAGTAGTATTTTTCAGTTTATTGTGTAATTGTTTTAAATAATATCTAAGTGTATTAAGTCTTTGAAGGTATATGTATGTTTTCAATTTAAATTCGACTGAAGTAAATAAAAAAGTTCAGTAGTAACCATGGTAACAAATACCGTACTTAATCTACGTTTTAGAATCATACCGAGTGTGGCCGTTAGTTAAATTGATGTTAAACCTAGATTACGAATTGGTGTTATCTAGGCAAAATTTATTATATCCTGAATGAGAAACGAGAAATGATATTTATAAATTAAATGCCTACAATTGTTTCTATACATAGCATAGACGGTAAATGTAATATCCAGATAGATAATGGATAACGAGTGATATATGTATTGTATCAATAAGTAGGAGCTTAATGAGAAGAAATATCAATAATTTCAATAATGAATATAATGTATTAAGTAATACGTATAATTCGTTCACCTTCATTAAACAGTGTGTACCTGGTATGCTTCATCGGAGTTCATAGGATGCGTTGCGTATAAAATCATAAGGACACAAAATGCTTTGCGTTTAGCGAATGGGTTTCCTTTAGAGTAACAGCGACCAGCGGTTATAGTATACGTGCATTATTCTAGTGACAACATGTTACATGTGTTTATTTTGTTTATGTTTTTTGGGCGGAGTGCGTGCGTGATATATAGCTTAAATGGTGAGTTCTACTAGTACATGTACGTATGACATTGCAAAGATGTTCAATGTTCAAAATTTTAGTTTAATTGTTTCATTTTAATTGCTGTTATGGCTACAAAAATCGAATAAAATAATATTATAAACACACGCACAACAATTTTTAAGAAATAATTTTTCGTATAATATTGGTACTAAGTATAATTTTATGATGCACCAAACCAAAAAGGGAGATTTGGAGATCTCTACCTTTACCTTTAAAATAACGCAAAAACATCTGTAAACTGGCATGCGTAAGAAAATAAAGTTAGTTAAGTATTAAAATGTTTAATAATTTGGTAGTTATCTGAAAAGTTTTCAAGAGTTTTGATATTTTAAAATGTATGGTGCTTCATGTGCAAAAACCTCCCTCGCACTGCAGTTTGTTTAATTAAAGGCAGCTAAAAATTATCTGCAACTTGAAGACCACTGGCGAAAGTCCGTTTTGAAAAGACTTGACATAGAATTCCTTGTCTCACAATCAGTACAATGATGTTTAGGAAACGTTAAAAAAAATTACCGTACAAAGTTAATGTTTGTTTATAAATCGTAGAGCAGAACCTACATCAACAGCCTAAATAGTAACCATGCTGCCCGAATTCTATTAAATTATAAAATAATAGTAAATAACGTATCTATTCATGACAAATAGGGTGTGATAAAATTCATATATCCCACACTAGGAAGTCCCTGTGTTGTGGGTAACTAAATAATAATTAGGTACATGCTTAAAACAGTTTTTGAGAAAAAGTAGTTTTAGAGTTACAACTAATCGAACACAAGTCTTAAATTACATTAAGTAATCGTGAATCTGTGCTTGTGTGAATGGGTATACTCATATATTTGAGAGTGTAGGTGAGAGATAAGCGTGGGCCGTGTCTGTGTTAGTGTTTAAATCCTCGGAGTCACGCCAAGATTGCTTTGCTAATTGTACATAAATACATATGTATTGTATACAATTTTTACAAATTACAAAATTATATTAAAGTCGGGAATGTTCTTTAATTTATTATTTTATTCTTTTAATCTTGACGTCATGTGAAGATTAAGTTTTTGCTTGTTTCAAGTTTAAACAAAAAGAGAAAAAATAATGTTGAGAAAAAAAATATTATCGAAGTAAGTATTTTACATAAATTAGTTTTAATATTTATAATACTAAGTAAGTCGTAAGGCCAATATCACGGATCAGATGTGAAGCACTCCCAAACCCTTTTCGGCGTTTTTAATTATTTGAAAAAAAAAATATTGTTTAGGCGATAGTTGACTTAGCGCATCTTTATGTTGGAAATACTCAACCATAGACGATAAACATTACTAAGGTGTCAATCGATATGGATTTGATAATTGATCCCATAGGGGAAATTGTGTTTGTAATCTGGAGGATAGTTTTCAAAGAACCTTCGCCGTTGCTATTTAGTCTCGTTTTTGGCAAAATTAGCCAACATTACCTACTTATAAAAATGTTTGGTTTTTAACTCCTAATGAATTTGTGATATTTGTTTTAAAATAAGTGTTGTTTGCCATAGTCATTTTGAATGATGATTTGCTATTTTAAAAGAGTACCGAGAGTTTTTACACCGGCTTTTTCTCTCGGCCTACACCCTGTCTTTGCCGATGAGTAGGGATGTCTACGGATTCAAATTTAATGACGAGGAATAAGTGACACCCGTATCTTATAATTCATAATAAACATATATCTTTTTATTTGAGTTTTATGCCAACTTATTAATTACTTTGTCTTACATTACAATTAATTTCTATAATGTTATTATTTAATTTTTATTTATTTATTCTAAAACCCTAGTTTATAAATTATATAATATATAACACGTTTAACGTATACGTCTATGGTGACGGTTGTTTACTTTTTAAAACTACGTGACTAGATATTTGGTGACACAAAAAATAGACGGTAATATTCGCACATAGACAAGTCTTGCCAAGGTTACACTTTTGTGGCCTTATTCTTTGAGGAAAATAAAACAAAATGAATTTGGAATGCTTTCTGTAGAATACAAAGTATCTACTTTATAAACTGAGGGAAGTGGACGGTCTGCAAGATATCGCCTTAAAAGAACGTCCCTTGTAATTAATCTTGTCATTGTACAAGCTTATGCAACGAAGTATAACAATTAACACTTATAGTAAACTCTAATGTAATAAAATGCCGTTTTGTTATCAGATATTTATAAGAATAGTTTTTAACATTATATCCGATATGCTTCACTAGAATAAAGCAACTCTTAGTATTGGCCAGCTTTCTTTATCTATGTCTTAATTCCTCTTGTATCAGGCAAGCAGGTGAACAAACTTCTGTGCCTGGACGCTACGTCACACCGACGCTTTTTGAGTCTGACGCTTAACATTTCCTTATGATGTTTTCCTTCCCCCTACCTACGTGTGTTAGATTGCATAATAATAAAAATCCATTGGAGTACCTGTAATGCGAAATTACGACCTCAGGGTTGAGTTCAATGTAACAACTGGGCCAACACTGCTCTCAAACAGTTTTAACTTACTTCAACATAAACATAAATTCAAAGTTTTTTGTTTTATCTAGCTATAAAGTTATGAACTACGTCATCAACCCGGTTAAATAAGAGATCTTTACCTATGTTATAAGACATTATATAACAAGAATTTACAGATTTAATTGTATATGATACGTGTCTGAATTTGGGCTGGTACTTTGAATAGTTACAATAGAAAAAATGGAAATTACATTCTAAAATGTTCATAGAAATCTCCAATTTGATATGTAAAGATCTAATATAACGAACGTGGGAATCATACCAGAGATAAAACTTTCCGTTTACCGTAGACCTGCAAAAGAAGATATTTTGAGATATTTATTTGTTTCTTTATATAACTCCTCAATTGCGGGCTACTGGATTGCGATGAAGTTGTATGGATCTGCGCGCATTCTTATGTATTTTCTTTCTATAATATATTCTCATAAGTATCTAATTAGCCTCTTGAAAATGCCTTGAAATCACAGAGATGTCTCAGCAGGATGAATGTAATGATTATTCTTAAAATGTCTGTAGGTTATGGCTTTGTGATTTTACGGTTTTGTAAAGATACCTTTGAGAATCAATCATACTGGCTAGCAAGATTCTAATGAGCAAAAACTATTTTCAGAAACTGATTACTTCAAAATGCCACCGTTGTATGAGATGGATGATTATGACGCCTGCATGACAGAAGCAGAGGGCACCTACTGTATCGCGGACTTCGATCTATTCTCCAGATCTCGGTCTCCTCTGATGCATTTAATTCAGGTAAAATTTAATAAATTATCACTGACTTGAAATTTAAATCGTCTCGATATTATCGCCATTTTACCGTTACTATGAGGACTCGAAAACTTCATTGAAAATTAGATGTTATTTAACTAATAAAAGGAAAATATATGATTACATAAATACAGAAGTAATAGTCCGGAGAAGAGCAGTGTTGTTGCATTCAGCATGCGACTCTCATCCCTGAGGTCGTAGGTTCGAGCCCCCTGTGCACCAATGGATTTTCTTTCTATGTGCGTATTTAACATGCGCTCAAACGGTGAAGGAAAACATTGTAAGGAAACCGGCTTGCCTTAGACCCAAAAAGACTACGGCGTGCGTCATGCACAGAAGGGTGATCACCTACTTGCCTATTACGAGTAGGTTGACAAATGATGATGAGAGATGAGACCTAAAAATGTTGTAGCGTCGTTGATTTATTTTATTTTAATAGTCCGGAGAATCAATATTATTGAGGTAGGGGCATTAAAAAGAGCATGCGTTTGAAAAATTATACTTCAAAGACAAAAGCGTGAAATGAAAGGTCGGAAGTCATCAATAATCGACTAGAAACCGTGCTAACAGCGTAATACTGAGATATTTTATCGGATCTTCGGTAATGATTAAATAACACGTCTTTAGTATAAAATATATCAAGTGTAAAACTCGTTGTAAATCATTGTAACTTGTTTAAATGACATGCAGTTAACGGTAAATAGTTATTTACTCCATAGACAATTAACTTGTATTAAAATAATTATAAATAATGATATTAATACGAATGCTACGTCAAGGTGTCTAGGTCAAAATAAATTTATGGTAATAGTTCAATTATTTTTTATGAATATACTTCTTTAGTTAGGCAAAAATAACATTAATAAGTTCAACAATTTATAATGCATGTTGATTAATTAACCGAAATGACAACGGGGTCCCTTTGTACACCACGGACCGCTGATAAGTTATGAACCTGACTTTAAAGATTCATACCATACTAACTTGTTTCGAAAAGTTTCTGCTAGGTATTTTTGCTTGGTTTTCGAAAAGGCCATCGTGGCTGAACAAAAACTCACGATTCAAAAAATTTCAGCAATATTCAGCGCACACAAAGAAGCATTACAATCACACACAAATACATAGAGGTGTGTGCGTTACAAGGACGTGTAAAGACCATATAGAACATTTTAATAAGACTGTGGACCTGAACGCAACCCTTGGCGCATGCCTAAACGAAACAATATGGAAAAACTATGGGATTGAAGCCAAATTGTCAACATTACAGTATTGTAAAAGGAAAGATGATAAGAAAGTAATTGGCTATGGCACTTTCGCTATTATTAGCGTTTACGGTCTAGTATTACTATTGAATATGATTGGCACGTTCTATGAAACAATTATATCTAAAGATGAAAACAGAACAGGTAATGCTACTGATAAATATAATAAATCTCAAATAGTAGTAATAGTATGTTTGATAAATGTAACACTAGGAACGCGTGTCTATGTCCATTACGCTCTCCAGGGGCCGTTAATGATGATAATCTCAATATGTTTATATGTCTCAGCATATTTTATTATAATATTTACCAACACTTTCTGTAGATTTATTATCTATTAATGGACATCGTCCTCGGCGACGTCGAGTGAATTGGGAATTGGAGATTTGCAAGTAGCAAATTTCGAATAATATTACCAAATAACAGTACTAAATAGAGACACATATAAATCGTTTTTCTTAAAAATTTTGTGAAGGAACAAATGATATAAAACGCTTATTTAAGATTCTGTAGAGGGATAACACATTAATATATACATTTCAGGAAACAAATATTTACAAGCGTTCTCCTTAAAAAGAAATTGGAAAAGAATGATTGCGCCGAGCGGAAAGGGTTCAGATGAAAGATTGAACAAGCTAAAAGCAATCAATGGTTTGAGGTAATACGAATAATTCACCACATGGCTTCAGATTCATCAGTTGCTTTGATTATTGAGAAGCTTAGACAAGTAGGTGATCAGCCTTCTGTGCCAGGTATTGTGGATTATTGGGGTAAGACATGCTGATAATTTACCCCACGTTGAATTATCACTAAATAGATTCAAAGCTCTCGTTAAGCGTAAATACATCTTTTTATAAATATGACAAATAATTAAATGATAGGATCAATCCTTGGGAATGATTTGCTCCAGTTGAAACAATTTGTATGACTCAAAACTTGGCGATTAAAAAGAGTGGCGGAAAATTTCTTACCAGTTCTTCTTGCCTGCTCTATGCCCTTGACTTGCTGAGCCTGTAGTGAATGTAAATTTAGAATTAATTTCACTTCTTTTCTGACGTTGATAAGTGTATTTGTTTACCCAAATGAATAAAGGTGTTTTGACTTTGATGTTAACGTTCGCAATACGAGCATGTGATTGCGGACTTGGAATGAAAACTCCTTAAGCTCCTTAACTCCTATTCTTTAACATTTATATAGAAAACCATAGAATTTATATAAACGATTAAACCAATACTTTAAAAGTTAAACTTTTAATTTTAAATCAATTAAGTCATTGAAAAGCTTTCAACCCTTAAGATTAGAAAATCCTATATAGCAGTAATTCAAATAGACACCTTTTGTTTTTTTTTCAGATCTATGACGATGGTGTGCGTCATTTTCTCACACACTGCTCTCACTTTGGCATTTACGTATATTGAAAATCCTCTTTACTTTGAAAAGGTAAATTTATTTATCATAACGCAAAATATTTCCGGGTCTGACGGTGTCAATTGTATTTAAATTGTGATTAAAAAATACATGTATTTTAAAAATACCAACTACTTATCAACTGAAAATGTTATGTTCACTTGGCTCTATATACTCTTCTCCTCCAGCAATGTGTGATTCCATTCTGCGTATATTTTTTTCTTATAAATATAGTCATTTGTAGACTCGGCACTAGCTTGAAAAACGTGAGCAATAGTTTTCTTATGATTACCGATAATCAAAATATAACTCGTAAATTGTAGTAATTTTATCAAAGGCACCAGTAGAAGTAGGTACAGACGACGGGAGCATAAAGCAAGAAAAACATCAACCTGTTCTTGATTGTACAATCAATAATACATGCCAACTAACTTATATTAAAATAATTTTTGACAAATTGGTTATAAAATATATTTCCTACGTTATCTAAAGGAGAAAGGTTGAGGCAAGTAGCGACGACCTTGAAGGTAATTTTACATTCAAACCCCGAAAGTTTAAAATTAAATTGTTCCGTTTTTCAGGCCTATGACGATCCACTTAAGCAGCTCCTCTTCAATGGTACATTGGTAACAATGACCTTCTTTGTTATGTCTGCTTTTCTACTCGTGTACAATTTCTTAATCCACGCCGAGAACCATGAGATTACATGGATCGATTTTCCCAAAGGAGTTTTATTACGATGGATCAGGTATATATGAAGATTAATTATAAGTTTACTATTCTTGTCTTTGTCTATATAAGTATTCAATTGAATAAAATTATTCGTCTATTACCAAGTAACTTGAAATGTGAACTTATTTAAAGAAGCTTTATTGCACATATAATAAAAAATATAATACAAGCCAAAGATACTTAGTGACAGGCTTGGTACCCCTACTTACGGCGGCCGAACTAGTATATAAATCGTTACGGCGCAAATTATTGTCTAATACATTTTTGTATTTCCTGGCAATTATTATTGACTAAATACCTAAAGATCTATTTTGTGTCATAAAATGTTTACAAGGCTATAATATGCTAGTACCAAATTCATAAAGCATTAAACGAAATTCATGAAGCATTTTGTAACGTACCTAATTTGTATAAATAAATTTAAAAAAAACGGATTCATAAATGGTATTTTTGTTTTTAAACTATACTAGTAGATAAATTAACATATATTAATATATAGATTGTAGTTGAGGGCTATGCGAATTTTTTTATAGAATAGAAAGAATATATAAGAATAATCAACATCATTAAAAAAAATCGAGAATGTTTTTTGTTATTGACATGCGCCTGCTAATAAATTGTCGCAAATTTATTGTTCATTTCATATAACTTTCACATGCGTATTATTTCTTTATTGTAATATTATTAAAAATACTACTTCTTTAGTGTATACATTTTAAAATATTTACATTTATGGCTGTAAACATTTATTTTGAATGACTATTTTGAATTTATCCAAACCGAATACATTAAAATTAATTGTTGTCAAAATCCGCAAAACTTATTGAAAAAGTTTATATGTAAAAATTTAAACGAACTTAACTTTCATTTCGTTTTAATGCTGATGCATAAGTGTACCGTTGCATCATTTCAGATTGACACCTACATACGCTCTTCTCATCGGGACTATTGGTTTTATCGTACCTTATTTCGGAGACGGTCCCTTATGGCAGCTTACTGTGACCAGTGAAGCCGATGCCTGTCGCAATAAATGGTGGACAAACATACTTTACATAAACAATTACATGTATAGCGACAGCAATTGTATGCCACAATCTTGGTGAGTTACTCAGCAACAATTACATGTATAGCGACAGCAATTGTATGCCACAATCTTGGTGAGTTACTCAGCAACAATTACATGTATAGCGACAGCAATTGTATGCCACAATCTTGGTGAGTTACTCAGCAACAATTACATGTATAGCGACAGCAATTGTATGCCACAATCTGGGTGAGTTACTCAGCAACAATTACATGTATAGCGACAGCAATTGTATGCCACAATCTTGGTGAGTTACTCAGCAACAATTACATGTATAGCGACAGCAATTGTATGCCACAATCTTGGTGAGTTACTCAGCAACAATTACAT
This sequence comes from Pieris brassicae, assembly GCF_905147105.1. Classification (NCBI taxonomy): domain Eukaryota; kingdom Metazoa; phylum Arthropoda; class Insecta; order Lepidoptera; family Pieridae; genus Pieris; species Pieris brassicae. The sequence goes on from NC_059674.1 coordinate 16,860,114, forward strand.
GTATAGCGACAGCAATTGTATGCCACAATCTTGGTGAGTTACTCAGCAACAATTACATGTATAGCGACAGCAATTGTATGCCACAATCTTGGTGAGTTACTCAGCAACAATTACATGTATAGCGACAGCAATTGTATGCCACAATCTTGGTGAGTTATTTAACATTCATGAGGAAAGGAATAGTCCAAACACAGAAAATTGTCAAAGTCAAAAATAATTTATTCATATAGGTAACACAATGTACACTTATGAATACTTTATATTTACTGCCAGTTCTCAAATCAAGGGCGTAGAACGAAAGAGAAGAACTGGCAATAAACTCTCCGCCACTCTTTTTAATCGCCAACTTCTTTTGTATTACACAATGTTTGGAAGGAGCTGCAACCATTACACCATGTTCCACGTGACATCTTAAGTAATAAATAATAATAAAATTAATTAAACACAAAGATTTGTCTCGGATTGTCAAAGATCCTCTATCAGCAGGAGGCATGGTGAAATATTAGCACGCACTTACATTCTCGTGGGAACAACACGCAAATACATAGTCGAAATAACTAATACCACTGCATACACGAATTCAAGTACTGACTCGAAACCGTCATCATTAGAAGAAGGAATCGTCGATATTTTAGTCTACACTTGTCACTTTCTGCCTAGTGTCTGTTATCTTAATCTGGTCTATCCTTCTGATTTGTGTTCATCTTTTCCTTTTATACTTGCTAAAAGCAATTAATAAAGATTATACCGACGTTTTGTATAAATTTATAAAGTATTTAAAATTAATAAAATATTTAAAATTAATAAATAATTTTTTTTTTTAATGAAATCATACATATCTAGGTATCTAGCTGCCGACACGCAGCTGTTCTGTTTTAGTCTTCTCGTGCTGGTAATAGCCCGGACACCTCGCTCTCGAACGATAGCAATATGGCTGATGTTCATCATGTCTATGGTCATCACAGCATCGATCACATACTACCAGAAACTAGATGCTACTGTCATGCAGACGCCGGAGTAAGTATAAAACACAGACGCAGTAACGTAATCGTTATATTGTTAATGCAATTATAAGCTGTCCAACATACTGCTGACAATTTAAGGATTTTGATGGATTACAATCATCATACATATATGGGAAGCGTAATTCGGTCCCCAATTGATGCAAAGTATGTACAATTAGGACTAACCACAGATTATTACATATGTCCCTAGTATCCCGACGTGATGGTATAAATGTTTGGCATATATTAACAAGTGAGACATAATTGTTATACATGATTGATTCCCTCATCAGTTACGGATGCTTCTGATGTGCATTGGCACTACGTAACTTTTATTACCGTCCCAACGCTTATCTATGCACATTGTATGATAACGCTGGTGTCACAAGCGCTGATCTGGCGGTACCAAAACGTAACATAGTATATCGGGTTTGGAATCGCCATCACTATTGATTTCAAAATACGGGTGATTAATACCTCACCTCAGTGGGTAATCCATTACGTTATACATCCAAATGTCCGTAAATGGTTTTTAGAAGTAAATAAGGTTATCTTTTACAGATCATATCGTAAGCTATACAGCACGAATCCGACATTCAAAGCTGTATACATACCAGGGCACACAAACATGTCATCATATGTACTAGGTTTCATCGCCGCCATACTCACTTATAAATGGCAGAACGAGAAAAAAGATTTCTCCAAATACAGGGTAATTCTCATTATTGACTAATTATATTATTTAACTAAAACTAAAAATTTAGCTTAGCTTGTGCTTTTTATTATCTATTTATTAATTTTTAATTATTATTATTATTACTTTGTATGTTTAATTTTTGTCGTATAATTATTTTTTCAGAGCTACCTCTGGGCTTTCTGGCTTTTATTTCCAAGTGGTGTTGTTATCATTCTATCCGGTGGACTTTTCTACATTGACGGTCTGGAGCCCTCCCAACTGTTCAAAACTATATACGCTACTTTTTACAAAATCGTCTTCCAAACCCTTGTGACTATATTCATGGTAGGATGTTTCTTTAAATACGACAGTAAGTATTATAAAGTAAAAGGTACTCCTTAAAATTTATATTATGTTAACTGCCTGCTGTGTAGCTTAAAAGGAATTCCTAAATTTAGGAAGGGTCAAATACCTACTCAAAGAGCCTAAAAGTTATGGGCATCCACACTACACTGGAGTCATATATACATATATCACCCTAAATTACATATGACATATTGCATTGACAAAAGAGAATTATTAATTAAGCAACGTAATAATAATATATCTTGATTCTAATACTAACATCCTTAAAAAATATTATATCAACAAATCAAATGTGTGCGTATTCTAGTTAGTGTACACACGTAAGAAGTTAAACTTCTTTAAGAAAAATGATCTACTATATGCATTACAGAAATTGGTTAAATAAAGTTAAATAAGATAAAGTTTAACCAAAGGCTTTTATTATTTCATTAATTGTAATAGAATTATTGCTATCGTTATTGTTATTATATACTTTTGTTATTAATGGCTTCGAATCTCTTCGAATCAACCGTGGTAGGGACAAGAAAAAGATGGCGCGTAACGGAAAATGTGACGCGTAAACGCGTTTTACAACGCCGATAAAGAAGTTTCATTTCAATAACTAAAACATATTATAAAAAGGAGTATAGGCAAGGTTCCGAAGATACTGGCAGTTTACCACTTTGAATAGCTAGACTAATTCTTTGTCCAAGGTAGCTGCCAGCTCTTCGGTCTCCTGTGATGTCGACTTACCTTTTCGCTATTTCCGTCCTTAAAGAGCCTTATAGAACCCCACGGGCCAGGGGCCACGGCCCATGACACCGAATGGGACAAAATCATATCCTCCCTCCAGGATATGATTTTATCCCATTCGGTCTGGCCTGGACCCCTCTGTATTTGCATGCTTTAGCTTTTTAACCGCACTAACTCTGTTGTTGGTTCCATGCAGATGTGAAAGGTCTTATAATAATTAATTATAAGTTATGTTAGATTTTCTTCAAATTGCTTGCGAAAGTGAATTTTATTCGTTGATTTAGTTGGATTTAGTTTTCTATTCAATGATTGAATTAAATCTACCCCGCAACAAGAACTATAAAGAAATTAATTGTAATTCGTTTATTGACTTTTTGTCATAGTTTTAGATACGTAGTTTAGTTTTGATTGATATTTTGTCAAGTTGAATCTTTGGTTGAACATTTTCCTATGTGTATTGTCAGTATTCCGTCAGCTGTATTTACATATTTTAATTCCGCACGACTGGATTTCCTAGACAAATTTAATACAATAGAAGTAATTTAATATGTGGTACTGTTTTTACGTTATCCCGAATTATGCATTTAACTGTGGATTTCTCAATTGCGTCGAAAGATTGACAAGCTTAGAATAAAAACAATACTCAATCTAGCGCCATCACATATAAAACCGTCAATAACTCCATTGTTTGGTAAAAGTACGCATGTGACCGCTTCATTCATATCAATGTATATCGATAGCGAAGTTTTATCACGTATTTGTGACTAAGCTTTTACGACTCCATCTTCAACTTTATTGACAAAGGGAACAAGCAAATGCCTAACCAGCCTAGTCTATTGCGTGGTCGTATTTCCTTGGAAATCTTTCAGTGGCCATTCACCATGATGGTTTTATCACATATTATGTTAATTTTCAGATGTGTACCGTGTTGTTTGTGAATGGCGTGGATTTACATGGATGGGAAGGATTTCATACAGCGCCTTTCTTGTACACACCTTGTTCCAGCGATGTCTGCTGGGAATACAGATGAGGCCTATGTACGTCTCCGACTTTTATGTGGTATGTTATAATGTTGTAATGAGTTAAATTTTTAAGAAGTATCGTAGTAAAGACATCTACCCCAAATTTGAACGTGCTGCACCAATATTTTTATTCTTTAATTGCGCCTTTAACTGTCTGCAGATCCACGAAAGGCTATATCTATGGAAGTATTATAATTTAGCGCGATGTGGTCATGATATATCTATTTGTCACACAATTGATTGATAAAGAACGTAAAACGGAAAACGAAAGAAGAGGTTTTTTTAATCCCAATTTAATAGTTCCATTTTACCTCTACATTTAAAAAAAAAAGAAAGATTTATGTTTCCTAAAATTGATGTTATTGTTTTAATTATAGTCGGTGTTGCTACATTCATCAATTTTCACATCGTACCTACTCGGAGTGTCACTTTACCTATTCGTCGAGTCTCCAGTGTCAGGACTTGTCAAGGCCGTACTAACCCCAACTAGACGGAAGACTGAACAAGAGAATAATAAGTAATTTATTGATGTATTTATTTATATTACATGTTTAATAGATTGTTGCATTTTTTATCGGTAACCATCCTATTATGCTTTACTCTCTTTGCTTCGTAGACCGGAGCTGACGAACCTTAACACAGAGATATCTTCCAATATTTTAACAATCACTGAATTATATACAGAAAATAAACCAAATATCAAACAAATTACTTTTTTAGTTATGTTTTTAAGATTACATATATTATGTACCCCTTAAAAGTACCAATATTATGATGATCACAATTTAAGTGATATTTAACCTTTTTACTTTATGAGTCCAACGCCCATGGGCACTCACGCTACCAGATTCGCGAGTGGCGTTTCAGATTTCAGATATATTTGTCGGTAGTATCGCGAAAAAATTGTTTTCTGACGTTATCTAAATCTAATCCAATTTAACCCCATAAAGTCACAAGTTCCGTGTTTTCCGCTAAAAAGCACCCTTTGTTGCTACTCCTCTCTTCAAGGCCAGATCCAGTATCCAGATCCTATCGGAATACTGGATGTGACTTTAATGACTGACTAAATATGTTGCTATAATATCATATCATATTGACATTCAGTTCAACGTAGAACCATTCGAAATGTCGACGACCAGTAACTTTCCAAACGCATTGACTCGGAGAATGTTCTGACGTCAACATCATCAGACATCGAGGCAGAATATGAGATTCCACCCATACGCCTCGACTTTATTTTAATTGTCTTTGAACAAAATTAGAGGCTACTGATTATCATAACTTTAATTAAATCGAGCTGAGCTGGCAACAAATGGCGCGCACCGCAACGAATATAAATAATTTTTAAACCTATCAATACAATACAATAAAAAATAATTATAAAATACTAAATATGTTAATACTGCTCGACAATACGTGGAGTATTAAAGTGTTGTATACTAACGACTGCATTTTTTTCTACTTCTATATACTCGAAGTATAATTACTATTTTATGTACGTAAATAAATAAATAATAACAAGTGACGTTTACATGCAAAATGTAGATGAAATTAATAAATTTTCATACATTTTTTAAAAGAATTAACAATATTAATCCAGAGGTGTACGACTCCATTGGCCTTCTCTTCACCTTAGGAGCAAAAAGCCATAAATGCACAGCATTCAGGTAAATATTTAATTGTTACACGGTATGATTGATATCCTAAATAAATGAAATTAGGTATAATACCTACATTATAAGATTAAATAAGACAAATCATTTTCGACCTTTTTATAACACACAATGGCGTAATAAACACAGGTTCAAGGTTGTTCCGCTAATTCTCGTAAAATTAGTACCAATGAAACATTATTTTAAGTAAATTCTTTGTTTGTTAAAATATATAATTATACATACAATGGTATTAAATAGTGTTCAATCACAAGCAATACTTTCACACCACACACACAACACAGCCAAATTATGAATGACTTGTTAAAATTTTGTTTTCTTTTGTAAATGTTTGAACCTTCTTGTTAATATTATTATGTATTCAATCTTTGGCTATATCTTTAATATCATTATTTTTTATTATAAAGAACTTTCGGTATCTGTAGGTTTACGAATTAAATAAACACTTTGTAAAACCATGTACAGGTTGAGGTAGGAAGGTTCTCTTCCTCTGACTTAAAGTCTGACTTAGTATCACCACTGACACTAGGTCACGCTGAAACTTATATTGTTGGCTTCAGATATATGTACCTGTTTCGAGATTACTTTTTTTCAATGGGCCCTTCCTGTTCCGGCTACGATTTGGTTGAGGACTAGAATACCAATACTTTGCTACTCGAAACGAGATCTGTGTGATGGTGCTGTCTGTGCGTAATCAGACTGGCGGTGCTTGCATGACTTGCTTGATTTTGCCAACCTGTCGTATCTTAAGGCCTGTATTCACGTTGATTAATGCGAGTGTAAGTGATTAGTAATTGAGGATGATTAGTGCAGGTGTGTAGTGCAAGTAGTGTCCAATTCTTGTTTAGTGGCTCTGTTAAGTACATTCAGTTGTCGGCAGCTGTTGATCAGCAAGTTTGGACGAACATCGAAAAGCGCGCTTGCAATTTGAAAATGTATTAAACGCGGTGCTATCTGAAAACGAAGAGGTTTTGGAAGCTGAACCTGCAAGACCAAGAAATGTATGGGTTCTAAAATGGATTAATAGAAGACCCATTCATGGCGCAAGCTATCAACTCTTTAAGGAATTGGCTGCTGAAGATACGACGGAATATTAGTTTGCTCTCAGGTTGACCGAAGAGTCCTGATGCCTGGCACGCTCCGAGTGAGAGGGAAGGGAGGGCACCGGACATCGCTACCCGCAGTTCACTCGCAAAAAAATAGAACACGCTTCTCATCACGTTACTACGCAACCAACTTATCACCTGCACTAACCACATGCACTAAACACTAATCAAAGTTTACATTACAGGCCTACAATAGCATCGTTGCAGGGTGACATCGCATAACCGGATTCGAACAAACGATGCAAGTCTTTTCTGTATGTAGTTTCTAGAGTTATTGGTTCTGAAGACGTCTAGACGCTTAGAAACCTTTTGCCATATAAAGAAGCAAAAACAGAAAAAGGAAAGAAAGTAGTAGATCCTAGGTAAATATTGTTTTGTACTCCGTCGCAGGAATGGGCTGAATTGCTCCATTATGTGTCAACGATCGATCTCTCGATCTACAGTTACGAGTGAAACTCTTTGAAGAGGAATGAGTAAACCTTCTTGTTAGAGAGGTAAGTGTTTTGACGCAGTAATAAGTGCTTGAATTGTGGACTGAGTTTCCGCACATTAGGTCTGTTGTGTGTAAAGTGCGTTAAGTGGTTACCATATGTTGAAGCGGGCATTTTAAATCTTTATAAAGGATTGGGCCTCATTATTATGTACTTATAAATACACTATTTTAAACTCAACGACAAAAACATCCTTCGAGTATATTTCGGCCGGAAGCAAATATTACCATTGATATTATACAAATATTTAAAGAGACTGGAAATATAGTATTTATTTTCCTCTTTTAGGAGATCATATTTGAAAATATGTTTATAACATACCTAGACTTTTCACTAACATTCTTTCAACTGATTTTCATTTATACGTCGATAATCTTCAAATATAAGTTCAATCAACTCTCAATGAACTCCCGAAAGCCATACAATTTACTAACTGAACTGGCAAAGATAGATGACTGGAGTAAAAATGTTGGTCTACTAATCAATCCCAACAACAGCAATGTTATATTTATTGGCAGCTCTGGCAGCTCTTATTTCACAATGAGAATTGACTGGGCCAGGATACCTCGATTATATCTCGACGGTGTGTCTTTAAATGTTAGCCGTACAGTTAAGAATTTTGGGGGTTTTCCTTGAACAAAAGTTTTCCGCAAACTGTACAGTGCCTTCTGTATCCTTCGACGTCTTAGTAATTTTATTCCCATTTTTTATGTAGGAGGGAAACGGACAGGAGGCTCACTCACATTGCCAAAAGGCTCGCAAGTGCGTAGCCGGCTTTTAAAACTAAAACCTCACTGGCACAATGTCTTCTTCTGCCATACCGCGGGGCTAGTATTAATATAACCAAAAACTTGCCTGATGTTTCTTTTTCTATCTATTAATCAAATTATTTAAAAAACGTGTTACATTTATAAGTCCGTTTTTATATATCATTTTTATATCTATGTGCCACATAGGCGCTCTATGTTACAAAATTAACATTGTATGCAATTTTAAGGTGTACATCGTTACATTGACTTAGGGGGTCGTGTTTACTACCTTAAAACATAATAAAATTTAGAAGAAAAGATGTTTTAGAAAATATTAAATAAAGCTATTTTTTTAAATTTTGTACAAAGTAACAAACATTTTTTCATAAATTTAGTAAACAATTATTTATTAAATATTACGACGTCAGACGACGACGTCCTATTTACAATTTCAGGACTACATATCAATGTTCATTTTTTTATGCAAGAAATAGTTGCCACGTATTTTTTTAATTTACGTAACAACCAAGTATAAAGTTAGCGACTTCCTCGAATTGTCTACGGCCCGTAAGACAAAATTACGCCAGAAAGAAGTCGGTTCTGAATAACTGCACACTTATTGTAGTGAATATTTAGAAATGAAATATTTCATTATATTATTAGTGGTGCATTTATGTAATGCAGTTATTTATAAACTCAATGGTAAGTTCTATTTTATTATTTTAAAATGACTATTACATTTATAACTTAGCTAATACCGGTAGGTAATTTAAAAGATCTGATGGCTTAGGGTAAATGTAAATACAAAAGCTAATATTTATAATATCAATATGTTGCATTTATTGTACTAGTCAAATAGTGCGTGCGAGTAATCAAATTGTAAAATTTAATTTATTTCCAATTAAATTATTTTGTTTAATTATTAAAAAATTATAGTGTAGTATTTACAATATTCTTAACCTTAGTATATTTATAATCAAAATATATAATTATTTATAATTAAAAATGAACACAAAGTTTGGTCCCTGTGGCAGTGTACCTTTAACGCTGACAGCATTTCCTTATTGTATTGCAATACTTATTCCTTGAGTGAGGAAAACACCAGCTCTGAGGTCACCGGTTCTATCTACCAGTCGCCAACTTAAATCTTTAATTAGCTGTGCATTTGAACCCCACAGCCCAAGAGTCTCTACTCTAAAAGGAACAAAATCAAAGGAAGACTCTTATATTTTTTCCGATTATTATTTTTCGTCTGCTCTCAGCGTTTTTACTCTTTCGAAAGAGGTGAAACGGGGCTAACGTGTCCACACAAATAGCATCCCAAACTAAAGCCCGGACCATGCTCTAAGCAATCAACGACATCTCATCCGGCCGCTAGGCATCCTATATAGCCGATGTCTGTTGTCTCCAAAATGGCTTGAACATTGACGAAGGATAGAGAGTATGAGGTCGTTGAGCGCCACGTCACGAGACGGAAACGACCTGCACTCTTTTGGCAATGTAGGCCATGTTGCCCAAGGCTACTTCTTTCAAAGCCACAAGGGCACTTATGGGTAGTAAATATGAGCACTCCTAAGCGGAGGCTGATGGTAATGCGAAGTGATTCAGGGTCCAAAAGTATGCAAGTGTTTGGACAAAGGATCAGCATTAAGCCTATAACCGGCTTCCCTAGAAGCCACCAACCTTGCGTGGTCTGTAATTGAACAAAAATTTAATTTATTTAAATTAAATTACTTTAGGAAAATCACACGTAAAAATGCGGAATCTAACACGCATAACAAAAAATAAAGATAACAATGTGTTGGTCTTAATTGTTCCCAACAAAAAAATCTTATACCTTGTTAATTGTAATAAGTGTACGATATAAAATAAACATAAAAACTTTTTTACCCAAGATATGAATTAATTATTAAACGGGTTTATGAAAAAGCAGTAATATAGAAGAATAGTAGTAGTGTGTGAGTGTATATATACCTAGTCTTGCCATAAATACTGCAACAAAGAAAATTTTGTTTCGATTTATTGAACACGGTGTTGTTAAGGGGCTTCACTACTTTCTCAAGAATGGTATCTTGTGCCGATGTTTTGATACCTTTTTCACAAAAGTATCGCTCAGTCATTCCTTCATAGCTGACACCCCACCAAACCATCACTAAAGTCCGATAGTGCTCACGTTGCACTCTGTTGACTGATTGGAAAGCTTTCTTACAGCTCTGAGCATAAATACAGTCATTTTGTTTTTTAAATGTTTCTCAATTGTAAAAAAAAATTCTATTCTTTTTTAAATTATCAGTTAGGAAATTACCAGTACGCCTCTCATGGGCTACCAGTCCTAAGTCATCTTTTAAAATACGTGACATGGTTGTAGGTGCTATCTTCATCTCCCGAGATAAAATTTTCTTTTCTATCTAATTTCTTCGAATTCTATCCCTTACTACTTTCACCACCCTTTTCGTACGAACACTACTTGGATGGCCAGATCTTTTTCTGTCACAAACAGAGGAGATCTCGTAACTATTAATAGCCCGGTACACAAATATTTTATTAATACAAAGCTTATGGAGAGTTTTAAAAATTGCATTTGGCTCCATACCTACTTTGTTTAATGCAATCAGAGCGATTCGGTTCACTTTATCACCCCACTCCATTTTAATATCGCAAAATATTGTACAATGTATTGGCGCCAAAATGAGAAACAATATAAAAACGTATAAAAATGACAGATTCTAAATTCAAATGTAATATTTTGTTTATTTTTAATTGTAACAGTATTTATGGCCAGACTAAGTGTATACTTACATATAAACATAAGTGGAGTCTTAGGAGTTTTTGGTAATCTATAAATATATTTTTGTATTAAATGTCTATCCAGTATGTCAATAGATAGATCTCCGACATATATTTAACTCTTTTCTAAAACAAACATGCAATTCCATGAAAACTTTTATTATTGATATATACGTGATTATAACAAATCATTTTTAATTAGAATCGCTTATCTCACACTGTCATAAACACGTGCTCTGGTCATAAAAGGTTGCTGGTATGAAAGATTCTATTTAATTTTTATCCATGGCAGATATACGCAATAGATAATATAGATAAATATAGACGTTAGAAATCATTAATCGTACTTATAAAGTTATTTCTACGTCATCAATTACTAGGCGTTTCTTTGTCCAGTTAGGGTATTTATTTTTTTAATATTTTATAAAAGATTCTGCCTAAGTTATGCAAAAAACTTAGTTTTGTTTTGTATCGTGCAGCTCGTACTACGACCACTATTTAAGCCTTGACTTGTTTAAGCAATCGCGGAATGTACTTAAAAGGATTATAAAGTATATCCATAAAACTAAATCATCTGCATCATGAGCACACCCCGCATACACACCCTCACGTACATACCCTCACTTTTATCAATTCTTGAAAGGCCGGCAACGCACTTGCGAGCCTTCTGACATTGTGAGTGTCCATGCTCCATGGGCGGCAGGACTACTTAACATCAGATGAACCTTCTATCACATAAAAAAACTTTCACAACAACACACCCGAATCAGGTGTTACTTAGTTATGTATTTAATATTTTTTATATAATCTCATTCAGTAATATACTAATTATGAAATGAGATACAGACTTTTATTGGCATATTTTATTTACATACTTCTTTAAGAAAATTAAAATATTAAATTAAAGCATTATTCTCCTAACAAAACAATGTTTTAAAGCATGGTGTATTTCGTACTGGCCACTTTAATCACGATGTTCTCCTCTTTGGTAAGGAATTCCAATTTCAAATTTGTACAGCTATTTACTCATGTATTTGTGCTTCGATGACCGTCATTCATTTGTTTTTTTCTTCTGTTTTTTTCTGTTTGCGTCACTCATTTTACAAAATGGAAAACTTAAAGTATCGCATTATTTACGAGTACGAGTTCCGCCGTGGCACTAGTGCTGCGGAAACGACTCGAAGGGTGAATGATGTGTATGGAGGTCATAATGCAAAATAAAACACAGTTTGTTTTTGGTTTCAACGTTTTCGTTCTGGAAATTTCGACCTGCAGAACAAGCCCCGTGGACCGCCTGAGACCCAAGTTGATAATGAAGTATTGAAGGCTATTGTGGAAGCGGATCCATCGCAAACCACGTCCGAGTTAGCTGCAGGCTGCGGTGTTAGTGATAAAACTGTTTTAATTCATTTGAAGGAAATTGGGAAGATTAAAAAGGTTTAAAGGATTACCTTACGAATTGACTGAAGCAAACCGGCAAACGCGCGTCGACTGCTGCGTTACATTACTGAACCGGCACAATAATGAAGGTATTTTGAATCAAATCTGTGATGAAAATGGATTCTTAACGATAATTGGAAGTACTCAGCGCAATGGTTGGATCCTGGCCAGCCAGCCAAATCCTGCCCCAAGCGAAAATTAACCCCAAAAAAGTTACTTGTAAGCGTTTAGTGGACTAGTGCCAGTATTGTTCATTGCAGTTTTCTCAAATCTGGCCAGACTATTACGGCTGATATCTATTGTCAGTAATTGCAAACCATGATGGAAAAGCTAGCGGCTAAACAACCTAGGCTGGTCGATCGCTCCACGCCACTGCTACTACACGACAACGCTAGACCACACACTGCACAACAGACGGCTACCAAATTAGAAGAGCTTCAATTGGAATGTCTAAGACATCCTCCGTACTCCCCGGACCTTGCTCCAACCGATTACCATTTTTTTCGAGATTTGGACAACTTCTTGCAAGGGAAAAAATTTAACTCTGATGGGGCAGTCCAAATCGCCTTCACATATTTTATTGATTCCCGTCCGACTGTTTTTTTTAGTAAAGGGATCAATGAACTACGTATGAGATGGCAAAAGTGCATAGAAAACAATGGTTCATACTTTGATTAATTAAATATATTATATTTAAAAATATTCGACTTTTTGTTCCTCCCATTTTCATATGTAAGGACCTAATATTAAAGAACAATGTATCCTGACCAAGGAGGTTTCAATTCAATTTAAGTGCACATCTGTGGTTCGCGCTCTGGTTCCAAGCCAATAGACCAATCCCAGACTTTTTCCATTTTGGCGCTATTTCGTACATAAGAATTTGATCGGATAACTTTAAGTGTTCGTCTTTATGGTCTAAATATTCTATGATTATTTACAACGAAATTGATATTAGCAAATATTTAAAATTGTATCATTTCTGAAACGTAAATCACTAGGATATAAAGGGAAGAAAACCAAGACATTTTCAGCTGAACACTTAAATAATTTTTTAAATGAAGCGGCTCATAAATTATATATTTCAATGAAGGTAAGAAGTATTGATTTATTAGATAGATAAATAAAAGTTAAATAGAATATATTATATATTAGTTAATAAACGCCGTCTCACTAAGCTTTATACAGAGATATTTACTGGCTTCATATTACTTAAGTACTACTTATAATATTGTTTCAGATTGGAATAATGGGTGCCTGCCGAAGACAGGAATTATACAACATCAAATTCAAAGACGTCGAAGTTTTCGAATCATCAATTTTAGTTAAAATTTGGAAGGTGGAAGGTCAACAACAGCTGCAGAAGGCTACATAGACGATTCTATAACTAACAACATCTTAATATCCAATTAGATACTCAATTCCATAGAAAATAATAAAAATGAAATTAATATAAACGCTCCATTGTCAACCCTGACGTCGTCTAGCTCTTATAGCTCTTATACATATCATAATTGCAATATTCAAAATGTGAATAATTATTATAATAAGTAATTTGTTTCTTTAATATTGCATTTTATTTAATGTAGCTACCTATAGCCATGAGATTAAATAAAGTAGAGTATGCAACTGCATGTAATTAGGTACTAAAACACTCCTGTAATCTTATTTTGATACTCGCCTGAAAAACTACACTCATATTTCAATACCTAATTTAATTATATGAGTTGCATTAACTACTATTATAGATGTTTTCCTTTCGTAAACGTTTGATTATTATTCTATATATTAAGCATTCCATCTTTGGCTAAATCTTTAGTATAATTGCTTTTTGTTATATAATATATATAACATTATAATGTATGTTAGCTGTAGGATTACGAAACAAACACACACACACATTAGTAATAGTATTGATGAAGACAAACAATTTGAAATAATGTTGTTTAACTGACTTGACTTAAATTTACGTATTGAGAGACATATGAGAGTATATAAGAGACATTTACGTATTTATTTATTAGTAGGTGCTCAGCTCGGTGTGCCTGATATACGGCAAATTTTAGTATCTCATCTTGTAGTGCTAATACACGAACATATAGATAAAAACTCATCGACAAAAGGTGAATGTTGGAACGATGATTTAAAGTTTACAGAGCGCACGCTTCTTCACTGCTCAGTATGCTTATGACAAAATTTGTAGGCTTACAAGCATCGCTGTCGAATGGCGGTCGCGTCGATCTTTGCCTACAAGGGTCCCAAAAAGGACTTGCAGAAGCTCTTTCACACTATAAATTGTTAACCATACAAACTAAATTGGTACGAGGACCAGACAAAATGAAATGATTTCGAAAGACTTTTTTACGAGAATATTGTTTGTGTGGTTTGACTTCTATTTAACCACGATAATTCTATTTTCAGATACGGAGTTAGATCGATTTCCTCCTGTATACTATCTAGATGATTATGACAAATGCCTGCGCAAACCAAATGCAGTTTACTGCACTGTTGACGCCTATCTGGTGTCGGATACGCCTAGTGATTTACTTACTATTATTCAGGTAGATACTAATTCATTTAGCACTTTATTTTTTTTAAGTTGAATAACAAAAAATTGTGTGATTTCCTAATTTTAAGTTGTTTGTTTTATTAACCAAAGGAATAAAAAATTCATAATTTAAAGCTAGTAAAACTTTCGAACACTTATTTAAATTTTAAAAAAAAATGTTTTTAATAAATTGAAAATGATTTTTGATAGAAAAATTGGTAGATGTTTTATAATTGTGTAGTGTGTGAGCAGTGTTGCCTTCAGCGTGTGCCTTAAGGGATGCACACTTAAGGTCGTTGGTTCAATCCCAACCTTGCACCAATCTGTGTCGTGCACACACCAGTGAATCTAATACACGGTCATACGATGAAGGAAAATACCGTGAGGAAACCGGCATGTCTCAAATCCAAAACTGGACGACATGTGTCAGAAGGCTAGGTTATTGGCCTTGTCTATGAAATGAAAATTATCAAAGACACGCATGCGATCTGAGGCCAAAACCCATTTAGGTTTGTAACGTTCCTGAACTATGATTTATAAATGTGTATTTACAGGAATATTCCCAGCATCGACATAGTCATTTTAATCACTCGCAAATTACATATGGGATGTGCCTTACATCAACATGTAATAACTATACAAATTTGGACCGAAAACAGAACCTTGAGAAATGCCTTAACGAAACACTTTTGAAGGATTATTCACTTAAAGCAAGAGTTCAAGAGCTATCTTGCACTAAACGCGATGAATTTCAAGTGGACGCGTTAGATAGAGTCGCTGCATTCATATTTTTTGGTATATTATTCATGAATTTCATAGGAACCGTGTATGATGTTTTTTCAAAGGAAAGTTCTGGTACGTAATTTTACTTATTTTAAAAACCGTAAATTTCCGGTTTTGCTTATTTGTAATTGGAATCAATAAGATCATAATCGCTGTTGACCAAACAAAATCTGGCAAATTTGTGATCTTTCGATTTGTGATTGAAAGTAAAAAAATTAAAGGGTAAAAACAATAATTCTCACTATGTAACGGGTGACGAGATTTTGTAATAAATGACTCTCGTATTTGTAATTAATCTCCTTTTGCGGGCCTTCCTCGAATGTGATAATTGATCCAAAATCGTGATTTGTGCGGATATGCTTCTTTTTATAGTGATACAGTAGTAAGATTTTATTTACCATATTAATATTAATAATCATCTTCACTAGAAGAATTTGACATAGTGAAATTCACAAAAACGTGTTGTGCTATAAAGGGCTGCCTAATACTTGTACTCAGCTCCTCGCTCGTAAAAGGACCCACAACCTCGCTGGATGGAGCGAGAACTAGGCAGAAAATTAACGGAGTAGTCATTCATTTCTCTTTTCCCGCTCCGCCTAATTGACATCGTTGTCAGTAAATTATTTTAAAAACTCTTTTTTAGTGCACAGCAAAAACTATTATCAATTCAAACTCCGTTCTGCCGGTCAAATATTTCTCGCCCAACACTTACGCAGTGGAAGGCGGGCATTCTTAAAAACGCAACGACACACCCCGAAGCTCCCCAATACTGTAGACAATTTTAGAGAAGCCGAAAATCGTATTTGAAAAATATATTTTTATGAAATATGTTTTTTTAATATTCTTTAAATATATTGAATATTGTTGTGAAAATAATATCACTTTCAGGTTTTAGTTTATTGAGATGTTTCTCGATTCGTAGAAATATGAAAAAATTAGTTGATACCAGCGAAAAGAATGCTTCGCTTCAAAATAGATTGAATTGCCTAGATGGATTAAGGTAAGACGGAAATATAAACTGCTCTTGATATTATACAAAATAATGTTTAATATCCATGTGTAACCAACATATGCACAGTAAAAAATGATGGAACTGGCAGACTCCAATCCAAAATTGGTCGACAAGAGTGGGACAGGGTCACCTACTTGCCTACTGAGGTTCATAAATAGTGCGAATTACAACCCCGTATGTCAAACCAATACATACATACATACAATACATTTAATGATGTACGGAGGTCAGACTGAGACCTGTTTCTTAATCTTACCTAAGATCGATAAAACACGTGCACAAATTTGAGTCCAAACCTGCAAGGGCTGTACGCCTTCAAAAGATACTAAGATTTAAAAAATTATAACCTTCAAGCTCATCATAGTACATTAGGAGCACCAGCATGTAGAGGTATTCCAGAGTCCTTTTAATTAGAAACGGACTTTTATTTGGGTCGGGCCTTACATACACTTACTATCTTTGAAAATATTCACAAAAAATATTATATTTATTTTTCAGGACAATCCTTCTGATAGCAATATTGATTGGTCATGCATTTATCACAAGTATAGTAAACGTTTCCAATACATCCGTCGTAGAGGAGGTAATATATTATATAAATAGTATAGTAGTTAGTAGTTTTAGTTTTCACTCACTTGGACACACTCACTTACTCATTCTCTAACTTGCAACCACACACTCATTCCTCAGGCGCGTTGAAATACGTTGAAAAAACAAAAATAATTTAAAAAAGAGATGTAATTAAATTATATATACATACTTAATTTATAATTATATATATTGTTATGGTGTTGGGAACCTTGACACAGGTACTTTTTACTCAAAAAAAATTTCGATAAAATTAATAAACACATTTATTTATTATAGTTTCATTCATATTTTTTTTAGTTTGCGGTAAATAGTTAATGTCTTCATATAATTGGTTTACGGTAGTGAATTAAACTAATATTTCATTAAACCTGAACTACATTTTATAAGATTTATTACAGTATCGTCGAATTTTGCAATAGTGAAGGATATGGCTTCCCTGGAAGCGATAGCCGCTTGTTTCAAAAGTTTTCCAAGTTTTATTTTAAGCATAAAGTGTAATAATGCGTTTAAAGCTGTCTGTTGAGATATTCTTGGCATCACATTTAATTCCTCCGATCGCTAGCTCACTGGTGAGGGTTGTAATGTTCCCGATCCAGTTGTGATGACACTCCATCCATCTCTATCCTTCGGCTTAACGGCGACCATCATATGGTTGTATTTTTCAAGGGGCTGAGGAAATAATAGGTCTTCTTTTTAATAGATTTTTAACTACACGCCATTGCATTGGATAACGAATTTGCCGATAACTATGTGTTGCTTCTTTTTTATATCAAGCTTTGTGCTTGCCTATAATTTGCAAACCAGTGACGATAACTACGAATCTTGGACATGTATTGGAAGAAGAATGTTCAAACGATGGTGCAGGTAAATATTTATTTTTAGAAATATTAAATAAAGGAATTTTTGTATTTTTAATTTGTCTCAATTTGTAGAAGTTTATGCCAGGCCTATTTCACGCCTGGGCACTTAATTTACGTGCTTACCGCCGCCCCTGGACGTGCAAATGTTACCGGCTTGTAAGGATGTGTTACTTTTTTTGAAGACCGTAAATGAGTATCTTCTTCTGCTTCTGGTGCCACTTTTCTTCTAAAGGTTGGCTGTTTACAAATTGAATTGCCCTAGGGGACTCGGCGCATGTAATGCCGGTCCACTTCCGTACGATCCACACTTCTTCTCAAGCCCGTGTCTTGCTATAAATTTTGCCCATCATTATAGCAACAAGTTATTTCGATGGTGAGGCAAATCGTATCCGAGATGTGCAAGTTTTCGTATTTTCTCCATCCCTTTTTTCACCATCCTTAAGATACATAATGATGGGTACATTAAAGGATAGTAGGGATAGACGCCATACAGTCTGTTATAGAGGTGTCCTGCAAATTTATTTTGTATGCGCTCCAACATAAGGCAGTATTTAGCTTTTTGCGGAGCCCAAACAGACGAGTTACACTCCAACATACTTCTAATCAGAGCGTTGTAGAAGCTTGAGATGACTTTAATATAAGTGAACGTTGTTGCCCTTCGAAGCACAAATCCCATCCTTGCGTATGCTTGCTTGCAAATGTCGACTACATGATCCTGGAAATTCAGTTGGGCATCCACTCGTACTCCTAAGTCTTTTACTGTCGTCTCCCGCTTCAGTATCACCCCTGACACGTTGTACTCAGGATGACAAGACAATTTGGCGCCACTAAATGTCACCATGGTACATTTGGTAATATTTAATTGGTCTTATTTTTATTGCTCCACTCACATACTCTCTCTATATCTCCTTGCAAGCGTTCACAGTCGTCCACCCCTTGGATTGACAGAATAAATAAGGGTTGACAATGTTAACGTTCTGTAATTTACCATTTAATAATTTGTATAAGAACCTAACACCGGCTAGAGATCTCTGATCGTACGATGACATAATTTTAAATTTCCCCAGGCGTTGATGATACGGGTGGGTTTTTATGAGAATAATTATACTTTAATGTTTTTATTTAAAATCATGATAATATTAACAATTTTAACCACAGATTTACACCTGCTTATGCCATTGCCCTTTTGTTTATTATGACCTGGTACAGACATCTTGGAGATGGACCTTTTTGGATGGTTAGTAACTTTCCTTTGTTTTGGTTTAATATTTTTGAGGACAAGCGCTCTCAAACTGTAAGACTTCAAAGCTATGTGTTGATTTCCTGACGTAGCACTTGCTCAAACATAAGCTACATAGGTAGTTTTCTCTGATTTTGAGATCTTTGGGTTTAAGTTCAGACAGCGCGAACTAACGAACTAACTATGCTGAAAAAGTAATGGATTTAAGACGAGAGTCATTCACACTATCCCGCCTCTAAAGCTAAATATAGAATCTGAAGTGTGACATGCACAAAGGCACAAGGACGGAATATACGAACATTCAAATATAAATAATGTAGGAGTATAGTATACGCAAACATTCAGCACATTATAAATTTAAAATTACTGAAGTTAGTAACCCAATATTTTATTTGTCTTTAAAACCTGTATTATATTCAATAAGAAACCAGATACCTGGACATAACTTTGGACACAGCCCTGTCTTCGCAGCACGACAGATCGTTAATTTGGAAAGGAATCTTTTCTTCATCTCACGCACTAAATAGGTTACGCAATTTTTTGCTTATATCTACTAAAATGTACCTTGCTTATTTTTTTCTACTTTGTATTCTCGATTACGCTGATGTATGTTATGCAGATTCAACTGAACTGCAGCTTGATAAGTTGGAGAGTATGCATCAGATTCACATTTCGACTTCGTAAATTTGACCAAGTATCGGAGGTAGGAATGAAACTTATCTGGTGCCCATTGGGAATGTGACACTATGACTTTTGCTGCAGCCTATCCTGGCTGGCGTACTTCCCATTTTTTATATAACAGAGGGTAAACGAACAGGATGCTCATCTGATGTTAAGTCATACCGCCGCCCATAGACACTCACATTGCCAGAGGGCTCTTAAGACCGGCGTTTATGGTGGCCGTAAACAAACCAGTACGTTAGAGCCAAAAATCGAAGGTTGAGATTTTTTTATTGATAAATATGTGATTTTATGTTAAAGATGAATACTGTTTACAGAATATATACAAGGACAGGATAGAAGCATGTCGAAGTATCGGATGGTATAACATGCTATACGTAAATAACTTTGTCGATGGTTCAGTATGCATGGTGCAAGGTTGGTATGTTATTTTTGATTTTATTACCAGCAAGCTTACTGCGTAATTTCGATAACAATATCAGGCTTGGCTTTCGCTGTAAAGAAATTATAATTTTGGGACATCGTTTTTGCCGATTTTGAGCTACTGGAGAGTACACATTCGAAATTTAAATTAACCTAGTTAGTACAATTAAGGATTTTAATTCAATACAGCTTTCCAGACTTTGCATTTAAAAAATGAAAGGCGTTATAAATTTGCCTTTCGGCTACAATTTAGACTGAATTTTTTTTTAATGAATCCAATTTCTACTCCTTGTTACTGGTTGTAATAATTTTATTTTATTTTTAATGATTTTGACTATGTATAAAATATTAACGTCTGAATAATGTTTGCATCTTATTTTTGGACGAACTTTTTCTCACAATTATTTGTAAAAAATTTAGGTATTTAGCGGCGGAAATGCAGTTACATCTTCTTGGACTCATTGTATGCATCTTTTTCAAAGGCCTATCAAGAATACGTGTTCTAATAGTACTGTTTATTATTGGATTACTCATACCAGGGGTACTTACCTACATTTATGACCTGGATATGCAGTTAACACCGTCAGCTGAGTGAGTATTTTTATTCTCTTGTTGTAGACGTAGACGTATTTAGTTTAAAGTAAGTTTTGGTTTTTGAGGGAGACAGTATGTGTATACACAGGCGTTATTTTTTACAAGTCTAGCGGTCTAACTAGTCGTAAGATTGTTATGGATGACACGTGTATATAAAATAGAAAATTTATCTTATTTAGTATTTCAGCAGCATATAGACTAAATAAAAAAATAACATTTTTTAAGAAAAATGTTATTGTCTTTTGTTGACATAGCTTTTACACATTAAGCAAACACATTTTCAACGGATTGAAGCTATGTATTATTATAAACTTATACATATATAATTTTAAATTTATAATTTTTTCCGACGTTTCACGTGCTTTACAGCGTGTACCGTGACCACGCATATATTTATAATAATAATACATAGCTTCAATCCGTTTAAAAAGTGTTGGCTTGTGTAAAAGCTATGTCAACAAAAGACAATAACATTTTTTAAGTATAGAAATTTTTCCTCAATGCATTAAACTAATGATTACTAATTTCTTAGTTTGAATTATGTAGATCCAATCGGCGCTAAGTGTGATTTTTTGCCATGATTTTTTTTAAACTTTTCTTACTACTGCCGTGCCGCGACTGCTTTTAACAAGATGATTATGTGGGACGCAAACCCAATAAAACTCTAAGGTGCCACCAACATAGGCATATGCGGGATGCGATAACAGCAGAGCCTTATCCGCTTCCCGACGCGCGATACGAATTTTGCGTCCGCCTCCCACGCCCATTGTTAGTTTAGTGCCATGATACCTTTAGTCTGTTTAGCCATTACGTTAAGTATAAAACTTCAGCATTGACTGTAATCAGTAATGTACTATATTAAAAATAAATTAAATGAACGACTCTAAATTGGGTAGTGGCTCTTCACGAAAATGTATAACTGCAAGGGTGTCTGATAACATCAGCCAGAATTTACGGCTAGACTATGCAATATTTTTTGTATGTCCCAGCCGTATGGCCGGAACGATCGCTTTGCAAAAGAAAATACTGCAATATTTCTCAGCCATATTATTGCTGCTCGCTTTACGGCCTAAGTGCATGCTATGTTTATGAAAAAGGGACTTTTACCACGATTCGTTCGAGTAGCGCTATGTTCGTTTGTGTCTGTTTCTGTTTATTTTGGTTATATGTATTAGCCAAGCCCTGTATGTAGACCGTTTAAAGACAAAATAATGAGCCATATACTGTTGCAGAAATTTCGCCGAGATTTACATTGCTTAAAATGTTTTTTTTTGTTTTTTGGGATGTACTCGGCAATGACGTAGCCACATACGTTATTAAAAGAGAGCCTGTGTAGACCTCTACATGGACCTCCCTTAAGTGCGGCTTTTAGATCACGGATTGATTATATTAACGTAATATTGTCAATACTGTCACTATGTACTTATTATTATTGTTTCCCTTTATTCAAACTTAATTTTATTGTATTTTAGGTTATTTCGTCAGTACTTCCTGCCGGACCCAACCTTTCGCTATGTGTATCGGCATAGTTTCACCAACTTAGCATGCTATGTCATGGGTCTCGCAATGGGGCTCCTGACATATAAATTGCAAAGGACAAATTTTGATATTCAGAAATATAAGGTATTTTAAATCTATAATCACGGGAAACTCAAACAACTTTATTCATATAATTAACCAAATGCACTTATAGTAGGTGTAGCCCAAGTAGCCCACGATTCTAAATGGGGATTTCTCTCGAGCGTCATAGAGACCTATTGGGTTGCGAAGCTTAGATAATTATAAGAAAAAAATGTTACATAATATATACCTTTACATCAACAAAATACGGTGCCATGGACATACTCGAGCGCATCAGAGTTTCTAAGGGGGTGTGAAGTGAATCTAAAAGAAAGCTCTCATCTAATAATGTGACGATTTGGATGCGACGCAAACTGTCGGCCGTTATTAGAATATGCAAAAGAAAAATCGCCATTTTGAAATACTTAAGCGCGTCAGATTAAGATATATATGGTTCATCTTTATGTCCTAGACGTGATGTCTCTTAATCTGACGGATATCTGGAGGGATTCGTCTAATCTGATAATTAAAAAAAAAATTTAATCATTGACCTTAATTGATTGCTAAGCTCAGGAAATAGCAAAAAGTGTATGTTGTTCAAGTAGAACTTATATTTATTATATAATAATTTTAAAAATGCTTTGAAACCGGAAGAACCGGTTTACCTCGATGATATTCTAAAATATTTATACATTTATCTTATGTAAATTTTATTGATTTTTGCAAAGTAGTATCACCACAAAATACACACTTTATGTTAATATTTTTACTCATAGTTATTTAAACGAATATAAACATCATGCAGCCTCACGTATTAAAGTTTATCGACTAATTTTTGTTACTTCGGCTTGTGGAAATATATGGAGCTTATATTAAAGCTCATGGAAGAGATACTTGACCGCGTACAAGGTATCTCCGTCTATATTAATCTGCCACGCTGGAGTAAATCCCGAAATCCCCTCTTGGGCTCCCCAACTATTATGAACGTCAAGTATCAGTTCGCAAGTCAAGAGAGTAGAGCGGGAAAGAAACTCAACATTATTTTTATTCGTCAAGTTTTGAGTCATACAAATCGTTTATACGGCAGAGCCACAAATATTTTAACTGGAGCAAATCAATCCCAAGGATTAGGATTATTTAAAAAATCATTAAATTAATTATAAGATTCATTGACATCATTCGCAACATTCAGTTATTCAACAAAATCTGTTTAAATATCTCTAGAAACATCTTTAACAGATTTGTAAATGTATTATATTATTTACATAACTCTACGTTTCGGCGTTTTGCTAAACGTTTTTGATTGTGTACTTGATATAATGTACACATAAAACAAAAACAAAATTATGTTACATTGTTTTTCCTTTGAAGTCTGAGACTCGGCTTCTGGGTTTAAAGTAATAAGAATAAGAAAACTATGGATAATAATCACAGAGCTTCACATGTTGGAACGACTTCCGGACCACGCATATCACGTTTAGCGGAGGTCACAAGACGAATACTGTAATAAAATAATAGTAAAATTATTCAACATTCAAAAACATTTAAATTTCAGAAATGGATTCCTCTATATTATTCAGCTATAATATTAAACACGGGAATTATGTATTCAGCATCAATAAATTACCAGGACAGACCTCGCTTGTCGATCACCACACGAATGATTATGTCAGCAGTAATGAAGCCGTTGTTGACCGCCAGCACTAGCGTCCTTGCTTTTGGTGTCATTTTTAAATATGAAAGTATGTAATCTCGTATATTTTCAAAGTATGAATATATATACTCTTTGCAGCCTAATTGGATATGTTTTTTTTTTCCAAAACTCTTTATTTTTTACGTGTACAGAATTATATATTCCAACCTTACTATGGACATCTATTCTTTGTATTTACTATTAAAATAATTTGTAGAATCACTTTATTTCATATCATAATAACAAAACCTTTACAAACTGTTTTTAATTGCAATTTTCTTTTAGGAAGTCTCTGCGGTCTTCTTGAATGGCGAGGATGGACTGTACTAAACAGACTTGGTTACTGTTGCTACTTAATAAACTTACCTTTTATTGATTATCTACTTGGTTCTGAAGCTTTGATACGAACAGGATATACTGTGAAGGTGAGAAGCGTACATTTTTAATTTAATTCCTATATCATATCAGCTTTTGCTGACAAGGACAACTGCCTAGAGCACAATATTTGACACCTTTAGCTTAATCGACTCATCGACGCTATAATTAACACCTATACTTTATAATAATCATAATAAGCCTTTTTATTTCCTGTTTTACAATAGTTGGTAGTTGCCATATTACAGTAACCATCAATATTGATTTTTGTTTGTAGGTTAGCTTAGATTATGTTAGAATTAACAGGAACCCCGGTTTGGGTAAGGGCCTCCTCCAAAGATGCCCATTTTTGTCCCATTGATACCCAGTTTATGCCAGCAGATTTTTTCAGATCATCTTCCCAGAGGTCCTTTCGTCTCTTGCCTGGTAGTCCTTTCTATTGGGTAAATCGTTTGGTCCACTTTCTGCTAGACATTCACGATAAATGGCCAGCCATATATTTTTATAA
This sequence comes from Pieris brassicae, assembly GCF_905147105.1. Lineage (NCBI taxonomy): Eukaryota > Metazoa > Arthropoda > Insecta > Lepidoptera > Pieridae > Pieris > Pieris brassicae. Next base: position 16,885,025 of record NC_059674.1, read on the forward strand.
TATTATTACAACAATAAATAACAAAAAATTACTATCAAGAGTTGCAGCTCCAATCAAAACGTTTATCAAAGCCATTGTAATTTATGTTTATATACACTTCTTCTTACCAGCCTTTTATGTCAAACTTAAAAAATAAAAAATCTAATTTCAGTTCACGGCATCCTGTGGAATAGTCATCATGACACTTTTGCTGGCGCTATTTTTGTGGCTTCTAGTTGAAAACCCTTTTGCCTTAATAACGAACGAGCTCTTTAAAGGAAGAAACCACGTTGAGAATGGGGCAATTTCGAAAATTGTCGCCAATGGGACATCTTCGAACATTGCCGGCAATGGGACACCTTCGAACAATGTGGGCAATGGTACACCTTCAAACAAAGTAGGCAATGGGATATCTTTAAACATAATCCGCAATGGGACATCTTCAAACAATGTCGGCAATGGGACACTTTCGAACAAAGTAGGCAATGGGACAACTTCGAACAATGTTGGCAATAGGACAACTTCGAACAATGTCGGCAATGATGTATATTTATGTCACAAAACGGTTAACGGCAGTGCGTCTGACAAGAAAAGTATATAAATGGAAATTGATTCAAATATGTAATGTTAATTATTTAGTTTATTTCTTAGTGCGGTGGGATTCGTACTTAACAACAACTAACTTAATTATGAACGTAATATAAGCCTAAAATAGTTAAAGCATGTTCTATCACGTTACAATATGAGCTATTTAGTTAGAGAATAAAAAATAGTTTCATAAATGGGTGAGAGCAGTGTTGTTATTGGCTCATCACTGAGGCCGTAGGTTCGATCCCCGGCTATTGGTGTATGGCCTTTCTTTCTATGTTCCCAATTAACATTCGCTCGAACGGTAAAGGAAAACATCGTGAGGAAATCGGCCTTAGGCCCAAAAAAGTAGACTGCGTGTGTCAGGCTCAGGAGGCTGATTCCCTACTTGCCTATTAGATTGACAAATGATTATGAAACAGATACATGAGGCCCTAACCTAAAAAGATTATAACGCCACTGATTTTTTTATTTTATTTTTCATGAATGGGTTTGGAACATAAATAAAACTACTATAAATCGATTATCAATTTATTTAAGTTGAAACTGACACTAATCACAGATACATCGCATTAAAACATGCTATATCATAATAATTACCATAACTAGCAAATTAATATAAATGTTGTAAGCATACAAATGTCGACTAGTTTTGTGTTTCAAATTGTGATATGTTATTGTGATAAGTGTAATATCCAATATAACCTAAAAATAATAAATTAAATATATTCTAATCAAAATCCACTCCGAACCATATCTATAACCTTCTTAAGACTTCTTCACAAACCAAAATCAATCAATGTACAACCTCTAACTTTTGTTTAACCTCGCTTATATTCAATCATCTAATTAATTGAATTACAGCACATTAGTTTGGGCGAGAGTTGTTTAAATGAAAATCATTTGGCGTTCATCGTACTTCATTTTTGTTCTGCTAAACACTGTATCGCCCGTCTCATCTCACGCGAACTTAAGGCATACCTTTGTTTCACTAAGCACTAGAGCGGGCGCAATGAGACGCGGGTGTGATCTCATGCATTTTGCTAGGCGCTGTTAAATGTAGTACATTATGTTGTCCATATAAATTAATATTAGGATTTTATGTTACTCGTAGTACACAATGCCTGTATATATACATAGTTTATAGTGTGGTGGAAATATACACGATACTATCTACAAACACAAACACATACATAATATCTTAAGCATCAAAAAAAATTTGGTACTGCGAACATTTTAATTAAGCCATTGAGAAAACAAGAGGAGCATCGTGTAATGTGTAAAAATATGTATATATTGGCAGCTCTTAAAACTAGTTGATAAACGTAATTCAAAAATGATTACAAAGTACAATTTTAACGCAATTAGTTCATTTACATTCCATTTTCTTCATCTTCAGAAACGTTTTAAATCTTATCGTAAATATGTCTTGACAATCTAGACCTTTTTAAATACACACTGTATTTTTGTTCGGGAGTGATATATCTAAAAAATTACCTAAACAAAATGCATATACAAGAAGCAAAGTCACTTTTAAACCACCTTCTGAAATCTTTTAAGATCTTCAGATCACCAGAAGCATATGCATTAATATTTAGTTAAAAGACTCCGTCAATATTAATTACATAAGGAAATTTCTTTTTTCACAGTCGTGTAGTTATTCCATCTCTACTCTTTAGCGTTTTTCTAGACCTTTCCTTGATGAGACGTATAAAGGGAATCTCCACCATTAACGATATAGGAATTGCTAATATGAACGATACTACAGTGAGAACAATCAATGCTGCGATCTGCAAGATAAATGTTTTATATGATAAAAAAAATAAAAAAAAATCAGTGGCGCTACAACTTTTTTAGGTTACTGTTTCATGATTATTTGTAAAGGGTTGTATGGCCATTGACAATGATTTAGAAATATCTTTTCATCACAGCGTAATTACAATTTGAGAGAAGGAGACGACAGACACATTTCTTCTATTAACGCTTAAAAACCATAACATAAGTCACTCATGAAATCTACATTATCACCAAATATATTGTTAACAAGCAGCACATCGTTAACAATTTTAAAAGTTAAATATCAGACACACTACTCACAATATAAAGCGGCGATGAAGGAATTAGTGTAGTGATCACCGATGTGGTGATTCTGATGATAGGGAAGTGTATTAAGTATACGCAGTAGGACAATTTCCCTGGTATCATCCATCCATCCCAATTCATTATCACGCGGAGAAAATCTGGAAATCAGACAATTTATGAACAAATACCGTATGATTTACTTTTACTTTTGTATTACGTGCGTATACAAAACAATTATTATGATATTAATAAAAATCTAGATTTAGATAGAAATCTTTCTACTCAAACACAGCCTCAACAGACCCCCAGTTTTACAATGTACGGATAAGTTCTACATAAGTTCCAAATAAGCTATTTATTACTTATTGGTAGGATAAACACTATTGTTACGTTTCACGACTGTCAGCGCAATTCGTCACATTAAGTCCATCATAAGTTATGAGTCCGATGAAACGCGAAGTTTCTTATTCGGAATTTTTATCTTCCAAATAATTTATGTGTTGCATAGCTATGTGGTAATTTATCCGTATATTGTGAAACAGACCCTTATTCTTATGAGAGTATTCTTCTCAATACCGTGCAAATGAGAGCGTTAAGAAGTGAGTGTGCGTGAGTGTGTGTGTAAGTAATGAGAAACGTGAGCAGTGTGGGTTAAAAGAGGACGTAATGACAAGGATACGAAAGGGTACGCTTAGGTGTCTAGGCCATGGAGAACGGATGCATGAAAAGGGGTTTCGGAAATCGGTGGTCGGTCGTACGCACTTCGACCAAATCCAGAACGTTCTAGATAAGGAGGAAGTTAAATGTCATGAAATTGGATAAAGCGAGAGGTGTGTTAGGACCGTAGCAAGTGGAACTCGTATGTCTCTGCCTACCCTTAAAAAAGCATTACAATATAAATAAATAAAAATAATTTCGTTATATACCTTTCGCTCGATGCCGCCAAGTACGTATGATACTGTGATCTTTTAATGAATCATCATTTATTTTTAGACCTAAAATAAAAAAAAAATTAAATTAAAAATCCCATCTAAAAATAATTATATATTTTTTTAATCTCAAGCACTTAACACCTGCTCAATATTTTTTATAAAATAAGAGGCAAAAAATCAATGTCAAAGGTCAATAACGTGTTGTTGAGGTAAACTATAAATATATCTTTTATCCAAGGTTCTTAGTCAAATAATGTCAAAGGTCAGTAAACCTAATAGTAGCCCCGCCCCAACTCTGATGGTGCATTCAGCTTCGATTTTGCAGCAATTTTTGGATCTTAATTGTTTCTTTTATTTTTTTATCTAAAGTGTTTAGAACTTTATTCTCATTAACAAAATGATAATTTTCATTAAATGTGAACTTGTTATGGTCGTCGCCATAGTACAGCAGTTTTAATTTTATAATTTATTCTTCCGGGCTTATAATGTGCAGTTTTAAAGCCATTTACATTTTATTTTTATTTATTTATTAAAGTTTACCACATACACCTTAAATGTATGACAATTGAAGTAAACATAAGTGTTTCAAAAAAAATTAAACATACAATTAAAACATATACAAGACAAAATAACACACAATAAAATTAGCAGAAATTTTTGGTACAGCAGAAAAAAAGCAGCAAAACAGCGAATCGAGATATATCCAGCTCCGGATAAGCACTGTTCAATGTGTTAAAATCGCCTGCCTGGACTCCTAGGTTGGTTTTTCTAGAGGGAATTTGGAAAATATTGCTGATGTTAGACCTAGGGAATGAGTAAACGACGACAATTTTAATATATTTTTATATGTTTTTGATATTAATCTATAAAATAGTTACACATCCTCACAGTTTACAGATTCTCCTTTAGATAATGTTTGTTTTGTTTCTTGTTCTCGAAACTCGTTCAACGAGCTGTGCGTATATGTTTAATTTGTTTAAATTTGAAACTACTATGGACATATTTATTTAAGATCTTATTAAAATACAAGTGGTATAAATGTAAAGTTGTTTTATTGTCATAATTTTGGTTATTTGTAAATTTTATTAGATCGTGTTAAAAAAATATCTAAACAGTGGTTTAATTTATTTATTTTGTTGTTATATTTTATGATATTGCTATACAATACGTATAACTGAGCGATACAATTCTAACCGCATCAGAACCTTGGTTAACATGTTTTATTTTATACTATTATATATATACAGTGCAATATTATTATTTGTTATTATTTACGCTATTACTATCTTCAAGCAATGAGTTCAATCTAACCAAACACCCGTTGCTTACAAGACATTTGCTTTTTTTGACATATATATTTATAAAAACAGTCTAATTATATTTGTTTACATTATCTTTTCAACTCCTTCTGTCTAATTGTGTTTACGCTTTGATGAAAAGAGACAGATGACTTCTATACGGTGCAAATATACAGATCTATTGTTAACAACTTGACTATTTTACGCGCAATATGACTCATACCAAAAAGTTGACTACGTATGGCATACAAGGCTGAACATCTATATGTCTATACAAAATAATGAACAAAGAAATTCATTCAGTCTGTGACTCAGATTTGTAGAGAGTTACCTTACTTGTTATACATTTAGTATTTATATATGTTTAGACTAAAACTAATTACTTACTTTCAATTTTCATAATCATTCCTAACATAAAAAAGCTAGCCAAAAACCCCATGAAAGGTCTTGAAATCATCGCAAATATAGTTCGTACATAAACCGAGTCCCGGGGCGCGTCCCTGTAGAACAACGAACCTCCAATATACATGAAGACTGCTCCGATGGGAATGATGAACCAAAGTAGGAAGAAATATTTCTGAAAATAAACGAATTCGTCTATATGCCAGTATATATCGTTCGTATAATCGTTCTAAAACACTGTACAAGTATTTGTGATTTATAATGAAAAGATTATAACAATTTATATCGATCTATATATAGATACATAGTAATCAATAGATGGCACTGCTATGGTAAACCGACAAACGTGTCATATAAGCTACAATTCAATATCATGATTACCACGTGTTATTGAGGCTAAAGTATAAATTAAATTTATTTTGTAGTAAACGAAATACCGTGAAATTCAATTATTTCTACTTTTTTTAATTTTTGGTGTTAGCAAACCACGTGTTACTTAGACCGAAGTGTAAATCAAATTCAAATTATAGCGACGATAATACAGTGAAATTATTCTTTCGTATTAAGGCTAACTAAAACCACATTAAGGAGAAACGAAGTTCGCGGGGGCAGCTACACAATAAAAAACACGTTTCCAATACGCAATATTGGAACATTTTCATAATCTAAAATTCAATAACGATTAACACGCGTAATATATACCAGTTTTATTTAAATAATGGAGTTCCGCTTTGAACTATGCAAAATATATTATTAAATGGCAAATAGGTTTTATTTGCCGTTCAAATAAAACGTGACTGAATGAACATTAATTCGATCGAGAAGACCTCACAGGTTTTTTTTAAATCCTCGAAAAAACTTAATTATCGCTTTAAATGAGCACTCCATATGATTGTTAGAAGTTTAAAATAATTCCCAATAGTTATTTATCTATATCAATACTAATGAATAGCAAAATTTGTTGCTAAGCCCAAAATTCAATGAGAAATTCGAGCAATTTTATTTATTTCTTCCTTGAACGCAGAGGAAGGTTTTTCGTTCGTTCGCGGGGACAGCTAGTTGGAACATCAATGAAATTCAATAAGGCTAACGATTTTTGATTGCAACTACTACTAATACTATATTTTATGACTTAAGTAAACAAATACCCTTGAAAGTACAGTAAATTTTGCGTAACCTGCGTGAATTTAAAAACATAATGTTTTTATATACATTAAATGTATACACAAGATAGATAATGTATTAAATATTGTAAAGTTTAATGATATAAGGGGCATTAAGATTTTACTTAATTAAATTCTCTTTTTCATTTGCTCCAAACCTCGGACCACGAACACAAAAACATTAACATATATAAAAAACAAATGCATTCAATTGTAAACCTCCATCTTTAGAAGTCTAAATGACCATGGTTAGTGTAAAGGTACGTTTATGAACAAAGCTGATTGTGACTTACCTTATATCTTTTGATAGATGCAACTTTTGTCTTCCAAATATTCATAAGTATGTATCCCGTACTTAATCCGATTATAAAACTGACAATGTTCGTGTGGCCTCTTTTGTACACCTCGTTATATGTTTCATCGCTATCGAAGAAGGTACCGCAGCCTCTGTATAGATAAACAGAAATGGTTTAACTAAAACTATACTCTGTATTATGGTTTGGTATTAAAAAAGTTATCAGTAATATTAAATGACACAAATAAACAAAGATTTATTTATCGAATAATTAAAGGTCTTCAAATCGCATGTTCGTCATAAGCAAACAAATAGTTGACATTCCTACGATTGTAGAGGTCGGTATTACTTTAGGGATTGACAGAAACATTATTTATTTAACTAGTTTTTGCAACTCAAGGATAAAATATCTAGAATTTAATAAATCAAATCAACTCCAATTTATTTGTACGTAGTTGGTCCCAAAGATCCGTCACTGGCACATTATTTTTAAACATGGTTTTAAAAAATTGTTGACTATTGTTTTAAAACAAAAAAACAATCACTTTCCGTATGTTTTCACAATGGAGTGGACATTGAAAGAAAACCGAATAGGTGTTATTGCATTGTACGGCTGTGGCCACTCGCCGAGCACCATTTTCAAGTTGCTCAAAAATTTGAATATAACGCTTAGGTACTGGACTAAGGTACAATTGATAGGTACAATGAAGTCTTCAGTTTTAAGGACAAGAAAAGAACTGGCCGGCCATGCTCCGCAAGGACACCAGCACAATCAAAGCTATCAATGCGCGGATAGCAAGAAATCCTTTCCGAAAACAGAAGTTGGTGGCTTTACAGATGGGTGTCAGTAAGAAAACAGTAAAAAAGGTTTTAAATGAAGATTTTGGTCTACGATCATAAAAAATGGGCACTTACTTAATGCTCGTCTAAAAGGAATAAGGCTTAAAAAATCGCGGGTGTTGTTAAAGCGATTCGCGAAAACCGACACCGTGATCTCCTGTTTACGGACGAAAAAAATTTCGATGCTGTACAGAAGTTCAATAAAAAGAATAATAGTGTACGCTAGGAGTTCTGAAGAAGCAGAAAATAAATTTACGATGGTGCAACATTGACATCATCCATCAACAGTAATGGTCTGCTTGGGAGTGTCCTATTACGGGCCAACTGAGGTTCATTTTTGCGAAAAGGGATCAAAACCAGTGCAAAAGTGTACCAAGAGACGGTTTTGGATCGGCTTGTCAAAGACCTGCTCAGCGCGCTATTTGCGGGACATCACGTCGTGTTACAGTAGGGCTCTGCGCCTGCACACACCACTCAAGCCTGGTTTGAGCGTCAAAACATCGACTTAATTAGACACGAGGTTGGCCATCCTCCACTCCGGACCTTAATCCTTTGGAGTATAAAATGACAGGTCTTAGAGAGGAAGGTCTATGACAACCCCCCCCCCCCTACGACGACGACGATAGACGACTGGCTGCGGCGGTTAAGAGCCTGTACTAAGAATAAGGGAGGTCATTTCGAATCATTTTATGCTATTTCTATTCCTTAATAAATATAATATATATACTGCTATAAATTTATAAGTTAAAAACTGATAAGTACTTTTGTTTTTATCATTATAGCATTTATGACAGAACTTTGGGACGTATATACAATGTGACTTTTGGATTCGTATTTAATCCGATACCTACTACCGACAATGAACTTGTTAAGTCAAATCCCAGTATTTTTAAAATAAACCATTACATGACGCATCGCTGTCTTAACAAGCGGTGTTAACCTGAAGAACCTTATGTACCTCATCCAAACAGTAAAACTTACGTCGGTTTCAATAGAAGCATTGGATCTAAATCCTGCACATAAGTGTGGATCGCTGGCACCAAAAGACCGACAAGAAACAGCGGCAATAAAATCCATGTTGGTCTCTTGATATATCTAAGTATAAGACACAGTACTGCACCTAGGACGTACAACTGCATGTCAGCTGCTATATACCTGTAAGATTACGTTGTATTATTTCTAAACCTGTAGCTTAATATGGGATCTCGGATCTTTAGTATCCTCATACGGCACTAACAAAAACATTGGGTGGAAGTCGGCAGTTAAAAACAAAAATCAACGGCGCGTTAAGGATACAAAGATAATCAATTTTCTTATTTTGAATGGAATCTTGCTGTTAGTCTAAATGGCCTTGAGAGTTCATCTCGAAATGTTTTGGCGAACATAGCTCTGCCGTAATGGGCAAAGATGAGCTTCTAGTAATAAACTTATATAAATCTTTCCAGCGCCATTGCAAACGAAGAAACTTGTGCTACGAACCCGTTATGTTATTGTGTTTTCAAAGATTATATTTGTATAGTCAATTATAAGCAAGCTGCAAGTTTAATGCAAAATGTTCCTTCTCTCCGCTTGGTGAGACACATGGAAATTTTCTTTAAATCTCATATATCAACAAACATGTTAAATACCATTTAAATAATATCAAATTGGGCTGTAACGCTTAACTATTATGAAACAAGTTACGGGAAGTAATTGAGTCAATCGTATTAAATCAGTTACGTTTTGTCTAGTTCTAGTTTGCGTTAATTTATAAAATCCTTCGTCTCATTATCTAAAATTTTAGTTTTTTTTATTAATTACTTTGTCTGATCTTACCAGCTGTGCGGCATGCACTGTGAGTGATATATGTAGTTGTTAATGTATAGTATATTAAACCACCATCGATTCCGACAATCAGCTACCTCCACGCCAGCTGAGATCTGAAGAATTTAAAAGAAACGTTAACGCGCTTTCACACGGTCGTGGGTTATCTCCATAGAAATGTAAGGTCTTTTCCTTCTCGGATTTGAATGTTTGACTTTCTTTTAAGAACTCATCCAGCCGCGTGACAACCATACATTTAGTTTTCTCCATAATTGCTAATTGCCAAATGTTAGTAAATTAAGAGATGTTTGATAATGTTAGAAATTAATTCTTTTGGTGCCTCTTCATTATTGAAGGTTGGCCGTCAGTCTCGTGAAGTGTGTCTTGTCCTGTGCCATTCCTACTTAAAGGTAGGTACCTTCCGCATATATATATATATATATATATATATATATAGGTAGGTATATATATATATATATGCGGAAATGTTTTAGAGGCGAGTGCCAATTTACATTCGTCGTGGTTAATACATATAATATATGTAAATATATAGTTGGAGATAAATTTGTGTACACATTATAAGCATAAACAGATCATCACTGAAATCTTGTTCAATTCCAACATTATCACATCCAAAATACTAATTCTTTTCGAACCGTTTGCAAACTTAGTACTAACCTCCCAAAATGGTCCTGTTTTGAAAAATCTCAACCATGTGGCCATAAAAGCCAGCAGTACTGCGTATGGAGGGGTTAATCTGAAACAATAAAATTACCTATTTTTATAAATAAAGGGATGGATGTTGAGGTTGAACTTCAGGGCATAGCTACCGAGTGTATTCCATCTTTCACATAGATAGAGTTCTTCCTTGGATGATATTCATTAGGAATCTTATCTAACTTAAAGGTTTACTTCTTCTCTTATCTTAATTCATTAGTTGTTAAGGAATAATAGCGGTAATTTTACCGTACAGCCATTTTAACTATAAGGAAAAAGTACAATCTAAGTTCTGTGGCCATATAAAACTATCTGCAGAGAGCTGGATAAGATTTAATACACATAATATTGTAAAAATGAATCATAACAATTCTTCGTTTATCGTATATATCGTTTAGTATTTAATTAATTATAAATTACGTTATAATCGCAAACAGCAGTTTGTATACTTAATTAATGATTTATTTTTAAAGAATTGGGGGACATACGAGCCTACGGGACGCTCAAAAAGAACAGTCATCGCAGCCATACAGTATTAGTCTTTGCAGGCTTTTGAGAGAGTAGTAAACTCTTACTTTGAACAAATGGAGGTCGTATCTTTGAGAGAAGGTTTCGATTCCACAGTTCACTAGTTGGCTATGAATGAGGCTGAGACATTTTTCGTTTCTAATGTAAAGTCGGGAATGGAACCCATCACTGTTCATCAGACGCGTTTCTAACTCAAGGAATTATATAATATATTTGCCTAATTCCATGATTATTTTGTCGTTGATGTTAACAAAAGCCAGCAACGTCGTATCTAGCCTACTGACTGTGTGGCCATGGCCGGCAGTCTCACTTAATATCCGATGATCCATCTGACCGTTTCGCCCGTTTTATTAAAAAAAGCCCCACAAGAGAGTTCGCTAAGTAATAATGTATAGTGCAAAGAAAACAATCAATTTATTTTACATATATTCAATTTATAAAGTAAGGTTATAAAATACCACTACATCCACTATTATTTTTAAACTCACTGTCCTTCGTAAAGTATTTATAATTAAATTTTATAACGACTACTTGTTTGTTTTTTAACTAACATTATAAATTGTTAGTGTTAAAAATATTTACTTACCTCAACCAACGGAAGAATAACAGGCGTGGTAAAAATAATAAGTTGACATTATTCCTTTTGAACTGTATTTGCATTTTGTAGGCCAACAGAAAGCCTGACATCACAAAGTATGTTTGTATCAGCAGTGGCCCACTTAGAAACATCGCTTGAATTGGATTGAGGTAGGCCTGAAAACAATAGAAAGTTACTTCCTATATATTCACAATGATGTTAGCGATATCAAAGAACAAACAAAATTAATAATTAACAAAACGAAAAAAAAAACTTTGGTCCTTCTGACTGATTACCCTTAATGCTGTATTGCTTAAACGCTGAGAGAGGAAAGCACCAGCTCTAGGAATGGTACTGTCAACAAGATGCCAACTAAAATCTTGTAAACAACAAACAAACTTTTAATAATATTGGGAGCCTAGTATAACAACAAATTAAATATTACAGCTAAATCAAGTGTGAACGATGAGCAAAACGTTCAAACGGTAGGAGATAACAATCTGCCCGCTAACTAACTGACATAGTTTAAATACAAACTAATTAAACTTACGTCTTCCATCCCTTTCGTTTCCTCTCCTATGAGAAGAAAGGGTAATAAAACATGTGACGATATCACTCCTATAATAATTAATGACCTGAAATGAAAAAAGTCGTAAAATCAATGCAATAGTATTGGGACATTTTTGATTTCGACATACAATAGTCAAATAGTCTATACAATAATCAGGGCTAATAATCATGTAGACTTCTTTTCTAAAACACTACTACGTAGCTTAAAGTAAGATGACGTTAATTAACAGTCTTAGTTGTCTATAATGTTTTAAAAAACTGAAAGTTTGAAAGAGCTTTAGTTCACTTTAGGATTGCCTCAGTATTCACGGATTTCGTTATAGCAGATTTTAATTATACTGAAGTTTTATAGTAACTAACCTTATGCTATACAAAATCTGAAACGGTCTCATTTCATCGCCAGAGTCTGAACATGAACATAGCCTCTTCCAGTTTTGTCGAATTGAGAAGCACAAAATAAACTTTTGATCTGAAATATATATAACTAAAATTATTTTAAAATAAACTTAAAGAAGATTATTCCATATCTAGACTTATTTAGATCGTTTGAATTTACTGCAGATTCAACAAACTCTCAATTGAATTTTAGTAATTATGGTTTCAGCAAGACAATGGAGGCGGTAACCACGCGCGTACCAATATACACAATTAGGCACAATTTGTTTTAACTTACCTAGATGCTTTTCGTTTACGTTAAAAGCGTCATATATACTTCCAATAATATTTAACGCTAAGATTAAAAATAACGCCGTTGCAACACCCACATCTCCTATATCGAAGTTCATGAAGCTCTCACGTTGAATTGCATTGCAAGTAACGTCTGTGATCACTGTTTTTAATCCGTAGTTTTTCGAGAACGTATCGTTGAGACATGTCCCAAGATGATCTCTTGAAGTAATACTTTTATCGCCTTTATAATTTTCACACTTATGTTTCAGGCACAGCCCATATCTCAGTTGGGTATAGTTTAAACGAGTAGTTTCTTTCATTGAGTATTCCTGAAAATATAAACAAATTGCGGTAACGTAATAGATTTTGATCTATTAACGTAAAAGTAATATTAGACCGAAACATTTAATAATAATAATAAAGGCCATTTATTTCCAACAACCTTAAAGAACATTTTTATCTTATAACTATTCATAAAAAGACTATGCTAATGGAACCCCATGTAGGGTACATGCCTCCTCTAGTTCACTCCATGCTTTTCTGCTCCATTCTCTACTGGCTACTTGATTTATTTCGTTGATATAGTATTGTCTTTTGTTAACATAGCTTTTACACATTAAGAAAACACTTTTTAAACGCATTGAAGCTATATATTATTATATATATATATAGATATTACTATATATTATATATAGATATTATTATTATAAACGTATAATTATTTATATAATATTAAATTTAAAAACACTGTTAAGGTAAAAATTTTAAATTAAAAATTATGTAAATAATTATAAGTTTATAATATTGGTTACATATGAAATTGGCGTTTTGCATGGAAGGAACAAAAAGTCGAATATTTTTAAATATAATATATTTAATTAATCAAAGTATGACTTTTGCCATCTCATACGTAGTTCATTGATCCCTTTACTAAAAAAAACAGTCGGACGGGAATCAATAAAATATGTGAAGGCGATTTGGCGATTGAGGCGATTCCCTTGCAAGAAGTTGTCCAAATTTCGAAAAAAATGGCAATCTGTTGGAGCAAGTTCCGGGGAGTACGGAGGATGTCTTAGACATTCCAATTGAAGCTCTTCTAATTTGGTAGCCGTCTGTTGTGCAGTGTGTGGTCTAGCGTTGTCGTGAAGTAGCAGTGGCGTGGAGCGATTGACCAGCCTAGGTTGTTTAGTCGCTAGCTTTTCCATCATGGTTTGCAATTGCTGACAATAGACATCAGCCGTAATAGTCTGGCCAGATTTGAGAAAACTGCAATGAACAATACCGGCACTAGTCCACCAAACGCTTACAAGTAACTTTTTTGGGGTTAATTTTCGCTTGGGGCAGGATTTGACTGGCTGGCCAGGATCCAACCATTGCGCTGAGCACTTCCGATTATCGCAAAGAATCCATTTTTCATCACAGGTAATGATTCGGTTTAAAATACCTTCATTATTGTGCCGGTTCAGTAATGTAACGCAGCAGTCGACGCGCGTTTGCCGGTTTGCTTCAGTCAATTCGTGAGGTACCTACCTTTCAAGCTTTTTAATCTTCCCAATTTGCTTCAAGTGAATTCAAACAGTTTTATCACTAACACCGCAGCCTGCAGCTAACTCGGACGTGGTTTGCGATGGATCCGCTTCCACAATAGCCTTCAATACTTCATTATCAACTTGGGTCTCAGGCCGTCCACGGGGCTTGTTCTGCAGGTCGAAATTTCCAGAACGAAAACGTTGGAACCAAAAACGAACTGTGTTTTCTTTTGCAACATGACCGCCATACACATCATTCACCCTTCGAGTCGTTTCCGCAGCACTAGTGCCACGGCGGAACTCGTACTCGTAAATAATGCGATACTTTAAGTTTTCCATTTTGTAAAATGAGTGACGCAAACAGAAAAAAACAAATGAATGACGGTCATCGAAGCACAAATAAGTATACGAGTAAATAGCTGTACAAATTTGAAATTCCTAAGCAAAGAGGAGGTATTTGAGGTCAAAGTGGCCAGTGTGACAAAACGCCAATTTCATATGTAAGGACCTAATAATAATTCAATCCGTTTAAAAAGTGTTTTCTTATTTCGTTGATCCATCTTTTCTTTGAGAGAATTATCATGTTCTTCGATAGTATATCCCATTTTTCTGACTTCCGCTACACCAAATATATCTATTCCTACTTTTTTTAGTGGGTATAATATTTCTATGTATCTTATCTCTGACCCTTATGATCTGACATTAAATGTACCAATTTTTAGAGTTTCATTTTTCGATTTTATTTTATCTAGAGGGTTATTGTCCTTTCCCCCCACCGAATCATTTATTTACCTAAAATTAATCTCAGTGCACTGACTATTATCAGTTACGCAACACAAAAAAGAAAACAATAAAAATGATATTATTCATTGAAGTAATTTAACAAAAAAAACACGCCAACAATACAACACTATATTTATACAAAGCGCGCCAAACGTCTCTTAAACTCTTCTCTCAACTGTTTTGGCACCTGTAATCGACGCAGGCAGGCTATGTAATAGTTGTATATAATAATATTAAGGAATTAATTCTAGGATAGGTATTTGAAGTAAAAACAAATGGATTTAAAATATTGTTACATAGATGTCTTTAAAGTACTATAACGGAATATTAAAGAATTTGTGCGTTCGAAAGGAATGCGATATATTACGTGAGTCACCGAAAAATACTGCGTAAGCGGATAATTTACTTGTTTTTAGACTGTATATAATAGATTGTTTCTACCTGGATCATATACAAAAGGTCATTTGGTTCCTCTGATACGAGCGTGAAGTGTACTAGGCAGTACCGGTTTGTGCTATTTTCCAAACATTCTTCGTAGTTGTCCATCTTGTGTAGTGAAGGCATTCGGTCGTACATTGAATCTAAAACATTACAGTTCATTTAAACATGTGGTTAAATATATTATTTGTCGTTCAGCTATTCCTAAATTTTGTGTAGAGGTAAAGATTGTCTAAAATTCAAATATCAAAGTTCATCATCTTAGTATAGAAGGCGCCAATAGTTATAAAAAAAACATCCTCTTTTTCCTCAAAATCAACGAATTGAGGAAAAAACGTGTTTTAGTTATTGATTCATGGGGGCTTTAGTTTGGAGTCATTAAAATTTTTTCGGAGTCAAATTGCCTTTTAGTAATTTGCAATGTTTTCCTTGTGAAAGGGCAAAACACTTTCCGGCTTTAGAGGAAGTCGTGTCACAGATAAAATCAAGGCTCTTTTCATTACATTGAAATAATAGAAACATGCAAATGCTCCCGGTTCCAGGAATTTGGTTCGTTCACCTCTTAAAGTTCAGGAACTTTTCTTTTGATCTATCAGTTGGTTAACTGCGATTTAATTTAGTTTACTTTTCTGGTAACGAATCGTTTAGAATATATTTCCTGATGGAAATTATACGTTATGTTTTAGGTTTTAAAACAAATCCTTTGTGAATCACCTACGGCCAATAGAGCATAGAACTGATAGGTACATTTCAATATACATACCTACCTAATATGTTTTTCGGTCTTATAAACGCTTCAAACTTCCCGACAAATTCATTAGCTTGTGTCATTAGTTTTACATAATTCAATAACTTCCTTACTTTTTAACATTATTGTATGCATAATATACCAATTAAATCACAGTGTTATTTTTATTAATTTTTTGCTATCATAGATGACTATGCTTACTATTGGTTTATGTTTCAAGTGTCCTATTTTTTGTAAGTTTCATTTCATTTCATTGAAAGTCACGTAACAGTTTATAGTAAGCATTGTAGTAGTAAGTTCTTAGCGTTATAAATATATGAAGTATGGAGGTTTTACGTTTCATAATTATTAATAAATGGGTCTCTGGCATAATTTATTTATATTTAATTATACTGCTGTATATTTGTAGATAAATATTGCAATTGAAACATTTCCTGCAATTTCGCTGGCAACAACATTTTTAATTTATTTTTAATATACCACTTAAAAATAAAATAAAATACCAACTAACTAACACAGTCATGAACGTTTTGATGGTTTTGTTGATGTTATTATTTATAATGGTTTGTTTAAAATGATACTGAGTTTAAGTTTATAAATAGTAAAACGATTTCTTTTCGACCACACGCTTTATTTATAACATAGATTCCTACAAAATATACAATTGAATTAGTTTTAAAGGTATTGTGTGAATCGCTGACTGGATCACTTAGACTTCATAAGACCTCATAAAAACTAAACCTATTTGCACTGTTTTAACTAAAGTACTCCTCCGTCTCTTTCTGTCAAATGGACTTTACGCTGTGAGTACTTAAGTTAAAGGGGAACAATTAAACGAAGTTTTTATTAATGAGGGAATTTATCCATATTCATAAATCCGAAATTCCATTAATTTACTTATATCATTTACTTTTAGGTTGTGTATTAGGAAATAATGAATTATATAATAATAGACATCTTTCACTCATTTTATTCTCCCAAATATTTGTGAGGTCACTGTGAACATATCTTTATATTATTCATCAAAGTGTTTATATTTAAATCAAGTCTAATAACAATTAAACCCGTAATTAAACACAAAACAATTTATCTCACAATAAACAAAAAATAACAGAACGCTATAAAACAATTTGAATTTATTTAAAAAAGTGTTGTAAATAAAGTGTATTTTTTTATTTGTTATTAGTCTAGTAGCTTAGACTACACACAGAAGCCGTGCGTAACAAACACACCGTACTTGAAGAATCTGTGTGCACATTGAATAGTATGCGATGGCATCCCTGCGAACATTTAAGAGTGTCAGAGCGACAGATGGTTTTATAAATATGCTTAAACTTAAAGTCAAAATAACTTTACTTATATAGTTAACCAGGTATACTTATGAACGTCAATATGTTTAATTGATTCTAAACTTATATTCACTACCAGTTCACATGTCAGGAGAGGACAGCGGGAAAGAAGAACTATAAAGAAACTCTCTGCCACTGTTTGGAATGATAAAGTTTTAAGTGATGCAAATTGTTTGTAAGGCAGAGCAGGCCATATTTGCACTAGAGCCAATAAATACCAAGGATTAGGATCCATTTAAATAATCGTCAAGCTTTATTCGTTAATTTACGTTTAACGAGAGTTTTGAATTATGCCCTCGCAGAAAAAATATTACGTGTACTGACATAGCCCCAGTCTTTGTCATTTTGGAAAAAATAGGCATGCAAAAAATCAATCCTATCTGGAGTCATGTTTAACATGAGTTAAATTACTTATATATTTTAGTTAATAATAAGAAGCGCAAACCAATAGTTAGCAATTATCCCCAAATGTTAGTAAGATAAAATTCACGCTTTCGATAGTATCCAATAGGTCGACTACACTTATATTCTTTGTAGCTAATAAAAGTGTCATTTAGATTTAAGAACCCATAAATAAGTCAAGTTATTTTTTCGTTACTCCAACGTCGCAATCCTACTACACCTAATTGTATGTTAGTTATAAGCTCTTATTTCAAACGATTAAAGCCTGTTGACACTTAACTAATGAAAATTTGTTTGAACAAAGTTTCATTCAAGATATATTTGTACATCCCTACAATATCCGCCACCGAACTTAACTCTGGATATGGATTTTTTTCATTTCAAGTCCAAACATCACGGAAAAGCCATTTTGTGAAACTATTTCTTGTAATTTTAATAAAATTTATTTGCCTGTATATTTACTTGTAATCATAACAATAAAATATATAAATTTACAATTTTCTTAAACTACATAGTAATAATAAAAATAATTAAAAATTAAAACAAATTTATTTGACTAATTCTAAAGATCTTAAAAACTACAATTTTATAAACTAGAGTATTGTATTATAATATTAGTTAGTAATTATTATATTCCTACGTTGCGTATTAATGATTTTTCTGTTTTATTAGATCATAATTTATAACTTATACACCATATGAATAATTTGTCACTATCATAAAATATAATAGGTTCACTAAATTATGTTCATGGTCAAAAGAACGTCTGTAGCTAATATCACAGTTCCTATTATGAATATATTAAATTATCGATACACAATTGATTACAGAGTTATTAAAAATGTCCAGCATTATTTAAGACCAGCGCCATCTATGAATACCTACATATCAAAACTATATTTTACAATTATGAATTATTAGCTTAATAGTGGCTGGCAGTGAGTTTTTCTTAGGTGTGTATTTTCAAAAACGTATTGAATGACAGCGTACGAAATTCATAGTTTGCATATCTCGTCTTGAATGAATTAATTATAGACACCGCTGTCTGTCAGGTATAGAAGGCTGATCACCTTGCGTATAAATTATTAATAATGCAAAGGCAAAAATGTGCTACATATAAGTTTTGACGATAAGCTTTAGTGACATTTTTTATAGAACAGATGTTAAGTGATACCGCCCATGGACACTCTCAGCGCCAGAGGGTTCATGAGTGTGTTGCCGGCCTTTTACGAATTTGTGCGCTGTTTCTTAAAGGACCCCAAGTCGAATTTGTTCAGTGGGCAGCTGGTTCCACATATTGTTGTTGCGCGGCAAAAACTGCCATAAAAAACGTAAACTTGTTCGAGACTACTGTTAGTCTAGACAGAATTCACCAAATATTTTTGCAATTTATTTGGACAGATCTATTGCAGAACCTGTCATAATAGAAAAAAACTAGATAATTATCTTACGAGGTAGTGCTCGAATAAAAATGCAAATATCACAGACAATGTGCAGCTTTAATTACAGTGTGTATTAAGTATGAAACAAGAATTATAATGGAAAAAAATATACTAAAGATTACAAAAAATATCAGATGTTTAGATGTTGAGATATTGTAGATACGAGCTACGGGTCGTGTAATTTTAATTGTTACAAATTTTGAATTTTAATATTATTTAAGAAACAAATATCTTATTCCATATACGGTATAAATAATTTATTAAAAATAAAGCTTCTTTGCGATAATTAAAACTTCATTACAATATAGAAAATATCGGTATTTGTCCAAAATAATTTTTCAAAATATTATTTATAAATAGATAAATTTTTATAAACGATAACTTAAATATTAACATAATTAAAGTATTATATTTTATTATTTTGTAATTCTAGAAAATTACTCACAACGTTCGTAGGAACGAACTGAATAGACCAAATAAATAAATGCTCATACTAGAAGATTTATTAATTAAAATTGTACTTATCTCCTTACCGTTAAGTCTATAAATAATACCATAACTTCCATGCACAAATATTATTAAAAACAACACGATTTTCATTTTCACCGTTCAACTCGCGATACACTCGCACAACCGTCTGGCGAAGGATGTAAAAATTCACAACGAACCGAGTTGCGTGGATTTTATATTCCATTTTTATTTTTTATAAAAAAGCCAACCTGTCCTTGTATTACGTGCATTGTGCGTACGGTTTTTGAACCCAACGTATAAAAATGGATGTTACAGTTGGAGCAATAAAAGATTTATGTTTACAAATATCGCGATTTTTATTACGTAACGATAAGTATTGAGTATGTGAGTGCAAAATACAACTGTATAACAATGTTAGGGTTATTTTGATATAGATAAAACAAGAGAAAAACAGCAGTGTGTGTGTTCCATTTACTTACACACAATAATCCTCCCACAAAGGCCGGCAACTCACCTACTAAAATGGGTGTCCAGTAGGCGCGTTTGCCCCCCTTATTAAAAAAAATGAGTGCGTCTCGGGACACCTGACAGAAGTGATAACTTAAACTAATCTAAGAACTACATATTTAATATTGAAATTGTTTAACTTGAGGTTATTACTTAAATTTTATATTTATTAATATAAAATATAAACGCTTCGGAGGTAGACTTGTTGCATGCATTCATAAACCGTATTATATTATATTATTAAACTTACCTTTCGTTCGGAAATCAATAAAGCTCCGGGAATAAGACCAAAACTACCAAGACCAAAAAAATACCTATAAAGCATTTTATTGGCTAACTGCTTTTAACCCAGGGTATGTCTGATTTCACGAACTCAAAAATAGTTTGGGTTTTGATATTGGACAACACCCTTCATACAAAATTCACCAAACATCGAAGATTGATCGCTAGACCAATTAGAAATAGACTATTAATATCGTCTATTTAAAAAAAAATGCGTTATCGCCTGCGTTAGGAGTCCGAAAGAACCGGATTTGTAAAAATAGCGACCTTAAACTGGTTGCTGGCTTTGGAGTCTGTTCGTCTACATAAATAAAACAATGACAAGGTCGCTTCTTACGATAGAAGATCGGTATGCTTGTGCTGCTCATCACGAATATTATAATAATACAATACAATATATTTTTTAGATCTGGTTTATTATCAATTTTCTTTTTAGGCAAGATCACGCACCAACTCATGTCAGATTTCGGGTCTACAGAAGATCAGCCAACACAGTATGTGCATTTCGGATACCTTATGATATTGTGACCCTTAACTGCCTTCATAGAAAAAATAGTGTTCGAAGTGTATTTGAATGAACTTATGACTTAAGGTTGAATGTGTTCGATGACAAGAATAACACTAATATAATAAAATCTAAGTAGTCTATTATTTACGGAAATGCTATGCTTTGCCAACATGAAATCAAACGAAAACGATAGTAGTCATAAATCTAATGCATTTTGTTTTATTCTCATTAAGCAATAAGTTATTTACATTAAACCAGTTATACGAGATATAGAATTGTTTACATCGTCCAAAAATACGTTTTTCCTTTTCACTTTGAATAGAAGTACCGATGATATACCGTCGTATAATCAGAAATAAGAAAGTCCCGAAAATCGAGCCTTGAGTACTGTGAACTATGAACTGTGAACCCGGTGAGGAAGAACCATTGACATGCACTCTTTGGATCCTTCCCTTTAAATATTAATTCATCAGGCTGGAAGCTTTGCCATCAACGCTATAGCGTTGAAACTTTCCAACCAGTATATTGGGATGAACACAGTCAAAGGCTTTTGACAGGTCACAAAAGACACCGACTCCATCTTATCATTCTTTGCAAACGTTAAATATCTCCGAAATCAATTTCAGAGCCGATCATTGCAATAAATCGCATTTCGATTGCAAGAAATACCTTCGTTTTCCAATACGTTTTTGACATGGTAACTCCATGACTCCAACTTAGTTTCTATCTGTTAATCTCGTTTCTGAATCGTCCATGGGCGGCATTACGTAACATCAGATGAGCCTGCTGTTTTTGGGCAGGCATAAACACAATACCTCCTATCTTCCTAGATAGACATTAGACATACCTGCATAATCTAGCTCGTCTTCCGAAGTCTTTTCATTAATGACATTTGTCTAACTGTACTCTATAACGTTAATTGCCTGGATGCAATTTTCATCAGATTTAAGGTTTCAAATCCTGTGTGTCTGTGAAGGTTTCAAAATCTGTGTGTGACCTTTAAATGTTAAGATTTTAAGATATAGTACATCACAATTTTCATTATTTCTTTAATAAACATTAATAAGAATAGATTTTATCTAAATTTTTCACATATTTGGTAGACGATTTTGTTTACAACGCGAATCGTAGATGTGGTAGCTATTTTAGTGCTTCCATCTAGTACCAAATACGGCCAAAAAGTGATGTTCTAGATCAGAATTAAAAAATCTTTTTTTTATTTATTTATTTATAAAAATACTCCTGCCCTAACCCTAAATTGACAAGAGGAAAAACAAAATTACATAATGAAAAATACAAAAAATTAACTAGAACTTTTGCCACGTCACTACCATACACTGAACGGACAATGAAAAAGGTCCGTTATTCTATGTATTTCGTTAACTAAATTAATACACCTAATCATATGTGTCCTTTTCAGAAGGTTAGCCCTAGCTGAGGGCACATGAAGGACACGGCGGAAGAAGAAGAAGCTAAGGTATTGAAGTACTGCCGAATTACTGTCCTTGCCATGTAACACTTTTATTAAGTATATTACAAGCGCGAATTCTCGGATAACTCTTAGCTCGTAGTAGCCCATAGAACCAAGAATAAATAAGGTCGCATACATGAATGGATGAAGGGGTACACACCGTACATCCTAAGATAGATGTGCCTCAAAAATTTATTTTGTACCCGCTCCGACATCACCTTATACTTAATTTCATATGGAGCCCAACAAGCTGAATTATGCTCCATATGACTTCTCACAAGTGCATCATATAAGACTCTCACAGTAGTGATGTTCATGAAGTCCTCGACTTGTTCACGACACATCAAGTCCGGCGTAAACACAACGCCGAGATCTTTTATTTGCGTCACCCGTTTGATAGATTCCGATTCTATTGTGTATAGGCACGTTAGAGCGGGTAAAACTCATGATGGAACACTTTGCAGCATCAAAACTGAGTCTATTTAATTTACTCCAATCAGGTATCTTCGAGATATCGTTTTGAAGATGCTCGCAATCAGAACTTTTTGAATTTTTTTTAAACCTTCAGGTCATCTGCAAACAATAGGCACCTTCTGGAACTCAGGACGGCAAGTTAATAATAAGAACGATTTCGAGGGGTACGAAATTCGAACCCTGACTTACTCCAGATCAAGTAAAATACAGCCCAGACTCATGGTTTTTATAGTCTATATTCTGTTTTCTTTCTGTCAAATATGATACCCAGAAATGCAGCAGTTTTGGTGTACAGCCAATCTTCGCTAGTTTCCTAAGAACTAAATGTATTTTTACTATTTGTTAACAATTCAATTGTACATATTTTGGGCTTGCCACGTTGGCACTATCATTCTTAGACGTAGATTCGGAAAGGTTTGCCATATAAGAGTTAATTACACGGAACATTTTTTTGTAATAACCTAGGACGCTACATTATCCCTTACATATTTCAAAAATGTTTTTAAAAACTATGTCCAGCTGAGTGAGACCGCTAGGCCTGGACTATAAAAAAAGAAAATACTTTTCGTAAATTAACGTATTACTTTAATTTAATGTATCTAATAAATTGTTAAGTATTTATAATATTCTTATTTCTTTTCCCAATTAAGTTCTAGATCTTTAATATATATTACATTTTACACTTGTATCAAAACCTAATCTTATTAGTTTTATGAATATAATTTATATCTTCATTTTTAATACGCTTTCGAAAATACGCGAATTTTTTTGCATCATTATTATCGCGCAGTCAAAGGATATAATAAATGAATTTAAAAAAATCACAGATAATTTTAATTCTAACTTACACAATAGTTAACTGCAAAACTTTAAATTAAAGTTTAATGACTGCACTTTGAAGCGTCGAAATATGCAAATAGTATAAATTCATGTTTAGAATTCAAAGAAGTTCTAAATTGCAATTTACTTAACAGCTAATATTAAAAAGGTTTATTAAGGAGATGGTCCAGTGACACAAAATCTGGTCACAAAACCCTGAAGCCATTCACGTAGCAGACCGTCAGGTTTGTCGGCATATCCTAAAACAGTTTTACGAGTAACACTATGCATCCCATCATCCTATTTGTCCCTCCTTCCAGAAGAACGCGTTTTGGCTAAAACTCATCAAAATCTAGATTGAGCATTCTGATAAACGAGCTAGGTTCTGATATCTGCACTTTGAAATCAATTATCGTTTAGTTTTTTATAATTTAAAACCCTTCGATTTTTTCCTCTTCGTATTATAATGTTCACCTTAAATCTTGTATTTTGTTTTTCCTTATGTACCAATGTATCAGTTTGCCGAGCGTTGGCAAGCTTTTGTAAATTACTAAATAAATCTGTATCCCTTATCCGCCACGGTTATGAATGTTTTGTATTGTTTTGCTTTTTATCTTATTTTTTATCAGTGAAACTTTTTATGCATATATCCAATGTGTTAATTTTATGTTTTTTTTTTTAATTTCATTGTATAGAGATGTATCTATTTTGTTTCCTAAATGAATAAATAAAATACCTAAGGAGTGAGAAAGTAGAATGAAAACCTATGTCCCTTTGATTGGGTCCAATATAATATCAAACCGCACGTCTTTACTTATTGGACTAGAGATGCTGTTAACCAATCACAATCAAACTCGTAAAATTCTTAAGAAAACAAAATAAATGTTCTAAACTGTCTCTCTATGTCTATCTAATATTTTCCGTAACATTCTCAAAAAAAATATTTTTAACACTCGCTATAGTGAAGAAAAACATGGTGAGAAAACCGGAATTACGGCAAAGCGTGTGTACACAACACAGACGACTGTTCAGTAATCACGAAATAAATACAAAAATCTAAGGCCTACACCTAAAATGTTGGTAGCGCCACGGTTTTTATTATACATGCGAATGTCATATATTGTTGGCTGTAAACCCTGCAATAAATTATTTACATGTCTGGTCCTGTGTTATTTGCGCATAGTCAAAATTCATAGATGAGCCAATACGAAGAAAGCCTGTCAATATGCTTTAATATTCAGCCTGTATCCTCTTAATAATAATTATTACTCTAAAACTACTATATTATAAAAATTATTTACTCTAGTTTTTAGGACCCGATAGGGCAAGAGCCTCCAACCCCTTCCAAAGTTCCCTGGACACCAGGTCCATGAGTCGCTGGCCAGCTGCCGTCGGAGCAACGCGACGCCGCCCTAGGCGTCCTTGGTCGTTAGGTAAAAAGAGTTAGTATAAAAAGCAAGTCCTACGATTAATCTGTATTATTGCAAGTTTTAGATTTTTACACAGTAAAACATTAATTAACCTTTAAGAAAATTGCAATATCATTAAAATATTCATTATTTATGGAATTTAGTGGTACGAAAAAATATCGCAAGAAGAACAAAAATAACAGTGTTATATTTTTATCGAGTAACTACTGACAAAAACTAAAAAGTTTTATAATGTATTATTAAATTTTGTCACCTACTAGACCGTGCATAAAACGTCGATTAATCAAATATTTTAAAATTATTTATTTACATATTTATAATACTGACAATTAATTTTAAAAAAACTTAGTGCAACGGGCAGTCTTATCGCTACTAAGCGATCTTTTCCAGGTTACCCTAATTAAAGAAAACAATAAGAAAAGCATCCTGCAAGAATACACTAATAATACAAAAATAATAATGATAATGACAAAAATCTTTGAAATCTAAATATGTAGTAAAGGCTTAATATTTTAATAACTAACCAAAACAGAGAAAAAGCAAAATAAAAGTGTATCACAATGTATGTACTGTATGACGTTTTTCAACAGTTTAATCATCGAGAGTAGGTAGCTGAGATTTCGCTATTGGCAAGAAAGACAACTTTGACAACGTTTTCATACTCAACGATTTAATTTTGTACATAATGTAGAACATGCATCGCCATAATTATTAATACATCTCTCGTTTTTATTGCCATTCACTGAATTGGTTTTCAAGGATTGATCAATGTAAAGGATGCTATCTTTTAACAACATCTGTGCCTAGGCAATTGTCAGTTGAGGCCTGGAAAATTCAGTGATCGCACGTAGACAGCTTCTACATAGTTTTAGAGCTATTTTTTATTGAAAAACATGGAGTTATCATCGGATTATGTAAGTGTAAATTCTTATTTTATTGCAGTTCTATTTACAATGAATAGCTTTAATTAGAATTACAAGTTCGATTTAACCGTCGATAAAGATTTTCCTGTGTGAATTCCACGTGGAATAAATATAGGTAAATCCTTTCCTGTTTTACGATAAGATAAAAAAAGTATGAATTAGAATTATGTATGTTAAGGATAATTATAATGATTAAGTATAATACAGATCAATATATATTTCTTGTTTTGTTATTTCTATTTTTAATATCTGTAGCCCTGAAAGTGTGGAGTATCACAAAACCCCTATAGGGATGCGTAGAAATGCAATCTACTTTTATAAAAGGTACTTTTAATATCCCCTTAATAAAGAAGTATAAAGGCAGACCCTCACAGTAAAATAGTTTTTAAAAAAGGCTGTAAAGTTTAAAGTACATTAAATTTAATGATTAACGACACTTTTTATTGCATACAAGGAAAATGATAAGAGGAAATGCAATTAAAAATCTACTTTGATCAGTTTGAATAAAAATACAGTTAAAAATTCATGTAGCATAATAGATGTATATCTTTAGTCGTATCTAATTCTGTACAAACATAACCTTGGATTAGTTAACTCAATTTACTAACATTGCCGGTTTTATGACCGAGCTGAATACAGCTGGTCGGTCAAAAATTAATAATTCCACGCAATTAACTCATATTATTACGAATGCATCATAACAAAATTTGGAAGCTGGTAAAATTTTCTGAAAATGTTGTTTTGTATGTATTGTTTCATACTACCATTGCAAATTCAAATTTCTTAGTGTATGACTGTTTATATGAAATTTTTAGCTCAATATTCTTATTATTTGAACCTTTACAAGGTATCACTCGATCCTAGGTTCGATTTCCAAAGAATTAATCTTAAGGTTAGGTTTACGTTCATGACACGATACATTTGTATTTCAAACTACTTACGGTGACAACTGCGGCCTATCAAACCTTTATTATTTAGAAATATGCTTTTATTGTATAAAATAAAAACACTCTCCGCCGTTCTTAGATCTTTGTACACATTTATGTTTCCAATCGAACAATATTGCAGTGACAATATTCGCAATTTGTCGAGAGATTTTTCTTCTAAGTATTAAGACATAAAAGAGACGTAGTTCTATAAAAAATATCTTAATTTCTATAGTAGTTTTTGTGAAAATATTACATTTATTGTTTAATACTAAAGTACATTATTTATTCAAAGCATAAATGATTAATTAAATTTTATATATCACTAACATCTTTTAACGATTTCATTTGTAAACAAATAACATTTAATAAGTAATCTGTGGCTGTTATTAATATTACACAAGCATATAATTATCGTTCTACTTACAACATTAATTAAATAACACGATGTAATGTTTGTTTCTCACATATATATTGCATTCTAGGTATTAAAAATTTTTAACCACACAATATTAATACAGGTTAGGAAAATAATAACAAAACGAAATGTTATATACAAACCAAAATTTTGTTAACAATAAAAAACAACCCGACAATTTTAAAAATGAAATCAACATTTTTTAACCAAAGTGTAAAGAAAATGTAAGGAGTCATCGCACACTTGAAGCCAAAATGAGCCTTTTAGTTTTTACCACACTCATAAATTGTAATATAACATTCTCGTTTCGATAATGTCTAATAAGTTGACTACACTAATATTCTTTATAAGTAACAGAAGTTAGAAGTCTTAGAAGAACCATTAAGTGAACCCGCAAGTGAGTTTTTTTATAATCCAGCGTCGCAACCTCGCTACCTCTAATTGTACGTTAGTTATAAGCTCATGTTTTAAACAATTAAAGTTAGTTGTTACCCACCTTCAAACAAAGTGTTTCATTTAACATATATCTGAATATATATACAACAACCGTCACCGAACTTAAATCAGTCAGGATTTTTTTCTCTTATACCTTTGTGTTTCAGAATTATATGAATAATTGCATAATAATTTAAAAGGATAATAGAAGTTATATTATTACTTAAATAAGACCGCATCATTTAGACGTGTATAGCATATAATTATTTGTTTACAAACATCACAATTATTACTATTATTCATGCAATTTTATCGCTGATACTGTCTGTATCCGTTTTCATATCACAATCCAAATGCAAATATTAAAGATAAGAGAACAAGTATAATCTAGACCAATCAATTGGCACTATAATAATCACATAAACAGGATATTCTACAGTATATAAAGCAAATATTTTTTATTTGCAGACTCAAACGATGGCGGACCAAAAGGTTACTCTTCACACTACACTCCATAGAATTGCAAAAGAACAAGGCTATACCAATTACAAGCTAAATGTAAAACCAATTACAAGCGGAGGGGCTAACTACTCATGTGTGCTTTTTCTTGCAACAATTGCTGAAAACGATAAAGATGACATAAAACTATTCAATAAAGTTGCGTGTGTAGGTGAAAAAGTGCGTGCTATGGCACCTTTCGATGTTTACGAATCAGAAATTTGCTTTTACAGCGAATTAATAAATATATATAGAAAGATTGAGGAAAAACATGGTGTCCCAGAAGAGGAAAAATTCATCACTCCAAAATTCTATGGATTTAGCGATGAATATCTCCAAGAAACCCTAGTGATGGAAGATTTAACCGCTAGTGGCTATGAAATGTTTGATCGATTCAAGACATTTGACTTTAATTATGCTAAAGAAGCTGTAAGACAACTTGCAAAACTACACGCTCTGTCCATTGCTTTCTCCATTGAAAATCCAGACAAATTTGACGAAAAAACAGCTAAGCTAAAAATGAAAAATAATATGGATTCTTTATCGGGTTTAATAGAGAAAATGTTTAAAAATGTTATGTCATCTTTGAGGGAAGAGTTTAAAGATCGCGTTCAACTATTTCTCAAGGAAATGACTGTTGAAAAGATGAATTACCTAACAAAACCACATAAGCGCATGGTCTTAGGACATGGAGATTTTCGTGCTAGTAATCTAATGCATAAAATGAATGAGGTATTAAAAATTATGGAGTCACCTTCGGTGCTCAAGGTGGTTTAAAAATGACGCATTTGTTTTGTTTTTCAAGGATGGCACCTACAAAGTGATTATTATAGATTATCAGACGCTGCACCGCACTAATCCTATCTTGGACTTGGTCTACCTAATATTCAATGGAACAGATCAAGCTTTCAGGAGCGAGTACTTGCAGAAGACTATTGATCACTATTATACTGAGCTGGCTGCTTCGTTAAAATTATTTCACATTAACCCTAATGAAGTGTATTCAAGGAAGGACTTTGATTACGACTACAAAGAGGTTTCTTATTTAATTAATGTAGAAATAATAAATGCACTCAATGCAATTCAAAGAAAATCGTATAGGCATAAATAAATGTTCGAAATTAGTATTAAAAAAGTAAGTAAGCGCTATGCCAGCTACATTTTCTAAAACAAGCTGGAACACACAAACGAAGTCATATACGTAATCCGAGTAAGTTTTTGTAGAATAACGGGCATACATTACAATAAACAAGAAATATAAAAACTAGTAATGTTCATTTTAGGTAATGATGTATAATTACAGTCTACTTTAAAGTTTGAGTTAATTTGGTTTTAATTATTCAATATTGACGTACATTTTCTTCAAATTGTATGCATACACAACATTTGGATAAATGTATATTATAATCCAGAAGATGATGTTAAATTTAATTTCCAGGTGCTACCATATGGTTTGATCATAAGTTTTATGTTGTTATTACTGGTCACTGTGGACACTGAGAATGCGCCCACCATGACACCAGATTCAGATTTAGACAGTTTTAACATGGCTCCCAGTGAGGAATACAAGAAGAGAGTCAACGAACTCGTTGAAGATTTTATCAAATATGGAGTTTTGTAGTATTGTATTAGCATTTTATTGAGCTAAAGAGTATTATTCTGGTGGTATATAAATCATTATTATTGTGAATCTATCTTCTGACCAATTCAATTAAACATTTTATCATATATTGCATTATTTTATTGAACTATTAGAATATAAATTAATAATAATGCAATCGCATATAGATAACTTTATCAATGTCAAAGCGTAAAACGTTATCGTATCTAAATGGGTCTCAACTATAGATATGTTAACCATGTTTAATACATTGCATACTCGAGCATCTATAATGTGTAGACGGTTTTATACCCAGCATTGTTAATAAATTTATAATTGCGGTTCGATAATGGCTCAACAGGAAGTTTATGAAATTCTTAATAAAATTGCTAAACAAGAACAGTTTAATAATTATAAGATATCAATAAATCTCCTTTCCACTGATGGTGCTAACTTTTCCAGCAATCTTTTTGTAGCAAAAATTTCTGCAAGTGACAAAGAATTAAACTTATTTGTTAAGGTTGCTGCAATTGGTGAAAAGTTAAGAACATTAGCTCCTGTTTGTATCTACAAAACAGAAGTTCAGTTTTACACGAAAATATTTAAATTATACAATGATATTGAAAGCAAACATCATGTGCCTGATGATCACAAATTAGTCCTGCCGAGGCTATACGGGTACAATTTGGAATGTTTGAACGAGATTTTGGTGTTTGACAATTTACTTGCCGAAGGTTTTGAAATGTACGATAGATTTCAGACTATGGACTGGGACTATGCGTCGCATTCACTTACTGCTCTTGCTAAATTACATGGTCTTTCGATGGCATACGCAATTGAGTATCCAGATGAATTCAAAAAAGACGGAGAAGTTATGAAAATACAAGAAAACATAGATGGCTTAAGGGAATATTTAGAGAGTGCAATAACTAAAGTGCTTCAGGTAACGAAGGCAGAAAATAAAGAACAATTGAAAAAATTTCTAGATGGAGTGACGAGCGTTGATTATTTTATGGGTGTTCTGAAACCAATGAGAAGCTGTGTTTTAACTCATGCTGATTATCGTCCCAGCAACCTGCTCCATAAAGTTCAAGTAAGTAAAATAAACCATTCTTTACAATACGCATTTTTTTTTATTTATTTAGAATGTATATGGTTTTAATTCACTTAATTTAACAATATTGTTAAAGCTAAAGCTTGGAAATAATAAATAACTTTAATTTTTTTAAATTAAAGTTTACTATATAGAAAATTTAAAGTTTAAACAGTAATTATCTATAATGAGATTAAAATTACGATTGTTAGTGAAACAATAAATGCTAAAAATAAAAGCATAACAACACACTATAATAAGTTGCAACCACAACTAAGTATCACATTATGGCTTTTTTAGTATAAATCCTTTTTAGGATGGAAAAACTACTAAAGTGATACCCATAGACTTCCAAACAATTCGTCACGGAAACCTTGTTAGCGATCTGGTCTACTTCATATTCACTGGGTCAAACCAAGAATTCCGGAATACCAATTACCAACAATGTTTAGATCACTACTATTCCGAGCTGAGCAGTACTTTAACAAGGCTTCATCTGGACCCCAATCAGATCTATTCTAGGAAGGATTTCGAATATGAACTTGAGCAGGTAAGTTAAAGCATATTTAATCTTATTAAATAACTTATTTATTCTTAATCAACTGGATGGTATGCACAGTATATTAAAAAGGTAAGGTAGGTAAGGTATGTGATATGGATGACGAACATCATAACTTAGAAAGCTAACCATATGTTGCTTAGAAACGTAAAGTGGGTGTATCAAGTGAGTTCATGAAGTCACTGATTCAACGTCATTTTCCGAGCTAAAAATGAAAATACTTTAAGTTGCTTATTAAGATTCCGTTATACGTGAAAAAACATGGCAAAATTTCGCGCTAGTCTTACGGGAACCGCGAAGGAAACAGTCACTGTATTATTAGAAGGAATAGAACCAATAAAGCAACTCCCTTGACCGGGGAATACGGCAGTTTAGTTATACGAGTATTGGAGACATTGATCCGAAAAATAGTTTTCAAACATAACCCTGCATACCCTTCCTCGGCGCAACTGCTTAGTGCGGAAGGGTTATGTGGCACTCGCACTTGTGCATACCCACTAAAACGCCACCCAAGGCGCCACCAACAATCGCCTTAGGCGGGATGCGGTAACAGTAGAGCCTAATCCGCTTTTCGACATGCAATGCGGCGGTTTCATCCGCCTCCCCACACCCTCACCTCATGGCTCACCATCCCTTCTTTTGAACGCATAGACCCCTGCTTCCTCGCTTGGGCACTTTTTGGGTGGCGAAGATAGAGTGAGCGCGTCGCGCACTTACGCGTCGGGACTCTGGTTTCTTTCGCCGTAGCGGATGGGCTGCGGTATAAAGCTCTCTTCTCCGTTCCATATCTTCTTTGTTTTACATGATGGCCTCGCAGACATTGTAGAAAATTTTCTACAAGCCGTCATTTAACGCGTTAAATAAAGCTTTTACTGGTAAGTAAGTAAGTTTGGTATTCTTGTGTCCTCGCCCTGGAGTGCATCTAGTAGAGGTCTCCTTTCCGCCTCAGCAAGGCTTACAGTAATTAGAGAACCCATTCTTTTTACACTCTTGACATATCTTTTGGAAGTACGTGTAGGTGATTAGTACGTGTCGTCATGAAACAATAATTTGTTCTGAAAAGAACAGTTAATTGCGTTACCGTTAGGACAACTTTTTGCCGCGCCTCGATTTTATTGTCTACGCACCCTTCGCATCTTGGTACCACATGTTACCACTAATGGCCAGGTAGGATAATTTTTGTATATAAATCTACAGTTTTTAAAAATTAAACACATTCCACATTCCATCTTCACCTCTTCTCAACGAATTATTAGGAAGTTTTATTTTAACCAAACTAAACCCAACATACCTAAACCAAAACTACCTTAAAGTGGTGACCCCGAGAAGAACACCAAGAAAATTGAAGATGACGAACACAGAAAATTCCGGTGCAGAGCGTCAAGTTTCATCACAAGCGTCGAGCCAAGAAGTCTCCGGTATCTCACTGTCACTCCGTGTGCCACCTCCAGAACAACAACCAACCATCGACACCCTCATCGGTGAAATAAGAACGTTATTTTTGGAAGTCGCTGAGCTACGAGCACAACCTCGCGACAACTACCGCAACAGTCGTTCTCGCCACCATTCACAATCACGCTCGCGGAACGCATCAACAAAGCGCAACGAAAACCGACGAGAGTCGCAGATGGAAGATCGAAGCCGGAAAAAATCTCCAATGCCGTACTGCTATTACCATCATTGCTACGGTATGGACGCGAAGAAATGCACACCACCATGCAGTTTCAAGCCCATAAATCAGTCGGAAAACTAAAAGTAACGCTGGCCGCGGCGGGAACCGGCGTTACCGAATCATCACACCGCCTTTTCGTTACCGACAGGGTAACGAAACTTACCTTTTTGGTCGACACAGGAGCCAATATCTCCGTGCTACCAAAGACAAAAGGCTCACGTGAAAAACCACTGCCATTTCAACTCTACGCCGCCAACAACACGGTCATTCCAACATACGGAGAGAAGTCACTCCAACTTGATCTTAACCTCCGAAGACCATACACATGGAAATTCGTCGTAGCAGATGTGTCTAAGGCAATCCTGGGAGCAGATTTCTTGCAGTACCACCACCTCATTGTCGATGTAAAAAACCGAATATTGATCGACGGGAAAACAAAACTGGTAACAAACGCTCAACTCAGTACTGCAGACATACCTACAGTTCGTAGTATTGACATTGAGCAAAATTACCACAGCATACTAGAAGATTTCCCAGGCACAACCAGAATCACTTCAATGAAGCTTAGTCCCAAACATTCCGTTGAACACTTCATTGAAACAAATGGACCGCCCCTTCACTGCAAGCCACGCCCCATTGCACCGCATCGTTACGAAATGGTCAGGAAGGAATTCCAAAACATGATCGATCAAGGGTTATGCAGACCAAGCAAAAGCCCTTGGGCATCACCTCTTCACGTCGTGCCAAAGAAGAATGGAGACCTACGCGTGTGTGGCGATTACCGAAGGCTCAACGCCATAACCAAGCCCGATCGGTATCCCATACCACGTATACGTGACTTCACATACCAACTCGCAGGGAAGAAAATTTTCTCCACACTCGACCTCAATCGCGCGTACCAACAACTGCCAGTCAGCGAGCAAGATGTGGAGAAAACCGCCATCATCACACCTTTTGGTCTTTTCGAGTTTCCGCGCATGTGTCCTGGTCTAAAGAACGCCGGACAGACTTTCCAACGCTTTATTCACGAAGTACTGCGCGAACTCGACTTCGTATTCCCTTTCGTTGATGATCTACTCATAGCATCAATCGACGAGGAAGAGCACCGAAAACATCTACGCATCGTATTACAGCGACTAGAAGAATACGGCATCACCATCAACCCATCAAAATGTGTTTTCGGCCAGCCAACTGTGAAATTCCTCGGTCACCAAGTCACAGCGGAAGGAATACAGCCACCCCAAGAGAAGGTACAAGCTATTACAGACTTTCCAAAACCACAAACCGTAGAAGAACTACGACGTTTTCTCGGTATGATAAACTTTTACCGTGAAAATATCAAAGATGTCGCCACCATACAAGCGCCTTTAAATACCTACCTGCACAACGTCAAGAAGCGTGACAAAACTAAGATCGACTGGACCACTGAATCAACGCAAGCTTATGAAGCATGTAAAGAGAGCATAAAAAACGCCGCTTTACTTGCTCATCCGTCTCACCAGGCGACACTTGCTATATTCAGCGACGCTAGCGACAAAACAGCTGGTGCCGCACTCAATCAATTTATCAACAACTCATGGCAACCACTCGGCTATTTCTCGAAGAAATTCACCGACGCACAGACTCGCTACAGTACCTACGATCGAGAGCTACTCGCCATCTACATGGCTGTCAAACATTTCCGCAAAATGTTCGAGGGACGAGAAATAATTATATTTACCGACCACAAGCCGCTAACTTTCGCTTACACAAAAACAAATACAAACAGCGAATCACCGAGACGCACCCGACAGCTACTTTATATCAGCGAATTTACCACTGATATACGACACATCAGTGGATCTCAAAATGCAGCCGCAGATGCATTATCACGTGTCGAAGCAATCACCTGTCCATCGCCGATTGACTACAATCAACTTGCAGAAGCTCAAGAGCGCGATAGCGATACCATTAAAGCACTCAGTCTACAGAGCAACTTATGTTTCAAGAAAGTCAACCTGCCCGTCTCAAATATCAAATTACACTGCGAAACTTCAACCTCACAGTTACGTCCGTACCTACCAGAAGAATACCGACGTACCGCATTCAACGCAGTACATAACGTTAGCCACCCTGGAATCAAGACTACGAGAAAATTAATTACGCAACGTTACTTCTGGCCCTCAATGAACGCAGACGTCGGCAAGTGGGCAAAAGTATGCCTACAGTGTCAGCGCGCCAAAATACAACGCCACACATCAAGTCAATTATCAATTTTTTCACCAACCGAACGATTCGAACACGTTCACATCGATATCGTTGGTCCGCTACCTACCGCGGCCAGCGGTCATCGATACCTCGTGACAATGATCGACAGAGCAACAAGATGGCCCGAAGCATACCCATTATGCGAAATATCAGCTGAAGACGTCGCCAAAGCGGTATACGAAGGTTGGATTTCCCGTTTCGGTTGTCCTGTAACAATAACAACGGACCAAGGACGCCAATTTGAAAGCAGAGTATTTGCATCTCTTTCTCGCTTACTAGGAATCGAAAAAACGCGTACAACTTCATACCACGCACAGTGTAACGGTATCATCGAACGATGGCACCGTGTCCTTAAAGCCGCATTAAAAGCAAGACTACAGACCGCAAGAAGCTGGATCAACGAGCTACCAACCGTCCTACTCGGATTACGCGCCGCTATGCGAAGTGACACCGGCGTAAGCGCCGCTCAGCTTACCTACGGTTGCAACATACGCTTACCCGGTGATTTCTTATCAACGACCCGCAATGATGTCATCATGGACTCTGGCTACATCGATCAGCTGCGCGACGCAATACGTAACCTGCAACCAATGCCGAGTCAACCACACAGCAACACAAAACCCATATTCGTTCACCGCGACCTACAATCATGTGAATACGTATTTGTACGCATAGACGCCGTAAAGAAGCCATTACAAGCACCTTACGACGGACCCTATCGCGTGCTGAAACGAGACAGTAAGATATTCACGCTGCAGTTACCTAACCGTGAAATGAATATCTCTATCGACAGACTCAAACCTGAAACAACAAGACATTGGGAACACCTCAATACCTACAAGAACAACTCGCCGAGGCCGCGTTATACGCCTGCCGGTACGCTTCGCTAGAGGGGGAATCCTGTAGGTGATTAGTACGTGTCGTCATGAAACAATAATTTGTTCTGAAAAGAACAGTTAATTGCGTTACCGTTAGGACAACTTTTTGCCGCGCCTCGATTTTATTGTCTACGCACCCTTCGCATCTTGGTACCACATGTTACCACTAGTGGCCAGGTAGGATAATTTTTGTATATAAATCTACAGTTTTTAAAAATTAAACACATTCCACATTCCATCTTCACCTCTTCTCAACGAATTATTAGGAAGTTTTATTTTAACCAAACTAAACCCAACATACCTAAAGTAAAACTACCCTAAATACGTATTAATTAGTTGACGAACGTTTAACAAATAACATACTAACTTTAACTACAACTGTAAGACAGAAGCAGCAGATAGAATAGGAAGAACGAGGAAGATTACTCTACACGAGAGAAACGCATGTGACTGACTATGTTGTATAGTCAACCATTACGCACATTGACTTTCGAAAAATGTTTAAAAATCAACACTTCGATAAAATGAAAGAAGCAATGGATTCGGTATCTGTATCAGGAGAAACACCTACAACCCAAATGTACAAATAAATAAATAAGCAAAACGGTATTGCTGGTGACGAGAAACCGCACCATAAATTGTTGCGATTGGTGGAACGTTTTTAAAAAAAAGTGGCTAACAAAGCTGTTCGTTTGGAAACAGAATATATTGGCTGTACGTTAATACTGAATTGGTCAATGAATGAGTGTTTTCAATGTTAAATGAAATAAATCATTAGCATACCTAAACTGCGCTTATTAACACACTAACAAAGCCACCTCATTGTATATATAAAACTATACAGTGGAAAGGAAACTGGCCTATTAATCAACAATGCTTAGGCGGTACATTCACCGGGCATTATCTAAAACGATAAACGCATTTTGAATTGTTTAAAACACTAAAAATCATGCGACGCAATAAAACCAGATATGCATGAAAATTTTGTTAACAATAAAACAGTTTAAAAAATTACGTGAAGTGACAAACTTTGTGAGTGAATAAGTGAACGTCTTCAAGAAGAAAAAGAAAAGGCCTACCTGCCAATCAAGCCCGGTAATAATCTCTTGAACTATATTTTGAATGAACAAGAATAATGTTTAGCTAATAAATAGCTTGTTTGTTGTATAACATACGCCAAGTAATAGAATTGTAAACAAGCACGTGAGACTGAGAACCTACGAATAAAATACAAACAGCCGCTTGACATGTTAATGGTGAACATGTCGTTCACACAGGGCCATCTACAGACGTTTCGCAGAAAACACCGTTGACGAACTTGATTGTACTTAAGAAGGTAAGTTCGGCGCAATTTCATAAATGCGAAGCAGTTTCACAGCGATAAATCAAAGATGAATTTTTTTTTGTTATTAAACAAATTTGTTAGAGTTTAGCCAATATCAAAGTATAAAAGAAACAAAACTCAAAAACTAAAAGTATTATTGACAAAGCAGTGGATTCCAATGTACTATTCCTCAAGGCTCAGTATATTATGATTCTCCATCATGCACAACACATACGAGTACATGACCAGGGTCCAACGGACGAAGAACATTACTATTCTAGAAACAATAAAATAGCTAGCATGATAATGAACTTGGCCAATGATTTAAAACAATTTTATGTTACAATTAATATTTTAGTCGCAGTATCATGAAAGATTTACCTTCAAGATGGCGACTTTCATTCATAGTATTGATACTCGGAACAAAGTACGCCAAAAACTATTATCTAGCGTCCTAGTACATCAAGGACTAATCACAGATATGCTGTTCGATTGTCTTTTTGTTTCTGTCCTTAGAAGTTAAAAGTAAATACAAGTTTTTATTCTACAATTTCACTTTCACTTTGCTCCTTCAAGAGCGTACCAATTCTTCAAAAGGCCGCCAAGCACTGTCGAGCCTTTTGGCAATGTGAATCTCCATGGGCGGCGGCTTTAATTCACATCAGGTGAGTCTCCCTGCCCGTTTGTGGCAAACTATTACATAAAAATAATTGAATAAGCTTTCTGAGGTTTGTATGTAAGAGCACCGTTTTATATGAAAGTATTATATTCAAACTCGTTTGTTTAGTCCGAAGAATGCTTTAAAACTGACTGAGGCTTTATGCCTTGCCTGGTGCCATACCCACACAACTGATTTTATAAGGTTTTATACCGGGGCATAAACCGGTTTTTACCCAAGACAACAACATCAGGTAGCCAAATGAGCAAGTATCAGTTAAGCCAGTCTATTTTCTAATTATAGAAATTTTTTGATAAATAGTTATAAGCCACAAACTAATAATGGATATAAGTAACCAACTACAAAAATAAGTTATCAGTTTGACCGCTACGTGATATTTTTTGAATTGGATAATATTTAAGCACGTGTGCTAAATCGAAAGTTTACTTATGATACCATAACTTCTCTGGTACCTAACGTCCTAACCATCTCGTCTTTTTATTAAAAAGAGGTTCAGCAGGAACATACCAGTTTCATCCGAATCGGTTCAATAGTTGGACGAATTTCTGGTAATAATAGGTTAGTTTACAGTTTACACCGATTTTTTTGCGTAATACATTAATATTTAACAATAAAGGCGTACAATCGATATCAATTTTCATAATTGCATTAATTATAAACAATAAGGTTATAATTATATATCACAAAAAATCACTTCGTTAGAAATAAAGGCAAGCCTTTGTTTTTTTATGTTTTTTCCGGAAATAATATGAAAAATAAAATTATTCACGGACTTGATTGGAACAGTGTAATCATTATTAAACTATACCTTCAAAATAATACGTCATAAAATAAGATATAATTATTAGGTACGCCGAACGCCGATTTCATATGTAAGGCATATGAAATCGGCGTTTTGTATGGGAGGAACAAAAAGTCGAATATTTTTAAATATAATATATTTAATTAATCAATGTATGAACCATTGTTTTCTATGCACTTTTGCCATCTCATAGGTAGTTCATTGATCCCTTTACTAAAAAAACCAGTCGGACGGGAATCAATAAAATCTGTGAAGGTGATTTGGACTGCCCCATCAGAGTTAATTTTTTTCCCTTGCAAGAAGTTGTCCAAATCTCGAAAAAAATGGTAATCGGTTGGAGCAAGGTCCGGGGAGTACGGAGGATGTCTTAGACATTCCAATTGAAGCTGTTCTAATTTGGTAGCCGTCTGTTGTGCAGTGTGTGGTCTAGCGTTGTCGTGAAGTAGCAGTGGCGTGGAGCGATTGACCAGCCTAGGTTGTTTAGCCGCTAGCTTTTCCATCATGGTTTGCAATTACTGACAATAGATATCAGCCGTAATAGTTTGGCCAGATTTGAGAAAACTGCAATGAACAATACAGGCACTAGTCCACCAAACGCTTACAAGTAACAATTTTGGGGTTAATTTTCGCTTGGGGCAGGATTTAGCTGGCTGGCCAGGATCCAACCATTGCGCAGAGCGCTTCCGATTATTGTAAAGAATCCATTTTTCATCACAGGTAATGATTCGGTTTAAAATACCTTCATTATTGTCCCGGTTCAGTAATGTAACGCAGCAGTCGACGCACGTTTGCCGGTTTGCTTCAGTCAATTCGTGAGGTACCTACCTTTCAAGCTTTTTAATCTTCCCAATTTGCTTCAAGTGAATTCAAACAGTTTTATCACTAACACCGCAGCCTGCAGCTAACTCGGACGTGGTTTGCGATGGATCCGCTTTCATAGCCTTCAATACTTCATTATCAACTTGGGTCTCAGGCCGTCCACGGGGCTTGTTCTGCAGATCGAAATTTCCAGAACGAAAACGTTGGAACCAAAAACGAACTGTGTTTTCTTTTGCAACATGACCGCCATAGACATCATTCACCCTTCGAGTCGTTTCCGCAGCACTAGTGCCACGACGGAACTCGTACTCGTAAATAATGCGATACTTTAAGTTTTCCATTTTGTAAAATGAGTGACGCAAACAGAAAAAAACAGAAGAAAAAAAAATGAATGACGGTCATCGAAGCACAAATACATGAGTAAATAGCTGTACAAATTTGAATTTGAAATTCCTAACCAAAGAGAAAGTATTTGAGGTCAAAGTGGCCAGTACGACAAAACGCCAATTTCATATGTAAGGACCTAATATTAAGGCCGCTTCACATATATCAGTGAAACCACAGTTCCGTCAACCTAACCGATCAGTTCACTATTGCGTGAGTCATTCAATTCACACATGTTAGTACTCAGTTTCCGGAGCTTCAGTGAAAACCCTATTCTTACGAACCAATTCTATCAATCGCTCGTCCTCCATTTTGTTTTCAATACGTGGCGTCAGTGA
Organism: Pieris brassicae; assembly: GCF_905147105.1. Classification (NCBI taxonomy): domain Eukaryota; kingdom Metazoa; phylum Arthropoda; class Insecta; order Lepidoptera; family Pieridae; genus Pieris; species Pieris brassicae. The sequence continues at coordinate 16,925,716 of NC_059674.1, forward strand.
TCCGACAAAAAATATCGTTGTCAACGAATCCGTCCGTGTTTTTCGGTGTCGGCACTGACACTGAGAGCACTGTGTCGTCACTCTCAATGAAGTGGGGATGCGTACATAGAGAATTTATGAAAGAATATTTCGCACTGTGCCGGTACTGCGTCGGAACTGTGGCTTCACTGATATGTGTGAATCAGCCTTTACTGTTTGTTTTAGGCATCATCATATGGCCTTCTATCAGCAATATTGTGTCTGCTCATAATAACAGTGGATCCTAAAGATGCCCCGAAGGTGGATGATAAATTGGAACAAAAGGATTTTGCTGTTATCCCAAATGAACGGTACTCCGAGAGAATTAACGGTGTTATTGAAGATTTTATTAAACTGGGCGTAATTTGAATAACAAAGTGAAGAGTAAAATATCGTCTTGAAACAGTTTATAAACTAATTAATTCCGCTACTACAACTTGCACGACGATAGATTTAAAAAAATCATTTCAACAACATTACAAACATTACATAACAAAATTCATTAATGCAAATGAATCAATTGATCACAAAATTTTGTAATATTATCATTTATATATCTCGTTTTTTAGATCACGTATTTATAGTTTGTAAAGATTTTGTTAATTATAAATAGTTATTGAGTATAAAGCATGCTGCGATTGCCTGTTAAAGGATTCTCTGATACCGGCAAACTTCAGCATTAAATAAGTGAGGTACACAGCGCGGGACACAAACATCAACTGATTTACCACTCCCCGCCGATACTCTCCCGCAGCCGCCCCCTCCCAATGACCTATAAATCGCTTCTGCGCAGGCAAGGACATTTGTTCAGGATGTTTGCCGGTATATGTATTATTGTGTTTTTTGATGTAAGCCTTTATTGTAAGCCCGTTGGCAAACCTTTTTTAAATAAATAAATAACCATTTTACACCTTTAAGACTTTATTTTCGTAGAATACTTGGTGTTATCTTTTTAATATATTTTAAAATAAATATACGTGAATAACTCAACATTAAAGTATCAATTGAGTCAATCAACTACTCGAGAGTCAAATGTGGAATATAAAACTTCATTTACTATTTCATTTAATATACCTAGCACTGAATACAAATATTTGTCGATCTACACTATTTGTTAATACTCACGTTCGTACGTTAATTATTTACATAATTTAAACAAATTCATTAATAGTTATGCTTGTGTAAATTCAGATATTAGTTTAAGGTTGAACCTTGTTATTACTAATCGGTACCGATAAACCGAAATCAGCGACGCTTTGCGATTACGCGAAACCTTGGTTGGACCTTCTGCTGACATAGCATCCCGAGAACTACCGATCATTGCGTGGTCCGGAACATTGTGCCATTCACGCGCCCTCCACGGCTTCGCTTCGTGGGTTGTCGCCGCTAGTGGCACTACAAGTTAGCAGATTGGGATGGGATGTGGTTTTTTTTTCCTTCGTTCCTACACTCCTACACCTACACTTGGGGTCGTTGGTAACTTTTCGTTGGCTACTCAGATGCCCTCGCTGACTCGGTCGCCGAATTGGTCCTACAGTATATGTAACTGCAATAACTATCGCCCAAAAGCTATAACCACCTTGTAATGCAAAATAGTGTATCTAGAGGGCCACCAGCTGATTAGCGGCTATCAATACGGCTCTCGCCGTGTTCACTCAGTTAATGACCTAATACCTTACAAATAAGAGGGAGGCGCTGGTGTTAAGTTTGGACATAGCGAAAGCCTTAGATCGGGTGTGGCACAGAGCACCGCTCTCGAAGCTTCCATTCATCCTTTGGGCTCCTCAAGAAATTATACAACTGGATTTCAGCAGCGGGCAGTTGCAGAGTTCCGTTCGGTTCCGTGCTCATAAGGAAGGTAAGGCTAAACTAGCCTCTAAGAAGCTTCAGCTCGCCCAGCAGGGCGAGACGTACGTCACTCCGGACCAGCGCTTGCAAGTTTTATGAGACTCATAAATAAAACCTTTAAATTTCAGAAATGATTTAAACGGACATCAAACTAAGCCATAATGATAATGCCACGATCAAATTTGAGCATTAGTTTGGACCGTGTGTAAACGCTTCGTGCTTTGAATCTTAGATATTTCTATAGGACGGTACTGATTTACTGTGTATAGATTATGTATACAGTATGAATAATAATCGGAAGTTTTAGGTTAATTTATTAAAACAAAAACACTATATAGTATGCTTCCTTTATTTTGTAAGGAAATATTTTCACAAATTTATTATAGGTACAGTGCCATGCCGCCGGTGTGTGCTCGAATCCGTCTAGTAACTGACCGCACCACCTAATACTGATCATATGTCTTCTATGTCCTTGATTTATCGAAGTTATTTCTCACTCATACTGCTCCGAAGTAAAATAACTTTAATCGTTCGTTAACAGGCATGAAAAGATTCGCGGCGATTTGAGATTTTTTAATATAAATTAGGATCACTTGATTAACATGAATGAAGGACAAGATTTTTACCGCGAATGCTACCAAAGTACAATGATGATAATTATTATTTAAAGTCGACTTAACCTCTTCCTGCCTGGTACGGCGTTAATGTAAGAAAATAATAGGATGATTTGCGGTGAGTAAGAAATAACTTTGATGCGTAAAACTGGCTACTCGCTGGTTGCAAATTGTGTTTTATAAAGAACCCTTTGTATTTTTATTGGTTTATCAAAGCGTCTTCGTTAAGTTAGCAGGTAAGGTAAGTTTTTATTAGATGCCTAATTACTCACTGACCTTATATACAAGACAGATCCTGGTGATGTAAGCGTTTGTTTAAAGGTTACATTTACAATTTTCTGGTAAATTTAAATTTTTAAACAATGACGTTCATAAGTGTACATGTATGAATAAATAAATTTTGATATGATTTGACAACGAGTGTAACAATAGAAAGTACTTTCTACTAGAGCTTTTAAAAATCTTCTTAATGTACTACTACTTTAAGAAAAAACATCTATAAATAAACGTGAAACATTATAATTAATATATTTTAATAATGTGATATCATATCACTTGAAATGTTATTAAAATTGACCAATTGATATGACATAATCTATTTAACTTTATGTAATAGTCCTTTTAAGACAAATTTGCACGCCATTATGTGTGAATGTACGAAGAATATGCGAAAATTCCATTGTACCACTATAACGTTTTTATATCATATTCTGGCAAATAAATTATTGTTATTATTAATAATATTAAAACGTTATTTTTGGGTTTGCATTTTGGTAGATCACAGCAAGTATCCAGTCTTACACATTGCATTGAGCATAATATGTAACAAAATTATCAAGCATACAGTGCATCTACGACTACTCACAACTATAACAATTTGGTCATCCTGTTGTGTTATATATAATTAAGAAGGAACGCGAGCCAAACAGACACGCACTGGCAATACAGTGAAAACCTTTTTGCCGTTTAAATATGGAAAGAGAAAGTTATAAACAATTTTGTATCTAGACGCGTTCCATCTTAAAGCTGGCAATACATTAAAAAATTTAGATCTCAACAAACTTGATCGAAATGTATAATATATTACCAGCTATTACGCAGCCGTAAAAAACAGTTCCGCAATTCAATGCAATGAATGATACCAAAAATATTACCGTCATATAAAATTGCATATTCAAAAATACAGAAAAAAACTTTACAAATAGATAAAATTATAGAAAAACGTCTCCCAGCGTCTCGAGAAACACTTCGCTTACAAAATGTTTCATTTAGCGTTAATCATTTTAATGTTATTCTCAACATCTAGGTACAATCTTAGAGTAACTGAATTGCATACAATATAAACTGTATTATAAACGTCTAATCTAATAATTACAGTCACAATATCTTTAACATTTCATCTACTTTTTTATATACGGTGATAAATAAATGTCTTTTTACGAAAGATATAAATTATAGCTGATATAAACTGATTAATTTGCATATAGTAGAATGCTTTGACATTTATTATATTAACAAAACCCATATGAACTATAAAGCGTCGTACAAATTACACGAAGCATTAAAACTTTAAATTAACTTTTAGAGTCGATGACCTCAACTCTAGTTTGAGGTCAACAACCCCTGTTGATCTGTTGAACTGTATGAACTTGATGTATTTATTTTCCTGTAAATCCAATAAATGTATTTAATAGGAAGTTCATATGGTTTTTGTTTAATATAACGATAAGCTGATGCCAACCTCAATAGTCTATATTTCGCCTTAAAAGAAGAATAAAAAATATAAGTATCAATAAACTTAGTTCGATGGTTATTAAAACATTAAGATTGGCCATTAATACGACGAAATTACATCCAAAACAACTTAGACAAGCCAAACAAACTCTATGCAACTGTTAACAATTTTAAACTTTAATATGAACAAAACTAGCGCGATAAATATTTATTAATGCAATATAATTTCTAGCATCTAAAACAACTACGTAATACAGTCACAATATGACATGATATGAAAATAATTGTACTTAAAATTCATATACATACGTGACATTTTACATCAACTAATTATAAATTCCAACTATTTCGTTAAATAAATCAATTTTAGCGAATTTTTCATATTATCACCTGGGTGAGTGAGGGCATATTTTCTTATATTTTGTTATGTCTAAGTATTGAATGTCCATTAAGGAGATATGTTTTATATAAATCTATAGAGGCTATTCAGTCAGAGTTTGAAAAATTGTTTTTGAAATAATGTTACTTTCGGAAACTCTGACACATTCCATTAGGGAAAAATTATGACAAAGCTAATTTAATTGTAAAAATGACAATGGACATTTTATTGGCTACCTTTTACAATATTTTTAAAGCTAAATTCTCATGATAAGGTACGAACAGAGTATACAGCACGCCTAATTTGACTAAATATAATTCATATACATTTTTGCAAACACCAAAACATTTCGTTTCGCTTAAAAATATTAAATAAGCAATTATTCATTTTAATATATAAATATAATCGCTATTAACAAAAACTGCGAAACATAAATTTGTCGGGAAATATTACAAAAATGCCTTTATATCAATGAATGCAAATTAAATTATTAACGGCCAAGGGGCGCGGAAAAAAATATAAATCTTCTTCTCAAAGCGGATTAGAAATTGGTGGGTTTAGGCTTCAATACCTTTGAATACTTTACATCCTGCTAGAGAAGTGTATTAGGAGGTGATCAAAAAGTTAGGACCCGCGTAGTATCTATCCGAACATCACATTTAAAATTTCACAAAACATAAAAGGATAGGAACAAAAGAAAACAAACAAAAAATGTAATGCATGGACACCTCAGCGTTTCCTTTATTATAATAATTATATCTATATTATATATAGCTTTTGATACACATATACACATCAACGTCGAGAAATAATATATTAATCGCTATTATTGAAAGATTATAACAGACAAGGATCGACCGGGCCACGTGGACCGTAACATAAATCGTCTCCATAACATAATACCTGCAACTCTAAATAATTTTTCCACGCGGTCCGAATTCAAACAACAGCCTAAGAAAGAGATAACAATATTAGAATAGTACCCATAAACACGGTATTCAATAGTTACAAAGTTTACAATTATCCTAACAACTAGGCTTGCGGGGACGCTAGCTCGATGCTCGCTCGGTGGCCGTGTCCCGGCAAGCGTGCAGTACTAAAATAGTTATTGTACCAGACGGCTTACGGCTCGTGCGCACATAAGCGTGATCTACATAGCTAAGCTGCAGCCGAACGACTTCTAGGCGTTTTGTACTACGCACTTCGAATATTTGGTATCAACATTTTCTTTATACGCCTAGAACTGGCCCGGCGACTACCATTCTGGTATGAAAAGACAACATTAACAAAGTGAACGCGCATCAACTCCTATCCACAGCTTACGTTTAGCGAGATTAACGATTATATTGAGAGAATCGACATTAACAACCGCTCTATCTATACGATGGTACTACGGCCTCGTTTTCCTTATGGATAGCAAAACAAAGCTTTAGCCGTGTATATTTTTCGTATTAATATTTAAAGATATATCCAAACAATAGCTATGAATGATGATATCTCGTTTACTCACATCTTTTTAGAAAGGGACAACCTGTCATCTTGTTAACTAACACTTCTACTGTTTTCTTTCTGATTATATACATAAAACTCGCCAAGTAATTTATTGTTTTAGTGTGTATCTATGAACGAATTTATACTTATAAGAGAATACATATATTCAAGACATCAAATCATACAATACTTCTCAGTCAAATATTTGTTTCAAAAACCTTGCGCTTAATTAAGTTTCTCATACAAATATTCGATATGCCTATACAAAAAAAAAAAAATGAATAATCAAGATTTTTCACCAAACGGCAAATGATGAAGAAAAAATAACGCAACTGGCCCCTTTGCATTTAAGAAAAACTAAAGATATCACCGCAATCATTCAATAAGTTATAATAATGCCAAATTATTGATAGAACATTAATTCCAGTATACATTAACAAATCAGGAAATTAACAAATAAATTCGAATGCCTCAAAATAAATAAAATTACGGTATTATTATTAGTAATTATACGATATACTAAAAACGCTTTTGCGAATGCCTTTGTATATTAACTTTATACCCAAATGACGTATCCGGTAATATAAAATTAAATAGACAATGTACCACGTAATTTTATACAATATTCATTATATACAAAACAATTATAATTTAATTAATGTATCTCACGTACGGACACAATTTTATTTTGCTGCTCTTCGTTCATGACATCTAAAGGTTGATTGAAACACAACACGATCTGTACCATTCAATCCAATTCACAATCCAGCTAATCAATAAATAACTTTTACATGAAAACTACGCACGTAACTAATAACTGTAGGTGAAAAATATCTTTATTTTCTAGCTACAATACAGAATTAGGCCTAAAGCATAGTACTTACATTAAACGCCCGAGACAATAAACAATATGACTAGTGGATCCTACACCTAAAGCCAAATACTGTGGAATGCATCTTGGATATATTTCCAACTTTTTATTCGTAAGGGTCCCAATCTAAGGCAAGATAAGTCCAAATCGTTGCACAGAGGAGACGACCGCTCCACGGACCGGAGCTCGGCCCTTCGCCGACCTACAGCAGCTACCGAAAATGAGGCCACCTCGAGGGGCCCCTTCGAGGTCACTTCTCTTGTCTGGATATGGCCAGGGCCAGCTGCAATTCCGCGTCTTCCTGCCGCCTCCTGGCCTCCACCTCGCTCTCCAGGCGCTTGGATTCGGCGGCCGCCCACGCCCATTGCTGCTCTTCGGAAGGAAGGTTATCCACACTTTTAGCCTCGTTCGACTTCTTCTTGTCCTTCTGCTTCGTCCGGCCGATCCCACCAATCGTGTGGACGAGGGACTTTGCGTATTTCACTGGCTTGGGCGACTTCTCTTTCTTACTGGGTAAGGTGTTTGATGGCCAGGTTTCGTTAAGATTTTTGTTTTTATCGGTTCCCCAGTCGGTCGCCCAGTCATCTGTTTTAGCGGACCAATTATCGGTTTTGTTCGACCAATTATCGGTTTTGTTCGACCAATTATCGGTTTTGCTCGACCAATTATCGGTTTTATTTTCAGAGTTGTCTGATTTTGAATTAAGATTTTTGGAGGATGAAGACCAAACATCCGGTTTGGGAGGGGCCGGTTTAGACCAGGCATCTTCGGACGCCCAGCTATCGTTCGGCCAGGCCGCCCAGGAGTCATTATTAGTGGTGGGCTTGGAAAACGGGTCGTAGGCGACGGGAGGCGCCGATACTCGTCCACTAATTCGCTCCGGCTTCGAGAAGGTTCCATTTAAATTCGAAGAGGCAGAGAAGAAGTCGTCTTTCTCGAAACCGGCGACAGAAGTCGGGCGGCCGAACGGATCGGCTTTTCTGTCGTTGACATCGGCGAAGGGGTCTTCGATGTTAAACGGGTCTTCGTAACGGTAGTCTTTGAAGGGGTCCTCGGTGAAGTCGATAGGTTTGCGTTCGGTCTGGGCGCAACAAAGTGTGAGTGAGAGAGGTGATAGGTGTGTGAGGGAGAGGGAAGGTGTGTACGCACATGTCGCCGTCGTCCGTCCGCTTAGCGCTGCAATGTGGGGACAAGCACACGAGCCGTGGTTAGCGTATGTTAGTGGACAAGTGTACAAATGGCGTGACCCACAATTTACGTACATCGAGACATCGTCTCGAATCTACTTACAAAATATGTCTCAACCCTAGGAGAATTGACATACAATTAATTTGTCACGATTACGATGTCACAATGTACTGAAATATTAAAGAAGATATGTCATTCATATATAGAAAATATTATTAAATACATAAAATACAAAACTGGCAAGACAAGACAAATAAAGCAAGCTAGGTACGAACATGCATGAAAATAATGTAACGCAAACAAATGCTTGTCCCAACAAAGCTGTAAAGCAAAACGTTTAACAAAAACTCTACAAACCAAAATTGTGTTTTCAACTTTCATAAAAACATGCGATTTCGACATGTGTGCACAACTATTACGAGAATGGCATTTACAGAGAAAGTAAAATTATCCAAGTATCCTCAAATGACCGTAATACAATCGGAATAACATTACTTTGTATGTAGATTTGTGGTTTTTGTTAATGAAAAAAAAACTTTAAAATACCGGGTATAAAGACGGCCAAACGTGAAATTAAAAACAAAATTGCAACCTTACCATATATAATTTAAGCTTTTTTTTAAAGGTTATATTATAATTCAAGTACGCAAATACTTATATAGCCCGTGCAAAAGTTAACTAGAGTTCAACATCGTAGTTAAAATTAACAGCATTGTGTTACGTTCGTGGTACTCTGAATACACGCTTTACACCCAGTACGTTCGCATCTCTTAGAGTATGTGAGAAAAAAAACCGTCGCGTTCGTTACTATGTTGGCAACACTACGTAATTATAGCTCGACAGTAAAATAAAAAAAAAATAAAAAAAAATCGAAAGAAAAAAATAAAAAAAAATCGAAAGAAAAAAATAAAAAAAAATCGAAAGAAAAAAATAAAAAAAAAATTCTCTTTCCGCACAGACTCTAACATGTTCTATGTGAGTAACGTAAGACAGATATAGCATATGAACACAGATAATAAATGCAAAATGCTATTCCGTTGCTGTAAGAAAGCACTTCACAAAATGCCATTCTCTTTAACAATGTCGTGCAAAAACTCGGTCAAAGCTTACATACATTTAATTTTACTTTCTCTGCAGCGTAAATTATAAAAATTAAATTAGCTAAATCATTCGACACTAGTCTGATATGCAAATTAAAATCTGAAAATAAAATTTTATTAAATAAAACAAACTAATTACGCCCTTGGATCATTGCCTTTCAATCTTCATAAATATACTTCATAAAAAAGTGTTAAAATAAATCATAAAATTGTTGGATGCCCTGGAGGCTACTAATATATTTTTATTATTTTCTGTTAATGTCTTGTGTTGTATGTGTGTTTGTATTCTAATGGAATAACATACAACTATATTATTATTATTATTAAGAAAAACACTTTTTGAACGGATCAAAGCTATCTATTATTATTAAAACTTATAATTATTTACATAATTCTACATTTTAAATTTTTTTTTACGACGTTTCGCGTGCTTTTCAGCGTGCGTGGTCACGGTGAATTATGTAAATAATTATAAGTTTTCATAATAATACATAGCTTTAATCCGTTCAAAAAGTGTTTTTCTTAATGTGTAAAAGCTATTTTAACAAAAGACAATATTATTATCATTGTTTAAAAAATAACTGGCTGTTAGGCCTTCCCACGTAAAAAAACGTTTAAATCACTTAAATTGTTTATTTAATTCCTTACTTTAGTTGCTACATAGTCGGAGCAATGGCGCTAGTATCAGCTACCATTGTCATTATACAATTTCAGTCAAATTAGTTCAAAACTGTTGAAAGTCAAAGTCAGACCTATCCATTAAAAACTCCATAAAGATCCAAGAGCAATGCTAATCAAGACACAATTAACACAATAATCCTACAGAAATACTTTTGGCATACCTTGTGCGGGGGCATGGGGCGAGGGGGTGCCGGCCGCGGGGGCGGAGTCTTGTGCCGTTTAGCAGTGTTGCTGGCGTTGCTCGGGTTGCTAGTGTTGCTAGTATTGCTAACAGTTGAATTTCGCGTCGGAGCGTGCAACACTGCGAAAGGATCGGATTCCCAGGCACCCTGTAATATAATTTGTTAATTATTTGTTTTGCATTCATTTCACACAAAATAAATTAACATGGCCAGTCTAATGTCTGACTCCATTATTAAAAAAGATCTAAGAGTAACACAAAGAACTTAAAATACAATTAAATAAACATAGCGACACATTATATAAATAGACCGGAAGTTCCGAAATCAATTACTAAAAGTCGGTTTACAGACGATAGTTGAACGTGACAACGTCATAAGAAAATACTGGTGGAATGGTTGCTTTTTCAAAAGAAAATTTTCATTTTATTCGTTTGATAGATATTTTGTATGGTTCAAGAGAAGTAGGTAAATGGAAATCACAATTGTATTGATCAAGTTACATTTATTTGTACGGATAAATACATTTATGTCAATTTTTTTTTAATCGCTCACTCAAGTAGGAAAGAGACAGATGTCGAACGCGACAACGACAGAGGCCGATTGTGCCTCTTTGTCGCTCGTTCCGCGCTCTCGCTTGCACTTCAAGCCTTAAATGGAAAGCCTCAGAGTGAGGTAACGCCGCAAGCGTCATGTTTTTTCGTGCGTGCAGCCGGCTCCATCGAATTATAAGACGTTATCACGTCAAAAACTAAATTTTGCTTCCAACGTACATTTCTCCATTTATAGTCTCCCAACGAAATTAAACTCCAATAAAGAATTAGGATTAGACAGACATATCAATTACTGACATGGAGTTATGATTGCAGCTCCTTACAAACGTTGTGTAATACAAAAAAAAAACTTGGCGATTAAAAAGAGTTTATTGCCAGTTCTTCTTTTCCGTTCTACGCCCTTGATTTGAGAACAGGCAGTAAATTTAAAATTAGAAGCATTCAATGTTTTTTTTTTTTTTTACGTTCATAAGTGTACATTGTGTCACCTATATGAATAAATGATTTTTGACTTTGACTTTGGCGTGGCATGTTATAATCGACTCATCTGTGACCTGTCACGTGACTGTCAAGTTTACAAGTGAAGTACGACAACGCATTATAAAGCCATGTTTCAAACAAACAATACCTTTTTATCATACTATCAAATAGCCCATTAAGCAAAATAATAACTGGACTCACATCACTCTGCTTGTTCGTCTCATTGCTCGCAAAGGAATCGCCCGCGAACGGATCAGCAGAGCCGCCAAACGGATCACTAGCGAAGCCATCCTGAAGAAGAAAAAATTAACGGAATTCAAACAGCTGTGAATTTAAAAAGAAAGTTCGTTAGTTGCCTTCAGCTCAAAAACTACTAAACCAATTTCGATGAACTTGGACTGGAGGTGGAATATCAGATATATTTAAATCATCGCGATACTTTTATTTTCTGAGAAAATTGTGGACAAAAAAACAAAAACAAAATTAAGCAAAAGCCTTAATAATCCAATTCCAACAATATTCTAAACACAGGTAGGTTGTACTAGTACTAGTAAAACTTCTTTATGACCTTATTTTTCGAAAATGATGTACTATATGCAATTTTACAGAAATTGGTTAAATAAAGTTAAATTAGATAAAGTTTAACAAAAAGCTTTTATTATCAGAGACATGAATACAAATAACACAATTATTTCATTTTACCTTATTACTACTAAGATTATTACAGAGTTTCATTCATTGTAATAGAATTTTTACAACCATTGTTATCGTTGATTAATGGCTTCGAATCTCTTCGATCAACCGTGGTAGGAACAAGAAAAAGATGGCGCGTAACGGAAAAATGTGACGCGTAACAGGAAAATGTGACGTTATTTTTTTCCAACGCCGATAAAGAAGTTACACTTCAAATATAATACATGGGTCTGTACAGATTTTAGGTTAGACTGGAATTCGGGTCTATTGGAACAGAGGGCAGGATGTGTAACCCAAGTAGAAGGATTATGAGAAAGAATTCAGTCCCTTGGAGTCTAAGTTTGAATGAAAAATATAGTACAACAAATGCTACATATAGAGTATAAGTTCAGCATCAAAAGTTTCTTTGAGTACTTGATAATGTACTTTTTGTATGTAACGACTGTTTGTCTATGTACGCATTTAACACTCGCTCGAAACCGGCATGTCTTAGACCCAAAGTCAAAAGAAATTATCACAATGAAATCTGAGTGAGCGCCATTAGTGTTTTTTAATCGAAATACTGGATTAATTAAGCTTCCTTTAGGCATAATGTAGATATGTCTTCCAATAGAGTGTTTTTATTCACAATTACAGTAGAATCCGGATATAACGACCTTCAAGGGACCGGTGATACTATGTCGTACTAACCGGATGACGTACAAAACGGATTATTTCTTAAGTACATACAGAATACATATGTATATACTTAAGAAATATTCCATTTACTTAACTAACGAATACATATTTATTATAATTGGGAAAGTTTGATTTTCTTATTGAGGTAAAAAAAACATTTTGTAGGAATCACACAGTTCTTAAACATTCCAAGTTACAAAAACAGTTATGTACATTATGTACTGTATTACAAACAGATAAAATGCATACACACGTTACTAACTAACGTACAAAGTCAGTTATTTGAGTTTGTTTTTGACTAACTTTTGTTCGGTAATAAGAACTTCGTACAGCATTGTTTTCATAAGATCATCATCGAAGTTAGTTTGAACAAACTCATTGAGCGTTTCCGCAGCCTTCAGATCTTTACACACACTCAGGATGAATCTCCTCTGTTTCGTCATCATCACCGTCGCTATCTTTGCCATTCGCGTCGTTGGCGATGATATTTATTTATGTTTTCATCAGACGGTTCTTCACAAGTGGCGATGGTTGCATTCGATTCACCGGCTTCTAATCGGAATAATATTGCACTTTTTTCTTCAATTCTAAAACACTTTCGCTTCACACAACTCATTTTGTCGAGCTTTAAGAACTTAACTTGTCATAACAAGTGACAAACACTAACTATGATTTACGCACGCCACTAAGGTTTGCACGCGGGGCGGGGTGAAGTTGGAGCATCGAGCTGGTGTGAACAAAACAATTCGCGTCGTTTTAACCGGACTTATTATCAAAAAATGGTCGCTATAAGCAGTTGGTCGCTTAAACCGGAGTCGCACTAAACGGTTACATTTTCTCAGTACCTAACTATTAAACCTAACTTGAGTAAACATTACCGTCGTTATATGTGAATTCTACTGTATTATTTACCTGTGCCGGTTTATTCGAAGGCGCAAATGGGTCGTTAGCAGGAAGATTAGACGAGAAAGCGTCGTCCTTGAAGGGGTCCGAAGTGAAACCGGCAGAGCCGTTCATTGCACTGAAGTCTGCCTTCGAGAATTCTTCATCCTGAAAAATTTAATAATTTATTTATTATATGATTTTTCTAACTAAAAACTATATTTAAAAAACAGAATACTAATAAGACAGTTATTAAGAAAAATTTAAGATTTAATAGAAATTTGTTTTTAGACAAACAATTATTATGTTACCGAATGAAAAATAGTGAGCAAATGCTTTGTACCTAAGCATGCATTACAAAACTTATGTTTTCCTATATGTCTACATCTTGACTGTGAAAATCTTAAAAGCAGAAAGTCTCCGCTCCTTTGTGACACTATATGAATCCCTAATTTCAGGCAGTTATTCGTTATTAATTAAATTTCATATGTTATAGTTGAAACATAAAAACAATTACTTCATGTGAAATAAAATATTATAAAAATTATAGCAATACAAGAAAATAGTAAATGTAATGTGTTAATTATAATTGTAGTGTTTTTTTTTTGACTTTACATTATAAGTAGTAGTTAGTAGTTACAGGACCAAAATTAATTAGAGTCAGTGTTGCCTACGAGCAGACCTGATGAGCAATGTGAGTGGGCTCTTGGTCGAATCAGTATAAATACTAAATTACATAGATCATAGAAATTCCAATTCCGATGTAAATTTTAAATATTTACACATAATTCGAAAAATTCATATTAAATAGCAAATTAAAAAATGGTTAAAAGTCAAGTAAACTAACCGAAAAATAAATAACTATTTCCTTATTAAAATTTTAAAAAAATACCTCGTCTCCCGAACCTCGCACCAGCTGTTGCAGGTGCTGCTTCGAGAACTGCGGTTGCAGGTTGAGCACGCTTACACCTGCGCCGGCGTCGATCGCCTCTATTGCAGCTGTTAATGACCTATGATGCTCCTCCAGGTGATTCAGTTTTAAATTCGCCTGGAACATGTTTATCAATATACAGGAAAGATATATATATATGTTTAATTATGACAGACTTAAACAGATTGTAGCGCCACTGATTTTATTTTTATAAGGCCACGAGTGCCTACCCAGTTTAAACTTTAAACCTCTTAATATTTACTAAATCTTTAACTTTTAACTACAGGATAGTCCGTTTGTTGCGCCAGATTCGCAGCTAAGTCTCGCTCAATTCCATAAACTTAGGGTAGACCAAGAGACTTAGGTAAGAAATTTAGGTAGACTTAGTTCCAAATAAAACTTAAGTGAACGTAAGTTAGTTGTATAAATGTCACTTAGCGCTGAATAGCACTCCTGCATGTCAAAAGTTCTTTACAAACGGAATATGATTATATAATATCAACCTGGCTGACAGCGAGCACCGAACTGGTGAGCTGAGCGCTTAGCTTCTCAGCTTGGAGCTGCGCTTGCGCCGTCTCATCTTGAAGGCTCCTCTCTTTCTCCTTGAGGGTGTTGGCAGCGGCACGCCTCGCCGCCACTTCGGCTTCCGTCTCCGCTGCTGCCGCTTCTTGCGCTGACACTTGACTTCGTAGTTTTTCCACCTAGGATTGTTAATAGTTAATGAAGTTTGTACACAATATAATTGGTTTTTTTCTAACAAAAATATCAATTATTTGATGTCAAATCTGATTTTTACAAATTAGCCAAATGACGATATATTAGCGATATTTTAATTGCCGATACAATGATATTTTCTCAACATTTCACGCTTTAAAAAAATAATTTAAACGCGTATCTAGTTTGATCTGGTTAGTTGCAAACAAGGCACGGACTATCTATGGCCTGGGAATCCCCGCGTTTTATTCAGTTTATTGTCTCTCTTCCCCGCTTCTTTAAATTCTCAATTAGAATAACTAAACCTTTGATCTTATTAAAAATTTCTGACTGTTAATATTTTTTAATAAAAATCAAATACTTTAACCAAACTTGAAATATTTTGCCTTAATTAAATTTTAATTCATTAAGCGTTAGTATCAGGCAAAAACGAGTATCGTTGCATTCCTAGCCAAAAGCTTAGTAAAAAAACACTCCTATTTTATTAACAAAATTAAATTAAAACTTAATTTGACACAACTAACATTTAAACGAATTTATTATTAAACTAATATTTTTTTGGTTCTCAGTTACATAATTTTAAATCTATTTTTTATTTTATTTTGTTATCTGCCTTTTAATGTTAATAATAGTAAAAAAATACCTGTGACTTCAAATCGTTCAGCCTTTTCTGGGCTTCACCTTTTTGGTTTTCCAACTGTTTCAGAGTAGCTGTTAAAGTGTCCAATTCACTCTGAAAATCAATAAGGAAACTGAAAATTTACATTGAGACCACTAAAAATGGTCGAGAATTTAATAAAAGGATGTTATCGTCATATATCTAACCATTTTATATAAATATATATATACACTTCGTCACCTTATACAAAAGCATACATAAAAAAGCAGGTTGCATAAGTTATTAAGCAATGGGCGTCCTTATCGCTAACAAGCGATTAATTTCAAGCGACTCTAGTATGGAAAAATAAGTGCGTAATTAATTAACAAAAAATTACATGTATACAATAGTTACATGTCATTTTTTGTTTAGTTAGTTACTTAACTATAACTAAAATAAAGTAAAATCTAAAACATATAATAATAATAATATAACCAAAAGTGTTAACGCAAATAAATTAATATATAACCATATATTAGGTCCTTACTTATATGAAATTGGCGTTTTGTCGCACTGGCCACTTTGACCTCAAATACCTCCTCTTTGGTTGGGAATTCCAAATTCAAATTTGTACAGCTATTTACTCATGTATTTGTGCTTCGATGACCGTCATTCATTTGTTTTTTTCTGTTTGCGTCACTCATTTTACAAAATGGAAAACTTAAAGTATCGCATTATTTACGAGTACGAGGGAAAAAATTTAACTCTGATGGGGCAGTCCAAATCGCCTTCACAGATTTTATTGATTCCGTTCTGACTGGTTTATTTAGTAAAGGGATCAATGAACTACCTATGAGATGGCAAAAGTGCATAGAAAACAATGGTTCATACTTTGATTAATTAAATATATTATATTTAAAAATATTCGACTTTTTGTTCCTCCCATACAAAACGCCAATTTCATATGTAAGGACCTAATATATAGATTTTTTTCTGTAAATATTTATTTGTAAGTTGTAATCTACTGCTGCTTAATAAACGTAACAAAATATAAGGTCACATATTACGACATAAACTTTGTATAATTAGTAATAAATCTCCGCTGAATTTTTAACGTTTTAAGACATGTCGTTATATGGAATAAAACAAAAGACTTCGACAAATTTTGACGTTGAATTGAGTGACGTCACAAAGGGCTAACACACACCTGTAAGCTATCCGCCTCGCCAGATTTAACCGTCAGCTCTTTCTGCTTATTTGCGACTTCTGCTTCGAGGGAAAGCCTTTCCCTCGCCAATGAGTCTACGTCACGAGCTATGGCGTCCATTTCAGGCGTCGGCTGCGGGCCAAGGGACACTGGTTCAGGAATTGGCTGAAAAATTAAAAACATATTCAGATATACATGGATTCCCACATCTCAGAAACTACTAATTGCACAATAAATAAATAATGGAACAAAGTATGGTCTAAAGCTTTCATTATGTTCAAATATTTCCTACTGCAGTGATACGTTTTTTTTATAAATTTAAATTCATTCAAACACATCGATTCACTTTGAATCGTAATAATAAATAAAAATATATACAAGTGAGCTCACTATTATACATATAGACCTATACGAAATTATTATACTAATAGCCACTATAAAACAATTGAATAGATTTTTAAAACAACAATCCCTAACAAACAACTATATTATTATAAAGGTAATAATTGTAATCAATTTAAAGTCGACACCGTTCACCGACCTGAGATAACCTTGGTTATGTACGCATCCACCTAGTATGAATTTAGATCGAACACATAAATATCACATTTTATACTACTACGGAAGACCAATAGAAAAACTAAAAAAAATACGCATATAATATTGACGAAAATAAAAAAAAAACTAAGACAAAAGAGGAATCGCTAAGGCGGAACTACTATTTTTATTCTTCGATTAGTTTTTTTTAATATTACATGAGGCAAACGGGCAGGAGGCTCACCTGATGTTAAGTGATAGGGCCGCCCAAGGACACTGACACTGCCTGAAGGCTAGCAATCCGGCCTTTTAAGAATTGGTACGCTCCTTTCTTGAAGGACCCTAAGTCGTAGTTCGGAATACTTCTAAAGCTCCACATAGTGGTGGTGGGCGGCAGTGCCTTAAGAAACGCTCAGTTGTGGAACGACGGACGTGGAGGTGATACGGATGGTATTTTGTATTCTGCCTTGACGTCCGATTAATTATTAGTCCGAACAACTCCTCTAAAAACTCTCCATGGTAAATGCGGTAGAAGATGCCACATCTCTATGCAATACCAATATAGAAGACGCTCGTTATATTACTGGTTTGAACCTAGCCATCGACAAGAGAGGTTATATAGAAACTAATTTACAAATTATACTGTACCAATTTAATATTGATAGCATTGCATTTTAATTATTCAAACATTTTGTAAACGTTTTCTAAAAAAAGATACCCCAACATAATTGTAACGTTTTAGTCGACATATTTGATGTGGACCCACAGGTAACAATAATTATAAACATAATAGTATAAAAGTGATAACATACAATGTTATAATTAAAACATTTATGTTTTCTTCAAACTATTTTTTATTTTTATTTATTCATACTTCGTTACCATAATAAACATAATTATACAAATAAAAAAACAAAAAGTATGTAGGTTACATAAGTTAATATAATAAATATATATATATATATATATATAAATTATAATTAATATTTTATACACTAAAATAAAGAAATAAACAATATGTTTTTCTTCATAATAATTAACTTCTTCTATCGAATGGTATTAACGCCTAGATGAAAAGGGACATATGTATGAATACAAGTTTTAATTTAATATAGATACATACATATTGTTACGAGCTAGGGGATCGGATAGAAAATGCCGTAGATTTCTTCAAAGGTGTTATAAATCAATGAGGAATTTATGGGCACAAATTAATTGCAGAGATGCACTAATTGCACGCAAAAACACAGTCACTAATTACTTCACTTATGCACTCTTCACACTGTACTTTATCACTTGTATTCACTTTATTCGCACTTTATCGCTTCGATGTTCCTCTCGTGTAATCGCATTCAAAACTAAAGGCGACTAGTTGCGTTTCGGCTCGCTTATATATCCCTGGGAATAATTCTAAACAATATTCGAGAACTTTCTAGGCGGGCTTGCTACTGAGTAGCGATTGCACAATTCTAGAACGTCCGGAGTCTTTGTCTCTTTCGCACGTTACTCCGTCCTTGTCGTACGGCGTTCTAGAGTGCTCAGTCTAGTTTCGAGAAAGTTCTGATCTTCTCTCTCTCTCTCGTATCATTTCGTCCTTGTCTCACACCTAGAAAGTTCTGTCTAGAATATTCCTTCCTCAAACGGGTATAACTAGGCCTGAAAACGGGTCTCCTGAAAACTACACCACTCTACTACACATGTTGTGAAACCGACTGAAAAAAGGTTTCAGCTTCCTGAAAACTAGGGTAACATTATGGAAATTACAATTTTCTAATATCTGATTGACCCTCTCTTGAAACGGTCAGAAATCATATTACAGCCTGCTAAAAAGTTCAAAAGTAGTGGAAAAATCTAGAAACATTGCAGTCGACCCATCTTCGTAACAATATTAATTCCTATCTTACGTTAGCAATCATCGCCCACTTGAAGCCAAAATGGCCCTTTAGTTTTACCCACTGTCATAAATTGTAATGTAACATTCACCTTCCCGAGAGTATTTACTGTACACTACACTTATATTCTTTATAGCTAATAAAAGTGTCATTTAGATTTAAGATCCCATAAATAAGTCAAGTTATTTTTTCGTTACTCCAGCGTCGCAAATCTACACCTAATTGTATGTTAGTTATAAGCTCATGTTTCAAACGATTAAAGCCAGTTGACACTTAACTTGTGATGTTTATATTCTAACAAACGTGACATAAAAACGGAAATACAGCTGTAGATCTGTGTTATTAAAAGACATTTATTTTTATTTAATTATTATGATATATGTCAAATAATATCCATTGATATGGATATCGTCATAGCGTGGGCGTCAAGTGGGTATAGTGCGAGGACAAAAGACGAATATATATCGGTCAGTATTCAATTTGTATCAATTCCTTTGAACATTACAAACAACACACAAATCACATAGAACCCAACTCGGTCCAACGTCTCATGACCTCAATGTCCCACTGAATACTCAATCAGAACCCTGCGGTCCCTGACTGTCCAATGTCAAGATGCCCCCTCGGCCCCACTCGGTGGTCGTAACAATAATCGATCTTTTACTCGTTAAGTAATGCTCCTAAATTATGAAACAGTAAAATAATAACAAAACAAATCGAAACAAAGAAAACACTTTTTTACCGGATTTAAGCTATTATTATAAACTTTTAATTATTTTATATAATTATTATTATAAACTTTTAATTATTTCACATAATTAAAAGTTTAGTATTGGCCTAGTAGCTTCAGCATGCGACTTTCATCCCTGAGGTCGTAGGTTCGATCTCCAGTTGTGCACCAATGGATTTTCTTTCTATGTGCGCATTTAACATTAGCTCCAACCGTGAAGGAAAACATCGTGAGGAACCGGTTTGACCCAAAAAGTCGACGGCGTGCGTCAGGCACAGAAGGCTGTTCACCTACTTGCCTATCAGATTAACAAATGATCATCAAACAGATATAGAAATCTGAGGCCAAGACCTAAAAAAGGTTGTAGCGCCATTGATTTTTATTTAAATTATTTTACATAACTATGTACATGTAACACATAGCTTCAATACGGTAAAAAAGTGTTTTCTTTAAATATGTTAAACCTATGTTAACAGAAGACAATACTAAATCGAATCAAGTTAAATTATCAATTATTAACCAAACCAATAATAAAAATCAACGCTCAATTGACTCCAATCATTTCCTGATAATCAGAGCATTTCCTGACACACATGATATATATTGATATATCTTCTATTATAAACAAAATCAGTTTAACTACACTACTTCCTTCTCTTTCTATCGAATGGTATAAGCGTCTAGATGAAAAGGGACATATGAGTACATCAGTTTTAATTTATTTAATTTATTTTTTATTTATTTACACTTCGTTACACTACAAAATAAAAATAAAAATTAACATAATTAAATCAAAAGGAGGGCAACTGGCGGCCTTATCGCTTACGAGCGATCTCTTCCAGGCAACCACTGTGAGTAAAGAGAAAATAAATGTATTAAATAAAATAGGCAAGTAGTGCAAAATACATGTAATACACAGTTATTAAAACAAAACTAAACAGGAATAAAATATTAAAGATACATTAAAGAGTAAAAAGACACATAAATCACGATAATTTAAGATAAGTCTCACGTCAGTTAGTAGTTAGTAAGAAAGTCAGGGATACGATGTGGACAGGTAATGTTTGTACAGAAGAAATTTAAAGGAAGATAGAGAAGGAGCTAAGCGAATAGGGATGGCAAGTGAATTCCATAGCCTAACTGCGGAGACCTTAAAGGAATCGCCAAGAAAGGAGGAGTTATGAGATGGCATTTCTCGGGTATAGTTTTTTTATCTAATTTAATATAGATACACAGTTTTAAGTGTATTTGTATACCTGTATAGCAGGAACAGATGGGGCCATAGTGGCGGCGGGAATCAAATCGGGCGGCAACACTGCGGGAGGCGGTATACCCTGCAACGTGCGTTGCACGAGACACATCGCCGCCGCAAACTGGGCCCGGGACAACTTGCCCGAGCTCGATGTGTCGCATAGAGCCCTGAAAGTAGAGTTTATAATGATATCTGGATTTAAAAATATATATATGTTCAATTAATACTAAACCGCGTAATATAGAGCGCCTTTGTAGTGTAGAAAGAACATGTTATTTATTTTGTTTATCTGTTCATTACAACGGATACAGAAGGGCCACTGAGGCCATTTAAATCAAATTTTAACCGCTTTATTAAATAAA
This sequence comes from Pieris brassicae, assembly GCF_905147105.1. NCBI lineage: Eukaryota > Metazoa > Arthropoda > Insecta > Lepidoptera > Pieridae > Pieris > Pieris brassicae. The sequence goes on from NC_059674.1 coordinate 16,947,329, forward strand.
TAATAATATTAAAACTTTTTTCAGCGATACACGTTTAAAGATAGTAAACTTAGCTAGAACATTACCATATATGCGCAAGAGTGGCCTGCGGCAATCCAGTCTCGAGCAGTACATGTCGGATCTCAGCTCCGGACACGAATCCGTCGCGGTCCGTGTCCAATGACGTGAAATGCGTGTCGTACTTCACGCGATCACTTGACGATATCCACTGAGAGGACGCCGGAGTCGATGACGGGGGCTGAATCATTAAATAATAATATGGAAGTCCAAAATAAAGCAATTGTCCTTATCGCGTGAGGTTTTAACGGCTGGCAACACACTTGCGAGCCTTCTGGCAACGAACTTGCGAGCCTTCTGGCAACGGACTCGCCAGCCTTGGCAACGCACTTGAGAGCCTTGGCAACCCACTTGCGAGCCTTCTGGCAACGAACTTGCGAGCCTTCTGGCAACGGACTCGCCAGCCTTGGCAACGCACTTGAGAGCCTTGGCAACGCACTTGCGAGCCTTCTGGCAACGGACTCGCCAGCCTTGGCAACGCACTTGAGAGCCTTCTGGCAACGGACTCGCCAGCCTTGGCAACGCACTTGAGAGCCTTGGCAACGCACTTGCGAGCCTTCTGGCAACGGACTCGCCAGCCTTGGCAACGCACTTGAGAGCCTTGGCAACGCACTTGCGAGCCTTTTGGCAACGGACTCGCCAGCCTTGGCAACGCACTTGAGAGCCTTGGCAACGCACTTGCGAGCCTTCTGGCAACGGACTCGCCAGCCTTGGCAACGCACTTGAGAGCCTTGGCAACGCACTTGCGAGCCTTTTGGCAACGGACTCGCCAGCCTTGGCAACGCACTTGCGAGCCTTCTGGCAACGGACTCGCCAGCCTTGGCAACGCACTTGAGAGCCTTGGCAACGCACTTGCGAGCCTTCTGGCAACGGACTCGCCAGCCTTGGCAACGCACTTGAGAGCCTTCTGGCAACGAACTTGCGAGCCTTCTGGCAACGGACTCGCCAGCCTTGGCAACGCACTTGAGAGCCTTGGCAACGCACTTGCGAGCCTTCTGGCAACGAACTTGCGAGCCTTCTGGCAACGGACTCGCCAGCCTTGGCAACGCACTTGAGAGCCTTGGCAACGCACTTGCGAGCCTTCTGGCAACGAACTAGCGAGCCTTCTGGCAACGGACTCGCCAGCCTTGGCAACGCACTTGCGAGCCTTGGCAACGTGAGTGGCATTATCGATACACATGAAGTGAGCCTCGTTACATAAAAAACATGGAAGACAACACTTCCTTACAAACACGAGAATTATGTATCGATTTGAATTACTTAGTTATTTAGACCAAGATATATCTATCTCGAACAATCCAGCACCCGCAGTTCCGAAATCTTTAAGAGAAAAAATTTCTCTAAATTTGCAACATCATTAATTATTTCCGTTTATACTGAATAACTTCGCTCAATATATTTAATCCACTACAAACATAAAACCATTAAAGACACTTGGGAGGAGAAAAAACGTTAATACGGGTGAAATGAAAAGATGTTTTTTTTAATATGGAGCAGAGCTGATTTAGAAATGTATCATCGAATAATACTGAGAATTGCAATGTTTCAAGAAAAGTACTCATCTGTCTCCTTTCATCACATCGTAAACATTATTTGACAGAAAGGGATAGAGCTAAAGAGAGCCTATTCTTTATAATAGATTAAAAAACATTTCATACTCACACTAGACAAGTCGAGCAGTCCATCGAATAGGTCCGTATTCTGCGTGGGGGGCTGTGGCCGAGGGGGCGCTCTGGGCTGTGGCGAGGGAGGCCTCGATGGGGGCCGGGATGGGGGTCGTGAAGGGGGGCGTGATGGAGGCCGAGGGGGCCGAGCGCGGAGTTCAGGGGGCAGAGTGGTTGGGACCGCGTGCTTCTCGAGCGCTTTGTACACTAGGTGCATCGCCTGCGAGATATTGTATTTCAAGTAAATAACATTTTTTTATTGTTAAATTTTAGAGTAGTGCAAATGCCAAGTGATAAACTATGATCGACATTTGAAGTATTTGAAATGTCAATATCAGTAACTCCTATATGTCAAAAACGTATTAGTACTGACATACAGAAGTCATACTTAGGGGTAAGTTTCTTAATCTTGTAACATAATTTACATGTGTTCCAGTCTCTATATTCATTCGGCTGTAAATTATTCCCAAACGAAAATTGGAATTAGAAAATTAATTTCGCAACTTACCACAATAAACTCATGTCTATCGAGCATCCCATCTTTATCCTGGTCTGCGAGATCCCATATCTTGCCTAAAGTGTCCAAGGGAAGCTTCGACTCCATCAACACTCCCTTCACCTGTGCCAAAAAAGCAGGTTCCATTTATTGACTTCCGAGTTGCACACACCAGAATTTAAAAAAAACACACACAAAAGTCGTGAAACAGCCGGCCTTACCGCTACTATCGATAGCTGGCAACCCTAAGTTTAGTTGGCAACCCTAAGTTGCGGAATATCGGAAAGGACATTTCAAGCACGACCTTCAGTATTGACTATGAAGAAGAGATCTAATACGGTAATTCAAAACTACCCTTGTTTAGTACAAAAACATTTTTACTGAAAGTACCGTACCTTATTATAAGCAATAAATCCATTATTGGGCTGAAGCGAGTCAAATAGCTGACTGTATTTCTCTCTCTCTGCTGGCTTTAGCAAGAAAAGTTTCTACGCCCCTTCAACTAATACTGGTATTTGTGGACGAATTTGTATATCTATTGTCACTCATATGTAACCTGGGAAGATGAGATGGAGAAATCCATAGGCAAACTATGGCTACAGCAGAAATGAACAAACTGGCCAGAATATGGCAAAACAGAAACGAGTCAAATACTACCAAGAGCAGAGTCAAACCTCTGGTATTTCCCATACATTTGTACGGAACAGAGGGAATCCAGATATGGTGTTAGATGAGAATGTTCTAGATACAATGTCCAGCAAAACCAGTAAGTTAATTCCCAACCAACTAAACATCCGCAGGACTGTCAACTGACAGATGACAAATAAATCAACTGTCAATTGTAAATACAAACGGGTGCAGTAGAAGTCAGGGTCGATCATCTACCCCTTGGTCTGAGAAAACTAAGGCAATTATGGGTCTCAACAATTCTAATGCATCATGACAGGCTGAGGATAGAGTGTAGGCAGCAAGTCAACGTATCGGTTAGGACTTTTCAAGCACGACCTTCAGTATTGACTACGAAGAAGAGATCTAATACGGTAATTCAAAACTACCCTTGTTTAGTACAAAAACATTTTTACTGAAAGTACCGTACCTTATTACCAGCAATAAATCCATTATTGGGCTGAAGCGAGTCAAATAGCTGACTGTATTTCTCTCTCTCTGCTGGCTTTATGCTCCAGTCGCTCAGCGGCATCGCTGGCATTGGGCTGACACTCGGTGGTGGAACTTTAGGAAGTTCACCCTGAAGGAATTATTATCATAAACAAATAAGGTATTCATAGAAAATACAAATAGCATAATGGCATTAACGAAAGATTTATAGAATTTGTATAGAATTTTTTAAATGTGTGCGTGTACACACACACTTAAGTGAAACTTCTTAAGACCTTATTTTTCGAAAAATTATCTACTATATGCAACTTTACAGAAATTGGTTAAATAAAGTTAAATAAGATAAAGTTTAACAATAGGCTTTTATTATCATAGACATGAATACAAATAATACAATTATTTCATTTTACCTTATTAATAGATTTGTACAGAATTTCATTAATTGTAATAGAATTATTACAATAATTCTTATCGTTATTATATATTTTTGTTAATAATGGTTCCGAATCAACCGTGGTAGGGACAAGAAAAAGATGGCGTGTAACGGAAAAATGTGACGCGTAACCGAAAAATGTGACGGTAATATTTTTTCCAACGCCGATGAAGAAGTTTCACTTCAAAAATTCCGTGCACATATTTGAACACTCCTTTCTAGAAGTTATCAGATCACTGCCGTGTAATTCTTTCAAAAGGAAGATGATTAAAAATAAAGGCAAGGTACGTACGTATTTAGACCATAAGTTTCACACCAATTGTAAATAACTTAACTATGACATTGTATTAATGTTCTTATTAAATGACATTGTAAAAAATTGATATGACATTTGCATGACTATTTATATGTATATGGCTGATTAGGCGGATATTTGTAGTTGATCAATCTAAATGTACCACCTATTTATTTATTTACACTTCGCTACCATATTATACAAAATTATACATATAAAAAAAAATGCAGGTTACATAAGTTTTCGGACAACGGCCGGCCTTATTGCTAACAAGCAATTTCTTCCAGGCAACCCTTATATGGAACAATAAATATAAAGAAAAACCCACAAAGAGTAAACAAGTATAAAATTAATTAACAAAAAAACTTATAACAACACCCACTGTCTTGGCAAATAAACATTTTATTATTATTAACAAAAACTAAAACATAAATAGAACGTAGATTCCTTTAATAACATACTAAGCGTCACGTACTTTAACCAGACAAAAGATGGGGTAGTAACTACATTGTTATGTAAGCTTACAGTTTTCAACACTCAGGATATATCTATTTATACTTACAACTTTAGGCGGCGGTGCCTCTGAGTGTATGTTGCTCATATTTATATCTTTCCCGGCCTGCGCCAGCGCCACCAGCTTCAACGCCACGAATAACCCTGCCTGAAAATTATTTTAATACAATAAAGTAGTGTAGTACAACATATCCCCTAAGGCCTTGTATAGAGGAAAATATCAAAAGACCATTTTATAGGAATATTCAGTTCTTACGCTATCCAGCAGCAGAAGAACATCACGAATGCGTGGATGAAGTGGTTTTAAACCTGAGGTGTCAGCCGAGTCAACGATAGTCAGCAGTCATATAAGGTAATGCCACTATGACAAATTATTCCTCTTATCTATATCTCACCAAAGACTGAACCATAATGTTGCTAGAATTCATTATATCCGAGTATAAAAGCAAATCTCATCCTGTGTGATAAGAATTTTTAGATTGTAAATGCAGTTATACTTAATCTATGAATTTTATGTCTATTTACTCGACGACATTTAATATATTCATATTGGGGAGCGAAATAAATTCATACTTAAGCCCTAAAGACTTCAGGCTCGATAAACTGACAGATCCCTTATAGTCCTTGATACTATCCTGACAAATATACAACGTTACAATCAATACGTAACCTTGTATTACTTAATACGATCTTGAAGAAAAATAGACTACAAAAACTTTAAAAAAAAACGAACCAAGTTTTCATCGTGGCGTTTAGCACGTAATTTCCATTTCGGTGGTGGCATTTTTTGTCGTTCCACATAGAGCGTCGATCACTACTACCAAAAGATTTCAGATACGGAGATGTTTACTATTTTTTATATTCAAATGATATGTAAAGAAACATATATTCAACGTCACACCTTAATACGCACGAGGTCTTTCATATAAAAATTCGTTACAGTTTTTGTTAGAAAACACATTTCTACGAAGAGCTTTACAAAAAACTGTAACTGGGAGGAAATTTTACTAGTATTAAGAGTACTCTGCTACAGGGTCAAGATTTTTTAAATTTAATTGTAAATCTAATAAGATCTATAAAAGTGGTTTGTATTGTGTATATATCTATTTTATATACGTTAGTCGCCTATTTTTATTATAGTAAACAGTAATTGAAGTAAGAACGTAGTAAAAGCCATGTTGTAATATCCACATTAATCTCAAACGATCGGAGAAATCCTACAATTTATCGGCAATCCGCATTATATTTACTTACAGCAATGCAATCCAAGTATTCCTTCTAATGTTAAGGGTAAATTAACAGACTATCGGTTACAACACACATTAAATGCCATATAAAACCGACACATCAACAATTTAGTCGCTTATAGATAACATATCAAAAATATGCACCAGTGTAACGCTTCTATTCCATACTAATTATTACTATCATTAACACCCACCCACAAATTACATTATAAAGAGGAAATACTTATAAGTTTTTTTTTAATTTTATGTTTATAAGGAATAAATGCAATATTCACGAGTTCATACCAATTTAAAAAATACTTTCACCCTAAGAATAGTACATAATCCCGAGTAACATACTACATATATATATATATATATATATATATATATATATAACTCAGTTCTTATTAGAGGTAGAGATAGCTCAATAAGAAAAAAACAACATAGTGTAATCCACAAAAGTTTACTTCGTCTATTCATATCAAATATGTAGCTTATCTTTTAAAGACTTCAATCTTATCTTCACATAACTTACTGAAGATGATATTGAAGGTTTAGTTCAAACACACTCTACAGTGACATAAAAATGTATGGATTTTGTTCAATGCAATAACCTCATAAACATTATATTTGGGCCTAGGCCAACTTATATTTGGCGACAAAAACGTCTGGGAACTTAAGTATTTTACTTGTTTAATTTTGCCTGCAGGGAAAAAAATCCTTTAAGTTTCATACTAACTAAACAGCTGTCACAAATTTAATAGGTAAGGTAATAGACATCAAATCATTGTTGACTTGTACACATATTAATATCTACTAGCATAACATATTTCAAAAATCGGAATGCATTAAATTAATTCTTGGTTTAATAAAGTTACAATTTCATCATAATTTTAAAACATTTCTTGACTACAAGTCCTTCTTTACCTCTTTAGTAGATCAATATTAGCAGAGGCTTTATTGCATAATCTGTTTAGATGTTTCAAGTTGGACTATTCAGGAAAACCAATACAGCAATGTCTACACCAATACAAGAATAAGAATTCATAATATAAACTACAATAGAAAAATTAAAATAACCTTCAAATAAAAACCTGAATTTTATCTAACACAAATACCGAGAAAAACATATTTGCCAGATATGCCATATATGGCAGATTCAGTACTTTATGATAAGATTTGAAAGTCATTTAATATTAACAACAATAGTTTTAAGAATTTCAAAACACTTTACATTTTTAAGCATATGTCTGAAAAAGAATTTAAAATACATTAAAAGCTACTTTGTTTAGTCTATGTAATAGAGATAACATTCATAAGTAATTATTGAAATCAACGACCAAGGCTGAGCTGATAATAATAAATTTTGTAATTTTTCCATCAATATGTTTCTTAATTAATCAAACTTAAATAGAAATTGGAGCAAAAGAAGACTCACTTTATCCAAATATCCTTTGCCATTAGGATCGGAGAGATCCCAAATCTTGCTAAGTACCACATCGCTAAGACGTGACTTCTTGAGGAATCTAGCTGCATCAAGGGCTTGTATTGCCCCAGTGCCATTGGGGTCTACCTATTATCAATTGTCTAGTTATAGATTTGAGGAATCAAAATGAGAATTTTGAACAAACTTATATTAAGGCTAAATAATATTAAATCAAAATAATGTTAAATAATGTTAAATCAGGCTCTTTTAATTGAGTTCTTAGTTTTTGGAATTTGTATGTGACTAAATTTTATAACAAACATATCAGCATATGTTTTCAATAATCCTATAAACACTAAGAGAATGATATTGAGAATGTTAGAAATCAAACTTTAAATAAATTAAATAGCAAGTCCTTTATATCTAAACTAATCTTACTTACTTGGTGATAATAGGCCTCATATATAGAACTGTGGGTCCCTGCCACCTGGAATTGTTTAGTCAACATAATGTAGAGTAAAACTCAAAATCTTATTAGTTTCAAAGGACCTATGGGTGTGACATATCTACACAAATCGTGACATTTATAGTAAGCTTATAGTCTTAAGTAATTTGGGGATTTTATTTAATAAATTAATTCTTCCTGAGTATATTATATCACCGGCAGACACTTCACTTAATTATTACAATAAATATATACTGATACGGTTAACCGATTAATTTTCAGATCTAACTTGAGCGTAATCTGTCAAGGGTTCCCGACACTTCGATACCGCAAATTTTTAGTACGCTTTAACTCTTAGTATATTCAATCCAATCAAATAGTAGACCCGTGTATCAAAGTAAGTTCCACGCACATTAATACAACAATATCACACAACTAATAATTTTATTCGAATAAATTCTACCTGAGTAGGAGAAGGCAAGGAAGCCATTTTTTACATCTCCCTGTCGACCAATCAATAGACTCCATGGACTAAAGAACTGAGTGTTGACAGTTCCTTTAAATAAGTAGTGATTTCACATCTTTTTGCATTTTTTGGTGATGGCAATTATTTCATATTCGATATAATATTATCTTGGGCTGAATGAAACATTGTCGAATAATCGACACAAGATCGCACAATGTCGTACTTTACATTAATGCCATTAAAATCCTCATGTAAATTCTATGAATATTTTAGAATGATGTAAAATACCAAAACGTATAGTGTTAGTACATGAGGGTAGCGTGGTATCACACTTACAAATATGTAATTAATTATACAACTAAAGATACGTTAACACATCTTATACTGACATAAATCAACTTGTACTAAAAATATATTTTTAACAAAATTCTCCTAAGCAGCTGAGATTACCACTCAAAACTAATTTTAATTTTATTATATAATGTAATTTAATATAATTATATTATATTGCAACTATTACTGCTATAAAACATCAACATTATTCTACAAATATTTAACTTTCTATAAGTACGATCAGGCTTCTTTTGAAGTCACTAATGTATATCATATATATCATCAATAGATACGTCCTTTAATACATTAACGAATTAAGTTATTTATTTTGACAATAGATTACAAATTAAAACGTCATACATTCAAATATTGTTCTTAAGTAGGTGCAATTATACTTGTACAATCAAACATTAAAACATAGCAATTAATTGTTTGTTGGTTTATACAACTCAATGTAATATTTTAGTCTCGCTAATCCACGTTTATTTATATCAATACATTGTAATTTCTCAAATTCGTTTAACCAATATTTTATCTTTTTGTGGTGATCTAAAAGTGGTAATATTTGAAGCATCGAAGATATTGTCTGCATAACACATAGATCACATAGGTACATCTGAAAAACATATGTTAAATTATAACCGCATAGTTATTCTTCATTAGTCAAGTGTAACAAGTACTTTGAATACGTTTGCTAAACTTGGATATAAACAATAAATTGCTAGAGAAGCGAAATAATTCGAGTAGTAATATTAATTCTACAGAACATATTTTAAGGAATACAACTATTTAAAAAAAATAAACGCTATTTATTATTTTTACGTACCTTATCACAAGTTAACCAAGTATTTTCTTTCAACTTTGATTCTATATAATCAAGAGCGTTATACCATTCCTCAATTTTGGATTTCGCTACAGGCCACTTTCCAGCAAAATAACTGGACTAAAAAAAACAGGCCATTTTAAGTGTTAGATTTCGTAACTCATCTTAAGTCTATTTTATAGTCTATTTATTATACCTACCATAATTTCACTGTCCAATCGAAAGAGTGTACCAGAATTAAAAAAATGTAATTCGTTAACCTTTGCTTGTAAAAAAATATTATCTTTTGGATATAGCTCCTGACTTGTTACTTGCTGGCATAAGTATATGGCTGCAGCATGGCTGTCGAGAATTGCATTATCTTCCACTATTAACGTTGGTACTTTTTGTAGATGATTTATCTTGCAAAAAAACATTAAAATAATAAAGAAATGTATTACAAAAAATAATATAAAAATAACAGTAACAAGAACTTACTTTCGCATAAGATAAATTTTTATGTTCTCCTGCAAATAAATTGATTTTCCGTATATCCAAGTCAATATTTAATAGATATGCCGTCATCATTACAAATCGGGCTGGCGGAGAAGCTTCATCAACATATAGAATGGGCACATTTCGTGAATTCTCCATGAATAATTTCTACAAACACAAAAACGAATTATTTTTTTAATAAAATTATGTTTAACATAATACATATTAAGTATTCGCACATTATGATTTTTACAATTCAAATGTCTTAAATACTGTAACTTTGCATGGTGTTTACTGATGTTATTTGTTATAAACGCCACCATTTTATAAGAGCGTGATATTACACTACCTAGAATCAGGTTACTGAATGGAACTGTGGCATTGTTTCGCTGAATAAACATGACATGGTCCCAAGCAAGAATTGAATTGCAAAATATATAAAAAAAGCATACGAAGATCGATTATGTTTAAAACAAAAGTCAGCCAAAGTACTCTTCATATTTATGGTCTTAACAATTGCTTTAGCCATACACGGATAATCACCAAGTATTTTTTTTTATGAAAAGATAATTAAAGTAGTAAAATAAAATAATATGACCTCTTTGGCGTTATTTCGTCGTAATTCAACTCAAGAAGAAAAAATCGTCTGTCAGATTAAATTTTGGAGTATGTTTTAAGTTTTATGTATTGCAAATTTTTATTTAAAATAAACATTTAAAAATCATAAAATAATGAATGTTTAAAAGATCTTTGATGTTCTTTAAAAATGGGTAAAGTAGGAAGCAAGTCTTTGTCATGTCTACAGTAAGTAAATAAAATTAGTTCACATCTGTTTGTCTGTAAATTTATTAACAAGATGATGCGTTTCTTTTGGTTTTACTGGGCGTCAACATCTTAGGGCTCGTATCACCATTTGTAATTCCAGCACATCAGCTCATCTAATTAAGAGAAATGAGGTTAGGGGAAAATCTGTCTTGAAGTTCCATAAGTGGACGTAAAAAGACCGTATCCGAAGAGGCTATTTATTAAAAAAATTAACCCCTTACATCCATTATCAGGCACTGTACTTTATGGAAGGCTGATCGCAGTCCATCTTGCAGAGCCGTGTTAATGGCTTTAGATGCAATGAATCTAAGTGTAACAGAGGTAGATGTAGATATGGATAAAGCTGAGCATAAATCAAAGGAAATTATTGATGTAAGCTGCCATTCATATATTTTTAATTAGTTCAGTATTTTTTTTTAATATACATTTATTTTCAGATGAATCCTTTTCAAACTTTACCCGTATTTAAAGACAGAAATTTGATTTTAATTGACAGGTACTTTCTCCTTTATTTACCTTGCAAATATTAATATTGTGATATGAATACGTATCATGCATAATTTGATTTCTGCCTCGACTTACATCCAATTACAACGTAGAAGTCAAAGTCAAAAGTCAAAAATTTATTCGTATAGGTAACACCATGTACACTTATGAATAAAAAAGAAATATACATTAAATGCTTCTAATTTTACGTTTAGTACTTTATCAAAAGCATAAAATAACGCTTGATGATAATGCATTGCGAAGTCTACTATGGCAGAAGTTAAATCATATTTAAATCATCGTATTAGTTTGTGACCACTCAGTAATGTGTAATTATAATTGCCATTATTGTCATATATTTGAGAAAAGATAGCTTGTAATATATAAATAAAACAAAGCGCTAGAATAATATTTACAAATTGATAATGAAACGTAAACATAATAATTATAATTTAATTACCACTCTAAATCAAAGACAATGATGATATTTTTATATTAAGGAAACATTACAATTGTTACCACTACTTTTTAAAATTATTAACTTTTATAGTAATTAATATGTATACATACTCTCTGCACTTAGCAGAAGTGCGAATTACAGACAAAATTCTAACAGAATAGTCGATTTTTCTCACTTTTTAATTTATTTTACGAATCCTATATTTTGACAAAATACTTTTGATTATTTATAATCTATACTTAAAAAGTAGCGCTTGGTGACACCAGGTGAGGCTAATGCTTTCACTTTAGAACTAAGCTGAACTTTACAAATATTGAACACTGACTCAACATCGCAGGTATGGGAATGAAAACGTAATTAACGCTGCTCCGACCCAAAGCTACCGTTTTGACCGAACCGAATTTAATTTGTTACCCGACCATCTTTAAATTATTTATCTATTGATTTTCAGTCATTCAATAAATATGTACCTTGCGTCGCGATATTTCAACTGTGATAAGATGTTACCTAAAGATCCTGGAGGCCGAGCTATAATTGATCAATTTATGATGTACAATTGTGGCACCTTACAACCACGATATCGAGCTGCTGCTGTAAGATTTGAATTAAACCGTTTTTAAAATATTTTTTTGTTAATTCCTTTATAGCAAGGTATTTAAATTACTTTTTTTTGCTAATAGAACAACTGTTTCACTATATGCAATATTTTTTCTGTCGCTATCTTTTCATGACATTATTTCTAACTTGTCGCCGTACTGGTATGTCAAGATTGTACATCATTTGGCAAATTTAGTCTAAATATCATTTACGCGCAGCTATAATGGTTTAATATATAATTGCATTATTTTTTCTGTATTAGGATCCAATTCTATACGAGAACTGTCGTTTTGTATCACCAGATCAAATTTGTGAAATCGAAACTGCCTATTCAGATCTAGATGAAATCCTCGCAGGGCGTCCCTGGATAACGGGTTCCTTGCTTTCAATTGCAGATATTTCTATAGCATCTACAATAAGTACATTAAACATTCTCGTGCCGGTTGACAAAAATAGGTAACGATACTGTTTTTTTTTTAATTTTAAAGTGATTAATAATCTAAACAGTATAATTGTATATATTTTGTAGATTTCCTAATCTGGTTCGTTGGATGTACAAAATGTCTGAAGAATATTTTTATGGTACCGCAAATGACAAAGGGCTTGAAGAATTTTCTAAAAGAATAGGCGAGTTGTTGTTACATGTTGAAAGACGGGATATCAGGAACTTTTATTAATAAAGTTGTTTCTTACATTAGCAGTATTAGATCTCTATATTTAATGATGTATGTATTCAATCATTTTGGAGTTTATGCAGCCGGAGTTTTGAAATAGAAATTTACGTTGTAACGACGTTTTCAGTAGAAATTAGTTTCGTAATTCAAACATGCATTCTAAATATATATTTAACCACCCTAATATAAATAAAATGTATATATATACACATTTTATATAAGTTTAGGTATCAAATTACTGAATTTTTGTTTGTTAGTTATAAATTAACCCAAAAACTGCGTATCGTAGTATGTATGAATGTTTATTATATAATAGGTAATAGTAAATATTAATTTAAATAGGTATACATTCAAATAAAAATAAATTGTAATGTATAGACTTTAAAGCGCGCGCATAAATAGCGTTTTACCTATTTCAATTGATCAGTAATGAATCGCATCTAAAAAATCTCACTAGCAATTTAAATTAATAACATAAGATCGAATTTTCTATCTATTAATCTGACCGAGTTACCATAACCAGCTAGTTGACAAAAATTCCTGGTTAGTTCGATGAACTCAATCCTCGGGTATCCAAAGATAATGAGAACGTCAGTTTGCAAGATATAGTAGTGTACTGTTTAATCGCTCTGATAAGTCCAAAATTAAGCCTAACCACCCTAATAACCTTTACAGATACAGGTCATAATTGTGCCGACCAGTTTAAAGCGTGCCCTCAAAGCTCGTCTGCACGACGCTCTCGACCATTTCATTTAAAGAATATTTAATAATTTGGTGCTTTTTTTCGTCAAAATAGTATTGCTCCCCGAAATGGTTAAATACAACCATATTTTAGATATATGTATTTCTTATTTATAGGAAAATGTTGATGTCTTTATTTTATTTAAAAATAAAAAATTATTGCAATATAAGAAAATACGTTCATTTAAAGTATTCCGATTACCTCGTGGTCCTAATTACTATTAAAACAACTGAAAAATGTAACGCTCAACAGTAAATTTGAAAAACCTTCATTAATCGGTGAAATTAACGAGTGTTGCCATTTAACTATGATAATGACATGAATCGGCATCGAATAATAATCGAACTTTCCTCCTTCCATAGATACCTTATTTTCTCCAACAGCCCTAGAAGGAATTCACCTGTCATGTCCATTCATGTCATTTTGTAACAAAAAAATTGAATTCCTAAGTTTGTTGTGGAGGAGGGGGAAGTTGTTACTTACAAGCTAGATTCGTACAGCAAGGTGCAAGTTCGTGATAATTAATTATGTAGATTATCATTCCTATTGTTCACATTGTACCTACTGTGAAACATAGTAAGCAATAACTTTTTCTCATGGACGGGGAAGAAAGTTACTTGTGAAAGGTGCATAATATATTGAATCGTCATCAATTTAGAATACTATGAGTTGAAAAAATACTAATTAAAATTCATTAAAACAGTTTTTGTAATTATACGCGTGAACTTTAAACTCTATGTCTGGATTTCAAACTCGCGATACGATGCCCAAGGTGGGGCATGTAACTGACCTCCGTGAGCAGTGGTTGGTGCGTGCTGATGGCGCATTGGCACATCGTCTTCAGGATCGTGAGATCTCATCGCATCTTTGTGAGAACAGGTATCGTAATCAGCAAATACGAGAAGACTTTCCTGTAGCACTCAGTGAACAACAAGATATTGAACATGAGGTGAAAATGCGCGAGTTATCGCGTCGTAGACAAGCTGAAATAGATGCTGAGATTGCGCGAGAGATGGCGGAGATTAATATTCGAAAACAGAGGCGTGAACGGCAATCAGGGCATACAGGAATAACACAACCGAGTTCTTCAAAAATTGTTGCTCCATCTATTTCAGATATCAACCTTGATGAACTTGGTCTGTCTCCTTCAGAACTTGAAGAAATGCGAAGACGTATTGAACAAGAAGAATATGATGCCAGACTTGCCAGACAGTTGAGCCATGAAGTGGATGGTCAAGAAGCCCTCCTTGCTGATATGAGATGTGCAGTAGAGGCTCAAGATGGTGAACTAGCTCGTTTGCTCCAAGAAAGGGAATACAAAAAATTACAAAGGGCAAAAGAAAAGGCTAGACAAAAAGCTTTGCTGAAAAAGCAGCAAAGACAAGCCCAAGATGTTCCCCCTGAACCATCACAAACTACACTCTGTGATGCTTACAGTAATCCAAGAGACATGATTCGTCAAAATGGCTTAAGACTATGTAAATCTGTTGATTCTGACCTGAACTATGTTGAGCCGTTTGAAAAAGAGTGTATACAGTCAAAAGCCAGTGCACTACAAACTCATGAGTTATCTAAACAGTACTATGCACGAGGAGCTGGGACTTCTAGCTCAAATGTTAACGTTTCACATTCTCATTCAAGATCATTTGAGGCTAAAGCTAATTCAAATACACCACTTCATCATAGGCACCCACCACCTCCACCATCCACAAGTAAGAAGCCAAGATTTCCTGACCCAGTAAGTATACGCCCAGCTTCTCACTACCCAACAGATAATATTGAATCTTATGAAGTAAATACATCAATAGTGCACAGTGTTAGTGAAAATAACAACTTATACAGTTCTTCTTTATCTTCTGATAATTTACCACCACCTCGACTATCTTATGATAAAGGTGACCCATCTAAGAGGCTGTCAGTGATATCCGATATAACTGCAGAGGGTCTTGCAAAGAAAAAGAATAAGCAAGCTGATTTACACAAGAAACGTCGTGGTTGTAAAATTCAATAATACCTTTTGTGCATTTCTATCATGTATATGTGATTTTGCAGACTTGAATCTCATTAAATTGTTGATTTTGTATTGGATATTTATAGAAGCAAATATTTTCCTGATTTGGTTATAAGTTGTAACTTTCCTTTGATCAAACCATTTTGAGATTTGGTTTGTTTGATGGAAGTTTAATTTTTATTTGTATAAAAATATCACTTTTCTGGATTCATAATAGTTCAGATATGGAAACAATTTATTGATTTAATAATCTTTTGATTACATTATACAGATAATATCACGAAATCTAGCGTGTAAATTCAGTTGTTGTCTTGTGTAAGTACCTGCAAACCAATGAGCCATTATAAGCCTTCGAGAATGTGCCTTAGCATAGTATTTATAACACATATATTAATATTTTTTAGAGACAGAGTAAAGGTTACGCACACACTAATCTATAATAGTCAGTAAAGGTAATGGCCGGACAAGCCATTGGCATATTCTAATGTAAAAGACTTAATCGATCTTTTCACTCAATGTATTGTGCATTCCATTTGTGTGATTTATTTCTAACAAATTTTACTTATAATGTTCCAAACTCTATTTTGGATTGAACAAAAATTTTAGTAGTATATTAAGTACCATAAGTTAAAATAATGTATATTCACTGCTATAAGTGCTCAATTATAATATAAGCTATTTAAATAACATCATTAAGACATTTAAATGTGTGAATCTAATAAGTATATGGGAAAGACTGATTGCAATTTTAAATTATTCAATATTTTGTCCAATCTGAAAAAAATAAGTTTTTTTTAACAAAGAACAGATAAGTTACTTTAAGTATTTTTTATTTATTTTTACCTGTGAAAGGTGCTTTAATTTTTATTATTTAAACTTTGTATCCATTTAAGCTCTCTCGAATTTATCTAACTGTAAGTTTATAAAGTAATTTTTTAAATAATATGATAAAGCTTTAAATGGCAATTTATGGCCTTAAATGTGCCTTACGAAACAAAACCAAACACTTATTTATGTATAATGTGTTTTAAATACAGTATTTAAAACAAACAATGTTTTTTTACTTAAAATTTATTGTTCAGTAATATTAAGTTTAAAAATGCCCAGTTTAAGGTATTCCTAAATATGCAAACAAGTTATGTCCTTTCACTTCGGAAACAAATTTAGAAGGACACTAAATTGACTAAGTTTCCTGCAAACTATGTAAAAATATGGAGACACTGACAAAATTGTAAAACGCATCTTAATTCACTTGTGTATTTTCTTTTAATTATGTGATACATGCTTTTAACTAACATTTAAATACGCAACAAGAATATTTTGTTGGCTAAGGTAAAGTTACCTCCTCGCTTGATCTATTTGCACCTAGCAGTAGAACTGTGCAAGTAAATGAGTACTTACTTTAAAAGTAAATAAATTATCAGAAAATGTTATTGAAAAATTGCAGTACCATATGTTCATAATTTGACTAAACCATGGCTTTGATGTTAAAAAAAGGGAATTGGTTTTAGTTTTGAATCTGGATGGTTTGGCTGGGAAATAAAAATTGCCAGGGCTGCTAGTTACTGAACTAATTTAATGGTGAAATAATCATTATCTTTTTTGTAAAGCTATGTCACAGAATAGTGTTTGAAAAACTATTGTTGAAATTGGCACCACTATCACCAAGCCTTTCATAGTGTGAGTTGTCATAACTTTATATGAATATACTTTTTATTAATAAAACAATTTTTATTACCAATAGACTAATATTTTATTATCCACTGCAAATAATTAATAATTACAAAAATATGATGCAAGATTCTTAAGAATGTGATAGCAGCTTTAGACCTAGGACTGAGCAATTATTATATGTAGGTATTCTTTGTCTATCATACCTTTGTTGTAACATGTTTAAATAGGAACATGGATTTGTAAGTATCATAATATTTTCTGTAATCCAATAAAACATTTTCTGCTGTTTATAAAAACTAAATGAGTGCTTTCACATAAGAAATATTTCATTACCTAGAAGCCTAAAGCTACCACCAATTCTGCAGTCAACATTTAAGCTAAAGGTAACTGAAGAGTTAGTATTATGCTAAATAAATGAAAGTAACATACTATATTCTCTTTCAAGAATAGAACTGAACTCATTACAAAATATATAAAAAGATCAATGAAATATAAATTATTATATGTTAACTACGCAAAGGTAAAAGTGATGTTATTAATATTACTTTAAGTTTTACTTGATAGGATTCTTTTTAAAAAACAAGCCATTTTTAAGTATAGAATCCAATAAATATTTCAAAATAATTTCCTATCACTTTCAATCATTTCCTTATCTATGGTTTTGTATGCAACACAGGTTTTACAATATTTACTCACAATAAGAGAAGGCCATTGAAATAATGTCAATTTATTAATTTGTTTAGGATCTAAACATTATTTAATGTTATTTTGCCAAATTGGCTGCCTGTTTTTTTGCTTTTACAAGTTCTACTAATTCTTTGTATCTTTTCATACAATCTTTTTTACTCCTATTTGGTATGCAATCAGCTATTTTATCCCATCTGTCTCCAGTGCTAGCCGGAAATGTCTTGATTGCTTGTTCCAATAATTCCTGTTCAGTCTTTGTCCATGACTTTTCTTCTTTTGGAGGTTTAACATCACCATTGACTTTTGGTGAGATTCCATTAACAACTTTAGATGTATCATTCTTGGATATGCTGTTATCATCTATGGTACTTGTTACTTTCTTTTTATCTTTTTCAAATTGATCAAATGCCTCTTCATTTGCTGCTTTTTTGAGGCTACTTTTAGAAAAATCAGAACTTTGTAGATCTTTAGCCTTATTAAGAACTTCTTTAGCATTAAAACGTCTTTCGTCAGTGAATGTGCCATGTTGATTTAAAAAGTTTGCAACAACTTCCCATCTTTGATTTGTCCCTGCTGGAAATAAATTTACAGCTTTAATTAATAATTGTGTCATTTCTACAGACCACTCCACAGGGGCTTTTAGTGCTGCACTTTTCTTTGTTCTATGTTCTTCAACCTTTTTATTTTCAAAAAGTGCATGGCGTTCAGCTTCAAGTTTATCTTCAGTATCCTTCATTGTCTTGAGAAAGCTACTTCTACCATTTGCTTCTAATTCCTTAATAAAGTCCTGCAATTCCATTAATTTCATGAGTTCACAAATCTTTTCTACAGCAGCCATGTGGGATACAGTTTCATTATCATTTTGAGCATAGTAATTATTTGTTTTACATAAGTCTCGCAGAGACTTTTTTTCTTTCCTTAGATTTTTCTTTTGCATTTCTCTCTCTGCCCTTGCTGCTTCGATCTTGGCTCTCTCAGCTTCTTCAGCCTTCTGTTTAGCAAGCTGGGCTTCCTTGAGAAGCCTTTCTTCTTCTGCCTTCTTTGCTTGAACAGCATCCTGAAAATTTAATTGGGTTACTTAAAGTGTATGTTAATTGCTAATAAGTGTATTATCTAATATTTATATATTCATACAGGTTATTGTATACACAGAAATAAACTTTTCCTAAAGTATGGGAAAGTCAGTACAGCATTTAAAATAATAATATAATAACTACCTGTCTAGCTCTCTTAGCCGCTAATTTCTTGTCTTTATCTTCTTGTTTAAATTTCTGTATTCTAGGATCATTAGCGTATGCTAGATCCACTAAACTTCTAATTCTAGCCATTTCTTCTTTTTTTAGTTTTGCGCGAGCTACTTTATTTTGCTTTTCTATCCATCTCCTTTCCTCTCTGTCACTACCTTTTTCCTTTTCCTCCTCATCCATATAAGAAAACTCACGCCAAGAATCAAATTCATACCAGAAGGCATAAAACCTTTCCACAAATTCCCGTGAACTGTTTTCATCCCCTAATAATGGTACATTCTTTTTTTCTGACCATCTTGCATTGATTTCAAAATACATAGAGAATGTTTTAATAAAACCATCCCTTTTGACATCGGAAGCAGTAGGAACAGTATCGTCAAAAGTTGGATCAACTGAGTCAAATGATCTTCTATTTTTTGGGGTGCCAAGAATTTCATATGCTTTTGTTATGCAAGTAAAGTAATCATCGTCACTTCTTACTTCCTCCCCTTGAGCCTTACGTTTGTCAGGGTGGTGTTTTAAAACTTTTTGACGATATGCCCTCTTAATGTCATCGTCAGACGCTTTAAAACGTAGGTCTTTCATACCGAGAACAGCATAATGGTCTTGTTTTTTCCATTCTTTAGGGTCTAAGCTTCGCAAATATTCTACGTTGTCTTCAAAAACCACTTCTTCAGTTTTATCTTTAGATGTCGACGCTTCTAAAAATGTATCTTCACCGTGGCATTTGATATTATAATAACGTAAAAATGCGGCACCAGCACATTCTACTTTTCTCTTCGAAAATGGCCACGGTATCGCCACTGTCCGGCAATTGTTGAAAGTCTCGCCTTCAGTCATTTTATATTTATTATACAAAAGAAATATGTTATATTGTTTAACATAACCTCACTATTGAAGCCTAATCAGAAAAAAACTGCGAGTTGAAAAGTTGAATAGTTATAATTTAATACTAAATTGCTAGACACAATAAATAGTATGATTTACCAAAAATTCTAAAACATGCTAAAATTTTAAAATTAAAGCTTTTAATAATGTTAAAATTCCACAATCAAGTACCCACACTCCACATGACAAATCGCAAAAGCCAACTGCCAGTCAAGCAACTGCCAAATGTCAAATAAAAAAGCAATTTTTGACAGTTGCAGTCATTAGTTTAAACAACAAAACTAAACTCACACTATGGAAACCGGAAATTGATAAGCTAGAGTTACAGACTGCAGATAGATTACTTAAAGTGTCTTTATGGCTTACATTTACAAAATACAAATGGCTTAAAGGTCTCGTTACCAGGCCATAAAATTATTTAAAAAAAAAAAAATACAAAGACTAATATAAAAATCAATTCACATAGCAAATTTTAGTTTCGTCTACATTATGAAAAATAGTGATGCTAACTCCTTTAAAATCCTCCTAGGACCAATTTCAAATAACCCTAAATACCGAAATTTAAATCCCTAAAATGCTTATTGTAAATTTGATTACAAATATGTTGTAGGAATGCTGGTGAATTTTCTAAATAACAAATATAAATTAATGATCAAACAATATGTATTAATGAATAAATTTCATAACTTTTTTATTATTTAAATTTAGTTTTTCTTTACTTTTATTGTTATATTTATTTATTTTTGTGTTTTGCTCATTTTCTTTGCATTTGATTGAACATTATATTTAGATCTTAGGGTAATAGAATTGGTGGTTTCTTGAAAAAATTACCCCGTTATTTGGGAGGAAATATATCCTTGCCAACTTGAGAGATTTACTGATTAAAATCTACATAACAGTAGCAGTGTACCAACATTATACATATTATATGATAAAAATCAGCTGACTCTTGTCACTTGAATTACAACACTTGTGACTTTATCAAAACAATGACAAAACATGAACACAAAATGCGCTGAAGACTTAGCGGTTATAACCTTCTCGAAAGATACAGTGTAACGGTAGGACGAAATGAATGACTTGGATTATTTATTTAAACCAATAGTACTTGTTACTGGATTTGGTCCATTTATAAACCACCCCATAAATGCAAGTTGGGAAGCAGTCAAACTTTTAAAGAAGGATGAAATCGAAAAGAAGCATAAAATTGAACTAGTCCAACTTGAACTACCTGTGACCTATGAAAATGTAGACGAGTTTGTTCCAGCTTTATGGGAGACACATGAACCTAAGGTATTATTATTAAGATTTACTAAAATCAATTATTTTTGTAAATAAATGTTTAAATTGTTTCTTTTTTAACTTCATATAATAAATATTTTTACTCATTTAAAACCGTCTGGTTATGCTTTGAAATTAATTAATGCTTCGTTTATTTAGCTCACAATCCATGTTGGTGTATCGAAAATAGCTAAAGATATAACAATAGAGAAACAAGCTCACCGTAAAGGCTACCAAAGAGTAGACTACTTTGATAAATGTCCAGCAAACAATACTTGCTGTGCAGAAGGGGCTATAAGAATTCAGACTAAACTAAATGTAGAGAAACTATGCTCAGACTTTAATGAAAACTCTGTAGATGGCTCTAAAGCTGTAGTATCATTAGATGCTGGAAGGTAAGCAAGTTTCAGTACAAACAATAAGCTGTTAAAAACTACTTCAAATGTAGCAATGTAGCATATTTTGTAGTGGTTATGCTATCTACTATAGCTTCTTATATTGGATATAAGATAAAATATTGTTATACCAATTGCTTATGATAGTCAATGAAAGACGATTTTTATTTTATCATAGTTATAATATAATTTCAGTTAGAAGAGCAACTGTTTCTTTTAAAATTATCTTCCTCTAATTTTCAGATATCTTTGTGAGTACATTTATTACACATCTCTCAGCATTGACAATAATCGCACATTGTTTGTACATGTTCCGGATTTATCCATATATAGTCCTGAACAAACTGCACATGCTCTTGAACATATTTTAGACCTGTGTTTGGAACAACTCCTTATACCATTGCCCCAAGCCAAAGAGGATGAAAATGTATAATATTTTCCTATAAACCTAGTTACCAGCAGTATTAAATATAAGGCATATCAAAAATAATTCTAATTAAAAAAATATGTTATATGTGAACATTCCATTAACCTCCTGGGATTGTCTATTCAGTATATACCTAACTTAAAATAATGTTCTTAATACAACTGTAAAGAATTAAATAGCATTATATTATTTTTTTAAACATTTCTTTTCGTTGACATTATTAAATGCCATGTTTGTACCATAGCTGCTAATGCAAGTTGTTTGTTCATAAAGCTTTATTTTACTGATCTATACTGTTCTTATCAATTAGGTATATCCTAGTGTTAATTGCAGTGCTACTGCAATAATTTCAGCTTGTGTAAGTAATTTTTTTTTAAATATTTCTACATCACTAAGTTTTCCGCAAGGTCAAGTAGATATTTAATGCAACATAAGTTTTAAAGCAATCCAGACGAGGATAGGCTGCTGTTAGGAGTAAAATATGATTATTTAAAATCAATTAAAGTATATTTGTTCTATGTCTTTAGTCATTTAAATTAAACAAGAAAATAATAACAATAGTTATTTATTTGTTTAATCTTCTTCCTCATCGTTAGCAGCACCACCACCTTGTCCCTTGCGGAGGTTCTTCCTCTTGACACGTCCAGGTCTGCCACCTCCGAATGGTGACTTCAGGGAGAAGTCAATGTGTTTACCAGAGTCCAGACGGACTATGAATGATGGGATGTTTACAACTTGCTTGCGAACACTAAAATTTTCGAATAATATTAATGAACAAATAATATGTATACAATAACCTAACCTAGGTAAACAATTAATCATTAAGTTTTTAAAAGTAATATATTACCTTACCTTATAAAGGCTCAAAATGAGCACATTTCAAGACATTGATATCATACAAAGAATCAAGTGGTCTTTAAGAAAAATATACATTTTCAAACCGGCTTCACCCGGGGTTCATTCAGCATCACCTGCATTTGATTTGATTATCAATGCAATTAAAAGTATTATAGTAGCATTAAAGTAATTGCGTTAATTAAATAATAGACATTGTAGTTAACAGATAACCAGAACTTGAACATCAAAGGAGATGCCAACTTATTCAGTTCAAATTAAGATACAGAGGCCCAGTTAAACTATACAATTATTTGAGGGTAATAACTTGACATCTTACATAATTGGGATTTTTCAGCTGGATGGGAAGGCAAGCAAGTTTTCAGACTTTACAAGATACAAATTCCAGAGGTACTCCTGAATAAGATTGATAAACTTTTTACATATAATGAGCAACGTACCGTATATGTCTCTGCCTAATGAGGATCCTAGCATGATGAATAGATTTAGCCAGTCCAGCTTTGAAAACTTGCGTTTGGAGACGGCGTTCCAAGAAATCTTCAATTTTTAAACCCAAGACGTAATCAAGCTTCATTTGCTTCTCATCAAGCACTCCAATACGTACTAAACGACGAAGAAGCGCGTTACCTAAAAATATACGGCTACTTAGTTTAAGATAACATAAAATTTATAAAACATGCATTCGTAACATTGTCAGTAAATTTTGGGTCATCAATTGATATTATGACAAGAGGTTGCCATGTTCGTTCATCACGTAATTGTTTTATGCACCGAGTTATTTAAATCAATTACACATTTATTTACCTTCAAACAATCTTTTGGGATCTTTCTCTTCTAAGGTTAGAAGCTCACGGGCAGCCTTACGGATCCTAGCCAGTGTGTACTTTACTCTCCATACCTCGCGCTTGTTCCTCAGACCATATTCACCGATGATCTTTAATTCCTGATCAAGACGCGCCTTCTCAAAAGGACGACGTGGGGTTACGTATGTCTTCGAAAAGACCGACGGCACTCGGTTGTTCACCATGATGGCGAGCTAAATTAAAAACAAATCAATTACAATTCTATACATTTATTAGGCACCCTTGAAGCTTGTGTTTGAGGTTTGTCGCCACTAAACGTTGCAAAGAAATTATTTTAAAAAAAAAGGTTATTTGGGCTGAAAGGATAGGACTTTCTTTGGGAATCGGTATTAATGGCACTAATTTAGCCTCAGGACTTAGCCCAAAGTCCGGCCATTAACATGCTATGTAAGCTAGTAATGGGGCGAGGGAGGCATAGCAAGTAATCCACCGTAATCTTTGTCAATATATTGCAATTAGCAATTATTCAAACGGACAAAGCATGAGTTGTTTATTTCTTTTAACACTATTAAAATATTTTTATAAATTTCACTTTATTATGGATGCACAACAGTAAACGTACCTTCGTTGATTACGGCCCGCCGAAAAAGAGGTTAGGGTAAACTCAAAACACAAGTGGCAGTCGCCTGTCGTATGAATAGCCAACAGGGTGCCAATTGTCACTGTCAACCTAAGTTCTATAGATAATAACTAAAGCGTATATTAACATATAAAAGTTACGAACTCTATTCAGAAGTTGGTTGTCAAGAAGGAGATCCTCATAGACCGGCTATTTTTAGTCTTACTATAAAAAATCTTGTATACATAACCACTTACTATATATTATGCGGGTAGTCGTAACGTTTACAACGCATCCTTATAAAACAATCAATATCTTTATACTATAAAAAGCAAATAATTAATATCAGTGGATTATATATCTCTAGAAATGATTGTAATTTGTGGATATCGGAAAATGTACGAATAAATCGATATCCAAAAGCGTTATTGCAGTCTCAAAGATTCAGAGGTAATAAATTGTTAGTGTCGAATTCTTTACTCGAGGGAAAAGTGCTTTTTTAGTGAGGCGAATCTTGAACAACACTTCAATGTTGAGGTTCATGGCCAACTAGAATTTAAAAATGAAAATCTGGTCAAAATAATTGGTGAAGTATTCTCCAGTACGGACGGCCAATGTTAAGTTTTTAATTGGAGAATTAAGTTTTAAGTTCACATGGGTCAAACATCTATATCCGTAAGGGTAAAGACGAACCAGCCAAACGTCAGCAAATCATCTCGTTGGAACACCATTGGTTATGACAAATCTTCAATCAAGATACACTATTTATCGCAAAGATCGGATAAGAATAAAGGCGGAGTCCTCATAGCAATTAAAAAAAGAATTGGAAGTAAACGTTTGAAAATCCCTGAAAAAGAAACCCTGGCCCCCGTCAACAATATCAATATTTCACTTGGTGTTTCTTTAATAGATTTTATATCTCTAGGCTGTCTTAATTAATCAATACAATTATGTTCTTAATATTGATAAGAGAATATTGTATATAGTTCTTTCTAATATTGTTTTTACTTTTCGGGAAGCAGATAATCCCCTAATTAAAAAAGATAAACTAAAACCTGCACTAGAAAAAAACTTAAACTTTTACAAGGCAGATTATTCTGCAATTATCAGTCATCTACTTAACATTGAGTTGATAGAAGCGCTAAATGTGGTAACATCGTTGACATGGTTGCAGCATTTTATTACGAAACTGATGGTATCATGGTGTCATAATTGACACCTCGTCTCGTCATTGGTGCCTCGTACGAAAATCTTAAAAATCGAATTACCTGCCGTGTTTTGATTAAGCTACAATTAGATTACTTTTACCACTAAATTTTAAAACTCCCGCGGATTAGTATGAATTTAAATTGCTCGGTAGCCCTTACTTGTTGTGTTTAATTAATCAGCAATAAATACAAAGCATATATGTCCTGGAAATGTTGAAAATATTAATGTTATAAATAATATACAACATTTTTGAATTTCAATAAACACAGAATATACTCACAAGAAATATGGAGGTGGTGAAAAAGCCACATAAATTTGCGAAATAGATTATTTATTTGAGAGCACTTTAGGTCAGTTTTCAGTAGCGATGATATTGTAATCAATGAATTTCAAAAGGCCACAATATGTAATCACTTATCGTTATGCAATGTTAGATTGAAAACAAAATTAGATATTTGATTACTTAAGATATGGGTAAAGGATGTGGTCCAGACGGCAAACCAACTGTTTTTATTAAAAGTTGTTTATCTTCCTTGACGTTACCTTTAAAAGTAATTTTGCATAAATCACTAGAATATGTAAAAAGCTAGAATCAATCTTGTATTTGCCATCATTTCGCGATAGACGCCTCCTGATTATCTTTATTATACAATATTTTAAATAACTTGGTAGATTTACCAATTGTTTTAAATAAAGTGAATTTTCTCTTAAAGAGAAACACAAGTAACACATCAGTCCCTTTTTTACTTTCGAGCAGTGAGGACGCACATCGGTTGTAAAGGCATCTACACGTAGAACGCTGGCTACAGATACCGGCAAACTTCTTGAGCATTAAACAAGGGAGAGGGGGAAAGTTTGCGCATCGTACCGAGATCACGCGATCGACACTATAAATCGCTTCTGCGCAGGCGAGTACATTTGTTCAAGATGTTTGGCGATATCTATACCGGCGCTGATCTATCAACACTTATCGCTATACTTTATGCCGAACTAGCGCCGGTAGCCAGCGTTTTGCGTGTTGCATTAATGCTCCTCTAAGCAGATCTCTATCTGTCAAATATATCAGATTTTAATTTAATTGGTCTAACATTATTTTCATAAATGAGAAATTAATCTGCATGGTGAGAATTTAGACACCGACATTAATAAAAAAAGACCCAAGTATAAAAGTAATAAATAAAAATCACTGTACCTGAAGGTGTACTGATTTTTATTAATTCATCAATACCAAACTTTAAAGATCGTGCTCACCTGATCTTCTGGATATTACCGCCCACTCAGCGCTGTCATAATTCTGTCTTTTTATTCCCAACTTAACTAAAGTACTTCGCTGATTTTTATAATCTTTTTAAAACTTGTTTGTAATCTATTTTTAACGTTCCTCATGAAACATGTTCTTGGAATTAAGCATTGCTCCCTATTTGCTCTGGCGCATAAGCGCCTAGATAATACCGGCGACCGCTCAACGAATAATATTGCAATACAACGAGACAATGCTGCCAGCATTTAAGATACACTGCCACAGATGCCAAACTTTTCTTTAAAATTATCTATTTATAAATTTTTAATTATTATTACTATATTGTAATTTTTTGCAACAAAATATACATAAATCTTAGTCCTGTCTTAATTTAAATCATCGACATTCATTTATTTTTCAACATCGTCTTTCTTAATACTCCGAATTTTTGGTATATTTATGAAACATACCAATATTATTATTTTGTTTTTATTAGGTACATACTTGCATGAATGCTATAATAGTAAAGGATGGACACAACACAGCATTTGTTAAAAAAATGCTATTTTTTAAAATTAACTAACCCAGATATTGACAGATTTTAAATGTGTCTTTAATGCCTGGTTATGTAGTCTATTATGTATATATATTGTACCGAAGATGGGTCGACTGCAATGTTTCTAGATTTTTCCACTACTTTTGAACTTTTCAGCAGGCTGTAATATGATTTCTGACCGTTTCAGGAGAGGGTCAATCAGATATTAGAAAATTGTAATTTCCATAATGTTACCCTAGTTTTCAAGAAGCTGAAACCTTTTTTCAGTCGGTTTCACAACATGTGTAGTAGAGTGGTGTAGTTTTCAGGAGACCCGTTTTCAGGCGTTTTCAGGCCTAGTTATACCCGTTTGAGGAAGGAATATTCTAGACCGAACTTTCTAGGTGTGAGACAAGGACGAAATGATACGAGAGAGAGAGAGAAGATCAGAACTTTCTCGAAACTAGACGAGCACTCTAGAACGCCGTACGACAAGGACGGAGCAACGTGCGAAAGAGACAAAGAGTGCGGACGTTCTAGAATTGTGCAATCGCTACTCAGTAGCAAGCCCGCCTAGAAAGTTCTCGAATATTGTTTAGAGTTATTCCCAGGGATATATAAGCGAGCCGAAACGCGACTAGTCGCCTTTAGTTTTGAATGCGATTACACGAGAGGAACACCGAAGCGATAAAGTGCGAATAAAGTGATTACAAGTGATAAAGTACAGTGTGAAGAGTGCATAAGTGAAGTAATTAGTGACTGTGTTTTTGCGTGCAATTAGTGCATCTCTGCAATTAATTTGTGCCCATAAATTCCTCATTGATTTATCAAGAAATAAACCTTTGAAGAAATCTACGGCATTTTCTATCCGATCCCCTAGCTCGTAACAATATGTAGTCATTACATAATATCTAATCTCATAAATAAAAAAATAAGGTCAATGTAAAAATATTTTTTAAAATTACCATAATCATTTTACATACAATTTAAAGTACACAAAAAATATAAATTTATTTTAATAGATTCCATAACAATAACATTTAAAACTTTTTATATTTCAAGAAACTTCTATACTTTTTGGGATTTAACCCGTAAGCCTTCAACCGTTCGTCTGATAACTTTGCTAGAGGATTTGTATTTTCATTCTTATCGTGAGACTTCCACTGTTTCTTGTTTTTATTCTTTTTCCTAGGGATATTGCTATTATCAACGTTGGCTTTACGTTTTTGCGTATTTTTAGTTCTCGCGTGAGTGCTTGCCTTATTAGACGCTTCCGTAACATCTTCTACTATGAATTTGTTATGTTTTGTTTTCTTAATTTTATTTTTTGTATTAACATTATCTAGATTGCCATTTATTTGGCTTTTGTTCTCGTTTATTTCTCCACTGCTTGTTACACTTAAAGTAGCGATTTCATTATTGAGAACTTTTTTATGTTTTTTCTTACTTTTCTTGTCTGTATCTTTAGTTATTTTCCCAACTTTCGTGTTATCGTCTATGGAAATCTCAATATGTTCTGAATTATCCTTCACAATATCTATTGTATTCTTGGCCTTCTTTTTCTTTTTAGACTGAATATGGTTTTTAGAATTTATATCTTGACTAATTAAATTATCTTCATTTCCTACATTTGACAGTTCATTCGTTATAATGTTACCTTCTTTTGTATTCTTGGCCTTCTTTTTCTTTTTAGACTGAATATGATTTTTAGAATTTATATCTTGACTAATTAAATTATCTTCATTTCCTACATTTGACAGGTCATTCGGTATAATGTTACCTTCTTCTGTACTCTGGGTATTCCTTTTCTTTTTAGACTGAACCTGGTCGTTACAATTTATTTCTTGACTAATTAAATTATCTTCATTTTCTACATTTGACAATTCATTAGTAACACTGTTACTTTCTATTGTACTTTCACGATTCTTTTTCTTTTTAGACTTTTTATCAGGTTCAGCCATGATAGTCGCTTCTGAATTTATTTTTTGATTTTCTAAAATTGTATCATTTGTAGGAGTTGCGTCTTCAGATTTACTTTTATTTTTCTTCTTCTTCTTCTTTTTTTTCAAAATAGTCTCTTCAACAGGTACTACTATTTCAGGCTCTCTGAAAAAAAAATATTTTTGTGTGTTTTGATATATTTATTTATTTATTTACTATCACTTCGTTGCACATAATTTAAAAACATAATTAACTAAAAGGAGGACAACTGGCGGCCTTATCGCTTTCGAGCGATCTTTTCCGGGCAGCCACTGTGAGAAGAGAAGGAAAATGTATTCAATTGGATAAGGTAGGCAAGAAGTGCAAAAATACATAATACACATAGTTGTTGAGACAAAACTAACCAGAAACTAGAAAAAATAAACAAACTTAAACTAAAAAAATAATACATGAAAATTAAAAGGTAAAAAGTGCGCATGACTCACGATAATTTAGGATCAGTCTCACGTCAGTTAGTAGTTAGATATATGTTATATATAATATAGTTTTGCATTTTAGATATGTAATATTTGCAATAACAAATGGCTTTGCATATTGAATTACCAAAATTAGATTATAAAAATCTCTAAGCGGCAACAGCTATTTTAATAAAACATATATTACCAAATATTGAACTTACTCTGGTAGATCCTTAAACAGACTGGGTAGTATCTTCTTTTTTAGTCTTTCATCTGCTGCTTTCTGTCTGTATGTGTTAACTTCACTCTTCTCAATATTCTCCGGACGATATTTTACAAGTTTTTTAAGTGGGACCCACTGTGTCAATTCTTTGTCATCTGCTAGCAGAATCTAATAATCATTAAATAAGGATTTTATTGAGGAAAAACGTTAATTATGAGTTTATGCACTTATTCTATTTTAGAGATTTAATAAAATATTTGGAGTTTAATAAAAATATAATTTCAGTAACACGCAACTGGCACCAGTGCAACGTCAGGTTAGGCTTTTTAAGTAAGTAGGTATCTAACTACAGTGGAATCTCTATAATTGGAATGTCAAGTTAAATGAAAACAAAATCGAGTTAACGAGTTTTCGACTCAACGAGAACTTCGACTGCTGAAAGTTCGAGTGTATTACGCGATTTCTAAACTCGAATATCAATAAAAATTCCACTTAACTGTTGTAGTATATATTTTATACATATTAGAACAAATTACATATTGTAAACTAAAACTAAAATCCGGTGCTTCTGTTGATGTAAACTATTTACAGTAGTAAACAAAACGTCACAGCTGTATTACGTAGAAAGTTTTATGAATGTAATCATTAATTTTACGTGTACAACACAAAAACAATTGATTCGAAGCCAAAATTTCATTTTGGATTTTATAACCATTATTTCGGGGGGTTCCAAGTTAGAGCGAGGCCCCATTAGTACGTTGCGTTGCCTCATTTTTCATATATTTTTTATAACATGCCCCACTAGACCGTTGCGTCGTCGCGCGCGATGTTTCAACGGATCGACGGACAAGAGACGAAGCGGGAGGGAGGGTGATGCGAAGCGCCGCTGCGACACATTTGTATTTATCCATTGCGAAGGCCGAACTGAGACGCAACCAGTGTTGCTGCGACGCTCTTGCGCTGCGACATCGTGCGTCGTCGCAACGCAACGCACCAATGGGGCCTCGCACTTAGACGTCAATATATTTTAGGAACTACGACTTACGGACTTTTTGAAATTCGAATTACAGAGTATAAATATGTATTATCAATACTTCGTAGGGAAGTAATATTGTGTTGAGTTACACAGTCCAATGTCAGGCTTCCACTTCGAGCGGAACGGACCCATTACGGACTCCGCTACACTCGTAACGATGTGCTTCCCAAAAGCGGAAATGGCGGGCATAAATAATTCGAGATAAGCCGTATTCAGCGGAAGGTTGTCAATTTTGGCATAAAATCTAAACTATTGCCATAATAATAAAAAAAATGGCAATTTTTGTCGACTTATTGAGGATGTCGAATTAACAAGGTTCGAGTTATAGAGATCTCACTGTAATACATTTAGTTGACTATAAGTAATATGTATGAGTATTTCTTTAATGCAAGCAAGGCTACTATATTAAATAATTTATACTGAAAACTTGTGACTTAGCTGATAAATGTTACAATAAATACCTCTTCAATACTGAGTCCAAAGTCATTTGGTACTACATCTCTGTACTTGAATCTTGTCGGCAGGTCCCCAATGACATCCTCACAGTCCATTTTATAGTATTCTTCCATATATTCAGCATAACTCTTTTCCACTTGTGGAGCGAACTGAATGCATAACAGTTAATTTAGTTCAGTTAATACTTTACTTCTTGAGTAAGCCCAATACCCATTAAGCCCTTAACTAAGATATGGCGAGGCTTAGGACCTAAAACTCTAAAGCGTGCTAATTATTAAAAAAAAAAACTGAGACAAGACAAGACAAGACTGATTTTTTTATTGGTATATGCGAAAGCTTCCGTATATGGTGTAGTTCCATGCTGATTAATATGACAGCAAGATAACTACCAATTAAAAAAAAATGACATATTCTCATACATTTGTTAACGCTTAATACGATTCGTCATCCCGATTAATACGCCCGAGCCCTAGCCGAGAGGTCTAACCGAGCGCTCTAACGCGAGCCCCCAGAAAGGTCCCCCCCACCCGCACGTGAAGAACCCGAGATACTGCAGGGTTTTCCAGGATATTTCTGGATATCCATTGATGACAATGTAGCACCATATGAAATTCAATCACAAAACGAGGCCCTAAGTGATAATGGTGAAGACGAAGATGAGTCAACTCCGTTTTTGTCAAATGCCCAACCATTATCAGCTGTTAATGATTTAAGACGCTATCTAGCTTCTTTGGATCAAAGCGAATACGCATTGGAAAAGTTGAATTACGTTGAAAATATTTTAATCTTTCTGTCAAACCAAAATAAGTGATTATTTTAAATAATGTAATTACAATTACACTACGTATTAAATGTAATTTATAAATGTATAATTTTATACCTATATATACCAAAATTAGAACATAATACATAATAGTATGTAGTACTTTTTATTTTTCCTATCCCGTTTAATACGCGTTTTTGGTAGGGTCCCTGAGAAATTGTCTTAAGCGGGTTTTACTGTATATGTTACGGGCGTCGTAATCATTTATCATACAAACTTCCTGCCCTCCTCTGAATTATGATCAAAATCAAAATGTTCAATGACTTTATAACATTTTTAAAATTATACCTTAGGCTTTTCCTGTGCAAGTATTTCGGCCAGTTTCGATTTCCGTTTCCTGTTTCTGCGCTTCTTGTTCTGATCTCTTTTCAATTCCTCCACAAGATTCTCCTTAGCTACTTTTGGATCGTAGTCAGCATCCATCTGAAAATATATCCACGTGACTGGTGTATAAAAAATAATATTTTTTAATTATGATAAATGAATGTATTTTTCTTTTATTGCATCATTCAATTGCCAAAAAAAAAAAAAAAATTCTGTAAAAGAAAAACACTTATTTTTTTTTAGATCTCGTATGGATAGTATGAATGAATATAAAAAAATATATTATTAGTTACAACTTATTGGCAAAGGATGGAGAAGCCATTTCATTTTTAAAATAGTCTTCGTCTAGTCTAGTCAAGATCTGTCGACAAGTTTATTTTGTCTTAAGCCCATATTTACTATTTACTCTAAATGACTCGACTCTTTTAGTTTTGTATAAATAGGGTAAAAGAAATGAAATTAATTACTGTCATAACTTACATTGAAATCTTCATCTTCGCAATGTAGTCCATCTTCATTTTGCCTATTGTCTTGTTCCAGATTAAATTTGTCCCAATTTTCTGAAATATATATGAGAATTAGTATTACATTGCCAATTCATAATTTAGTGTTGAGCGCTGGTACCTTTTTTACTTGAAAAAAAAAAACAAGCTGTATATAGCCATCTACCTAAACTAATGTCATTTTTGACATGACACATTTAACCTGACATTCTTGACAGCGCCTAAAATAATCTCATCTGACATGACCTAAATGAGTTTTGAATACAAGACTTAATATACTTATCTGAGCCATCTATAGCAATTTGTAACGTCACAATGTCAATTAAAAAACTGCATTTAAACTCAGATTATGTTGAGATGATGCAGATCAGTTTTTACTTACCAATCTCTAGCTCCTCATCAAGATCAGGAAACACTGGTTTCTCATCATCAGCTTCTCCATAAAACTGTTCATCAAATATTGCTTTCATCCGTCTATCATGCTCAGCTGGATCAAAGTCTCCTTCTATATCTGCTTCCTGTGTATAAACTTCAATATAAAGTTCAGTTCATTTGAACGCTATCAAAAGTTTTGGGTTTATTATTCATACCAAATTATAAATTTTTCTTATAAAATATATAATATATATATTAAACAAACCTCAAAAGCCAATTCTTCATTCCCTGTGACTTCCTTGATCTTGGCGATCTTCTCTTGAATCTCTTTCAGTTTAAGAGCTTTCATTCGCCCAATCTCCTCCATCTTCTTTTTCTTCTCCTCTTCTTTTCTTTGCGCTATTTCTGCTCGCTTCCGAGATCTACGATCGTCTTTGGGACGAATAAAGTTCATAGTTCTGGGATAGCGTTTTAGCTGAAATAATAAAAATTTAAAACAAATAGGTTTTTGTGACTATTTTAGAAAATTGCTCATTTTTAGAATAAGAACCAGGCAAAATTCTATGCTAGACTAAAAACTAAGTGCAAATCCCATGTGTCAAAAAGGTTTTATTTATTATCACAGAAATTTCCAAAAGACAAATACTTCAATCACCATATTATTAAAGTATAAATAATAATAATTGTGCTAATTAATAAGAAAAAATTAGTAAAACAGAATTTCATACAACCTACATACATAAAATGTGGATGTATCTTAGTATCATCATAACATACATGTCATTATATAAGAGATTTGCTCACATATTCATCATCAGGCTCTTCAAATCTGAAGTTGTATGCTCTCTCGAATTTGCCTTGCTCCTCCACAGTTTTTTCATCAGCTTCAAGATCTTCATCGTCGCGGATTTTCTGATCTGTTTTCTCCGCTTCTTCTGTGTCTAGATATCTGAAAGTTTATATTTAAGCCAATTTAATATATTTGTTGTATATGTCTACCAAACAATATGCTTCATTTGAAAATAAATACATGCTCTTTTGGTTGACATGTATTGTAATCAATATGTGAAATACTTAATCAAAAAATTTACACCAATCTATAAATACAGTTTTGCACTGATAAATAAGAAAACATAAAATTTGTAATAACCACTAATCAGCAAACTCTACATGACCTAAGAAGGGAGATTAGTATATTTGCTCTATTTCCTTTATTGGTCCATATTGCTTATGGGTAAGAAAGACAAAATAACCATTATCTTATTAACTATTAATGTACCTCTTATGTAGGATGTAGTCTCTAAGAAAAGCTTCACCATCATTCAGTTTTGGATCAGACCACAAAGCTTTCAATGGTTCCAAATCCTTTTCAATTTCTTCATTGATGTGATCAGCTTTACCAGTTAAATATTTCTTTAATTTTCCATCCTATAATTTTTTTAAATCCCAATAAAAACTTGTCAAATTCTATCACTATATGAATTTTATCTTAAATGTATTTTTTCAAAATCGTAAATAATATGATTGATCATTTTCTGAATGCACAATGCTAATAACTTCATGAATTTATAATGTGCATATTTGTATTAATGCCAGTAAAACATGCATAATTAAATGTATCCCTAAAAAGAAAAAGTGTCAATATGTTTTCCAGTATATACATCTTGTATTTCGTCTGTGTCTCTCTCAAGTCATTAAGCACTTTAATACAGAGTGACTCATACAATTTTTTTTAAAGAGTATATAAAATATTAAAGCTTTGAAGTGCAGTCAAGACTTATGTAATCATGTGATGAATAGATTTTAAATTGTAAAAATACCTCAGTTTTAGCAGGGTCCTCTATTACAGCTTTTTTCTCAATATTAAATATATTTGGATTATCATCGTCCTCGTCACTGTCAGCAAAAGTTACTTTCTTCACATCCTCAGTTATTTCTAATAAAAATATTATAATTTAAAATAAGTAAAATTAATTTAATATATTTTGATTTCAGTTTCTTTATAAATTATGTATATAGTGAAATGTTAAATTTTTAAGATACAGTGTCCTCATAAGTGTTTCAAGTTTATTACAAGAGTAGATTAGAAATTTAACTTAAACTTAAGATATTTTAAATACCTTTTTCCTTTTCCACCTTTTCATTGAAGAATTTATAATTGGGATCATACACTCTAGGATCCTTAGTTTTTAATAAGGATAAGGTTTTAAGAAATTGTGTTTCTACTTCTTCTGAAATTTCTGGAAGCTCATCACTTTCATCCTCGCTGTCTGTCCCAGATACATCTGAACTGGGTTTCTGACCATACTTTTGTTCCACTATAAATTATAATAAGTACAAGTGATATTTATTACTTTATTAATATCTAATAACTTGCCCAAATACTAATTTTAATATTATATTTAACTAATTTAACAAGTAATATTTAACTTAGAAAGATTTAACCATTATTGATATTTTTTTAACATATCTGAGATGTAATTATGTCTTTTTTTATATAAATTAAAAAACAATTTAGGCTTGTTATATTGTGTCATACATTCAGGAATATATTAAAAAAAACAGAAAAATATAAATATAAATGAGAGATCTACAAAAATTGAGATAATAAATTACATTTATGAAGTTCTTCCTTCTCCCGCCATCTATCATAATTCTTTGCATAGTTGTTCTCAGTTTTCAAATCAGCTTCATCTTCCTCTGAATCTTCGTCAAATAATTTCTTTTTAGTCATAGCTACCCAAGCTCAGAAAATAAATTTTAAAATAATTGGTTTCACACGTGTGTTTTTTTATTTTCAGACTGCACAGATTACCTATACAGATACATATTTTTATAATATTTTTATTACTTAGTACAAACCACATGTTCAGACGCAGTCAATTGCTATGTAATTCTCACCACCATATGTTTTTACAATTTTTTGACTGCTGACAGATGATAGTTCTAAAATATAAATTTTTAACCTATTTCATTGTTTATGTCGATTACCGGGTGTTTGTTGCGAATAACTAATACACACATTTGATTAGTATTTAGTACTATAAATTAAACTGTATTGATAAATACAAAATTTATATAAAAATGACAACTAATCCACGGAAAGGCGTCGATGCTGTACCATATGAAGAAAGTGATCAACTAACTATTCGACCCTTGTAAATATTTAGTTTTTTTATAAGTTATTGTACAAAAATTTGCATCCGATTTATCAATAATTAATTAACGAGTTAAAAAACGGGATCTCTTGCCTGAATCTACAAGATTTTCTTGTAGATTAGTAAAAAGAATTATCATTATGTTATCTTCTATTTTTTAGTTGCGCAAACAAGAGTATATATTTCAAATATAATAATTCAAGATGTGCTTACAGAGACCAGTAATTAACGATTTCGAACACACAATCTTTTTATTTTATCTGATCAGTTACATCTTGTTGGTAAAATAACTAATTTACAAGTTTTTTTAGAGGTGCTGGGCAAGAAGTAGGGCGCTCATGCATAATGCTTGAATTTAAAGGGAAGAAAATAATGGTAAAAATACATAGTTAAGTTTTTATATTACTAATCAATAGTTAGTTTAATTGTAGGTTGTACTTAAGAAGATTAAATTTCTGTTTTAGCTGGACTGCGGCATTCACCCAGGCTTATCAGGAATGGATGCATTACCATTTGTTGATCTTATTGAAGCTGATGAAGTGGATTTATTGCTTATATCTCAGTATGTACATTTGGATAACTTTGGATTTTTAAGAAAATTGTTAATGTTATTTTAAATATATTCATAAAAACAGAACTCTTGTCATGTTAACTTGTAATAATATTTTTATTACAATTATTATTTTCAGCTTTCATCTGGACCATAGTGGAGCACTGCCTTGGTTTCTGACAAAAACATCATTTAAGGGAAGAGTTTTTATGACACATGCAACAAAAGCAATTTACAGGTGGCTTGTATCAGATTACATTAAAGTTAGGTATGTGTTGGTATGAAGAGTCCACATGAGTTATACCTAAAAGTTGTTAAATGATATTTTTTAGTTTACCTTAACTATTTTTGTATTATAAACTATTTTTTTTAATATTCTCTTGTGACTGATTTACATTGGATGAATTGGTATGTGTTTAATTTTCAGTAACATATCAACAGAGCAGATGTTGTATACTGAGTCGGATTTAGAAGGATCCATGGATCGTATAGAAACAATCAACTTTCACGAGGAAAAAGATGTGCGAGGAGTGAGGTTCTGGGCATACAATGCTGGGCATGTGCTCGGAGCTGCTATGTTTATGATTGAGATTGCTGGTGTTAAGGTAAGAATAGCACAAATTTTATATGTCTTGCTTATCCTTCTATATCCAAGGTACTGGTTGTATTAATTGCAAATTAAAAAATACATGAAGTGTTGCCATTCATTATTGTGAATAATAAATTTTCTTTAAAAAAATGTACTGACCTACCATAGGTGCATTTATTATATATTCTTTAAGACCTTAAGTGTGTGTGTGTGAATATTGTTATTTTATTATTTACAATTATTGTGATATGTAGACAACTGCTACTTAATAATAGTAGATTTTGATTGAAAAAACACTTTGCAAGCTATTCATTTGTCTCTTTCAAAAATTCCATTGATTTTATTTATCAATCTTTTTTGAATGTCATATTATAGAAGTAAAACTATTTTCAGGTTTTATATACAGGAGATTTTTCAAGACAAGAAGACAGACATTTAATGGCCGCTGAAATACCCACTGTACATCCTGATGTATTGATAACGGTTAGTTAATTTTTTATTAAATAAAAGCATAATAATAACAATAGAGAAATTATTTCAAAGTTGTTCAAAAGTTGGCTTGTTTGCATTGAACTATTGTACTTATAAATGTGTTATATGCGAGTATAAATGTGTGTCTTATTTTGTACAATGTCATATATTTTGAGTCCATTTAGTTAATGAAATATTGTTTAAGGAATCGACATACGGCACACACATACACGAAAAACGCGAGGAGCGAGAGAGTCGTTTCACAAGTCTTGTGAGTGATATTGTGATGCGTGGTGGTCGCTGCCTTATACCTGTCTTTGCTTTGGGACGAGCACAGGAGTTATTACTTATATTGGGTAAGACAATGCCATATTGTTTACATAATTATACAACTTCTTTGTACGTTCTTTTTGATCTTATAACTCCTTACTTAAAGCAAAATTTTATGTTCCTTTCAGGCGGTAGTTTTGATTTGCGTTCCCTTGACAATCTAATTCTTTATTTAAGAATCTTTCATTTTGAGCATTTCTCTTCTGCCTTCGCTACTTATATACATTAATTAGGACTCATTAATTTTTATTATTTTTTATATTAGTATATTTC
Organism: Pieris brassicae; assembly: GCF_905147105.1. Classification (NCBI taxonomy): domain Eukaryota; kingdom Metazoa; phylum Arthropoda; class Insecta; order Lepidoptera; family Pieridae; genus Pieris; species Pieris brassicae. The sequence continues at coordinate 16,986,264 of NC_059674.1, forward strand.
TAGTATGAAATGAAATTTTATGTTTTTTTGTCATTTATTTCACATCTTATACTCTACCCTCAGTAGGCATTTCTGTATATCTATACTACAGTTGCCTAGAAATCGCTTGGCAGCGATAAGGCCGCTGATTGTCTACTAAATTATGTAATCTGTTTTTTTTTATGTATATTAAAGTAATATTATTAATTTAATATTTCATATAATCTTCAGCTAATAGAAATTAATTTTGAATTAAGATGATAGTGATTTTTTTTTATCGCTTTGGCTTGTTTATTGCAATTGAGCGTTGTATGTTAGTACAATAATTACGTCACAACTATATATTATAATTTTGGTTATATATGATAAAATAAGTCATTTATTAAAAGGTATTGCCATAAATAACATATTCTAGAGAGAAACATTATTAACAATGTATAGTGTATACTACAAATATATAAATTAAAAAAAAGATTATTATGCCTTAATTTTCGAGATATGAACCTAAGACTAATAAAGCACATTTAGATGCTTAAGTGTCAGTCGTCGATACAGTCGTTATACTTTGGTAACCAGTAAAACAATATTTATTGTATTTGCTTTTCTAAAAAAAAGTGGCATTGAAACCTTTTTTTAGGTGTGGGCCTCAGATCTCCTCTTAATCTAATAGGCAAGTATGTGATACTGCTGTGCCTGACACACGTCGACTTTTTGGTTCTGAGGACGGTTTCCTTACGATGTTTTCCTTCACCGTACGAGCAAATGTTAAATACGACTAAACCAACGACGTTAGGGATAAAAGCTACTAAAACTGCTCATTTATAAGTCCATTGAGAATATTCTATATGTTATAGATGAATATTGGTCTCTTCATCCCGAGCTGCAAGACATTCCTATATACTACGCTTCGTCACTCGCGAAGAAATGTATGGCCGTGTACCAGACCTACATCAACGCCATGAACGACCGCATCCGAAGACAGATAGCGGTCAACAATCCGTTTATCTTCAGACATATCTCTAATTTGAAGGTCAGTTATGTTAATATTTAAAACAAACATTATATTATTATTGAAGCTAATTAAATTTAAAATTCTGTAAATAATTATAAGTTTATAATAATAATACATAGCTTCAATCCGTTTAAAAAGTGTTTTCTTAATGTGTAAAAGCTATGTTAACAAAAGACAATACTAAACTAATATATTTAAAAATTTAGTTTTGTTGATGTTGAGTTGAAAGTTGGAATGTACCCTTAATCTTAGGACCTACTAAATACACAAAATCTTCAGCCATTTTGGACAATATATGGGATAATAGTAATCCAGTGGCACCACATGTCATGGCCTCGGAATGAATCACACATGTCGTAAATTTTTGGATCTAAGATACATACTACTAAAATAAAAAAATAAATGATATCGTCATGAGAATTTATTCGTAATGAAAACTATTAATCCATGTATTAACTAGATATTGCATTTTTTTCGCCAATTGCGAATACATCAATTTCCGGTTTAACCTTATCGAACAAGTCTGGGAACGCACCTTCCGCTTTATACTTCTTTCTGACGTACTCGTACAATGACAGATCAAACATAACCTCAAACTCTCCCCTCGTCATAAAAATGTCCGCGTAAAGAAAGGAGAAACCTCCAACGTCTCGTGTGAATTTCTCCATTTTTCTCATTGCTTCAACTGGGTTGTACGGTTCCTTATCTTTCACCTTTCCCGGTACTCCGTACACCCCTAAATCGTTGTACATTGCGTAATTAGTACCCGGTACCATATAAATAGATGGCGGCCGACGAAGCTGACCAGACGATGGACCGTGATCAAATACTTTACAGGGATAAACGAGCAATGGAAATTTGTCAAATAACTCCGTGCTTAAGTCAATCTGCTTCTCCAGTTCGTGTATAGGTAACACGATATCTTGGAATACCTGTTTTGTAAACGTGTATGCCCGTACTCCAGGGGTGGTAGTGAACTTCAAAAACGCTGGTTTCGGGGGTAGCAACCACCCAAATAGAATTCTGAATAATGGATGATTGCCAAACGAGACCATGTCTTCGACTACCCAGAAAATGGGTCTATTATGCCGAAGAAGATAATCCCTTAGAGGTATCAACTCCTCAACTTCGCCTTTCTTTAAAAATGACTCGACATGTTTGTAAAACCATGGCTTGTACCATTTAGAACAGTGGTTGACAGGAATTAATGGGTCGTAGTCAGAATAATCTCCTGTCATAATGACGGCTTCGTCCTTGCTAAATATAGTGCCTTCGATATAATCAGGGTAGTACATGGGTTTGGCTTCATTTGCACCCGAATAATCCCTTAACGTATCACAATAATTCTTTTGTCCATGAACTGGCATGTATTTTATTTTTATGTAAGGCTTTACCTTGACGATTTTAAGTGTCAACGCGACTAGAAAAGCTAAGCTGCCATGAGACCAGGGCAGAGCTTTGTATAGGTCTGAGTGCTCATTGTCCGCGGTGGCCGTTATCAAGGATCCATCACCCAAAACGACTTCGTAGCTCGTAATTGTTTCGTGGTAGAGGCCAGCTTTGTGAGAGTGGGTTGACATTCCCGTACCAAAAGCGAGACCTTCAAAAAAGTTGGATTAAATTATTTCAATTATCTAGTATTTACGAAAGTAGAATTTTGTAAATAAGACCGTATCCACTTTTCTCTGTGTTTATAATGAACTAATAGTGAAGCCAGATCCTGCCCAGGCTCCACAAGGGATATGTGTGAACCCGCCTTTGCCTTAAACACGACTTACCTCCTAAAGTAGCGTCAACTAACTCAATGGTTACAGCAAGCGAATATCCTTTAGGTATAAGATATTCAGTAATATCTCCAATAGTACACATTGGTTCCACTCGAACAGTCATTGCCTCTTCGTTTAACTCCAAAATATCGTATAATGGTATGGGAACACGATGGTGTAGGTGCTTTTGAAAGAACGTAGTAGATAGCGATAGCCAATTGGGCCGAGATGTGCATAGTAGTCCTCTGGGCTGCTTGTTCCATTGCTGCACCTGCAAAGTTGAAAACAGTTTTATGAATGGCTCCGACAGAACTTAAAATATTTTACTCCCCGTCTTTGCTAACTTACTTTACTTTGATAATTAGCGTTTGGTTCGGTTTTGTTCCCACGGATTAAATTTCTCCGGAGCTAAAATTGACACGTTACTGTGCTGTCTCACAATATTTTAATTTTTTTATGTATATCTATACTAATTTTGTAGTAAGGAGACATATATGTATTTTCGTACGTTTGTAACGAATGAATTGATAAGTACTGATTTCAAAATTATTTCACGATTTGTTTTTTCTAAGTAAGGAAAAATTGCAATAAATATAACATTCATGAATTAACGCTTATTAATAGGAGTTATTTAATTACTCACCCTAGACTGTATCTCTTTAACCGCTCTATCGTGTCTTTGTGAGCTATTAATGAAACGCCGTACAGCGTTGCGTATGCGCAGAACCAATGCGAATATGAAGCTGGCCGGCAAGCAGAACGCGCAGACAACTAACTCGCGGTGATCCTCTAGCCATTTTATCAGACGCCCCTTAACGAAATCGGGTAACATGCTGAAAATCTTTTATTATTCAACAATATTTTCTGATTGTCTAATAACATCAATTCATAATTGTTTACAAGTTAAAATTTTCTGTTTACAGTTTGTTATAAACACGTAAATTACATCGGTTTCAGTACTTTCCTGTCAATAGTAGCAATGAGGTGCGGATTTATTGCGTTTTATTCCGTAACTCGTCCTCTTTCAAATGATGCATATAGTATCCGATTGTATCGTTGGTTAGACAGCACTTTTCGCAACGCAACTTTCAACTATGATTTTGTTATAAAAAATACATATCAAAACGAAATACGTCAAAAACCACGAAAGACCTGACACGACACATATCATGGAAAGTTCATCTATTAAGAAAAACTAATGTGTCTCACCCATACTGTAATAGTTGTATTTTATGAAAAAAAATACCTACCTGCTTTAGAGGTCACAAAAGATGCAAAACTCACGTACCGAATGAAATTATAGTTAGCTTACCTTAATTATTAATAAAAAAATATTTAAAATCTATGTGGTGTCACAAAGTACTAGAGCGAATGAAACATAATCATCTTTGTGTTATGTAATTATCTTAAGGTCACTTGTATAAAAAAAATTGATAGCATTGACCGAGAACTTGTAATCGCGGGCTTTGAATTTTTATCAGTTGACAGTGGTAGGTATAATCTTTAACACTTTAGCGACATCTACAATATGCTACTTCAAACACTACAATAATGGCATATGAATCGCGCTTACAAGTTATTCCGACGGTTAAGGACTATATATATGTCGCCTTTAACATGACGGCGGCGCTTAACTAATGGCCTGAAATACAGCCCTTTGTTACAACATTTGGTTGGCTAATGTTTGAGCCATTCGTACGATAGAGTCATTATTTGGCAGAAATAAAAAAGATGGATTATATGACATAAGATTAAATCTTTTAAAATTAAATTGCTTATGTCAAATTGTCACGGCACTCTTTCATACTACTTGTTGTTTTTCATGAAAGTTTGGAAAACACCATCAAAGTTGTGGTTTGCCGACGGCATATTGACAGTTTGAAGGGTTTCGTTTCGAGTTTGAGAGTGGCAGAAAGTGGAACAAATTAACAGTCAACAGGCTAGGCAAGTAATGAAAAATCCAAGTCATCTAGCTGCTTGATCAACTGCCTGTTCAGGCCGCTAGTTAAACGGCTAGGCTGTTAATTCGGGATTCTTGCCCAGGGAACCAAAGTCGTAAAGCACTTTTACAATTGTTTTAATGACCCCAATGGGGCCTTCAGAATTTGACTTTTCTAGGTCCCTTTAAGTCGGAACAAGTCTACATTCTTATTCCACAATTTATTGTTTTTATTAAAGCTAAATGCAAGCTATGTATTGATAAGCAAGCTTTTTAAAAGTATTTTTATGTTTATTATTTTTATAACAAGTGTTGAACCAAATAAGTCTGGGTTACTGCTATGGCCGTTAAAGCAATTTTGTGTATAAAAACACAAAACGAAAATTAATTTTTGAAAATTTAACCGATTTTAAATACTTGTCAATGTTATCTATGTTATACATGTCTCCTCGATGTCGATCATATCTCACAAATTCAAGAACTCTTTTCTTGAACAAGTCTTAAAAGCCCAGCAACGCACTCGCGAGCTATCTGGCATTGAGAGTGTCCATGGGCACTTATCATCAGGTGATCCTCCTGCCCGTTTCCCCATGTTCGATAATAATAATAAAAATAAACTATACAATTTGTTGTGAATGAAATCCTAATTTTCATGTATATCTCTCGCTTTTTAGATCACATATTTATAGTTGTGTGCCTGTCAATGTGTGTGTAATTAGGTTATTGTCTTATTGTTATTTTTGTGTTCCTAGGTGTAAGCTTTTATTGTAATAATTGTCCGTTGGAAAATCTTTTAATAATAAAATTTGTTTAATAAATAATTTTCAGGGAATAGATCATTTCGAGGATATAGGACCCTGTGTGATAATGGCCTCTCCGGGAATGATGCAGTCTGGACTATCCCGGGAACTGTTTGAGTCGTGGTGTACGGATCCTAAGAACGGTGTTATTATAGCTGGTAAGTGCTTATAACAGTTGGAAAATCTATCTATATAAATAAAAATCCAAAAATGTGTGTCTACACGCAAAACTCAAAAACGGTTGGACCAATTTATATTTATTTATTTTTAGTTTTTATGAAGAGAATTACTAAAAAAAATGGTTGTCTGTAAATTTTTTATGGATACAACGGCGTTAATCCTCGGACGCATAGGCCAATCGAGTGAAAGAGAGATAGATGCGGCGCAAGCGTACAATAAGCGTAACGGGACAATCGCCGTCGATTTATTAGACGTTGTCAAGTAAATAATTAAAAATCGAGTCCTTATGTCTTTATTCCGGAAAAGCGAACAGTCTAACAAAATGTTCCATATGTTGGCATGTAATAGCGATTTTTAAAAACATTGTATCCGATTTAACATAGGTTACTGCGTGGAAGGGACTTTGGCTAAGACAATTCTATCAGAGCCCGAAGAAATCACGACGATGTCAGGCCAAAAGCTGCCTTTGAAGATGTCCGTGGATTACATCTCCTTCTCAGCGCACACTGACTACCAGCAAACGTCAGAATTCATCAATATATTGAAACCACCGCATGTGGTGAGTGTATTAAAGATTTATTCCTACAAGTGTAGGTCTATAGTGTAACGTACAAAAATACAGATATTTAAGATTAACGATCATGCCTTCAATTCACAAGAATAAGTTAATATTAGGTTAATTGCTGTTAGATTTATTTATACATTGATATATACCAGTGTCAAGCACAGTAGGAAGGACCTACTTGCCTATTAAGAAAAAACAATTATACATGACATTGTCAGGCACAGAAGGTTCACGTACTTGCCTATTAAGAAAAAACAATTATACATGATATTGTCAGGCACAGAAGGTTCACCTACTTACCTATTTAAAAAAAATACATGACAGTGTCAGGCATAGACAGTTCACATACTTGCCTATTTAAAAAAATGTTTACATGACATTGTCAGGCACAGAAGGTTCACGTACTTGCCTATTTAAAAAAATGTTTACATGACATTGTCAGGCACAGAAGGTTCACGTATTTGCCTTAAGAACAATCAAAACCAGATACAGAAGCCTGAGGTTTTAGTGAGATAGGTTTTCCCTTGAAAAATTTTATGACATCAGTTATTGCATATTTTTAAAAGCTGTTTTCGTATTAAAGACTCAATGACGATCCTCGATTTCAAGGTGTTGGTGCACGGAGAACAGAATGAGATGTCACGTCTGAAGGCGGCGCTGCAGCGGGAACATAGATCGAGGCTGGCCGTTCATACGCCGAGGAACACACAACTACTGGCACTCACTTTCAGAGGGGATAAAACTGCAAAGGTATGCAACGCTTTAAAGGGGCTGGGCTAATAATACATAATTAACATAGGTTTTTCCTTTCTCTTTCAAGTAAAAATAATAAATGTTTACTTACACAAAAAAATTACATGCAATGTTAATAAAAATAAATTGAAGCTCTTTTTATTTTTATTGACATTGCTTTGCTGGCGTCTTCTTGCACATACAAAAAACCGTTAAAACGCTTTAATCAAAATCAAATCAAAAGGAGTAGTATTACTTGGTCGCCACAACTTTATCTATTTTTTTTCTCACAGTGGTTGCCTGGAAGACATCGCTCGAAAGCGATTAGGCCGCCAGCCCTCCTTTTCATTTAATTATGTCAATTGTATTATATTTCTGTATTTAGACGGGCGAAAACGTTATTATTTATCGTCGAATCGACTTATCTGTGACCTGTGTCACGTGACTGACAAATAAAAAAAAATAATTTAATTATAATTTTATAAAATAAATATTTCAGGTGATGGGTTCGCTAGCCGTAGAGCCTCCACAGCCCGGGGACACATTGCAGGGTGTGCTCGTTAAACGAAATTTCAATTACCATATATTAGCGCCTTCAGATCTCAATAGTGAGTATATAAATGTATACTATAAATTCGTTTGTTTTAAAATATGCCATTTTTAAATGTGACGTAATCAGTTGAATAGATTAAAATTATATTGATCGTAATAAATCTAAATATAGAGAAAATTCATATGCAATTTTTTTTTTGCTAATAAGCGCGTTTGCTTCTGGGTGACAGGTGCGTGACACTGACATGTGACATTTGAAGTAAATAGTTTGAAGTTTTCTCCCACGTAAATTCTTTTCGTTGATGAAGTTTTCACTTCAAAAAGTACGCGAAACAGTTGAAGCAGTCTTATTTTCATCTGAATACTAATAAATAAATGGATATTCCAGAATACACAGAATTAAGTCAGTCAGAGGTTGTCCAACGGCAATCCATCCAGTACACGGGATCCAATGCCGTTCTTCGTCACGCCGTGCTTCGTTTGGCCGGGACCGTCGAGTTCCTTAGCGAGACGAGGTGGAGGCTCTATGGGTGTCTCGACATGATTATAGAACCGCCTGTTATCACGCTAGAGGTACTAATTTTTTTTTTAATTTATTCCATGGTCCAAATAAGTGTTTTCAAAGTAATCTGTTCTTCAATTGAGAAGTTGTTTATTGGTGCGATATAAGCAGTTTGGAAAAAATGGAAATGTACCCCATAAAGGTGAATGTGCCCATACATATCATATTATTAATAAACCCAATAAAAAAACGATAAAAAATAGAAATTCTTAACTTACCTCTGATACTCTCCTACTTGACCTCTGACCTAATATGGTAAAGACTTTTAAAGAAAACACTTTTTTTACCGGATTGAAGCTATGTATTATTATAAACTTATAATTCACATCACAGCTGTGATACTCTTTGATATTCAACACCTTTTGTCTTCAGTCACCGTGACCACGCACGCTGTAAAGCACGGGAAATGTCGGGAAAATTTAAAATGATGTAAAATAATTATAAGTTTATTATAATACATAGCTTCAATCCGCAACAAAAGTGTATTTGAAATTATCTGTTTTTTAAAAAAAGAATCCACACGTTCAATATTAATAATCTGTGCTTAATGCACAGAACATAATAACTGTCTAACCATAGCTCTTGACTTGACAGTTGTCAGTAGACATGTCTTTGTTAGTTGGTATGGGTATGTAGGGTTTTATTAATATATAATTTTTTTTTATTGATTACATTTTTTATCACTGCTAAAATGTTATAAATAAACTAAGTACAAAAACACCAAAAACCACTAAGGGGTTAAACCTTGGCCTAAAAAATTAAACCGTTAATCGTGGTAACAATAATTTTTCAATATTTTGTAGACAATATTTCCGTTTTACAAATTTGGTCTAGTTACGTCACGATCGTAACGCGTAATCATAGCGTACGTACAAAAATTTTCAAAATGCGCCAATTGAATGAATAAGGCCAACTTTTATTTTTGATTTCGGTTTTAGTTTATCTGATAAATCTTCATTTTTCGAACGTTATAAGTTTTTCTTTATTTAATCTACATTTTAATCATTTTTCATCCCAGCCTTTGCGTTATCTATATATAAAAACTCCGAAACAGCTTGGCCTCTGTTTTTCCCGCCAAGTATAAATGGCTATTACCAATGTTTTTTTTTTAAAGTTTTACTACGATTTGGCATTAAAAACAGATAATAATGTATAATTTACTACCTTCTACTCCAATTTATATGGCAGAACAGCGTAGGTAATGGTATTAAAATCTTGTTTTACGTTGGTTACAGTGGCAGGCGCAGCCGGTGTCAGATATGTACGCGGACGCGGTCGTAGCGGCCTTACTAGCCGCAGCCTCCATGCCCCAACCCACGCATTTGCCGCTCGCGCCCAAATTGGACCGGATGCACTTTAAGGTAATACACACACAAACATTTTATATTATATATGTATGTCGCAGATTCAACGCGATTAATAATTGCAAAATTGGTGTTACTACCGTCGTCCGACATAATAACACAGTCAGTGCGCACGTCCGGCGCAGGCAACGTTCGAAACTCAACTGACTAAAGAATTCACTTACTGCCAAGAAATAGTCGCGCCACTGACATTTGGTAGATCACACAGACTAGGCATTGTCAATTGTCAACGTTGACAGTCTTACCTTACCATACCACACCGCATTCTACGACTAACTTCAGAGTGGCGGGAATTTTAAAATATTCATTCTCCGACATATATAAAGCCTAACAGGTTTCACAAATTAGTTAATAAAACACTTTTTAAACGGATTGAAGCTATGTATTACTATTATAAACTAATAATTATTTACATAATTTTAAATTAAATTTTTTCCGACGTTTCGCGTGCTTCACAGCGTGCGTGGTCACGGTGACTGAAGACAAAAGGTGTTGAATGTCAAAAGTATCACAGCTGTGGAGAAAGTTATTTTATCTGTATTTATTTCCCCGGAGTTTATTAATACAAACAGCTTTAATTCGGTTAAAAAAGTGTTTTCTTAATGTGTAAAAGCAAAACACAATACTTAGTTAATTTAGTGTCTTTGAAATGTCTATTTAAAAAAAATTGTCTTTGGTTTCCGCAACGAATAATTCGACACCCTTACTCCTGACTGAGTCTTGCCGCAGTTTGATAAAATCTGATAATAGCTAAGAGGCTAATTGAAGATGGATGATAAAAAATCTGTTAGTAAAACGTTTTTTTTTTAATAATCTCATTTAATTACAAGAGCAAGAATCTTAAAAATATATTGTTTAACAATAAAATTTTAAAAAGTGGTCGAGTTTGTTCGTCCGTCCGTCCCTTCATTTATGAAGAAAAATTTCTTTTAGATTTTCATAAACGTACTTTGACTTAGACTACACGTTAAATACATAAACGAGATTTTTTTTATTTTTCCTCATCTAATTGTCAATATAACAATATTGTTACGAGCTAGGGGATCGGATAGAAAATGCCGTGGATTTATTCAAGGGTTTATTTCTTGGTAAATCAATGAGGAATTTAAATGCACTTATAGCACACAAAAACAATCACTTATGCACACTTCACACAGTACTTTATCACTTGTAATCACTTTATTCGCACTTTATCGCTTCGGTGTTTCTCCCTTGTTATCGCATTCAATACTAAAAAGCTAGTCGCGTTTCGGCTCGCTTATATATCCCTGGGAATAATTCTAAACAATATTCGAGAACTTTCTAGGCGGGCTTGCTACTGAGTAGCGATTGCACAATTCTAGAACGTCCGCACTCTTTGTCTCTTTCGCACGTTGCTCCGTCCTTGTCGTACGGCGTTCTAGAGTGCTCGTCTAGTTTCGAGAAAGTTCCGATTTTCTCTCTCCCTCTCTCTCGTAACATTTCGTCCTTGTCCCACACCTAGAAAGTTTGATCTAGAATATTCCTCCATCAAAGGGTTATACCTAGGCCTGAAAACGCCTGAAATCGGGTCTCCTGAAAACTGCACCACTCGACTACACATGTTCTGAGACCGACTGGTTGTGTGAACGGCCACGTGATCTTTTCTGCCTTCGGCTTTTCGGCCTTCTGTGTTACTAACCATGCTCAGTTTCTCCAAGCTCTCATCGCCTCTGCGCATTGTGCCCACAAGATACAATTCGCTGTAGGTATATATGGTAAACAGGCTAGTCCGTATGCGTAGTTGGCTCAGGATCGATGTATTGGTACGTTTCGCAGTCCACGGTATTCTGAGCATTCGCCGCCAGCACCACATCTCTAAGCCATCTATCCGAATGCGCACATGGACTATTCCATTGGTGCACGGATGCAGAGGCACTCTGGACCACTGGTCACTCAAATTGGTCTACCCACGTGTATATATTTTCACAGGAGTGTGTCATAGAAATGCTTCAAGAAATGTTCGGCGAGGACTCAGTGCCGAAGATGTTTAAAGGCGAGAAGTTACACGTGGAGGTGAACGGAAGAAGAGCGGATATTGATCTTCTAGCATTGGTAAGTTATCAACATTTTTTTTTTATAGAACAGGGGGCAAAGGCCTGATGTTAAGTGATACCGCCGCCCGTGGGCACTCTCAATGCCAGAGGGCTCGAGCGTTGCCAGCCTTTCAAGAATTGGTACGCTCTTCTCTTGAAGGACCCTAAGTCGAATAGGTTCGGAAATACTTCACTGGGCAGCTGGTTCCACATAGTGGCGGTGCGCGGCAAATTGCCTTGAAAAACGTTAATTAAGATTAGAATTGTCTCTGAATTCTCTGTTGTTGTTGGTTGTGGTCTCTGGCAGAATGACCAGCGCTGTGGAACAACTCTCCTCAGCATAATGCTGAGCTAGTGCCAGTTACGACCACAACACACACACATTAGACACTTAAAATGTAGCTTACTTTTGGAGTTTACTCCTTGAGAAACGATTTGAGTTAAAAGGCCCGGTACGGAAATTTTATGAGGAGTAAAATCAAGTGTAACACGAAAAGTCCTAGTGGGAGTGCCATGCTGTTGCTTTCGGGCTTCAGCCAATCGGGCAGGCACGACCGGGGCAGTACCACTGTCTCACAGAAAACCGGCGTGAAGTGATGCAATAGGTTCATCTTATTGTACTCGCGTTTCGTGCGGTGAGTGAGACTCCCGGAGCCCATCAATTCCCCCCTCCCCAGAATATGAAGATGCAGTTTAAACAGAGATTACCCCAGGGGGGTACCACACGTTTCCGCTGTGGAGAATCCCCCTCTGAGCGTCCATCATCGGAACAATCAGTATTCGGTGGTGGATGCACAGGCTGCCCTTCGTATTCTGGGGTGGGCAAAAACTGCTCAAAAAACTATAAGTTTCGATCTCGGGGCAAACGGAAGAATTTACCGAAGGCATCCCCTTCCACGCTCTCAGTGGACTTTACCAATGTTAGGGGGCTCAACTCTAATCTTAACGCGGTTCACTTTCACCTCGAAACTGCGAAGCCGGCCTTATTCTTCCTTACTGAGACTCAGATATCCTTCCCGGCTGATACTTCCTACCTCTCCTACCCGGGGTACAAATTGGAACATTCATTTGTGCCGCGGGCGGGAGTTTGCGTGTACGTCAGAGAGGATATCTGTTCTCGTCGCCTCGGGTCGCTTGAAGGAAGGGACCTATCTACCCTCTGGCTGCGCGTAGACTGCGATGACCATCCGCGATTCTACGCATGCCTGTATAGGTCCCATAGCGGAAATACCGAAACTGAGCGACTCATTGAGCACATCCAATTGGCTACAGATTCCCTGCTCGAAGGGGTTCCTACCGCTGAAATCGTGATACTTGGCGATTTTAACGCTCACCATGCCGATTGGCTCGGTTCGGAAACCACCGATCACGCGGGAAGATCCTTTCACGACTTTGCTTTAGCTTACGACCTGTCACAAATGGTCCCTGCGATTACGCGAATACCAGATGTGGATGGTCATAAACCCTCTTTGTTGGACCTTCTGCTGACCTCACATCCGGAGACCTATCAAGTCTCTGTTGACCCGCCATTGGGTTCATCGGATCATTGTGTGGTCCGGAGTACTGTGCCTACTACGCGCCCTCCTCGGCCCCGTTTTTCGGGTTGTCGTCGTATTTGGCACTATCGGTCAGCAGATTGGGATGGGATGCGGTCTTTCTTTGCGTCCTACCCTTGGGGGCCTATGTGCTTTTCGTCGGAAGCTCCAGATTCCGTCGCTGCCTCTGTCGCCGAAGTGGTTCTGCAGGGCATGGAACTTTTTATTCCATTCTCTGCGGTGCCGATCGGTGGCAGGTCACAGCCCTGGTTTAAGCGTTCTTGCAAGGCGGCATCGCGTCGAAAGCGAGAATGCTTTAATGCATGGGCGGAAGCGGCGATATCTCGTGATGCCAATACCAGCGAACATAAAAAAGCATATAACTCAGCCTCCAGGTCCTTCAAACGGGAAATCGCTAAGGCAAAGTCAGAGCACATCGCCAGATTTGGCGAGAGATTGGCCCAACTCCCTTCTGGGACTCGAGCCTTCTGGTCTCTCGCCAAAGCTGTACAAGGGAATTTTTGTCAGCCATCGATACCACCGCTGCACAGAGAGGATGACTCGCTCGCCCACACTGCGAAGGAGAAGGCCGACCTCTTGGGCTGTCTCTTTGCGTCCAACTCGACTTTGGATGACCGGGGGAGATCACCACCGGCGATTTCGCGGTGTGATAACTCAATGCCGGAAATCACATTCCAGCAACGTGCTGTTCGCAGAGCACTATCTTCCTTGGACATTCATAAGTCGAGCGGGCCGGATGGTATCCCTCCAATTGTGCTGCGTACATGTGCTCCTGAGTTGGCTCCGGTCCTGACGCGCCTTTTCCGGTACCTGTACTCGCTCGGCACTGTCCCGAAGTGCTGGAAGACCGCTTCGATACATCCGATCCCTAAAAAAGGCGATCGCACTGATCCATCCAACTATCGCCCAATCGCAATAACCTCCTTGTTCTCCAAAATAATGGAATCCATTATTAATGGCCAGCTCTTGAGTTATCTAGAGGGCCACCAGCTGATTAGCGATTATCAGTACGGCTTTCGTCGTGGTCGTTCAGCTGGTGACCTTCTAGTATACCTTACTCATAGATGGGCAGAGGCAATTGAGTCCAAGGGGGAGGCACTAGCGGTTAGTTTGGACATAGCGAAAGCCTTCGATCGGGTGTGGCACAAAGCACTGCTCTCGAAGCTACCAGCCTACGGGCTTCCTGAGAAATTATGCGACTGGATCTCCAGCTTTCTAGCCGATCGGAGCATCAAGGTCGTCGTCGACGGAGCATGTTCCGACCTTAAACCCGTGAATGCTGGGGTCCCACAAGGCTGTGTTGTGTCCCCGACCCTGTTTCTTCTGCATATCAATGACATGTTGCAACTTAGCAACATTCATTGCTATGCGGACGACAGCACTGGGGATACTCTTTACACTGGCCGGGCAGGTATTTCTCGGGCAGTTGTCGATGAGTTCCGGAACAAACTTGTGTCTGAAGTCGAAACTCTTTTACGTGGAGTCTCGGACTGGGGTAGACTAAACCTAGTCCAATTTAACCCCAAGAAGACACAAGTTTGCGCGTTTTCCGCGAAAAAAATACCCTTTGTCGCTACTCCTCTTTTCGAAAACACTCTTCTTGAAGCCACAGCCAGCATCGGAATACTTGGCGTTGACATATCGAACGACGTTCAGTTTCGCGGTCATTTGGAGGGAAAGGCTAAATTAGCCTCCAAAAAGCTTGGTGTGCTCAGCAAGGCGAGACGGTACTTCACTCCGGGCCACCGCTTGCAACTCTATAAAGCGCAAATACGGCCCCACATGGAATACTGTTCTCACCTCTGGGCGGGGGCTCCCCAGTACCAGCTCCTTCCACTTGACCGTATCCAACGAAGAGCGGTTCGAATCGTCGATGACCAATCCCTCTCCGAGCGGCTCGATCCTTTGGCGTTGCGTAGAGATGTGGGGTCACTCTGCATCTTCTACCGCATTTACCATGGAGAGTGTTCAGAGGAGTTGTTCGGATTAATACCTGCAGCTGAGTTTCAGCATCGGACGTCGAGGCAAAATACAAAATTCCACCCGTATCACCTCGACGTCCGACGTTCCACGACTGAGCGTTTCTCAAGGCAATTTTTGCCGCGCACCACCGCTATGTGGAACCAGCTGCCCACTGAGGTATTTCCGAACCAATTCGACTTAGGGTCCTTCAAGAAAAGAGCGTACAAATTCTTAAAAGGCCGGCAACGCACTCGCGAGCCCTCTGGCATTGAGAGTGTCCATGGGCGGCGGTATCACTTAACATCAGGTGAGCCTCCTGCCCGTTTGCCCCCTATTTTATAAAAAAAAAAGTTAAGCCGTTACGTAGAAAGAGACAAACATATATATCTGTAGGATTGAACTCATTCTCTCTCTAAAATTGGATTTATATTGTTTTGTAACATACTTTATGTAATACGCTTTATTGAAGTAATATAAATAATCCGAATAATTACAGATATGTTTGTTTCTCTTATCATTTTAGCAGATGCATTCATTTACCCTTTTTTTCTATTCGATGATATATATCATGATTATCGTTCGTAAGGAGTAAACTCCAATCGTGCGTCGTAGCTGACACACACACACACATTTTTTATTTTATTATTATTATAAGATTAATAAATGTTATGTCTATATCGAATTTAGTAATATATTGTCGTATAATTCATTATTTATAAGTCCCTAATTTAGTGAGATCCTTACGCTTTGCTGTACAGAGGGTTTATATTCGGTTCCAATTTGTTTCGTCTTCTCAAGTCTGCATCGGATATAACACAACGTCATATCCAGCTGAGTTCGCTTGCTCCCTTGGACATCGGTCTCAACGCTGGACTACAGTTAAACGTCAATAAAAAATGAATCTAAATTTATATTTATTGCAAGCTCTCAAATCAAAAACGTAGAACTAGAGATAAGTTCTCCAATATTCCTTTTAATCGACATCTAAGAAATAATATATAAAATAGTTTTTTTTTGTCCTACTTGAGTGCGACTAAATAGTTATGATCGTAGAACAATGTCGGATTTTGTATTGTCTTTTGTTGACATAGCTTTTAAACACTTTTTAAACGAATTAAAGCTATGTATTATTATTATAAACTTATAATTATTTTCATAATTTTAATTTTTCCGACGTTTCGCGTGCTTTACAAGTGTGCTGACACATATGAAATAACACAACTTTTTCTACAGCTGTGATACTTTTGACATTCAACACCTTTTGTCTTCAAATTTTTTTTAAATTATGTAAATAATTATAAGTTTATAATAATAATACATTGCTTCAATCCCTTTAAAAAGTGTTTTCTTACTGTCCGATTTGATAAGCATTCAAAATTTTGATCATATTTGGATACTACATTGACTAAATGTCAAATTAATCAGTCGTTAAAGTGACGGATTTGAAAGGTACGCTCATAGAAGCATATGATTTTTCTAGAAAACTGTGGTTTTTAATATTATTATTTTTATTTTGTTTCAAAACAAACCCTTTTGATTTCTTGTATGCCATTTTTCATAATTACAGAATATGAATTAAAAATGTTATTACAAAAAATGGCTGCCCTGTAGTTTACTATTAGTCAACGACTATGACGTAATATACTTTAAAAAATTGATTATTATAGTATGTTAATGGCCAAACACTTATATTTCAGGATGTAACAAGCAATGATGAGGCGTTGGAGCGAATGGTTCAATCGGCCATTTCCAAATTGTACGCGGCGTTGGCACCCGTTAAACCACCCCCACCGCCCACTTGCTGATATTTAGCCAAACTTTGTTTAAATAGATATATCAATATTTTGTATTAATAAAACCCAAAGGCACAAAGTTAATTTTATTTCACTGCAATTCCCTGAAAAACCTGTTCACGAATCGTCTTCTTGCTTGCAGATTTATATTTTAACACCAAAATAAGTTTAAATACATTTCTTTTTGTTGTCCATCAAAATAAATGTAACTTTCATCACCTAAACATAATTTGATAGAAAGAGACGAAAAACTACTTTCGTTGTGTGATATTTTTAGAAAGTTAAAAAAAAACAAGATAATTAATATAAAAAATGTATTTACAATATACAACTTAATCTAGGCATTTTATAACTAGACATTCAGTTTTTATTATTACATATTCTTGTTCTACGAGGACTTGGAGTAGCGTTTCCAGAACTTCTTGACGTCATCGTGTCCCGGTCTTGTTACAACCATAGTACGAGTGCGCTCGTTCTGCCAACTTAGTACGCCCTGCGCACGCGCATAATCTCGTAACACTACGAAGTCAGCCTGAGGAAAAATTATACCAATGATAATTCCAAATTAAGCAGTGTCATTTTTACAAAAAAAAAAACACGGGGACACGCCAGCCTAGCCACTTACAATAATAAAAAAAATATCCCAAACACCTGTCTGACCTATAACAAAATAAAATTACAGATGCACTCATACACAGTCCAAGGCTTAAATGGAAATGGGCAGGTCATATTTCCAGAGCTTTTATTTAAAGAGAAATGGAAAGTTATGGAGGAGGCTTTTATCCGAAAATGGGCCATACAAATCTAGAAAAAAGCAAACTTATTTTTTTTTTTAACTTATTAAGAAATGTTAACTAACCAATGTTTGTATGGATTCCTTAATAATAATAATATTATAAAGACTGTTTAATTTATAAATGAGAACAAACCTGTGATAGGAACTGGTTGTAGACCACACCCTCAGTGTACGTGAAGCGGTTCCTCTCGCTCTCCCAAAGTCTGATCTGGTCCACGACTGTTGGCGGGAGAAGTGATGATGTCCGTATACCACCAGATTCAGCACACAACATCTGAAAATTTGAAAAATTAACTTTACTATGAGGGATGTTAACTATAAGATTATGTCTGTGTCCAGTGAACATCCATGTACATCCTACCTCTTCGGGAAAAAGCCGTGAACTATAAATAAATATTAACTATTTTATTCTTAGTCTAATAGAATGTTTGAATAAAATTCTATATATATCAGTGGCGCTACAACCTTTTTAGGTCTGGGCCTCAGATTCTGTATCTGTTTTATGATCGTTTGTGAATTGGTTGGTGGAATTGGTAGTTTTTGGGTCTAAGGCAAGCCGGTTTTCTCACGATGTTTTCCTTCACTGTTCGAGCTAATGTTAAATGCGCATTGAGAAAGAAAATCCATTGCTAGCGGGGGATCGAACCTACGACCTCAGGGATGAGAGTCGCACGCTGAAGCTACTACGCCAACACTGCTCTGAATAAAATTCTGGAGTAAGAAAATTTTATTTAAAAAAAAAGGAGTTGAATAGACTCGATTCCACAGTTGGGTGGTTTGCAAAAGAAAGTGCGTTGTGAAACGTACGGAAGACTTCCAGCCATCAAGGTCATGTTGATGAAATTTTCTATTTGTTTTTTAATTATGTAAATAATTATAAGTTTATAATAATAATACATTGCTTCAATCCGTTTAAAAAGTGTTTTCTTACTGTCGGATTTGATATGCATTCAAAATTTTGATCATATTTGGATACTACATTGACTAAATGTCAAATTAATCAGTCGTTAAAGTGACGGATTTGAAAGGTACGCTCATAGAAGCATATGATTTTTCTAGAAAACTGTGGTTTTTAATATTATTATTTTTATTTTGTTTCAAAACAAACCCTTTTGATTTCTTGTATGCCATTTTTCATAATTACAGAATATGAATTAAAAAGGTTATTACAAAAAATGGCTGCCCTGTAGTTTACTATTAGTCATCGACTATGACGTAATATACTTTAAAAAATTGATTATTATAGTATGTTAATGGCCAAACACTTATATTTCAGGATGTAACAAGCAATGATGAGGCGTTGGAGCGAATGGTTCAATCGGCCATTTCCATTTCTAGATTCGAACGTTTCACTAGCCAGTTAGGTATTACGTAAATAACACATGTCACTTCTAGAAAGGCGTGAATCACTAAAACGACTGAACCGATTTTGATGAAACTTAATATTTGCCTAATTGTGAATTTACCTATCGATATTAAGTTTACACAAAAAAATTTATTTTGCACGTATGTTTGGCGAGGTATATATTTAAGTATTTTGCAATTTCAACACTATTAAACACAGAAACTGATCACCGCTAACTATGAAGTCGGTAAATATGATAGGCAACAATCACGATACATACATATGTATTCAAATGAGGTAATTGTCAAAGTTTCATAAAATTATGTATAATATTTATGGGAAAAGCTATACTTAAATGCATTGTTTTTAATTTACAAACGTAACAGACACACAAAACACAATTTTTTAATGTTCAAAATACCTGAGGATGTGAATGCTGCTCCAGAAACTTGATGATCTGTTGCGCAGAGATTCCACCTCGGAACGCCTGACGCACTGATTCACGAGTTATCACTCCGACCACTAAGTTCGGGAACCTATAAAAAATTACTGCATGGCATGAAAGAGTCACTAGAATTAGACAAAACCATAGACAAAAGTAAAGTATATCTAAATTGTATCGAGAATTAAATTTAAGAGAATTATGTATCAAAGTAATAATTATATGGTTTTATGACCTGTTCCGACTTCGCACGGCTGGGCACATACTTGGTTAATTCAAATTTTGTTTTATTGGCAGCAGTTTTAGAGTGTTTTTGTTACAGACATACTTCGAAGGGGACAATGTGACAGTCGAGTCGAGAAAACATTGCTTGTAAAATACAAAATCACTACCTAAAATATATATGAATATATATTTTTTTATATAGAACACGGGCAAACGGACAAAAGGTTCATCTAATGTTAAGATATACCGCTGCCCATGAACACTTAATGCCAGAAAGCTCACGTGCGTTGTGGGCCTTTTAAGAATTGATACGCTCTTCTCTTGAAGGACTATATCATGTAAATTAAAAAAATTGTATCAATTATTTTAGTGCAAAATGGTATCCCAACTGCAATTACATTACATAAAAAAAGCAATAATTAATAGGAAAAGTTCAAAAATGTAAAACACAAAAATCTATTAACAAGTGTGTTTTACGTCACCCAATTTACTGTATATGCTTTTATAAAATCAATATTTAACCCGAAAGTTTTGTGTGTCATTTTAATAATTTCCAACGAGCGATACTAAATAACAAGCCACGCACGAAAATATATATAGAATATCATTGGACGCATCATGATCGGCCTCAATTTTTGGTCCACTTCTGGACGTAGACCTTCTCCATTTTTCTCCAGTACGCCCCAAACTGGAGTCTCTGCATCCACTTAGAGCCAACCTCGACAATGTCGTCAGTCGATGTGCGGTCGCGCGGTCTTTTGTTCTGCCGAGGTCTCCATTGAAGCAGCCTGCGGGCCCATGGGTTCCTGTCCATGCGCGCTATCTGGCCTGCCCACCGCCACTTAGATGTTGCGACGGCCGTCTTTTCACAAATGGCCTCATTTCGTACGCGTTGTACGCAAATGCGAATTATATACACTTTCAACTTTTCGTGTCCAAACACGACCGCAATATTGTCAATAGCAAACACTAGGAACTTTTAAAATAATTAATTTCCGCCATTTGAAAACTACTCTTACCTATACATTAACTCGGTGAAGAGTCCCAAGAGAGCCACTTGCAATGTGCTCTGCGTATACCCGTAGAGGCGATAATTACTCTCAACGACTATATACCCTTGCGACCTTTTGGCTTCCAACGGCGCTATACCATCTCGAACACAGGTTATATTCAGCGCCAGACGCGTGGGGTAAAAGCGACCAGCTTTGCGCTGAAAGCGTCAAAAATTGGACTTTTATGGGAGGAGTTCATTTACAAAGGGTTAATAGCTATTGGAATTTGATTGAAAGTATGCAAAAAGCGGCTTACAAGATTTTAAAAATATACTATACTCCGATTTTTAATTCCGTGGAACTCTGACAGCTAACATTTTTTGACATGCAATTGCAAGGTTGAAAACTTGCAATTGCAAGTTAACTCTTGCAAACCTGTTTGGCCGGGATTTTTCAATTTTAATACCAGTGAACATCTGTGTCTATGCATACATTTTATTTGTTAGTGAATGTATCTATTTAAGTGCGGTTTACATTAAAGCCACACAAAACCAGTAAAAAACGCACAAGTACAGATAATATTTTATTTAAAAAAAAAAGGTTTTCTAAACCTGGAATCAATAGACAGTGCTACATCACTGTCTATTAATTCCAACTGCAAAAGAAGAAAATAAAGTAATTAAAGTTAATTCGAGATACTGTTCGTGATATTGAAATATTTGTATTAGGTCACTTGAGTAAGTAAATTTTAAGGTTTTCGTTTTTGTAGGTAAAACATAAAAAATACGTAGCATTTTATTATATTTCCCTTAGTTTGGTCAAATTTGTCTCTTTTTAAGTGGAGAACTTTTTTAGTAGCAACATTTATGAAGTGTCCGAATTCTACGAAATAAAAATCAAAGTATAATGTATGGAATTTTATCACGTTCATTGCTACCTGTTACGATTATTCTTAAATTACAGTAATAAAAATTACAATTTTAACCAGAGATTTGACGAAGCAGTATTTTATTCTCAGAAATTGTAAGGAAATACAGAAAAGGTCGTTTCGGTTTGTGATTGGACTATACATAGTCGAAACAAGGAACATGCATCATTATAAATTCTTACCCCAGCTTACAAAATGGTGATTAAAAATGCAAAGTACATTTTACTGGGTATTTTATATGCGAACTAATTTACGCTTTGAGAGTAAATGTATCTCGCACATATTCAAATTAATATCTTGATAATGGAAAAATAGAGATAAATATCCTATAGACACTGCGCCACTGTGAGTAGAGCCTTGGGGAGCGTTCAAGTATTACGTCACGCAATTATCGGAGATTCTTGACCTCCCCCCCCCCATGAAACGCCGCCGTAACGTTTCTGTATCCAATAGTAAAACGTTTCGTGACCACCCCCAGTGACTCTATACCTAAAACTTACCATTAAGTGGTATAAAGTACTGGAAAGAGTGGAAAATAATATTAATAATAACACGTAATTCAATTCCCACCCCGCATCGTAACGTTTTATAAGAGGATACACCCCCCCCCCCCCCAAATTCGTTACGTAATACTGCAACGCTCCCTAATACGTTCGGTGTACGTTAGTTTGAAGTAGGATTTCGGGTATAACGACAACGATGGTATCACTCTGTCGTTAAAGGCAAATTTAAGTTAGAAATGATTTATTCAAAGAGTCGAATATACAAAGTTGCTATAGGAATTTTGTACTAAATTTAAGGTCCAAATTCGCTACTACCCGCTGAAATTAATTGTATAGTAAAGAAACATAAAAAAATACCTTTCTCTGATAAACGAGACCAAACTCCCTCAAATGCTGTAAAAACATGAGCATATTGTTGCTCATACCTTCTGTACTATAGTCCTGAAATTATAAAAAAGTTATATGGTTTGCTAAATTTTTTTTGGTAAACAAAAAACAAATACGTCAAACATTGGCGCTACAACCTTTTGGGTCTGGGCCTCTAGTATTTCGTGAATTGTTTTCTATTAAGAAATAAAGTCTCAATTTATAAAATAGGATATTTATCTGGTAGGAAAGTTTTTATTTTAATTTTAACTGTTATTTTTAAAAATTTAACACTAGTTTTATTTATATATGAAGTGACAGGGCTACAGAGGCACTAGGCTAGGATATAATGCTCTCTCTTTCTATCATATTCTGTTTCTGCCGTGATAGAAAGGGACAATTCAGTTAAAATAGACCACTTTAGTTTTTATATAGACGGCGTAATTTAGGGGTTTGATATATAAGACCTTTTCACATTTATATATAAATTAAGTTTTATTTTTTTATTAAATAACACACGTAACGCAGCAGTGCAATTATTATGATTTTTTAATGTACCGCTATGTGATACCGCCGCCAATGGACACTCACATTGCCAGAAAGCTTGCAAGTGCGTTGGCGGCCTTTTAAGAATTGGTAGGCTCTTTTCTGGAAGGACCTTAAGTTGAATAGGTTTGGAAATACTTCAGTGGGCAGCTAGGACATAGTGGTGCTGCTCGGCAAAAATTGCCTTAGAAAACGCTCAGTTGTGGAACAGGCGATGTTGATGTGATACGGATGGTATTTTGTATTCTGCCTTGCTTGACGTTTTATTGGATAAGAAAATTTATGAATAATAACTCACCTTTCCAAGTGTACTAAAGCTGAGTTGATATAAGTAAGCTAAACATTCTGCTGAACTCAGATTCCTCTTCTCCGCAGTGTGTAGATAATGTTGAAGGAATAACCATACCTGAAATTATTTTACTTAATAAATATATAACAAGACACACACACAAGTCATTTAAGCAAAGATTATATCACCAAGGAGATTTCATTCTTTATTGCTCAAAGTCGCACCATGTCTATAGTCTATGACATTCTACTTTATAATCTGTGGATGTGCCTTATGGTGTTCCCAAACATTGTATATGATTACTAACAAATATATCAATAAAACTGTATTATTTTCATATTATTTCAAAATTGTAATTAAATTAAGCTTACCTGTTTAGCCGTACTGAGCAAAAGGAACTGAAAGCCTGCTTTAGTTATTACCGCTGAGCCATCTTCCGCATCTCTAAAAAAATTTACTATACATTTAAGATGCTTATTTATTTATTTATTTGCTTGTCATAAATACATTATAAAAAGCTTGTCTTTGGTGAAGTATCTGCAGAGATTTATAATAAGAATTGTATATAAAGCAAAGTGTATGAGACAAGATTGAACGGCTATTTATCTATAAGATTGACTACATTAAAACTCTAATTAATTTTAAGTTGCAATAAAAGTAATTTGAAAATTTAATCAGACTACAAAGGTTCCTATATTGTACCTGTTCCTTCCTAATATGTTTTTTATTTGACATTCATAAGCATTTATGGTCCAATATAAACATTTTAACAGAAAATATAGCTTGTATAAATAGGCTCAAATAAACGTGTAAAAATTGATTTAATCTTTACTGTTATTCTGATTTGTTTTATAAAAATATTGAGTCTAATTATATTGTACCTAGTCATGAGTCCAGCATGAAGCAATATCCGTACAGCATCAGCACTAATTCCTTCTGTTTGCTGACTGCCCACCATGTAATGAAGAACACATTCCCATCGCTCAAGTGCATATGCATCTAAGAATGCCACATCCCTCGCTTTGCCATCCGGTTCCAAGGTTTGAGACATACTCCATGGGCGGCCACTGAAAGACAATATGATGCCTATTAGTACCTTTTACTTTTATAATATTAATAACAATTTTTTTTGGAAACAAAAATTCATAAGAATGGTTTATTAGATAGTTTTACACAATTCTTCCACATTAAAATCTTAAGACTAATTGTATTTTATAATAAATGAATTGGAAAAAAAAAGTATTTTATTAAAACTATTTATTAACAGATGTTTATTCAATGGGCTGCTGTATTCACTTTATACAAAGTCTGCTCATTTGCCTTATGTCCCATAAAAAAATACTATATGTGAAAATTTTCTTGTATATAAGATAACACTTTCTGTCTACTTGTTAACTTGGCAAAATGTGTTACCAAAATAATGCCTATTGCATAGTACTGTAATGGAATAGTAATCAAATTTTAAAAAATAACTTACCCACCCAAAAGAGCAATTTTTAAATTTTTCTTAAATGACTGTGATAACAACCATCCCGGTAAACCTCCAGGTATAGGTGCCTCATGCCATACTGATAGTTCTGTTAATGCCTCTGAAGCTTTGCTTTGTTCCCTAAATTAAAAACATATTTTAATAAAGCTTATTTAATAGATAAAGATATGCATTTATTACATTATTTCTGTGTAAAACATAACTGTCAAACTGTTATGGAGTAATATAATTAATTATTATTATATCTATTGCAACAAAACTACTATTATACTAATATTACAAAAACAATAAAATTTTCAATTAAAACATATTCGGTAATCATTCATAGAGTATATTTATAGATAGAAAAGCATGTAACATGAATCAAAACTGTATAACCATTAAAATATGTACTACTAATAGAAGGAAATAAATATATATTCCTTTTACATAATGTTAACACTTAATGTATTTGAAATTAGAAAACTTTTACACATACTTAGCATGTGTCTGTGTGACCCACGAAGCTACAACTGCTTGTGGGACTGGTTGTTCGACAAAAAGAAGTCGAATTATAAAGTGTCGTGCCAGTTCTGGCAATTCTCTGTAAAGATAAATATAGTCTTACAAAATCTAAATTTAGATACAACTCACTAGAAATTGCATTTTAAATCCACCACTAATCTATACATTGTATTGTACTGACCTATACACTGCTAAACAAATTGTAGGATAATTGTAGAGAGTCTCCAAAAACTGAGAAGACCGACTTTTAAGATACTCGTGTAAATCTTTACATTGTAAGGTAGGTGTAGCATTTAAGTTAGAAGATTTCGATTTTGAGGATTCAGACATTTTAAAGTGATTTATGTTGGAGTTACATTCAAAATGTTCAATGTATTTTTATATAAAAAATGTTGATAAATGTGAGATAAGCTGAAACACAGGACGTTATATTATTTTATTTTGCAAATTGAGACTAAACTCTAAACTATAAAGTGAATTGTCTTTATTATTGGCAACTGTTAACTGTCATATTTGTAGCAGTTGTCATATCCGATAGGTTGGACTATAGAGAAAGATAATCTATCAAGAAATTTATCTGTTATCAACGAATACAATAGTAATAGTTTGACGAAAGAAAAAAACAAGTTTTTGTTGATGGGATAAATAATTCAAAAGTTTAGGTATGATCGGAAATTTTATATCTAGATTTTTCGAATAGGATTGCCTTCTATAAAAATATATTTTTTTTTTTAAATTATTTTATTTATAAATTTGCTACTTAAATTTGTTATCTTACGTCATGAATATCAATAGATAGAATATGCTGAGATGTTCACCATATTTTATGTATATAATAATATTATACTTGAAGAATTAAAAATACATCTCAAAATAATAAAAGTACTGAGTTTATTACACAATACAATTTAAATAAAATTATCAACTTAAACTTCGCTCCTGCATTTTTTGATCATTTACAAAAGACAGTAATATCATTTACAATCTTAAAATTAAGAGGACCTTATTTTATATACCTTCAATATTCGTTATAAATATTAATTAATTCACCGAAGGTAACTAGCTAAAATCAAATCACAGTAATTGCATCAAATATTATAAATCGATAATGACAATAGGGAAAATAAATCTATGTTTGGTCTTTCATAAACTTTGACAAAAGCTTATGTAGCGATGTCATCACTGATCACTTTTTTATCTATCTGTGATATATGGCTATTGGCGATAGTGACTTTTATTAATATTACGATTTAAATCTGCAACTGACTACATGTAATAATTTTTAAATATAGATATATATTTACACACATATGTATATGCAAAACCAAGGCGAAAAACGTCATATATATTAAATTTAAAAAAAAACCGTCTAATTAGTGTCAGTGTTTAGGATATTGTATGAGTATCTCTTCGCTTAGTCAAAAATGCCCTCAGATATAAACTTACTTACCTAATCATACTTAACAGTACCTAAGTACTAATTTCTTACTAGTTACTACGATAATTAATTGGTACTTAGGTCTTGGTCTTGTTGTAGGTTTCTTATCAACATTTTATTCATTGTGCAGCTATAATATAAAACAAGTTTAAAACACAAACAATATGCTCCAGAACCTGATCAAGGTTTCTCAAAAAAGGTTAAAGCAATAAAGTTTAAAATCGCAACGAAAAACTGGGTAGGTAATGCTTGTAAGAGCTTATACCAATGGGACTTTTTTTATCTCTTTGTCTCGTAAAAGAAAAAAATATATTCACACATTGACGCAGTGCGTACACACATCGACAACTAATCTATACACGGACAGGTTGCGCACACAAACGAGTCGCGTCTGAGTTCACCGCATTCATTCTCGTCGGCAGATGGCGGATGCAGTAGACGCCTTCCATCAGTCGTGCACAGACAACTCGTTGAGCGCAGTGCGATTTCGTTCCGCTAAGCACCATTTTGTGTGTAAACTTTCGAACGGGACATTGTGTGTATGTGCTCCGTGAATAATTTTTAACTACGAACTCAGTGTACAATAATTGAATCGTGTTTCACTTTCGACATGCCCACGGTGGAATCGAGGCGATATCTCGGGCGCTAGAAACCGCGCCTCCGTCATGAGCGAGTGATCGTCGACGTTAAAAAAAGTTGACACAGGAAACATGTCTGGGCGGACCGCCGACGCGGATGCGAGCGAAGGGTTCGAGTTCGAAATTCGAAAGCGGTCATGTCATCGCCTCTCGGATTTCGTATAAGTCACCGTCCAATGTCAAAATCGTGTATTTACCGCGAGCGCCGAGCGTCCGGAGCGAGCGGACAATGCAGTCTTTGGTAGTGTGGTGGGCGGTGGTGTCTGCAGCTTGGGCGCTGGCGGGCGCCTGCTCGAGCTCCATCTCGAAGCGGCCCGCGAGGCCTGCGAGGCCGCAGCGCCCGCCGCCGCAGCCGCAACCGCAGCCGCGTCTCAACGTCACCTTCCCTATCTTCAAGTGCGAGCCCGACTACTCGGAGTACTATTGCCTCAATGGTGGAGTGTGCTTTACTGTAGTGATCTCGGACAGTCCTATCTATAATTGTGAGTGCCGAAACGGTTACGTGGGGCAGCGGTGCGAGTTCAAGGACTTGGATAACTCGTATGTGTTGACGAGCCGGCAGCTCATGATGGAGACGGCGTCGATCGCCGGCGGCGCTACTGTGGCCGTGTTCCTTGCGATTCTAGTCTGCTTCGGGGCGTGGGTGCGGCTGCACCGGCGGGGCAAAGCGCCTCCGTCGGCTGAGCGCGGCCTGGTGCACCTGGTGGCTGTAGCGACGCCCCGGGGTCAGCTGCCGGTCTGCACTGCCCCCACTCTATAGACATTCTGTTCATACATGTACATATAGTTAGATTATGTGTTAAGTTATGTGGATCGAACGGGAGTAAGAAAATTTATGTGATAATTAATTTACGAAGCTTATAATTTATTTCCGAGGAATTTCTTTTGTATATACCGAAACTGAAGTTGAGAGTTGTCAAATTTCAGTTCCTTCAGCTGTGTTTGTGAATAATGTGTACATGGTTCTGTTTGATGTTGTATGTTGGACTAGTGAGATGGGCAATGACCATGTCCCTATATGCTACTCGCTCGTATTAGAAGTTGTTATGTTGTCTTGTTGGGTTGTATAACAGGTTAGGGTGTACTCACTCTGCTGAAACAAGAAAACAAATCTCATTCCATGTAGTAGTATATTGTTTCTTATAAGAATTCAGTTTAATATGTCCATCATAGAAATGATTGATTGAGCAGAGTGATGACACTTGCTACCTGATTCCACTGCATGTTATTGTTTTGTATTGTAGTAAATGTTTAGTAAATGGGCCTTATTGTAAAGTCTGCAGAGCATTTATACTCAAATAGATAGTTCTATGTCCCAGTATAAAAACACCTTTGTATATTGCAAAGGTGATCATTTGTATGAGTCTCTGGGCCACTTATATTGGTAAATCAATATTGTATTTATTACTTGTTGTGTTGTGATGAAGTTGGATACTTGTGAGGCAGCGAGTAGCTCAGTTCCTATTGCTGTAGCACATTCCATCGCACGGTTAGAGTATATTACTGGTGTCAGTATTATTTTGTAATACATGTTAAGCCGGCAGCTTTACTTTATTTTTTAATTTATACCTGATATCCCACTGGGATAGAGCTGTATTATATTCGTTTAATGATGGAGACCAGCCCTTGTGAGAGGGCTTCTTGTAAATATAGCCCCTGTAGGTATTTATTAGATATTTATAAACATTTATTTATTGACTGCTTTATTTAGTTAAAATTCATTGATCAGCCGCACGGATTTGCCATGTTAACGGTTACATCCATTAAACCTTGCTAAGCACAGCCTCGCATTCATATTATGTCCTATGTAATCTCATTGTGAATCTCAATAATTGTAAAAATTGTATAACATTGGATGGTGTCTTAAATGTCATTCCTCACTGTCAATTGCCAGTCTGTCCCTTTTGCTTCTAGCTAATTTTTAACGGCAACAACTAAAAATTAAAAGTCTGTGTATTGTATAGTAATTTATTATAAATGAAATATAGAATTTGAATTAATCATTTATTGTCAATAACATCTATTGTAAAATTTCTTAATTGTATTTATTGTCTTTGTATAATGGTGGCTTGACTGAGGGGATGGCACAAAAATATAGTAAATTTGTCAATGGGCTGTGACAGCAGTACAGTGTCTGATATATTGGTGTATTTTATTCTAGACCACTCTACCATTGTATGGCTTTCATGTGTTGACAAATTATAGGACCAATCTATCAGAGTCTGTATAAAAAATTGTCTTGTGTACCATGCTGTATTGTCAATTCCTAAGAGATTGTTTATATAAACATTCCAAAGTATATGTAAAATATTACCTACATCGCTAATAATTTTGAAATATCTGTTAAGATGCTACATTGTTAATTATACAGTTTTCTATTGATCATTTGTTAAAAGAAAATTATACGAAACTAAATCTTTATACAAGTTTTTTATTCCCGATCCTCTGGCATTCAAACAAAAAGGTTAACAGCCTTTTACAAATATACTTTAGAACTTAAGATTGTTTCTCACAAACTTGACCCGCTTTTAAGATTTGTAAGATAACACTTGCTAATTGATTTTCGACATGTCAGGTTTAACAACCTAAACAACGCCTTTTGGTACATGCAATGTTGCCAAAAAAATCTTAACAATATTAGTTTGAACCAATCATATATCGGGTAACTCTACGGGCGCCACTTACTTGCGCAATTTGTATCATTTAATGTGATTGAATAAAATCAATTTTAAGATTACGCTCATGGGCTGTGAAATTGATTAATTGACCATTTCAATTAATACGTGTATCGGGTTCAACTTCAACACCAAGTGTTTTCTCTTATATAATATGTATAATGAAATCGTAAGAAACGCCGGCGATTCTTTTTAGCAAATGAATAACAAAATACCTACCTGCTTGAATGCGGCTAAGAAAATCAAATGAATTACCTTTTCAACTAAATATTTCTAAAGAATGCAGCCAATTCTTATTGTAAAGGCAGTAAATCGTCGTGAGTTTTCATTCAATAATCTTTAGTAGTGTGATCTGAGTACGTGATCCTTAACGGCATTAGAAGTTACAAAAAGCGACAGTCGTCGAGTCCATTGAATGTCTGGAAGCATATTTTTATGAATAGCTATGTGGACCGGTCCGCCACCGGCGTTGAACAGCGCTCTGCAGAGTTCATTGAATGAGAGCCCGTTGGTTTGTTGACATTCCCCGAAAACCTGCCCTGCTCGGAATAGCCGCGTATCACTAGTTCCCGATGGACAACGACCAAAATAGACGGCGCTTTAAAGTAAAAAGCTTTGGAGATAACTGTTTTGTTAGAATTAGGAATCGGCAGGATGTTGTAATTATTTCATATTGAAACTCCTTTTATTCGCAGTACAATGTTATTCCATAAGGTGATTATCGCTGTGTGGAAAGCGTTCTGCTCGATTTGTTATTAGGCATGTCAGCAGGTACTTATTACACAATATTTGGTAATGACTTATGATTACGATATGAGTCAATATGCCAATACGTAGAATAACAATGTAAACCTGAGATAAGAAACTAGTTTAAAGAACTCTTTATTTAAATCAGATGTTTAGCCACAGAAAACCAGATAATTCTAATTAACGTCAAATAAATATAATCAAAAATTATATTACGTTATGTTAAATAGCTGACCTGACGTGCTCATTTATTGGGTTAGGAGTAAGGCAATATGATATTTTACGTTTTATTGTTATTTTCTTCCTGTTTGTTTCCTTCCTGAATATTCTGAATTATCCCATAGTAGGTCAAGTAAGTAAAAACAGATATGCCTTGAATGATAATGTTTAGACAATAATATTATGGAGATTAATTCATTTTTATAATATGGAATGACGACATGCTTTGAAACCAAACTAATCTCAAATATTAATAAAACTTTCAATATTCATATTACCGCTGCGGCCGCATTTGTGAATGAACACATCAAAGGAAAACGAGACAAGGCATTCATCAACAGTATGCACCAGTTTAACACGACCTTCTTCCCTTCGTCGTCTACTGCGAGTTGAAGGTGAAACTGACGATATGCTTGGCACAGGTAGGGGTCTAGGTTTTGGTCGTAGTTTTAGACGGAGCGTCGGGCTACCCACGCTGCACTCTTTATGGTCACCGAGCAGTGGTCATTGCGACCAATTAACATGCCTACGTGACCGGCCCACTTTATCATTATGAAGTTCCGCAAAAATCTTCATACAACCGAAAGATTATTACAAAATAAAGCGGACAATCTAATGCGATAGCCACTAATCGTTGCTATACTGCATTATCGGGAATCATTGTATTTATAATGTATATATAACCATTTAGAAAAAATAATTTTAAGGAAGGAAGTTTCAATATGGCGTAGCAATTTGATAGCAATATTTCTACACTTTTGTGATTCGACTGTCACTTAATTTAACTGAACTGTTGTAATAATGAAACTAATTAGACGACGCAATACGGGTGCGTACTGAAAATGAATTTATAACTATGCCGTATCCACGTTGTCTGGTAGCTTAAAGATATTTTTCATAATACCTTAGAACATAATTTATATACGAAACAATTGTATTACATCGCTTAAAGGCCAGTGGAAAGTTTTGAAAAATATTTATTTAAAATTCGGAACGAACCGTTGAAAATTAATACTATTATGGCTTTGAGAATTCAGGATACTGAGAATTTTTAAAGGATAAATGTACATATATGTACAATAAAGTCGCCTATAATTTAATTAATTTGATTATTAAAGGGGATGTATTAACAAGTTGATCGCCATTTCCTTGAACAACTATATCATAAAAAGAAATTCCATCTATGTATCTGAGCTTAGGAATCAGGATGTTAACATTTAATACTAGTTAACTATCGTTACATCGTCTGAAACCCGTTTGTTGCTGAATAAAAAGCTTGTAATGTTGCTGTAAAGATTCATTATTGGTGGGGTGCAGCAGGTGCTTGGTTAGCTTAAAATAACATTGAATTGCGATCGATAAGAGATGTCGGTGTATCGTATAATATATTTTTTATCAATTCCCCTACAATCATTTAGCATTAATAGGGACTGTCTTCCTCTGGGTCTAGCGTAGAACATTGTGTAGTTGCTGTTTCGAAGTCATAATGTTTTTTGTCTTGAAACCAGCTTTTCCCCTTAAATAATTATTGTTTATGCACTAATACATTTCTGTCTCATATAAAATTTGACTTTCGTCTGATTGTGATTGGTCAAATGAAAACTAGAATTGTTTCGAGTGTACGTGGTCGAGAGATACTGTAGACCAATAACAAACTAAAGAAACCGTAACACACACTCCTTCGTTCATCCTTCCATCTTTATTTAGATAATTTTTAATAATTTATAAGATGAATAAAAATAAATCAGTGGCTCCATTTCTGAATCTGTTTCATGATCATTTCGATTCATTCATTTTGTTAATCTTATAGGCAAGTAGGTGATAAGCGTCCTGTACCTGACAAACGCCGTCGACTTTTTGGATCTAAGGCAAGCCGGTCTCATCAAAATGTGTTCCTTCACTGTTGGTGCGAATGCTAAATGTACACAGTATAGAAAGTCCATTGGTGCAGATCCAGGGATCCTACGGCCTCAGGGATGAGAGTCGCACGCTGAAGCCACTAGGCAAACACTGTTCTCTTTATCATTTATACGCAGCGTTAATAAACCATTTTACGTCTAATTAGCCCCAAATATTCAACACATATTTGAGGCACCTGTGCGGCGTGCGTGACGACAGACGCGGCATGTCACATATCTGACATGATGGTGAAGCCCATCTTCTGCTCGAGTGCCGCTTCCTGTGACAGATGGCGGCACGTGCGCGAGCGCATACTTCATATACACTTGTCCAATATTAAGCGTATCACCTGAACAATAGGCTTATAAAGTCATATATAAAGGACTTTTATTTGAAAAAAGGATTATTTAGTAATGTAGTCAATCGCATACTTGACTTAATGAGGAGGCACGAGATTTCGTATCACGTATTATAATTATTTGTCAATTGTTACAGTAGGTACATATATTCACAGTCCGACAGCGCTAAGAATAAAGTATATATGTTTGAGAAATGAAGACTTTAAATTATTTTTCATAAAATGACTGACTTTAAATAAAATGATATATCATTTGCATTTAAGATATTTAAGAACCTGGTTGATTGCCCCCAACTTTTAACTAAATTTAAATTTCCTGTACCCTCTAGGTACCCCTGGCAATCCATCATTCCATTTGTCAGTCCTTTCAGAAGAACGCGTTTTGGCCAAAACTCACCAATATGCAGATTGAGCCTTCTGATAAACGAGCTAGGTCTAGACCTCCATAGTTGCTTTCCTCACATTTTAAAATCGATTGTCTTAAGTTTATATAATGTATATTTAATTGCCTATAAGTGCTTAAATATTGCATTTTATTTTATTGTACCAATATCAGGGTGCCGAGCGTTGGCAAGCTTTTATAAATATATAAATTTCTTAATTATACTTGTCTATACTAGACATATCATGTTAATTTAAATACAAATATTATGTTTCATGAATTCTTATCCTCGTTTTTATATGGTAGGTATATGGCAGCTAACAGGTCAAACATCGCCGAAAAGTCAAATAATTGCACATGAGTTGTAAGATTTTTTGAAGATTTAAGGAAAATTATTTGCACTTTCTAATTACTGAAGTATATAAACTGTATGATGAGCTTTATAATAAAAAGCTATCTCAAGGGTGGGCTACAACAGCGCACGTGTCACCTGCCCTTTATCGCGTTATTGTTTGAAGCACCACTCGCGCGCATGTCATTATCCAATGATCTTTATCGGCTTGACGAAATTATCGATTGGATGTTGTTTATCATCGTCCATACCGTTAAAATTTAGTCAGTTTTAGATACCATAAACTATGGCTATATCGTGTAGACCAGCTAGAGGGAAGATACAAAATTTTTGTAAGACATACTGTATTAAGCATATGAAGTTTTAAATTTTATTTTTAAACCGTTCTTATTGCATAAACACAATCTAGAACTACACAATTAAATAGTACTTCTTCAAAAGATATAGCAACGTTTTTGATATTATTTCAAGGACTTTTCAGCGAGAAAAAAACGTTTGATGAAAAATATATTAGAATAAGTATGTACTTCAGTTAACAGTTAAGTAAATTAAATTTAATAATAATGATGTATATTTTGCATACAACAATTATAGATAGTTTTGTTTAGCCAGTATTTATACATAAGTTTTTAAATAAAGCAGGTCAAAACAAACTGTTATATACTGCATGTATTCTGTGACTGTATTTTTTATATAAACTCATTTTTAATAAAATAATTGTGGCTGTGGTGTGGTGTGTGGATTGTGTGTGTATTTTAAACTTATGCCACTATAAGTTTAAAATAAATTAAGATTTTCCGCGTTCCCGACGTGAATTTCCGACCGTTATCAGTTATGACATTTCAATTGCTTGCAACAATTTTGCAAAACAATATCATTTGAATGAGTGATGGTATCGCCGTGAGAACCACTTGACGGAAGCTTTGTCGCAGCCTTTTGTGGAAACCACTTTTACGGCCTTTTAATTATTTTATCTACGCGCCTTGAGCTTTCTCTTAATATTCACGATTAAACATCAAACATGTTTGGCGTCGTGTTTATGAATTGAAAAACAGGTAAATTAGTAAAACTTTGGGTTTGTGTTAAAATGAGGACCATTAGTTAGTTATGAAAATTTATAAAAAGGATATAGGTACACGTGTAATGAGATGAGAACTTAGAATCCCCACAATCGAGTGGCTCGCAACACCGTGACAGACCCGCGAATGTACCTATGTATCTTTGAAGTCCAGTAATTATTCCGGTTTATTAATAATTTTCCAGAATCGGATTTCATAACTTTTTTGAATATTCAGTCACATAATCATAAATATATATTGAATTATGTAATTCGGATGTTTGTGTATGACCGTACCAGCCAGAAAATCGAATTACCACCACCACCCGAGGGTCGACTTCCTCGAGCACCACCTTTGGGAGAAAATGATATATATATATATTATGCAGTGTTAGATCTATTAGAAAAATAATTATAGTAGTTGGTAAACGAAGTTTATACCGCAAAACCATTTACCGCATATAAAAATTCGTGAATTCATATTATTAGATTTATTGTGCAAAAAAAAAATAATATTTAAATTAAAAGCCGGTCGGAAATATTTTAATTATAATGTTAATTTAATGCATGTAACGCATAGTTTTTTAATGTTACCATAATTTCGGACAAAAAACGTGCCCAGTCTACTGTTAAGTTTATATTTGGTTTAGCTTTCAGACTTTAAATAACATGCCATAAAAGGTTGTTAGAATAATTAAGTGTACCAATTCTTAAAAGGCGGGCAGCGCACTTGCGTGCCTTCTTGCAGTGCGAGTGTAACATGAAAAAAAATGATGTTTATAAAATTTCTTTAACTGTATATGATTATAATAAATAAAATAAATAGAACTGATTCATTAATTGCAAAATATGCACTACGCGATAAATGTAGAAAAAACATACTAAAAGTTATATATTTCTAGTTAAAAATATGTATTTATCAAGCCGTAGTCTCGTAACAATATAAAGTTTTAAGTTGTCTCTCTCTATTTAATTGGCAGCTCATGTCTGAGCCTCGTGGTCAGCAACAGCATCTGTCCAGCGCCTCTCTTGACAGTGTGACAGGTTTTAGGACGAGTCTTTCAATTGATCGGTCCATCTGGTTGGTTAACGTGCACGGAATCTTTTGCCTTCTGTATTATCAACCAGGATCGGTTTCTCCAATGAAATAATATTTGTAGTATAATAGAAATCGTAATTACTCGGTATTCGGTGTCAGGGATTGCGTGAGCCTACCTCGACTTGATAAACGTATCTCGCAAAATCTCAGCTTAAGATTGTCCAATTAAATTTATTGAATATCGCGTAGAAATCTATTTTAACAACAAAGGTGACTTATTTACTTACTGTAAATTTGTACTATTACTATTTTTTCTACTATTACTATTTTTTCTACTATTATTATTTTTTCTACTATTATTATTTTTTCTACCATTATTATTATAGCATCTTTATTACCATTATGAATAATATATTTTAAACAAGTATATTGTATGATTAATTATTACATAATATGTGCATGTATTAAAGATAGATATTACTATTTATAATCCTTAAATTTAATTTCCAATCATAATGAATTATTTCAATGTGTGTAAATCATTATGGACCCCTAACGGGTAAATTCCTCCTCCATTTTGCTCCTGATCTGTCTATCTTTTGCTTTGGTGATCTATTTACCAGCATTTCTTTTTATTTCATCAATTCATTTTTCTTTTGTTCTACCTCTTAGTCTTTGTGTGCGTGCAATATGACTCGCCCAGTTTTTCTACTATTATTATTTCAATATTTTTCTTTTTTTGCGTCTAAGGCGCAAAGTAACTGTTGTCGTCTCTGGTAGAATGACCACAGCATTATGCTAAGCCAGGGCCAGTTACAACCACAAAACACACATTTTACACTTCTAATGTACCTTATTCCGTAATTTATTTATCTTTATTATTATTATTTGTGTGTTTCTCTGTATTGTTTCGTTAGTAATAAATCTTATGTCTATGTCTAAGGGTTTACCGTTTAAACAGTAATGGAGGTTTAGAGACATTTTTCGCCACTTTAATATTGTTTATTTACCTCAATTAAATAATTATTCGATATAACTGGGAGAACTCCGTACATAAATAGGACCTCCTGAATGAATTAAACGCACATTGCGCTCGCAATAGCAGTTATATAAAAAACACGTTAATTGTGTAAGTCGTAATTATCTTATATACTTAACATACCTTGATAGCAAAAAGGTATATTGAGGTCTGATGCAATACCAGAAGACGATGAAGAGATGCAGTCCAATAAACTCAATAAGAGCAATGTGTGAACCATGAACCAAGAACTTCTAACGAACAGATTCAATATATTAAAATAATGTTGTAGTTGGTCTTGAGAAATGCGCTCTTAATGGAAAACGTATACGACTCGTAGCAATTACGTATTTATTTAAGAGCAGGCTCTAAGAAGAATAACTTAAGCCTTTTGATACGTTGTGTGATTTGTGTTAAAACGCTTAACACAATATTGCAACATTTTAATCTGATGCAATATTAGTTTCCATTTCATCAAACTATTTATGATTATTTCGTTGTAATACTTATTTTCTATTTACATTTAGTGGTTCGGGCTAATAGCTGCAGCTGAGTTTCATTATCGGACGTCAAGGCAGAATACAAAATACCATCCGTATCACCTGGACGTCCGTTGTTCCACAACTGAGCGTTTCTCAAGGCAGTTATTTACGCCCACCACTAGTCTGTGGGACCAACTGGCCACTGAAGTATTTCCGAACCTATTCGGCAGAAGGAAAAGAGCGTACCCATTCTTAAAAGGTCAGCAAAATATTACGGAAAATTCAAAAGTGAGATATTTTACTCTCACACAAACCCTCAGACCCTCTCACATATACACAACCTCTCATACACACACACATACACGCACCCAAGTCCAAAAAATATTTTTAGTAACTTTACTCACCTGCTTTTGATATCCATGTATTCGCATCATATATTTTATCGGCTTACATAATTTCTGTAGTAATCTAGTTAACTGTTTCGATTTTGTTTTCTGTTAAAGTTTAAATTTGTTTGGCTACTCATGTCTGTCCTTTCATGACTCAGTATGACTTGCTGCTGACTGCTGTGGATTGGAAGGCTGGTTATCCATACCCACAGGTTCTCCGGTCAGCTATTGGAACCTTTTGAACTGTTATCGTATTGTTTGTTCCACTTGTTATATGGGAGAAAATTAAAAAAAATATTATTATTATTATAATTTAGGAATTAAGGAATCGAAGTTCAATTGTCATGAGATTGGAATTTCAGTGTTTAGATAAACAAATGAATTTGAATGGAATACAACAATTTTGTTTACTATTAGATCACAGGTCAGTATTGTTCAATGCATTGCCACTGAAATGGGTTTTTCCTGAAGCTAAAACGATGTCGGTGAACAATAGCCTCTTTGTCTATGGAATAAGGTTGGTAGTTCTTTGGTCAAATTTAATCACTATATTTGTCATCTGGTTACGCACGCACATCGTTTTTGGAGCTCGTGATTGTGCAAAGGTAACGGAAATTGATTTTCTTT
This sequence comes from Pieris brassicae, assembly GCF_905147105.1. Classification (NCBI taxonomy): domain Eukaryota; kingdom Metazoa; phylum Arthropoda; class Insecta; order Lepidoptera; family Pieridae; genus Pieris; species Pieris brassicae. Next base: position 17,024,825 of record NC_059674.1, read on the forward strand.
CCGTAGTCACGGATGTCTAGTCAAATTTTCGTGTGTAACATTTTGACTTCAGATTAAGACAGCTTAAAGAGGGTCACACTGACCTCTTTACACATAAAAAATTAATTACCAATTATTGTAACTAATGTACAAATATGTATCTTCTCGTGATACACACTGTTTGGAAGACAAAGACAAAAAAGTACGTTTGTTAAAAGTTCTTTAGTACCTATAATTAGACTAATGAGGTTTTATAATTTATGGTTTATGAATAAAGTACTGTGTCTCTTTTTATCTTATGAATGCTTTATATTCTACGAAAATTGCATAAAAAAATATTTATTCATATTGGTACTATATACTTGTGTAATATAACGAAATAGACTAAAATTCATTGGCAAATTATCACATATAAACACAAAGTTTGTACACAAATTCCTTCCTCAAGTATTTCTTTTGAAAAACTAATATTTTAGATGTATAAACCTCTTTTTCATAGAGCAATGCTTTAAAATGTTTTGAAATAGCAACGGTAATAACTAGATAACGGTAATACTATTCAGTGACCTACAATCGTGGTCCCTTATTTACAGGTTCGACTGGATTTCTACTACTAAAAAGCTCAAAAAACCCATTTAACTTCGTTAAAGAAATTTTATTTGTATGGATCGTGGTATCAAAACTAGGACTAAGTACAGCTTTTTCATAGAGCAATGCTTTAAAATGTTTTGAAATAGCAACGGTAATAACTAGACCATTCAGTGACCTACAATAGTGGTCCTTTATTTACAGGTTCGACTGGATTTCTACTACTAAAAAGCTCAAAAAACCTATTCAACTTCGTTAAAGAAATTTTATTTGTATGGATCGTGGTATCAAAACTAGGACTAAGTACCGCTTTTTCATAGAGCAATGCTTTAAAATGTTTTTAAATAGCAACGGTAATAACTAGACCATTCAGTGACCTACAATAGTGGTCCTTTATTTACAGGTTCCACTGCATTTCTACTACTAAAAAGCTCAAAAAACCCATTTAACTTCGTTAAAGAAATTTTATTTGTATGGATCGTGGTATCAAAACTAGGACTAAGTAAAGAGTTTTCCCTCTCATGGGTTGGGGTCGAATGATGCGTCCATTTAAATATTAAACTGTGCAAACATCGAGGTAATCTCTCACGCGCGTGGGGTATTCAGGGCTGCCACTTCTTTTCTACCGTTTAAAAGTAGATGATGATGATGTAATAGATTGATGAAACAAAAACGCAAAATCTGTCCAAATTACTTGTCTTGGTTTGGCTTAGAAACTGACTCAGACTACACACACCATGATTCGTCAAACTATTTTATGTTAATGGCGTTTCATAATATACATTATGCATCTATGTGAAAGTATAATGCATTTATATATTTTCGGTATCCATTACCAATATATATGTACATAATATAGTATAATCTCTATATGGTGACGCTAATGTTCCATTATTTTAGGCAATTGTCATTATAAAAGACGTTTTGTCACCTTTATCTTTAGTAAATTTTCTCTTAAACATCGAAAAAATACCGCCATTTTGTTACTTATGCCGGATATAACTAAATAGCATAATATTTGCCACATCTTTAGAAATAATTGAATATTCACAACAAGGTAATTTACAAATATTGAATTACATTATTGAATTTAAAAGAAATGATTAATCTCTTTATTTTTATAAATAAATCACATATATTAAGTACAGCTTGTTTAATGATATAATGGTCAAATTTGGTAGCCCTAGAGGTTCAAATATAAACTTAGATCGGCAGGCGTGGGAGATGGTTCCGTATACGGCCTGCTGACGTCAATCATGAGCGTCTGGGACGCTAAGGCTTTCATTTGAACACACATACAAGACATACATACGAAGGCATGTATAGGAAAAAGTATTTTTATGTTGGCATCATCGTATCATTCACTATTCTTAGTATTTTGTATAGTCTGAAAAGCTGTCGTTGATTAAGCATTTATATTCATTGAGGAGTTTTTATTTTAATTATCACCAACCTCAAACTAAGCAATTTGTCATATACTTATTTTAAAAATGAACCCCTTATATTTTATCAGATCGTGTCGGATGAAGAGACAGTAGAGGTCAGTTCATAAAATTTATAGAAAACAGTAGAAGTGAGAATGAAAAATAAGGAACGAAGACTCGTTTGACTGTAATTTTGTCTATGGGTGGACTAGAGCTGCAGTTGACCAATCACAATGTAAGGAAACATCATTTCGTCTTTTGTTTTTATGAATTCGCAGAGGCTAAAAAAATCAAGTGTTCGTAAAGACGTTTATTTTTGTGAAATTGAGACTTCAAATTTCTACTTAATATTGTTACTTGTGAAACATTATTGATTAAACACTATTGGTATTAATTACAAATAAGTAGTATGAGTACATGTTTGTATAGTATTCTAAATCCTGATAGTGAATGAATATTTCCCCAATTTTCTTAGCAATTCCAGGAGCCGCGTGATTCACCTTTGAAACGGTAGCATCCTGCTTAGGCCAATTGTTTTAATGGCGCCGCTAAACGCTTCCCGCGCAGAAGTGACGAGCGCCGATATTCTGACACCCGCTATTAAATAATTGAATTATATAGTTATTATTCTATGACTTTTGAAGCACAAGATTTTTTAAGAATTGCTCCCGCCATTTGTAAGCATATCGAACGAAAATATTTTAATGCGGACCAACAGTAGATACAATGAGACAAGAGGAAGGTTTGAACAAAAGTAGGAAGATGTAGTAGATAGTAAAAAGTATTTAATCAAATCATTAACAAGCTAAACTTAAATAAAAGATATGCCAAGAAGCATAACCGCCCACTTTATAATTAAGTATTTTACTAATTATCACAGATATAAGAAACACGTAAAACTACTGTTAAGAAATTTCGCAGACACGAAATGTGGATCAGCAGTGACGTCACTTCCTCTGTCGCGCAGGAAGTGCGTAGGAGGGCGGCGTTTTCCTAGATGTTTGGTGACCACACTTAACTTAATCTAGCCTAGTTTCGTATGGGTATGATTAATTTGTTCATGTGTATAATTTATGGATTGCTAGAAGGGATAAATTACATGGAAGAGCTGGCGTATTATTTATATCATCAGACTTCCGACTGACCTTTTATGTTATTATTAATACTCTTCAAATTCACGGACTGAAATAAAAAGAAAACCCAATGGAACTACATCTTTTTTAGGTCTGGGGCTCATATTTCTGTATCTGTTGCACGATCACGATGCACCAAGCCTCACGATGTTTTCCATCACCGTTAGAGCGAATGTTAAATACCCAGATAGACAGAAGTATATTAGAGCAAATACACGGATGAGAGCTACGCTGCAGCCACAGGGCCAACACAGACTAAAAATACTAATTCTTGGCATAATATTAAAACTGTTGCCATGAAAAACACTGCTTCTTTTATTTGTACCAAATAGGTTTTGTTTGTCGGCTATTATCGCGTTGTTTTCTAAGCTATAATTTATATGACGATCGTAATGTTTAGTGCCCATTTGTGAATGTTAAGCTAGATCATTTATAGCCCAATATCTTGTAATATGTTTAATGGGATATAAAGAAAAACAGCTAGTAGAGGTTTTAGTATTTATTAATCTATTAATTTATGTATTTAATATTATTTTTATTTCGACACTATTGTATTAGATTAATGGTGTAAGGATAATGTATATTTGTGAATAAATAAATAAATATTTTTTGTTAAAAACTAAATTGTCAAAGGGAATCGCGTGGCTGTGATTCGACTGTGTGTTGACCAATCAGAATGAAACGATACGCGCCACGTGCAAGCAACTAATGGAGGTTCATATATATGTCTATTGATTGGTCACATCAAGGTCAATTTTATCAGCTTGAAATATTCTTTGTATTCATGTTGTTTCATATGTAAAGTGAAGCCTGGAGTAATTGTTGATGTTCCTTTTCAGTTTCTAAAACTTTTTTTGCCAGTTCTTTTTGACCCTAGGCCCTTGATTTGGAAACTGGTTGAATTTTTTTACTTTTAGAAATTGATTGACTTTTCAATATGATTAAATATATTTCAATTTTAAACCAAAATATGTATTCTTTACTCTAACTCAAATTAATAACGGATTACCTACCCTACTATTTTCCCCTTAGTTAATACGCTATTACGTATTAATTCTATTGATCTTCTTGAAACAGGCTCTGTTAGGAAAATAACATAGTAAAATCCGCATAATTGCAGACGGCTGGTGTCTACGTCGAGTCATTTCCAGTATGGAATATTGCGAAACTCAATACCTACTTGATAGCTTAAACCTACGCGGCGGCAAATGAACCAATCTGCAATTTACAAACTATGAAGAAAAAATTGTATTACTTTCGATATCATTAAAGGTGGCCTTATTGAAGGTGAAAAATGAAATGGCGTTACGAAACTTTATAGGCCCTGTCGCAGATTGCATTTGTTTTATTTATAAGTAAATTTTTGGGTTCTCCGTTGTTTTCCTTATGTTTGTTGTTGACTGTACAGTTAGGTAAGTATTAATTGCACACATAGATAAAGATCCATTGGAACCTGGAAGGCTCAGAGTTTGAAGTCTTACGCTTAGGCCACTAGACCAACACCGCCCCCGACGTGTCTACCGGCCTATATGATATAATATGTCCTTGGACCGTGTCATCAAAATACGTAAATAGATTTATCGAACCATTTTATTTTTAACGTCTGAGATTGTGTGTGGTCAATACTAGTTCGTTACTTGAAACATTAGAAAATCTTGCATTGTCGTTATGTTTCAAATGCTTAAAAGTTTTTATTATTACATTTTAAATAACCCTTCATGAATAATCAGGATAATAATTATATTTTTCATGAAGTTTCTTTAAAACAAATAAAATAAATGTATTTAATAATTTTATCGATTTTTCCTTTCGTAAATTTTCGAACCTTAATGTGTGATCCATCTTTGTCTATATCTTTATTTAATTTTAATTGTTTTTTGTTGTAAATAATTTATGTTCCCTGTAGGAATTTCGACAAAATAAATGAATTGTATGATGTCCCACGGTCATTCATACCTGTCTTCCGGACTATACCTTGATCAAAAACACTGAAACAAATGCGTTGTGCGGTCAATATCCGAGAAATGTATGAGTACGTGACGATATAATGCTAACTTTTCTATTTTAAAGACAGTTCACACGCCAAAAATATAGAACAATGGGAATTACTCAACTGGATTCCCGCCAAGAGGTGTCATTTCTCAATCTATTGTCCAAAATTGTCTATGAAGGTGTCACACTCAAAGGATTCATTCATGAGTTTAAACAATAAAATATTTGTAAACGTAAGTCGTAAATTCTTTGAATTTTACAACTCATTTTACGTTTAATTTTACTCAATGAGAATGTACGGGCATTTTGTTATTTTTATAGTTTTGCTCTAAGTGATATTCTCCGATATTTATTCACTATTTCATAATTTTTACTCTTAATCTATGGTGGCAATAATTATGAGAATTAACTGAAAGCTATTAAAGCTAGCTATTAAATTAAATAAAATTAATGCATTTTAAAATTGAATATATTCTGAATCAACATTTGTGATATCTATAGGTTCTATTTAAATAGGACATTTTTAGTAATAACTCTTAGCAAAAAAACAGTGAAACAGCCATTTCTGGTACAATGTACGCAAATTTGAACAAAAGCATAGAATTGCTAAAGAAATGACAATAGAGATAAGGTGTAATGGCTCATCGGTTTCCCACGGTACCTGCAACAGCCCACGTGTTGGTCAAACACACCGACATAGATTACTTAATTATATATTTGTAATATACGTGTTGCAAAATCCCTCAATCCACCTTTAAATAAAAGTAAATTCTGAAAATTTGTCATTGTTTGCTATGTCGTCTTTTAAAAACAATCGAATTAGCATGTGGTTTTTGTCATTTGTGATTATAAACTTTTCCTTTTGTTTGTTGTTGTTTGCTTTGAAAGAGGTGGTGGCAGTTCAGAAAACTAAGTAGGTATTTACTCAATTAATATTGTTCTATTAATAATTAATACTTTATTAATGAATTATGTATTTTTATTTTTTATTACCTTTACATCTACACGTAAATTACCAAACAAATGTTACCGTTAACTAATTTAATTATTACTTTATAGTGTTCCTTCCGTGATTTTCCCACTCTTTGATGCGATGTCGTAATTATCTCATAGTTTAAAGAACGGTAATTTTCGTTATCAGCTTCGCGGGCGCCACGCCACAGATAACAACACGTGCTAAGGTTTATGGCTGACATCTGTTAGCCTTTGTTTATTATCTGTATACCTTTATACAGGTAATACAATTTTACTAATCTTGTTTTGTTCGAAATTTGTAACAAAGCTAGTAAAACTGAAATAACAGTTCGGCACTTTCTTATCTTAGAAAACATATGTTTAGTAATTTGTTATTTCTTTTAGAAAACACACAGGTAGTACCTAATACAATTATCAAGTCAGTTGTGCCTTTACTTATACATATTTTTGTTTATGAGACCTAGACGATAAAGAGCTGATGCCAAACTGTAAGATTTAGATAAGAGCCGTTTCATTCGAAGGTAGTGTTACCCATAAATGAGGAATCTCAATCTGAAGGTCGCGTTCGTCTTTGCATCAATAGTTTTTCCCTCTACGCAATTAGCTCTCGCATCTATGGCAAAGGTATGATTATTTCTGTGACATAGATGTAAGTGAAAAAAATTTACAGAAATCAGATTGAAGAGCCATAATATATAAATATTATCTGTATATAAATACATTGACGTAGGTACTTGGGGTTTCACCAAACCCAGTGGGAGATAAGGCGTTTGACGTCAAAACTTTACTCACCACCTGAGTTATCCCTCATTATTCACTATCTTTCTTTGAATTTCTATTAGTAATGATTTGGTAGTCTTATTTAGTTGATGATACATCGCTTCTATTTATAAATAACCTATGATCTGTGGCTAAAAAAAATTAGTTAATAGTTTGTACATTTCACGCTTACTCCCGAGTCACATTCTTTAGGTACACATAGGGTCATATAGATTTTATTATTAAAAAACCACGAAATTGGTGTTATTTTTTTACTATCTAAAATCATGAACTACAAAACACGTTTGTGCAATTCAAACTTCATATATTGATGTTATTGATTTGTATCTATTTCGAGAAGGCCATTGGTGTTGTATTAGGGCTAATTACCTGAGGGGCTCCATCCTGGAGGTGGTGTATTTGGGTACAACTATAAAACAAGCTTTCTAGAGACGAGAACTGCTAAATGTTTCTTTTTCTGGAGGAACTATCAATAGCTATCGTAATAGACCGATATCTATAAAGAGATCCTATTCAGAACTTAGTTGGCATAGAGATTAACGAATCTGATCCTTGATTCAAGTAAAAGAACCTACGTAATCATATTACTGAAACAAATGCAGAGTTGTAACGGCATTTCAGAAGTCTGAAGTGCATTTCTTAGTTTGGTTTTTTTTTTAAATTTTATTAAATCGCTCTATCTCTATATCTCTCTTCTATGTTCTATACCTATAAAGATTTTTTGTAAAATACGAATCAGTTAAAAGTTTAGTCTGAATCTTATTTTAACAAATTTAAAAAAAAAACTTAAAGGACAATTATATCATTGTTCATACCCAATGTTCTCATTTCAAATGAGTACTGTTTTAGGACACATTGACCTTTTAAATGTTGACTTCCGGGTCATCAAGGTGGTTCTGCGTATAGTGTAAAATGAGGTTGAGTACATATATGACAAAAGGTTTGATTCAGAGTTAAGATTGTAGGTTGATAGTTTTTGACATACTTCATGATCAATATTGGATGTCTTCCGAGGAAGTTGTGCATCTGGCGCCACGTGCGATGTCTGACGGAACTCTGTACCTGTTATTGTTTGATTGTCGTCTGATTGCTTGATTGTGGCCTCACTTGTCGACATCCTCTTTACATCGTGACGCGTCATACAATGATACTATGCAAATTAGATAACTCTAGTTTATTCAATGGTCAGTTAACTGAATTTGAAGTGAACAATATTGTTTTTGTATTAAATAATCTACAGGATTTGACAGGTAACTGTTAACAGTGTCTTAGCATGTGACATTATTCGTTGCGTTCATCTGTTTTTCAACTCCATGCGCATACCATAGAGTATTTAAAAAAGCGCGCCTTCTAAGTTGTCATGTCATTTTCACACATGTAGGTATATTCTTTCTATAGCATATTTCTGATTATCCTCATTTTAACATGTGTGATGTTTGAGAGCATAAATAAAATAAAATACTTATTCGCCCGTGAATTTATTGCATGTTAGTAATATTTGTTCTGAATTACGTTAGAATATTTATTATTGAATAACGGACACGGTGAGTCACAGAGGTCGTCCTTGTTGAATTCCAATGCACATTTTCACTGGATAAAAAAATTCACTGACGAACTTGGAGGCTGATATCCGGCCTTTGTACATTCATTAATAGCATAAATGCTTACTTAGCTAATATAGGCTTAGATAAACGTAAAAATGAAACGATTTCATATTTGCTTCAACATAAATAAGTGTATTGGTAATTATAATAAAACAATATGGCGTTTGCGTATATTTTTAGGATAAAGAACATATATATATATAGTGAAATTTATACTATAAAGTATTCACATACGCATTTAATAAATTTATCCGGAGATTATTTATTCAAAGGAATAAAATTGTATCGGTCAGTCTGTCAAACCATTGTTATCAAATCAAGACGAGGTTTTAACTTGAGGTTTCAATTGGAATACGGACGTTGTGTATTTTTAATTTCAATTATTAAAACTGTGTCTTGACTCGCGTTTAATTACTACTTACCTAACTGTTATCTTAGCGCTTAGTAACACATATAATTAAACGACGTAATTGGGTGGAAAATGACGCTCGCGTAGAAGCCTACATGTTTCAATTTTCACGTGAATAATATAAAACGTTTTGTCATTTGCATTTTTGACAGATGACATTGAAATTAAGAAACAATTTTTTCATAAATTAATTCAGTGGAATGTCTTATTAATTGCTATACTCATAAAAAGAAACCTAATGAAATAGATTCTATTTTTAAAAATGGTAATATCTATGGATTTAAAAAGAAGGAAATTACATAGTGATTAACGCCGCAAACCTAATCAAAATATATCCATGAATGACTAGCTTTTACGACAATTACAATCTACGAACTCACTCTAATCAATACTACCCTCGTAATCTAATACTCTGTGGTTATGTCAAACTACTACTGTTTGTTTTTATTTGTAATATCGATTAGTGATAATTTGGTCGTATTAGAAATATTTTATCGCTCCCGATCTTAATGACTTTTACTTAGTAGGTACACAATATCTAAATTGGACAATTTTAGGCGAACAATTTCATGACGAACCAATAATTGTTACGGCACAGGGTTTCCTATTTCCTATGGTTTTTTTTTAATAATTCACGTATACCTGTTCCCTAACATGGATGAGACTCTATAATAGATATAAATGTACTTCAATCTTCTGTAACTACATTCCATGGGATGACGAACACCTGTTGTCGCTGCTGGCTGTAGAACTGTTTCATTTTGATATCTTTTTTGAAGTTGCTGGACTATCTGTTCGCAAAGATTCTGCAGGGACATTCTATGTTAGGGCGTGTCATTAACTGGAGCAATAAAGCCTTTGTGAGAGCCACGTTTTCTGCTCTAGTTTGTACCTTAATGAACTATAAACCGGATAGTCCAGCAGCATCTGGAGTCTTGTTTGTTAAGAGTTGTTAGCGGAGTAGCATGTTGCCCTGGCCCGAAGTTTCCTATGCGGCAACATTGCGCTTCACCACTTTCGGTAGCTGCATAAATTGTTAATAATTCTTCGAATTGTTTGCACCGAGGCGTCCAATGACCGAGCCCTAAATGAATTTTACTAGCCCTTACAACATAAATCAATTTGGTAAGCAATCACAGTAAAATCGATGAAGTTCAGGTGCATTGCGCGCGCGCACCGTAACGCCACCTGTGTCACGGTTCACGCTGACGCCGCGGTTAGTGTTGCCAGACATTAATTGAAATCACAGGTGGACTGGCATTACACCTTGTCATTGGTTTGGTTCTAGTTAGAACGTAACGAGTTTCTACTCGTTTAACTTTGCCGAAGCATTATATTATACCTTTATGTAAATATCTATTTAAGTCTTGGCTTATTAAGCTATCGCGGAATATAAATATACATAGCGCTAAATAACATCCATCATGAACCCACCCCACATACACACCCTCATGTATATACCATCACTTTCACACCGTCACACAACACAGCCGAATTAGGTACTACTTAGTCAAATGTGTTTAATACTTTTTAGAGATTTTTTTCCATTCGTAAACGTTTGAACCTTTTTGTATTATGTATTCCATCTTTAGCTTTATCTTTAATATAATCATTTTTTAGTTATATATTTATGTTAGTTAGGGGTTACCATCAGTAGTGATAAATCATTTTCGTCTTGTTTCCCAAGGTCATACTGCAGTCACTTTTAGGAGCGTAACAGAGCAATGAGAAAAAATAAATAAATGAAAGCTTATCCATTTAAATGGCTAAGTTTTGTAACGTAACATACTTAAGAAGATGTTCTACAAAATGGACTTACCCGTGAAACTCATAGAGAGTGATATAAATGTAGGAATTAGATCTGATTGGTTGGTATAATAGCATCTCGTATCTTATACAGATATATAAGTGTAAAAGACACTTACCACGTTCAATTTATATAAATAAATTTTCATAGAAAATATGGAACCGTAAAACTGTTTTATATATAAATATATATAATAATAACACGGGACTTAATATGCGTTTTGTGAAACAATATAAAAGATTTTACATTATTACTAAGTTCGATTAACATTGATAAATACGAAATGAACATTAGCTCGCTGTTATTTGAGAATTAGTTTACTATGCAACTGAAGCATATTTTTTTAAGTATTACTATTACCTTAACCATTTAATGTAGATAATAAATTACCCACTAATATCCAGCAAGGGTTGCGCGCGGCGACTGGCTTAAATTATTGTAATTACTTTGCTATTTCAGTCTTATTCTGGTAGAGTTGGGGTGGGTTCATTTTGCTGACATTTTAAATACCATCCAAAATCTAATACTGTATAATTTGCCCCCTTAAAGTTTTTTTATAAAAATCCCAGACAGTTTATACGTTCTTCTATTTTCGTTAATATACAGAACAAGCAAATACAATGCTAGGCTATATTTTTCATGCGTCAACCATTTTGAATTGAAAGCTCTAGGCATAGACTGACATAGGAGTTGCTACGTAATTTCCTTCTTTGGCTTCAGATTTTTACTGCAGAGATTCTTACTGCAGCGTTATGCCATGCACCGTGATCGCCTGAAGTCCATACTCTACTGAATATTAGGTCCAAGGTGCCTGATGCAGGGTTAAACTTGTATCACAAACAAGATGTTTTTCTAATCCATTACAATACTGTTACTATTCACACGAACCTCTAAAACTTTCACTCATACAAACAAATAACGGAGTGAGCTGAGTAATTGTCACCAATTGGCTTACAGATTCAAGTTACAGCACAAAAGATCTATGTAATAGAATATAATGTAAATGTCTAAGGAACGTTAAAAGTCATAAAAAATGGCAAAGACATTTTTCATTTTGTTGTTGTTGTTGAGCAGAGAGCAAATGAGCAGGAGGCTCCACGTTAAGTGGCCGACACTCATATTGTCAGAGGGTTCACAAGTGCGTTGCGGCCTTTTGAGAATTAGTACGCTCTTTTCTTGATTATTTTATTTAGATTGGTGGGCAGCTGGTTCCGAGAGTGGTGGTGCGCGGAAAAAAACCGATTTAAAAAGCGCTCAATTACGGAACGACGGACTTCGAGGTAATAGGGGTGGAATTTCGTATGCTGCCATGACGTCTGATGAAGCAACTAAGCTGCTGGTATTAATCCGAGCATCTCCTTTAAACAATCTATTTAAGATCTAAAAGGTCAATCCTAAGAACTTAAATCTCAAACCATTTTTCTGTATGAAGTTTGACATATTTGAAAGCGAGATTTACCATTCATTTCCATTTACTTGCAATAATATGGACAAAAATGTTATGGTGTATCTAAGGTTTGCATTTTATGCCACACATTTGTGCAAATTTGTCTTAAAAGATAGAAATTACGATTACACAAAGTCATATCATAGTCAATTCTTATATTTTATTTTTTATATTTTTTTCCACCTCGATTGATTTAATTAACTCTAGTAAGAATATATTTAATGTTTTTGATATTATTATAAACATATGTGCCATACAAAAGGTGTTTTTCCTATACAACTCCATATTAATTTATGACACAGCCAATTTCTCCCCATGTCTACTTCGACAGATGTCTATTCTCGTTGACTTAAAAATATTTATGATTAAGAACGAATATGAAATAAATTCGCATGACTGCCATGACGATTCTCTTTCCGCATTGACTAATAATATTTTTTATACGACTTCTGTCTTATAACTCAAACATGGTATGAGCGGGAATTAAATTATTAGACAGCATTAAGGCACACTGCCACTAGGGTTGCCACCCGCATTTTATAATAAGGTATTGTACGTTTGAGAACAATAAAGTACACGAAAAAACACACATGATGTCATTTCTTTAATCGTAAATATTTTTTAGATACACGGACTTTATCGATTGGCGCTGAATCGATGTTGCCACTCGCCACTACTCTAGCGCTACACGGCCTCTTCACTTCAGGCTTATATAATAAAAATGTATGTTTAAATATCATAATAAAGTAATATAAATTGTTTACTTTGATACGATATAATTTTTGTGTATGTACTTTAATTGCAAAAAAGGTGGCAACCCTAAGAGAGAACAAACTTTTTAACTTTATTTTAGTTTTCTATTCATCAATTTTTAATTGTTATTATTATGTAGATGAGAATATTGTAAAAGCTATTTGTGTTAATAATAAAAAATAATCTATGTCGATTCGTAATACTAATACAAAAATTAGACACCATTGATATATAAATATAGTACGATTTATGTGTGTTTTTGTATGGATGAAAAATAAAAGAAAAAATTAATAAAAAAACTCTTATTTAATAATTATAAAATAACTTAAATTTTACAAAACGTTCTCGTTAATTTACAATATACAAAATAAAACCTTACTTTGGCGATGGCAATTAAACAAAACTTTATTTAACAATGACACTCAAGGCAAGATACGTTTGTGAGCATTTATAATAATAGCATAAGAGCTGACGAAAGTTTTGTGAAATTTTTTACAATACAATGCCCCGATACTTTGAAGTTTGATATAAAATTTCAACTAAAAATCAGCTCTCCGCTATTTTAGACTGTTATTGTCAACACTTACAGTATCAACTTAAAATTAAAAAAATACAGATTTTAATTATACAATTCTAGAAGTTTTATAAAATTAAAAAAGTCCGCAAGTTCTCAAACAATTTCATTAAAGCCAGTACATTAAATCCCTTATAACCCGAACCGCGTTATAGGAAATCGCGATTGTATGAGTATTCTCGTAAAACCATTTTTTGAAACATAAACCTGGAATAGGAATTAAATAAATTTATTTAGTTTCATTTCATTAAACAATGGAAGGTGAAAAGGTATGCAAAACTAATTATGGACTAAACCTTATAAATTTCACACATATAACTTGAGAAATCTCCGGATACTTCAATTATTGCTTTGTTAAACACGAGTTTCTGTGAAATTATTTTTTATATACTTAAACCTTTTTTAATATAAGGCGACCCTAAATTCTAGCCACAGAGGTAATTCAGGACTAATTAAGGCCATTGACATATATTTGTTAATAAGTTACATTTACTCATCATAATTCTATATACAAATTTGAACACACTTATAAAAAAACGTTACAAAATACATTTTTGTACTTCTTAATCGAATTTACACTCTTAACTACGGAGACAGATATGTTCAATGTTTAAAACGATATGAGAAAGCATGAAAAAGCGCGATAATTTAACACGACCACCGGAGGCGATAGGAAATATTTAATGTCGACGATAAACCCTTTTAAGCAGAAAGGTGTGATTTGGGGGATTACCAATATAATGCCTATTCATTGGTTAAGCCTTTTACTGTGCAACGGAACTATTACTGCGCGATACAAAACGACAAAGCGATAATATTATGAGGAAGACTTTTATCTAAAATACTATGGCGTTAGGGCTACAAAATCTAATAGTCAGTCTTTCGTTCGGAGGTTGTCGTCACTAAAGGAATTAAGGCTGAGATCACGAAATTATACAATTTTTATCGTGATGTAGGTTCTTTCTCTGCCGTTCTCGTTTCGCGCAGGCGACTGCGTCGTTGGGCACGTAGGAGATCCTGACGCCGCCGTACGCGCGTCTCGTTGGCAATGTATATGATTCCGATGATGAAGATGAAGAGGAACATGTACTGCAATAACTGCTTGCATCATCATCTCGCACTTTCTCTCTTCTAGGAGGGTCATCTGGTTCAAATGCCTCGTTGTCTCCACAAAATCTAACCGTCCGTCCACCTCTTGGCTTACGTTTCTTTCCATCTACTAGAGTCAGCTCTGGCATTGAGGTGGAATGTCCTGGAGTAACCACGGCCTGGGCTTCTACTGGGTGAGGGGGCTTCCAGTCTTCCTCTGTTTCTTCGATGGGCGTTGTCTGTATTTGGTGATCTGTCATCGTTTGCTCTAATCTTAGGTCGGCAAGGGCTCTATCGAGGCTGAGGCAAGCATGTGGCGGTGGCGGTGGGTGTGGAGGCGGCGATTCTGGCATCATTTCTGACGTTGCTAATGACGCACTTGGTTCTGAATCTGCATCTATATGAGGGGAGTGCTCTCTCTGAGGTGTTTGCGGTGGTGACTTCGGTGAAGGTACTTTTCGTGGTCGCGGACCTCTATTAGGGCGAGGTCCCGGTCCTGATGAGTCAGATGGTGTCGGTGGCTCACCTTTGGAACACGCAATAGAGCAGAAGATTGCTCCTTTTCTTGGGAGGAAGGGCCGACCAAGTAGACTTGCGCGGCAGGTATGGCAGGCGAAACATCGTTCCGTGGCGTGCCAGTGCTGCCCCTCATGCGACATCTGGCCCTGGTCTACACCAATAGGCTCACCACAAGCGTCACAGTACTCGGCAAAGCAGCTGTCAAAGCAGGGCAGGCAGTACGGACGCGCTTCCCGCATGATATACCGTTGTCCGCCGAGTTGCCGCGCGCACTCTGCACACGCGAAATGCTTCATGTGCCACGCGCGTCCTTCTGCCTCCGTGCACTCATCCGCTAGTATTATCTGTGAAAGATTATTGAATATACAGTAAATTAAAAAATATATAATGTCTTAAATGTATTAGCCCGTCAGTTACAAAGGGTTTCTTCAATTCTTTAGATAATTAAAATAATAGACATTTGTTCTAATTGTGGGTAATTAATGTACTAGAATCTATTTAATTTTTACTTAATTAAGCATTATATGACGCAAAAACTAATGTAGAAATTATTATAATTGGATTGGATGTGTAAAAATTAACGATCTATTATGTTTTCATCAAGTTCGTTCAAAGACCTTAGGTTTTATCCTAACGTGATTACTAGCGGCTTCGTGCTTTAATTACTTGATAAAAAGTAAACTTCATATAATAAAATTTTCACATAGTAAAAATGTTATTATAAAAAGCTTCTTTAATTAACCCTCAATTCGACGTTAAAAATTAAATATTTGAAATGTATCTATTTTGTAACACGCAATATGTTTTTATTATAAATATATAGTACTGATCGTTACTTGATAAAGAATGTCTTAAACTATCTGTAGGCCCTTGTTTATTATGAACTAATTAATAATTTTATTATATGTATCTTGAAAAAATGCAAGTTTATCACTGAAGACACTGGCTTAATATCCCTTAAGTACGTATAATCATTCATATATCTTTTCAAAAACATTAGAGTATAGAGTATATATATCATCTTACAACAAATTCTAGACAAAAATTGACTGAGTCAAATTTGGAATCTCTCTTTCTAGATTAATATTTGGAACGTATAGACCATTACGATAAAGTCATAATGAAAATCCTCAACGCTTCAGTAAGAGTGTCTAATTAATAACCCGGACAAACAAGTATAATTGGTGTTCGTTATCAGCCAGCGCAGCGGGAACAGCCAACAATGGTGCTGGGTTCCCACAAGTCGTTCATTAGTGCTCTTATTAATAATATTTTAAAACGGTACCAACTGGCTAATGCAAGATTGTGAAATGCAGTGTCAGTGGGTCTTGATTTAACTTTGAAATTCGAGTTCAATTGTTAAGAATGTGTTATATATAACATATGGAATAGACAATTTATTTATTCGGTTTTAAATTTTTATAGCTAATAAACCCGAATGTGCTGTTTTTAGACACTGGGTACATGCCTATGTACCTGGTACCTCGAATTAACGGAGATTTATGAATTTAATGTTTTAATAATTTTGCTAACATAGTTATAAGTTACTCTACTAACAATATATGGACTTATAATGGTCTGAATTAAATTATTTTTATTTTATTTAAACGTCAAAAATCAGCATTAGACTTACACACATTATTCCTTACGGACAGGAATTATTTGTCAGACTTTGCAGATCAGCGATTGATCAGCAAGTTTGCGAACAAGCTTCTGTGACAGTGATACAAAACTAGACACTAGGCACTTCTCAATTAGCCATAGCTAGTTCATATGACATGTTGTAATTCCATTAGGCGAAATAAATTTTTGAACGATCTTGTTGATTTCATGAGTTTGATAGTTGCCAAGTCAGCTAGGTCAGGTCAGCTAGCTCTAGACTGCCTGGGAGCTACATTATCTTGCTATCAAATGTTCACTGGATTCTATTGTTTCAATAGTTACCTAATACAGATAAGAAATTCCTCAAATGCGCAACATTGCGGTAAAGCAATGGATAGGCAATGATGCAAGTTTCTCTTTGATAAGATTTGCGTACAGGTAAGTGATGTATAGATAGTTTAAACTGTTACCATATAAAACGCTATGCTGATTAAGTTTTAGCTGAGATGTTATAATCATAAAAATGTTTTATACCGGCTTAGTTAAGTTTATAAGCTAGCTAGTGTACTAGTATTCCTTATGAGAAATAAATATCTTAAACCTTAAATAGTTTGATATGATAATGATTAAATTATTTCCTGATTTAAAGATTCTATAAAAACAATTGATATATCAATAAGGATGTCAAATTTTCTTATTAGTTGTTATGGCCTTAGAACGCGCAACACAAAAGTAACTGTGTAAGACTCATTAAGACACTCATACTCTATAACATAGAAGAACGCTCGAAGTATGATGTAATTTAAACAAAGCGATAAAAATCTCAAGAATCCGGAATCTATATCAGTGTGAGAAGAATAGCACATGTCCAGTGAATCATGAATAGTTGCAGCTTATAATCATGGGCATGCCTCAGGGGTTACGCAAAGGACCTATGTTTTACCTTTTGTTATAAATAACGGGACGTAATGGTGTAGTTAGCGACAGTTTACAAATAATCGTGAGATATTACTATTCATAGAATAAAGAAATGTATGACAAGCGTTGCATTATATAATCACTTCTAAGAAAGGATTGACTGTATTAAAACAAAAAGACAGAGAAAGAGATTAAAAGGCTTATAAATGCCGAACTGTACATCTTCAAAAAAGGTTTTAAAGGCTTTGAATGAGATATAATAAATGTAGTGCGTAAATATATTTTAATTAGAGTCTTAAATTGAATCAAGATACGAAGTACAGGTGCGTGATTTTCTTCTAAGAACAGGGAGCTTTGGCGTTAGAACGTGTACAAAAATTATTAAATAATATTTATTTATTAAAACAGGTGATTTTGTATACATCGTTAAATTTTATTTATTTACATAAGGTGAAGTCGGGTTGGGTAGGCATTGTAGTATATACTTGTACCAAATCCAGGACCTACTAGAGAAGGGAGAAGTTAAAAGTACCCATAACCGATGCGCATGCATGCATGTCATGTAAGTGGATGAAGCGAGAAAGGTATGGAGGACCGTAGCAAGTGGAGATCCGTTGTCTTTGCCTATTCTTTTGGGAAAAAGGCGTGAAGATATAAATTACAAAAAAAAAAACTTTGAAGCATGTAATAGTTGTCTGCAGTTAATCTAAAGTAAATCGATCGGATGCAGTTGACTGCAGTGGTGTGCCCGCATTTCCGGCCAACTATAACCTTGTCAAAGCCACGGTCAAAGCCTATGCATAATGTTAAAGAATATTTTAAGTATTAGGCCTGGAGAAAATTATATTTTTGCCATGGGATTTGTGCTATTTGGATTTTACTAAACAATTAAAGCTTAGTTCAGTTTACTTTAATTTTTGTAAATTAAGAATAATCACACACACACTAGTGTTATAATTGTATAGTATTTAAGTTCTCACCATATGTAGACATCAAAAAATTATGAAGTTTGTAAGCGTGCCATTCGCAACCTAAAATTTATACTTGGGTTCAGAAATAAGACTAGGTCGACGAGCGCAAAATCTTTCTCACGTAGGTCAAAAATGTATTTGGTTTTCATATACGAATGTCAAGTTAGACAAATTTTATGACATATTCGATAGTGGGCTGTTCAATTAAGTTAAGTGCCTAATTCAGTGTTTTGCTAGTAAATTTGTAATGTTCGTATTTTTATTTTTTGTAACATTTATATTTATAATAACTGTATATATTTTAGAAAAAAATGTAGCTTGTAACATATACTGTAGATATAACATTACGTATGATGTAGTGAATTTTAACTTACAATATTGGACACAAAAATCACAACGCGTATCAATGATTACACACAGCAACTGTGTCTGCCACATTCTCCACTGGGTCTGTAAATCTTTTAATTTATTATTGCGTGAGAGTGCTAGGTAACGCCCTCAATCTCAATGTCAACTTTATGAATCAAAATGTTTCACACAGACAGCTCGCATGGTAGACGATTATAAAACACGGCAGCTTATCAGCGAATCGACACGCGATGACAGGCTATAGGGGTAATCTTCCCTTACATATTACGTACATGTTCTTTGTAATTAACTCATTACAGACCTAATTATTTTCCATTTAATTACATTTTCCGCTTTCGAGGGCTTTAGGTTTTAATGAAGTTAAGATCATTCATACATTAGACGTGCGAGTTTCTTGGTGTAGAACAACAAGAAAATCCCTGTTTTAATGATTTAACTGAAAGGTCACATACCTAGCTAGATAGTAAATAGATAGCACAGTCGTTCATTTAGTGTTAAGGATTACTAAAATCCATGTAAAGATTTTAGATTCAGCTGGATAAAATCTTTCATAATGAATTTTCAATTCAGTGGTTAATGGATCATTAACATGGTTGTCTTGTACTGTAATAACAGTACCAGCAAACATTAGAGACAGTGCTGTTACGCAAAGTCTAAGCAGACAATATCTTATAAAATAATTTATAAATATTTGATAAATATAAAAATAAACTAAATCAGTGGCCCTACAACCTTTTTAGGTGTGGCCTTCAGATTTCTGTTTCATGAACATGTCAATCAAATAGGCAAGTACCTGATCAGCCTCCTATGCCTGACACACGCCGGCGGATTTGTGGGTCTAAGGTAAGCCAGTTTCTTCACGATGGTTTCCTTCACCGTTCAGGCGGATGTTAAAAACAGTTAAACCCATTTACGACGACATCGTTTACAACATACCGTTTATATTAACCAAAATCAAAGGTCCCAGCGGGTGAAAGTATTCGGTACTTAATACAACCTCATATGAGTTTTGATGTAGTTATAACAGATTTTGACTGTACATAGAAATTAAGTCCAATGGTGCTCAGTTGGGGATCGACTTACGACCTCAGGTATGAAAGTTTCACGCCAGAGGCCAACACTGCTCACAATTATATAAATACACAGAGGATTGAATTTTTTATTTTCTAATTTCTTATCTTTTGTGAACATTCACACAGATGATCAGCAACAGTGACCTTTACTTTTTGTTTATACATATCAGCTAAGTAGGTAGGTAAGCGTTTACGATTCGGAGTTAAATGTATCTGTTTCAAAGTGATATTCTGCGTTGTGCAATTCAATTATAACTTAATACAAACTATATGTAAGTAACTTTATCTCAACCATTGCCTGTAATGACTTCCGGATACAAATTCCGGAAATTACAGTGGTCGCTTGATCGTCGCTATACGCGAAATACACATATATAGAATATTTCGTCTTTATGTGTCTTTAGAGCAGTGTTGGCTTCAGCGTGCGACTCTCTTCCCTGAGGTCGTAGGTTCGATCCCCCGGTGTGCACCAATAGATTTTCTTTCTATGTGCGCATAAAACATTAGCTCGAACGGTGAAGGAAAACATCGTGAGGAAACCGGCTTGCCTTAGAAACAAAAAGTCGACGGCGTGCGTCAGGCACAGAAGGCTGATCACCTACTTGCCTAATTATTCGATTAATAAATGATCATGAAACAGATACAGATCTGAGGCCCAGACCTAAAAAGGTTGTAGCGCCATTGATTTATTAATTTTTTATGTGTCTTTAGGGCTAATTATTTTTTCGCCGCTACCGTGACAAATATAGAGCGTTAACGATGTTTTTTTTTAATATCGAAGTACTTAACAACTCTTTCGAAATAAAGAACTTTTCGAATAACAAATTCGTAATTGGAAAAGTTTTCCCATTTTCCGATATTATTGCTTTCGTCTCGACGGTATAACTCTTCCTATAATGGTATTGTTTTTATAACTTTGCAATCTAAGTTTAAAGTATAGTCTACTAAAGATATTCTTTTTCTTAGCATGGCCAAGCGTGACGCTGATTTCGTGCAACTGACAGTTAAACACCAAAAGATATGTTTTTGTTTAAAAAATCCAAGTTGGACAAAAATTGGAGAAAAATCTGACAGCCGCTTTTTTCAAAAAAAAATCCACGAATTGTTGTATGATATGTTAGCACAATGGCTAGGCACGCAGGAAGGCCTCCTAGGAGGTCCGTTAAACCCAAACCAACCATCTTTCTTTATAGTATTCTGATATGAAGTCGACGGCCTAATCCTCTTAATAGACCAAAATCATTAAGGAACCAGATACAGAAAACCGGTTTTGTTATAATTACAAATGGTATAATATAGAAACCGGGAAACACATTAAAAATGCAATTTTTGTATACACGGGAACGATCGTTATCAATCAAAATGTGCGGAATGCGGTCAAATTGTTTCAGTGTGTTCTTAAAACATTTAGGGCTTAATTAGGGTTTAATTATATTTAAGTGTCTTTAGACACGATACGTACGATGTACGAGTTTAAATTGAACTGAATATTCTATAAAAAAGTATGTTTCTTAATAGATTTAGGTGGCTAACTGTGACATGTTGCCAAATGTCAGAATAGTAGGTTTCTTTTTCAAAATGGCGCAGACATACATAGATGAAATTAGGCTTTGGCTTTATAAATTTAAAATTGTTTCAGAAATGCGAGTGTACAAATCGTTGACCTCATAGCCATTGTTAGATGGAAGTAGCCCTTTCGACCCAAATACCCCCACAGTTTCCGTTGGGGCGACGTTTCCGATTTAACCACGATTAGTCTAAGAGATTTGTGACTAAAAGCCTTCGAGACTGTAGCGGGTCTTATGAACATTTTTTTAAATACTCCTTAAGGTATATATAACTGTTTATTATTATAATATATATTGTTGAGTTATAAATTTCAAGACCAGATTTTTTTTATATGATGATACACCGCGCTCTAAACGAGATTGTGTCTATATTTACAACATTTATTTCAAATGTCTTACCAAATTTTTTGGCTAATTTGTGGCTTTTATTAAAATTGTTTAATATTTGTTATAGCGGCTCCTGTTCATTTTTTGTAATGTGGTAATAATTACTGCAGGTTCTAACATTTTCAAAAAAAAACCTTTTGCGATTTAAAAGAGAAATTATTGCCAGTTCACCTCGGTCTACGCTCTTGATTTGAGAATTTGCTGTAAATGAAAATGTAGAAGCCTTTTTCTGAAGTTTATGACTGTGCATTAATTTACCTATATTAATACATGATATTTTGATCTCTTACGCTAATCGTCTAAGGGTCGAAGTTTTCAGATGCAATTTGATAACATTTGATTTACAAGCACATCGACTAGGTCATTAACCTACTTCCAAATACTCAATTTAATACATTTAATTATATTACAATTTATTTCGTACATATATACAAAAACCTGTTTTTATTTATTGACAATGAGGATGCCTATAAAACTAAGAAAGTCTGAGTGAGCAATGTACGGCCTTGATATAAGCCCCAAATTTATTGATACTTGTTATATTATAGGTAATCTATATAAATAAAAATTAATCGCATATGTTGCTAAGTGGTAAACTAGCCAGCCATTTCCAGGAATAAATTACACGAAGGTAGCAATTCGAGTAATTTATTCCTGGAAATCTGAGGAAGGCTTTTAAGGCAAGAAAAATTCAAAACGTTAGAAAGTTTTATTCTGGAAAAGCGAATTCTTTGGGGTAGCATAGCGAAATCTTCCATATGTTGGTTACTAAAAAGGTATCCTAAGAAATAAAATCAGTGTATAATAAAAGGCTTATTATATTTTGTATTAATATAATAAGACGTATTACTAAATAAGTTACAACTGTTACTTGTACCATGTATTATTTCGCTACATTGTAGTTTATGTATTTATGACCGGCAAGTTCAAAAAGTGTTGATTTATCGCAAAATCACTGATATCCGTTCAGAAGCAAACATTGCGGAAAGAGCCTATTAGGGGTTCAACCCCTCGTCGCCAAAGGTACTTGATCTAAGAGCCAGTTAGCACGTGGTTATTGCAAACTGCAGGTGTTACGATAAAAGCGTGATCTTCATTTGTTTGTGATAAATCTCGTGACAAAAATATTGTAACAGGAGAGGATTTCGAAGAGCGATAATTTTTTTACGTACGCAATAAATGCATGAGGAACATCATGAGTCACGTCAGGCATCGAATCACGTTCCACGACTGAGCGTTTCTCAAGGCAATTTTTGCCGCGCACCACCGCTATGTGGAACCAGCTGCCCACTGAAGTATTTCCGAACCAATTCGACTTAGGGTCCTTCAAGAAAAGAGCGTACAAATTCTTTAAAGGCCGGCAACGCACTCGCGAGCCCTCTGGCATTGAGAGTGTCCATGGGCGGCGGTATCACTTAACATCAGGTGAGCCTCCTGCCCGTTTGCCCCCTATTTTATAAAAAAAAAAAAAAAAAAAGAACGACCAGCCAAGAGCCAAGCTCCAGAAGATAAACCACACCTATATCGAAATAATATTTGTTTTTACAACAAACTACCAAGGGAAATTAAAGAATTATCACTGAATAAATTCAAAGCTCTCGTCAAACTTAAATTAATCAATAAAGCTTTTGAAAAATTTGATCCTTGGGATTGATTTGCTCCAGTTCAAATATTTATGGTTGCACTGCCAACAATTTGTATGACTCAAAACTTGGCGAATAAATATAGTGGCGTAGGGATTCATGCCTGTTTTTCTTTACTACGCCCTTGACTTGCGAACTCTCAGTTAAAGTAAATTTACAATCAATTTAACATATTTTCTGTTGATGTTCATAAATGTACTTGGTTACCTATATGAATAAAGATATTTTGAGTTTGAATTTGATTCGCCAATAAAAAAATATTAAAAGATGCAATCCAAGAACCGTAAGGTGTTGTAGGACTGTACTCTCGATATCAGAGGAGCTCACTCTTTAAATTTATTTAAGAATCTTCTTTTTAAGCATTTCTGTTTTGCCTTCGCTACTTATATATACATTAATTATGACTCATTAACCCTAAGATCAGCTATTACTTTTTTTTAGTTTAGTTTTAGTTAGTATATTTCCAGTGTCACTTTTTGTTGATAATTTATGCACTATACTTTACTGAGGGTCAGTTCATTTTTTTATCGTTCCATACTAGGGTTGCTTAGATATCGCTTGTAAGCGATAGGCCACCCGCTAACTTACGTAACCTGTTTTTGAGTATGTTTAAGGTAACGAAGTGTAAATAAATTTTATTTAGATAAACCATCAATAATATTCTCCCCATTACGGTCCCATACGGGGAAAGTTATACGATCCCCTTTAGCTTACAAACTCATACTGCCTCCACCTTTGTTTGTAGTATTAAAAATTGTGCTCGGTACAGAGATAAAATTTAACATTACGATCAAGCCCAACTCAAGACTAATAATTAATTTTAAAACTACAGTCAAAATCTGTTATAACGACATCGAAGGAAGTACTTATATTTGGTCATAAAAACCGATAGTCGTAATAGCCGATGACGTTGTTATTAAGTACTTAGAATTCAGCCGGGATCTTTGATTTTGGTCAATATAACCGGTATGGTGTTCAAGACGATGTCGTCGTATTGAACTCCAAACGTCGATTTTGACTATAACACTCTGTGCTTCTCTACTATATTTTATCTCACACCAATTCCAATGGTTTTGCCCTTTTATTAGAAATTTATTATTTACCTCATCGCAAGCGGAGCAGCGCGGCTTCAAATTTTCAGCGTGATGTCGGCCACAGTAGAGTCGCCCGTCTTTCCAGAAGTAGACCAGGTCAACCAGCAGCTCCTGACAAGTGGTGCAGTTGAAACAGGCGGGATGCCATCTCGCTGATGGGCCAGCCCGAGCCGCGGAGACACACATATCGCCCGATGATAGTGCCTCTTCACACTGAGGACAAACAGATAAGATTTAGATTTATACAATATACATTATTAGAAAAAAAAATACCTCAACTATACGTACTTCAAATATGGGATTGTTTAAAAATAAGAGGTAAGAGTCTATTATGGGCTGAGTAAAAAATGACATATTTTTCTTTAACCGTGAGTTATGTATCCTAACATTAATTAAGCTCCATATATATTTTACTAAATAATTAGAAGGGTATACAAAATGTAAGCA
The DNA here is from genome assembly GCF_905147105.1 of Pieris brassicae. Classification (NCBI taxonomy): domain Eukaryota; kingdom Metazoa; phylum Arthropoda; class Insecta; order Lepidoptera; family Pieridae; genus Pieris; species Pieris brassicae. Next base: position 17,049,970 of record NC_059674.1, read on the forward strand.
TGCTCACTTGAAGTCAAAATGAGCCCTTTAGTTAATGCCACACTTTTAACTTGTAATTAAAAATTCTTGTTTTTAATAATGTCCAATAACATAAGTATAGGACAAACGTAACAAGTGGGTAGTGCAATGTGTATTGGTGTGTCTTGTGATTTGTACTAAAATAAAATAGTATTTGGGTTTGAACTTTGTTACTTACAGTTCCATTGATGAATTAATGTTCCACTACACATTAATCGCAATTTTTCCTTAATAATATCCTTTATTTAACTAAAATTAACTTAAAGTTTGATAATCACTTCTTCAAGTACCTTCATTTGAACTATTAATTTTTCACTTGCACCTTATTATGGAGGATCTTAAAAAGTCTTTAAGGGATGTATCCGAAATGGTGTCTACCAGAATGGAGGAGTTCCAGCAGCGCCTTATTGCAGCTCAGAATAGGTCCCCATCGCTGGAACAAACTCCACTTGCTAGGGAGTTTGAAACATTTAAAAGTTCTGTTCTATTCTGCCTAGAGAATCTCCAGTCTCAGATGGCGATTCTGTTTAGAGTGCAGGATGAGCAAGAGATGCGTAGTAGGCGAAAGTGTCTGTTGCTGCATGGAGTAAATGAAGCGAAGGATGAAAGCCCGGCCTCCATTGCAAATATGATATCCATCCTTTTAAAGTGTCCAAATGTCACGGAGCAGTGCCTTACCCGTTGCCATCGAGTAGGATTAAGATCCAATGAAAAGCCTAGGCCTATATTATTAAAGTTCCGTGAACATGCCGATAAGTTAAGGATCTGGGCTGCCAAGACTAGCCTTAAAGGCACTGGTATAACCTTGTCTGAGTTCCTAACAAAAACAAGGCACTCACTATTTATGGAGGCGAGAAAGCGGTTTGGTGTCTCAAAATGTTGGACCCAGGATGGACGTGTACAAGTGATTGGGGCTGATGGGAAACTTCGCCGCATCTCTTCGTTGAAGGAACTTGGTTCAGTCCCGGGCAGCATCCCGTCATCGTCCGCAGCTGATGATGCAAAGCGAACAAGAGACATGACCCGTAATAAGAAGGTTCCAAGAAAGGGTCATTAACTTCAGTGTCGGTGTTCCATGGTTCCGAAGTTATAATCAACTTTGTTGTCAACTGGTTTGATGTCATTAATTTTAAGTGTTAAACAGTTCTTTTTTGTTTTCCTTTTGTTTTAAAATATTACTATTTAGTATCTCATAACCTTAACTTTTGTTTACTTAGTGTTTTTAAAGACCCCACTGACAGATTATAACTAATAACTAGCAAGTGATGTGACACTGTCAAAAGTTGTGATTGTCAATTAATGATAGATTGTATCTATTTCCACAGTTCATAAAATTATTCTCTTATAATAAGCTTTTACAGTAATTTATCACTGCAAACTATATATAAATTCCCTTGTTAAATTGTTTTTTTTTTTTTTTTTGGAAATAGTTACAATTAGTTTATTGAACCCCTTTAAGTTAATTTGTTTTTGTTTTCTTAAAGTGTGTGACTATATTTTCTGTTCACTAATATTAGCGATTGAGTGTGAACACAGGATCATTTTTGTACATAAATTAAAAATTTATATAATTAGTAGACTTATACATAAATATTATTGGCTAACACATGAATCACGATAGTGAAGCTCTTGAATTTGAATCGGTCTCTTCGTCGGATTTCGAATCATTCCATAGCGCTGAGATATCTCCCCCTCCCTTGCATAGTATCCTCACAGCTTTATTTAAAGACCAATCGCGACACTTGAATGTCATCCATATTAATGCTCAAAGCGTTCCTGCTCACCATTTGGACTTGTTGACAACATTTGTATCCAACGAAATTCACGCTATCCTTATATCAGAATCTTGGCTGTGTCCAACCCTGTCCTCCCTCAGCTATTCTATCCCCGGCTTCAACCTAATAAGAAATGATCGAGTTGGAATGCGTGGAGGTGGCGTCGCTATTTACCTACGATCGCACATCCCTTACACTATTATCAGTATGTCTCCTCAACCACCACCACCTAATGAATGCGAGCATCTTCTGGTCGAGGTCATGCTCAGTAAGACTAAAATTCTCCTTGGAGTGTTTTACTCTCCTTCTCTTTTAGTCGATTATTTCGCAGGCTTTGATAACACTCTTGAAAAATTTTCGCCTCTCTATAAAAACATAATAGTTATGGGTGATTTCAATACCTGCTTAATCAAAGACGACTGCCGATCGAAAAAGTTGCTCTCCATCACCGAATCTTATAATCTTCATAACCTGCCACTTAATGCCACACACAAAGTCCCAGGCTCCACTCCTTCCTTATTGGACCTTATATTTACCTCTTCTCCTGACCTAGTTACCAACCATGGCCAACTTCCTGCTGTTGCTTTTTCTCATCACGACCTCATTTATTTGTCTCTCAATCTTAAACCTCCTAAACTAAAACCCACCGTAGTCCTTAGGCGTAATTTTGCTGCGATCGACACCGAGCGTCTGCTTATAGATGCGGCCAGAATTGACTTTAGCACGATTTACGAGTGTCCCACCCTCAATGGTAAAGTTGATTTACTAAATGCCTCCATCACTAATCTTTATGATATACATGCTCCTTTGAGGCCCGTTAAACTCAAGCATTTACCTGCTCCTTGGCTCAACGATGAAATCAAATCTTTGATTAAACAAAAAAACCGTGCTAAGGCCAAGATGAGAACAGCCAAAACGGATAAGGAACATGTATTTTACAAAACCTTGCGCAACCGTTGCAACACGCGTTGTCGCGATGCGCAGAGACGACACATTCACGACTCAGTGTCTAATGGGGATCCCTCAAAAATATGGAAATTTTTAAAATCTCTGGGTATCGGTAAGCCACCACGTACTGCCATGACTCCCGATATCGACGTAAACAGCCTAAACGCCCATTTTACCTCTCACTCCACTTCAAGTAATATCGATCTGGACTTAACACTTGAGTATATATCATCTCTCCCTCGTCCTAGTTTTCCATCTTTCTCTTTCGATGAATTCTCTAGTCAGAAAGTTGAATCGAGTATTTCTTCTATTCATTCCAACGCTGTTGGTTCTGACCTGATTAGTCGTGCTATGATCATACCTATTCTCTCTCTTATACTTCCTGTAATCACACATATTTTTAATTTTTCCATTTCTATAGGTGAATATCCTTCTTGCTGGAAGGATGGACTTATCATCCCTATCCCCAAAAAGGCTAATCCTAGTACTTTTTCAGATTTTCGACCCATCTCGATTCTGCCATTTCTATCCAAGGTACTTGAACGCCTCATACATGAGCAATTAAATAATTTCCTAAACAAAAATTCCATACTGAATCCACTTCAGTCTGGGTTTCGACCTGGACATAGCACTACTACTGCTCTGGTCAGAGTAGCCGATGATATTCGCGAAGGCATGGACCACAAACAACTCACAATTCTCACACTGCTAGATTTCAGCAACGCTTTTAATACTATTAATTTTAAAATTCTAATGGGGTTGCTTAGATCTATTAATATTTCTTCTCATGCTGTTAACTGGTTCTCTAACTATCTTAATGGGCGCCGCCAGTGTATTAAGACAAGCGATTGCATATCTCAGTGGAGTTTGATTGAATCTGGCGTTCCGCAAGGTGGCGTACTTTCTCCTCTTCTTTTTGCTATATATATTAACTCCTTAACTTTCCGACTTTCAACTAATTTTCATTTATACGCTGACGATCTTCAAATCTACGTACAATCAAGTCTCGATGATCTCCCGCAAGCCATACAATCTACCAACAATGAGCTGGCAAAGATAGTTGACTGGAGTAAAAAATTTGGTCTTCTAATCAATCCCAAAAAGAGTAAGGTATTAATTATTGGCAGCCCCTATTTCACGACGAGAATTGATTGGGCCAGGATATCCCCTATCCATATCGATGGTGTAATTTTAAATTTTAGCCGTACAGTAAAAAATTTGGGGGTTTTATTTGATCAAAATTTATCCTGGGAGCAGCATGTTAAAGAAGTTAGCCGAAAATTATACGGTGCCTCCAGTATCCTTCGACGTCTTAGTAATTTTCTTCCCTTTAGTACCAAAACCTCACTGGCGCAATCTCTCCTCCTGCCTTTACTGGACTACGCCGATTCCTGCTCCTCCGATCTTAACGAGGAATTGCTAAATAGACTGGATCGTCTCCAAAATTTCTGTATCAGATTTATATTCGGTCTAAGAAAGTACGATCATATCTCTGCGTTCCGTAAGCGGCTAGGCTGGTTGCCAATTCGTCAGCGACGCGATGCTCATGTTCTTCATCTCCTATATTCCATCCTGTTCAACCCTAAAACTCCTTCCTATCTCAAAAATGATTTCAATTTTTTGGGAGCCCATAACTATAGCTTACGCTCTTCCGAAAATTATACCCTTGAAATCCCATCTCATAACTCCTCCTTTCTTGGCGATTCCTTTAAGGTCTCCGCAGTTAGGCTATGGAATTCACTTCCCGTCCCTATTCGCTTAGCTCCTTCTTTATCTTCCTTTAAATTTCTTCTGTACAAACATTACCTGTCCACATCGTATCCCGTACTTTCTTACTAACTACTAACTGACGTGAGACTTATCTTAAATTATCGTGATTTATGTGTCTTTTTACTCTTTAATGTATCTTTAATATTTTATTCCTGTTTAGTTTTGTTTAATAACTGTGTATTACATGTATTTTGCACTACTTGCCTATCTTATTTAATACATTTATTTTTTTCTTTACTCACAGTGGTTGCCTGGAAGAGATCGCTCGTAAGCGATAAGGCCGCCAGTTGCCCTCCTTTTGATTTAATTATGTTAATTTTTATTTTTATTTTGTAGTGTAACGAAGTGTAAATAAATAAATAAATAAATAAAATAAATAAATAAGTGTCATTTAGATTTGTTAACTCTTTAATAAGTCAAGATAGTTGTTTGTTAATCCAGCGTCGCAATCCTAATTTTATTTTAGCAATAAGCTCATGTTTTAAACAATTAAAGCCAGTTACCCAGCATCAAACAATATTCTGTTGAAAATATACAAGGGTCGCCACCGAAATTAACTTGTTAATGTTAAAGAATTAATAAATAAATGACATTATAAAAAAACCTACCTAAAGGTTTATTAGATTTGCCATTTGTGTCAAACTATTGGCTACTAACCACCAAACTAACTGGCATGTGTCATACTGTTAGAATTATTTTATTACATCTTTAGTTCAAATTGAATTGACTCGAAAATTGAATCTTTTATTTCGAAAGTGACAATGTGAAAAGGATTTTACTTTTTTATATAAACAAAGACAATATAGAATCGTAGCTATAACAGGTTGAAAGCGTATAGCTTAAGAAGTTAACTGCTTGTAACAAACTGTATTGTAAATTTATAGGTATATAAGTGCTAATATTATAAAACGTCTAGAATTTATAAGCCGAACGTATAAGGCGAATTTATTCTGTCCTCTGCCTACCCTATACCTAATGAGGAGAAGGTCGATTGTTCTTAAAATGGTCGTGGGGCGAACGACATTGTTTTTGTAATCGTATTATTGAAGGATTTCCTAGTAGACAAGTGGACTATTAAAAAATGATTGATTCGTAACATAAACATTTGTTTAAATTTAGTCAGATTTACGTATGCGTTGAATCAGGCAACGGTTGTTTAAATTATTTTTTTTATATTCTAAAAAAAGTAACTTATGTGACAGAATGAACAATTAAGTGTTGTTGTATGTTATCTGTGAAAAACATAGTGAAAAATAGCGTTATGTAGTAAAGTATTTACAAATTAGTGTATCAAATAATACATAATAAAAAATATTAACGTTAGTCACGTGACACAAAGCGGTCACAGCTTCGCCTGTCTAATATTAATACTGTCTTTGAGTTATGAAGTAAAATATATAATGTATTGTGTAGTTTTCGAATAATAGTGTTTGTTTTCGCGTATACAGGCACGGTACGTCATAGTGACTGGTGCGATGCCATTTTGCCGAATTTAGAGAAGTGTTCATGTTCTTGAATTTGTAAAAGTTTAAAGCTCCATTATCTATGAAATATTGAAGCAGATCATAACAGTTGTCTCACAGAAACATTATCGTATCATTGTATATGAACAGTTGACAAAACCATCAAAAACTTTGTTAGGCGTTACCTACGCAGTATGAAACACCGAAACAAATACCTATGTAATTGGTATTGCTGCTAGACACGTATTGGTTTCGAGGTATTTGGTTTTTTGTGTATATTCGCGACAGTCGAGACTCGAGACCCAAGCACGTACTACGCCTTCTGCGAAATGAGCTGTCATTGCTTCGGTACCGTCCTTGTATCCATGGACTTCCTTATAACTTGTGTAAAGTATGACCTCTTTTGTATATTCACTTTTGTTTGGGTTGTTTATGGATATTCAAGATATAAACGTCAAAACAATTCTAAAGCTAAAATATTTGCGTTAACCCACTTAAAATAATACGTGTATATTCAATTAAAATACCGAAAAAATTCCGAAGTTTTGTTTCACCACGCCCCACGGTCTGCGCGCGCGCCTCCCGGCGTAATAATTTAGAACCTTTAGATAGGAATGTGCTGAATTTGTTCGTTATTCATATGTTTAAATACCAACTTTTATGTACAGTTTTATATACTACTTTATGTAATTTCATAAATTGGGAATAAACCTATGATATAAAAGTTAGAAGTATCAATCCTACTGTGCAAAGCGGGCGTGGCTTCAGATAAAATAGTAATTTTGCTAACTATAGAAACTACTTGTACAAAATGTAAACTCCTTGGTGATAATTTTTTTTATGTCATTGGCAGGGTATAAAGCCTATGCAATGATTTTCGTTCGTATTTCAAATGTAGTTCGAGATAAGTTTAAAAAGAGAACACTGTAAGCTTAAGCCGCTGGTATTTTAAACATTTTTGTTTATGGACGACATGATGAGTGAAAAAAAAAATGTTGCAATAAATAAATATTTGTTTACAGTACAAAATCAATCAATTAGTACCATTTGAAGATTGGAATTTATACTTAGACAAAAAATGTTAACAAAAACCTGAGAGAAAACAGATAAGGCCCACACTTTTAATTATCGTTTATCGGCGCGTTGTTTTATTTGGGCAGAGAGATATAGAGTTGTCGACCGTAGGCTATCGATACCATAGTAATCCATTTAATGGTTCTGTGACAGTTTTATAGCTCACGATTTTGCGTATTTTTCTCTTGCGTTATTTATACTATTATTATAAAGATATTTTTGTATGTATATAACATACAAAGTATTATTCTTAAAACTACTGGACCGACTTCTCGACTTCTTTTACCGGTATAATGTAAATATACTATTTATATGAATTATACATAAGTAACATAGACTCTGTTTATTGCTAATATTAAAAAAAATGTCCAGACATAAATAATTCTTATTATTTGACATATTGTAAAAATTCCATTGTAAATTCTGACATACAGTAACTAAGCAGCTAATTGTAACCTTTTATTACTACGCCTTTTAAATCCATTTAAACTTAAAATTTTAATATTAGATTCATAGTCTCTACAAATGATTCTGAAGTAGAAATGTTTATTCTTTTTTCTATTAATACTTATATTAAAAATAAACTAAAAGTACAGAGAACATGAAAAAACTAAGGTGCCTGAAGGGCTGCATCACAGTACAAATTTTAAAGTACACTTAAAACTAAATGAAAACACAACAAATAGAGAACGAGTTAGGTTTTTATACTTTATACATCTTAACTTTATGGAGTCATGAAATCACCTCCCATTTAATAATAACCACTCAAATGTATTAACTGTGTATCTCATGCACTACGCAAAATTTTTAATACGATTTGTCATATCGATCGTGTCGGGATCGTACGGTTTAAACGCCACGTCTGGTCCAGTCTGTGTTTTTTGTGTGAAATAGTGCGATGCAGTGATTTCATGGAGACTCGTTCCCACATACACCGACCTCCGACTACGTTTTATGTTATTCAACACAAATACTGGACTAATATAGGTAGTACAACATCGATATTTTTCTATATAAAAGAATGGTTACCATGGTAACACTAACGTTTTGTCTGTGTTTTATTTGCCGCCAGATTTGATTTTGGAACAGAGAAAACTTTAAAACAGTCAGTGGCCGTATATAATCTCACGTGATAATGTTTTTCTTAACAGTCAAGTAAATCAGCCTGTACTTAACACGCCGTAACCACGTTGGGTTGGTAGACCGGGTACGCCATAGTTTGAACCCTTAAGCTACTAGGCCACCAGAAGAACGAGATTATTCAGCTTGAAGAAAAATTATAGGTTACAAAACTGACATTGCGTGTATTTTTATATACTCCATTAGAGATGCCAATAAAGAGATGCTCTTTGAGCTATTCTTCTATTGAGCAGTGCTGGCGGAGAGGCTTGAGCTTACGTCCCTCATCCTCGGGTCCAAATCATGTGTGTGTACCAATACAATTTCAGTTCTTTCTCTCACTTGCTCCTACGTCTCAATAGTAAAAAATATGACACGTGTCAGACCTACTTGTCTATGAAAAAAAAATCAAAGAAACTATAGTTTTAGTCTATGAAACGAATAGACACGACTTATTATTTTTTACTGCCGCATTGTGTTGAGAGGCCAGTCCACATGGATAATTAAATATTAATTAAGATGCGACCGTTGTCTTAAACATCAACTTGCGTCATATTTACTTATAATTCCACGATTGTAGACATGATCACCGACCGGACCGACGCAGAACCTCTGTGAAGCCTACGGTAACATCCCGTGACGTCACCTCCGGCTTCCGCTCAGCTGATCCGGTCATCGCGTCTAGTGAAAGTCTTAGTCATGTACGGTTATGACTTTTGGACTTATTACTAATACCGTAGACCTATTAAGACCGTACAAGGCTTTGTAGTTTGTAAAGACCTAGGAGTGGATCGCTCTAAGAGTACTCACGGGGCAAAGGAGACGCAGGCGAACGTTTTAGTAGTTATATTCTTTGGTCGTTAGTGGCAAAGAATATTATAATGTTTAAAGAACTTTATTTCTCAATACAAAATATATTTTATTTACATGAGAAACTTAATATTATGTATATACGAGTGAGATACGCGTCCCAATGTTAGTCCACTACATTCACTCTGACATGCATTTTTAATGCCCTTTTGAATTTGTTAAACGCGCTATTATTGCGAATTTTTGATGGTAATTGATTAAATAGTTGCACACCCTCATACCTAATTGACCTCTTCAAATAATTTGTTGCAAATATATATTGTTATAACACTATATTTACATCACAATAACAAAGGGGGATAAAAATTAAATCGTTACACAATGGCCGTTTTGTAGGTCCCAAGAGGGGGGGGGGGAGGAAGTTTAAATCGTACTATTATAGTATATTTTTAAGGCACATTTCGGCAAATATAGATACCAGGAGAGAGATTAGTACTTTTGTTAAAACGGTGGAGTGAAATTTTCTACTATTTTTTATGAATTAATTTATGGGGCCAATAGATTCTAGAGCAGTTTATAGACACAGATTATATCAACTAAAGAGTGATAAGTCAATAGTCAAGGTTAACTAAACAAAACATATCATCGGACCACACCTCGACAAATCATAAAAATTACAAAAAACTAATCACCAACACTTATAAGAACGACAAATAAAACATTGATAGTAGCTGACCCGCCCATGGGCAATCAGGCAAACTGTTACACCGGCTACAAATTATAAGCGATCCGAAACAAATTCTCAAATAGCCTATTTCTGAAATGATTTTAGGCGGGTGATACAAAATCGACCAAATGCAACTTGAACCACGCTGATTTGTCAGCTTTTACATTTTACTATGTTGTGTCTAAAATAATAGTATAATTAAAGGTACTTGTTAAATATATGTATTTAACATATTATCTGAAGTTCATGAGTACAATAATATAGCATTATTATAAAATATGTATTAGCAGGAATGCATATATATGAAGCTTATATTCCGTGTGTGTGTTTGTAGTTAAATTTCTCATAAACAGATGGACCGATGTCAGAGATTTTAAGGGGATTTACAATACGGTTTTTTTCTATGAAACACATGACAAATGGCGTGTTTATATGATATTGTCTGTCGGGTCCGCTCATGCTTATATATAAAGCTAATATTTCGTTTTTGATCCACGGTTCGCCGCGCTTTGCATCAAACCCCTGTCCACCTAGTGCGAGGCAGTCCAAAACTTCACCGACTAGCTCAGCTCCACTCCAGGACTTTTTGCTCCATATTTATAATTTACATTTATGATTTATAGTCTGCGACAATTACCACGACCACAAATAAAAATAAAATAAATTTTAGGTGTCAAAGTCGTCTTTGTCAAAGCTTCGACGTGCCATACGCAACCAAATGAAGTACAGAAGACCGTCTATAAAAGCCTAAACACAGTTATAGATGAACGTGGTGAAGTATAGGCGGCGTCGATAAAAGATTTCGGTGAAATAATGACATGCTGCGCAGGTTGCATAAAGAATTTTGCGCAAATATTGTCGCTTGCTAACGACCGGACCACCTGCGAAGCGATTCGGCGATCGTGAGCCTTAATAGTTTGGCACTTAGGCAAAGTTAATTTGCTTAATAAAAAATGGTGTTTCGGTTAACATTAATGAAATATTAATTAAGTGTTTGTGATATTTGCAGTAAAAATTGGTTCATATAGATTTTATTAAGAATAAAAAGCAATTTATGAATTTGTCGCACTCCTGACAAGACTGCTGCTGTGACTATTAACCACAGTGGTTGACGTGATTTTAGTATTCATTAAGAATAAAAAGCAATTTATGAATTTGTCGCACTCCTGACAAGACTGCTGCTGTAACTATTAACCACAGTGGTTGACGTGATTTTAGATTTCATTGAGAGTAAAAAGCAATGTATGCATTTGTCGCACTCCTGACAAGACTGCTGCTGTGACTATTAACCACAGTGGTTGACGTGATTTTAGTATTCATTAAGAATAAAAAGCAATATATGCATTTGTCGCACTCCTGACAAGACTGCTGCTGTAACTATTAACCACAGTGGTTGACGTGATTTTAGATTTCATTGAGAGTAAAAAGCAATGTATGCATTTGTCGCACTCCTGACAAGACTGCTGCTGTGACTATTAACCACAGTGGTTGACGTGATTTTAGTATTCATTAAGAATAAAAAGCAATGTATGCATTTGTCGCACTCCTGACAAGACTGCTGCTGTGACTATTAACCATAGTGGTTGACGTGATTTTAGTATTCATTGAGAGTAAAAAGCAATATATGCATTTGTCGCACTCCTGACAAGACTGCTGCTGTGACTATTAACCATAGTGGTTGACGTGATTTTAGATTTCATTGAGAGTAAAAAGCAATATATGCATTTGTCGCACTCCTGACAAGACTGCTGCTGTGACTATTAACCACAGTGGTTGACGTGATTTTTGAATTATTCTGTACAATAAATAAATGTCAAAATAAATTCTTTAATAAAAGTTACTAAATGTGTTAGTGGTCTCGCAAGTAAGACACGCAGAACCTTCTTTAACCATTTAATATATGAGGACTTTAATACAATTCTATTATTCTTCTTTTAGTGCTTCTCCATTACTGGAGCATGGCCGTCAGTCTCTTGAAGCGTGTCTTGTCCTGTGCCAGATGAAGGAACAATTCCGCTTTCGCAACACCTGTTCACTCCTATCCCTAACGTTGCCATGATTTTTTCCCATTACCAACATGCCGTTTACCCAGGATTTTACCCATTATAATTATTTAAAGGACGTGTCAGCGATCATGGCGCAACACGTGGCCTAGGTACGCAACTTCAGTATTGTAGTATCAACATAACTAAATGTATTAGTAATTATAAAAATAATAAAATAAAAAAAACAACACGAAACAACCCCGAGAAGAGTCCTGATTGTAATCTATGGCCATATTGTTCTGCAATGAGCAAACTTAGCCTTTGCCATAAAGGATTGGAAAACGCGATAATTATTTACTATAAAACTACTTTAGTGGTACTAATGAAATAATATGACGTATATATTGAACAAAATTTTCTAAATTTGCCTTTTTTTTGTTATAGGCAAGTAGATACTGTTTGTGTGTTTTAGAATAGAAAATTAGAAATACATATGTGTAAAAAAATATTTTTATTATAATAGCTCCATCGTCATCTTATTGTAAGATTTCTAGTATATTTTATTTGATATAAAATAATTCTTAGAATTACTGACGGACTGCTTGTAAAATTAGTTTGCATACCACTTACGTACGTACATTATAAGCGCTTCAGGTGGAAATACATAGCAATATCTCGTTATTAATATTTAATAAAACAATAAGGCTTTTCAAACAGCCTTCCGGAAATAGAACCTAAGTATTTTGATCACTTACTGGTAAATGTATAATGTGGAACTTTGAAAAATTCTTCTTTCAAATTTTATTTTTGTTTATGTCGTACTAAACCGCTGTTCGGCGATGGCATATCCACGGCGGAACAGTGAGTCACGGGCGTCTGCGCGCGCAGACGAGGAAGTATGTGTGATCCTGAACACATCCAGCGCGTGCGCCGCATCGCTAACACTCACTCATTCATAGACCGGCTTTTATGTTTCCCGTATCACCTTGTCATAAGGGCATATACGGTCATATCTTTAACTGGAAGGCACAGTATTATATAGACTCTAACATATTGTTACAGTAGTTGAAATAGTTTAGTTGAAATAAATTGTTCGATAAAATACACAAAACAAATTATTCGGAATTCGGAGACTAAATAAAACTCTTAACAAAATTTCGATATAAACAAGTTGGCGATCAGTCTAACACATGCCCTAGATTTTAAACGTGCTTGTGTACACGCTTTATATATTCGCTAGAATTCATAGTGTACATAGATATTTCATACGTTAGCTGTGGTTCGAATAAACGACCTACAAGCCGTGTGTCGGGCGCCTAGTAGTTGTAATCTAAATTTCAAATGTAATATAACATGATTTAGATTAAAAAAAAACTTTTTTGTCATTTATCCATTAAATACATATACGATTATCCATTAATCGAGTAATAACTACGGCCGATGCGTCGCTAAATATATGTAAATGTTTCAAACAATATTCTTTGTTCTTGGTAATTTAAGAAGAGTTTACATTGACGTGTTTATTCAATTTCCAGAGCAATAAAACTCCCAAAACTCAACAATACAGTGTTGCCCGACACAAATACCATTCACACAAATTCGGATCGTGTTGGAATCACTCCAAATCGATTCTCTCCGCGACAAGACACTATTCTTTACTTTGAATTACTTACATTCCTTCAACTACTGAGAAATTTAACTCGATACGACTTATAGGCTTTACTAGCATACACATTTGCGTCTGTTATTATTGTTTCAACTAATCGCCAGGCTTATGAGTCGCAGTTGAGTCATCCATGAAGTCGTACGGGGTTAGCCCCGGCTGAGCACAATTGGACTTTCTTTCTGTCAGCATTTAACATGCGCTCGAACGGTGAAGGAAAATATCGTGAGGAAACCAGCTTGGTTTCTGTCGAGCACGGGAGGGTAATCATTGACTTGCCTAATACATTGACAAATGATGATGAAACAGATACAGAAATCTGAATCCCAATCCTAAAGAGCTTGTATTGCCGCTGATTTATTTATAATCGCCAGACTAAAAATTAATTATTTTATTATTAGCAGTCCAAGGCTAGAAGAACTACGACGTACTTAGGGAATGCAATCCCGATCCCGTGTATTTTTTCGGGATCAATCCCGAAGCATAATATGACGAGATCCCGTTCGAGATTGACGGGATTGGGCTGCAATGGTCAGCGATTCTACACACATCCGCTCGGGACGCTTCACGCGACATTGCACATTACAATGTACCCTTTGCAATCGACATTAGATGCTGGTTAGCAGATAGCACTCTTGAGACACTTTAGAAGTTACTTTTAAAATCACCAATTTTAATCTCCTTGAGCTATACCTACTTTTGTTTTGATTATGTTCATGCAATTAAAACTGTTAGTTGTTTAGTTCGTAATATTAAAGGATGAAGGCTTTTGTTTTCTTTTAAATAATATTTTATTTTAATTAACCTCACTATCACAAACATGCAGTTTTCATCGTATTCAGTCACGTGAATTATTTTTTTACACTATACGAGATCCCGAAAATTTCGGGATCCCGCCGGATTGATATTTCTAATCCCGCGGGATCTCGAATTCTCGATTTCGAGTCGGGATTGACAATTCCCTAGACGTACTATATCTTAAAACAGGCTTTCAAATGTCTAATCTTCAAATATATGTAAAAATTTGAAATGTTTGCTGTTCAAATCGTGGGAAAATCGATGAAAATTCCTAAGTTTCTTATCATGATAGTTTTGTATTTACTTTGTGATTAGCGTATGGGTTTTCCATTGTTTCCTTAATTCTCTGTTTGGTCAAGCGATGATGAAACGGCTTACATCACCTATTATCTAGACTGGCATTTGCCAGTATTTGAAGCTAAGAATAACTAATATAACGAATGGTAAAATACTTAATAATAATAATCATGAATATTAAAGGTCTATAGTAATGATTTGAATTCCATAAAGTGTTGCTAATCAACAAAAAAAAATAATTCCTCTAGTAATACCAATAATTATTGTAGCAGATCTAAAGTATGCTCGAGTGAGGATATCTAAACCTACACTATAAATATATGATGAGCTGTATAAAATTGCGCAGATAAATCAAAATATGTAATCAGTTTGTATGCCTTTGTCTAGCAATAAAATCTTATTACAAGAAAGTCTTAGTTAAGATTATATCATACGTCAACATATGATTTTAATACATTGGATAAAATTAATTGATAAAAAATCTTTCTACGTATATGTATATTAAGGAATCGTATCAAGAGGGTCGATATCCGCTGACAACTCTAATATACTACTACTAACATATATAATAATACGAACAATATTCCGAAACTCTGTGATTTGTGATCTTTAATATATTTTCACTACCGTAGGTATATTTCGGAAATCTTTGTGCATCTTGGCAAAGGCTTCCTCTAACCCTTTCTACTATTCTCTATCCTTTGCAACACTTCTCCAGTTAAAACCTTACTAATCATTTGAGTTCGTCCTCCCATCTTTTGCGTTATTGGCTTTTACTTCGTTTTCCGTCTTCGTCGTTTCATACCGTCAATATTTTGCTAAATTTTTCAAGAAAAGACGGGTGTCTCGTCATTTAATTTGGTCTATCTTAGTGAGAATTTCTGTTCTAGATCTTATATATGTGTTTTTTTGCTTGTCTAATTTTCTTATTCTTAGCAAGCTTCTTTCCATGGCTCTTTGGCAGTGTGCTATCATGCCCCTCTGCTGGTTAGAGAGTGCCAAGTTTCGCGGCCGTACATAAGTCAGGGTAGAAGGTGTTGAAGACTTTGCTCTTTATTATGTTGCAGTATCACAGGAAATCTTTTCAATTTAGCTATAAGTAGATACTAACAACATTTGTAATGGTTATTATGTTTAGGAAATAAATAAGGCTTAATTAATTTTATTATACATATTTGTCTGACTGCAACTAACCTAACCTAATCTCCCGGACATTTAAATATGCTTCGCGTTAATTACTCCAAAATCAACTATCACTCTTAAAATATGGTCTGTCCGATGTGAATTTGATTAAGTTTTTCACTTGGGTATTATTTCTTCAATAAATGTTACGAGACCTAAACAAATAGTGTTCATATCGAACTATGTTCGATCTCTAAAAATATCTAAAGATTGTTCACAGCGCAAACATTTCGTACAAGTCGATATAAGGGTACCAACAATGGGTATTCACGGGTCAACAAAACGATCCTATTCACTTTGAGTCGCCGGCTAATCCCCACAACATCGCATTCCTCACACAAGTCTTAAAAAAATTTAACGCCGCCGAGGTGTTCCTAGCTTCTTGGAAACGCGGAATTATAGACGAATAATAGAAATTTTTGTCAAAGATTTTGAATGATGACGCAGCATTGATTCTGTAACATTGGAATTTCTAAGTATATTTTTGATACTTAAATTTTACCATAGACTTAGGTTTTTCGTTCCTATATCATGTAACTAAGTGGGAGATCCTCTATACGGACAGTACACAAATCTAAAATCGGAAGTGTATATTTTTGTTAGTTGAATTTTTTGTAACATTAGATTTAGAAAATATATGCTGTAGATTTAGCATTATGTATGATGTGGTGAGCTTTAAGAAATAAATACATAATATTAAATGTAAAGCTAGTTATACCATAGTATTGTCTTTTGTTAAAATAGCTTTTACACATTAAGAAAAATACTTTTTGAACGAATTAAAGTTATGTATTATTTTTAAAAATTATTTTTTCCGACGTTTCGCGTACTTTTCAGTGTGCGTGGTCACGATTCAATATTACAAATTACATACATATACACAATTCAAAATTTAGAATTATGTAAAAAAACTATAAATTTTAAAAATAATACATAGCTTTAATCCGTTCAAAAAGTGTTTTTCTTAGTTATACCATATCAATATTTATCCCTAAAAGGATTTTAATAACATACGTTTGTTAAGGAAGGAAGGCTATTGTATTTTTTTATTAAAATTATGTGGAATTAAATAAGTTTTTCACGATATGTTTTAATTACTGAGTATCGTTAACAATTTTCTAGTAATAAAAAAAATGATAGGTTTCTTTAATTTAACAATATTTTTTTAAATTAAAAGTTATGTACGTTGAATAGGCATAAAGTTTTAGTAAGGCTAAGATGGGGCATTACACAAAAATGGTTAGGAAACACTGCTTTAGACACTACATTCCTGCCCTAATAAAAAAAGCTCAATCCAATATAATAATGGTAACCTATGAATAATTAGATCAAATAAAAAATCTCCGGGTACAATCGTATAATGTAGACAAACTATTATGTAAAT
The DNA here is from genome assembly GCF_905147105.1 of Pieris brassicae. NCBI lineage: Eukaryota > Metazoa > Arthropoda > Insecta > Lepidoptera > Pieridae > Pieris > Pieris brassicae. Next base: position 17,066,983 of record NC_059674.1, read on the forward strand.
ACAATGCAACAATCTCGTTCTGTCCGTACGTCGCGCCTTCACAAAGACATTCTTGTATTTATCTTTCATTCAACCGAATTACCTTTTAATTTATATGGGCCTAGTTCTCAAACTAATCTTTGATGACAATAATGTGATTCAAATGACGTGGAAACGTGGCGCGCTTAGATGATTTCTAGCAAAATATCGAGCTTTGAGTGATGAAGTAGACATATTATAATATATATTTTTTTTAGTTTTTATACCTAAAATTAACAATATTATAAATATATTGAAATGTCAACAGGAAAAACAAAACGGCAAAATACTAAGCCAACTTTACTGAGTACGCAGAAACGTTAATACAATTTATTCTAATCTACATTCAGAGAAGCAATCCAATTTTTAAAATGAATACGAGTATGATTGGAAATTATACTAAATAGCAGAGTTCTCCATAGCAACGCCTTTCACGCAAAACCGACCTTCACCTTGCTTTAGCGTCTGCTGAAACAAATTGTTGACTTATCAAAGGCCTTTGATAGAGTCGATCACTTCAATCGCCCTGTTTCCATAGAATTCCGCGCCCCAATTGTGGCGAGTGTTTATCATATAAAGGAATCAATGTACACACGAAACTGAAGCTTAGAACATAGTAATAATCATTTATAGACATCTCAAGTTTGTAGGGTATTACAAGGTAAGGTTTTGGGGCATTATACGGTGACCCTTTCAAGGGCGCCTTTTATTCTGTTCAGCGAAGTTGTTTTTGTTCGTAATCGAATCACTATTCAAATGTTGTCGAGAGGAAATCGGTTGGAAGTCCTATGTTTAACCTAGAATGTAAAATACGAGCGAGTAACTGTTTACTATGAATTAATTTGTTTCTGATTCAACATAAAATTATCAGGGTGACATTCCTGAACTCCACAAGCGACAACACTTACGACAACAGTTGAATGACAGCTAATAACAATACGATTGTAGACGTCAAGTGGAGCTGTGACACCAATAACATTAGATGACATAAGGGTAGTTTTTTCAATGAATATTCTATTGGGTGATTATCATAATATAACAACCTGCGAACGCGTCGCGCCCGTCGGAACAAATAAAAATGCAAACATAACATTGAAAATTAAATAAAAAAACTAACAAAAGCATGTTGTGACGATGTATTATCTAAATAGGTTGTATAATGATGCGTTTCTAATATAATGCAACGTGTTTATTTTTATGTAAATGCTTCAATATGTTTAAATGAAAATGGTGAATGTGGCTAGTTCGCCGTTAAATATCTGATAACTTACTATAAAGTTATTTGTTACTATTGATTTGAGTGAAAATTTATTCCTATGTAATGAGAAAGTCTTTGTGAAACCGAAATAATTAAATAAAATTTTACAATCAAATCATATTGAATATCAAAACTAATTGAAACCTAGTGTTCCAGTACTAGATTTAACACCGCTTGACTCTAGATTTTACTATACAATGACGACTATAAATAATTGTATCCAATCAACAAAAATAGTAAAATGAATTACGAGTTAAAATATAAAACAATTAAACATATCGCTTCTGTGTGCACTGTACGCGTTAATTTTATTATAGATTTTTTTGCGAATAAATTTGGATTCTCTATTGTTTATATGGAATATAAATTGATATGTAATAAGATTTTTTCTATGATAAATTACTCGAGGGGTGAGAATATAAAACGAAATACCAAACGACGCGCGGTTGGTGCCTTTTAACTGTGATTGGTATGGATTGGATGCGTTGACACGCTACATGATGCGTCCGAACTTTACTTCTTTCATCATACAATCTCATCCCCCAGAATACGAAATTACACCCGACGTAAGTCGTTCCATAACTGAGCGTTTTAAGGCAGTTTATGCACGCCACCAGTATGTGGAACCAGCTGTCCATTCATGTATTTCCGAACCTATTCGACTTAGGGTTCTTCAAGAAAAGAGTGTACCAATTATTAAAAGGCTACACACTTGCGAGTAATGTGAGTCCATCAGGTGAGCCTCCGGCCCATTCACCCCTTCTATATATAAAAAAAGTATTGCCTAATGTAGCATTTCTTAACAATATAATTTAATTATTCATTTTATACAACAACGTTTCTTTTCAGACACTACATATGAATTGATGTACAATATAGGGAAAATTTAACAAAGTTTTTTTACAAATGTATTATATTATAGAACTCAATACCATATATCGATTCTTTATTGATGTGACCACACACACCTCTGCGATTTTGAGGTCCTTAACTTTTTTATTGTTTTGTTAGCGGGTGCATTAGAGGCTAAACGTCTTTATTTGCATTTTTGTTATGAACCCTAAAATCGATAATTTATTACGAGATCACAAACGATGCTGTATTTTTAATGCAATATGCTGTTCACTTTATTTCAACCTGTCAAAACAAACTTTGGAAATTCTCTGATGATATTTTAAGGATAACGTTGGTTCGAATGAGGATTGGTTTGAAGGAGGTTAACATATAGTAGCTACACAGACCTTAAACAGTTTTTTTTTAGTCTTTGAAAGTGACAAATGGTTTATTTCTGATGTTGACATTTATTTTAGCTAATATTTGAGTGACACTTTCAAATTCTTCGTAATTTTTAAAGAATTTCATATATGTTTGAACTAAAAATTCTCCATTCAATTTCATCACAATGTTACAAAGCGAATTTGAATTAACTCCACCACTATCTAGTCCACATACTTGTGAAGATTCTGTTGAAAATATTATAAGGAAATATAGTTATATAGATCGCAGCAATAGAGAAATCAATAAAAGTAATTTTCTTAACAATTCTAACCATATATTGACTCTTAAGAAACCAACTACGATATCAGAAGAGAACGATCACAGTTATACTACTTTATCTAACAATAGAATATTTGATGATCATTTATATGATTTCATAGCAAACTATTGTAAAGAAGAGATTAGAAAAGAAGTTGATTTGAAGGTATCCTCAAATAGTTCAAAGAATTCAACTGCGGGTAATGGATGTCAGAAAGAATATGTGGACAAGGCTACATACTGTCGACCCGTCTTTAATCTGTACAACCGAGAATTTATATTTAAAACCTTAGAACGAAATGCGAAGCTTACCCATCTGATACAAGAGCTTATTACAAGCCATCAGAGAGAAAAGCAAAACGAAGTTTGGAATAATTTTATAGATGTTCTAAAAAGTAAACATAATGATTCTAAAATGTTTGATGAAGTACCTGTGAATGAAGAGACATTGGGTAATGGTCGGAGTTCACAATTTAACGATGGCTGCCATGTCCAGGAGCATTCATGTGTGCAATCATCAAAACAATGTAAAGGCTTACTGGACGATATTTATGGAAACTCGAATGAAATTGAAGATTTTATATATCATGAAAATACATGTCATCAAGAAAAATGTCAATATCATCGAGAGAGCAGTCGCTTGTTTTTGAGGTACCCATTTTGTTATCCAACATCATCTGTGGGGCGTCTAACTATGTTGCATAGAGAAGATGAACGTTTATCTCAGCTTGCGAAAGAAAACAAGATAAAAGAAAAATTTCGCAGTCGATACAAAAGTAAATATAATATACACGTAGAAGAAGACAAGTCCTTAAATGGATCCGTTCTCTTACACTCAAAACAGAGTAAACTTAGACATATGACTGTCCAGACAGAACACAATGTCTTAATATTGAGTAACTATCCATCAAGCAATAATCGTTCAGTCGAAGTGAGATCGGAAGAACGGGAAAGTTTATCGAAAAATATAACAAATATGGAAGAAATAACACAAAAATTAGATTTTCAGCACGAAACTTCCGTAAAAAGCATGACATTGAAGGAAATAGAAAATAAACTAGAGTTGTTGATAAATTCTATTAATAGATTGATTGGTGAATTTACAGTGAACAAAAACATAAAGACAGTGTCAAAACAAGAGGTAAATAACCATTTTAATCACTTAAGAAGTGTTGTAGTTGGAAGCAATATAAATAAAAAGTGTAACGGTCCCAGTAAGTATTATAGTAATTCTGAAAGTATTTTACCCACGGGCAAATGTAGTATAATTTTTGAGACACCAAGAAAAGAAAGTTCTGATCTAAAAAAAATCAATGAAATATTTTCAAGAGAACTAGGGGATAATGCTTCATCAAACAAAACGTGTGCGGTCCAGATTACATTTGAAGTTCCAACGAAAGAAACATCTACAGAAGTTACCAAGTCCCTCTCTAAAGCGCATTTATTAGAGAATGATAAAATAGAAGAGATTATCATCCCTGAACCTTGTAAAACTGACAGAATTACGATAGCTGTAAACACAGACCCCTTGAATATTTTAACATTACTAAGAATATCAACACAGGCTATGAAACGTTTTTTGTCCTTTATGCCACATTTTGATTATTATTATTATCTATCAAGATTTTATCTTCCACAATTGCCGAGCACAGACAAAAATTTTATATGCAACATCTGTGGAGCGAAATTTCCGAAGGCTTCTGAACTAAGTTATCACATTCAGGAACACGATTTGGGAAAAGCGAAGTAAGTACAAATCATTTTTAAAAGCCAAAATATCTTTAACATATCTACTTATATTTGTATGCGCTGTCGGTAATATTGTGACCATTATGCAAATGCGTACATACAAAGTACATTAGTATCTTACAAAATTGCAGCGATCACTAATATTTTCAAAAGGGTAAAACATGATATAATGCATTTTAATTGGGATAAACGTTTAATAATATTAATTTAAAATAAAATTATTGTGAATTAAACTAATGCTCATATCGATAGGACAATTTGTAATAGAGTAGGGCAAAATTTAAAAAGATGTATGAATGTTATAAACCATTTATAAAATTTTGTTGTTCAAAAAAATTCAAGGCCGACAATGGTTAAGCCAGGTGCTCGTGGAACTCTAGCTTATACTTTGAATAAATACGTAGAAAAACGGTCTTACGCCAAGTTAAAACATACCTCCGGTACAAACGTATTGGTTTTGACGAACGGGAGTCATGACATCGCTAGTCTCGAATTGAAATCGAATTTTAGAAGTAGAAGTATACTTGCCTATGAAGATACTATCAATGAGAATGACCATATTAAGTTGGCGCAGAATTTCATGCATTCATAGAATGCTTGTAAGGGATGGTATATTGTATGTATTTGAATCATTGGTAATAAATAAGTATATTTATAGAGAATGCTGTGTTTGCCGACACGTTCTTGACCTCTCCCATCACCCAGTAAACATCTATAGTTGCTGCCATTGCGGGCAGTGTTTTGTGAGAGCTTATTGCTGTGAGCTTCATCAGAAGGCTTGTGGACGACGGCTTGGTAATACCCAAGGTGTAACCAACTCAAACTTACTAATTCTAAGATAGAATTTAAAAAATAGTATTTCACATAAATACACATAGACAAGAAATAATTATATGACAATTAGTTTCATAGACATCTATTTGTATTTTGTTTTGTTTATTGACATTGTAATGAATAAATCACAGATAATATCATTCTTTTATTCCGCTATATAGCTTTTGTTTATTTTTTTATGAACAGAATAATGAAAAAATCAAGCTTAAGATTTATGAAACTCGATAATAAATACGGTTATTTATGTAACAAATAAAGTCATTAATCTGATTAAAGCCAGTTTAAACAATAACAAACACAAAGTTGTAAAATTAAAATGTTTTTTGAAAAGGATTCTTTATCGCATAAATTAATTAAGGTATTAAGTTATATTAGGATTATTTGGACACATTTAAATTGATTGTATAATTAAAAATGCTTCTGAATGTGATATGGCGAATATTTTATCGCTTGTTTATCAAAATGAAATTAACAATTTGCATTAATGGCGATTGCAATAAAGATATCTTTGAGATTATTATTTAAATTTTTGTTTATGATGATGATGTTACCGGATTAAGTATATATTTGTAAACTTACACGCATGGATGAGATCCTGGGCGAAATTTCCGTCAAATAACTTTCGGCTTTAAAAGGATATTAATAAAAGTCATGTCATGCAAACTTTAAACGACTCAATTTTGTATTTTTTTTCTCTATTTACCTCTACGAATTTGTTGCCGACGAACTTAGTTATTTTTAATTTTTGGCCTTCATCTCCGATTCAATAATAAATACATTGGAAAACTTAAAAACTAATTGAATTTAATTTCTTACTGTATTTAGTTATGAACACTTACAAGATAACTAGATAAACTCAATAAGGAAATGTCAAATTTGAAAATTATTTTATTTGTTGCATTGTTTGTTTACGTGCCCACTTTGGGGTATGTGTATTGTATTTTGTTAGTTCGACACGTTTAATTTTTTTGTACCAGAACCGTAGAGGATAATTGGGAGAGGCATTGTCAATGGTCCTTTGTGACGCCGACTCGCATCCATCATGGTTAGGACTAAAAGTGACCGTAATATATTAGCTAAGGCTCTTCTTACGAGATTTAAATCTTAATTTGATGGAATTTGTAGCTTTAAATCGAGTAGTTTTTAATATACAATACTTTATTAAAGTCTTGACCACAATTGCTCAAAAGCACTCGAAACAAATTATGAAAACAATATAATATATTTATAATAGTTTTAATTTCAACTGTAATTCGAAGAATATGTCGATTAGTTAACGAATCTGTGTAGTCAAATGTTTTAGTTTTATTTGAGTAGTTTTCACGTAAACCAAAGACTATAAAATCTTTGTTATTATGAACGATAAAATACACGCAGAAATGACAAAGTATAAAAGGTATGTACATATTTTATATTTTGTAACATTGCATCTCTTGCAATATGTAATTCCAAATATTTTAAATGATATGTAATATTATCATAATTTTAAATCTCATTTCTTTGTAGTTTCGTGTACACTTCATTGATTTTAAAGATATTTGACAAAGCAATTTAGAACATGAAAGTCTGCATTTATTGTCTATGATGTACTTCGATCGTCAATCACAAAATTCTTTAAAAACTTTTTGACGAATGAAATACAGTATATACAGCGTATAAAAAGCCTTCCGTATTCTTATGTAATGGCCGTAAAATTATCGATACATCTCAATAGCTGATACATCAGGGCGTAATTACGTGCAGTCGACAGAGCGTGATAATTCAATCACCCTGCAGATATCAATGGCATATGTGGTCAAGTATGAGTTATCCGAGATTATTTTACAGCTGGACTTTGTGACCGTGGCATTTTTTATAGAATGTATTTCGTACAAACTTTAGTTTGAAATACTAATAACTTATATATATAAAATTTGCCGATTGCCTAAATCAAAGAGTGTCACAAGGCTGAAGGCTTTGAGAAAAATGGGCAATAAAAAGTTACTTCATACATGCTGTCTTAACGTACATAAACATATTCGTACGTACGCTAGAATCTTTGGTCTTCGTTAATATTCTATTTCTTGACTGTAATATAATAATTGTTAAGTAGGTGTGCAGCCGATTTTTGGGTTTGAGACATGCCAGTGTCCTCAATTTTCTTGAAAAGGCATGGTGCACAGCCGTGATTAAACCACACAAACTCGGTCTTGAAAGTCGCACCCCACTAGATCAATACCAAACCCTACTGCTCAAAGTCCTCAACTATATAACTAAGTGGTTAAGAGCGATCAAATCTCAACCAAGATTTAAACAAAATCTCAATCGTGACGTCGAGAGAAAACTAAGAAAAAACAATGTTAGAAATCAATTGTCATTTTTCATTTATATCAATGCCTTCCCACGAAACAATACTGACAGTTTCACTTAAACAGATGCGCGTGCGCCTCGTGCTTAACAGTTTGCACAAGGAAAAAGTCCGTTTATGTGTACTGTCCGCGGACTTTGATTGATGTCCTCAACATAAAGCATTTTTTTATGATTACACCGAAATAAATACACGAAAAAGTTAATCAGAAGACACATGAATTGTTAGCTAGCTAGATTAGTTGTAAATTTAGATTTTTCATTTGATAATTTATTTAAAACAAGAAACATTTTTTTATTTTTACTGTATTTTGATGATCTTTTATCTTATTTGCTTTTGGGGAAATTATTATAATATTTTGAGTGGCCCGGGAAGAAAATCTAAAGTCATGACCACTGTTTGGATCAACAGTATGAGTCCGGTCTCCATTCAAACTTAGCTAAGTATAATTAAGATGATAAATTAACGGCCACGTGAACAATTCTAATGAACGAAGAATTACCGATTTCGGAAAGCATAAACAAGTGAATGCTTCTAAATGAAACTTATCACTAACTATCATTACTTAATTGTTTAATCTTTACGTATAGGTAAGTAGATAAATAAGTGGCGCTACAACCCTACATGGGTCCTGGCTTCAGATTGCATCCTTTGACCAGTTTTATTTCATACACAGTAGACACGACATCTATTTTCGGATTTGAGATATGCCCGGTTTCCGTGAACCAATGGTGCAGCAGATAGCCAGAAATCGAGCCTACGACCTCAGAGATTAGAGTCACACGTTGAAACCACTACGGGCCAACACTGCTTTATTATAAATCTGAAATGATTGTTTGTTTGGTTGAAAAAGTCTCAAGAATTAGTGGTTTAATTGAGAAATTATTTTTGATACTTTATTTGTCAAAGGCGGTTATCACACAGCAAGCAGAGAAAACTGGGATCACGTTGTAGATATTAAAAGATCAGGAACTTTGTAATATCCGCTTGGGCCTAGAAAGTCTAGACAGTAAAATGGACCCAGATTTCCCACGTCTCTTCGTAAACCAGTGCGAATATCGTTACAAATTGTGTATTTGTCAAAGCGTTTTGGGAACTGGCCGTTACTCTAATATTGATAAGTACGATTTTAACCGTGAAATTAACTATTAAAACGAATTGGTTTTTATTACTTTTTTTTAGTCTACATGTTCCGCGTTTTTTTAAAATATGAACATGGTTCTATTGAAAAGACAATTTTATTAGCGATTTTTCAGTCAACTATTGATGCGAATTGTTAATTTAATATGGTTGAAAATTATATTTTCCAAGTATTGGTATAAATTTGTTATGATCGATACGATAGTCATATTTAATCTCGATTATATAGAGTTCATATTTTTAACTTACTGCACAGCCTAACGTGTGTTACTCAATCCTGAATTGAGTATTGCGTTCGAATTCAGAATTTTTATTTTAGATTTTTTAGAATTTATTTTTTATTCGAATTCTTATTCTTCACATATAAAAACGTCTTTTCTCTTTGTTAATGTTTTCTTTTCGTGTTTGTATGGAATAAATATATTTAAAACACTTTTTTACCGGATTGAAGCTATGTATTACTATAAACTTATATTTATGTTATAAAATTTTTAATTTATCCCGACGTTTCGCGTGCTTTACTGAAGACAAAATATATATTTTTTAAATTTTCCCTTAACTATTTAGTTTTTAGGGATATTTTTCTGTAACCTTTCAGGAACTAAGATTAACTTATTGGCTTTTTGGTGTTTTTGCACTCATTTACCTTCATTTATTTCCCTACAAGCAATACCAGTCCACAACGTATCCCTAACTTTTGTACTAACTGAAATTATCGTGATTCATATGCTCTTTCACATATGTTTTTATTATGTGTTGTTTATTCTATATGTCAAAGTAATTGGAAGAAGTACTTAAAAAATTCTTACATTGGTTGCCTGAAAGATCTCGCTCAAAAGCGATACGCCCGCCTTATTATTTCATTGTACTGTATTCCTTGCAACGAAGTGAATGTAAATAAAATAAATAAATAGCCTTAGTTTATTATTAATACGTGACTCGGGTGTGTCAAAAACGTATTAATTTTGACATACAGGAAGAAGAAGAGATACTTAGTAGCTAGACAAATCAAGTAATCAACGTGTCAGAGTCAAAAGGCTTCAAACCTAAGCATTAAACAGAAGGAAAGAGGACGAATGTATGTATTTGAAATTTTAAGAGCATTAAAAAGAATATAATGCTTAGTATTTTAATCTCAAATCAATAATGTTATCTCAAAACAAACAGGGGTGATTTCACCTGTATCATATCTTAAACAGGTTTATCTCAAACACCTTGTGTTTATCAAAATTCTCTTATCATCAGAAGCTCTATTGAAAAACGGGGAATAAAAATGTATTGCGCACGCGTTATAGTTGTCGTAACATTTTCCCCATATATTTTATATTTATGTATTGTATTTTATTTAATGTTTACTAAGGCTTAGTTTCCCTGCTAGGCTTAGTTTATTTAATTGTTATATCTCAAGAAGTCTAGAAGAAGATACATGTCGTCCATTTTTGGATTTGACACTCACGATTTTTTCGTTCACCATACAAGGGTGTGTTAGATGCGCATAGGTAGTCCGTTGGTGCACAGCTGGGGTCGAAACTACGACCTCAGAGATGAGAGTTCAACAGGGCCAAGTCAAACGTACCAATAACCGACGAGCATGTATGGTGAATGTCATGAAAGTGGTTAAGAGAGTCGGAAATGTAGCAATTTGAAAACCGTGGTCTCTGCCTATCCCTTAGGGAAAAGGCGTGTTACTATAAATAAATGTATGTGATCATAGACAAATCAAGATGTATATACAACAAGTGGCATATAGTTTAATGGCTAAATACATTTTGATAATAATCTTAAACAGTTAGCCTCTTGGAATATTTCCAATAACTTAACTTGAATACCCTAGACATATTGACGTCATAAAATTAAGTTAAATATAAGCGAATCATTTTATGCAAATGCATGGATTGCATATGCGCAAAGGCATTTCCATGGTTTCCGTTAATACGAGGAATGGCCGGCGCCTGGCGTCTACTGGCGGGCAAGTTTACACGAGCGCTGACAATAATGAGATGGGTATGTAAGAAATATATGTAGGTACATTCTTATAAAAATTATATATTGTGCTTCAACTGAAATATAGAATTTTTTTACTTATTATTTTAAAAGTTCGCTCCACCAGCCTTTTTAGTTTTTCCTTCCGCAGCCGAAAGCAATACAACAATAATATAATACCACATTTGTCTTTGAATACAACACAGTTCAATGAAATCTAAACTTATTTTATCATAAGAGTAACTATGGACTGCCAGTTCCCAAATCGAGGGCGCAAAGCGGGCGTAAAGAACTGGCGAGAAACTTTTTTTTTTCACACACAAAGGCAGGACACAGACTTATCTGGTGTTAAAAAGACACTCTTAATTCTAATGAGGGCTACGTTGCCGGACTTTTATTAATTGATACGCTCTTTTCTTGAAGCAGTCTTAGTCGATTTGGTTCGGAAATATTTTAGTGGGCAGCTGGTTCCACATCATGGAAAAAAAATTGCCGTAAAAAACGCTCAGTTGTGGACGGCGAGGTGTTCTCTGCAACGCCATGCTTGACTGGACATATTGAAAAATGTCATAATAATAAAATAACTAATCAAGGTAACAATTCCACGGTTATAGACATCATAAATTTCAAATGTTTTACAAGAAATATTATAAATTATCGTCGAAATGAACCTACAATCATGTCCACAAATAGCAAGTGATAACGACTATGCAAAGTGGTTAATTTGTAATGTTAATGTGACATCCGCGGTTCGAGCCCGCCTGAGTCACTGTTTATTGATCCGTCGGAAACACTCTACTATTATTTGAGACTAAAATAGACAATGTGACGTTATTCTTTCATAAAATATGACTCGCGAATGAAATTCCTAAAATCGAAGATCTCAGTTGTAGTTTATGGGTCAAATTGACTTTAGTACTTTGCTAAGCTTAGCAATTTATATTTTAGCTGGCATATGATGACAATAATATCAATTTGCCTAATCAATATTTGTATTGTAATCTTTCTGGATACTATATAATGATAGATAATTGTGGTGGTTCTTTTTATAATTAATCAATCTGATTGATTGTATTACTTTCCTTGCTTGATTTATTATTATTATTATTACCAAAGTTCGCATAGACTGTGTACTCTACTGTGCAGCTAAGACCTCCTCAAGTGAAAGAAATAGGATTGTGATGATTGTCACTGGCGGATATTGCGTCTGGTTTAGGTCAACTGGATTTACTCGACACGACATCAACAAATAAATCATATCATAAAATCTCATATAAGCCAAGAGACTGATTGATGGGTGATAAAATATTATTTATAATAGATTGTTCAACGTCCCTTGATAGAGGGTTCTTTAAGACGTTGTGATTGAGTCGTAGTAACATAATTGTTATACCTATCTATCGCTTGTTAAGATATTAAAGAATCACGTTGATTGAGATTTTCACTAAATTTAAATTTTGTGTATCTTCTAGATACCCCAGGCATCACATCATTTACTGATCCATTTCAGAAGAACGCAATTTGGCCAAAACTTACTGATATTCAAATTGAGCATTCTGATAAACGAGCTATAACTGTCTGGATATCCATAGTCGCGCCCTCACAAAACACTTGGCCTTTTAGTTTTATTTTCTCTCCGTGTTTGTTATGTTATTATCTATAAGTGCTTGTCACGTTAATTTTTTTTTTATATCCCAAAGTATCAGTGTGCCGAGCGTTGGCAAGCTGTTAGAGGACTTCTTTCATATTTTAATCTAACCACGAAAACACACTTCCGAACAATTATGACGTTTGTAATAGACAATAGACATTTAGAATAATAAACACGTCGATATACAATCTGCTATTGTTAGGCCTCTATATTGTTCTCCTAATTTATGGTTCATTTCGATCAGAATCTGTACTGTTCATCACGGTCATAAGAATAATAAAGATATTTGAATAATCAAAGAGTATAGATAAATACAGCATTGACGAACCCAATAAGGAAACTCAATATATTAATAATGTTTTATATATAGAACGAAATTAACATAAAGTAGTAACAGCTGAATTTATTACATGTGTGATGTTATTGTAAACATTTTCATATAGTAAAATTAGACTATTATTGTAAGATATCGTGGAGTATGCTTAAAATTAGTTCTAAAAATATCCATAGTGCTAAATCACCTGCATAATGAGCACTCTTCAGACACATACCCTCACGTATATACCGTCAGTTTCATACAACACAATTAGGTATTAGTTAAAAAAAATCCTTTCGTAAATGTTATATATGATGTATTCCATCTTTGGCTTATATGTTTAATATAATTGTTTTTTATTATACATATATACTTTATGTTAGCTGTAGGATAGGATAAATAAATAGTCGTAAACATAAATACGAAAATTACGTTGTTATAATTTTTCCCTCCAATTGTTTTGTTGCTAAGCAACCCGCATGTCATCTTTTATCTTGTCTATTCCTAATAGCCACATAAAGTAACAAAAGGACTTAGTGCGCGAGTCTATCACACCTCGTTTGATTGTATAAAACAATAACAAAATTATCTCTAAAAGATTTATTTCCAAAGATTAGACACGTATAAATTACAAAATTGTGAATAATCTTCTACGAATTAATTAAGCCATTAAGTTAAGAGATAATGCAGTTTGGCGAGATGCTGCCGAGAGCCGGTTATCAGTAAATTAAATGTAACGCAGGTCGCCCACCGCCGGGACCCTGATAAGAGATGGCGCCCTAAAAGGCCTTCATATAGAGATGATGGAAGTGACTTAAAAAAAATCTTTATTATTGAAGATGCTGAATTGTTCAATTCCATAAACAAATAGACAGTATTTACAATGTACTTAACCTACATAGTAATTTTAATAATAATTGAAAAATGATAAATAGAAAATGAAAACGTAAACGTTAAGTTTGATTCCTGTGGCAGAACCTTTAACTCTAGCAAGATTTCCTCGCTGTATTACGATACTTATTCGTTGAGCGAGAAAAGCACCAGCTCTGGGGTTTTTTTTATTATTTACAATTCGTTACCATAATATAAAAATGTATAGATATAGAAAAACAAAAAAGCATTACATAAGATATTAGGCGGCCTTATCGCTAACAAGGAAATTCCAGGCAACCCTAATATGGAACAATAAAGAAAAATAAACACCTACAAAGGGTAAAGTACAATAAGTGCATAATTAATTGACAAACAAACTCAAAATAACATGTCACTATAACTAAAATTAAATATAGAAAAAATATAAATAATAATATGTATAAAAAAAATGCAAAAGATAATCCAAAGGTTAATTAGGATGGAAGGAGGAAGGATAATAAAGATTCTAAGGTCTGTTTTGCTGAATGAATGTTATTTTGATTTTGTGTTTTTTTTTACACTAAACTAATTATTTATTTTATATACGATACACATACATGTGTTAGTATAGCAGACTGCAGAGACTAATAAGCACTTAAATATAGTGTTTGTATTGTGAAATTCAAAATTACTCAATTGACGTATAAAATAAACATCACTTCTATAATATTTATATCTGTGATATAGTCCGGCGCCTCGACATTTGGGTGCGATCAGTTCGATGGTTTTATTCCTTTTCCTCCCCTCAATCCTTACCCCGCAAGATCCGATGAGATGCTAAGCGACTATCATTGTATTGTGTTCTTGGAACTGGTTCACGACATACTATATCATGGATGAGGCATCTCTGTGATATAGTGGAGAAACTCACATATAACACCAAATGATATATGTTTCAATGACACATATATGATTCAATTTAAAAATTGTAAGTTTTCCTAACAACCTATTGTCTATTAAGTAAATGAACGCAACATATACAGAACCTAGATTTAGAGATTGTAGATTATAGTGTACTTTTCGCTAGAACCTAAAATATTGTGTGAAACTCCAGACTAAGTAGCATATCTGTAATGCTGGTATTAGTAAATATAGTATTTTATGGTTGTTTTGAACACGAAGAATAGATAGTAACTTTTTAAACTATTAATATGAGAGCCAGCTTCAGGGTGCGAATCTCATCCCTGAGGTCAAAGGTTTGATCTCCGTCTGTGCATCACAGGACATTTATTTTAACATTCGCTCGAACGGCGTAGGAAAACATCGTGAGATAACCGGCTTGCCTTATCAAGATGTCGACGGCGTGCGTCAGGCACAGGAAGCTGATCACCTACTTGCCTATCAGACAAAATTAAAAAATCCGAGGACCTAAAAAATCCTTTGGGAATATATGTGTAAACTAAGAAAATATATTCTAAAATTTTGCCGTGTCCATATCGTTTTGTATTCACACAAATCGGAATGTATCCAAAAATAAATAAAAACACAAATATCGCTATCTGATCTGGAGATAATCCATTGACCCATTTCGAGTGTGAATCACTCATTAACGCAGACTTATTTTCGCTTAAAAAATCTTCTGGAATGTGAACGATTTTATAACACTTATATATTTTTAAATGACCATCCGACTGCGTCCGTTTGTATTTAATGGTCCCTCAGGAATCACTCTATCGTTTGATGAAAACTTTACAATAATCCGTTCGGTAGTTTTTGAGATTATCGCGTTCATACAGACACTTCTGATACAAATACAAATTTCCTTTTTGTATTAATTTCGTAATCCAACAGCGAACTTAAACTATATATAACGAAACACATTTATACTAAAGATATAGCCATAACTGGAATACGTGATAAAAAAAGTTTCAAACATTTAGGAAAGCAAAAAATCAATGACAATTGTTAATTTCATTTAACTAAGTCATACCTACTTTGGCTGTGTTGTGTGATGGTCTGAAAGTAAGGCTGTGTACGTACTCTGTGCTTATGATACAGCTTATTTAGCGCTATGAATAATTTTAATACTTATTTTTAGCATATTTTATATTATGTTTTAGTATTTATATAATAGTATTTGGAAATAAACTTTTAAAATATATCCATAAAGAATTGTATAATAGGATGAGGGTAGGGAGAAAAAGAGAGACACGGGCGTAGATTGCCGTGTTTTCGACGCTTTTAAGACATAAATTGTATTTGGTGTGTTGTATAATTTTGAATTATTTTGGATATAACTGTGTTGAGGGGTATGTTTTTTCTAATTATTATTTTAAGATTTGGCTTTATTTTGTTGTGAAGCTATCTGAAATGTTTTCTTCCTTTTTAGCTTTGGGAAACGCCCTCAAATTAGATGTTAATTATTGAAGGATAAATTAACAATTTTGTTTATCTGGTAAACGTTACCACATATAATAGGTTTGGAAGGATAAACCAAAATCCTCCTGGCGCCCAAATTATTTTAGTTAAGTTAATTATAAGATTTAGTTTAATATATTTTAGATTTGTATTTTTCTTGTTTAATTGTTTGAAGTTCCTTTTATAAATGTTTAATTAACATTTTAACATTAAGTTAAAACAGTTAAGATTGAGTTAAAAACCCATAACAATTGATGTAAAAAGATGTGATAAAAATTAAAAATAGCTAGATTTCTTTCAAATTCGATTAAACAATCAAAAAACTAGGCCGATTGCAATTAAATATGCCTTTAGGAAACATTAAATCCTAAAAGCATATTAATCGGTCTTAGTAATCAAAAATGCCCTCACAATTTAGCTACACTATAATTTTCGGCGTTATTAGGACTTAGATTTTCTGGTTAGAATTATTTTATAAGGTCTAAGTTTTGATACAGTGTTGTGCTCACTGCTATTTGGCACAAAAATCACAGGTATTCATTGTCACAGGTCTCAACAGAGTCGCTTTATAAAAACAACTGTTATAGTACTAGAAAAAATAAAAATAAAATCTCTATGAGTACTATATAAGACTATACAAGTTGAGTATTGTTCAAAATAAAATCCTAGAATTCTTTAAGTTTATCGTCATTTAACTACAATCAGTAGGTAATAGTTCTAACTAGCTCATATTCTGTTGCACCAGTAACGAATTTGACTGACTGTTACGATAGTCAAAAATGTAGTTACAGATATAAGAAGATTACACAGAAAATATACATGCATACATTTACGTATAAAAAAAAAATCAATGGCGCTACAACCTTTTTGGTCTAGGCCTCAGGCCTAGGCATAACATTTAGTTATAATTCAATAAATACCTGTATACCAACATAGTATTTTAGAAGTATGAGTCGTCGTCGGCCACTCTTACTAAATATAATGGGGTTTCAACATTAGAGCTAATAAAATCGGTCATAACTGCGTACTTGCGTTATATAATTTGATGTAATACTGTTTAATGGAATACATTTTAGTATACCTAATAACCTACAAAATCTGCTCATAAATTTTCATACAAAATTGCATTTTACTTGAAAAAAATGGGCAATTTTTTATGTGTTTTGATTAGTTATGAGAGTCTTTAGTCTATGAGAGTTCATACAGAGCATAATCTCATTTAATTGATGATGATTAATAAATTTAATTAATTTCGTTATAAACTTCTATCCATAGTAAAAAAATCTTCAAAATTTTAATGTTACAAACTCTTTTATCTAAAATGTATGACAATTTAGTTAAACATAAATGTTACAAAAACAAATATTAAAAAAAAATACAATTAAAATATAATATATACAAGATAAAATAAAAATACAATAAGAATACTAGAATTTTTTTGTTAAGCAGAAAAAAATACTAGCAAAACAGCGGGTTAGGTTCGAGATAGGCACTTAATGCGTTCTTTAAAACGGATCACAACCGTAAAGCATAAAATTACAGCTTAGGTCTAGCAACACAATAGCTAGATTAAGAAAAACACTTTTTGAACGGATTGAAGCTATGTATTATTATTAAAAACTTATAATTATTTACATAATTCTAAATTTTTATTTGTTTTGACGTTTCGCGTGCTTCCCAGCGTGCGTGGTCACGGTGACTGAAGACAAAAGGTGTTAAATGTTAAAAGTATCTTTAATAATAATACATAGCTTCAATACAAAGCACAGCTATGTCAACAAAAGACAATACTGATAGCTAGATTATTTAAAAAACTATATGTTGTGGTTATATAATATATATATACTATTTTTACCGCAATCATATAATATACGTATACCAGTGGTAAATATAGACTGTTATATAAGTTACAAATCCTATTTCATAGTTCACTTGTCAAAGAGCCATGGCCTGTGATTATAATTTACACCTGTCTTGTCACGCAACCGGCTTTTAGCATTTCTAGCATATTGCTGATAACGATAATGCATATCAACATTGCTTAAGCAGATTAATAAAATATATATATTTATAAACATTTAAAATTATCTTATATGTCAACTGAATGGAACTAATAGAAGGAGCTAAATTTTTTTATAATTAAAAACCAGTTGCGTACTGGGAAAAGGGAGTGACATATAAGGAACATAGAAAAGCACGGAAAAACCAAGAAACGGATGGACTGGACACCCTTTGCTAAGCGATAGCGTTGCCGGCCTTTTAATACTTGGTACGCACTTTTTTGATGAAGCTCGAATTGTATTGCATAGTATTCTTACTCTTTTTTACCGTACTTACTTGTATTTTTAATTTATGTGTCAAAACTGAATTCACTTACCTGAAAAAGAAAAGTTTTATTATTAATCGATCCAGTTAAGTACTTCAGTAACTAAACTAAACAGTAGTTAAATATATATAGGAAGCTCTTACTGCGTATTTTCCGATATCTCCTATAAAAATAAATCAGACGCACTACAACCTTTTAGGTCTCGGCCTCAGATTTCAGTATCTGTTTCATGATCATTTGTCAATCTAATAGCCTTTTGGGATGTTTGGCAAAGGCAAGCCGGTTTCCTCGCGATGTTTTTCTTCACCGTTCGATCGAATGTTAAATGTGTACATAGAAGTCCATTGGTGCAGCCGGGGATCCAACCTACGACCTCAGGGATGAGAGTTGCACTCTGAAGCCACTAGGCCAACACTTCTGTCAATGATATCTCTCATAAGTGTATTGTATTGTTTAATATGTTTGCCAAACATGATCTGTGTCTAAAACTCTGACTAAAAGAAAAATTTAAAAGTTTTAAACATCTTAGATAATACAGTACAGACATCACAAAAACCAGAAATTATTCCTTTACCGGGTTTTTTGCCTTCATATGGTGGCCTTTCGTAACAGATGCTTGATTTGATATCGAATTCTGATCGAAAAGGTGCAAAATGAAAGGGAATCCGCACTGCACAAATTATACGCAAAACACCGTGCGCTCTCTCAACTTTGAATATAAATCGTATATACAGGGGGATAGAGTTTAGAATCGTTTGAATTCAATTTAAAGGTGATACTATGATAACTGTTGCAGTTATAGTAACATCTGGGGGTACCGTTTGACCTGCCGATGCTTAAAGTTATCAGCTATTGTTAAAGCGATATTATAAACAAGTGGTATTTTTTTTTATATTTCGGAATGCATTATCAAATTTTTACAATATCACTGGTATTCTAATTAGAGCGGTGATAGCCCAGTGGCCATCGTTTCGTTCGCGAGCTGTGCCTCAAAATGGACCTTGTTCATGTGCTCATTTCACACTCGTACGGTAAAGGATAATGTGTAGAAATCAGCCTTAGACCTAAAAGTCATAATCATAAATCTGAATGACGTGCGATTGTTTTTTTTTATTATTTAACAAACCCTTATTAACAATGTTTTGCTCGTTAACAGTTCAAACTCGAATGACAATAGTATCAGTTTCCTGACGTGAAATTACTCACATGGCTTTCTGATGGCGAGATATAATGAATCACTAATAAATACAACCATCACGATCATAGGATATACAAGACACAATACCACTAATTATTACATTCAGGCATATTTTACACCCGTACAAGTCTATAAATTCAAAATTTATTATTGCTTAACTTTTTAGGGCCTTATGTAAAACCATAATTCAAGCTAGGCTAGGGTTTAGGAACGCCTTTGTGAAGTCGACTTTTTTTATTTTCCGGGACTCCCAAAAAGGCTAGTCATCGCAAACTATGGACACCCATTTTAGTGCCAGCCTTTGAGGGAAGTGTATATTTCTTTTCTTCAAACAATTGAAGGTCGTATCTCCCTAGTACCCCACACAAGGAATCTGTCTTAAGTACTTTTATAATAAAGGCTTGTAATCCCAGTGAGGTAGTGTAATTACACTTTAGTTAAAGGCAAAAAAGTAACAACGAAGGAAACGAATTTTAGTATACTTTATGAACCTCATTACTAAAGCTTTCAAGTCAAGCTTTATCAAGAAAGAACGTCAACATGGTAGCAATTGAAATATGGCTCATGTTTTAGGGAGTTATTAGGGTTTCTTTCAATAAGTGGGTCTCAATAACACGACATTTAGCGTGTTTCGGCTTATTTGATATGTGATTTGACTAAAGATAATAACAACGCAAGCAGAAAATAAATAGACGAAGACTAAAGAAAAAAATAAAATACTAGATACGGTTGTGTATTCTCGTGACATTTTTTGTTTCATCAAATTTCAGTATAGTTAATTACAACCAATATATAACATATTGCTAAAGAATACCACAGATTAAAACTGAGTTAGATTACACTACACTCTGTAGCATGCATAGCTTAAACATTTGACAGCCTACAAGTCCTTACCCCAAATATCGGTACAATATAGTAGTGGCACGCAAGCCGCAGTAAAATGCTAAATTAATTGATAACAATCACATAGATTTATGCCTTTAGTGAAATATGAAACAGAAACGATTTTATTATACGAAATACACATGAAATTTGATTTTTCTCGGAAATATTTAATTAACCATTTGGCTTGTAAGCATTTATTGTTTAATCTTTATCTTAAGTCAAAATATTTCGAACTAACGTTTCAAAAATGTAATTGCAACTAAGGACTTTTAATAAGCAAATAGAGTATACGTCATTGCAGGCTATAAGATAATCTTAATAATTCAATTACCTCCTTACAATGAACATTGTGGTATTATTATTAATATAAGACACATTTCGCAAACCCCCAAGGGAGCCATAATTGGCACAAGAACACTTAAGTGCCACTGAATCACAAAATCACAAACCGGAAAAACATTATGGCGATCTAATTCTGTTTATGTTTGTGCCATACGGAAGTTGAAAGCTGCGATAGTTTTTCTGCCAACATCACCCCAGCCACGTGTCTCGAGTCTAAAAGCGGCCCCAGAGTAGATCCTTGCGGCACACCTGCTCTACCATACGTGAAATCAACCTCTGACGATCAAACTAAAATATTCTTTAATGCTCGATTATACGTTCTTATTGATGTGCAGAGCTGTTTTGTATATACGCATATTTGGCAGGAAGAGGGTGTCTATTGAATTATATTTAGTCGTAAGCTGCCTTTGGTATGATCAAATAAACGATATGCGACAAGGTGCGTTTGCGATACGCTCTCCAATCTGTCTGGCTTTTTTATTCAATAAAGCGGGACATTAGGTATAACATAACATTATATACAAGTTGTAATCAAGAGGCTACACCAGTGAGTAAAAAATAGGGATACCTCAGTACAAAAGATAATATCGCATAAATTATATTTTATAATGTAATTTTATACGATGTCATGGCAAAAAATAATAGTATAATAACATGGCAAGGAGTCCAGGGTTTAATTGTAAAACAACAAATCTGTCTCAATATTTGAACGGAGTGAAAAAAAATTACCATTAATAAAAAAATACTAGGTTTGATTTATAAAAACTCCGAAACGAAATCGCCATTTGTCAAAATACCTAACCTTCAAGCAACATGTTTGTAACGTGCATGTTTGCCATTTGTCGTTAGGGAAGCAGTTATATAGCAGTAGTAATATAAGCAGTAAATATATTTCTCAATTTCTCAAACAAGTTTAATAAAATTACACGCGGTCTAGGTCGCGGGCATTAACTCGTACTTAATTATCTTAATATAATCTCCCTAACCGCAGACACTATATTAATAAAGTCGCGGTTATGATAATGATTTATTTAAAACCTTATAACAACATGCATATGGCATAATATTTTCTTTACCGGCAACATTATAAAAACAACCCCCGAATTCAAGTTTCAAACTCAAACTAAGGACTTGTAATGCTTGGTAATAAGGTTGTTTTTGAATTTCAAGTACTTAGTTTTTATCGAAAATATTGTTGCTACGGGGTAGGCACAAAAAAGGATATTTTCTCCTTGGCGGCGCGCGCGCACGCCAGATGGCGTTTAGGGCATTGACTCTTTAAGTTTTTGTAAAAATCGCGACCCCTAAATGCGGTTACGAAATGCGTTGGTTTAAATTTTGGCTTTGTGGTGTGCCGTGAGAGATAGTTGATTTATATAGAGAATTGTTTAAACTAACATCATAAGAAAAGGTGTTTTGGATGTACAAACAAATATCTAAAATAACGTCTATGCTGTACAAAAACGCACTGACACATGACACGATTTTATTGAAAAATATTTGATATCCTACAGAAAACAGCGGCAGCGAAAAATTCTTTATACTTAAAATGCATAACAAAGATAATTACGGAATATCGTGCATTTGATGATGAGCAAAGTGGGAATAATTGGTAAAGTTCATCGATAGACTGGCGCGGGCAAGTTCAGAGTAATTGTTGGTTTGTTGGCGATCACCTGCACGCGATCATAACAATGTTTCGATATTGTGGGATAAAAATATATTTTTAAATAAAACAAAACTTATATTATGAATTTAAAAATATTTAAGTTACCGTAATCTCTAGATCTTGTCAGCTGTCAACTTGACAATACATTGTTCGTTTTAAAACTTTAATTGTCATGTTAATCACGCTCTGCTACCAAAATGTGTAATTGTTTTCAATAAAACCAAGTTGAATTAATTTGTCTTATTTTATTACAACAGTTAGAAGTTATCGTCTCCATTTGACACAAAAGCACGGATATTTTGATTGATTATTGATTAAATGGATTAATATAATGTCTTTGTTGACCGTCTCTGACTTTTGATATAAGAGTTATTGAGATATAATGCTTAGCACTTAGCAGTTAGGAATTATGAATTTACGGAAAATTAAAATTTACGTCTAATCAAACCGCCATTTTCTCCTAAGTTAGGAATAATATTATACATTTTAATTTTTGATCGTAGATCAAAGCGGCCGTAATTATTTTAATAGTTACCCAAAGATATAAATAAGAAAATCTTATTTCCTCGTAACCAGTCAGTTTGATTTTGAAATTGATGCAATTTTAAGAGGAATGCAATGTTTCGTGCCCGACCTTAATTAAGCCAAAAATGTTTTGCAACAATCAAAACCATTCTGTTGTTCCTTAAACACATTTTAAATATGTTATATTAAGTTAAGTTAATCTTAAATATAGTGTTATGTTTTATTAGATGCTTTAAGTTACCTGACCTCATAATATTAACATAAAAAAATACTAAGTGCCGTTGAAGATAAGACTCATAATTAAAAGAAGCTGAATTAGTGAGCATAGCAATTAAATATGGAAATGAATTATGTATGGTCATAAAACATATACAAATTTAAATATATGACGCTATATGATATATAGCGTCAAAAGAATTTTCGATTCGATTTACGTTTTTGACTCCTTTGCCAGCCTGTTTGATGATTAAGGTATGGAAATGGTCCCATATAAAGATGTCAAGTATTCTGGTGTACAGCCTTCAGAATATTTACTGAATTCTTATTACAATTTTTATTTTATTATGAGGTTTCAGAAATGTAAAAATGTAAGCGTTTTACAAAAACTATTGTGTGGCAAGGACGCAATCTTCCTAATAGCAGTTGTTTGCCATAAAAACGGCACCTGTGCAAACCCGACACGAACACTAGTTAAGAAAAGGTAGAACATTTATTTCACAAACAATAAACGATAAAATCCATAAAGATTCAAACAAACTGAAGCTTGCGTGTTTTGAAAAATTGAATAACAAATTTCGTATTGTTTACGGAAATTCAAATGCATGCGAAGATATTCATTTCTTTTTAAAGTAATAATATGTATACTTACTATATATTGAAAGCCCCATCGTTTTTGTATATATCAGCATTTAACATATAGCCAGTGTTATGCAACAAAATAATTGCAGTTCACTTCTAGAAAAATTGCAATATCATGTTCCTGCCAACAAGACTAGTTACACGTTCCATACATCTACACTAACTATACAAAACCTTAGTTTTGTATCGCGCAGCCCGGACATACAACGACCTATATTTAAGCCTTGACTTGTTTAAGCTTTCGTAGAATATGGTTAAAATGCTAACAATATCCATAGCGCAAAATCACCTGCATCATGAGCATATACACCCAACATACACACCTTCACGTATGTACCCTGCAGGATTACGAAATAAATCATTAAATGCTGAATCGATTAGTTTAATTGTACAAATTTAATATTCCCATTTCATGACTTCATTTAGTACACAAACACACAACATATACTTACTGTGTTTCTTATTGCTAGAAAACTTGACTGGTATACGTATAATACTTAATACTATTTATTTGCGACACATATATAATTCATTATAATTAATAATAATAAACAGAACAAATATCAAAAGTTTGGTCCCTGTGGCTGTACTTTTAAATTTTATTTAAGATGTGAGGTGAGTAATCAAAGATGTAAGTAGAGCAATCAGCTGCTTAACCTTAAGAGCTGACCAATCCTTTGAGGCTGTGTTGTCGAGTGCTGAGGACCAGATGGCCCGCGCATGCGTGGAACAGTTAGCAGTGCAGCTGTGCGGCAGCTGTCCTGTTTTTGCTGCAGGTAACTGCACGTGCGGACAAGTTCACTGGATTTGCATGTGTGCGAGACTGTACTAAATGGGCTAGGAGGTCGGAATTAGGTCTCAGAGGTCAAATTCTTTTGAAATAAAATATATATTTTTAGAGATAATTGTGGATTCGTTCTTACAAACTCTTAGTGATACTTATTTAAAGTAAAAAACGTGTATTTTTTTTGATTTATAGAAATAAATAGCTTTTAATAACTATACTTTCTTATAATTTGTCTGTGTTGTATGTTTGTCTTTCTGTAATAATTAGTATGAGTCGTTCGTTGGACGTCTACATGACAGTCTTGATCTTGCAAACCTCAGTGCAATTCACCAAATTAATCAGCCTATAAACATAAGTTGAAGCAACTGGCTGAGAGGACGCGTGCGCAGCTCAGCATCTGCCGCGAAACCTGACACGCTCCTTACGAATACAACTTCCGAAAAAAAACTATATCTACAGAACATTCGATCTTAATTATACCACATAAGAGAGCAAAATCGGGTAAAATAATTGGAGCGAGAACAGATGATGCTAAAAATGAAGGTTTAAGTAATTCAAATAGGGATTATTTTCAAGTAGATGTATGTGCAAGTCATCTGGGAGAACATGTGTGCGCATGCGCAGTAGGCAGTAGCACAGATGGCGAAGTTAGCTGATTCGATTTTTTGTGCCATAGCGGTTTTGATACTGTTATTTACAGATAAGATGTTTGCTACATTCTTATAGGGTTTATGGTTATTAGAACATTTTTAGGCCTGCGCCTCAATTTTTTTTCTGTTTCATGATCATTTGTCAATCTAATAAGCAAGTAGGTTTTCAGCCTCCTGTGCCTGACACACGCTGTCGACTTTTTGGGTCTAAGTCAAGCCGGTTTCCTCACGATGTTTTACTTCACCGTTTGAGCGAATGTTAAATGTGCACATAGAAAGAAAGTCCATTGGTGCACAGACGGGGATCCTACCTACGACCTCAGGGATGCGAGAGCCCGCTAAAGCCATCAGGCCAACCCTGCTCAACAATTATCTAATTGGAGATTTAAAAATAGTATTTCTAACTTAAATGTGATCGCACTTAAAAACTTACCTATAATCACACAATAGTTTAAAAAAGTGACAGTTAAAGACCAGTTAAGTTAAGTAATTTACGTTTTATGTGTATATGTGTAATACGTTTTTTTATACCACCAATAGTTTTACTTATTTCGGGTATGCCTTGGTAGGCGTAACAGTAAACTGCTAATCAGAGACAATTTGTATGCGATAAATGAATCATGCGACTGACGTCCAAAGAAGAACTGTTTTTTTGTTCCTACATTTTGAAGTCCCTACATATATAAGACATTAGTTCCGAGATATATATAACGATGATTAGAAGATAGGTTGGTGAGGGAGGTGAGTGGTGGTTAGTAAAAACCAATAATTGAGAACAAGAGGCCGCCGTGGCTTATCTGAGGCACGGCTTATACATATGAAAAAATAATTCTTTATATCCTTATCACATATATACGGCAAACGAACCTACGAGGAACGTCCAAAAAAAGTCATCACAGCCTATGGACACTGATTTTAGTGGGTTACCGACGTTTTATTTGAACCGTGGAAGGTTGAATCCAGGGAAGAACCCTACCGAGAGTTGTAGAATCGACTCGGTGTTTCGCTAGTTCGCAAAAGAAACTGTATATTTAAGTTTTCTAATTGTAATGTAGTGTGTAATTGCGAGACAAATAGATACAAATAATTTGCTATAGTAATAATACATATTAATTGGATTAAAATTAAAGGCACCGGTTTATAAAGGGAGGTACGGGGAGGGGTGCTTCCAGACGTCGTCTGCGCATCCCGATGCGTGCGGCGTTACCCGCTTTGATGAACTCAGAGTAAAAGATTTTAGACGGAATTATTGCATACCAAAACTATAGGCTCACACTACATGACTAGGACGAGTAACAAATCATAAAATTAACTGAATATAGTGGCAAAATACCTGACACAATGAATGCATAATTTATAGTGGAAATGTCATGGAAGTGGCATTAATGCAGTCTAGATCCTTCCAGAAGCTCAGAAGTTTCCTGGGCATTTCACAGAATTCACGGAGCCAACTCACGGCTCCGATTTCTGCTCGTTGCGAAGCCACAGCTACGCATTGCAGGACTACGCTAGACCAGGCCCTTGCTACTACTACTATACTTTTATCTCCCTGTATTGTGTTTTTAAATAATTCTGATTGTTGAACAATAAACGTAAATTATTACTAGGATACCATAAAATGTAAACTAAATATTGAGCTACAAATATATAAGGTGACAATTGACTCACGCGGCACGTCTATATTTTGTAAGTCTGCAAAAGTCTGTTGGGGGCCGAAAGGAATCAGTTTATTTGCAAACATACAAACATACCGTCGCTAAAAGCCGTCGTCTCGTCGACGAGCGAGCTTGGTCGATTGTTACTAGGGAACAGTTGTTACATACAAGTTGATACTGAATGACTTTTTTTTATTTATTTATTTCACAGAATAATCTAAATCATGGTTTGAAAACCACTGTGGATTTTATGAATGTAACAATAACAGTTTTGGCAAGAGAGAAATGTATATAAAAATAATTCTCTTGTTTTTATGTTGGTTAAACTATCTAATTACTGACCGACCCGGGACCTGGGACCTGAGCCCATTTATTGGCCGCGGTACGACTATAGTTCATTTATTGTGAGTTAAATATTTGTTTAAAATTAGGTGACACTAAAAAAATCGTAAATTTTAAGTCTATGGGACCGTGGGCAAAATATTTCTAGTACATTCGATCGGCCTTCTTTAATCGCATATAAAATATATTTTTATCACCGGGAAAGAAAGTTGGAGACATGCTAAGGACTAAGCCATGGTCGTGGCGGGTATGCGTTATTTTTAATTAAATAAATGTTAATTTTACTCTTATTTATAAAGTTCAATTATTGCGGCTTATAATTATTTTGAATACTTTAAATTTGCCAAAATCGTATACTTTTAATCGAAAATAATTAAAAAAACGTTATTTTTTTTATCACACAAACATCACATAACGATACGAAATTCAAAATTAAGGGGCTGTATAAAATGTATATAAAAATAATTATCTTGTTTTTATGTTGGTCAAACTATCTAATTATTATTAATCTCTTTTAGACAACCCTAATAAAATAAAATAATACTGATTTCGTAATCAGCAAACAAATATTAAAATTAACAAAAAACTACTATAGATATTGGCAAAGTAAATATTTACAAAAAAAGTTATGTTAAAACATGTTTGTTATTTTATAACCTACATTTATTTTAATAAAAACTGATAAGCTAATAGTTTTTCATTGCAATACATCACCTTGATGGTTCACACAATTCAATTTGTAACCAATTAAATTTGCATAATTGCAAATACATATGTTTAACTAATCTGCCATCTTACCCTAATTGCAAAAAACACATTTTATGATAGCTATCTTTTCGCACGCTTTTTTATAAGACCTTAATATGTAGTTCTGTTTGCGATTCAAGGAAACGTTTGAGCTAACTAAAAATTTTCAGCACTTGTCTCGTGTAGATTGATCATTGGGTCGAGTCACAGGCATTCAGAGACATGTTCGTTTTAATGTTCGTTCGTTCGTTAATTGGTCATAAATTGCAAACAAAAATCATCGATTATATATATGTATATATTATTAGTTTTCTATACACCAAATTATATGTACCAGTAATCTGCAAGACCTAACTAGAAGGATGCCCATTTATAACTAAAATAAAAGGTAAAACAAAAGTCAATAAAAACAAAACAAAGTCGTTAGTATTACTACCCTATTGTTTATCAATTTCAAATATAGAAAATAACAAGACGGAGGACCAACTATTATCTTATTCCAACCGGGAATCGAACTCGATATCCCAGATGTTACTGTATACAAAACTGCTAGGCCACGAGTTCCTCACGATGAGTAAAAGTAATCGTGAAATGAAAACCATAAATTTGAATTTAGAACATTGTCTTTACGCGCTAATTTAAGCCTTCAATAAATTTTCAAAAAACAGAAAAAAAATGGCCTCCATAACGCCACTTAAACGTTACACATTATTCACTCATTTAGTCTTTGGATGTGCGCGGATAGATTTATACGGCGCTATCCTGACAGCACTCACTCTCAAACGCGAGAAAATATATTACGGACACAGAAAATATATTTAGCTCACGGAAATATGCAACTTTAATTAAGACTTAGAATAGCGTGAATCGAGCTTAAAGAAATGGTTTTGGATACTACTTATGAGATATAAAACCTCTGATCGTGGTTGCTAACTAAGAAGGCAAACGATCACCAAGCCGCTCACCAACCAGATATACCGATCAAGTGAAAGACTCATCATCCTCCAAACTATAAACTGTGATAAGAGAGAGGAGCTGGACAAAAACCATTGGAAATAGATCGTCCACTCCAGATGCTTCGTTGCTAACCACGACGCTCAGACGTGAGCTGCCGATTAAAGAGATAATTCATTCACAAAAAACGCAGATGGAGTTTTGTTCTTTAGAACATTAAAGATTTTGAAATAGTAAATTATAACTTATATATGTTACAAAAATATTATGGTGGTACAATGTAAACTTTGCATAGTTTGCCACAGATAATGGCGTGCAAATTTGTATTAAAAGGTAGAATAAAATTAAAAACATTATAAGTCATATCATATGTTGTGATGCTACTAGTTATATTTGATTATATCAAGTAGTATTACAACCATGAAGGTCTCTTGTTAAATTATTACGAATAAGGGCAAGTATTTTTTTATTACTTTATTAATTTGAGAAATAAAGCTTATCAACTTGAGATATAAACTTTATAAAGTTAAGATATAAACTTTATTAACCTGAGATATAAACTTTATTAACTTGAACAGTAAATTTAATTAACCTGAGATATAAACTTTATTAACTTAAACAATAAACTTTATTAACCTGAGATATAAACTTTATTAACCTGAGATATAAACCTTATTAAAGTGTGATATAAACTTTATTAAATTGAGGTAAAAGACTTCTAGGCCTGATACTCCGTGGATTGTAAAGCATGTCGGTTTCCTAACAACACATATCTATTTCTTCTAGTGTAGCAAAAGTTTGTTGGGAGCGAAACTTTCCTCTTTAGATAGCAGCCATTCGGCTGACTCACTTCCACCTTGGGTCTATACAGAAAGCGAGAAAGAGCCAACTATTACTCCTGTATGTTAAGATCAACTAAACTTCCTTTAGTTAACCGCACAATGAAAAAAACTGCACTGGTGAAAAACCGGGGTTAAAGCGAACGACAGAAATGCTTGCTTAACCGCTGATCACTGTAGTCCAACGTCAAACTTTTTACACAATGAGAGAGTAGAAGTGTATAAATCATAAATAAGCTTTTTTCAATTTGATCTTAAACCTGTTGAAAATATTAAACGAGGGGTTTAAACAACGGGGGGTGTTGGCGAAGGGTTAAATATTAATTAACAGTGGTTAGTTTTTGTTAACTATAACCCATTTATTATATTTATTGTTGAAATGAGTTATTACGTCTTTTTGTGCTGTGTTGTTAATACTTCATTATGCTCTGAGGTAGAGTGTTAAGAAATGCAGAAATATGCTTATCCCGTGCCCTAATTTGGGATCCTTGGACATATCTATCTTTATTTATTTGCTCACAAAAACTTAATACATGTACCAATACAGTTATTTCTAATTATAAATAAATAATTGTATTTTCTCTATTGAGGGGAATGCTTGTTTGTGTGATGTAAGGTACCTGTTTTAGAGGTCATCAGGCCTCTACCATTTCGGATCGACAGAAGGTCTTAAAAAGTGGAAAAAATTTAGAGAAAATAAACGATTATTATTATTACAATAGGATGCAACAACAAAAATAATTATATATTTAAAGAAGTATAAATATTCGTCAAGTTGTTATAACAGTTCTATTTCATATTTACTTAGTAACTAAACTAATGTCTTCAATTTAGTAGGATCCAGAACCTACGTTCAAAATAATTAATGTAAGCAATGAAACAATGCAATATATTTTGAAATATTGCGTATAAAGAAACTATTTTTTTATTCAAGGTACATCACATATAATAATTATCAAATTAATGTATACAAAATATCGTAAAATCTATTCATTTTTTTTATAATACACTATCTTTCATTTTATTAGGTAGTGGTCTGTGTAGTACAGTGCGCTGGACATATATTTAAATATTTTCGATATAAATATATGATATTGGGAAATGTACCCTTCTAAAATAAAATCGATACATTTGTGTCAAACAAATTTTACTTTTATTATATTAGAATAGATAACAGGGTAAATATTCTGTCTGAAAACTGATATTTAATCCGCTGCCCATGGCGGAGGTCGGTTGAGGCCTGCGCAAACGTCAAACAATGATAGAAATCGTTGGAGACCAAAAGTGGCGCCCACGCACCGGTCATTAACCCTACCCGCTGCATCACTATGAGAAATATACGAACACCGACAAAAGTCAAAATAAAGAATGGAAAATAATTAGCAAACGTCACATTCGTTATCTATTCAAATATAATTTCGCTAATTATGAGGTCGTAAAAAACGTATTAATTAAAATTAATTTTGAGCTTTTGAATAACAAGTGCAAAGTATTAAATGTATGGACACGAGTTTTTGTTAACATGTTTCTAAGCGAGGAAATGAACTTCCAAAGCAATTAATTTTTTGCGACAAATCATTGTACCCCAGGTTTTATTAAGAAATAAAATAAATCAGTGGCGCTATAACCGAATTTTAGGTCAGATTTCTGTAATTGTTTCATGATGATTTGTCAATTAAATAAACAAGAAGGTGATCAGCGTCGTTGACACACGTCCACTTTTTCTTTGGCTCACGATGTTTTCCGTCACCGTTCGAGCGAATTAAATGCGCACATAGAAAGAAAGTCCATTGGTGCACAGCCGGGGATCGAAAGTACGATCTCTGGGATGAGAGTCGTGCGCTGAAGCCACTAGGGCAACACTGCTCGTGTCTATATCAATACATAATAAACATTTTCTTAATGTGAAACTATAATACACCAATACGGTGTCAAAGGCGTACGCCGTACTTGTATGTAACCGCCTTAGCGCTTAACATACATGGCGTATATTCCAAAAGTCGTGGATTGGATTTCCAGCGTTTGTAGGCACGAACTGATCACCTACTTGGATAAATAAAAACCTATGTTATGTTATTTAGCGGCAATATAAAGAAAACTACATTTACTTGTCTTAAAAAAATATAAAAATAGACACAGGATTCTGTGAATTATAAGTATAGTACTATTAAAAGATGTTTTTAAATTGTTGCCAACGTTATAAGGCGGAACAACCAACCCTTACGGCCTTAGTTGAAGACGCAATAAATTTTCTATATTGGCTGTTAGAGTTCGTTAACCTCGTGATATAACGAATGTATTTGGCAAACGTTCGTCGTTATTCAGTCTGCTACCCCACTCGCGTAAATTGTCGGGAAATTAGGGTCTGATTAAACCTTAGATAGGGTTGTCCAAGAAAATTAAAGTTTCGCAAAACAATGTATTACATACAAATGCTCCTAATGTTCATCCTTAAATGTTGCAGCGGGTGTATTTATTATTGATCTTTTGTTTGTATATCATTAATTATTTTATACGAATAACGACAATACGACAATATACAAAACAAAAACATTGTCAAACAAAATATACGAAACAGAAAACATATGTACTTTAATATATAACAAAAGAACACTGAAAGTAAACATTGAACAAACGATCAGTTAATATTTTAGAGAAAAACTAAATTATTACTATTTCTAAATAAAGTCAAAGACATATATATTATATTTTATTTCTGTATGGAAATTATGTATAATTTTATATATATTTTTTAATTGACACGAAAATCTTTATTTTTAATATATCACAGACCTGAACTTTTGACTTTTTTTAGTAGAACTAATGTTTAACTTTAACGAACTAAATGACTAACACATTTGTACATTAGTCGATTTTATCGTATATTTTCCGATAACAGACATCCCTGAGAAAATTGTAGGCTGGGCTTAGTCCTTGGAGTGTTCCCAAACAGCCATGAACTCTATAGCCTATGTCTAGCGACTCGGCACATTTGACTTACAATTTTTTTGATTCAGATACGAATTATGTATGTACCGAAGTGAGGCCCTAATGAAGCCTTATATCAAATGACACCTGATTGAATGATTAATATGTAATGTGTATGACTTAGTATTCGTGGCAAAACAATGGAAGTAAGACAGAAGTCTACCTTGCCCCTTTAAAATGACGCAGAAAAATATTAACCCCCACAAAGATTAACTTTATGTTTAACTTCACAGGTTAAGAACTTTTAAATTAATATGATTATCGGGATGTTGTGTTAAAAATTCACCTAAAATGAAGTAAAAAATAATTAAAAAATCTCCTAGACACATGTGAGTTGAGCTTCACCTAAAATTAAGTAAAAAATAATTAAAAATCTCCTAGACACATGTGAGTTGAGCTTAATAAATATATCATACTGTGACATAGAAGAGTTACTTAGTTCGATTTTTTTATTATAATTAATAGGTTAAGGATAATTATTTCTGTATATTTGTCGGTATTAAATATTTAGTTAAAGGAAAGTTATGTAATCGATTAAACGTAGAAAATAGGAGAGAATAGAATTCGGACCTGTTTAGAATAGTCCTCAGTCACTGTTTGTCGAAACTTTCTTGGATCGTAACATTATTCAAGCCAACAATGAACGATGCCAGCCAAAGAAAATACTTCCTATTTTTTACCCATCTCATTTCGCGCAAATGCTTTCACATAAATATATATATATAATAGTATTATCTTTATATTTCATTTATAGAACAAACGGCAAACGGGTAGAAGAGTTATTTGATTTTAAGTGATTAATACTACTAGATGATTCGAGAGTCCAAAGTTCGCATTTAAAGGTACATAAATTAGTTCTAATCTTCTAACTCCTCTTGCGTGTTTGTATGCCGGCTTCAGTTGCTATGATATTGCTTCATAGGCGATCAGCCTTCTCCGGCTATATACTTTCACTGTTTGATTAATTGATTATAAAGTATTTACAGTATTCTTAATCTGCTTAGTAATTAAAAAAAAATGATTTTAACGGTATTGAGATACTTATCCCATGAGCGAGGAAAGGACCAGCTCTGTGGTCACCGGTACATCTACCAGGCTCCAACTTACGTATATTATCTTTGACTAGCGCCCGTGCAACTTAACCTAACAACCTAACAGTATCTACTTTACCAAAAAATTCTGCTAATTTTATTGTGTGCTTATTTTTACTTGTATAGTTTTAGATTATTTTTGAATTTTTTTAAGAAACACTTATGTTTACTTCAATCGTCACACATTTTAGATGGAAGATTTTGTAAAATATGAAGTAGATGTATTACTACGTATGATGTGGTAAACTTTAATAAATAAACCTCATAGTCCCGAGAGTCTCTACCCAAAAGGTAACAAAATCAAAAATTATTATTTTGCGTTTTTTTGTTGTAATTTTAGTGTTTAGAAATAGAAAAATCACACACAATTTCCACGTAACCCGGATTCAAAAGATTTTTGGTTGTGGATATCACATATAATTAATTTGTTTATTATTTTATTTTCCAAGTCACAAATACTTACAAAGATCTTAAACTACATAGTAATGATAATAAAAATTAAAAGTGGATAAATATAAATTTAAAACAAATTTAAAACGTTTAGTCCCTGTGACAGTCTAGCTTTAATGCTGGCATAATTTTCTCACTGTATTGTGATGCTTAATAGTTATCAGACTTTTCTTACTGTCAATTGATATTCGTATGATGTCTTATTTTTTTCCGCAATTAAAGAAAGCGGCGGACATGAGAAACTATAAAAAAATGATTATTACTTTTTCATTGCCCATAAACGGAGCGATGTTTTAGTAGCTCTGAAGATTTGAATATTAATTAAGACGCTGTTTACAAGATTTGATATTGTTCATTATTGTCGTACATTATTGAACTGTAAGATTTATTATGAATTATATGAAGTACTTCAGCACCAATTCGACCGGGTCCTTCAAGAAAAGAGCGTACCAAATCTGAGTGTCCATGGGTATTACCTATCATCAGGTGAGCCTCGTGCCCGCCTGCTCCCTGTCCTATATAAAAAAAAGTCTAATTTCATTCATATTACGTAATCCACTTTTCATTTGTTCGATATATATATATAATAAAACTACGTAATTTGTTGTGGACATTTATTGCGCTGTAATTGCCGCTTAAAACCTATATTATAACCTAAAGCCTCATAAACCGTAATGTAAGCTATTTCAAAATATATTCACCGAAAGATTGAAGGCCTCTTTGTAGAACCATAAACAGAAATAATGAACAGACTGTTATTTTTATTAGCAGCTCTAAGATACTTGCGCATGTGCTGTATTTAAATTTCGAATCGGATGTGAAAAAAATCACACGCAATGTGCACGTCGCACGCGCCGCGCCCGCCATATGCCGCCACAGATAAAAAACATTTTTTTCCATAGTCAACACAAACTTTTTCATATCAAAGCCCTTATAAAAACTGTGACATACGCATAATTTTCAAGTAAAAAATGGAGACAAAAACCTTTATTGTGAGGTTAAATATTAAGAATAGGTTCACTAAGTGAATTTACTTTATTATTTGTGTTCTGCGTCTATTTATTTAATTTATTTAAAATTAAAATTTAATTTTTGGAAAAGTAATTATATAACTCGTGTATCATAAGTATGATGTCAAATTTCCAATCATTACATTGCAAATTATACGCGCTGTTATTATTTTTATTATATTAAGTAAAATTTAGAATCAATTTAACATATTTTCTGTTGACGTTCATAACTTTACTTGGTGACCTACATGAATAAGGTTATTATGAATTTGAGTTTGAGATGATGTCAACAATAAAAATAGAGTTGGTGTCTGGCAGTTTGAAAATCATACACTAACTTGTTTTACAACTTTAAAAATAATTAAGCTATTATTTTTTATAACAGTCGTCCTTATTAAAAACGATACACTTTAAATTTTATAAAAAAATAATAATATTTTTTCTAGGACCTATACAGTATAGGCCTTCAACGGGCTCTATCTCCCGATCTTCTAGAGAATTTTTCTCCCAATATTACCTACCAACTTCTTTTAGATCGTGACTCCACCGTTACCACCTTAGGGCCATTAATTTTTACATAATATTGTATGAAGTATGTTAATTAACTATCTATTTGTACGTACGTACGTATTTTTAGCCTTAAATGTTTAATATGGATCAGTTAAGCGATTGAAGTTCAACGTAGCAAGATAGCTAAATTATCTTCTTATTAAGCCTTTGATAGGTGCCGACTAATATGAGGCAAGTAAAATACTTTTAGGAATTTAATTAAACCACTTTTGGTTGCTCTAATTGAATACTAAGTGCCTACTTAGAAGATCAAGGAATTGCAATTTTATTGTAGAAACAAAAAACAACAAAAACTTTGTACAAATTGCGGCCTTATTTAAAACCAATACTTTCCCGTATTTAATGAAAATTGGTATCGTTTATAGATATTTTTTATATTTTATAGAACTGGGGGCAAACGGGCAGGAGGCTCACATGGCGTTAAGTGATACTACCGTCCATGGACACTGCCAGAGGCCTCGCGAATCCGTTGCCGTGCTTAGAGGATTAGTACGCTCTTTTCTCAAGGGTCAACCCTTAGTTGAATTGGTTCGCAAATACTTCAGTGGGCCGCTGGTTCCACAAAGTGGTGGTGCGCGGCAAAAACTCCTTTAAAAAACGCACAGTTGTGGAACGACGGACATCGTGGTGATACGACGTGGGGTGAGTCGAAGTGGAATTTCGTATTCAGTTATTAATCGAACACCTCTGAACACTCTCCATGGTAAATGCGCTAGAAGATGCAGAGTGACCTCACATCTATAAGCAACGCCAAAGGATCGAATTATAGTCTAAAGTATATTTATTAATTTATAATATTATCCTTATCTTAAAGTTTAACATATATTTAATTACAGCTTAACTTCTTATTATATCTATGTATATATAAATATTACAAAAGAGGAAAGATATATAAATCGTTATGAATAAATCTTAATACTCGAAAGTTTTAAAAGTTCTGTAACTGTTAGATTTTATAGTCTATATTATCCCTGAGTTATATAGGCTATATATATTACGTATTAGTGTAAAAACATTATCCGTCACGCTAATCTGTGTCAATATCAAAAACATACGAACAGCATTTTATCTTTATAACAATGTCATGATAGAGCAGGTGCTGCCACCCCACAATTTGAATATCAACTTTTTACATCCACAAAAACTACGAAAAAACATCACTTTTTGTCAAGCTGTTCTTACAGATGTTGCCAGTGTAAATATAAGGAAGGAAATATGATTTTGGTAGATAATTGTTTATTTAATTTTGATATGCGTTTCAGTGGTAATTAAGGTGTTTTTTGTAGGAGGCAAACTCATCTGATTGGAAGTGATAAGTGCTATTGGTCATTCACATATCTAGAAGACTCGCAAATGCGTTTCCATTGCCTTTTAAGAATTGGTAAGCTCTTTTCTCAATGGACCCTAAGTCGAAATAGTTCGGAAACACATCAGTGGTTGGAGTTTACAAACAATTTCTGACTGAAGTCTAAAATGGAAGATACTTGTAGAAACCTGTTTAGAAGATAATGTTTGACACTACAAATGATATCAAAGACTGCCCTCTGAAGTATTTGAGAACCAAGTGGACTTAGGGTCATTCCAGAAAAGAGCGTACCAATTCTTACAAGGCCCACAAAGGTGAGCCTCGTTCCAGTTTGCCCCTGTTCTATATTAAAAAAAAAACACAAAGTAAATTGTTTTTGACTAACAAAAATTATTTTGTCCGACTAGATTATAGCCTTCTAAATTCTAATATAAGTTAAGCTTATTAAACTTTACACATTTAATATAAATACATAAATAATAATAATACCAATCATTATATAGTATAATTAATATTCTTTAAAGCATTTTTGAGTCCAGTCAGAGAAACGATTGTAAAAAGCGCTTTATATGCATTTTTTTGGCTCCCAGGTTACTAGTCTTCACTAAATAAGTCTTACTAAAGTCACACTTCATCACAGCGTAATCAGACTGATTCATGCTTTTTAAATTGCTGCTCTTGCATCGAGAGGATGAGAATTCTTTCGCTTTGTTTCAGTTTCTATTTCTGTCTGATAAACCTTTGAAGCGCTGTGTAAACGCTGTAAATAGTAGAATATCGTATTGGTGCGGTGCGCGGGCGCCGTTCTCGGAATACTATATATAGCGGCCATTCATAATGACACATTTCATCAATGAACGGATTCCACGCATCGCCAAACTTTACGACTAAACTTTATAGTTGAGAAACATATCGTTTGTGTAACTCGTGTATTTTTAGTTTAGCCGGTTCTTATGTTATTCATAAAATAAAAATAACTAAGGTAGCTTTACGAGCAAAAAATAAGCCTTTATAATAGTTAGTTGAATAAGTTATGAAATCTTGAATATTGTACTTAGTTAATTAAAGACATAACTATCCCTGCAAAAGTAATAAATACTTTTAATAGTAATAGATAATTATCATAATATAGGCTTGTTTTACTAATTAAATCAAATGGTTGAATTATTACAATGTGTTACAGTTTTTACGAATAATTCAAATATGTTATTCGCAAACTTAAAAAGAGAAATATATGTACAATTGTACATATCATTATTTAACAGGATAACGTAGCATAAGCCTTCAATATAAATAAAATAGAACGCATAATTTACTCGATCGTTTAAGTGCGTACGGAATGAATAGTAATTATTACTTACTGCGTAACCATTCGTTTATTGCGTATTATTTAAAAGATTACAGTGACAAGAAAAATGCCACGTACGTGAGGCAGACGCAGCAATTCAACTCATAAACTTATGAATATACCTGCCAAGCCGTTCCCACGCCCAAAACATTAAAAAAGTTACGAAGAACAAAAATTATTTTCACACCTTCGCGGAAAGGTTTGAAACACTTTTATTACAAATGTAAAATAATAATGGACTCCAGAATTTTGTTTATGAATGAAACTAGTAGCGACATCTATGTCAGTGTTTAGACAATACAATGACAGACGATTAACAATCTAGGTGACGCCATCTAGCTTTTTAGAAATAAAATAGGATTAATTTTAGCGCCATCTACGAATCTCTTTATAGAACAACGAGATATGGAAACATTGTAAAGTTAAGTTGATTTGAGCGCTATCTACCGATTTCTTTAGAAAACAACGAGACAAGGAATGTAAAATATACTTGATTTGAGCGCCATCTATAATTTTATTAACTATATTTTATGCGGTCCTGTTCTCAAATTAATTTTAAAATAATACGTACTGTTTCATAAAACATTTTAGTGTCATATTAATTTGAATTCCTTAAATTTTTCTTCTGTGAAATAGTACTAGGAGTAAAAGCAAGTTTATTATCAAATTGATGATAGACTGTCGGTTTTGTTAAATTCTTTCGAACTGGAATTACTTGAATTAATGAAACAAAATAGAAATATTCAATTATAGCTAACATTATGGGATAGGTGCGTAATTTTTCAGTCACATAATATTAATGATAAATGATATTTTTGATAATAAAATAGTGTAAAATTAAAAACATTTATGACATAGGATCAAGTCTTATTATTTATAAGTTTATGTTAAAAACTTACTCAGACAAAACTAAACCATTAAAAAAAATTCAGTCCGGTCATTCAGCATAATTATATATTCAAAACATTAATATTTAAAGATCCCATTTACTTCCTAGTACGAGATCTCACCCTAATAACTTATTGCTATAAATCAGAAGAGTCGTAATAAACAATTTCCCGCCATCTGTAGATGACGCGCTTTCATTATCAACACCAATAAATCACAAGTATGACAACAGATGGCGTTAGAAGTTACGTGAAATATCTCCGAGGCGCGGGAAAACTTTGTGGGAACGTGTTTTACGAGTGTTGCGAGTTTTCATATTCATTTTAGAGCTGTTGCAGGTGTGAGAACCACTTTGGCACATTGTCACAGAGTTATGTGCTTATTACGGAATAGATTAACTATGTTTTCTGTGTAATTGAAAAAAAAAACAAACATTGACGGTGATTTTCTAAACGTAGATATAGTTATCGTATCTAACGTAAACTTTCTTACAAAAATCGGTAAAATCTTTCACAATGTAGTATTGTCACAAAAAATTTAACTTTGTTAGAGTGGAATGAGCTATGTTATGTAATTAAACAAAATAAATCAGTTGGGGAATCAAAATGAAATACGTCACTTTAGGTAAGAAATTACTGGTTCAAATAAAACATATTTTTTGGCTTTA
Organism: Pieris brassicae; assembly: GCF_905147105.1. Classification (NCBI taxonomy): domain Eukaryota; kingdom Metazoa; phylum Arthropoda; class Insecta; order Lepidoptera; family Pieridae; genus Pieris; species Pieris brassicae. The sequence goes on from NC_059674.1 coordinate 17,107,180, forward strand.
TATCACGCTGGCTAAACTGTGGATGTAAGTATTCAAGGATCAGGATGGTCATACAAAATTTGTGACTTTCGATATAGAGAATTTGTGTATGACATCTATGAGAAGATGTCGAGGGACATTGGACATAGATCTTCTCGATTGAGGAATCGAGGCAGACAGTCAGATCGGTCTTTTGCAGCCATTTTAACTTCACTAGTGTGTGCTAGTGTTGCTACCATACATTAGTATGTAATCTATTCATAATCAGTATTTCCACTACGAACATTACATAACAGGAATTTCTCAGATATGATTGAACCGTTAATAAAACAAAGTAGACATAACCCCGTGGCAAATGGTTCGCGAAATGAAAGTAATTACAGAATCAGAGACAATTTTCCGTTCGAGTGATCGCCAGCTTTCTTAATATAACCGCGACCGACTTGGAGAGTAATGACGTGAAACCACCGTACTCTATGGTGGCTGTGGTTTACGGTAGTAATTATTTTAAAAAAATATGGACGCAGCCATAAAGTATAGATCAGAATATTAGCAAGTTGTATTTATATAAAAAAATATATGAAATTAAAATGAATTAATTCCGATACGTATTTTGATAAATGCAGTGTTGATCTAGTGCCTTTAGTTGTGCTTCATATATTAATCTAAAGGTGTAAGATTTTTTTTTTAAATCAATACAATGATTTCTGAGTTTATTCGTGACGAAAATATTAATATTTTCTTCTCATAAATAACGCCCTTTGATTAAAAGAAACGCGCCTGATATGAAACTTATTTTAATTAAAATTGACGGAAAAAAGGTTTTCTTAAAATGTTAAAGGGATCCAGAAAATCCGAGTTAATTGTTATCGTCTGAAAGTTCGTTATGATCATTGCGTTAGGGAGAAAAATTCAACTAATTATAAGTTACAAATTAAACGAGATAAAAACCGTTTGCAAAGTAATGTTCGTAAATTTTATGATTGTTTTCATAGCGGCACTAGGTGTAAAAAATTGATTAAAATTTTAGCATTTATTTTCATATATAAACATATTTATTTGGAGGAAAGATTTGCATGTTTTTATATATAATAGGAGGGCAAATGAAGGATAGTCATCGCAGCCTATGGACACCTATTTTTAGCAGGTGCGTTGCTGGCCTTTAAGGGAGGAGTAGACTCAACTTTGAATAGTTGGAGGTTGTATAATAACGCTCCAAATAACAATGAATTTAAAAAATCTCCATTTGAAAACTACATACTACATTATCCTTGTTTAAAGAATTAAAGTACTAAGAGACAGAAGAATTAAATATTTTTTTTACAAACCATGAATATGTTGTATTATTAATAACATTTTTATTTTAGAAATCAATAACACACGATTGCTATTCGTACAAAAGCTATTGAAGATAGACTTATATTTTTTGTACAGACGTAAAATTAGATATTGTATTTGATTGATCTTATCAAAGAATAAAATCAATGGAGCTATAACCTTTTGGTAGGTCTGGGCCTCAGAATTCTGTTTCATGGTCATTTGTTAAATTAAGACAAGTATGTGATCGGCCTCCTGTGCCTGATGCTCTAAGGCTGTCTAAGGCAAGCCGGTTTTCTCACGATGTATTCCTTCACCATTCGAGCGAATGTTAAATGCGCACGTAGAAAGAAAGTCCATGTGTGCACCGCTGGGGATCGAACCTACCACCTCAGGAATGAGAGTCCTATTGTATATTATTTTATCAAAAGCTTTAGTAAAGTTTGATAAATGTAACAATACGTTATGGGTACTAGATGAACTGCGACTTTTGGTTCTGTTGTCTCTTCTTTTGGAGACCAACCATACATTTTACTTCCCTTCGTATGATAAATCTATCACTTACCCGCTCGCAAGTAGCCGGCGCGTGCAGCTGTCTCGCCTGACCCCTGCCCAGCGCCTCTCGCTTCCTCTGAGCGCTGAATAGCCGCAGTTCTTTGCGCTCCTCATCAGATAATGAGTGGCAATATCGGACCTGGAATGAAAAAGATCTAAAATGTATGTTCAAGAAACGGAAGCTTTGTAAGTTAATAAATTAAAGCAGAAGAAAAGTCTTAGAGAAGTAGGCTTATAAATAATAAATGTGTATGTTTACTAGTGTACACACGTAAGAAGTGAAACTTCTTTATGACCTTATTTTTCGAAAAATGATCTACTATATGCAACTTTACAGAAATTGGTTAAATAAAACTTTATTTAACTAAATTATATAAGTTTAACAAAAGTTTTTATTACATGAATACAAATAATACAATTATTTCATTTTACCTTATTACTACTAAGATTTTTACAGAATTTCATTAATTCTAATGGAATGTTTACTATCATTATAATATAATTTTGTTATTTATGGCTTCGAATCTCTTCGCGTGATGGCACGTAACGAAAAAATGTGACTCGTAACCGAAAAATGTGACGGCAAACTTTTTTTCAACACCAATAAAATTGTTTCACTTCAAAAATGTGTAAAACCCGACTAAATAAATATATGTCCTTTATTACCAAGATATTTTTTTTTATAATTAATTAATTAATTTAGATCATATTAGGTTATTTTTAGATATTCTCTTACGTTTTAATTGATTTAAGTGTGGGCGCGAACTATGACTCTCGTATGTCAAAATCCAATAAGTTTGTGAAGTCTCGTATGTGAGTTTCATTCTAAGAGCTATCTGGTTGTGGTATTAATATAAACGAAAAAGGTATACAATGAGTTGATAACTTCGACGAAAGATTACTCATATTTTGTCAAAATATATTCACTTGAACCTGAAGGTTATAATGTATTGTATCTTTACTTTAACGTCTTATTTTCTGGTTTCAAAAATTGGTCAGAAAAGGGAGAGTATTTTAAAACAGTCGGCCTTACCTCATTATCCTGTGGTGGTAGCTGCTGCAACAATTGCTTCAGCCGGTACCTCTCCCCCACGCTGTTCACATACGGCACTTTGTCTTCTGGAATCGCTGAGAAGTACAGGTGCACCTGGAATATGAAGTCACACATATTCAATTCAATTTCTTGATCTGCAAATAATCTGGTGGCGCTACAGCATCTGTTTCTTGATCATATATATTTTTATACACAAATAGAAGAACCTTCTGTCCTCTTCTTCCATCTTCTGTCTCCTTCTCTCTCTCTCTCCTTCTGTTGTGAGTTTTTAAGACGTTTCCCTTCATCGTAAGGGCGTCAGAGTTAATTGCGCACATAAATGAATTCATTGGTGCAAGGCTTGGGATTCAAACACCCTACCTCGGAGTTGAGTGACGCACGCTTAAGGTAGACTTTCCCATTTAATAAACTTTGCCTTAATAAAGCTGTACGGCTAAGCTTACACATTAATAAAGACTAATGAAAATAATACGTGACCTAACTTCTGACGATGTGATATAAAATAAACCGGAGGGAGAAAATTAATGAAAATGTTTGCTACATATGTACTGTGTAACATTTGTTGTGGTAATTTTAAGTTAAATGTAAATAATGCTAGCTTATGTGCAGCTTCATCCGCTAGCGTTTCATGTTATTCTCAAGATTTTTTTCGACCTCTTCAACAATAATGATTATATTTCAAAAACGATAATGAATTATAAACCTTAAACATCCCCAGGAGTCACACAACCTAGGTAGGCAGTGATTGACTTTGTTCAATGTTATTGCTTCTATATGTAAGAACATTCGTACGTAATTCAATAGTATGCATGGGAGCTGGAATAAGAGGAATAGCGGGGAAGGATTGGAAAACGGTCGCGAGGTTGAGAGACAAGTGGAAGAATTACGAGGCGGTCTTCATTCCGTCGGAGGTCGTGTTGAACGTGACATGGACTTAATGTTATCCTAATTATGTAGTGGTCGAATACACGCTATTTTTATTATATTTGAAAGAGAACTTCCGCTGAACGGACTAATATATTATCCGCTACATTTTATGTCACAAACTTTTGTGCTTTCTCTTAAGCTTTTACTGTCAAACCATAATGATAGTAGATGCATGCAGTTATGTTGCACTATCGAGCTTTGGTACGTTATATGAACTGTATTCTGTTTTATGATTACGTGACAGTTGAACTGTCAGCAATATTTTACTCTTCGACAGTTGAAATAACCGCAAAAGTTATGGAATTTTAATACACACAATATAAATCTTTATATAAAAGACATAGGGTTCAAATTCATTTTCATAACTATCTGATGGCAATTTGATATATTTTACTCGGTTCATTTGAAATTTTACTTTACAATAAAACATTAAGGTGTATTTTAGCGTGAAAGTGTATATCTAGAAATATTGGAACTACTGTAGGCATTGTCTTCAAAGTTTCCCTTTGTAGTCATTGTTTGCGTGGTTGATGAAGACGTGCTGAAATGTTGGACGGTTCCTGTTCAAAGGAACATCTGTTTGTATGACTAGGATTTTAAAAGCAAAACCTACCGACTGATTGTCTAGTATGAAAGTTGGAAAATACTATATAGTTTTTTTAGAAATACGAAATAATGTATCAAGCTTCGTTATCCGTATTTTAATAATTGTCCACAAGTAGTTTACCGTTCTACGCAGTTTATGCCAGACATACATCAAGTCGAGACTTAGAACCAGATATGTGTTTTATAAGTCAAAATCCGATATGTTTGGACGTGCAGGAGTTACAGAGCAGTCTCGCAACTGTATATAATTCCTAGCGCAAACTACGATACGACTACGTTTTATATGTCAATAACAAAAAGTTTTTGGCATACGGAAGCTAGTTTAGTTCAGGAGTCATCGTTAGCACGAGCTTTTGAGTCCGTATCTTATTCTAGCATGTGCAAGATATGGATGGAAGGCCGGCAACGCACCTGCGAGCCTTCTAGCAATGTGAGTGACGGCGTTCCTGCCCGTTTGCCTCTTTGCCTCATTTTAAAAAAAGGAAAGCTAATAATTTTGCCCTTTCTGCAAGATTGTTTATTTGAGTTTTTGTCTATATTAACATGTATTTAGAGCAGTGTTGGCAGTAGTGGCTTTAGCGTGCGACGCTCATCCCTGAGGTCATAGGTTACATCCCCGGCTGTGCACAAATGGATTTTCTTTCTATGTGCACATTTCACATTCGGTCGAACGCTGAAGGAAAACATCGTGAGAAAACCGGCTTGCCTTAGACCAAAAAAGTCACCGGCGTGCGTCAGGCACAGAAGGCTGATCACCTACTTGCCTATTGTATTGATTGTTCATTGTATTGATCATGAAACAGATACATAAATCTGAGGCCCAGACCTAAACAGGTTGTAGCGACATTGGTTATTATTATTATAGCCTTTATTACTTGCTGGCAATATTACTGTACTATGAAAGTATTTTAGTTCTGAAGTTTTAGATTTTATTAGCAAACTAAACAACATTTACTCTTAAAATCCTCTACATTTAAAATGAGTTTAAATATCTATAGTGACCAAACCTAACCTATACACATTGTAAAACAAAAATTACAAAGTATGATTATTTAGATTTATAATTAATTACCTAATAAATTTTTTCGACTTAGTCTAACTTAAGACTTATAAGTTATTTAATCAATAACACTTCTTATATTCTTAGTAAGAGGAAGACAATCTGTTTTTGTGTACTATTGACTAATTATTTAGGTGCTTACAATAAATATAAAGATACTCAATTTTATATGTGCTGTTTTATGCGTGGATAATATAACTTAGCGATTCCTGACAACGCGTAAACTCTTAAGAATTCTACGACTCCACTGGGTCGAAATAAAAGTTGGTTTCCCTCTCGACAATTCGTTTAAGATTCAACGTCTTGCGGAAGCAATTATAATGAGTAAAATAAAGTAATAAAGAGTGCGGCCGGGGGCAGTGGAGCAAAAAATTAAAACGTCCCCACGAGACGCCCCTAACTGTGAATTTGTTTTGTATTCGAGTTGGCCAAACAATATTAGCGGTACATATATAAATACTTATTTGATATTACGTGAATTTATGAATCTGTCTGTGAGAGACTGTCAACTTGATGTGTTAAAGAGTGTGTAAAAGTATGTTTTCAACAATTGTAATTAAAAAATAGTTGTATCGCAAATGTCAGCGTAACACAATGGAATGAACAAATTATAAAAATAGGCGTCAATAGTATATAGTAGATTTTTTATGATTTTTAATTAAATCTTTATTTAATACAACTTCGTTGTATACATATTATAGTTGACATAATTAAATGAAAAGGAGGACTGGCAGTCTTACCGCCTTCGAGCGATCTCTTCCAGGCAACCAATGTGAGAAAAAAATTGCTACGGCAATAGCAAGAAGTTCAAAAATACATAAGCTATGCAACATACATAAGTCAAAACGAATGAAATCATAAATTAAACTGGATAGTATTAAAAAATATGAAAACAGGCAATTATAAGTACATAGTCGTATTACTATTTTAGTTACAATTTTGTACTAAAGATTATATTAGCAGGTTAGCTTTAAAGTATAAATCATAAAATTAAACATTAATTATAAAATTACAAAACACATCACCGCAACTAAACCACACATTTTATCATGTACGCATTTAAGGATCCTGAGGAGTAAGTTGCTCTTATGCAGCTAAACTTGGCTGTTATCCATTGACATAGCATAACATAATATAGCTGTCAAAAGGGCACATTAGACAAGTTTAATATGGGTCTAGATAATCCTTGTATATGTGTCAAAAAATATATTTTTAATTAATTTATATTTTAAGTCATAATATTTATAGCTATGACATTTTGTCCAGCAATGTATAGAAGAAATATTTATTAAAAGTTTACCTGCTCAGGTCTCAATCCAGGAGGAACCCAGGTGTACTCTTCCAATGCACATCCAGAGTCATCATCACTCTGAGAATGCCTATGAGGGTCTCCGGGTTTCATGAGTCGTTCTGCGTGCTCCAACAGCCCCCGGAACTTTCCATGTACTGGCGGTGGGTGCGGTGACAGCGACATTGCTGACTGAGGACTTTGTGGTGACTGGTAACTTTGACCTGGAAAGATGTTTATATTAATTAGCTGATATATTAATAAAATGTTTCAATGATGTAATTATATATAAAATAATAATAGTAAATCAATTGCGCTACAACCTTTTTAGGTCTGGGACTCACATTTCTGAATGTGTTTCATGAGCATTTGTCAATCTAATAGGCAAGTATGCCTGACACACGCCGTCGTCTTTTTGGTTCGAATGCAAGCCGGATCCCTCACGATGGTTTCCATCACCGTTTGAGCGAATGTTAAAAACGCACATAGAAGGAAATTCCATTGATGCACAACCGAAAATTATTTTTAAAACACAGTCTTTGCAGTTTAGTTTAGGCTAACCAAATATCGCAATGGTAACCCGAAAAAAAACAGGGTTTTTGATATAAGATGGGGCAAACGGGAAGCAGGCCATTAACACTCTCTATGCAGTACTACAAGCGCCATTTTGTTGAAGGTCTCTAAGTGGAATGGGTTTGGAAACTTTTCAGTGGACAGCTGGTTCCATTTCCGGTATTTGAGCATAGTGGTGGCCGCATAATGGCCACGCTCAGTTGTGGAACGACGGACGTCGAGTTGGTACGGGTAGAATTTCGTATTCAGCCTTGACGTCCGATGATGAAACTCATCTGCAGGTGTTATCCGAAAAACTCCTCTAAACTCTTCGCGGTAAATACGGTAGAAGATGCAGATATAATATTTACCTGGATAATCTTGATACTGGCTCCGTCTATTTGGGTACGAGTAGGGGTGGGGAGAATTCGATGTGCTGGGAATAGAAGATCCACTGTGGCTGGGCAGCGGTGAAAGGTGTGGTGAGATATGCGACTGGGATTGCAGGTGTGACTGAGGGGAAATGTGTGACTGAGGAGATAAATGCGGTTGTGGCGAAGGAAGTCGGTGGGGTGGTGATGATGGCGCCGGCGGAGGTGGTGACTGCTCCTGCAGCGGTGGCGGTGATGACCCAGTTGGTGAAACGACGCAGTTGCGGCAGACTGGTCTGAAAAAGAAAAACAAAAGATTTTAGTTTAGGTTCTTATATAAACTAAAACTTAATTTTCTGATGACATTTGACAGAAAGAGTCAGAGTTTAGCTAATAAAGAAGAGTACTTTAGTCAATAAAGTGTTTGGTAATTGATTATCTCTTAGTTCATTTCGACTATCTGCTATTAATACCAATTCATCAACTGCATCATGATGAGACTGCACTTCAATGATTGACATAACATTCTAACTTAAAATGATTTATTACGAGAATTATTCATTATATTAAATTAATGTAAAATATATATACGTTAGTTTTAATATAATAAGATTTAGATTCCAATTCATTTGTATATATAAAGTGTGCATGATTGCTGATTAATTATTCTAAAAAAAATAAGGTAGGTAATAAACAAAAACGCACATCATCATCATTTCTGTTTCGTGATTAATTGTTACTAATAGGTAATTAGGTGATGAGCCGTAGCTGACACATTTGAATTTTAGGATCTAGCATGCGTTTCTCAAGATGTTTTCGTTAGCAGTACGAGCGAGTATAATAAGCATAAAAAAGACCATCGCTCGGGGTTCGAATCTTCGACCCCAGATGGGTTTCGCACTAGACTATTCTTCCTATTTAATTTCATGGGTGTTCCAGGGTTGGCCGTAATTTAGCTACATATATATATATATATATATATATATTAATTACGACCCATTAACTCTAAGAGTTGCTTTACATCTTTTATATTTTTCTAGACTAGGATTGCCTGGAAAAAATCGCTTGTGAACGATAAGGCCGCTCGTTGCCTAAAAACGTAACCTACTTTTTTATATGTATATTATTGTAAAAGGTAATGAAGTGTAAATAAATAAATGTTTTTTTCCTAATTTTTTGCCTGTTGATTTTGATTTTCCCGTTCGTCTTACGTAAATTATTATTATTAATTCGTACAATAGGCAGCGGTGTCTTGCATTTAGCTCAGATTAAATATCTGAGACTGAAAGCAAGACAATAATAGAACGGCTATAAAAGGCTATAAAAGCATCGTCACAAAACAGGACCCGTTGTCCAACATGCGGGTCACATCAACCCTGACACAGGATAACATGAACAGTAGTTTAAAAACGCCTGTATACATTTAAGACTGTGTACCAAAAATATAAATGTCTTAATTGGATTTGAGCAGAAATCATAAATAAAATTACTTTTACCAATTGAGAGTATCAATAATAATAGTATATATAGTTGGAAGGTCGGCAACGCACTTGTGTCAAAAGGCAGTGTAAAAATAGGTGGGCGGCTGCGCTTGCCTGTTTGCATGCTGTACAAAAATAGTACTGTATGGCAGTTCTATTTTATTAATTCTATTGTTTTATTATTAAAATGTATTTATTGGAAGTGTTATTGTCTGATTAACGAATTATATATGTAGCGAATTCACTTACATGACGAAAACAAATATAAAATATGTTATTGCGCGGTACATTATCAAATTTATTTGTGCCGAGACGGAAAGACCTTATTGCTTATGCAGCAGCGTTTTTATATCTCACACTGTTACTATGTAAATAAATAAAAATAAATCATTGGCGCTACAACCTATTTAGTTCTGAGCCTCAGATTTCAGATAATAATTTGTCAATCTGTTTTGGCAAACTGGTTTCCTCACGATGATTTCTGTCAGAATTAGAGCGAATGTTTAATGCGCACATAGAAAGAACGTCCATTGGTGCACAGCCGGGTTTGTAATATATCAGTGATAAATAAAGGAGCATTGGAGGAGCGTTTAAATCACCCTACTGTATATTACTCTGTGGTTACGCTACGTGGGAATGTCAGTATGTGCGCTCGGCCGCGTTATTATGTACTACACGTCAGGTACATTGTATGCTTATTTTATTGTTATATTTAACATATGAGGACAAGCCTTGCTGTTGTAATATTTAATTCGACCTATTGCTAAGGAATAATTAAAAATATCATATAATCAAAATAGTATTAAAATTTTCTTAACCTCACATTATTCCGTTACGCGTCAGATTTTTCCGTTACGCGCCATCTTTTTGTCCCTACCACGGTTGATTCGAAGCCATAAATAACAAAAATATATAACGATAACAGTGATTGTTATAATTCCATTACCATTAATGAAATTCTGTACAAATCTTAGTAGTAATAAGGTAAAATTAAATAATTGTATTATTTGTATTCATGTCTATGATAATAAGAAAGTTGTAAATACTGTGTATTTGTGTATAGTAAATAAAAAACAATAATTAATTTTATATAAAACCTTTAGATTGTATTTTACAAATCAAGAAAAGATTTCGTTTACAAAACGGTTAGGATATATACATATGAATAAAAACCAGTATAATGAGACCTCACAGATCCATAAATTTAGTATCTGTAATGGGGTCAAATATACTCGTTAGACCATTCTGGGCCTAATATAGTTTATGATGCAGAAATAGGTGTTATATGGCATTTTATAAATCAAATATGGATGATAGCAAGGTTTAGGAAATGGTACTCTGATTGAAACATTATGAAACTTTGTATGTGTCTGATAAAATGTTATTATTTACGTAAATATCTAAATTTTACATTTATATATGTTAATTTGTTAAAATTTTACATTTATACATGTAAATTTGATAAAATTTTACATTTATACATGTAAATTTGTTGAAACTTTTACATTTATACATGTAAATTTGTTGAACTTTTACATTTATACGTGTGACTTTCATCATAGAGGTCGTGTCTGTGCACCAATGGATTTTTTATGTGTATTTAGCATTCGCTTGAACAGTGAAGGAAAACATCGTGAACAAAACGGTTGGTCTTATACCGAGTTCGACGGCGTGTCAGGCACAGGAGGCTGATCGCCTACTTCATTTATTAGACAAACAATCGTGATATAGATACAGAAATCTGAGGCCCATGCCTCAAATGGTTGTAGTGCCACTGATTTGTATATCATATTCGAAAGAAGGAAAAAAACTTTATTATACACAATAAAAGGTTACAATTCGCAACCAAACTATATACCAGATTTAACACTCAGTACTAGAAATATTATAAAAATAATAATAACAATTTATTTGCAAGAATTTGGACAAACATTTGTGCAAATTTGTCTTAAAAGATAGAAATTACAATTATATTATGAGTCTATTTATTTATTTATTCATTTGGGAAACAAACAGATACATCTCTAAAAGTAGAAGTCAGAAAAGAAATATAAACATAAGAATTAAAGCATTGGATATATCCACAAAAAGTTTCACTGATAAAAAAAGGATATAAAGCAAAACAAAACAGAGAACAAAATATTTAAGTAGACAATACAAAGCTTATAGATCGGTAGAACGACAACAAAACACATACTAGTAGCCAAAATAAGAAGAAATATACAAGGTTTACTACTCGAATAGTTGTTTTAACCTATTCTTAAATGAAGCAGTAGAGGAGTGCGAAGAAAGATCGATATTAGTAGTAGAATCAAAAGTAGAACACATCCTGTGAAGAGGCTCACGGAACCCAATGTTGGTTCTGGGAGTCGGAAGGTTAAAGTCATATCATTATAGTCAATTCTTATATTATTTTATCACTACGTCATCACATTACTGAAACATATTATTACAGTATCAAATTAATATTAATTATAATGTAATTATTACTAGAATAATGCATTTGTATTCGACTATGTTTAAGTATGATTTCATGATTTAATACAGTTCGTGTTATCTGTGATGTACAGTTCACTGGCTCCATTGGTTCCGGTATGGCATCGTTTTTGATCCAATTGGCGGCTGATTTGTAATTGGTGTGACGCTATTTCCGTTTTTGCGCTTTACAACTTTTAAATTAACTAATTACAGGAAATGATTTGTCGTTACCGCTGTCGTAGTTTAATTTATAAAACTTAAGGGCTTGTGGCTGTCTGAGTTCTAGATGATATTTATAGAAGATAGTATAGTTGTCTTTGTCAGTGTAAACACAATTTGATAAAAAGAGACGAAAGTAAAATTATTATTTATTTAGAACCTATTCATATACATATAGGATTGAACTAAACACAACATGGTACCACGGCAAGCCGTACGAAAGAAAATTTGCGTTAAATAAACTTAATTCTAAGAGAGAGAAAAAATCGCTTACTATAAGGGCATTGAACTATTCGACAGCTACAATTTAGACCCGTGTTTTATGACTTTTAGAATCAAATCCCTGACAAATATAGAAATAACAACATTCACATCTATATATTTAGCGTAGGTAAAGAGTAAATATATTTTTTTTCTTTTTCGTAGTAGTTTTTTGTTTTTAACAATTATCATATCATCACAACTGTGTGGGGCTGGGTATCCGGAAGCTATATCCAGGATGCTCCCTTCCCTCGATGAAATAATATGCGCTGGTTCGGCTGTCGCGTGACAGTATAATAAAAAAGGAATCCAATAATCGATAAGACTAAAACTAGCACTCAACGGTGGCGTATCTGGATCCAAACACTGGATCCTTCAATGATGTATCAAAAAAAAAGTATGCGGTATACATTTAGTGCGCACGCGACAGCGGTTTAAATTTTAACTCCCTTGCGCCATTACACCGGGCACTACCTACCATCTCCGGTTCGCGTGTAAAAGTCAAATCGATAACCTTACCAATAGTGGGTTAATAGAATTTCTACCAATTATTAAGTTAATTATTGGTATATTTTTGGAAATATATATATATATATATATATATATATATATTGGTAAATGTGATTTTTGCAATGTGAGTGCATTATCGGCCTTTTAAGACCTGGTACGCTCTTTTCTCCATGGACCATAAGTCGAATTGGTTCATATAATACAACGTCATCTTATTTTCACGCAATACAAAGATTACAGTATGGATGTCGTTTTGATTATAACGTTCCCCTGAGAATGATTTGCATATAAAAAATTATCCCACAGTGTCCTGTCAATTAATTTACGAGACAGTATCGCTGCTTTGTCTCAGCCCGCTAATGTAATCTATCGACGCACGCGCATCTATCGCTGAGTCATTATTGCTCTTTGATTTTGTAGAAAGGTAATTTGAAAAAATTATACGACCGACCTATCAATGGCCCCTGTACTACATATGAAATCTCCATATCACGAAAACTTCTGAAGAGAATTTGATGAAACTTGGAATTAAAGAGATTTAATTGTGATCATAAACTGTTTGTTACGCTCTTATAATTTTAAATCAAATCTATGTAAATAAATATATTACAGAAAGAAATATTTATATTTTACGTTTTTATAAAAAAATAATCAAGCAACTAAATACGTGATATACTGAGCAATGGTCGTGAAGTTAGCTACAACACACATTTGTTCCTATTTCAACGTTGGAAAAGTTTTGGCGCTATTACTGCACTAGAGGCAACTTCAGGGCAAATAATACTTTTAATTAACTTGAAGAATTTATCTTTGACTCATAAATTGTAGAGTCATGATTAAGCGCGCAGTTAACCAACTATAAAACTTTATGACTAGTTCACTTTAAATTAGACTAGGCTGTATCTTTTATGGTTAATTTTGTATTAATAACACATTCCATGGAAATCTAATTAGGTAATGAAATTGCTTTTTTATTATTTAAATCGTATGTATATTTCCAAATTTTATTAATTAGTTACTATAACGTTGGTTCAAATAGAACTTATTAAAATTTTCAGTGTTAAATAACTAAGATCTTACATTACATGTAAGGCTTATATGTAAAGATTATTCTATTTATTTATTTATAAGTAATCTTACAGCTTCCTATGTACATATTATAAAGAAAACACTCAGACAATATACAAAGCCAAAACAGATTACATTGTTAAACATAATATCGGAAACAGAAAACATTAGTCATTTTAGTACATTAATAAATGCACAAAATTAAATTAAACATTAAATCAACGACAAACTACTTTAAAGAATAAATAGATTGTTACTACTGCGATAGAACGTCAAAGAAATCCAAATTTCTGTATCCAAGAACAAATTACATTGTTTTAGATATTGGAGCCCCTGAACTTAGTCTAGGGAGACCTATAAATCAGAATACTGCGCTCTTACAACGGTTTAATGAAATTGTAACTTAACATTCGGTACCAAAAAACTATAACAAAGAAGAGAAAACTGACTTATTACTAAAATAGAGATACAGGTTTATATGGTTGAAACGTGTGTAACCAGAACTGAATGACTGTTTGGAAAGAGATGGGAAGGTAAGTGTTAGTGTAAAAGAGAGTAAGTGCATTATGAAAATTAAATATTTAGATTATTTTTGTACTCGTAATTCAGTATTTTCATAGCTTAGGTCGCAAAGCCACTTGGTAATTGTATTAATTAGTAATTTTTTCCAGTTCTTTAAATATTATCTCACACCTTATCTATGATTATATATCCTATAAAAAATCATAACTAAAAACAAGTGTGCAAGAAATCTCTCACACAAGGAAGGAAGTAAATAAAAAGCCCAAGTGGTTGCTCAAAACAGAAGCGAACGCTTTAAACGCGTAGGAAGTTGGAGCCGAAGTAAGATTATTTAAAGTAGTTTTCTATAATTTAGTATCACCGAATGTCATGTCGTGGTGTCAGAGGGCTCATTAACATACATTAATATTGAGTAGAGCAAACTGCTATATCCTTAGTTTATAGCTTTACGGTTAATTTATTGCCTATGACGAAATAAAGTGGCGCATGTATAAACTGACAGTGAATGAAACTAAATTGGGAGAGGTTTAAAGATTTAATCACGGAAACGGTCAACAGGTTAAATTCAGAATTACTAAATCATATTGAGAATTCTTTAACTTTAACAAGAGTTTATTAATTTGAATAACCGTGACCGGATTTACTACGGAGTGTTCACAGGAGTTGTACGGACTTATACCTGCGGCTGAGTTTCATCATCGGACCTAAAGGCAAAATACCATTCGTATCACCTCGACGTGCGTCGTTCCACAACTGAGCGTTTTCTTAGGCAGTTTTTGCCACGCACCACCGCTATGTGGAGCCAGCTGCCCACTAAAGTATATCCGAGCCAATTCGGTAACATATACTGTAGAAAATGTATTATATATGATGTGGTATACTTTAATAAATTAATATGATTTCACAAACGTACTTACGAACAGGCACGTTCATGGTGTCTATGAAATCAATGTGAAATCTTAAAAATTTCATATATAGGGGAATCAAAGTATGTCTCATTAAACCAAACCCACATGTAATATAAAAATATGACAGACTCTATATCATCAGGTGCCGCGCAGCTGGATGCCACTACTATCCAATGTTTGCTCATATCTTATAATTTATTAATTTTAAGCTATTATTTAAAGAAAAAGTAAGAATTAAGTTTTTTTATGTAACAGGAGGCGAACGGGCAGGAGGATCACCTGATGTTAAGTGGACAGCCACCCATGGACACTCACATTGCCAGAAGACTCGCAGGTGCGTTGCCGGCCTTTTATGAATTGGTACGCTCTTTTTTGAAGGACGCTATGTCCAATGCATTCGGAAATACTTCAGTGGGCAGCTGGTTCTACATAGTGGTGGTGCTGCAAAAACTGCCTTAAAACGCACAGTTGTGGAACGACGGACGTGGAGGTAATACGGATGGTATTTTGTATTTTGCCTACACGTCCGATAATTCAATCAGCTGCAGTTAGCAAGGAGTTTTGTACACGCTGCATGCAGTCAGTTCTTCAATCACTTGACATCTCAAATCTTCACATGATCTATAAACGGTAACTTACCAAAAATTCAAAAGTTGTTTTATTTAAATATAATTATAAAATGAAACCATTCACACGTTGACATAAATCCAATTTTAATAAAAAAGTGTTGTAATAAGAAAATTTCTGAAATCAGAAGATATTGTTACCCAATGTAAACCTGGGCTTTCCATTCTATTATTTGACGCATGCGTATTTTAAGTTGAAACTATAGTCAATATATATACATATATATGACAACATATAATAAAAATATCGTATTGAAGCTGTTCTCGTGAGTTTTGTAAATGCATGCCTCAAGGTGTTTAGTTATAATTCACCTTAGACCGTTGTTTCATTATCATTAAATTATGAAATAAAGCGTTTTTCATAAACCCCTTCAGAGGTGGAAAAGAAAGTCCTAACATAAATTAATTTTACCAGAAATTTGGGCGTTGTCGTATCCATGAGGAATATAACGTACACATAAATAGTACATACTGATACAGTCTTATAACGAAGAATACCATTGCATTGAAACCATGGCCACAGACTTTAAACCACAATCATTTAACCATAGATAAGAAAGCAGGTTCCATTTAGATATACATATTTAAAAAGAATATTTAATTTATAACACTTAACATACTGACCGTGTATTCTATTAATGGCTTAATTTTAAAGAATTTAAATCACCGTCCGACAATAAGTAGGCATTCTTTATGTAAATAAGAAAGATTAAGTTATAAACTGAGCAATAAATACGAGGATTCCGCGTTTATTGACAAATATTATTCGGTTAAAAGGTCAACTAAAAACATTTATTTGAGCACTGTAGGTGTATGTATACATATATTAGACATAAATAATACTATATAGATAGTTTTATATTTTGATGGTTAATAAAATAAGATACACATTTTTTCATCATTCGACAATTTAATAAAGTCCATTGGTACACAGCCGGGGATCGAATCTACGACCTACGTGGAACGGCGGACGTCGAGGTGATACGGGTGGAATTTAGTATTTTGCCTCGACGTCCGATGATGAAACTCAGCTGCAGGTATTAATCCGAACAACTCCTCTGAACACTCTCCATGGTAAATGCGGTAGAAGATGCAGAGTGACCCTCTAGGCAACGCCAAAGGATCGAGCCGCTCGGAGAGGGATTGGTCATCGACGATTCGAACCGCTCTTCGTTGGATACGGTCAAGTGGAAGGAGCTGGTACTGGGGAGCTCCCGCCCAGAGGTGAGAACAGTATTCCATGTGGGGCCGTATTTGCGCTTTATAGAGTTGCAAGCGGTGGCCCGGAGTGAAGTACCGTCTCGCCTTGCTGAGCACACCAAGCTTTTTGGAGGCTAATTTAGCCTTTCCCTCCAAATGACCGCGAAACTGAACGTCGTTCGATATGTCAATGCCAAGTATTCCGATGCTGGCTGTGGCTTTAAGAAGAGTGTTTTCGAAAAGAGGAGTAGCGACAAAGGGTATTATTTTCGCGGAAAACGCGCAAACTTGTGTCTTCTTGGGGTTAAATTGGACTAGGCTTAGTCTACCCCAGTCCGAGACTCCACGTAGTAGAGTTTCGACTTCAGACACAAGTTTGTTCCGGTACTCATCGACAACTGCCCGAGAAATACCTGCCCGGCCAGTGTAAAGAGTATCCCCAGTGCTGTCGTCCGCATAGCAATGAATGTCGGTAAATAGTTATTAATATAAATAAAACAAGAGAAAGTCTTCCTTGACACTGTAGGGTTAAGCGAGACATTATTTACCAAATTAAAGCATTTTTAAATATATTATAATTACTTTTGTAATAATAATTTAATGTAATTCAATAAGTAATTTCTAAACAAAGGCATCTATGTCATTCATCTGTCATCCGACGCCTGCGCCGTCACGGTGGGGACAGATTGACAGTACTGTCACGCAACGCACATGTATGTCACACAACTGGTTTATTGGTCATTGTCCTGTTCAAGTTAAATAAGATATGGATCATAAAAAGCTGTGCTAAAACATGTCTTAGAGACTGATTGATTCGTTTTTAGATTTAGATTTTTTAAAGTCTAAAACTAGATATAGCATGGGGTATTAATGCAGAATCTAACAATAATGGGTTTAAAGTATGTATTACCATAAAACAGTTGTATTGCTAGCTTTAAAACAGTATTAACCATTAGCAAAGCGGCAATTCTCACAGTAATTCTTGCGGTAGGTTTTCCAATAAATAAATTTTATAGCCTGTACTTGATGATATTTGTATTATAATTCTGACTTCTATGCTATTGGCAAATATTTTTTTGGGTTATAAAATATTTATTACTGTTACAATTTTTTTACACAGAAACATGTATACATTATTTATTTGGTTGCACAGACTAATTACAGTTGTACAACACAAAAAAAATAAAAGGTTATTAAATAGTTAAGTTCTCCCAAACGTACTCTTGCCGCATTGTTGCGTATTTTCCGTAAGGCAGATGGTAAGTGACCCGACTACAAAATATTCTTTTTGGCCGATTAATATGGACGTGGTTGTATAGAACCTATAGAAACGAACACAGACATGATATCTAAACTAATTTTGGATGTCAATTAGACCAGTGTCAAAAAATATTCTAGCTTGTTGTCTATGACTGGAATGAGCTTTTATAATGTTATTTTGCAGTCTGTAGATCGCTAATTTTTGGTGCCCTTATTTCAATGAAATAAGGGCACCTTACATTGTAGACTGCATTCTGTTATTTATTAGATTGCAACTAGATGTTTAACGTTATAGATATAGATACTCCCTACTATTTATACGTTATTTTCCTCCGAATCATAACATTTAGAAAAGAGCTGTAGGCTAAAATATCTATGACACATCACAACACAATGACATTTTGGACACACGGAAGGTGACATCGCAACTTTCTGACATTTATATGCATGATAATTTTTGTTACATGACTACTGAATCTGATACCCCCCGTAATTAGTTGCACCTATGTAAAGAAAACGATTGCACAACGCAATTGCAATTAACATGTGAGTGTTTACGACAAGCAACGCAATTGCCATCCGCTAATTCACACATCAACCCACAGTATATTAACAAAATCGAAAGGACAACTTTTGCTTTATGGATAAAAATTATTGTCTGATTTTAGTATTCGTCATGATTCGATCATGATTAATGGTGCGTTCTGATTGATAATGATTGGTCAACAGTATATCTAATCTACTTGACACGACCATGCAATGCAACCTTTTATCTTTTGTTTTTGACATTCCCAGCTCCATAGTTTAATAAATCTATTCCAGGCAACGTGCCAACAGAGAGAATAACAAAGTCCAGGTAATATTTTATTTGTAATTTTTTTAACAGTATGTTTGAGCAGTGTTAGCCTAGAGGTTTCACCGGCCTTCCTGATCTCGTTTGAACCTGTGTACCAATGTACTTAATGTCTGAGAGAAATATGATCTCATGAGATACCCGGCATCTCATGGACCTTAAGTCGAGGGCGTATGTCACACAAGACTATAAGGTTGTAGTGCCAGTGTTTCTTTTAATCATCAATTCCTCTACTGATGCCTTTGAGATGTGGTGTTGGAGGCCAATGTTAGGAAAACAATGGATTGCTAACCACACATCGATATTGACCCAAATACGCCTGTCTACCATATGCAGACAACGAATTATCTCATATTTCGGCCATACAATGCGCAGAGCCGATGAGAACTTGGGGAAATCTTGGTTGGTAACACAGAAGGCAAATGATGACGTGGCCGTTCACCGACCAGATGGACTAATCAAGTGATAGATGAATTGCCTTGAAAAATGTACACTGTCATAAGAGAGGCGATCGACAGGAGGTGGAAATAGTCCGCTCCTGATGTTAGAGAGTAAAATTATAATTTAGGTTGACAGTTTTCGGTTCAAAGATACATGTTAAAGTTATTTCACAATGAATTGCTTTCGCTTAGCGAGAAAATTTAGAGTAGATAGGTTACTTATGTACATCGTGTTATGACATTATTTGAAAATATTTATAAGTAATAGAAATTGTATAGATTTTGATAGCTAAACAATTATTATTAATACAATTTCATTACTATTAAACCGATAAACTGTGTACCACATGAGACGCAATGATTAGCATAACTCGAGAAGAAAATTATTCTTTTCCGCGCTTTCTAATTCCCTTCTTGCTAATCCATGTTACATAGTAAACAACTCTAATAACTGGTATTTTACGCACTGAATATATTATATATATTATATACACATATATACATAATTTATTAAAAAGTATGCCTCCGCACAAAGGCAAAAATAACATTACCATATAGCCTACCTTAACACTAATAAGTCATTTAAAACTAACTTAATTAATAAAATGATATTTAACAAGAAAGTCTCCAATTACAATAGTCTCTATTAAGGGGAAGACACTCTGTTCTTGTGTACCATTTTTTACCCATTTACCACTGTTTGGTAAGAACAAAAACCCTCTGAAAGAAAGTTGTTGAGAAAGTGTCATCAGCAAAAATGATTATCAGTGTTACTATTGACGTGCGACAACAGTATTCACTGAACTAAACAAATATGTTAAAAAAGAAAAAAAATCTAATCACAAACAAACATAGAATAAAAATTGCCAACCCAGCCGACTTATATTCCAAACGACAACATGTAATCTCGAATGATGTAAATTAATAAATTTATTTAAATTAAATACAATACAATAATTCACTTCTTGCAAGCAGTTCATAATTTTATACATTCGAAATTTGCGATAAAATTTCTCAATTGGGACAACGCAACAAAAATGTATTTATGTCATAATTAAAGATCCGTTATGGCTCTTAAGGTTTTGGTTATGTTGCCTTCAGATATCGAGTTTCTTTATATACGACTACTTTAGCAATATTGAATAGTTTAAAATGCCAATTAAAAACAGAGCCTCATTCAGAATTTAAATGAATTCTTACACGGTTTCTGCAATACAACAGTGTTAAAGACATCATATCTGTTTGAGTATTTAAAATACGTTTATAAGAGTGCTCGACAAAACAAAATGGATTGGACCTACTAGAAAGAGATGTATAGTTTGATAAAAGAAAAGATAGAGGAATGGAAAAATTTGGCGCAGGCTTTAACCCTTAAATGGGCAATACAAATACTAGACTACGAACAGAACAAATTATCATATTAAAGAAATTTTACCTGACAAATAGTTGTATGAATTCATTAATAAAGCTTCAGTAATAATAATAAGAGTACTACAAAATTAATTCTTGCATATTAATTCTAAAACAAAGTAATCCTCGACCAGGACCTTAAAAAGAAAAAATATCTTCAATAATATTCCAGAAGCCTGAGCAATGCTAATGCGATATAATTAACATAAAAAAGCTCCATAGTGCCATTTTAAGCCTTTATGGAATGCATTGAAATCGTTCTTATAAATAAAATTCCTTAAAATGCAAATCAGGTCTTTCATTAAACAGATTAGCATCAACTAGGCTGTCGGAAAGTGAAACCGCCTGTTCCAGAACGAGTCCTATGATGATGATGTCACCACATCGTTAAAATTATCGATAAATTGACCACGGGTGGTTCATCCAAGGTAAAATGTGAGCTTGTTTCAGGTTAAATTCAATTCAAATGTGTCTGTTTGGACTTAGGCATGTCGGAATATAAGTTCGCTTATATTTGTAAGCTGTGCTGGTAACCACGATGCGTTAATTTTTATTTCAATAGAAATACAATTTAATTACAATACATGATGTGTACATTATATACCTCCACATATATGATCGATATTAATGTGATATTTTCTTGCAAATAAATGATTTATTATTATTATTATTATAGTACTAGGAATATATAACTATTAATTGGAAATTCGTTGTTTTAGATATAAATATATTAACTCTATTTATTAACACTTCGTTACATTAGAATATACAAACTGAACATAATTAAGTGAAAAGGAGGGCAACTGGCGGCCTTATCGCTTTCGAGCGATCTCTTCCAGACAACCACTGTGCGTAAAAAAAATGTATTAAATTACATAAAGTAGGCAAGAAGTGCAAAAATAAATATTATATAAAGAAGAAACTAAACAAGAACAAATAATAAACTTAACTGATACTGGATACATAAAAATACAAAAAGTACATGAATCACGCTAATCTAATTCAAGATCAATCTCACGTCATCTCTCTTTATTAAATATATTTAATATGTTGTTGTAAAAGACGCAAAATTTAACCAAATTGTTCTCAAAAAGTACTCGCAAACCATAATTATTTTTTATTTTATTTAACTACATCGATTGTTACGTACATCACTATTCATATGTGTGAATATAATTTGTAACATTCAACTAGCTGTCCTATGCTATGCTAATGATCAAATATTTGCATCGATCCGCTTTTGTTTTTGCAAATAATTTTTATGTATCAGGATTTTTTTAATTGATCAAAAGAATGCTCACATGTCTGCGTTGGTTAATCCTTACCAAATATCTAAAGTATTTATATAAAGTTTTGGACAAGGTCTATTATGTTTAAGGGTTTATTAAATCATGTTGGGAGGACTTATGGTCGAATTCCGTTAAGCTATAAAGATGATTTTAGACCTACTAAAATGGGCTTTGATAATGGGCTTTTATTTTATATTTGCTCTCAAACATCATACATGTTACAAGGAGGACAATCAGATACTGAATATGTTATAGATAGGATATACATGTATAAAAATAACATAAGAACCAAAAAGAAAAGAAAGCAATCCCCCAGCTCCATACAACTTCCTCATAACAAAAATATTGCGCGTTGTGTTTAGTAACTTCTATAAGTGTGTTTAAACATAGATCAAACCCAGTTCAGTCAGAAAAAAATTCTAAAGCTGTAAAGGTTCTTGTAGATAGTCAATTAAACCAAAGAACACGTCCTCAAAGTATCATTTTAATAACTTAAAAAAAGATTGTATAAAACCTGATCGCCTGATATAAAATTACACGTACGGCGATCGCAATGATAACACTAATTTGAACCTTTCCCACACGACAATACCGTCCTTATGCTTTAACATTAAAGGTTATAATTATATGACGCATTATAAATAAAGAAAAATGACGTTTCGACCTGAAACAAAATCTTGGGGACCATTAAGTTTTTGCCTGCAATTTGCATGCAACACTGTAACGAATACATTAATATAGTAGGTTTGATAATAATTGGTTATTTTGAAGGGAATTTATTATGTAATGGAAATATATTCATTATAACACAAAAGTGTATATATTTATTTTTTAACGAGCTTTATAAATCTAATTAATAGGAATATAAATTGGTCTCAAATTCGGATATTTATTTTGTATTTATACTAAAATAATAATAAAATTAATATTACATGAAATCTGTTTTTAACACTAGAATTAAATAATTAGAATCTCTTTCGTATGAAGTTTAAAATCTAATCAAATCCTTAATGAAAACAAACGAGTACTTCTAATATTTTCTCCAGTAAAGTTTCATAGCACAAACCATTTAAATGAAAACAAGTGATAGTAAATTTAAGTTATATGTCACACAATTATGCAAATCCTATGTAAATTAGACATATAACAATGTATTGGATAAACTCGTATATAAATTTTCGTGTCATAACGTCCTCCGAAATGGCTTGACCTCTTTGTATAAAATTTTGTGTTCAATGTATCAAACCTAGTGAAGGTTTTATAACGTTTAAACCCCCTGATGAGAATGACCCCATAATTTGTACAATACAGTAATCTTTATAAGACGGAAAAACAATGTTGCAAAAAACAAATGAATGATTTCACTAAGCAAAGCACTTTGGATAACTCTCTAGAGATATATATGTATATGTATATATCATAGCTTTTACTCGGCACCATAAGATAGTCTATTGGTTTAAGCGAGTACTGGATATTTAAATAAAACGATTCGGTGGTCGCTGACTAACAATTTCTTTTAACAATGAGTTTGACAAATAAATACTATTTTCAGACGATAAAAGGACAAAAAGAATATTTATAATACGTTGATATAAATATTCAAGTATAAAGTAATTTTTATAGCCTCTAAGCATTACTCAGCTCACATTACCACTGTACAAAAAGCGGCGGCGTCATCTCACACGGCCAACGTCTGTTGCAAAACGATTTGTCGTTACTCAACTGTTCCATGTCGAGCCATCGTATAATTGCATGTGTTTTTACCGAGCTTTTAACCTTTATGTATTGTTTGAAACATTGCAAAAGATAGGAAAACTGGATTGATATGGAGTTTTTATGGCTTTTATGTGACAAGTGTGGCAGGAAGACCGGCAACATAACGAGGCCTTTGCCAGCTTCCTGCCCGTTTGCCCTCTGTTACATAAACAAAACCAAGACAAAGATTGTCATTTCAATCATAATTCAATTGCGGAACTCACTTGTATCTTAATTAAAATTGTGAAAACATGTAATTGTGTGAATCGGCGACACAGATCGTCAATTGGCGCGCAATAAGAAGTCTTTTACAATTTTCTCTATAATAATTTACATCATATAAGTTTTGCACTTAGTCGCATTGCAGTTACCATAAAATCAAACGATTTTTATGAGCTATTAAAATGTTACCACCTTTATAGTCAACCTTAATAATAAACAGTTTACGATGAAATTTAGTCCTTAAATTATATGACGCCTCTAAGGGCTACGTGTGAAGTCTTTCTACTTCTTGAGTTCTGCTAACAAATAATATTGTATTTTTTTTTGTAATAACTGTTTACTGTGTTTTATGTTTATATTTGTGTGTATTCCGTCTTTAGCTTTTGTGTATAATGAAATTGTTTACATATAAGTACGTAAAATACTCAATAAATGACAGACCCCTGACATACAGTTGTCACTACAACAGGAGCCTGGGACACGTTTGTTATTTAAGTTTATTGCAATTAATTAAATGAAAACTATTTTATTATTATAACATCGTAATACATTTCCCATTGTGATTACAAAGGCCGTGCCTTGTACCGATAAATACTTGTCAATCGCTATCATTCAAAATTGACCAGCGTGGGTTGATCGTGGGCGTCCAACGTTTATGAGCTACTACTGGAGAAACAATCGTAAAGCATAAAATTTTACTGTTTAAACAAAACTTCGTAAATGGAAACGCGAACTTGTTACATATTCAAGGTGCTTCAAGGAAAGACCGCGTGTCCCTATACACATAAGATCGATAGGATTCGAGAACCTACTTCCAAACAATTTTCAATAACGAAAGCAATTATTGTGATACCTATATGCACTATTTCAGTTGGATTAGTAGATTATGTTTATACGTTTGAGTCTACTTGACTTAATCTCCTATAACGCCTGGGCCAGAGAGCGTTCACACTGAGTCTGCATTGCGTTCGGTCTTGAGCCTCGTCTTACACCTTACTGTACGACGCCAACTTTGTCTGGCCACGCTACCACTTTCGTTGCAGGTTCCAATCAAGTGCCTGCTTGGGATCCCATCGGAGTGTATGGCCATTTCCATTTGCGTCGCTTGATCTGTTGTCTACGTTTGAGTTTATGCGTCTTTGAATATTCGTGGAAGTACATTAAGTATATGGAAATCAATGTATACCCGGCCACTTAAAAACACAAAATTAGAATTTTTTAAGGTTTAAGGATTTTTTTTATAAATTCTTTTTACAAAGCCTTTGTCTAATACTATAGTAAAATTTAAAAACTTCCTCGTTGGTTAGTGGTAACGCGTGACGGATGTTCTCTGTGTGAAATTCCCAAATAATAAACGTACTACTATATGGGTAAATATCGTACTCATAGACGTAGACATAGAGAAAGGTTTATTTTTTTATATAGTAATACTCTTTACTCCCCATTGTGCCATTGTGTCCAGGGACTTTTTCTATCTTTCAAATTTTTACTCTCTCTAAACTTTATGTTTGGAAGATACAATATGTTATTACAATAAAGTATTTCCCGAATGATGTGTTACGCGTCTCGCGAGATACGCTCCGGCTACATCGGTAGTATTTTTTTTTGTTTACAATATTCATTGGCGAGCCGGGACGCAATTCCTCGCGAGACCCGCTCTTTCAGTTGTGTTTGCCGCCTTTATATATTTAATATTTTTTTCGCAGAACCGTTCCAGGCACGGCCTGTGCTTTATTAACATGCCCTATAGGCCGTTTCGCTCTACAGTAATCTGTATCTGTTGCTCCAGGTCCTGCCTGGACGGTGCGAATATAGGGCAATGTATAAGTACATGTTCTACAGTTTGTTCGCCATAACTGCATAGGGAAAGATTAGGCTTTTTAGGCCAAACCTTATAATGTACGAATCTTGATTATGGGACTTTAAATCTTACATTTAATATGCGTATATATTATATGGAATTTAACAACTCTTGACTTTTAAATTGATATATGTAATCGTCCATCTAATTAACTAATTAATAAGAAAGTGGATCATTAAGAACTGTGAGCCACCCGCAGTAAAGCTACGAACATATATTTTATGACCCGACTTTTTATCTTTTAGTTATATTTATACATAAAAGTCTAAAGACACATTCTTGTATAAGATTTTAAGTCCATTATATTTATATTCGTTAGAAGCGGCAACAGAATTGGCTTAGTGGCTTCAGCGTGCGGCTCTCATCCATGAGGTCGTAGGTTCGATCCTCGACCGTGCACCAATTGAATTTCTTTCTAATCTAAATTTTGAATAAAAACATCGTAAGGAAACTGGTTTGCCTTAGACCGAATTAGTGGACGGCGTGCGTCAGGCCCAGGAGGCTGATCACCTACTTGCCTATTAGATTAACAAATTACCATAAATAGATAGAGACATATGAGGCCCATTCCTAAAAAGGTAGTAGTGCCACTGATTTTTATATATTCGTTAGATTCCAAAATATGAATTAGAACTTTCCCGCTTAAGATATCTAATTGAATATATTG
The DNA here is from genome assembly GCF_905147105.1 of Pieris brassicae. Lineage (NCBI taxonomy): Eukaryota > Metazoa > Arthropoda > Insecta > Lepidoptera > Pieridae > Pieris > Pieris brassicae. The sequence continues at coordinate 17,133,919 of NC_059674.1, forward strand.
TATTAAATATAAAATTCCTAATAAAATATGACCCAAAATTAAATTAACAAATGTTGCAAATACGTAGAACGTTACGTCGACAAACTGTACTTTCAAACCAAATATAAAAAGAGGAGCTTCGATGAGTACAAATAAAATTTGACGATGTGTTTAAGTTCAAGATGGCGTTTTAAGGTGCTTGGCTTTTAGAAATTTTTACAAAATCCAAATCGGTCGAGGCATTTTCCAGTGATAGAGGAACATACATCTAAACAAGATTGTTATCTATTGAGAAAGCCCTTAGTCAGTAGACTTAACTTACGAAAATGAAGAACTAAACAGAACACTGATTTTATATATTTGTTAGGCTCCGAAGTATTAATTATACCCTTTCTCGCTTAAGACATCTTATTGAATATATTGTATAAAGTGTAATAAGTCTAAAAATCCTTACAAAATCCGACCCAAAAGTAAATTAACAAATGTTGAAAATATGTAGAAAAATGTTCTTTAACATCTGTCAATGTTAACAAATTGTACTTTTAAATTTAATATAAAAAAGATCGATAAGTATAAATCAGATTTGACGATGTCTTTATTTTCGAGTGGGGAAGACTTTTACAAAATCCAAATCGATCGAGGCATCTTCGAGTGATCCGGGAACATTCATCTAAATCAGATTGATTTCTAATTAACTAACAACACTTAACTTAGGAAAATGAAGAACTAAACATAATTTAAAATTCTAGGATTTTAGTACCTATTAATAAAGTTAAAATACATAATTTTTTATTATACATAATAAGGTCTCTGTGGCCGAATGCCATTGACATTTTATATATTAAATTATCTACATAAAACTATTAAAATAATGAAATATCTGATTAAGGCTTGGTAATAAGCCTTGACATAAGCCGCTTACCCCACATCTCAATTCACTCCATTACTCCGCAAAAACCCGACGACATATCGGATTAACACATGTGACATGTTGCACTCGATAAAAATAAATTTGTGTTGCAAATATGCGTCTGCGCACATGATTTATCGCTTTAAAGATAATTCAATTCAAAATGCTAGTCGTAAGTTTTTACTTCGTTAACATTTACAGATATTTAAAATTACAAACAGCAAAAGTGACTAGTGAATACAATAAAAACAGTGTTGGGCTAGTGGCTTCAGCATACGACCCATCTCGGAGGTTACAGCTTCGAACCCTGACTGGGCGGCAATGGACTATCTATATGTGCGTTTAACATTCGTACGGTCGTACGGTGAAGATTGTGAGGAAATTGGCATTCCTTAAATTCTCCGAAAAGACGATGTGTGTGAGACAGAGAAGTCTAATCACCTATTTGCTTATTAGAGAAAAGAAACGACCACGAAACAAAACTGAGGCCTATAACCAAAAGGGTTGCGCCACCACTATTTTTTAAATACAAGTGAAACCATAATTACTTATATGCAGTCTCATTTCTTGTTATTAAAACGCTAATATAACATGAGGTGATTTATATCACAAATACACAAAGTATATAGCCTTGCCTTTAAATGTAAATGTCAGAAGCGTGCTGGAGTATGCGTGTTTTATCTGGTCTCCATATTATATAAAATATAAAGCTGTAGAAAATATACAAATATATGGTTCGATAGTTATGTAGGTTATTACAAATATTTTAATTTAGACTCATTAGAATGTCGGTGGAGTCAGCAAGAGTTGCTATTTTTACACGCTATTCTTAATGGGCGGATAGATAGCCCCTATTAGCTGTCGTTAATTTCTCTTAAAATGCGTCTCTTATGCGTCAACATACACAAATTGTTCCATGTGCCTCGTACGAACTCGAATTACCTGCATAATGTTTCAGGTTTTATCTTACTATGAGGGTATTGATATTTTCCACCTCACCAAAGAAGGTGTCAGGAAGTATTTGAAGAGGCGGGAAGACTTTAATATTAAATATTATTTGTTGTTTCAAATGATAGATTTCGATTTTCTTTAGTTTAAAATGTTTTTAATTTATTATTGTCCATTAATGTACTGTATTTCTGTTACATATATTATGTTTATATATGTAATCTGTTTTGTCTAAGTGTTTGGTTTTATAATAATGTTAGCTGTAAGTTTACTAATAATTAAATAAATAAATAAAAGTTATTAAGAAGGTGATAAGTGAAGTATGTTACATAATGGTTGTACCACTGGATGTGTGTTTCATCCAAAAGGATCTATTGGCAATTTAATCAGCTTAGCTATTTAAACATACATGTTCAATAAAACTTCATAAAAGGGTAATACCGCTTGAAGCGGTTCTAATTTATTTTTCGGCGCGTTACTGTCCACTGCCACCGTATAGAATTGCGATAACAATCTTATTAATTTTAAAGAGACATACAAATGACATTATCTCAAAATCACATTAAGCGATTTGTCTGCCTGTCTTGGAAGGGATTTTAGTGTGGTCCACCGACTATTTTTATCGGTTTTAGGCAAATTCTGTCCTATGTAATGATCTGTGAAAGTGGATTAAACATAACGTATACTACAAATAAATTCTTGTTTCGTTGAAATAAATCTTTTTCATTTGGAAACTCTATGGAACGGGTAGAATGAAATTTTAGTTAACGTACAAAATACTTTTCATATAGGGTATATCAAATTTATAATTAATATGTTTTTTATGTTGCCATTTATAAAAGTATGCTCACACAGAAAGCAAACCGTATAATTGTGCGTTGAAAATAAATATTAAATTAATAATACATTTTTTATGATTTCAAATGTCAAACTAGATAAATATAAAATTATATTTTGCGTATTTTGTAATTAAACAAGTATAACACGAAATACTAACTGATTCAGGTTCAGAGAAAGACGGCCTACCGCAACGGATTAACGGATAAAAATTTACATAAACAGTCGTAGAAACCTACCCCAAAATTAAATAAAACAACCTATTTAGGTTTAGGCCTCAGATTTATGTATCTGTTTCATGATCATTTGTTAATAGGCAAGTAGGTGATCAGCCTTCTGTGCCTGACGGACGCCGTCGACTTTTTCGACTAGGTCTACGGCAAGCCGGTTTCCTCACGATGTTTTCCTTCACCGTGCGACCGAATGTTAAATGTGCACATAGTAAGAAAGTCTATTGGTGCGCTTTGCCATATAACCGTTACAACTCTACAGCTTTTGTCAACCCATATCTAAACGTACAATGAGACCGAGGCGTTATAAGTGCTTAGCTAACCACTACCCGCTTTGCGGTATTTTCGACCACCAAAGAGCATTCATACTCTATAGAAAGCACTACAAATATTGAACGTAAACGTATCTATATATATAGACGTATATATATATATATACTGGCATTACTGCGGAATGTATGACGTCACGAATAGAGGGTGTCCTAGAAAAAGCTGGAGAAGGCCTTTACCCGTCTATGATACGGAAGGAAGTTAGGATAAAGAGTAACAAGAAACAATATATATATATATTTTTTTTTTTATAAAATAGGGGGCAAACGGGCAGGAGGCTCACCTGATGTTAAGTGATACCGCCGCCCATGGACACTCTCAATGCCAGGGGGCTCGCGAGTGCGTTGCCGGCCTTTTAAGAATTTGTACGCTCTTTTCTTGAAGGACCCTAAGTCGAATTGGTTCGAAAATACTTCAGTGGGCAGCTGGTTCCACATAGCGGTGGTGCGCGGCAAAAATTGCCTTGAGAAACGCTCAGTCGTGGAACGTCGGACGTCGAGGTGATACGGGTGGAATTTTGTATTTTGCCTCGACGTCCGATGCTGAAACTCAGCTGCAGGTATTAATCCGAACAACTCCTCTGAACACTCTCCATGGTAAATGCGGTAGAAGATGCAGAGTGACCCCACATCTCTACGCAACGCCAAAGGATCGAGCCGCTCGGAGAGGGATTGGTCATCGACGATTCGAACCGCTCTTCGTTGGATACGGTCAAGTGGAAGGAGCTGGTACTGGGGAGCTCCCGCCCAGAGGTGAGAACAGTATTCCATGTGGGGCTGTATTTGCGCTTTATAGAGTTGCAAGCGGTGGCCCGGAGTGAAGTACCGTCTCGCCTTGCTGAGCACACCAAGCTTTTTGGAGGCTAATTTAGCCTTTCCCTCCAAATGACCGCGAAACTGAACGTCGTTCGATATGTCAACGCCAAGTATTCCGATGCTGGCTGTGGCTTCAAGAAGAGTGTTTTCGAAAAGAGGAGTAGCTACAAAGGGTATTTTTTTCGCGGAAAACGCGCAAACTTGTGTCTTCTTGGGGTTAAATTGGACTAGGTTTAGTCTACCCCAGTCCGAGACTCCACGTAAAAGAGTTTCGACTTCAGACACAAGTTTGTTCCGGTACTCATCGACAACTGCCCGAGAAATACCTGCCCGGCCAGTGTAAAGAGTATCCCCAGTGCTGTCATCCGCATAGCAATGAATGTTGCTAAGTTGCAACATGTCATTGATATGCAGAAGAAACAGGGTCGGGGACAGAACACAGCCTTGTGGGACCCCAGCATTCACGGGTTTAAGGTCGGAACATGCTCCGTCGACGACGACCTTGATGCTCCGATCGGCTAGAAAGCTGGAGATCCAGTCGCATAATTTCTCAGGAAGCCCGTAGGCTGGTAGCTTCGAGAGCAGTGCTTTGTGCCACACCCGATCGAAGGCTTTCGCTATGTCCAAACTAACCGCTAGTGCCTCCCCCTTGGACTCAATTGCCTCTGCCCATCTATGAGTAAGGTATACTAGAAGGTCACCAGCTGAACGACCACGACGAAAGCCGTACTGATAATCGCTAATCAGCTGGTGGCCCTCTAGATAACTCAAGAGCTGGCCATTAATAATGGATTCCATTATTTTGGAGAACAAGGAGGTTATTGCGATTGGGCGATAGTTGGATGGATCAGTGCGATCGCCTTTTTTAGGGATCGGATGTATCGAAGCGGTCTTCCAGCACTTCGGGACAGTGCCGAGCGAGTACAGGTACCGGAAAAGGCGCGTCAGGACCGGAGCCAACTCAGGAGCACATGTACGCAGCACAATTGGAGGGATACCATCCGGCCCGCTCGACTTATGAATGTCCAAGGAAGATAGTGCTCTGCGAACTGCACGTTGCTGGAATGTGATTTCCGGCATTGAGTTATCACACCGCGAAATCGCCGGTGGTGATCTCCCCCGGTCATCCAAAGTCGAGTTGGACGCAAAGAGACAGCCCAAGAGGTCGGCCTTCTCCTTCGCAGTGTGGGCGAGCGAGTCATCCTCTCTGTGCAGCGGTGGTATCGATGGCTGACAAAAATTCCCTTGTACAGCTTTGGCGAGAGACCAGAAGGCTCGGGTCCCAGAAGGGAGTTGGGCCAATCTCTCGCCAAATCTGGCAATGTGCTCTGACTTTGCCTTAGTGATTTCCCGTTTGAAGGACCTGGAGGCTGAGTTATATGCTTTTTTATGTTCGCTGGTATTGGCATCACGAGATATCGCCGCTTCCGCCCATGCATTAAAGCATTCTCGCTTTCGACGCGATGCCGCCTTGCAAGAACGCTTAAACCAGGGCTGTGACCTGCCACCGATCGGCACCGCAGAGAATGGAATAAAAAGTTCCATGCCCTGCAGAACCACTTCGGCGACAGAGGCAGCGACGGAATCTGGAGCTTCCGACGAAAAGCACATAGGCCCCCAAGGGTAGGACGCAAAGAAAGACCGCATCCCATCCCAATCTGCTGACCGATAGTGCCAAATACGACGACAACCCGAAAAACGGGGCCGAGGAGGGCGCGTAGTAGGCACAGTACTCCGGACCACACAATGATCCGATGAACCCAATGGCGGGTCAACAGAGACTTGATAGGTCTCCGGATGTGAGGTCAGCAGAAGGTCCAACAAAGAGGGTTTATGACCATCCACATCTGGTATTCGCGTAATCGCAGGGACCATTTGTGACAGGTCGTAAGCTAAAGCAAAGTCGTGAAAGGATCTTCCCGCGTGATCGGTGGTTTCCGAACCGAGCCAATCGGCATGGTGAGCGTTAAAATCGCCAAGTATCACGATTTCAGCGGTAGGAACCCCTTCGAGCAGGGAATCTGTAGCCATTTGGATGTGCTCAATGAGTCACTCAGTTTCGGTATTTCCGCTATGGGACCTATACAGGCATGCGTAGAATCGCGGATGGTCATCGCAGTCTACGCGCAGCCAGAGGCTAGATAGGTCCCTTCCTTCAAGCGACCCGAGGTGACGAGAACAGATATCCTCTCTGACGTACACGCAAACTCCCGCCCGCGGCACAAATGAATGTTCCAATTTGTACCCCGGGTAGGAGAGGTAGGAAGTATCAGCCGGGGAGGATATCTGAGTCTCAGTAAGGAAGAATAAGGCCGGCTTCGCAGTTTCGAGGTGAAACTGAACCGCGTTAAGATTAGAGTTGAGCCCCCTAACATTGGTAAAGTCCACTGAGAGCGTGGAAGGGGATGCCTTCGGTAAATTTTTCCGTTTGCCCCGAGATCGAAACTTATAGTTTTTTGAGCAGTTTTTGCCCACCCCAGAATACGAAGGGCAGCCTGTGCATCCACCACCGAATACTGATTGTTCCGATGATGGACGCTCAGAGGGGGATTCTCCACAGCGGAAACGTGTGGTACCCCCCTGGGGTAATCTCTGTTTAAACTGCATCTTCATATTCTGGGGGAGGGGGGAATTGATGGGCTCCGGGAGTCTCACTCACCGCACGAAACGCGAGTACAATAAGATGAACCTATTGCATCACTTCACGCCGGTTTTCTGTGAGACAGTGGTACTGCCCCGGTCGTGCCTGCCCGATTGGCTGAAGCCCGAAAGCAACAGCATGGCACTCCCACTAGCAAAACTGATGAGCTGAGCTGACATATATGAGCTTGAGCTGACATATATGTACATATGCAAAAAGTTTTAACTGTATATCGTACATTTTAAAAGTTTGGAAATAAACGGGCTTTATTATTATTATTACTATTAGATGCGCAATAAAAAGATCTTTCTAAGTGCCCATATAACTATTGTTCGGACATCTTGTTCTGTTAGAAACAAGCATGTCTTAGAAGGTCAAAAATCGATAGCATGTGTAAGAAATAGAAAGCTGACCTACATATTAAGAAAAACCTGAGACATCAAAAGCTGCAGTCACAAGCTGTTTAATTTTTATCAATAACGCTGGCCAATGAGGTAGTATACAACAAAAAATTGGTAATATACAAGTAATAATATCTAATTTGATTCTATAACGTCAGAGGCGCATCGCTTGTGGCATTCAATTAATAACAGTGTGACCCAAATACCACAATAATTATATGATACTATGTAATAGATAAATTTGAATACCAACACGCAATCAATCTCGGATATTTAATTACACTAGCGTCTCGTCAAGACCAAACTAATTACATCCTACGGACACATAAAGTTTGGATGATAACACACTTTTTAATTTCATGTAAAATGGACTAGCATACTTTGTTTTAATAACAATAACTCCCTGAGGTTTTATAATGCAATTTTGATGCAGATGTTTCAATATCCGGCGCTGTTGTTCAAACCTTTTTTTATGGTAAGGGGGGTACAAGACCTCCATAGAGGGCAATAGCCCATGGACCTATTTTAGTAGGTGCATTGCCGGTCTCTGATTGTATGCTCTCTTTGTAAACAAGGTTGAGGTCGTAGGGAAGACCCGCAAAGGGAGTAGATACTACAGTCCTAGTTCCCAAAAGAAAATGCCTAGTGAAGCGGACCGTGGCACACTTCCAAGCCTTATGGTATAAAGATAAATACAGCTCGTACTGTTATGTTACATGTTGGTTCACCCCAAAGCAGTCTTCATAACATTTTTCTCACTTTGCAGTAAATGCATTTAGACACAATCTGCGTATAAAAAGAGAATTAAGCGGATCAGATCGGTAGAATAAATTTGAAGTTACAGGGTGGCTGAGCAGGTTACCATGGCCGTATGATGACCTAGACAGACTGATTACAGACATACTTTAAATACTTGTAAAAAAATCTTCACAGTTCATAATAATAAGGAACCTAATGAATCTTTCCAATTATGGTTGGAGGCTCCAGTACGTTCTTAATTTAAAATCTTGAAGCCTTATGTAGGAAAGTGTTTTCAAGGATTAGGTCTATTGGAGGTACTGGATCCACCTAGCTTTCTGCACGGTCTGGAGATGGGTAAATGCATTGTCATGTTGGATAAAACTTGAATCGTGAAAAGAACATTATTTACGGCTATAAAATTTCTGTTTAATTCTAAATATTTTTTTAGAAAACAAAATCAAATTGACTATATATAATAATGAGCAATATATATAATAACTCATTTTGTTCAAAAGTTGTATTCGATTTTTAAACCATTTTCTAAAAAATGATGCACGTATTAACCTTACGACCCAAGAAATCAAAGAATGTTACAAACAAATTATAATAAAAATATTGTTTATATGATTACATAACAGCGCAATATACGGGCAATGGATAGTTAAGATCGTTCGAATAAATAAACATTAAACGTTTGTGCTTAGACTACACGAACTCAAGTAAAGAAAAACGCTATAACAGTTCACTAACATACAAAGTACAGTATCCCCCTATAACGCGTTAGATCCGGGCTGCTTTATAGAAAATCGCGTTGTAGTAAAACCGTATTTTTGAAAAAAAAACAAAAATCTAGGAACTCGAATGTAAAAAAGTTATTTAGTTTAATTTTATAACAACAGTTGAAACAGGTGGAAAGGTACGCAAAACTAATTAAGGACTGGACAAATCATTATATTAATAATAACAATAACAAAAATAATAATAATATAATCTTGCTTATTCTATCTTACTATTTAGGTGTCCATGAGTCCTCGTGGAATAATAAAGTACAAAGTCCAATTTTCAAAAAGGAAAGGTGGATATTTGTACATATTTTTTATTAGTAAAAACTACCTTAAACTAACCGCCCAAAATGGACAGTTAGGAAGCATTGAACATTTTGTTGCAATACAATATAGATTAACTTAATTTCAATACGTATGATGATATGTGTATCATCGTTGTATCTTGAGATGCAGGATAACTAACTATGTTTTCTTCAATGTGTTTCCTGGGATAGGAAACGTACTGTTAACTGCTATATAATGATTTATATTAGTGGTAAATGTGAATAATTATAACGCAATAGAACACAACGGTACCTCATAACTATGAACAATCAATCAAATGATGTTCTGATAACTTCACGATATTTGAGGTTACTAGTAGTTGGAATGATATCAATTCAAAATTTGTATTTAATTACTAACTAATACTTCCATGTCCAATAAATATTTGCTATTTAAATAGATCCGGAATATTTAATGTTTGTTCTATTATAAACTTATTAGTATACAATTCGAAAGTACTTTGTAAAAACTATTGATAAGTAGCTGCCCCCGCGATTCTCCTTTGCCTAAATATGATTTTTTACTAAGCCTAGCATTTTAATAGCTTCATACCAACATATAGAATTACAGAATTGTGTGTTGAGTACCTAACCGTACGGTGACATATAAGTTGTAGTATAACTAATGAATGTCTTAAAGCAGTGGAATTTTCCAAATTCCGTGTGTAAAAACCAACTTAGGAGTTCATCTTTAGAATTCTTCGTGATTATAACGGTTTAAACAGTAGTATCTTGTACATACATTGAATTTTTTGCAATTAACCTAAATTGTCATACATTTTATATAAAAGAGTTTGTAACATATACCATAGATATAGTATTATATATTATGTGTTAAACATTAATAAATATATAAGACAAATGCCGGAGAGCAAAAATGGGCTTTAAATAGTTTGAGTTCATTAAACGTCTTGTTATTCTTAAAGACAAACAAAGCTAACGTTTTATAAATTTAAAACGTAAGTAGAAATAATTTCTACTTTAGTTTTAAATAGTTAATAGTATATATAATAGTTATAGTTTTAAAAATTTAATAGGATCCTTGATTCTATTAAAAGATATGAGATTGTTTATTGTGTGATAAAATATGTGTAAAACCGCTCATAAATATCGCGTGTTTTAAAATAAATAACTGATTCGTTGCTGTAAATTGTTGAGAACTTATTGCGAAAGTTTTTAACATGTTATATATACTTTTTATTTTGCCTTTTACTTTTTAGCAGCTTTGTAGACTTATCATACACGTACAATACGTAGACGTAACAAACGCTTAGAGGTTTGTAGTAAATAAAATGAATAAAAATGTGTTCATTCATTTGACAACAATTAATCAATAAAGCTTTTTATTTAAGCTCGATTAAAAAGTGTGTCGGAAAGTTTCTAGCCAGTTCTTCGTGCCCGCTCTACGCCCTTGACTTGCGAACTGGTAGTAAATGTAACTTAAACTTCTCTTCTGACGTTCATAAGTGTACCTATATGAATAAAGTTATTTTGAGTTTGGAATATGTAAGATTTATTTAAACTTTTAAGTAAATTAAATACCTGTGTAAAATATATTTAATTTAATTACTGTTTTATAAATTATAATATTTTTTAAATTGTTTTCAGCACGCCTGAGTGCATGAGCGAGTGTGTGGGTGCATGTGACTGAGTGAAATGCGTGCATATATGAATAAGAAACAGTCTTAACTAGATATTATACACATAGGTTTTACCATATGTGACTAAAAAAATTGTATAAATATTACAATAGTAATTTATAATCAAACAAACTTATTATTGAAGACGTTTCACGAGACGTTTACATGTGCGGCTTTGGAATTGGCCTATAAATTGTCATGAATTTGCGAGGGTTAAAATACATTCATTCAAATTAAAAAAGAAACATATAGATCTGATTTGAAAAATGATACTCGGAATTTTATGAAATTTTATAGTTTTTAAAATTTTATTACTTAACAACTTGACATTCTCCGACTACAACTGGCACTAGGCACTTACCTGGAAAAAAGAAAATAATTTTAGATTGACTATAGTTATTTTATTTACATAGTTATAGTGTGTTATGTAGTGTGTGTAGGCTCAAACAGTCGATGGCGTGTGTCAGGCACACGAGGTTGAACACCTACTTGCGTATTGACAAATTATCATGATTTATTTTGTAGTGAGAATGTAATATACACTGAAAATTAAAGAGTATAAGAGTTTATTTGATTTGACACATGTAATGAAGGAAGTTCGGTCAATGTAATCATATATATTGGTTCCAATGCGTTTCTTGATAGACTGATTTTGGGATAACTAAGTTTTATAACCAACTTCGAAAAAGACGAAAGGTTGGATTCAATCTGATTTCATTCGTGTTTGGTTTCTCGATCTTTCTTTACATAGCGAGGTGTCATATGATTTGGATTTCTAGCAAATTGTTCCCAGTTGGTTTTGTAAAAATGTGAATAATTTAGGTAAATAATATAATGATAACAGTTCTAAAACATTTTTTGTTGCTGGAAACCTCTTAAGATTGATGGGATAATCCAAAATAATCATAACGCGCTTTCACCAAGGTAACTGTGGCATATGTTGCGGTCATCAGTCCCATCAGTTAAGGAATTTGTATGGAGTTAAACATTATCAGTAGCTAATACTTATTTGCGCGAAAAGTGCCAGAAAAGTGACCAATTGTACGCTACACACTGCCGCAATTATTTGTATTAAAATAAGTTTTGAAGGTTGCAAAATTTAGCAACAATAAAGTTTGTAAATAACGCACTTTAAGCCGGTTTTGTAACAATGATTAAAATTATCCGATTTTATCTCGAAGATGGCCACATACCGTTGTTTTTACTGATTCCAGTTTACACATTTTGCGTTTATTTATATATGCATCCGGTTTGAGAAGGAATATTACGTTTTTAATTTCCGAAACATGAATGTTATGATTGATATTTATTAAATATCGTGTTTAGAAAGTTTATTCATGCTGACTACGGCAGTAAAAATTTAGAATAATATTAATAAAATATTTAACTACATTTGCCGCGCACCACTATTATGTGGAACCAGCTACCCACTGAAGTATTAACCAATTCAACTTAGGGTCCTGAATAAAAGAGCGTAGGAATTCTTAAAAGCTGGCAATGTGTGTCCATGAATGTGGTGGTGGCACTTAACATCAGTTGCGCCTTCTGCCCGTTTGCCTCCAGTTCTATAAAAGTACATATTGATACACACCTGGTGTATTTAAGAGACTTATATTAAAAAATACAAGAGTAGAACCTGGCTTGTAATATATAATCCCTGCGTTCGTACATTATAATTCCAGCTGTCAAAAGTGTATATAATATGTGAATGTGGTTAAAACTTTCTCAGTAAAGGAAAACTTCGCGAGGTCTTAAAGGCCCTATCCTAGCACGAATTTCTGTGTCAGTGTCTGGGGGTGGACTGAGGTACGCAATGGAGAGCTGGAGCGCTGAGGCGCGCCGGCCCGTAATAACAATTGGTTATGTAAAACATTAAATTTATCTAATTTTATCAATGTTTTTTCTCTCGTATTACTTGACTTGCGATAAAATATGTCGTGTAAATTTCAAAATCATGTTCTACATACATAAAATATTCATAAAATTAATTCAAAGTGTCAAAAATTGGCTATGTTTGGAGTTTTTCTATTAAGCGAAGTTATTTAAATCGTTTATCGATCTTTTAAAATGGATACATAAACTACTCAACTCCACCATATATGTTTTGCATTCGCCATACTTCAAGTAACGATGACAAAAAATTTAAAGAGTTTGGCGACCATATAGACCACTGGATTATTTTGTATTATTCATGAATGTAATATAGACCAATAATTAATATTATATAAATAATTATTATATCTGTGTTATAAAGGATCTTCTAAGGGTTTAATCTTTGTTAATAAAGGATTAACATTCACCAACTTTCCGAAAGACTTACCATGGTCAAAAGACATTTGCCATAGGAGAATAGTACTAATTGTAAGCCTGCATATCATATACAGTGACCATATATGAATCTAATGCAGACTACTGGTGTATATGATCGCGTGACCTTGCTTATGTCATGCGTGACCGCTACGCTCTGGAGACGACCTACTGATGTTACAATATCATGATAGCCTAGAGAACTGAAGATCACAAGACCATCATTTATGTTAATGATTTAAAAAATATATAGTTTTCCATATAATTTTTACTTTATAGTCTTTGAATAGAACGGGAATCCGACCAACATTCCAGTCAACCAACAGTCAGTCCATATTACAAAAAGAGATAACCATTATTATCCAAATATTTTCATTTATTTGCTTTGATTTCTGTAAACAAAAACTAAAACCTTAAAAACTTATAATTAAACACAGATAAATAGTCTCGACGACGACTCGTGTGACGCCACTAGCACGACCTTCAGAAATAAAGAGACTGATGAAGAAGTCTCCAATAATATAAGTATGACCCAAGCGTTGGTCGTAACCAACCAGGCTCACGAGTAAACCACTCCTTATATGGAAATTGTATTCCATTTTCCAACAAACTGACAAGTAAAATTAGAGAATTTTCACTAAATAAATTCTAAACACTCGTATAATCGCGTTTAATCTCGTTTAATCAATAAAGCTTTTTATAAATTTGACAATTATTTAAATTATCTTAATTTATTTATTAAGGAACACCAACAGATTACATGTATACATTTTCCAATTAACAATATTGGGTTTTATTCTAGCATGCAATCTAATAATAGGTGTACACAACATTGACTCTAATAAATGATAGCGGACAGAGTTTACTTAAGTATTTGTATTTTTAAACATAAATAAATTGAAACGTGGAAAATATTACATGACTTATGGCTGAGATGACTGATTTTTTTTCTTAAAACTAGGAAGTGAGTCATAATACACGTCAAGACCATATCTACAATTACATTGGTTAAAATTCCTAAGTATTCTACTGAGGGGCGCATGTTTACCTAGATTGGTTAAGGACTGTGGAACGACAAAAGTATCAGTCTGTCTTCTTCTTGCACTATTCTAGGCACTATGAAGTAAATCTTTTTTAAAATATCTGGACAAATAACCGTGCCTTATGATTGATTTGCTCAATTTGTATGTCTCCAATCTTGGCGATTAAAAAGAGTGGTTCATAAGTGTACTTGGTAGTTTAAGTTATGCCAAAAGGTTTAAAGTTGATTCGAAATGGTTATATACAAAAAATCTGGAATATATTAGTACTAAGACGATCGTTACTAGGAATGCTATAAAAAACACCAACATATTTGTACACGCAACTTTTTGTTCGCGGTCTCAACTTGTATCTATTTTCAGAGCCTAGTCCATGGACTAAAGAGGCCAATTCTGTTAAACTAATTTAAACCCACGATTATTTAATAACGTGAGTTGTCTTCTGACCGATATAATTGGAATATGTTAGCTTTTGTTTCTGACGATTATTATAACTCACCCGTTTTTAGTCATTCCATTCATTAATTCCCACAATTTTATGACACCTATGCTACTAACTGACGAAAAAAATATTATCTATTTCTATGATTTTGTAAATACAGTCAAAACCGTTTACGACGACATCGTTTAGAACAACATTACGGTTAATCAAAGGCCCCGGCGGGTAAAAGTATTAGGTACTTTATAACAACGTTATCCGCTGTTACGGTTTTTATGACCAAATATGAGTAAGCCCTTCGATATCCTTGTAATAGATTTGACTTAGTATTTAGTAATTTAGTGTTATGTTCGCTAACAACATTAATGTTCTGCAAAATATTTAGGTTATTTTTATTTAAAGAAGACATGCCTGATGTTAAGTGATACCGCCGCCATTCTTAGACACTCTTAAAGCAAGACGGCTCGCGAGTGTGTTTCCAGCCTTTTTAAGATTTTTTTAATAGTAAAATTAGCCAAAAATAATAATAGTTAAGGATAAAAGGAATTTAAAGACAACTCTTTGGAAAGGACTAGGGGAATGAAGGAGATGATAGCGTCCTAGAAAATAAGCGTTAGCAAGAACCTAATAGAGGAAGAGAGCTATGGATAGGACGTCTAGGTCTCAGATTGCAATATCTATTTTATCATCATCAGACACGGCCGGGATTCGGACGTATAAACTCCACACTAAACCACACTCGAAATCCATAATACACTATCACTATTTTCGTTGCATTTTGTTTCGTAGTTTACCTTTGATCTGGTTCTAGTTAAGATGTTTAATTTGCCATCTCCTCCTTTCAGTGTAAATTATTAGTGGCCGATAGCAAAAATAATTTGCTAAAGAATACGGCTAATTAAAATTACTAATTTAGAGAAAGATTCTAACCAATTAAAATCGCGCGCATTTGCATCGATGTTGGCGATATATTTATAGCGTGTTAGGGCCGTGTAAATTATTTAAGCGTCGAAATGTAGTAAATATGGATAATTGGTTCCATGTACTCATTACGCGCTAATGAGTACAGACAATGCGTGCACGCAGCTATGTTCCGATTATATGTATGGCATGAATCCTAGGTACGTTGATGTTTTGCTAGTTTTTTTAATAGGAATAATTTATTATCTAAAGAGTAGCTTAGTCATATCAGCGTACATGGGTGTTCCAAATCTTAGGCCGAAGTTATACCACCATGTAATGTTTCTGCCCTAACTAACAAACATCTCAAATAACATAGGTCGATTTGTTTTGATGTCACTGACAGACACATTGACTCGTCAATGTAATGTTTGCGTGGGGGTTAAAAAGACAATTTTTTTTTAGACTAATTTAGATTTTTAATAAAAGTCTTGAATAGATTTTATAAGAAAATAATGATTGTGAAAGGTCTTATAAAGAATCCTTGCTATTATAGAGGCCGAAGCATTACCAATGAATAGATAACAATGCTAACAAAATCCACATCCTTAATACAAAAATGTACCACCTGCGACCACTTTACTTCGAGAGTTAGATAAACAGACAAACATTACGAGCCACTGTGAAATTCAACAGGTGCTGTCCACCTTTAATTCACTGTTAAAGGTTAAGGTGAGAAAGGGACAAAGAAGGAGGGAAGTGTGAAACCGCTTATTCTTTAGTGTTCAATGTTGTCACAGTGGGATTTAAGTGGGACCATCAATTTAACTAAAATGCGTTACAAATCAAAGCCACAGATATAGTACTGTATAACTTGTGTAAGTTAACTGAATATATAGCATAGGAAATACTAACTGAAAAGCTAGTCCCCTAGATCTTTATTAGTTTACAGGACGATATCTCTTTTAATTAATACTTACAGCTTACCTTCAGAGATACGGAAAATAGTAGCAGTTGAGCCGTTTCGAATACGCCTGCTATGGTTTTGGTACATGAACTTTAATGCAATAATAGCACACAACGGTGTGATGTTACTTTTTAGATTTAAGTATTCTCAGTCTTCTAACTCTGGTATTCAACGCCTTCAAAAAGTTACACAATCTACCATTTTTGAATAGTAACCTTAACTTAGAGCAGTGTTGGCCTGATGGCTTCAGCTTTCGACTTTTATTCCTGACGTCGTAGGTCCGAACCCCGGCTGTGCACCAATGGACTTTTGAGAAAGAATTTTGAGATAACCGGCTTGCGTCGGACCCAAAAATTAGATTGACAAATGATCATGATCAGTAACAGAAATCTGAGACCCAGATCTCAAGATGTTGTAGCTTCACTGATTTATTGTATGCTAGCTACCTTAATGAAACTAAATGACTTAATAAAAGTATTCGTACATATATCACTTTACCATCATACTTGCGATGTTTTATGGAGACATTAGGGGGGATATTAATGAGAATAATTGTCATTAAGCTTATAATTTGTATCTTTCAGGTGAACAGGTAACGATTGATGTACATAGTGATGTACAATATCGATAAACACATTTTTTTTTTACGTTAGTATAAATCAAGAACTGCTAAATAATGTTGAAACGCGGAAAGAACCTTATAGCCTACCGATCTTATAAAGTGTCTGATAGGTGAGGGGTACCGGGTTCGATTCCCGGTTCGAGCGCAATTTTTTATTTTATTTAAAATTGATCTCAGCGAGTGCTTACACCGTACATGGCGGACAAGGGCAAGGTCGAATTTCTAAGGCAAGCAGAATGCTACTTAAGAAAATAGACTATGTAGGTTAAGATTGAAGCAATACGGCCGAGGTCGGAAATTAGTTGTGGTAATTCTACATTCCTGTTTGCCCTTGGGTAGAATGCCTGGCGAACCCCGAGGGCCTATCTTAAGGGCGTGTGAAAGGCTACCCCTCTGAATAGCAGAGGGCGTTGAGTGTAGACCCAGATCCTCAGTCCCCGGGCCAAGCTCAACATCCATGGCAAGGGCCTGCGTTACCGCATTTTCACTTCATTACAAATAAGGTAAAACGCGAAACCATTTGATTCAAATCCTTTTCTACATGTTTGTTAAAATAAATACATTTCCTAAATATAATTACAAATTTGTATTGTTGACAACTAATTTGACAGTAGTTTTTAAATGGCACAGACTAATAGTTAGTTAACATAAATATTTTCCTATGTTCAACTTATTTGATTTCAAATAAATAAATCGTTTGTTTGCAAAGAAAGTGTTACATATAGATTGATAAAAAAACGCATAATCATCAATATTAATTATTATCGTTAATAACAGTTATTTTAGTTATAAATGTTATCAAAACTTATAGTCTAAATCCTCTCCCACACTATAAAGGCACCTTTTCTTAATAATTTACTACATATTATATCAAAGATAACATAAAACAAATTAAATATTTAAAATAACCACACCCTATATCATTATCAAATACTTAAGTTTTATTTATAACACCCAACTTTCAACTTAATTTGAATTCTCTAATGCATTTGTCCAAGCTTTCTTTTTGATATGATGATTTGATACCGTTGGCTTAACTTATAATTTCTCTCAATCGTAAATCATGTTTCTCCGTAGCTATTATCAATAAATTAATTTGCATATCGACACAAATGCACATCACTACGGCAGCGGCTGCGCCCGCGCATCTCATAAATTACATCCGTCCAATTTATTGCCACTGCGCACGCACGCACAACCAAATTGATTTGATTTATTCACTGACATTCTCGATAGTTATAAACTCTACGTTTAATTCAAAGCAGCGACTTACTTCGTGGTTTTTTATAAGGAGATAGTACCTAGAGTCTGTGCGGAAGATCCTTCGTAGGATTGGAGATCGCTACACTGGTAAATTCCTTTTTTTGTTGATCGTGTAGGTCAATATTAAAGTTTTTGTTGATAAACAAAATGACGCGTACTTAGTACATATATATTTAATAAGTTCGCACCACTCCCAGGACGATAATCTATCGCATACAATCTAGCATAGTGTGGTCCAACGTAGGACCCACGCCCCACGGGGGCCAATTTGATTGTTACGGCAATCAAAATCCGCTGGATATAACACAACGTGGACACTTGAGGCTGAAGCTAACCAAGTTGGAACCTATCTCTGTGCAGCAAGCATCAAGGATCTCACTGAATTGATATTTAAAAATTATGTGGAATTTCAGTTAACAATTTTAGAAATTCTTCCTAAAACCTATCATTTAAATTATTTAAGTTATCAATTACATTTTTAATACATAAATAATGTATGTTACATATGGGGGTAAAAGAATTTTAGAAAGGTTAAGGTTTAAAAAAAAAAGATTGGGAAAAACTGCTCTAGCCTGATACATGCGTTCTAAGTTAAGTTTAATATTTTCCTCATCATTCACTAAGTACTTTACATCTAAATAAAACTATTTAATTAAAATAGGTTTAAAATCAGAAATATCTCCGAATTCCTCCTACAAAAACCCACCTAGGAGTCCAAGCACCTCTCTTTCGAATTCTTAGCGATGTTAACGGATTAAACAGTGCTTATACGGAGCTGGATATATGCGCTAGTGCGCTGATCGGTTTTGGAGAAAGCTTTGCTGGGTGCCTATTATTTATACTAATATTTTATTTAATATTAGTACAAACCTAATTCGCTTTACGAATTTTTTTTTGCCAATTTTATTATGTACTTATTTTACCTATATGTTTTGGTTGTATTTTTTAATTTCTTTTTTGAAACACTTATGTTCACTTCAATTGTCATAAATTTTAGATGAAAGATATTGTAAAATATGCAGTACATGTATGATTTGGTAAAATTTAATAAATAAATAAAAAACAAATCCTAACAAACCCTTGAACATAAAGCCAGAATAAGAGAAAACACAGGTAAAGCAAACATTTAATAGTCTTTCTATTGTGTATTGAATCACTCCACAGTCACTTTGATTGTGGCTAATATATAATACAGGAAAGAGCTTTTTAGCATTTCAGAAGCCATAATTTAAATCCTGGAAGTTGCGAAACCTACCTAAGCCAGTTTGTTCCGAAGGACGCCAACATGTCATTAAAGGCTGGACATTTCTTTAAATTACAATGTAATGTCACCCGATTGGGGTAAAAAACTTTACCAGTTGTGTTAAAATATGTTAATTAGTTACATATGGCATTTATTAAGAATTTTAATGCAATAAACAAATCTATGATTCATTGCAGTATTAACTTCTATAACTTCAAAACATATTTTGCTGTCTCCAGCGATCTTTCGCCCGCTGTCATCGCAATTTCATTTGTACATCTGGTACAAGTTCGTACTTCTTGTATTTCGATTCGTTTCTTTTTTCTTTTCTTTATTTGTGTCCAGCTCATGTTCATTTTCTTTGAATGAAGAAAGTTAGAGCATCTGGTATTTATTATGTTGTCCTTTTGCTGATACCGAACCTCGGTCTTCATTCTTCTTTGTGTCTGGCAACGATGCCATGGCAAAGTTTCTGCTTTCATGAAAATTCTTTATGAATAACAGTATCTCAGATTTAAAAAGATATGTGCCCAATATTTTATCTAGCCGTCAAAAAATTAGTAGTAGTATTTGACTACGCATACATTAGTGTAAAATGTATCTTGTAAAACATAAGTCTTTCCTAGTAATACATAAAGCATACATTTTTAATTCTTAATTGAAATCACAGTACTGAATTTTCAGGTGACAATAAATCGACAAGCATGCATAACCAATAAAAAAATCACACTCGAAACCAAAAACAAATTAAGAAATTAATTATCAGAATCGAGCAAAGAATTACAAAATAAAAAAAATAACTCGTAAAATCTTAATTGTTATTGCCTACTGCTGATAAAGGACAAATCTTTGTTTTTTTTATTATTAATCAACTATTAATTACTTCAAGATGTCATGTTGAACATGTTGAAATGGTTTAGCTCCTTACGAACATTTTATCAAATAAAAAACTTGGCTATTAAAAAGAGTGGCGGAGAGATCATTGCCAGTTCTTCTCGTCCGTTCAACGCCATTGATTTGAGAACTGCAGTAAATATACAATTAGAAGCATTTAATATGTATTACTGACGTTCAATGTACATTGTGTTACTACATGAATTTTGAATAGAACTTGAAGTTTTGTGTTTTTATTATTTACGTTTTTGTAACTTTTAAGTATACCTTAATTGAAATATTTAAGAAACTATAGCTTGCAACATATACTGTAGATATAAAATTATATATTATGTAGAAAACTTTAATAAATAATCTATATCAGCAGGCCTTTATTAGCGCGATAATTAAAAACATCTGTGTAACACATCAATGCAATCAGCGACTTGCGTGTGAGTTTATTAATAGCTAATTTATCCCCGCGGCTGCGTTTACTTTTTGAATGAAATATGTATGTATATGTCACAAGTAATTTGTTAGGTTATTGCATTTTTAATCTTGGCTGCTTTATATTCTGTCCAACATGGGAGCTAATTGCGAGTCTGACACTAAATATAAACTGAATGGCACATGCTTGTAGGTACGTATAAAGTTGATTGATAGTTAATATCACGCTTCGAGATTGTTAGAATGATTGAATATCACAAATTTTTGATTTTTCACACCCCGAGGCGTATCTGCATTATATACATTTAAAGCTGTTTTAGTGGTCAATGAGCAGATCAGGCAATGCCTAAATGCCTAATTTTTAATAAAAATCATATATTGCAAAGCTAAAGAGTGTTTATTGGTTATGCTAATCTCAGGTTCAAAATCAATAGTTTTTATTACTATTCGTTTATGATAGTCTATAAACGCTATATTAAATTAATAGCTCATAAATAAATAACTGTAAATGTTTTTTTGTATATATAAATTTCTCAATATCCCCGGCTATTGTGGTACGGGACCTTATTTTATATACATATTTTGTACAAATATATATACTAAGAAATGTCCAAATATATATTACTATGTATTCCTATTCTATTATATATACATAGGTGACGACCCGTCGTCTCGCCTCCGCTACGCTCTTGTTGCAGTGAGTGACGAGTTCACTATATTACTGCAGAAATCTTTTAGTTGCGATGAGCTTCTTAATATTACGGAAAATGCTATGATGTAGTTTCGAAATATATATTTTTATTTCCATAAATTGTCATGAGTATCTTTTGACTCGGCCGATCATCACTGTATCACTTGCTTAGTTGTTTCGCTCTTCATCTTCTTTTTATCTTTTTGTCAATCGATATATTATATGGTAATTCTGAAAACTGTTGAGACCTGTTCTTAGTTATTGTTTTTATTATTGAAGTTATACTTCATTTGGCGAGTTAGGGAAAAATGATGAGAGTAAATTTTACGATGCGCGCATCATCACAAAAAACCGACACTGAAGTTGGCGTAGTCACCATTTTAAAATAAAAAAGTGTCAATTTCTTTAAATTAAGTTTATTTCTAGACAATGCGTTGAAATAAAAACTTTCAATGTATTAAATACCTTTTTTTCTATTGTTAGTGTCGTATTTTGTACAAACGTAGAATAATGCGAAAGTTAACATTTTTGAAAAGATTTTTATCTTGTTACGCTAAAGAAGTTTAACTTCTAACACACACACACACACGTTTTTTGTCATTGATTATTAGTTACGTCCTCAATTTGTGTATTTTTAGTGAGTATTGTGGAATATTTTAATTATTTTTTATTCAAAATATTATTTAGCGATTTCTTACAATATAGGGTTCTTTAACTTTAACAAAACTTAGAATTCTACGAAAAACTATTGGTTTTGAACCTTACATTAGCAAAAATATAAGTAGTCTGTATTTTTACACTATTAGAATATTTCTTGTTCGTTGAGTGAACTGCCAAAAGTTTCATTATCTGTCAGTGCCTATAGTGGTTAGTTAAATTTTTTATTTTTTGTTGTGTAATTTTGTTTTTCCGCATTGGTTTCTCATGGTTGTTTTTTGTTTTGTCTGTAAATTTTATTCACTTGTCGTACACTCTTGTCAATTTAGGGTCACCTGATAAGACAGGTATTATTTTTTCTAATAAATAAATATAACTTTTTAATTATAAGTTACTTGTGGGAGTATCTGTTGCCATAATTAATCACTAAAACAGTTAAATTTTTTATAAAATTGTATGTACCTACTGTGATTGTAATGAGTTCTCTGTTATGTGATAAGATTGATATTGTTTTTATAAAGAATGGGATTTATTGTTGTTTAAAATACAATACATTATTACGATAGTAAAAATATATATTAACAATAATTTTACACATTGCGGAATTTATAAAAAAATATGTAAAAAAGGTTAAAAAAGTCCGTGATGGTGCAAACCCTTTTTAATTATTTTGCCTAAATTATCAATTATTGTATAAGATAAGAAACAACGCTAAAATAAATCCGTTTTCACAATAGTCAATCAACAGAATAAAAGCATTGCATGTAAACAGTAGCGGTGATAGTATCGGAACTGCGTTACCGCCTCTTGACAGCGGCCATGTTTTTTTCCTTTTACAGACATCGCAGCGCGGTTTCTTTGATAAAACAAAACGAATACTTGGCTATTGAGTTATAAAACCTCTATGACATGTAATTGTATTGTATGTATGTAATGTAATTTACTTCCTTTGATTATGATCTAGCCGTAAGGATGCTTTAGCAATGCAAAAAAATCTAGAGAATAATGTAGATAAAGATTAATGTTTATTGTTGTGTCACAACCTTTTACCTTTATTTAAGTTTTTCGAGCTTGGAGCCCTCTGTAAAAAAAATGTATAGTTACGGATTCCGTTTTCTATATGATTGCCGGTCTTTTAAAAATTGGCTCGCTCTTTTCTTGAAGGACCCTAAGTCGAATTGGATCAGAAATACTTCAGTGGGCAGCTGCTTCCACATAGTGGTGCGCCGCAGTCACTGCCTTAAAATTCACTCAGTTGTGAACCGACGGACGATGAGATCAGATGATGACATATATTATATATATCCCTAATATACAGAGCATAACTTTTTAAGTGTTAAACTCTATAAGAATATTAGATTAACTTTTATACTCTACTCTTGGGTGAAAACCTGTCGATATTTAAATGAGGAGAGGTCAAGCGAGAGCAGGTTGATAGTTAAGAAAACAAAGAACAATTTAAAATACTCACTCATTGCAACTGGTCACTTTCTGCTGCGTCACGGTCACTAGCGTGGTCGTTGTTGTGGTTAAAGTGTCGCCCACACACTTTTTTCTAACGCATTGATCCAACACTGCATCTTCCTTGAGTGGTTCAAGCACTTCCTTTACCTTATTCGGAGCTCTCTTTACTGTCGATCTATGAAATCTTAGATTTGCTAGCGTCTTACCATCCGTTGATATTTCAGTTTCCTCTGTCACAAGACCCTTTTTGGTCTTACAGACTGTTCTAGAAGTTTTTCCTATCAAATCACTGTTGCTTTGTAAGTCTCTGCTTCGACTATTGTCCGGAGGTAGATTTATACTATTAGTTATTTCATTAATATCATCCAAGTTAATTGGTTTTCTTCTTTGGTCGTATTCAAAGCCGTAGATTGGTTCAGACTCTACTCCGAACCATTCTTTTCTTTCTGGCGTCTCCTCGAAGAAGTCGTCCGTTAATTCTGTGATTTGAGCGCCGGATCTTTTTTCGTCTGGGTTTTCAAAAAGTCCCTTATTAATCGTGTTTATTGTGTTGATTTTCTTTCTTCCATAGAGTTGTCTGTAGTATTTCTCTTGGTCGCCATACATCCAACAAACTTTCCACCATTGTTTGCACATAAGTATGTTCGCTGAGTTTGATGATTTGACATGCCTCGTCGCAGTTGTTGACATTTTGAAGACTTTTCTATGAATGAATATTATTTCTACTTAATATACTGAAACGTAGAATTGTTATGTGACCGTTCTGTTAAAAAATGTTTGATCTTCACTTTCAGATGGCTCAACTTAAAATTGTGATGCAAGAATTTGTTGACAGAAAAAAGATGGGCTCTGCTTAGAAATTATCATATTTTATAATCCCTAAATACTACACTGGCCATTAGTCATAATGTCCAATAAACTTAACGTTATAGAAAAATTACACGAAAATAAATTTCAAATACAGCTGTAAATTATTTAGAAGATTTGAATAAGTTATACATGAATATCTCGTAAAATATGATTATTGCTTCGGCTTTTAGTATAGGGCTTTAATAACTTTGATTACTTACATTAAATGTGTGTCATAAAATTTAAATTGTGGTTTACGGATAATAAACATCTAAAGCAATGGCTTATATGATTGTGTTCTTCACGATTGGGGTTATCAATTTGTTTATTTTCGATAAGTATTATAACACTCATATGGGACACAGGGTACACCAGGGCCTGTACCAAAACTGTATTGTACAAATTAAAGAAATAAAACAAAAAAGCTTTATTATATGTTATAAAAAATGATAGTAATTTAGATGAAAAGAAAGTGTCCTAGCCCCCACAATACGTTACCCTGTGTTGTGGGCCGCTAAGTAAGCACAACGGATATAGTTGGGATTAGAGGAATACGGTGAGCACAAGTGCGGAAACTGAGTCCACCAACCTTTTGAAGGTAGTCTAAGTCACTTGCAAATTTATTAACTGTTGCAATTCAAAAATATATCCAATATGGCCCAGATATAGGCGAATATTTAAAGCATTGCATGACATTTTTAAATGATAATAAGGGATGTATGACCCTCACGATTCCATACCATTAAAAATCAATTATCAATAAAGTATATGGAGTAACCCGCAGGTGGTCGGTTTCGAGCTCTTAACCGAAAAGGTTTTAAAAGGGTCAGAGATTCGATTAGGTAACGAATACAAAACAACAAAACTAAACTAAAGCGGCAGATCACAAAGTTCTTGTTTTACAGTGAGGTTTACTAAGGGAGAATAAAATCTAGTTTAGTTCAGCCTTTTAGCCTAAATTTTTAAACTAAAGCAGCACGCCAAGAAATATAAACTTTTACTTTTTTAAATTTATTTGTCATTTATTTTTATTACAGCCATTTTTACCGTAGTTAGGAACACGGTCGTTCTTACTTTATTTATTCCATATCTGGTGCTTTTCCCTTCGTAACTCCTATTACTGATCCCCTGCACCCTGCCAATCAGCTGGTGATGCTTTTAAGCAGATTTTTTTATCATTCAGATTCATTTAAATCTCAAAGGCAACTTACTAGGAGAATACGTTTTCTATTCTGTTCTAACATTATCTAGTTGATTGTAATTATTTACATCTATAAGTTAAAGCAACTCTACCAAAAGTAATTTGCCGCAATCCACTCCACATAGCTCTAAAACACTAACGAAATATGAACCAGTTTCACAAATTGCCGCCCGAAGCAAAACGTCTCTATGTTAAGTTACGCCATGCTTTGGTATATATCATACAATTTATTATGGTAAAGCTAAATGAACTGGCTCAACTAATGGCGTAGTACCACCCAGGAGGGTTTGAACACATATGTTGTCTTGTCGATCTAAATATTGCAGGGATATTTTTTCTAATTGTGTATGACTTAGACAAGCGACTGTTTAATGGGACAATTAAGATTTTAAGGAGTAACACATATTGGTTTCCTTCCATTTTCCTGTATTACGCGTTCAAAGTAAATCTATCGTTGCATAACAGGATCTCGAACTCACGACCTCATAGAAAATCATAAGTCTAACCACGAGCACTTCTAAATACTATAAAGAGTTATTACGGATCTTCGTACACTAAACACTCCTGGACCGATTCAAATTATTCCTTAATAATCCAACCTAAATATATAATAGCATTAAGATGATCTACCGTAATATCTGCAACTTAAAGAGCGTTACCTTCAGTTAATTCCCCTAACATACAAAAGGGTTTGAAGAAAGGCCTATGTTATTGACGTATAATAGTCTTTGTCTGATACCCCACCGGCCGATACGGCTCAAGGGACAAAATTTTATGCTTCAATAATTTAAAAAACAATAAAGGTTGTGCTCTTCACAACAGGGATTTTATTAGAATTTAAAAAGAAATGTTTTTTTATAGATTATAAACTGTCTATAAAGATTTCTTAATGACAATTGGTCCTGTCACGTACATTCATTTGTTTTTATCTATAAACATAAAAACATGCCGTAATATATATAAGAAACGTCAGACTGCTTACATTGGAATTGAATGTTTTGTCCTCGTGTGAGAATATGAAAGAATTTAATTTAAATTTAAGTTATTGCATTTATAAGTTAAATACTATTTTATTATTTTACATGAAATCGCACAGAGACACGGTTTACGATGTTGTTTATGCCTTAAGAGTATAAAAAAACACATCATTATAAATATGAATGATGATACGTCTGGCCGCAAAATTAACTATTTTTTGTGGCATCCTGTTTTTGATCATTTGAACCTTTCCTCGGGCAACGAATTATCAAAGAATGTTCGTGTTAGGTTAACTTGTGCCTATCAAGCTATGTTTTATATTTGAATAGTAGCTAAGTTGTTTTAAACAAATCGTTGGAAGGCACATAAGACTTGTTTAATTATGTAAACTTGACATAGGCTTATAAATGTACTTTTTTCCCTCGACTAGTTCTCTACTACGCTTGATTAAAGACCTGTGTACTGATGTCAGTTTTACAATCACCAGAATTATTTACGACTAGACATTAAAACAAAGATAATGAAGAAAAGAGTATTTTCATAGTTTCAATGAATTCTATTATAAACTTTTAATACAAAATGAGAACAAAAACCTATGACAGTAAAATGCCTCTCGTTAATTTAAGATTAAAATTAAGGCAATGATGACAAACGAAATTAAGTGAAGGGCAATTTTATATTAAGTGCTACTTGCGATATAAAACTTATAACACAAAGTTCTGAGAAGGCAATTTCATCGTCAGTAGTAAGACATTTGGCTGCGAGGCGCAATTTGTGGCGAGTAGCGGAACTTACGTCAAATGGCTGACGCGTAAATATCGTGGAATGCTGTCATACGGTGGATTTTATGATACAAAATGATTTCAAAACACATATTTTCATCTAATAAGTAGACTTAGAATCGACGCATCAGTGAAGACTTGACTACTTTCAAAACCTTTTTTATTCATAACTTATTTGTATGGGAATTCAGTCGTTCATTAAAAGTTAATGAATTGACTTAAATAAGCTCCCGATAGATCTAATCAAAAGCTAAAAAAAAGTTACTCGGCTATGCTTCTTTAATTAAATGACTGAATATTTAACATTAACTTCAGTTAAGTTGGATATATAATAGAAAAAATGATGTAATTGTTAAGTCTAAAATATTTAACTAATCGAACTTTACAATCTAAATCGATCGAAATTATATAGCGTAACTAAAAAAAATCCTTGTAAAAGTGTATTTGAATAAAGCTTTTCATCGCGTATGCGACACCAAAATCGATGCCAAGAGTACAACTATAAAATCCAATTTCTATCGTTATAAAACGGTTTTATATGTGTTTAACTTTTCGTCATATAATTAAGTTGTTTTATCCTGGTTGATAATTTTACGATGTTGTTCTATTACCATAATATTTATGTACGATGTAGTACGGTTGCAATATCATTTAACAAGCTGTTAAAATACTTGTTTAGCTGAAATTAACTTTTATCACCCCACATCCTTAATTACAGAAAGTTGAAATCTATAATATCTTTAAATGGAATTTAAACAATTTTTCTCAGTAAATTGTTTATAAATCTAAATTGTGTGTTTTTTCGTTATAAAATATCGACACGTGAGATGAAACATGACAAAAACTAAGTAGTCAGTGTCGTCGTCTTTGATAGTCAATGTAGGCTATTATTTTAAATAATTATTTGTAATCTCAGTTTTTCATTATTTGCTTTAAAATTCAAATGTGTTTCGTTAACATTTTCCAAGTAATTTCTTTCTAAAACCAACATTGAAGTTTTTTACTTGGGCAATTCAATTTAGATATTAAAAATTATGTATGTTACATATGAGAGCATAAGAATTTAAGAAAGGGTAAAGCACCAAAAAGGTTGGGAAACACTGATATAGAGAAAATAATAAATTTACTTTTTTATATAAGTCAAACAATAATATCACCAAAAACTTTTAAAAGCTAGCCTATATCATGTAATGTGCTAACGCTATTATTTTATTAATATACAGTCCTTGTAATATATTAAGTCCCATGGATATTTACATATGTATATTCTTTAAAGAATATACATATGTAAATATCTTATAGTCTGCTAATTGGAGACTGAGTAATATAAGCAGCACGACATATTGTTTGTACTCAAACGAATTGTTTGCTTTTAACCGGTTCGGCTACCAACGGATGCCATGACAAGTTTTAAGTAAGATTTAAAATGAAATATCTAGTTCCAAGATTCACAGTTCACAGAGAATTCTGTATAGACTTATATATAGACTGTATTCTGTATAGACTGTATACATACGAAAAGTGTGGGGACCTAGTTTAGCTCCTTGGCAGGAACTATTAGGTAACTAGGGGTTGTAGAGCCCTAATAACTAATCGTTTCGTTTGTTTGTAAACTTTTGATAGGATTCGATCAAATATCAAATCACTCGACTTTAAAGTAAGACGAAAGACGAAGCAATGTTAAAATAGAATTGAATAACATAAAATTGTGTAGAATAATCAAAAAAAAAAAATTCAAAATTCTTTATTTGTTCAGATATATGTACAATAGAATTCAGATTGAGGCCTCCCTAGTAAGTCAGAGACCTGTGACAGGGAAGCTTCGCTCTTCTTTAAATTTACAAAGTTTCATCAACCAACACAATTGGTTTAATCAAAATAAATATATGTATATATATGAATATATTATCATGACTATGTAATGTGTTTGTGAAAGACGAAAACAAGAATCGAATAGAATCGAACGCTATATAATTTAAAATCTTTGAACTGTCCTGAAATTATGTAAAATACAGTTAAATTCTGTTATAACAACATCGAAGGGACTACACAAACGTCAAAACCAATAGTCGTAACAGTCGATGACATTATTATTAAGTATCTTTTACAAAGGAATTCAGCCGGGGCCTTTGGTCAATATAAACGTGTATGTTGTTCTAAACAATGTGGTCGAAATATTATGCTAAAGATATTTTTATTTAAACAAATCCGTGATATAAACTGCTATTAATATGATACGTATATGTTGTATATTACATAGTGTTGTTGGATAATATTATAAAATCTGTTATGAAGTCAACAATATAATTCAATCATAAATCAAAAGCATAATGTGGTCATTAATTTAAATTAACCTGTTCGTTTGGTAAAAGTTTTATGATTTATTGTCAACATTAATGTTTAATAAATGGTGCCAAATGTATCGTATTATTGATTTATTTTACAAGGATTCTTGGAGAATCGTTCATGTTACTTCAATATAAAAATACAAATTAGTAACGTTTTAAATGTGTAATTGGCAATATACCTACTTTAAACGCATCTTACCACTTCGCTTCTTTGTCCCTTATTGAATTATGATACTTCAAACAATTTATCTTTAAATTTGATAACCGTACTCCAAACTATCAAACGGTAGTACGAGTATACGTATACGTCAGTCACCATCGCGTGTACGCAATTTTGTTAGTAATATCCGTGTAAATGTATTAATTTACAATTAAAACTGCGCAGAGTTGGCCTGAGATTGACCGGAGTTGTGGGTTGAGTCGAGTGCGTTTAAGGCTTGGCTTCGTCAATAGATATTTATTTCATGTTCGTCCGTAACAATCATAGTGAGGAAACTGGCATATCTTAGATATATCACAGACTGTTTCTGTAAAGCAGTACTGGTTCAAATATTAGAGTTTTATTTTTTATTTAAAAACGCACCATGAAGATCGTCGACTATACCGAGACGATACTGCAGTAGTCAAACTAATCAGGTAACTTACTTAAAAGTTTCTACGGAAGCCTCACTACGCGATTTGGCATGACTCAGGTGGCAAAAACTTAACCTAGACACAGTGCACGCTTATAACAACTCGCAGCAACACTCAAATACAAAGTGTAATATGGACACACTCACATGCTCATACACTGACGCATACTTAAAATCTTACACGACTTTTGTTCCATTAGGTTTAAGATTAGGTTTTTTTTTTAATTATGTACATATAACTAATATTCCTTTTGTTTTAAACATGCACCATGTACCTCCGAAGAACTTTAACCTCTGATACAACTATATTTCGTATTGAATAAAAATTATTAATTTAATATTATTTATTTAAATCAAACATCAACATAACAATCAAATATATACAACATTCTTAACCTGCATAGTAATAATAAAAACAAAATTAAAACAAATTTGAAAAATTTGGTCCCCTTGACCTTAACTTAACGCTAACAGCATTTCCTCATAATTTTTTGATACTTATTCGTTGAGCAAGGAAAGGACCAGCTCTGAGGTCACCGGTACTATCTACCAGGCGCCAACTTAAATCTTTAATTAGCGCCTCTGCACTTGAACTCCACGGCCGAAGCGTCTCTAGTCGTTTAATAATTATAAGTTTTCTGTATATAACTGAATGTTCTATATCCCTTATAAGCATCTGACTAAAACCGCACATCGTTTTCGAACTTATAATTATTAAAGGTATTTGGAAAGTATCAATCAGCCGTTAGCGGCAAGAGCAATATCAAATGGCAAGCTTTAATTATTGGCCCATAAGTGGGACGGAGACTGATTTATGGTCCCAAGTGTAGACTTGTTGTGCTAGTTTTGTCAACTGTGATTAAAGACTATGAATTCCATTAACTGTTTTGAATATTTTTTCTGAATGCAAAAAACTTGTCGACTTGTAAGTTTTGATACTTTTTATTTATCTATACAAAAATTTTAAATCTATGTTTCTAATGAATGGACTTAATAACAATTAGACCGTTACAAAGCAAGTATATTATTCAATTAGTAATCTGTGGACACTATAGATAATCTATCCAAGCTGTTTGTATGCTTGCTTATTCTCTATGTATGCTCTTATATTGACAACTTTATACTTGTCGGTCAGCATTTACATTAACAATTGAATTACTAACAAATTAAATAAAAAATCAGTGTTATTAAATTTGGCAGCTGTTGCTTGAAATCCTGTCCCTTATAGACTCTATGTTTTATTAAAAATAGGTAGGACTTACAAGCCTAAAATAGTTTTCGATTCCTTAGAACGTTAGGTTAAGTTGTGGTTATAATTTTTGTGTTAATCAGTTGAAAAGTTACGGTTTTTTATAGATTTATTTTTATGTATATTATGTTCTTAGTTTACATTTTGCAATATAGGTTTTCTTTGTATTAGAATTAAGTTACTATAAGAATAAAAAGGAGATAAATCATTAAACAAATATGAAAAGTGACCGTAATTAAAACTAAAATTTACAACTCTGTTTCATTCTTTTTTTGTAAATAATAAAATAAAGTATTAAACAAATGCAATATTAGTTAATTCATTAAAAGTCAATGAAACGTCACGTTAAAGATAATTTGGTGAAAATTTATGCAAATAAGTTATCTAGGATACGATTAATATTCAAAAACGTGAGAATAAATCTCGCTCGTTAGACTGAATTATTAATTTGGGTAAAACTCGGATTCGACTTCGAAAATTCGAAATTCTAATAAAATTTACACATTCACTAACAATCTTAAACAACTTCATAACCTGTCCGATGCCGATACGGAAAATATTCTTATTGTGCAACAATAATTATTATACAATGTAAGTGTTATGTCGAAATTATGAAGTACCGTTAACATGTCAAAAGGAAGATGCTGGCTGACCACGACACAGGGGATCCTGTAGGGGCTAGTACACTTTCTTTTTAGCTAAATATCTTTATTATGTATAATATTTTTTTTTTCTTCCTATAAAAATGAACGAAGCTTGGTATTTTCAAGTCTAAGGCTCTTGTAGTGCAACTCTTACCCATGAAGGTAGGTTTGAACCCCGCCTGTGCACCAAAGGACTTTCTGTCAATGTGCGTATCTAACACGGTGCGGTGAATAAAAACATCGTGAGGCATGCCTTAGACCCGAAAAGTCGACGGCGTGTGTCAGTCACAGAAGCTTCATTACCTATTAGAAAAAAACAAATGACTCTCAGGCCCTGAAAGTTTGTAGCGCCACTGGATGTTTGGAAATTTGTTCTTAAATAGTTCACACACTTGGTCGTCCATATTTAAAGTACAGGAAACGAAAAAAAATTAAAAAATCGTTTTATACATAAGGTCCTATTTTCCTTTTGTTCTACACAGGCACAATGTACCACGGAAGAGCTGTAACCTTCTTTAGATAAATTTTGTCGCAACCATATTTTGTTATGAATAAACTTTATTATGTAAAAAAATGTTGAGGAATATTTAACCAATCTAAAAAGTAGTTTATAATGTGCTCACTATTTTCAATTACAAGGTAATGTAAAACTAATTCATGTGTCTGTCATAAGTGTCAGAGAAAATCTAATGGTTTTATAATTACGTCATTGTTTACTAGCGGATTCCAATTGAAAATACCAGATGTATATATATATATACAGGGCGTCCCAAGACTTATGGGACATCAAGGGTAAACCTTAACTATCGTAGATAGGATTTGCTGAAAGAAGACTTTATTTTATTTTGAAAAGTAATTATCTCGCCTGGGAATCGAACCTAATCAAATGTGACGAAAAAACACTTAATACTTCTTAAATTCCATGGTATTTTAAAAGAAACAACAGGAACAACATGAAATTAATCATTTAATCAACAATCAATAAAATTATTATTTTGGAAATTAATTAAAAGGGATCACCATTTAAAGGTGTTAGTAGGTTGTACGGTACCGGGCGAGTGCTTAAACCGTACGTGGAGGACACGGTCGAATTTCTATAGTATGCAGTGGGCATCGAACTATAGAAAGGAAACTGTGTAGGTTTAGAATGTATCAATACGTTCTAGGCCGAGCTTGGAAATTACAAGTGGTCAGTAATTCAATTTTTTCTGCAGTTGTGCATTTTTACCTCCTTCATAAAAAAAACGTAAGTCTTCTTTTAGCAAAATATCCTATCTAAGATATTTAAGGTGTATCTTGGGACGCCCTGTATACCGAAGGGAAAACAATGGGATGGTATAAAACATTGCATTCAAAAGATTCTCTCTTGTAATAATTACGACCTAGGTCTGGGATATTCATAGTTGCCTCACACTTTGAAATCGACTTACCTTAAAATTTTTGGTTAATTTTTGTATCTTCGTATTTGGTATATATGCCTATAAGTGCTTGTCACGTTAAATATTCTGTTTTATTTTACTTGTACCAATCTATCAGTGAGTTGAGCGTTGGCAAGCTTTAATAAATAGATTATGGAAAGGATGGAATGTAGCGCTATCTTAGGTTAGATTTTTGGTGAACTTTTAAGAATGATACCTAATAATTATGTTTCTGACAGGCACTGAATGATATTCGTCTACTTGCCTTAAGTATAAATTAAATTGAAACATATAAGTGTGTATTGATTACGAGAATTCAAACATTATTCTGAAAGTACTTTAATATAATCACTTCCTAGGATATTTAAATTGTGATTTTGATTACTTAATAAGTATTTAAAAAGAAATCTTTACAGTTTGTCTCGTCTGTTTACGTGGATTAAAGCTGGCATTATATGTAAACTTAAAGCTTAATTTTTTAACATCTATTAGTGCAGAAATTGATTTTAAATGAACAGGTCTGAAGGACAATATGTATATAATTTAGTTAAGCGCTAAAGTTTTGGCTGTAATCATTTGGCGTGTTTTTATTACTAGTATTGAAGCTAAAGCCAGCTTAAAGATACGACCGTATTACAAATTATCTTTGAATGGCAGATAATCGATCCATAGTTCGTTACACTACGAGATGTTGTCGGCAGATAGTGAGACATCGCTTGAATTACTACATAATTACTGTCAATGTTTATTATATAAAGTTTTATCGACTTTTGAAATTTATAAATCACTGGTTAATGCCACAAAATTAGGGTTTGTAAGGGTCGTATTTTAGTTCACTTTAAAATATAATTAGTAAAAATGTGTCTCACATCAATATATAACATAATGCAATGTATGAGGGGCTCACAAATACGCACTACATAAACACACACGCACATACACACCAATATAAGTATTATATTTTACTAGGATAGCCCGTTCATGGTAATTCTTTATTATTTTACATTTGATTTTATATATATTTTTGTGTGTATTGTATATATATACATATTATATTATTACGGTCTTATAAGACACACAATCTTATTAGTATGACCGAGCAGTGTGATAGTCGTATGTTCGATCCCAGGCTGTGAACCAATGAACACTCTGTTTATGTGCGCATTAACATAAGAAAAAAAGACGGAAATTATCGTGACGAAACCGGCTTGCCTTAGACCCAAAAATCATGTATGTTTCAGGCACAAGAGACTTATTGAGACTTGCCTATTAAATTGACAAATGATCATAGCAGATACATAAATCTGGGGCCTAGCCCTAAAAAGGTTGTAGCGCCACTGATTAAATAGCTTATATGCTTAAAGGACTTGCATATCAGCATTATTAATAACATGAATTCCAATATGCAGAGTCAGATTCAGACTATAATAGGTCAATAATTCAGGCGGGACGTTGTGGTATCGGTGCGCGTGCGACGATTAAACACAACCATTATCGGCGGCAGATAGAGACAAGCAGATACGAGATTACGAGTCGCCATTTATGTAGCGGTAGCTCTGTTTTTGTGTTTTATAGTTATTACAACTTAAACGCATTTCTACAGCGTATAAGACGGCTTTCGGGACGACATAAAAGCGTGTCTATTTATTGCTTAAAGTTCACCAAATAATATATAATGCAATATCTACAGTATATGATTCCATCAACTCATCTAATACATTACAATCTGTTTATTATAAAAAAAAATTACAGTTATGGTAAACATATATGTCACAAAAATTAAAATATTAGTTATTTTCTCATTCTTAAGCAAAATCTTTGTTTAGTTTTTATTCTGTTTTGTTCGCGTAGAGTTTGAATGAGAGGTGTCTGAAATCTAGAAGATTTTTTTCTAGAAGAATGTCTTAGAGAAATCTTCTAAGAAAAGTCTTAATAAATAGTCGATTTAAACTAGACAAATATATATAATAAAATGAGTCAACTCTATTAGGGTTTATTATACTAGAATTAGACGAATTAGTACTAATAATTCAACGGATATTTGACATTTAAAATATTCATTTAGATTCAAATTATTTCAAAACTAATTTTCATGTCGTTAGTATATAGTAGTAATATGTATTTTTCGTGCTGACCTTAAAAATTTTAGAAAATTATAATATGTTACATTAGAAAACCGCTGTGGTTTGTATAAATGTTACAAAGTATCACGAAACAATAACATCTGACATTAAACTTCTTAAAATATACTTGCTGAGCTAATTTTAAAAGTCATAATCAAGTTAAGTTAAAATTAAACTTTAACTGAGACATAACTAATTGGGTTTGATCTCTCACACGCTTTATACATAGAATTCACTCGAAGCTCAAGAAATATTTTGTTTACATTTAAATTTTTTAAGATCTAACATGAAAATGTTTTCATATATTTTGTTGCGGCAAAAAGCCTTCCGTAAATAGTAAAGCCATCTGAATGTGAAGCAGGTATAGAAACGGTCACAACAAAGCCACTTTCAATAATTTACCAAAACTCCCACGATCCAAACACTGCGATCCTTTGTTTCACTTTCACACTGTCACATTAAAAACATCGATTAACATTGAAAACATTTTTATAAACACATGTTTTTCCTGCGATTGCGCGTGCGCAACTGGAGAGTAATGGCGCCAGCCAACCGCGAAAGAGCTGACGGGGAAAGGAGATGTACGTTTTTGTATACGTGCGATAGAGATGGATGCAGTAGCCAGTCAAATTTTGTTTTATTAGATGGGTTGATGGAATCATTTATTTGCGGTTAATTGCTCGTAATAAAGCTTAAATAAACTGTTGTCTGGTGTTATTAAGTTATTAATAATGCGTATGACAAAACTCTTTTGCAAAAAAATTGGTAACTTAGGAAATTTAGTTGTCTGAGGTAGTCTGTATACTTTTAATTGTGTAAATAAAAACCCGTGAAGTCTGTCAGTTTTTATATAGACTTTTTGGTGAAATGATATCGCCTTTTTAGATAAATTAATGATAATAGTGTAATTATAACTCACTCATATAACAACTTTGACACAATCAGGATGGTTTTGGGCTTTCAGAACAGTGCGTCGGGTATGTTTGCCGAGAGGTTTTAATTCCATTCGGAAATTGGCATCCTTGATGCATCGTGTTACTCGTAGGCAAAGCATCAATGGTATCCTAAATGTGATCACCAAAAACACGCATATCTTAAAACGTTGGTATGCCGTCTATGCGCATGCGCAATTTTTTCTTTTATTTACTAAGCAATACTAACATGGGAGGGACACAAAACAAGACGAATAGAAAAGTGGAGTAATACTAAACTGGTGTCTAAAAAGCGTATAAGAAGAAGACAATTTAGAAAGATAGACCAAATTAAGGAAACAGTAGATGGTACGTGGCAAAGAGTGGCACAGCGTAGAGAGGAATGGCGGGATTTGGGGCGGGCGGGAGGAGCCCTTTGCCATAATAAGACACAGAGATACTAAGAGAAGATTGAAATAGAAACGTGTTAAAATATAAATGTATCTGAATAAAAGGCTATATATGTTACTAACTCTAGATAAAAATAAATATATACATAGATATGTCGGCTTATAATCTGAAATAAATAAATTATTACAAACTCAAGTTTGTTTGTAACTTTCTTTGTGCTAAAGACAAAAACCATGAAATTTACTGTAATTTTCAGATTATTAGAACAGCTTTCGATTAAAACGAATTAAAATGTCAAAGTAATTAATCACAATTTTAATGGTATTTATCATAAAAAGAAAGCTGCCTTACTTTCATGATTACTTGATAACTAGAAAATCTCTATAATTAATTTACTTGCGAAGGCTGGTTTTAGACATATCAACTATTCATACTGATATTTTTATGTATTACAAATTATATGTTAGCTAATCCTATAGACTAGGATTATAATGTGGTAGTTTATTTTATTAATTTAGTACCAATATGTGGTATGGTTCAACGCTTTGGCGAACCCCAACGGCCACCACCTTAAGGACGTGTGGAGGGCTGAGGTGTTTTTAGTAGGTTGGGTCTCGCCACCCCAATGAATAGCAAAGAGCTTTAAGTTCCTTAAAAACGATACTTTCATTCGTGAATGGAACAACCTTACGAATATTAGTCCGCTCTTTATAACTCTTTTAATTATTGGATGGAAAACTTACTAACTAATGACGAAATACCAATGTTTTTATATCATTGAATTTTAATGACATATAGGTGTCGTGTTAATCTGACACACAATGTTTTTGTCAGACATAGACATTTGTTAAACGACCTTCCAACTTTCCTTATATAGGCACAGATTACATATAATCCCTCTATGGAATGAACTGTCTGTGTGGGTCCATGTTCTCTTCACTGAATTATTCTATTATTTTAAAATAAATTTCATAAAATCACCTTAATACATCACAATTTGCAGCTACTTTTTATTTAATAATAATAAAATAAATGGCACTACGTTATTGTACCTTTTTTTAACAAGTGATTTAGAGCATTACAACATTCGTCAGAACGTGAACCTTTAGCAAACTGAGTCATTAACAATCTTTGTCTTTAATAATCTGTGTCTTAAACAATATTTTTCTTTGATAATCTCTGTCTTTAATAATCTATGTCTTAAACAATCTTTTTATTTGATAATCTGTGTCTTTAATAATCTATGTCTTAAACAATCTTTTTCTTTCATAATCTGTGTCTTTAATAATCTATGTCTTAAACAATCTTTTTATTTGATAATAATCTGTCTTTAACAATCTTTTTCTTTGATAGCCTGTGTCAAAACAATTGGGACTATATAAATGTCCAAATCGGAGCGTAAGCATTTATATTTCAACAATCAAAACCCGCCACTTTATAAAAGTCTATAACGCTTTATATGACCGTTATAAAAAAATAGTTTGGTTTAATTTAATTAAGTTAAACATATTTCTGTAAAAGTCAAGTTATATTGGTGGATGTATACTACTGGCTTAGCTCTTTAAGAAAACATCTCAGGAAAACATATGTAAAGTTGTCGCATGATTGGAAATTTATCTCAAACAGGCTTGTACCTCCTCCGATGTACAAAAATATATGCAAAACGCGAGGTATAACAATTTTGTAATTAAAGTATAAACATGAAATGTATTTTGAATTTATAGATATACAATATAAGTAATGTATTAATGTTTTCATTATATTGTACATTTTTATTTTGTTAAATATCATTTTCCTAATGACTTATTCAAACTAAGATCACCCAGGCTTAAAGCGATACGAACACAATTTAATAACTGAACATTGAAAGTTTCTATTTATAACTGCAGGCATTTTAATTTGATAAAAGTAATGATGTTAGGAGTTTGTTTGATCGCGCAAAGTCCATAAGTTTCTGAAATGTTTGTGTTGAATAATTCATTTATGACGCCTGGTAATACATATGACTATAGAGGATAAATCATGCTAACCAAATAAGGGCAAGTATAATATTAGAAACACTGCTACAGGCTTCTATCAGACACAAGCAAGTATATATTTTTTTAGATAAGGGTGAAATGTGTCAAGTTGGCTAAAGAATTCAATGTGAGTGCAATTACGACGTGCGGTGTATCATTTGCGTTGAGGCAGGAGTGGCTACTGGGAAGGCAATCAGTGTCATTACAGCGAGTGCGCAGGTGATCATGGATCAACTAACTATATGCCTTGATTCGCTAATCTTCGTACGATCTATGGTATTGCAATAATTCAAATTTAGAATGTTGTTGATAGATAACATTCTTCATAATTTATAATAAACATAGTATTTTTAAGGCAAAATTTGAATTTAGAATGGGAGAGAAATTCTTGACAAAGTAGCATTTGTATCAGTATTTTGTTGAAAAATTTATGGTTATTTAAAGTGAAGCAGTTTAAAAAAACCTTAATCAATTAATACACAAAAATATTATTTTTTTAAATTTTAGCGTAAATAATAAATTCCAAAATTTCAGGCAAATCCACCGGCCAATAACTGGCGGTGAAGGAGCCTGACCTGAGCCGGCCTAAGTACCGCTTGATTAACAGAGTGGAGGACCTGCTGCAGGTGTAAGTCAGCAATTAGCGGTAGGTGATGCTGGAAGATTCGGAGGCTAAGACATTTTTTGAGCCTCAGACCTAGCAGAATGAGATAATAAAAGTGCCATGGGTCCCATCTAATTATTAAAACTTCATAACTTATGTATGAAAACTGTGAAGCGAATCACACAAATAATAGAAATAACTTTTTTAATGATCTGAATTCAATTTATCCAAAGTCGTTATCATATTACAAAATCGGAACACAATCAAGCAATAGGATCTCCCGACACTATCCGAGATCTCGGTATAATTCATACAATTCCATCGGAACTTTCTGATTGAATTGCAATAATTCGATCGTGATCTGATACCCGGGCACGTCCGGGGTGCCTTTCAGATTCATGTGCCGCTGTTACATGCTATTCTATAAGATATTCCAGCGATTGCCTTTATTCTTGTTAGAATTATATTTTAGTAGCACAGCGGGCGGCGCGTTGAACTCTTCTATATGAGTAACTTAACGAGCGAAGAAGTATGGGATTGTGGTAATATGTAGAATTTTATCGATAATTTTTTATTAGAATTTTTTTGTCGTTTATTAAGGTTTTTAACTTCAGTATTATAATTTTATCATACTTTTAACTAATTCCCAGATTTAAAATGTATATTATCAATTATAGTTAAGTTGTTTCTTAGTTTCTTTCTTAATTTATAAAATATTAGTTAAAATGGTATTAAAGATATTTTTGTTAAAAACACAGGTTAAACAAGTCTAAGCATATAGCATTTAAGATATTTATATTCAGCATAAGTCGTGGAATGGGACAAAACCTGTCGTTTACATGAGTGTCGCGTTGTCGTAACTACTACTTTAGATAACACATGCAAAACATGTGGCATTTGTGACCTTAGTGCACATTCACACCTTACTTTAAGAATTTAAATATAACTTCTAACGGAAGTTTCATTATTTACATAACCAAAGATTTCGATTACATTTCAGTAATCGAGGTTAGCGGTCAGTAATAATTGTTTATAGTTTTATTTGTGTGTAGTTCTCGTGTAAACCAAAGACCATTTTATAATTCTTGTTGTTAAAATCCTTCAATAACTGTGATCATGCTGACTCTACTACTGTGGGATGAATTAATAGTTTATGGTTGAAATCTTTAACTGATATATAACTGACGTGTTCTGTAAAAAATATGTAGAAGAAAATATACACTAATATTATAAAGTAGAAATATTTGAATGAACAAGCTCTAGCACTACTGTACTGATTTCAATTTTTTTAATACTAAGTAACATAGACTATTTTCACAACCCTCTTTTAAAGCAAACATATTTAATAATTTTAACTATTCCTGTACTAAAACAGTAGCAAGGTATTTACTTAGTGGCGTTAAACGAATAAAGAGGTGTTAATACGCCCATTTACGCTACAAATGCAGATTCCACGAGGTATTCAACATACGCCGCCTTGCCGTGGAATGTTTTGGGGTATGTAACAATGGATTTGAAAAGTGAATAAATTCTGTTAGTATTTTCATACAATTTAGTTTTTTGAACAACAATAAAATTTCCAGATTGTGAATTAATAATAAGTATATTCCAGTGGCGTTATGATCTTATGGGTCTTGGCCTGAGATTGCATCCGTTTTGTTCATTTCAGAGACAAATACGTGATCAGCCTTCTGACACTTATAATCGATTTGTGACATGTCGGTTCCCTCACGATGTTTTACCCAACAAATAAGTGTTAAATGCCGGAGGTCTCGCGGCAGGCGTAAGCCTTTCAGCTAAGACTGCACATTTTTCAATTGACACACGACTTATGTAACCTAATATTTTAAAAAGTAATTACAAGCGTAAACAAAATGTAAACAATCATCACACTTGAAGCCAATATGTTTAACACTTATAAATTGTATTTTTACATTCTCGTTTCCGATAATGTCCAATAACATAAGAATAATTTAGATTTATGGACCCTTAGATATCTCATATTTTAAACAGTTAAACCCAGTTTGTTTGAAGTTGTGACCCAGCTTCAAACAAAGAGTTTTATTTAAACATTTCCATACAAAAACCGCCAACTTTATTCACGTCTTAAATATTTCTACACCATATTGGGTCAACTAATAATCTAAAGTACCATTTCGACATGTAATTTAAAAGAAAAGTATTCAAGTATTATCATTACTATGTAATGAAATATTGTAAATACTCCATATTTGTGTGTATACGATACTGTATATAAGACTACGTGGACGTATTATATAACT
The DNA here is from genome assembly GCF_905147105.1 of Pieris brassicae. Classification (NCBI taxonomy): domain Eukaryota; kingdom Metazoa; phylum Arthropoda; class Insecta; order Lepidoptera; family Pieridae; genus Pieris; species Pieris brassicae. The sequence goes on from NC_059674.1 coordinate 17,175,862, forward strand.
TTATATATGATGTACCGCAGTTACCAATTCCGCTTATGAACTGGCTGCACAACCGTTTTCTCAGTTCTGCACGAAACTGGATATATGTGTGAAACACTGAGAGATTAATGTAAGATTTATTTTTTAAGTAGAAATAAAATTTGTTAGTCGTTTAATATAGTAAGTTAGTATATCTTCATATATATATATATATAATTCTATTGTACTTGTGTATATCACTGAACTCCTCTTAAACGGCTGAACCGATTGAAATGAATTTTTTGTATGGGCGCCCTGGATGGTTTAGATTTACAAATCAGCCCGGCAGATGGCGCACTCGGTATCTAGGTCTAGGTATAAATCTTCTGCGCATGTTTTTGAAATTAAATTCCTAAACGGCTGGACAGATTTTGATGAAATTTTTCGTGTGTTCAAGTGGAGTTGAGAATGATTTACATTATTAGATTTATTTTATAGGACGTGTGTACAGGACAACGTCTATCGGATCCGCTAGTATATTATATTTATTTGGCATGTATATTTATTTTTATTTTATAAAAAAACCCGTTGTTTACTAGCATGGCATTTATTACCTGCATGCCTTTGTAACGATTCTATGTTACATCCGATGAGCAATATACTACTGTAATTATATTAGCAGAGACTAATAACATTTGGTATAAAAAAAAACATTCTTACTAAGTTTAAAAAGATCATTTGGAAAGCTTGTCTTTATTTATTTCGTAATTCTACAGCTAACAAACTATTTGTCGTTCTACTATATAAACAATTACACTAAATATAGCCAAAGATGAATTACATAATATTTACAAAAATGGATAAATATTTACACAAGGGAAAAAACAAAAAAAAAATCAATACGTTTAACTATTTAAGCTGATTTGGCTGTGATGGATGGTGTAAAAGTAGAGTGTGTACGTGAATTTGTGTATATGGGGCATACTCATGTTGCAAGTGATTTTGCGCTATAGATACAATACACACAATACACAATAGCTTTAACAAGTCAAGAAAACAGTTATTAAAATATCTCTATAATGTCGCGCTTGCGCATTATAAAGCCACAAATTAAATTAAACCAATAGGTTGTTGTCCCCTGTAAGCAACAGGTTGTGGTTACATCACCTGCCCGTAAAATTACAACCGTTAGGGTTGCCCACCCCTTTCAACCTTCAAGGATATTTATTCATTATTTGATACTATCTAAGAATGTTATAAACAAAAGAACGTGCATTTGACCCGAAGAAAAACGGGGCAAACAGGCAGAAGGCTCATCTGAAGCTAAGTGAACTGGTAAGTTTTTTTTTGAAGGAAGTTAAATAAGTTCGGAAATCCTTCAGTGGGCAGCTGGTTCTACATAGTGATGGTGCACGGCATAACCTTCAAAATACGCTCAGTTGTGGAATGGCGAACGTCGAGATGATACTGGTGGAAATTCGTATTCTGCCTCGACGTCCCATGATGAAACTCAGCCACAGGTTTTCATACCTGTGACTTCACGTTTGTGCTCCGTTAGCATTATTTTCGCGATTCATACTGAGGAAAAATGTTTTAACTTCAAGGAGTCAAAAATATGTTTGAATATTTCTGTGAAATCGTTGTCTATTGCGCCGATAGATGGCGTTAATATTAATATTATCATAATATATTTCTCAACGTGCAAGAAATAACATTTATTGAGCCTCGTCACATTTCATATCATTTTCCAATCTCAAGTGTCCGTTCATACTATAGCTTCTACGAGATGCATAGGGATCGGAATTTTCACTTGGTATGTACCTCTTAAAGTAAAGACGTGACAAATGCGTGAGTGGCAATCCAGCAGCACTCCTCAGCCTCAGAGTCTATGATGGCAACGTCAGGACCATCTGTTCAACCGTCAAGTTGCCGTGGGCACTAATCTTATGAAGACACTTTACACAATGCATTGAAATTTTAACGAACTCTGTAGGTGACCAAATGTTTACTTTATTAGTGTGTGCTATTGATAGTGAGTTATTGTATAAATACAATTCATAAAGTTGGTTGTTATTTTAATGTCTTGTGTGTGTCTATTATTTCTGTATATATGGAAATATGTGTTGCATAGTGACTTGTGATGACAAGGTATTTATTATATTAAATTTTGTAAATCACTCGCTACACGTTTGTGTGTGTAACGTTTCACCCAAATTAACTAACTCTTTACAACATCATACAGCGGGCTGGGTGCGGCCTATTCACGGCGCTACCTGTAGAGGTAAGGCAATATAAAACATCTAATTTGATGTTCAAAGGCATTTTATACTACATAACTAACAGGTATTATCGTGAAATTATTATGTCCTTGGTTTAGGGAATCTGAGTTTAATGCCATCTCGTGGGGCAGCAAGTTTAGCTACTTTTAAAGTTGTAGACGATTCATAAAACATATAAATAATAAAATATTCTGTTCGTATTTTATTGCAAATAAGATTGGTAAGTAAATGCCACCAACAGTTTCACAACATTGATCAGACCTAACAACGAAAGCAAGCACCTAAAACTTTGTATGTAAATAATTCTGTTAAATGTTAATTAATTAATAATACTTATATATAGATACATTACTACTGTAATTTTTTATCGTATATCTATATCTATAATTACGATAAAGAGCAAACAGCAGTACTTACTTTCTTTGTGCGCATTTAACATCACTCTAAGGTAAGCATCGTGAGTAAATCGACTTACCTTAGACCGAAAAGGTGGACGTGCGTCAGGCACAGAAGACTGATCTATAAGATTGACAAACATTCATGAAACGGATTCAGAAAATGAAGCCCACTTAAAAAGGTTGTAGCGCCACTGATTAATTTTTATTTTATATAGAATTATATATTACGTAGGTTTCTTCCCTGCAGGTGTTAAAAATCCATTCTGTACAAGTTGCGATGTTACCGATATAACGTAACGAATGATCTTGTGACTGAAGCTATTAGTTTCTCTTATCGTCTACATTTTGCTAGATAACGCTGGTTCTCGTAAGACAAGGCTATTATTTAGAATTGATAACAATTTATTGATGCTTTAATTATTTATCCAAACGGCTGTGCTTAAGAGATTCTCACTTTGAGTCTTGCGTTTGATATCTTTCTATAACTACTACAACACTTGCAGGTAGTACAGTTGTGAAGCATCGTGAAAGCACTGTCATGCTTAAGAACAGTGTTTCCAACGTGAGGCCCATGCCCAAAAGGAGGGCCTTTGAGACTGAAGCTAACCAAATTGGAAACAAAACTTCTTGCAATTATAATATAAATACCCACCTATCTGTAAACATCCGAGAACCTTTAACAACTTTTATATCATCTATACCGTAACGCCTATTTAAGGAGTAGGCAGAGACCACGGATCTCCACTTGCTACAGTCCTGACATACCTCTTTCGCTTCATCCAGTTTTATAATATTCACCATGCACCCTTATCGGTTGGTCAAGTCAAAAGTATGTGTACGGTTGTCTAATACATCCTGGATATGGACTAGGCATTTAAACAAAGTCCTACACAACCCGACTTTACCATCCATTTTGAATAATTTACTTGTAAGCCGCTTCCCATTCATACTTTCTACATGGTCAAACCACCAAAGCCTTTACTTTCGTATCCTTGTCACTATGTCTTCTTTTATATCATGCATACTACTACGCATGTAATATACTTTCATTTAAATATGAAACTGATTGCACTGAGAAAAGTACACAAATCAATAAAAATATTTGTACTGTTTCCGTGATCACACAAGTCCTTAAAAAGCCCAACCCACATATTTATTCCTTATTTGCTAATGTTTCAGCAAAATTATAACGATAGCGTTTGTTATATGTAATAAAAATTTGGATCCCTGCGGCAGTGTGCCTCTAATGGGGGAAGTATTTTCTCACTGGTTTGTGATACTTATACCTTCAGCGAAAGAGCACCAGCTCTGAGATATCCGGTCCTACTATGTAGGTTAAGGGAATCAAATTTTATTTGTACAATAAAAATATAATATTTATATAAATATTTAAATAAAGAAAGTATAAAAAGCATTTATAAAAACTTTGAGTATTAAATAATAATTATTCTACAGATACAATAAGTTGTAGATTACTCCACAAAAAACTGATGAAGTTTGTCGAATAACAAAAGATAATATGCTGTAAGCTACAATTTGGACGGTGCCTTCGAGTCGGAAATTATAAGGCTTTGAAAGGTTACACGGCAATTCAACTATGCGTGGGTTATTTATAAAACGGTATATTAGAAATAGAACAATACAAAACCATTATAGCCCAGTAGATATTTCTATGTCGGTTTGAAACAGATTATCTTGGGAAATTCTTCAAAAAAACTTCAATTGAAAATATATTTATTTCTACACTATCCTTGCATCATTGTTGACTGGGTTTAGATGTTTATTTATAACCAGCATATAACTTATATATGACCTTAAACTAACTATTTTTACTTTCCAAACCTGACATACAAATACAAACAATTATCCAATTCTGGTGCAGAACTGAATAATCTGTTAAGTGGCACGATCATAAGCAAAATTAGTAACTGCTGCTAGAGTTCACGAGGAAGCGGTTAGGCAGCGAGATCATTAGTAGACTTGGTAACTGCTGGCGGAGGAGAGTTCGTAAGGAAACGGTTAAGCAGCAAACTCATTAGCAGAATTGGTAACTGCTGCTAGAGTTCACGAGGAAGCGGTTAGGCAGCGAGATCATTAGTAGACTTGGTAACTGCTGGCGGAGGAGAGTTCGTAAGGAAACGGTTAAGCAGCAAACTCATTAGCAGAATTGGTAACTGCTGGCGGAGGCTAGTGTGTGAGGAAATTTATATGTACAAAAATATATACATTCTATTCTCTTGCAATTTAGCATAAAAACATGACAAAGCATGTAACTAGTCTTCTCTGTCGAAAGTGTAGTAGTAGATGACGATTGATGACTGAGTAGAAAGACGATTCACCAGTAGTTCATAAATTTCAAAAACATAGCCGTCGTACAACCCCATCATTTAAAACTGCATTATTATTTTATATTGAATATCTATATCTATAATTACGATAAAAAGCACACAGCAATAAGGCTAATGTGTGTTATCTATAAAGGCACCGCCCAAGCTGTTTCTTACTGAAGCTGTTAATAGCTGACTTGAGATTATTATTATTAAATATATTATTTTTTAGATTACACGCAAACGGGTAGAACTTGATGTTGATGTGAGAAGCCAGTGTGTGATCGTGGTTGTCGGGTTAAATAGAAAACCATTTTTGTTTATTAAACACACACTTTATAGTATTCAGCAGTCTGGATACATGTCGCAGCCAACTAGCTTAATTAGCCGTTCAATCAATAGTCTATCCTCTTTACTAAACAACTTTAACTAGCGGCCTCAATTATATTCAGCCACTTGATCAAACAGCTAGGCAAATGACTTGAACGATGTAACATTCTGCGACATTTACACCGAGCACTGCTCTATTGTATATCAGGGACAATGATTTGAAACAATATACATACCAAAACATCATATTTATAGCGTCACACAGACACAAATACCGTGTAGTGCGGTGATTTGAGAAGTGGCAGATTTCAACTTAGAATAGTTATTCTCAACGTCCATTAGTGTGCATAATTGACGTATTAATTATGTTAACAAATATTGTTTAATAAAAACAATGAAATTTCTTTGTATTTCCTAATTGCCGTCCGCAGTAGGTGAAAGATTGAGGACGGATTCATAAAACAAATACTTAAAATATTATGAAATACAAACTTTTTTAATTGGCTGAATTACCTGTAACAAAAATGAATATGTTAATAATATTCAAGAATGTAAAAGTACAAGGTAAAGGCTTGACAGAGGAGGGAAAAGCTTGAGGCTATAATACATTGTTGTGAAGAACAGTAGATAGGAGGAATAATTTGATGACCGCCGACGCGAGCCCGATGGTAAATGATACACATTGAAACGAATACAACTTTCTTTACTACTCCCGAATTTGACCATAGAACCTTCGAACTGACTGAGGACAGTAGATGTGGTTTAAAAATATAAATGATTCATGAAACATACTCAGAAATACCAGGTCCAGCTAGAATATTGTAGCATCACTGTATTTTTAAATAATAGAAATAATCTTTGTTTAAAACAAAAATATGGTTTAAACAAAATTGTTAATACGTATATATTATATACATACTTGTTAAACACTTGTTTGACCTTAGCAATAGAAAATACATAATACATGCAATAAGCAATTAACAATAAATAATATATAAAGCATTAAGAAGGAAGTTTTATTTAAAATCCAGGACACATACACTATCCAATGACATTGTAATAATTACTATTCGGTGTGCGTCTGTGCATGCGCATATTGAGCAGTTAATGAGAAAAAGGATTTAGCACCCGTACACGCAAGCGCAGCGAGATACCATCGGGAATCGAACCCGCTAATTAGCACGCCACAACGCAGATATACGTTGACGCCTTTATTTAGACAAGCATTCATTAAAACACAGCACAGGAGTGTATATTAACAATTTTTTGTTTAGTAAAAAACATTCAAAATACTGAAAGCAGAGCGTATGCGGTTTATAATAGGCAATATTTTATATATGTAGATTATTTTGTTTTCTACCTTTACAAAATATGATCGAAGAGTGCCAATGACAAATATTTTTTTTTAAATAGAATATTTTTTTAACATATGATGGCTTTGTTGCTTAGAAAAGTTTTTGTAAAAAAAAAACTTGGCTATTTAAAAGAGTGACGGAGAGGTTATTGCCAGTTATTTTTACTCTTGATTAGAGAACTGGCAGTAAATTTATATTTAGAAACATTTTTTTACTTTGATTTGAATGCGTCCACAATATTGGAATTGTATAAAGATTAAATTCAAGTTATTCGTGTTAATCCAATAAATAATAAATTGTCAAACGTCAAACTTTGGTCTCACTTCAATGCAATTGTAAAATCAATGATCAGTAAGAAAAGCAACCTTTTAACAGTTAACTCAAACAAATAATCAAAATTTAAGATATTCATAACCATAATATATATAAATTTTATTTATATTTCTATTATCTACTGATAAATATCACCTTTATATACAGAAATAAGAGACAATTTAGACCAAATAACACACTAGTTTATGTCTGCATACTGATCAACACGCGCACTTTAACTTCGTTAACGACGCAGTGCTATGAAATTTTTAACAGGCGAAAACAGAGCGACACAACCTTTATTGTTGCTTCAAGCGGTGGATAGAACACAGAATGGAATTTAGATATATTTAGGTATAATATTGTGCTGCTGAAGTACAAATCCTTGCTAAATTCAATATAAATTTCTTACGTGAGGCAATCGACATTCTTTAAACCCAAACACGGTCCTTAATACAGAGAAGGCCGATTACTTACACTGGAAAAACAAATCATTAGGCACTATATATTTATTAGAAAAGCAACTATTTATAATCATTATATATTATTAAAGGTCTGGGCCTCAGATTTCTCCTTACATTTCCTCAGACTACATCTGTTTCGTGATCATTGGTCAATATAGTAGGCAAGAAGATGATCAGCCTACAATGCCTGACACACGCTGACGACTTTTAGGTCCTAAGGCAAGCCTCACGATGTTTTCCTTTCATTTCTACCGTTTCAGCGAATGTTAAATGCACACAGAAAGAAAGTTCATTGGCGCCGGGAATCGGACCTACGAATTCGGTGATATTAGTTATTTCGACTACGTATTTGCGTGTTGTACAAGAGTGTAAGTGCGTGCTCCTATTTCACCATGCCTCCTGCTGATAGAGGACAAATCCTTGTTTTTGATTTATTTTAATATTATTTATTACTTAAGATTTCATGTGGAACATGGTGTAATAGTTGCAGCTCTGTAAAACAAAAATATGGCGATTAAAAAGAGTGGTAGAGAATTTATTGCCAGTTCTTTCCTTCTGTTCCACGTCCTTGACTTGAGGTCTGGCGGTAAATGCAATTGTAGATTGTGTTACCTATATAAATAAATAATTTTGTTTTTTTTTTGAAACGACCTCAGGAATGAGAGTCGCACGCTGAAGCCATTAAGCCAACACTGCTTATATACCGCATTAACATTCAATATATTTTCTCTTCAAAATTGGTTATTGTTAAATTTTCTCACACTAGTGGAAATATTTGAGACTAACATGTAATTAAACGTTACATAAATTAGAGGCGCTAATAAAACGTGTAATTACTTTTAGTTTCCCACTCAACACTATTTTAACAAGTCGAATACATCCCACAAAATAGACAATGTGTTTTACTTGTACCGTGCAAAGAATTCTAACAAAAAAATTGTTAAATGTTAAACAATATTGGTTGTAAAGAAATGTCTTGTAAATAAAACAATTTTTGAAGTGAAACTTCTTTAGACGCATGAGGGTAAAGTTTTTACGGATGAAACGTCACGAAGATATGCAGTGTTTTTGTCGAAGAAAACGGAGAGAGCAATTGAGACCGATTGTGAAAGAGTGAGAAAGAGAATGGAGAAAAAATACACGCACGGCTGATGTATTTGTTAAGTAGTTATATATTAGAACTTTAGATGGCAATTCTGTCGCATAACGTCTTGTGCAGTAAACGCAGATTTTTTTATTTATTTATATTATCATTAGCACGTAAACAGTGTGTAAACAGTGTGAATATAGATATAAAAATACATGGAGTGATCGTGTAGTACATGATTATCTATTGGGGCTTTTACCTTAGTACCTAATAATTAATTTACAAAGAAGTTTCACTTCTGACATGTGTATTTGGAACGCAAGCACTTTATTTTAGTAATATTTGAACCAGAAAACCGTGACTGAGTCTTACGAAACACACTGTGTTTGATAATAGGCTAAAGAAATGCGTTCCATATTACCAAAGGAACATACAGGACCGGAGAAATAAAATTATGCCCACGTTAGATCATACAGGAGCCTAAAAACAATTTTAGTTTATTCCGTTTCTATCTTATGATTTGAAGCACAACTAGCTGAAGAAATTTTATGAGAGTACCGACTTCACACGGCTGAAGTTTATTATTGTATAGTATTATTTTGTTAGTAGCATTCTAATAGTGAAAGTTTTTGAATTAATTTCAAACTTACAATAATTTGTCCCCTTTTTATTATCTCTCACTTTAATCGGCAGCTCATGTCTAAGCCTCGTGGTCAGCAAAGAAGCATCTAAGGCTGATAATCTTTTTCCATCGGGTTCTGTACAGCCTCTTATGACAGTGTACAGTTTTGAGCACGTTGACTCTTTCACTTGATCGGTCCACTGGTTGGTGAACGCCTCTGCGCATTTTATGGCCGAAATAACAATTATATAGTAACATATTTTTTGATTACTTTATATCAATGGCTTACTTATAAATCTCCAGAGTGTTTATTTTAGGTTTATCAACGTTAACAATTTATGAAATCTGACAGGTCTATGCCGCATGCATAGGATTGTTTAACATCCTTGCTAATTTACTAGTACGTTTCGATGTCATAAACTATCCCATACTTTCTGCCGCGCACACCTCTTTGTGGAACTAGCTTTCATTAGCGGTAATTCCCATACGAGTTAGGCTTCAAGAAAAGAGCATTGATAGGTCGGCAACATACTCGCTAGCCCCCGTCGCAGGTGTCTATGGGCGTCGGGTATCAATTTGTCCAAAGTGACTCTGTTCATTTTCCTTCTATTCCATTAAAAACTTTACATGTACCTTATAATACCTTAGTGCGACTGCTTGGTACCGCTAGACCCTGGGTATCGTGTCAACGGGGATCATCTATCACGAATTATCAACGGCCGTCATTACCTACCTGATTCACAGGTAAAACTGTTTTCACACTTGAAAGGTTTTTGAACCATTAAAACGCGTAAACTATTTATTTACAGTGAAATCAGACATTATATTACTTTATATATAAAATCGTTTTAGGCATGATTTTACTGTTAAATGGGTAAGAAGATGATGTTCCTGTTTTAAACATGTGGAAGTCATACTAAGCGCTGTCTCATCTCTGAATGATCTAATCAGTCTGGTATCTTTGAATTAGTTCATAGCCATAAGACATTGTGACAATATCAGCGGACTCGGCAGACGTCGTACACATTTAAAAAAAACATCTAATTGTAATTCAAAACCATTCTCGAATCCACCTGAGCACACGAAATTTGATTGAAATCAACTTAGCCACACATACAATATTTATATATATAAAGATTAGGCAGACGTTATATGCTGTTTTTGACATAAATCTAATTTTATTATATTTCTCCAACATGTCGTTTTTTAAGATATGATAAAAAGTAATGTGAAAGCGCCTTTAGGTCTTAATGTTGTCTGGGAATAAATTTAATTTCGACTCCCGAACTCCCGCGCATCTCGCATTATCTATTACATTTCCGCGTCCAAATCACTAATATCGCTTATTTTAAATTACTTCGCTTATTTTACAATTCAAGTTGTTTATAAACAAATCACTGATATGAATTGTAATTGAATTCTCTTATTATATAATATACAATAGCGTTTTTCATTTTCCATTACCACGTTTTAACTCCACATATTCGATTTATGCATACATATGCGACTTATTATTTTTCATTCTCAGACCTCACGAGAAAGCTCGCTGGAGATAAATTTTGCGCTACTGAAGATGTAATCGACTGAAGCTTATTTTGAGGCTAAAGACAAATCGTACTGAAAACGGTATCGCAATATTGTATGTACATGTAATTGTCATAAATAGGTAATTTTAATGATTTTTTTTGATGAACCTATCTTAACCTTCGAACTTTTCTGCGTTTCCTTCAAAAAATGTGATTAAAAAAATCAAGAATAAAATTTGTCATGTCTTCATACAACAAAGAATTTTCGTACTGGAACTATTAAGAATGGTACGTACAATGGCGAGGGTCATAATTATCTGCTAGTAAATAGCATGACTTCGTTTATAAGGTCCATTTCTCGGGCAGCCAGGTATGTACTTCATAATGGGAGTCACATACTGTCAAAACCACATGGGACACCGCGTCGTAAGTTCGAACCAATGGACATTCAGATTTAAGCGTTTAACGCTCACTGAATGGAAATCTCCTTGTGGAATCCGGCACGACTTAGACCCAAATTTAAGGCGACGGAGTGTATCCAGCACAGAAGGCTGATCACCTATCTGCCAACGAGAAATAAACAATTGTATAGAAATTTGAGGCACAGATCTAAAGGTTTGAACGCCACTGGGTTTTAGTCTTCATTGATTATTGATATTAGATATTTAATGTAAAAATGTACCCCTGATTACATACTTTAATTTTACCAATTAATTATAATTCCCTTTTTATTTATATTCGGTTAAAAACTGTGATGTTAATGAAAATTCAAATATAACTGCAATTTTTAAATTAACTCATTTGCCTTAAAAAAATAACAGGCGTTATTTTTTCTTTCTTAAAATTGATAAAAATATCCTTTGCTATGGTTATTTAATTAAATATTCTTTAAATTTTTCCACGACTTATTATATTTTAATATGTTTAGTAAAGTATCATATAATACGAACCGTTTGAAGTACGCCATGAACGCGTTGGATCTCAAATTATGCATAACTTTCAATTAAGGAGGGCTCATGAAATTTAACATTGGAATTGCCCAACCGCTACAATAATTCGAATTCAATACGAATCCACAAAATGTGCACATTCAAAGCCTGGCAATAACATTTTACGACATCACCGCAGTCTGCCAGCGGCCGATAGCTGAACTAATAATATAAATTCGAGTTACATCAATTTGTCCTAGATGGCGCTGTTCTAAATACAGTTAATGGGAAGGGTTAGGGGATATTTTCATTTATTGCTTTTTATTTGGTCTGAGAGCGTTTCATTTATTTCATAACCATGTAATATGATCGTTTTCATTGTCTAGAATCGTTGTGCAGTAACAATTATAGCCCGCTTTATACTTATTGCCGTTTTAATGACTTGGCGTGCTGCGGCCCGCCCGGGGCTAATTCCTCAATTATTTTAATGAGTCAAATGGACGACCATATTGTTGTATAAGCAACAAAATTGTTATTACAAATGTCATGACAATATATAGAATTTGGATAGTACTATCGCAATTAACTGGAAGGAGTTTTATTTGAATAACATATGTACAAAGACAAGGTTATTATAAAATTATTAATTATAGAATTATCTACTTTAATTATATAAAGTATGTTGGTTATCTCTAGAGTTTATTATTTTAATTTAAAAAAAGATGCAAGGTCTATGTATCTATGCTATCAATAAAATTGTGACATGTTATCGTGGTTATCCTCTAATATTTAATTTATATATATATATATCAGCTAAAAAGCCATTCAATTTACAGCCTAGCCTCTTAACTATTATTTATTTTTTTAATTTATTTTATTATTTATTATTTATTTAACAGCGCTATTTAACTAGCGGCCTGAAAGATAATCAGCCAGTTGATCAAACAGCTAGGCAAATGACATGGAATGAAATTTAGTTCCACTTTCTGCCACTACACAGAAATATTATTTATTATAATAAATATTATTAATTAATATGATTTATCTATATATATACAATTCTCGCATCACAATGTTCGTTCCCATACTCCTCCGAAACGGGTCGACCGGTGTTTATGATTTTTTTATGCATATTCAGTCAGTCTTAGTCTGATCTATCTTTTCAACCCCTAAGTGTCCGCCCCAAAAAAATTTTTTTTTTGTTTTACAGCATACAAAAATACATACAAACCTTAATTGTCAGCCCTCTACGATCAACCCCTATTTTTTATTCAAGTAAAAAAATGTTTCCTGGAAATAATATACCTGTGAAAAACACATTTGCCGGGTCAGCTAGTTACCTATGTATCTCAATGTTTTTAATTTCGCTCTTATTATTAAGCAATATTGGTCGCGTAGTAAATTGCTTCAAAATTACTTGTGCTCTCATATTATAATTTAAGTTTCTCATGATTTTTGTCACGAATGGGCTACCGCATCCTGTCTCTAAGCATTTTTAAATTTATGTTTAGCCGCGTTTATGTCTCACGAATTTATTGTGTCAAAAAAAAATCCATTATTCCACAGTAATCATACATTATAGATTTAAGTGTAATTTAAATTGAAATAACTGTCGACTACATATAACCGGACATATTTATGATTAATAGTTATATTATTCTGTAGTTCTATAGTTTGGTTGACGTCGTAAGGAAGTCTTATAAGCAATTAAGGCATATTGTAAAACACTGGAATGAATTTGGCAACTTTTTTAATTGCACCACCGGTTCCGAAAATATTAAATAATTAAGTCACCCCGCACTATTTTATTTTAATGAATAAAATTTCATTACGAGATACATAAGACATAAGATCTATCTATAAAAATAAGGAAACTATAATATTATTATTTATTATAATATATATACTATTATTTATTTGTGATAAAGCTTACATAAGACAATGCACTGGGGGGTGAGAGAATATCATGCGTAATTATTCAATTGTTTTCTTAATACCACATTGGAAAATGTTGAATTCTCAAAGAATAAATGTTTCATTGGAATTTAAACTATAAAAACTCTTGGAACATTTACAATGCATCAACATTGTTGTTGTTTACAAACGAAAGCATACCAATAGCACAATCGTTCATTGCGTTTTGTCTCTGTGAACGTCGCGATTGTTTTTGTAGTTGGCTTATTGAATTAATGCTAAATTCCTACATATTAAAACAGAACAGTTAATGTGGTTAAGCCAGACTAATGTTTTAATTAACCGTTAAGATATGTAAAAGAAGATTCCATTGGCTTAGTGGTTGCCTAAATTTTTATATTATATGAGAAGAAAGCGCTCAATAGCGATCAATGTTTTTATATATGTGGAGAATGAAAATATAATAGGAGAAACGCAAGTATTTATTGAGTAAGTGATTGAAGAATATTCTGAATAAAATGCAATGACATCAGCTGGTAACATAACTGAAGAACTTTGTAAAATATGTGACGGAAGAATTGAATGTGCACCCACTGCTATACTTCTTATAGCTTTGGTTCATACGCTATACGGGCATTTAGGGCCTGAAATAGATTATTTTGGGAACAATAAAGAGGAACTCACAGGTTCTCAACAGAAATTAAAAGTTTTACCAAAACATCGGTATAAATATGTAGAAAACGAGGAGCGAAACGAGAATTCCGACATCGATGATGACGAGTTTGATTTTATAGTGATTGGTGGTGGCACAGCTGGTTGTGTACTTGCCAGCCGACTCTCCGAAAACAGGAAGTGGAAGGTATGTAAAGTATAATGTAAGTCAACAAAAATATGTTATTATTTAACCCAAATTTAATATCAGTTTTATGACAAACTTCTGTTTCATCATAGACACTGCTTATAGAAGCCGGAGTTGAAGAACCTAAAATGACACTGATTCCTGCACTCACAAGTGAATTTCAGGGTTCATCACTTGACTGGCAATACGCAATGAGACCCAAAAAGGGGTAGGTGTTAAATTAATATATTTCTAATACATAATATTATTATATCATCTTAAACCAGTTATTGTATTTAAGATTTTGTCAGAACCGTATGGAAAAAGGCTGCGAAATAATACAAGGCAAGGTACTTGGCGGAACATCGTCAATTAACGAAATGGCCTACATAAGGGGCAGCCCTGCAGATTACGATGAGTGGGCACTTAATGGCAATGAAGGGTGGAGCTTTGCGCAAGTACTGCCTTACTTTAAATACTCTGAGGGGAATTACGACAAAGACATATCGAAAAACAAATTCTTCCACTCGACTCAAGGTCCTTTAGATGTAGGACGTTATCCTTATGTGGACGATAATGTAGACGTTTTACTAAGCGCGTTTAATGAGATGGGGTATAACTATACAGATATCAATGGAAGGACACAAATTGGGTTTATGAGGATACAGACTATGTCTTATTTTGGCGAAAGAGTAAGCACGTATACAGCCTTTATAGAACCTATACGAAAGCTTAGAAGTAACATAGTAATTTTGACAGAAGCATTAGTCACTAAAATAATTTTTGAAGATTACAGAGATAGTTTAAGAGCTGTTGGTATTGAATATATTAGAAATGGTACGAAATTTAAGATAAAGGCGTCTAAAGAAGTAATTTTAAGTGCCGGTGCTATCAACTCACCTAAGTTGCTTATGCAATCTGGAATAGGTCCGAGAGACTACTTAGAATATTTAAACATACCGGTGTTGTATGATTTACCAGTTGGTGCCAACTTTCAAGACCATTTAGCAGTATGTTTACCAATTATTAAACTGAGTAGGACTGCGACAACCACAAAATTTACAGAAAAATTAAAAGACATTACAACTTATTACACAAAAGGCCTTGGACCGCTGTCGGCAAACTACCAGGTTGTAGCTTTTATGGAGTCGAGTATATCAGAGATATTGGGAACACCAGATATTGAGTTTCGGTTCAGAGGTCACGATTCAAACATGTATTATAATAAAATGGATATGTGCATTTCTCTGTTAACACCTAAAAGCAAAGGTCAAGTAATACTAAATGCGACAGACCCCGTCTTTGGTACACCTTTAATATACCCCAATTTTCTTAAGGATCCTTCCGATGCAAAGAAGTTATTAGAAGGCATACAAGAAATAGTTAAACTGTTTGATACAGATGTATTTAAAACAGCTGAATACGAGTTTGACCCAAAACCAATTTTAAACAATGAATGTAGGAATCACGAAAGAGTTTCTGAAGAATTTTGGTCCTGTATCATAAGACAATTTTCAATGCCCCTTCAAAATTTCGCAGGAACATGTAAAATGGGTCCTCCCAAAGACCCTGAGTCAGTTGTAGATAACAGTTTACGAGTATATGGTACAACAAATTTCAGAGTAGTTGATGCATCAATAATTCCTAAAATAACTAGAGGATCAACATCAGCACCAGTAATAATGATAGCGGAAAAGGCTAGTGATTTAATAAAAAGTGTTTGGTATTAAACTAGGTATTTTATTTACAAAACTTAATATGAGTCATAATTATTGTTTTTGTAGTCACCGTCCGCTATAGTAGTTTGAATTACCATTATTTTCTTTCCAGTCCTTTAATATTAATTTTGCTCCTTTCTCAGCAATCATAACAGTCGGTGCATAAATTCCTCCTCTAACATGAGTTGGCATAACTGAAGCATCCATTATTCTCAGTCTTTCCAATCCATGTACTCTTAGATTAAATGTAACTACAGAATTTGTACTATTATAACCCATTCGACAAGTACCGATTGGATTGCTCATAGCTTTAGTGTAATGTCGTGCAATGCAATTCCACTGATCACGATTGTGTAATCTATCGCATGGAAATAAATCAATAGGTGCAAGTTTTATCTCTGCCCTCTTCATTTCGTTGGTATTTAATAGCTGAAGTGCGACATCAATACTATCTACTATGGCATCCAGATCTTGTGAATCTTTAAGTAAATTAGCTTGTATAACAGGCCGACCATACTTAGGATTTCTTTTATTTAAAATAACTTTCCCCACACTCTTAGGTTTTAAAAGCACTGGATTTACAAGTACTAAATTATAGTATGCCAATGGCATATTTGTTTCTTCTGCATTGTGTATACTTATATTCGTCAACATAAATTTGTCACTTCTAACATAGTTGCCTTCCAAAGACAGCTCTACATCTGGTGCAACTTTATTTTCAAATAATTGAATGAAAGCCGATATTTGGTTTATTCCACGAGAAGCTAACGGTCCGTTTCGGTTTTGAAACCAAGTTTTAAAATCTTCAATAACTTCTGGCTGACCAACGTTTGCAACTTCCCCTAATGTAAAAGCTAATCCACCCGTAGATACTTGATCTTGGTAATTAAGACCCACAGGTAGGTTAATTAATGTTGTAATATTATGTTTAGCCAATTCATCTTTAGGTCCGATGCCAGATAAATGTAATAGCCTGACATTGTTTACAGCTCCAGCAGTCAATATTATCTCTCTTTTAGCATAAGCTGGCTGTTCTTTTCCCTTCTCCACTTCATACCAAACTCCTTCAACTATTTTTTCCTGTGGGTCAATCATAATCTTAGTGACTGTTACGCCAGTTTTGATAGTCAGATTCTTTCTATGCCTTACAGGTTTCAAAAAGGCGCTGTTTGTACTAAGCCTTGTATTATTGGAAATGGTAAACTGATTATTAACAACAGCTTCTGCAATATTGGTGTTTATATCCATTGCTCTTAGGCCAATTTCTCCAAATGCACCCATAAACACTTCCATATATCGGTCGGTGTGTTTGAACTTTTGAACATGCATTTCACCCCCGCGTGCATGATAGTGAGAGTTCATTAAAACGTCATAGTCACCTGAAACATTTTATAAATATTATTTAATGGCAATTTTTAAAATTATATTAATCTTATTTTAGAAGACATCAATGTACATGATACTTAAATAAACATAATATAAAGTACATATGTTAAATGTTTGATAATAAACAACAGAACTGGTAAAATGTTCTATATACTGATTCCAAATTCATTTCTTATTACTAAAAATCTAAGAAAAAAAAACATATTACTTTATGTACTAACCATTATCCTCGGAAGTTTTAAAATGTTCCAATAAATTTTCAAATTTCCACTCCAACGATCCGATTTCTCCATTTGTATGCCACGAGTCGTAATCTTTCTTACAACCTCTTGTATACTTCATATCATTTGTCACACTGGACCCTCCCAACACTTTTCCAGTTTTCACTTCACAGCTTCCACCTGGACGGGATAAACACGAATAGGCGTTTCGTTCAGTTCTATAGTTCCATAATATTGGCCTGAAGTCTTTGGTTGGTACTCCTGGTATATCATAGTCTATATTTTCGTCCTCGCCAGCTTCTAGAACTAATATCTGAAATATAGAAATTAATACAATATTTGCCGAAGTAAATAATTATGTATCAATATAAAGTCCATAAATAATTTTATCTTTAAAATAATCATATAAAATAATATACACACATAAAAAGTTCAGTGTTTTTTTTATACTTTATACTATTTGTACAGTATTTATTTTATTTTCTAGATTTGTCAGAATAAGTGACTACTTTTTTAACAGTATAATAATAACTAATTAACTAATACGAATACATTAAAAATAACTTTTTGATTTTCAGTTAAAGTAACTGGTAAGATCAAATATTTTTACTACCTTCCATTCCGGTATTGCAGAGAGTCTATTGGCGAGAACACAGCCAGCAGTGCCTCCTCCAACAATAATGAAGTCATACACACTGTTCCTTATATCTTTCTCATCAGCTCGTGTCCTAGTGGCCTTGCTGAAGAGATCTCCTTTTGCCAGAGACACACACAACACGAGGAAATACGAATATCTACAACCATTTTATTTCCATAACAATTGTCATAACGTATTTATTATTATTAATCTCTGAATTCCAAAGCAAAGGAAAACTAAGAAACATTCACTGTAATAGCTATATTAATATTGACAAACCAAATCTACGCAATAAATAAGAATATGATAAAATATAATAGTGTAAATAATAATCATTATTAAACTTTCATTGATCATATTCATTTTCATACAATTTTTAAAATCTAACTAAATGTTTTTTAATTGCGGCCGAGTTACAATTATGTAAACATTAAATAGTGACCCTAAATAAATAACAAACAGTCTGCTCCCGCAATGTCGAGGTATTTTCCATATTACAGAAATAAATTTATCAGAGATCGTGGGATAATGTAAGATTTTTATGTTGAAATAATTTAGAATTTTTTGAATTTATTCGTTCTCAAATTTCCAAAATAAACGATACATATAAAGTATTACAAACCTCAATAACATTTTCACAGTCCACACCGACACTAAACATAAGACTAAACGATTGTGGAAACCAAAAGTTGGTGGAAGTCATGGTTGACTGACCACCGCTGGTAAGGATATGTTGTAATCAAGGATTAAATACAAATCATATTATATAATTGGCATTTGTCGGCTTTCTCGGAAGATATTGTTAATGTACACGCAACGATAACCTCCGAAACTAACCTAAAATAAATATGCTAGAATTCACTAGACAAAGATTTAGAAACGAGCCTTAGTGCCGACTGTGACTCCAATATGAAAATGCAAATGGACTGCAATAAAAAATCTGAATTGGGATATAATATATATCTATCGCGTGCTCATATGTACTAATTTATTTATTACAGAAATACATTGTCCTTACAGACTATGCCCATACTATAATGTCGAGAAAAAATATAATATAATTAAACATATAATATACACAATATCGTTACTGTGAATACACTCTGCGAACATATAAATTTTATTGGTAGTGTCTTAGTCAACGTTTTTGATAACCGGGATCTGTGCGTTGCACTGTTTGGTATCGCAAACAATCTTGTCCTTCGGCGTCGCACATATCCCATAGCTATAAGTAACATAGGTTAACATGTACCATAATTATCTTTGTCTTATTACATTTCCTTAAAATCCCCATAAAATAAACCCGAGCGAGCCTAAAAGCCACTAAGATATTACGGACGAGATAAGAGCCATTCAGGAAATTGAACTGACCGTTACTTTATGGTTAGTTTCAACCTATTTGTAGTTTAGCTATTTCGAATTCTCTAGGGAATTTCATTTTTAAATCTTGGTTGTTTTATCGAGATGGGATATTGGGAATTGAAATGACATTAACAATATTTTATACCAAACATGGACTTGTATTTTTATCCTCTTTCATAAACGATTACTATTTATAAGATCTGTTTATTGGCTGCAGTTAGATCACATACCGTAATAAAAATAATCAATAAAAATAAACGGAAATGGTCACAGGGCCAGGGAAGGGATTTTAATTTAATTTTATATCTTAATTTGATATGAATAAGTCTTACAAATAGACCCCATATTAGCAATATTATTGTTGTATCAGCGCCCTCTAGTATTACTTTGATAAACCTTCATCAGGTTACAATCGACTTCCAAGATACAGTACTACATATACTACCTTAACTCGTACTAGAGGGCGCTAGACTTTCCATAAATATAAATCAAACAAAATTATTAAGGTAACATTTGCCAAAGCTTTATAATATATTATTAAAAGTCAATTGGAACAGAATAGTTCTGTCATAGATCAGCCTCATGTGGCTGTGCGAAACAATTACAATTTCGGCATACTCCGCATTTATCTGGTATAGAGTTAGTATTTTGTACAACCCTATTATTAATTTATTAGAAAAATGATTAACGTAGGGCTGTGCCCGGCAATATATTTACTAGTCAGTAGGGTAGCCAATAATAACGTGAGCGTAGATCATAAATCAACTGTTATCAACCCTGCAGAGGTTATAGAATTTCCTGACCGCACTTGCTGCGTTGACTTTGGAACTTGCTAAGTTTTTCTTTATGTTTTGCAAAAATTGCATTTATCAAATAGAATTAGTTTTATATAATAGCTAAATAATACGTTTATCGTTTTAAAAAGCCTTTAATCAGTAATATAATAGCAGTATTGGAGTGCGGCTCTTACCTGAGAACATTTGTTCGAATCACGGCTTGGACTATTCTTTCTTTGTATTTAACATTCGCTTGTATGGTGAAGGAAGGGATTCTTAGGGAACGGTCGTGCCTTAAACGTAAATTTTTATCAGTTCACACTGTCTTACAGCATTTTTTTTAAATTGTACTACACAATAAAAGCCTAAATATCAATTAAATCACAGTATAACATAACTCTTTATACATATATAACACGTGTGTTTGAAGCCTAACTGCACTAAACAACCTTCACCGATTACTTTAAATTGTTCCTGTATATTGGGTAGGTCTAACAATTATTCGTATTTTTTTGGGACAACTTTATTTTATGATTTGACGTACACTTTCTGTTCTATCACCAATCTCCATTTTTTGATAGCGATATTGGTACGGTTATAATCTTAATATAGTAAAACGTTTTCTGGGTTAGGAAGAGTGTAGATTTTGTCTGAAAACTTATAGATACAAGTTTTTGGTTACGAAACATATTAAATATTGTATACTTATAAGTTGCTACCTTTTATTTAGTACCTATTTCTTTACAAATTTTGACGCTAAAAGAAAGAATTCTTCAATATTATCAAACATAAAACATTCTTCACGTCGGAATATATATTAACTAACGTAGTTAAATGTGCCGATACAGTCAATATAAAATGGATAAACATTAATACAGCAATAATGTACTATAAAATGTACATTAACCAGACGGTTTGGAGTTCCGCCAAACTGCCACAGATCGACGATCCGTCCAGACTCCCGCAACCGGGCACTTTGAAATGAAATATTATCTATAAACGAGCGGCTATTATTTGCATCTGCGATATTAAGACAAACGTATCTTTTACGGCTTTCAGTATTAAAGATTCCTTAATTTACTTATATAAGCTGTGTTGGCCTAGAGGCTTCTGCGTGCGACTCTCATCCCTGAGATCGTAGGTTCATGCCCCGGCTGTATACCAATGCATGGAATTTCTGTCTATCTGCGCATTTAACACTCGCTCAAACAGTGAAGGAATACATCGACAGCGTCTGTCAGGCATGCATATTGACAAATGATCAAAGAACGGATACAGAAATCTGAGGGCCAGACCTAAAAAGTTTATAGCGCTAATGATTTATTTATTAAATTTATTTTTATTATGGAATAACGGACAAAAAGTCCTCGCAAACGCGCACTGCCTCAAGTTTCGCAAGTGCATTGCCGGCCTTCAAAGAATACGAAATATATCTTCACAACTATGTGACAAAGTACAGCAAGACAAGACAAGACAAGACATAGTGTGTCAAAGTAATTATAACCTAGTGGTTATAAATTAGGTGACATTCAAAAAAATTGATCGGCTGCTTCGGGTTCATTTTATAACAGAAATACGAGAAATAGATAAGTTCGTTTTTGCGTAATCATGAATTAAAAACATTTTGCTTACAATGCAAACACAGAAACAACTTATACAATGGGCTTTACATTTAGTAAATTCGAGTGACTGGTCCGAGCTGGTCATTAGTCGTGAACCCGGGCGAATCCCGGATAAGATCGGGCCAGCACTGATAAGCCGCGCCTTAAGACAATTGGAGATATAAAGTCCAAAGACATCTCTTGATTTTATTTATTAAAGGGTTCTTAGGCGGTTTTCTATGTAATGGTAAGATAATGTAGATATGTATACATTACCTATTGAGTTACAACTATGTATATAAAATAAATAAATATATAAAAATAATAACGAGATAAGAAGTATATATCTTGAATACAGTGATTCCAGCTTAATGCCACAAATATATACTTCTCTATATCAACCTCATTTGTAGACATTTGTAAGAAATATTATGTAACTTTGTAATAGAATGTTTGGAGTCCCACGGAATGTGGTACATTCAGATTGATTAATTATTTAAAATCCGCATAATTTATAAAAATAGGCATGCAAATGTCATATTAGTATTCATAATGTCATAAGAATAAGAGCAGTGACTATTTATAGACATTTGTAAGAAACATTATGTAACTTTGTAATAGAATGTTTGGAGTCCCACGGAATGTGGTACATTCAGATTGATTAATTATTTAAAATCCGCACAATTTATAAAAATAGGCATGCAAATGTCATATTAGTATTCATAATGTCATAAGAATAAGAGCAGTGACTATTTATAGACATTTGTAAGAAACATTATGTAACTTTGTAATAGAAAGTTTGGAGTCCCACGGTATGTGGTACATTCAGATTGATTAATTATTTAAAATCCGCACAATTTATAAAAATAGGCATGCAAATGTCATATTAGTATTCATAATGTCATAAGAATAAGAGCAGTGACTATTTATAGACATTTGTAAGAAACATTATGTAACTTTGTAATATAAAGTTTGGAGTCCCACGGAATGTGGTACATTCAGATTGATTAATTATTTAAAATCCGCACAATTTATAAAAATAGGCATGCAAATGTCATATTAGTATTCATAATGTCATAAGAATAAGAGCAGTGACTACTGTTGTCAAAACTTCTGGTCTAATACATAAATTGACTTGAAAAGTGAATTCTCCTTCAAACCATTACACGGCAGTTATCTATAACTTTTGGAAAGGTGATTGAATAATTTTATGGACGCGTAAATTTTTGAAATACATCACTTCGAAATAATAAAACATTAGTTTATTTACTCATTTTTCTATTTATTTTTATAGTCTACGTTATAACAAGATCTATACAACGTCTTAAGGGACAGCCAGACAAATCACGTCCGATCATTCAGAGCGATAAAGCGCTGTTACACAGCTGTCACTACTGGAGTTCGGGACGTTCGGGGCTCGGATTTTGGGACGCGGGTTTAACCCGGGATTATTGCCCTCAGGTGTTGCGCGTTTAGAGCAATTTATGCCTCTCAATAAAATGGCTATAACTTCGAATGCTTCATTGAAATACGGATAGTGTGAGGCATTTCTACTAAATGATTTAGCAGAAATATAAAATAAATATTTACTTCTCGTAGTAATATAGTTTAAATCTGTTATGTCGACATCGAAGGAGCTACTCATATTTTGTCGTAAAAACCGATAGTCCTAACAGTCGATGACATTGTTAGTAATTACCTAATACAATAGAATTCAGCCGGGACTTTGATTTCGGTCAATATGTTGTATGTGTATAACCGGTATGTTGTTCTAAATGGTTTCGACTGTAGTTTTTAATAGTTACTAATATGATGCCACTTTAGAAGAACAAACCATCATATAGATATCTATACCAGAGTATATAACAAGCCGTTTAAGACTTGTATAAAACACTACAGTAAGAATTTTATAATCTTTAAATATAAATTATTAATAAAACCCACGGCTATGTTTCTAGAAACATTGTGTACATACAACACTGTCTTAAAAAATAAAACAGTAGCTTGGAATCAAAACTGTTTAATTCGAAAAGGTTTTTTTTTAATTTGCGTTTGTATGTAAAATATATATTTTTTGTCATACCAAGTTGTAGATTGAAGCATCACGTAACTTACCTGAAACAAAAATAAAATTATATATAATTTTCCATCACAGAAAATCAGCAAATCGAAATGCATTTGAGCGATGCACCAAGTAATTTGTGGTCACGCTGTATATCAGGGAGGTAACTAATTCACCACACATTTCCAATTTGCCGGACTTTTAATGAAATAACCGGTGACCATATATCAGGGAGCGTTGGACGAGGTCCAATTCGCGACGGGATGTCACCCGCCGGGATCAAACGCGCGACCCTCTGATTTATTGCGGGATCACTGCGTACCATATTTATACTATTGCAATAAATAGAAAAGATAAAATGTTGGTAAATGTTAAAAAACGTGATTTATCTAAATAGTAAAATTATTTTCTATGACATTATGATTATAAATGATATTTACATTTGTATTTTAATGTGGCTGATTGTGCGATTTGTTTTACGTAATTAATGTAAATTAATAAACAATTTACCCACAAACAAAACTCATTCTTCAGTAAAAGTAGCAAATCCTTATATAGACATAGTGAGGTCTCAGACCCAAAACCGGTAACTTAATAAATGCCTACTTAAATAGAAATGATCAAAATATGGAAGCATTACATTTCTAATAACAATAAAAAACTCTACTATTTCCGATTTCCTTCCTGATTCCCGGAAAGGAGAAAAATAGATTTTCTGGAAATGTGGTGTTGAAGGTGGTTGCTAAGGATTCCGAAGGTAAGCTAAAAAATCAAACGTGTCCATACTAATTTGGACATATAACACGAGAAGAAAGGTTAGAAAATCCACAACTCGCTGGACCGATAAAGTAAAGGCCTTACATTGCTCACCATCAACCAGGCGCAGAGGCTTGCTGAAAACAGAGGAGAGTGAAGGAAGTTGTGCGGCATCAATAACACGACCACCAGAAATCAGAAGCG
Organism: Pieris brassicae; assembly: GCF_905147105.1. NCBI lineage: Eukaryota > Metazoa > Arthropoda > Insecta > Lepidoptera > Pieridae > Pieris > Pieris brassicae. The sequence goes on from NC_059674.1 coordinate 17,200,924, forward strand.
ATACTGAAGAAGAAGGTACTCCTAATGGTTCGTATTGGATTTGTAAGTAGAAGAAACCATACAAACTGTGTTAAAGATTTTTGATTATATTATAACTTGTATATAAAAATTTACAACATCGCAATACTGTTGTCTTTTGTGAAAATAGCTTTTACACATTAAGAAAAACACTTTTTGAACGGATTAAAGCTATGTATTATTAGTAAAACTTATAATTATTTACATAATTCTAAATTTAAAAAAAATCCGACGTTTCGCGTGCTTTTCAGCGTGCGTGGTCACGGTGACCACGGTGGTTATTTTTTAGAATAATACATAGCTTTAATCCGTTCAAAAAGTGTTTTTCATAATCACAATACTGTTCAAGTTTTAAAGTAGGATGTGTCAGTAAAAAGCCGTATAAAGCAACGAAGCAGACATTATTTGCTTTTCAAAGTTTACGAGATAAGCTCAGATTTGCGTTGATATATGAGCTTTCATGTTAATGAAGACTAATCTTTGCCTCACGCCGCGGCCGCATATCTCAGCACACTCTGTTAATGACGGCTGTTTTCCACTGTTTTTACGTTACGTTATTATATTAAACTCCTTGTAATTTTGTTTAAACGGGAACTTTAGAATGATTAAGAAAAACAATTAATTGTGATAGTTTAGAAAACACGAAACACGAGACAAAAATAATTTCTTATTACAAGATTTTGATAAAAACGTTTTTACGTTTTAACTTTCGTAGTAGAAATAATACTGATGAAAAATTTATAAACAGAAAACTAAAATAAATGTAATCTTTGGTTGCAGTGTACCTTTAATGCTGGCAGCATTTGTAAGGCCATCGGTACTATCTACCAGGCGCCATTAGGCGTCACTACTCCAAAGGGAACAAAATCGAAGTTAGGGGAAAGACTCTTATATTTTTGCAGTATATTTTTTTATGCCTGCTCTGCGGACACGCCATTTGTATTAATATAATTTTAGACTTAGCATTCACAGACATTGGTAAATTATACCTGTTAATTAATCTCGTCCCTGGTATGAGGATGGAGTGGTGCAAAGCCGCGGGGCACATAGCTCGGTATTTAAGTAAATGTGGCTCTAAACACATTGTCGTGTCACGCTGATACACGCAATTATACGTGTCACGTGACAAAAACCCTTTGTTCTGTCCCGACGTAAATTTGCAAGGAAAATGGAATTGGTTTACGACACACAGCTAACATTAAATTAATTTTCCACTTGAACGTATGGCACTCGACATTTTTCCGTGAATGTAATTAATAATTTGTAATTTTGTACTATTATGGTATCGAAATTGTATTAATATATTAATACAATAAGCTCACATATAAACTATGATGGAAATAAAATTATACAACTTGCTTTCTTGCCTTGCGTGCTTATGAATCTAATTAGGAAAGTATTATAACTGAGCCCCACAACAACACTTTCCAATCTAGAAGTCATCGCAACTATCAGGCCGTGACTCTACTAATTTTAATATGATTTTACATTGTTATTTCCTTTATTTGTAACAGATGGATAGTGGGTTGTTAAATGTATATGTAATAAACGTCAGGAGTGTTATTTTAATGACTGCTTTCAAAACAAGGGTACCGGGTAGGACCTTTGCAGACGAACCATCACGCCAACCTCCGTTTAACTCATGACACCTTAACAGGAAATATTTAGTTATTTATATATATATATACACATTCCATAAAAAAGTGACGATAAGAGAGACGAGGACCTCTTACACTTAGTAAAATTGAAGAAGCAGCTAGTTGGGATTTCTTAAAGAAAATTCGATGCTGTACTGGCTATTTTCTCTTCTTTTTCCATCAAATCTTAAGTTCAAGTTTCACTACCAAATATAGTTATAGATTTGTAATACTCATTGAACCTTAGATCTGAATATTATGAAAACTTTCATTAAGTAGTAATCTTAACTGTTAAAGTAACGTCTAAAGTTTAAGCAACATTCTGATTATTATTAAGCAGAATTGACTTGGCTGAAAAAATATCAAGTGTATATGAAGTGTACGTATTAGTTAGCTGTACTACATAATTATATATGTGATGTTAGTACCAAGAGACGTAAGGTAACTGACGGAACCCTACGGGTAGCATCAGAGGTTCAAGGTGGTGGGATTTCCTCAAAGCAGACAGGCTCATCACAATAATTAAGAGCTTTGTAGGCTTTGCCACTTTAATGGAAACGAGAAATTTGACATTATTTTATGTTCTTAATAAGACATTGTAAAAATTTATATGACATTTGCATGCCTATTGGCTGATTGTGCGGATATTTGTAATCGATCCATGTAACCACTGTACCACTTCTTGTAACTTGGCAAATAAACGATTATTATTATTAGTGTGTCGCGCACATTCAGCTATACAATGGAACAACCACGTGAGTTGTGTCAGCAGTTGGTCAATGTTCAAGTGAAATCTGAACACACTATTAGCAACGTTCAGCTGTGCAATCCCGAAGCACTAGGGAGTGCTTATATGGATCTAAAGTATCAACGTTCCTCATTTATGTCTTTGGAAAAACGGTCGCTAGTCTCATCAAGAAGGTACAGAAATGGTTTTACATTGTATTGTAAAATAATTACTTAGATTAAATAGATATGAACCTAATTTGAATGTTGAATTATTTATTGATCGTCTTTGGCTTCTTCGGCCACAGTTTCATTGAACTTAAGTTTACACACTGTGCAGCTTAAAGCTTGAAGTTTATCATGTTATGTGATAAAATTCTTTAGCTTCACAAAAGTATACATAAATAAATTTAAACGTTAAGTCATTTTTAATACTACTTTTTTACATTAGATTCCCTGGCCTAGTTTAGACAATTTTTGATGGTTCAGTGGCATACGGGAATGCGGCCGCGCCTTTATTAGAAAATCTTTTTGAAATATTTAGTGTTAACCCGATTTCCCGTGGTTCTCAATTCACTTTCCTTTATATTATTACGTTTTACGAAAACAATTTTTTCATAGAAAACATTTCATCCACCAAGTAATACAAATAGTATTTTTATTGCGTTTGTATTTTTTCGTACAATCTTCGGTCGGTTTTTTATGTTACGGGCAGAAGGTTCACCTTATGTTAAGTGATACCGCTGCCCAAGAACACATTGTCAGAAGGCTCGCAAGTGCGTTGCCGGACAATTAAGAATTCACAAAGTCTTTTCTTGAAGGACCCTAAGTCGAATTGGGCAACTGTATACATTACATTAGTTTTCACAAGGATTAAGATGGTTTCATTGCTAAATGATGTTTATTCAATTTCTTTAAATGTAACACACATTTAAAGAAATTCATATTACATTTCTATGCTTACTACTTATTTTCAAATTCATTTTATATGGTTTTAGTTATAAAGCGAACGCTCTGTGAACACAGACTATTGGTAAATGAAATTCCAATTATATTTTCCAAAAACACAGTGTGTACACAGAATAAATAAACATTGAATTCCCGTAACCAATTCTATAGAGTCTCGTATTTCTTAAGAAATCAAGTAAATGAGGAAATGTTATTTTCTACTATTACCAATTCTATATTTTCACAACATACAAGTAATGCTGAAGATTCATGGACTCGGGTGCGTCCCGCTCAACAGTTTTAACTCCCAGGGTCGCTTTTGTATTCTAATGGCGCCTCATAACATATATCTTCTTATTAAATATAACGAAACCTTTTTATGACAATTTATTTTTAATGCAACTCCAATAAATGACTGTGAAGAACAAAACAGGCTCAGATGGCGATATTTGTCAAATGCCTGGAGAACATTCTAGAGATTTGAGTTTGACATCCAAAAGGGTATATCTCCAAGGTATTTTGTTTCGATACAGGCCGATCAGCTTCATTTAAAAAGGGACATTAAAACAAACGCGTATATGTTTGTGTTCAACCATTTCTTTTTAGTAAAAACGTTAGTCTTAATTCATAGAAAATTCGAATGCAACATTATAATAAGATAATATACTTAAATATAAAGGATATTTATTTAATCAAATCACTGAAATAAAATAAATATTATCTAAAAATACATAGTGTACACAATTTAAGAATCAATCAAAAATTCATTCATAATTTAATAATCTAAAGGTATAGAATTAAAATAGACACGTTTCTGATTTGCAATTGACTTTAATTGCCTATTGCATACTGTTTAGCTCTGTGCGGATGTTCTGCCTGTAATTAATACGCTATGTAACCGTAACTATTAATAAAACAGAGATCGCTAAAAAATATAGTAAAGGCGAAAGTAATTCTACTAAGGTCAATATGTTCTGTTATGTAGAATTGAACGTAGCAAAAAAGTAAAAACAATGGTGAAGGGCAGGAAAAATAATAAAAACACTATCTAGATGGTCTTGCTTTTATAAAAAAATACATCAGCAGTGTAGAGAAGTGAACTATAATATATATTAATAAAATGTAACTTAGGTAAAAATGAAGTAATAAACGGCTCAAATATATGTCTTTCCTCCAACTTAAATTTTGTTCCCTTAAGAGACTCTTGGGCCGTGGGGTTTAAGCGCACAGGCGCTAATTACAGATAGCGTCTGGTACATAGTATCGGTAACCCCAGTGGTGTTTATCTTGCTCAACGAATAAGCACCGCAATACGAGTACAGCAAAGAAACGTTACTAGCGTTAATGGTACACTGTCAAACTTTTAAATATTTTAATTTTCTATTTTAAACGTATTTACGTAATCTAATATTATTATTTTTACTATATATAGTAAGTAAACAAAATTTTCAAAAAATAATGCAATTGTTTAAAATATGTACGGAACTTCTATAATCTATGATATGTCGGTCTTCTGTCAATGAGTAAAACTATGAAATTCAGGCTTTATATAAAGCTGACATCTTTATCAGTAGATCAGCAAAATGGCGTCCCTAACAAAATGGCGCCTGCTTATATTCTGTTATTCGTTTTTGTTTATAGATACGGCAATGTCTTCCCAGGAGATCATGGAAAAGCTCACTGTGGGCTTTACAAAAGCTTTAGAAGAATGTAAGAAAGAGGTAGGTTGTTACTATCTACAGTTTAGGTTTCTTCATGGAACTACTTAGACCATAGAGACCTTATTATAAAACGTTGTAATTATGGTAACAGACGCGGTTCTTATATAACTCCACTTTTATTAAAATATTTTTTTTCTTATTTAATCTTGTTTAAATAATTTTCAATTGTATTAAAATTGATTAAAAATACCTTTATTTATTAATTGAATATTTTCGTACTGTATATATAGAGGTAATAATAATCTGGTGTAATAAGTATTGTTTTGGTTCAGTTAAATCTCGGTGGACACATAATGCAAGACTTCGTGAACTACTGGCGGGAGGAGTATGAGTTGCTGAATCGTGACCTGGGCTGCGCCATCATGTGCATGGCGTCTAAGCATGACCTCATAACTGACGATTTGAAACTACACCATGGAAAAGCGCATGAGTTCGCTAAAACTCATGGAGCAGGTATGATGTCAAACGGATTTTTTTAATATCACCTAAACTATTGTAATGTATGTGTCAAATATTTGATAACGTCTTTCTCCTTTTCTGTCATGAATTGTTACAATTTCACAAATGTATTAAAACTTGAATACCTCCTTAAAAGCCTTAAGGTATACGCACATAAGGTCATACTTATTTAAATATTGGTGCTTGAGAATAGTTGTAGTACTAGTATGAGTATAGTAATTCACTTGCCAGGTTGATAAGTTCCCGGTCTAATTAACATAACATCTCTATCTTGATATCACCAATTTCTTATCACAAGGTACTTCAAGCGAAGTTTTGCGTCATACGACAGATTTTCTTTTTTTGCAAGTGTTAAATTCGTGTCAATTACGTACGAGCCAAGGATTTACATTTTGCTCACTAAGCCTTTCTTAGTTTTATAAGCGTGGCGATTTTCTAAATCGTCGGAGTTACGCCCCGAGAGTATAGCCAGACGAAGGCACTCTCTTCAATAGTTGCATTATTTCACTTATATTCTATTGTTGTAAGCGAGTGGTTAATATAGTTACAATAAAATCCTCTGTAATTGAATCTGAATTCATAGCATAATCTTAATGTTCATAGCATTTTCAAGGAATGGCCCCTATACATGGAATAAATTTTAAACCCTATATATAGTCAAGTCAAGTGTACGTTGAATACTTTTAGATGACGACTTAGCCAAGCAGTTAGTGACAATGATCCACGACTGTGAAAATAATCAGCCAGAGAGCAGTGACGATTGCATGAGAGCCCTGGAAATTAGCAAGTGCTTCCGGAAGAAGATCCACGACATGAAGTGGGCACCTTCGATGGAAACAGTACTAGAGGAGATTATGGCTGATATATAGGTTGAATGCCCAGACATTGACCCTGGCTCTTCGAATGGGCTAAAAAGGATAACAAATGAATAATCAATATAATAGATATTTTCAAGTTTTATAGAATCGGCCAAAGCAGGCACTATATTAGACATTTGCTATGTAATTTTTATCAGGCGTTCAGCTAAGTTTAAATTTATAACAATTTGACTAAACAAAGTCCCAACGATAAGATATGAGGATAATTTTAATATATATGTGTAAATTAAAATTGAACAACTAAAAGTAGAAACTATATGAGCTTATAATTAAGCTTAGAATATGTCAACAAAAGTTATCCGCTTTAGCCCTATTTAATTATAACGCTTCTCCCAAAAACTGGTCAGCATGCCCCTATTGAACTTTAGCTATTAAGTGGTACGGTGGTAAGAGGTTAATAAACTTTTGTTCATCTTACTTTTTTTTTTGCTGCATTCAATTGAAAAGGGAATGAAAACTAACAGCTGGAAACATAATCCCCAAAAAAAACGTAGACGTACTGAAATGAGCCCGTCGTATCATTGAAACTGAGATTCGTAAATAACACATGGTCCTATTTAAGGGTCCATGCACCTGAGCGTTCATTGTTTATACTACGTGACGAAAATACAAAGGTTTTACTTACACAAAACATTGTCTTGGGTCTTAGGTAATTCGTTTCATAAACAGATGTTCTCAGATCTCTAGCGAATGTTTGTGTAACAGAAATTTTGCTATTTTGAGGCTAAACACAAATTGTAGTATAAAAATGATATCGAAAAACGGTATGACTGCTATAATCATTGTAGCGCTCTCGAAGGATAATATAGAACAATCAAATCAAACTCTAGTTAAAAAAAATGTGTGCGTGTACACTAGTACACGCACACACACACACACGTGTGTGTACACACGTAAGAAGTAAAACTTCTTTATGACCTTAGTTATTGAAAAATGATCTACTATTTGCAACTTTACAGAAATTGGTTAAATAAGATAAAGTTTAACAAAAGGCTTTTATTGTCATAGACATGAATACAAATATTTCATTTTACCTTATTACTAATATTGTTACGGAATTTCATTAGTTGTAATATAATTATTACTATCATTGTTATCGTTATTATATATTTTTGTTATTAATGGCTTTTAATGTCTTCAAATCAACCGTGGTAGGGAAAAGAAAAATATGGCGCGTAACGGAAAAATATGACGCGTAATGGAATAATGTGACGCGTAACCGAAAAATGTGACGGTAAATTTATTTACAACGCCGATTCACTTAAAAAAATTTTTTTTTAACTCTTCAGCCCACCTTATGTAGCATAACCAGCACATGTTTGCTGACTGCGTGTAAGAACTCAACTTGAAAAAAATTTAAATTATTAGATCAGATTAGTCTTGGAATGTATTTTAAAGTAACGATAGATTCTAACAATTTGTGGTACTGTTTCCTGTGTCCTTGTGTTTCAATATTTAAATATAATGTTAATTGTATTTATAAGGACTTCATTAAATAAATGAAAGCCTTCTTGTGTTCATTAAATCCAAAATCTATGCTTAATAATCTCCTTCCTAATAATGCCTTAATAGAAATACGATATATAGACGTAATGTAAAGACATTAACGTGTCGTATTTCCATTCGCTGCCTTGACACAGAAAATTTCGTAAATACACACCTATTTATCAAATATACAAATAAAAAAATCTTGCCCCGTAGTAGGGAAAGAATTGCCAATAAAATAACCAGCTTCTTTTTCTCTTTTTCTATACAAGAAAAATCTAACTTTTGTAAACATATATAGATCTCTTTATAGTATTAGCGTAAAGCTAAATGATAAGATACTTCATTGACTTGATAATCCTGTAATCCCACAATAAATCAACGCAAAGCCGATACTAATTTACAGCCTTGGTCCTCTTGACATCGATACTCAATTACCCAATGTGGCGGTACTTTAAAGTGAACTTTTTTGTAATTAAATGCTCTTATTACAGTGTTAGACTAGTGGTTTCCATATGCGAATCTGATTTCAGAGTAACGTATTTGCGCTCGTATGTTAAAGCCAAAATTCTAAATAAAACCGGTAGGGCATATAATAATACAGTCAACAACATTTGTCCGACACAGAAAGCGGATTAGTAAAAATATGGTCGCGAAATTTTTACAGAAATCTGAGACTAACAAAATATGACAGATGACTAGAAGCCTATTACGTTGTCACGAGATCAAATCCAAATAACGTAGCAATGAGAAATACTTGATTAACACGTTGTTTACCTCGACAAAATTCTAGCGTATCGCAAAGAAAGATAAAGTTTCTATATGTATTATTATATATTTATGTATCCTTTAAATTGCTAGAAATAGAAGTATAAAACCATGATCACCTAGAAGGGAATAGGGCAAAATTGTCAAGGCTTAACGCGAACTATAATTCACGTATGACAGAATCCAATATTGCATACCGACTGATTGAATCTCACCTTCGAATCATACCCTTCATCCTTAGGTCTTCAAGTAACGTAGCTGATGGAAAGACAACGTATATTCATGTACAATTATGAAACGACCAAAAGAATTGGCAAGACTCTCCATCACTCTTTTTGGAATCAGATCACTATTTAACTATATTATCTATTAATTTAATTTTAAATCAGGTACGGAAAAGTAATTCTTAAATTTGGAATTCATTTGCCAGCTTCGATTTGCAAGTGTCTACAATGGGAACAAAAGTTGTTCCTTTGAGACTCTAGGGCAGTGGGGTTCAAGCGCAGAGGCGCTAATTAAAGATTTAAGTTGGCGCCTGGTAGATAGTACCCGTGAACTCAGAGCTGGTCCTTTCCTTGCTGAACGAATAAGTATCGAAATACAGTGTGGAAATGCTGCCAGCATTAATGGTACACGTTCATAGGAACCAAACTTTTAAAATTTGTTTTAACTATTTTTTATTAATTTTCATTATTACTATGTAGGTAAATGTAAATACTGTTTATTTGATTATGTTTAGGTTTTAATAAACATAATTTTTAAAATCTTTATTGATCCTATACTTCGGTTAACACTTCCCCAACGAGTACTTCAACTGTTGGAGTCCATTTTAGTAAGTGAATGCCGCTTCGAAAGCATTTGGCCACCTCTAATGCGCGCTCGCAAGGGTCTTCTTGAACCTGATGCTGTTTCTCACACTCGTGGACCATATTCACCAGCTTCTGGGCTACTTCTACCTCTAAAATAATAACGTTTATTTATCTATCATGAGTCGATTTCCAATTTTTTTAAGCCTAGTATTTTTTTTATAAAAACATGTTCCTACATTGCATACAAAACAAAAACTATTGAAAACGCGTTTTCCGATTAATATTTTATAAATTGTTACCCTAACAATAATTATATTGTCGCTATACCTGCGCCATGTTTTACTGCAAACTCTTGTGCATTACCATGATGAAGATTGCCAGATGTATCGACAAGTTGTAGTTTCTGGCTCATACACATGATGGCACAACCTGTGTCGCGTTTCAGTAGACCATAATCTTCCTTCCAGAAGTGATATAGGTCTAATAAAATGTTTTCATGAAGATTTAACTGTAAAAAAGAATTATAATGAAGCAAATAATCTATGGATTGTCATAAACCCTTGTATCGGTCTTTAGATAAAACTTTCTAGAATTCCTTAAAATTATACAAACGCATAGTGAACATTTTGACATATAAATAAAAAACAACAAATAAATTAATGACGCTACAAACTTTTTAGGTCTGGGCCTCAAATTTATGTATCTGTTTCATGATCATTTGTTAATCTAATAGGCAAACATAGACCTCAGATATTTGCTGATTAATGTAATATTAAGTCTTATTTTTTTATATAAAACCTATTTAGACCTATACCTCTTGCTTGCACTCGTCTAAAACTTTGAGAAAGCTATGAGCAATACTTTTCAATGTCTCTTGTGAAGCGAAAACACTCGAGAATAATGTAAGCACACACAAAATATAAGGATAACAGGCCATAGCTCTGACTTGAAACTGTCATTGTGTGCTGTTCATTCGGCTATATAAGGCTTTCATCAAGTAATAATTGGTTTTAATAGCTGGTTACGAGTTGATTAATTATATCAAAGAGCGACGGACAGGTGTATGTCACGACTAAAGGTTACATCAGTTAGTAATTTTACACTTTATTTAGATACATTTGAGTGAGCTGTGTTAAAGATTAATATAATAATTAAATGTATGAATAATGATGAAGGTAATCCGCCTTTTATCTGTGCCTGACACACTCGGTCGACTTTTGGGACTATGAGTCTGGTCCAAAGTCCTGTGGGTAGCACAGCCGTGATTAGACCGCAAAACTACAGGATAGAGGGTCGAGCGCTCAAACCACTGGGTCAACAATTGTAACCCTATGTGGAATTCGTTCGGAATTACTTCAGTGGGTAGCTGTACCATGTAGTGGTACAGTTGTAGACTTTGATATGATTTAATTTTTTTTATATGATAGGGGGACAACGAGCATAAGGGACGAGGAAAAAGGGCAGTCATCGCATTCCATAGACACCTATTTCAGTGGTTGCGTTGCCAGCCTTTGAGTAAGGCCTGTCCTTTTTTTTTTACAATTGAGGGTCGTAGCTTCCAGTGCAGACTCCCACCGGGACTCGATTCTGCAATTCGCTAGTTCGCAGATGTCTTGTGAAACTTAGATAGAGACAATTTGCTATCTATCTATTTGTTAACAAAGTCGAGGTTCGGTCATTAACAAATATAAAAAAAAAACAATTAACCATGTTTATTTTATTAAAACTGTATACAAGTTAGCAATATCGTCGTCGTGTGACTAATAATGGTTGGATATCAGGTGTCCAGCCAATTTTCCATATACCTCTCCGAAAGCAATTTGCGAGGTCCAAGGTAGCGGCACAATGGTGTATCTGCGTCACGGCGCGTGCGCATTGTCTATAAAGATCTAGTAGTGTTTTCACCATCTTATCATCTACAATAAATTCAATGTTAACGTAGTTTTTAAACTGTTATAAGTATTCTAACATTAATGTAAGCGAAGAACCATGAGATGTTCATCCTGGCAAAATGGCGATTGCATTTAAAACACTTTATTTCACTTTGCGACACGTTATAGCGGATCCGGATGATCGAATAACATAAGCTAATTACAAATTAAAAGCCGCCCTCGCTGCAAAGCATAGTCTTAGGAAAACCGCCTTCACCGTGGAAGGCGAGGTCCTTTATTACGCACTTCGCTCATTCCAGTGAGCTTCCGTCCTGCCCTTCAGGAGATTGACCACCCCACGCCGGCCCATGCCGATGTGCAAGACTTGCAAGAGACGCCCTTGCGAAAAACACCCATTTCAAAAGCAAAACTTTTGTCCGAAATGGGCATTTTTCTAGTCCGTGCTGAGCTGACAAGGTCCGTCACACCAACACTGAGATTTCATTCCAAAACATTTATATATTCTTGCGAGCTCCCAAGGGAGCTAGGAAAGAATTTACTGATATTTAGAGATATTAGAGTATATATAGAATAAAAAGATCACAAAGATATTCAAACAACGAAAGTAGCTTCTTGGGTTGAATTCCTTTTTTGATGCTAGAAGTAACTTTTCGTATTAATTTATTTTAATACTTCAATATAATGGCTAAAATATTAATGAATGAATACATTACTCCTTACCGGCTCCTTTTGCCGTTAAGAACCCTACAGCATTTGATTCTATGAGACCATGAGCCTCTACCAGGTCAAGTGCTACCATAGTACAAAATATCAAACACCCAGTTGCTGTTCTATTCAATGTATAGGTTTCGTTCCAGAAGTTTATTATGTCCTCATTTAAAAGGTGTGAATGTACCAGCTGTAAAAAAGGGTGCATCGATTTTTTTTTTTGACACTTTAATGTCATATAATAAAACATTTCATTATAGGCTATTATTTCAAACGTTTTATATTAGAACAACTAATAAAATACGAGACACTGGCCACATAAAGAAGATGAAGAAAAAAAAAGAAGGCATTAGGAAGACATGAACAACTACATTCTTTCTTTATTACTGACTTTCTTTTAATATGTACCTCGGGACGCGAGGGTTCTGGCAATGTGTCCATGGTCGTCGGTCACTTAGCATCAAATGAGCCTCCTTCCCATTTGGCTCCAGTTACATAAAAAAATATATGTTTGATTAATTTTTTTACGCGCTGAAGAATAAAATTGGAGTTATTTCATTATACTTTCGTTAGACTATTTTTGGAATACACGTTACCTTATCCCGACAGTCAAACATTTTCAAACCCATACTGTAACTAAATTGTTGCATTACTTCCATATTGTACTAACTTCAAAAACTAACTGAAATGCCTCCGTAATTAATTGATTTAGTGTTAATTATTGCAATTTGTAACGCAGTCATGGCTTCGAATTACCTTGGCGTAAAATTCCCTGGTGAACTATTATAGTTAAATTCAGTCTATCATCGTCAACCTTTAAAGACGTTAAATATAATACCGATTTGTTTTTTATTTATTTATTTGTTAGTATCAACTTACTTTCTGAAATCTAAAAAAACCGATTAAAGGACTGGCTTAACACACCTTACGCAGATTGGAGATGCTTCTGAGACCTAACATGTAGTTACAGATTACACTCACCCATAACTCATTCACTCATCTACTCAGGCGTGTTACGCGTAAGAATTTTTGTAAACTTTTTTTATATTCAAAATTGTAATTGAAAACTAAAAAAGCATTGTTTTGGAATTAACTATAACTTTGTTATCGTATGGGATACGGTAAAGATTTCCCAACACATAATGCATTGAAGGAATAAACACATTTTTTAAATTTTATATATATTTGTAATTTGTAAATATCATGTATTAGTGACTTAGGCGAATAATATACGTATTCATAATTAGTTTATACATAATTAAGATATATTTAATTAATAGAGACTACATGAACGAAAAGCGAGTATTTTGACATCTTTAAGATACAACGAATATTTTTATCATTATAACGATAACGTTTGGAACGTCAAATTAACTATCATTAATCTTGTGTCCGGATAGTGTTTATAAAAATATTTTTAAGTTATTTCTGTAACATTAATGCAATCGATAGACACCAGTAGTATCAAATTTAAAATAATAGTATAAATGCTAACGTAGCCAGTTTAGGTGTGTTTTAATAAATGTAAATAAAACATTTACAGAGATATACATTTAATTTCAAGTCCATGATACAAGCCTAGGTCGTGATGAATTATTTACTTAGTAACTTAGATCAATATATTAGGCGTCTTTCTATATGATAAACGCTCTACACAATCATTACTGTACTTTATAAAACTTACACAATTTTATAGCCGTATTTATTTAGAATAGTGGTCAGCAATTATATTGAATAATCGTTGCTTCATCTGACACATAAGCACAGTACTTATGTATTAATATCGTGTTTTAATTAGCGTAGTTCTGGAATTGAGAGTTTTCATGGTCGGTATCACTTAACATAATGTGAGCCTCCCGCCCGTTCGAGTCCTGTACTATAAAAATAACTAGAAATTGTTTTAGTATTATGTAACGGTGAATCTTATAGTAAAAACAAAGACGAAAAAATGTTGCATTTCACATATGCGATAAGACCAGTCTTTCCCTTAAACCAATCCCAAATAAACGTGCTAGTCTTTTGTCTTTTATTTCACATTCTCATTTCCAAGAATTTATATACAACATCTGAGCGTTTATATGTAATTAATACTTTTCTAAAACCGCCTCTATCATTGTAACCTCAGGTGCGATGCCTTCCTTTTTCGCGTCCACCTTGAAGCAAGCAGCCACCTTGACCACACGAGTACAGTCGTCTTCGATATCGTCAAATTGCTTCTCACAATTATGGATTAAGTCAACCATTTTTGTTGAAAGTAATTCACCTGGATTAAGAATCTAAATATAATAAATTAAGGCTTCAAAAGTTTCTGTGATTTTGTCACATGTAGCATTCAAATTTGAATTTGACCTTTAGGTGCTGGCTTCAGCGTGCGACTCTCATCCCTGAGGTTGTAGGTTCGATCCCCGGCTCTGCACCAATGGACTTTTTTCTATGTACGCAATTAACATTCGTCGAAAGGTGAAGGAAAACATCGCGAGGAAACCGACATGTCTTTGACTCAAAAAGTCGAAGGCAGGCACAGGGTCACCTATTTGCCTAGTAATCTATTATAATCTAGTAATCTATTATAATCTAGTAATCTATTATAATCTAGTAATCTATTATAATCTAGTAATCTATTATAATCTAGTAATCTATTATAATCTAGTAATCTATTATAATCTAGTAATCTATTATAATCTAGTAATCTATTATAATCTAGTAATCTATTATAATCTAGTAATCTATTATAAAATAATTTGAAAAATGATCATAAAACAGATCTGGGCCTCAGATGTCTGAATCTGAATCTGAGGCTCATAAAAGCCACCCAAATCGCCTAGAAAAAACATGGACTCCTATTTATATTATCAACTCTTCACTCTTACATATAGATTAGCATGAGATGCGAGCCATAAACAAAAATTAAATAATTTTGATGCAATTTCAGTCTTAGCAATGGAATTACCTAAATATGGTCAAAATCTGGTGTACCGACATCGAAGGCAGTACTCATATTTGGTCGTAAAAGCCGATTACGTTGTTATTAAGTACCAAATACAATAGAATTCAGCCGCGACCTTTGGTTTTGGTCGACATAAGCGGTATGTTGTTCTGAACTGTGTCGTGAAATGAGAAATGTAAACATCACTCACCTTGCGGAAAACTCTTTATGTAATCGTGCATATTAATGTGATGCATTCTGGCATCTTCCTGCATAAGTGTGAATTTATTCGACATACAAATCAGAGCACAACCCAGCTCTCTATGGACAACATCGAAATCTTCGCTCCAGAAATTCTGGAATCCCTCCAGTATATCCGCTGTTAGTCCTGACTGAAGTTAGATGTTACATAGTAGTTATGTTAAATAAACCGGTTAAGAGAAGCTATCTGACTTTATAATGCCCATCCAAACACCATCATAAGTTAGGGATGGGGTCAATGATTTCTCAGTTATATTTTGGCAGATGAAAGTTCAAAATTGAGTACTGTTTAAAATAACCAAAAATATATTAATAAAAAACAACATTCTCCTTAAGAAATCTAACCAGTAATATAACTTTGTGATGTTTTTGCTTTAACTTAAACCCAACTTAACAAATAAGGAATATTAGTGACTTATATTGATATATATTATAATACCTCTTCTCTGCATTCATCTAAAGCCTTCCCGAAATGTGCAGTCACGTGGCTCATGACTTCTGCTAAACCTTCGACAGAATTCGAGTGTAGTACCATCGCAATAGCTATCAAACAGACCCACTTTGAACCCATTCTAGTGTCTATTTCTTGCACAATGACGAACCATCTACACTCATCTTATTATATTCTACATTAAGTTTTTTTATTTAAACATATGTAATTTAATTACAGTAGCAGAATTCGATCTTAACACAAGGGTAGTAATGTCGAAAGTTGTGTGTATCAGCCCGATCGAGCGATGATGTACGAGGGACCAAATAAGTACCTTCAAGTCACATAATTTAAAATTTCAGCTTGTCATCATGTATCGAACATTCACAGAACTATAGCTTTTATAAATTCCGTGTTAGGGAATGGATTCGCATACTTACTTACGCTAAAGATTTTACAGTATTTGATTTAGGATTATAGGTTCGTACTTGCTACGGAGAGTGATTTTCGCTTACGTGTTTGAATATAAACGGTCATATCCTTTTACTTGACAAGATTTATTTTACATACTATGTGTAATTATATCATATATCAACAATGTAAAAATTGCCGTTTATAATTATTATGTTACCAGTGACCTGTCTGCCTTGTAAGGCTGAACATTCGTTTAAAAAAAATATTGGCTGTTATCCAGGAATCACTCAAATGGAGAAAGTATTCTTAAAAACGGTCCAGTTGTTTGGAGTTTATTCCTAAGGAAACTTACAATAATATAACTTTATCCTCGATATATTAGTATGGATAAAGCAAGTACAGTCAAAACCGTTTACGACCGTCCCAGCTGAATTCTGTTGTATGAGGTACTTAATACAACGTCAGCAATACAATATGAGTAGTCCTTTCGATGTCGTTACAAGAGATTTTGACTGTATTTCTGAAATTGACTATAAGTTACTTAGTTTTTTTTTTTTTTTTATAAAATAGGGGGCAAACGGGCAGGAGGCTCACCTGATGTTAAGTGATACCGCCGCCCATGGACACTCTCAATGCCAGAGGGCTCGCGAGTGCGTTGCCGGCCTTTTAAGAATTTGTACGCTCTTTTCTTGAAGGACCCTAAGTCGAATTGGTTCGGAAATACTTCAGTGGGCAGCTGGTTCCACATAGCGGTGGTGCGCGGCAAAAATTGCCTTGAGAAACGCTCAGTCGTGGAACGTCGGACGTCGAGGTGATACGGGTGGAATTTTGTATTTTGCCTCGACGTCCGATGTTAGACATCCTTAGTGATACATAACTACAAAAGAGTAGATTTTAAATCCAAACTTTCACTTATAAGATAATTTTACAAGGAGCGTGCCAAGGACTAGAATGCCACACTAGAAATCCATGGAACTTCGCCTTTATACCAATCAACGTTTCTCGTCTTTGTCAAATAACCCTATTGATCGTAAAACAATTCTTACTATTTCTGTCACAATCCTATAATATGGCTCACTGGTCGGGATTCACTTTCCCTTATGTCGCGGACGTGGATTCCCGACAAATCGCCACAAGTGCCGACAGGGGATCGGAAATTCTATCTAATTTCTTCCCAAAATTGGACGTCCTCAAAAAGTTTTTATATATATATATGGTATATAAAAACTCAAGGTGTTTTCAATTTTATATATAAATAAGAATATTGTATTGAAAATAATAATACTCTTTCTAGTCGTAGAACAGAACAGAAAACCCTGAGACAATGGATCAGAATCTGAGAGAAATATATATGAATGTAAAATACTCATAAATAACGAATGATTCCTTGTGGTTTTTGTAAATTAAAAAATGGTAATAAAGCATACGCCGGTTAGGGTAAAATCATACTTTGTGCCCAAATGTCAGTTCTATTAATTCAAGAAAATAAGTTAAACTCCCCTGACACGAACTATAATTTTCTTTCCTGGCAACTTTTACCATTTGTCATAAGTGACGTGGCGTAGAAGCAATCCGTCAGCTAATGAACGTGGATCTGACAGCTCCCGTGCGCTGCCAGGGAAATGATTTATATCTTAAGCGTATTGTCAGGGGTGAAAAAAATGTATATCCTTCAAATTTATTTTTAAGGTTTATAATAAAAGTAATACAAAATGAAGCATAATAAAAAATAATAATTGAGACGTGTTAGGTAATGAAGATTAGATACAAAAATATAAAATAAATAAATCATTGGCGCTACAACCTTTTTAGGTCTGTGCCTCAGATTTTTGTATCTGTTTTATAATCATTTCTCAATCTAATAAGCAAGTTGGTCAGCCTTCTGTGCCTGACACACGCTGTCGAATTTTTGGGTCGAAGAAAACAAAAGTATGTGTTTGACATCCATAACTTTATAAATATAGACTATACATCTATTTGACATGACAGACATGACTCAATCAAACGACATCCGCAAGACGAAAATTGTTTCATTTAACTTTGATAACCTCAAAAAGGGGCACATCTTCGTAATTTCACGTACCTTTTTAAAAAACAAACAAACCATTTCAATTTAACGATTCGATACGAACGCACATCGCCACACACACCTGAGCTTATCTTCGAAACAATAAAATGAACGACAAACACGCCGCAATCTGGCGGGAAAATATAAAAATTTACATATAAAAGAGATCGCGATTTTCGGAAAATATTTATACCTCCCCTGGCAACACTACGTGACGCGAATCTTACGGAGTATGGCAACATACGATTACTCATTGTATGCTCCCTACTTTGTTATAATAATAGCGTGATTTCGTTTTCAATCCTTGTAAAATCAGTTTCATGCCTTGTATTTGATATAATATATCTTAAAATAAAAATAGGTAATATTTTACGTAAAATATGTTGTGTCTGTAATGAGAAATTACTATTTTTGATAAGAAACGTACTCTACTCAAATGGGTATGGGGCTCGAGACTAAAACACTCGACGACAGGACCAATACTAAAATCAAACAATTATTCATCAGCATTTTGTTCTTATGACTCTCGCATCTTTTTTAAAAACAAAATTACCTATATTACATCTGTCCCCTAGAAATACCTAAAAAGCTCTCAAGACTAATAAGCTTAAAATGTTTTATAACAAGCTGTAACAAGAAATGTTTCATTTTTTCGTTCAACATGACTTTTTGTTTACAAGGAATTTGAGGGAATTTAATTAGTTAAAAAATTAAATTAATCCTAAACAGAAGCTACCAGCCATAGTTTAATTTATAATGTATCTAATAGACATATATTTCAGAATTTATGTCACCATTTATGAAAGTAACCAGTCTTGTATTATCTATAACAACTAGGTTTGCAATGATGTTTATAAATATTTCAATACTGGTGACATAGACGTTATAACTGTATTTAATTATAGAGATACTATACAATGTTATTATAATACTGCTTTAAAATATATTCTAATATTGTCAGAATGTTTAGCAACGCAAAATACGATTCAATGTTAGCTAGCATTCATTCAACTAAAAAAGTGTTGGATAATTATCTATGAATAATCATGTTTATTAATAATTCCTAATGTTTTTTATTCAAAGGTTTCTCAATGAGCTGAATGTACCGTTATTTATTTGCAAATTGCATTATGCAAATCATCGGAAAGTAGATCAAACAACCGATTTCTAATTTTAAGTATGGATTAGGAGAAATATGTGTTTTAGAGGTCTTGTCTTGTCATTTATTTCTTTAAAACATTACAGAGGTCACGATTTTATTTACCTTAATAAAGTTTTGCTATTTCTTAAACCACATTATATGAGTAATAAAAATTATAATATCTACTTCACTAGTACAATGTTCTAAACGACCAGTAGAAAACTAGAAGCTTGTATAAGTACCGATGCAGAGACGTGATCTGGTTCAAAGATTCCTTTAAAGTTCGGTTTAATGCAATTAGCAAGAGATTTCACAACATATTTTAACATAACTAGTCTTTGAAATTTATTAATTATGGTATAATATCGAATATATTAAATTCTACTTCTATCGATTTAATTATAATAAACTATGCAAACATTGCAAATAAAGTCGTATTGGTCATTTCTACTACATACAAAATGTTGTGAAGCAAATATACCGTGTGAATATATATTAATAAATGTTTAAAATTCTTCTCATGTGAATTAAGGTAATTTGTAGTAAGTAATGCAATATATTAACAATTAGGTATGTCACATTAAAACATGCTGACAGGTTTTTATCACTTATTTCAATTGTAACAAAAATCGATCATAAATTATTTAAAATAAAATCTGCAACTAAATATACTTTAAAAGCAACTAAATATACATTTTTTTTGTCAGTATAACGTATCGAGTTGTAATTAAGCTTTATTGATATAAGTGATTGAGCAAGCTTTGAAAATTGACCAGCCAACTGCCGAAGACATCCAGGTCTGAGTAAGTACGTCCATTCTTTTGTATTTGGGAAGAATACGAATGAGAGCTACTTGAACGCCTACATTATTTTTCACAGACGGAATTTGCAATTACGTAGTCCTACTGTACACATTCCCAATTGACTGTGATAACGCTGGAAGAACTTCACTTACCTGGCGATTGTATGAAGATGGGCGCTTGTAGCGAGCTTAACCAGTGGTCTGTGGGGCGGGCGGCTAGGGCGCGTGGGCGGGCTGTACGTATACTCGCCCGCCTCACCGCCTGTCAACCACGACCAGTGCTCTGCCATCACTTCACTTTTTCACTTTTGTTTACAATTTTAGTCACTTCACTAATTTTTTGAGAGTGTTTCATTATAATGTTTTATTAGTATTCATCATAATTATACTTCTATAAAGTATTTACATTAAATTATACCATTTAAGATCTAGACTTTATCAAAAGCTATAAAGAAAATGAGTTGAGATAAGCCGTTCAATGCTGACCAAGTCATTGATTTTCTATAAGAAATGTCACGTTTTCTCACGTTTTCCTTAACTTAACGTGTAAGTGATAATTGGGCACATAGAAGGAAAATTCCTGTGATGCATTGGATTTATTTAAATAGGCTCAAATGTAATGTATGACTGCTTACCAGTTTCGGTATAGACCTTATATACTTGTGTATATCGGACATAGATCTATATAGATATATTATTATAATAGTATATAGATTTTTTAGTTTTTACTACAAACTCCCAAGCAAAATAAGAGAATTATCACTAAATAAATTCAAAGCCCTCGTTAAACGGATATTGATCAAAAGCTTTTTTATAAATTTCACGAATATATAAATGATCCCAATCCTTGGTATTGATTTGGTCCAGTTTAAACAATTTGTATGACTCAATACTTGGCGATTAAAAAGAGTGGCAGAAAGTTTCCTGCCAGTTCTTCTTACCCGCTCTAAGCCCTTGCACTTGTGAACTGGTAGTAAATGTAAATTTACAATTAATTTAACTTCGCTTCTGATGTTCATAAGTGTATTTGTACCTATATTAATAAAGTTATTTAAAAAACATCTATATTTTGCTATAGCATCAAAACATTTCAACAAACCCATTCGTCATGCCCGTCTCAAGAACAACTCTTATTAAATTCACAAACTTGATTTACGACGTTTACAACTTCTTACAGTACACAAATTTTCAGTAACGAAAATAGCTACGAAGAAAAATAAATCCGTGGCGTTACAACCTTTCAAGGTCTGACCCTCAGATTTTTTTATCTGTTTCATGATTACTTGTCAAGGTGAATCAGCCTGAGCCTGATACACACCGACGACGTTTTGCATCTACACAAGCCGGTTTCCTCAAAAGGTTTTCCTTCACAGTTCGATATTAAATGCGCATATAAAAAGAAAGTACATAGGTGCACAGAGGATCGAACCTACAACCTGAAGGATGATAGTCACACGTTGAAGCCACTAGGCCAATACTGCTAAGAAACCTAAAAGGGAGCTATAAACAACGCGCTGAATATTCTTACTATAATAGCGAACACTGTATAAATAAATATCTTTAAGAAATATTGAATTGTAGCCTCTATATCTAGTACGTTAAAGGTGAGGAAATAATTCTATCAGACCCTTGTAAGTGTTGTTATCACATTACTCTACTGAACAATGGTGGTATTCTCCATTGGGTACATTATTTTTCTGGCCCTTTTCAATTCTCAAACGAAAAGATGGTTTGAATTTTATTATTAATGCTGACTAAATTTTATATACAATACATAATCAATGAAAATTATGTTCTGTGTTTGCATTTAACAGAGAGTGTTTTCGCAATTTTTTTTAATGTAATTTTACAAAAATATTTATTACTTTTGCTAGATCCGCCTAAATTATAATAATTTCGTGTAAAAAATATACAAACATCAATTTTTAAAAAGCTATGACAACTTATATAAAGCTTTCTTGATCAGAGATAAACTTAGACTTAGACAGTGTGCTTAATTAACTGTACATACAAAGGGTAATTATATATTTCGCATAGGTATTTAGAGTAAATAGAGTTTAAAATAGGCCCATATTACCTCTATAAATATATTTTCTATTTTATATATATAATTCTACTGTACATTTATATGTCACTGAACTCTTCTTAAACGCCTGGACCGATTTGAATGAATTTTAACGTCAACTAGATTCATTATCTATACAGCAAATAAACAGCTGGTACGTATAGAAACCTTATGTGCCGTTTAGGTTAACTTGTGTTTGTAATTAAACTACTAAACGGCTGGACAGATTTTGATGAAACTTTTTGTGTGTTCATGTGGTCGAGAATGATTTACATTATTAGAAATTAATTTTGTATGTATGACGTGTACAACGTCTGTTGGATCCGCTAGTATTGTATATAGCATAATGTTTTCAGTGTTACCTTACAAAACCAACTCTAGTCTAGTTAACGATACTTAATTCAATATACACTATCAAGTTTTATATCATTCGTGAATAGAAATGGCATGTAAAATGTAATAAATCTTCGCCCCTGCACCAAGCAGCTCAAAATTCATGGCCCCACTTATGGGGGCTTTTCCTATTGTTCGCCACACATTTACCACGCCATGTGCGGTTTGGCATTTTAAATTACACATCACAGCTAGCACTTGTTTAACAGATAGATGCTATCTTAGGAAATTTTAAAATTCTGTAAACTTATAATGAAAATCTCGAACAATCGTTTGTGCGTGAAATATATTTTAATAGTCTTATATCATATCTTCTAGGGCAGCCGAAGGGCGTTGTCCTCTACACATGTCTTAAATACGGAAACATTAAACTTAAAAACGCAAACCACAAATCATTTAATTATACTTCTCAATTATTTTCGAATCTACTTGAAACCGTACAAAGAAATAGTTAAAACCGTAGCTGTTTCGACAGTGTTAAATTACAAACCTATGCCTACCTACACACATACCTTAACACATATATGAAATTAATTCACGAAGAGTGCAGTGGTTATTAATATAGTGTACTTATATGCTATTCTGAAACACATGATTTGCTAAGGTTACAGAGCTTTTACGTATAGGTAGATGGAAACCATTATTATGTATATGTATAGAGAGATATACTTTATATAAATATGTATTTCAATAATACGTGTTTGGTAAAATATTTTCATAACTATATAATATAGAAAATTATTATGAAATTACGATTACCCAACTTTGCAATATAGAACGTCAAACATAATGACGATTTATGTTATCAATTTAGTTTCAAATTGCATTGCATTGTGCACTCCACGACTCAAACACCCTTCGTTTAACAGAGAAAGCTTTAGAGTAGGTGTGTAAGTTTTTCCTTATTTTTACTGATAATATAGGCGTATTAATTAAGTCAATGAAAAATATCATCGTATAAATATGTATAATCGTAAATGATTTCAATCCCTTTCAGTTAAATACTTTTCTAAAACCATTTTCTAGTATTGGCATAGATTTAGAAGATTGGATAGCATTTAGAAATATCTTAAATCTTTGTTTCAGGAAAGCGGGTCGCCTGTAAAAGCCTAATTGTTTTTTAATGTTATTGTAGTGTTCAAAATACATTCTTGTGTTGTTTAAATACGCAACACTCACACAGCTATGACAGAGATCACAGACCGACTTTGTTTTTTTAATGTGTCTTGTACTGTTCAAATATGTGTTAAATAAATAAATTGTTGATAATACGTTACATAATACTTTTTTATACCTCAAAGGTATTAGCGAGCAATCAGAGTATTGGTAGGGAGCGCCCTCGTGCGATTTATCACAGACAACGCACTCTGAGGATTACCTAAACTTCAGAGATTACTATAGGTAATGATTTGATTAAATTCTATAGATTAACTCAAGATCAATATTTCGCTTAGCAGTTTCATAATAATAATTCTTCTTATTTTAGTCATTTGATTCAATATTCTTTACAATCACATGAAATTAATTATCATATACACGCTATATATAAACGCTTAATTTATAATGTAAATTCGTTAAATTTTTCAAAAAATATATAAGTGGCGTATGCAAATATAAGACATATACTATAAACAGGATAATATATAGTATGAAAAATCTCCATACACATTTTAGTAGAAAGCGAAAAACTTTCAACCCAGCGCCAAAACACATTACTCCCACTTTGTCCAAAACAAACAATATTCAATTAAAATTAAACTCTATCACAAGTACATAAAGTTGATGTTTTATTGATAATAAGGGAAAGGGTGCGCACCCTAATGGAGTGAGCTCAGCCGTTTCGTCGAGATACAATTAAAAATGTTCATTTGCATATGTTTACTGATAATGCACTGAAATTTTATTCTTATATATTATATGTATATATATATATGTAACCAAACTTATTGAATCTTTAAAACACATTAAGACGATTTGTATAATACTTGTAAATTTAATATGAATTAGGAATCAAATATAGTATTTTTTGTTAATTTTTACACGAAAATTGATATATATATAATATAAGGGAAATCCCAGCTAACTGTTGCTTGGATAAGAGTTTATTGTAAAAATACATTTTATTCCCTAACAATATGGTTTATTTTACTTTGGCAATAAATTAACGCCTAATAGAAAACTCGCAGCACCGCAGTGTGACTCATAGTAAATTCCAATACAGGCGCAGACTAATACAAGATATATGCAGTTTTCAGTATTTATTAGATACCTATGTCTTCACAGTTTCGACTCCTATATACTTGTCTTCTTTTTCTGTCAATATGTATTCACGTTGTGTTGGAAAGAGACAACCTTGTTAAGTTGATTTAGTTTTTTTTAAATGAGTTAATGTTTAAAAAATGATAGTACAAATTAATGAATATTAGACTACGTGACTCTTGTAGAAATCGTGCTTTGTCTGAATATATAGTGACATCCTTGTCACTATATGGACTTGTCACTGTGGACCTTTGCTTAGGACACAAATAAATGCCTATATATATTTTACATACATTATATACATAATAAAATAAGATTTCATCGTTACAGACGGTCATAATACATACAAGCCATATACAGTCTGGCCTCTGATAGTCAAGTCGGGGCAGTTTATGTGAAATCGATGCCATGCTGTTTGTAAACACCTTTGTATCTGCCACATCTGTCAAATCACTACGCAATTATCACTCTTATCACAACGTAATACGAGATATAACTTTTACGATTCCATTTGATTTATTATTTACGTATATTATTTAAATTGAATAAATATTTTATAAATTATTGTAGTACTGGATAATTAAGCATGAAACACTCTCACTTATTACACAGTTTTGATACAAATTTCACTTTTGATTCGCATTTTGAGCGACAAAGTAGGTGGCGCGTCTCGGCGGGCACGTTTCGAACTAACCTAACCTTGCCGCGTGCACTCGGGGTGATCGTAATACTACGATTTAATGATCTTGATATTTTAAAACTGGTTTAATGAGTTTCGTAAGATAAAACTGTAGGTTTTATAACTCGGTTATATATTTAACTAAAAGTTTTTAATTAAACAACTATGATTC
This sequence comes from Pieris brassicae, assembly GCF_905147105.1. Classification (NCBI taxonomy): domain Eukaryota; kingdom Metazoa; phylum Arthropoda; class Insecta; order Lepidoptera; family Pieridae; genus Pieris; species Pieris brassicae. Next base: position 17,226,583 of record NC_059674.1, read on the forward strand.
TAATTAGTATGTTTATGTTGTTTTCTTTTTGTAATGTTTTTTAATTTAATAATAAGAATTATCGTCTATATATTTTTGGTAAAATATTCATGTTTTTTATTGAACGTAGAGAACGAAAGAACGAAGAGAAGAGAAGGCAAAATTTCTTTAGCTTTTAAAATACTGTATAATTATTATTTTTTATATATTTCTATTTCATATATTTATCAATGGCTGGAATTTATTTCGCTTCAAAATTTTGTTTATTCCAAGTACTAAAACCGTTGAAACACACTACAACTCACCCCGCCGTGTGTCCGAATCGGCGAAGCCCCTCGTTCATTCATCGTCGGGCTACGAGTTACTACAGCTACGGGCTACGCGCCCGCTACGTTAGGACAACAGAGGGGTGGAGCTGACCTTGTCTAGTATATTATTTGTATCGAGGACTTTTTAAATCATTAAAGCTATAAAGTATAAATCAACCCCATCTAAACAATTTCAGTCTAGAAATTATTTAGATGGATGGAAGATGATGTGAAAACCCCTACTATAACTAGCACTCAAATGATTAATTGGAAAAAGAATACCTATTTATATTAACAAATTTTCATTTGGTGTACCCAATAACAGACTCAAAAATGCAAGTAAAGAGGCTTATTTTTTGGCATTTTCTCAGCACCATATTGAACTGGGCTGCAAAAATATCTAACAAATATATATTCGCGTCTATTATTAAGCTAAAATAATTGACAAAAGCTAAAAATACCGGCTCTAATATATAAATAATTAAAGTACAAATTGACTAAGTTCAGATGTGACGCAAAACTATCACTACAAAACGCATTGAAACGAACACAATAAAATTGTAATGTAAGTAATCAACCTGACCCTATGTTTATGTTTGCCCCCTCACGGTGGGAATTGTAAACAATAAATATGCAAGTTTCGGCTGTTTTGCGGTATATCCGAAGTTAGAAACAAATATATTGTAGAAAATAAATAGACAGATTGTATTAATAGTGAAAGTATTGACAGTTGAATGTAAAAAAAAATTGCATGACATGACAAATTGATTTTAAACAAAATTTAGAACAAAAGTGTTGTGCGAGAAACTATGAACCATGTTATATTAATTTTAAATTTGCTAGCGTTAATTTTGTTTTCAGTCATGATTAACAAGTATTACAAAAAGCAACTTCCAATCAACATATCAATATTACGGGACAGTTAATATATGCAAGAATTAGTAGAAAAAAAATAAAAGAAAAATATAGTAGAAAATTTTTATGACTCTCTGTCTCTATGACTATGTGGTTTATCTTTGATAAAGGTACATCTAAATCTATTGGGCGTTATTAACAAAATTCATTGAAAAAATTTCTTTAACGATTATTCTTATTAATTAGATTTCAACGAAAAAACCTTACTGATAACCTTGCTGATAAATCACGTCTAAAAAAGAAGGCTTTGCTCCGAACGTGCCTTATCTTAAGCCCTTTGTGTTTTACTTGACGAAAGTATCCTATGAAGAGTGTGTTTTAATAATTATATTCTAGAAATAATTAAATTTAATTATTATAATATAATTCTTTTTCAGCATTTTATAGCATTTTACATGTCACAGGTATTGACCATCTTTGTAGAGAGGACTATAATAGGACTATAGAAGTTCTGTGGTAACTAGCCTTCCATTGCGGAAAGAACAAATATAAAAACATAACTAATAAACAAAATAAAACTAAAGCGAAAATGTGATAAAATTAAGAGAAATAAGGGAAAAATCAAAGGACGCCACTGAACTTTTGAACATGATTTTTCTTTAGTTTACACATTTAGTTTAAGTCTTTTTCATTCGCCTTATGTATTAATTGTTTTCTACTTTGATTAATCTTAATACTACGAGTTTGCGTGTTGCACCAGTAAAATTACCGACCAATAATTATTCTATTGGGTTTATTTCTAAGCAGACAGAACGTAAACGTTTATCTATCTATGAATAAATGGTTCATAGGTCCAACGTAATTGAATGCTTACCAGTCACCAGTACGTGTTCCCGCATTTTTAAGGGTCTTTTATTAATTGCTCGGCACTCACCTGCGGACAAAAATGTGTACATGAATAATATTGTTACATTAAAAGTCTTTATCAGACGACGACACTGGATGCAGACAATAATAAAATTATAATTATAAGAATTTAAAATTTGGATCCTTATATCGATTATGATTAGAAGTCAAATATTATACGTGTATACAACATGACAATTTGTAGGATGTTAATCTTTGGAAGTAACGAAAATAATATGTATTGCTTAAAACAAATAAATAAATCAGCGGCGCTACAAACTTAAGGTCAGGGTCTCAGATTTCCGTATCTGTTTCATGATCGTTTGTCAATCTAATAGGCTGTGGGTAAGTCAATCTATTAGCAGCCTCTTGTGCCTGACACACGCCGTCGACTTTTTGAAGTGAAACTTGTTTATCGGCGTTGGAAAAGAAAATACCGTCACATTTTTGGGTTACGTGTCACCTTTTTTCCGTTACGTGCCATCTTTTTCTTGTCCCTACCACGGTGCATTCGAAGTGATTCGAAGCCGTTAATAACAAAAATATATAATAACGATAAAAATGATAGTAATAAATCTATTAAAATGAAATTCTGTAATAATCTTAGTAGTAAGAAAATGAAATAAATATATTATTTGTATTCATGTCTATGATAATAAACATTTTGTTAAACTTTATCTAATTTTATTTTATTTAATCAATTTCTGTAAAGTTGCATATAGTAGATCATTTTTTGAAAAATGAGGTCATAAAGAAGTTTCACTTCTCACGTGTGTACACTAGTACACACACACATTATTACTTTTTTTTTGGTTCTAAGGCAAGCTGGTTACCTCACGATGTTTTCCTTCACTGTTCGAGCGAATGTTAAATGTGCGCATAGAAAGAAAGTATAATTATCTACAGCCGGGGATCGAACCTACGACCTCAGGGATGAGTGTCGCACGCTGAAGCCACTAGATCAACTCCTCAAAACAACAGGCTAATTAATATACGCATATATGTATATATACTTTTTCAAGTTACGTTTTACGTAGCAGTCATGTTTATTTATATTATTTTACGCCAATATAAATTTAAAAATGATAGAATACAGTTTAACATAATTTTACAAACATCATAAATAACTTACAAAAATAAATACAGGTTCAAGTTCTTAGAACTAATAACTTTTTCACGCTATTCACTGACACAGTTCTCTCAGTAAATTATTTACGCGATAATATTTCATTCAACACAGCTGCATGCTTGGACCAGTCATGACGCTCTGTCACGACATTGGTACCGTTCGTAGTTGCTATATGCATATAATTCATATGACCTAACTATGTGTATACTAACCAGATTCTTTCTAAAAACAAGGTAATTGATTTAAAATAAAGCATTCTATCATATATTTATATCATCTGATAGAACATTTAGTGTTTACGCATTTATAAGGGATTCATTCGAACATAAAATTGATTTATTTTTATGTATACATCGTTAGAATGAATAAAACACGTACAAAACTCATGTTGTGTAACTCTACACTATAAACAAAGTAATTTATGAAGATCCGTGGATTGAAACGGCTTTTCTATCACTGCACGAGAAGGGTATTATAAAATACGTATATTATAATATCTTTAGTTAAATACTTAGGAATTGCGTTAAAACGTGTGTGTTACTTATGATTAAATGTTGACAGTTTGTAATACTGCGATATTTTTAGGGTGTGTGCAATTTTACTGGTACATGATACTAGACAAAACTTTGGTATCTTCCTTACAAATTCTTGCGAATCAATGAAATGTTGAAAGACTCTGTTCAAGCGTGGCATTGAATATTTGATAGAATTAGATTTTGCATAAAAAAAAATATTATCTAACATTTTATGGTTAAGATAATTGTTAATATGAGCTATGAGTGTAAGTTTCAAATTTGCTAATTTCTGTTTTTTAATAATTCCTATAAGTTCCTCTAGGCCTTACAAAACAACAAATAACTTTCCAGATGAAACAAACTTGTACATAATTAATTTAATTCTGGTTTAAATCTATTAAATAAAACAAAGAAAATATATAGTAATTTACAAGTCAAAATGTCATTGCTCCCAAAAATCTTTGACATTTTATGACGACGTAAACTAGATTGAAGCGCGGAAAATATGTCAGCTAGTGCCTTGAGGTCACAATAAAATTCGGAAGGGACGCTATCTTAATAGAATATCAGGGTCCCTAAGACCCACACGAGTATACAATACCCACACAGTTTGCATACGGAATGCTCACGGAAATTGGTGCAAGAATTCGCTGAGTAACATCATAGTACAGGAAAATAGTGGAAGTTATATGGAACTTAAAAGAATTGGTCATATTTTGTAGATTTTCTCGTCTTGTAATAAAACTGTCTTAACGGATATTAACGCGATTAGATAGCTTGTTTTGAGTGCCTTTCTGAAATTAAGAAACTTTTTTTTATATAACAGAGGCAAAAGGCACCTAATGTCAACTGATACCGCTGCCCATAGATACCAACATTGGCAGAAGGCTCACCGGTCTTTTAAGAATTGGTACGGAAATACTTCAGAGGGAAGCTGGTTCCAGATAATTGGGCACGGCAAAAACTGCCTTAATAAGCGCTCCGTAGTGGCATGACGGACGTCGCGTTGTCCGATGTCCACAACTTGACAAATAATATATTATATATCTACGTAACTCACAAAGATTTTTTTTAAATATATGTATAGCGTATGTTATTTAATCATCTTGCGAACCAAAACCATAGTATTCTTTACATTTTATCGAATAATTTAATATTAAAGCAGTAGTAGACATTTTTTGGAGAAGAGCTGAAGCCAGGAGTGGTGGTTTTGACCCACCTCCGGAGGTAGTCAAGGTGTGGAAGGAGGAGTATCGCCGCTTAATTTTGCAAGAATGGAGGGAAGAGTTAAGTGAATGTCGGTTTGGTTTACATACCGTTGATCTTATTCGTCCCTTTTTGAAACACTGGGTGAACCGACGGTGGGGATCGCTTTCCTATCAGCTCGTGCAGGTTCTCTCTGGCCATGGATGCTTCGGAAGTTATCTGCATCGAATCGTTGGAAGAGAAGCGACACCCGCTTGTCATCATTGTGACTGTATAGATGATACGGTGAGGCATACAGTGGAGGAGTGTCCGGCTTGGGACTACTTACGCTCGGTGCTTGCTGATAGCATTGATGGCAATCTGTCGCTTCCACTAATTATTCAAAGAATGGTGGAAGCTGACAATGACGGTCCTTGGAATGCCTTCAAGGCTTTTTGTGAGGCCGTCATGAGTCAGAAAGAGAATGCGGAGCGTCAGCGTGAAAATGATTCAGATGCTCCGCCAGTAAGGAAACGACGACCGGGGCAGCGACGCCGTGTTTTCGCACGTCTGCCCTAAGTTAAGATTTGGAAGATTTGTGTGTGAGAGGAGTCATGTGGCATTGTGGCATTCGCGTTTGGCGGGGGTAAGGATAGGGCTCAGCTGTTACCTGCCGTCGCCCTTTGGCGAGCTGAAGTCATCCGTCAGGTTTTAGTGGGTAGGGTTTATTAAGTCTGAGTCCCACATAATCCCTGCTGTTGTAAAATACCGTAGGGATATGCGTAAAAGCATTTCCTGACGAAAAAAAAAGTATCATTGCTTCTCTGACAGCATTACACCGTTCAGGTGCTATAAAAATTATGGTATTTTGTTTCGTTATAACAAAATAAGCTTACGATTTCTAGTACCGAGTACCTTTACTCTATCACGGGTAAAATGTAAGAAGCAATTACATTTTCAGCTGAGTCATTTTGTTAAGTTCAAAGTGATGAGTTGTCAATTGAAGACCTCCATCAAGCTTTAAGCCGAGCGCTGAATACGAAAACTTGCTTTCAACATTAGCGTCGAGCTTTAAATCGGTTAAGCAACTAGAATCTAAAAAAATAAAGTTTTATTTTACAGAAACCACATCTTATTTATAAAATAATTTTGGTGTTTAAGGTAAAATAATCTTAAAAAGCCGATCCGTACTTGTAAATTTACATAATTTATTGTTAAATATTTGTTTTATTATCTGTTTTGTGTCAAAACTGACGCTTTATTCATTGTAATGTTGAGATTTGTTAGTCTGTGGATGACGCGAGTTTTGGCCTATTATTTATTAAATTAGATTAAAACTATTGTGTGAAGAATTTTGAATGGTATAATAATTTATTTATTTATTTTATTTTCAATCATTACAAAAAAATACAACTTAGATTTTTTACATTTTTTTTCTTGTTATTAGTAGTATTATATAGGATATACATCCTATATCCTAGCTACCTTCAGTACCATCGATCGAAACCCCTTCACGGTTAAATGCCTCCTCCAGAGTCCGTTTATGAAGTAACAAACTCTGAATATTTTTTCTATAATTATTTCACGTAATTCACTAATTCAAATTATTTCAATTTTTCTTGTCTTCAAATATATTAAGTTTTTGGTTAATTTTAAGATGCATGTTGTTAATAACTCATAAATAAGTAAGTTTAAGTTATAATCTTACTAAACGTACTAAAAACATTGATTTGTTAATGTATGCAGGGATTAATAATTAAATAACTACATATGATACACAACTGTCCACAACTGAGCGTTCGTTAAAGCAGCTTTTTCCGCGCACCACCAGTATGTGGAACCAGCTGCCCACTGAAAAATTGCCGAACCAATTCGACTCAAGAAAAGATCACACCAATTCTTAAAAGGCCGGCAACGCACTTGCGAGCCTTCTTGGAATGAGTGTAGTTAACAGATAAGCCTCCTGCCCTAAAAAAACCTTTATCAAATGTAAATTCACTTTACGTTTAAGTTGCAAGGTACTGTTTATCACGTACATGTTTATGACGATAGTAACGAATGTCGACGAAAACTATTATTTAAATGAAGTTTCAAACACTATCGCAATAATATTTAAGGAAACTAGAGTTAGTAAATACTTACTTAGAAAACATCACACCTGCGACGTACAGTTATATTAAACTGTTTCTAAGTAGTAATAATATAATACAGTATTGCATGGCCTTAGATTTCGCTATTTATATATAGACAAGTAGATCTCTAAGACACTTGATTTTTAATAATAATATTTTTAATTGTAATTATTGTACCTCTTATTCTTTTGTATTGCATCGCATTTCTTAAAGCCGTGAGATAGATTTTTAGTTTATTTTATTGAATTTACCCATCATATTCATTTTTATTTAGTTTGTTTACTTACTAGGGTTGCCTGGAAAAGATCGCGTGTTAGCGATAAGGACGCCCGTTGCATGGCTTATAATTTTAATGTGTTATGTTAGTTGTTTTTCTATAAATGTAATGAATTGTTGAATAAATACAATTATTAATATTATTAAGTCCATTTATATACAATCCTTTTATCCATTTCCAAATATTTATAACTATTATTTCTTTTTCTACAAAGTAATTATTGCGTATATAAAAATGTATTGATATTTTTTTTATGTAATAGGAGGCAAACGGGCAAGGGGCTCACCTGACGCTAAGTGATACCGCCGCCCATGCACACTAACATTCACAAGGGCCTTTCAATATGTACGCTCTTTTCTTGACCCGAAACGAACGCGCAACTTTACGGTTAAGAATCACTTAACCGCTAGGCTTTTAATGGTAAGTACGTTATTAACAAATGTATGGGATAACGTTAATATGAAAAGTGAAATGTGTAAGAGGTTTTTAAGAGAAGTATCCGCATTTAACTAGTTCTGAACTAGAACTGAGTTCCATTATTTCAGCAGATTGAGACGAAATTTAAAATAAAAGGTATTCATTGTTTGACGGGCATTTTTAGAGTATCATTAAGTATTAACTTAATTTATAAATTAATCTTATAGAAAAAGGACAGATTGCCAGGCCAACAGACAGTGTCCATACCAGAGGGGTCGCGAGTGCGTTGCCGGCGTTTTATAAATTGGTACAGCCTGTTGTGCAAAAAGGTCCTTAAATCGTGCATCTATATGCACCTAATAAACCGAAAAATTCTTAAATCAATATTGAGTTACCGTGAAAAGAAAAAATGTGTGCGTGTACTAGTGTACACACGTAAGAAGTGAAACTTCTTTATGACCTCAATTTTTTAAAATGATCTACTAAATTCAACACATTTACAGAAATTGGTTGAGTAAAGTTAAAAAAAAAATTTTTTTTCCAACGCCAACGCAACTTTCACTTCAAAAAACTTTCGTAAGTTATTATATGAATTACAAGAATATTAGTACTGTCACTAATGTAATGGATGTTACTTTAAAATTACAAGAAATACAATGAAAATAGTCTTGAGTGGTGCAAACAGAAAGTGTTTGTGCGAGCGTGCTATCACCTCAACATTCACAATTAATTGGCGCGCAATCCCGCACTTTGTCTTGTCAACTGTTATCAGCACAGTATAGGGCTGGCAAAAGCTAGCAATTGTTTTTTTATAGAACAGGGACGACGTTTATCTTATTTATTTATTAGTAATCCTACAGCTAACACATATCCATATAAAACAAAACACTTAGATAATATACAAAGACAAAACAGATACATAAATAAACAATATGAAACTGAAAACATAAGTAATACATTAATAGACAAAAATAGAAAGAAAACTGAAATTTTACATTAAACAGACCACAATAAATACTTAATATTTCAAAGAAAAAATTAGATTGTTATTGCTAATCAAAGTCAAATTCTTCCCGCCTCTGAAAATTTGCTATATCCTCTTTGAAAAATATCAATACCCTCACAATGAGTGTCATTGGTAAAGCTCGAAACATTGGCGAGCTATGCAGGTTCGTACGAGGCACATGGAACAATTGTCAATATCTTATTTTAAATTTATCACCGCCCGTGGTAGCGTCACAAGAGTCAGTCTTAGAAGTTTATGACACGGTTAAACAGTTACATGGTTTCTTAAACTAAAACTTAAAAAATTGAGGGTTATAAGTTTCACCTGTATGTATATAGATATTGTATGTGAATATAATCTTTTTAAATTTTTTTCATTTGTGCTAAATTACGTAAGAGCATTTGTTTCAACAAATTTCTCAAAAACTAAATGTCAAATCAACCACCATTTTTGTTTAGAATCAAAAATATTCCAACTAAAGGACCACTCCGGTTATCACCGCATTTCATGTTTTATGCCTAGGTTATGTAGACGAGCTTTTGAGTTTTATTTTTTTATTTATTTAAATTAATCCAAAAGTACATCCTTAGAACCTAAAGTGCAACCAATAGTTGACTACTCAAAAGAGTTAAATAAAACAGTTAAAAGATGTATCAGATACAGCAACAACATTTCGACTTCAATTGATAATTTTAATGCACTTTGCTTCGTTACTCAGATAAAATTTGCGGCTTTGAACAGGATTCACATGAAGTCATTTATAACAATGATAATATCTATAGATAAATAGGCATGAATGTGTTAAATTAATAGTTTTTAAAATTGTGCAAAATAACGTCATGTCATAAGTTGCTTTATAATCGAATCAGTATGTGGAACGAACTATTTGTTATTTTATATTTGATATAACAGGAGGCTCATCTGATGTTTAGCGATACCGCCGCACATAGACGCTCTCAATGCCAGCGTGCCCGCGAGTGCGTTGCCGGCCTTTTAAGAATTGGCACTTTCTTAAGGACCCTAAGTCGAATTGGTTCGGAAATTTTTCACTTCTAACCGCAATATTTAAAAAAACGCTCAGTTGTGGAACGACGGACGTCGAGGTGATACAGATGGAATTGCGTATTCTGCCTCGACGTCCGATGTTAAAGTTCATTCTCTTACACAAGTAGCTACTGACCTAAAAGTATTCTTAAAGAAATATATCGAGTTATAAAAAAAACAATTGATCTATTACTTTTTTTACTATTAGAATTAGCTGTTCACCTACTTGCCTATGAAATAAGCATTGAAGATACTTCTGCGAAATTTATTGTTTACCAAATGAATATTTACCTTTTGTCAAATTACACAAATTTTATTGAAGACCACGGAACAGTGTTAAATATCACAGACACCTTAGTTTAATATACCATTCATCAAAAATACAACACAGTTTCAATTTTATTTATACAAAAGCTTATTGCGTTACATTTCACGTATGGATCGCAAGTTAGGGCGGGCGGACGTGAAAACCCCACCGAATACTAGGGCGGCATAAAGCCAACTGACGTACAGCCTTCGAGTGGAGCGGGAAATTGCGTGCTTCTGCTTGACTGATCCCAAGATATTATAAGAAAATCAGGGTAACTTTTATATTTTTAAAAACTTTTTATCTATACAATAATACTATATGATCTCCAAATAATTATTTAATTCGTATAGGCTTAGTCAAACCACAAAGTACACAATTCTGGTTAGAAATAACTTAACCTCAATTCGCCAAAAGATTTCCACAAATTTATAAAAGTCGATTAAGCAATAATAATATCAAAGTTTAAATTTAATATTTTTCTATACTCAAAAGATAAAAAGATTTTTTTAGTTTAGAAAAATATATAGTTATTAAGATGCTCTTAAACAATAAGAAAACCTAACGAGCAAAACTGAATTTATGGACACACAGTCTTCATTAGTGACTATATTATATTTATAAACATTTGTTTAAGTTACATAACCTAAATTAATCTTATACATCAATGTGCCGGTTTTGGTAAACAGCGTGTCGCGTGACACATATATACCTTTTCCAACTTCTATTATTTTCTATTATTAGCTTTTCTTGTCCAAGTTGCGTCTTCTATTCTATTTTTATCGACATCCCATATATTTTTACTATAAGATTTATTATTATTAATGTAATTGAATATTAAACAAAATGCTATCTTTAACAGCGTCGTAAAATCACCCAATAATTTTCACAGTAGTGTCTAACTGGTTTAACTGCCTGAACTAAAACGAACCGGTTAACCTAACCGTTAATTGATTATACACTTAACCGTCCAGCTATGCGTCAACCGGTTTATTCACAAAATTTTCTGATTAACACCTTTGAACCTTTTATCGTGTAACCTAAAAATCCTAGCATTTCAACTATAATATTTTTATATAAATATAAGTTGAAAAAAATCAGTGGCACTACGACCTTTTTAGGTCTGGGCCTCATATTTATGTTTTTGTATCATGATCATCATCATCGCTGTTTCAGGATGCCACACGCCGTTGACTTCTTGGGTCTAAGGCAAGCCCCGTTTCAGCATGTTTTTCTTCACCCTTCGAGCGAATGTTAAATGCATATAGAAAGAAAGTCTATTGGTGCACTGGCGGGGCTCGAACCTTCAACCTCAGGGATCAAAGTCGCTGAAGTATTGGGCCAACACGGCTCAAATAAGTTAGTAGATAATAAGAATAAACTGTTTGGTTTTATTAATCTAAAACCTGTTTTTGAATGATTAGTATAACGGGAGTGTTTTTTTTACAATTAATCTTTAAAAACAGCTTTTGAGTGCGTTCTGATTCTTAATTTATTTTTATCTGTATAACTATAGTAATTACGGCGCTATTCTATTTAAATTAACCACATATTTATTTATTTATTAGTAATCTTACAGCTAACACATATCAATATAATTTAAAAAAAACACGTAGACAATACACAAAGCCAAAACAGATTACAATGATAAACAAAATATATGAAACAGAAAACATAAGTACATCAATAGACAAAAAGAAAACTGAAATTGAACCTTAAACAAACGACAATTTAAACCTAATATTATAAAGAAAAAACTAAATTGTTACTGCTAAGTCCAAGGATATTTCCTCACATCCTCTTCTGTAAATTGGAAAATAAGAATTGTTGTCATAGCAAGCCAAAACCCAAAAACCTTAGCGAATTACGCAGATAATTCGTTTACATATTTCTTGAACTTATGCAAACTAGAACAAAGTGTGCTCTTTGTGACCAATTGCATAATTTGTTTCAACACAAGTATATTTTCATAAATACGTAATTGTTGTATCATAACTGCGAAAAAAGTTATTTGTACAATTTTCGAATGAAACTTTAGCCTGTATTAAGTCCTACAAGAAATCCCAAACGTGTTGTAGAATGTATTCAGATGTCAACAGGTGCCAATCACTGCTAACACAAATCATCTTGTCTATGATCCACTACATAGTTATATAGTTCCGCGTCAAGTTTCAAACGCTGTACTAAAATAAACTGATATATTGGAAACTGTATGTTGAAAGCGTAGCTTATAGATACTACAACATTTAAATACAACTTATTTTACAAATAATTCTAGTGATTTACAGTAATCGTTGACAACAAAAGATTATCTGAATAGTTTGTTATAATAATAGATCGTTTATTTGCAAAGAAATTAGTTCAGATTTATCATTCTGTCAAATTATACTAAAACCGAATAATCAGCCATATAAAAAAGAAATGTAGAATAAATAAAATAATTTATATAGATTTTTTATAACACTAGCACGTATCCAAATTTGAATCGCATAAGTATTTTTTGTTATACATCTACACACCAATGTTACAGACGTTCTATAACACCTTAAAGCAATCTCCATGAGGCATTTGAATAATATGTCCATAACTTAGGTCGAAGGTGGCAAAGGCACAGTGTATAGTTGATCACACAGATAAGCCCTTTGCTATTCAGATGCTAAACACTTCCTATACGAAACTGCTTTAGGAAGGGATGAAGGGTTTAAAATATATGCGAATTATCAAAGACCGATGATGACGTCGATCGTATTAAATATGATCTTTATGAGCATGTTCTAAATAAAATGTTGTATGTAAAAGCAAGCATTCTATACATATAAAACATATGAAAATATGATCATTACCACTTTAAATGATCTACTTTTAGGTCTAAGACAAGTCAAAAGTCAAAAATAAGTTTTCTTCTCAAGTGTTTAGCGGACATGCAATAGAACATTCGAGACACAATCGAGATTACAACGAACGACAGAGTTCAGAATGGCATGCTAAGTCTAACCTGACACTCATAACTTAATTATTTCAATTATAATATCTGAACACTTTGCACGTAAGCCATTCCATAGTTAATACGGGCTATATTTTCTCAAGAGCCTTAAGAATCGTCCATAAAAACATTTCCGTTAAAAGCCAGTAAATCCGTGCATTGTCAGTGAAATAGCCTAAATCTGAGAGCGTAATTCGAGCTCTTGTAAACGCAGCTAAGCAATAAATTGATGTGCCCCGCCTGCCCACTGTTTACTGAGTCTGGTGACACTTGAGTCTGGGCCGCTTTATGTCTAAAGATACGATTATACGGTACTATAATATTAGTTAACCTGCGTCACATTATATGGTTTTTACAAAGAACATTCTAGAAGGATTCTATTTTTAAAAGGCTTGTAACATTTGACTATCGTACTATGAATTTCATTATCAAATTCACAATTAAACACTATTTAAGGAATTTATGCTGATTATACTAGTTATATGTAATAAATTATTATACAAAAAAACTACTCACTGTGAATATAAAGTATTATTTTATTAAAAAACAGGTTTCTTCAAACTAAAAGTCAAATATCATTTATTCAAATACACACAATGTACACATATGAACGTCAATAAAAAAGAAATATACATTAAATGCTTCTAATTTTACATGTACTGTCTCAGTTCTCAAATCAAGGGCGTAGAACGGAAGAGAAGAACTGGCAATAAAGTCTCCGCCACTCTTTTTAATCGCCAAGTTTTTTTTGTATTACACAACGTTTGTAAGGACCTGCAACCATCACACCGTGATCCACATGACATCAGCAGGAGGCATGGTGAATAGGAGCACACAGTTACATTGTCGTGGGAACAACACGCAAACTAACTTAACGTTGTATGTATTATTTTGTTCTAATCTAAACTGTTTGCGACACATTTAAAGGTTGTGTATCGTTGGTCCTAATGTTTATTATTCCCTTTAGTACTTTAGGGAGTTGGCAGTGATTTCAGACGAAGCCAGTATAAAGAATTAAATTACAAGAAAGTATAGGAAACGAACACTCACATTTAGCACATCCAAACACATAAATCTGCACCATCTATGGTTACCCATACATTTCCGGAGTTGTTAACAAGAAAGATAATTTACAAAGTAATGTCGTATCCAATGCGGTTAAGCTCGCAATAACAAAAAGCTGCTGAGCTTTAACGTCGAACTAAAATGGTTTCAAAGTCCATGCGTTACCAATAACAGGTAGTTACGATCACGGATACGATACGACCGTTATCGTATACAATCCAAAACGTGCTTCAACCCAAACGATTTACTTACTCTTTGGGACATTAAAATAAACCATTGTACAATAGGTATAGAGTTCAATTTACAGCGTGAGTTTCGTCAGGTTTAAAGTGGTTCAATGTGGGGTAGTTTAAGAGCTTTTCACGTAGATTTTGGTGGCCATTTACTCAAGGCTTTTATTTAAATTTATTGTGAATTGAATCTGTTTTTAGATCGAGGGTCCGAATGTTCTGTTTATCTAGCGTGTATTAGTTTAATGAACAGGTTTCATATGTTAATAACACATTTATTTATAAATAATCGTTAAGAATCGAAGAAGATTTGCGTTAACCAAATTTATCTAGAGCGCGGGATAAAATATGGAAACTTGAATTAACAAAATGGACTAGACCTACTGAAAAGTAATGTAGACGACAAAAGAAAATATGGACAGATGACGTTATAGAACTAGTGGGGAAGAACTGAATGAATATTGCTCAAAACAAAGAGAAATGGAAAAAATATGAAGGAGGCTTTTACCCTAAACTTGGCCATGCTAAAACTAGACCACAAACAAATAATAAAGAAATGTAACAAGTGTTAAAACTTTTACTAACACAACATAAATACTAATATAAATAAATATAAACCAATTTTTGCTGTGGATTACTTAATACAGCTTTAATAATAATACTAATAAACCAATTTTTTATAACGTAGGCTTTATAATGTTAATATATATGTTATAATTATGATATGTATCAAATATGTATAAGAACTATCTAGGACATACTACCAATTAAAAAAAATGCAGTTGCTATCTTGCTGCCAGAGCACAGAGAGCCTGTTCCTGAGCAATAAATTACCATTGAGCCTTCAATCTATTACCCACATTTTCAGTAACAAAAATAATAAATCAAACACAAATCAGCTTTTTTGTCCTATATGCACTATTCATATACAAAAGTAAGTTGTACATAATTGCTGATTCCATCTTCTTTTACTGAGGTTGAGCTTCAGTCTCATGCAGGGTGTCCTGTCTTGTGCAGCAACTTTTCCGCAGTTGTAATACCAGGAGAGTCCCTAACGTTGCGAATATGATTTCTACCTTGTACCAACACGCCGTTTAGCCTTGTTTTTACCCATTATAATTAGTTGAAGGAGGTGGTAGCGCTGACGTGGCCGAAGTACCCAACTTTCCGTTAATTAAGGTTTAAGTTTGCTGAATTAAAACATAAAATTAGTTTTGTCTTAATAACTGTGTATAAGATGTATTTTTGCACTTCTTGCCTATCTTATGTAATTTAATACTTTTTTTTCTTTACTCGCAGTTGCCTGGAAGTTATGGCTCGAGAGCGATAAGGCTTCCAGTTGTGCTTTTGATTTAATTATGTTCATTTTTTTATATAGTAATGTAACGAAGTGTTAATAATAATATTTTTTACTTTTATTTTTATATAACGCCTAGTAATTATAATATTAAATGTCACAGAATATTTAATCAGATGGTAAATAAACATATAAATCTAAAAAGATTAAGAGATAAAATCATTTATACTTAACATCAGTCAATTATAAGGTAAAAATGCCTTATAAGGAATTTATATGAAAATAAACAGTAGGTGCGGTGTCGTGTATGGATCAGCAACTTTTTACGTCTCGAAGCTAAGTAACGGGCAACCTTCATTACCGCTAATATATAGAGGACTGTAATAACTCTCTAAGTAAAGGCTTAATGTACTGCAGGAAAAAAGTCCTGTGTGCTCGAGTAGTGTTTATAATTGTAATGTTGACTTATCGCACATGTGAAGTTTATATTAGTTTTCTAATCAAACAAGCTCTAAATTGATTTATTATGAAATAACTTTTTGCTAAGATTTTAATGATAATTGTTTACATTATCGTACAAAATCAGAGTATTTTAGCTTGGTTTTGGATTACGCAAGTATTACACAAGTGAAGATTATAAGACATTTTATTTAAACAAGTGTTATGTGTTTGACTATTGAAGGACTGAAAAAAAAAATGGTGGATAGAAACGTTATCAGGAAACGAATGAAGAAAAAGCCATGGATTGAGGTGTTTGGGAAGAGCTGGAGGTGGCCTTTACTCGTGAAGGGGTTCCGATCAATATTATTGATATAAGCTGAGATATTAAGATAAAAATGGATTAACCAAATCTAAAATACATATTCAATATTTGTTAAGATTGACTTGCCTTTGGCTACTTAAAATAAAATATAACTATTTAAAGATGGCTGTTATATAAACAAAATGTTATATGTGAGTCTTTAGTTCACAAACTTTTCCTCTCAAAATACAAAACCTTAAAGAACAGCATTTGTTAACGTCGATCACGTATTAGCCTACCTGTTCTAAGCTATTATGCAAAGCCATCAATATTGTAATGCCGTCTATTGTCGCTAGAGGGGGTTGATTAAGCCATTAACAGTGCCTCATCCCTGTATCTTGCGCGATTTGAATAAGAAATCCATAAACGCCTTGCAACGGATTTCGCAGGAAGGGAGATTTTCAGTCGATTTTCAAAATTAGATTTTGAACTACCACGCTTCGAGAACGTAATCGCTAGAGAGAATCACTCTGATAGAATATTTTAAGATTAAGTATATACAATGAATCAGAACCCAATATTCTGTGTAAATTCAAGTTGGACTAGTGGCTTCAGCGTGCGACTTTCATCCCTTAGGTCGTAGGTTCGATCCCCGGCTGTACACCAATGGAAAGTCCATTCCCTTCTATGTGAACATTCGATCTATTCGATGAAGGAAAACACCGCGAGGAAACCGGTTCGCCTTACCCAAAATTCAGAAATCAGACCTAAAAAGGTTGTTGCCACTGATTTTTTTTTTTGTATTAGAACTATTCCAAATAGACACATACATTTTAAATAATACTAAAGCTCTAGAAATAAAAGCCCTGCAAGCTTTCCGTGCAATGAATATCGATTAATGGTCAGTGAATTAATAACATAAGAATCAGATAATAAACATATCTCGGGTGAGTCGCTATAAAGCACGCAGCGGTGGGTCACGGGTTCCGTTTGGTCCGTGTCCTGTAGCTATTAATTACAAGCACCTCCCTATTAGCCTTCTCGTTAGCATGCTTATAAGTGTGGAGTGGAAATTTTGATATTTAAATATTATGCTCATAGAAAATAAACGTAAGTATTCTTTTTTTATAAAACAGGGAGAGGACAAGAGCATCACCATTTGGTAAGAGATACCGTATCCCAAGGAAAGTGCCAGATATCTCACAAGTCAGTTGCCGACATTTTGTATATTTGAGAATCGAAACAGCTCTTAAAATTAGATTAAAACATATCCAGGGGTGTGGAACCAGATCCAGAGAATGAAATTTTGGACAATTGTTCTATTAGCAGTTATCTAATTATACATTTATCATGTAGAAATTGCTGATTTCCCGTTTTATAAATGCTGGAAGGCAATCGCGAGCCTTCTTGCATGTGTATAGATTAGTTTAGACCAGTAGTTTTACTAAATTTCAGGTGAGCATTCTGCTTGCGCCTTAAAAATATCATAAGACACTTTAAGTATATATACTTGCTATACTCAATGAGGTTATTAATATTATTAAAGCTTTATAAATAAATCCATACAACAACTGGTTAGTCAATATTTCTTTATATAAGTATTAGTTGTGTTAGTATAAGTTCTAAGAAATTTTGTTAGATTTTTTCTTTTTTAGTAGTCTAGCATTTGTATGGCCTTCTGGCAGTATCAGTGTCCATCATTTAACACCATGTGAGCCTGCTCCGTTTACCCCCAAAAATATATAATTATAAGATATAAGACATACTAATAGTCACTGTAGGCTGCTCATAATTGGTACCAAAATATATGGACAGTGTCGGCGAAGCTGGCCGGAAGCCCATCGGGGGGACATGTAAAAATATCATATAATTTATAATATTATTACTTAATTGACAAAAATATTCCCCAAATCGATTACTTCGTGAGAAACAACGTTAAGATACCACAAATTAATTCTTACATGTTAACTTTAATGAGAACATATTTATGCAAGAGATACCTCGCAGACTAATAAATACAACAAGGTGCCATCGACACTGATTCCCATGTTTATTTTAATAATATTAGTATTAAGTTGTGCTTGAGAAAAGTCTTTCACAAAATTTTGTGTATTTTGTTTATTCTTTTTATTGATTAAGAAAGGTTTACAGATCGTAACTAAATTATGTAATAAATATAATGTTTTTACGCCGATAAAAAAGTTGTTAAATAATTATATGGATTGGTACAAATAGAATCATTTTGATCCAAGCTAACTGGTAACGGAGAAAGAAAACAATTAGTTGGGGAAAATTTAGGGTAGTAAACTTATGATACAATATTTATTTTAGTAAAAAATTCAGATGTAGGCGAACCTTACATCAACAGTTAGATTAAAAAAAAACTTTAAGATACAGTCGTGATTTATTCGTAAAATCATTCCAAAAAATGGTTATCCATTTCAAGCTACTATGTTATGTTTATCGAATTTTTGAAACGAACAATAAATTTCCGAAATCGGAGAGGTTGTCGAGGCATTAATATGACATGACATTGCCTCTTTCTTTAATCGGTAGCTCATGTCTGACCGTCGTGATCAGCAACGAAGCATCTAGAGCGGACTGTCTGCTTGCATCGGTTTCTGCCAAGCGCCTCTCTTATGACAGTGTACAGTTTTGAGGACAATAAGTAAAGACTGAAAGTGAAAGCACTTGATCAGTACCCTCACGTTGGTGAACGGCCACGTGTTCTTTTGTCTTCTGTATTACTAACCACGATCAGTTTCTCCAAATTATTATCGCCTCTGAGCATTGTATTAGTTTAAGAAAATGACATGAATTTTCTTTAATACAAAGCCCTTTCCACTACATTTTGCTTACAATTCCTCCCATTCATCATAGCCTCAAAACCGTTATCAGGAACTGCCGGCCATTATGGATTAAAAAACTTCGCAATACATACCGACGCACCACCCTTATTGCACACGGGAAAACGATCGGACTTCATACGTAAAACTCTCTGTTTAAGGGTGCTTTTAGTATGAATAAATGTATATTAATTTGAGTACGTCCATGGAATTAGTAATAAGGTAAGTGGACTCTTGGGACGAACCATTTTTGGAATGTGTGAAGATAAACTAAATGAATTTTATGAGGTTATTAATTTTATTATCTGTTAGATTTTTGTTTACCCTATCGAGTGTGATATGTATATAATATTACATGACTTGCGTCAATAATATTATTACAGTCAAAACTGCTTACGACCACATCATTTAGAAGAACATACTGGTTATATTGACTAAAAGAAAAGGTCCGGGCCGGTAAAGGTATGTATTAGGTACTTAATAACAATGTCATCGGACATTAAGACTATCGGATTTTACGACCAAAAATGAGTAGTATAAGGGAGTATCCCTTCGATATCGTTATAACAGATTTTGACTGTATTACATATTTTTCATATTTTATATAAAAATCATATAATATTAATATACTCTTATCAACAAATAAGTATCGCAAAACAGCGAGGAAATCTTGCCAGCGTTAAAGGTACACTGCCACAGGGACCAAACTTTTTATATTAATTTTAAAGTTTAATAAAAAATTGTAAATACTGTATATTTGATTATTATGTGTGGGTTCAAATAAATGATTATATTAATCTTTAGTAAAATATTAATAAATATATTGTGAAATTTGTACCTAGTAATTTATGACATGCCGCCAGTAACTTGATTCATATAATAATTTAAACAAAATATACAAGTATAAATCTTCAACAGGCTTGTGTTATAAATTATACAAAATAAAATAACATAAATTTCATTAACACCTGTTGTTTTAATCACCTGCTGTTTTGGCTTCTTGACATATAGCAAAACTAATTTTATATATTTTCGATTATATCTTAACCTTTTCTTATAGTATCAGCCGTACTATACCATTAAATAAACAATAGTAAGAGAGCTTTTTAGAAAGCGCGATCAGCGAGACTGTTTCTAATATAATAGTTCGAACTTGCGTGAACGAAAAGTTTATCCAAGTTCAACTCAACAACAATCACTTCAGTACGAGTACATAGCTAGTTAGGTAAAACAATGTAACATTAATTTATTTTCATGTAGAATGAATGAAGAATTATTTATATTGATTTGTACTCAAAGGCGTGAATCGTTTTTTTAATAACCTTTAACAGTTCTGAACTACACATATATACTCTTAATATAAATAAACTATCTCTAATTTAACAAATTATTGTTATTAAAGGTATTAATGAATAATTGAATTCCTAAACTATAACTGTCAAATTAACGTTTTTATATTAAACGGGTTAATTATAGAATAGGGTAGAATTTGAGTAAACGTTTGTAGTATTAATTGCGCCTTACTAACCTTTACGACATTAATGCTTCAAGTACTGTCACGATAGAAAAAAATATACTATTCAAGTAATATTAGACAGTAGGTCGGCCTAGGTACTGCTGCGTCGACATAGGGGAGGATCGGCTGCAGCTGATAGCCAGCAATCGGCGGGACGTGGCACAGGACTGAAGCTCTGGAAGATTCTCACTTCGCAGGCCAAGACAATTTTTCGGTTACTGAGGCAGCTGAGTGAGCGTGTAATTAATATTAGTACTACCACATTCTCTCAATTTTATTGTTCAACATTCGTTGTCAATTCATTTTTAATTAGTTTGGATGATCAGTATCAAATTAAGTTATCAAGTAGCAACGTAATTAATCTTTAACTGATGAGCTTTATCTCGCAGCTTGCATCCGAATAATTATGATTTGATATAACAAATAGTTTCCTGGACATTTTAATTCTCTCAATGAAAAATTGAAAACGATTTATGATGATAAACAACGTACATTAAAAGGCAATTACAAGTGGATTAAAAAGAGGCTTTATATGCATAACATTTAAAAGGCATATCCATAGATACAAGCACTTAGTCCTTTCATAACAGCGTTTTATCACGCAAGACACGAAACCGTTTATCACAGACGTAAACAGATACATACATATAGCGTAATCAAGTCAATAAATGTCCGTGTTTTATTGATCAATGATAAAAATATTGGCAAAGCAGCACCTGGCGGTTTTACCGCCCACAGCTTTAAAGCTCGCATGTGCTGCGCTCTTAAGTATTGATAAACTACTGTAAAAATAGCAAGGATTAAACACCATATAAGGTATACCATATTATAAATAAATACGATGTTGTATTATTTTACATGATAATCTTATTACTTTATCTTGACCCGGTAATCGTTGGTTTGTTAGATATGGTTTGTGTGTTATAAAGATTAATACAGCACTTATTTCGCAATTAAATTTTTTTTGCCGTTTTAGAAAAGCTTGGTTATAAACCCCGGAATATTTTTACCCCGGTTTTTAACTATGATTTTGTCTTCGAAGTAATAACACAAAAATATTGACCAAGTGTTAGAGAAGATATTCGCTGAATATCACAAGAATATTTTTATTTAACCTAAATTAACCTAACTAAACAACGCTTTAAAAAATAACTTTTTACCAACACGCTATTCCGCTTTTATATGATTTTAGTTAAACCCGCGAACGAGAGATTGGAGCTCATACGAAGATAGTAATAAAAGCAATACAACGTTCATCGAGTCGACATCGAGAGCAATTCTCGGTAAACAGACAGGTTCTGCAGCACCAAGCATTCCGACATCACGTTCAGAAGCCGAAACGTCATAAGAACCGCAAACGTCACTTACCGAATCCAACCAACCACGTCACGGATTAAATCATAAAACAGAACACCGCAGGAAAAGCTCCTTGCATCACCATAACGAGTTCCACTTCTCCAAACATACAAAACGTGACAAGGACAAAGCATCAGTCAATAAAATGAGTTTTATATCAACCTTACAACAGATCAATGTCCTATATCTTTTTGTTTGTGTTGCCTTTGACGCAATCGAACCCCGAAGAATTTCGCAAAACTGCTTTGACGCAAATGTTGCTTCATGCTGCATGACAATCGTTTTATTTTTAACTGCCCCTTATATTATAACTGGCATAGGCTTGTACTATCAATACATTGAAATATAATCGAGATAATGGTTATCTCCTATTAAAAATAGACACGAAACTAAGATATTATATTATTTGAAACATAATAAATACACTAAAATGTTTAGGTTTTAAATTTGTACTTGTT
Source organism: Pieris brassicae (assembly GCF_905147105.1). Lineage (NCBI taxonomy): Eukaryota > Metazoa > Arthropoda > Insecta > Lepidoptera > Pieridae > Pieris > Pieris brassicae. Next base: position 17,249,136 of record NC_059674.1, read on the forward strand.
TTGTTTTTGTATTGTTAGTAGTTTAATTTATAGATTTCTTTTATATTAGTATTAAGTTACTGTAAAAACAGGATTTAAGGAAATTAATAAATACTTATCCAGAGGTCGATATATTGCCTAGCGGGCTGATACATTTAAAAAAAAGCATTGCTAAGCATTGATACCTAATCCGCTATTTTCTTTTTTTAAGCAAAAAATAACCTACTGGTAAAATCCAGAATTGGAAATGTAATTTTGTTTATTGTATTTTTATATGTTGGACCATTTTTGTTTCCAAAAATACGCCATGAGTTTTTGAATAGATAGCTTATTTATGATGTCTTGATGTGATGTGAAGGACATCTCACGGGCAAACTTTGAAAGTTACGTCATAGTTAAAACCGTATACATTACTCCATTCATAGTACATATTGTTGGTTGGTTTGATGTTTTGCTATTTTAAAAGATTAAGGAAAGTTTTTTAGGCCGGCTTTTTCTCTCGGCCTACATCCTCTGTCTTCTTTGCCGATGAGTAGGGATGTCTATTTATTCAAATTTATTGACGTGGAATACGTACCGTTTTGAATATAGTATACAAATACATACAATACAAAACGTAACAAGACGTTAAAAAATTAAGCATTAAATTGCTTTAAAAGGATAATTACACACGACCAACTTATTTCATTACTGTCATAAATCATAATTTCATGTGTAAGTAAATGTACGGAAGGTACAAATTAACCATCGTTACGATCCCCGGCGCAATTAAACTGACATAAATCTTAATCTTGCCCATCTTGATAAAACTGTTTGCGTTCCTCTTACGATTACGATCGCGAAACCTAACTGAATTTTATATTTTTTACATAGATTATTTTATAGTAAGGTGACAGTTAAGCCCTCGTTTGTAATAATAAGTATCCAGTAGCGCTTCAAGCGTTTTTGGGTCTTGACCTGAGATTTCTGCATCGGCTTGCATTACTTGACTTAACATAAAATGAGCCTAATATAACCTCTAATAGGGTAGGAGACGTCCACAGTGAGCTTCCATCTTGTTCGGTCTTGAGCTTCGCAGTATAGCTCCAAGTATTTACCGCTCTCTTTACCTCACCTGCAACAGTATGTCGCCAGAATTACTTGGAACCACGCTTCCGCTTTCCATGTGGTTTTCAATGAGACGCCGGATCTCATCGGAATGTTCCTATTGCGTCACTGTGCGGCCTATCCAGTTCTACTTGCGTCACTTAATCAGCTGGCAAAACTAGGTTTATTGGCAGGAGATGCTCGTTGGAGATCTTATCGAGCCAGAAGATACTCAAAATACGGCGGAGCCAGCCGTTGGAAAAGACATGAAGCCTGTGTGAGATGCCGTCAGCCGTTAGCGAGACAAGTTAGACGTTTAATACTTCTATTTTTACCAAGAGTCAACGCGCCACTTCCGACCTGGCCAACTGGAAAGTTGTGCCAAGGATGACCGTACCTTCCGTACCTCCAGTTTCAGACACGATACTTCTCATAAGTTATAGTATAATGGTATCCATGGTAGTGACTCGTGTAAGATTTTGTACATATATATGTGTGATTGTTTCAGTTTTAGCAGCTCCATGTTTTTCGTCTTGACTTATGCTGTCATGTCAAATTATTCTCTTTTCTAACAATTATCGATATTTCATTTCATTAGTTTTAGTAGCTATATAAAAATAGACCTTCAATTGCATCTATAGAAAACGTGTATGAGCTATACAGCTATAGACAGTTCCTGATCCCCTAAAACCCTATCTGCTTAGCACCGCGGTCACGTGCCGAACCCGAGTTCCTCTTGTTTCGACAACATTCTGCCATTATGTTTGTGCATTACTTTATTATTAAAGAAACGTATTGTTTTCTTTTTATTTTCTTGTTATGAATTTGTTTTTCATTTAACTTTTCAATTTTATGATATTGTTTTGACTTTTTGATTCAACATTAACTAATAACGAATTATAGTTAAACCTCAGTTAATAATAGTTGACACTGTCGTGAGCAGGTTAAGCGTTCTAAGCATTATTATATTTTTTACTTATTGTTAAGCAATTTATTATATATTTGTGTGTACGATAATATCTTTATATTTCTTCATAACTCTAAAAATTTAGATTAAATTAATTCTCAACCCTCAGGTTGTTAGAGCCCCTTGTCGTAAATGTGTTATTATGTGTGCGTTCCCTTTAATTATATGGTAAAAAATAAATCACGTAACTAACTACTTAATAAACTTGCTTGCAATTATACAACTCATACTTTTAGCATCTTCTGTATCTACTCCTACTGGCCCTAGGCCCTTTCTAGCCCGAGGCAATCGATTGGCATGGTAACATCCAAATAACTACATAAGAGGCTTACCTAAAGATCGAAAACGTACGTAAAATGCCCCATTTGGACGTGACTTAAAACGAATACAAATTACCTAAAAACGCGTACATAGTCCAATTTTGAACTAAAAGTAAACATTTAAATGAAATAATGATGTTATTTGCGAGTCGTCGATCTTGCTGTCAGCCCATATATCACTGACACTCGGGCCCGCCTGCTTCCTATTCACAATTTTCGACGCCTCGTTTCAAGGCATTCTTAGCAATGACGGATGTATTTTCAACGCGTCTGTAGTCAAAATACTATATAACTTCATTTAATATGTTTTAATTAAAGTACTTGTAAATATTTTAAGAATAAAAGAATTAATAAATATATATATATCTAAAGTATTATATAAAAAAGCCTTTATTCGAGTAGTACATAATCAGGGTTACATTATGTTCATGTCAATATGATTAACATTAGTACACGACTTCCGACCTCGTCACCATTTTCCAATCTTTCTCCGCTACATTTCATTCCATCTTCCCAGGTATGGGAATTCTCTCTTTTTTCTTCGTTATAAAATAAGGAATACAAATTCTTTCTTTAAAATAAAGCATCTACAGCCGTAACAATATGTTTAGTGAACAATTTATTGCATAAATCTGGGAAAAATAATGTTGTACAAGGTTCTACGAACTAAGTTATTATAAGAGCCAATAAAGCCAATCCTTTTATAGTCTCCGAGTCGTCTTCGTCGACAGACAGAGTGACATTCGATTATTAATGTCATCGTGGGAAAAGCAATCCACTTCCGCTTATTAAGTAAATCTTAAGTCTGTGCGATTTTAGCGGTGTCAAAAAAAACTAAAGCTAAGAAAAATTAATAACCTTTGCATACCAGAATAGCTGGCAATACACCCATGATCAAAAGCGGGTAGCGGGTGCCCCTAATCATAGATAAATTTTGCAACTAAAACATGACTATAAGACTTCCGCTGTATTTTTAAAACATCATTTGATCTTTGATTATTTTTCTAGGTGTCACCTTAAGCGGCTTTCCGTCAACGTCCTGCTTAGCTTCTCATTTAATAAACTTTGTACAAGACTCCTGGACTGACTCTAATTTTATTACTGATTATAGTCGCAATCAAAATGAACTAATGCAACCATTTTAAATTTGAAGTCAGTTTCTAATTATAACCAATTTCTCCTGAGTTAATTCTCCATTATCAATATCCTTCATACCCAACTTATTTAAGATCAAATCTAATTACAATGATTAGAATCAATATTTCAATTGTCATACTGTAACTAATTTAAATCTCTGTCATAATTGACAGATGTACAACTTTTGTTATATGCATGTTAAAAATAAAAAAAAGGTATATAAATTTAATAAATGTTTTAACAAATTTTATTGCAATAATATAACATCTTTAGTTATCGAAAAGTGCTAAAAATATATTTGTACGGGTCTCGGCCTTGAAATGTCACAACATTGTTTTTTATATATGTGGCCTCCCTGACACGTGATTGAACGTGGTTTATATGCAGGATTATTCACGTTTTTGTTCAACTGTTAATTGCGAGGTCACACGGATCTAATTATTTATTCACAAAAAAACAGTCCTTACAAACAAACAGTCCTAGACTAATAAATGTCGATATATATACATAAGATACACACTATCGCTATAGATACCGGTAAACATCTTGAACTAATGTCCTTGCCTGCGCAGAAGCAATTTTTAGGTATCACTGGGCGGGGGGGCGGCGGCGGGAAGTGTCGATCGCGCGATTGGTAAATCAGTTGACGTTTGTGTCCCGCGTTGTGTACCTCACTTCCTTATTTAATAATTATTATTTATTGCCGGTATCTGTACTGTGAACTCACTCAGCAAACACACAAAGATGTCGATAGTGTCGAAGGCAGCATTTGGCACACGAGCACAGTTGTCGGAATCGAAACCAACTCCGATCCAAGTAACAATGTGCCTAAAATATCAAACCTATTTAAAAAATCCTTAACTATCAATATTTACCTAGAACCTTTTATGTTATTGGTTTAATATTGAAGGAATATTAATTAACTTGATTATCCTAAATTGAATTGATAAGTGCTAGAGATATCCGCATGTTAAATACATATTAATGTTAATAAAGCTCACATCAAATATAGAATTTATATATTTTCATGTATTATTAGTAATTCTTACATATTTCGTATGTTTTTCCTTCCAAATAAATTAATACAATATTTTTAGCTTATCATGTATTATGGGTAGCAGTGTTGGCCTGATGCTTCGATCCCTGTGTACCAATGGACTTTCTGTCCATGGGCGCATTTAATATTCGCTCGAACCGTGAAGGAAAACATCGTAAGGAAACAGGCTTGCCTTAGACCTAAAAAGTCGATGGCCTGTACCAGGCACAGAAGACTGATTACCTACTGGCCTATAAGATAAATCAGATCATGAAACAGATACAGTACAATCTGAGGCCCACACCTAAAAAGGTTGTGGCGCCACTGGTTTATTATTTTTTATGTGTTATGAGAACATTATAATATTAGATGCTAATAAAATCAATGTTGGCCTTGTTGCTTTAGAGTGTGACTCTCATCCCTGAGGTCGTAGGATCAATCTCCTGTCATGCACCACTTTACAATGTGTCTCTCGCTGATCCGGCGAAGACGAATATCGTGAGGCAACTGTCATCCAATAATTGACATGTGTCAGAAGGCTGATCCTTGTCTAAAATAAATAATCAAAGAAATCTGAGACCCATAAGGTTGTAGCACAACCGGATTATTATTATAATAATAATAATTGTGTCTTAATTAAATTTTTGAGATGACAGACCATAATGAAAAATACTTATCAATTGATTGGAATATTCTTAGCCTAATTGAGAGTAACCTCACTCTTATTTCGATAATAATCTATAGAAAATCTAGCTTTAAAAGGATATGAATACTTTGACTATCGTTAATTTATGTAAATGACAAGTAATAGGCCGTAAACAAGCTATCGTGCTCATATATAATAGAAGCCATAAACCGTTAAATGTAAACCTTAAACCATGTCAAAACTCACACAGATTAGATGCTAATATGTTAAGCATTTTGTAGAATTATTATTTTCATATATATGTTTGTATTAAAAAAACTATATTATAGCTTCATTGCCATCAGCCTCCGCTTCGGAGTGCCCATATGTAGTCCCTATAAGTGTGTCTCCCCTGTGGCTTTGAAGGCAGTAGAAGTAGCCTTGAACACCATGGCCTACATTGCCAAAGAGTGCAGGTCGTTAATCTCGCCACGCCAAGCTCAACGACATTAAGCGCCGCTATCTTGCCTCCGTCAATGTTTCCGTAATTTTGGTGCCAACAGGCATCGCAAGAGATGGCAAGCTGGATAAGATGTCGTTGTTGCCTTGGAAAATGGGACGGGCTAGTATGAGATGCTACTTGTGTGGACAACTTTTGTCCCGTATAAACACATTCGGACAAGCAAAAAAGCTGGGGCTTTCCTCCAACTTCGATTTGTTCCCTTTGAAGTAGAGACTTGGGCCGTGGGGTTCAAGTGCACAGATGCTTATTTAAGATTTCAATTGGCGCCTGGTACTTAGTACCAGTAACCCAAGGCTGGTGCTTTCCTGGCTCAACGAAAAAGTATCGCAATACAGCGAGGAAATACTGCCAGCATTAAAGGTTACCTATTAAGGTTATATATTACCTATTATATTATATATATTACAGGGACCAAACTTTTTAATAATATTTATTATTACTTTGTAGATTAAGAAAATTGTAAAACAAACTATTATTGCTTGTCTTAGTTTTTTTACTTATTTTTTTATGCAACAACGGGCAGGAGGTCTGAAGGTAAGTGATAACGCCGCCCATAGACATAATGGCATAGGGCTTGCAAGTGCATTCCGGCCTTAAGGGTCTAGTTTGTACTTGATCAAAGTTACAACTACGCTATAAAAATGCTCCTCTTGAGTATTTGCTATAAATAAGCCTTACTAGATAAAACAATCTACCAAGCCAGCAAAAGTGACCAAAGCCAGGTTCGAAGGCGTGTGTCACACACTTCTAATATAGACATAACAACCTCTGAAAGAAAGTTAAGCTTTGAAGTGGTACGCTAGAAGAGAACTCTCTAGAAACACTGCTACTGATTACAGTATGTGTAATGGTTTAGAAGTTGCTATTGTCTATAAAAAGAGTGTGTAGTGTGCTCCTCTCGCAAAGTCCGTCAACGCTTGTTATTCAGAAAATTAGTTTGTTGTTTTATTGTTCACAGGTTGTGATAGCTGACCCGTAAGCTGATCTTGATCAGCTTGATCTTAAGAAGTTGGGATTAATATAAAGATAAACTTTACACGTTTTAATTTTGTCTAACTTAGGGGTTGAAGAAGCTTCGTAATTTGTCACTGTGTGTGCTATGAATGTAAATTAGGTGACGAATATAATATGAAATACCGACACGCTCTTCTAAAGTATGCAACTCCTCTGGGACACGGAAATTAAATTTTCCCGTTTCGGCTATTTCGTTTTTTATATAGAACGTTTTAAGTTATACCTGATATCCGCATTTCTGAGTGAAATTATAAAACTTATTAAAGACTATGTGGTTCAAAAGTGAAGGCAATAAATCATCTAAATCTAATTTGTATTATATAAAAACTTTTTATTTACACACGAGAGTAATAAGGCCAAAATATTTAATAGATATTAAAGGGTTATAATGTGTTTAGAATAAATATTATTCATAAGCTCAAGAACATTTGTAAATACAAAAAATCTGCGTAAAAATGATAATAATTCCAAAGCCTTTTTGTTCTGATTTTAGGGCCTCTCCATAACTGGAGGATGGCCGTCAGTCTCGTGATGCGTGTCTTGTCCTGTGCCAGATGCAGCAACTCTTTCGCAATCACAATTCCCGTCCACTCCCTAACGTTGCGAAGTCATGATTTTTTCTTCTATTAACACGCCGTTTAACCTGGATTTTACATATTATAATTAATTTAAAGAGGGCGTAGTGTATGTTCTGCATACTTTTCACTTTCATTTTATTTGGATTAATATTTTATTAATTTCAATAACTCATTCTTTTAAATGCACGCAGCTAAAACGTCATATAACTCTTGTCCCTTTGGTCACGTATTTTCTTACGGGGCCAAAGGACAATGAGACGACCTGGCACGTGACGGTATCTTCTCATTTAATATCCGGAATCGTATACATGTATCTTTACTACGACATTTGCATATTCCGTTAAACACTTATCTAGTAATATACAGCCGCCGAATTCAATTATTATTTCCGGTGTAAAGATTCGGCAAACTCTTTCCACGTACTAGGATCCAATAATCAATTGTAGTATACTATCAATTAATCGAAAGTATAAGTCCTTTTGCCCGAAATCAAAGAACCGACCATAGTACATATAACTAACAGACCTAGGTACAGTTATTGTAAAATAAGCTTATTAATATTAATGAAAGTAATAATTAGGTTTAAGCATAATAAATGCTATAACCACTATCTGCGTAATTGCGTTGGTCTGTTGGACACACCCACTGTTGCGCGAGAGCGCGATTCTAGCTCTTAATTCTAATGTAACAATTACATAGTAAACATTTCTATGTGTTTATAAATATTATAAAACAGTAACATAAGCTTAAAATGTTGTTAGCTTGTTCGGGCATTACGCAATAAATCTTTCTTAGTAATGCTAAGCTAGTAATGCTCAAGAAGTTTTCTTTCTAAACGGAAATAAACAAATGTTTGGTTTCTATATTTTAAAGCTAAAATATCCAAATGTATTAAGAAACCCAAACAGTAATAATATAACAACTATACTTTTCATGCAAAACAATTTAAATTGAGTGTATTCGTATAGAAATATAGTATGCTATAAGTTGTAAATTTAATATTAACCGCCAGAGGTTTGTTAATAATTGCACTTTACTTTACGAGTACTTTAAATCTATATTTTAAGTAGTTGTATTATCTATATGAGAATAGGAACTGCGAGTATTGGGCGTGGCAATCGCACAACACTTATCTTAATGAAATCCACGCGGAATGCACACCCATATCCAACATAAATACACCTTCATTAATTAGCTTTCTTAAGATATTGATCTGATGTAATTTGTAACAATCGACAAGGGGTAACAAAATAATTCATTCGTTTTATACCTTTTCTACTTTTGCACATCTCCGTCAACCTTTTTTTATGGAATAGGGGGGGGGGACGAGCCTATGGGCCTAGCCCATAAAAGGGCTCTCTTAAACAATTGGAAATGGTGTCTGCTAGAGAATACCTCCACTGGGAATCGATTCCACAAATCGCTAGTAGTTTTTTTCGGATTATGTGGTAGTAAAGTTAATGATTATATTTGGTGAATCTAATTTGTTCTGCCAACTTAAATATGACAAATCCAGTCAGCCAAATGGCACGGATAGCTAACAATTTAATTTATACACTTCAAACAGTTGACAATTGACTACTAACTGATAGGATTGTTCAAATATTACCAACAACAAAGAAACCTTTGCTAATTTTTTTTTAAATATAATAATAGGTATAAAATATTACTATAGGAGAAGGCAGCTATCAATTGGATGACGGTTTTAATACGGATTTAATTCTATATTCAAGTAGCCCATGAAGAATTCAGTTATCCTTTATTTTATTTGCAATTTCCATATACTTTGCAAATCTGTACATTATTTAAGGTAGTGTTTTTGAACGTTTGAAAGCAAAAAACGCTCGTTCTTTGAAAGACAATTTTGAGGCTGTCGAAACTCAAATACAATTAAATAATTTACCGGCGTTTTTGTGGCATTTCGTCTGAATTTAATGTCAGATATTATATCGTTCATCAGTAGCGCTATGCAATTGGAACAATGTCAGTTTCTTAGGAATTCGGGGCTCGAAGCGGCTCGCTTTGATGTGGACTATAAAAGTCGACATTCTTAACCGCTCACGATATAGTCTTTTTTTAAATTTATTTTTATATTTTAAGAACTCACGGAAGAAGTAGCGCAATATTATAATTAAATTAAAAATCTAAAGATAAAAAACTGCCTCATATAGAATGTATCTATTTCAACGGAAATGTATGACTGATATAATTTTGTAATTACAGACAAGACCGCTCCCACAGCTTGTCGCTTGGATTTGTTGTAATATATATAATAGTTATACATATATATACTTGTTATTCTACAATTGCCATATTATAATAAATGAAATATTTTTACGTTATTGGTGTAAAATGTTAGACTTGGGCATCGACGCAAAATTTTAATGTAAAACATAGGTACCAATGCTAAAGAGATATACCACAGTATTAACACTTTATACATGTATGTGTAATTTGATTAGCCTATTTTCTTGAATAATATAATTAAAGAAACAAAAATATTAATTATTTCTATTTCAGGCCAACAAAGCGGTAAAGTTGTACGTTATTTCCCTAATCCTAAAAAGGATATGAATTGACTAATGGCTACCAGCAACTGGACTTGATACATCATAGATTGCCTATTACGGTTTCAAGTAACAAAAACTTGTGAGTACATTTCGAATTTAAGGATTTAACATGAACAGCGAGAATCAAAGCTAGAATTAATTATACTATAAATCTGACAATAATGGTTACTTAAATTATCATTTAAGTTCATTATTCATTTATATTCTTTCTATTATACAACATAGCACAGCCAGAGGTAATATAATAAATTAAGGTTTTATGTATGTTTAAATAACTACTAATAAAGCTTAAGTTATTAGGCTAGGTCAAGGTATGGTTATTTTATTAAAGTTTTTTGATGTATTATTATTTTTATCCAGATAGCAAGAAAAATAAACCGATATTATTATCACAATCTTTTAAATCTTTGACGAAAAAATCAAAATAATTTTATTTGTTTTATTTACTAGCATGTTTCTTGATATACTAATTATAAAAATATATTATGCTTAGTGTCCTAGTGCAACAACCTTGAGATTCTTTAATAATTTTTGCGTGGACAGAGCGTGCACTACAATGCTGAATGTTAACTCTCTGTCTTGTATGTTGACCCCATTGCCCTAGCCGCGGGAAAAACGCCTATTCAGGCCGGGCTACGCTCGCCAAAACAACCCTAGCTGAGCAGTAAAAGCCCTTAAGGCCAACAGAGAGATTCCATTTCTAAAAAAATAAACCAGGATGGTGTTTCAACTCTGTATTAAGATTGGAAATACAACAAAGGCTTAATTATGAAATCTAACTATCTGGATAAATTATGTTACCTAGTGTTTGAAGTCAGTTCAATTTTCTTACATTACTTTGTGATAGTAAGTGAAAAACCACCAGCAAAGCATCATGTTTTATGTTTGTGCAATATGGCTGGGAGGAGTGTAAATTACGTAATTGGTTTAAGAAAAAAAACATGAAAACGTTCAAAATTGTAATTGTATAACAAGTATTTTAAAAGTTATGCGAAGAAGAAATGGCGAAATTAATTAATGAATAATTAATGAGTAAACCATAAGGACTTTATAAAGGAATCGTTGCTGTTTTTTTGATGCTACTAAATACTTGGAATTGGACTCGAAAATTTCAGTATAGAAATGACTAATAAAAATTAAAAGTCCTTAGCTTACATACACATATTAAAAAATAACAAATTTAATTAACTTCACAGGAATAGTTGTTTTACCCCTCTACATTTCTCCATATTGCGGAAAACTATTGGAAATTATTTCTTATAATGGAAGCAATAACTGTTGTCATTGTTTTATAACGAAATAGTTTTGAGATTCAGTAACGCTATGGTCGCAACTCGAGATGACAGTCGAGACGGGCCGAGTTAGCCAAGTTTAGTTAATTGTTATTAGTAACATTGTGCCTGTCAAACTTCGCTATGTTTTGCTTCTATTATTTTTGGTATCATTACAGAGAAACCTTTTTTAATACTCTGTGAACCCAGATAAAAAATGTAGTATTACTTGCAAAAACAATATAATCTAAAACTGCTAAAAACACCAATTGTCAGTTTAGTTTATGAGGAGAAAAAAATCGAGTTAACAAGAAGCTTTTTCTAACCTTTAAATGAAGTGTACAATGTTCACTTTAACTTATATATAATAAAAAAATTAAAGTAATGAATTTGTTTTAAATTTTTTGTTTTGTTTACAACATTACAATAAATTTCCATTCCTTGGTAGACCAAACTAAACGTAGACGAAGCTCTAGTTGGACTGTAATTGTCTCTAAATACAAATATGCTAGTGATACTGTCATACGAGACTCAAGCCTCGTTTCTGAAGCCTGCCCCACTCTCACTGTTCACGACTGCTAAAAAGTATTTGACAACTTGAATTATGTCAATAATGTGTGTTTAAAAAAGTTTTGTGCAAATATTGTTTCAAACATTGTATTTAATCGATATTTTTTTCTTAGTTATATTGTTATTATGCAGAAATTATTCTGTTACAAGTAAATGTACTAGTTTTATTGCGTACATAAATCGGCGTATGACTGTAGAATAGTGATATTGAATTAAACGATATATCAACGCAAGACCAGTTGCTTAAGAAAGGCAGCGAACAAAAACCATCTCCTAAAGCGGTCTGCCGGGAGAGCGACTGACCGGTCCTACACCTGTCACACAGGAATACTTCATCGATATACAATAATCACTGTATTTTGTACTTAATACGACACTATGCTAAAACTCACATACATTTTAAAGGGATTTACGATTATAATTTTTCTTTGACTATACTCTTTCGTCTCTTTCTTCTCGTCTCTCTCGGCTTAATTGTATTTACGCTGTGATGAAAAGAGACCGACATAAGATCTGCCTGTGTAAGTATAACTGTGTAATAAAACGGGTGTCGTGTAAATCATACACAAACAGCGAAGGCAGACATTGTAAGGAAAGTGCCGATGATTTTGACCCCATAGTCAACAACGAGTGAGCTCTGATCAGAAAGTTATCAAAAAAAACTGACCAATGTCTACCCCGTTAGTTGGTTATGGGCATTGAACCTCTCCCGTTTGTCATAATCATTTTGGATTTTGAATTAAGCTTTTGGTCAACAGTTAATGACATTTTAAAAATTTGAAATGCCGAACGTTAACGGATAAGTTAGGTCCGTTTAAAATTGAATAAAGGATGTACAAAAACAACAGAATTAAACCAATTATGAGACATTTTTAATAGGCGCGAATCAATTACGAAGCAGCCCTAATGAACAGCGTCCGATCGACTATAGAGATGTCGCGTTTTTGCTCGTTATCAGGCTTTAGAAATCCTTATTCGCGTGAAAATATCAGAACTTAATGATATTTTACTACAAGCCTGTCAAGACTACGAGCATTAATTTATATATTTTTTGGTAAATAAAAAAGAATACGTCATATTTACATCTATATATATAAAATTCTCGTGTCACAATGTTCGTGCCCATACTCCTCCGAAACGGCTCGACGGATTGTTATGAAATTTTTTATGGAAATTCAGTAAGTCTGAGAATCAGCTACTATCTATATTTTAAACCCCTGTGATCAGGGGTGCCCACCCCAAATTTTTATTTTTTATTTTTCAGAGAGATTTAGTTTTTACTTTTTTATGATACAACATACAAAAATACATACAACCCCTCTACGATCAACCCCTATTTTTATTATAGTAGATAGGTTATTTTTATTGAACTTTAAAAATGTTTCTTATATAAATAATATAATAGTAACATATATAATACAAATAATTAATAAACAATAAACATTTATTTTTCAGAGGCCAAGACCCTCAGAGCCAGCAGAGCAGAGCAAATATAAAAAATCAATACTAACGTGCCGGAGATACACCTGATGTTAAGTGATGACGGACCAAGGACACTCAATGCCAAAATGATAATAATAATAATGAATTTAAATTGATATAATAATGATGATATATATAAATTAATATTTTATATTACTCAATGATAATAATGTAATAATTTTCGATAGTAGTTTTGAGTTTACATAAATGTATGATTTTATTGTGCTCCAGCGTTATTTCAGTTAATGATTTCGGAATTCAATCACACTTCAGCCTAATAAGTACTAATACGCCATATAAGTTTGTTAATATTGTGGTAAGTGAGTTTTCTCACCTCTATTACATACTAAGGAGAAATCTTCGCGAATAAGTATTCAGTATAAACGACCAGTAATATTACAAGTCGCTTAGCCGTTTTTGCCTTGTCAATCCGTAGATAACTGGGAATTGTTCGCTATCACCGTAAATTTGTTATTTTAACCCAAATGTTACTGGTTTAATAATATCAAAACGTTATATGTTCGCTGATATCGCTCCTTCGTACTTTTCAACTGGATATTATAACTCAATTATTTATTAAATATCCCGACCTTAAAAAATGGTAGTGAATGTTGGGTGTGGCAGAGAAAGAATGAAAAAAGAAGAAATTCCGTGGAAATGAGATCGTTAAGACGTATGTGTAGTGAAACATTCCGTGTTAGGTACTTGGAGATACGTGAGCAGTGTGGCTTAAAGGAGAGAAAGGATACGAAAGGTAATGGTTTGGTGGGTTGGCCATGAACGGATGAACGAGAAACGGGTTACAAGCAGGATATATCAGACAAGCGTGGTTAAGTCGGGCTAGTTAGGCCTTACATACCTCCGTGGGTAGAATGCCTGGTGTACCCCGAGGGCCCGTCTTAAGGGCGTGTGAAGGGCTGAAGTGTTTTAGCGGCTGCTCTAGCTACCCCTCTGAATAGCAGAGGGATTTGACCCAGCCCCACAGTCCTCGCGTCAAGCTCGATATCCTTGGCGCGGGCCTGCGTAAGCGCATTTTCACCTCATAAAAAAAGGCCTTACATACCTAAGGGCCTAGCGATCTTCTTAAGTGTCAGCTAGGTGAGGAGTAGCGGGTTCTATTCCCGGTTTAAGTGGAAGTTTTAATTGAAATTAAATTTAGTCTTCGCCTTTGGTAAAGTTGTACGGTACCGGGCGAGTGTTCAAAGCCGTACATGGATGGCACGGTCGAATTTATAGGGCAAGCATTTTATAGGTGTACCCTACCTATAAATAAACTGTGAAGTTTAGAATATAACAGAATATCCTGAGCCGAGAATGGTAGTTGCAAGTGGTTGGCAATTCAACATTCTGCCCGTTTGTGTATCCCTGGCCCCTGGGTTGAAATGCCTACTCCGGTGAGCTCAATGAAACGGTACAGGAAAAAAAGCATAAAAAATTATTTTGGTCTTACATACCTGGACCAAATCCAGGGGGTACTAGACAAGGCTCTGTCATGATGCAAGAGCGGTATGTCAGGACTGTAACAAGTGGAGATTCGTGGTCTACGCCTATTCAATAATTTTATATAATATATTCAATAAATCTCTCCAGCCACTCACTACGGAATCACATTAAGTTAAGGTGTGGTTACAATATACAATAGTCGTTTATGGGTACGTTAAAAGATAGTTTATATTTCTTTAACGTGTATAAACGTGAGTTTATTACCTTCTTTACATAACTAGACGTTTAGAGTGATTTACAACAGTGATGGCCAGCAAGTTTCTTAAAACAGATTTTTGAAATTCATACTTAAAATATGACGAAACACATATTAGTTTTCGGATTATCATACGTGAAAGAAGTTTATATTTAAATGCTAATAAATTTATACACCAATCAAACTCTTGCCGTCGACTTTTTGGGTCAAGGTAAGCAGGTTTCCTCACGATGTTTTCCCTTACCGTTTGAGCGTATGTTAAATGCGCAAATAGAAAGAAAGTCCATTGGTGCACAGCCGGGGATCGAACCTACGACCCCAGGGATGAGAGTCGCACGCTGAAGCCGCTCGGCCAACACCGCTACAAGTTACACGTTCGTCTTTTATTATGACGACAATTTTAAATTGCTGTGTACCCTCTATAAGCATCGAATAACAAATAAAAATTTAGTCCTTCTTGTGTCAGTTGGGAAATAAAGAAATACAAATATTTTTAAAGTAATTAATCCTTTTTATGGACCAGGGGCGAACGACTAGGAGGCTCGCATGATGTTAAGTGATACCGCCGCCCATGGACACTCAATGTGCCAAAGGCCTCGCCCGTGCATTGCCGGCAAATCCAATCTTATCTTACGTCTATAAGATGGTAAGTTTCCGGACTTATTGTAAAGATAATTGAAACCAAAAATCATCTAAGTTTAATCTGTATTCCACCACTGTAACCGACAAACCAATTGTCTCTTGAAGCGTAAAATAATACAATTTGTTCCAGTGATGGGAAAGATTCAAGCCACAGAACACTTATCTATTTTGAATCATAAAGTTGAATTTAAAATATTTCAGATTAAAATTTTCGAATATGATTCGGTGTCGAGGCCCTTGTTCCGTGGGGTCCTAGCGCTAAAAGGCTTTTTAAAGAAAAAGCAACAAAGTTAGTCGACATCACAGGAGACCTGGAAGAGCTGGCAGTTACCTCAGGCAAAGAATAAGAAGTAATATTCCAATATTTTCGGAACCTTGCCTATATGGACTCCTCTTAATAATATATTTTAAGGTTAAGATTCTTCGAAGAATCTTCCGCTCGTAAATAAGGACTTTCTAAACCTACAAATTATGATTAACTAAATGTATAATTAATAACAAATTAATTAATAGTTTAGTCACGACCCACGAGCCTAGTGGTGTGGTGGTGGTCGGTAAATAATAATTTAAGTGAAACCGTGAGCGTGAACCGTTGATAATTGTTACGTAAACATTTTCCGAGAGTCAACAATATTGGGTACATGATTCTTTACTTTTGATTGCGAAACTTCGGTGTTCGGTAAAATAATATTATAAATTATCACTTCCAAGAGCCAAGACTACAAGACGGAGTATATACTTTAAGTTTAGACGATTGTTAAACTCACAATGTACATAAATAGAAGAAAGGCGGTAGGCCTTTTATCATTGCTTTTTATTTACAGAACACTGTGAACTGTATAACTAATTTTCATAATCAGATTTCGCAAATTATATTTTAAATAATATATTTAATTTGATTTAATTATGCCATATCATATAAAAAATCACGTATCTTTTGTCATTAAATGTATTCATCAAGTAATTCGGACGTAAGGACGTAACGTTAATTAATTGTGAAATAATTTTCAAATTCGGTAAAGTTTTTGAATTTATTTAAAAATATACAAATTAAATTAATAATTATTAATATATAAACGATCTATACTTGTGCATCAGCGTATGTACAGCGTATGTACTCATGTACAACTAAAACAAATAAAAGTCTAACCGAACCAGTAATTTCCGAGTTATTTTTTATACATAATAGGGAATTTTTCTAGTATCATATTTGTAAATTGTGTTTCATGTTTAAATATGTCATGTTAGGCTTAAATGTATTATGTAATTGTGATGATTTTAGTATGACATGAAATCATATATATATAGAAGTGTACAATCAAATAAAATCAGAGCCTTTCTAGTACTAGTAAAACTGTTCCTAGTACAAGATTTGCCCATGACCCTTTCTGTTTAATTGTTTTTATTCGTTTCATTTTTATTTATAGCAGATCCTGCATAACTAAAGTGTTTAAAATATAGAATAAGTCGTCAACTGTACTACGGTACTGTAATCAACAAATCTGACTATAACTCAATTAATATGTAGTATTACATTTTTTTTTAAAGAGGTGAGGTTCTATAGGTAACATATATTTTGTATTAAACCAAGTTTCCGCTAAAATTTGACTAACAGACTGTGTTATAAGAATAAATATGTTTAAATTAAACGCAGAAATCGGATACAAGTTAACTGTGACCACAAACGAGCTCTGATGTGTTATTTAATTTGTTTTGAATGGCTGATCACTGCCCGGGAGTAAGCGATTGACTTACCACAGTAATGTTGTTGCACCTGTTAATAACTCTCGTCGATTTGCTATTTCTATTTATAAGAAAAAAAGGTTATTAGGAAGTTGGCAACATCGCTATTGTGACGTACTCAAATATAATGAAAATACACCAAAGACAAATTAAATAATGTATAATATAAAATAACTTTATTATTTTATATAATATTTCAATAAGAATGCCGTGACGCATCATTATCGTTTCTTAAAGTTTTAGATAAGAAAATTAATTACACGTTGCTTTATAAAGTTGTTTTATCTATAAATTAAACATCACATAAAAATAAAATAAGATTGACCCCGACGTGATTTGAACACGCAACCTTCTGATCTGGAGTCAGACGCGCTACCGTTGCGCCACGGAGTCGATGTATGAGTATTCGAAATTATCCATTATATATTCGAAAATAAAACATAACCATTATTTTTTGCGGAGATATTTTAACTGTCTCCAAATATACTTAGTGAAATAAAATTATGTCAAGGGCAATTTTGTTCAAAAGTCACGAAGATCAACTTATTTATTTTCACTAATGAATTATTTTAGAACATATTTTATTTTAGTAAAAGGGTTAAAAGATATTTGCAGTCACGGCTTTTTTTTTAATTTTAAAGCTTTACTGTTTTAATCTAGAATTTTCGAATGGTCCGTGTTGAGAATTTGCTTGCGAATTTGTGATTTTATAATCAGCCATCAGCTGTATTAATCTTCATATTAATTTTGCTGTCCGTCACGTCCGAATGTGTTTAACCACATCATTGACATTAAAAGTTAAATTCATCTATGTAACCTCAATATATTGTTAAAACATGAAACTGCCTAACCGTTAAAATAAACAAAAAACCCGTTAAGCCAGCAGATCAAGCGATGCAACTGAATAGGCCATACACTCCCAAGAGATTCCAGTCATAACAGACGAGATCGATCTCGCGAGATCCCGTGTAATTTTTCGGGATCAATCCCGAAGCATAATATGACGAGATCCCGTTCGAGATTGACGGGATTGGGCTGCAATGGTCAGCAATTCTACACACATCAGCTCGGGACGCTTCACACGACATTGTACGTTGCATAGGGTACATTGCAATGGACATTAGATGCCGGTTAGCAGATACACTCTTGATACACTTTAGAAGATACTCTTTTTTTAGAAGTTACTTTACATTATGTTAATGTAATTAAAATTGTTAGTTGTTTAGTTAGTAATATTAAAGGATAAAGGCTTTTGTTTTCTTTCAAATAATATTTTATTTACATATATACACTATCACAAACATGCAGTTTTCGTCGTATTCAGTCATGTGAAATATTGTTTTTAAACTATACGAGATCCCGAAAATTTCGGGATCTCGCCGGATTGATATTTCTAATCCCGCGGGATCTCGAATTCACGATCTCGAGGATTGCATTCCCTAGTTGTCACCGACAAGGAAAGCGAAAGCGTGGCCAAAGCAAACCTGGCTGCGAAGAGTATAGGCGCCTGCCGGGAACACTTGGAGCGAGGCAGAATGCGACCGCGATAAACGCTCACTATGGACTTCTCCTGCCCCATCCATCGCTTTCTTTAATAGAACATGGGGCAAAGGGACAGACGTCTTACCTGATGTTTAGTGTCTCTGCCGCCCAAATTAAAACAAAAACATCATAAAGTCAAGTCAAGTATCTTGCTATAAATCAATAACGTAAGAAAATTGGCAAATTTGTAGAGTTTGCACTGTAAATATGTAGTATAAATCAACCTCTAAAATATAGTTCATCTCAAGCACGACTGCCGCAGAGGTAAATACTTCAAAGGATAACCGTTTATTATAGGTTTTTTCTAAACTTTTCCGACACCCCGGGCTTAATCCTTGTTTGAAAGAAAAGTCATTTATTATAAGGGCGCGTTGAGCTGCTTTTACTACATAAGAAGTGTAATATAAATCTTTTTAAAATGTTCATGAATACCGTGGATTAGTAGGTAGTCCATATTGGGGAAATCCTGTTCGACAGTTTTTTTAATAAATTTTAAATGTAAAGTGAAATGTAAAATTAGTTATTTCATAAAAAAAAGGCTATTTAACATATGAAATTGTCCAATAACACTATTTTCAGCCTGTATGGGAGGACAATGTTCTTGTGTACTATTTTTTTATTCACTAACCAGTGTTTAACACTTGAGACTAACGTGCACTCATGATAATTCACAAATTCGAATGCATTTGTACTTTTCAATCTACTCACTAGGCCCTTAGTGTCAAGAAGTTGAATAACCTCAACAACGACACGACTGCCTTGTGGTGGAGGGTTATGTAGGACTCACTCCTGTGCGTACCCACTAAAACACCACCGGCAAAAGCCCAAGGCAGGTCAAGGTTTAACAGCGTAGCCTTGTCAGTGACAAGCACTGCACTATACACGAAAAGATAATAAAAAAATTAAACTATAAAATCTAAACGAATATCGATTTTAAAGTGTGAGAAGAACTTTGGATATCCAGACCTAGCGCGTTTATTAGAATCTTCAATCTGGATATCGCTGAGTTGGCTAAAACGCCTTCTTCAGAAAGGACAAATTTGATGGCGTGTATCTGTAGGATGCACAAACTTTAAATTTAGGTAAAAGGTTGGGACCCTAATTGTTATAATCTCAATATATGAATTTATTTTCTACGATTCTCCAAATTTCTCCAAAATCGAGATGTGGATGGATAATCTCATCTTAGATTCCAGCGTGGAGCAGCCATCAAACCAGCTAACTTATAGAGGTTAACTTTATTAGAGTTAATAAAAATCACAATGTCAAAGAGCCGGGAGCGATTCGGCTAAAGAGGGTTGGTTTATATTCGTGACTCGTAACCATAGATCCGCTCTAGGCGTCTCACAATATGGAATATTGCGCAATGTATGGCTATAGAAAAAGCGAATTTTACAGACAAACTCAGTGGTTGACATTGTTGACATCAATCAATGAAAATAAATAAATTAGTGCCGATACAACCTTAGGTCTGGGCCTCAGACTTCTATATCCGTTTCATGATCGATCTAATAGGCAAGTAGGTGATCAGCCAGAATGCTGATCATCATGATGAATAATCAAAATTTATTTCCAAATTTTATTCATATCGCAATCACAATTAGTAGATACACCATAAATCGCGAAAAGCCATTTGAATATTTTATCCTAATTAGAAAAAAATATATATTTAAATAAAGTAATATATATATAATCATTATCTGTTTGTTTTATGCTGTTTTAAAAAGCCAGTATGACCATTCAACAATTATAAAGTACAGATTTTATGATACGTTATTACGAAGCTGTTCTAATGGCCACGTTTAATGGTAAATTCGACCCGACTTTGACAAGCTTATGGCGGAATCTTTAAATTATGCCTACTTCAGATAAACGCCTCACGTCAAGTGCCGCCATTATATTTGTGAGGGAGCTTTCTGACGTCAGCACTCTAAGGAAGTTTGGAAGTCATGATCTTTAGACTTTTCTTTTAAAAAGTAATGAAGTAAGATTGCTGTTTTTACGAGAGAATTGTTATTTGTCACAAGAAGAGAATTGTTACGTCTATTTTCTACTTTTACTTTGCAGTTTAGAATAATTATAGTTACTAACAAATGGTTTATCTATATAAACTAGCTGCCCCCGCGAACTTCGTTTCTCTTTAATGTGGTTTTAGTTAGCCTTAATACCGTGACACGAAAGAATAATTTCACTGTGTTATCGTCACTATGATTTGAATTTGATTTACACTTCGGTCTACGTAACACGTGGTTTGCTAACACCAAAAATTAAAAAAAAGTAGAAATAATTGAATTTCACGGTATTTCGTTTACCACAAAATAAATTTAATTTATACTTTAGCCTCAATAACACGTGGTAATCATGATATTGAATTGTAGCTTATATGACACGTTTGTCGGTTTACCATAGCAGTGCCATCTATTGATTACTTACTCAATCCAGTCGATGAGTATCGACATCTGTTAGAATCTTTTGGAGTTAACAGACAATTGTGACTGTCAATTAATTATAGACAAATAATTTGCAATAAAATCAAATTGCGACTATAATTAAAGATCTAAACTATCCTATCTCTTAAGTTGGACCAGACTGCTCACTGTGTGCCAATTTAATTTAAAATCGGTTAAGTTGTTTAGGAGTCCATCGCGGACAAACATCGTGACAGGAGATTTATATATATTAAGAAAATATAAATGAATCGCAAAATATGTTGGTTAGCGCAAAACTCCGAGACTGCTGGACCAATTCGAGAATTCGAGTATTTTATTTAGGTATTCTCTGAACTCTCCGAAAGAATTTCGTGGCGAAAAAATTTGTAACAGGCTAAGTAATAGTAAGGTGAAACTAAGTTCACGGCAGTTAGTTTGATATTTATCTATTTGCGTTTCTCGTAGCTAAGCGGGCTTGTTTTAGATGGCTTTAACTGGGCTGTTGGTTTGCCGCCTTTACAAACAATGATTCAGTAATACTTTCGATTGTTCGCTAAAGACCAAAACCGCAGCTAATAACCGGAATTTTATTTTAATTCAATAATTAAACTTGTCACAGTAAGTTTTGAAATAATTATTTACAACGAAAACATGTTTAACAACAGAATTATTGGTAAAAATAAATGCACATATAATGTTCCAAATCACTAATAAAAGACAGCTCTAATTGGTACAAGTAAAAAACAAACAATAAACAAGGGTCGACACTATCATTTTATCTCGCCGACACTGGCCGACACCCGGCGCCGGCTACCGACAACCCTGACGATGATAACGAGTGCTTAAATCCATTAACAAATCCAGCTAACAAGTTTATCACAAAAGATTTCAGAATAAAACGATCGGAATGTCTTTTGTTCTGCAAAGCTTAGCTTATAATCATTTAAATTCGGCAATTAGTCAAGCCAATTCATTATTCAATTCCTGATTAATAAATAATAAACATTGTAATATTTAATTCGGAATTGCTTGCTGAAATCCCTATTCACTGTAGTACACGCTTGACTACCAACATCGTGTTTTATAGAAAGGAGAGCAAACGGGCAAGAGGCTCACCTGATGTTAAGTGATAAGCCCATGGTCATCTCTCAATGCCAGCTCGCGAGTGGGTTACCGGCCTTTCATTAATTACGCGCTATACTTATAGGAATGCTCCTGTTAACAGATTGTGTCGGATTTACGATAACACGGTGATGAAAAATTACTCGGTGGAAATTTTCAGCAACTCCTTAGAGAACTTTCGCCGGGTCGTTTTACCAACGTTGCAATATCAATTATTTACTTTTATTAATGTTTTCTTTTACTTCATTGTATATTCCGTTCTAATTGCTATGTATTTGTTTACATGGCGGACCCATGCGAAGTTACAAAAGGTCTCTTCGTGAGTGTGTACTGCGATGTCGCGGGCTACTCGATTGCGAAGTTGCATGAATCTGGTTAGTACTGACTTTTTTACTTCTCTTGGCATTTTTTACACACATTTTTTCTATAAATTGAGTTCAAAACTGACACTCATTCAAATATGTCTGATGTTTGAGAGCAAAAACAAAATAAATAACGATTTTATGTAACGAGATGTTAGCATGCATGCAGCAGTCTTGGATTAGTGGCTTGTCTCAAAACGTAGAACCCATAACATTGACAGACACCGCTGATTACCGATTATACAATAAAATTCGAAGCAACGGATACCAACTGATGCAAAACCCATGTAGGGTTACTAGATGAAGAAACATCAATACAGCCAATCTTGACTAAAGAGGTTCCACACTTATTTTGCTTAAATAAAGCGATACATAAATATTCTAGAGATATTAATTTAACCTTATACTAACAAACTTAAACAATATCTTTTACTGTTTCCTACTTATTAACCTGTCAATTATAAAATGTAAGCGTTATGTAGAAATTATTAACATATCAAAAGGAAGAAATTAGCTGCACGACACAGGGAATCCTAGTGTAGTGGACTTTATTTTTAACTAAACAACCTTTTTTAATTCTGTATATCTGTTTTGTAATCATTTGTCAAGCTAAAGTAGGTAATCGACCTCTTATGCGTGTACGCCTCTTACGCGTCTTACGCCGTGGTCTTTTTGGGTCTAAGGCAAGATACAATGTATTCCTTCACCGTTGGAGCGAATATTAAATGCGCACATAGAAAGAAAGTCCAGTCGGGGATCGAACCTACGACCTCAGGGATGAGAATCGCAATCTTAACGCTGGCAATGATTCAAAATGTGCTACTTTTGTTTTATCCCAGTTGTAAGCATTTAAATCTAAATACACAAGTTAACTTATATTATTAATGATTTAAGGAAAACAATATAAGATAATAAACAACGGAGAAGATTCATTTCTGTAAATAATGCAGTGAAATATGAAAATAAAGTTTATTACCTATTGAGAGGTCATAAGTAGCATAAGCTTACTTTTACGGCTGCATAAAGATACTGGATAGATCTTCGATATAGTATAGATAATATATATCTGAATAGGTCCCATAGAAGGGGTTTTGTTAACACGATTAGTTATAAAGATATGTACTAATAGAAGACAGGCCAAAGTGTGTGGAACTTATATTGATTTTGGGCGAGCTTCTTTTGGTTATTTGAAACTAAATTTTTTGTGAGGAAATATCGAGCACATTCTTTACCAATTTTTCTAATTCTTAATTGTATTTAGAGTATTCATACCAAACATATGAATAGTATTTGTTGCCATCAACGCTTTTGTCACTAAACCATTACATATATTGGTACTGATATTTAAGTAACTCATAATAAATATAGAATATTTATAAGTTGTAACCTACATAGTAATATATCTCAAATAAAATTAATACAAATTTGAAAAGTTTAGCTTTAATGCTGACAGCATTTCTTCGCTGTTATGGGATACTTATATATTGAGCGACGAATAACTAGAACAAAACTTATGTATGAAAAGTCGGCAATGCACTTGTAAAGGTGTTGAGTGTGTTCATGGAAAAACACATAGTTTTGAGTGACCAGCCCACTTGTTTGTTATCTATTTGTATAGATGAAAGTTTCTATTAAGTTGTAATTTATCCATTTTTTAATATGATATTGATAAGGGGGGATTATCCTCTAATAAAAAATAAATATTGGGTGTCGTATATCCCAGTGAAGACATTCGGTGAGTATTACATTACGATACCATCTAAACTAAAAAAGTATTTGCGATTTCTAAAAACCCAAAAATAAAAATTCCAATTTTCAAAATCTAACGTTGTCGTGTCACGTTTATCTTCGGTATTATGAATATAAAATAATATAGGCCGCATCCAGTCATCTATTTCTGTGTTTTATGGCCAGCAAGTGTGACAGAGGGAGGATAAAATGGGAATATAGGGACAGTTTCACGTTCTGAAGTCGGCTACGGAATAATAACCATTTTTATTGCACACGTGCGTCTATTTTTACTCTATGAAACAATACATTTTAATATACTTATTAATGCTAGGGCCTCAAATAGTGATGAATAGTCCTATATGAAAGGTATTATAGGATTGAAAGGTTACAGAAAAAGTTCCTTAGACATTTGAATAAAAGAATGTACATTTTTTTCCTTACCCTACTAGTTCTTGATGGGGGTTTTAGGGTACAATTCATTAGAACTTCGTAGAGATTTAGCTATAGTTAAATTTGGTTTAAGCGTAATTAAAAACGAGACGAAAAGCGCATACTTGCTGGGCTCTCCCAGATCTCTATCATGAGACTGTACGTTCCGGACAATTATTACCGCTGCCGGAAACATAACCTTTTTGCTGTGCGTTCGGCTCGCACTGTCCAGCATCAACAAGCTCCCATTCCTCGGTTACTCTCGCTGCTTAATGAGCTTCTCGACTCTTCAAAGGAGAGCGACCTATTTGTGAAGCGTATGGGGGTAATATACTGTGACTTAAAAATGTACTGGGAAAAGATCGGGATCTGGGATCTTCTAGATAGCAAGACGTTTACTGCCAATCTTGTAAATAGCTTAATTGTATTTGGCCATGCATGGGCTGTAAATAAATAAATCATTTTGCTTTCCGAATTATAATGTAAAAAGCCTTCATATGCTTCATTTCCCTTTCTAATATTCTTAGTATTTAATTATAGCTAAATGTTAGTAGTAAAATGTTAAGCGCCAATGGATGGACCCCGCTTTGGAAAAGGCCTCCTCCAACATTTTCAGATTCTATATCTGCCAGACTTTCCTTGCTATTTCCATCAAGCCATCAGTCCACCTTCTTTTTGTCCCGTCCACTTTTCTTTTCCCGGATGGTCCCTCCCATTGTGCTGTCTTTAATGACCATCTGTTGTGTAGGTATCGTGTAGACCATTGTCATTTTACGTTAAATTGTGATAGGTTGCTTTAGTTTTTTGTCCAGTAGATTCAATTTTTACTGAGTGTATCTTATTTATATTAAGTAATCATAGAAATAATTAAAAATTAATAATAAAAAATAAACAAATTTGAAAAGTTTGATCCCTGTGTTTGTACCTTTAATGCAAGCAGCATTTCCTTGCTGTATTGCAATACTTATTCGTTGAGCGAGCAGCACCAGCTATATAATAATAAAAATTTGGAAAATTATACAGAATTTCCATTTAAAATATTATGAATTATACTTAAACTCCTACTTATAAAACTGAATTCTAATATTTACTGTATAATACAATACAATACAATACTCTTTACTGTGCCAAGTATCTTTACCTCTTGGTATCGGACGAGCTCGGTCTTTTTAATTTGTTTAAGAATCTTATTTTTGAGCTTCATTATTTTCTGCGTCGTAGTTATATATATGAATTATTACTCATTAAGACTTTTTTTAAAGAGGGGAATGCATTTCTGCAGAGTATGGGTCTCGCTCTAAAAGGTCTACCCACTAAACCCCTACCCTCCTTAATAGTCTTGATTCGTACCTAACGTACATATATGTGGTATCTGACCACGAGAAGCCGATAAAATGCACGGGATGTGGTCAAACCGCGACGATACGGCTAATAGTCCTTGTGTCAGTTTTCCAAGATCTAGTAATAGGTAGAAAATTAATTAATGTATTAATTTTCTACCTATTACTAATATTTATGTACGAATCAGTCAAAAGTTTAACCGATGCACGAGAAAGAAAGAAAAACCTTCATTACTCATAATAAAGAAGGATGTATAAAAGAGAAAGTGACCCAGACCCCCCCCCCCCCCCACTAGGATTCCTTATGTCGTGGGCAGCTACTCTCATCCATTTGACATATTTATATTTTTAGATACTGGCGTAACAAATTCTACTTATTATACAATTAAACTAGAATAGAAAAGGCTTTCGTGGCCTGAAGAAACCGTTCGAAACAAGCCGTGTAACGCCTAATAGATACTATGTGTCCGTTATATATTTTAAAAGCATATATATGAAGAATTACCCACCGTTAATTGTATAACATATGAAGTCTGCAAAGCCCCATTACAACATTATCAATAAACCTTATAATATAACAGATAAAAGACCAGATGTTTGCGGTCTGAGAATTCATTTCTGGAAGTGAAATTGAAATAGTCTTACGCGATGTTACGCAGGTGGGACTTTTGTCAGTTATTACACACCACACCACGCCCTTTATTATACATAAAGGTAATATTTTAGACTCTCGTGAATTGTTACCTTAAGCATACATTTCTATACCTTGGAGGTGAATATAAAACCTATGAAGTTTTGGACTGGTTTTTTGTCTCCTTTTATTACAACTAAAACACAGTTACATAGAAGAAGGGAAAAGAGTTTAGTTGTTATAGTGCAACAGATTTTTGAATTAACTTATAATTTAACTTTAAAAGTATAAAATCTAATGAGGAAATGTCGAATTTATATTTGCTAACTTTTTAGTTTAGGTTATAAAACACGTTCAGACAACGGAATGTTAAAAATACCTGCTTTTTCTACTTGACCGTATTTAACGAAGAGCGGTTCTAATCGTCGACGACCAATCACTTTCCGAGCGACTGACCACTTGACGTTGCGTAGTGGTATGGGGTCGATCTGTATCTTCTACCGCATCGGACAGTTTACCTCTTGTTCTATAAAAAAACTAGAAATTCTTTCAGAGACATTTTATTCTTGATATCACATTAATAAAAGCATTATATTCCTTTAATCATACGCAATTATAACAAGATTATAATTGTAGAAAAAAATAATAGATTCCTAATGAAAAAGAACGATAAAAAGGTGTTATATACGTCACATAACCGATTAGAACTGAGAATCAAACAAAAAAGTTAATTACCATCGCTACTCTGTGGGTTCCCAATTACCACCCACAGCACGATTATTTCAATCATAAAAGAACTACGGAAGATCATTTGCATACGTATGATATGAGCAGGTCGTGGGAAGGTCATGGGGTCGGGTTAGGGTTGACACGTTTTTTGTTGACAAAAAACATTCTGTTAACAATTGATTTTGTTGACAGAAAACATTTTGTTGACAGTTGACATTGGTTGACCAAATTAATAAATGTTTTTGGTTTTATTTAAATAAACTCTCTTGATAATCGAACTGCATTAAAGCAATCAAGTATTGTAATGTAATAATTTCATATATTAATGAAGTACTATTGAAATATATAGATCCGCGAACATTAAAACAAATATAATCAAAAGAAAACACCTTTTAACCGGATTGAAGCTATGTATTATTATTATATATAAACTTATAATTATTTACATAATTTTAAATTTAAATTTTTCCGACAAATATAATTAAATACATATCTTTTAGTCAGAAACTTGACAAGGCCTGTGATTATTTTCAAAACCTTGTCGTCCGTTCTCTTTTAGATAATCTAAAAATTGCAAACAAGCTAGAATATCATTTTGTTCCACAACTAAAGGTTTTTGTGGTAAACGCACTCGCGAGCCCACTGTCATTGAGTGTCCATGGGCGGCGGATACTTAACTTCAGATAAACCCTGCTCGTTTGCCCCCGATTTTATAAAAAAACATAAAATATGACTATGAAAATGTATTTTTTCCTTTAGATCAGGTTCAAACTCTAAATCGGAAGAATCCTATTTAAAAAAACAAAATGTATAGGAAATATGAGGAATACTTTTTTTATTATATATTAACTATCGTGTATGGTTAATTATTTTTGACAGCCCTAGTTGTAATTGTTATCTCTAACAATGCATTACTATTACGAATCATAACAGATCGGAATCTTCATTGTTACGTAAGGAACTTTTTGTAGTTGTTAAGGTTGGTTACCTATGGAACCATAGAACGCAATTTCATTTAACATTTGCGGAAAAAGGTGTTTAATGCCGAAGTACGGCCAAAATGGTGTAGGCCGTATGCCCAATAAAAGATTTTTTCCTATTCAGTTTAAAATGAATAACAAATTCTTTAAATAGAAAAAGATTTATACAATTTATTAATATAAACACATACTGTCTACCGGGTTGTACATTTTTGTAAAATAAAAAAAATATAAATCAGTGGTGATACTACTCGGTTAGGTCTGGGCCTCTGATTTCTATATATGTTTTATTTTTCAATCTAATAAGCGAGTTTTTTAACAGCCTCCTTGCCTGAAACACGTCGTCAACTTTTTGGGTATTGGGCAAGCCGGTTTTTTCACGATATTTTCCTTCACCGTTCGAGCGAATGTTAAATGCGCACATAAACAGAATGTCCATTGGAGCACAGGCGGGAATCGAATTTACGACCTCAGGGATGAGTCGCACGCTAAAGCTACTAGGCTAACACTGGTTTTAAAAATTTTCAATATAACATAATTGCTATAAAAAAACAGTAGCGCTGTTCCGTGATAATTATAACTTAATAGGTGAGTAGTTTAACCTTCTGTAGACACGGAATATTTAAAAATACGTTATAATTCTAAAACATTTATCGACTAGTAGGTCTAGAAGTTTTTGTTACTCTTGCAACAGAAAAGTGAAGCAAAATAGTAAACTGGCGCCCAAGGTACAACAAACGAAAAAGAGGGAGACAACTTAGAAGGTGGATAGTACAAATAAAATAAGCACCAGCTGTTACCTGGCAGAGGCTGGCACAGTTCAGATGAGAATGGCGGCATTTGGAGCAGGCCTTTGCCATAAAAGGGCACACACATGCACTAAAAGAAGATTGAAATAGAAACGTGTTTAAATGAAAATATATCTGAATTAAAGGCTAAATTATTATTATTATTTAGAAACAATTCGACTAATCTAGTAGGTACTCTAAAATATAGAAAATTCTTGGTGAAATGAAAGTGGTTACATTTGACTAATAGATAAGTTTGTATCTGTTAAAGGAGAGTGGCGAGTTCCTGTAATTACAGTTATCGTGCCTGACCCACATTCGGAATACATTCAATAGAAAGCTCTGCGCCTGCGACGGGAAATATCATTGCTGTTTTTAGAGCAGAAATTTAATTCTTAATGTTTGTATCTACTATTTTTATTTAAATAAAAAAACTTTTACACTCATTTGACGAGCCAAAAAGAGTAATTGGAGAACACTAGGAACGTATTGGTCAAAACTTTATTAAGAACATGATTGTAAGCATGCCCAGAATGATTCTGTGAGTTTGGAATGAGGTCATACTCGTTATTAGGTTTTTACATCTGTAAAAATTTATTAAACACATGTCCGATTCCGAGTCCGAGTATCTGAAATCGACCTTAGCACGTAAATTTACTTAGGTGCCCGAATTTTTAGCAAAATCACGCTTGTCTGTTTGGGTACTGATTATATCTACATTTAAATTACAAGCACATTAAATATTTCTTCAACTAGCGAAAAAACCCGACAGACGTTGTCCTGTGTTAACTATGAATACTGATTTCGAATTGGTATAATTAAGAAAACAATTTTTAAACGGATTGAAGCTGTATTATTATTAAAAACTTATAATTATTTACATAATTTTAAAAATTTTCCGACGTTTCGCGTGCGTTTACAGCGTGCGTGGTCACGGTGACGGTTGGTATAATTAACTAAAAATGGTTTATGATATACATTCTTTGTTTGTTTTTTCTGGCGCGTGTATAAATAGTTTTGTTGCCATTCCGACACTGGAACAGGCGACATATGAAAATGGCCATGTGAAAAACAAGGATTTTCAAAATTAATGCCACAAACAATTATTTTATCAATATAATAACTCCGATCGAAGCATTTTTCATCCTCTTCAAAAGTTTGAATAGTAAAGGCGCTATGCACTGAAAAATAAATTTGCTATCGTAACAAAAGTATTCTTACATTTTCTAATGGGCGCAATTTTCTTAATTTTTTTTTCTTAAGAATCTAACAAACACAACAAAAAAAGAATTTACGATATCGGTCCAGCCGTTCACTCGTGATGCCGTGACCAAGGGAAATAGGGTTCCATTTAATATATATACATATTGAACTGTCTACTATAGCCTAGGATTTCATCAAGCTATACATACCTCTCATCTTGATTGACGTCAGCTCGTACCCAGGGTCCTACACCCCATTCGTCCTCCTCTGCCTTGGGCTTTAGCAAACCCGAAAGCCACGTGTATGACTTACTCCGTTTCATCATACACACATCACCTCATTAACATAACTTATCACTTAACATCACTTTTGCACTTCACTTTGTAAATAGACTCAAGGACATCTCAACTGTGTATAATCTGAACTATTTAAAATAGTTAAGGATTAATCAAATCCAATAAACAAGATTTCTTACTTTGTACACTTCTAAGAATGACAAAGTGTACAATCATCTCGTTTGATTGGTTTCATTCTGTAAATCAATTAATTACGGCTATAGTTTATTTTACCTGAGTTTCTATGACATATTATGTCGTTACGAAATCGTTCTAGTAAACATTTAGCAGGTATCAAAATGAATAACTAATACACAGTTTGATGTTCAATTTGAAAGTATTTAATACAACTGTACAATGTTTATCGTATATATCACTTTCACCGTCGTCTCATGATTTCTGTCACCTTTGGCATTTGAGCAACACATCTGGAACAATACAAACATGATTTATTATATGGCAATTTGAAATTCGATCTAACATAAGACATTTTCAGCAATGTCAATGTGATTGAAACAACGCAAACACTTTCTACGGGATCATCACAGCCAAGTTTAAAATAAAATAAAGTCGATTAGATCCAAAATACATTATTAAATAATAACATTATTTGTATAGAAATTATGTATAAACAACAGAATTATCGTTTTTACAACCAAATCCCAAGTGAAATTGAGAATTATAAATGAATAAATTCAAAACTCTCGTTAAACGTAAATTAATCAATAAAGCTTTTTATAAATATTGCGATTATTTAAATGATCCTAATCATTGGGATTGATTTGCTCCAGTTCAAACAATTTGTATGACTCAAAACGTTCCGATTAAAAAAAGTAGCGGAGAGTTTCTTGCCAGTTCTTCTTTCCCACTCTACTTGGTACTTGCTTGGTTACCTATATGAATAAAGTTATTGTGAGTTTGAGTTAATCATGTTTTCTAATACTGGGTATAAAGATTATGTTAGACCAATGTTCGTCTATGCGATCAGGTCATGGACGTAGGAGCTATATTTGAACATGCACAAAAACATCCAATATATCTCGTCCTAATTAAAATGTGTGTTAAAAAGACTGTGTATTTAAAAATATACAGATAATAAGATTAATACGTTATAATTCATGAAAGCGGACTGGAAATTAATTGTCTTTGGTACGATGGAACCCAATAAATAGTATTGTATAAGATAACGTCCGTTGGCGTCCTTGTGTCCTGCCAACGGCCGCTACGCAACGTGATGGAATGCTACCCATAGGTCTCCATGTATTACTACTGTCACATGTGTTGTTCGTTGAATATTTAATTGAAATGTTGAGAATCTAAATGTATACATAGTTTTAGCGGTTACGAAGTCTTTTACTTCATATATTTACGTTATACTACTTCCATGTGAATTTTCTCATAATTGACGTTTAGGGAGTAATGTAAATTCACGTATCCATCTTATATTTAAATTATTTAGTAAACGATCGGTTGAGTAGTGTCGGAGATTAGCGATACCAACAGAAAATAAAGTTTGTGTACACTTTTTTCGTCCCCTTATTGGTTTTTGAACGTACACACTATACATTATATTTAATAAGATAGAAATGAAAATAAGAAGGTCAATCGCAAAATATGTTGATAAGTGCAAAACTCGAAGAAGGCTGGAGTAAGTTTTTTATTTCTTCCTTGAACTCCGAGGAAGCTTTTTATGGTAAAAATGAATAAGTTAAGTTGTTAGATTTTTATCCCGGAAACTAAAAGTCTGTACATATAAAATTATTATAGGCGAAACGAAGTTCACGGGGGTTAAGTTATTTTAGTTTAATAAACTTAATTTTTCGTTTTGCCGATATCATCTAATATCATATAATATACTACGTACATGTTGAGCAATGATACATCTTTCAACATGACAAGAATTAATGCTTCACTTAATACCATAAAAAATTATAAACGTGACTGATCTGAAGGCTGGTTTTCGTATTCAAAATACAAGTTTAAAAAAAACGCAAGTATTGTTTATTTATTTAATTATTAATAATCTTACAGCTTATCCGTGTCTAATAGGAAATAATATGATGATATTTACACTTACGTTAACTAAATTTCGTTAATAACTAAGTAGGATTAAGATAAAATGTAGATAAAGGTAAAGATTGTCAATAAAGGCTATATTAATTTATTTATTCTTACAACTAACAAACATATTATAAAACAAAACAATTATACAATACAGAAAGCCAGCACAGATTACATAGATAAACATATATTGTTTATCTATGTTGATAAACTCTTGCTGTCTCCGCCGACATTCTAATGAGTCTAAATTAAAATATTTGTAAGAACCTACATAACTACCGAAACATTGATATTTTTAAAACTAAGAAAAACTAATATATATTATTATTTCTAGAAAACAAGTAGTCGTATCATTACTGGAAAAGATTTTTTATAAGTAGCCTTTGTGTTTTGGATAAGCTTATAAGCGAAATATTTACGTTACACCGGAATCTAAGACACAATGAAGAACTGGTATTTGATACCTTTTTTCGTTCCTTGTATAATGTTACATGGACGAAAGTTAATACAAAACCTAAACTTTAACTTAAACCTCAGGCAGCCGAGAGAGCTGAGAGTGCCTGGCAACGGTTGACACTTAAGCATGTAGACTTTATATACCCCGTTAATGAATGGCGAAAACAGTTTTTGTCCCACATATCAAGTACGAGTTTAGTCTTTAGACGTCATCATTAAAAAATTCATGTATGTTAATCAATATTTGTGTTATAAAGGACCAAGAGTAGCGGATACGAGTAGTCGTTTTACTTTTTTATTTATATAAATAACAGGAGACGAACGGGTAGAAGGCCATTGACAGTATTTTAAGAGTTTTCTTAAAGGGCATTTAGTCGAATTGGTTCAGAAATATTTAAGTAGGCAGCTGGTTCCACATAGTTGTGGTGCGGCAAAATCTGCCGTGAAAACCGCTCAGTTACAACGGACGTCGAGGTGATACAGATGCAACTTCGTATTCTGCATCCGTATCAATGCGAACGTCTCCGCTTAGAACTCTCCTCCTCAAGGTACCCCACATTTCTACTTGATCCATGATCCATGATTAAGGATCAAGCCGCTTGGAATTTGAAAACATTGTTCTCTATACTACAGTCCTTATCTAAGCAAGTGACAAACGGGTGACTTCATCATTTGAAAGATTGACAAAGCATTACTTGTGTTGTCATAATAAAGGCTATTTAATGATAAATTGATAACAGCTGATAATGTAATTCAATGCGACATTTGTTTAATGTTTTTATTATTGTATTCATTGTGCAAATGTTTTCCGAATACTATAATTAAAAATAATGTGGTTATTATTTTTTGTATAGTAATTTCCGTTTGTGTACGTGGAATTTGTGTACTTTGTCAAGATTTTTAGTTGCCTCTTCAAAATTAATCTTTATATAAAGTGTTATTTATTATAGTTACAGATGTAGTGATCCATAAGCATTGTAAATCCGTTAATAGTTTATGAGATTATCGCGTTCATACAGACCACCAAATAATTAATAATAATAAGGTTAATGCGGCCGGGGGTTTATATAACTCGAAGGTCAACGATTTACACTATTATCTATATGATACAAAGTTTGTGGAATTGTTGTTGTTCGTTGTCTTAAAGACATGTTTCAGAATCGTTAAGGTTATTGTTCGAGTTTTGCACGTTCATGGAATTGAATGTAAATATAATTTCCATTATAAATTTTGAAGCTGTCACACTTTAAGAAAAAAATAGGACCGATTCCAAAATGCACTAATGTTGTAAAAATCTTTGTAAAGTCTTTGTATTGGCGCGGATAAAATATAGACCACTGAAGCTACCCACTGGACGTGTGAACACCACAAAAGCGATGGGTTGACGAAAGGTTGGGAAGCAATGGATGGAGAAAGCTAAAAATCCAAATGGAAAGTTCAGGAGGAGGCCTTTGCTCAAAATGAGTAAAATACTGATCACAAAGAAATGGAAATGGCATTAACTAACGTAGACTAAGAGTACAATCATACAACTAACACCCAGTAGATATGTAATTTTTTTAATGGTATGGAATTAAAGTCGAATTATTATTCATTTATTAAGACTTCGTTGTATAAAGAAATATAATAAATGAAAAGGAAGACATAGCGGCCTCATGACTTTCGAGCGATCTCTTCCAGGCAACTACTAGATTATTATATATACGACATATAGTTATTTTGACTAAATAAAACAATTAAAACATATGTAAACAGTGATCAGTGACAATAATAAAAGAAAGGACACATGAATCACGATAATTTTAGATCAGTTTTACATCAGTTAGTACGAAATTTAGGGATACGATTGTACTTGTGACTGGTCGTAGTTGAATTCGTGTATGCTGTGATGTTAGTTATTTTTGACTCTGTATTTGCGTGTTGTTCCCACGAGAATCTAAGTCCATGCTCCTATTTCACCATGCCTCCTGCTGATGTCATGTGGAACATGGTGTGATGGTAGCAGCTACTTACAAACGTCGTGTAATACAAAAAAAACCTTGCCGATTAAAAAGAGTGGCGGAGAGTTTATTGCCAGTTCTTCTCTTCCGTTCTACGCCCTTGATTTGAGAACTGGCAGTAAATGTTAAATTAGAAGCATTTAATGTATATTTCTTTTTAATTGACGTTCATAAGTGTACATTGTGTTACCTATATGAATAAATGATTTTTGACTTTGACAGGTAATATTTGTATTACAGTAGATATTAAAAGGAAGATAGAGAATAGCTAAGAATAGGGATGGGATTTTTATTTATTGGTCATGAATTACCAAGAGGATGTATTAAATATTTTTGGAAATATAAAATTTACAGAAAAAAGCGCTCAAGTAAGTATTTTCAATATAAAAACATACTTTCGGTGACATGGCTTGTTAGTTCACTTAATTTTAAAAAAAATATGCATGATACGCATTTGATACCGGCCCCAAAATGATTTCCCTAAACGCTATTGAATCAGTGTTCTCAGACTGCCGCCGCAGCATAGTTCCGAAGACCTGCTAACTGCCCGTTACTGATGGCACATGGATCCAATAATCCCAATAATGGGAACTATGGAAGGGATAGCCTATGTTATATCATGGGGAATACAACTTCTTGATACATCAGGACCAAGACGCCGAAAGAGAACTATACCTTTTCAGTTAATAAACCTAGTGTAGTGAATATAAGTGAAAGAGCCGTATCTGGGACACACGAACATAGTGTCAAAACTTTACAGAACACAAAGACTGTTAACGAAAATTACCTTAGTTTAAGCTATTCACTAGTAGACAATATAGTCAACATAATATTACTTATCAGACCTAATTATTGTATAGACTAGATTGTAATTCATTTAAAGTCGCACTCTTGAGTGAAGTTTACTGTAAGCCAAAATCAAGTGCTCGCAGGTCTTTTGAACAACTTACTAGAAGTGTACCCTATTGCTACATACATGCTTTGTTTAAGTTCCTGACATCAACACTAACTATGCAAAACTCAGTTTTGAATCGCGCAGCCCGGACATACAACGACATATAAGCCTTGACTTGTTTAAGCTGAATATACATAGCGCAAAATCACTTCATCATGAGCATACCCCACATACACACCTTCACGTACTCACACAATTTTTCACCATCACACACCACAGCCAAATTGGCTATTACTTAGTAAAATGTATTGAATCATTTTTTTTCCCCTTTCGTAAATGTTTAACTGTTTTTGTAAATATTATGTATGCCATCTTTGGCTATATTTTTAGTGCTATTATATAAATATAACTGAAGGATTACTAAATAAATACACATGTACGCTATGTCGTTACACACATAGGTACATAATTATCAACTAATATGAGGAAGGCGTTACTTTCTCAGCACTATTGACATTTCTATCATAAAGACTCAATCATCATTCACTGGTAATTGTGTTTCTTGTATTACACCATTACCTTTAGATTATCGCTTACTTCATTTTAATACTTTGCTTTAATCGGAAACTACCGTCTTCTCGACTTGCGCCCTCGGCTCTTCGTTGAACTGTTAAAAACACTTGTATTAAGTTATTCTAAATCTAATTTCGTGCTTAAGTACTGTTCGTCCCCTTTTGTCACATTGTATTTACTCGATGATAGAAAGAGACAAGAGTTAGAATTAAAACTGTGCCATCAGACTCATTTTTTTATACAATACGGGTAATTATTAATTGCGCAAATAGACAATAAATCTATTGGTGAGCAGACTGGAAATGATGACCTGGTAGACAAATGCAACCACTACTATCACTCTTGCTTGAATCATATGGAAATGACGCAAAGATGACTACGGGCTTCAACAGGATAACACACAGTTATCTTGTTAGTTCCTTAACAGAGATTACTATACGTTAGTGACTAGGTACACCTACGCAACGTTTAAAGGTCGCATACAAAAAGACCTATAACTCTAAAGAAGAGAAAAAATAATATAGCCACTCCTTGAACACTTTGAAATATAAAAAATGCTATTAGGCATTTAATCACGCTTTATTCTTGATCCACAATTCCGTATATCCTTACTTTTTTCTTAACCACGCTATGATTTGTATGCCTGACTTTATCATATTTCATTGAAAATATTATATAATAATACTGCTAGACAGGCTACTTTTAACAAATTACGATATATGTTTTGCAATAAGTGTGGTTTGCCATTTTGTAAGATGATTTGCTATTTTAAAAGAGTGCCTACCGAGAGTTTTTTACGCTGGCTTTTTCTCTCGGCCTACTCCCTGGAATGAGTGATACCTGTATGTTATATTCCATAATAAACATATATTGTTTTTTTTTTACTTGCCACTTGCTTGCTAGGATTCTCCATAAGATAAAACATTCATGTTTCGTATCAACAACATAAGTATTGAATGAAATTAAAAGCCATATTATAATTTCCCTCTTTTGGGAGCTATAAATGCGTTAAAATCTTACTACCATCGGCTCATTTAGACAAAATTATTTAACATTAAAACAACTTTTAAAAGTTTGGTCCCTGTAACAGAGTGCCCAGTCTTTGCCTAGCTGTATTGTGATATTTATTCCTTCAGTGACGAAAGCACCACCTCTTAAAAACCAAACTTTAAAACTTTTAAATCTTAATTAGCCTTTAATCTTTCCAAACCAAACTTTTTCAATTAGTTTTAAATTTCTATCAATAAAAACTTTAATTATTACTATTACTATGTAGGTTTAGAATTTTTAATTATATAAAGTATGAGTATTGAAATATTGGCAACATGCATATTAAAATCGTTCACAATTCCATTTAACGCGGTTTCGCAATTGCCATGTAAATAGAGTGAAATTAGATAAGTGACATCGCGGTCTCCACTTGCACCTGACATTATCTAGTTGTGGCTTATTGCGATCACAACTCACAATACTCTCAGTTGAATTGTGGAATGTTGGTCGTCTAAGAGGTGCTTATGTTGTTGAAGTAATGTGCTTTAAAAATAGGTAAGTTTTTAGAAGAAAAAACAATGTAGTTAAATTTGTTCCATTCAAGTTTAGTTAGCACACTCACCATATTGATGTCACAAATTAGGTTCTCATATACTAAATATAACGAATATTTTAACTATGAAAGCGTTTAAATTAAGTCGCATTATTTGTTTTTTTTTAAAATGTAAATATTTCAATGTGAAGGATGTAATGCATATACTAAAGGAAGATAAGTTCTAGTTACCGGGTGTATAGAATAGGCTTCACAATATGTTATTTTTGATTAGTTTAGAACATGCAAAAAAAAAACATAATGCTAAAAACCGCTTTTCAATGTAAGATGGCGTCGCTGCTATAATTGTAATATTTGTAGTATATTTGAAATGGGCAACTGACAGCCTTATCGCTTTCGAGCGATCGTTTCCATAATGAGAAATTTTTTTTATCTATTTTCTTGCAAGCGCAAGAAGTATAAAAATACATAAGACATAGACAAAATCACTGGAACAAACAAAGACATTAAAACATATGTAAACAGTGATCATGAAAATATTAAAAAAAGGACACGGGAATAAGAAAAGTTCACATGAATCACGATAATTTTAGATCAGTTAGTACGAAAGTTAATGTGGACAAGTATTATTTTAAAGGAAGATAAGTCTGCCACAATCAACATCTGAAACCTCACAGCAACGGTACGTTTAGACAGTAGATTCTACTAACCGTGACCGTATTGTGCCTGACATATGAAAATAAATATTTTTAATTGTGAATATTTGAAAATTCATGTTTATTTACAAGCTTACTCCACAACCCTTTTTAAAGATGTTAGCGGTAGTTGATTTAGTTCTTAGGGTAGGAAATTAAACACTTCAATGATGACTTAATTCACTATAATTTACTTCACTGATTTTACGTAACTTCAAACTTATACAAAGAAAAAAGCCCGTGCGCATGTGTCACCACCTCTTTTACAATCACAACTCCCTCCTCCGACTCAACCATCCCACTTCGGGGAGATGGTCGAGTCAATTCGTAAACAACCGAACAAAACAAATGAATAACTGTTGCACATGCGCACTTGTAGCAAGATTCTTAGGAATATGTTTCATAAAAATGTTTAGAATTTAATTTAATTAATTTAATATATTAGAAACTAACAAAGGAATGTTATAAAAATACAGCTTTGAAAAACACTTTTTTTAACTTTGTCACTGTAGTTTTTTAATATTATCGCAAGTGCGTTGGCAACCTTTATACATTAGTACGCTCTTTTCTTAACCCTTTAGTCGAATTAGTTAGCACCATTTAAAGTCGTTCAGACGACTATTTTATTTACATTTATTGAAAGTCATCAAATTAATAAATTATAGAAGACCACACAGATCAATACAAGTTAATTAATATGCAAACTGCGCGGACACCAGTTTGTAAATTTTATGTCCCTGCATTAAGTAAGAAATTAATCATAAATTAGAATCAACTATTGAATTAAAGACATTTATTGGGATCCCATTTTTGATTGAATTTATAAAAATGAATACAGTTAAATTGGACTATAAGAATAGGTACAATTTCATGATATTCTAAAACATTGTCGTCTATTGACTATAGACTGAGATATCAAGATTATAATTGTATTACCACATCTGTTAAAGTAAGCGCTGGTTCTACCTTTATCAAAATCGTACAAGCAGAAGCTTAAAATATTCCCGCTAAACACCAGTAGCGCGGGTAAGACAAAACAAATGATTTTTACAGAGTATCTGCGCTGATTTTGTGGCAAATAAATACTTTTCTGTATCAACCTCTTTTACTTTTGATAAAGGTAAAACAATGCGGTATACAATTTCATTGTATGAAACAATACTTAAAAGCCTTGATACTTTTCATTTGCATGCATAACTACTTACGACAACTAAGTAAAAAAAGGACAGTACGAGTTAGGCGTCTCATTTTAAATTGAGTTTAAAGCGAAATAACAGTGTCCTGTATTTTACGCGGTTTCTATGCATGATCGTAGTCTAAGACTAATTGGCACAGATTACAATCCGGAATAGAATAAGAACTAAAGCTGCTATAGATAACTATATAATAAAAAAAAACTAACCAGACTAAAGAGGATTACACATAGACTAATAATAAGTAGTTTATATTTTGATGGAAATCAACAATTTTAAATAACACGCATGTTAGCGTAACCATTTACCATCGAATCTGCATTTCGCAACAAGTAACGTAAGGGACGTTACATGATGTCAGCATGTGTTCCTCGTCGAACCTCATTTTTTTATATTGTATGTTCAAATATCATTCAAATCCTATCTTCGGATTGTTTAGCCGTGACTTTCACTGTAATATTTATATTTAAATTAATTAGTTATTTAAAATAAAATATTTTATTTTTTTGATCCTTCGTAATTCGCACTCAGGCTTCCATAACTTTTGTTCGTAAAGTGAGATAACTCCTGTTGGCTATGGTGAAAGTTTTGATCAGCTGTTGTTTACCAGGTAAGCGCGAGCAACATAAGATTAAACTAATCGAATAAAACGTTTTTCTTGTAAAAAGTAATGTTAAGTTAGTTTATTTACATATTAAATGTGTCATGGACTTCATACATAACTTTAAAATTAATTTAAATTTATGGTACATTATTAGCACTTATGGTTACGGTCGATATGTTTTAATTGGTATATATATAAGATAAGGGAGCGAAGCACCGTGCTATAATAGTCGTTCAAGTTTACGTCAAATCGTTTTCACGTAAACTTGTCTATGGCTTTACGACATAAAGAAGTTTAAAGTGAGTACCTTGCATGTATTTAAATATGCGGTTAATAACACATATATATATATATATATATATATATATATATATATATATATATATATATATATTTTATTGGCGAGTAGGGCGGTTTTAAGGTAATGGTCTTCAGATACAAAATCAAAGCCCTGGTAGAATGCGAGAGAGCCTCTCTAACGCGGCCGTAGGAACTACCCAAGGTTGTTTTTGTGGGTATTGCTCACCCGGTATCTAATTAGCAGAAATTCTATTGTGAGTCGAGTCCCACATACCCCTCCAAGGGATAAGGCTTTGTCTACATACATATATATACCTATATGTAGATATACTTATATGACTTCATTGGGTACTCCTAAACACCGTGCTATATTTTCGTGTGATTCTAGCGTCTTTATACTAAGTTAATCTTAATATACTGTAATAGCAACCAACGCGGAGATTTGCGCCCTAATTGAACGTATTAATTCAAGAGATTATGCTTTTAATAATAACGTATAGTTTATTCATAGTCATTTCTAGTCTTAATTATGTTATATTCTTTATCGATTGTGCGATAAATCCTCTAATCTATTGTTCATGTTACCGTTATTCTTGTTTCAGGATTTCCGAATGACAAAAATTTAAAATATGAGTGAAGACAAAGTACAATTGGACGATGTTCTGGGCACTCTTGGGGCATTTGGTCGGCACCAGGTCATCACACTGTGCTTACTGTCATTGGTATACGCTACAAACTCTATGTACAATGTGAATTATGTATTCGCTATTGAGGATGTCAATTATAGGTATATTTAGCTTTTTTTATACGGGTTTTATTTTATTTATTTAAACTGAATTCAATGCATGCTTTACGCGGTGTTATTTGCGACTCTAGAAGGATACATTTTGATGGCATTCGAATGCTGAGTTGAGCCTCTCACGCTTAACCACAAGTAGTAAATATTTTCTTAGACGGAAACTATATGCATAATTATTTATCACAATATTCTAATAATGATTCTGATTTTGGGATCTTCGCTTATTTTCGTAACAAACATACAAATTATTTACTAACACTTTGTGTGCAACCAGTTCAGATACTATAAATAAGTGCGGCCGTATCGCTAATTAGCGATCTCAGTAAGGGTAAAGTGCAAAGAGTATATAACTAAATTAAAAAAAAATTAACGATGAAAATGTAATACCTAACCAAAATAAAAAAGTAACTTGAAATTAAGAGTCAATCACTTTGCTAGGTTTTAAAATAAATGAAATTTATCTATAAATAATAAAAATACAAAAGACATGATTAAACACATGCAAATGTATAGATATAGCTTTGTTATACATTGTACATTTACTATTATCGATTTTTCATATAACATAAAACTTAATTTTATTTGAGTTTGACTGTTATTTAATCAATTTAAAATGCTAATACGCCGTATAACGAGATATTGATAACACGACTTTAAATTAATTGTTTCGCGGTTTATACAAAAAAATTTAACCTTTATCGTAAGGTATGTTGTTTATTAAACCCGGTTTTCGTTAAAATAGTAGAAGGAAATGTAACTCCAATATTAAATACATATAGAAACAACATTTACAGTTTATTATTTCATAAAAGTTATTCAAAACAATTCTTCAAATCTGATATCTAATTAAAATCTGAATATCTTCTGACAAAAAATCTTGTAAGAATTCAAATGACAAGCGGAAACTCGCGCCTTTTTCCACAGACTATCAAACTCTCAATCTTACGTCAATATAACGTCAGTTTTGACAGATGACAGATAATTAACAATCTAAAAGAAGTACATTAATTCTTTACTATGTAGTAAGTTTAGGTTTTTTTTTTAATCATTAAATATTTGTGTGTTCATTATTTAAGCAATATATAACGGCTATGTTTAATTGCTTATTATAAACCACGATAAACTTAAAACTTAAATATTTAGAAGTAATAATTCTTGTCTGCAAATGGCATGTTAACTGTCAATTCATCAAGGACGACTATAGGTCATATACATTACAAACAAATAATATATAAGAATAATACAAAAAGCCTTTAATTTCCAGATGTAAAGTTCCAGAATGCGATATAGACG
This sequence comes from Pieris brassicae, assembly GCF_905147105.1. Taxonomy (NCBI): domain Eukaryota; kingdom Metazoa; phylum Arthropoda; class Insecta; order Lepidoptera; family Pieridae; genus Pieris; species Pieris brassicae. The sequence goes on from NC_059674.1 coordinate 17,292,411, forward strand.
ACAATTTCAGCACGCCATGGTTGTCAGAGCTGGATATCAAACAATGCTATCATCATCCACCCTTACAGGGATGCACTGGTCTGAATACAAGCATCAAAGAAACGTGTACTGAGTGGCTTTATGATGTACCGAATAGCTTTATAGCTGAGGTATCAAAATATTATAAAATCACTATATTTAAGATTCTTTTATTATAAGTAAAAGTCAAGGTGTGGCAAAATTTTTCACATACGGCTCGTCTCACCTCGCTTCTGAATCTCACCCTAAGACATTACAACACTATTGGCTCCAGATTCAAGTATTATTTCATTGATATTTTTATTCGTAAGCAAGTAACAGCTCGCAATCCATCTGTGGAACTAGGGAGCTGTTTCCTCACGATGTATGAGCACAAAAGAAAACCATTGGTGCAACCGGGATTCGAACAGACGACCATGACATTACAATGTTTAGAAGCTGCGCGCAAATATACTAAGAGGTACGTTTCTGTATCCCACCCTAAGTGATAAAGAGACTAACTACAACTTCTGCATTTAAAAAAAATCCACGCCATGGCTATCAAACATTTAATGTCCTTCCTAGAAGTTATAGATCACTGCCGTGTAATGCTTTCAAGGCGAAAGGATTAAATTATTAAAGGCAAGTTGCCTCTATAGCGTGGGTGAATACTTAGACAATGAGTTTGAAAACAATTATAAATAGCTGAACGTATTATTATGACATTATGATAATCAATATGAAATTTGCATGTCTATTTTATGTATAATCAAATCCGTTTTTCTATAATTTACCGGTTTAAATGATTAATTAATTAATGTTGTAATTCAATATATTTTAGACATATACATATACATGTTAAACATATCTCGTCTCTGAGGGTTAAATTAGTAAATTACCGAAATACGGTGCACGAATAACGTAAGTTTGGCAATTTAATTCCTTTGTATAATAATGGTAAAGCCTAAATAAAAGAGCTTTAAAATTACGTAATAGCCGTTTCAATCAGCGCCTGGTCACGATTTTCGTTCGAAGGAAAAATTATCTCTGAGTTCGCGAGAATAGTATAATTATCCTACTCTCACACGTGGCTCCACAAATACATATTTCGCTCAAACAAGCGTATACTGAGTACTCTTTGTACTTTGTTGAATACTTGCGAATATTTTTAAATATATATAATAATAATAAAAGCCTTTATTGTTATTAGCTCATAAAAAAACACGTGAGATACAAATAATTAATCGGTTGGTTTTTGTTAAACAGCTTGTCTTTGGACATAGGCCTTCTCTAAGGGCTTCCAGTCTTCTTTGGTTCTAGCTTTACGCATCCACATAGGACCAGCTAGTCTTCGCGCATCATCTTCCTATCTTTTTATTTGTCTTCCTCGTTTTCTTTTGTTATAGCGAGGAAGCCATTCCGTCACTTTCTCCGTCCAATTATTATTATCTTCTCTCATAATGTGCCCTGTCCACATCCATTACAATCTTTTACTATATAAACAAATACATATATATAGTTAATATTAAATAATAAATCGTGTATTTGCAAAGAAGATGGTACATTCAGATTGATTAATTATAAAAAAACACAATCATATAAAAGGCATGCAAATGTCATATTAATTATTATAATGTCATAAGAAAAGTTTAGTTTTTTTATAATTGTTGTCAAAACTTATTACTTATTACCATATGGATATTGATACCAATGGTAGATATTCAATAAACATACCATTTGTATTAAAGAACGAAAACATTTTCATCTTTACATCAAACGTTATTTTAGTTCCATGAATCTAGTAAATATGTTTTTTTTTACATATTTATTTTATATATTACTGATGCATACGAACACTCATATAATCAAAGACACGCAAATCTTAATTCTATAATATTTATCCTTGTAGAATATTATATCGTTAAAACATATAGTATCGTATTTATATTACTTGCTACTGATATGTGATACACAGCCACCTCGCAATATACATTTCATTCGACCTTTTTTAGGTTTACTCCACATATACCTCGATAATAAGAAAATTAAATAATATACCCTGCCTTATACACGATGATGTCGCTGGCATATGCTCTGCTTTAATGAAAAGATTATCCGGGAAAAAAGACAATTCTGTTAAAATTATGAATAAGTTCGAAAGAACACATAGTTGCCTAAATATCATGCAACTTGTCTTCTTGTATTAAGTCCATATTAACAAATAGATAAACTAGAATTACAATTTTATACCACCTTTAGGAATTTTGAACTTGTGTCTTTAAAGTTCTTCACGTATACGATATTATACTCTTGGTCCTCGCGGGAACAGATCTTTACAGTAGCACTAATCCGGTATGTTTATGCATATCATCGGATGAATGTATTCATGCCTTACGCAATTATGAGCTTGTTCCGCTATTATGACAGTAACTTGTTTTAATATAACTAGATATTACCTGAGATGTCTAAGTATCAAAGAATATCTCGTTAAATAATAGTTAAAGACAAGACTTGTCTTCTGAGGCCACTAGAGGATTTATTCAAATTTTTCTATACCTTTTCATAAAATTGAAGTAATTCATGTACTGTTGAATGATGTTTACGCAGAGGAAGAGAAAAAAGAGTGTACTAAAAATTGTAGACCGTTTTTGTTAATAATGGAGTCTCGACAGCACATATTGCTTTAGTTAACGAATTATACATGTTAAAGTACCTTTTTTTATTGTTTAATGAACTGACAAAACTACCATTATTTAGTGCCTACAGTAGTAAAAGAGCTAGTTGATCTAGTTATTAGGATAGGACACTTCAGGACACAATTATTTAATATGAGCGTTGGTACAATACTGGTTGGTACAATGGGCCACACCATATAATCTATATATTTATTTATTTCATACTCTGACTGGACCTTCCTACTTCAGGTAGATGTTCGACGTCAATTCGTAAACAACTGAATGAGTCATATGAGTAACTATGGGACATGCGCGCTCGTAGGAAGATTCTTAAGAATAAAAATTTCTTTAAAATGTTTAGAATTTAATTAAATACATATTAAAAGCTAACAGTAGTTAAGTTTTTTTAATGTATAATTAATAGTATAATGGAATCTTTCATTTGATTTAGTTTGGTGAACTGTTAGGACAGGATTGTGTTTTTTTTAAATACATATTTTGTTATAGTTAATTAACTAAGCATATTATTTTAGTTTGGATTGGCCTGCGAGGACTGGAAACCGCCGCTTGTTGGCACAGTACACAGTTTTGGGGCCATGGTCGGATTGTTACTACAAGGACAGATCTCAGATAGGTTTGATATCGACTTGATACTAGAAATTTAAACAACAGCACTTAGAAGTTTAGTTGATGCTTGGGTTCTCAATGATTCCATCACCGTGTCCAAATCCAAGGTAAATTTTACGCACAATCACCTGCCAGTCAGTCTTCTATAGATTGCACTCCGGAGAATGATCTATGGAACTACACAACCTGATTCCGTCATCCCCTTTCAATCAACGCTCATCTAAATTACGCTGGAGTGTCACCCCTTGGTTGTTGACATCCCCAGATCACTAAAAGATTTCGTTTGTCATTTCTGTATAAGAAAAACAACAATGTTGGGAGTTGCACAGCTAACGACACTTTATAGATTTTTTTTACATTAGATTTGGGCGTAAGACTGCAGCCGTATTTGCTGGGACTATGGGCGCTGTTTTTGGGATTACCAAGAGTTTCTCTACGTCCTTTTGGCTTTACATTGTCCTTGAAGGTTTGGAGGCTGCTATTGGAGATGCTCTATCGCCAATGTTTATGTTAAGTAAGTAAATGAAATCGTTACTGTAAGCTCACTTACATGTAATAGGGATTAATAGTGACTAAACCTTCTAACATTCTCTTATAAAGTGTCTCTCTAAATTAATTTACTTTAAAGTAAAGTTCTGTGTTGTAATGTTATGAGACGTAAATATATGTCATGAAAAAGTGACAGTGATATTTTACAAAATCTGTGGTTTAATTTAAATTGAAGATTAAACAATTAAGATGTACATTGTCTTTATTATGTTGTATTATCAAAATACCTTACAAAAAAAATGGAAAACTATTTTAAAAGAGCACGCTATTATTGTTTCATTTATATACTTAATTATTATATAAGTACCTTCTCTAAATAAAGTGAAAAATGGGAATTATTACTATAACTCACAGAAGCAAACTTTATACTAAAAAAAGTATGTTATGGTGTGTAATAATTTCATGCAACATTGCTATAATAGCCGACAAATGAACTTTTGGTTATTTCAGGTATAGAAATAGTAGAGAAAAAACAAGCGGTACTCTTCCAAATGATACTACTCAATTGTTACACTGGGGGATTAATTCTTATGCCATTTATAGCATGGGCTGTACCCTACTGGAGACATTTCCTACGGGTCATATATGCCCCGACTCTTATAATACTCACCTACTCCTTTTTCCTCGACGAGAGCATTCGCTGGCTCTTCAGCAAAGGTCAGAAAGACAAGGCTATTATATTAATAGAGAAAATTGCAAAGCGAAATAATAGACGCATGGATAAGGTGTTACTAAATAAATTAGAATACACTCACGAAAGCGATCAAACCCAAAGTGACAGGAAACTTTTAATGAAAACGTTTAACTCCCGAATAATGATGCAGAGGTTTTTGGTGTGTATGGTATGGTGGTTGACGATCACACTTATCAATTACGGAATGATGATAAGCTCGGTTCTTATCGAGGGAAATAAGTATATAAACTTTGCTCTCTTGATGCTTATGGATATTCCGGCGAATGTCTTTTATTGGCTTGCACTTTCGAAATACAAAAGGAAAATACCCTTGATAGCATCGTTTATAATTGGTGGACTATTTTGTGTCTCTCAACCGTTCCTACCAAAAGGTAAGATAAACAATATACATATCGTTTAGATATAGTTATTTACGCTACTTTATCTCTGTAGAGATGCACCAATTTAATATTCTCAAATCTATATTTAATGTCTCGTGTGATTTCCATAGGCACAAATATCACGTTTATATTATTTGTAAATCAAAGTCAAAAATCATTTATTCGTATAGGTAACAAAATGTACACTTATGAACGTCATAAAAGAAATTAAATGCTTCTCAATTTATCATTTACGGCCAGTTCTCAAATCAAGGGCGTAGAACGAAAGAGAAGAACTGGCAATAAACTCTCCGCCCGCTCTTTTTAATCGCCAAGGTTTTTGTTTTAAACAACGTTTGTAAGGTAATCAAAATCAATCAAACAGGTAGATGATCAATCAAAATTTCAGAAGAAACCAAAATCAGAATTCCTATCGAGGTACACTTATTTATTTGTACACTGGCTGTGTTATACGATTTAGGTATATGACTATATTTTTTAATGTTTATTTATGTAGGATAATTGGTGTGAGTCTTATTATGTGTACTATCGCATTAGTAGTAACTGTTAATATAGTATAATGATGTGGAATTAATAAATACAATAAATATTTCTAAATTAGTAGTAAATTACCTCTCTAAAAATCTTTTTTTACAGAAATTATTCCCTCTATTAAATCGACATTCTTTCAGGATATGCCTGGCTTGGTCTGCTATTGCTGATGGCTTTTGAGACTCTGGCCACGTTCTCATACAACATCGTGTACATGTACACTTCAGAGCTGTTTCCCACATATACTCGGAATTCAATGCATGCTATATGCTCTTCTATTGGCCGCCTGGGCTCATTACTGGCACCACAAACTCCTTTGCTTGTAAGTATTATGTCATAGAAGACTTTTTCATATTGCAAATTGAACAATACATAACCTAAACTTGCTTAACCTAATAGTGATAAAAATAATTAAAAATTTGGTCCCTGTAGCATCCCTATTGCAAATTGATATTTCGTAAACAATTTTTTTTTTTAATATTAGCTAATGTGCCCTAGTAACATAATTCAAACCTCTGTCGCGCTAACATTAAATATTTACAACTGTTAAATTGAGAATAATAATCTTGTTCTTCGGTTACACAATACATTTGATAAGACATTTTTCATAACCGTTACTCATGGCCGATATTAATTAAAATTATCACTTAAGATTTCTCTTATCTTATCTAGGAACTGTTTACTGATCAAGCTGAGTATCAAACCCATGCTTTTCAGATGACATATTGGACAGGTCTCCCAGCGTTCATATTTGGTGCATCTTCTCTGCTATCTGGAGCTCTGACTCTTTTGATGCCTGAAACTGCAAATACGCAGCTCCCAGATACGGTACAAGAAGCAGAGGCGATAGGATCTTCTAAGGAACGAGCGCAGGACGAAGAACTTAAAGGACTTACTTAGGACTGAAAGGATAATATAGTGGAACCAAGAACGCGGCGTGTGCCATAAAGAAACATATCATAGCCTAAAACAGATTAATAATATTAATAAAGCGAATTGTATTAAATCTATGATGATGTATTTATATATGTAGTGACCCAAAGATAAGGTTAAGCAAAATCGCAGAAATCGTTTTGTTGCCTTTTTAATTTCAAAAGTCCTACACCCAACTTTATACCAAAGATTGAATAAATCTTATTCGGTTTTAATTAAATGCACCGGATACAAATAAGCTTACTTCCTACATTAATTTCTGACTGCATATTAAAAAGATATGGCTGGTTAATTAGATGATAAATTAACATGCTGATACAACCTTGAACTGTGGGAGACTTCGGTTTATGTTTTTACTGGGCTAGACATCATTTATCAAGCTTTGATCACAGAGTTGACAAAATATAATATTATTTATTACATGTTATAAATAATATGTGTATAATGTTCTATAGAATGTGATTACCATTGGCAAGTAAGCCTTCTTCTCTCTACAAACTGGGTGTCTCTTAGTTTATTTATTTATTTATAAATTCTAAAACAACGCGCAAGCAGAAAATATGAGATCATAATTGATGTATAATTTTATTAGAGCACTGCTTGACGGACCAAACTTTTTAAATTTGTTTTAATTCTCTTTTAGTGTATGAAAATTGTACATACAAATTATACGTATATAGCATGATTAGATTAATCCTCCTAATGCCACATTAATAAAACATATATTAGAACATAAGCTAGCAAAGGAAAAAAATGTTTAAGCACATAAAAATAACAATAACTAAGAAAAGTAATAATAACTAAAACTAAATAGAAACTTAAAAAACTTGCAACTTATAGACTCAAATAATAAAATAAAGCTCGTTTATTTCCAATCATTACAAAAGTTGTAATATACTAAATTGCATATTATAGCATGCATATTTATTCTACCCACCTTATTGAGGGCGCGCTGTTGTCTTTCTTATCCTTGTTATAGTTGTCTTTAAAGTCCACCTCTAAGGCAGTAACGACTATTTGTAGAGATATATATAAAGCTTAATGAACTTGGTAATATAAACATATACTATATATATATATAATCCAAAGGTAAACGTAAGAATACAATGATGACAATGCATGTTCATGTCAGCATGATGAAACTTAGCAGAAGTTTCGTAATTTGTCATTATATAAAATATCTGAACAATCGTAAGTGTACTTGGCGTACATTTCTGCTCGCACAGTTTTATTATTGCAGCGACTTTCGAAATCGTTAGCTATTAACTGAGAATTAAAGTCAAATAAGGCACCAGAATCTTTATAGCCTTTAATCTCATTGAAATCGTTTATAATAAAGCATTCATCTTTTGTTGTATCCGTATGTGCTTAATCATGGAACAATAACGATTACCTTATCTACTTAACGTTACTTTTGTTTTAACCAAACGCCACACACGTTTGTCCGGAATCCCCCCTTATGTTATTTATCCGCCGCTTGAAAGACCCAAAATTATACTCTCTAGAGCAGATTTAAGGGGGGAGGAGCTACACTTCTTCGCTGTGTCTTTTCACAACTGTTGTCCAAGGAAAACTCAATTATCTTGGACAGACATGACATTATGAGCTACAACCGTACTGTACAGAACAGTGCTTGTTACGGTTAAGAAAGGGAAACTTATCGGACAAAAACCAGAGTTGCTTGAAATATTAAACCAAGGCAAAGGAAACCTGGCCGCAGAACATCTTGTTTATAGAAACTTCAGCAATGGTTAGGTCGAATCACCAAGTCATTTTTCAAAAACGGGACTTTTAATAAAGTAGATAATCATCATGAAAAAGAACGAGAAGGATTATTTTCCGGATTGAAATTTATGGGAAACTCAACAACGAAGGTTAGCATATAATGTTGCTATTATAACTTTTATTTATTAGTTTCAAATCGAAGTCGAAATGATGATATTAGTAAATAATTTTTAAAAATCGCGCTTATATTTAATAAAGGAGTTTATTATTCTGTGTACTAAAATACCATTCATGATGTATATATTATTTTAATTTAAAATAGATATTGATCCAAAAACCCATATCAGGAATAATGTTTGAGTATGATATCATTGATTCAGGATAAAGGTGCAAGGTCGGCGCCCGCGCAGGTGTAGGTCGGACTCGAGACCGTTATTTTAAACCTTTGTCAACCTCACAACTTGCACTTTTCATATATTATTTGCAACGGAACTTCTCTACCACTATAAACAGAATTATATCTAAATATATACGTATTTTCAGCAAAAAGTAAATAGTCTTACAAGTCAGAAATGAGACTTATGACTCCTGTCTGTCAATTGTCAATTCATTTTTGACGTACGGAGCTTAAACATATTCTGTAAGAAGCTCCAAATGTTGTTCACAATACTGTTCTTTTTTTAAAATGGTGATAGACATGAAATTAGATCACAATGCATTAGTTCATTTCATCTTAAAGTGGTCATAAAAATACGTTAAAACTTTTAACTCGTGTATTCGTTTTGTATGAAAATGATTTGATACATTATAAAAGAATGTTGAGCCATTGAAACTGGTTTGCAAGCAATAAAATTGTAAGTAAATTCGACACACTCCTACCATTTATCGTTATGGCCGGTCGTAGCTCACAATACTCCCAAATTGAATTCAAATTGATTTATTTTACCTTAATTGTTGCACGTTATAATGAAGACTGTTACGCAAAAAAGATTTACGGTTTTTTGTTGTAAAGTTGAGGAATAATTTATTTATTATTTCTAATATGAAATTTACCAGAGGCACGAACAGTGCGTACTGGAGTATGGATGGTGTATGCATAATTACTCAATGAAGGAACTTTAACCAACAAAAAAAAGTCAGCAAAAAATACTAGTAAAAAACCAAAATTGGAAGTATAATATTTCAGTATAATATTATAGTATAATATTTGTTATTAAGTTATATATATATATATATATATATATATATATATATTTGTAACTTGTAGAAAATGCATTACAAATATAATATGATATGGTGTACTATAATAAATAATACACAAAAAGTGTACATTTTTTAAAGTGTGTACATTACATGGATGCTCAATTCCCATTAACCCGACTGTGTCAAGGTGACTTAAGAAGGGACTCAAATATTTGTATTGTAAACAAAACAGTGTACAGACTAGCGTTGCGCACTTATTGAATTATCGTGTTCACTACAAACACCCATTTTTTACTCAATTACTATGGATTGTTTGATTTTACACGTAAGATACAGTTGTAAAATCTTGAACAGATTTTAAAGTTTTTAGTTTATTTACTAAATGACTGTATTTCAAAATAAGTACTGTTCCGGACTTAGTTTTAAATAATGTAAACTATTTATTGTTCATTATAACTATGACTTAATTGGTTGCCATCTAAAATTCGCAATATTAGCGTGTTTGATAGATTCAAGGGTACGTTAAAAATGCGTGTCAAAGTGTATCTAGTAGACTAAAATTGGGACGAGTATTTTGCTCGTATATACATAATATTAAGTTTCTCATGTAAATAAAATATATTTTGTATTGAGAAATAAAGTTCTTTAAACATTACTATTGCGTTAAACAAAGCATATCATATAATTAAATGCTAAATAAATGTTATGCTGTGCTTATAGTACCTGTGTCTGGCTATACTTTTAGGGTGGTTACGCGACGATTTAGGTAATTGCCACACTTATAAAATTAAGAAAGCCTGAGTGCGTAAAATAGGCATTGCTAAAATTAAAATACATTTGCAAATGAAAGCATTAAGTATTATTATAAGTTTATAATAATACAAATAGCTTTAATACGGTTAAAAAATTGTTTTTCTTTCAATGTGTAAAAGCTATGTTAACCAAAGACAATACTATGAATTTTTTTTTATTAAATATTCAAGGCATTGGCATAATCAGTGTATTATTTAAATAAAAACCTTCCTCGTTATACTTTGGGTTTATCTCAACTCGGTTAAATTTTTTAAAGTAAATCACATTTGAGAAAATCGTGATCGCCTCGAAGTCGAAGCCAATTTGGAGGTCATTTATCGCATCCGGCGATTTAGATACCGGTTATAAATACGGGATACGAGAAATTTCGCAATAGATTGCGTATAAATTATATACCGCAAATTAGGCTTAACGGTTTGAATGTGGTGAAAAACAAAATCCAAGCGATTAATTATAATCTGTAACTTTATGTTAGTTTGAATAAGAACGAACAGTTTTAAATGTAATTGGTTGGAACACAATAGAAATTGACGATTGTGTGTAACAAAACATTATTTATTTATTCATAAGTACTCTTACAGCTACGTACATACGTACGTAAGTAGTAAATGTGAAAAGAGTACTATGTTGTCCCTACATTAGTATCTATCGGCTATGAGGCATGGACTATTAAACACACAAAAAGATGCTTTTAAGATATGGAGTTACCATTGCATGCTTCGCATCACCTGGAGTGCCGAATGAATGAGCCCTTCACAAATCGTGACTGTTAAAATACGGAAACTCGCATATCTCGGACACGTTTTGCGTCATCATCGATACGATTTGTTGCTTATAATTCAAGGGAAGAGACGGGCTGGTAAATGGAAGAAATCGTGATTTGGGAATGTAAGGGAGTGGACCAGCTTCACATCCATCAAGGAGCCAGCGGCATTTTAAATTGTTAACAGCCTACCTTTAGCAATAAATTTACACCTGAAATAGAATCTAACAGCTACACATATATACATATACAAATTATTAATTAAAACACTTAGACAATATGCAAAGCCAAAACAGATTACAATTGTTAAACGAAATATACAAAACAGAAAACATTTAACATTTAAAAGTAACTTGTAAATAACCCTATTATTTTAAATAATATTCTAAATAAAAAATAAATTATTACTACTGCTAAATAAAGTCAAAGCCCGCTTCCTGATATATGTCCTAGCACCCTCTTTGTAGAAGAAAAACGTCTACATCTTCATAAATAAATGATATTGTAGTAAGCTTAAATACATTACATTGGCGAATAGCGCAGATAATTCGTGTTCATACAGGCACATGGAACAATTGTGAATATCTTGTAGTATACATAATAAATACGAAAGATTTAAGTTTTAATAAAATATTTTTTGGACACCAGCCATCGACGAAGTAAGCGATCAACCAAAAATATATGAAACCTGGATTGTAAACTAAAAATACAAACGGTAATGCATAAAGCTTTATCGCAGCATTAGTATTGCACAACCAATTTTAACACGTCTGTAAAAATAATTCAGTGTGAAGTTCTCAAAGCTCGGAGTGGCCGACGCTTTGGGAACACGATTTGTTACACTCCATATAGCGATGGCTACAATTACTGTAATTGCTCTCCGAATAGCATAAGAACTATGATGTATAATCGACATTCTTTTGAGTTATACAGTAACTGATTGAAATATTTTAATTGAGCTCAATATAACTAATGAAATATGTTATTTATAATTTTATTTTTAAACTCCCTTAATCGGTAGCTCATGTCTGACCATAGTGGTCAGCAACGAAGCACCTAAAGCGGACTTTCGGTTTCCACCGGTTTCTGTCCAGCGCCTCTCTTATGACAGTGTATAGTTTTGAAGTCTGAGTCTTACTTGATCGGCCCATCTGGTTGGTGAACGGCCACGTGATCTTTTGTCTTCTGTGTTACCAACCAGGAACAGTTTCTCGAAGATCTCATCGCGTCTGCGCATTGTATAGCCGAAATAATACCATTCGCTGTAGGCATATGGTAGACAGGCGAGTCCGTATGTGGAGTTGAATCAGGATCGATGTTATGGTGCACTCTTCTGAGCAGTATCCTGAGAGATTATTCCACGGTATTCAAGGAGGCAAACGGTCAGAAGGCGAACTCATGGACACACATTGCCAGAAGGCTCGCAAGTTACCCGCCTTTTTAGAATTGGTAAAAACGTAGTCATTTTACTTAATAGGGAAATATTTTTAACCGTTTATATTACCTAAATTTTATACACAATTTTGTTGTCTTGACATCGTTCTGTCAATTGTCAAAATGTGACAGTTGTCTATTTACGCGGCAAAGTTAAATTTGAAAAGCTTGAATTTTATTAGGTAGAATTATAATAAAGTCGACTAAAAATTATTTAGTAAATAACAGTCTTTGAAACGTCTTCATACAGTAGAACCAATAAATAGAACTCTCAAATACCTCAGCGTAACTATTAATCTTCCACAAAGCGAGCACTGTTTCACTTTATCTCTGTCATTTAGTTAATGATAGCTCTAATGTCTTATTTAAATAATGTCATATACTGTCGGGTGCTATCACAACTCAAAATGAAGAGTTTAACTAATTAACCAGATAGAAACGATAAAAGTAATTGATAACTCCTAAAAATCTCTCAAATAACTCGTTGATGGGAAAACGTTTATTTTAATGGTAGCCATTATATTAATGAACAAATTTTCCTCTTCTCAATTGGAGTCATACAAAATGGGTGTTGTATTTTTTATAATATAATTCTAAAGAGTCGCCTTGTTTGGTTTAAACCCGAATCAGAGGAATTACTGATTCAAATTGGGAAATTGTGACAGTTTATTTAACGAGTAAGGACATCACACTGCATTATTTATAAAATTACAGATAAATTTGCGGGATTGCGAAGCCACTTTGACAATGTCAAGTTGACCGATAAATAATTGAGACCAGATGTTAACGCCAAAATTTGCCGTTGGTATAAATAGTATAATATATAGTATTTAAATATCATAACTTATTTTTATTTAAAAAACTGGAAACGGATAACCCATATCTCAAATATGGGTTTATCGACGTATAATATTAATAAAGCCATTCATAATTGTAATAAATACAAATATATCTATTAAAGTATCTCGGAGTTTGCATACGAACCAAGAAGGACCAAAAAGTGCTTTTGACGGATAAGAAGAGGAAACCTGATATATGTTCCTTCATCTAATCATACAAGGTAAAGTAGCTGGTAAGAGGAGACATGGCCATAGACACACAAAATCAACGTCAAAAATCTTAATCAATTTTTGGTCAAAACACCAAGTCATTGTTCAGAAGCACGGCATTTAAAGTAGCCGTGATGATAGCCAACCTTCGAAAGGACACGGCACTATAAAAGAAGATGAACTGAAAGAAGTTAAATTTCGTTAGACAGTCTTTTCTAAGTCTAAGTATAAGTTTTAATATCAAGAACAACATCAATAAACCAATTGCAAATTCCTTCGCTCAATTGGCAAATCCGATACAATAACAATAGTTTAAATTGACCTCACGAAATAGCGATTTATAATAATTCACGCAAGTAGCAAATTAGCAATTGGTTATGCAGGTGGTGGATATTACGTGGTCTACAAGTTTGCATCCATTCCTTGGTATGTAATTTGAAGCGATCATTCATCTAGTTCGCGACTATTATCTAGGTTTCACTGGAATATGGTCAGGTAATTATTTTGTACGCTGCGTTACAATAAGTGTTATCTACTAAGGTATTAAGGTTTCTTAAGATTTCCTCATTCGTGCTCTACTGTTGCTACTTAACTTTTAGTGATTTATTTCGCAACAGTTAACATAAATTATATTTACGATAAAGCCAAAGATATAGGGTCTAAGGCAAGTTTCATCACGATGTTTTCCTTCACCGTTCGAGCGTACGTTAAATGCGCATTTAGACGAATAACAAATGGTATACTGCCGATGGAACCTACGACCTCAGGGTTGAGAGTCGCAAGTTGAAGCCACTAGCTAACACTGATCCAACTATGGAATATACATTTTCAAAAAGGGTCAAACATTTACGGAAATCAATTAAAAATTAAATACATTTAATGAGGTAATACCTAATTCGGCTGTGTTATTGATGGTAAGAATTTAATAATAAACTCGTGATGCAGGTGATTTGCAATGTTTTTCATACTCCAAACAAATTCTACGATAGCTTCAAGTCAAGGCTTAAATATTGGTCGTTGTATGTCCGGGCTACACGATACAAAATTGAGTTTTTTGCATTGTTATTGTTGATGAGAAACGTGAAAGAAAGCACAACTACAAGTCCGGTTAGGACATGAAAGTTCAATATTACTTGAGGTGATGACATTTCTTTCCTTGTGTGACCTTAATTGTTGCGGCAATAAATAAATACAGATTAAATAAAAATATGTATTAATATAATACGGCGGTGTCTATGCGCGGGATATATATTGTATTTTTTACATGACAATGAATACAGATCACTCTGAATAATTGAATATCAATCAATCAAAATCATTTATTTATATCAGTTATACAATGATCGTCAATGTAGAAATATATATTAGATGCTTCTATATTACATTTACTGCCTCATCTAAAAACAAGGGTGAAAAACGGAAGTTTTCAAGTGTTTTTGTTTTAAAAAATGATTGCAAGGAGCTGCAACCATCACACCACATTGTTCCACATGACATCCTAAGTATTGTCTTTTATTGAAATAGCTTTTACACATTAAGAAAAACACTTTTTGAACGGATTAAAGCTAAACTTAGGGACAATACATACAGATAAAACAACTTTCTCCGCAGCTGTGATACTTTTGACATTTAACACCTTTTGTCTTCAGTCACCGTGACCACGCACGCTGAAAAGCACGCGAAAAAATTTTAAATTTAGAATTATGTAAATAGTTATAAGTTTTAATAATAATACATAGCCTTAATACGTTCAAAAAGTGTTTTTCTTAATCCTAAGTATTAATATAATATAAATGTGACTTATAGACATAAATACTAATCAGCCATTTTTTAAACAGTAATTGCCATGTTAATCCAAAACAGTACATAAAATACATGTACTAAAAGATATAAAGGAAAGATACACACACAATACCGGGACAACCAACGTCGATAATCCAAGCTGCAATGATAGCATATCGCGTTATCTACTAACAGAACCTCCCGACCTACAGTAGCCTGATAACACACTGCTAATAATGTCTTTATTTATTTAAGAAGGAATTTAATCTGCTGATGGTATCAGAGCTTGGGAACCTTTTTAAATGAACATAACAAATGTTTACATTTGTTAATGTAAACATTGTCAAACGCTTTGTTAAATATTGTATTTTGTTATAAATGTAATTTGCACGAGAAGGTAGAAGAGAAGGTATACTTCTAATATCATAACGTAATCAATCTAATCTAGCCATTGTACAGTGTACGCTACTGTTTTAACCAAAGCAGGTCCTTGTTTGTCAATTTCTGACAAAATATTGTTCAGAATTGAAATACGGTTTTGGTTTAAGTTTATCAATCGAATCAAGTTTTCACGTAAAAACATAGTCACAATACAGGATCGGAGAGCAATCATATTAAAATCTAAAATATACTTGTATAAAATAAATACTGTTTTATGTTTTGATCGTATAACAATTTGATATAATTTAAAATTTAGAAATATTTTTTATATATATATACATATCTATAATGTTGAGCACGATTAGTAGGTATATAAGTAATAGCTTATCGAAGCATATAATGCTTAAATGTATAAAATTTAATAGAACACTGTATGTAGTGTACATACTGGATATTTAGATTGTATTGTACTCTGATGCAACAGTGGGGCCAAAGCCTGTCTTTCAACCATTCCCTCATTTCTTATCCGCTGTTTTGCTGGTAAATTGATTTTTTATTTTTTCTGTTGTTTAGCAATAATTACTAGAATTTTCTTTTTTAACATGTTTGTTTACCAAAATGTTCATATTTGATAAAATAGCTCGTACATATAGTATTATGTATGATGTGGTGAACGTTAATAAATGAATATATAATACACAGCCACGGCGAAATTCTCGCCTTTAAAATTTTTATTTTAAAGGCGATAGGGCTAGGCATGTTGCCCTAAGGATAACCCTAACATCAAAGCTAAAATATAAAAGAAGCAGTGGTGAAATAAAAAAATAAGTTAAACAAATAAATGTACAGAGCACGTGTTGACTTGCCGCACAGAAATAGCGTCTCGCCGTAAACAAACGCCTTCCTGCGGCGGTGCATCTGCGCTGCACCTCTCAATATATATATTCAATTGCATCGATAACTGAACTACGACTATGTTATTTTCAAAGATAATATCCTGATTCAGTAGTTTGAATACTAGAGATACAGTATATTTGGTAATTACGTAAACTTAGAAAAGTATTCTTGCCCCAGTGAACCAAGAAGCTGGTTTATTCTTTATTTCTAGAAACAATAGATCAGCCTTCTATGCCTGACATGCGCCTGAAACGCCGGCAAGGCTGGCTAAAGGTTGATAATGTAAAGCCCCTGACAATGAGAGTGTCTATAGGCGGTAGTATCACTTAACATCAGATGAGCCTCCTGCCCGTTTGCCCTATGCTATTTAAAAAACTGCATTTGCCTACACCTGATTTAACGCATAACTTCAGAATCTAACACTATATAAACAAACTAAACTAAACACTAGATATCCGCAACCAGAAATCGTTCAAAAAAGACAATCGATAAAGTTTCCAACACTTGCCCATTTTAAAGTTAGTTTCATCTTAACTAGAACGTCAATGGAATCCTGTAGCTACAAAAAAATATATTTGACCACGACGAGTTTCAGAAGAGCAAACAAAACAAAATAATATTATAACGGTTATCTGTCCATCTCTGTCAAACCCAAGCGACGACAGGAGATGGCTCGACGTCAATACAAATATATCCGAATAATTTCGAATGTCATTATCGTAAGTAGTCGATGATGGCCGAACGGAATTGCACCGTCATCACAGAGGCGTCAGATCGGAGATAACTGTTTAATTATCGGGACTCTTAGCTTATCAACTAAAGATTAAAACAAGTAGCAATCATAATGATAGGCAGATATTAAAAGCATCAAATTCTAGTAAGGTTTTGAGTATAAGTACTTTATACTGAGTGATCAGACTTCCGTTGTCGGCCTATCGAAAACGTTTCGTTTCGTACGGGCCGCTTTTATGGACACACTGGCCCCAGATTATTTTCCAAATAACCTTAAAATCGGTTAGATATGTTTGTGTTCCGTAGCCTACACTGGGGCATGGGAACTTGGAATGTGTTTAATAGACTTTTCGGCAAGCGAAGGGGTTTTAATTTAGATTACAGTTGGGCAAGGTATTGAAAATTGTGTGGAAGTTTCTGACTTGAAAAGTGAAAAAAATTAACCTCCTTCGGGAAGGGCTAGGCTGGCTGAATTTGCCATATATTGTAAAACACAACACTTAGATAACATACAAATCCAAAATAGATTAAATACTATGTTATATGAAACAGAAAACATAATTAAGTACATTAATAGAGAAAAATAAACAAAAGTGAAGTTTAATGTTAACATTAAATAAACGTAAGACATTTAATACTTAATTTTTTTACAAACACACACATACATACATACATTTTACATACGCACGTATATATTGGTGGGGTTACATCTTAGTAGGAACAAAGACATATATTGTCAAATACCTTGAACTTAGATTAATTTATTTTCAAATCAATGCGTCGAACTTTTAAGTGTCCATTGTATTTCTGTGTTACATAAAGCCAGTTGCATAGTTTATAAATTGTCTTAACTGCAGTTTCTAATCTTGTTTATCTCCCGGTAGGAACGTTAAATTATCCACGTTTTACCTCGCTTATTGCTTCTACCATTTGCTATCCGTTTGATTATTGATAAATAATAATTGGACTCTATGTCAATCAAGCAAGCCGTATTTAATATTAATGAGGACTATATACAACAAGAATGTAATGAGCACTTAGACTATTATATAGACTACTACTATTAACATAATTATTAAAAACGAATCTCCAAAATACATGGGCGTGTCAGTTACTTTATTAAAATAAATAAATAGCACAACAACCTTCTTAGGTCAGGGCATCAGATTTCTGTATCTGTTTCATGATTATTTTTCGATCTAATAAGCAAGTAGATAATGAGCCTCCTGTGCCTGACACACGCCGTCGACTCTTTTGGGTCTAAGGCAAGCCGGTTTTCACACCATGATTTTCTTCACCGTTCGAGCGAATGTTAAAAGCGCATATAGAAAGAAAGTGCATTGGTGCACAGCCGGGAATCGAACCTACTAACTCAGGGATGAGAGTCGCACGCTGAAGCCACTAGGCCACACTGCTCAGTTATTTTATTACTACTAATAATAAGTGTCCTTTTACTTGAATATTATAGACTAAGAAAAATTAAAAGGTTCTCGCGATAATTCTCATGGTAGCCTCTAGTCTCACTACGTATGTATGATATATGTAAGCATCGTGACCTCAACTAGTCTACAACTGCCTTGAGGCACCTGCGCGCGCGCCGGTTGTATTGATTCAGCACGCAAGTTATTTGTGCTTTTAGCGCTTTATAAGCTCTCAGTCTAATTTGCACAAATACATAGGTTATAAATAATAACAGACCATTTAGCAAACTCCAGCAATCCGGGCATCGAACCCGCGGTCGATGCACTTTCCCACACTTGTTCTACACTCACTCGCACTTAGCACAGCACGACACTAAAGTCCGGCAACGTATCGGCGTACATCTGTACGCAACTGAGATGTTGACAGGTTGCTGGTTGGGAGCAGACTGCCGCCCGCGCGCACTCCTTCCACTCATGCGCAGCTTTTTGCTAAGCTTTACCACAGTGCATATAACTTGAACCATAAGGCATTAAGTCTCCATTTATCTTTGTAATACTGAACTGATAAATGTATGCCTTTATTTAAAATATAGTATGTTGTGAAAATCCTCATATTTTAGCTGCACTGAGCTCAAATATAACAGTAGCTATTCCTTCGTACCTTGGAAATCAATTGATAGGTATTCAAAAATTTGGTAGTTGTATAAAAGTATCTTTGTTCTGGCTTCGGGCTGTACTTTTCTTTAACAATTTAATACACAATAAATAATATATGAACGCTACAGTAAAACAATCAAATTAATTTATTAGCTTACTGTATATTATTAATATATTTTATGTATTTTATGCTATTAATAATTATTTATTAATTATTATTTATTTATATCTTCTATACTTATTTATGAACGAGTCCTTTAACGAGTCGACAAGAAAGTTTATACAGACTGCTAAACTACGAAAAGTCGAATATCTTGGAGACGTTGCGTCGTCATTATACGACTTATTGCAACTTTTAATGATGTGCATGGCAAGAGACGGGTGGTAAAAGGAAGAAGTCATGGTTGCGAAAGGTGTGGGAGTAGACCGGCGTCATCATCCACCGATGAGCTGTTTATACTAGCGCTTTATACCCGGTAATATATGTTTTTAACAGCCAACCTTTAGTAATAAAGTGGAACCGGAAGAAGAAGATACTTATGTATAATAAATAATAATAAGAAGAAATGTTTTGTTTGCAAAGAAATTGGTCTTTGCAAATTGATTAATTATAAAAAACAACATAATCAGCTTTATAAATGTCAAATTAATTGTCCGATTCGCCTTGCGTACAGGTGTTGGATCCCTCGGATGCATGAAGGTTATATAAACTTGGTGCTGTTAAAATAACGAGTTGATTAGCCAGGACTCGTTATAGAACCACTACCGAATATGTTATGTACTGTGGTTTGGATAAGTTGCTCCCACGCCGACTTGACGGTTGTCGCATGATTAAGCTTATTTCTCGTATTGAAAATAACGAATATCTTCCATACTATTAAGTAATAGACATTAACAGCATCGTTTATCACATTTTAAAAAAAAAGCCTATTTTAAGCGATGCTTATCATACGATTAATTTAACTTAATAATTTTAAAAACATTTACAAACGAGATTAACGTGTTCTTTTATTCTAGGCGCAAATATAAATTAGGATGAATGTTTGAATATTTTTATTTCGTGTAAACAAATGTGTTCAATACAGAATATTTATATTCTTGTCTTTATATACGTAATTTATTTATTTTCAACACACAAATATACAGTATTTGTGAACTAGCGAACTGTGGGAGAGCCTCCCGGTGGGGTTTTCCCTGAGAGACACGACATCCGACTGTTCAAAGTAAGTATGCTTCTCCCTCAGTGACCTACTAAAAATGGATGCCCATGGGCTGTGACGACTCCCTTTTTTTGGGCGTCCCGTAGGATCGTTTGTCGATCAATCGGCCTCTATTCTCTATACATAGTAATAATTACAATAAATTGTCTTTTAAATTTGAAGTTGTAATTCAAACTTATCACTTTATAGCGCAAAGCTGATTTACTGTAATAATTAAAAGAGTATTTTTACTAACATAGTGACTTGTCAAATTAATTTAATGATTAAAATTTTAATAAATTTTAAACATAAATGGATAAAAAGATAGTAGGTAACATTGGTAAACAACAACTTAAAAAATTAAACTAAATTGTAATGTTTATTTATTTATCTAGTACTAATTAAACGGCAAGAAATTATTAAGAAATTATTAACTATTTTTAACGTATAATTATTTGCAAGAATATGGTACACACATGCAATGATGGTACAGTCTAAAGTTCGCATATTCTGCCACGCATAAAGGCGTGCAAATTTGTCTTTAAACGTAGAACAAAAGTGCAATTACATTCTGAGATTCATTATATTATTTTTTCACTTCATCATCACATTATTTAAATATATTGTTACGTTATAAAATTAATATTAATTATCATGTTTCATGAAAATACTCAAATGGACTAGAATAGATATATTATAATTTTACGCGATACTAAATATAATATACTTAGGTCGAGTAACATTACACATATAATTTCTCAATAAAATATTTATTTAATTATTCTTTAAATATAATATGTGTGGGCCTGGGTATCCGGAAGCTATATCCAGGATGCTCCCTTCCCTCGGTGAAATAATAAGCGCTGGTTCGGCTGTCGCGTGACAGTATAATAAAAAAAAGGAATCCAATAATCGATAAGACTAAAACTAGCACTTCAACGGTTGCGTATCTCACTAAAACACTGGATCCTTCAATGATGAATCAAAAAAAAGTAAATGCTACACGGTATACGGTATATATTTAGTGCGCACGCGATAGCGGTTAAAATGTAACTCACTTGCGCCATTACGCCGGGACACCACCTCCCACACCATCTCTGGTTCGTGTGTCAAAGTCAAATCGACAATTGTCATCCTTCTTTGATTGGCACCGATTTAGCGCGAACATACTTAATGATGTAATATCTTAAGGTCATCGATTCGAACCACGGCTGTGCACACGGCTAACACTCGCCAATCCTGATCAACTACATGCCTGTTAGATATGATCACTAAACAAATACAGAATCTCATATGCAGGCCTTAAAGTTTGTAGCTCCATTTTTATTCTTAAACGACAATATTCTTTTTTTTTTCAAGAAAACAATTTTCTGTGGACCATTTATATTCATGCCGTGCCCACCACTTTTGAAAAATATATAATAAAATGCTTTAAAATTGACAACAAAATTTGTAATTGGGGTCAAACTCGAACAAGCTACTTGTAACTAGAGACCTGCTTTTTAAATACTTATTTATTGACTTCTAATCGCCCATAAAAACTTCAGAATGTATCATAATAACAATAATTTTATCGTTAACTGTCACAATGTTTATACATTTAATTATTCACACACACAACTTGTTATTGTCTGCTTTTTTATAGAATAGGGAGGGAATTGGAACATTAGTGTCTGCGTTGCCGCTCTTTGAGAGATGAGTATACTTTTTTTTTTCATTCGGTCCTGAGCGTCGTATTTCACCTCGCTCCAATTCTTGTCTCTCTGTTTTCTTTATCTGCAACATTAAATATACTTATTGATTCGCTAAGATTGTTGTAAAATGTGATAGGGAGCGTTCAAGTATTACGTAACAAATTTGGGGGGGGGGGGGGTCTTGTAAAACGTTACGATGCCGGGCGGGGACTGAATTACGCATTATTGTTAATATTATTTTCCACTTTCAAGTACTTTACACGACACAGTGGTAAGCTTTAGGTATAAAGAGTCACTGGGGTGGTCACGAAACGTTTTACTATTGGATACAGAAACATTCTAATAACAGATATCGAGACACTTATATACCAATCGCTTATATACTATGTGCTTTAAGCGTCATCTGGGTATTGGCGTCAATATAATTAAAAATATTGATACGCGAGACTTATCTTAAATTATCGTGATTTATGTGTCTTTTTTTACTCTCTATTTTTAATGTATCATCTTTTTAGTTAAGTTTTTTTTTTTTTTTTGTTCCTGTTGAGTTTTGTCTTAATAAATGTGTATAACATGTATTTTTGCACTACTTACCTATTTTATGTAATTTAATACATTTTTATTTTTTCTATGGTCACAGTGGTTGCCTGGAAGAGATCGCTCGTAAGCGACAAGGCCGCCAGTTGCCCTCCTTTTGATTTAATTATGTTGATTTTTTTTATGCTGTAGTGTAACGAAGTGAAATAAATAAATAAAATAAATGTTTTTTTTAAATAAAGTTTTTTTTTAATCTTCACAGATGCATAATCAGGGAACATAATTTCTTCGTATTATCCACCATTTAAAAAAACTTACAAAACAGCACAGGTGACCCGCATTCATTTCCCCTCACCTGTATAGGCGCGGGCGTCTGTCATCGAGATATGAAAGCTATCTGATATTGTAGGCTCTGCCTTTATTCAACTGCTGTTGAAAATTAAACTTCAGCTTACATCCATTGCAAGCGAAACTATTAAAAGCTGTGTGTTGTATTTGTACACATGCAAAAAAACCCGCTAATTCGGTCATAGTATGATATTAAATAGTAAGTATTCTTAAAAGGCCGGCAACGCACTTGATCATTCTGCCAATGTCCATGGGCGACTTAACTGGTGTTAACCAGTGTCAAGTCTCCAATAACATTAAAAAATCTTTTCTATTATCTGCTTAAAAAAGTGACCATTAAATATGGTGCCAAATATTTACGTGTACCATATTCAAAAGCTTTAGTTAATTTGTGATAAGAAAAAAAGGTAACAAATTGTTCAAAATCCAACTGGTTTAAAAAAAAGAGTCACCGCCCTCAAAGGCAGGCAGCGTACCGACTAAAATGATGATAATCCATGGGTTGCGATGACTGCCCTTTGGGCGTCCCGTAGGTTCATTATATGCCAAAAAATTGTTTTTTTTTTTTTTTTTCAGCCGTATTCAAAATCGCTGACAATTCTACTATAAACTTTAATGTTCTATAAATAAATAACTGTTAGTAGTGAAAAACGTTTGTAGGTTCGGTTTTTGTAATTCTTTTCTTTTTCATAATTTTCTACTAAGACGCGTAAACTTTTGACACGTGTCAACAATGCAATAATTAACTTTTATTTTGCCTATCTATTGTATTGAAAATGAAATAATATACTGTCGCAAAAATCGGACAATATATTTTACAAATATTGAAAGTGTTGCGTTAAAAATTTTATTTGTATTTACAATGTATACCAAGACGATAAAATGTTTTATAAAAAAGTTTAAAAAAGACTTTATATATACAAGACCATACTATACAACGATATCACATATTATCTATACGAAGCTATTGATATCTTTCGGTGGACACGCCCCTCACTTGTCAGACGAGTAACTCGACACTCGAGGCCCGACCACATTGTTGGCATTTTTTATGCTCACGCGCACTTCACCTCTGTAGGTTCTTTAGAGGCAAGAGATTCATAACCAGTGCTTATTTATTTTTAATTACTTTCATAAATAAAGATCCATTTAACCGCGAATTAAACGGACGGTTCAAATTATTTGTCAGAGTATAAAAAGAGGAACAAAGGTTTAATTCGCAATAAATTTTCTTTAATGGCTTAATTGACTTATTTTAAACCTCCTAGGAAGCTAAGGAAGCTAAGGAAGCTCAGAAGACAGACTTGCTGTGAATTTTTTTGTGACTTTCTTTCATATCTCTCTTCTACTAACAGTAATCGTTACAGCCAGGAGACAGATTCCATGCCTATAGGAAAATATGATTGAAACGGGTTTAGATACTTTTGAATTTAAAAAAAACATAATCAGTGACACTAGAACCTTTTTAGGCGTCAGATTTCTGCATCTGCTTCATGATCATTTGTCAACAAGGTCAGCCTCCTGTGCCTGACACATGACGTCGACTTTTTTGGGTCTAAGGCCAGCCGGTTGCTAACGATGTTTTCCTTAACCGTTCTAGCGAATGTTAAATGCGAAAGAAATAAATCGAAAACTACGACCTCAGGGATGAGAACTTAAAACTATATTGCGAATGTTTATTATTATTAAAATAAGCATAATGTACAATATTACTATAACTATATACATATTTTTATCGAAAATTACGGTACAATGAGCAGGTCGGTCTGCAGGCAACAGCGCGGTGTCAGGTTACCGTCCTATCGTATCCAAACGAGCCGAAAACACGGACTGACACCGCAATTTACGCACAAATAGTATTTATAACAAGTTCGTTCGCGGGAATTTAGTTGGCAAGTATCGTATGACTACTAGAAATGTTACTACTTAAAGTATATATACAAGCTTTTCCTTGCCAAGTTTTATTGTTGAACTACATATATATGTAGCTATATGTAAATAGTAAACTATATTCGAGTGCTATAATAAGGATTACATTAAGTTTATGTTATTATATTTAATATAACACGACCTCCGAAGGAGTTATTTAGAGGAGGCCTCTAAATCCTCTTATTTGTCTCTTAACTTGGCTACAATTTTCTATTCAGGTTTATGGTGGTCGAACTCTCTTTTTTCTTCTGTCTAGGACAACCCAGTAAAGCCTTTTTGACACTTCTACCATCACAAACGCGGGCATTGTGACCGGCCCGTTTCCACTTCCCAGTGTGTAACAACGTCTATTATTTTTGTAAGGCTTATTATATACTGTTTCTTAATTTGTCTTTAACTTTCAACCAAAGAACACTAAAAAGAATTGATATTAACACTTTTCCTTAAGTGATTTCATAGGAAAAGAAACTCTCATTGTACTCTTAATAATTCAACTGGAAACAATTATAACCAAAGTTCACCAGTTAGTATTTGAATCAGAGCTATAGCGATAGACTTTTCTTGCTAAGTGCTATATCAAATTTCTCTTATAGTAAAGGAAAACATCGTCAAGAAACTGCAGCAACAAAAACACCGCCAGCCCTTCCTTAAAAGATTAAAGTAATTCCCATTAGTTAACTTTTTTATAAGTAATCTTACAGCTATACATATACGTATAAAACAAAACTCTTAGACAATATACAAAGCCAAAATAAATTACATTGTTAAACAAAATTTACGAAACAGAAGTCAATTAAGTACATGAATAGATAAGAAAAAGAAAACTAAAATTAAACATTTAAAAAATAACAAACTGCTAAAGTCAGTCTTCCCGCTTCGCTATAAAACGAAAATGGTTCTAAGCGTATCTTATTAGTGGTGTTAGATAAATTGCATTATGACTTCCTTTTTATTCGTTTAAAAATGTAGCATTATAAAATTTTAATTGTACTAAAGGCTTCGATCGCAAGTAATTCTCAATTAATTAGTTAAGTAATGGGTATCATCCGGTCGTACGCAGCGTGACGTCATGATCATAGATTTATAACCGACACATGTTAGATGGAAATCTGTTCAGATTTATCTGTGACGGAAACGAACAAACTTATGTATATTCGAGGATTTACAGGGACGGATTGAATATTTAATTAAAATTTAATAGAAATGATATAATATGTAATTCGTTTAAAATCATTTCAACACTAGTGTCTACTCTACTTACTTACTTACTAGGCATCTCCAAGATAGGCGTAATAAGCCCACCAATGACCCACATGTCAGGTGGGATTGTGGCCATACGGCCTATTCTGTATTTAAAAAAACGTGATAAAAATAAACATTTTATTATTAATAAATATAATCATACTTTTCTGCACTGTTATGTGAAGTCTGTAATTATCTCTTTTCATCATAGGGTAATCACATTTTGGCAGAAAGAGAGGAATACCAAACGCTCTGACGTCACGTGACGATGACGTGTTGGACATTTTCAGCAACTCCATGGTAACCTTTCGCCGAGTAGTTTTAGATACTTTGATGTGATAATGACTTGGTATTATTTTTCTTTTTCTTTATTCCTAAGTAATTATGTATTTACAGTGTATATTCGCGGATGCTTGGTGGACCCATGAGACTTCTTCAAAACAAAGAGTCCAGTGAGTTGTGTCCTGCAATATTGCGAGCCACTCGATTGTGAGGAAGGTGCAAGGTTAGCGTTGCGCCTTCTAAATTTCTCATGTCATTTTCATCAGTTTAACATATTTGTCCTTCTAGTATGTGTGACGTTCCAGAGCAAAAAATAAATAAAACAAAGTCAAAAAGGACAAAAATATTATTTAATACTTTTTGGAGTTGGTTATTTTTTTTTTATTAAATCAATGACACTTATAAATGTAACCTTAAACTTATAAGTTAAATAAACGAATGCAGCCCAAATCCGTCCCTGTGAGATTTATTGAATGTTTCAAAATGTAAGTTCGTGCCGTGCGACAATTAATCGTATCGTGAGAAAAAAGCCATGTAATTGATATGTTTGTGACACTACAACATACAAAAGAAATTACTTTGTTTTAAAACCAGTTGTTAAATTACCTATTTATTTATAAATTTCACGCCTTTTTCCTGACAGTGAAAGTATAGTAGGCTGAGACCACGGATCTCTATTTGCTAAGGTCCCAACTATGTTGCTTCATCCACTTTCATGACATTTACCATGTACGCTCGTCGGTTATGGGTACTTTAAACTTGTCCATATTTTTTAATGGGACAGGAGGCAAACGAGCAGCCGGTTCACGTGGAATAAAAGCAAAACCAACGCCCATTGACCTGCAACGCCGGGTATGTTGCCTTTTTGTTCTTCCCATCTCTAGTACTTCCTGGATTTAATCATAAATATGTACAAGTGCTCTCTAAATCGACTTCACCATCCACGCTTTCCTTCTATATCCTACTTGTTAACCGCTTCTCATTAATCCCATCATGCCCAAACCACCCAATCATTTCCTTTCGTATTCATTCTCTCTCTTTTAACCCACACTTTTATCTCACACTTACTTATCCCATCAACAATATTACACCCCTCATACTTCTTCATTCTCATTTCCACTGCATTTATCAATCTCATTCTTTCTCAGCCACGCCCAACATTAAATATTTTAATAGTGATTTAATATATTTCAAAATTTTTGTACGTAGGTATTTGAATGTTTGAATTTATTGAAATAAATTTAACATTTAATTTGAATTAAATTATCTGTAAATTTGTTGACCGACTTAAAATAGCCCGTTTTTTCTAATGAACTTTCTCTGTAAACCTAATTAGTTGTATGTTTGTTTTAGAACAAGTGACCAAGGACTCCGCTATGTATAGGTTGTGGCGTATGCGCATGCAATATTGCCAGTATTAAACCTTAATAGCCAGCATCTGAGTTATGAGCGGTGGTTAATATATCTTGGTATTTATAACTGGCTACCCTCAGGCGGTCTCTTTAATCACGCACAAATAGAGTTGCAATATATTTTCGAATGAATCTGAACTAGCCCTTAAAAATACTATTACTATAGTACTATTAAACTAGTCTAAGTGTTTCAGTTTTCTCATTAATTTTGATAAAGCTCTGTTGTCTCTGACTTTCTTAAAAGCTCAAGTAGAGATGATCTTAGTATATACACAACCGTGTTAGTGACTACGGTGACTATGTTTCATGTAGGTAAATTAAATTGATCTTAGGGTTGTTCCAAGAAGAAAACTGTAGTTTTAAAGAGGGCCATTCTGCGCTGTATGACCAAAATACATAAAAAAAACGCCCTTACGAACTTTCTAGCGTATGAGAGGCGGCATCATTTAACATCAGGTGAGACTTCTGAAACATTCAAAAAATATTTCAACTAATGCGTCATTTTAATATCAAACGTAACGTTTATTAATAGATAATAACATCACAACAAAGTCGTTTCACTTGAATCAGAAAATTATCGAGTCTCAAAGATATAAGCTTCGATCAAAGTTCCCACAGGTAACTAATTGATGTCACTCATAACATTTAAAGCGCTTATAAGTGGTGTAATATGATAAATACAAACCGACCGAGCTTATCGAACGCTCATTAAGATTGTAATTGCTTGAGTGATGCTGCACCTGCCGAATAAAATGATCCGGAGACTATCAGTACGCTCTGAGTTCTTACATGAGAAGTACTTTCCCAATAAACTACCTGAATGGTTCTAGGGGTTCTAGGGTTCTAGGGAAATAATCTTTCTTCTAGTTTTGTTTTTCAGATTTATAGTATCTCGACAAAAAATTCTAATACAACGAACTAATCATATAGGTAAAAAAATAAGTTGGCGCCTGGTAGATAGTACCTGTGACCCCAGAGCTGGTGCTTTCCTGGCTCAACGAATAAGTATCGAGTTAAAGTAAGAGTAAAGTCAGACGTAGGAACTGTCTTCAGCATGAATTAATTTAGCATAGCATTCATATAAAACAGCGATCATCATTACATAATTTTAAAGCCAGAAATAGTTCACTGCAGTGTTTGGGCAAGCGTGAGTAAATTATAAAATTGTTAACATAGTCTTCCCAAGGAGCTTTTTTTCCTGGCTCACTTTGACAATATTTTAAATTAAATATTTCATTACAGTAAACTAGGATTAGCATTCAGTGTCTTTTGAATAGCCTTTCACATCCATTAAGAACCTAAAGCCAAAGTAAGAAAAATGTTATATTACTCCAAATCTCGTAAAATCTAATACTAGTTTTGTATATACTTGCATAATATTAGTTATGTATTATTGTATAATCTACCGTATAATGTGGATCATTATCCATACGACTTCATTAGCGAAGCAGAAAATTAATGGATTTGGTTTTCGCTAACATTAACGAAAGATAATATTAATAGGATTCCTTTTTGTTTCAATTATTCAGACTTGTCTTTTTATGCAATCAATATTTACGTAACTCGTCTAAGTTACAGCAGATTTAAAGTCCTTTTTATTTTTGCATTTATATGATAAACTACTATTATTATTGAAGTAGGTTTTTAATGAGACCTTATTTATCGAAATTGAATTTTATGATTTTTTTAAAAATTACTTTTTGGACTTAAACGTCCAGAACTCTTTCTAAAAACTATATGTGTGCTAATAGAGCTCTTATTTTTTGTGCTCTGCTCGTAAGTGCACTGCTAACTTCACAGCCACACTATTTACCACGTAATGTAGTGTACTAAGGTTAAAGCAATATCAAGTTTTCGAATTCGACGCTTGCGATATTGAAAAAACTACTCAAAAATAAATTTTAACTATAAATTCTAGACAAGTGCGTTAACAAAGTGGGATATGTTTAATGCGCAGTAGGAAATTTGAAGATTGGAGGTATTTAGGAGGGAAAATAAGATCATAAGTAACAATTAATAGCAATATAAACGATATTTCTTAGATAGAATTCTACAAGAGTTTTCGACACAGGCATTAGAACCGCTACTAGGGTCATAGTACCGTATATAATAACAGATTACAGCGTATTTTTATTTTAATCATTTGTACAGACTCGTTTTGCAGTACTCTAATGACCTTAAACTTTTTAATGGTGTATGTGTGTTTTGATATGAATTACGTAATCATATTAATCATTTGTGGCTGCCTCTCTGTCTCACGCCCATTGGCTAACTCACACGCACAGCCAATTCTTTCAACCAATAAACATCAATTCACAAAATCATAATGACCTCATAGGAACTCAGAAAAGAATTTATCGCCTAACCATGACTCAGAGGTTCATACATACTTCATACTTTATTATATACATACTTTAGTTTAGTTCATACTTTAGTATAGTGTTCCAAGGATATTATATAGACTGTCCTATATGTCCTTTGACCGGAAAATATAAATAATTATAGAACTATGTACCATGTTTTTTATGGTTTAGTAAACTACTTTACCCAAATATGCTGACTAAAAATTAATTTAATTTTTTATTTACTTTGATGGTTATTCAAATAAAATAAAATACGAAAGCTGGGAGATTCGGCTAAAACTTTATGTATCTCATTACTTTTGTATTGAAAATCAACAAGCTCATCTAGAAGCACGCTGGAGTCTCACCCCTTCGTTGTAGACATCCCCAGGTGCCGCACAGCACGATTCGGATCGTCGTTTCTGAAACAGCACAGGAGTGGAACTCCTTGCCCCATTCCACCTTCCCTTAACAGTATAATATAGGTTCAATTAAGCAGCGTTTAATGGCATGATATAGGCATCTTCTGGACTGGCGTGGCCTCCAATAGGCCACATCTCACTTAACATCAGGTGGAATCGTGTCGTTTTTATCAAAATCAAAATACTTTTATTCAGTTTAGATGCGTCTTATTTGCAATCCGCATGCTTTTAAATAAATATAACTTTTTGGCTTCAAGTCTGTGATGATTGCTAACATCTGGTTTGCAATTCTAATTATTTGCTTAAATATATATGTAACTTAACTAATGTTAGGTTATATAAATACATTTAAAATGCATTAAAAGCTTTTATTGGTCAGAGACAAGTCAACACTTCGATTAGAAAGTTTTACATGTTGCGTGTATCTCAGATCTTCGAAAAGGCATTTAATAGAGTTAATAAATTGTAACGTAGTCGTTGGTTACTTATACTTACTCCATTTAGGTAAGTGAATAATGTGTAAGTAATTCTAAGGCATTAAATTCCACTATCAGGAATTGAAAGTTTTCGAGTGCTTTATCGCTGGATAGCGTAATGTCTACAGAATTATATGTTGATTTGCTTTTTTTTATAAGGGGCAAACGAGCACAAGGCTCATCTGATGTTAAGTGATACCACCCGTGGACATTCTCAATGCCTCGCGAGCGCATTGCCGGTCAAAGGAATCGTTACGATATTTTCTTGAAGGACTCTAACTCGAATTGTTCGGAAATACTTCAGTGGGCAAGTTCCACATAGTAGTTGTACACGGCAAAAAATGTTTATAAAAATGTATGCTGACAAAAATTTTACATAACTTTATTTTGTTTAAATCCTAAGCCTTTAATATCCTAAGACAAACTGCATGTGTTGTTTAATATGTATAATTCATGCAATTGGGCACAAAAAATAATATTAATAAGATAAAGCCTAGATGCCTATACGAGATCATAAAAATTGTCTGTAATGTTTTGGCGTGTCAACAAACAAATCTTGACAACAACAAATTTTAATGCTTTAAGAAGCCTCGTTCAGTGGTAAATTCAACAAACGCAACCTTTTAAAAACTGTTGCAAATTTATGTTATTGGTTTTACTTTCATGGTACCTTTGCTACAAATAATGTGAAGTAGGTCATCGAATGTAGGAGACAAGAGTTATACACGACAGCCTTTTTGGTACATGAATTTCAAAAAGTAGTATTCTTTGAATTCGTTGACAACTGACTGACTGAGATTGACAGTGAATGCTTAGTTGGGACACTAGAGATGAATGCACGCAACAATGTCATTGTTATATATATTGATTATTTTGCATATTTATTATAAGCATTTCAAGATCGCAAATATAATTTTATGTAACTATAAAATGCGTCATAAATGAAATAGAAAATAATTGACATATTAAACTAGATTCCTGATAGGGTGATACCGTTGACTTTTCTGATCATATTTCGTGTTAGTATTAACACGTTTTCATTTATTGATTCTGTATGTTATAACAGTTGTAAGACTTCCTGTATCAAACACGACATATTCCACACAATAAATCATAATAAACGTGAAAAAAGTGCGTGAAAGCTCGCGCAAGCCCAACAGTACAGTTACCAAACTGGTTCCCTCAGCTTATAAAACCTCACAGTACAAGCAAATTGTAGTTGTCTAAATGTATAGTATAGTTTACAATGTTTCACAAATATTTGATTTAATAACGATTTCTAAATCACTCTGATTTATTGACTTACATTGTCGTCTTACGCGCAGATTCTTTTAGAGCCATACCTAGTTAGCCGGCATACATTTCAATAAGAACTAGTTGGCCACGTGGCGTCTCGGTGAGCTTTGTCCCTTAAGGAAGAACAGATTACGATCAGATGTTGATTGAGATCGTCATACAGATGTTGAATTCTGTATCCTGCAAAATTTTTTTGACACGAGCAGACATCGAAAGTACGAAAACGCCGGGCACGTTATTTTAGAAGTTTTTTAGAAGAATTTTATTGTAACCGGGGTAACGCAATTAGCATCAAGTCATCCTAATTTTCTCAGCTCTGATGCGGATCACGTCTAACGTCTAACTTCATCAGGTGAAACCTTGAGCAACCTCATATGTTACGGTACGAGTTATAAGTAGGGATACACCAAAAGTGAAAATTTGGGTCCACATTCTGGTTTGTTTGTGTGTTGAAAAGGTACTCAAACTGTATAAATTGCCATAAATTAAAGAGCTGGTAATCTGTAAGTACTCTATAAAGTAAATTATAAATTATAAAACGCTAAGTCTGTGTTACTCTGTGACCATCGACCCGCCCCCAAGTGAGATGACAACATGCAAATTAGTATTTGCATACGTGTTTTTTGATTAATGCCTGTTTAATTACCAATAAATCGATCTATGGAATAAAAAGCGTTGATGCCTGACTGGAATTCTAATGCCCACTTGAACGATTCTACTTAACGATTACATGCAATATAAAATAGGTTTTGCTTTTTCTTAGGAAGGCTAAACTAAAGAGACAAATTCAACTGACTTTTGCCTAAAATAAATTTGAATGAATATATTCCTTTATAATAAAATCTCCCAATATATACATTCTGGGATAAAGTTTTTATTATTATTATTTATGTTACAAAGCAAACGATATTTTAGTTGTTTCCAGGTGAAAATATAAATCTTTGTTTATGTTGGAATTCAATGCTTGTTCTGAATTGTATGTTTACTAATGTGAGTCTTGGGAGCAATCCAGTGTCCGCAAGATTGTGTGGAACTTGTCTGTTCCGGGAAGCAGTACCGAGCTAGTTTTTCAGCTCAGTGAGTTGCTCTTATGATAACTATTCGAGACGTATTTCAATGAATCGTTGTTTTAACCGTAACCGAGAAAAGGATGCCAAATTATATGTAAAAAAGATCGTAATTAATTTTACTTGTTTATTTAGTCCTTGTACCTATGCCTTACATTATGGTCTAAAACAGAACCTTCAATGGGCGGAACATATAGCAATATTCACAGATAATGGACTTTAAAGACAACTATAGGGAAATGACCAAGGAAAGAAGGAGAAGAGGGCGCCCTAAAGAAGGTGGAAAGAAGATATAGAAGCGTAAGCATATAAGTAAGGAATGGAGAAGGTAAGCCATGGATAAATATACTTGGAAAAAGCTGGTGGAGGCCTGTACCCGTATAGGGGTTCCGATCAATGGTACTAAAGGAAGTACAGGAAGTAAAGTACAACTACTAACGGCTGAAAAAACCTAATTATCAAAACCTTCAGTTTCGCAATTTTCTTCTTCTTCAAACATGGAGGCTCTCTGGTGTCCAGCCTTTAAGGAAACGTGAAGCTCTTTTCTTGAAAGCCCCGGAATACATGACTAAAACCTTTAAATACACCTACAATAACATATTCTAACTCACTAGGCTCATTAAAATCTTCCTATTTATTTCTGTTCATAGATATTTATGGTCAGAAGTGTAGTGTATAACCAATGTTTAGGTCGCAGAAAGGTGCTGGTGGTGTTCCCTTAGTGGGTCGTATATTCTTATAATTGGCTTAGGCACAACATACACGATTCGATAAGAGCGAGATTCGATCACTTACCTACATTATACAATGCCTAGTTTATAAACAGTACAAGTAACTATACTTAGTTACTATACACTTACGTTATAGGTTTGAGTAAATATAATTTCTTTAGATAGGCAATTATGGAATATGGAGATGGTTTATTTACGATTTTTTTTTTATGTATGTGTATGTTTTTTTCACATATCTGAAATCGTACAGGTGCCTAGATGGGGTGCAAACGGGTGGACTTTTGTCTATATAATATGAATATAATATATAATCTACATTTCTGTTTTGTAACACATACACACAAATCTAATAATCTATGTAAAATAAACATTAAGTAAAGGCCGGCAACGCACTTGCGAGCCCACTGACAAGGTGTCTATACCCAATGGATGGCGTTATAACATTACATTTGGTGAACCTGCTGCTCGTTTGTCCTTGTCACATTTAAAAAAATCCTGCAAGTGATTTATTTAAAGAACCGAATGTCTATGAATTAATAAGGTAACATTTTATTTAAGTCCGTGAACAGGCTCATGTCAAAATGCTAATGGTCATACGTACTCTACTCGATACCTCATTACATCTTGTTAGGATCTGTGATTGGTGCCTAATCGGATGACAGGTGACTAGAGACTGTATGTCTCTTTCGAGGTCCAATAAATATAGATCTGGCAGCTGAGACTAACGTTGATGAACTGGAGAATTTCAAATTGGTAAAGATAAATCTTGTGGTAATAAGCGGTTAACACAAGTTATCGGCGTCTGACCGTGTGAGAGCCTAGCTAACAAGCAATTTGTTCAAAAGAGACTACTAATTCAATTGTGTGAAAATTATACTTTTATAGCGGTGCTGTTTTTGATTTGCCCTAGTAAACTAGAATGAAGTTTTAGAAGCCGTTCACAGATTACGAACTTTTTAACTAAATTAAATATCGAACGGATACTGGCCATAACTGTTACATTTTTTTCTTGATTTTATTTTTTTTGAATTTGGAACGCGTTATGTCAAAAACTCTTTAGATTTCCTGCAATTTGAAATAGTTTTTATGTGTTAAACACCAATTTAAATATGGATTGGTGTAACCAAATAGAATTGCAGTAATTTCCTTACGCCCAAAATTAATAATGTATCCTCAATCTAAGTCTAAATCTAATCTTGGATTTATTCATATCTAAAGATCGATCTCCAATCTGCATGCCAATATAACACATTTGCTACCCGATTGTTTATTCGACAATAGATTGCACGTCATCTTTTGCGTGATCCTTCCCTCTCGACCGCGTTTCGTTAAATGCAATATGTTTGTTCAAGCATACTAAAAGGTTGCTGTTTTTGGAATAAAATAAAATAAGTACGACTATGTATCTATAGTAACGAATATTTTTGGTTATAGCTATTGATATAAACGTTTAAGGTCTCTATTTATATTATTAAATATGATAATTTATGTTTTTTGTGGTAATATGATTTTAGTAAGGAACGGAACGTTTCATTTTTGTGACAAATGACAAATGTCAACCCATGGCTTCATGACTCTTTGTGCCCGCTATTTTCTAAAATCTAAATATAAGTGCGGTTTGCTTAAGTACAAATTAACATAATATTATAAATTATACAACTATAATCTCTGTCGTAATGGATGTTGAAACCGTAAGTATTTGGTTTATTTTATTTGCATGACGCTGATTTCCCGCCTTTGAGTGTTTTGTCATATTAATGTTTTATAAATGTGTTTTATTAGGTAAAAGGTCGACCTCTGTCTAAGAAGCAATGCACGTTTTAACTTAACCTAACCTTAATACAAGAAAGTAAAACAATTAATAAGAAAGCCACCAACGCCACTAGCTATAAATGAAAAAACGATAAGTGGATTTGCTTGGCGCAGCGACTAAACGCCACCGCTACCACTTGTCCCAGGATATTGCCTCAGCAACTTCGTCTAAAATGAAAGAATTAATTAAAGAAGAATGCTCGTAAGAGAATTAGCAAAGGAAAAAAGAATGAAATATTATATGCATAAACAAAAATTAATAGACTAATTAATAAATGTAAATTTTAAAAACAAACATTTAATATTAAGAAATAAAGAACTTAGAACTAATGAAAAACTAGTCTTAGTTAGAAATGTTTTAATTAAAAATAGAAAAGTTAAGGAAGTAATTGGTTGTAGAGAATATTATTAATTAGCATAGTATAGTTTACTATTTTATAGGGTTTGGTTTACATATTATAAGAATATAATGAAATAAAGTTTATATTATGTTATGTTTTTATTTCTTTTTCCTATCATTTCATTACATTACATGGTTATAATAAATAAAAATTTAATTTTATAGGTAGATTAACTACATAACTTATTCAAATTTTAACTGAGTTTCTTCTAAGAAAAATAAGTACTAGTATTTTATATGTACAAAAGGACATTTAAGGTTTCTGCTAGAATTATATTAATTTTCCCAAAATAATAATGAATAAGGCTTTCAGTTATGTCTTGATTTCCTTCATTAACTTCTTGACTTGAAATTGTATCAAGTGTTGGAACTAAAACTTCTGCCGGTATATCTACAAATTATAATCCTTACAAATATTTTGCATAACAGCTGTGGCAATAATAATAGCTTGAACTTTAGCTAGTGATAAATACAATGTTAAAGTAACATTTCCATACTCCAAATGTTCTGAAAAAGACAAATATTTTAACCTTACATCATGTTTTGTTTGGGTCACATATCTTGCAACTTTTTGACATAGTATAGTTATTAATACTCTAAATTATACTATATATTTACCTGTCTATAGTATTCCTATTCTTAATGTGTACTTCATCATATCTCTGGTCAGCCAGAGAAATGGTGTTAATAAATATGGTATATTTGAGTAAGCACTATTAACAACCATCCAGTGATTTCTCAGTAGACCTGTATGATATTAAGCTATAAACAAATATACATGTTAATTTAGTTGGCACATTTATCAAGTTCTACCTTCTTATCAATCAATTTGAATTAACTTGTAGAACTGAGTTTACAAAAGTTGTTGCATCATCAGCAGCACCAGGCCATGGGGCACAACATTAATAAATTTTATTTCTGCATCACACACAGCCTGTACATTTAAAGAGAAATATCCTTTTCAATTACGATATTATTCACCAATTACGTCACCTAAAGAAAATAATGCTGCTTATTATTATTACAACTTCATACTATAATGTACAATGTTAAATAATATATAAATTACTTACATGATGATTGAATTCGTACATGAGTGCAATCAATGGCAACAATTCTAGGAAATCCAGCAATGTTGTTGGTGTATAAAAACATACTCGTAAGCTAGCTTATCAATTGCAGATGATATATCACCAACAACTTCACTATCCCAATCGGGTAATTGCATTAAAACTTCCAAATCACTATCACGAGAACTGGAGGACGACGAAAATGAACACATTTTACTAATGAATATAAAGTTGGATGATCGTAATACCGATCCATAAGCCATAAACCTACAAATTTCTCCGATAGCAATCCGGAATTGATTTGGCCAATCTGAGCAACTGTCAAAATGGACATACAGGTTATTGGCATGTGTAAACACTAATTTTCGTACAGAGGGCAATCTTCAATCTCTGATCGGTCCTCTGAAGGATTGGTTGAAAAAATAGATTGGTAACTCAATCTATGATATGAATATTGGCATGCTTTTCTGTAGAAATGGATTAAATTGTTGATCTAAGTAGGCTAAAATGGGATTGAGATTGAATATTAGTTTTGGCCGTTATACAATAAGGGTATGGATCGGTCGGTTACATTAAGAACACTCTAAAAGTGTGGTAACGAGGGCATGTTCTATAGATATTTATTCTTTACGTTTCTATAGATGACCTTAAGATGTGACTGGAGCCAACTATGTGCCACTTTGCTTTGGTATGGGCAAACGATGTTAGAAAATATGAGACACAACTTGGACAAGAAGAGAGAACTTTTCAAAAACAATGGAAGCAGCTGGAAGAGGCCTACGTGTCACCGGACACGCCGATCACCATATCGTCACATCTGATGCATTAGATTAAGTTAGGTTATGTAACTAAAACAATATTTATATATAGTCACTAATAAAGGCTTAATAATAATAAAAGTGTAGTACAGAGAGCATGTTCTGCAGCTGACCTTAAGATGTGACTGGAGCAAACGCTGTATTTCCTATGGCACCATTGCATAATTTTTGAGACAATTTTATGAATACTTACTTTCAGTACAAGTCCTGATGCCTATATGGACTTATGGTTTCCAGCTGTGTAGCTGTACAAGTATGAGTTACATCCAAATAATCTATTGGATCCAAAACAAAGTGCTCAGTGTAATAGTTATTGCGAATGTACCTTCGCCAGGACCTTAATTTCACCATAATAGTCAAAAAGATTGCTGGATCACAAATAAAGGCTCCACAAACACGTGAATGTCGAGGCCATTCAACTTCTTGACACCACTGACCCAGTGGGAAGATTTGAATTAGTGTTAGTGCACGTAAGTCTTAAGTACTAAGCACTGGTAAGGGGATAAAAAATAGTACACAAGAACAAGTCTTCGTCTAAATAGAGACTGTAGTGTTATTGGACACTTTCGTATGTTAAATATCCTTTATAATAAATTAGTTTAGTTTTAAATTACTTATTAGTCTTTAGTCAGGCTAGATCGTAATGTTAAGTTGTGTCTTTGTGCAGTATTTTTTTTAAATAATAAGTACCTACTTACGTCGGCATAAGCGTGGGTCTAACAACCCTGATCCATCCACATCTCTACGTTCCGTACAGATCCATATCTGACCCCATGGTCTCTCTGCATCTTCTACTGCATTTACCCTGGAGAGTGTTCGGAGAAGTTGTTTGTACTAATACTAAATCTTTCATCATCGGATGTCAAGGCAGAATACAAAATATCATCTGCATAACCACGATATCCGTCTTTCCACAACTGAGCGTTTTATATGACAGTTTTTGCCGGGCACCACCACTCTGTGGAATCAGCTGCTCACTAAAGTATTTTCAAACCAATTCGAATGAGGACCCTTCAATAAAAGAGCGTACCAAGTCTTAAAAGTCCATGGGCGGCATGTTGATGGTATCACTTAACATAAGTAGAGCCTGCCCGTATGCCTTCTATTACATAAAACAAACCCTGGTCATGCATTCGCTGATGTAAACTACTAGACTTTTCATGCAAAGTGTTTTGTTCATGCAAAATATCGTGAGAAATGTGGCATGCCTAAGCCCCAAAGATCTACTCGCCTATTAAAAAAAAACCAAACAGAAAACTGAACTGATTTTGAGTGACTTTCCATGAAGTTTAACAACAGCGTAAAGTGTCAGGCTCAAAAGCAGCTTCTCTTAAATCAGTTTGTATCATGGCGACAATTAATTTTTTATCCTCTCGAACACAGATTCCGGTGTATGTTGCAGTCGGCGGCAAGATCAAATACGTTTAATTATGTGTAATTGACACGGCCACAAACCACCATTAATATCTCGACGATTATAATTGCAAGATATTAAACTTCTGGAAATCCTGTGCGGTAAATGTTTTCGAAAGGATGTAGGCAATATTTTCTAGTGTAAACAACGAAACGATTGAGCTTCGTTGGGCAAATAGTTTGCATACGCCGATTATAGGATTAATTATACAAAACTAGTTCTCTAGAAACGTCAAACCGTGCCTTTAAAATGTTTAACATTGATTAATAAACATATTATATCTATGCACTTTTGCCATCTGAACGGTAGTTCATTGATTCCTTTACTAAAAAATGTTTTTCCTTGCAAGAAGTTTTCCAAATTTTGTTTTGGTGTAAGGTCCGGGGAGTGCGGTGAATGTCATAGACATTGCTATTGAAACTCCTCTAAGCAAGTCTTGGTAGCAGTGTGTTGTGCAGCAGTGGTCTATAGCGACTGACCAGCCTTAGTTGATTAGCAGCTTCCTTATCGATCATGGTTTGCAGTTGCTGACATTAAACATCTGCCGTAATCGTCTGGCCAGAGTTATGAAAGTTATAGTGAACGACCCCGACAATTCCTAACCAAAGAATAGATTTTGAGGTCAAAGTTGCCACTACGTCAAAACGCCAATTTCATACGTTAGTGCCATTTCAATATGTTTAAAATAACACTTCAGAACAGTAACTAAAAACAACATTTACATCATTAAGAGAGACGACGTGGTTTCGAAAACAGGTTGGTAAAAAAGATAATTAAATTATTTCAATATGATAAGTTTATTTATAAATTTCTTGTTTCTTGGCGATTCTTAAAGCAATCTAGTATAGTAGTTAATTTGCTATAATAATGAACTAAACCAACATCCCATGAAATAGCAAAAGACTTAAAGATTTAACATCAGATCGCAGCATTTTTAGATTAAAAGTATTAAGCGGAATTAAGAAATGTTTAAATAAAATAAACATTTCTTAATTCCGGCCATACAGATTCCAATCGGAAGAGCTTTATCACCTCAGCCAATTACTTTCCATAAGGAAGCTGACATACAGCTAAGTGTAATTTTAAAAGCACATAGAGCGCTCGTATGTTGGTAGACCGTTCCTAAACAGTAATAGGGTTTTTTTTGTCAGACCTTAAGGACTGACTTTGTCAGGCGCAATGTGCAGGCCGACTATATCTATAATAAATGAAATAGGCTGCTTAATATCTACCCGCTCACCGTCTACAATCTAAAAACGGTCAAAATAATTAAATAAGAATAAATTTTTATAACTATTAAGTATGTTATGGAAGAGCTGGGAAAATCCAGAATCTTACACTTAATGAATAAACATATATTTTATATAACTGTTTGGAATTCGAAGTCGAATGTATTGCACATCCGCGAGGTATGCAAAGAATTCTCATGTTCAAAAGTGCCTTCGAATATATTGAGACATTATTTCCGATGATTCCGCTTATAGGCGCGTCTCAAACCCTGATGTGAATGTTCCGAGTCCCGTATCTATAGACGTTTTTTTTATCTCGTAAGAGGTAAAATATCAGAAGCCACAATACGTGTGGTAGGCTGATCTTACCCACTACCCTGTTCTGTGTAACTAATATGAACAATGTCTGCGCCATGTTACAGACTATGGATGGGATATTTTTGTAAGACACTTTTATGTGTAAAATTTTAAACATAATAGCAGTCATAAAATGAATATAACTTGATACAGTTTAATAACCATCATTAAGTGTTCATAATTAATTTAATGGAGATGCCCGATAAGCCAGACGCGACGTATAAAAATAAATTTTAATGTTGAGACAATTAAAAATCAATTTTTTTTAAGAGGACCTACGTTATTAAATTATTATTACTAAAATCGTATTCTGTCTTATCGCTTGAGTTTAGTTTTGTATAAAAAAGTGGTTTGAAATTATATATGTATATTGAATATTATATATTGCATAAAAAAATTGTTTATTAAAATCGTCATTTTGCTGTGAGGTACGATCAGACACACGAAAATGTTATTTATTCAATGAAATAATTTTGCTTTGAGGCATTTTGTACGATCAGACACGCGAAAATCTTATTTATTCAATGAAATATCTCTTGACTAAGACTTAAGCCGACAATATAATTAATTCGAATTTGTAAAAATAAATATCATTAAACAGTGTCTGTGTATTGTATTGCTATATGATCTGTGTAAAAAAACAAAATTTGCAGCGCGCAATCTGTCAATCGCTGACAGTTATTTGAAACAATTGACGGTTATGAAAAATTAATCATGATAATTATTTTCTTATGAACCGTTCAAGCTCCCTATATTTATTTCATTCATAATTCTGTTAATATACAGAAACTATAATAAATGTGGACTTTTTAGTCTCTATCAAAATTCATACTATCTTAAATTCTATTATTTATACTTTCAAGGAATTTATTAAAAAATAACGTGTGTAATAGTCCTAATTTTGTTTTGTTTATATGTAATCCTTTTAGTGCCCATAAACATAAAATAATTGCTTGACGACATACTCTTAGCTACTGGGGTCAATATTAGGACCACCCGCGATGTCCTAAAGATCCTTGTCATGGTCGTTACAAAAACTTTTCCAGTCGTAAAATAATCAATTTTAATGCTCCAAAATATTATTGCTCCGATGCGTTTATAGTCATGCAATTTACTTGAGTGTTTAGTTTATTTAATAGTCCAAAAGTTCTTCCCGAAATACCAGAGCATGATAATTTTTTAACGACATCTAAAAATGAATGAAACTTGACACATGAGCATAGTAGTTGTACATCTGATTTTCACCACAGTTAAAAAGCTATTTCATTGCATTGGTCGCTTTTTTATAGTAATCTCGTTTTGTAATCATAAATAAAAATTAATCAAAATATGTTTCTTAGCGCAAAACTCGCAAAAGGCTGGACCAGTTCGCGTATTGTTTTAAAAATATTCATTGAACTCTGGGGAAGGTTTTTATAAAGAGAAAATATTAAAAACGGCTCGGAAACCCATTTAAAAACAAGTTATTATTGAGGCAAAGCAAACAGTGTCTGTATGTAGCACATAGTAACATGTTCCATATGTTGGTATGTAAGTATAAAAATTATATTAAGCCAAAACGATAGTAGCGGCAAAAAACAATGTACTATGTTTTTTTTTCATAATGTAACTTTATATTTCTAGTATTTTTAATGAGTTTAGTAGTTTGTTTCTTTTAATATAGAAGACATCCGTAACAGGATATAAAGCTGCCATAAAGTAAAAATAAATGAACAAACCTCCGGTGTAAAGTTAGCTACAAATTGCGAGCAAGGAATTCATTAAGTACCGACCTAAAATGCTAAATAATCCTGATTAGCTCAGTTGGCTAATTTACATATTTCAGATACTTGGTCAATTAAAATCCGCAGGTCTCAAGTTACGAGGTTAAGTGTCTTTTGAATACAGAGGGGTTTCGTCATGTCTTATCATGCGCTTCACTACAACCTACGCGTTACGATAAGACGATGTTTTAATATTCCATAATATTATAGATTAATTAAACTCCCTGGTACATTCGCAATGACGTCCACCACCATAATGTAGAGGACGTCACCACAATAATTAAAATAATTTCTGGAACACGAACAAAGGCTCCACCAACACGTGAATGTCGAGGCTATTCAACTTCTTGACACCACGGGATTACTGTTGAGATTGAAAACGATAATACCGAACTGAAGTGTAGTAAGTGTGCGTTAGTCTTAAGAGCTTAATGGTAGATTGGTAAGTGGAAAAAAATAATACAACACAGGAACAAAGTGTCTTCTCTTTAATTTCTCTGTAAGTGGTGTTATTGGATACTTTCTTATATTAAATATCCTTTTTAGTAGAGTTAGGTTTTGAATTACTTATTAGTCATAAGTAGGATCGTAATGTTAAATGTCATCGTGCCATTATAGAATATAGTACATTATTATCAATAGAATTTTGATGAAACCCTTGAAAAGTTAGACTGTTATACGGAAGATTTTAAATGTTTCACGTTTCTCTTGATTGTGTGTATTTGAAAACTATTTTCCTATAATTCTTTCCAATAATCTGCTGTCAAAAAGAAAAGAAAGACCTGCAACT
This sequence comes from Pieris brassicae, assembly GCF_905147105.1. Classification (NCBI taxonomy): domain Eukaryota; kingdom Metazoa; phylum Arthropoda; class Insecta; order Lepidoptera; family Pieridae; genus Pieris; species Pieris brassicae. Next base: position 17,336,284 of record NC_059674.1, read on the forward strand.
CTTTTGAAGTTCCAAGCATTCATTTTAAACAATTCGCAATTATAAACCTCTCGCGTATATATTTTTTTAATAGTAGGGGGAAAACGGGCAGGCTCACCTTTATGTAATACTGCCGCCCATGGGCACTCACATTGCCACAAGTCTCGCAAGTGCTTTGGAGGCCTTACAAAAATTGGTAAGCTCTTATAAACGTGATTCACAATGGATACAATGCCTTGCATGAAGACCCTGAAAATACTTAAGAGAGATAACAAAAGGTTGTTGTAAGAATAAGGTGTAGAGAGAATATAAATTATGCTTTCAATTTTCAGACTTCTCGCGAAGAAATTTTACCTTATCTCTATTATAATTCGCAAACTCATAATCCTGACTGAATGATCACTACCAATGCAATAATACATACTTTTCCTATCTAAAGGAAATGAGGAATTGTATAGACGGTTCTACTAAGCGCTCAAAGACTACATATAAATCTTCATTCTCTCTTCGCTTCTTATTCAAATAGCTCTTATCTTAAACTTCGAGACGATAAAATAAATTTTAAGTTGAAATGTCCGTTAGTTAATCTTTAGGTCTTTTTATTCAACTACTTAGTATTAAATCTCGCTGGCTTTTAGCGAGCTGTAATGCTAATTAGTGTCCGCTGTTCGCAGCGGGACACGCTTGTCCTTAAACACTTTATATAAATACTATCTGACATGTGACATTCACAAAATAGTTAAGGAAATAAGTATTGAAAAGCGGGTTTTAATGTTAAATTAGCTTAAAGTCTACCCTACTTTAAGCTAATTTACTGGCTACGGTGGAAACAATTTTGTTAATCTGTTACAAACTATGACAGAAATGTATTAGACATCATATATATACACCAATGGGAATGTTATTGAAGATAATTTGATTCTATTTTTTGTGTAAAGCTAGATTTTGAAAATAATGTAATTTTTTCAAAATCCCCAGTCCCAGGGTACCCAAAGTTATGTTTTACTATTAAACATCGTCACAAATCACAACTACCAATATATAACTATATTTGTAACCAAACTTCTCTGAAACGTCTGGGGCCTTTTCCTTCTAAGTTCAAGTTAAAGTCACAAGTTCCTTGTGTGTATTATCTAAGCCTGGCAATATTACGTCTATGTCATAAGGATGGTCCCAAATTTTTAAGTTTTGTTATTTATATTAAATATAATTTTATTTTAATTTAAAATTTATTTTTCATTTCTATTACAAACCCCAATTTTGTGGTCTTTAAATCAGTAAGTATATATATATACGATATATACGATAATGAACAAACTTTTTGTTATTATTTTTATTATTCAAGATCACCGTCACCCAGTCATGTGGAGCATTGAGTACGAGTAATTGATGCAGCTTATTCTTAAGAATCTTGTTCTATAAAAAAATATGACAGTAAGTTTATTGCTAGTTCTGGTTATCCGTTTTACGGCTTTGGCTTGAAAACTACGAGTAAATGTTGTTAGCTTCTAATATTAATTTAATTAAATTCTAAACATTTTTATGAAACATATTCTTAAGAATCTTGCTACAAGTGCGCATGTGCAATAGTTACTCATTTGACTCGTTCGGTTGTTTACGAGTTGTTACGAATTGACTCGACCATTTTCCCGAAGTGGGATGGTCGCGTCGGAGGAAGGAGTTGTGATTATAAAAGAGGTTGTGACACATGCGCACGGGCTTTTTTCTTTGTATAAGTTTGAAGTTATACAGTTCACGTAAAATCAGTGAAGTAAATTATAGTGAATTAAGTCATCATTCAAGTGTTTAATTTCCTACCCTAAGAACTAAATCAACTACCGCTAACAATGTATTTTAGATTGATTTTAACTTTTTCCAGTTTAATGACGACGTCAACGTTTTCTTTATTTATTTCTTGTGATTTATGTGTACTCTTTTATAAAGAAATTTGGAATATTTTTACTTTTTCAATTTTTAATGTACCATCTTTTTAGTTTAGTTTGGTTTTTTTTTTGTTCCTGTTTAGTTTTTGTCTTAATAACTGCGTATATAACACGTATTTTTGCACTACTTGCCTATCTTATGTAATTTAATACATGTTTTTTTCTTTACTCACAGTGGTTGCCTGGAAGAGATCGCTCGAAAGCGATAAGGCCGCCAATTGCCCTCCTTTTGATTTAATTATGTTAATTTTTTTATTTTCTGTAGTGTAACGAAGTGTTAATAAATAAATAATATACCAAAGGGGTATAGAGCGTTCTATACTTAGGTTGAAAGTTCAAGACGGTGAAAAACAGCGTCATACGAAGCCCAACAGAAATAATAGACTCAAAAAAATTAAAATCTAATTAGGCCGCGGTCACATTGCGTTGATAATGACAGATGGGTCGATAAGTTTCTTGGGCTGAAAAAGGAAAGGACGTCCACAACCATATGGAACGGGGCCGTCAAAGTACTTCATCTGGTGAGCCTTCTGCCCGTTTACCTCCTTTTACAAACCCTTACGAACCCTTGAGGACCAAAAACGAAGTCATAGAGATACCAGGGAAAGATTGGAAAAGAATTTGGAAAAGTTGTTATTGCTTATTTATTTGTTATGTTATCACTTTGCCTACATATTAAAATCGTAGGATATTTTTTATACTAGTGGCTAAAACAAGATAGTGTCCACTTTATTATCCCGTTATTGTCAACGTAGGAAGGCGTGTCTAGCGAAGATGGAGATCACTCAATTTATTGCCTGCATGCGCTGATTTCAATAAATTGCTGTCATAAAATTACCGTTGTTTCTATGAGATTTTAATATAAATTAAATTTTTAATGATTAATTAATTTGAAATGCTATTAAAACAATTTTTGATGCGCAACATCTAGATCAACTTATTAAAGCTTAAACCATAGACTATATACAATAGTTTTAATATTTACACTTTGTCGTATGTCCCCCATGTGGGGTAGAGGACATCCAGCGTATAAAACCAGCCTGATCGGTTCTGGGCAGCTTAATTTCACGTCATTCCAGTTTCCATCTCCTCTGCAATGATGCTTCGTTGCCAAGTCTGTTTTGGTTGGCCACGCTTCCTTTTGCCTTGGGCATTCCAGTAGGGGGCTTGCTTGGCAATGTAATTAGAATATTCACAGTATCAGGCCGAATCCATGAAATGAAAAGTCCGTCCTTTTCCACTACATCTGTCTTTTTTCATCACAGCGTAAACACAATTCGTCCTGAGATGACATATAATAAAAAGGTCAATCGGGCAATTTTTAATTATTTTATATGTAAAACGTAAACGTGTCGTGCAAGCGGATCACGATAAATATTGTTTCGAGATTAAATTGAGATTTTTTAAATAGCTGCTAGTCATTAGTATGATTTTCGCCAATAAGTCACAACACTGAAATAACTAATAGAGGTCGATCACATGACTACACTATTAACGTTTAATAATAAAACAATAAATCCGCGTAAAAGTATTCCAATCAATTGTTTCTTGTTATCTGTGAACTGTTTACAATGAACTAGCATATAAAAGAAAGTTTAGTACCACTAAATAATTTTAAAATATCGATTAAACAGTTCTCCTACTGCGATAATTAGACAAGCCGAAGGACTGAATAAAAACTGGGAATAAGATCAAAGCCTGTTCGCTGGTGAGCGGCGAGGCGGGTAACAATTATAATTCCCTACACTACAGAACTGAGGACCAGTTTTATGGGAAAAGTATGGACGAACGTTTGGCCTGCCCGTTTTGAATACTCTTTTAATATATAATCAATATGTTCTCTATTATGAGTATTCTCTCCACTATGCGCTATTTATATGTTAAGTTCATCTATAAGGTGTAAGATTTCTCATAAAAATATTTGTAAAATTAAATTTTTAGTATTTATATTTTATTAGGGTCAAGAATAGTCAAACGATGTTTTTAGTATGTAGTACAATGTTTCTATGTTTTTGTACAGAACAACACTAGTTTCTGTACAAAAGCATAGAAACTAAATAAAACTGTGATAAAAAATTAAAAGAGTATTAGTGAAATGAAAACCATATTCCTATTTAATTTTCACAAAAGTATATCCTTAAATAATATAGATACATAATCAATTTTCATACAAATTCAACTGTCATTCGCCGTTCAATAATGCAACTATCATTGAATGACAGCGTCGTTGTCTATGGTCAGCCTTAAGCTTCAGCAAAACCGCGGCAAACGCTGTCTCCTTCCGCTATGTCAAATTGTCACTATTTATTATCTCAAATTATAAACAGAGCTATCTAGCATTCTAACATTCTCCTACCTCGACTTAATAGACATAATTCTGTGGCTCCTGTGTCCAGGCAGCCGTTGCTAGTAAATGGTTATGCGTAAGCAAATAGACTAATGAGAATTTATTGTATTTTATCAACAGCTAATATATTGTTTGTGAGCTAAGTATGCCTCTGTTGCTCCATCGTGACACCATCCGTGTTCTTTTGAGTGCTGCAATTTAATGTATATCGTTCAGAAACCTTCAAGGAATTAATCAAAGTGTTTGGATTTATAACTTCTATAACAACATTAATAAAACTGATATATTTGTGTCAACAAATTCGTGGAGATACGCACGTACAGATACACCACTTTATTCTAAGTGTAATGCGGTAATTAAATACAGTATATATTATCTGCAAAGTTAACTATCTATTATATATTTGTGAAATTTATCATAGTCTATAATTCGATTAAAACTACGAAATGAAAACCAGACATTTAACTAAAGAATGTTAGCGAATAACCTATGATCCACTGCGACAATCGTGTTGTTAACAAAAAGTTGTCTTGCTGTGCCGTGAGCGCCTCCACTCATTACTGAACGACTAATTATAAGGCAACCTGCTCCGTAGAGGTACCATTCATATACACTGGAATATTTTAATCGTTAATTATCTAAGTGATTATTTTTAATCATTAAGTGACACCTACAATCTTCGGCTACAAATGTATGAGGACTTCATACCTAGAACTTATAGGCGCCTTAAGACCATTGATTAGCCTGGTGGAGGAGCGTTTGATTCGAAGTAAACTCACAACATCCTTCCTCTATACTGTATCAATTTAAGTCGCTACAAGCCCTAATAAAGCACTGGACGGATACAAGTCTACTTTTCTGCTTCATTCATTACTTTTCTAAACAAGTATTTACCTAGATGAGCCAGATGGCTACTAACCAGAGGCGAATTTACTAATTGTAAAGGTGGAGGAGTTGTGAAGTTTATGGCCCCCTCAACCCTACAATTGTGCTACATTATTTTTACAATCAAACAATTGGGTTTGATTTTTGAGCACAAAATAATACACAAATCATCCAGTTAGCAGCCTTCGACCAGTAGTAGGACTGACATGTATAAGTTGATAGGGGGAAGAGGGAAATACATTTTCAGCAATGATGCTCTTTTCACTTCTTCAAAGTAAGAGCTTAGGGCGTAGCGGTGGATAACTGGTTGGGGGCGCGGACGCGAACTAGCTGTTTTAGTGTAAAAAATGGAAGTTTGTTACACCAAATGTACAATGACAAGTGAGAGGGGAAAGTTATCGGCAAAATCTGAAAAACATCAGAAAACTTTAGTTGGTACCTACACCAAAAAAAACTACTAAAGATTTTCTCCCATGTTATGTGAGAAAGCCTTCCCCGGCCTATCATCATCCGACCAAAAAGCATAGTCTACTATTATCTACATGTTAGTGTATATACGAGGCGAATTTATCCTGGCAGCATTACAAGCACAAATCAAGGGCACCGCGGTAACGCACCTACCACTTATCCCGCCATTATAATCTCACCTTACACGATATTCGATTAAAAATTCTTTTTATCATCGTATGCGGTGCATTATTGGAAAAATCTTCAATAAACTCAAACAGTATTAAATATTTAATCCCTTGCATTTTACCTTCAACCTTCGAACCCTCTGGCAATGTAGTGTCTATGGGCGGCGGTAACACTTAACATCAGAAGAGCTTTCTACCCGTTTTAAAAAAGTTCACCACCTAGTTAATAATAACTGTACAACTTGTTAGTAAGTGGACTGTAAAATGTTTGTTTAATCGTTATATGTATTGTATGTCAGGAGTATCTGTATAGTATATATATGTATTGTATGTATGAGCAAGCTGCACTAGATAACTAAATATATGAGAGGGTGACATGTAAGAACCTTACAACTCCACGGATCCCTAAGATGTACCCTGACACATAACTAGTGAATATATAAATAAGTACGGGATGTCTGCACCAAGAGACCTAAGGTAACAGACGGAGCCCTACGGGTAGGATCAAAGGTTCCAGGTGAAATGAAATCTGAACAATAACTACAGCAGAAAAAAGGGCCTGAAATTGGCTGCAGAGTTCCATCTACCTTTATTATTATCATTACATCGTCACGGGCGTGAAAGCATAGCAAGCCGCTCACTTTCGTATTCATAAAATTACAAAGGATTGAATCGTCTTAAACAATTATGATTGTTTAAATTGATTACGTCAATTTAAACAAAACACTGTTCTTGCGCACGCAAGGGACAGATCGTAGGTTCGATTCCCGCGTTCATTGTCTTCGAAAGACTGGATGTTGCGTGTGAGACACGCTGCCACCGTGGGAAATGGCTGAATCTCTAAGAAATTCTTAATATGGCCATTTCATTTATGAATCTTCAACGTTAGCTCTTCAATTTTCATCAGTTAAGATAAGTAAACTTACTGAACTTATACTTTTCTGCATCTTTGGGAAATTACAGATTCAGATTCACTGACTTATTTATTTTATTTAAGTTTTATTAACTACTGCAGTCCATTAGAAGCTACTAAATAGGTTCACGCTTGCGAACATGATAATAATAATTTATAATTCAGCCTCATTAATCCCTAAAAATGTATACACTTTTACGAAAGACACACATTTAAATTTGTTTACAGAAAAAAAATTTTTTTAGTCAAGGACTCCTCCACTGGCTCTATCTCTCTATGTTTAGCATTTATCTCTTCAATGTTCTTCAGCAACTTCTTTAAGCTCGTCAGCCCACAGTACAAGAGGATGACCTCTCTTTCTTTACCCTGGTGGCCCTGTCCACCTCTGTCTATTTGCCATTGTTCATACGAGCGGTGTGGTCCACCCATTTCCACTTCAGATTTAGCAATAGTGCAACAATCACTTTTGTTTTATTTCTTATTTATACAGTTCTGGTTTTTTCTTTTAAATTTAGTTCTCTAAGCTCCATTCCTCATGGACGAGTTGTCATTTTTTAGTTTGGTTCACGCTTGCATCGCACAATTAATAAACATATTTAGCATTAATCAAAAACATTTTGTCACGTTTTGTAATTTGCAAGTGTAAAGTTAGTGCATGTACCTTTAATAGATAGCAAACATTTTTCAGTTTTTTCCTGGGTTATATTTATTATATAAGTTATTTGCATTTATGAATGTCAGTTTTCATAAATTTGTCAATAGCCGTATCAATTTTTTTAACACATAATAAACAAATTAAACTCCAATTATCTATTTACCTTATTACGTAAAAAATCCTAGCCTGTATCCGTTAATCAAAAGTAAACAGAGCCTTTTAAAAAGTAATCATAGTGTCAACGTGTGTATGCCATTACCACGCCCATCATTCTTCGAACAGCAACCTGCTATTATTATTACAGTATATAAAAGACAATTCTATTAGAGTGATCACACAAAATGTCTGAGTATATGAGAAGGGTGATAGTGTGGTTGGCGCTTAGCTGCGTGGTACAAGTCTGGGGCTCCGCTGACATCATGAAGGACGTTACGCTCGGCTTCGGAGAAGCGCTGCAGCATTGCAGAGAAGAGGTTTGTTTTAAATGTTTAAATTTTACAGGCACAGGACTGTGGATTTCCTACAATAACTTAAATGTGGGAAATGAATATGTAGACAGGTCGCACTGCTGATACTAATGCCTTCGTTACGAACCATTCAAGAAAAGAGTTTGAGTAAGTAATATAGTGTGTTCATATTTACTGGTGCCGATATTGTAGCAAAAAGTAGGACAATATTAGCGGAATTAGAATTGAGTTCGTATTGTTACGAGCTAGGGGATAGAAAATGCAGTGGATTTATTCAAGGGTTTATTTCTTGAAAAATCAATGAGGAATGTATGGGCAAAAATTAATTGCAGAAATGCACTTATAGCACACAAAAACAATCACTTATGCACACGTCACACAGTACTTTATCACTTGTAATCACTTTATTCGCACTTTATCGCTTCGGTGTTTCTCTCTTGTTATCGCATTCAAAACTAAAGGTGACTAGTCGCGTTTCGGCTCGCTTATATATCCCTGGGAATAATTCTAAACAATATTCGAGAACTCTCTAGGCGGGCTTGCTACTGAGTAGCGATTGCCCAATTCTAGAACGTCCGCACTCTTTGTTTCTTTCGCACGTTACTCCGTCCTTGTCGTACGGCGTTCTAGAGTGCTCAGTCTAGTTTCGAGAAAGTTCTGATCTTCTCTCTCTCTCTCTCGTATCATTTCGTCCTTGTCTTACACCTAGAAAGTTTGGTCTAGAATATTCCTTCATCAAAGGGGTATACATAGGCCTGAAAACGCCTGAAAACGGGTCTCCTGAAAACTGCACCACCCTACTACACATGTTCTGAAACCGACTGAAAAAAGGTTTCAGCTTCCTGAAAACTAGGGTAACATTATGGAAATTACAATTTTCTAATATGTGATTGACCCTCTCCTGAAACGGTCAGAAATCATATTACAGCCTGCTGAAAAGTTCTCTAACTAGTGGAAAAATCTAGAAACATTGCAGTCGACCCGTCTTCGTAACAGTATGTATATTTCAACATATGCTGCCGGATTTCTTCAAATGGAAATTTATATTATACATAGATATATCTGTCATATTTTATATATTAATAAAAAGGATTTTACTAACTGAAATTAATAATGAAAGAACACGCAATGCGAAATAATACTTAAGTATTATAAAATCTATAATATTTACCAAGTGTAATTTAAAAGAATATAAACGTTGTTTGACGATGTCAACTGGATCTCATCGTTTAAACATGAACTGATTACTATTTATTACTAATATTAAATTTGGGTTATCAACAAGAGTAAGTTTGTTGCTAACATTTGGTTTGCAGTTCTAATTGTTAACAAAAATATATACATATATTAATACCTGCAGCTGAGTTTCATCCAAAACTAGCTGCCCATGAAAGTATTTCCGAGGGTGTCTGTGGACGGCGGTATCACTTAACATCCTGTGAACCTCCTGCTCATTTGCCTGCTGTAACAAAAAAAAATACTTAATATTGGGTTACATCACTCACGCCAGTATTTAAAACATAAGTTATTCCTGATCCAGTAAAATTATATAAATGCGTATTCCTTAAAAGCAGGCATTGTGGATGCTTATGGACTCTGCAATCAGGAGTCAGCTCCGGCCTATAACTGTAGTTTATAAGAACTTCTAAATAGTATGGACTATTAATCGCTGTGAGTTGCATCTCTAGCCGGTGTAAATAATGTGTACTGTCTCACTAAACGGTTATTAACGCTCGTATATCAATCTTTTATTGCGTTTACGGACAGCCCACCCTGAACCTGTCCACAGATCCATATTAGATGTAATATTATGTTGAAATATGCTGCTTGCATAAATGTATTCTTAAACGTATTCTTTTGTATGCATTACACAACTAAAACTAAAATACAAGGAATATCTTTTTTTCGGATCATAATTGTGGTGAATAATACTTCGAAAATTTTCTTCGAATTTTGACTTGCCAACGTCTAATACATCGAATCGAATGAACGCCGGATACACGCACGAAAATGCACGACTGATTGTCCCGTTACGCTCATTGTACGCTTGCGCCGCATCTATCTCTCTTTCACTCGATTGGCCTATGCGTCCGAAGGTTTACTCCTTCTTTGTATTCATACAAAATAGTTTTAATTCAATAAAAATACAATTTTATTTATGCAATAAATTCATCAATGTTTTGTTATGACGTTGTCACGTTAAACTATTGTCCGTAAACCAACTTTACAGACAATCATTTCTTAACTTATATAACTTGAATTTACTACATTATTTATATAATTTTCCAGTGCTTACGAATTCGGAGTTACGCACGTAAAGTAGACGTGGTTCACCAAAAATGCATCTACTCGAAATATAGACTAGAGAGGGAGAGATCTCTCTTAATTACAAAATCAATTGAGTATTTTCACAGGCGCTAATTAAAGATTTAAGTTGGCGCCTGGTAGACAGTACCAGTGACCCCAGTGTATGTGCTTTCCTCGCTCAACGAATAAGTTTCGCAATACAGCGAGTTTTATTTATTATTTTATTGGAGTTTACTCCTTAAGAAACGATTTGAGTTATAAGGCCCGGTACGGAAATTTTATGAAGAGTAAAATCAAGTGTAACACGAAAAGTTAAGCCGTTACGTAGAAAGAGACAAACATATATATCTGTAGGATTGAACTCATTCTCTCTCTAAAATTGGATTTATATTGTTTTGTAACATACTTTATGTAATACGCTTTATTGAAGTAATATAAATAATCCGAATAATTACAGATATATGTTTGTTTCTCTTATCATTTTAGCAGATGCGTTCATTTACCCTTTTTTTCTATTCGATAAATATCATAATTATCGTTCGTAAGGAGTAAACTCCAATCGTGCGTCGTAGCTGACACACACACATTTTTTTTTTAAACTAAGTATTTTAATAAATTTTATGTACGCTTGTATTTTGCAGTCGCATCACTTTTTTGTCGCCATTATATGGCATGGCAATGGAATCGTAGGTAATGTTATATTTTTCATGGAAGATTAAAAGCAATAAGTTCTACTCATTCGCTATTTTCACAATGCCAAAGAGCCACACACAAGGCCAAAACCGTGTAGTGTGGCATTTGAGGATGTCAATAATAGGGTTGAAACTCCGGTGTGCGTCTAGACGAGGGATGACGGAATATCAGTACAGTTCAATATAATTATTATACTTACTACATTTATATTACAGAGTCAACTGACCGAAGAGAAACTGGAGGAATTCTTCCACTTTTGGAGAGATGACTTTAAGTTTGAGGATCGCGAGTTAGGATGCGCTATCAAGTGTATGAGCAGACATTTCAATCTGCTGACTGATTCCCATCGAATGCATCATGAGAACACTAATAAATTCATCCAGTCATTTCCAAACGGTACGCATTACCAGGAAAAGATATATTCTATCTGTGTAAAAAAAAAAATTGATTTCAATGTTCGTTTTCTACATTACATACCTATTCCTTGTTGTCTTACATACAACAGTTATTCATTCCAGAAGATTTACTATATTATATCCTGTATATACCCACGTTTACGTATATGTACATTAAAAACTTAACAACTTTTAACCGTACAAGTACTGAGCCTGGTAGGTAAATACATACCTATTCCTTGTTGTCTTACATACAACAGTTATTCATTCCAGAAGATTTACTATATTATATCCTGTATATACCCACGTTTACGTATATGTACATTAAAAACTTAACAACTTTTAACCGTACAAGTACTGAGCCTGGTAGGTAAATACATACCTATTCCTTGTTGTCTTACATACAACAGTTATTCATTCCAGAAGATTTACTATATTATATCCTGTATATACCCACGTTTACGTATATGTACATTAAAAACTTAACAACTTTTAACCGTACAAGTACTGGGCCTGGTAGGTAAACTAAAGCCATGTTAGCTTTCCAGCTTTCAAAAAAAAATTTTTTTTTTGGGCTGGACTCCCCTTATCACTTACTGAATATCCATAAAAAAAATCATAAATCGGTCGAGCCGTTTCGGAGGAGTATGGCAACGAACATTGTTACACGATAATTTTATATATTAGATTGAATTAAAATTTATTATTAATAAATTATTACAATTACAGGTGAGATGCTTTCGAAGCAAATGGTGCAAATAATTCACACATGTGAACAAAAGTTCGATTCAGTGGAGGACCATTGCTGGCGGATTTTGCGCATCGCTGAATGCTTCAAACTCGCTTGTGTTGCAGCTGACATTGCGCCCTCTATGGAACTGCTAATGGCTGAATTTATTATGGAAGCTGAAAATTAATTGTATTTTTAAGATGTGTTTGAAACATTAATATTATATATTGGGAAAGTAGAAAGACTAGCCTATAAATAGACAATAAGTCTATGGTTTATTTTTTGTAACTATTTGGATATTGTTATTTATGAAAAGGCGTCAATCATATATTGCATGACGCCTGTCTATAAGTAGAAGAAGGCTGTTTTGTACCTAGTAGAAACTATGTATGCTGCTTTAAAGTATACCTAAGGGGTTTTGTGTTTATCTTAATTATATTTTAATGTAATATTTGTTAATAATTTAGTAATTATAAGACGAGTGTATTTTACTTTTGACACTAGCTTTGTACCAAGGATATAACGATGTAAAACTCTACTATGAGATGGACAAAGTACTAATACGAATATGAATAATACGTGTAGAAAAAATTACAAACAATTTTTTTACGCAGAGGTTAGCACTTAATACTTTGTCTAACTGTAATAGAAGTTTAACCAATATTATAAAGAAATAAAATCTTGAATAACACGCATTAATTATTATTTGCCTTATAAATACATAATTATCAATAACTAAATTATTAAATACTATTATAATAATATATACATATGATATCTAACTATATGTATATTAATTTCAACAATTTAGTCAAAGGGGATGTAGCTCAGTGGTAGAGCGTTCGCTTTGCATGTGAAAGGCCCCGGGTTCGATCCCCGGCATCTCCAGTTTTTGACATTCTTTTTCATTTCTTTTCAGATTTTTTTTACGTTTTTCAATAATTCTACTACTTATTATCAAGTGCGCATTACTATTATAGGCAATAACAATTAAATTATAGCAACATATATTATTATAACAGTAAATTATATAAACAGTTATAAATTATACACATAAATATAGGTAGGGAGGATGTTTAAAACCAATGTTTAATTAAAAAAATACATACTACAATGAAAGCAAATTAAAAAAGGAAGACTATGACCCCGACGTGATTTGAACACGCAACCTTCTGATCTGGAGTCAGACGCGCTACCGTTGCGCCACGGAGTCGTTGGTAAGAAGCGCTAAGTTAAGATACAATAGAATTGAATAAAAGGTTGACTATAAAATATATTACTTTATTTATTATACATGATCGCCCAAAATTGTGATTACTTAGGTAACTCATAAACAAAATAAAATCCAAATTATACATGTTCTGCATTCAAATTGTAACGTATTCAAATTTAGTATAATGCCATCTACTGGAGGAGTATCTAACTGTTACTACAACATAGTAAAAAGTGACTTAACAAATACCTATACCTATACATGATTTCCTTGATAAAGGCTTATGTAACTAATAAATCTAAAATTTAAAAATTGACTAAAATCATAGAAACTTACTTAGCAAGCAATATAAGAAGTTAATTGTCAATGTCATATTTACATTTTAGTGTGACCATTGATAGCAGTTTCCTGATTTATAGAGTAATTATTATTACTCTGGTCAATTAAATATTATGTATTAGTATTGTACAGATTTAGACAAATATATACCTTACTATGGTTTTTAATACAAGAAATTAACGTTTACACACGTTTATTTTCTAGTATTTGGATAATTTACTAAGATTAATTTAACTTCGGTAATGGTTTTTGTTAGTACAAATTTTGTACACAAATATATTACTTATTATTCTGGCGACTTTTATTGTTACCATGGTCACCCTGGAGTATTCACATTCAAGTCGAATCGAAACAAGGTTGCGTTCGTCGGAGTTAGTACCAGGATTTTAATTAAAAGTTTATTTATTTTATAACAACAATGTGTTTATAGTGTGTAGTGATTGTGTGCTCGTGAAACCATGGGCTACGATATTGGGTGGCTAATACCGCGACTCCGGAATCCAGGTAGACTGTGGTATTGTGCCAGCTCAATCACAGTCGCAGTTGTTGGCCTCTTCAGCAAGATTATTGTAGGTGGGTGAATCTCCACTGATAACTTAATTTTTTAACTTTAACTATTTGCCCTGATTTCCTATTTCCACGTGTAATTCATAAAAGTACTGGAAAATCTAAAGGTAGCTTAAACAGCACTTACTCAGCAGTTCAATATTAGTACATCGAAACCTGAATAAATTGCTAACAATGCAATTTTTTGCTGCTGAGCGTACATTTATTTACGTAGAAATTTATTTTACAGATTTAACATAAATTAGTATTCTTTGTATTAATAAAACTTTATTTCTTAATATGTATATATATTTTTTTTTGATACTTGTTTTTATATTCTACAACTTCTTGATCTATAAACACATTCATTTGCCTTGCTAATTACAGTACAATAAGAAGGTTGACCTTAACATGTATAGTTTATTTATGGCATTTAAAAACACAATCCTTAAAGGTAAGGAAAGCATTCCAAGCATACATTAGTATATCCAGATTAATTAATGATGTTTAATATATATTTAATTAAATATATATAATTAGAGTATTACAAGTAAGTATATATAATAGGTATTTAATAGTCAACCTATCCCTGAATATTGATGAACATTAAGTGGAATATATTGATTCAATAGAATAGACAATTAAAAAATTTGAACTAGCCTTGTGAAGTAAGGTAATTTATTTCCTAGTTCACTAGGCTCCATTATTCGTTAAGCACAAACTAATGTCAACCTTCAATCAAACTGCTTGATAATAATTTAAATGAATATATATATATTTTTATATATATAACACCTAATATTATGTTTGATCCTTATAGAGTGCAAGTAGTTTCTTTACGTAATATAATTGGCTGTTGTTTTAGTGTTAGATACCTTCCATTATTGGCATTCCTGGGTCAATAATTATTTATTATTGAAATAATCACTTTATCGGGTCAATAGCTGGCTACTTACATATTAAATAATAGAAACTTCATTATAATCAATGCAAAAATGGGTTTGTATCATATACAAGAACAAACCAACCTTTACTTCAATTTCAATTCAACTACTACCTAATTTACCGTGAATGTGACATCCAATGGTTTTTAGGCTAGTCTTGAGATGATACCTAGTCTGTAAAATTTTATCTTATATTATCCGCTTATCCTAATCTCCTATGTTTAAAATAAGATTAACAAGGCAGATAAGATTAAAAAATCTTAAACGTGATTGGATTTCTAATTAGGATTTTGAAATCATTTGAAATAAGAATTTATTTCCAAATTATTAAAAATAAACTGCAGTGTTGTAAGATTTTTAGTTATGTTTTTTAAATTTTTACACAGAGTTCCTGAACAAGACAACAGTGTACAATCGCGAAGCCCTGTCTCGCGCGGTGCACCGCCCCCGTGAGGTGCCGTTGCTTACTGTCTCCAATCACCACTCATGTTTTGATGATCCCGGACTCTGGGGTAAGAAACATTATTGAAAACTATAACCGACCATAATATATCGATTACAGCCTACAATCTTGCTTTTGTTTGTTGAATTTATTATAAGTGGTGTAGGATTGCAATTTATTTTATTAATAATTATTATTCAAACCTCGTAATTTCAGTTGTAAAATCCTGGGTTTCTGTTTTAGTATTGTGTTAGGGCCGTTTAAGTATTACGTAAGCAGATTTACTGCAATTTATAAACATCAACACCGCCTCCCCCACCCTCTTGTCAGCAAAAGTTAGCAAGGCTCTCAAAAATAATAGTACATTATTAACGTGTAATTTTTTTGTAAGAATCCTCGAAAATGGATTTCGTTTTCAAGCGTAGACAATGAGTGGGTAATATATGTAAAAAAGTAAATAATTACTGTTGACGTAATCAGCAAATTAGAAAATCAAAGACCATCAAATGATAGAGAATCAGATACATAAATTTGAGGCCAAGATTGTTTTTTTTTTTATATAAGGACCTCAAAGACTTGTAGGTGCTTACTGTAGAAATCAATACGGCCATCTATTTAGTATATCAACTGATGCACTTTGTAGGGCTTTGTCCGAGCCGCGACGGAAGTTTCTGACTCAGTTCATTGTATACACATTGCAGTCTAGTACCTACTATACATATTGAGAAACAAAAGAAAAATTATCGATCTTTCTGTCGAAATGTTTACGCTATGCTGTCTCTAATGATAGTACGGCTCCCGTAGTAAACTGACAACAAACCATCAAAAGCAGTAATTTTCTGTAGCTTCGTAATCTTTCAAACATCTAACGTTACAAAGAGGACTATCAGATACATATGAAAATATCTTTTAGAAAGGATATTTACGTGTAAAAATAACATGAAACTTAATAAGAACAGATCCATGCATTTCCCTCACAATGCAGTAGCCCGTATCGCAGCACACAACTCACTACTAGCATGGGTCCGCCAAGCATCCGCGAATATACACTGAACAAAGAAAATAATAATAATAATAGCTAATACTTAACAAGGAATTAGATGGCTCAACTATGTTAAAACAATACACATATGATTCACGATCTCCGAAAATAATACGAATGTAAACAAAGAATATTTTAATCAACTGTTAATCGCTTAATTACTCTGCACAATAACGTTTTTTTGTGTAATCAGTCAACAGGTTTTTTATAAATAATAATTAATTTAATTATAATTTTGATACCTTAGTTAAATAATACGTTTTGGCTTATTACGTTTTTTCACAACTGAGTGTTTTTAAGGGTGTTTTTGCCGCGTATTACCACTATGTGAAACCAGCTGTACACTGAAGTATTTCCACATCACGCCCTATCCAACCTGCGAGCTCTCTGGCAATGTGAGTCTATGGGCGGCGGTATCACTTAACATCAGGTGAGTGGTCCTCCAAGCCCTGACCAACCCGCGAGCCCTTTGGCCTCCTGCCCGTTTGATTGTTACTGTGCGAGTCAAAGATGTAAATTTTTCTCACTCAAGGTTTCTTAGTATTTATTAGCGTGGCGATTTCCTAAATCTTCGCAGTTACGCCCCGAGAGTATAGCCAGACGAAAGCACTCTTTTCGACTGTTACATTGCATTCATTCGTTATATAGCAATTATCATTTCAATTTTCGCTTATAATCTATTGTTGTACGCGAATGGTTAATGTTGAGTAAAGATAAAATCCTCTATTATTTATAAGCATCCCGATGACACAGGAATCGTACATTTATCGTACAGTTACATTAAAAAATAATATGTGAAGTTCGTGGGTTACTGTGAAGAATCTTTAAACAAGACTGATGTTTTTATTTAATATAAAATTCATCACTCGATGTTACCCTTAATATAGACGAAGGTTGGAAAGGTGGCCTCATTTTCCGCGCTTAGACTCGTAATTGGTCCGTTGTGCGTTAAGTCCTGGCTAATTTAGCCAGCCTAACTCCTTGCAGAAGCACAGAAGTCTCCCGGGTACTTCACAGACTTCGCAGAGCGACCTCACTGTTCCGAAAATTTTTGTATGTCGATTAGCCTCGCATTCCAGGACTACGTGAGTGACTGATACCTCTGCGCTGCAACAGCACAAGTGGCTGTTTGTCGTGCCTAGAAGAAAAATATGTTTATTAAGGAGACAATGACCCGTAATTGTCCCTATCATTGTTTTGAGATTGGTTCCATATTTCGCGACCATCGTTGATGCTGGAGTTAGACGTATATAAAACCCAAAAGTTATACTACGCTTATATTGTTTAATATTAAAAAGTAGTGAACAATTCTCCTATTATCATATTCTAGTAAGAAATGTATCTACATATATTCTCAATATAAGTGCCTTAACAGATAAAAATGGTACATAACTACTATGTATATTTGCATAATTCGACGCTTCGAATTCTTTTAGGTCAGAGTGTTAATCAACACACATTGTGAAATTATAAAACGTTAGACACTAATGTGAATGCAAAATGATAACATTTTACCCCATATAGGTCATATTAAACATAATATATATGTCACAATCTTTAGTATGTTGAATTTGATTGCGTATTGTAGTAATTTTAATGGGAACTAATGCTTTATACATATGTGTACTGAAAGCAAACAGCAAAGACGTTTATTTATTAAGTTTATTATAATAAAAAACTATTTTTTTTTATGTATACAACCGAACAACAGCGTATTAATTCTTAAAAGGCCGGAAATCGGGAGCCCTCTGGCACTGAGTGCTTCCTATCCGGTGTCCCTTTGGTCGATAAAAAAAACCAATACTAATTAGATAAATATAATTGATGTTTCAAAATGACCAAAGTCCAATAACAATTGAAATTTGATAACATCGTATCAATAACGCAGTGTCAACAAAACATAGAATTTTTCAAATTAATTTACATTTTCGTTGTTACTAACTTCATATGGGATCTTTTTATTAATTTTTTATTTTGTGGGTAATAAATTTATTACGACCGATCGCTTTTTGCTTATGTCACTTTAATTTTTTAATCGTTTTGATTTAATATATATGAACCTAGCGAAGGTTTCGATATTTGTTTATATTTATTACGTCCATTAAATAATTTCTGTACATTTGTCGAACCACGGCTTCACGTTACAACAGCTACAAATTGTTTTTCAATCGTTCATTACTTGTCTGTAGTAGTCCAAGTAATATTAAGGAGGCTCATGGCTTTAGAACCTCACCTTACCCTTAGGTACTGACCATGGTTTAGGTTAAAGACAAAAATGAGTACCTTTCATTCATTTCAAATCATGATGTTTTAATTAATTTCTACGCCACCACAATATTGGATCGTACACCATTGCCGTGTTATTAAAATATGTAGAAAAAAATCCCTGATTCGACATAATTGCAGAGTATAGATACCGGCAAACAACTTGCACAAATGTCCTTGCGCACAAGTGATTTTTAGGTATCATTAGGAGGGGGGCGGCGGCGGGAGAGTGACGTGTTGATCGCGTGATTGGTAAATCAGTAAAGGTTTATGTCCTGCGCTATGTATACACAAACTTTCCCCCCACTCCCTTGTTTAATGCTCAAGAAGTTTGCCGGTATCTGTATTTGCTATAACATCAGTAACCTCTCAAATTGTTCCTACATTCGTATCCTCATATTTACGTCCACCAATTATCATGTCAATAAAATGTCGAGAGAAATGTAAACAGGACTTATTACTAAACTCTCTTTGTAATGGAATGAAAATTCCCTTTAAACTTACCACCGGGAAAGTCTTAAACAAAACAAATGAAGAGATTTTGACGTTGAAAACCTCCTGTCGCTGTCTATAATACTAATTGCGTTATTATAAATCTCGACTAACGCTTTAATCGGAAATTGGTTCATTTAATAATTAACTAGGAAAGGGTTGGAGGGGGATGATGTATGTATACCACTCTGTATGCACAATAGATAATCCCATATGCGGTATGTGTATGCACTAAGCAGTCGCGCTGCGAAACGGTATGCGCAATGCATTTCCACAAGTTAAAAAAAGAATAAAAGTTAAAAATGCCTTCATCGAAGAGGGGTCCATAACCACAGACCACTAACATATTACTACTAACATTTATATAACTATAATTAATACTAACAACATTTGAAATGGATTAAGGATATTTACTTCCATAAGAAAAAAGGCTTTATTATTATCATATCATAAGTAAATCGTTCATTATCTATATAAGAGATAATTAAAAAAATTCCCGTGCGCATACGTAACAAAAACCTATGTATGTATTCAAAACATAAATATTGTTTAGTCTATTTATAACTTTTTAATGTAATATTTTCTGCCTATGTTCGTCAAGCGAAAGGAGTACAACGTACACTGCACCCTTCGTTTGAGGTCAATATGCCCTTACCCCAAATCTGGATCGATTACTCATATTACGTCACACAGTATGAATTTTGAAGTATAAATAGATTTACTGGTTAGTAAGGATCAGCTCAGTCCTTACTTAGCGTCGAGATTTAGGCTAAGATCCGGAAAAATGGCTTAGCACGAACTGTGAGTCTTGTCTTATTTTGAGCATTTGTTTAATTAATTTACAAAAAATACCTACTTAATATGCCTATACATTCTATGTTACTTATAAAGAGTTATTTGGTTTTGGCCATTCTTTGGATTGGCATCATAAAAGTAGGGGTGATTTTTTTGTGTGAACTAAGGCGGTTCGATTCCCAGACGAGCCAAGTAATTCTTAGAAAGTCTTTGAATGCAAAATTTAATTTAATTATATTAAATAAAATTTAACTTTAATAAATAAAATAAAGTCTACTTTCAGTAACGAGGTATTACGATATTTAAGGAACTTTTCCTTCATGTCCAATTAGTCAAAATACATATTAGGACTTTCATTGAGCTAACCTGGACCAGATCGCTCAACACCTATATAATAGCTCAGTTTGATATTATTACATTGTGCAATCAAAAACAAATCAGTAAAGATAAAATTGTGATTACATAATGTATGTTTATTAATTATTAATTAGTTAACTTATAAGAGTAATATTAATTGCCACAACAACTAATTAATTACGTTCGTATAATTAAAACAAAGAAACAGATATTATTTAATTGGGGATTATTAAACATTAATAAAGTCAAGGCGACTTGTTTAAGCGCATCCATAGTGTTAAATGTTCTGTATGACCCACACACACACAAACCCTCATGTACATACACTCACAAACCATCACACAACACACCCAAATTTGGTATTACTTAGTTATTTGTATTGATAAATTTTTATTGATTTTTACCATTCGTAAATGTTTGAACCTTTTTATATATACATTATACATATTATGTATTCCATCTTTGGCTATAGCTTCAGTATGATTGTTTTTTTATTATATCATTGATGTTTGCTGTAGGGTGAAATAAATAGGTATATCTGAGGAATAGAAATCCTTGAAATCTTTAAAATGATTGCAAACTTTATATTATGTTTTCAGTTGGTGATATATAAAATAAGTCCCTAAATCAATGCAATAGAGTAACATTTTCTATAACATTAAGAGCTCTATTAACGCGTCATTCGTGAATTAGACGTCTCTAGTAGTCTCTCTAACGTCAGCCTCTCAATTTCGTTGGAAAAGTTGAATTTATAGAAGAGCAACGATTTTCATTGACATCACGTTGCTTAGCTCCTTCTCTATTTTCCTTTAAATCTCTTTTTTTACTTTTACTTTACAAGCATTAGTCCACATCGTATTGCTAACTTTATCTACTAACTGGTCTCTGACGTCAGCCTCTCAATTTCGTTGGAAAAGTTGAATTTATAGAAGAGCAACGAATTTCATTGACATCACGTTGCTTAGCTCCTTCTCTATTTTCCTTTAAATCTATTTTTTTACTTTTACTTTACAAGCATTAGTCCACATCGTATTGCTAACTTTATCTACTAACTGGTCTCTGACGTCAGCCTCTCAATTTCGTTGGAAAAGTTGAATTTATAGAAGAGCAACGAATTTCATTGACATCACGTTGCTTAGCTCCTTCTCTATTTTCCTTTAAATCTCTTTTTTTACTTTTACTTTACAAGCATTAGTCCACATCGTATTGCTAACTTTATCTAGTAACTGGTCTCTGACGTCAGCCTCTCAATTTCGTTGGAAAAGTTGAATTTATAGAAGAGCAACGAATTTCATTGACATCACGTTGCTTAGCTCCTTCTCTATTTTCCTTTAAATCTCTTTTTTTACTTTTACTTTACAAGCATTAGTCCACATCGTATTGCTAACTTTATCTACTGACTGGTCTGAATACGTGGTGTGTGCTTTTTTATTATCGTCCCGTTCACTGTTTACTTTACTTTTGTTTCATTAGTTTTGTCTCAATAATTTTATGTAGTCTTGCAATTCTTGCCTTAACCCTATTTAATATTTCTCTATGTGGTTGCCCGGAAGAGGTTGCTCGTGATAAAGCCGCCGTGATAATTTTTTTAATTGTACTGTATTTCTGTTACTGCAACTATTAAATAATTAAGTCTTTATATTTTATATATAAACTATTAGATGCTTGAAGCTATCTCTTCCAGGCAAGTAACTAATATTGTTATATTACTTTGCGTGGATGGATGGATCTCCTATATTACTGAACTGTTCCTCCTTTATTGCCTCAATTTCAGCTCTATGTAACTATAGACTGCCTCACCTTTTGGTTATAGAATATTGTCTTTGAAAAACACAGTGCTGTGTGTGTTCTGGAATCGGTTGCATTTTAATTTATATTTCAAATATGGAATCTGCAATGTAAGCGTGGGACGGCTTAGAACCAGTTAATAATAGTTATTGATGCTCTAATAAGCACTTCCGCAATCAGTATTATTTGTTACAAATAGTCAAGAATTGTATAATTCATAGTATACATACAAAATCGATCTTTATCAGCTTCAAAAAAGTGATATTTTGGTTGAAAAAATTGGCCATCGTTAATTTAAACAGATACATAATATGTAAAGTATAACTAGTAGTTACGAAAGAAACTCTTCAGGTTCATGTATAGTTTTAATATAAAACAAAGGGGCAGGAGGCCCGCCTAATGTTAAGTAGACACTCCCACAGCCAAAAGGCACGCAAGTTCAGTGCCGGCCATTAATAATTAGTACGATATTTGCTTAATTATAGTATTAACTAGTCCTCGCGAACTTCGTATCGCCTTACTATGGTGTTTTTACTTAGCCTATCCCCTTAACTACAACATATGGTAAATATGCTACCCCATTTCCGGGTTTTCCGGAATAAATCTATTATTTTTTTCATAGAAACCTTGAATTGTTCCAGCCGTCTTCGCATTTTGCACTTGGCCATATATTTTGCAATTCATTAACATGCACTTGACATTGACTTGATATTTTAATCAGTTTATTGCTGAAAGACTTGAATATGAGATCGTGAATGCCTTCTAAATCTACGTAACGTAGCTCTGGGACTATGATAGTTGAATTGGTTGTTATCTACATACATTTTCTACTAGAAGGATTTTGAGCGAGGTCAAAGGTGTGGTTAATATTAATTATGGGCTGCCTGCAGCTGAAATACGCCCATATGATTGAATATTAACTGGAGTCATTTTTGCTTGATGAAATGAAAGAGACAGAGGGGAAAGATTGGAAAATATTAGCGACAGACAAATGGAAGAATTTGGAGAAGACTTTCACGCCGTCGGAGGTCGTGTACTGTATTCCTTATTATTTTTTTATTAGTAGTAGTCTGTGGTCTGTGATCTTTAATATATCTCGGACTTTTATCACTGTTCTCTTTTCTTTGCGACTCTTCTCCAATTGTAGGATACTGTTAATTTGAGTTCGTCCTCCCATCGTTTGCTTTGTTGGCATCTTCTTGGTTTTCCGTCTCTAGGGTACAATTCCATCAATATTTTGCTACATTGGAAAAGAATTAGTAATATTTAGTTTCTGGCATTTGTCCAGATATTGTTGGAATGATGAGGTCGGCAGCGCCTAACCGCAAACGCGGTCAACCTCAAACTACAATATTACTTGACACCGTATCACCTCCATTGGGTTACGCACTGGTTTTAATTAATGTTTTTAGGTCGGTAAACACATAATGAAACACTTTTTAATGTACTACATAGTCAATACTAAAGTTCTAAAGAAAGATTTGGTTGTTTGTGTGATTTGAATAGGTTCCGAAACGACTGAAAGAGTTTGTATAGTTTAAATACAAGACACCCAAAAATGGCAGTCACCGCAGCCCATGGGCACCCATTTTAGTGTGTATGTTGCCTATGTAGGAGGATATTTCCCTGTTGGGAAGCTACACTATCCCCGGGTGACATAGGCTTTATAATTAACAAAAAGTGAGGTTTCTGTATGAAATTACAATAGTGTAAACAATAAAAAATTCGATATCGCTGTGCAATAGAGACAATAGAGCAAAGTGATGTACTATTGTTATATACGACTTTAATGTCTACACTGTCTGTGATATGTCTAAGAAAAAATATAATTTTTGCATTCAAAAATGTATTTACCGCGAAAAGCTTTGGGCCATATAACATACTACGCCGGTTTGCGGGTGAAACCGCAAAGCTCAGCTAGTTATAGTTAATTAATGCTGGCTTCGATCTTGCTGTATAACCTTCATTATACGTTGATAACAGTTCATTCATAATAAAAAAAATTTAATATTTTTATTATGTTTTTATATTCTTAATATAATTTTTATACTTAACCTAACGTTACTTAGTAAAATTCTTATGACCCCTATTAAATATACATATAAATTTTAATTTGTTTTTAATGTTAAATGTAACGATACCTATCATATTGGTAACAATACACAGTAATGAAAAAATGAAAAACTTAAATTTTTAAACCAAATAATTTTAATTAATTTTTTTAATTAATTTTAAGCCCCGTTTGGAACCACTGGCTTAGAGACAATTCGCTTCTACATTATAACCTATAAAAAAAATCACAATTCAAGGTACAAATAAAATCGACATACAATAAACTACATTAAAAAATACCAATATGCAATTTAATTTTATGTATTTCTTTCCAATTGTTACTAGTGACGGATACAACGTAATATTTTCTTTAACACGTATGACAAATCTATTTTAATGCTATATAAATAGGTAACATTGTAATTTATGCGTGCTCCCGCGCCGGTCACAACTACCGTGCGTATTGTATCACGATGTAGCACGCGACACGTGCTAGGTCACTCGGTATCATCGGAACGTTACGTAAAAATCACGTAATCGCAATAGTCCACATGTCTCCAATGATTTCGTCGACCTCGGCCCCACTAGATCCTTGCGTTCACTGTTCCGCAAATGACGCTTAAACCTATAAATATTTGAACCTTTTTTTATATACTATACTGTATTAGGTATTACTTTGGCTATGTGTTTAGTTTAAATGTCATTTAATATATATTATGTTAGCTGGAATAAATACATAATGGTTACGTATTAACAATTTTATACACACATTTAATTGTATTAGAGTGGTATATTACAAGCAAACCCGATAGACGTGTACACAAATAGGAAAAACAGCATTTCAACCATTCTCGAATTCATTTGAACACAATTTCATCAACATCAATCCTGTTTAGGAGTTTAATTATAAACACTTTTTTTATATACATGTGTCTTTACTACGACATCATGGAACATTACGATCTAGCCTAACTTAAGACTAATTAGTAATTTAAGTCTAACCTAATTTACTAAAAAGGATTGTTATCATAAGTAAGTGTCCAATAACGCTACTTATAGTCTCTATTAAAGGGAAGACACTCTGTTCTTGTGTTCAGTATATTTTTCTTTTCATTCACTGTTTAGCACTTTATAATAAATTACACTAACACTAGTTCACTAGTTCAAATGGTTTTATCCTTTTCAATCTTCTCACTAGGTCAGTGGTGTCAAGGAGTTGAATAGCCTCGACATTCACGTGATGGTGGAGCCTATGTTCGTGTGCTTCAGCAGTCTTTTTTATTAATGTGGTGACGTCCTCTACATTAAGGTCCCGATGGAGGTCGTAATTTCGAATGTACCAGGGTGCATTGACTATTCCCCTGAGCACTTTGTTTTGGAATCGTTGGATTACTTGGATATTACTATTACTGGTACAGCCCCAAAGCTGGCAACCATAAGTCCATACAGGTGTCAGGACTTGTTTGTAGATCAATAATTTATTTTGTACTGATAACGTGGAATGCCTTCCGAGCAACCAGTACAATTTAGAGTAACGGAGATCCAACTCTTCGCGTTTCTTTTTAACATGGACCTTCCATCGGAGTTTGGTGTCTAGCGTCATGCCTAGGTAATAAGCTGAGTTTTGGAACGGCACTTTGACGTTATCAATATATACTGGCAGGTAATTTGATGTTTTGTTGGAAAAGTTTATGTGAACTGATTTAGTTTTATCCACCAATTATAAACACATGTGGATGATATAATTGTTATTTATTTATATTATCACGGATTTTTCCCCAAGGAGTAAACGGAGACCTTGGATCTCCACTTGCTCTGACAAACCTCTCTCGCTTCATCCACTTTTATTACATTTACCAAGCCTGCTCGTCGGTTATGGGTACTTGTAACTTGTTTCCTTCTCTAGTACCTCCTGGATTTGGTCCAGGAATGTACGACAAGGCCTACTTAACTCAACTTCACCATCAACGGTTGCCTTGTATGGGATATACACTTGTTAAACGCTTCTCATGCATCCGTTTATGGTCAAATCACCTATGCATTCCCTTTCGTATCCTTGTCATTATATCCTCTTTCAAACCACACTGCTTGCGTATCTCATTACTTACACACACTCACTTCTTAACGCTCTCATTTGCACGGCATTTATTCTAATCTCATTCTTTCTCTGCCACATCTAACATTCCGTCTGTTAACATCGGGATAAGCACTCCTCTATGTGTGGCCAGTTGAACCTCGTTTGAGTTTTCTTCTTGGCAACACACAAAGGAATGCAACGCTAAATTTACGCTATTCCCAGCCTATATGTACAAAAAGAATCGAATGAATAACTCGATAATGCGACCTTTATCGTAAGCTATAATCATGCGCTGGTTATCCTGTATTGACTTTGCACAAGTAGATTTTTATTTATGACTAGCTGCCTCCGCGAACTTCGTTTCGACGTTTCGCGTAATATGATTTACTACGCCTACCTTTTATATAGGTAACCAACATATGCAACATTTTGTTATATTACCCAATACAGACTGTTCGCGTAATACCAACCAAAGTTCTAAATAAAACTATTTTATTCAAATTTCTTAGTTTAAATAAATATTCACATCGATCCAGCCGTCTTTTTGTTGTTATTTCTGTCAAGTGATACCGCCGCTCATGGACACTCATATTGCCAGAATGCTCGCAAGTGTATTGCTGACCTTTTATGAATTGATACGCTCTTTTTTTGAAGGACCCTAAGTCGAATTGGTTCGGAAATACTTTACCTTTTTCGTCACGTCACACATGTTATAAGGCCGAAATCGCATCCACGAGCCCTCGGGCATACAGAGATGGTTAATCTGATGATAAGCCTCAGTCAGTGCTTTATAAAGAAAATTATACAAATTACAGAACAAAATTAAAAATGTCAATTACAATTTCGTAATTAAAGGAAGAAGAACTTTGATAACGTTGCGACTGTACTAAAATAGTTTTTTTCTTTCAGGTGTGCTGGACACAGGCACGCTTGTGAGGGGCTCGCGTATGCGCTGGTCGTTGGCAGCACACGACATTTGCTTCACGAATGCATTACACGCTGCATTTTTCGCGCTAGGAAAATGTGTACCCGTTGTACGCGGCGCTGGTGTGCACCAGCCTGCTATGGACTTCTGTGTTGAGCGGCTCTGCAGTGGCGATTGGGTGCATATTTTCCCAGAAGGCAGGGTTAATGTTGAAAAAGAGCGTATTCGTTTTAAATGGGGTGTTGGTCGACTCATAAGCGAGAGTGCCGCGCGTGGTCGTCCGCCTTTAGTTCTGCCCGTCTGGCATGAAGGGATGGATCGTGTACTTCCCAATACAGAGCCATATCGACTGCGTGCACGCAACCACGTCTACCTCTGCGTTGGTGAGCCCATTGCTCTCCATCCGCTGCTTGACAGGTTAGTCATACCATGATACACTTTGACAAACAAAGGGTACTACTACTACCTAGTACCTAAATTACCCAATCGGCTTCACGGTTAATCATATAAACTGAATTTAATAAATCGATCTGGAGTTGAATAATAAAAATGTTTATCGTAATCTGTTACGCAGTTTGCTATCGCACATTTTGAGAACTCTGTAATACATGTTTACGTAAAATACTTTAAGAAAACCATTAAATCATTGACGTGTCTGGAATATGGTTGCACACTCGAATTATGTCACGGATATACGGAATAAATGCTGTCTATCTGTAGGTAATAGTACTTAAATAATTTCAGACTTAAAAGCATGAACGCGACCGAGGAAGAAACTCGGCGAGTAATAACAGAACGAATACAAGAGGAGTTGTGGCGTCTCCGTGACAAAGCGCATGCGCTCGTCAGACGAGCCACGGGCCGCTTATTGGAGGAGACAACCATCATTCCCAATGGGAAACAACACAACACACCAACACCAGAACCCACGCCCAAGGAGTGTTTGGAAAAGGAGAAGGAACTGTAAGACTCTTTAAGGACCGCGCTGGACGCGGTATCACGGCATGCGCCAAATAACATTGTCTTGCACAATCCTCGTAGTTAAGAGATAATTTTATACCCTCAAACCCAAAGACTACAGAGAATTGACTGAGTTCCTCTTGTGAGCCGAGTGAGATGAATTTTTGTATATAATTTCCAGTGTTTTATCGGAATAATCATATCAGTAAGCGTATGTACCGATGTTTTATAAACCTTTACACGGCAAAGTTTATATATAGGGTTAGAATATACAGTTGAAAAATAAATCGATTTTACCACAGACATCGTGTTCCTAAATGTCAAGTTTAACGTGAACGAAGGGATTTTCTATATTCGAATACGTGTTGTAGCTTGACCGTGATTGGTCCAAGCTGACCAATCACAGTCGCCCGCAATCTAACGATTCGTTTTTTAAACGTACATTCTAACGTACGTTGGATTTCTTTGGCCTGGGGCATTTGCTCTATATGTCAACTTGATACAGAAAAATATTTTCGTCGTAAACATTTTGGTAGCAAAAAGATTACTATTTAATTTCAATGAATGCGAACCGTAAAGGTTACATGACGATTTCCGTACTAATTCTGTTTAATGTATTTTTGCTGGTATATTTTGACGTTTAACCTTTTCAGTCAAGTATTAAACTATACTTGACAGTTCTCAGAGTACGTTGTAACAATCTGAGAACTGAAAAAAAAATATTTTTAATTTTTATATATAAATAATCCCGTGCACAAAATCATACATTTTATTTCGAAATTATATATTGTCAATAATTGCCGACAGTCGCGTAAACTAACAATCTTGTAAGGCAATAATTTTTATCGTGTTTAACAAAATTAGTAAAGGTCGTCCTTGCATGTGGTTTGCGGTTCTGACGTCATGGCGAGGCGGGATTTACAAAAACGAATTTATCCTTCTAATAAACAGTTGGCCTAGTGGCTTTATCCCCAGGTGTGAATCAATGTACTTTCTGTCTGTGCGGTAACACTCGCTCGTACGGTGAAGAAAAACATCGTCAGGCATGCCTTAGACGTAAGAAGTCGACGAAGGAAAGTGTCAGACACAGAAGGCTGATCACCTACTTGCCTATTAGTAATAACTAATCAAGAAACAGATACAAAAATCTGCAGCCTTTTATTACTAATAGAAAAGAAGATGTTTTACTCTCCATACTTGATTCCCGTCTCAATGTCACTCTGAAATGGAGTGTAGCTTTAAGATTTCTAGTATTATATTGGTGTTTTGTATGTGTGTGACACGGTGACGTCATCACTAGACGTTGTAATGTGAATTTGGCAACTATTTTATAATAAATGTTTTAGATATAGGATATAGTTTTGTTGAAACATTTCCTTGTTCCAAATTATTTTTTACCGTGTTGATAGTTGTTAAACGTGATTATAAAGGATGTTTTGGATCGTCTGGATTACGTTACGCCCGTATTTTAAAAGATTAAAATTGCTAGTTTCAAGTGCACTTAACCATATTGTGTTAAGTATTTAATATTTAATTAACATCAACTGTCAGTTGACAGTTAACTAACCAAAATGGTTTTCATTAGATAACAATAATTAACATTTATTACTTGAAACACACAAATAATTATTTTTCTTTTTCTAAGGCCACAACTCTTATAGAGTATATGCCTCCTCTAATTGGCTCCATCTCACTCTATCTTGAGGATTTTTATCCCATATTCTCCACCAACTTGTTTTAGCTCGACAGCCCACCGTACAAGAGGTGGTGGTCCCTGGTGGTCCTTTCCACTTGTCACCCTTTTTGCCAATAGACAATAAAATAGTTCCAGCTGGTAACTAATACAAATGTGCATTTATAAAATTCTAAATTTCCTTGTAGCGAATTGTGCAATTTGATAAGCATTGATAATGTTAAGGCACTTCTACCCCTGGGCTTCCTCAGTAAATCTCTCTCAATAACATAGAGGGAAAGATTTGTTTTAGACTTACAGTGTCTGTCTGACATACGCCTGAACAGCTGATCAAATATGTGCACAAATCTGGACTATATTGGAGTAATAATTATTATGATGACCCTCCAAAACATCCTTTATTAAAGATATCAGTAGAGCAAGACGCGAGCTTTCCTTAGTGGCCACTTGGGTAAGATTCAGAGTCTAGACTTAGCTAAGTATGACTCATGTATGCCAAAATCCTATTTTTGACATAAGTCTACTCTCAATGTTACCCTTATATCCCGTTGCTGTTTTTAGTATTTTTACACTATACCGTTAATATTATTTAAGAAATTTGTAATAATCATGTTTTCAATCCTATCGAAAGTGTTGGGGCAATTTATTGTATAAAATGGTTGTGTTTTTTTTAATGAAAACATTCCTCGATGTTACCGTTGCAATAATCTTATTTTTTATTTAAATACTAAGAAATTCTTAAAATAAGAAGGATTTCTATTAACTTAAGCATCAAGATGCTAATTTTAAGTAAATCAAATTAGGAATTTTGCTTGTCTTTTTTGAAGTGAAATTTGTTCCTGCCCCTGAAAAGCTATAAGTAGCAATACTGAAAATAACCTAAAAATTCTACAATTCCTGTAATTTTTTTAGATAGAATCATTTGTGATGGCCAAATCTGTATAATTTAAAGTAGTTCCCATTGGGCATGAAAAAATTTCATCGTGTAAATAAGTTTGTGTGTCATGCGATGCCATATGAGCCCTTGAACGTTTGTAAATAATGTGTGTGCTTTCATTAACTATTGTGATTGCATTGTGTGTGATGGGTATCTTCCGCACAGCTTTTTGACTATTTATTTTAATTTAAGCACTTATGTGAAGGCTGGATAAAATTAAGACGCTACATGGACCTATAGTTTCATTGTGGATTGATGGATTTTTAAAAATTACTTGTTTTGTGAAATAGTGCCGTCAGTCAAAAACTATTTATTAGGCCATGCATTCATGATGAACACAAAGTTAGTTCAATACCACCGCACAAATTTTCTATTGTAAGAATGTTCAGATATTGCCAGTTGAAGTTATAAAACCTTCAAGTTAGATCCAGAGTCGAGACTTGGCGCTGAGTCTCTTGTCTATTTTCAAGAGGTGTCAATTTTATTTTCTGTAAAAACGTACTTAAAGCGCTCAAGATAGAGACTTGAGGGTTCAGATACGAATTGGATTATAGACCTTAGTTTAAACAAAATATTAACGCTAACGTTAAATACGTCTGTATTAAACGATTCTATAGATCGAAAACAGTGTTATAATCTGTTTAAGTATGACATTATGAACTTCAAACAACTAATTGTTCTAGTTGTAAATAGTCAATTTCAAAAATTCCATATTTACTTTTTATTACGTCAGTTACTTGACACAAAACTCACACTTCACAGATATACGAACTTTAAGCGCCATTTTGTGGATATCAAGATTGACAGTTGTTGTGTACGTTATCGTATATTTTTAATATATATATCTTATTATTATATATATATATATAATAAGATAAGAGCCACATATGTATTTCCCGTGATATATACCGATATAGACCACCGGGTCTACTCATCTCTGGGGCTGAATATTTATTGTAATTTGAGGGGATGGGGTAAGATTAAGGAATTTTGTCTTTGATGTTGTCCAAAGTGAGCGCTTTTTGAGGAACTATGTATATTATTTTCGGTAATAAATCGATGGATTTGTGAAATTTTCTTTATTTCTTATATCTCTACAGGGACAATAAAAAACAATCGTACATCCATAAGTTTAATAATTATGAACCAAATGCTTGAGATACAAGTTAACATACTTCTCAGCCGACACACATTCCAAAATTCACAATCTACATAAAAATATATAATTATTATTCATCTGAAATATCACAGGGCCCACTTATTTCATTGCCACGCATCACTAATTAAATTAAATCGCATATAAAAATTAGTTTCGAGAATCTGCAGTTGAGAATATACATATACACAAAAAGACGAATAAAATGACACCCACTTAGAACTAGTTCCTGTTTACAAATATTATAAATGACGTTTACTTTGAAAAATCATAATTATAATGTAAGACCAGGAAACTAGCTGGTATAAGTAGAAAAAAAATGCTTAGAAATAAGCATTTACAATGAAATGCCGTAGTCTCAGTTTATTCGCCCTTATTATATAATTCCGTAAATTAATATATTTTTAATCTCTAAATACAGCGTCCAGATTCAATTTATATTAATTACAGGGGTCGACTTTAGTGAGCGCCCAATCTGAATATGAGAAGTGAATCAATGCAGCGGCAGTAGAGAAGCGGCACCGAACGGTGATTGGTATTCGATGTTCATCTCCTTAAAAATTTGCTGCGGAGGAGCAATGTTGGCAAGGAAGACGCGGCCAAGTGAGGCATCCAACGGCGTCGGCAGTCCGCCCACGACTGCGGCGCGAGTGGGCGTGTCCGCCCAACCACCAGCCGGGGGCTCCAACGCCAGCGCGGCGGCTCTCTGCGCGCGTGCCCACCCCAACACCTCTGAATGCCCCGCGCGGCCAGCATCCGCCAAAGGATCGTATAGCGCCAGTACCACCAGATCGGCCACCGGGGCGCCATCCATGCCCCACGCGGCTGACCCTCCCGCTGCGGCGAACGCTGTCAGCTCCCGTTGGAGCAGCGCACACGACTCGGCGCCCTCACCACTTAAGGCGACATGGGCGCGGACACCGTGCGAGAGCAATAACCGCGCAGTCAACACGCCGGCTGCCCCACCGAGGTGGGTACCGGCCGCCACCACCACGACGGGAACTTGATGGGCGTTCCTGGCCTCGAGACGTCTTCCACCACCACACAAACGCAACGCCAAGTCGGCCACTGCTCGCGCTACGAGCAGCAACGCGCTATCGAGCAATCGCAGACGGAGGAGACTCTCCCAAAGCATTTGTCGGGCGCGCGGCGTGGCTGCAGGTATAGTTCGACCGTCATCCGTGGTGTAATGATGGGAAGCTTGAAGCGGCGCCGGCAAACGCAGAGTAGGTCGAGCGGCGGGCGGAGCTGGCAGCACGTTCTCGTCGTGTCTCATGGCCGCGTCAGCAACTACGTCGGGACGGGCAGCGCCTCCCGCTCCTCCTCGGACTTCCCAACTCACCGCCTGTAACAACGTAATTCGGGACGCACACATTAATAAAACTTAGTCCATAAACATTAAATGGATAGATAGTTTGAGGAACTGGAATATTCATTATTTTTGCAGATCAATATAAAATTCAGTATATTGATGTAAAACTGTAATCTATATAAGATCAAAAATAGGAAAAAGAAAGAACCTGCTTGTCAAACAGTGCAAGGTTGCCCTCGAAGTCAAAGTCATCTTCGAAGGCTGGGTCTGCTGCGTCCCCAAAACATGCCTCATTACGACGTCTAGCCCGTTCTGTGCCACCTCCCATACTTCCCCCACTTCCACCCCCACCACGTGCCTTTGGAGTTGAACTCAAATTATAACTACCTGTACATATAGATATCCACATAAGTTGTATAAAAGATTCATAGCTTTAATTCCAAGATAAATATATCTTACCAGCATTTGTATTATTCTTGTTTCTATTAGGTTGAATATCTATAGGCTTGCTACGTGCTGGTGTGGTTCCACCCCGATTGGCAGTTGTCTTATTAGAGGCATTGTTTTGTTGTATCCCTTTAAAGCAAAAAAAGCTAATTTATTTATTTTTAAAGACCCGTTATACTACACAGTAGAAAAAACATCTACACATCAAGTCATGAACTCAGTCTTTATTATCAATCATCAATCTTATATTCAATACAATTTTCTATAGGAAAACAGACACTAATATTTTTAAGACTATCAAGCATTAGATATATTGAAAAATAATTTTTAAAATGTTAAAAAATTACCACTAACTTCAGCCAATTTTCAAGAATTTAAACAAAATTAATTACATAAATATTCTAATAGACATAATATTAAACATTATATCTAAAAACGCTACATTTTAATACATGGGAACTTTCTTTCACACTAAGTCTTAAGTAAAACTAACACTTATTGAATGAAATGCCATGGTCTCAGTTTATTCACCAAAATCAATTTAACTAAATAATATATATGGTCATTTTATATAATTTTTTTTTAAATAAGTCATTACAGACCCGTATTAGAAGAGTTTGCCTGTAAATTCTCAGAAACAGTAGCTCTAGGGCCTTTCTTATTGGTCTTAGTGACTCTAACGGTACTATGACTTAGTTCTTGTGGATCTACCTTTGCCTCTTCTATAATTTTTAAATCTTTTATATCAGCAGCTCTGCAACATAATAATTCATATTAAAGATAAGACATATGTCAAAAGCTAATAATGTTGCTAAAGAAAAACTTAATAACAGAAGTAAACTCTTTTCTTTGTCTAATCTTACTTGAGTGTTACTTGTGATTTCGGGTATGGAAAACCATTCCTAAAGGCCTTCGTAAGCGTGATAGTATTTGCATCCGCTTTCAGGATTGTGCCCTGATAATAACCAAGAGGTTCGCCACAATTTACCGACACCGCACAACCAATCCATTTCGACATCGTTCAAAGTTAACATATATTTATGTAGAAGCTCCACTTAAACTGCAAATTAATTCTATAATTTCTTTAAAAATACTGTTTTAAAAATATTACTCAATAGTGTTTAGAGTCTTGATTAAAAAAGACTTGGAAGTTTTGTTCACAACAGAAGTTTCACCGTTTATCTCACGTCAACGTCAGACGTTGCCTTGAGACTATGACGCTGCCAGTAACCAGTCGCATCAGCTTAAAATATACCGCTGACTTTCTAAAATTTTACAAAAGCTTGCCAATACACATACAACATATAAAAATAAGACTAGAGACAATAAATGTGTTTTTAATAAAATATATTTATATACATTTGATTTGTATTCAATTAGAAACTGTCACTCATAAGTCATAAATGGCAAACAAGATTTTGTTTTTGTTCATAATAATAGCCGGGGATACTAAATTTGCAATTACTAAAGCGTGATGGATTGTGAAGATTAGGTTCTAATACGAAAAAAGTTCATGTTAAGTTTTCCATTTTAGTGAGTCTCCCACGCTTCCCCGGCCACGGTTGCATATAATATGCCTACTGTCATGACAATTGTCAGTGTAAATTATTTTGATTACGACAGCTTGATTTTGCTTTCTTAGATATGTTAACTGTTTAACTAATTGACATAACACTTTGGAATAGGGTATAGTGAGGAGAGGACCATTTTTGGTACCAGTAATTAATTTTTAAATATTATTTCTTCGAATTTAAATATTTATATATTTACTAAGTTGGTTTCTGTATGGTGCTTACTAGTAAGTCTATCTATATTGCTCAATATTTAGAGAGGAATATAAAAACATACAAGGTAAGTAAATTATTCTCAAATCTCAAGAATTAAATGCTTGAAAATTGTTTGCTTCAAATTACCACAATTATAACTACTTTGAAGCTTTTGTCTTGATTGAAAATTTATTTCTCTTTCAAATCTGTACCTATTTTTCTTGCTTAATGGATATCCATTAAATTTGTTGATGTATGGTACATCACCCTTATTATAATATTTTTTATTTTGTAATCGAAAGAAAAAATATATACAAATATATTAATAAGTAAAACAATTTTATTGTTCTAATTTGCTTTTGAAAAAGTTGTGCATAGAATTTTTATATCTTATATGTTTTTTCAAAGTATGATATATACATGAATGTAATGTTATACATAGATGGATGCAGAAGTGGTAAAAGAGAATGTATGGCAAGCAGGAAGTGTAAGAACAAGATGGGTTGTGCTGGCAGCACTGTGTTCCTGTGTCGCAGTGTTAGTAGCTGCAGTGTGTGATCAAACCCTACCTACACCACTTGATCGGTCTGCACCAAAAGACCGCTTCATAGCTGAGATTGCATATGAACATCTGGTCAATCTCACATCCATTGGACCTAGGGTAATTATTAAAATAATAAAGCAAGAAAATATGCAGATTTTTCATTGCTGTATAATTGTTTTAACACTATTTTCCATTAAATATTTTTAAAAAAATACAAAGAATTACTTCTCACTTCTCTTTCTCATATGGCCTAGTTGTTATTCGGGCATCTGATTTATATACACTGTGTAGATCAAGTGTCCGGATTTGATGGCTGGTGGAACTATATAATTTGTTTCATATTGTGAAGCATAGAAAACCATTAATAATATAATAAAAATTAACTGAACATTGAAGTTCTAAGTGGAATTCCAGTTTCATACCAGTTTAATATCATAGATTTTAAAGACATAGACACTTCACTGGTCTGTTATTTGCAGGTAGCAGGCAGTTATGAGAATGAGGTGGCAGCTGTTAAGGTGCTGGTCAATGCTGCTCGTGGGATTCAGTCTGCTGCGTCAGCACATAATCGTGTCGAGTTTGATGTATTCAGGGCTAGTGGTGCCTTTTCGCTTACTTTCATTGATGGTAAAGTATTTCTCACTTCTCCGTCTTTATAAAACTTACTTACTATACACATACAGTCACAGTGACAAAACAGATGGATATAAATAATGTGTGTGCGCAAAACAAGTATGCACAGAGAAACAACAACTCAGAAAAAATCATTACTAAACAAATATAAAATGGAGACAATGATCTGAATAATTGTCATTAATAAAATATATATTTATAACGTTATTATTGAAACAATGGCAGCTGATTTTGTTATTGCATGTTTAGTATGGTGTTTTATGTTTGAAATAAAACAATTATTACAATAGAAATGTGATGTTCCTATTGTTGGGTTTGATTGAAGTGTTTTAAGACTTTAAACCAACATTCAGAAAATATTTAAAAGATCAAAATGATACGATAAACAATTAACAGGTATGAGCAACATATACCGGGACGTCCAAAGCGTGGTGATACGCGTACGAGGGGCCGGGGGCGAAAGCCGACCCACCCGTCGGAGCGCCCTGTTGCTCAATTGTCACTATGACACAGTACCTGATAGTCCAGGTAAGTTCAAAGTCAAAAATCATTTATTCATATAGGTAACACAATGTACCCTTATGAACGTCAAAAACAGAAATATACATTAAATGCTTCTAATTCTACATTAACTGCCAGTTCTCAAATCAAGGGCGTAAAACGGAAGAGAAAAACTCTTTTTAATCGCCAAGTTATTTTTTGTATTACACAATGTTTGTAAGGAGCTGCAACCATCACACCATGTTCCACATGACATCAGCAGGAGGCATGGTGAAATAGGAGCACGCACATACATTCTCGTGGGAACAACACGCAAATACATAGATATATAGGAATATATTGTATGACATATAACATATATATTCCTTAACAGCTTTCACTGCTAAATCTACTTAATCCGTATTTATACTTAAAAGAGTATGATATATTGTTAATAATTATTAAATATAGTAAAACTCGTCAGAGATCTACGGAATTATTTAGAATATTTTTCACATAAAATTTTTTTTCAATTGCATTTATATTTGTTCATTATCGCTGTTCAATGTTCAGGTTTAAAATGTTTTTATTGCTCGTAAACTATTAATGTACCAACACCATACAAGAACATATAAATTGTGAAATATATTATGTATGCTTTATGTGTTTACTTAAATAACAACCATTTTTAGTACTTCTACAAATTGTCTGTGTTTAATTTATCTGTCAATTTGATTTTTTAATAATAATTCCTTACGATTTTTGCTTAACAAAGCGCTAACAAGGTGCAAGGCTGAGGTTCGAACCCAATACCATAGAGAATGATTTATCTTATAGTTCTTTATCGCTTTTCGTATATATATCTTTTTTGTGGTCTTTACCGCGTGTTAATATCAGACTATCATTATTATATATTCACTTTTAATTAACACGCAACAAAAACGTCCCGATCAGTAAACGACAGCTAAATAGTTGAACGTGCCAATTTCGGAAACTGTGGGATGTAATTGAATATTTTTTTGTGTTGAATACTCCTTGACATTTGAAACGAGGAAAAAAACGATGCTCTGGAAACGTGATGGCTGAAGGATTCCCTGGACATCTAAAGAAAACAAACGAGTCCATACTAAGACGGTTACAGGTAAAAAAACGTCTTTCGACACTTTGTTACCAACGCATCCTGGGTTTTTATTTGGACTCGTGACACGCAAAATGCAGAAAGATTAGAAAAACTCATCGTAACGTGATCAGAGTGGAAGGCATCAGACATAGAGGCCGAGCTATCCGATCTACTCGCTAAACGGATCAAACAAAGGACCTTAGCGTCTTGCCATCACCCAGGCGCAGAGATTTGCTGAAGAGGGGAGAGTGGAGTAAGTTGTGCGGCGCCATTACCACGACCTCCAGACATGAAGAGTGCGACTAAAGAAGATTCCTTGTTAAATTTTCATAACCACAGATTATAGCTGGATATGGCGAACGTAGACGCTTATTGGATAAGGATAAAAAGTATTTGCATTCCTATAAAAATACGGCTTTAAGGCCATTAACAGTTAATCGTGTTATTGTAGCAATTATGTGCACGCGCCGTAACTAACTGCTCTATGGAAGTCATAATAAAACAGATTTTAATTTTTAATTCGTAGTAGTAATAAGAGGTAACCTCCCATCAATGTGTGTATCTTTGAATGGCCGCTTTTCCACTCACCAGCTTCGTTTTTTTTGTGCCGGTTTCTGCCCATTCAGTGACGGCCTTACAAAACTGTATAATTACTTATTTATTCGTAATTCGTAAAGAAAACATAAATTATATACAACACAATTAAACCAAACATATAGGCCAAATATGGAATACATAATATATAAAAGCTTCAAATATTCTCGAAAATAAATATGTAATGTATAGGAATTGCTTCTCTGGATATCCGAAAATAGTTGAAGAATTATTGTTGTGTTTCATCTAAGTAATATTGAATGACTCCAAAATTCGATTTGTCCGAGTTTATATTTGCGTCTGAGTTGTAATAGATATTTATAACAAATGAACATGATTGACGACTCGGAAAGACGGATACGGTCGCAATGGGACCGGTGCAGGGTTGGTGAGTGGAAAAATGGCAATTCGCTGCACATCCGAATCCAATGACAATATAGCGACGTGTACAATCTGTGAATTAAGTTATTCCGGCCGCTAAGGATATTTACAACTTCAGAGGTTAGACTGAGGATCTTTTACGGTGGCGGAACTGTACAATCTTTCCTCCGCAACACTCTCTCAGTATGGTCCACAATAACTTCGAATTGATAATCTTCTTTTGGTTTTTTCGATAGGAGAATATAGAGAACTGATCTTGGACAGTTTTATTGTATTGTTACTACCAAAATAATGATCAATTAACATATTTAACTCTGTTAGTATAAGTATGGAATCTTGTATGATATCGTGAATGACACGAATTCAGCAATTATCAATCGTTAGTAACGATAAGGTGACCCCAATCGAACCATTTACAGATTCCATTGATGATAAGGAATGTTCTAATACTGCTTGAATCATTATTGAAAAGAAAATTCTGTATTCATAGAAAAATCTATTAATTCTCGCTTCTAACTTCTATCCTTAGAAGAACGCGTTTCGACCAAAACTCGATCGATCGACAATATCGATTTTCCATTACGTTTTATATATTTTATCTCTTCATGTTATGTTATTATAAAGACTGTCCCTGGATTCATACACACCTAACAACCATCTATATGCACTCAGTGAAGCAGGTTTTATTTAAGGTGATTGAATAAACATTTATTATTATGTAAAAGATTTTATGTTATACACGTTCTATTTGTTTATTAAAGTACAACTCTTAATATATTATGCATTTTCTACAGTCTATGCTACAATATCTCTATTCTAAAATACATGACAATAACGCACATAAATTTTATATAAAAACGTGCTTGAACTTTGATCTCGGTAATTATGATATCATTTAAAATTACTTTGCCCAGCTAAATTATTTAAAGAAAAATTATTAAGCGTGTGTGTAATCAAAAACTGGTTTAGTTTCCTTGTATTTTCATGTTGCTAACTAAAGTACATGTTTAACAGTCCTTGCAACATTAATCTTTATTAATTCATAAAAAAAATTATTTCTACTTCTCAGTAATATAATAGCTATAAAACGAACGTCTACCTACGACTACCCGTCACGTTTTCCCGCTATGGACTCTTAAAGTACTTAAAGGATTTTAAATTTGCACACCGTGTGCAGTTTGATCTAACTTACAAGATAGGATACATAGTCTAGCCATAAATACTGAAACAAAATTTAAAAACAAACATTTATATTGCAAATAACATTTACATAAAACAATTTTAAAATATCGAAGTGGTCTCCATTGACTGCAATACAATCCTAAAAGGTTGAGGCCAGTTATCAATAATAAGTACGCACTCTTTCATAAGAAAATTCTTCACTGTCAATCGTACGGATTATTTTAGGTACTCCAAATTGTCATGGCGTTTATAGCAAGCCGTAAACCACTCTAAAACCGTAAAACATAATCCAGCGGATTAAGATCGGGACTAGACGACGGCCAGTCTTTAGCTCTGATGTAGTCCGAAACGTTTGTTTCCAACCAAGACTGCTTAGACCGTGCTTTATGACCCGGTTTCAAGTCTTGCTGGAAGGACCATTCTTGGTTATTGAACATTTCAACAAATTTTTCTGTGACTTCCCTTTGCGTACCGCTTCAGTAGTTATTTCGGTTTTACCACCCTATTCTTTTTTAAATATCATTTAAGAAATTACTAGTACATACGTCTCTTATAGGCTACAAGTCCTAAGTCATCATTTAAAATACTCGACATGGTTCTAGGTATTATCTTATTCTCCCCAGATAAAATCTTTTGCTTTCGGACAGGATTTCTTCGAATTCTTTCCAATACTACTTTGACCACCTTTTTCTGACGTGGTCGGCTTATCTTTTACTGTCACAAACAGAGGTCTGATTATACCTATTAATTTAAGCAAGCCTTCTAAAGATGTTTTTATTCACTATTCACACACACATTATATGTTAAATGCGCATAAATAAACAAAATCCATTGGTGAACAGCCTACTATCTCAAGAATGAGAGTCGCACGCTGAAGCCACTAGGCCAACACTGCTCACCAATAAAGAAACAAATACGGACTTTTCAAGTGTGAAAAACCCAGCCAATACTAAACATCCAACTCCTCCCCATTCATTGACGCCTAGTATGTATCGTAAATATGTTAACGTTATTCGATTGCAATATGGTTCCAGGTGCCAGCGACGACGGTGCTGGATGCGCTGTAGTACTAGAAACACTTAGAGCCCTGGCCGCCTCACCACATCCCCTACG
Organism: Pieris brassicae; assembly: GCF_905147105.1. Classification (NCBI taxonomy): domain Eukaryota; kingdom Metazoa; phylum Arthropoda; class Insecta; order Lepidoptera; family Pieridae; genus Pieris; species Pieris brassicae. The sequence continues at coordinate 17,377,828 of NC_059674.1, forward strand.
CCATGACGTGGTCGCTCTACTCAATGGGGCTGAAGAAAATATAATGCAGGCATCCCATGCCTTTGTAACAACGCACCGGTGGGCGAAATCTTTGCGGGCTTTTATCAATATTGAAGCCTGTGGCGCGGGCGGTCGTGAAGTTCTGTTCCAGGCGGGACCGAATGACCCCTGGATGCTCGAGGTACTCCCCTGTACGTAATCACGCACGTCGCATCTCACCTCACGTTTGCATGTTATCATTGTTTGTCATATGTAATTCGTACTAGCTTACTAGAACTGTCTTACGAGATTGCCATTTTTTCTATAAATTATAACTGATAACTTACCACTTGTATGACCAAGTCGTGAATGCGTTTAATGTGTCTTGCACACTTATATGTTCTTAACATAGTAGTAGTTATATTGTGTATCTTATGTATTTAATAATATATCTTTTTAATATAATTAAACTACGTTCGTTACAGTAAAACTAATGTTAAAAGGATTAAATATGTAATATATGCTTATCTGACATTATCAATTAGTAACGAATTTCTTGGGTTAATTTGAATTCAAATTGCACTTTGTAAGAAACGAACATTTATACATTCGTCCGCGTACACGCGCGCGTGATTGCTTTTCGGTGTTTTCGTTTATATGTTAATATAATGTTGTCTTTTAGTAACTTGTGAAACGCATATTTATTATACAAACACTTAATGTAATTTGCATATACGTGGGTAACACTGAAAATGTTTAGAACAGGCCAGTTAGAAGCATTGCTAATAAAAACTTTTTTTGAATTTCAATTTTAGAACTCTTTGGTAACCTAATACATTTGTAATTTATTTTTGTGAATTGGCGGCAAATCTAAAAATCTTGTTACACCTGAACATGAACCTAACGCGAGAAAATTTTCGGTCAATGATTTATTATGACTTTCGTTGTGTGCTTACTCACCAACAAGGCTATGATAGGCTACGATTAGCCTTTCTTAATAGAACCCCATCTCGTGCCACCATTTACAATTTTTTTAAAGAGTTTAAGCGTGAACGTAGCAATCTCAATGATGATCCGCGTGAGGGACGTCCTTTAACAGCGACTACTGAAGATAACATCAATGCTGTGCGACGCTTGATCGAGGAAGATAAGAGAGTTACCTATCAGCAGATACGGGCAAGCCTAGCCTTGGTATGAGTCAAGTTCAAAAAAATATTACATGAACATTTAGGCGTCAGGAAGCTTTGTACCAGATGCATTCTCCATACCTTCCATACCACCATACCATACCCAGAAACACCTCCGTTGGACTGGTTAATATTTAACTATGGCAGGTGTCGAGATAATGAGTCATCCGCCATATGACATCCTGATCTGGCGCCCTGTGACTATCATTTATTCCCAAGAACTAAAGCTATTCGAGTCCTGAAGATGCTGTGAAAGCGTACGAAAATGCAATAGAAGAGATCCCAAAGGTAGAATGGGCCCACTGCTTTTCTCAATGGTTCCATCGAATCGACCATGTGTAGAGAGGAAATGAGATTACTTTGAAAAACAATAAAAGTATTGGCAACTTTCTACATTAAGCCGTTTTACACTTTCAGTGCTACCTAGGTATGTATGTATACGCTAAAGTCAGTGGCCTTTAAAGTGGGGGGGGGGGGACTGATACAGTCTGTATGATACAAATGTATAATACAGTTTATTAGTCTTTAAGTAACTTGTTTGCTAAAAAGCAGCCATAATTGCTAATGTAATTTTCGTCTTTATACGCTGAAATCAAGGGTGTCGCCAAAGTAGGGGGGGGGGGCTTTACGGTTACAGTCAAGACCACGTTGAGCATTTGGTTTAATTTTATTTGCACTTTATACGAATTATATTTACCCATCTTTAATTCGTCGGCTGGCGCCGCCCTTAGTTAAATTAACGTCTAATGTTTGCATTAAAGGTATACGCGGGCGCAGTACCGCACCCGTTTGCATCATCTCTAGCCCAGGAGTTGTTCGAGAGCGGACTAATCCCCGCCGATACTGATTTTCGAATCTTTCGAGACTTCGCTAACATATCCGGTAAGCTGATCAAGCAATCTTCTATATAAAACGCTACAACCTACTAAAATATAAAAAATAACAAAAATATGTACGATTACATCAGTAACCAATTTGATTTTGTCAACACTATGATCGTCGTGAACTTTTAATAAAAAAAAAATCGTTCATTTAGTCTTAATTTGTCACAAGGTATTTTATTGTAACATTTAATACAGTTTCGAGTTGATAATTTAGTAAATTAGCGTTTATATTGTTATTTTTATTTGCAGGTGTGGACCTGGCATGGAATAGCAATGGATATGTGTACCATACGAGCCTTGATACGGCGGATAAAGTGCCACGTGCCACCTTACAACGCACCGGAGACAACGTGCTTGCGCTCGCGCATGGTACGTATAATAGTGAAACGAACACATAACAAGTGTTCACTAATTTATTAAGTTAGTTAGTTTATCTACTTATAGAACTGATTTAAGCACAGTATGAACGTATTTTTTTTATTGAAAAAATGGCACAAATAAAAAACCTTACTATCGGTAAAATGTTATTGTGTATTTTACATTAACGTCCAATAGTGAAACTCAGCTGCCGGTCTCTCGGTTTTAATCTATATATATATTAATAATCTCATGCAGGTCTGCTCAGTAACGAACGATTGGAGGCCGCTGCCGAACGTACACGTGCGCCTGTATACTTTGACGTAGTTGGCCGCGTGGTAATACTAGCGCGGGCACCTGCTGCCTTCGTAGCCACAATCTTAGCTTTGGCTACAGTTGTGCTTAAGCTATACCTAAGCGCCACTCAAGCTAAACAGCTGTATATACCGAGAATGCGGTGGATGCGGGTGGTTGGACGTGCGTTGTTGTCGGTGACGCTTGCGCAGTGTTGCGGCCTCGCTGCGTCTATTGCGGTTGCTCTGCTGTTACATGTCAGTGGAGCCCGATTGGCGTTTTATTCGCGGCCCTGGCTTTTGATACCGCTCTACTCTGTTCCAGGTATTGTATTCGTATAGGAATTCAGCTCTACCATAGTTAGTCGACCTAGGGTCTTAATAATTCTTGGCAACGCACCTGCGAGTGGTTATGTGTATACATTTGTGGCGATGTCATTTAACATCAGATGAGCTTCATGCCTTGCATTTTTTTTTTATAAATACAAATACACGATAAATGAAGTTTGTTTTTTGCTTAGCTTTTTTTGATTTTGGTTATTTTAATTCTGTCGTTTCTCTATGGTTCGTTAGTCTATGGGGAAAGAATATTTTTAGGAAATGACACAAACTTAACTATCACTGAAGAATGCGATGCTAAACACGAGTTGCTTTATTACTTTGACAGCAATTTTAGTATATATTTGAAGTATCTCCTGAAGGTCTGTTGTTAAATTATTTGTGCTTGTCCTTTTCGATAAAAGGAAATATACTATGAAAGGGTGTTTACAGCCGTGGTAGCATCGTGGTGGGATGCACGTCTAACGTGGGGCAAAGCGCAAAGGGGTGGGGGCGTGGCCACAATAGCACGTGGGGAGTGGACGCTGCGAGCGTGGCATGACGCGCTGTGCAGCGCAGCCGCTATCTTACTTGCAGCTGGAGCTTCTTTGTAAGTATTTTGTTGAACAACATTGCTCCCTCCATTCAGCTTGAGCTATATATTCTAAAATATAGCAGCGGACAGCGGACCCGACATTGTTTTTCTGGCGCGTATATAAATAGTTTTGTTGGTATTCAAACACGGGAGCAGGCCGTATAACTGGCCGTGTGAAAAACATGGATTTTGCATGATTAATGCTATACAATTAGCGACTGCAATAATTATTTTATATGTATTTCATCAATACAATAACTCCGATCGAAGTATTGTTTTAAACGATATTCATTTTTCTTCTCATCCTCTTCAAAGGTTTGAATTGTGAAAACGCTTTGCACTAAAAAAATCTATCGCAACAAAAGTCATGATTACTTAATATGGTGGTTAAGTATTCTTAAATTTTCTCATTTTCCGCGCAATTTTCTTCTATAAGAACCTTCTCCTGTCAATAACAAACACAACAAAATAAAGAATTAGCGAAATCGGTTCAGCCGTTTACGCCTGATGCCGTGACGAACGGAAACAGGGATTCATTTTTATTTGAATTCAGATTATGGTAAACGTAAAATACAATAAAAAATTACTAGCAAAACAGCGGATTAGCCAATCCAATGTCAATATAATAGGCATAGCCTGATACTTAACAATGATTTTTTTTTATTGATCTACCCTCTATCGAATATGTCAAGCTCTGTATATTAAACTTTTAAGTTTCATTATCTAGATCTATGTACAGGAAGTAGGTGATAATTTTTCAATATAAAGTCACACGAATAAGTCTATATATACATAAATAATGCGTTTTTCATAACATTTAAAATGACAGTGGACTGCGCAGCGCCTTCGTAGTGTTTCTGTGGACGTTACCAGCTAGCGCGGACGTCATTTGCGTACTCCTTGGCGTACACGGAGCTCCGCGAGTGGTGTGTGGGGCGTTCGCCGCTGCATTACCAGCGCTACAGACCGCATACCTGGCCCTGGCGTCTCTTAATATGTTTGTCCCTGTTATGGGACGCGCTGGGACCTCAGCTCTACCACCAGATGTAAGTTTTTAATAGTTTGCTTTCGCGAGTTCTAGATTACCGAAGGACTATAATGACGTAAGAGTGGTGTCTGAATAAATTTTCTTGAATTGAATTGAATTTTGAATGCAATTTTTGTCATCAAATTTAAAACCACAATTTTTATGTCTGGGCCTCATATTTCTGTATCTGTTCGATGAAAATTTGTTAATCTAATAGCCAAGTAGGTGATCAGCCTTCTGTGCCAGACACACGTCGGTTATTGACTCTAAGACATGCCCGTCGACTTACGATGTTTTCCTTAACCATTCGAGCGAATGTTAAATAAGACAAAGTCTGTTGGTGCACAGCCGGGGATCAAACCTACGACTTCAAGGATGAGAATCGCACGCTGAAGCCATTAGCTGCTCTTCTATACATTTTTAATTTTAGTTTATTTTACGTATGCGAAATGTCCGTGTAACTTATAAACATACAGTATTGTTTTTGACTGAATTGAACTATTAACGGATTAATGTTCCAATTAAAAGTCAAATATATGAAAAAAAATCTTATTCAATCGGTCTTCTGTGCCTAAACTGAAGAGAGATTTTTCATAGGTGATAATGGCAGTACTGGTTGGTGCGCTCACGCTGACGTTGTTCAGTTGGATGCTGCCCCTCGTAGTTGCTGCTAAACAGCCGCAGAAACTGGTAATTGTTAATATTATTAAACATTTACTAAAATATATCAGCGATAGAAAAATACCAACACAATCCTAGTGGACAACAAACAAAACAACAATTTTAACATTGACGTAATTGGGCGCGACTTTTTTTAATGTAATAGTATACAAACGGGCATAGGGCTGACCTGATGTTAAGTGATACCGCCGCCCATGGATACTCGCATTGCCAGAAGACTCGCAAGTGCGTTGCCGGCCTTTCAAGAATTGCTCTTTACTTGAAGGACCCTAAGTTGAATAGGTTAGGAAATACTTCAGTGGGCAGCTGGTTGGCTGGGCTGGCTGAGAAAACGCTCAGTTGTGGAAAAACTAATTTTATTTTTACATTTTTGAGACAGACAACAGATTGACTGAATAATAAAGTTACTAAAAATTAAACAACATTTGTAAACCTGTTCACATCATTTCAGTGGCATCTTCAATCCTGGCTTACCAAATACTAACTATTACATACAGTATACATATATTAAATTCAATGACAAAAAATAAAAATATGAAAGTGCTTAAAAACAGATTAAAAATATTAAATTACAAACATTCTGTTACGTGTAAATGTTTCAAGTAAGTCAATAATTATTGACAAAAAGAGATTATATATTTTACAAAATAATATAATTTGAATTATGTTATATTTAAAAACCACTAGGTCTGGGTTTTTTATGTAATAGGTGGTAAACAGCCAGAAGGCTCGTAAGTGCGTTGCCGGCCTTTTAAGAATTGGTACGCTCTTTTCTTGTGGGACTGTAAGTCGACTTGGTTCAGAAATACTTCAGTGGGCAGCTGTTTTCGCATAGTAGTGGTGCGCAGCAAAAACTGCCTTAATAAATCTTTTTTTTATTTTTATTAAGAAGATTTACAACATAATACAGAAATAGATGTATATATAACAATGTGGGCTAATTAAAAATCTTCATATATAGCTTTTTTTTTCAATTAATGTAAAATACTATTGTTAGGAGCGCGACATAAAGTGTTTAAGTATATAAGGTGATACCTAGGTAGCAATGTTCAGATATTTCTATATATATAAAATACTCGTGTCACAGTTTTCGTTGCCATACTCCTACGAAACGGCTTGACCGATTTTGATGAAATTTTTTGTGCTTATCCAGTATCTATGTGAATCGGCCAACATCTATTTTTCATCCCCCTAAATTTTATTTTTATTTTTTAGACAACATTTTTAATTTCTATTTTTTTTATGATACAACATACAACCCCTCTACGATCAACCCCTATTTTTAATTATAGTAGAAATTTTTATTGAACTTGAAAAATGTTACCTATATAAATAATATACATGGCAAGACGACGTTTGCCGGGTCAGCTAGTTACTATATAATATTCACATGTATTTATTAAAATATAAATTAAACTGAACATTGATTACAGATACGACTTGGCTGGGCGGTCACCTTATCCACTGTGGTCCTTGTACTTTGCACTCCACTTGGATTTCCATACAGCGAGACACGACCGCAACGCTTCATGGTGTTCCACACACGACGAACGGAACACTCACACACACCCAGAGACACGTTATTGTATTGGGTTCCCGCGTTGGACGCGAACACGCCACAATCGGTATACGCGCACGTGCCTGAAGTGGCGTATGCGCCCGCCACATGTTACGACAAACTCTACTGCGGGGCCCCGTATTACCTCCCCGTTATATCCCTGGTGGCCCACGGCCATGAACTTCCAGCTCTAGAGGAACCGAAAACGTCACTCAACGCCAGTGCCGAAGTTATAGGCGAGGGACCGACCCGCGATTTAAAACTTAAACTGCACGGCCCCAACCACATAGTCGTAATTTTATCGCCCGTTACCGGATCTATCTCGTGGTGTCAGACGGGAGAGTTTCAAATAATCCCACAGCCAGGACCCCAATGGCAAAACAGGCAGACCTATTTTGTCTCCCTCCACGACGCTCTGAGTCCAGCCCCGTGGGAACTGTTATGTCGAATCGAGTCTCACGGGAACGGCTCGAAATGGGTAGATATATCTGTGGCGGGGCATAGTATGTCCGGTGCGTTGAAACATAGCGATGCGCATGCGCAGCTGTTGTCACGCTTTCCGAATTGGTCCGCTGTTACGGGTTGGGGAGTACATTTACATCTCTTTTCGCTATAGAAGTGTTGAAAGTGGAAGAGAGTGACATATCGCTAGTATTTACTTCTCTTGCCACAGATTGCACGTAACACACAGGTTAAGGACTCCCGGTAAATTATTAAATGGTCAAATTAGGTGCAGGCGTAGTATTGAGGGGTAAGGCAGACATGGCGTGCTTAAAAAAATTACAGTTAAATCATTTTGTATCTGTGAAACTAAAACTTGGAGTCTGAAGTGACATTGGTTAACATTTTGACCATCCAGAAAAGTTGTATTGATAAAATGCTTTAGTCATTAGGTTACAGTTAATTAACTGTAAAGAAGAGAATACAGTAGTTAGTGGACGTTGAGAGTAAACTCGAAAACCAAAGTTCAAAAAAGAAAGCAATATTTTATTAAATTATTTTATGTTTTTACCTGTTGCATTTTATAATTTTAATTTTTTAATCTGTAAACAAAAGACAATGATGTGTGTCTAATATTTTTAAATAGTTGTACTGGTACTTTTCCATAGATACATATAAGTCTATGTAGAGTACTGTTGGCAAGAAATGTGCCTTAGCAAATGATTTAAAAATTTAAACTAGTAAGAAATTTTCCTCGTGTGTCAATTGTCAACTAAGAATCTAATGAATGCCTGTAAATATGGTTGACCTGTCAAAGCGTTTGCGTGACATTTATATGATAAGTAATTCAAAGCTTAGCTCAGTATGTGTCTGATATGCAGAAGATTATTAGAAAAGTGTAAATTTGATACGTCAAAATGCTTATTTTTCCGCCAAATCTTGCAAAGATTACTTTGTGACCGGCGTGACCCCACAGCCGCTTGTTTCTTTCTATACAGTTTCGATATATCATGATTCGGTTTTAAAAACCATTTCATATTTTAAACTAGTGGTTATGAAACCTATACAAATTCGCTTTAAAATTTTAAATTAAAATATTCATAAGTTTAAGAATCCGCCAAAACGCGTGCGTCGGTAAGATGGCGTCGCAACAGACTATAAATAAACAACAGACAGTAAATACGTAAACGAACATCAAGTTTTCTATGTGTTCATAATTATTCTGCGATTACGATACGCTCTTTAAAGCAATGTTTTTGACATTTAACACATTATCTTTCATTATGATTATATGACGTAATTCGCGCGACTTTGAGTACTAAGGTAATACAAATTAGTAGTCATTCTTATTTAATATTAAATTCGAGTCGGCTTACGTTGAAATTGTTTATCTGACATTTGTGGTAGTAATAGTCCCCATAGATATACCATAGTTATAGATTATGTTTAGCAAAAGTACACCAATAATTTAAGTAGGTAATAAACATAGGCTGTGAACTAAGTAATAATAAGTAAGATTATTATTTACTTAAATAATCGGCTACTGTGGAATAGCCTGATAGTGAAGCAGCCTTTTCCTTGCCAAAGAGAATTAGATGCGTTCTTCGTTGTACTGTAGCCGTCCATTTTGTTGTTGCAATTGTTAGAATGGTATGTAACATAGATTCTGAACCAAATGGGTCATAGGAATAGGTAGATAACCTAAAAATGCGCCACTATTATTGCGCGTAAGCTCTGCACTGTTTGAATACAAAAAAGTTGATTCGCACAATCTATTATGATTGATATATTCAATATGAATTAAAGTGAAACGCTCCCTGTTCAAGTATTACGCACCGAATTTGGGGATGGAAACGACATTTGCTTGTAAAACGTGACAGTCCGTTTCAAAGGGGGGGGGGGGGGGTTATGCTACGCGTTACATAGCATTGCTTTATTCTCTGACTCGTGTTTTAAAACATTTTATTTATTTCAAAATTTCAAATGGAATGACCACATTTTTTAAACGGTCATTTGATCAGGTAACGGTTTGCTTTCGCTAGTTTTGAAAAATGCCAGTAAATATGTAGTATTCAACTTCTGTGTTTTTTTTTTTATTATCATAGTATAAAATCTCCTGAAGAGATGTATTTTTTTAATATTTGTGTATTGTAACGGGAATTGTGAATCCTGTTGTTCATATAAATTGTCTATAAAAATGCACTGGTATTTTTACCAATGTATTGGTAAAATTTGGATGGCATGGGGGTTAAAAGGGTTAAGGGGATGGGAGTATAGAAAAATGGCTTTTACACATTAAGAAAAACACTTTTTGAACGGATTAAAGCTATGTATTGAAAACTTATAATTATTGACATAACTCTAAATTTTAATTTTTTTTTCGACGTTTCGCGTGCTAAAAAGCGTGCGTGGTCACGGTGACACAAGTAGGTTTTTAATAATAATACATAGCTTTAATCCGTTCAAAAAGTGTTTTTCTTAATGTTAACGTGCGTTAAAAATATTCAAAAAAGTGCGTTGCGTAATACTTGAACGATCCATAAAATTGAGATAAATGCACAAATAATTAATAGTCCTTAATTAATATTTAGACATTAATAGCAATAATTATTTTGTCGTGTTCATATTTTGCGTCAATGTTTGTTTGACACTAGCTAATAGAGTGGCTTTATGTATGTGAAATTTAATTTTAAATTACTTCAGTAGGTGTTGTGTTTGTCTATTGCAAATATACAAAATATATTTTTAGTGTAGAAGAATGGAATGCTTTCTTTACAGTTGTCTTTTTCTTACTCTTATTAATCCTGAATGAAATGAATAAGATAGAGATTAATAGAGATAGATTTGAATATCAAATCTCATTTATTGTTCAGAGACAATATCTTAAATACTACTTACACCTATTCACACATACATATTATTTTATTGAGCTGTTGGTGTATTGCGCTCTTTCAGCTATTAACATTTTGCAACACACGTGAGTAGTGTCAGCAATTGATCAATATTCGAATAAAATATAATTCAAAATATACTTCAGCTGTTAAGATTTGGAAGAAACATGAGCCATGTCAGCAGTTGGTCAATGTTCAAATGAAATCTGAACAAGAATCTTATGCTATGGTTTGGTCAAAGCGCCGAGTCATTGTTCAGATGCGCGGCATATAATGTGGCCGTGCTGATCACCATCCTTCGTAAGGAGATGGCACTATGAAACAAACTACATAGAATTCGCAAAATTTTGTAATAGTTATATTAAAAGTACGATTTCCATTTCCGAGACCAACCTACGACCTCAGAAATGGATGGATTGGTGCACCAATGGATTTTCTATATACGCATTAAAAATTCGCTCGAACGGTGAAGGAAAACATCGTGCAGAAACCGACTTGCCTGAGACCTAAGAAGGTTTATGTTATTTTTATTAAAAAACTGGTATTTTCACAAATTCCTACGTACGTGCAATACATAACAATTATGTATTGATACTAAATTGGAATTCTCTGATTAGAATTACCTCTTCGTATTATTGTGTCACGTACAGTATTTAGGTTATCCATTTATGTTGGTATTAAATAAATTTTCAAAATTGGTTGTATTATTCTACCCTATAACTTACAAAGTGTTATGTAATCAAAGTATCATAAACTTATGTCAACTCTTAAATTCAGATAGTTAATATAACTTAATTCGAAAAGGATAGAAATTTAAATGAATTATACTAACATATAAATAATCTTGAATCTTCAGAACTTTTTATTCAACTTTATGTAGCCTCGTTATATGATGATAGAAGTGACATTAATTCCCTCTTTCTGATGATGTAATATATATTTCTTTTTACATTTTAAGTTCATTTTTATAGCACAGTAAAACCTCCATACGTTTCACAAATAGGTCATACTCTAGCGAAGAGTCTAGAAGGTAAGCAGGAATTGGAATTTTTTGACGCTGGACTGTGCGAGTCGAATACACAGGAAAATAGTTATATTTTCGGCATCGGTGATAATAGTCCCGAACGTACAATCTCATCTCTCCCAGCAGGAATGAACATCCAGTTTCATTATTCATTGTCATAATTTGATTAAATCTTAAGCCAAATAGTGAGACATACCCTTCTCGGGGAACCTCGAGCTGGATCTCTTTGCAATATAACTCTGTGTTTACTTTTTTAGAACGTATTCTAGTGGTAACTATTTAAGTTTTATTTCTTTACGAGGACTTGTTAATGAGATGGGAGCTAGCCCTCTTACGAAATAAAACTGGTTGCAGGCAGGGTATGATCAAGATTGGGACGAGAAAGAACAAAATGGAAGGGTCTGGAGGATGCGTCGAGATCGGCAATCTTAAGTGTGTATGGAAAAGGAACTTGTGTGAAATAAAGGCTATTCTTATTTATCTTCGTCACGCGATGACGCGAATTAAATTCTATCATTTGCTTTTTAGAAACTTTGTCAAAATAAAAAAAAAAACATAAAGGCAGACATCTAAATTTCTTTTATTTTTTTATAATAAAAATTTATGAAATGCATACTTGGCAGAATTGATTGGTGATTTTTACGTTTCCATGTTTTTTGTCTGTCGGAATTCATATTATGTTTGCAAGGCAATCATATTTTAAAAAAAATGGTGATACTAATTACTACGAAGCTACTAGCCATAATACAGAGTATTATTACAAATTCGCGTACTTCAACGAACTGTAATGGTTTAACCATTCTATCTTTGTTTAATTATTTATTTATAAGTAATCCTACATGAGTAAGGAGTCATTGTCGTCATTATTTTCCGACGTAACCATAAGCACGTAGCGACTTAATTAATTATCTTTGGTCCATGTTGGTGGTCTCACGTCTCTTTGTGGTCTTCCACTACAGGGAGATGGTTCATAAACAGTATCTGGCCTAGAGCAGGAATAAAGGGGGTTAGAGCATAAAGTTAGCACTATTGCCATTATATAAAATAAAATAAAAAAGGGGGTTAGCTTCCTGAAAAGGTAAGTTCTCATTAACTTTGTTTATTTTTTCAGGAATTTCAATTTGTTCTGTTTCTGGTTCTGGAGATCTTCGTGTTTTTCACGAAGCGTTTCAGCGAAGCAGGAGTACCGCCATAATGCATCTTTTTGAATACTTTTCCATCTCTGCTGTAGATTCCGCATATCCCATGAATACTCTTTCTGTGGCTTTGGCTATTAATTTTCCTCTTGGGTTTTTGCTCATCACAAACTCTCTATTTAAGAATACTTTCATTGACGTGACCTAATTTCTAGTCACTGTAAGCATTGATGTTGTCTAGCGGTTTGTTTCGTTTGAATATCGACGCTTACAGCGACTCGGATTATGCTCGAGGCCCATTGACACGAAGAAGCACTTCTGGCTCCGTACTGATGATAGCCGATGGACCAATATTATGGGCATCCAAGAGGCAGCCTATAGCGCTATCGTCAACTGAAGCCGAGTACACTATTACAAGAAATAACTGGTTTTGACATTAAAATAAATTTGATAATCAAAGTTAGATTCAATTTCTGAAGTCTGGAACAACAAAAGGTCGAAGAACAGAAACGTGTGGTACCATTTTATACATGAACACTTCGTGCATGGATTAATAAATATTAGCTACTGTCCCACGGAAATTTAGTTAGTTGCCGTAATGACAAAACCATTATCAAAAGTAAAGTTTGAAAGACACTGTGCAAGATAAATGCATGTATCGAAAGGTGTCTCGGCAACATGAGTGAACATCAGGAGAAGGTGTTGGAAGGTTGTGATGTAGTGCACTTATATTTGTCTATGATGCACTACATTTGAATTAAGATTGTTCTTTTACTTTTGATGTGCGGTGTCATTTTAAATTATATTTTTGACATACAAGTAAAATGTTTTCAAATATTATTTACATTTTATTTAATTGCTGTAGCCGCTAGTCCAGCGCTGATAGGGTATCAGGTTGTCTAGCCAAATTATTGGCTGTTATACACAAAAAAATATGATAGCGAATCAGCTGTCTGTCTTTTAAAATATGTTTGTAGATTATATCTATCCTTTGTCAAAAAGTAATTATTAGAACTATTGGTATCAATTAGCATAAAGTTATTATTATACAATACAAACAAACATTTCATGGTATGGTAGAGACAGCCGTAAGCATTTTTTATAAAGTGTATGGTTTCGTGTATTGTACACGTTTTTGTAGACGTACGTTTTTGTATTACCAGTCGGCAGTGTTCTATTTTCTGTGGACTGACATGTCAATTGTCAAAGACATTATTTACTATTAGTATTTAAAATTTAGAGCTTTTTGCCCGATTTCAGTTCCCACGGGCTACGGCGTGCCGCCCTTTTACATGTCTGGGTTTCAAAGTTAATTATTTAGTTAATATAATTAAATCAGTTAAATTTAAGATACAATACCAAATGTAATTTTTCAATTGCATCTTTCGGTTCGGTTGCTTCACCAAATTAAAGACCATGTAAGATAAACTTAAAATATAAATTACTTTCATTATTATTAGACATAGTTTATGGACACATAAGTTTTTATAACATCAGAACATACACTCGTTTAAGTCATTATAAATCGGCATTTATCTAACCTAACAAAAATTGTATGCCTAGTTATTTTTATAATACAAAGAATGTATTTTGTAGCTGCGTTGGTCTCAATAGATATTTAAAAGCCACTAAATGAGTTCTACAGTACCTGGAAAATTTAATCATAATAAAAACATAAGCATGCATGACAAAATTCTTATATCACTAGTCTCCACACTATGGAGTCTCTAGGGAATACCTTATTCAATGAAACCACTTGCATAAATATGTCTAAATCATGGAGTGATTGGTCTTCATGGGATTTAAGTTTATTTTTACTGATATACAATGTAAATTAAAAAAAAATATTTTACAGGTCTCTTAATCATAGTAACTTAGTTCAACGAACAATAGACTTGAATTATGCAAATAAAAAACGCACAGGGTCTCTGAAATGGATATTTGTAAATGCTATATTTCTTTTAGTATTTACCTATGATTTGTGAGTATAAATATTTAAAAATGAATATAATACATTAATAAATTGTTAATATTTACAAAAATATGAAAAGCTATAAATTCTGAAGATGTAATTATGTCCTGCACTTAATGGAGCCTTCATTATGTATCTCAATCACTACTATGTTATTTACCATACTATCTCATGGGAATGTGTACAATTTTGCAGATCATGCAAGTGTCCAGGCTACACATCTGTATTTCACTACATAGAGATGGCTTGTGCGGGTGTGGTTGCAGCCAATCTTATCCAGCACCTAATTCGGCTCTTGCCACGCCGAGCTCCACCTATCACTCTAACCCGCAACCAACAAAGATTATTAGGACTCCAGCAAAGTGATCTTGGTATATCTTATTTTCTTTGACACTTTTTTTCTTTAATATCCACCTTTGTCCAAAGATATATAAATATTATTTTATTAGTTCTATCTACAAAATTTAAATTAGGGAGGTACTCAAGGCCACCCTATTATTATAACATATGTAATATAAACCATGATCCATTGATTGTTTCAGACTCATCATTCATACTGTCAGAGAGCTTAGAAAGATCAGTTAATGAGAGTGCAGCAGAAGATAGCTGGGTGGGGTCTGATGCAGACTTATCTCTTTCCCCAAGGACCTGGTCTTCACCCACTACCAGTTCTCCTAATCGGACTTCACCCTCTGCTACACCACCCTCAACAACACCACCATCTTACTCACCTACACGATCCTATTTTGACATAGATAACAACAAAGACTGCTTTATTTCTGACAAAAAATCCCTTGACAAATATCTAAAGTGAGTATCAAAAGTAACTTTATTTTAAGTTTGAGAATAGCTCTACTTAGTTATGTGTTAACTAAGGACAGGAACCTCTCAAAGCATTTCAAAATTCAAAACAGAATTCAAATATTGCTTATTTGATCAAACTATATTGTAACTATAAATGTTTTAATTATCCCTTTTATTAAAAAAATCAGAGAGATCGAAACCAGCACTACAACAGAGGGAGGGCGCAATGACAACTCCTGGAGTACAACGGCAACCACCCCCCCATATGCTGCTGTCACTCCAACTTACCAGCTTGCTTCAGTGGACACTGGTATTTTCTTTTTGTAGGATTTTAATATTTAGTTTTTTTCATAATCCATTTTACTAGTGTACAAGGTAATATTGCTAATGAGTGAGGATTTTTTAAAATGTTTTGGCTCTGCTCTTACCGATAAAAGTATGCTATTTATTTAAAATGCACATTGCATTATGTGTAGTAATTTTTTTCTGCATTTTATCTGTAGGACGCAATGCATCAACAGAGGAAGGTGCTATGGCAGGCGCTCCTCAGGTGTGGTGGCAGTTGGACTTGGACCCGCGTCGACTTACACAGTTCAACCTTAATTTACGATTAGTAAGTCATAAATTTTTTGATCCTTTTAAAAAACAATTTTATTTACATAGTATTGTTTTTTGAAACTTAAATAGTTTTTCTTTTTTAAAAGTTGCATAGAATATGGTTAAGTCTTATAAGAAGATCACATGTAAAATTGCCTGTCTTGAGCATGAAAGATGGAACATGAAGAGCCCTACTCACATAATATTTTGTCTACAGTGGGTCCACGTGACAATCTTAGCCCGACTTTTAGAGGAGCTGCGTCGCGCAGACGAGACCGTCCGTCGTGCAGGAGTGGCGCCAGCGGGAGCGCTATTAAGTGGGCGTGTACCCTTGGACCGCCTCCGCAACTTGCCCGACCTAGCGCCATTATTGCCATTCCTCGAACCGTTCCCCGATCAGCGCTATCTGCTGCGACGCCTTCGCGAGCTGGCTAGTGGTGAATGCATGAGTGGTTACCGCTGGAACACCGGTGGAGCCGACTGGGATGACGCCAAGCCCACCGATGCAGAACTAGTGCTGCATTTAGTTGCCACTTACCTGGACGTTCAGGGTGGAGCTAGCGCCCGGACGGGCCCGCGCCATGTCGAAGGTGGCTGGGGTACGGAGGAGCTGGGGATAAGGCGGGTAAGCACTAAGCCGGCCCACTACGCCCTGTTATTGGGCGGACAGCGTATTGAGGTACCGCGTGGTCGTAACAATCTTCTGCATACGCTGCTGTGTCTTCTGGCCGCCGCAGCCAGACGGACGCCACCCGCTCTCGCAAGAATGCATCTTGGTCCCGCCGGACTTAATATGTTATGGATCATTGGACGGTGATCTAAACAGTGACTTATGTGTTTTTTACTTAACATGTACATGTAGTAATAAGTATTCTATTAATAAACTTTTCTAATTAAGGTTAATATTTTTACTTATGGTTTGACTAGTTTATTTTTATAATTTACCATGAAAGTAGATTTTGGACTGTACTTAGTACATCATCAATCCCTTTTTTACGTACTGCCCAAAAACAACTTGAAAGAATATTTTTACTAGATTAAAACATGATCAACTATTACATTGATCCTAAACAAGTTAAAAGTTCGGTAGATTGTAATGTAATAACTGTGTATGACAGCACTGATATATTTTACTTTTTATGTTTTTAATGAGTATCATTTTTTTTAACAAGTTATCTAATAAAAAACAGTTAAAGCAAATCACCATTAAGTCAATGAGATGCCCAATGTGTAGTATGTCTAAGTGATTTAAATAAAAATAATAAAACAATACAATATTTTTAGTATATTTTTAAAAGCATATCGAAATACTATATATAAATAAATATCTTATAAAATAGTTCTGGTTGAGAGAAATTGACTGTTAGTTTTCATCATTTAAAGTTTGTGTATCCTCAAGGTTCTGTCTTAATGCAGACTGTAATGCATCAACAAAGTTAAGTAAATTTGTTTGCCTCGTGGCATACAATGCGCGTGCTAAGAATGGTAGGCGTCGTAGTGAACGCGCCGACATTTTGGCAGCGGCTGCTGCACACGCTACTTCACGTAAACGTAATGATGAGCGAGAACCTTCAGTGTCTGAAAAGTTTGCTGTCTCTAACACTTGCAAGCCAAACAAAAGGTCTCTGGGAACAATTATTTCATGAGCCATTAATTCTTCACAACACCCCTTAAGAATATCATAGGCAGCACGAGCTGATGGAGGCCCCACCAAACGTTTAATATCAGCCCTATCAACAAAAGCCACATCAATAGCCCCTGTAACATTGGATGTAGTTAAAACTAATACATTAGGGTAACGTTTCAGTCTATCTAATTGTGTCAGTATTGCATTAACAGCTCGAATTGAATCTGAAGGTTCAAGACCTGCCATAGCTGCACGGCGTGCATGTGCTAGTGATTCTATCTCATCAATCAGGATACAAGCGAGCAAACGTTTATCCTCAGCGATTTCTCTGATGCGGTCAAATACTTTAGCAACAAGCTTTCCACTTTCAGAAAACCATTTTGAAAACAACCCATGACCATTAATTTCAAGAAGATGAGCGCGTGGATATCTGTCAGCCATTCGTATAGCAAGTTTCTGTGCAAGAGCACGACATAAGCTAGTTTTTCCTGTTCCAGGTGGTCCATGAAGCAATACCACTCTGTTACAGCCAATTATATTGGGATTCACACATCGGTCGGAAAACTCAAAAGCAGTTTCAACAAAACGCAATGTCTCTTCTTTTAGTTTTGAATCATAAATAAGGCTTTCCCATAGTCCATGAAACTCTTGAGTTGGAAGTGCCCATACGTCTGCCGCGTGTATATCTTCACCTGAAGATTCGTCCGTCATAGTGTCTGTCTGAGATCCAAATGTGTTTAGCGTATAAACATGATAAATTATTTCACAATCTGTCATTGTTACTTCTGTGTCGTGTCCAATATTGCAAAAAGTTACGGAGAAAACATGACTTTTAAGCTCTTGACCTTCCAAATCTGTTTCAGACAAGGTTAAACCTGGCTTCAATGAAGTGAAATTGCTTAAATATGAATGCACAATTTCTATTATATGTTCCACAGTAGCAACGCTTTGATTTCTTTTCACCACCTCAACGTGGAGAGGTATACCCAACATTTTAACGGTTTAGTTATTGTTTTTAATACATATTACGCTTATATATTAGTATTTTTAATTATTAACTTTAAGCACAGCTTTAAAGTTATTTTACTATAAATTAAAATATAAAAACAAAATAGTAGAAATAACTGCCATTAACGTCAATAGCACAGATCAGGAAATTCGAACTTCAAACTCCAAAGTAAAATATATACTAGTTTCTTTTTTTTCATAATGTTATAGGAGGCAAACGGTCAGGAGGCTCACCTGTGGTAAGTGATAGATTCTACCGTCCATGGACATTGCCAGAATGATTGCCAGCCTTAAATGTAGTATGCTCTTATCTTGAAGGACAACAAGTCGAATTGCTTCAGTGGGCAACATAGTGGTGGTGCGTGGCAAAAAATGCCTTTAGAAACGTTTAGTTGTGGAACGACAGACGTCAAGGTAATTTGGATTGGTTTATATTCTTCCTTGGCCTCCAATGATAAAACTTAGCTGCAGGTATAAGTCTGAACAACACCTCTTAACAGTCTTCGTCGTAAATGCGGTAGACAATGCAGAGAGACCCCACATCTCAACAACGAATGGTTGTCGACAATTTGAGTCGTTCTTCGTTAAATACGGACAAGCAAGCTGGTACAGTGGTGCTCCCGCCCAGAGGTAAAAAGTACCCCATGTGGGGAATTTGCGCTTTATAGACTTGCAAGCAGTGGCCCAAAGTGAAGTATCGTCTCGCCTTGCTGAGTACACCAAGATTCTTAGAGGCTAATTTTGGCCCTTCCAAATGGCTACGCAACTGAACGTCATTTGATATGACTTCTTGAGGTTAAATTGGACTAGATTTAGTCTACCCCAATCCGAGACTCCTCTCCCGAGATTCTTATTCTTCCGATCTAAACGAGCTTAATAAACTGGATAGTTTCCAAAATTTCTGTATCCGCTTTATATTTGGCCTGTGACAGCACGACCATATCTCTCTCTGCATTCCGTAAACGGTTTGGCTGGTCACCCATTCGTCAGCGACGTGATGCTCACGATCTCCATCTCCTATATTCTATCTCTCTTCAAAACGATTTCAAATTCAAAAATTTTTGAAAGCCCATAGCCCATAAGCTTTTGCTCTGAAAACTATATTCTTGAAATCCCGTCTCACAATTGTTTTTTAATATCCTGATCACATATTTCTGCAACGATGTGTTCATTACATGCAGTACTCCAAGTTCTACTTCTTGAGCACATAAATACAGAGCAACTACATGTCGTAGTTGTTGTAAAAAAAAATACAGACCATGTCATGGTTTATAGCACCGTTCTCTAATCTATAATGTATTTTGACATTTGTAGATTATTGATTTGACTATCTCGAAAAAAGTAGGTATTGAATAATTGTATTTGTGTAAAAATTCAAATACATAATAAATGAATTATTTACAGAATTTTTATTAAAATAATAATTTTTTTTTCAGTACTGAGAAATGTATACAGAGATTTTATTGTAATCATTTAAAAAATATCGTAAGTACATTACCGTAACAGATAAATCATGTAATGATTATCAAGCACATCACAATATTTGGTTCTTGGAATCTCATGAACTATTGGCTAAGACAAAGCTGAATAATCTTCGTGTATTTAATATGCGGCAATAGTTTATTAAAGTCGCGATGGCGGCAGACACCGCTGTAACATCCAGTCCCGAGGAGACCCTTGCATCCCTTGTGAGAGAAGCAGAAGCGCTTAAGCAAAAGTTGGAAGAAGAACGACAGAAATTAAACGATGTTACATGTAAAGTATAACTTTCTTATACTATTATAGTTGCATAGGAAAAACGGTTTCAAGTTATGATAATAGTTTAATTTTTTTAGTATCATGTGTAGCAGAGCGCCTGGAGCCTATAACAATAAGTAACTTGAAAGTACGGCGCATCTTAAAAGGACACCAAGCTAAGGTCTTGTGTTGTGACTGGTCACCAGACAAGCGGCACATTGTCTCTTCATCTCAGGTGTGTAGTATATCTATTAGATTTAGATGACTTTTTTTCCATATTTTATTGCATTGGTTTTGGCTCAACTCTCTAGTAAAGCAAGCAAGCAATCTTCATGTAACTATAAGGCAGAATTTAAATATATTGTTGCTACTGTATTTGTTTATTTAAGGTATGTAGTACTAAATCTATGATATATGTTATAAAGTCTTTTATATAAAACATATGAGATTTTAGGTAACATAAATTTTACAAAAAAATATTAAAGAACTCAATTAAAATTAAAATACTATTTTGTTAAGCAGTAAAGAAATGACCAGCAAACAACGGATTAATTTTGAGATAGGCACTCAACTCTGCTTTCTTTAAAACCGATCAGCGCACTACCGAATTTATCTGGCTCCGGATTAGTACTGTTTAATCTGTTAAAATCACAAAGAATTTGAAAGAGGTTTCGGTAGTCTAATGTCTAACTATAGTTTTGGCCTGACTAACAAGAACAATTTTAACAAGGTTTTGACATACTTAAATAATTTTATTTAATACAACAACTTAGATTGAATCAGTCTACCCTTTTATATTTTTATGTGAATTACATAATTAATAATCCTTTGTGTATAGGATGGCAAGCTGATAGTGTGGGATGCATTCACCAGCAGCAAGGAGCTTACCATTTCTATGCCTAGTACTTGGGTGATGGCTTGTGCATATGCCCCATCAGGAAATATGCTTGCAGCTGGGTTAGTTAATTTTACTAATATTTCTATTAATTTTTTCAACTAATTTAAGGCCCTAGAGTGATCTTCATTCATATAATGGTCCTTAGTATTTGATCAATGTTGGGTAAATTTTTATGAAATTAATTTTTAGTTCAATTTAATATCTCAAAAACGCAAAGGTTTGTATAAGTTTATGTATTTCAATTGGAGTACTTTTTCAGAGGCCTCGACAACAAGGTGACCGTGTTTCCACTGGGCGGTAGTGGTGAGGAGGAGCCAGCAGCGCGCAAAAGAACTGTAGCCACACACACCTCATACATGTCGTGCTGCCTATTTCCCAACACGGACCGGCAGATGCTCACGGGCAGCGGCGATGGAACCTGTGCGCTGTGGGATATCGAGTCTGGCCAACTCTTGCAAAGTTTTCAGGGACACGGCGCTGACGTGACGTCTATTGATCTAGCGCCAAGTGAGATGGGTGACACCTTCGTGTCGGGTGGATGCGACCGCGCCGTGCTGGTGTGGGATATGCGATCGGGACACGCCGTGCAAGCGTTCGATGCACACCAATCCGATGTCAACAGCGTGCGCTTCCACCCAGCCGGTGATGCGTTAGCCAGTGGCTCGGACGACGCTAGCTGCCGGCTGTTCGACTTGCGGGCTGATAGGGAAGTGGCGCGCTATGGTCGCGAGAGTGTGATCTTCGGAGCTAACTCTGTGGAGTGGTCGGTAAGTGGCCGCGTGTTGTTCGCGGGCTACGGGGACTACACGGCGTGCGCCTGGGATGCTCTGCGCGGATCGAGGCTGGCGTTGTTGCCTGGACACGAGCACCGCGTAGCTGCGGTACGCCTTGCGCCCGATGGCACAGCTCTTGCCACAGCCTCTTGGGACGCCACGCTGCGCATTTGGGCCTAGACAGCAATGACTACCACCTCAGATGCACTGTTCAAATCACTATTTCCACCTGAATGGCTCAGGCCGACAAGCTTAGAAATATCCTAATTTACTATTGGAAAAATTTGACATAATCACATGTAATGTTTTCTTGCCTGTCAGTTTTAACTAGATTATCCTGTTATTAATAGTTTGTCCCTTCATATTATCATGCCTAAGGTGACACTGAAGAACTCTTCTGATTCAAATTAGACATATATATTACCAAGTCCTCTCAATCATTCAATATTTAGATTTGTCAATAAAATATCATCTTTAACATTATTATCTGGTAAGCATTTACAAATTTTAGTTGTTTATTTGATTTCAATAATAAACTCTATTTTAAACATTAAAAATCTCGTTATATAGATTAAAGATCTGTGTCTGTGAATCTAATAATTCAAAATTGTTATTTTCTGTCAATTGTCACAAGCTAAAAAAAAAAAATTTTCTGTGTCCAAAATTCTCTCTGTAAGTTGCTTAATATCTCTGGTCTAAATTAGTGAGACTTTTTGAACATTCCTCTTTTAGTCAAATGTTCAATTTCATAGCATCTTTACCTTTATAGATCCACCAAAGTTTCAGTTGTGTTGTTCTTTTTACTAGTGTAATAATAAGTTAATATTGTGAGAGAATCTTTGTTTTTGTATGATAGTCTAGAGATAGCCAAAAACAATGTGTTTAAAACGTGAGAATTGCCGATTAAGTCGTAGTTTTATTATAATTATAATGTTTATCTTTAGTAATTTAACCCGATAAAAAATATATTAAAATACTTTTGTCGTGAATTGTAGATCTTCATATAATGAAGGAGTCGTAAAACGTAATTCAGATTTTGACAATTACATATATTGTTGAAACTGAAAAGTACTTAAATTTCAATAGCAAGATATTGCGGAAATCATTTGGGCGTAAATGAATTCATGAGCAACTGAATATAAATGTTAATAAATCAAGCGATTACTTTTTTAATATCTATATGATGTTAACTGTGTTCCTGAATCTCTCGCAAATATATATGTTTCCTGTGTGTTTCAGACAGGCTACGCTAAGCCAAATGTAACCAATAAAGATTTGTTACCTATTTTAATGATTATTCTGTATTGTATATTTTAAGATTTAAACAATGTTATAAGAAAAGCCCAGTCATGTAGTAAAAATAAAGTGAATGTTGAATAACTTATTTCCTTTATCCCCATTTTTACTATATAATGTCATTAGGAATTTCTGGTTCGAGGAAGGCTACGAGTGAACCCTATGGAATAGTTACTCTACTTATACAAAAATTACAAAGAGGTAATCTGTTAAAGAGCAGTGTTGGCCTAGTGGTTTCAGCGTGCCACTCTCATCCCTGAAGTCGTAGGTTCAATCCCCGGCTGTGCACCAATGTATTTTCTTTCTATGTGCGCATTTAACATTAGCTCGAACGGTGAAGGAAAACATCGTGAGGAAACCGGCTTGCCTTAGACACAAAGTCGACGGCGTGCGTCAGGCACTGAAGGCTGATCACCTACTTGCCTATTAGTTTAACAAATGATCATGAAACAGGTACAGAAATCTGAGGCCAAGACCTAAAAAGGTTGTAGCGCCATTGATTTTTTAACCTCTTATAGAGAAATTCTTTTACCAATAGATTTCTTCGTTAATAGAGGCTTCAGAGTTCAGAGTGTCAAAGGCTTCATATTAACCAGAAAAATGACACATTATTGAATTTTAGAAAACAAAGTTGTAGAACGCGATGCCTACAAAAATTCTGTGACGGCATACTTTTTACAGTTTGCGACAAACTCAAAAACTGCTGCATGAAGTTTTATGTAAAGTATTGTGGTTATCACTAAAATCCAGCATGATTGGTTTCCGTATATAATTTTCAAGGGTGACTGTTGGCCGTGCGAAGCCGGTTAGGTTACCTAGGTTTACAAAATTTTAAGAATTAAAAGGTTCATATAGACTTATTATAGTCCTTTATTTACGCAAGTATTGACCTCGACACGTAACTTGGAAAGTTTTTACGAGTTGGGGGAGAGTTCAAGCATGTATTTATTATACAATAAGTATACGAAAGATGGTAGGGACTTTGAAGACAATAATCAACTATTCTTGCTTATTTTTTTGCTGAGTACTACCACAGCATTTAAAGATAATATATTTAGTGGATTAAAACGCTTTTAACTATCAGAATTTTAAGACTGCGTGCTTAGTGTAATCGAGGCTATTAAGTTGTTCCTGCGTTTAAAAATGGAACTCTACTATCTACTAATGGAACATTAATTTCTTTTAAATCGTATTTGGAGTAACTGGCATTTTCCTTCATCTTCATCATCAGTAGTTAGCTAATTCAGGAAACCTTTAGTTTTAGTTGAATATTACGTCTTAAAACCTCTTTCACCAGACTTAAGAATTTACTAAATGATTTATAACTAGACATTTGACTTCTCGCTCTTAATTCGAAATTCAAGTCGTTTAAATGTCTAGTAACTTAGTAATGAAAATATACGTTTTATCTTATTACTCCGGTGTATGAGTTTTGCGTCAGAGTTTGAGCAAATACCTAATAATAAACAATATCATTAGGATCAACTTAATATTTATCAGGGTGAGGTGACGCAGGCGCAAGGCCGCGCCATTTGTCGCATTGCGTATTTGAACATAGTCGCCAATGTATGATTTTTGGAGCCAGATAAAAAAGAAAGATACGGCTGTGTTAGCAGTGATTTTTATTAGCTGGTTAATTTACGTGAAAACACATGATTAAGTACACTACTATAGGTGTATGATGAGGCTTATATTATCTGTTTTGTCGAGTCAAAACATAGAATAAATTTTATTAGAACATAACATTTACTATTATTAATATATACAAATTCGAATGATGTTTTCTAATACACACACTAAATAACAGAACATATTTTTTGGTAAATCACACAATTTATGCTTAAAACAACAGTATGTACTTATATACTGATGGAAGGAGGCGTGCTCTGTCGCTTCCTCTCCGCGCACAGACCACAACTTACGACTTTTTCCTGGAAAATAAAGAGGAGTTCGTTAGTATGGGGCATGTTAGGAGCAGCAGCAGGTGAGGTAGCGAGGATGCTCACTGGTCGTGGTTGTCCGTGTCGGAATCGTCAAGGTCGGGCTTTGTGCGGCGTTTCTCGTACACGAGAATGATGGCGCAGAGTACGAACACCTCAGCGCAGATTCCGAGGAAGGGCCAGAGCGCCGCGTATTTGTCCTTGACGCGCAGCAGAGTCTCGGCAGGCGCGAACGCGTCGAGAGCTTCGCAGCGGTAACGGCCTGCGTGGGAGCGTGTTGCGTCGGGCAGCACTAAAGTGCCGTCAACGACTCCTTGCTCGCTGTCACTCAGATTAACCCCGGTCACGGGCTCGAAACGCGCACCTTCTTCGGTCGAGTTGGAGTAGCTCCACACGATACGTGGGTACGGTTTTCCGAGCACCTTGCACGTCAGTTTGAGCTTCTGGCCCTCGACTACGTTGCTGTTGGCGGGTAGTTTGAGGTGAGGACGGGCCCGGACAACCCAGGTAGTCGCGGGTGATTGACCAGGCAGCGAGCACGAGTAGTTGCCGAAATCATCTTCTGCGGCACGCTTGACGTGCAACTCTATTCCGCCGCGTTCTAAGGTGTAGCGGTCCTTCATTTCCCAGACTTCCTCGAGTGCAGTGCCGTTCTTCTGCCAGGCCACGGCACCACCACCGGCAGCCGCGTCACATCGTAGCGTAATATTGGAGCGCACGTCGAAGAGTATATCTCCGCTGTCACGGAGTATACTGCCGTCTCCTCCGCTCACCTCGCTGACAGACGGAGCGGCCTCACCTGCAGAAATGTCACTATTATTATATACTCAATAAATCCTCAGCACTATCTACTGGCTACCATTCGACAGTAAGCAATAAAAATAATAATATTGAACGATGAACGTATCTATATATGTTTGATGTATAGATGTACCGAGGTGTATTCTATGTAGTATATAATTATGTAAAATGGGTATTCCAATAAATTTGCTAAATTCAGTAACAATATGTGATTTTAAAGGTTAGTAATAACTTAAAAAATAAGACTTAAAACTTGATAAACATAGTATAGCAATATTATCATTGATTACATTTAGATATAAAATATTTATTGACTTTGTCTCAAGTTTTCCCAAGGTACTTTATAAGGTTAATGTTTTAGATTTGAATTAATGATTAACAATTAATTAACAAATCAACACTATTAAATGAGATCTACATATTAATTAAAAATAAAACTACACCAATTCTCTACATGAATTAATACAATTTTGTCTTAAATTATTAAATAACATTAGCTTTATATCCCAATATATTACTTAAGGATAAAAGTAGATAACCGTTTAGTAAATATTTAACTATAGTTGAGGACCATAGTTATATATTAGAGTTAAAATGTCTCATTGTAATAATTTAGAATTCAACAAATATGGCACAAACTCATTAATGTCAATTAAACAACTTGTAGACAAATAACAGATGGACAGCAGACTACATAAAAATAAAATTAAAGTCCCTTGGTATTTGAATCATTAACAAATAAAAAATATATATTCAATATGCTTATGGTATAAGATTTTAAAGTAAAAACATAGTTATATTTTTTTATGATGGTATTCATAAAGATCAAGAAGGGTTGAAAAATAAACAGTCTTTTATACATTTTGTAAAACAAATAGTTCAAACTGTTGTTTAAGTGTTTTTTATTTTATTTATGACAACAAAATTATCATTGAACTTTGAATTCTATTCTATGACCAGGGGTAACCCCAATTTTAGGTTAAAATGAGGGAAATAACCACTAGTTAGTTGAATCGTTTTCTTTAGACAGCTGACAATAGGGACTTTATTATGAATTCAGAGACTAATGAAACCTCATAAAAATGTCAACTGCAGTGTGATGTTGAACAAACATAGTTTTTATTCAAACTGTTTTAAGCATGTGTTTTAAAACAACTTGTTTTTATCATGCCAACCCTGTGATTAAGTAATAATTTTTTGTGCAAATGATAAGCTTTGTAGTAGATTAGATATTACTGCAAATTAATTTTCATAAGAGAATTAATAGCATGCTGCAATATAACAAAAAAGCGACGAGCGCACGAGACTCCTACTGACATTGATGCTAGAATAGAGAACGGAGCACTATGATACAGTTACTAATACGAATGATGCCAACCTAAATAATACTGCGAGGACTACAATTACTCGGTGAGCACGAGACTAAGGCAAGCGAGAATAACGAGAGAGGTCGCATCGTGAGAATACCGGGCGCGGCGTGTGTGGCTGCGGGGTTCGCGTGCACGAGTACGCGGACGCGCTGGTCGCGCTCGGGTGAGCAGGTGTAGAGCCCGGCATGGTGAGGTCGCGCAGCCGACGCTCGCAATCGCGCACGCAAGCGCGCCTCGCCATCTTCCTCCTCAGCGCGAAGACCGGGCGGCAGCGGGCCACCATCGCGTCGCCACTCCGCTCGCTGCTCGGCGCGAAGTCCGCACTCCACAGTCAGCGGAGCGCCGATCGCCACCCGCACCACCGCCTCGCCCGCTGCGTACCCGGCCCGCACTTTACTCACCCCTATACGCCCTACACTCTCCCGTGCCACACTCCCCGTATTGACCACACGAGAAACCATTTAAGGATATAAAATTATATGATATTTAAGTAATGAAAGGTTAACCTCCTTTAAAAGTGAGACCTTGAATATATATTACGCTTTTAATAAATATACAGCAATAATGAGCTTCATTGACTTGTAACAAATCCTGGTTAGGAAAATACATACATTGTGTAGTATAAAATTTCATAATTTTATTAATAATTATACTACATTTAATATGTAGATATTTTAATCAGCTGTAATCTTCTTACAGTGTAAATAGTAGATATGGGAAGCATACTTGTCATTGAGATTAAAGATATAAAATTATCATTTGTTCACTGTGGTGTGTGTTGGTCTTACAATTATATTTGTACATTATTAGGTTCCTATGTACATAAGTATATAAATGGGACAAAGTCATTACAATAACAACTTAAAGACATTTTAAAGAAAACAGTTTAGCTAATTGATATAACTTGATTACAACTATATTTAGATAGTTGTAATATGTATGAAAAAGTACTTTTCATCTGTTTATAATTGGTCTTTATTGTTCTTACAAATGACAAAATTACCTTCTCATAGTCAGATATTTGAAATGGGACTAAAATTAAAGCCTTACAATAGCTGACTAAAATAGAATAGATTAGACAATGAAGTAACCATCTTTTGTAGAACGTACTTTAATTGAATATAGCGACATTATGACATCACCTATGTGAACCAATTTGTCTCAAATATCGATCCGCTGATAGCGGGAAGAAGCGCATGCAGATGGTACAATCCAACTCTCAAGAGAAGATAAACATCCATATCAGCTAGTCTACCGAACCCAAAAACGAGGCCATCGACTTGTAACATTAATTTTATTAATCAAGAAAATACTCACTTGTGGATTCCGACGACACAGCATTTGCTAAAAATAGAAATGCTAGAGAAAGATACACAGCAGTCCGAACCATCATTGCAGGGATTAAGCTTTTAAATAATTGGTAAACAATTATATTTTGAGAGTTATGTCAACGCCCCGATCCAAAGAACTTTTAAAATCACAATGAAATGATTTTTGGTCTCATTACAAAAACTAGAATGAATGCGTCAATTGCCTGCGCACCGTAACCACACTCCACAGATTCAAATTCAATAAATTCTACGCCTTAATTAGGAATGTCAATTTTGACTTTTACTTAAAACTGGCATAAAGTTTAAACTATTGCCATTATAAAAAATAAAAAAGCTCTTCGTTACATTTTTACTTAAAAATCCTACGATCTGACAGAATCGTTTTCAAAACCCAGGCACAAAGGTAAAACTTTTTTTATATATTATGGCAATAGTTTTAACTTTATGCCAGTTTCAAGTAAAAGATTGGGAAACAACACGCGAAAAACATAAACAAACACATCAAAAGAAAGCAAAGGGATAAGCTAGTTAAATAGGTAAAAGTATCAAAGGAACTAAAGGTTGAATCCGTGCTGCCAGATCAGAGGATTTCCCCCTAGATTTAGGGGTTTCTCAACCGAGTAAGGGGCAGAATAGGGGCAAAGAATATTTGGGGGTATTATTATGGAAAATGTCATAAACACGACAGATACAATTGCTTTGCTATTGTATATCACGTTCCTGATTTTGGACCTAAATTTAAGTACTAACAAATCATAAGAATAGGGTCCGTATCGTTAACCTTACAAATTGTATATTCGTTTAACCAAAAAGCGAAAAAAACTTGAACCTGTCAATACGTTTTCTATTACTGACACTTTGCGTAATGCCTTTCAATTTCCACCAATCCCCACATGACGGCGGCTTTAAAGAATCGCGCTATGGCACATGCCACCATTCGCTTAGTGAGGGCATCCTAAGGGATTACTGGGAGGAAGAGACCGAGACCACCTGGCAACACTGGGATGAATGTCAAATATTTAGTTTGCCTTTTTGTTAAATATTTTTAAGTTACACTAATACACTTCTCTATGCAGGAATTAAGGAAAGGGGAAAAAATAAACATTTCCCTACTACATTATTATTCTTTTTAATATGATTGCAGGACTGACCATGCTTTCTTTTACCTGTTTCTGCCGTTCCAGTTAATGCTTCTGTTAATAATATGGAAATTTGGGAAAAATTAATTGATGCTTGTACAAGTTTCAAAGACATTATCAGTTTTAAAAAGGCTATTTCTTCTGCCCGAATTGTACTTTCAAATGACTTAACTGTCTTTGAATTAGGTAAACATGCATTTATATTTGATTTTTATTTATAACAAAGAATGGTTCCTCAGAAGTATAAGAAACTTTTTAACAAATTCTCAGATTGGTTTGTATCAACTTTGCTCCATCGACCAGTTAATCTCCTAGGCACTCTCCAGGAGAAGCAGGGAGACTCATTGTGGATTGAATCCATTGTGGATGCCCTGGCTCTGCTAGCAAATTTATTACAAACTCATAATGGATTACACCATTATTATCATCAGATTGTGCAGGTATTGGATACTATTATAGTGCATGCAGCACAACTATAACAATGAAAAGGATTTAAAATATCTGACATTCAAACATGACTACTTAAGATTCAGAAGTAACAGAAAAAGATCCTTTTGATAATTATTCATTTCTTTGGCCGTTTCAGGCCTTTTGTTATTTATTAAACTATTTCTCTGTGACCTAAGGGCAGAAGAAAATGTCTTGAGTATCTGTTGTGTGACTATGTGACATAATGTGAGGGCTTCCCATAACCATTACAACATGATGTAGGTGTGTTCAATGGTATCCAATGGCGCCAGCCGTACTCCTGCGTTAACATGCTTGTTACACACTAGTCACCATAGCGCCGCTAGCGCTGCTAACTTACAGCATCTAATTGCTGAGTTCGAGTGCCCTCGTGTATCAAGCCGTGGCCCACTTGGACTACTTATTGGTAAGTTGATTTAGTGGCCATTGATGATTATTTATACTAAGTATTTCTTGTGATACATATGAACTTTGAATGTATTTTGTTATGATAGGAATTCAAAATGTTCACTACAATACAATTCAACACAATATTTTAACGTCATGGCTGCCAATTAAGAGTTTAACAGTAACCTTTTCTTTTTAAATAAAAATACATACCAATATAAAGGTAAAATTGAGCACTAGTTTCAATCCAACAGGGTCAATTTGCCGGTCATGGCCGCAAGTAATAGAGGAGCAAGGTGAGCGAGTATGGCGGGTTTTCCTACAAGTATTGGAAGATGAAAAGCTGTCAGGGACTGCCAGAGCAGCAGTACTGGAAGGCGCAAGTGGCATATTATCAGCATGTGGGCCTGAGCTGCCCACTGCTGATCTTTTAGGATTCTATAACCTGCTTCGTACCGCTGTATTTCTTCACCCACGATGCCTTACTGGTATTTTGCATAAGCATTTTGACTAAAACTAGCCAAGTTATTAAAGCAATCAAAATTATATTATTATTTCTTCAAATTCAGATATGTCTAAGTTATTTTAATAATATAAAAATGATTTTAAATAAGTTGGGTTTTCGCAATATACTTAAACATTCAATCCGTTTTGCTAATGCTAATACTAAAGTGATACTCTGTTAAATATGACACTTATTTATATTAAAATTGATTGAATCAATTATGATGAATAATAAAACTTATAAAAGGCGATACTATTGTCTTTTGTTAAAATAGCTTTTACACATTAAGAAAAACACTTTTTGAACGGATTAAAGCTATGTATTATTATTAAAAACTGGTCACGGTTGTCACGGACCACGCACGCAGAAAATCACGCGAAACGTCGGGGAAAAAAATTCAAAATTTAGAATTATGTAAATAATTATAAGTTTTTAATAATAATACATATCTTTAATCCGTTCAAAAAGTGTTTTTCGTATAAAAGGCGAATTTTGATTTGATGCTAATATTTAGATGATTGTAAAAAAATTGTATTTGATAGCAATTATTAATTTGAATAAAGGTGTTATGAGTTTCACTTGCATAAATATATGTATTTAAATCAATTAAATCCAATTTTCGAGAATTGATTTTCATGCATATCTGGTCTATATTTCACTGTGTGATCACATTATTGTTAAGTTTGTTTTCGGTTCTGTTACTCCGCAGTATGCATGCGCATTTTACGGTGTCATGTGGCGCTGTTCAGCGAGCGAGCCAGTGAGGATACAAAGTTGCGAATGCGTTTATGGGAACTCGGGGTCGAACCTGCGTACCTCGCGCTTTCCGCCATTTACCACCATTTGGCACGCAATAGTCAGCTATATACTACGCTGGCAGCTGAGGTGGTAAAGTATGCTGGAGCCACGCAGGCTGCCGCGCGCGTTGTTGCCTTGCGAGCGCTTCACGAGCTACATACATTGCCGGATAGCAATGTAGCCTCACCTCTTTGTTACATACATGTTCCTAAACTCGAGTGCAAGCTGCGGGGAGACCTTCAAAATGATGACGTTGTACTAGTAAGTTCGTGTTTTATATTTTTTATTTGGGTATTCGTTTATAAAATAATGTTTATTTCATTAATATGCTCTAACACTTGATATTTTTTTACGTATATCCCTTACCCGGGAACGGCTTGGATAAGGACGATGTTTTGTATTTACTCATAAATAATTAAAGGCTAAAAATGTATTGATAAGTGACCTATTAGTACTTAATATAAATAATATAAAGTTATTTTTCTTGGTAACTTTAACTTTGAACCAACGTCATCAATATCTATGCTCTAATAATCTATGCCACTCACCCCCCCAAGTCATAAAACCATCTATCTCTTTTCCTCACAGTGTAAACACAATTTGTCAGAAAGAGACAAAAGAGTTCAATTAGACAGACTTAATTCAATAGTTTTAAGAATATAGATTTCCCTTATAATAGTAAAATAGACAAATGTTACCTTGTAGACTTGAGAGTCAGGTAAATATTGATAGACTACCCGCAAAATAGCAATAAATTCAATGGCGTATTCCCGAATCACTTCACTCCATTCCAGTATAAGACTCTCCAGTCCTGGAATAAAACCATAATATTCAATATATATTCATTGGTACGAAAGTCTACCGTTAAGTTGTAATACTGTAATCTGTAGATATAAAAAAATAAAATATTTAGGAAAACTCTTTTTGTATAACAAAAGCTGAAGATGTCATACTCTACTTGGTATTTATGTATATATGGCGAGCATTTTGATTTAAATAAAGCATCGTCGAAAACGTTTAACTATCTGTCTGACCGAGAGCCAGCGTGTTGATTAACAATGTAAAACAAGACTCCGCCATGATTATTTCATTTGTTATTGGTATTTCGGTGTGATCGCGAAGAACTGAGAGCTTGGAAATTCCTTGTTTTGTTTTATTGTAAATGGTTAGGTTAGGTTAGCCTCGTTGCCTAGGAACGTTTAGGAAACTCGTTAAACGTTTCGTTCACTCACTTGTCTGACGGAACTTTAGCGACTTGATTGAATATCGATGTTAATTAACTGTGTAGATTTTCAACTAACTCTCAGATTTAACATATCCATACTGCGACATATATGTCGGAGAAACACCTTCCCCAGTGACGTCATCAACAGTGATTGCAGATTTGGTGGGCGTCATGAGGGTAAAGCGCGAGCACAAAACACGACGATTGTAGTTTTCACAATATTTTATTTACACTGATGATACACTGATATTTTATGGTAGTTATTAATAATAAATTATAAGTTTTAAGACCGAGCAGTGAGTTCAATGCACCAATCTAGCGACCAAAACTCAGGGATCCAACTCGATCCGTCTCCACTTCAAAAAGGCCCCGTAACAACCAACGGACTGGCCTATATATAGATGGCGCTTCGACCCCACTCGAGCAAAGTGCTCTGCTCTCATTGGTCGTTTGTTTAATAACGATTACAATCTTATAAATTAGAAAAACGTAACTAATTTTAACTAAAATCACTAATTTGTTAACACATGTTTTAGGTTTTATAATATCGTAAAATCGCGTATTAAGTTAAATTAAGATTAATGCAATCTGTTTAAATGATAAAGAGAATTTAATGTGTTATTGTACAATCAACAAGCAACTCGTTGAATGGCTTCCTCCGACATATATCATTATTAGTGATAATTTTATAATTTTTTTTATATATCTTGTCTTTTGCTGGAATTACTTTTGGTGACTAGGTTAATTCAGATTTGTCCATAGATAGCGTGGTGCATAGAAACTGGGGTGTCTGGTGCATCAGAGCTCGTCAGTGCTTGGATAGAGCGAAATACTCCGCTACATTCTAGCAGAGAGCAGCAGCTGGCGCGAGCTGTCCTAGCTGCACCTTATTCTTTGAGAAAGGTCTGTTAAGACAAAGAAATTTGTATTTTTAAACACACCAATTTGACCAAGGGTCCTTTGAGAAAAGAGCGTACCAATTCTTAAAATGCAGGCAGCGCACTCGCGAGCCCTCCGGCATTGAGAGTGTCCATGGGCGGCGGTGTCACTTAACATTCTCTCTAGTCCGTTTGCGGTACGTTAAATATCTGTACGTTTATACAGTAAATATAAATTTATATGTAGAATTAAAATTCTTCAAAACTAACTCTAATATACCAGTAAAAATAAAATCAGTGGCGTTACCTTTTTAGGTCTGGGCCTCAGATTTTTGTATATGTTTCATGATAAATTGTCAATCTTATTTAATAGGCAGTTGGGTGATCGGCCTCCTGTACCTGACACACGCCGCCACACGATGTTTTCCCTCAACGTTCGAGCAAATGTTAATTAAATGCGGACATAGAAAGAAACTGAATTGGTCAACAGCCGGGGATCGAACCTACGACCTCAGGGAAGAGAGTCTAAAAATATAAGCTAGTAATCATTAAAGAATGACAGTTTTTTTTAAAATTATCTTCAAACACACTTGGTTGTCTCAGTTCAGATCAGAGTCTAGAATTGAATAACTTTTATTGATGTACTTTCCAATTGTTAATAGACAATATTTTTTGTGTTAGTGGACAATTCACGCGATGGTAACTAAAAGTTGTTGTACAAATGGACGTCAACGCTGTACAACACTATGCAAGTGCTTGTGCGACGTATCCAGTGAAAAGAATTCGGAAAATGAGTCGGACAGTTTGTATGCAATGGCCGAGATGCTAGATATTCTGGTGGAGGAAGTTCTTACTGTTGCTCGTGGTCATTCTATGCATTGCGGGAAACAGGTAATTTGAAAAAATATATATAATATTTCTATTAATTAATAGCTTACTTCTGATACACGACAACTGTTTGTTTTTTCGTTTATATATATATGTACGAGCCAAGGCTGTACATTTTGCTCACTCAGGCTTTCTTAGTTTATAAGCGTGATGATCCCTATGTACGTGCCAAGGTTCGTACATTCTTGCTCATTTACAAGCTTGACAAATTCCTATGTTTGTACGTGCCATGGCTGTACATATCGATCACTTATAAGCGTGACGATTTCCAAAATCGTTGGAGTTACGTCCCGAGAGTATAGCCCGACGCAGGCACTCTCTTCTACATTCGTTCATAGCGAACTAAATCATGGGAGTTACACCCCGAGAGCATAGCCAGACGTAGGCACTCTCTTTGACTGTTAAATTGTATTCATTCGGTATATAGCAATTAGCACGTCATTATTTCGCTCATATTCTATTGTAACACGCGAGTGGTAAATATAGAGTAAATCAATAAATCTCTATTATTTGAAGCATCCCGTTGACCCAGGAACCGTACATTTTGGTATTTTATATTGAAATGATTGCTCTTCTTGCGTAGTAGAATAATTTAAATTTAAATTAAATAGTGCATCGTGCAGGATCGTGTTATGTTTTTGAGAACAAATCATGCATCTTTTATGCGAGAAGCAAACTTCCACTTCATGTTTAAATAAACAATTTGTGCAAAGCTGCAATCTTAAAATTGTATCAACCCTGTCATTAAAATGTTTTGCTAAAAATGATTGACAATTAAACAGGCCATGGTTAGATAAGTTGCATAATTGACAATATTGTATTTTATTTTCATTTCCTCGTTTATTGAAATGCGTCGACAGCGATTTTTTGCTGATGCTACATTTTGATGAAGGTCGCTGTTGTTTTGCAATTAAGTCTTGTCCGGTTTGATTATTAGCCATTTCCAAGGCATAAAGCATTATATTGGCATATAATGAATTTTTTGAATTATGTGAATCCCTAAGTACCGGTGATTCCATATGAATTTCTAGAAAATTCTTCTGTAGGCTTTTAGAATGCAATTTGAGATTTATCTCTCTTCTATGGTGCCTATATATAGCTTCCTGCTCGTAAAATTTATTCTGATACTCCGTGTTGGAGCCTCCAAGATCAGCATCTATTTCGATATGGGTTTTAAAGATTAACCCCCATCGGAATTTTAATATTTCTAGGGCTTCTTCAAGATCATATTTATCCAATGACGAGTATCCATTAGATAGTTCTAACATACTATCAAAGGACCTAAATAAAGCTGCTTGTTTACGAAGCAACTCTTCGGTTTTTTTTGAATACCTGAAGGATTTCAGGCTGTCAGTGAAAGAAGCTTGGAACAAATTCTCCATTATGGTATATATTATTAACTAGTTTATATATAATATACTTAGTAAATTCTTAAACGAATGTTTTATAAAATACGTAGTAACAATGCGTTACCATTCGCTTCTGCCTGATAAAATGCTCAGAATAAATGAGATAATTCTCAGAATTATAGTGCTCAAAACAAATGGAAAGGACTTACCTACTGCAATGGCTGCTTTCCTCTTCTTGTTATGTTGCGTGTAGATTACTACCCGACGTCTTCCGCCACACCGTGTTGACGGATACGGGATTGTTTATTATCTTTTAAAAGGACCTCCTAGACCCTTTGCTTGCTTCTCTGCTACGCTTCTCTGTAAATGCTTGTACCTCCAGGATACATTCTGTGCTTTAAACAATTGGAGAGGACTTACTGTACCGAGCGCTGTCGCTTGCCTCTCTATGTTGAAGATTGACGTCCGTCGCCTTGTTCTAGGTTGAAAGGACGCCGATATATTTTGACCCGTCTGGATTCTTGAAAAAATTTGGGAGAGGGCTTACTGCAGTTTACCTCTCTCCGTTGAAGATTGTCGCCTTGTACTAGGTTGAAAGGACGCCGATATATTTGGACTAGTCTGGATCCTTGAAAACGTTGCTCTCCTCTTTTCTATTGATGCGGATGATGGTATTTGATTTGCTTGATGACCCAACGAACCAGCAGTGGGATGTTTTTCCACGGCGCCGATCTTCAGGAAAACGGAGTAAAACGCGAACGCGATCAACTGAACGCGAAAGACCCGCTATTCCCGGATAGCTCGAAGGACCAAAATGTACGGTTCCTGGGTCAACGGGATGCTTCAAATAATAGAGATTTATTGATTTACTCTATATTTACCACTCGCGTGTTACAATAGAATATGAGCGAAATAATGACGTGCTAATTGCTATATACCGAATGAATACAATTTAACAGTCAAAGAGAGTGCCTACGTCTGGCTATGCTCTCGGGGTGTAACTCCCATGATTTAGTTCGCTATGAACGAATGTAGAAGAGAGTGCCTGCGTCGGGCTATACTCTCGGGACGTAACTCCAACGATTTTGGAAATCGTCACGCTTATAAGTGATCGATATGTACAGCCATGGCACGTACAAACATAGGAATTTGTCAAGCTTGTAAATGAGCAAGAATGTACGAACCTTGGCACGTACATAGGGATCATCACGCTTATAAACTAAGAAAGCCTGAGTGAGCAAAATGTACAGCCTTGGCTCGTACAATATATATTTTATTAGTATAGTTAATTACTTAAAAATGTCATGTGGAACATGGCCGTGAAACCGTTTAAACAACGCAATTTCCTATAGCGCGTTATGAGGAGGAATTCTGTATTTATTTTGTTGCTTTAGTTTTTTTTTGCATACAAGTGGGTCCTATTCAGATTCAAGCGCAACTGAACACACCAGGGATGGGGAGGGTAATTCTCAAAAGGATTTTTTTTCGCGTTAACATTTATCATTGCTATATAGCGATATCCAGCAAAAAACATAAAATACAGTTCTTCCTCTTTGTAATGTTAGTTTAGACTAGCTATTCGTTAGATGACCTATCTGGTGTACGAAGTTTTGAAGTTCCTAAAATCCTTTGATAATAGGGGTTCAACTGGAAGATTTTTAAATATGTATAAGTTTTGCAGATTTTAATTAAAAAATGGAGTTGTGGCGTCATTTGTTTTTATATTATAAACTGTTATAGGGCGATTGTGAGCCGATAGCAGGAATTAGCGCACTAGTATGTGTAGCGTTGCGTAGCGGAAACAGCGGGGCGGTGGTAGCCGGTGCGAGGCTAGTGGGAGCACTATCAAGCTGCGGAGTCCGTCATCCTGCCGCTGTACCTGCTGCGTTATCCGCTGCCCTAGCCTCTCCACTAGCGCCATCTACAAT
The DNA here is from genome assembly GCF_905147105.1 of Pieris brassicae. Lineage (NCBI taxonomy): Eukaryota > Metazoa > Arthropoda > Insecta > Lepidoptera > Pieridae > Pieris > Pieris brassicae. The sequence continues at coordinate 17,415,918 of NC_059674.1, forward strand.
TGAATTGAAGGTATGATTCAAAATTGGTGATGTAATTTACAGAACGGGGCAACCGTGTAGAAGGTTCATCGAATGTTATGTGATACCCGCTGCCCATGGAAAAAAATGGTAAGGAAACCGTTCTGATCATCTACTTGCCTATTTGTAACGATAAAACATATAAAGAAATCTGAGGGCCTGATCTAAAAGTTGGTAGTGTCATTGGTATTTTTGATGTGAAACTTCTTTAACTGCGTTGGAAAAAATTTGCCGTCACATTTTTCGGTTACGCGTCACATTTTTCCGTTACGATATTTTTCTTGTCCCTACCACGGTTGATTCGTAGAGATTCGAAGCCATTAATAACAAAAATATATAATAACAATAACAATGATGGTAATAATATGTTTTCCAGACATTGCGGGTGTAGTCGTCACATTTTTCCGTTACAACATCGTTTTCTTGTCCCTACCACGGTTGATTCGGAGAGATTCGAAGCCATTAGTAACAAAAATCTATAATAACAATAACAATGATGGTAATAATATGTTTTCCAGACATTGCGGGTGTAGTCGTCACATTTTTCCGTTACAACATCGTTTTCTTGTCCCTACCACGGTTGATTCGGAGAGATTCGAAGCCATTAGTAACAAAAATCTATAATAACAATAACAATGATAGTAATAATCATTTCCAGACATTGCGGGTGTAGTCGTCACATTTTTCCGTTACGACATCGTTTTCTTGTCCCTACCACGGTTGATTCGGAGAGATTCGAAGCCATTAATAACAAAATCTATAATAACAATAACAATGATAGTAATAATCATTTCCAGACATTGCGGGTGTAGTCGTCACATTTTTCCGTTACGACATCGTTTTCTTGTCCCTACCACGGTTGATTCGGAGAGATTCGAAGCCATTAATAACAAAATCTATAATAACAATAACAATGATAGTAATAATCATTTCCAGACATTGCGGGTGTAGTCGTCACATTTTTCCGTTACGACATCTTTTTCTTGTCCCTACCACGGTTGATTAGGAGAGATTCGAAGCCATTAATAACAAAAATATATAATAACAATAACAATGATGGTAATAATATGTTTTCCAGACATTGCGGGTGTAGTCGTCACATTTTTCCGTTACGACATCTTTTTCTTGTCCCTACCACGGTTGATTAGGAGAGATTCGAAGCCATTAATAACAAAAATCTATAATAACAATAACAATGATAGTAATAATCATTTCCAGACATTGCGGGTGTAGTCGTCACATTTTTCCGTTACGACATCGTTTTCTTGTCCCTACCACGGTTGATTCGGAGAGATTCGAAGCCATTAATAACAAAAATCTATAATAACAATAACAATGATAGTAATAATCATTTCCAGACATTGCGGGTGTAGTCGTCACATTTTTCCGTTACGACATCGTTTTCTTGTCCCTACCACGGTTGATTCGGAGAGATTCGAAGCCATTAATAACAAAATCTATAATAACAATAACAATGATAGTAATAATCATTTCCAGACATTGCGGGTGTAGTCGTCACATTTTTCCGTTACGACATCTTTTTCTTGTCCCTACCACGGTTGATTCGAAGAGATTCGAAGCTATTCATAACAAAAATATATAATAACAATAATGGTAATAATATGTTTTCCAGACATTGCGGGTGTAGTCGTCACATTTTTCCGTTACGACATCTTTTTCTTGTCCCTACCACGGTTGATTCGAAGAGATTCGAAGCCATTAATAACAAAAATATATAATAACAATAACAATTATAGTAATAATATGTTTTCCAGACATTGCGAGTGGAGTCGTTGCGTGACGCAGAAACGCAATGGCAATGCTGTGAAGTTGTCTGCAGTTCTGGTATTGCACCACCACAGTTTCTGGCTAACTTCACACTGGCTGCTGCCGAGGTACGTAAACTGCTTTGCGAATATGTAAATACTAAACAAATACTTTTAGAATCTTGATTGAATTTTTTCCTCAATAATTTCTCACAAATTTTCTGTGTGTGCCTGGTAGATGTTGGCGTGTGCTAATTTTGATAATTGTCAATGTGGACTTATGGTTTTTAATTATCAAAAATATTATGAGATTTGGTGACATAAAACGTGTACGTCAAGTTTACTTGACTAATACGGACTGTATTAGGCAATTAAGGTTTATAGTAATTTATTAAAAATATTCAAAGATCTTCCTACTAGAGTTATTAAAAATCGACATAATGTACTACTTTTAGAAAAAGAAGTATTATTGAACTGAAATTTCTTTATCGGCGTTGGAAAAAATTTACCGTCACATTTTTCAGTTACGTACTTCCACCACTATGTGGAACCAGCTGCCTCCTGAGATATTTCCGAATCAATTCGACTAAGGGTTCTTCAAACTCCAGGGAAAAGAGCGTACCAATTCAATATAAAAGGCCGACAACGCACTCGCTAGCACTCTGGTATTGAGAGTGTCCATGGGCGGGGATCGTATCATATCACTTAATATCAGGTGAGCCTTGTGCCCGTTTGACCCCGGTTGTTTAAAAAAAATATAAAAAATCCTGAGAATGTCCATTCTTAATCAACCTATTTTGAAATATAAACATATTTTTTTTTAAATAAAAGAAATATAAAAATTAAAAAATTGAAATTTCCACTTGTAATTTGCAGATTGTGTTGAGTAGTGGACGTACTGAAACGACGCTCTTGTGTGCGTGTGTTCGTACACTGGCCGCGTTAGTACGCACACACCGGGACAGTATCGATAAAACATTGCTTAATGAAGTAAGTTGTAGTTTGTTTTCCGTGCGTTTATTTAAGAATACACTCTCTACCCTCCTAAAATATATTTAATTATCACACCGAACAATTATTTGTTCTTTAAGACAGTGCGTTTTAGTCAATTGTAAATTATTTTCCAAGTAACTGTATCGTATAAACAATTACGCGCGGACATATTTATGAGTTTGGTTTAAAGTTTGAAGTGAAAAATTCTTTAGCATCGCTGCGATTTGAAGGTCGATGAAACGACAAAGCGACAGACACATAAATTCATAAGATTTAACGTGGAAGAAAATTAGGCATTATACAGTGTATCAACTTTAAATTGGTGTACTAAGGAGTTCTCACTCCAAAAAGTTTTTATAATTTATAATTATATGTTAATTTGAAACTTTTTTTCACTACCTAAATGTTGTATTAGAATTTTCTATAAATTATTTTTAAGTTTAATATCAATCTAAAAACTAAAATAATATTAGTTTCCTGATATTTTAAAGGTTTATAAACACTTAGATGTGTAAACAAAATTATAAAAGGTTTATGTAATTCAATTATAAAGTTTGTACGAGCCAAGGCTGTACATTTTGCTCACTCAGGCTTTCTTAGTTTATAAGCGTGATGATCCCTATGTACGTGCCAAGGTTCGTACATTCTTGCTCATTTACAAGCTTGACTAATTCCTATGTTTGTACGTGCCATGGCTGTACATATCGATCACTTATAAGCGTGACGATTTCCCAAATCGTCGGAGTTACGTCCCGAGAGTATAGCCCGATGCAGGCACTCTCTTCTACATTCGTTCATATCGAACTAAATCATGGGAGTTACACCCCGAGAGCATAGCCAGACGTAGGCACTCTATTTGACTGTTAAATTGTATTCATTCGGTATATAGCAATTAGCACGTCATTATTTCGCTCATATTCTATTGTAACACGCGAGTGGTAAATATAGAGTAAATCAATAAATCTCTATTATTTGAAGCATCCCGTTGACCCAGGAACCGTACAAAGTTAGATAAAATTTATCAATTTTATTTAATTATAAATTATAAAAACCTTTTGAAGTGAAAACTTCTTACTACACTTATTTAAAATTTTCTCAAACAGACCCTCCATCATGCACTATGACTTTGAGCGTAGTTCGTAATTATTCGAATTTTCAACCTTACTAAAAAAACTGAACACAGCCTAACATATTTTACAGTATGGTGTATAAAACGTACTTTATTTCGTTCGTTCGTTAAATTCACTTTTAATACACTGTATTGAAACACAAAATCCTTCCAACTATCAACAATAGCGACGTTATCCGGCTCGAAGGACCATATGTTAAGGAATTATAGTCGAGAATTAATCGTGAATTAATTGAGGGTCTCGAATTGATGAATTGCAATAATAAGACACTTTTTAGTTAACTGACAAAGACTAGTGGACTGTGTACATATTTGGACACAATGTATAATGCTTCGTATCGCATTTTCTCGCACGTTAAATGTTATGAATTTATGTGTCTGTCTCATTTTACTGCCACTTTTTCGTTTTATCGACTTTCAAAATTTTATTATTTTAGTTAAAACGTCTCATTTATATAGTATTAATTTAAATTATAAAAAAAAACGTTTTTTAATTATAGTTTTTTTTTGTAATTTTTGAAGATTTCACTTCTACCACGTGTGAATTGCACACATGTTCTTTTTATTTATTTTTTTCAACCAAATATACAAAAACGTAAGAACTTTTACTTGTATTTTTCAATAAATTTTTCCTTAAAAACATTTCAGGTGAGTAAACGTATAGACGAGCTACCCGCACGTAGCTCCGCCCACTCCCGAATTGAACGCGAATTGCGTCGAGAAATTCTCTTATTCCTTGGGCAGTGTCCGCTCGAAACATCTGATAATCTTGGTCGTCACGCTACACCAGTTATTTTATATGACATAGACCTGGAAAAGCATAACATTGCAAGTGCATTGGAAGCGGCTACTCATACTCCATCATTGGAAGTGGAAAACGCGCAAAAGATGGCGGATTACCTTTCGAAGATATTGCGCTTCAAAAGACCATGTGATCCGCCTATTTCTATTTTAACATGGCTGGCTAGGTCTGGAGCGGATTTGCTACCATTTGCGGCCATGTTTCCGCAACGAGCTTTGCCTGAGCTTTTTCAGGTGAGTTTATATTGTTGAAGTGAAACTTCTTTATCGGCGTTGGGAAAAAATTACCGTCACATTTTTCGGTTACGCGTCACATTTTCCCGTTACGCGCCATCTTTTTCTTGTCGCTACCACGGTTGATTCGAAGAGATTCGAAGCCATTAATAACATAAATATATAATAACGATAGCTATGATAGTAGTAATTGTATAACAATTAATGAAATTCTGTAATAATCTTAGTCGTAATAGGGTAAAATGAAATAGTTGTATTATTTGTATTCATGTCTATGATAATAAAAGCCTTTTGTTAAACTTTATCTGATTTCATTTTATTTAACCAATATCTGCATAGTTACATATAGTAGATCATTTTTCGAAAAATAATGTCATAAAAAAGTTTAACTTCTTACGTGTGTACATATTTTACATAGTGGTCATATTTATAAAGAAAATTTTAGGGATTTAGGTTTTTAAACTATATTTTAACGATAGTATTAATTGTTTACAAGAGATGGTTTTAATAAGAGTACGAAATGTATTTGTGTGCTTTCAAAAATAAAAAAGTAACGTAAAAAAGGAGGTAGGACAAAAAATTTTTTTTATTGCATGTTCTTAATTAACTTTTTAAAATTTTTTCTGCGTATATAAAAATTTTAAACTATTAACGAGCTGGTGCTCACCATGTAGTGTTGAATGGGAAAGCCTCCTGGGATTTGATTTCTTAAATGTTGTTGTGTACAATACTGTGACGTCATTATAGTTCGACATACATATTCGCGAATAATTAACATGACGCGTAGATAACAAGCAATATATAAGTTCGTATAAGCAATGCAGCAGAGCAGTGTTGGTCTAGTGGCTTCAGCGTGCGACTCTCATCTCTGAGGTCGTAGGTCCAAGCATTTAAATGTTGGCTCGAACGGTGAAGGAAAACAGCGTGGTCAAGCACAGGACGATTTCCTATTAGATTGACATATGATCATGAAACAGATACAAAATCTAAGGCACAGACCTAAAAAGGTTGTAGTGCCACTGATTTTTTAATTTAATTTAATTTATTATGCGTATAACTGTACATGTATATTTGCATTATTTATTTTAAATTCCGTAGAGCGTAGAACGCGAGCGTAGTGCGGTGACACGTAAAGCGCTGGCAGCGCTTGCGACCGCTGTACTCAAAACTCTACCACCTGAGGAACAAGAAATGCAGCTGCGTTTTTTACTTACTACGGACCAAGGCTAGTTTTTTTTTATATGGCTTTATATCGTAAACGTTTTTGTTATATAAGAAAGAAAGAGAAAGAAAAACTTTGTACTGTGTCCTAAGTATACTCTGGCCAATTAGGGTAGGGTAGGGTCCTTCAAGAAAAGAGCGTACAAATTCTTAAAAGGCCGGCGACGCACTCGCTAACCCTCGCATTGAGAGTGTCCATGGGCGGCGGTATCACTTAACATCAGGTGAGCCTCCTGCCCGTTTGCCCCCTATTTTATAAAAAAAAGTACCGATAATTTCATTTATTGATTCAAATAGTTTAATTCGTTTTAAATATTGTATTTTTGTATGTATGTCAAATTGTATCATGTGTTTGTCCTAGTTTTGTGGTCCAAATAAAAAAGGAAGGTTATAATGGCACCTTAAAATTGTAAATACCGTTAGGTTGTAATCTATCTCGCGAGATTGTGAACTGTCGTACTATACGTACGAACGTATTGCTTACAATTTAACAACGCGTGCGCTGATTGGTTGAACGGTCGACCAATCAGGGACCAGACCGAGCCAGTTGACAATTTGACAATTCTAAGATTGTAATTTGACGGTTTCTCTTCGATACATTACAATCAACCGAATAATAATACGTTAAATTGTAAGCAGTACGTAGAGGTTTACAATCTTTCGACAGTTCACAATCTCGCTAGATAGATTACATACTAACGGTATATACAATTCTATGGTGACATATATAACAAAAAAGATGTACAGCAAAAAAAAAAAGAGAGCACAGACTTTGGGATTCCTTATTTCGGCAGCTAGTCTTCTAATTTTCTTTCTTCTTCTTCAGTCTTTTAGTTTTCGTTGTGTATGATGTGGTATGGTCGGTGTTTGTTTTCAAAAAGTCCACATATTTTGCCATTAAATTCAGTCTAACTTTTCGTTGTTTATATGTATATAAACTCTCATGTTTAATTCCGTAGAATTCTGACAGCTGGCATTTTTTGACATGTCAGAGATTACAAACCTTTTTCAATTTTAATACGAGTCTGAACATCTAAGGCTATACATACATTTTATTTGTTAGTGACTGTATCCATTTTATTTAGTACGGTTCTCCTCATTAAAACTAGTTTTACGGCGAGTAATAATTACCTCCCTTTTCATCACAAACAGTAAAAAACTCTACGTGACAGTTAACATTTTGTTTTCCAAAAAATTTTATTAAACCTGGTATTAATAGGCAGTGATGATATTAAAATATTTGTTATTTTTGTATTAGGTCACTTGAGTACGTAAATATTTAGATTTACCTTTTTAAATTACGTAGCATATTTATTTTTTATTGCCGTCAAATGGGTGAAATTCTCCCTTCTTCGGTGGATATTTTTTTTAGTAGCAACACTTATCAAATGTCAGAATTCTGAATGAAAAATCAGAGTATATGATATCTGAAGAATGGCTTAATTTGGAAGTTATCCTTAGCGCTACTTCGAGCTTGAATTTTACCACTTTTAGGGCCACTTTAATTCGTACGGTACACTTAATGCGAAACTATTTACTTATTGATGTATAAGCGAAATTAGACAATCAAAAGAAGAAGAAGAAGAAGATTTATCACTAAATAAATTCAAAGCCCTCGTTAAACGTAAAATTTTCAATAATTTTTTTTTATAAATTTGACGAATGTCCAAATGATCCAAATCCTTGGGATTGATTTGCTCCAGCTCAAACAATTTGTATGACTCAATACTTGGCGATGTATTGTATTGTATTGTATGTGTGGACTCTGTTTCCGCACTTAGACGCTCAATAGGTCCATTGTGCGTAAAGTCCTGGCTAACTAAGCCAGCCTAACTCCTTCCAGAAGCACAGAAGCCTCCTGGGCACTTCGCAGGCTTCACGGAGCGACCTCACTGTTCCGAGGATTTCTACACGTTGTTTAGTCACAGCCTCGCATTCCAGGACTACGTGGGTGACTGATTCCTCTGCGCTGAAACAGCCTCTGCACAGGGGGCTGTATGTAGCGCCTGGGACATAAAGATGTTTATTAAGGAGACAATGGCCCGTAATTGTCCCTATCATTGTTTTTAGATTTATTCTATTCAAGTTGTTTGGTAAGTTGTCGGTTGACTGCTGGCAGAGCCTTTTTGGACTGTCTGCCGCCCGCACCTTGTGACCAACGTTGATGTTGGAGTTCTGTGGATCTTTGGCACTTGGCGATGTGTTAGTGACGTAGAATTTCTTGCCAGCTCTTCTTGCCCGCTTTACGCCCTTGACTTGCGAAGTGGTAGTAAATGTAAATTTACAATTAATTTAACTTCTTTTCTAACGTTAATAAGTGGACTTTTTAACCTATATGAATGAAGTTATTTTGAGTTTGACGTCTTGGGTCTTGTTGTTGAATAGGTCGAACTAATCTTTCATGTACCTATGTTTTGCGATGTTGGTTTAACCTAACTTTTAGAGGAGTTTTATCAGTTTGATATAATATTTGATGTTATTTAGGATTCGAGACACGTGTGCATAATCAGTATATACTGATATATTTCTATAGGTTTGTTCACAAATTTGAAGGCAGGTCTAAGGAAAGGGTCTAAAATAACTTTTTTTTAGATTCAACACTAGAGGGAAGCTTAGAAATTCTGTTAGCAGCTTCACGAGCGGTTCGCGATGATAGCGTATCTCTACGTGCAGAAATACTAAAAGCACTCGCAGTCAAGGGTGGCTTACACCTGGCATCACTGTCACCTGTATCGTGTCTCCCGCCTGCGGATGTTATTAGTTCCCTACTCTCCGGTCCATTACCGCCTGGATTCGACCCATTCAACGACCGCCTCGTTCTTGAACGCGTCGCTTCGGATTATTCCGATCTGGTAGTGGAGGCAATTGATGATAATTGCAACTTTAATAGGTTGCTTAACGTCCTTAATGAGATTAGAGGATCCCCTGGGCTGAGTAGGCGGGTTTGTCTGACCCGGGATGGGTTAGTGCCAAGCAAGTTGTTCGCGCTAGAATGTTCTGCGCCGGACGTTGCATTTCAGTTCATCGCTTGGAATGCCGAAGTTTTGATGGAAATTAATTCAGAGGTTGGTAAAATGTAGCATAATTTTGTAAATTTCTGGCCCAATTATAAAACTAAAAAAATTCTTGGGCATGAGCCACTCTCATCACTTACCATACTTATGTAAACTTCTGGCCTAATTATAAATTAAACATAAACATTATTGGGCATGAGCCACCCTCATCATTTACCATAATTATGTAAACTTCTGGCCCAATTATAAATTAAACATAAACATTCTTGGGCATGAGCCACCCTCATCACTTACCATAATTATGTAAACTTCTGGCCTAATTATAAATTAAACATAAACATTATTGGGCATGAGCCACCCTCATCATTTACCATAATTATGTAAACTTCTGGCCTAATTATAAATTAAACATAAACATTCTTGGGCATGAGCCACCCTCATCACTTACCATAATTATGTAAACTTCTGGCCCAATTATAAATTAAACATAAACATTCTTGGGCATGAGCCACCCTCATCACTTACCATAATTATGTAAACTTCTGGCCTAATTATAAATTAAACATAAACATTCTTGGGCATGAGCCACCCTCATCACTTACCATAATTATGTAAACTTCTGGCCCAATTATAAATTAAACATAAACATTCTTGGGCATGAGCCACCCTCATCACTTACCATAATTATGTAAACTTCTGGCCTAATTATAAATTAAACATAAACATTCTTGGGCATGAGCCACCCTCATCACTTACCATAATTATGTAAACTTCTGGCCCTATTATAAATTAAGAAAATCATTCTTGGGCATGAGCCACCCTCATCACTTACCATAATTATGTAAACTTCTGGCCCAATTATAAATAAAAAAAAACATTCTTGGGCATGAGCCACCCTCATCGCTTAAGTATTTTACGACATACTACCAAATATGACATGAAATATCATATATATGTAGAAAACGAGAATTATATATATATGTACTAGCTGACCCGGCAAACATCGTTTTGCCATGTATATTATTTCTAGGAAACATTTTTTTATTTCAAAAGTAACCTATCTACTGTTATAAAAAATAGGGGTTGATTGTAGAGGGGTGACAGTTAAGGGTTGTATGTATTTTTGTATGCTGTGTCATAAAAAAAAATAAAAAAAAAATTGGTTTGGACAGCCCTTATCATTTAGGGGTTTGAAAGATATATAGTAGCCGATTCTCAGACTTACTGAATATGCACAAAAATTCATATGTATAGAGATTTAAATATTTCAGGCAACAATAGAAACAGTCTGTAGATTAATAGCAAGCGTGAAAATTGATGATATCCGAGCGATACGGAATCTCGCGGAATGCGTTCAAAGAGTAACGCATAATAATTCAGATGTGAACAAATTGTATGAAGCCAGCGAGAATTGGCTAAGGAAGCAGGAATTGTGCGAAGTTACGAGAGAACTTAGGAGATATGTGTTTAAGACTGAGCGTTGGCAGGTCGTTCAAGGAGTTCGAGGTATGATAAAGGTGAGTTTATAAATTCATTGCGTTGTATCTTCCAACCCTAGTGCGTTCGAACCACCTTTGTGTGGACTTAACACGATCATCACGTGAATACCATTATACAAAGTCCAGCTATAAGTACTCAAACGAAGCAAAATCTATTGCAAATAACATTTATTACTTTTACAGTGTATTAGTTTTATATATAAATATAAAAAGTTATTTCGAAGTACACAAACATTTAACAGATACCAAGCGTATGGAGAGTTTTAAAAATAACATTTGGCTATGCCAATGTATGTTGGTATGGACCTACTTTGTGTAATAGCAGCAATTCTCTTTATTCACCACTCCATTTTAATATCGCAATATATTGTACAATGTATTGGCGCCAAAATGAGAAAACCCAAAGAATGATATAAAAATGACAGATTCTAAATTCAAATCTAGTATTTTGTTCAATTGTAACAGTATTAATGGCCAGTATACATCGTGTTTGAAACGTAATCACGTTTCTTTTTCTATTTAAATAATATCACTGCCAGTATCGAATTTTATTATCTATTATATTTTATCGAATAAAACTTTATTTTTCTGTAGAAACAAATTGAGGCAAAATGAGTTTATTTATTTATTACAGAAATACATACATTATTACAGACTATGCCAATACGATAATGTCGATAAACATTAAATAATTAAAATACGTATATATATAAATACATCGATAGTGTTGGAGATTGCATTCAATAGTCGCAAGGTTTTAACGGAGATCTGTGCAACACACTGCTTCTTGCTCTTAGTATCGCAAATAACCTATTACTAGGAATAATATGATAATAAATTCATAATAGAAAATTCATTGATACCAGACATCAGTAAAAACCGGCATCGCTGTGCATTGGCGTGCCAGTTCGATAGGATCAATGTTGGACGTATTATATCTAAAGTCACACGCGTCGAAATCATAACAATTAAGATTAACAGATTAAGAAAAGTTTAATATCGTTGAGCTCTTGTGCGTTATCATTGTCAAACACATTGTATAGCATATAAAAGTTTATAGATAATTATTGAAGCTCGATTTCATCTCTCATAGTAGGGTTAATTTTATAACGTGTGTAACTTATTGATTTTAAAAAACGCTAACGAGACATAGAAACATTTACAGAACAAATGACATACAAATACAATATATATATATATATATATATATATATATTGTATTTGTATGTCATTTGTAAAATTTTATATATATATATATATAAATAATCGCTTATTTGTCAAGATATTGGTACAGTGGTTAAAACGATTAATCAAAAATATCCGCACAATCAGCCATATAACAGGCATGCAAATGTCAAATAAATTTTTACAATGTCTTATTAAGTACATAAAATAATGTCAAGGTTAAATTAATTAATTTTTGTCTACGCTATAAAGGCACTTTGCCTTTTTCAATCACTTACAATCACATCACATCAATTCCCCTTGAAAGAGTATGAAAGAATGAAAATAAAAAAGATTTTTAAATAGACTTGGTACACACATTATTACATGCATTTTTTAAAATTGTTGTTTTTTTTTCTCTTTTTCAATAATTGTATTATTATTTTAATTGTTAATATATTTATTTACCGTGTATAGCTATGAAAAACCTATGTATAGGTATGGGTAAAACCACTTGTTTTAAAAAGGTCAATAAAAATCAGAATGGTGACTTCAATAAAGACGTTTCACATCATTTTGACATGACAACGTCTTGTAATTCGATGGAGCAGGCTGCACGCATGAAAAAACATGACGCTTGCGGCGTTACCTCGCTCTGAGGCGTTTCTTTTAAGGCTTGAAGTGCAAGCGAGAGCGCGGAACGAGCGACAAAGAGGCACAATCGGCCTCTGTCGTTGTCGCGTTCGACATCTGTCTCTTTCCTACTTGAGTGAGCGATTAAAAAATATTTGACATAATTGTATTTATGCGTACAAATAAATATAACTTGATCAACTCAATTGTGATTTCCATTTACCTACTTCTCTTTAACCATACAAAATATCTATCAAACGAATAAAATGAAAATTTTCTTTTGAAAAAGCAACCATTCAATCAGTATTTTCTTATGACGTGTTCACGTTCAACTATCGTCAGTAAACCGACTTTACAGACAACCGATTTTTTTTCAGGCTTCTGGAGTTAAGCCAGACGTAGTGGGAGAAGAAGCGGTCAATTGGGGTAAAGCGGTAAGGGATATTTACGATACAGGTATAGAGCGTTATGCTCCTCACAGACCCTACTTGATGGACGTTTTGTGCGTTGCTCTACCCGCATTAAATATTCAAGAGTTTGAACAACTTTTTGACGGTATGTTATAGTTCCTTTAAATTTATTCCGTTTCCGACTTAAATCTAATGCAATAGGCATTATCCTTTATTGTATTATAATCTTCCATCATAATCAATAATAATATTAAGATGTATGATGATACTATATGATGTATGTTTATCTACATATTTTGTTTTTAACTAGCTTATGCCTTTTTTTACTTTTGATGTCTTTGTTTATCTTTTCGCGTGTAGTTTTCCAACCTTTTACTTGAAACTGGCATACAATCAAAACTATTGCCATAATATAAGAAAATAAATAAATATTTTGTTGTTATCGTATTTAGCGTCCGCGAGTCTTAAAATAACATTTTTAAAACTACTTTCCTACACTGAAATAGTTTTATTTTATTATCTTTAAATGTAGGTGTATAGAGCTGTGTTGGCCTAGCGGCTTTAGCGTGCGACTCTCATCCCTGAGGTCGTAGGTTCGATCCCCGGATGTGCGGTTTCACTAGTGTGATTGCATTATTATATCTATATCAAAACGAACGAACGAACGACACGAAGAAAGTATTCGCAAATCTTAAGAACACTTCCCAGATACTATTATTATTCGATACTTGCGTTTATCACTAACCAGTTCGGAGGGCGAGCGCGGGATGAGGTAGCGCGCGGGAGGGTGGGAAGTCCCTCAAGGGCCGGCAGCCGCAATGCGCAGCCAAACGATTTCCACGCAACGTCCATGCCATTCCGATTTATCTTTCGCACCTATTATAACTATTGTAAATTAGCATGTCCAACAACGATAGCATTTGGAGACTTTGAACTTTGGAGATCGAAAATTACTATGTAAACAAATGTACTTTTAGATGACGTGAGCTTCTGCAAATGGGCAGTTCCGGCGTTGGTATACCTCATAGAGCTAAAAGGAAACGAGCATTTACCACTTAAAAAATCCCAAATCGCGGAGCTCCTACCACTGGTTTGGAAAGCTCCAGTGGAAATTGTAGATCGATTATGGGCGGATTTCGAATCGAATAGCACATTTGAGGAAAAGATCGAAGCGGCTTTAGTGATAGGAGCTGGTGAAGCTCGACTATGGGCGGAGAGGATCGTGCTGAATTCCGCGCCTCCTCTTCAGGTGTTGCAGCTATTACCACTTCTGCCGTCTGATATGCGTCGTCGGTAAGTTCTTCCGCCTGTTTACGGAGGTATGCGCACTATTAATACAGATTTTAATTTTTCCAAAGCAAATTCAGCCAAGTTAATTAGGAAATAATGATTCAAATTTCATATCGTAGATAATTAGTTGGTTGTTACTGAGTATATAAATTAAAAAAATACGCTATATTAAGATGTCGTATCGCTTCCAGAGTGGCCTCTTCTGCGCTAGTAGCTGCAGGTGTGACAGGTGCAGGGGGCGTGGCCTGCGCCAAAGAGGGCGTGGCCGTTGCAGCAGTGAGGGCGCTACTTGCTGCCACACCTACCTTGGAACTCGTCGACATTATTGCTACACTCGCTGATGGTAATATACTTCATCACACGTATTTGTAAATGATTGTTGTCTGATTCGTTCAGGTTATTGTTTCAGTTGTTTGACGTTTTAAACAAACAAAATAAATTGATAAATTGGCGAAAATGTAGAAGTTAAATAATACGATTTGTCTCTCGTTTGGAATCCTACGAAAGTATTTCCTAGGAAATTTATAAACTTGCGGATTTTGTTATATTCCGGTGGAATATATACAGTTTTTAAAAAGTTGGTTTCATGAGTTTGACAATGTACTTGTTGGAATGATTTAAAAGAAAACTTGACAAATTACTAAACACTTAACCGATGGCCAAAAGGAATAAAAAATTACATAGACGGTTAAGAAAATAAATGTATAACTTAAATCACTATTAAGGGATGGGGCCAACCTCATTTTTAAAATAAAGAATTCGATTATAAACAACAGTATTAAACGAAGGCTTTGTGTCAGTTTTAAATTTGTATAATTTAAAATATTATATTTATTATTTATGTAAAAAATAAAAACACTAATTTGTCTTTATAATTAAATTTCTAAACGTTGGGATCCATTTCGATGAAACTTCGAGAATGATAATTGTGTATTTAACTTATTGATCGCTGTAATGACGGACATATCTGGTTACCAGATAACTACATATATTTTATTCAGCTGAATTATATTATGGTTTTTGTAATAAAATAAAATATGTTTATTATGGAACATAAGATACAAGTCATTCAATTTGAAACGCAGACATCCCTACACATCGGCAAAGAAGACGTTGAGTAGGCCGAGAGAAAAGCAAATCATCAAAAAACACTTATTTTAAAACAAATATCGCAAATTAATTAGAAATAGCCTGTCTAGCACTAGTCCCAGGGCCTTTTATCAACTAGATAATCGTTCACTTTGTAGTAAGCCTTTTTCCACAGCTTTCCTTTAATACATTTCTGAAATTTATTAAAAGGCAGAGACAACTCTGGGATTTTATTAAAGAAGAGTATTCCTTTTCCCAACAAAGAATAACTTTAACTTTAGGTAGTCTAATACGGGGAAATTGCAGCGTTTGTTCCGAGTATTAACATTGTGCGTATGTTCTATTCTAGTAAACTTATCACTATTTTTGTAAACATACATAATATTTTCATAAATATATGGCGAGGGAAAGGTAATCTTTTTTTATATCCACGTTCAGATGAAATGGAATGCGATTGGTTTGAGGCAGCATTATCGCAATGGGCACGCAACGCAGCCGCAAATGCGTGTGCCGCCGATATACTAACGCGCCTTCACGAACTGTGTTGGGATGCGCGTACGCTCGGAGTCTTACGTGTTTTGGTTCCTATGCTACGGTAACGCCTTATATTATAATTCAAAATTGTTCTGTTACAGAGTAACATATCTAATTCATAGAATTTCTTATCATGAATTTATATCTGAAATTATAAGATTTGTTCTTTGAAACTACCGTCATTATAAAGGCCGGCAACTCACTTGTGAAGCCTCTGGCCTCTACTGTCTATATCACTTAACATCATATGAGCCTTTTACCCGTTTGCATCCTGTTCTATAAAAATATACAATTTTTTTTAAATTGTTTAAAAAATACGACTAATTCTACGTAATGAAGCTTTCTGAATGTAATGTGTACATGCAAACGCACAATGTTACATAATAACTCTTTATACTTAACATTTTATAGTGTGTCCTATTTTTTTATATTTTATGTAATAATAATTTTTATTAAAAAATTAGGTGTGGCTATAATCTATAAGTCTTCATCTCTTATCTGTTCCGCGATTTTTTTAATGGCAAGTAGGTGATCAATATTCTGTGGCTGGATACGTTTCCATTTTTTGGGCCGATTTGTCGATGGTTTCCATCACTATACTAGGTGTTACTCGGGCAGATCAAAAGGCCATGCGGTGTCAAGTGGTGAACAGCTGCAATTTGACCATGTGACCTCTGTGTCGGGAGGCTCACATTCAGCCAACTATGCCAACTACTCACATTTTTAAATGACAAGACACAATATTTCCAGGGCAATAGATTCGTCGCTGGTCGAAGACCTTATGTCCCAATGGTCCAATCGTCTCATTGGTGCGATACGCGTCAAGCCCCGCCCCGGAGGCGATCAACGTCCGTTGATACGTTGCCTAAACGATTACGTACGAGCTCTAACGCTCCTTACAATTGCCTTCGAAAGAGTTCCAAGAGCACACCACGAGCGACCTGATGCTAAATTGCATCAGGAATTATCCTCTCAGCCATTTCAATTGGTTCGGCAGGTCAGCACGCTCTGTGTTGCGTTGAGAGAATCCGTGCGAACTGCGTATGATGATAATCTGCGGGAACTGTTTAGGTGAGTTTAAAGTTAAGATTTATTTATTAACACGTTACATTACAATAGAAAAAAATGAACATAATTAAATGAAAAGGAGCGCAACTGGCGGCCTTATCGCCTTCGAGCGATCTTTTCCAGGCAACCACTGTGAGTAATGGAAAAAAAATGTATTACATTACATAAGGTAGGCAAGAAGTGCAAAAATACATATTACATATAGTTATAAATAAGAAACTAAACTGGATACATGAAAAACATAAAGTAAAAAGTGCGTATGAATCACGATAATCCAATTCCAGATCAGTCTCACGCCAGTTAGTAGTTAGTAACAAAGTTAGGGATACGATGTGGATAATTATTTAAAAGAAGATAGAGATGGAGCCAGGCGAATAGGGACGGAAAGTGACTTCCATAGCCTAACTGCAGAGACCTTAAAGGATTCGCCAAGAAGCCAAGAGTTATGAGATGGGATGTTAAGGATATAGTTTTTTTTAGATTTAAACAAGATTGTAAAGAGTATAAAGAGACGGAAATATATATGTCGGAGAATGAATATTTTAAAATTCCCGCCACTCTGAAGTTAGTCGTAGAATGCGGTGTGGTATGGTAAGGTAGACTGTCAACGTTGACAATTGACAATGCCTAGTCTGTGTGATCTACCAAATGTCAGTGGCGCGACTGTTTCGTGGCAGTAAGTGAATTCTCTAGTCACTTTAGTTTCGAACGTCGCCTGCGCCGGACGTGCGCACTGACAGTGTTGTAATGTCGGACGACGGTAGTAACACCAATTTTGCAATTATTAATCGTGTTGAATCTGCGACATATATACATAAATACATCATCATCATCAGATGTTAAGTGACACAGTCGTCCATGGACCGAGTATTTTCAAGAGCGTTGCCGGATATTTAAGAATTGGTACGCTCTTGAAGGACCCGAAGTCGAATTGGTTCGGAAATACTTCAGTGGGCAGCTGGTTCCACATAGTGATGTTGCATGGCAAAAACTGCCTTAAAAGTATGATGATTGTTTTTCTACTTACGGCACATTAAAAGAAGATTTTTTTTTAACGAAGATTTTTTAAATCTAATTAATGTATTCGATGTTAGTGGATTCCATTAATATGATTAATGGAATGGAAAAATATTTATTTATCTACATCTTAACAATTATTATATTATTTTTTTTTAATTTTATTATAAAATAAATTTAAAATTATATTAATACATTTTTTTTCTTCATTACTTACACTGCTAACTTTTACTACTATTATTATCTGTTCTCCTGAGTATTAGATTCTCTTTTCTTAGAAGCACATTTCACGCAGGTGCCAAGTTGATTTCTTCGTGTAGTACCAAACAACCAGGCTCCGAAGATCACTACTTATATGGAAATTGTATTAGTTTTTACGACAAACTCCCAAGGGAAATTAAAGAAATATCACTGAATAAATTCAAAACTCTCGTTAAACGTAAATTAATCAATAAAGCCTTTTATAAATTTTACCAGTTCCAACAATTTGTATCACCCAAAAATTAGCAATTAAACAGAGTGGCGGTGAGTTTCTTGCCAGCTCTTCTTGCTAGATCTACGCCCTTGACTTTCGAACTGAATAAAATAAAAATAAACGCATTTCGTTTCTCCAGAGTGTTTGAGTGCGCCAACTTCAAATGTTTAAGTTCGGCCCTGTTCTGCCGTCAAGGGGCTCCTTCGACATTCCGTGCTATACTCGATGATGCCGTATGGCAGCGTCTCGTTCAGACATCCATCACATTGCCCATCATCTCACAAAGCCACGCTACGCCTAGGCCAGGGGAGACGGCTTCGGTACAATCGCGCGTTTTCCTCACTACGCTCACTGATGATCCACTTTTGTATGACTTGCATGAAGGAGTTCAGGTATATTATACTTTAATAAAATACAGCTTAATGGTTGCAGAGTTCTTCTGTTTTTTTTTAAAATCTTAAAACTTAATTTAATATTTATATTTTAATGTAATAAAAAAAATCAGTGGCGTTACGAATATTTTAGGTCTGGGCCTCAGATTTCTGTAGTGTTATAATGATCATTTGTCAATCGAATAGGTAGGAGATCAGCCTCCTGTGCCTGACCCATGCCGTCAACTTTTTTGATTCCTCGACGTCTTTTTTGAGTCGGTTTCTTCGCCATTTGAGCGAATGTTAAATGCGCACATAGAAAGTCCATTGGTAAACAGCTGGAGATGAAACCTCCGACCAAGGATGGGAGTCGCACGCTGAAGCCACCAGGCCAACACTGTCCTAAAATAAATGTTTCATTAACATTTAGTCCCTAGAAGATTTGTATTTCCTATTAAAATAGAGCCTAGTTTGTCGTCATTTGATTTGAAAGCTTAATTATTTTTTAATAATTCTTCAGATGGAGACAAGCGAGGCGGAAATGGGCGGACAATTAGGTGCGATATGGGTACACGAGTGTACGAACACACTCTCCGTACTCTTACGTCACAGCGTGCGTGCGTTACCGCCGGATCTATACCTGACACCTATACGTGCTGCGCTTGCGACGTCACGAACGCGCCCGCTACGCTGGCTTCTAGCGCAGGCCGTATGTGATGTACCGTCCCTCGTAGATACCCTACGTGACGATCTGCTCGCTGTAGCACTAGACACGTTAGAAAATGGCCTAAATGCAATACAACTATACGTAATCGGTGTGGTGAAACCCGTTCCGTTGGATGTTGCACGAGCGACGGGGGTTTTGACAGCCCTAGTCCAGACTGCGGTGGAATTGGAATCGCGGGCTCCGAGGTTGCTCACAGACACCCTCGAATCGTGGTCGCGCGCTCATGCGGGTTTGGTTTTACCCGATACCTGCTATACGGAATATGTCGCAGGTAGGTGACTAGGTATTCTCTAGTATACCTAAGCACTATAGGGGGAGGGGTCTTTAATTTTCTTATTTGGTATATCGACCCCCCCCCCTTTCAGTCAATAAACGTATTAATGTTTTGTACGAATTCGTACGTATTCCGTTTTCAAGCGTAGACAATGTGTGGGTAGTTTGTGTAAAAAGTCTTCGTCAATGCCGGTACGACAAGACAATGTTCTAGTTTACACTTATAATTTAAACAAATAATATCAGAATGGTTTGTGTCGTATGTCAAATGAATGAGAAAGAAACAAAACTCAGTCTACAAAAAAAAAATACTCATTCATGTGACCACCATTCAAAGATCGGCTCTCTTGTCAAAATCCGAGTACCGTTTCAGTGTGTTATATAAGTTATAAAATGGGTAAGTTATCTATTCTTTATATATTTTTTTATATTAAAAAAATATCGTACACTAATCCACGCTTTAGTTTTTGAAATCGAATCCAAAAAAAAACCCTATAATTTTTCCTACTACCCCTTTTTTGTTGATTTTTTTTCTATTTTATTACTTTATTATTTAATCCTAGTTTTAACTCAAACTTACAGCAAATTTACGAAATAAGTTGGATTTTACAAAACATTTGTACTTAGAAAGATACTTTCACAATAAAATTCAAATAGTATAGGTAAAATGCAAAAAGTTCGCACGACGCACGCACACATGCAAAACGTGACGTTTATGTGTGTGCGTGAATTGCTTCGACTATTGAACTAAAGTGTTTTTTTTATCTACTTTTTTATGTTCAACTATGAACTTACTTAGTTACCTATATTTTTTACTCAGCATATGTGAGGTGATCAGATTTGTCTTGTAGTGAAGCTGTTGCACCGTAATCTTATAATATAAAAATGAATCGCAAAATGTGTTGGTAAGCGCAAAATTCTACAACGCCTGGACCAATTGTACCAATTCTTTTTTTTAAATGTTCGTTGAAGTCTAAATATGGTTTTTACGGCGAGAAAAATTCGAATAATTTACGGGAAAACCCTAAAACAGCCCTTTTCTTTTTTCCCATACAAACGTTTTGTAAATAAAATGTAGAGTCAAATGTAGTTTGAAGCCCTCTGGCAAACATCCCAGTCGGGGTTTTTTAGTGGGTCACATAAGAGTGGCCAAAGTTCGTGGAAACGAAGATACTTTCGTCAACCGAGCTGACCCTCACACACTGCCCTATCATCAGGGTGACGGTTCTGTTCAGGAGATTTTTTTGCGCTAACTATAAATTAGGCAGGAACAATAAACTGCCTCATTCCAAATCTATTTGACAGAACAAAGTCTGTCGGGTCAGCTAGTCGATTATAAATATCGATAATTTTATGTTTGTTGTAGTTGAGTATATTTTTTACTCTGCAATTATTAGGTGATTTGATTTTTCCAGTAATGTTGTTGTAGAAGGATTGATATATGCAATCGATTATAAATATCGATAATTTTGTATTTATCGGTAGTGATTATTATTTTGTTTGTAGAAACATTTTTTACGCAGCAATTGATGAATAAATATTTTATCAATAGAGTTTTCAAAGTATCGATATCCTATAATCGAAAATAAAAACATACAGTTTTATAAAAGTTTATTGGTTTTAGAAAATTCACCGAATCGGCCCGAAGTCACCAGAAGATGTCCAGAACCCAAATTTGGCGCCTTGGTTCCAAGTTTCAGTTATTCCGGGGGCAGCATGAATCTGCAGCCGGGCGCTGTGCTGCCGCAGTGGTGTTCCAGAGGACTAGTCTTTTGGAGACCAACCTGCTGTCCGGTGATGGCATCCCCCACTCCGGGCCTTTCTTCTTCTTCTTCTCCGTTCTTGAAACGCCGTCTTAGTCAGCGATCGCTTGATTTTGGGCGATCAAGACAACCGCTAACGATGGCGGAAATTGAAGCGGTCATTGCACATTCCGGCAGCGACATTGAAGAGAGTAAAAGCGAAGATGACGCTACGGGTGACTTTATAGCAGATATTGGGGAAGCTGTGGATGGCGAACCTACAACGTGGGGAGCATGAGTCATATCGTCAACGATTTACGTTCTGAAATTATTTGGGTTGAAGAAGCAGAGGAATAGGTCCAAGGGAATTTGGGTGGTGGTGACGGCCACTCATCTCAGTTTTCATGGTCAGACGACTTTTCCACGGTCTCGGCCCAGAAAACTGTGTTCAGGGGATCTTTTGGCCCTACCCAGATTTCCCTGGACTCCGTAAATATTTTCGAATATTTTTGTGGGGGAGACATAATTAACACGATATTGGAAGAAACTAATCTATGTGCCCGCCAAATGCTTGAAATAGCAGCAGAGCTTGGGGTTCCGCCCAAAAACCTTATGCAGTGGACGGAAACCGATGCGCCTTTACAGGCTGTTGGCGATCGATTTGGGAATTTGGGTGTTGGTGACGGCGACTCATCTCAGTTTTCATGGTCAGACGACTTTTCCACGGTCTCGGCCCAGAAAACTGTGTTCAGGGGATCTTTTGGCCCTACCCAGATTTCCCTGGACTCCGCAAATATTTTCGAATATTTTTGGGGGGAGACATAATTAACACGATATTGGAAGAAACTAATCTATATGCCCGCCAAATGCTTGAAATGGCAGCAGAACTCGGGGTTCCGCCCAAAAACCTTATGCAGTGGACGGAAACCGATGCGCCTTTACAGGCTGTTGGCGATCGATTTGGGAATTTGGGTGTTGGTGACGGCGACTCATCTTAGTTTTCATGGTCAGAGGACTTTTCCACGGTCTCGGCCCAGAAAACTGTGTTCAGGGGATCTTTTGGCCCTACCCAGATTTCCCTGGACTCCGCAAATATTTTCGAATATTTTTGGGGGGAGACATAATTAACACGATATTGGAAGAAACTAATCTATATGCCCGCCAAATGCTTGAAATTGCACCAGAGCTTGGGGTTCCGCCCAAAAACCTTATGCAGTGGACGGAAACCGATGCGCCTTTACAGGCTTTTGGCGATCATTATGTTAATGTCTTTTAATTATCATGCTAAAGTTAAAGACTACCGGACCACAGGTCTGTTGGAACTGTTCAAATTTAGGAAGCTTATATCGAGGGACAGGTTCATGCTGGTAATTAGATTTTTGCATTTTGTTGACACGGTGCCAAATTACGAATTATCGTACGACAAAAAAATTGCAAAAATCTCACCAATAGTTAAACATTGTAATAATAAATTTTACGAATTTTATAAACCCATTGAGTTTTTGAGAAAGAGTCGTCTTAGGTTTTGGCATCAAGTCATTTGAATTCAGCGAAGCAAGGACAGGTAACTAATTAAAATTTATAATGCTGGCAAAGATTCTAGTTTTGTCCAGGATTCATGGGTTCGAAAATCTTACTGCCAAGGTAGGTCTTGAGCTCATGAATGAGTTCTAAGACTTATTGCATACTTTGGTTATGGATAACTGGTATAACCAGTTACAATTAACCAGATTTGAAAAAGTAGGGACACTGATGTTATTGGTACGATGAATCATAACAGGAAAAATGTGCAGACATTAAAAGTTTACAAGAGAAATCGTTGCTGCGGGGAACAGCATTATTCCGGCATTGCGGGGACATTTCCTTGGTCTGCTGGAAAGATGTTAAATTAGTAACGGCCATTTCAACTTACCACAGGTCCACAGGAGGACATGGTTCCGAGCAGAAGAGCCGGCGTAAATGTTTTAAAACCGTGTGCCATTAAGGATTACAACTGTTACATGGGAGTTGTAGATTTGAAGGACCAGAAACTGTGTGTGTGTCTGATGTACCGAAAACGAGGATCCAAATGGTATCACAAGGTGTTTAGAAAACTACTGAATAATTTAAACGCCTTCTTGATACACAGGAGGAATTCTACTTTCAAAGTGATGATACATACAGAGTTTCAGGTAGACCCTCACAGGAGAAATATCAGGTCAGCGCGCCCTTTGCCTGAACGCGAGAGGTACCAACAAAGTAATCACTTTCCAATCCAAATTCCAGCCGACCAACATGCGCAGCAGCAATACGCAGGAAAGAAACTTCAGTGAAGTGCTCGAAATGCAAGGCTTTTCTTTGTTTAGGAGATTGTTGGAAAGATTATCATACTCTTCACATTCTTGCACATTTATCATAATCTTAGGTACAAGATTATGATGAGTGTAATCATTCAGTATGTTAATTAACCAATCTTATCTGCTCTCCGTAAGTGTATGTCTTCATGTAAATTGACATTTCTGCAAAATATTAACATCTTTGGGGATGTTGGTTAAAAACTATTGTTGTTTAATGTTATTTGCTATTGAATTTATTCAAATGTCCTAGAATTTGATAGTTGACCATTAATTTTAGATGTACTATTGTTAATACCGACAGTATCGATATCTATTTTGGAGCAACACTAGAGTCGCAAAGCAAATATCAATGTTTAATAAAACTTTCGTACATTACGACAAATACTGAAAAACTTTTGTTAACACATTTTCAATACAGATAGTATCTATCTATCAATAGTATCGATACTATCGAAAGTTTTTTTAAATATTGGTATTTGCTACATTACGACAAATACTGCAAAACTTTTGTTAACACATTTTCCACACAGATAGTATCTATCTATCAATAGTATCGATACTATCGAAAGTTTTTTTAAATATTGGTATTTGCTACATTACGACAAATACTGCAAAACTTTTGTTAACACATTTTCCACACAGAAAGTATCTATCTATCAATAGTATCGATACTATCGAAAGTTTTTTTAAATATTGGTATTTGCTACATTACGACAAATACTGCAAAACTTTTGTTAACACATTTTCAACACAGAAAGTATCTATCTATCAATAGTATCGATACTATCGAAAGTTTTTTTAAATATTGGTATTTGCTACATTACGACAAATACTGCAAAACTTTTGTTAACACATTTTCCACACAGAAAGTATCTATCTATCAATAGTATCGATGTTATCGAAAGTTTTTTTAAATATTGGTATTTGCTACATTACGACAAATACTGCAAAACTTTTGTTAACACATTTTCAACACAGATAGTATCTATCTATCAATAGTATCGATATTATCGAAAGTTTTTTTAAATATTGGTATTTGCTACATTACGACAAATACAGCAAAACTTTTGTTAACACATTTTCAACACAGAAAGTATCTATCTATCAATAGTATCGATATTATCGAAAGTTTTTTTAAATATTGGTATTTGCTACATTACGACAAATACAGCAAAACTTTTGTTAACACATTTTCAACACAGAAAGTATCTATCTATCAATAGTATCGATATTATCGAAAGTTTTTTTAAATATTGGTATTTGCTACATTACGACAAATACAGCAAAACTTTTGTTAACACATTTTCAACACAGAAAGTATCTATCTATCAATAGTATCGATACTATCGAAAGTTTTTTTAAATATTGGTATTTGCTACATTACGACAAATACTGCAAAACTTTTGTTAACACATTTTCAACACAGAAAGTATCTATCTATCAATAGTATCGATACTATCGAAAGTTTTTTTAAATATTGGTATTTGCTACATTACGACAAATACAGCAAAACTTTTGTTAACACATTTTCAACACAGAAAGTATCTATCTATCAATAGTATCGATACTATCGAAAGTTTTTTTAAATATTGGTATTTGCTACATTACGACAAATACTGCAAAACTTTTGTTAACACATTTTCAACACAGATAGTATCTATCTATCAATAGTATCGATACTATCGATATTTTTTCCATATCGATTGTCATTATCCATAGTATGAAGAATAAATTAGCTCACAGTTACATTAGTATAGATATAATTGAGTGTCACAACACTGGTCTACCAAAGACGTAAGCAATATAAACGAAACTATTTCTTAGATACTGAATATAACTAAAAGAAAATTAAATATAATAGGTACATAAAAAAATACTTATGAATAAATTATTATTATGTAAACCTCGAGTTTTATTTTTAAACTTCACTTATTTGGAACAGTCAGTCCTGAAACCCTTACCTTTTTTATGTCAAAAAAATCTTTAAGATTTAAAAAGGCTTTTATAGTTAATATTTTGAGTCGTATATTTATTTTGGTTTTATATAATTATGTATGCAAACAAAACTATTGCATTCAATTATTTGCGCTTGCGCTTACTTGTAGTTTTTTGTAGATTCAGGAAGGAAACGCTGGAGTTGTATGTCGGTAATGCGGCGTGTGTGCTCGAGCGGTATTCGCATGGCCGGGCTAGTTGGGGAACTGGGATCGCTGGCGGTGACGGCCGCAAATGACATGCGCACGCTTCGTTCGATTGGAGCGACGTTGGGCTGCGCACTGACAGCGGACGCGGTTGAGGCGTCCGACGAGAAAGTGCGCGAAGCTATGGTGGCCGTATGTATTTCACCTTTAAAATGCTAACGGTCATATTACGTTGGATTTGTTAGGTCATATTTAGTTCGTTATTCCGCAGAAAATATGTAAAAGAAATGTATTTAACCTAAATTAGCGATAACCATGACATAAAGTTTTACAAATACTACGCGATAAAGTATGGCGGAAAACTTTCGTTACTTCATCGATTTGGATCTTCATTACGTTCTCGTCATTAAAGATTACTCGGCGTAAGATTCCAATATATATCGTTCAGTATTCATTTAGATAGATTTTAACATTAAAAATAACACTTTCAGCTTATAACGAGTGGGTTTAAGGCCCCAATCTCACTTATCACAGTCTACTCAAATACAAATCACAGAACCAACTCTATTATGTAAACTTTAGTCAAGATAGCGCCTCCACCTCACTCTAAATTTGGCATTTGCTCTGCTGTGATTGGGCGTAACTGTATTAGTTTTTTTTTATGATTTTAATGAACTAAAACATACAACGAATTTTAAAAAATATTTCACAATTAGAATGCTACGTAATTCTACAATGAGATAAAACGATTTGTTTCCTAGCGTTCCTGTTAATAATCTAGTTTTCTAATTAATCTTTAAAACTTTTAATGTATATTATCAGAATTTATTAGTGTTCTTAATGTCGAAAATCGTTTAAGGAATACAGCTACCTAGCTATATCAGTTACAAGCTATCTCATTTAAAATCTATGACGATTATGGTAAACATAAATGTTACAAAAAAATAAATACTAAAAATATAATAAAATCTACCAGTTTTAGAATTTCTTAGGAAAAATTGCAAATTAGGTATCCGATAAGCGTTTAGCATATGCTATTGTTTTTTTACATTTTTCTAAATTAGTATTATGGAGTGTGTGTGCGTTTCAGTTGTCGCTAAAATAATAATAATAAATTGCGTTTCCAATCCTTAGAAATATTTAATAAACAGTTCAGATTCTAAATCTCGTAAATTTTTTTCGTTATTAACTTCCTTCAGTACCATCGGATCGGAATGCGTTCACGAGTCTCCTCCAGCTTTTACCAAATATTTGTGTCCATGCCTTTCTTTCTCCATTCGCTTCTTCTATCTACCTTTTAGGGTGCCATCTTCTCCTTTTTCCCCTCGGTCGTTTTCATATATTCGTCCTTATAGTCCACCTTTTGTCTGTGCATCTTTATGCCCCGCCCATTGCCATTTCTGTTTAAGGGTATAAATGAGGCATAACTTTTGTTTTATGTCTTATTTTTTACGTCTCAGCATCATAATTATTGTTCACAGGTGCGTAAGCGAGGAGGCGCCGGCGCATACCTCACGCTCCTTGCGGCTGCCGCATCCGTATATCCAGCTCTTGTTAATGCTGAGAATGCCCGGTTAGTTATTCTTGTTTTCCAACTTCTACGTTTTTATAAACCGTAGTGTATGTTGTCATCGAACGGCATTACTATACTTTAAAACTTTTTCAAAAGAAGTTCTTCTTTTTCTTATAAGTCGGAATTTATTATAAGATTTATTTAAATCGTATGCTTTGCTACAGTGATTTAGTTAGGGTCAATTATTTTATAGACTACATACAAAACCATAGTAGGTAAGGCATCAACACAGATCTAATTACAGAGTGTCAGTGTTACAGCGAAGGCAATCGATTGAGCTGGAAATATTAAGTTATCTATTTTAACAAACGGAAATTGAGTTGAGCATGACGTACAGACCCAAGCGGTAACGCAATGAAGTTAGGCTCTGTACATCGAGAGCAAACAACATATATTAGGTCCTTACATATGAAATTGGCGTTATGTCGTACTGGCCACTTTCACCTCAAATACCTCCTCTTTGGTTAGAAATTCCAAATTCAAAGTTGTACAGCTACTTACTCATGTACTTGTGCTTCGATGACCGTCATTCATTTGTTTTTTTTTCTTCTGTTTTTTTCTGTTTGCGTCACTCATTTTACAAAATGGAAAACTTAAAGTATCGCATTATTTACGAGTACGAGTTCCGCCGTGGCACTAGTGCTGCGGAAACGACTCGAAGGGTGAAAAGCTTGAAAGGTGGGTACCTCACGAATTGACTGAAGCAAACCGGCAAACGCGCGTCGACTGCTGCGTTACATTACTGAACCGGCACAATAATGAAGGTATTTTAAACCGAATCATTACCTGTGATGAAAAATGGATTCTTTACGATAATCGGAAGCGCTCAGCGCAATGGTTGGAGCCTGGCCAGCCAGCCAAATCCTGCGCCAAGCGAAAATTAACCCCAAAAAAGTTACTTGTAAGCGTTTGGTGGACTAGTGCCTGTATTGTTCATTGCAGTTTTCTCAAATCTGGCCAGAGTATTACGGCTGATGTCTATTGTCAGCAATTGCAAACCATGATGGAAAAGCTAGCGGCTAAACAACCTAGGCTGGTCAATCGCTCCACGCCGCTGCTACTTCACGACAACGCTAGACCACACACTGCACAACAGACGGCTACCAAATTAGAAGAGCTTCAATTGGATTGTCTCAGACATCCTCCGTACTCCCCGGACCTTGCTCCAACAGATTACCATTTTTTTCGAAATTTGGACAACTTCTTGCAAGGGAAAAAATTTAACTCTGATGGGGCAGTCCAAATCGCCTTCACAGATTGTATTGAGTCCCGTCCGACTGTTTTTTTTTATTGAAGGGATCAATGAACTACCTATGAGGTGGCAAAAGTGCATAGAAAACAATGGTTCATACTTTGATTAATTAAATTTATTATATTTAAAAATATTCGACTTTTTGTTCCTCCCATACAAAACGCCATTTTCATATGTAAGGACCTAATATGTTGAAAGCGTTGAGGCATTTGCTACTACAGTCTGTTATTAGTTAGCCTTACGTTAACCAGCATAAAAAACAAATGGGTAAACTATTTTTATAGTCGCGTGCCTAATCAGGACTGCTATAGTTCGATTTATACTAACAGCAGTTTTCTAATGTATCATATTTTGATTTTATTATATTTTTCTGTAAAATAAATAAATAAAACTTGTTACGGGTTTTTAACATTAAATAAAACACATATTAGGATATTTATACTTATATAAATAAATGTAGGCGTCAAGAGGATTTTGGTTTTTCCTACGAATCCTATTATATCACGTAATGTTTACCACATAAACAAATTGTTAATTTATTATTCAATAATGAAGATCTAATTTGAGGGCTAAGCCAAAGCTAAAAAAAGAAAACATTTCATATAGCTTCACAATAAAGTAAAACCTTAAAATAATAATTTAAAAAATCCTACCCCTCAGTTATAACCGAAATAAAATTTTATATCACACAACACACAATTTATGTCTCAAAAGCGTCCAATACACGGCAAACACTGCCCGTGTCCGTCGTTTTGTCCCAACCTAAAGGTTTCATTTTTGTCTTTAGTTTATGATAACCTACTCCTATCATAGACTAAAGACAAGAATTCCAGTTTATAATCGCCGTTCGATTTTTTTTGCTAAAGTGCTACTTGCAAACAGTGATCTCCATAAGTTAACCTATAAATCAATAGTAATGTGTGACTTACTGCAAAATATAAACGCTGTTAGCGCAGTTCGTTCCAGAACACACGTACCGGTTTCTGAAGCCTGACAACACACCCGCTCGATTGTATGACGGCATCTGGCTGTGTCACCTTACATCGAGTCAGCCTTGAGCCCGTTGGAACACTATTTTATAAAATATATTAAAATTATAACCTTAATTTTTAGGATCGTAACAGATATGGCGACGAAGATAATAGGCCGCGACAAACAGAAATGTCTACGAATACTTTGTGCATTTGCGAAAAACTCGAAGCAAAGCGACGAACAAATCGCGGATATCTTTGATTTGGTGGAGCCGACGGTGTCTTTGACCTGTGATCCTTTGATTATTGATTTGGTGAGTGCCAATTGGTGGTATAAATTATGTGTTGCTTGTGTGTGATTCAATTTTGAAGTATTTTTTCGTATTTGTAAAGATTGTATTGTTGAAACAGTATACTTTTCTTTTTTAATGTGATGTAACGGCCCGTCCGTTCCTGATGTTAAGTGTTAGTGACATCCGCCGCCCATGGATGCTCACATTGCCAGAAGGCTCGTAAGTGCGTTGCCGGCCTTTATTGGTAGACTGTAATGCGAAAAAAACAATTAGGATATTTTCAGTGAGGTACGAGTTTTCTGTGAATATGTTACGCTGTGTTTTAATTTACAGGTCTAAGAATACTATCTTTTGGAGTTTCTAATTAAATTCTTATACGATGCTATCAATTTTCTTATGTATTTTTTTTAATTTCTTGTTTATTAATTATTATCTACGAATCATACATATTTTCATATTAAATTCATTCTTATTACGCAATTATAATCTATTAATAAGTAAACTGCATCTTCTATCGTAAATCTCATGGAGAGTGTTCAGATGAATACCTGCAGCTGAGTTTCATCATCGTACCTGAATGCTAAATACCATCCGTATCACCTCCACGTCCGTTGTTCCACAACTGTGCGTTTTAAGGCAGTTTTTGCAGCACCACTGTAGAACCAGCTTCCCACTGATGTTTTTCCGAACCAATTCCACTTAGGGTCCTTCTAGAAAAGACCGTATCAATTCTTAAAAAGTATCAGTCACGTAACATCAGATGAGCCTCATGCCCGGTTGCCCCCTGTTCTATAAAAAAAATCTTTTAATTATATTTCAATACATATTTTTATATTTTATCTATGCTCAGGGCGTGCTGGCAAGAACGGTTTAGCATTACGAAGTATTTAATCTCAAAGCAAATTTCCACGTCATTAAAACATAAAAAATCTAGACCTTCATTAATTCCCAATTATTTCCTAACATGTGGTCCTTCGAGCCGGATAATGTCGCTAACGATAGTTGGCGAACAGTGAGAAGAATAAACACTTGCATTCCTTAGCTAAAAGGAAAGGAAGAATATACTTAAACAAAACAT
This sequence comes from Pieris brassicae, assembly GCF_905147105.1. Taxonomy (NCBI): domain Eukaryota; kingdom Metazoa; phylum Arthropoda; class Insecta; order Lepidoptera; family Pieridae; genus Pieris; species Pieris brassicae. The sequence continues at coordinate 17,447,030 of NC_059674.1, forward strand.
GACACACACACACACATGACACATTTTATATATCTGAAAAAGTAGTGGACTGTATACATACATATATATTTGTACAGTATTTGATAAAGACGATGTTATTTTAGATATTAGATATTATTTTTATTAGTGTACCGCGGCCTTACCGTACGCTCGTCAAGCAGCTCGCGAGCGCGTCGTAACGATTGCGGAACAACTGGCTACCCCTACAACTCTCGCTTCACCAAGTCTTCAACGTGCGGCTTATTTATTGCTCTTCGCAGAAATAACACGTAAGTATTTTATTTAAGCTTTTTAGAAGAAGTTTAGGCCCATGGACAGTCACGCATGTCAATTCAAAAGTTCGTTTATATTTTACATAGAAAAATTATGAAGGCAATAATAAAGATTAAGCCGTATTTAATATTAACATTTCGTTCTTTAGCGTTTTATTCTACACTTAATTTTTTTTCGCAAAACAATGAATTTTTTACATTTTATTTTCAATATTACTGGTTAAAAACATTTTTTTAACACAATTATTATTATAATCGTAATGCCACACCACAGTTTTTGGAGACAATATATCAATATATATAATATCAATATCTACTAAAATGTCCGCGATATTTAATGTCTAAAGCGAAAGGTACGTTGCACAACGTACGGTACTAATGTTTGTTTACTTCGACCCACTAAACGAACAATATCGAATTGTGCGTGAATATTTTAGCAAAGTTCGCGCACAACTGGGCCCTTGTGTGTGCGCAATCGTGACTCTCGAACTAAGTCTCAATTACACTACCAAAGCCAACACATTTAATTATACGCGCACTATGCCAAGTAATTTTTTGAATGATCAAGAATATTGTATTGTTACGAGCTAGGGGATCGGATAGAAAATGCCGTAGATTTCTTCAAAGGTTTATTTCTTGATAAATCAATGAGGAATTTATGGGCACAAATTAATTGCAGAGATGCACTAATTGCATGCAAAAACACAGTCACTTCACTTATGCACACTTCCCACAGCACTTTATCACTTGTAATCACTTTATTCGTACTTTATCGCTTCGGTGTTCCTCTCTTGTTATCGCATCTATCGTTCTAGAACGTCCGCACTCTTTGTCTCTTTCGCACGTTACTCCGTCCTTGTCGTACGGCGTTCTAGAGTGCTCAGTCTAGTTTCGAGAAAGTTCTGATCTTCTCTCTCTCGTATCAAAAAAAAAAAAATTCAAAATTCTTTATTTGTTCAGATACATGTACAATACAATTCAGATAGATTCTCCTAGTAAGTCAGAGACCTGTGAAGGGAAGCTTCGCTCTTCTTTAAATCAACCAACACAATTGGTTTAAAAAAAAAGAAAAATAAATAAATAAAAATAAACAAATATATGAATATATTATCATGACTATGTAATGTGTTTGTGAAAGACGAAACAAATGTGTGCGGGTGTTGCATGAAAAGATGGATTAAGGAAAAAATTATATTAGATGATTTAACAATGCTTCTGTTTTGTTGTAGTTAAGTGTACCGAGCCAATGGTTTAAAGTTGTTTTACATTTATGGTATGTAAGATTATGAAAGCTAAGGGTTTTATTTAAACTATTATAGAGATAAGCTGAGCGATTGTTGTATTGCTTACGTGCAAAGATTGTCTTGCAAATTGTGTAGCTTATTATATTATGTTGGGTCCTTTTTTGAGGTGTGTCTGTTTTATGTGGAGAGGTTGCGTGTCTCCTAAGGACACAACGGAGAATATAGAGCTGGCGTATGGTCAGTAGTTTGCAAGACTTGTACAATTCTTCAGTTGGAAAACTTTTATTTTTTAGTAACATTATTTTTATAATTGCTCTCTGAGCTCTTTCAAGTGCTAGAACTTTGGTTTTCGCACAACCACCCCACACTGTGATACAGTAGGTGATAACAGATTGAACTAATGCTTTATACACGGTATATATGATGTTTGGTTCCGCTACATGACGTAGATTGCAAAAAATCCAGCTTAACCTACGTATCCTTTTTATTACTGCATCAACATGGGCGTGCCAGTTTAGATTTTGGTCAATAATCACACCTAAGTATTTAATCTGTTTCACCCTAAGCAGCGTGTCACAGCCGCAGTCTTCACTACAATTGCAATTTAGTTTGTGTAATTTTATGTTAAGATTGGAGGGGGGTTGGCTCTTATCACGTATAGCAAAAGTTATGAAGTTAGTTTTAGATGGATTAATAGTTAGCTGACTGCTGGTTAAGTGCGCGTTAAGTTTGTGAAGATCCGCTTCAGCGTTTTTATAAGTTTCCTCCCATGTATCCCCATAAAAAGTTAGTGCCATGTCATCAGCATAACAAGTGATGATACCTTTATTGATTTTGGTATTGCACATTTCATTGACATATATCAAGAACAGCGTTGGCCCTAAAACCGAACCCTGAGGGACGCCGAAAGAAATCGGGTTTTCATTTACGTTACTAATTAAGTTACCTAGCTTAACTCTTTGAGTCCTATCTGTCAGATAGCTGGTCAAGAGGTTGAGAAAGACTCCTCTAATGCCAATATTATCCAGGCGCTTAATCAGAGTTGAAACACAAACAGTATCAAATGCCTTTTTAAGGTCGATAAATAGTGTAAGACACTTTTGTTTCCGGTCAAGGCGTTCAACTAGGTAATTTATAACGGCTAGGATAGCATCTTCAGTACTACAATTTGACCGAAAACCAAATTGTGTTGGTGAGAGGAGATTGTATTTATTAAGGTAGGATATTATTCTTGAGTTAATAGTTTTTTCTAGGATTTTGGATATAGCTGTTAAGATAGAGATTGGGCGGTAGTTACTGATGTCTTTTTTATCACCACTTTTGAAGATTGGATGGATAATTGAACTCTTAAGAATGGTAGGGAAGACACCGGTTTTATAACATACATTGCATAATTGAGAGATAATAGGAGAAAGTAATGGTGATGCTAGTTTTAAGAAGCGGTTGGAAATATTATCTATTCCAGTTGCACTTTCTGATTTAAGGTTTTTTATTATAGCAGAGATTTCATTGGGTTCAGTGTCAATAATTCCTATTGATGTTAATTGCGTCTTATTGTTAGACTGGAAGTCGAAGTTTCTTGGGGTGGATGGTAGTTCTTTTGCTAATAGTTGACCTATATTTGCAAAATAGTTATTTATATGAGCAAGTGATGCTTCTATGGTAGGCTTTATTTGCATAAGTTCTAAATTATTGTTTTTCGATTTGTGTAGATTACTTATTTCTTTAATTGCATTCCAGAGGGTTTTAGTATTATTGCTTGGTTTAGATAATAGGTCACGATAATACTTGCGCTTCAGATTTTTGATTAAATTGTTGCAGTAGTTACGATAACGTCTGTATGTTATCTGGAGTATGTCGTTACTAGAGTCTGCTTTGAGTTGGAATTGGAGTTTATTCCTGTGTCTTATGCATTTCAGAACACCGGGTGTAATCCAGGGCTTTAAACAACGCTTGGTTTTTGGGATAGTTTTTATTTTAGTGTTTGCCTCAAGAATCTATTTACTAACTTCGGTATTATATTTACTAACTTCGGTCGAAGTCGTGTGTTTGGATATGTATAAGAACACAGCTGAGTGGTCAGTTATTGTAGTTTTTAAAACGGCTACTTTTGCTGAAAAACATTTAGGGTCAAGCTTAAGCATAGCATGATCTAGACAGTTTTTGTCTCTGGTTGGTAAGCGGTGTCCTGGAATCAGCCCTAATCCCGAGAGGTGTGTTAGATAGTCAGTACCGTCCAAGTCAGTAGATTCATCTAAAATGTTTATATTAATATCGCCTAGTATTATAATATTTTTAGTCAGGGAGTTATCTTCTAGGTATTTAGTCACTGATTCAGTAAATTTCTTTTTGTTGCTGTTTGTATGTGATCGGTAGATTCCGAGTATGGTTAGGTTTTGTATTTTGATAAGCATGCCAGAAGCTCCGTATAAGTCTAGTTCTTGCTCGGAGTGTTCAATGTTATCTTTGAGATAAATAACTACACCATCGTTTTGAGTTTGTTTTTTTGTTGTATGATGGGCCTGATAGCCTTTTTTGATAGGGAGGGGTTTATCGTGGTGAAGTCTACATTCTGTTAGAATAGTTATATCCGGGTCTGTAGATAAATCAAGCAGCTCTAAGTTTAAATCTAAGTCATCCGAGTTCTTATAAACACTTCGTATATTTTGGGTTAGAATATAATATCCCTGTTTTCGGGTTGGAATGAAATTTTTGAGCTCTTCAGGTAAACAGAGAGTTGAGGAGAAATTAGATGTTTTGTCTAAATCTTGAAAGTACCTATCCATTTCTGAGTTTGGTAAGGCCCAGGGGGTTGTGAGTTGTATTTGAATATGGCTTTTTCCATAAGTGAAGAACCAGCAGGAAGCAAGGTAAGATGAAACAGGATAGGGTATGTATTAGGAATTGGAAATCATGTAATTTTACTTTGATGTGTTTATGCAATGGTAGGTATTGAAGCATTATTGTGAAAAAGTTAGCAGTTATGTGTAGATGTTCAAGACTATTTACATAGAGAGTATGAGAGGAGTGTACGTCAGCACATGAGTTGAGAGAGGTGAGTTGACAAGACAGTACATATGAGTTACATAAACTTAAGTAGAAAACATTAGAATTAGTTATAGTACCTGAAATTAGTACACAAGAAAGTGGGATACAAAATGGTACAAATAATGGTTGACACAGAATAAGTATCCCGATTAGTCAGTCTAAGTTCATTAGGTTTTGAATTTGGGCCTCATTTGTAATTTGTAGAATGGTAGAGGTGTCGTCTTTTCGAAGATATACAAGTCCTATGGCCGTCCAACAGTACTTGTATTTCTTCACTCTCTTCACGTCTCGAGCTAGAAAGTAAAGCCTACTTGCCTTCTGCGTTAGTGATTCCGAGATGAAGATCGGTACATCGGGGTCTTTCTTAAGTCCGAGGTGTTTAGCACAGAGTTTGTTGGTTGGGCCAGTGTTAAACTTCTTAGCTGCATAGAGCAGTTTGTCTCTTGTAACCGTAGAGGTTAGTTCGATTACAATTGTTTTTGTAGAAGAGTTTCTCCTTGTTTTATATATATCCCTTATGTCCTCTTTGTTGATTTCAGATTTTATATTTTGCGCAAGGTTTGACATTAGTTTAATGAGGTCCTCTTTAGATTCTTTACCTTCCAGAGGTACATTTCTCATCTCAATAGTTGTCTGGCGGTATCTTCTAATTTATGTTCTAATATCAAAATTTGTTCATCGCGTTTTTTTATCTCTATTTCGAATGACTCAATTTTTTTTTAAATTCTAAATTTTGCTCTGCTAGGAAAGTAATTGACTTTTCTATATTTGAGTTGCTCAGATTAAGGGCAGAAATCATTGGGAATAGCTTGTCCATTTGCTTTTGATGTTTCTCTCCCCACGAGGTAATAATATTTTTCATTTCTTCCCTAAAGTCAGAAATTTCCTCACTGTGTGTTTTTGCAAACCTTTTACGTTTTTGCCTAGAAGTGACAAAGGTATGCTCTTCTTGTTCTTGTAAGTTAGGCTCTGACGTAGATTTTTCCAGGGAATTATTCATTGAGGTATTCATTGTGTGTTACCTTGATCTTTATACCAAGAGCGCAGAAATGGCAAGGAGATATGTCTTGTATTTAGTCACTGGTCGGGGGTGTGGCCTTGGTTGACACTCCTTCCTGCAACTTGCGTATGCGTTGGGGGCGGCAGCAAGTGGGCGGTGACTTAAAAGAATGGTGGCTACTCCTATGATGCACTGTTATCCTAGTACTTTCAACTATTTTATTTATTAGAATTTTGAAACTTTTTCAATTTAATTAAACACGGGTTGGGTTTTATACACGACTACTCTAAGCGAGATCCAAACGGAAGAGGTATCATTTTGTACTTGTCTCACACCTAGAAAGTTTGGTCTAGAATATTCCTTCATCAAAGGGGTATACCTAGGCCTGAAAACGCCTGAAAACTGCAACACTCTACTACACATGTTCTGAAACCGACTGAAAAAAGGTTTCAGCTTCCTGAAAACTAGGGTAACATTATGGAAATTAAAATTTTCTAATATGTGATTGACCATCTCCTGAAACGGTCAGAAATCATATTACAGCCTGCTGAAAAGTTCTCTAACTAGTGGAAAAATCTAGAAACATTGCAGTCGACCCGTCTTCGTAACCGTATAGGCGACTATGTATTTGCATGTTGTTCCCACGAGAATGTAAGTGCGTGCTCCTATTTCACCATGCCTCCTGCTGATAGAGGATCTTTGATAATTTGAGACAATTCTTTGCTTTTAATTAATTTTATTATTATTTATTACTTAATATGTCATGTGGAACATGGTGTAATGGCAGCTCCTTACAAACGTTGTGTCATAGAAAAAACAAACTTGGAGATTAAAAAGAGTGGCGAAGAGTTTGTCGCCAGTTCTTCTCTTCCGTTCTACGCCCTTGATTTGAGAACTGGCAGTAAATGTAAAATTAGAAGTATTTAATGTATATTCCTTTTTTATTGACGTTCATAAGTGTACATTGAGTTACCTATATGAATATATGGTTTTTGACTTTGACTTGAGTACAAAGCATAACGTTTTCCTGCTCCTCCATATAAGCAACTGTCGGCAACAAGTGTGCAATACTGTGCGTGCACAAAAAACACAGCTTTGCCGGCGGAGACAAAAGCCAAACGTGACACACGTGCGTGTGTTTTGCTATAGTTTTGCACAAAATATTTGTAAACATATGTGCTTCAGAGTATTTTGGTAGAATTGTGCCTTAAGAAAATATCTTCTTGCATTTTTTGTCTATTAATCGAGATAGTTTAATGCGGGTAGAACCGCAGAGCACAGCTACTACTAATATAAAGCTATCTCCTTTAGGGCGAGTTGGGGCTGAGCGTGAAGGGAGAAAGGAAGTGGAGCCACCTACGAAACGTCGCGCTGGGTGCGTTTACTCTCCAATACTCTCGTTGTGGGAGGATATGGCGTGGCGAGGGGTTTTACGCTGTACAGTCTACGCATTGGATCATACGGATTCTAATATTGTCAAGGGCGCATTTCAAGCACTCTCTAAAGCGTTATCTGTTGACGATCGCTATACACGGTAATTAAATACCAATTTTTGTTTTGCTTTACAATTAAAGTTAAACTAGGTGTAGGTGAAATGGGCTATTTGAGAAGATTAAAAAAAAATTAAGTTTATTTCTTCGTAACTATGTCGCAGTAAAGTAGTTAAATCAGAGAGTTCATTGAATCTCTAGACAGTTAATTAACATCGATATTCAATCAAGTCGCTAAAGTTCCGTCAGACAAGTGAGTGAACGAAACGTTTAACGAGTTTCCTAAACGTTCCTAGGCAACGAGGCTAACCTAACCTAACCATTTACAATAAAGCAAAACACGGAATTTCCAAGCTCTCAGTTCTTCACTATCACACCGAAATAACAATCACAAATGAATTAATCATGGCGGAGTCTTGTTTTACATTGTTAATCAACACGCTGGCTTTCGGTCAGACAGATAGTTAAACGTTTTCGACGATGCTTTATTTAAATCAAAATGCTAGCGACTTGATTGAATATCAATCTTTAATTAACTGTCTAGAGATTCAATTAACTCTCTGATTTAACTACTTTACTGCGACAACTATATAACCTATTTGTTTATTTTTTATTCTGTCAAGTATTGGCTTAAAAATTAAAATTAAACTTCAAAAACCCGCCAAATCGCGAGTCTGGGCGAAATGGCGTCGCACTCAGTCCCTATGACTTACCAAGACAGTAAACACATTGAAAGAAAACACTTTTTAACCGGATTGAAGCTATGTATTATTATAAACTTATAATTACAGTATGATATAGTATATCATCCTTGAAAAGATAAACTGTCATACACTGTAGATGATACACTTCTAATTTAGTCGAGACTCTTCCAACCACCTCCATCTCACTCTATCTTGAGCATTTTTCTTCCCCACCAAGCTTATCTGCCCACTATATAAGTTACCGATGACTTTAATGAAATAAATGTTTATGATTTTTAAAATCGGTTCGATAGTTTAAGAGTATCTATTTGTTTAAATTTATTTATCATACTTTACCACATTATAATTATTATTATTAAGCCTCATTTATTCCTTGAAAATTTACAAAATAAACACACACATAAAATATATATGTATATATATATATATTTTCCATTTTTTTTTCAAGGACCTCTTATTGAGTATAGGCCTCCTCCAATTGGCTCCATCTCTCTCTGTTTTGAGCATTTTTCTCCCAATCCTCTCCACCAACTTTCTTAAGCTCGTCAGCGCACCGTGCGAGAGGGCGACCACGCTTTCTTTTTCCTGGTGGCCCTTTCCACTTTGTTACCCTCTTTGTCCATCTGTCATTGTTCATTCGAGCGGTATGACCCGCCCATTTCCACTTAAGTTTTTTGCAATGGGGTAGTGCATCAATAACCTTCGTTTTGTTTCTAATTTGTGTACTTCTGATCTTGTCCTTCAGTTTTAAATTTAATACACTGTGTTCCATTGCTCGTTGACAAGTTGTTATTTTTCTATTTGTGTTCGAGTCGAATATCCATGATTGGCTACCGTAAGAAATACATGGCAATATACACGTGTCTAAGACTTTCTTTTTTAAGTATATCGGTATCTCTGCCTTCAGTACTTCTTTGTATCCCCAGAATTTGTTCCATGACATCCTAGTTCTCCTATCAACTTCATCATGATGCCGTGAATTTTTAAAAGATATTTCCTTACCCAAGTATATGTAGTTCTGCACGTATTCTAAGGGGTATCCATTAATTTTGACCGGATCTTGTAGGTGATTTGTCATTATTTTTGTTTAATTCTAATCCTATTGCTCGACTAACAGAACATAGTTCGTTTATCATTTCCTCTATTTGTAGTCATGTTTCTGAGAATAAAACGATGTCATCAGCAAATCTTAAATTGTTTAAGTAATTACCGTCAATAATTATACCTTTTTGTGTCCAATTAAGCTTTCGCATTATGCTTTGAAGTACTGTTACAAATATGGCAGGAGAAAGTGGGTCACCTTGTCTAACCCCTCTTTTAATGGCTATTTTAGGACCCCTTTTTTCTGGTTTGACTCGGCTTACACTTTTTGAGTAAATATCCTTAACTAGTTCAATTACCCCTGATGGTACCTTACATTCGTGGAGGGTATTCCACATACTGCTGTGTGATATGGAATCGAAAGCTTTTGCGTAATCTATAAATGCCAGATATAGTGGTCTCTTTTTTTCTTTATACTTCTCAATAATTTGATCCACAACATAAATATGATCAATTGTATGATGTATGATCAAACCACATTATAATATAATAATAATAATAATATAATAAAATATGTTTAACTTAACTTTTTTTTTTGTTATTGATTTTTAACTGTTATCAACACACTGGAGTGCATAAGTGAGTGTGTGAGTGCAAATGTGTGAGTGAGTGAGTGAGTGAGTGAGTGAGTCAGTGAGTGAATGAATTAAGTCTGTACTACATACTAGGCCTCAGAAGAAGCTCCAACTCTGCGTAGGGTATGTTCATGAGCCAGTCCTTTAGTCGTATTTTTAGATTGTAGACGGTAAGCGGGTAGATGTTAAGCAGCCTATTTAATTTATTATAGATGTAGTCTGCTTGCATATTGCGTCTCGCAAACTCATTCCTAACGGTCTGACCGACGACCACATCTTTCATGATCAACAATGCTTATATTTAAGTTAGATGACAATTATGGTGAACATAACTGTTACAAAAAATACAATAAAAATATTACGGATTATGTATTTGTGTTTAGAAAAAATCAATGGCGCTACAAATTTTTTAGGTCTGGGCCTCAGATTTCCGTATCACTTTCATGATCATTTGTTAATCGAACAGTCAAATAGGTGATCAGCCTTCTGTGCTTGACTTTTTGGGTCAAACCCAAGCCGGTTCCTCACGATGTTTTCCTTCACCGTTCGAGCTAATGTTAATGCGCACATATAAAGAAAATCCATTGGTGCACAGCCGGGGATAGAACCTACGACTTCACGGATGAGAGTCGCGCGCTGAAGCCACTAGGCCAACACTGCTGCAATGTGTATCCAATTACACACAATAATACAATTTTTATGTATCCCTTCCATTTTTCTATTATTACTTTATAATAATAATAATTAAGCCTCATTTAGTACTTGAACATTTTACAAAATATACACACACATAATATTTTTTTTTCAAGGACCTCTTTTTTAAGTATATACCTCCTCCAATTAACTCCATCTCCTTCTGTTTTGAGATGACAATAATGTGTTCTTCATGTTTTTGCTGCGCTGAAGTCTCCCATCAGAATAAAAGATTTTGTTCCTTTGATGTTGCGTGCGTGCGTTTGCCTGTTGGAGTTGGTCGTACAACAATGACATCCCTGTATCATTGGTGTCGCTAGTAGGAGAATATGCTTGAATAATTGAAATATATTCGTCATACAAAGACTAAATTTAGGACACTTACTCATTCATTGCTATAAAACTATCAAAATATGCTTTTAGGTTTTCCTTATTAGAAAACCGACGCCATAGAACCCTTGAGTTTGGCCGTAGTGACAAAAAAAATATGCGCTTGGTCTTCCAGTATATTATATCCTAGTCTTCTTATATATATACTTCGTAATTTTTTTTGTTTATAAATAAAATTGATCTATTTAATTTCAGACTGTCTGAAACAGTCCTCTTGTGCTGTACATTAGGGTCACGTGGCTTCGACGTTTTGTTACGTCTCTTCTTCTACGGCGATGTCAAGGAAAATGAAAAAGACGTGTTAGAATCTCTTCTGAGCGTAGCACGGGGCTCTGAGGCGGTGACATGCGTTCTAGCTGGTTCCGTAGCGCAGGTTGCAAGCGGTGGCGCTGCTGAGAGGGAGAGACTGGTTACGATATTAGCTGAGAACGTTGCTGGTGGGCCAGTCATAGTGGAATTGTTACACGCCCTCGTACCAGCAGGGACACAGGTTGAATACGGCGGAACGGTATCACGTGGTATTCTAAGGGAGCTAAGACAACGTGCTACGCTTACTAATGAGGATCATTATACGCTGGGGTAACTATATGTTGTATTGTCTTTTGTTAACATTGCTTTTACATATTAAAAGAAAACACTTTTTATACCGGATTGAAGCTATGTATTGTTATAGACTTATAATTATTTTACATAATTTTAAATTTTTTCGACGTTTTGCGTGCTTTACAGCGTGCGTGGTCACGGTGAGATCGGTAAAAAAGTGTTTTCTTTCAACTATAATGTTAATAATTTTATAATTTATGCTAAGTAATTGATTGAATCAGAGATATTCTTGTATACATTATGTACTAGCCAAGGCTGTACATTTTGCTCATTCAGGCTTTCTTAGTTTTATAAGCGTGGCGATTTCCTAAATTTGACATTACATTGCAGTACTTCGTTTCAAAGCAATTTAATTATTTCGCTTATTTTTGTATACAACAGGGGGCAAACTGGCAGGTGGCTCTGGTGTTAAGTGATACCGCCCACCCATGGACACTCTCAATGCCAGAGGTCTCGCGAGTGCGTTGCCAGCCTTTTAAAAATAGGCACGCTCTTTCCTTGAAGTGGTTCAGAAATACTTCAGTGGGCAGCTGGTTCCACATAGCGGTGGTGCGCGGCAAAAAAAAAATTATTGCGTAAATACAGGCGTTCAAAATGTGATTTAACAATATAACAATGATAATGTTAGGTACATAAAACATAAGGCCGGCATCGCACGCGAGACTGTCCTGAGAGGTTCCTGGCCGTTTGCCCCGTCTAATAAAAGAATATAATAAAAAACGGAATATATTCATTATATTTAACAGGAAGTTTGTTTTGACAGGAATATTTCCGCAGGGAAATGCATTAGTGCGGTCGAACCGTGTTTTTCTATTAAAGGTACGTTAAAAAACAATATTTCGGCATTTACATGCTGATATATGAATGTTTACTAGTTCTTGTATCATTTTACAGCCATGAGCAAGTGTTTTGGGTGGTTATGCGAGTGGGACCGTTGGGGAGAGGGGGGAGAGAGATCTTGTCAAGTGCCGCAGCTTTGGACCGATAATGATTCATTTAGACGGGAAATGGAGACGTATATAGGTAAGTGAACTTCAGTAGGAAATTGTGAAGGTTTTGACTTAATTAATTTGGCTTAGAATAATCGCTAAGATGTGTGCTGGAAGGTGTATGGTGCCATCCTTTGGTAAAATATGCGCTTCGGCTGTCGCGTGTCTAATAAAAAAGAGGAATCCAAGAATTGATCAGACCAGCGATGGCTATCAACGGTGTTGTCTCCCACTCCAAGCACTGGATTCTTAATAATTTAAATTATTATTGTCGCTTTTACTATTTCACACCCCTTCATCATACAATAGGAGCAGTGTTGGCCTAGTGGCTTCAGCGTGTGGCTCTCATCCGTGAAGTCGTAGGTTCGATCCCCGGCTGTGCACTAATGGATTTTCTTTCTATGTGCGCATTTAACATTAGCTCCAACGGTGAAGGAAAACATCGTGAGGAACCGGCTTGGGTTTGACCCAAAAAGTCAAGCACAGAAGGCTGATCACCTATTTGCCTATTCGATTAACAAATGATCATGAAACAGATACAGAAATCTGAGGTCCAGACCTAAAAAGGTGGTAGCGTCATTGATTCTTTCTTTCATCATACAATACAAGGCAAACCCAACTATTCCAGATTCCTCGGTCTTATAAAAACTATGTACGTAACTCAGCCATGTTTACCTTGAGATTATAACACAAATTACCAGCAAATATATATATTTAATGTGACTGAAAAATGCTTAAAAAAATATTTAACAAACTCTAGTATCTTTTATTAATAATGGCTTTTTTATTCTTCATTTATATTAAATATTCATTATAATGATCAATGAATTTGTGCTCTGTTATATTTTTTGTATAAATAGGTAAAACTGTGCTTTATGTTTATGTTTGAATGTGTATTCCGTTTTTGGCTTTTGTGTATAATGTAATTGTTTGAATATTGTTTAATGAGTAGCTGTAGGAATACTTTAATAAAATAAAATAAAACAAAATGGAGTAGTACTATGTCTGGTCAGTATCAGTGCGCACACAATAGCGGTTTTAAAGTTAAACTACATAAATCATTACACCGGAACATCAATTGTAGGTTCATTTCCGGTTCGTGTGTCAAAGTCAAAATCGACAATTGTTATCCATCTTTGACTGACACCGATTTAGCGCAAACAATGAGGTTTTAGTTGATGACACCGGTGACCGCACTGTAAACACTGACTGACTATACGGTAATATGTAGGGCTTGCGTTTTTTTTAAGCGTACGTTAAGATTTCGAATTACACTTGGGCACTAAGATATTTTGTCTGAGGCGTAATTAACACGCCTGAGAGGGAAAACATCGTGTACAAGTTTGTCTAAGACCCAAAAAGTCTATGGCCTAAGAAAAAAGATGCTTATGAAACAGATAGAAATTCAGAGGCCTCTTTATATAGAATTGTAGTTCCAATCTTATTTTCTTTATGCGAAAATGTGCTTGAATACCTAAGGTTATTCCCATTCGCATTCCACCAAATAAAGAAACTTATACTAATTGAGCAGTGTTGTCCTAGTGGTTTCAGCGTGCGACTCTCATCGCTGAAGTGAAAAGTTCGATCCTCGGCTGTGTACCACTGGTGTATCATTCTGTGCGCATTTAACATTCGCTCGAACGCTGAAGGAAAATGGTTAAGAAACGACTAACTGTCAAAACTTTTTTCTCGCTCAAGAAACGTTGTTTTTTTGTTCCTGTTTAGTTTTGTCTTAATAACTGTGTTAATACATTTTTATTCCTTTACTCACAGTGGTTGCCTGGATGAGATCGCTCGAAAGCGATAAGGCCGCCAGTTGCCCTCCTTTTGATTTAATTATGTTTAATTTTTTTCTATTGTAACGTAACGAAGTGGTAATAAATAAATAAATAATAAATACAATGTAAAGAGATGCACATAAATAGTTGATCGCTGACTGTATACAGTATTACTGCCGGCGAGGATCTGTTCCACTAGTTCGTCGCTGATTGACAATAGGTATTCTCGCTTAGCGATACTTGGTCAGAGATCAGAACTACGCTGAGAGACCGACCTGCGGCATCAGTCATTTCTCTACAGTGCGGATATGAAATTTCACGTATTTTTCTTTATTATGAACTAGCTGCCCCCGCGAACTTCGTTTCTCCTTAATGTGGTTTTAGTTAGCCTTAATACCGTGACACGAAAGAATAATTTCACTGTATTATCGTCACTATAATTTGAATTTGATTTACACTTGTGTCTAAGTAACACGTGGTTTGCTAACACCAAAAATTAAAAAAAGTAGAAATAATTGAATTTCACGGTATTTCGTTTACTACAAAATAAATTTAATTTATTCTTTAGCCTCAATAACACGTGGTAATCATGATATTGAATTGTAGCTTATATGACACGTTTGTCGGTTTACCATAGCAGTGCCATCTATTGATTACTTACTCAATCCAGTCGAAAAGTATCGACATCTGTTAGAATATTTTGGAGTTAACAGATAATTGTGACTGTCAATTAATTATAGACAAATAATTTGCAATAAAATGAAATTGCGACTATAATTAAAGATCTAAGCTATCCTATCTCTTAAGTTGGACCAGACTACTCACGGTGTGCCAATTTAATTTAAAATCGGTTAAGTAGTTTAAGAGTCCATCGCGGACAAACATCGTGACAGGAGATTTATTTATCTTAAGATATCAAACAATCATTTGAATTATCATTGTTGCCTAGTTCAGACGACGATGATGATATGTTTTATGATGGCATTAGCAACAAAACTATCAGTACTACACACTCACTTTCCGCTGCTCGCCAACTCGTTTCTAATTATAGCTTGACTCTCTTCTCGTTCATCGGGCGGTGGGACGGCCTTCGACCCATAAAGTCGACGGCGTGAGTTAAGCACAGGAGGTTGATCTCCTACATGCCTGTTATATTGACAAATGATAATGAAACAGATACAGAAAGAAAAGAAAAGAGCGTACCTATACTTGAAAGACTGGCAGCGCAGTCGCGAGCCCTCTGGCATTGAGAGTGTCCAGTGTCCAGCGGCGGTATCACTTGACATCAGGTGAGCCTCCTTGCCCGTTTGGCCCCTGTTATATTAAAAAAAACAGGCTCAATCCTAAAAGGTTGTAGCGCAACTGATTTATTTTATGGTCTAGATCTTTTATGCCACTTTAGTCGCAGTTTTTTTGTAACTAGGCGAGGTGGGCTGGTTCCGCGCAATGTGGTCAGGACTTGACGCTGATAGAGACGAAACTGGCCTCTACCGGCTACTCTTGGCCGCTGATCGTTGGCCTAGAGATACCTTCACGTTTTCTGCTGTAAGTAGCTTCCGATATATCTCTTTCTTTAAAATGATTATTATTAAGCCTTGATTGTTGTATAATACATTAACACTTCTTTGAGTTACATAAACAAAAAAAACTTAATTCTAATACATAAATAAAACGTAATCTAATACAGCACTTGACCCGTTTTGGGTAATCATAAATACACATAGGCCTCTTCCAGTTAAAATGGTTATTATGGATCCACAAATAATTTCAAGTAAATAGCTGATAATTGAAAATGTGCCTACAGCAGTCGCCGTGTAAAATTAAAACTATGCAAATATCATTATGTTTTAAAGTTTGTATTTAAAGAATAAATTGTAATAATAAAATTTGACTAGTACTATAATATATATTACATTACGTTTATATTATTATATTTAATATTAGTACATGACCTCCGACGAAGTGAGAGCCTCCTCCGAATTCTTCCGTTTCTCACTCATCTTCCCTCCTATTATATATATATCCCATTATGTATAACAATTAATTTGATGTTTGTTTGTTAGGTATGGGAACTGGAGATGTGGAAAGATGGTGAATTTGTCCGGGAATGTGACTGGTTGGAGAGGCGGGACCGAGTTTGTTTGGCACAAACTGCTGCACTTCTTATGATGAGGTTTGTGCTGACAAAATTTTGTTATCAGAAATCCAAACTAGTTAGCAGCTCCGGGATAAAGCTGACCTGTAACTAAGAGGTAGATTTATTAATTTTTTAAAGATAATAATTTGCCGGTATTTGCTGTTTAATAAAAAATACTATTACAAATAATTTTATCAGAGTTTAGTGGCAATTAGTTCCCCTAGATGGGGCAAAGGGCGTCCACAATGAGTCTTCATCGCGTTCGGTCTCGTATTTCACCTCGCTCCAAGTCTTTCCGATTCTCTTTGGTTTGGTCAGGTTTGCCTGGGTCGGCCACGCTTCCGCTTTCCTTGCGGGTTCTAATCAAGCGCCTGCTTGGGAATATGATTGAGATCCCTTAAGAGGCCTATCTGTTTCTAAATCAACACAAAATGTATATCGAGAAGGAGGAGGAGCCAAACATACAGCACATGATCGTATAAAGGATAAAGTAAACAATATAAAAATGAAGCTTTAGTAAATTCTGGCTGTAGGAGCCGTCGCTATTTTAAGCGTCCGGTTGGCAACCCTAGACCTGATAAAAATACTTCATTTTGGAGCATCTTGTGACGTTTTTCCAATTATTTCAGATTTTGACAGCAACGTCAAAGATTGTAATCAAAGTCAAAGTCAAAAATCATTTATTCATATAGGTAACACAATGTACACTTATGAACGTCAAAAAAAGAAATATACATTCAATGCTTCTAATTTTACATTTACTGCCAGTTCTCAAATCAAGGGCGTAGAACGGAAAAGAAGAACTGGCAATAAACTCTCCGCAACTCTTTTTAATCGGCAAGTTTTTTGTTTTACACAACGTTTGTAAGGAGCTGCCATTACACCATGTTCCACATGACATATTAAGTGATAAATAATAATAAAATTAATTAAAAACAAAGAATTGTCTCAAATTATCAAAGATCCTCTATCAGCAGGAGGCATGGTGAAATAGGAGCACACACTTATATTCTCGTGGGATCAACATAGTCGATAACACGAGTACAAGTTTTCCATAGTATCTGTCTATTTAATTAAAGTGCTATAAAAATATTCCAGGTCTCTTCGTTTGCAATCATCAGAAGAACATTATACTGAACAGACTTCCGCATTACACGAGAACATGATAAGGTGGTGTTCGCTGGTTAACAATATTCGAGGCGCACCAGAAAATCTACGAACTACGTTATTCGAAGACGTGATTCGAGTTTGCAGTCAACTGGAGCTGGGGACAATTGACAATGGAATTGAGGAGCTGGTGTCAGCGAAGCGGGGGTTGGCCGTTCTCAGGAATAGTCCATTAGAGCTGGCAGAGGCGCTGGAATTCGCTCGTGAGTTTATCGTTACGAAATTATAAAAAAAAATCCATGCGAATGTATATTTGTCCACAAATTTCTCGGTAACTAAAGTCTTCATGACATTTTGAATTGAATCAGATGTGTTTGTGTTCCAACAGTCCAAGTTTTACCAAAATCGGTGTAGTAGTTTTTGGTGTCCACGCATGTTTGGGGTAGTACGTGTGAAATATTAAAAATTGGTGAAATTGTCTTAAATTAATTATCATTTATTGTAATTTATAATATCGTTTTTATATTATACATGATGTACATACTGTTTATATTATATGTTTGTTATATATACTAATTTCGTTAAAAAGATTATAAAATCATCACTTGTTACAGAAGAGAAATGGTGTGAATTGAGTGAAAGATCCAAGGAACCGCTTCGTTTGATGCAACTTGTATTAAAACTTCGAGCTGATACCAATAGTTCGTATTCTCTTGTATAATATTAATCTATGGTATAATCAGTCCAGGGCCGGATGTAGAGGTGTCGAGGCCTTGGGGCAACAAAGGAGTGGAGGCCCAAATTATTTTCCTAATAATATAAACAATGTGTTTTGTCGATATTTTTTCTATCATTAATTTATTGTGAACAAGTAGATTCTTTTAGTATATAACAACCATAAAAGAAGTCAGAAGATATCAGAAGAAAAGTTGTTTACTAGTCGGAATTTAATTTTTTTACAGTAGTCTATTGTAGAGGTCTCTTTTGTTGAGGCCCCGGTAGCCTAGATCCGGTCCTGATTCAGTCTTAAAAAACTATGTTTACTCTGCTGAAATATCAGTGCTATAGTTAAAAACAAATAAGTAAGAGGAAGGAGGAGAAAGAAAAGAGAATAACGTATTCCTTCCGTATATAAAAAAAGAGTTTCAGTTTAAACAAAACCCTTTTTCAACGGATTGAAGTTATGTATTATTATAAACTTATGATTATTTTACATAATTTTAATTTTTTTCCCGACTTTTCACCACAGTCATCGTAACCACGCACGCGAAATGTCGAAAAAAAAAAAAAATATGTAAAATAATTATAAATTTATAATAATACATAGCTTAAATCTGTTGAAAAAATGTTTTCTTTAAATGTGTAAAAGTTATTTTAATAGAAGACAATATTAAGCGTAGTTATACCTAAAGTAGCTTCTCGGTTACACACCAATGATCAATTATTTCAGTCCATGTATGTTTCACCGTTCACATATTATTTGTATTGCCTCAATAATGGTTTTTGAGCAGTCTTTCTCAACGTAGGGCCCACGCCCCACAGGGGGCAATTTGATTGTGAATTTTATAATCTATATCAGCTGTATAAAACAAAGTGGAGACTTGAGACTGAAGCTAACCATCAACCATCAACCATTTTCATTATGTTTTGAAAATTTACCTATAGTTTTGTTAATAGTTGTTAGTTCGTTCTTAAACCTATAATATAAATTTCTTAAGTGATTTTTTTTTTTGTTTCAATACATTATGTATATAAACATTACATAAGGGATTGGCAGGGCCCTAAAAAGGTTGGGAAACACTGTTCTAGAGTAAGCGTGGCTTAAAGTTATATTTTGTTATAGGTGTAAACAGATCGGTAGTAGAAGAGGCAATGACAAAAATAAAAGAGTCCTTAAGTGTCAAAGAGAAGAGTGAGACACGCCCCGTACTTGCCACTATCGCAGAACACCTTTTCTGTTTATATGAGAGAACCACTGGTAAGAATCCTTATTTTAATTTAAGTACATTTTTCGCGGTGAATTAATGAAGGGATTTTTACACAAATATTAGTGTAGCTAGGGAAGTAGTTATGTGGCTTGTGGTGGGGTCAGTGACCTCAGGTGAATGACCGCGACGTTAGATTACGGCCCCCGCTACGGGCAGTTGTGTCACATTTAATATAGAACAATAACTTATTGTGTGTATAGCAGTGTTTGCCCATTAGCTCCGACGTCCAACCTTGGATCTCAGGGTTGAGAGTCGCAGGTTCGATCCCGGTTGCGCTAATGGACTTTCTTTGTATGTGAACTTAACATTGGTTCAAAGGTGAAGAATGTGGGGAAACCGGCTTACCTTAGACCGGAAGTATCCACGGCGTGTGTATGGCATAGGAGGCATATCATCTACTTGCCTATTCGATTGATTATGAAACAGATACAGAAAGCTGATTCGAAAAAGTTGTAGCGCCACAAAATTGTGTTATTATTAATAATAATAATTTATTGCATGAATATGGTACATGTATGTGTAAAGTGGTACAATCGTAATTAGGCATATTCTGCCACACACAATGGCGCGTCAAGCTGTCTTTAAAGGAATTTTACATTATTACTTATATGAATTGGTCAATTCTTATATTATTTGTATCGTACATAGCATATCATACGTTATTAATTTTATATCAACTACAGTGTCTCTCGCAAATAATCATTTATTGAATAATTCATTTTTCCAAAAGTCGATTTTTAAAGACTCTAGTCGGAAGATCTTTTAATTATTTTGGTAAATTATTGTAAGTCTTAATTGCCATACAAAAGGTGTTTTTCCTAAAGAGTTCCAGATTGATTCCCATGTCTACTTCTTACTTCGACTTAAAAATATGTTTCTGTGCACAAATAAGGACGTTTCTAAAGTATAAATACAGGAAAGTGATAAAAATGTGAGCTTCTTAAATAAAGGTACGCAACTATCAAGACAGTTTGCTCCACACAATTTGTGGAGTTTGTTTGTTCAGTCTGTTCAGTCTCTAATACATTTCGACTGAATTTCCCCAAACTATAATTCCATATCTAAGCATAGATGAAGCATATGCATGATAAGCAGCCAATACCGTATCATGGTTAACAGTTTCTCTTAGTTGTTTTAACACAAAAACTAAACTGTCTATTTTGTTCTGTAACTTTTCAATGTGTGCTTTCAAACTACAAAATTTATCCAGAGGACCACTTTGCTATTTGGATTTATTAGGCCATCTTTAACTTTGTTTAATTTTGAGTTCAACGGTTTGATTGTGTTAGTGAATTCTCGATTGTTTGTTGTTTATTAAAAAGTCACGTAAAATACATAATAAGAATGTTGAAGAATGACAAGAACATCATTCATATTTCTTTTTTAATATGGCTAATGGAAAATAATTCGATATAATTCTATTATAATTTTCTGCACAAACACAAAATCAGTTTATTCATATAGGTAACCAAATACCCGTATAAACGTTAATAGATAAAATGTTAATATGATTCTAAATTTACATTTACTACCAGTTCGCAAGTCAAGGGCGTAGAGCGGGCAAGAAACTCGCCACTCTTGTTGATCGACATGTTATGAGTCATACAAATAGTTGGAACTGGAGAAAATCAATCCTAAGGATTAGGATTTAAATAATCTTCAAATTTATAAAAAGCTTTATAAAACTCTAATTTCGCTTGGGAGTTTGTTGTAAAATCGAAAACAATTTCCATATAAGGAGTGGTTTCAATCACTATATGCTGATTTTGGCTTGATTTATGGGACACCATACATAATAGTAAATAAATAATCACGTGTTTTTAACACAGTCGACGCTATGCCCCTGACTCATCAATAAATCATACGTAGAAAAAAAAGAGTTGTCTTCGTAAAATGTGCTGATGAATTCCTTGAAGCGAGCTGAAGCTTGCAGGTGGCAACACTAATGCTTAAAAATGGTTTTTAGAAGTGGAAGATAAATATGACATATTAAATCAGATGTATGAAGCAATAGAGCTAAGTGGGGGAGTTCGCCAAGCGGGGCCTATTGTCGACATACTTCTATCTTGTATGCTGAGATTGCCAGAGGAATATCGCCCAAAAGCATTATTTGATAAGGTATTTTCGTAAATTTCTTAGGTAATAAAGGCGTAAAATGATATGACAACTTGATGATATTACGACATCCTAATGTACCTCAGAGGCCTTGAGCGATTACGGATGGTATTTTGTAATCCCAAAATTATAATTAGACCTGAGGATTCGTCGTAGTCATTGGCATTTTTTTTAAATTCCGAAATATTAACAATTTCTACCTCTATTTGACATAGTTAAACGGAAAACCCAAAAAATATTATTATTATTTAGTGCGGGAGGGTTACGTGGGGCTCGCGATTGGGCTGCCCACTAAAACCCCAAGGTACTGCCAACAATTGCCTTAGGCGGGATGCGACAGAGCAAGTTTCCGTCACAGACCGGCCCATTCGCTTTTAGTAACAGCTAGGGGAGATCGAGTCCAGTACTTGCAGATGGATCACGATCCCCTCCTTCGAACGCATGGACCGAAGTTTCCCCGCTTGGGTACTTTTTAGTTTTACGCGATGGCCTGCGGTTTCTTTCGCCTTCGCGAATGAGCTTCGGGAATTTTAGAAAATGTTTTTAATAATCTGGGGTAGTTCCTAGATCTGAATTATCGGATTGATAAATTGTTTTTGGGTTTGATAGTTTATTTATCGAAGAAAACTAGGATACGGCCAAAAATGCGCGTCAAATTTCTGGGCACAGCTCGAAAAACATAATGTTATTTTTAGCTGTTAGATGCAAGTAAAGACTTGGAGGAGTACCAGCGACAAGCTGTGGGGATGGATCAAATGGAAAATGAATGGGCCCCTCGATTGGCCCTAGTGAGGGACCCCCAGCACGCCTTATTATGCCTGTGTGCTTTGCTCCTTCGAGCTGCATCTTCAGAGGATGGGGAAAGATGGCGTGAAGCCGTTCGGCAAGCTCGGCTTACGTATCCAGATACATTCGTCACCTTGTCAGATGGAGGTAATTGTGTTTATTTAAACAAATTATATAAATATAACTATAATACTTTATTAAACTGTTCAGCCTGTCTGCCTGCCAGTCAGCTAGCAAGGCCCTCCACAAATATGACGAATTGAGTTAATTCATAATACCGCCGCCCATGGACAGTCGAACTTCAGAAGGCTCGCAAGCGCGCTGCCGGCCTTTTAAGAATTGGTACGCTCTTTTCTTGAAGGACCCTAAGTCGAATTGGTTCGGAAGTACTTCAGTGTGCAGCTGGTTCCACATAGTGCTGGTGCGCGGTAGAAATGGGCTTTAGAACCGCTCAGTTACCGTACCGGATACCTACCGTATTTTGTATTCTGCCTTGACGATCGATGATAAAACTCAGCTGCAGGTAGAAGACACTAGAGGTCTCACTTCTCTACGCAACGCCAAGGGATCAAGTAGATCTTCGTTGTATACGCTCAAGAGGATGGAGCTGGTACGAAGAAGCTCCCGCCCAGAGGTGACAATAGTACTCCATGGGGGGTCTAATTTGGGACTTATAGAGTGCAGGCGGTGACCAGGGGTGAAGTACCGTCTCGCCTTGCTGAGCACACCAGGCTTCTTAGAGACTAACTTAGCCATTCCTTCCAAATGACCGCGAAACTGAACGACATTCGATATGTCAACGCCCAGAATCCCTAATGCTAGCTGAGGGTTTAAGTAGTCGTCGAAGAGAGGAGTAGCGACAAATAATGTTTTTTTTCGCGGAAATCGCGTAAACTTGTGTCTTCTTGGGATTAAATTGGTCTAGATTTAGTAGTAGAGTTTCGACTTCAGACACAAGTTTGTTCCGGTACTCATATACAGAGGAATACCAGCCCGGCCAGTGTAAAGAGTATCCCCAGTACTCTCGTCCGCATAAGAATCAATGTTTCTAAGTTGCAACATATTATTGATATGCAGAAGAAACAAGGTCGAGGATAGGACACAGCCTTATGGGATCTTAGCATTCACGAACAGTGTGGGTCGAGTCTGACCCTCCAAATGTGTGCTATTCAGAAACTGGGTGAATACGCATTCAAACCACCTACGTTTTGTTCCTACGAGGCCGCGTTACAGAGTCCTCGCATTCTACTGGGACCTCGACGGCATTTATAATAATAATAAAAATGTGTTTATTCATTTGAAAATTTACAATGTTGTTGTATTTGGGAACCCTTTAAAGTAAAAAATACCTGTGTCAGGGATTCCAGCTATAATAATAATAATAATAAAATATGTTTATTCGTTTTAAGTACAATTGCATTATAATGTGTAAGATTTGGGAACCCTTTTAAGTAAAAAATATACCTGTGTCAGAGTTTCCAGTTTTCTTCCATAACAAACTTAATTATACATTCCTTAAAATATTTAATTTATATATAATTTAGTTACATCATTTATTATTATTATTTTTGTTATTTCAGTTGTTGTTTTCATTTCGGTTAGAAACGTCGCGTATTAATTATTGTGACCGAAAAAGTGAAACGCGCTGACGCGCCGCGATCGCGTTACGATGAATCGTTGACCTAATATTTGTTATTGTGTAATGAATAAAGTCGAGGTTTTGTCTTTATAATTTTAACTATTATATTAAATTTATGATGTCATGTCCATGTGTTATTGAAAATAAAACCCAAAACGAGCAATTTCTATTGGCTGAACTGAAAAAGGAAAGAGCCCGATACTCGGACCTGGAAACTATTGTCTAACAACTGAAGGAACGTATAGCTCAGCTCGAGAAAAAAATAGATCAGCCCTTAAGACAAAGGGACGAGGCAGCCGCTGAATCAATTCAGTATGAGACGGACGAAGAAGAACTGGCTAAAGAAACGGAATGGGTGCTTGTCGCAAGCAGAGAGAAAAGGAAACTAAACACCTCCCCTTCCCCCTTGAAAGAAGTTATTCATAATAAAGTAACCAAAGAAAAGCCTAAAAAGGAACCCCTTCCACCCCCGATTATTGTCGAAAATGTAATTGAATACCAATCATTCTACGATTCTTTACTTAAAAAAGAATTGAATAAAGACTCGTTCACAGTAAAAATGCTTAGAAATGGATCGGTGAAGATTAACACCAATAGTGAAGCTACCTACAGAGTTATCACAAAACATCTTAAAGATGAAGATGCCTCGTGGTTCTCTTACGAAAACAAGCAGAGCAGGCCAATAAGAGTAATGGCAAAAAATCTGGATGCTTCTTGCAAGCCTGAAAGGATAGTTGAAGACCTCATTAGCCAAGGATTTAAAATTTTAGACACAGCCGTCAAATATAGCTGGAAAACCAAAGAACCGCTTAACATGTTTATTCTGTCTTTCCACCATCAGGAAAACATAAAAAATATCTACGAAATAAAATCCATACTTGGCTGCAAAATTGATGTACAGCCACTGAAATCACCGAAATTGATTCCCCAATGCAAGAGGTGTCAGGCTTACGGGCATACACAGAAATACTGCTCCAAGGAGCCGAGGTGTGTGAAATGCACTGCAAAGCATCTCACAGTAGATTGTAACAAGCCACGAGACGCGAAACCGAAATGTGTTCACTGTGGTGAGTTACATCCAGCTAATTACAGAGGCTGTGTAGTAGCAAAAGAATTACAGAAAATGAGAAATGTCTTAAAATCAAAATCAATAATAGAAACGGTAAAACCAGCAAAATTAGTTTCCAAAACTGTTTCCTTTACCCAGATAACTAAAGATCCTAAGACTCTATCCCCAACACAACAAAATGAAATAGCTAGCACAGGCATGGATGAAAAGATTAACACCATACATTCATTATTGACATCCTTTGATGAAAGACTTAAAAAACTAGAAAGCGGCACACAAAATAGCTGCTCCCAAACGTCTTAAGCAATGATGGCTTTAAAAATAATGGCATGGAATGCTAATGGGCTTTTAAAACACCAAAGAGAACTTCAGATAATTCTTAAACATGAAAACATTGACATCTGCTTGGTATCGGAAACACATTTTACCAGGGAGTCATACATTCAATTTAAAGAATATAATGCCTACCATGCTCTTCACCCAAGTAATAAATCCAGTGGGGGAAGTACAGTTATAATAAAGGATAGCTTAAAACACCATGAGGTCTTTAAATATGAAAAACAGCATATACAGGCTATGGCTGTGAGCCTATCAATGAAGCGGTATCCATTAACAATATCATCTATTTACTGCCCATCAAGACATGCACTTAAGTACGACCAGTACAAAACCCTGCTAGAAAGTCTTGGAAATAGATTTGTGTTGGGAGGCGACTTCAATGCCAAACATACCTACTGGGGATCAAGATTAATATCGACCAAAGGAAGAGAACTGTTCAATGCTATGAAAGATTTGAGATGTGATGCAATTTCAACAGGAAGGCCCACATATTGGCCAACAGACAAGTATAAAATACCAGATCTTATAGATTTCTTCATATTTAGAGAAGTATCACCAAATGTTCTCCAAATAGAGGAAGCCTATGATATGAACTCAGATCACTCACCAATCTTACTCACAATTGGCGAAGACCCTATAAAGCGAAAACTGAATCCATCTCTCGTGAACACGCATACGGACTGGGACAGCTTCAAAATTTATCTTGTCAATATGGTAGACCTTAGAGTACCTTTAAAAGACTGAGGAACAATAAGATTTAGAAGTCAATAAATTTACAAAGAACATCCAACAAGCTGCTTGGAGTAATACTCCAAAATTTAAGAAAAAGGTACAAAACAACTACTTCCCAGAAGAGATTAAAAATCTGATAATGACAAAACGAACTCAAAGAAAAAGTTGGCATTCCACAAGATGTCCAGAAGACAAAAAACATCTGAATAACCTCACTAAACAACTGAGGAGAGAGATTAAAATACATAAAGATACTTCAATAAAGAGATACCTAAAACAATTAACTTCTGATGGTTCCACCGACTACTCCATCTGGAAAGCGATAAAAAATATTAAAAAACCTACAACACATATTCCTCCCTTACGAGATACGTCTAATGGGAATTGGGCTGCAAGTAACATACAAAAAGTTAAGAGGTTTGCTGATCATCTATAAAATATATTTCAAATCGATGAAGAAGATTCACTTGACTTCGAAGAAATATCGTCAGAAGAGTAAACATCCGTCTAGTCACACCAAAAGAAGTTTTAAGTGAAATTAAATGTCTAACTAAAAAGAAGGCTCCAGGTTTTGATTTAATTACGGGTGAAGTCCTGCAGCATCTCCCCTCTAAAGCCGTAGTTAAAATGACAACCTTAATTAATGCCTCATTTCGACTTCAATATGTTCCCAATATGTGGAAAGTTGCGGAAGTTATAATGATTCCCAAGCCAGGAAAACCTCCACACGAAGTCACGTCTTACAGGCCAATCTCACTGTTACCTGTTATAGCAAAGCTATTTGAGAAACTCTTACTCAAACGTCTTAACCCTATTATTGTCAAAAAGCAGCTCATACCAGATTACCAATTCGGTTTTAGAGAAAAACATTCTACCATAGAGCAGGTTCATAGAATCACAAATAATATTGAAAAAGCACTAGAAGAACAAAAAGTCTGCTCCACTGTCTTTCTGGATGTAGCTCAGGCATTTGATAAAGTGTGGCATCGAGGACTTGTTCATAAGTTAAGGAAATTACTGCCTCGTCAATTTGCAAATATTATTGAGTCATATTTAACACAAAGAATGTTTAGGGTACGACAAGAAGATGATTATTCAGAACTAAAAGAAATAAAAGCTGGGGTGCCGCAAGGGAGTGTATTAGGTCCGGTCCTGTACCTCTTATCCACATGCGATATTCCTGACCTAAAAGATAACGTTATCGCGACCTTTGCCGATGATACTGCTATCATGTCTACGGCGGCTACTGAAAAGGAAGCGGTAGTAAAATTACAAAAAGCCATAAATATTGTTGGCTTGTGGACCAAAAAATGGCGGATAAAACTAAATCAGTCTAAATCAGTTCACATAAACTTTTCCAACAAAACATCAAACTACCTGCCAGTATATATTGATAGCGTCAAAGTGCCGTTCCAAAATTCAGCTAAGTACCTAGGTATGACGCTAGACACCAAACTCCGATGGAAGGTCCATGTTAAAAAGAAACGTGAAGAGTTGGATCTCCGTTACTCTAAATTGTACTGGTTGCTCGGAAGGCATTCCACGTTATCAGTACAAAATAAATTATTGATCTACAAACAAGTCCTGACACCTGTATGGACTTATGGTTGCCAGCTGTGGGGCTGTACCAGTAATAGTAATATCCAAGTAATCCAACGATTCCAAAACAAAGTGCTCAGGGGAATAGTCAATGCACCCTGGTACATTCGAAATTACGACCTCCATCGGGACCTTAATGTAGAGGACGTCACCACATTAATAAAAAAGACTGCTGGAGCACACGAACATAGGCTCCACCATTACGTGAATGTCGAGGCTATTCAACTCCTTGACACCACTGACCTAGTGAGAAGATTGAAAAGGATAAAACCATTTGAGCCTAGTGAATTAGTGTTAGTGAACTTTATTATTAAGTGCTAATCAGTGAATGAAAACAAAAATATATTGAACACAAGAACAGAGTGTCTTCCTTTTAATAGAGACTATAAGTAGCGTTATTGGACACTTACTTATGATAACAATCCTTTTTAGTAAATTAGGTTAGACTTAAATTACTTATTAGTCTTAAGTTAGGCTAGATCGTAATGTTCCATGATGTCGTAGTAAAGACACATGTATATAAAAAAAAATTATATTTTTGTTATTGATTTTTAACTGTTATCAACACGCTTGAGTGCATAAGTGAGTCAGTGAGTGAATGAATAAAGTCTGTAACTACATACTATGCCTCAGAAGAAGCTCTAACTCTGCGTAGGGTATGTTCATGAGCTAGTCCTTTAGTCGTATTTTTAGATTATATTATATTACGCTCAAAAACCTCCTTAAAACCTTAATTATTAAATAAACATGTACAAATAATATCCGTAGACGGTCAACGCGTTCGCACAAAGGTTACATAAGAAGCGACTGCGTGGAAGACCGTGCCTCGTAAGAGAGCGAGAACATTTTCAACCAATAATCAAACCCTTTGAGTTTCAGAAATATCCGAGGGCGCAGTCCAAACTATAAAAATGGTACAAAAGAGGGCACAAGCAGCATTGGATGCGCAAGGCGATGGTGCTCTGCGTTTATCGACTCTCAGTCCGGCACTGACCGCTCCTCTATCTGAATCTCCTACACTGGCATCTCTTCTTGGCTTGCCTCCACACTTACGGGTACATTGCTTCGAGAAGAAGGTAGAAGTGTTCGCAGATAGCGCACGAAGGCCGTGCCTACTGCGTGCGCGTTTGACGAACGGGTCCGTTCGCCGTTGGCTGGTCAAAGTTGAAGCGCCACATGCCCATCGAGCCGCTTTCGCCGTGGCTCATGCTTTGCGTCGCTCGCATCCTTCAAGGGCACAGTATGTCATCAGCTATGATGTAAGTTTTGTTTTTATGTTGATAGTGTAGATATTATATTATTAGTTATAAGTAGCGAATATAATTTCAAACAAAACTCTACACTCGAAATTTTATTTAAAAAAAAAATTATGTGAAGTAAAAGTATAATTGTAAGTTTATAATAATACATAGCTGCAATCCGGTATGAAAGCGTTTTCTTCATACCTTCTTCATACTTCATTCTAAAAACAAAACAAAATTTTATTACAAAAGATTAGAATATGACTTTAAACTTTTAAAATTTACTTAAGAGTAGGGTAGTAACACCATGACCACGCACGTTGTAAAGCACGCGAAACATCGGAAAAATTTAAAAGTTTGTATATAAATAGATGCTATACATTAGCAAAAAGATTTCTGCAATTTTTTAAAATAATTGTATTAATTTACAAATAAATTTTTTTATAGTATTGTTACGAGCTAGGGGGTCGGATAGAAAATGCCGTATATTTCTTCAAGGGTTTATTTCTTGAAAAATCAATGAGGAGTTTATGGGCACAAATTAATTGCAGAGATGCACTAATAACACACACAAACACAGTCACTAATTACTTCACTTATGCACTCTTCACACTGTACTTTATCACTTGTATTCACTTTATTCGCACTTTATCGCTTCAGTGTTTCTCTCTTGCTATCGCATTCCAAACTAAAGGCGACTAGTTGCGTTTCGGCTCGCTTATATATCCCTGGGAATAATTCTAAACAATATTCGAGAACTTTCTAGGCGGGCTTGCACTAGCGATTGCACAATTCTAGAACGTCCGCACTCTTTGTCTCTTTCGCACGTTGCTCCGTCCTTGTCGTATGGCGTTCTAGAGTTCTCGTCTAGTTTCGAGAAAGTTCTGATCTTCTCTCTCTCTCTCTCGTATCATTTCGTCCTTGTCTCACACCTAGGCCTGAAAACGCCTGAAAACGGGTCTCCTGAAAACTGCAACACTCTACTACACATGTTCTGAAACCGACTGAAAAAAGGTTTCAGCTTCCTGAAAACTAGGGTAACATTATGGAAATTACAATTAACTAATATGTGATTGAGCCACTCCTGAAACGGTCAGAAATCATATTTCAGCCTGCTGAAAAGTTCTCTAACTAGTGGAAAAATCTAGAAACATTGTAGTCGACCCGTCTTCGTAACAGTATGTTTTTTTCAAAATTTTCCGCAATTATATTTCTTTATGTAAATAAACACCAAAATACTTTACATAGTTGTGTTGCGTGTTAATATATGGTTCTATATTTATATAACACAATGATACCAATACAATACAATACACGCTATTCATCTCTATCTTCTCAAAGTGGAAAAGACTTCTTTAAGCCCTTAATTATCGTCGTCAGCCTGCCCAATCGATAGCCCCCACCTTATCGAGCCTTTGATTCTACTCGTAGGGCTCCGTCTGTCACGTTAGGTCTCTTGGTGCAGACGCCCCGTAGTCATTTATATATTCATTAGCCAGAAATGAATACACACACATCTCGTTGAGCGTGTTTGCGTTTGCTTATCTTGTGGAAACTGCGTGTAAATTATTAAAGGAATTATGTTAACTATGAGAGTTTACAATGCTTATTATCAAACATTCTTGTTTATAATAAATTTAAAAGGGTTTAGCAGACTAAATTACATAACTAAAGCTGTTGTAGGATCGTGAAAATAAATTGTCTTGAACTATATTCACTGTTTCCAGGTACGAGCACTGACTTCCGACTGCTCCCTAATCGAGTTCCTAGAGGACCACGAGCGTCTAGACGCGCTCGCTTCGAGCACTTCAGCGCTAGCTCTACGCGAAGCGATACGCAAGCGCAGTCTAACCGCTCAGCACTTTCTAGACCAACAGAGAAGATTTAGCGAAACTGTAGCAGCCGGTACTGTGCTGACTGCGCTGTTAGGGGTTGGCGATCGGCATCCGCAGAATTTGATCGTGAGCGTAGAAGGGGCCTTGGTACACGTGGATTGGGCGTGCTCGCCCCGACATGATGCGCTATCCCTTGAGCCACCACCAGCTCGACTCACGCGCAATATGATAGCCTTAGCTACTCCCGGTGAGAACTACACAATTGTTTACTATTGTTTTTTTTATTTTTTTTATTAGGACCACATAATTGGGACAAACACATGATATAAATTGACATAGATACGAAAAAAAATATATAGAAAAAGCGCTGCCGTCCCTTTAATATAGAAGATAGAAATTAGTGCTGATTCTCGCCTCTTTCCTGTGTGGCGCTGTTCTTTTTTCCTTCTTGTATTCTCTCACGAGTCTCCGTGGTCAATGTCATCCACGTGTCATACACTGTGTTTTATATGAACGAAGTAAAAAATTCTTATAATCAAACTACAGTTTGATTTGCTCAAATTCCTACAAATTAAAAGGCCGGCAACGCACTCGCGAGCTCTGGCATTGAGAGTGTCCATGGGCGGCGGTATCACTGAATATCAGATGAGCATCCTGCCCGTTTGCCCCGATAAAAAAAATGGTAATAATTTTGATACATTTTTGAGTTCTAAAGTCCAAATGGAAGACTTCCACGGTCGGCTGTCCGCAGAGATACGACCTCCAACTGTTTAAAAAAATATTCTCTTCCCTCAAAGGCCGGCAACACGCCCACAAAAATGTCCTTGAGCGACCACTGCCATTTTTGGGCGTACCGCAGCCTCGTTTGGACGGCTATAAAAAAATAAGAAATGTGAATCGCTCGCCAATATACAATATATTATAAAATCACGGAAAAATCCGTTCATTTTCATTACTGTTTTGTAATTGTTCTTATTTTTAAATGAACAAACATGTGTTTCCTGGTAGTTAATATATATATATATGTCGGAGGAAGCCATTCAACGAGTTGCTTGTTGATTGTACAATAACACATTAAATTATCTTTATCATTTAAACACGTTGCATTAATCTTAATTGAACTTAATACGCGATTTTACGATATTATAAAACCTAAAACATATTTCTGTTAACAAATTAGTGATTTTAGTTAAAATTAGTTACGTTTTTCTCATTTATAAGATTGTAATCGTTATTAAACAAACGACCAATGAGAGCAGAGCACTCTGCTCGAGTGGGGTCGAAGCGCCATCTATATATAGGCCAGTCCATTGGTTGTTACGGGGCCTTTTTGAAGTGGAGACGGATCGAGTTGGATCCCTGAGTTTTTGTCGCTAGATTGGTGCATTGAACTCACTGCTCGGTCTTAAAACTTATAATTTATTATTAAATAACTACCATAAAATATCAGTGTATCATCAGTGTAAATAAAATATTGTGAAAACTACAATCGTCGTGTTTTGTGCTCGCGCTTTACCCTCATGACGCCGACCAAATCTGCAATCACTGTTGATGACGTCACTGGGGAAGGTGTTTCTCCGACATATATGTCGCAGTATGGATATTGTTACGAAGACGGGTCGACTACAATGTTTCTAGATTTTTCCACTAGTTAGAGAACTTTTCAGCAGGCTGAAATATGATTTCTGACCGTTTCAGGAGAGGGTCAATCACATATTAGAAAATTGTAATTTCCATAATGTTACCCTAGTTTTCAGGAAGCTGAAACATTTTTTCAGTCAGTTTCAGAACATGTGTAGTCGAGTGGTGCAGTTTTCAGGAGACCCGTTTTCAGGCGTTTTCAGGCCTAGGTATACCCCTTTGATGAAGGAATATTCTAGACCGAACTTTCTAGGTGTGAGACAAGGACGAAATGATACGAGAGAGAGAGAGAAGATCAGAACTTTCTCGAAACTAGACTGGGCACTCTAGAACGCCATACGACAAGGACGGAGCAACGTGCGAAAGAGACAAAGAGTGCGGACGTTCTAGAATTGTGCAATCGCTACTCAGTAGCAAGCCCGCCTAGAAAGTTCTCGAATATTGTTTAGAATTATTCCCAGGGATATATAAGCGAGCCGAAACGCAACTAGTCGCCTTTAGTTTGGAATGCGATAGCAAGAGAGAAACACTGAAGCGATAAAGTGCGAATAAAGTGAATACAAGTGATAAAGTACAGTGTGAAGTGTGCATAAGTGAAGTAATTAGTGACTGTGTTTTTGTGTGTTATTAGTGCATCTCTGCAATTAATTTGTGCCCATAAATTCCTCATTGATTTTTCAAGAAATAAACCCTTGAATAAATCCACGGCATTTTCTATCCGATCCCCTAGCTCGTAACAATATGTTAAATCAGAGAGTTAGTTGAAGCCCTAGACAGTTAATTAACATCGATATTCAATCAAGTCGCTAAAGTTCCGTCAGACAAGTGAGTGAACGAAACGTTTAACGAGTTTCCTAAACTTTCCTAGGCAACGAGGCTAACCTAACCTAACCATTTACAATAAAGCAAAACACGGAATTTCCAAGCTCTCAGTTCTTCACGATTACACCGAAATAACAATCACAAATGAATTAATCATGGCGGAGTCTTGTTTTACATTGTTAATCAACACGCTGGCTTTCGGTCAGACAGATAGTTAAACGTTTTCGACGCTGTTTTATTTAAATCAAAATGCTCGCCATATATACATAAATACCAAGTAGAGTATGACATCTTCAGCTTTTGTTATACAAAAAGAGTTTTCCTAAATATTTTATTTTTTATATCTACTGATTACGGTATTACAACTTAACGGTAGACTTTCGTACCAATGAATAAATATTGAATATTATGGTTTTATTCCAGGACTGGAGAGTCTTATACTGGAATGGAGTGAAGTGATTCGGGAATACGCCCTTGAATTTATTGCTATTTTGCGGGTAGTCTATCAATATTTACCTGACTCTCAAGTCTACAAGGTAACATTTGTCTATTTTACTATTATAATCTATATTCTTAAAACTATTGAATAAAGTCTGTCTAATTGAACTCTTTTGTCTCTTTCTGACAAATTGTGTTTACACTGTGAGGAAAAGAGATAGATGGTTTTATGACTTGGGGGGGTGAGTGGCATAGATTATTAGAGCATAGATATTGATGACGTTGGTTCAAAGTTAAAGTTACCAAGAAAAATAACTTTGATTTTGTCTAATTAATGAGACGTTTGACAGTGTATTTCATCTAAATGGCTTGAAAAGTAAAATGTTTTTTAATAAATTTTTCATTTTATTTTTGGGCGATAATCTTTCCGGAAGCCAAAATTTAAGTATCAAATTGTAATGAAAGGAAAAAATCCTAATTAATAAAAAAAAAACAATGTGCAGGTGGAAATGATGGAGCAGCTCGTGCGTGGTCAGCGTGTCAGCCATCAGCTCCCGTTGCAGCAGTTAAAGCGATGTGGTTCCCTCGAAACCGTTCTCGCTGATCTATTCCAAGACTTTCCTCTCAAGGAATCATATTCGGTACAAGAGCAGGTAACAATTTTTTTTATATAAAAAAAAAACTATTTATTATATTTATTAATTTTTAAAATTGCATTTCCATATTTGGTGATTACGTCAACAGTAATTATTTACTTTTTTACACAAACTACCCACACATTGTCTACTAATATAACGAGCTTACCTTTGCTGACCTTAGGGGGTGGGGGGAGTTTCTAAATTGCAGTTTTAGTTTTTTGCAACTACCTTTAAAAGTCATAATAATCCGTCGGTTTTGAAGGCCACAGAGTGACACAGGTTTTTTGGTATCTGTGAGGCCATTGTGAAGATATGTCAGGATTATGTTTCTTAATTATCAAATTGGTTTTCGTTTCCATCATAGATGGCGTTTTACTACAGTTAAAACGCGATATCGCGTTATTTATAAACACTTGGATATTAAGAGAGATAATATTTTTTTTTCCTCGTTACTTCCGCCCTGCCCTTCAGGCGATTGACTATCCCTCAAGCCGAGGTGGGCTTGCGCTAGTCAGCAGGAGGCATGGTGAAATAGGAGCACGCACATACATTCTCGTGGGAACAACACGCAAATACATAGTCAAAAATAACTAACAGATAACATAACTAGAATATTAAGTAATTAATATTACTTATTAGACATAATTAGTGTATAGAATTTGGGCTATCGGCCTTTAGAAATGTTTCTACTAATCAGTAATGCTAAAATTACGTTACGGCAGCCGTGAAACCTTAAACCTTGAACGAATTTTTTGTCTAGAAAATTAACTAAATATGCTTACAGGTATCAAGTCTCCTGCGCATGAGCACAGAGCCGCGAGTATTGGCACTCACAAGACTAACTTGGCAACCGAATATGTGATTTTTATGTAAGTGTTTAATAAAGTTTGTGATAAATATCTTGTTTTATTTTAGAATGGAATTTGTTGATTAGAATCCAAAATAAATTGCAGCGGCTCTTTTGTCTCTGCCTTTTAATAAATTTAAGAAATGTATTAAAGGAAAGCTGTGTAAAAAGGCTTACTACAAAGTGAACTATTATCTAGTTGATAAAAGGGCCTGGGACTAGTGCTAGACAGGCTATTTCTAATTAATTTGCGATATTTGTTTTAAAATAAGTGTTTTTTGATGATTTGCTTTTCTCTCGGCCTACTCAACGTCTTCTTTGCCGATGAGTAGGAATGTCTGCGTTTCAAATTGAATGACTTGTATCTTATGTTCCATAAT
The DNA here is from genome assembly GCF_905147105.1 of Pieris brassicae. NCBI lineage: Eukaryota > Metazoa > Arthropoda > Insecta > Lepidoptera > Pieridae > Pieris > Pieris brassicae. The sequence goes on from NC_059674.1 coordinate 17,482,270, forward strand.
AAACATATTTTATTTTTTATTTGATTCATATTTTTTTATTCGAAATTGAGGAGAATTTTGAAGGTTATATATGAGGCTTGCAAAATATTTATGATTTTACTAAACCTGAAATAACTCTCGAATTGAAAAGGGAAAACATTTTTTAAAGCAGTTTAACGAAAAAAAAAAACCAAATTCAAAATTGCTTTATTCTAATTATTGGAGCCCCTAAACTAAATCTAGGGAGACCTATGATTACATGTTAACAATCAAAGTGCATTTATAGCTTTGACGAATATTTACGAGATAACACGAGAGCGGATGTAATTTATTTGAGATTTGCAACAAAGCCTCGAATCAATCCTAGATATTAAGTTTTAGTAAGACAGTTTATGTTCAATATTTTTTTAATTACCGCATAAATTATAACCAAATCAAGACGAGGACTTTTGATAGAGTTTGGATAGTTATTTAGACTCAAAATCTCCTTACAATTAAAAAATAATTAATGACATTCGCAGCTGAGAAGCATTCTCAATGGTTAATGGTTAATTAATTATCGTTCTAAAAATTGTATGGCGTTGAAGAGCTTTCGTGCAGTCAATCATTATATCGTCGATTTTACGTACACGACAATTATCACGCTAATTAATTCACGTCCTAACTAATTTGCTGGATGCAAAATTATTCATAAAACGATTTTATATGGGAAATTATTCGATGTATAAATATATTTTAATATAATCATATTAAGTCTATGCATATTTAGTTGTTTATTTGTCTTTGTGAATATATATTTATTCACAAACATACATACATCTTACTTACAATACTAAACCAATACGATACTGTTGAAAAATCAAATATATAATATTAAATAGATATGGTAACCAATATCGCTAATTGGTTCAATAAATTCGTGGTCACTTAAGAGGGACCAATTACCGACTTCAGAATGTATTACTAATCATTTATTTGCTTATAAAGAGCAGAAACTGTTACTGCAACAATCCCAAGGGAAGTAAATTGAAATTTGGCACAAAAGTATACGTAATAGGGAATGCAATCCCGACATCGTGATCCCCGAGATCGTGAATTCGAGATCCCGAAATTTTCGGGATTTCGTATAGTTTAAAAAAAATATTTCACATGACTGAATACGATGAAAACTGCATGTTTGTGATAGTGTATATATGTAAATAAAATATTATTTGAAAGAAAACAAAAGCCTTTATCCGTTAATATTACTAACTAAACAACTAACAATTTTAATTACATTAACATAATGTAAAGTAACTTCTAAAAAAAGAGTATCTTCTAAAGTGTATCAAGAGTGTATCTGCTAACCGGCATCTAATGTCCATTGCAATGTACCCTATGCAACGTGCAATGTCTTGTGAAGCGTCCCGAGCTGATGTGTGTAGAATTGCTGACCATTGCAGCCCAATCCCGTCAATCTCGAACGGGATCTCGTATTATGCTTCGGGATTGATCCCGAAAAATTACACGGGATCTCGCGAGATCGGGATTGCATTCCCTAATACGTAATGACAAACGACCAGAAGATTGATTCAATTTTGTTAAATTCTTATAAACCGTGTTGAATATTCTTTCCTATATCTGCAAATATTTTTAATATAATAAAAATGAATATTTGTTGTCGGTTCTACATATAAATAAAATTTATTATTTATATATGTATGTTTGGGAAGCAAGTGTATACTTTGCATATAAACACATCATAAATAACATTTTTTTTTAAATTTATATGCGTGGAGGTTATCTTATCCAATAAGTACATGGTATACAAACTGAATTCGTAAATATACATGTTTATAAAGAAACTGGAACCAATTTTATAGTTTAAGACCTATTTATGTCTGGCTTAGAGATGGCGGATACTCCGAAAACTCACAGTTCCTGTCGTAGCAATATTAGTTTTATGCTCCTAGTTAAAAAGTATTCACCTACTTAATAATTTGATTATAAAATCATTAACATTAAGACAGAAATGTCTCTGCTAATGAAGATGATAAATGGATATTTATTTCCAAATCACAAATATACATTATTTACATTACTTAATCTACATAGTATTAATAGTAATAAATAAAAATTAGTAAATAGGGAATCGAAACAAATTTAATAGTTTGGCTAATAAATGTGCAATGAAAAATCGTTTTAGCAAATCGCTTATGTTTGTTCATACTATACACTGCCTCTTGACGTGCTACTATCACTTGAGCAAGACTCGAGTTGTATCGAATATCGAACAACCCAGTTACAAGTATCGAGAAATTCTGTGGGAATTCCTACCGTAATGTGAGCTAACGTGTCGTCAGTCTCCCGGAGACCGAATTCGATTAATGTTTGAAACCTCTCGCTGCATCGAGTGACGTCTAATCGAATTACAATGCACGTTTTGCTGCACCAAAATCTTATAACATGAGGAAAATTCGAAGAATCTCATAATGAATTAATTTATAACAAAATTACGAATATTCGTTTTACTTTTAATATGTGTTAACAATTGAAAGAGCGTTTTGTATTCAGAGTGTGAGGTATCCCGTGTCGTAGGTTCGAACCCCTGCTATGCACCAATACACTTTCTACATCATTTAACAATCGACCTTACGACGTAGGAAATATTGTGGGGAAACCACCATGCATTAGACCATTGGCGACGTATGTCAGATACAGAAAGCTAATCACCTACTTAAAACGAAAAAAACAAAAGATCTCGGAACAGAAATCTGAGGCCCAGAAGTAAAAATTTGCAGCACCGCTGATTTAATAAGTATTTGTATCTTCCAGTAAATGTTAACAATTTTTTTGCGAAGTATATTTTTTAATCTGACAACAAAAGACTGTATATTAACTGACACTTCTGACAATATTTGCTCCTGGCTGTTTAATGTTTTGGTTGGGGATGCATTTCCCGACACGCTTTGCGAATTCTGTTTTCGATCCTCACAAGGGACTGTCATTCAAACAGATATTCTCCCTGCAATTTCAGCCCTTTTAACCATGATCTCCGCAATACACCATGTTTAATGGTAACACAACGGAAATTTGGTTTTATTAAGCACGATGGGGGGTCTATGTAAATTGGTGTTGTGAGTTTCGACTAGACGCTATGCAACTTTTCAGTTAAGCTGACATATACTAATTTAATTCTCCTCCACTTACAGAATGATTTAGTTTTCTTAATAATATGTTTATTAGTAATTATAACAATCAAATACACAGTATTTACAATTTTCTTTACCTACATAGTAATAATAAAATGAAAATCAAACAATTTAAAAAAAAATTGGTATACACAAAAGGAGCATTTGTCGTAAAAATTTACGGTCGCACATCGTAGATAAATATAATAATTTAAAATTAAAGTTTATTGCCACAAGTATATTTTTAATTAAATAATACAAATTCTACCAGCCATACACACATATACATACATAAACATACAACGTTAAGTAAACCGATAAATCAATATATTATACAATAATATAAACATTTGTTGTGAACCTCTGTGGTTCTAGGTTACAAATCTTGAGGCTTGTGAGACACTTCGTTTATTTTTGGCATTGTTGGCATGGTGAAACCTCTGTTGTTTTTTAGATATTGTTTTATCAGAAAGTTTTAGTAAGCGCTCTTATTTATACACATGCAATGTGCGTCCAGAAATGGCAGCCAATGTTTTTATAGCATCCTCAAGTTGAAAAAAACGATCGTTAAGTTTTCAATACAAAAACACCTAGATTGAATACGTTGTTATGATTTGAGGTATAAACGAAAATGTCAGTTTGTGTCGGGATTTTTAACAGTATTAACGTGTTAAAAAGGGTGTCCATTAGGCCCGTTAAACTCTCGTACCTCATCCATTACGGGCCCGCGAGACTCTGCACTTTACAACCGTTAATATACATAATAGCACGCCTGTGTACATGAATTTAACATTGTAAATATCGTTGCTCCACTTTGAAAATAAAATTATTGGGAATACACTGCAGGGTAAAATACGTAATGCAGACTTTGTAGAATCGTAAAATTTTATATTGCTTAATATTTTAGTTGTTGTTGTAGAGTCTGTAATAAATAAAAAATAAGAATTGTGTAGCAGGACATGTAGGAGTAGACTATAGGATACTATTTTAACTTATATCAAAACCAAATAAAGGACCAAAAATAAACCTTCCTAATAATAATTACGATCTTAATTAAGACAATTATTTAAATATCTCGTGGATTATATTTATATTTAAACTATAGTTAAGGTCATGTTCCTTCATTATTTAAAAGATATAGCGGTGTGATTAGACCGTTTCGATTCTTATGTATAGGGTTAATTTTTTGTATATTAAAGTTTTTAGTATTATTCTTATTTATTAGTGAACATTTAAATATTTATATTTGTTGTGATTTCTGTGACCATACAAAGAATTAGACTACAGTCTCTCCTGAGACACATACGTACTAGAGAGGTACGTTTCACTTGTTTCTATCTGCCCAGCCATGATTGTAGTTTCCAGATCATGCCTCCATCGACTGACCCGTCCCTTTATTCATTCTCGTGGCTGTCATTCTTACGTCTTTAATGATAATAAGTCTTGAAGTAATCTTTTGTTTTTTCCGTTATTAATAGCACAGAAATTCGCTTTTTGATCAGCTGTTCGTAAAACCCTACAGTAAAGCCCGTGCGTGATGTTGTTGTCGATTCAACGATTATCGTTCAATGGCTCGGCTTACATTGTAACCTTTTCATCAGATATATAGGAATGTAATAAAAAAATTACAAATATTAAAGGTGCTGTAGTCTGTGCGGAAAGAAAGAAAGTAGTTATGAGAACTAATTGTTTTCATTTATTCAGAATAAATTAGCACTGATGCGACCTCAAACCCGGACGGAGTTTCTCTTTCCCCAGACATTAATGTCGTAAGCGTGCAGTAATAAAAAAATCGTACAAAACTCAAACCTCTCAACGTTATTTATCTATTTTGTTATTTGAACGTCCTGTCCAGAAAATGGATTCAGCGTTTCGGACATGCGATCAGATTTCTGTGCTTCCGGAATCGAACTTTCCGTTTATAATGTGAAAATAATTATTAGAAGTTATACTGATGAAAATATGTACAGTCTTACCATGTCTTTTGTAGCTTTTTATATCATTGTAATCGTGTTTATTTATTTTATTAATACAACGAAAGTGGTTGAGGTGCTTGTTGTCTTGTTTGATTTAAATTTTAGTAAAACTGTTTAACAATCAAAACCTTTAACTAGAATACCTAATATTGGAGAACTTTGGCCGTGGAAGTATAAAAGTACATCTTAAAATTTTTATAAATTTCATTAGCTGTATTGAGAATGAATATATATATAGTTAAAGGAGAAAAACTTATAGTATTTAAAAGGAAACATCAATACGTACTTATCAAACATTGCATTTAACATATCGCTTTTATTTGCACACAAACGGCTACATTAAAAAGCGACAGTCGAAAAAGTCACTTCAACAAATTTAAATATTAATTAAAAACTTTAACTACAAGCAAGAGCTTATTTACTAATTAAATTAATTCTCCCGTGAAACAAGGCGATTGAAAAATAATTATAATTAAATGCCGAGTGCGGTGGGTCCGCTTCGGACGTTAACACCATCCGACTAAATAACGTTAGGAGTGGCCTTGTTACTGCAATTACGGCACGCTCAAAATGTCCGGCCTGCTAGCCTGAGAGCCATGTTATGTCAGCCTAAAGTTGAAAAAAAAACCCGTATATGGGACTCAGTTTGATTGTTTTTCCACATACATACACTATCCTTAACGTACTTAACTAATACGGTAATGTCGGAAATAGAAATGTAATTAAATATATAATATGAAATATATTAGCGCTACTGTGACTGCGGACATACCTAGGTAACACTGAAAATGTTTAGAAAATGAAAAAAAGCTTAATTTAGAAAGTTGCCAATACTTTTATTGTTTTTCGAAGTGATCTCCCTTCCTCTCGTCGTCGCATTCGATGGAACCACTAAGAAAAGCAGTGGGCCCATTCTTCCTTAGGAGTCTCTTCTATGAGAGCATTTTCGTATACTTTCACCGCATCTTCAGGTTTCGTAAAGCGAATACCTCGAATTTTATCTTTAATGCTTGAGAATAAATGAAAGCAGGGCGCCAGGTCAGGACTGTATGGCGGATGACTCATTATCTCGACACCTGCCATAGTCAAACATCTACCAGTTCATGCGAAGGTGTTTCTGGTCGTCAGTTAAAGTATGGGGAATCCATCTGGTACAAAGCTTCCTGACGCCTAAATGTTCGTGTAATTTTTTTTGGTTTTTTAGTTGGCTCATATCAAATCTCTATCATGCGTCGCACAGCAGTGATGTCATCTTCAGTAGTCGCTGTTAAAGGGACGATCTCACGCGGATCATCATTGAGATTGCTTAAACTCGTTAAACCAATTATAAATAGTGGCAAGAAATGGGGCTTCATTAAGAAATGCTAATCGCAGCCTATCATAGCTCTGTTGTTGAGTTAGCCCACAACGAAAGTCATATTAAATCATTGACCGAAGATTTTCTCGCTGGCCCATTCCAAACATTTTCAGTGTCACCCACGTATATCGATAGTGGCCGAGACAGCGAAACGTCTTTGTATCGGGGATCTGTGCAACAGACTGGTTCCGACCCTTGGTATGCCAAACAACCTTAGCCGTCGCACGTATCATAGGTACTAAGAACCCTTGTTATTGGATTATATTAATTATATTGGTTAGGCTCACCACCTCCCAAAAGACTCTAGTAGACAGTAGGCCAATTATAGATGGTAGGTGACAGACACATGCCATCACGATATTTTGGTTTAAGAAAAGCAGCGCTACAACCTTTTGCGTTTGGGCCTTAGATCTCTGTCTGTTCTGAGGTCATTTCTAAATGGCAGGTCTAAACACACCGTCGGCTTTCAGGTCTTAGGCATGCAGGTTACCTCGTCATTTTTTTCATTCACCGTACGAGCTACTGTTAAATGCGCACATTGACAGTACGTTCATACAGCTGGGATCGAAAGCACGAGCCCAGGGATGAGAGTCGCACGTTAAACCACTAACTAACTAACTACTAACTAACCACTAACACTACTATCGAAAAAATACTAACTTCAAGTTTCTTAAGTTAGTACCTCATATTAATTTGTTAGTATTACTGTGACTAAAATAATTATCACGAATTAAAAAATGTGTTCGAACTTTAGGGTTGTTTGAAGGTGATTGATAGAAGTTTTTAAATTTTAAATTCATTAGATATTTGGCAAAAATAATGCTTAAAATTGTAATATGTATGTTAAGAATTTAAAATCATTTTACAATATTACTTATTAACAAATATACCATTACGGTGAAATAGATGAAATATCTGTTTTCCTAACCTGTTTCCTAAGTAGAAAACATATAATATTTAAATTTTTATAATGTAAAATGGCATTCTGATTCAGCTAATAAGTAGTAGGCAAGTAGCTCTTTGTCTATGTTAAAAGTTTTAACATGAATTTAGTGGCATCACGCGACAGTTTAAAACATCAATCAGACCGCCCTTCGACGGTTGTTGATCATGGCTGTAAAATATTTTAATTAACATAAAAAAATTGCAGCCATTCAGTAAAATGTAATTTTAGTAAAGAAACGGAAAACCGTGTCTCCTACGAATTATATTGTTTTATAGTAGATTTTATACGATTAAAATAAATAGTAAACGACGCTTTGATTGACGGACATGCGTGGCTGATCTATTTTATGATAGTGTATTCAGGCGTAAGATGCTGCTGAAATAACAATTGCAAAGAAGGAATATATTAAATTTATAAATTGCATAATTGTATTTCTTAATCTAGTTTATCATTTAATTTATTTTCTCTTTTATCATTCCCCTTAAATGTTGTGCACAAGTGTATGTGTCTCATTAGTATGCGTTTTTAAAAAATAAATAAATATAAATTGTCGTCTAATTAGTACAAATTTAATGAACCGCATCAAATTGGAAAGTAAATTCTAGTTTGCATTTTTAGTTTAATAAATCGTTATACATGGAAATTTGAAGTTGAGTGGCGCAAACAAATTGTATAAATGTATTTTTACATCGTCCATAAATTACAAAATTTAAGAAACAGTCAAGGCATGTATGAAAAAGTTCAGTGTTCTTAAACGGGAATTGCTCAAAGCTTGAACTCCCAATATGAAGAATAATACAAAACTCTAATCGCAATTACAACGAGGAAATGCTGCCAGCTTTAAATGTTTTAAATTTATTTTACTACTAGAAGATAGTATTATTAAGAATATTGTATTTACTTAATACATTTACTTAAAGCTTGCGTTTAATTAAAAGCCTCTCAAGCGTCACAAACAATTATCGTATGAAGAGTTTTATTTTTCTGTGTAAAAAACTTGACACTTCAGGTAATTAGACGACGTGGTTGTGAAAGTAAAGCTGTTGTAGCTAAAAGATAAGTCGAGGGCTTGTGAACTATCCTTTATTAATCTGCGCTTGAGGCGGGAAAATGTAATAAAGGATAAAAGTTTTTACTTACATTTTTAAATGTCGCCTCTTTTGAATGTTTCATCACACTTAGTTCCAGCAGGTTTGCCTGTATTTTGTCATATTTTTGCGAACTCAACAATAATTGTTATATATCAGTCAATTTTTATAAAACAATGTAATATATCCTTGTCTTAAGAATAAGACTGTGTACTGGAAGTTGCTTTATTTATAAAGCTTGCCAACGCTCAGCATACTGAGATATTGGTACAAGAACAGAAAAATAGATTTTTAACTGTGACAAGCACTTATAGGCAGACATAACATACACGAAAAGATAATAAAATATAAAAAAAAAAACAAAACGAAAATCGATTTCAAAGTGTGAGAGCAACTAGATATCTAGAACTAGATCGTTTATCAGAATGCTCATTGAGTTTTGACCAAATGCGTTCTTCGGAAAGGCGGGAAAAATGGAATGATGTGAGCCTGGGGATACACGAAATTAAATTTTTTTTGAAAGGTTGGGTTATTAAAGATTGTTAAATATCTTAAGTATTAACGATATATCAATAAATTTACTGCGATGCGCCAGCCTGGTTTCGTATATTTGCAAAAAAAAAAAACGAGATGCCATTGGATAAAAGTAGATTGTAGTGTAATGCAATGAATAATCATTTATTCTATTTTTATGTAATACTGTTTCTGTGATGTAAAAAAGTGTAAACATATCCGTTTGTGATTGGGTTAATATAGGCGAGATCGAGGACGTTTTGATCCATGGATCCATCAGCAATCCATATATATATATATAAGTGTAAAGATTCCCAAAAAATCTATGAAATTTGTAAGTCTATTAAAAGTTTAGATTCGTAACATGTTTCCACGAAACAACGTCCTACCTTATAGTGATATTATTATCGTTTAATAAATGAAATTAATTGACAGAACCTAATTTTCTAATAAAACACCTGTTAGAAAACTTGCTAATATTGCCGCTTTTAGGCAGGAAAACAGCGACAACGATATAATTATAGATTATAATTGAAAATCGGGAAATATAATTTTACTACATTATTATTTTTTAATATCAAATATATTTCTATTAGGATAACAACATTTATAGCAACGATTCTCAAAATTCGTGTTAATGACTTTTCGCTGATAATGTTATTAAGCAAAAAATTACAATTGACATTTGCTCGTGAGATGAATGCAAAATTACGTGACTAACATTAAGGTAAGTTGAAAAGTTTGTACATACAGAAAATAGAATATGATTTTATTATTCAATATAGTTGTAATTATATAGAACGATTTATCAAGCAAAGTCAATTTTTTAAATAGGCACAGAAAAATTGTAAATGAAAATTCAACTGACTTTAAACTATTATTAGGTAATTCGTGAAGTCGTTCTGATAAGACAATATAATAGACAAACACTGTTTCGCTGTCTATATTACTAAGGATTCAACGTAGACGAAGTCAAGCTTATAAATTACCGACGTCATAGATAGTTATCCCTAAAGATGATACGAATTCTCCTGAGACTTCTAGTTTTACTTGATCCACAATGGAACTAAAAGGAAAGTTTAGGCTCCCGAAGGCACTTGGTTTGAACGACTTATTATTAATATTTATTATTTAATGTGGAATCTCTTGTGATATTGTCTAATATGAAATACACACACATCGATAGTCAAACTTCTGGAGAGCGCTAGGCTGGCTTAATTAGTCCGGGTTTAATGCACAACGGACTAAATGGGCGTCTATGTGCGGAAACTGACTTCGGACTACACTACACTCGTCAATCTATAGGTATAACTGAAATAATATTTCGCGTGACTGCGTGCATATTCCAAATACCCAGGTTTTCGGAATTATTTGTTTGCTTCAATTTTTTTATGTAACAGGGGCCAAGGGGCAGGCTCACCTGTTAAGTGATACCCGCCGCCCATAGACACTCACATTGCCAGAATTGCAGCTTTTTAAGAATTGGTACGCTCTTCAAGGATTTGGATTCTACTAAGATGTGATTGTTTTTCAGAAGAATTTATAGTTTTTTTGATTGATTTTGATGATTTTTGGGAATGATGATTTTAAGTTTCAGTCATTTTTGTTTTTTTTTTAAATAATTAACATTGTTATGCGTTGTGTTATGTAATGAGTTGTCAAAGAAGTGAGCGGTCTTTTATGCCGACCTCTGGATCAAATAAAATCAGTTACCCATTGTCATTATTAATCTGGTTTATACTGAAGCAGTCAATTTATTATAATTCAATGGAATAATAGTTAGAGTATTCCAACCTATTTTCGATAAAGATTAACAGCACATTATCTTCAGAAATCTCTTAAAGAGGGGTGAAATTATAATTAATCGATATTAGTTGCCTGTTGCGAGGATAAGTTTACCCCTTTGCTGAATCTGCTCTCAAGAGACCACATCCATTGGGGGTACTAATGAATGAAGATATACAGCCCTATTTCATTTAAACAGGTGTGTAGATAATTTGATAGGTCAAAGTGTACATTTATTTTCTGTATCATCTAAATGATGTAGCATATCCATTGAATAATTATACGTTTATATTAATATACTTAAAAAATTGGTTTGATACAATATAGATAATGATACAAAAAGCGCGCCAAAATGAAGGTTGATTTCTCCAATTTCTAAGCTGTTCCTACTGAATGTGTGTTTTGTTGACTTTTCTACAATGTTCATATAAAATTGGTAATGATAATAAAATGCTGGCAACGCAATCGCGCCCTCTGGCACTGAGAGTGTCCATCACTTAACATCAGGTGAGACTCCTGCCCATTTGTTCTATAAAAAAAGTTACAATGTTATATATAATCTGCAGTGACCCAGTGGTTGAGCGTGTGACTTGCGAATGATGTGGGTTCGATTGTGGACAAATGTAATTTTCTGACTTGCTTGTACGGCGAGGAAAACATTTTGAGAAATTACGTCACTTAAACTGAATTGGTGTGTGTTAGGTACATAACTTGACATTATCAATAAAATATATTTTATTTATTATAAATGTATTGCAGTTTATCGTATTTACATAGTATAAATGCGAGTGCGAAAAATCGTGGGTATATTTCAATTTAAACACGACAACATATTTGGTAAATCCTGAATCAAATTCAGTTAAAATAAACGATTTGATATATTGCAACGCCTTTTAGGCGTTTTGGTGAATGTTGAAAATGCATGTTTGGATTTTATTCATATATTTTTGTCGATACAGGGTGTCCGCATGAGCGGTTACAACGCGAAACGCCACTTAGTGCACGATAATTTTCCATGAGTAATGGTCACCATGAGATGAGTCAAACGCGTAAATATTGGAGGAGGTACATGATTTTTTTTAAATATATGTATCTTTACTACGCCATCATAGAACATTACGATCCAGCCTAACTTAAGACTAATTAGTAATTTAAGTCTAACCTAATTTACTAAAAAGGATTGTTATCATAAGTAAGTGTCCAATAACGCTACTTACAGTCTCTATTAAAGGGAAGACATTCTGTTCTTGTGTTCATTTTTTTTCATTCACTGTTTAGCACTTAATATTAGAGGAGGTATATCATAAATAAAAGAATTTTCTAATAGTTTAAGATATATGTAGTTTCTAACTATTTTAGATAAGCTTTCGTTATCAGATACATCAAGACAACTGGCGACGTACAGTTTCAGATACATATATATAACATAAAACATGAAGCTCAAGACAGAGCGCGACAGAGGATCACTGTGAGGGCTTTCTGTTCCATCCAGGGAAATAAATTTGATAATTAGAAGACATATAAGGCTATATTTGTTATATAACGCTTTTTTTGTGTTGTGTTAAAAAAATTATAATTCCTGTATTTTTACTTTTCTTTTGCTTCTTGCGTCTTTTAGTTGTTGTACTTTGACAATTGTAATATACAATTAATTAACAAGCGTAATAGATTAATATATTTTCCAATGTAAGAATAAATGTTGTAATGTGCTTCATGAAAAATATCTCAAACCGTACCATTCCAGCTGAATCGCTACTCGCGTACTTCTACTTTAAATGATACTATAATAATTAAAGTAGGCTTATCTGGTGTTTGTGATCTTTGGTACTTCCGTAGTGGGGCTGCTATGGCCACGGTTATCTCGCATTGTAAACACGACGGATGGATGACCAGATAGGGGCTCGAGATTTGACCAACGCCTCGCTGCACTCTGTGATGCAGCTTCACGAATTTTCTGAATAGGCTCTTGTCATGACGTCTAATCGTATTGACAGCTGGGTTCTAATAAAATTGCGCCTTGGTGTTTGGTAATCTTGGATTTTTTATTCTTTTGTTATTTAATACAATCGACTTAATCAAATTACATAGTATAGTGGAAGTAAGTATCTGGAGATCCAGAAGTGGCTAATATAGAACTTTGAGTGCACTCAAAAGTTGTTAAATTAAATACAAATTCCTGTGATTTTTATACAAAAATTAATTGCAAATATTCTAAGCGCATAGCTCGAATAATATTGTTTTTATTTATTCCTTGAACTCTCAAGAAGATATTCATGGAGCGAAATTACACGAAAAACGAGTTTCATAAAAAATAATGTTAAGGCGTAACGCAGTTTGGGACAGGTAAGTTACGAATAAATATATCAATAATTTTTAAAGCTTACAATATTATCGTTTATAATATCATTCTGATTAACACTATTAAATATTTAATCACCGTGATTGCAGATAATTTTGTTGATAATGAGAGAGAACAAAATAATTGCATAAGGCTATTAATAATTGGACAATGCATTGTTTTTTGCCCACATCAAAACTTGGCGACTAAAAAGAGTGGCGGAGAGTTTATTGCCAGTTCTTCTCTTCCGTTCTACGCCCTTGATTTGAGAACTGGCAGTAAATGTCACATTAGAAGCATTTAATATGTATTTCTTAATAGACATTCACAGCTGTACATTGTGTTACCTAAATGGATAAACGATTTTGAATTTGAATTTGGGCAATGTAATGTTTTTCGCCAATATACCGTATCATTCGTTAAATAGCTATGAACAAATTCGCCAAATTAATAGAATGTTGTGTGAAATAATACGTCTGAATTGTTTCAAAGTAAACCGTAAATGTAGGCACTATATAGTCGCGAGATAGAAAAATAAAATCTTAAATGCAGGTATACTGGAAGTTAATAAACAAAGCTGCGGTGGAAAGCCCGGCTCATGTTTGTGTACCTACTAGTCTCTTCACTCTAATCTCTATTGTACAATTGTTTTGGGCCAAGGAATAAACATTTTTGCGGCGGTTCAAAGGATAGGGTATGGCATTCAGATAACAAAATATTTTATTATCATAGATGCTCAAAAGCTATAAAATAGATTGAATAAAAACCTTATTTTGGCCAATCAAGGGCAAGAATTCTTTACCAAACGGTTACGCAAGACCGTCATTTGTTTCTTGTCATATTCTCTAATATAATTGTCGAAATTCCTACATTCTTCTTAAGTAAACGGTATTTAGTACATTAATCCCTTCTATGTTATGGTAGATTGGTTTAGCGTTATAGGAATGGCGATGTAGGAGAATTCTCGCATAACGCGCTTGTATACCCATTTACTGTGCTGTGTACAAATGATTCACGTTTAAGTTTTCTAATTAAATCGAATATTAAGAAAAAACTATTTTATGAACGAAAAACGTGCGAACAAATTAATATAAATGTCATAGTACAGAAATATAACGAATAAAATCACCGCTTTATATGGGGGAATACCCACGTTGTACGAGCGACTGAGATCGCGTAATGAGAATACCGTGTTATACGGGCCTTAACTGTACTAGCCAGTTAGTTAGTAGCTATCAAATTGTTATATGTGAGAAAAAATTCAGGCCTTTTCTAATAGAGCACAAAAATAGTTTCTATGGATAGAATAATTTAATTTTGACGTGACAACGTCTTATAATTCGATGGAGCCGGCTGCACGCACGAATAAACATGACGCATACGGCGTTACCTGGCTCTGAGGTGTTCCATTTAAGGCTTGAAGTGCAAGCGAGAGCGCGGAACGAGCGACAAAGAGGCACAATCGGCCTCTGTCGTTGTCGCGTTCGACATCTGTCTCTTTCCTACTTGAGTGAGCGATGAAAAAAAAATTGACATAAATGTATTTATCCGTACAAATAAATGTAACTTGATCAATACAATTGTGATTTCAATTTACCTACTTCTCTTTAACCATACAAAATATCTATCAAACGAATAAAATTAAAATTTTCTTTTGAAAAAGCAACCATTCCACCAGTATTTTCTTATGACGTTGTCACGTTCAACTATCGTCAGTAAACCGACTTTACAGTCATCCGATTTTTCGACTTAATTTCGAGAGCTTCAAATCGCTAGAAGTTCAATCTTCGTACCATGGAAAGCGGTAATGCACAACACATAGCACTCACACCGCGATTGTTCTTTTCTGTCGGAGAATTAGCAAACATTTCCAAATGCTTTTTAATACTTCGCTCAAAATATAGCCTATGCACGAGCTTTTAGTGCAGATCAAATTTTATTTCCTTTTCTGGTCGCTATTATATTTTGTTGTTTGTTTACTTTAGTTTAAGCACGTATCATTCATTACTAAGCAAAAACAATTGAATATTTTTTAGTACTTTAGTACTCTAGTTATCAGCAATATCTTTACAATAACTAAGTTATTCCTTCCAAAAGTTGTTTCGGCGTTTTCGATAATTAAACAAATAAAACCAACGGGTTTGATCAGATGTTGACAGGTCACGGAGTCTTAACATATCTTTACAGATTCAGGGTTAGACAAAGTGCAATCGTGGCAATACAGCTGAAGAGACGGTGTTAAAAGAAATAATCTTCAACAGTGAGAGGCATCTTCTAGAATTGTCTGTGAATGTTATATAAAAAGTTTTTAAAAGAAATAGGTAGTAGTACTTAATCATCCGGGTTACCAATACCATATACTTAAGTGGTACATACGTAAGTTATTTAATGCCTCCGACGACAATATTATCTAAAAAATATACATAATAAAAAACGCAATATTTTAGTTATCTTATAAGCTAACTTACGTCGTTTAACTAAAGTAACAGCTCGCTGAACAAAAAATTTGCGCTAATGAAGATATTCAACGAAACTGATGCCTATTTTGAGGCTAAATATAAATTGTACCATAAAAATAGTATCGAAGAATTGTATGACCGCTAAAATCGTTGTATTGCTCTCGAAGGCTTTTCTATTTTTAGGTAGTCTATGAAAATTTCAGCCCACATAATATGCATACATCTCTTTCTATTGAATTATTTTTATGCTGTAGGTAAAAGGGTGCATAATAAGAAAAATATAATTCAAACAAATATGGGTAATTCCATTACTTGTATAAATAATTATAAAAACCTTAAAGTTAACTATAATGTTAGTTTACATGTATCGAAAAAAAGTCCCTTTTTGTCTTAGGTACAGTCTTCGAAGGACAAGTTCTCGATTTATGGCAAGGATCTAGAACTAATGTCGTGAGGGTGGCCGAATGGCATTGATTCAGAATGCGTTTCATTAGCGCGGTAGTTCTAAGAATGTCTCATGTTTATATCATACGATTTTGCATAAATTTTTCGTATCGAATATCACTTATTTCATATATTATTCGTAGAACATATTAGCGGTCCTTTGTTTTAACCTGTCGTTCAATGCTGGACCCCTCGTCTTGCATCCCCGCGTCTTGCATCCACTTGTCCACATTCGTCATCCCACACCTGGTCCTTTGTCTTCATTCTCAGGACCTTTTGCTCTATTGGCCATCATTTCTTTGGGTAATGCCTCATTGCCAATTGAGCTTCTACGTTATTCTATTGGCTATGTTAGTTAATTTGTTCTTCTATGGACAAAATTATTATTTTATTTAAATTATGATAGAAAATATAAATAAATAAAGGCGGCTTATAAGGTATAAAACGTATGCCACCGAACAATATATTTACCGTACGACATATATGAAATATATGTTGATGTATCTATAATAATATATAGACTGATATAACGGTTTTTACAAATAATAATAACACCCCATTGATTTTATTATTATCAGGTAATTATAATAAACTCGTCGTATCGTGTAGCAACAGGTGAAGATAGCAAAGACATTGTTGCTGCGGTCTGTAACCGGGCATCGTTCAGTGACCGCATTCGTAACCAAACACATGTCCAGAGACGTCTCTTGCAAGCCATGCATGCTAAACCTTACTATAATCTAGATTTCAAAACCACTTTCCATCTAAATGAGGAGAAGATGAACAAAATGTTAACTGGAGCAGAGTTTGGATTGTTTCAGGGAGACCCGAATACATTATTTTTGTATTTTTTTCTGCATTTGATTTTCTAGCGATATAAAACACGTCATGTGTTGAGTATCCAAGATCTGGACATCGGCCATTGATGGGGCCTTAGCCTGTCGAGGGACCTTTAGGCTAGATGATTCACGACTTCCTTCCTCTTTATTTGTATCGACACAATTATTTCACTTAAACAAAAAATTCCTAAACACCTTTAATTAGATTAATGTTTTATATTTAAATTCAAAATGATATATTTTTTTTCTTCACGAGGTCAAGTGTTTGGTCTCCAATATTAGTTGTGTATAATAGTTAGAAGATACATCACGGGATAAATCTATTATAACTTTTATATTGAACTAAACGCCAACCGTTCAGTACGCACCCGTTTGTGGTGTTATCAGTTTAAAGTTTATAATTTCAAAAAGTCTAGACGTAGTTTCTTCGGTTGCGGTGAAGTAAGGGAGGAGCTCGTCATCATGAGTACAACGTGTCAGGGGTGATACTCAAGCGCGAAACGTCAGTAAGAGTATGTGTACTTCGTTGTTGCCCACAACGTAAAAAAATTATATATCCAAAAATGTTAAACCCATAGTGGGTTAAATGTACGAACAATAACATCATTGTAGACCTGTTCGATAGTTACCAAAATATAGTTACGATCAAAATTTAACCAGCTTCACACGGGCTATTAAGTCCTATTCACCTATGACTGCAGACTTATGGATGTGGTTTTGATACATATATATTTGGTAAATAAGTGTTGTCATACACAGGGTAAAACTATTTTAATATAGCTTGTAATAACTACCTGGAAACTCGTACGAGCCTCTTTGACGTGTCTTTGAAGTTTCTTCAGAGGAGAAAGCCTGTGGCTTGGGATTCAGGATATATTGTCAAATGTAAGTAATATAAATGTTATACTTATGCATATAGAAGAGTGTAAGATGGGGTTACTGGAGTCTTGAGAGCGTTAAGGGTTTTTATTTTAAGTCCTAAAACAACATGTATTTATATATGACGTCACAGATTTTTCACACATATATGTATTAGAACACTTTTCAAAGTAAAAATCCCACAAGTAAACTGTAAAATACTAAAAATAAACTTAATCCTTATAAAGAGCGCAATACTCAAGAAGGTTAGTATGATTATAAAGTTATTTTTTTTATACAAAAACAAACTAGCTCAGTGAAGCATTGTGTTAGGGTGCATATTTAGGGTGTCTAACTCGAACACACATAGTAGGCAAATAGATTGGCTTAATATAGACACCATTGTTATGTTTATTGTTTAAACTAAAATAAAATTCGAAGCCAGACATGCGATTAAGGTGTTCCTAAGCAGTACTAAGAATATTTAAATGCTATAATGATTTTAGATAATGTTCTCTCTGTTAAAACGGTTTATCAGTTTTTAGCAGTGTTGGCCTCGTAGCTTCAGCGTGCAACTCTCATCCCTGAGGTTGTAGGTTCGATTCTCGGCTGTGCACCAATGGACATTGTATGTGCGCATTTCAAACGCGCTCGAACGCTAAAAGGAAAACATCGCAAGAAAACCGGCTTGCGTTAGACTCAAGAAGTTGACGGCGTGTGTCTGGCACAGGCTGATTACTTACTTGCATATTAGATTGACAAATGATTATGAAACGGATACAAAAATCTGAGGCCCAACAAACCAGTCTTGGTTTTGTTTATTTTATAAATGTTCAGTAGTTTACCATCTCAAAAACCGTAAAGAATGTTAAGGAATACCTGGCCGATTAAATTGATGCAAAATAATTTAACTTTAAGTGGATATAACTTCGCTACGTTATAGGGTATAGCGGCTAATCAAAATGTTCCCTCAGACACGGTCGGCGAGCACCTCGCTGTAAATCGGTGTGAACGGCGAAATAAAATTGAACCTTTCTTATAGGGCTGTACATTACGAAAAATTAAATAAAATATATTTCTATCACAAAAAAAGATATTGTATGTGGGTAATTTTTTGCCATATATTAACGTCCTATTGGATGTTCAACTTTATTATTGCTTAGAAAGACCTCAAAAAACACATCTCTGGCTAAGAGTTTCATTTTAATACAATAAACATAACAGCATCTATAGTAAGCTAATCGACTTGCTTAAATATATGTTCAGTTCAAAGTGGGGCCGAAGGCTTCCAGCGTAGAAAACCAGTTTGTTCGCTCCTGATCCTCTTGATTTCAATCCACGTCATTCCAGTTTCCACCTCCTCTGTGATTTATTTATTATTTATATATTTTTATGTAATAGCAGGCAAACGGGCAAGAGGCTCACCTGATGTGAAGCGATACCGCCGCCCATGGACACTCACATTGCCAGAAGGCTCGCAAGTGCGTTGCCGGCCTTTCAAGAATTGGTACGCTCTTTTCTTGAAGGACCCTAAGTCGAATTGGTTCGGAAATACTTCAGTGGGCAGCTGGTTCCACATAGTGGTGGTGCGCGGCAAAAACTGCCTTAGAAAACGCTCAGTTGTGGAACGACGGACGTCGAGGTGATACGGATGGTATTTTGTATTTTGCCTTGACGTCCGATAATGAAACTCAGCTGCGGGTATTAGACCGAATAACTCTACTGAACACTCCCCATGGTAAATGCGGTAGAAGATGCAGAGGGACCCAACATCTCTACGCAACGCCAAGGGATCAAGCCGCACGGAAAGTGATTGGTCGTCGACGATTCGAACCGCTCTTCGTTGAATACGGTCTAGTGGAAGGAGCTGGTACTGGGGAGCTCCCGCCCAGAGGTGAGAACAGTATTCCATGTGGGGCCGAATTTGCGCTTTATAGAGTTGCAAGCGGTGGCCCGGAGTGAAGTACCGTCTCGCCTTGCTGAGCACACCAAGCTTTTTGGAGGCTAATTTAGCCTTCCCTTCCAAATGACCGCGAAACTGGACGTTATTCGATATGTCAACCCCCAATATTCCGATGTTAGCTGAGGCTTTAAGGAGAGTGCCTTCAAAGAGGGGAGTAGCGACAAAGGGAGTTTTTTTAGCGGAAAACGCGCATACTTGTGTCTTCTTGGGGTTAAATTGGACTAGATTTAGTCTACCCCAGTCCGAGACTCCACGTAAAAGAGTTTCGACTTCAGACACAAGTTTGTTCCGGCACTCATCAACAACAGCCCGAGAAATACCTGCCCGGCCCGTGTAAAAGGTATCCCCAGTGCTGTCGTCCGCAAATTACCGGAATCACGATTTTAGGGTAATACTTCGTCAGGAGCTACCTAGAGATGTACTTCAATACATTGCATATTTGCGCCTTTTTAGGGCGAACACTACTTCAGGAGGACTCTCAGGAGGCAGAGCAGTAGATATAGCGACAACATATGTCTGAACCTGGTAGCTTAGATCGTCCTAATTGTGAAGAAAGATTTGCACTGATTGTGTAATATAAAATATTGATGTATATTTTATTGTGACTGCTAACCAAATGTTCTATATAGTGCATGTCGGTGCCGGATAATTGTTAAGGAATGACCTGCACTGAGATCGCCTTCATTCATTTGGTTTGGTAGAAATAAATTACAGTGTACATTATTTTTAACTGTAATAACAGGATAAGCGTGTGACTTTCAATTCGGCTGTCAGAGATAAAGATCAGCACAGAGGCGCACAATAACTTTAAATTTTCAAATTATATTATATAAGTAAATTAGATTATGTTAAGATTACTTACAGGCTTGTATAATATGTATGTATAGTGCAGTTAAGCCATATGACATTTTCCGTTAAGGTATGACAAATATTTTGACAGATATGACATCCCTAACGTTCCTGTTTCGGTGCGCTGATTAACAAATTCCATAGCACAATGTAACATAATTGAATTATTGTATTTGGTTTTATATCCGCCTTTGTTTTATTGTTCGGATGTAAGGGTTATCGACGCTAATGAGTGAAAAATAATTTTCATCAACTCGTGTATTGTATCTATCATCTTTTTTTATAGGGCAGGAGGTTCGCCTGATGCTAAGTGATCAAAGACCTTGCGAGTATATTTTATGAATAGGTACTCTCTTTTCTTGAAGGACACTAAGTCAAATTGGTTCAGAAATACTTTAATGGGCTGCGGGTTCCACGTCTGTCACAAGTGTCTGTGTCATTGGTCAAGCTATAAGACGGATAGTTGTGCGTGTCTGTGATTGGACCGGTAGACAATTTTTCTTTTGTTTCTTATTAAAAATTATAATATGTGAATTGTGTTTCATATTAAAAATAAGAGAAAACTTTTTCGACAATTTCACCGCGACGCAAAGCAAACGTTTCCTCAGAGAGATAAACATATATACAAAAGTAGCATATAAGATTTTATACTGCTAGTGGTATGTAAAGATATGATCTTATTCTGTGCACAAACCTGTGTACATGGCCAGTCTCAACAAAAAAAGTAGCCAAGTAGGCCTAGAAAATGTTATGGATTGAGAAATTGTGATTTTCCCAGAGTAAGCGATCCAGCCGGCATCAGCCGTCGTACGCGATGCGTGACTGTTCATGCTCCGTGACCGGTTCACCCCTTTCTACCCTAAACGCAGACACGTGAAGGGATTAATACAGAATTTTTATTTAATGAACCAAATGTTTCATTTGGTGAATCGCAGTACTGTGACAGATTTGTTAAGAAATGACTTGCACTGAGTTTGCGATATTCATTTGATTTCATATTAGGAAAACAATTTACGGTGTACATTATTTTTAACTGTGTCAGGTTAAGCGTGTAACTATTCAAATTTAAAAACTTACTTAACAATGGGTGTCCATAGATGCGACGACTGCTCTTTATGGGCATTCCGTAGGCTCGTATACCATCCTTATCATATAAAGAAAATATTAAAAATAACTCATTCATATGAAAATTGGGACCACTGTGTTTGACTCAAAAATCAAGCACAGACGGGTACACCACTTTTAATTTTAAATTATACTATATATGTATATATTATAATGATAAAAGAAACATATGCAATCTGAGGCCGGGACCTGTATAGGGTTGCAGTGCCGCACGATTATAAATTAATATATTCATAATGAATACTTCCTTTACTCCCTTCATATGTTCGTTTTCTGCATTAGACGAACGTATAAAGGGTATATAGGTAAAGCAAGCAGAGTATGTTTTATTTTGTTCCCAAAGTAGGATAAGAGTTTTAACACTGAAATGTATTTAGTAGCAGTACGAATCATACAATTGTTTCAAGACGTAAACCAACGATTTTATTGACGTTTAATAGTAATCAAAAGAATACAATACAAACAATTTAACCTACATTACTATGTAGCAATATAAATATATAATATATAAGTATGTAATTTTTGGTCTCTATGGAAGTGTAGCATTAACGCTGGCAGTATTTCCTCGCTGTATATTGATACTTATTCGTTGAGGCAAAGCACCAGCTCTGGGGTCACCAGTTCCATCTACCAGGCGCCAACTTAAATCTTTAATTAGCGTCAGTGCATTTGAACCACACGGCCCAACTCTACTTCAAACGGAACAATTTACAATTTAAACTAAAATTATTAAACAAAATCACAAGTAGTCTTTTTGTAGTAGAACAGAAAATTTCTCAAGATATCTCAATTGATTTCTTATATATTTATGGTGCAACTAGACTTAAAGTAAGAATTATTTTGAGAATCGCTAAGCTTTTTGTCGACTTAATTCGCGTTTCGTGTTCAATCGTTCTTTTAGAACGAGCTCATGCACTCACGTACTTAATGTATTTGATACGAATATAAGAGCTGTATTTAGTAATTCATAATTAGAGAGAACGACAAAATTCACTCACAGAGGGACAGCCCGTGCTACGAACACTCCTCATTACACTCTAACTGGTTTTTATAGCCAACAATACATGTTTATAAAATTTGCATACCTTCATTCGCACTCTTCCGCGGCCATTACCTTTCCATTTGGTAAATAATTTAGATACCCTCCAGGACGCTGGCCAAATATTAAAATTGATGGCTCCCCGAGGTTTAATATTGGACTCCCCTCGTATTAAATTCTCTGTCACGCGAAATTCCCAAATGCATACGAAAGATATTTTTTTGCACATGTTCATATTTTCACTTTTGTTCATTCGATACAGAATGTCGCGAGATGCGATTGAATCGAATGGGACTTGAAATTACATATTTAAATCGGTTCTTGTTAATTTTTACTGGCGAATAGAAACGCGCCATTGCGTAATCGAGAAATTCGAAAATTTCAATTGAATTTTTTGCGCTGCATTTTGCGACTTAATTTGCGTGGAAAATATGTTTTTTAAAAACCTTTTGCATTTTACTATTTAATAAAAAAAACGCATAACACCCTTTCGGTTAAAACTAATTGCTCAATGGAGTCTTTGTCACGTCTATGAAATTTAAAATAGATCTAAAATTTTTCTCTCTGTTTTCAATTTTTTTTTTAGTTTATATCAAATTTAAAACTGATACTGATTGCCTGATTGAACCAATAGTATTTTTTGTGTTTTCTGTACGTTTAATTTATAGTAATAATAATAAAAAAAAACTTCTTCACATTTTATCACAAGCGCAGCCCCATCGTTGCCTCAGGAAGATAATACTTCATTTCAAATTCATATAACAATGGTAAGCAAGTCATGCAGGGCGTTGAATAATCGAGTTCATTTTATATGCATCAAATTCACAGAACAAAACTAATCTAGAACCCGGGGGCAATAAAAATGTCCCATTTCCCGCCTCAACATTAAAAATAGATGAGCATAAGGTAATCTCGGCAATGCTTATTAAAATTTTGCATATTTTATATTTACCCAGACGTCGCCCGAATTTTAAAGAAATTATCAATTATTAAAAAAAATCTGTGGTGCTACAACCGTTTTAGGTCTGGGTCTATGTCTATCTGTTTCATGATCATTATTAAATCTATTATGCAAAAATATCATTAGCCTGCTGCGCGTGACACACGCCGTCGACTTTTTGGGTCAAAGGCAAGGCGGTTTTCTCACTATGTTTTCCTTCACCATTCCAGCGAATGTTACGGACATAGAAAAAAAGTTCATTGGCGCAACCGGGGACCCAACCTACGACCTCAGGGATGAGAGTCAACAAATCCGTGTCTATTAAGGTCGGCTGCGAAGTTAATGGAATAAAATAGTTTTTTTTTGATATAATTAGATTTGATTATTCAATATCGCCTTTGAGACCGATACAACGATTATAGCTGTCACCATCTGTCATTAGTCTCAAACTAGGCTTTAGTTTCGGCGATTACCTGCAAAAGCGGCGCGAATTTCCAGCGATCATTCTCTTGAGGTCTAAGAATTACGAACGTTACCGTTTTCCCGCGATTTTGTCTTTCAAACGCTACAACAACGTAATAGTCGCTGTTGATGATTTTTCCTTTTTTAATATCGTCGACGAATGTCGATGTTAAGAATATATTAAAAGCTCTTACCGCTGACAACTTGCTTATGTCAATTTAAAAAGGAAGTTACGCGCTGAAGATAACACTTAGTAGACGTAGTATAAGATTTGGTTGAAGACATTAATTATTGTATACGCAATGGGGAGTGACTCAATTTGTTTGAGATATTTGAAACATTCATTCCTTCAGAATTCAAAGGGCTAAGCGAATAGAATAAATCTCTATAACAATACGAGTGAATTTATCAAAATTAAATCTCTTTGTTGAATAATCAAATTTATCAGTTATTTGAATCTTCCTTTCAAAGGGCGAGCGCTGTTTACACTATTTTTTCATTATGGTAATGTATTTTTTTCTTAGAATTATATAAGTAATTAGCTTTTAGAATATATAATTTAGAAATTAATCGATAACCGCCTACGTATTCTTCGTTAGACGAATTTAAAAATGTGCATATAATATATATGATACTAATAATTATAGTGTGCTGGTAAGGCAAGCGAGTCTCGAACCTGAAATCGTGGGTTTGAATTCCGACTCTAAAGTGATACGAATACTTACTTATGTAGTAAAGAAAATAAATTATACATATTTCCTCTACAAAAGATACATCGGAAGCAATATATTATGTAAGATAATATTATAAGCGCTCAAATTTGTTTTTGTGACGATGTCAACATGCTCCCTAAGAAAACAGTTCCCGTTTTAGCATAAAAACATTGTTTGTTCTTCTATTTTATAAAGCCTTGCAATAAAATCTTTGCATTTTGGGGACCATAAATAAAATAGAGTCATAAAAATTGCATTTTAAGCATATTTCAACGGGAAATACCTCACCTTGGGTCGGCATGTTGCAGGGTTCTCAAATAAGGGACATTAAAGTTTTTGAATGTTTGACATGTTTTCTATTCCATCGTTTCCATATAGATTTTTTATTGCGAATTTAAATCTCCAGTTGAATATTTCATAAAATAAGTTTATGATTTGACATCTATCAGTCTTTTGTTAACTCAATCATGTTAAATAATATTTCGCTTCGGGATGAAAACATTTAGTATTTAATTAATAAGAACATCGTGTCCGGCGCCCGGAGGAAGGTTCTCGCATGGTGCTAGCGGGGTTCAGTGAAATTAAATTACAAGTTGACAAAATGAGTTACGCCCTTTTCTGTAGATTAACAAACAAAAACTGATGGTGAGGGTCACGAAGGCATTAATGTTGTTAGAGGCAAATGACTCCATTCTTCGTCGACGTGTTGCCATCCGTTCACAATGCTACAATTTAAGCGTCCCATTGTTCTTGTTCATTCGGCTTTCGATTTAGTTTTGAGCTTTTATCGCTGCCCATTTGAATGGTGGGCGGGTGGCGCCGCTTGCTCGCTTCGATGATTTTTCCACGGTTATACATATATGTATTATACTTTATAGATTTGCTGCATGAACAAAGGACGCTGCTACGAAGCGATCTACGTAGCAGCTACGATAACATTATATACTTATACTTAACTGAATTTAAAAAAATATTCAGTACAACAACTTTTTCAACTTTTTATTTTTAAAAATGTTATTTAAAAAACATAATTTTTACTTACCAAACAATACATTTTTGATTCTGTTTATTAATCACGGTAATCACGTATAGAGGGGACTGAGAAAGAGTAAAATAACCGTTCTATTCATATATAGCAGTCAAATTAGTATTTTTCGGATCCTTATTTAATTTCTACTCATAAGACTCATAGTTAAATAGTCAACAAAATAGCCGACTTCTCAATATTCTTTTATATTCCATTTATTTATAATACAATATTTTATAATGTAAAATATCCTTGAACTAAAATCAATCACTAGACATAAAAGGATTTGAGCTCCCACAACTGACCACATAGGGGAGTATTTAGGCACGGTTCAGGATCCAATTAATTTTAAAAAATCACCGCAACCCGCGGCCAATATTCCAAAGGGCTTATTGTTATGTAAATTTGTGCAAACTTGGTAGATGTAGGCATGACTAATTGTTAATTCGTATAATGCGCTTACCGAGGGACTCCATGCAAGCTGGGATAAAGGATTACACGCTTCACGTGACCGCGAAGTTAACACCTATGTACACTTGTTATAGAGAAATATATAAAAATATGACGTTATGAGCATCTTGAATAAACTGTTATATATTAAGAAACATCTCTTTTCATTTTGTGAATTTAAAATAAGCTTAGTAGAGTTTCATCTAAAAGTGATTGATTTTTTTTCTACATTGCCACTCAGTTTAATACCATCAGTATAATACTCGAAACAGAACAAATGTAAGTTCCGTAATCAGGCTCCAGAAGATAAACCACTCATACGGAAATTGTATTCATTTTTTACAAAAAACTCCCAAGGGAAATTAAAGAATTATCACTGAATAAATTCAAAACTCTCGTTAAACGTAAATTAATCAATAAAGCATTTTATAAATTTGTCGATTATAAATGATCCTAATCCTTGGGATTGATTTGCTCCAGTTCAAATATTTATGATGCTCTGCATTACAAACAATTTGTATGACTCAAAACTTGGAGATTAAACTGGCTTGCGAACTGGTAGTAAATGTAAATTCAGTATCATTTTAACATCTTTTCTGTTGACGTTCATAAGTGTACATGTTTATCAATACGATTAAAGTTATTTTGAGTTGGAATTATATTTTTAGTATGTAGAAGAACGTTAAGGCCGTTTAAATCGTACCTCACAATGATTCTTTGTAAAGGCCGTGAAGACGAGCATTGTATGTAAATGGGCAGTGCTTAGATCCAGACGTGCCAGGTCCTGTTGTCTACGAAATAATATTAAAATATTTGCAAAAAGACTAACTGTGATTATAATGTTTAATGTTGTTGCTTTTTCTATGTGTATGTATTATTGTATGTGCTATAAATATAAAACGGTTAATTTAGCATCTACAGCAACAAAACCTAACACGCGCTGTTGTATGTAAACTTTCCAGCAATCTTTATATAGTAGTTTGAGAGCAGTGTTGGCCTAGTGGCTTCAGAGTGCGACTCTCATCCCTGAGGTCATAGGTTCGATCCCCGGCATTTAACATGAGCTCGAACGGTGAAGGAAAACATCGTGAAAAAACCGGCTTGCCTTAGACCCAAAAAGTAGAAGACTGATACTTGCCTATTCCATTAACAAATGATCATGAAACATATACAGAAATATGAGGCCCAGTGTCACTGCAACTGCCAAAAGATAAATGTACTAGAAACCAAATCATAGTTTCCCCTATCCATATTAAGTCCACTCACATAGGTTATCCGTGAAATTAGGAATTGAACGCTCCAATTTACCTTTTGTGTTAGATTATCCCATTGATAGACTTAGAGGGGTAGAAGATACTTGTACATTATTATATTATTAAAATGAAAGAGTTTTAGGTATTGATTTGTTTGTACCACAATAATTAACTCTAAAGTTAGGCTATATTTATTTCTAATATACGAAAATCAATGTCCAGCGAAACTAAGACAATATAAATAGGTATGTTTTGACATTTTGTATATAATCAATGATGACAATAACTATTTAACTACATAAGAAAATATATAAAACGTTAAACAAAGGTTCGTATGCACTAACAGACTTTCTATAGAGCTTTGAAAAGTATTCTTTGACGTTATTAAATTAGAATTACATGTTTTTTTTATTAAATGAAGCTTTTTTTTATATAAAAGCTTCTTTATAGAAGAGAGCGAGAGATTCACTTTTATTTTAATATTTTTGGTATTCAAATACAGTTTTCGATAGGTGAGGATTTCAAAAAGAATGATTTACATATGTAAACATCTATTTACTATATGTACCCATAGATTACCAATAAGGAATGAGCAGGGCCAAGCAGTGTTCTTATATTGCTTACTTTTTATCGAAATATTTCCGAAAATCGAAGCTAGGAAGACTATAACGTTTTATTTAGTACATATAAAGTAAAGCGTGATTTCTTCAAAGTAGGGCGTTGTGTTGTTACCAACTTGTGATTCTCTTAAGTTTCCCAACATTATGGAGATTGTTGTATTACTTCGAAACTAGGTAACGTGTGACAAATTTCAAAAGTTGCACACATGTTGTCAGTGTTGATCTACATCTTACCATTAATGTTTCTTGCAAATGTACCAGTATGAAACTATAATTGTAATAAATAATTTTAACTTTCCATACGAACGGGTAGTGACGGCCTAGTGATTGGTGACTCTCGAACGTGAGGTTTTAAATTCAAATCTTGTGCACCAAAAGATTATTTCTTATTTTATGTAGATTTGTTTTAGGCATAGACACTAACCCACTTGACTTTAAGGGTGATTATCAAATCATGCAATCTAAAACCGAGTCCTATATAGAAACGTAATTTTTGTATTTAATTAAAACAAGGGTCCGTAAGGACAAAACTTTTTAAATTTGTTATAATTTTCTAATTATCCATTTTTAAATTATTATTATGTACAAATATCGTAATATGCTGTTTTGCTTAAATTCAAAAATGACTTTGGCAAGTTTTCCATTTGTCGGCCATGGTAGTTCTATATCTAGGGTGGCTCGTTCATTGGCAGATGGCTTTTGATTTGATTTTCCTATTGTTCTGTATACTATTTTAGTATTCAATGTTTACTAACAAAACTGATATAATTCGTATATACGTTAATAATAAATTATATCTGCTATTAATGTATTCGTTAATAAAACATACTCAGTTTAAAGCTAGTTGCATATAATTATAATATCCTTTCATCGCGGGAACGCAAGTCAAAATTAGTCAGCTGCGCGGGACGTTATTTCCAACGTTGCTATTAGCAATTCATAGCAAATAGCATGTTACAACGGTAATCGGTTTATTATAGAAAAATCGTATTTCGTAAGGCGGTGCCAAGCACAGATTTCGTCGGCAATGTATCGTAAAATTAGTTTAGTGGCACTATATAATTACGCGCCCTTTTATAGCCCTCGGTTGACGGACGAAGGGTGCGTCCCCCCGGATTCCGGATGACGGTTGTTATGACGAAAACGTCAACCCGGTCTGCGACTTGATGAATTGACACTCTTTAAAGTGTTGTTTACCTTTGAAACAAGCGACTATCGCGCCCTATTCAAGGACGATGGATGCTGTCAATAAGTGTATTTAAAATAATGAGTTTAAGTGTTCAATATTTGGACTAGACTGTTTTAAAGCAACATTCCGATCCTAGAAGACTTTTTTTTCAAATAAATGCTTGCCTTCACACAACAAAACATTGGTAAAGGAATCTTAATATACATTTTATTAATGTGACGAGCATCTACAGACAAATATAACATACACGAAAATAAAATACAAATAATAAACAAAACCATTAAAAATTATAAAAACTAAACGAAAATCGATTTTATTGTATGAGGGGAGCATCTATGGATATCCAGACCTAGCTGGTTTATCAGAAAGCTCAATCTGAACATTTGTTAGCTTTGACGTACTTCGGAATGGAGGAACAAATGGAGTGATGGGATGCCTGGGGTATCTAGTACACGGAATTTAAATATAACTTTCTACTATTGATAACTGTAAAAACCGTAAGTCCCGGTTCAATTATAGAATAAACATACTTGTTTGGTAGGCAAATAATTACAACCAAAATTCTATAAAATATATATATATGTCTGCTCCATGACCGTTTAGGTTCAAATACAATGAATGAGGGTGTAAAATAAAACACCAAACGTGAGATACATTTTATAGATTTATTATATAAATTCTTAATCTACTTTGAATTTTAACTTATAATAGTAACATATTGTAAAATGTACACCATACGTAGTAAGTAAGTATTAAGCTATAATTATTGCGCAAGACATCTTATCAGTACCTTAGTTAGAAATTACTAAAATACTTAAGTACTGGGATCTTAAGTGTTTAAAATTTAAAAAGCTCAGATTTATACCTAAATTATATCTATTTCGGTCAATATATTTACATATGATATGAGAAATTTGAAAATATTACGTTTTTGCTAAAAATAAATATATTTCAAGCACCTATTCATAAAATTTGTTAGTGAATGAATGTCTACTAAATATTAAAATATATTTTTAAATGGCCGGTTTCAATGTGAGTCGTGAAGATGAAGAAAAGAAACGTTTTTGAAAGAACAATTCTATAACGTAGATATCTAGAAAAAATATTTTTACAATTTTATTTAAAACAGTTTTGTCCTTCAAATTTAATATGGTGTAGGTACATTATGATACAAACTCTTAAATATTTATGATATGGAATCGAAGTGTCAAAAGGTACCAGTGAGTATGATATTACAAGACGAAACCTCTAGTTACTTACGATCAATTCTTTGTACAAAAATATGCAGAATTATTTTCTAAAACATCATCTACATTTATTTACTAATATACTTTATACGTATAATATTAACTGATATAACGGAACAGGGTTGCCCTTCAACATATTAAAAAAACATAATGAAGTATTCTGTATGTTTTTGTTTAAGATTGTATGACGTAAATAAAAAATCGTAATCATAAAAAAAAATTCAAGATTACTTTGACGTATACAACATTTGACGTTGACATCTTCATAGAATGATTCGATATTACGCATAAATTAAAATATTTGGCCTTTTGGCCATGTTTTTTTTTTAATTTTATGTATGTTCAATATAAAAAAATACATATAGATTTTATTCTCTAGCGAAGTATGCATACCTGTTCCGAGATATATTTTATTTAGTGAGCAAGCTTTTGTATTCAGTTACATAATATTATTGCTGAGATTTCGTTTTTAAATAATTTCACAAAGTTTCTACTTAACATATAATTTTGCAAAAGCATTTAATTGTTTTTATATTCTATTTAAATAATCATTTAAGAGTAAACAAACATACTGGTAGGTATTTACCGAATCTTTTTCTAATTAGGTGCAATGTTTAAAAGCCTTAACACTTGTTAAGTGCTTACAGCAACTTAGAGTCGTCCATTAAGGGTAACTAATAATAATAATTATAGATCAAATCGGAAAGTAAAGAGGGTCTTTCATTTCGCTATGTATTCTTAAATCCATCAGTAATCACGCATTAAATTTGTGTCGCCAACCATTATTCGAGATAAATTAATGACGACTCTAAGTACCGCTAATAGTTATTAGCATTGTATTCTTTGAAGGCTTAAAATTAAGAGTCATAAAATTATTTCGTATCAACGTTAGGGCAGTATATTTTATGTACTCTTAATAAGGAATTCTTCAAAACAAGCATTTATATTGAATGCCATTGCATTACGCTAAACAAATCTCTCGGGCGTGCTACGCACATGTGCTGACAGTGTCATGTGTGTAGCTTCCCTTACATATCACAGGCTTAAATATACATTATTTAGGGACGTGCATTCTATACGTACACTTAGACAAAATTAGGTTACTATTTACATGAATAAAGGGCAAAATAATGAGGCAAACCCACAACCCTTAGAGATTTCAAATTACAGAACGTATTCACTCATTAGTAAAAAGGCAACGAGTTTGATCATTTTAACAAACATAATTACGGATGGGGTCAAAATGTTTGGCTGTTTTATTTTAACGTAAAAAGCGGCTTCGGATATCATAGGATAATTTTTATAATCTGTGAACCTAACAATTATTTGTTTTTGTTTTATAAAACAAAACATGGAGAGGAATTCAGTTTTACAAAGAAACAAAACTATAGTTAATGATTTTATTGGTTTTGACTTATTTTAGTAAGTTAGGAAGCTCAAAAATTTATGCCCCAAGTGAAGGTTATTATCCCAATCTATCTGGTTCAATTTACGTAGTATTAATACAGTTTTGATTCTTATAAAATATTATTTAACACAAAATACAACACATATGTTTAGCTACCAAACGGATTGCATACATATGAGCAAGACATACGCAAAACTTCAAATGATATCACCGCGTCTAAATGGCAAGATTTAACTTAATGGATAAGCATACACGTACGAAAACCAACTAACAATTTTCCTACCAGTTTACGCCACCAACGAAGCACAACTCTAGTTTTCATTATAAAAATTGTCCATGAATTTCAATCACCTTCTCATGTATGAAAATATAACATTTTAAGATCACTTAGATTAACTTAGGTGAGGATGTTAAAGTGTTTGAGAGCGGCTTTCACGTACGGCACAGGTATTATCCCGTAGGAGGACACGGATTGGTACATGAGATAGGCGATATTCAGAAGCTATCACACAATCTCATTCGGATGTGTGTTTTGATTTGAGTCATTTTGTCGAGCGCATTGCTGAAAACAAAAATATTTGTTAGACACGGCATATATTTAAAATCACACTAATAATTACACGCTAAGTATAAATCTTGTATGACACACATTACTTCACAATCACAAGTCGTAACTGCTTTTCTACGACTTTGAGGCTAGTCGGGACCTGCCCGTGTGTCAATTTGACAAATGACACATGATATCCCTTAATAAATGACAGATATTTTGCGCTATATATTGTGTATATGAGGCAAGATATATATAGATTGCTATGCCTACCGAAATACTCATTGTTTGATCACTAAGCCATAAAAGCGATGACTTTAATCTTAACGAGCAATTAGGTGATCAAAGTCTCAGGCTGTACAACTGGAAACATTAATTATACTATATTAAATATCATTACAAATTCTGTACGACGAAGATGATTTTGGTTATACTGTTTTGTTTTGTTATTTATTCAGTATATATAATATATACTAAATTTAAAGATTAAATCGAATTTCACTGTTCACATATCATATATAAAGTTAAAAATAATTTAAATATATTCATCCAATCCACACGCTTTAAACAACTTATATAATTCTAATAATATTAAAAAAATGTATTTTTTTTAATGTTTCAACAAATTGTGCTTAACGTGATACAATATATCAAAGTCAGACAGTAGATATATATATTATCAACTTTAAATCTTAGGTAAGACAGACACACATTCATTACACATGTTCACACACCCACAACCAGCTTTAGTTTTGTTTTGTTTATTACTTGAGTCATTTTGTCAGGTCTTTGTATATTTGTGTCCGTGATGGAATAATGATGACATATTACCACACGACGTTTATAGTATACCAATTAAAACCATCCTCTCACAAAGACGGCCAATACCTACAGCGTGTTATAATGCAATAGGCAAATAAACTTTATTATTCACACAATCTTACTTATATTTAAATAAACTTTGATACCTCATCAAATATATAAAATAATATCAAAACAAGTAATCTGTCAATCATTGCGTGAATAAAGTTAAAAATCCATTAAAACAAACCCTCGGGCCACATTTACATGAACACAAGCAGCTTACTTTAAAACTGTTTATCTTGGCGCTAACTTCGGCTTACCTCTTGTTTCCTTTCCCACGTTTTCATCGCAGTTTTATATTTCTCAAATTCGTGACACCAGTTCGAGTAAATCTTCTGGTATTCGTTGCTTTTCTCTGGCGGTGAACATCTAAAAAATATATGATAATTGGAACTCGTGAACATGTTTTGGGGGGTGAGAATTTAAAACAGATGAAATCTTGCTTTAGATTGTAAATTGTCAAACGGAATAATTTGACGTATGTAATATGTCATCGCGTATGAACTAGAGATGCTGTTGAACAATCAATCTGAGTGCATAAGGCATAATTTCTCCGGTGAAAACCTCTGTGAACAGAATAGCATTGAAATGGTCGATCATGTTAAAATGTTACGTACTATTATAGTAACGTATTCGATTAAATTGCTCATTAGATATGTAGTCTCGGATTTAATTCCACCCAAAAATTTAAGGGCGTGTAATTTATTAAATAAAAGTAAACATGTTAAAAAGGTACGTATAATAGGGAAGTAAAAGTTCCGATAACTAAAAAAGACAAATAATTAAAAAAAAACACTGGCGGTACAATCCTAGATTTCTGTATATTTTTTTCTTAAATATCCACTGTTGCATCTCTAATAATTGATATAACGCTAACCTTTTTAGGTCTAGGCCTCAGATTTTTGTATCTGTTTCATGATCAATTGTCATTCTAATAGGCCTTATGTATGTTATAATCTGTAAATTTTGAGTTCTTAGTCCGATCAATTACGAGATTGGTCCCATTGGTGGAGCCGTGATTTGAGCGCACGCATTCTCAAGCCACTAGGCCAACGTTAATTTTACAATTATAATTATACGTGTTTGTTTCATTTACTGGAAATTTTATTTTTTGTACCTGTGCGTGTCAACAGTGATGTTGTATGAGCATAACAGTGATCCACCGAGCCAGCAATCGTAACGTCCCGCATCTGACTCTATCACAGATATAATAAGTAGTCCGTGCTCCGACGTCTCAATATACTTTTCGGGTTTACTGAAAACAAAAGAGGCTTATATTGCAACACCACTGAAAAGAATACGATTACAAGACAATCTTTATCTTTTAAAGAAGATTTTTGTAAATACGTATAAACAGCGAGTCGCTGAAGTAATCTGTCGTCAAAAATAATTGTAGGGACCTTTTTTGTTATGTTGTTTGAAGTAGTTTGTGAGCTTATTTAGTTATTTCATGGAATTTCGCACTTCACATATCCCATTTATTCAAATTATAGGATTGAATAATGTTGAAATACTACGTAGACGGTGTGATTTTCGTTTTTTATCCACACACTTACTTAATAAACTTATAATAATAATAATAATCGTAAAAACATCTCCCCATATAATCAATTGTAATTTTCTTCCTCTATTGTATCTTTTAAACCTTTTCACAAATTATGTTTGATAAAAAAGATACTAAATTTCTTAATAAGTCAATCCCAATATATTTTATTAGCCAGACCCATTCAACGAATAATCAATATAAGTAAGAATGATAAATTATTTTGGCATAGCTCCCGTACAACTCATTAAAATAACACAGCTATATTGCAAGGTGTTAACGGTTGGATAAAAGAAAATGAGAGAGAACGGAAAAGCGATACAAGAGTTTCCCCCGCGTTTTAATTATGCCCGCGGAAGTAGATAGCAGTGGATTTGGAAACACTTTAATTAATCTTGTTGCACGCGTGCACTTACTCCCTTGCTTAGTTTTTATAGTATTTACAAAGAGAAGTTATTGCTTTTCATGTGATTTTATACTGTTAGCTTTGGAAGTATTTAAATCTTTCATTTGTAGTAAGGCAACAGTACGAAATCAAGATTTTAAAGTGTTATTTATCTACGCAATGCATTGAGATTTAAGTGAAAAGTGTTGAATTAACAAATAAATTGTCGCTTTTGATGGACATATTGCCAATGTGAACTCACTTGAATGTTATAGGATGACGTCCCTTCTCTTTTGAGTAATGATACCAGGTGACGGATAACGGCTGGAGTACCTCGGGCATCTTGACAAAACTTCCCAGGTGCAGGCTTTGACCCCACGTAGCAGACACGCTTTTTCGTGATATGGACGAGTCACAAATGTCAGCTGTCTCGTTCGCCACGTCTTGGATTAATCTGGTACGAAACATGCGTATTATAAACGGAATACTTTCAAACAAGAATCCCGTATGATGGTTTTGTTGTCATTAACTAAGATATATACGTTTTACACTTTTAGTATTTCTTTTTTCTTAGGTTTTTTCCTTAATTGCAAGAGAGATCGCCTGTTAGCGATAAGGCCACTGTTGCATCTCTAAAAATTTACGTTACGCTACAACCTTTTTAGGTCTGGGCCCGGGTTTTGGTTTCTGTTTCATGATCATTTGTCATTCTAATAGGCAAATAGGTGATCAGCCTTCGACTTTTTGGTTCTAAGGCAAGCCGGTTTCCTTACGATGTTTTCCTTCACCGTTCACTCATAGAAAGAAAGTCCATTGGTGCACAGTCGGGGATCGAACCTACGACCTCAGGAATGACAGTCGCGCGCTAAAAACACTTGGCAAACTGCTTAAGCTGCTCTTAAAAAATCTTACGCCTCACAATATTTTGCGTTGGCTTTAATGAATGTTCATTACGATAATTATATTTACACAGTAACAAATAGAGCAGTAAATGTTGATTATTTAACTTTGTATATATTATAGGCATTTGAAATTCCTATTGTTTGTTCTCGTGTGATTTGTTCCATACACAATGGATTGGCGGCCAGTGTATAATTAACGAACGATTTAATGTTATCGATAGTATCGATTCGAAACTTAGTAAATAGAACTGGGTTATTAAATGTAAAAGCCGTGCAGGGAAAACTTATGAAATTATACTAAATTCAATACAGGTAACAATCATGGTAAACAAATTGTAATTTTGTTTACGGCCTTCTAGTCTTCACTAGATAATAAACCATATAAATGAGTTAGATAATAGCAATAAGGGACAAAGTATAAAAGTAATACAGTACATTCATCAAAAGAACAACAAAAACAGTGGTTCTATACATTTTATAGTATTGTTTTTATGTTAACATTCTTGCGACCCTGTCACTGTAAAATTATAATTTAATTTTATGACACTACACTAAAGTTATTCATTCCTTTAATAAACGAATCTTTTTTAAAACATACCCAGGCATGTATTCTCTGCATACGCCAGCATCGCGGTCCCAACCGCAGTACGGATCTCTTGCGCAACGAACGCATGCATCGTAGCGGCGTGCACATAACGCCAGGCGTAGCTGTAGCACTCGGCGGTCTGAGGCTGCGTAGAGCGAGCCGTGAGTGCGTGACAGTGCCATCGCCTACGAAATATGAACTTGGTTACGATCGGTGTACGAAATGTATATATATATATATATATATATATAATATTGATTTTGATTGGTAGAATTTCTATTCGTTTATCTTGCTAAAACTCTAAAAGGCCTGGACCTATCTGGGTAATTTTGATCTTGAAGTTCAGGGAAGGTTTAAACATGTGTAATATATATTATATACGCGGTAAAAAAAGACATAAAATCACAGAAGAAAGGTTTTAATTGATTGAGTGTATGAACGTGCATTAATAATGTAGATAAAAACAATGTATTAAGGACCAGAGTACAGAAGTTAGAGTATTATCTAAAATGAGGACAAATATATTCACGAATTACCCTACTATACTAAATATGGCCAAGCTAAAGACTATAATATATTGGAAAGAAAAATAATTGAATATATATACATAATTATTTTATATTCATTTGTTTTAACTCATGAGTTATTTAATAAAAAATATCAGAGTGTTAACAGAGTTAAATATCAGTACATACCTGAATAGGTTCTCCGGGAGTAATGTCGAATATGTCAAGTAAAGCTGACTGGCTGTCACCGTTGCGAGTCCACTGAACGATTTTATGAATTTTCCCTTCATCTGTAACAATCAAATATATATTAAATGTGCAGGATTTCAGACAAACTCACAGCTATACAAATAAAAACATTAGTATACTGTGAATTTAAATTGAATATTTTCATATGAGAGTGCTTTTTAATACCAGCCTTCATATAATATATAAAATAGAGCTGAGGCTACCTTCAAGATTGTAGCGCCACTGTTTTTTTTAATATAGTTATGATATATTATAAAAATATTTTTAACATCAATACAAAATAATTTTCAAGTCACAAATTAACGTTTTTAACAGAACATATTTTAGGTTTCGTCTAATTGCAAAAGCTAGCCTTTATACAAAGCTATATTTTATTTTTATATTATCCATAAACTTGGGTTGCTTTTGTAATTAGGTTTTCGTTAATTGTTCCAGCAACGTCTAGCCATAAGGAGAAATTATAATGGTTCGTTACGTTCAGGGATCAATTAGTGAAGGACTAGGGGCCCCGGGCTTCTCTGTTTATTGTGTTGATTATTTGAGTTAGCGAAAAATCAGTTCACTACGAAGTTGTCTTTGAATTTTGCTGTTTATTTTCCCTATTACCTGTTACATTGTCTTTTCACTGCTATACAAATCATCGCAGAAACTATTTAAAGTCCAATATTTACTCACGTATACGTATACGTATAAATACGCACATATAATAATTTTAAAAACTCTATAAGTAATCCTTTGTCACTCATTTTAATTAATTAGTTTTAAAAGGGATTGAAAAATGGTGGCGAGGACGAGAGACAA
The DNA here is from genome assembly GCF_905147105.1 of Pieris brassicae. Lineage (NCBI taxonomy): Eukaryota > Metazoa > Arthropoda > Insecta > Lepidoptera > Pieridae > Pieris > Pieris brassicae. The sequence continues at coordinate 17,520,690 of NC_059674.1, forward strand.
GTGGGAAAATTTGCAGAAGGCCTTCTCACTGTCGAAAGTCTTGTAATCCTGATTATGTAGTACTAGAATAAAGGCTATATTCTTTGGGAACCTTCAATTATAACACCAATGATTTTAATAAAGGCACGGTAAAAAAATAAGTCCGTGCAATAAATGAGCGTGATTTAGTCTACGGTGACATGATAATAACAAATCAGAACTGTGTGCATTAATAAATAGCTTGTCTAATAAAATGATAAATTAGAAAGACGTCCAGAGCGAAGCCTCAATTAATTTAAGCTGTCTCCGGTGACAGGCCCTGAACTTCGACTCCATTTCATTATGTTCGGTGATCTCGAAAATGATCAAAACTTAAACGGATTTCTATATTGTAGGAAAATATAAAACTGCTCGCTCCGGTATCTTTCTAAATACAAGCGTAACAATCACATCTGGGACGTGACGATGGAATATTTCGTTTAATCGTACATAAGGTCACAAGTTCCTTACAAAACGAATCAATTCAGGAGCGGATTAATATTCGGTACACGGATCTTAATAGCTAATTGGATTAAGGCATGTACCAAAATTACCTAACTGGGTTACAGAGTGGATGGAACGTGTTGCAGACGTCTTACAATCGCATAACATTTAATATTATGACGAAATCGTTTGATACTTTTATTAACCGACTAGCGCAACTATTAATAATATAAATTAAATATGAGTAACACATATTTAGTAAGCAATTTTGGTTGGGTTCAGCGTCCAAATCTCATCCCTACGGTCGTTCATTATAATGACTGAAGTCATTATAACTAGGGACTATCAAAAAGTCTATTAAGTTGTAGATCTATTAATAATGGCAAATCAAATAAACCATTTAACGGTTATGAACTATAGTGACTTTGATGTTATTAAATTAAAATTACAATGGCAGCTGATACTAGCGCCATTGCTTGCATATTAATCTAATCTAATCCTTAAGACTTAGTAAATAAAATACATATTAGTATCAGTAAAACTACTTATAACTATACCAACGTGAATTCGTTCGCGTGCCACTAGGAATTCTTAGGAGAATATCGAAGCCAAGAGATACGCAACAATGTTTTAACACAAAGTCTAATAAGATATAAGAGAACTAAATATGATAAAATAAAGTATTTAAAGAAAACACTTTTTTAACGGATTGAAGCTATGTATTATTATAAATCAATAATTATTTTACATAATTTAAAAAAATTCCCGACGTTTCGCGTGCTTTACAGCGTGCGTGGTCACGGTGACTGAAGAGAAAAGGTGTTGAATGTTAAAAAGTATAACAGCTATAGAGAAAGTTATATTATCTGTATTTATTTCCCCGGAGTTTATAATAATACTATCTTCAATCCGTTAAAAAAGTGTTTTCTTTAAATGTATAAAACTTAGGCTAATACAAGTCAAAATAAAGTATGCCAATGAACTCTATCAACTTGGATATAGGATGTAACTTTCATAAGACATATGGAAAAGTAAATTTAATATCAATTTGGTATTATTCCTGAATAATATAGCTCGACATCATAGGCCATAAGTTTTCGCGACAGCCGCGTGGCACCTGATTGACGCAAACAGGCGTGGATAATTACGTACGATGAATATCGCATGAACTATGCCCTTTAGGCTCGTTGCTAACATTTAATAAATTATAAGAACAGAAACAATTGGATGTGGAGATGGTGGTAAAAGTAATAATTTGTATTGCTTAAAAAACACTACTTTTCGATTTTATGTTTCGAAGTTAGAAATGAAGTTCTAATCTATATTTAGTTCTTTAAAACGCGATAAAAGATACGTATCTTTTATCGCGTTTTATCAAACAAAATAAGTATTCCAGACGCTTATTTATTATTATGTATTACTGTTCTAGGATTGTTAATTCCCCTTCGTGTGTATTACACCTTAATGGGTTTGTAAATTCATAGGTATGTATTGTAAGCCTTAGATCTGTGACGGAATATAATTATGTTTGTCGTTATGCTTCCATCACAGTAAACATTGTTTAATTGCTTTGAAAATGTTTGTATATTCATCTATAGTGGCCAGACAATATCTCTAGAAACTAAAACTTAAAAAAAAAATGGTATTTTACTCGGCATTCAGTCAATCTGTTACTGTTGTCATAACGGTGCTTAATTAGAAAAAAATACGTTACACTAATATACGAATGTAATATTTCAAATTTGTCTTTTTGTCTTTATTGATGAAGGTGTTACTGGTCCTGAAATGCCACTTGTCTTCTAACTCAATTTGCTGTCGTTCGTATCGTATTTAACAAAGTACTAAATATTTAAATCGTATATAAGGTTTGTCAATGTCTTTATTTTAAGCTTTATACTAAAGTGCTTAGGTTTAGTGTTGAAAAAACGAATTTTTTAGTGGTCAATACATGACGTATGACACAGGAAAAGACGACTCATAACTTATATTTAATAGTTTACATGATAGTAATATACCTCTAAATCTTTTAATGGTCAATGAGATTATTATTATTGTTATACATAACCAAAGTAAAAAGCTGTCTCATAATACTATCTGAAGATGGCGATCATTATGGTGATTTGATCAAAACATTCTTCAATATTATCTATATAATAATCTTAATAATAGAACTACATGTTTTACGTCTCAGAACAGATCTCTTCCTGCCTTGTATGATTTGAATGTGACAAGATAACTATTGTTTTTTTCGTGTCTCACTTTACTACACTTATGAGGGTTAATTCCGTAACCACGCAAGCATACTTATATATTTTATAAATAAATGTTAGTTAATCTTCATTAGAAATGGGTAAAAGTATACGTTCATTAAAAAGTTGTTTGCTACGTAATTTCTGTTATTAGATACAATAAAAAATAGTGTGATCAACATTCAAAGTGTAATAAAGGAAAATGAGTTACATTTTAGGGCAATCGTGTTGGCGTAAGGTTGCGTTATGGAAACTGCTATCGTTAGCCCAATAATATGTTGGCTAGAACGATTATTTTTGCCGTTATGAGTGAAAAGGGAATGGTTTCCGACCGAACCTGATATGGCATCATGTATGAGCAAAATATACTAACTTAATGACCGTTTCCTGTGCTATTTCGGTTTTTTGAATTTGGAACGTCAACGCGTTTGTATAACGTCGTACTTTTTACACAGATTATCGAATTAAAAAAGAAGTTAAAAAGGAGTTTCTTATTAATTTTAGAGAAGACAATTAATTTATATAGTCTACACGATTGTAATTTTTAGTAATCTGTGATTGTTAGGTTTGACCATATGACACATTTTATGAATTATTAAGTTCAATCTCAATTTATAAGACGATAATGTTGTTAAATTGTTATTTTTAACTAGTATTAAAACTATAAAATGATAAAAATCAACTTTGTTTTTGTTTGCTTCCCAAAATTGAGGTAAATAAACACTTTTAAGAAAATGTGTATAGAATTGACAACACGTACACAAATTGATGTCGATGTCTCATCCGACATTAGAGGCTTTTAAATTTTGACATTGTTTCATCTGATGCGATAATAGGAACAAGGGAAACCATTCACTTTCAGATCCGGGGGGCAAAACTGAAATCTGTTTATGGCAACCCCGTTTTTAAGCTTTAAGACGTGACGTCACGTAACGTTAGGGGTAAGAGGAGTTTGAAATTACTTTTTCGCTCATTTGTTGAGATTTCTTTGACGATACGGACTAAATGAACACCTTTTCAAATTGTTTTTTTATATACTTATTTTTTAATACAAGATTTTCCTCTGCATTTTATTTACGGAGGGAGCTTTGTATTGTCTTTCGTACGCGAGTTCACTTTAAATAAATTTAAAACTTATTACTATTATAATATTTAGAGATGACGATATGAGCTTTTAAAATTCGCTGTAGAGCTTTTATCATATCGTACTACAGCCACACAATGCTAAGAGGCGTTGAGAACTTGGAGAAATGGTGGTTTGTGACACAGAAGGCAAATCACGTGGCCGTTCACAATCCACATGGACTGATAGCCCTTAACTGTGTACACTGTGAGAGGCGTTGGACAGACACAAGTGGCAACAGATACACCAGTCCAGATGTTTCCTTGCTGACCATGACGCGACATGAGTTACCGACTGAAGAGATTATTTGATTAATTTCAGAAATACTTTAATTAGCCTTAGTAGATGCCGACGCAGCTTCCAATAATCCAGATACACAATGTCTATGACGTCATTAATTCTGATCACGAATGAGGGTAACGAAATAATTAAACATTGGTTCTGATCAAGCCAGAAATCCCGGTGGGCGTAAGAATAAATCGACGAAACTACTTTCAAATACAGCCGTAATTTTAATAATATATTAGAAAAATAATGGGTTCATTAATGTTATTTTTCCTACGACATTGAAAAGCGAGTGGCTTGCCGGCCTTTAAAAGGATACGCTCTTTTCTTAAAGGACATATGCAATACGTATACACTTATACGTATACTTATCGTTCCGTACTAATGTTGCCTGGAAGAAATCGCTTCTTAACGATACGGCCGTCCGTTGACTACTAACCTAGTTAACCTACTTTTTATGCGTATGTTGCGTATGTATACGATAACAAGGTGTAAATAAATAAATAAAATGTAATGTTAATATATATATATATATATATATTAACATTAAGTATATATATATATATATAACGTTCATAGTTATAATTACAACAAAATTTAGTGTTCCCATGTTAAACATTAACCTGAACTGCAAATAAATAAACTAAGCTATGTACGTGTGTATATATATCTTCTGTACACAAAGGGTATTTATAATTATGATTGCACATTTTCCCATTCAGTGAACACCCTCAGAAAAATTACCCACCATAAAGATCCTCAGACACGCCTAAGTGAAAACTTCTTTGCGATCTTCCTATATAAGTTTTATCCTTCGAGTATAAATTCACCAGCACAAAGTAGCTCTAACATCTTTATTGCTTTTCATAAAAAGTAACCAAACGAATCGGCCGAGTTTTAACTTACGATTATTGGAATCCTCTCCCTAACGCCCGTGTAAAGGATCGAAGGTTGGAGATAGCTCTGATGTTATCGGTGACGTTAATATTATATATATTTTCCTTCCCAATTTACTCTTAACAGAAATATCAGTTTTACTATATATAGTCTATGGAGAGCATTACCTAATGTGGTGAATGGTGTGGAATAGGAGATAAATTAGATTCGGAATTAATTAGAATTGTAACTCGTATATTAACAGAAACAGATAAGTGAAACTAAAGGAAGGAAAACGTTTTTTTTTAATTTTGGGTTTAGCCTAGAACTTAATTATCTAGAAAGTTATAGTAGCAATGTACAAGAGCGAACGAGACAAAGCATCTTTTGTCTTTGTCCATGTGTTGTCTATGGACTACAGTCAAATGGTAAAAAAGGATATAAGGTCTGAAACCTTTATTTTCTAAGATGGTTAGGAATATGATAACAATTAAATTTTTTAAATCTATCCTGATGAGCGTGTACCAGTGATTTGAAAAAAAGTCCCATTGTAGTATCAACCAAAAATGGCGGGTACTTTAATTTTTTTTAATTTAATTCAAATCACTGATTCAACGTACAATAAAATTTTATCTATTGTCTATTGCCATATAGATATTTGTTATCTGTTTCTCGATACACAAGAAATTCAAATATGGAATGCCCATTTTGATTTCCTTGTATAATCCCTGATTTGTTTCGTAAATCGAATAAATCTCCAGATTGACAATATGAACAAATTCGGCACGAACTTCTATCAGAGATCGCAATATGTATTTTATAGACGCCGTAAATCGAAGAACTTGGCTTTTAAATGTTTGCCAGCGAGCACTGGAGCTACTTTTATGAGAAACGCTAGATATTTTATGTGACTATTGCGGAGCCATTGATGTATTTAATACTATTTTCGTTACGATAAATTACTCGAATAATATATCAGACTTTGAAAGCTTAATTCAAGGACGTATCGAGAAATCAATAGTTTCATTATAATGTGACCTAGTTGATTGGGCGTGCTTCAATGTTTGCGTGAGTTCTATAATAAAACAGTGTAACTTTTGTATGAGATCCGTAAATTTACATTTATCTATATTCTAGACCCGACAGACGTTGTCCAGTCTTAACTATGAATATTAATTTCGAATTGGTGTATTTAACTAAAAAATGTTTCAATCTTACCAAACATCCATATTTAATTGAACTTTTAATATTAGTAAAGTATTAAAGTATACTTTTAAGTATTCTTGAATTTTCTCATTTTCCGCACAATTTTCTTAATTTTTTCTTACGTAAGAACCTTCTTCTGACAATAACAAATACAACAAAAAAGAATTAGCAAAATCGGTCCAGCCGTTCACGCGTGATGCTGTGACAAAGTGAAATAGGGATTCATTTATATCTATATAGATAGATCGATTATGTATAGATATTTCTTCTAAGACAACTGGTTCTCTCGATGTTATCCTTCATCGTTCGAGCGAATATTAAATAGACAGGATCTCCATTGGTGCCTGGGATCGAACATACGACTTTAAGGATAAGAGTATCAAGCTGAAGCCACCAGACCAACATGGTCAACAATAAATAATAACTTTACCTTTTGGTGTATTTTGTTAGTCAATATTTAAAGTAATTTATTGAATTTATTTTTGTAGGTTTTACCTTCTTACCGTCGGGGTTCACCAATGTACCTAATTTTGTATTCGTATGTCCTTATAAGGTACTGGGTATTGTAATATGCTCTACAGAAAACGTCTATTTAATATAAGTGTTGGTACAATACATTAATACATTTATATTAATCATGGAGCACAGGTTATATATTAAATTTTGTCTTAACTGGTTTATTTTTTTAAACCTAAATATAACTATCAAATATACAGTATTCACGATTTTCTTAACCTACATAGAAATAATAAAAATTAATAAAAAAACTAAAAGAATAAACTTAACTTTAATTTTATTTTTATCTTAAGTTAAAATTAAATAACTTAATATTTAGTAATGAAAATGTGTTAGGGTAAAATCTGAAATAACATTGTGAAATGGATGGCATATACATCCGCAGTCTAAAATATTTGGACCAATGAATATTATATTTGAGAAGGGTTGCAGCCGTGTCTCGTTATTTTGTATTTTGTATTAAGCGGCCAGTTATTCCGAACACGTTCCAAAGGTGTATTTTTAAAGAAGGCTTTCACGGTGGTCCTGGCATTAGGGATGCCGCCACCGCGCCACCCTCAAACTTTTTCGTACACCTTTTGATATTCAATATACTGTGGCGCTTAGGCAATCCTTTGATGAGATGTTTTATGCAAAAAACGTTGAACCGGCGAGAGTAAATGCTCAAAAGTGAACACATTAGTATTCCTAGTCCTGTTCGTGGCAGTTCAGTTTTGGGAAATAAAAATCAATGTTTATTTTCGGCGGACGCGATTTGAATTTTAATTATGGGCCTACCTAATTGTGCCGGGTGTGAGGAATTATAAAGGCGTAAGTTTTTTTTTTTTTATAAAATAGGGGGCAAACGGGCAGGAGGCTCACCTGATGTTAAGTGATACCGCCGCCCATGGACACTCTCAATGCCAGAGGGCTCGCGAGTGCGTTGCCGGCCTTTTAAGAATTTGTACGCTCTTTTCTTGAAGGACCCTAAGTCGAATTGGTTCGGAAATACTTCAGTGGGCAGCTGGTTCCACATAGCGGTGGTGCGCGGCAAAAATTGCCATCTGTTTCGGTTACGATGTTGTGTTATTAAAATTTTAGTACAGGTGTAAATTAATATAATCATTGTTACACGAACATAGGCTCCACCATCCCGTGAATGTCGAGGCTATTCAACAAAAGACACCACGGGCCTAGTGAGAAGATTGAAGAGGACAAAACCATTTGAACTAGTGAATTAGTGTTAGTGTAGTTTAATATTAAGTGCTAAGCAGTGAATGAAAAAAAATTGAACACAAGAACATATTGTCTTCCCTTTAATAGAGACTGTAAGTGTTGATTTATTTGAGTAAGATTGCAAAAATTAATCATTGTATTGACTATTTCCTGTCATTTGAATGAGCGATCGAGCCGCCATCTTGTCGAGGCGCCAAACTGTCTTTACCTCACTCTGCTCCAGGTCATTTCTGATTCATTCCAATTTGTATCGTGGTAGGAAGCAGACATATATATCACTTCCAAGTTAAACAGTAAATATTTTTCTTTATTACGGACACTGTGTGTATAATTTTCGTGCCCTAACAAGAATTACAACAGTAAGTAGGTATATTGGACACTTATGATAACAATGCTTTTTAGTAAATTAGGTTAAACTTAAATTACTTATTAGTCTTAAGTTAGGCTAGGTATAACACATGAATATTTAAAAAAAAAATCATTGTTATAAAATTTTTGACTTTTTCCTTTCGTAAAGTTTGAACCTTTTTGTGTTATATATTCAATCATTGACTTTATCTTTTATATTATTTGCTATATGTAATTTATGTTAGCTGTTACGGAATAAATAAATGAGCTGTAGTAATTTCTGTAGGTAAATTTTAATAAATCATTTTTTTTTTTAAATACTTATGCTAGGGCCTGAATTTGATCGCTTGTTAGAGATAAAGCTTTTACCTCCTCAATAATTTATGTTATCTGATGAAATAATTCTTCGCAAATGACTCAATACATACATCATGAAGTTATTAACTGTAACGTTTGTATTATACATAAAAAAATTAACGCACCATAATAATAATAACGAAAATATTTTTATTACAATAAATCTTTAGAAGACAGTCGGTAGAGGCTTCCAGAAAGTATCAATGTGGGAATCTACGTCACATATCACCATTCATTTGTTTTGCCTAGGTCTTAAGAATAATAATATATAATCAAATGAAACCAAAAAAGTCTTCCAAGCTATCGTAGTTAAGAAAGAGAAATTTAAACCTCATGTAATCGCCGAGATTTATGATATTCTAAAGTTATAAACGATATCGGATATCTAAGCACTGACTCAAAGCCCGGAGCTAACTCAAAATAGTGGACACAATGTAAGCTAAGGTAACAGTCTACTATAAATTACTTAGGAATTTCCGCTCCAATACAGTATCGAGCTCGGCAATAAATATCGTTCATTTTCGTGTGGCCAGTGCATCGATGACGCTTTGGTTATGGATAAAAATATCAGGTCTAAAAACATCAAGCTATTATAATAACGGTATGAAATCGTATCGGGATTCTTAAGGTCAGTAACAAATATTTATTTATTTATACTTTGTTACCATAATACCATTATTATACAAACAAAAAACAAAAAGTTAATAAGGTTACATAAGTTATTAGGCAAATACTAAATGTATACTAGGATACTAAGAGGATATTGATATTTTCCACCTCACCATAAAACATAGAAGAAGAAGAAGAAGATATGATGTTTTTAAGTAGTAATTTGAAATATTAAGTACTATTTGTTGTTTCAAATGTTAAATTGAAGTTTTTTTAATAAATTTTTGTCTATTAATGTACTTACTTGTTTTCTGTTACATATATTATATATTGTTTATTATATAATGTGCTTTGGCTTCCTATATTGTCCAAGTGTTTTGTATTATAATATTTATGTTAGCTGTAAGATTACTAATAATTGCATAAATGAATAAACATAAAGAAACAGTACTGGCCTAGTGGTTTCAAGGGCACTCTCATTGCTGGAGTGGTAGGTCACTAGGTGGAAAAAAAACCGTGAGGAAACCGATATTCCTTAGACTTAAAAAGTCGACGACAGGCACAGGAGGTCGATCACCTACTTGTTTGTAACAAATGACCACGGAATATACAGAAATCTCAGGCCTAGACCTAATAGGTTAGGACCTATAGGTTACAAGCGACAATAACTATTATTATTAGCCTTTTAAGAAAATCAAATGTATGAAGACTTAATTAGTCACTAAGCATATCTCTGGGGACTATTCGCCTTAAATTTGGATCGGTCCAAGGACGGAGAATGTTGTATACTGTAATAGGTCATATATTCATATATTAAATATATTCATTATATAAATTATATTTGTGTTTGACAATTATTTTTAAAATACACTGTTTGCTTACTAAGATATCGTTTCCGTTATCAAATAGCTTTTAGGGAAGCTAAAATATTTCGTTTAAAATTTTTAGCTAACGATTTTAAAACATATGGCGTCGATGTTTTAAAATTGTATTCGCATTAATATAAGATTAGACAATATTTTTATTTATTTCGATGTTTAAAAAATGTACATAATTATTGTTAAAATTCCAAATTTAAAAATCGCCGTGTCAGGCACCGATGGCTAATCAGGCAATAAAGCAAGCAATAATACAAGTAGATGCTTAAGAAAAAACATATTTAATCTGAGAATAAATACAAATATTTTTTACGTCACTTGATTATTATTATTGTAATTTTTAATACTTTAAAACTCTAACGGCCTGCTCCGGCTGAACATTTTAATATTGTAAAAAAAATATAGCCATATACAGTGATAATTTCGCGATTTACTTGTAAATATCTGTTACTTATTGAAATAAGTTAATAATTTTGTTAATACTTATTGAAATTTCCTTACAAACAAAAACACTAAAACTTTATTAATGTTTAGTAATTATTATAAACCCCGATATTCCAATTGCTTTAGTTACATATTTGTAAATAATATAATTAATCTCTTTACTAACACACAAATCTATAACATATACATCTCTATACGTATATAGTATTAATTAGATTATTTTTTGATCATTAAAAAGCTAAACTATAAACTGGCAACGATGCTTTCACGTTATTTGCATACAAGGGCTCACCGACCAACTGTAATAAGTCTCAAGAGTCCATAATACGTTAAAGTACAGTTAATGCACCTACACATATCATTTCCTTTGATCGCAATTCATGTTTACGGCAAAACTTTGACTTCATGCACTTAGGCAAATGGCTTTCCGATACTTTGAGAGCAATATCAGTGTATCATTACCTATATTATATGGACGGTGTAAATTGTTACGAGCCTCTTAATTTAAGAAACAATTTTTTATGATATCGAGAATATTGCAGGGCTGCGATGTCGAAACACTCACAATATATACAATACAAGTACAAGAAGTTTCTGTTGTCTTCTACAACCTTTTCTCTCGCTAAAGATGGGCAAGAAGGCACTTTGAACTGGCATAGAAATAATTTCATAAATTCAAGTTTATATAAATTTCAACTTAAATGTAAAATACATTCTTACTATTACTATACATTCTAACTATATGTAGCATTAGAGCGTCAAATAGCTGGTATTTTTGGTAATAAGTCCATGTTATATGAGATAAGTTTATTAGTTACAAATATCCCCAAAACGATCCTCTTTATGCAAAACATTTGTTACAAAATATTTGCACACTATTATTTGAAAATAAAGTTACCTCACAGGAATAACATCCTAAATACACTACTGGCTTAATAAACTGCAGACACATGTTGACATCGCAGACAAAATAGGAAGAGAAGTGAACTTTTCGCGACATTTATTCGCGTACTAAAAGCTATTAAATCTGTCTGGCCAGTGCGCTAACTCTAACTGAATTCCAAACCTCAAAGGGCTAAGCGTTTTGTGACTTGGAGTTCACGTAATTATATCACGATGGCTACGATATATTCGCTGACCGCTGCCCGGCTCAGCTGACTGTGAATTTTAAATCGCTTTAATAACTACTCGGATGTAGCGCTCACGTCAAAGTTTAACCAACTTACTGACTTCGATTCTAAGTTGCAGTTTGTATATTCCCTAATTAAGTTTTGTAATTATTAACGCGTGCTGTCTTTGATACGTTTACATTATTATTGTGTTTACAAAGACGCCCTTACTCTTAGTGATGTCTCAAGGAATTTAATTAACTTCGTTAACTTCTAAATACTCTTAATGTCTTTGATACTCAGGCCCCCTTCCATTGACAAACAGGGGCGTGTATACGACAGTTGCTGTCAAAGTTTTATCAACCTCCACGTTCAGAAGTTGTATGGCAACAGTGATTTAGGCATGATAAAACAAATGGAACGGAGCGAGCCCGCATTGCGGGAACATCATACACTCATTTCTCATTGTCTGCCGGTACCTCGAGCGACGCTACAACTTTCCGCCGGCTAGCGCAGTTTAATGCATATTATAACGCTTTAAGCACTCTAAATGGGGTAAGCGGAAAAGTAGTATCACGGCAGACAGCGCACTCTTTATTGAAAGTGTAAACTGTTCTTTTTCAAAAGCCTTAAGGCACTAGTTAAACGTACAACTTATTTCCATGAGCGAGTTGAATATAAGAGCTGGCTATGCAGGCTATTTACTGTATTGGAAGGAAGAGCGTTAACTATAATGTTTATGCATTTAATTGCGTTCTAGTTTGCATCAGAAAGTTGTCAACGTTCTCTGCGACGCTCGGAGAGATTCGACTATTGAAGGCATAAACAAAATGGCATTATGGAAATTAAGCAACAGTAATTATCGCGGTACGTGGCTACAGCAGTAGGGGACGTCAAAGGTAACTCTTAAACAATTTAATATTCCACACGAGCATTTCAAACACCAACTCGAATGTGGCTCTTCTTTTTAGAAGTTCCGTTAACTCCCCATTCGTTAGATACCTACGTGAGTTTAATTTATTCGGTCTGAGAACGGTCTTCGGTATAGAAAACGATTTTGAGGAAAACAGCTGAAAATTGCTATACCGCAGGCTATTACCACTTGAAAGCGTTGTTTATAGCGAAGGGAATTTACCGCGCCGACATCCTGCGTGACGTTCAGTGGTCTGCCACAATCTCAAGGTGCATATATTTGTACTGAGTGCATTTCTATGTTTGTCTGACAGGTGCCGTATTATTTTAGTATATAACATAGTACTTACAAAAGTAATATATATTTTTTACTTATTTAAAAGAATCGTTGGCGCTACAACCTGTTTAGGCTTGGGTCTCAGATTTTTGTATCTATTTCATAATCGTTTGTCAATATTATAGATAAGTAGGTCGGATCGGTAGGTCGGATCGGCCGTGCCGTGTTCAAGCGTGGATTGGGGATCGAATCTACTACAGGAACAGGGATAAGAGTCACGCACTGAAGGTCGACACAGCTCTTGTTACCTATTTAGATTCAATAAAATCTGTGAGGCTCATTACATTATTCATTCATATGATATTTCATTTGTATTTAAATACGAAATATTTGAAGAAAAAAAAATCTTTTCGGCGTTGGAAAAAGAAACGGTTACGAGTCACATTTATCCGTTACGCGCCATCTTTTTCTTTTTCACCGGTTGATTTGAAGAGATTCGAAGTCATTAATAAGAAAAATATATAATAACGATAATAGTGCTACTCATAATGAAATTCTGTAATAAAATTACTATTAATAAGTTAAATGAATTTGTATTTATTGTATTATTAATTGTATTATTTGTATTTATATCTATTATAGTAAAAGCCTTTTGTTAAACTTTATCTAATTTAACTTTATGTAACCAATTTCTGTAAAGTTGCATCTAGTAGATCATTTTTAGAAAATTAAGGTCATAAAGTAGTTTCACTTTATACGTGTGTACACTAGTACACGCACACATTTTTATACACAAAAATATGTATGAAAATTGTTTGAATGAATGGTGAATTTAAAGGGTAAGAACTTACTTTCCAGTGACGCAATGACAGAAAGTGTCGGAGTTATTAATAAACTCGTTTGCATTACTTTCGAGATCTCACAACCCCTTAGGAGAAAGAAAAACTGTGGAAATGAAACGCGACTTTCAAAAAGGCTTAAAGAGAAATGCACTTTTTGCTACTTGCGAGAAAAACGGAATACAGTTCAAGTGTGCGGCTTAAAAGCTTTAGTGCTTTTAAAAGTTAATAAATAGCAAGTTGACAAAGTGTTAAGGAGGTGTTGTGTGCATACAAATAGTATAAACGGTTTTTCATGTCTAGCATGTCCCGCCATGAATGGAAGCGGTCGCTAATGTCGGAGTACCTTTATTCAAACAGTTGCATGCAGGGAATGGTGAACGTAGTCAATCAAAAGTATTCATGTGCACAGAGCAAGGCTATAATCTGTATTTACGATTCTGTGTTTAATTTGCCCGTTTTACACTTTGCAAAAGTAAAATTTAATGTTTTAAATTTCGAACAAAAATGCCCATGATCTATTTTCAAATTAAGTATATCACGATCTATGGTTAAAATAATGTATGTGTTATATATACACTTAGCAATGCATTTAAAAGTAAAATGTAATGTTTTAAATTTCGAACAAACAGGCCCATGACCAATTTTCAAATTAAGAATGTCAAGATCAATGGTTAAAATAATGTATGTGTTATATGTACACTGAGCAATGCATTTAAAAGTAAAATGTAATGTTTTAAATTTCGAACAAAAAGGCCCATCTATGTCAAGATCTATGGTTAAAAGAACTGATTTGTAAAATATTATACCTGTATCCTTCTATCAATTTTCAAAAATCGAATATACCGTGTCCGTGACAATTAACATGGAATATTCATGTTAACAAATCATAATCCATTGACAGCTGCCAAAATAAATCTTGGCGGGTCGAATATTCGTGACCCGACCCTTGGCGTGAAGCGTTATTCAATTACCGTATCACTCAAGTCAAAATTATTAATTCAATTTCGATGGTGATGTGCACTTAAGACACTTTGAAGTGTACTTAATTTTAGATAAGTGCTATATTATGTGAAAGGTAGGGTTGATATAGACGTAAAGGTTTCGTCCTTCTTTAGGTGTTAAGTAATAGTTTCTTAATAAATCTAATTTTAAGATATATTATAATAATTTTATGTGTATTTTAACTATACGTAACGAACTGTATGTTTCTGGTAAATTCGTATAAGGATTCTAGGCTTCAGATTTGTATTGACATACTGTAGCACTTAACGTAATTCTTGACTTTATTAATATAATATTCAAGCTAGTGGCGCTACAATCTTTTAAGATCATTTGACAATCTAATAGGCAAGTAGCATTCTATGTCTGACACACGCCGTCGACTTTTTGGGACTAAAGCAAGCTTTTTTTTTTACGATGTTTTCTTTCAAAGTTCGACCAAATGTTAAATGCGCACATAGAAAGAAAGTCCATTGGTGCACAGCCGGGGATCGAACCTACGACCTCAGGGATGCGAGTCGTATGCTGAAGCCACTAGGCCAACTCTGCACTGCTCTAAAGTTTGAATAGCTAGTCGTAAATGTCAGCATGTAAAAGACTTGGAATAACTTTAATAAATCTTACTTGTTCCAGCATAGTAGACTGTGTACTCCAATTGATGGCCCATCATGTCCACCTTGACGCGGTCTACCACCAGCCTCGTGAAGAACAGGTCTCGTTTGTAGTAAATTGGCTTTTCGTGTTCATGAGACACCGCACTATCCATCAACGGGTGAGATCTGAAATAAAAGATATCTTGGTATAGAGATATCTTTACTTTATAGTGTAAGTCCTTGTAAATTAATTCTTCTTACTGTATTTTATATGTGTTCAAAATTTCCGTAGATAGATACCCCATAGAATACATAGTTGACTGCTATGAAAAAATATGTTTTAGTATATTTTCTTCTATCTACGGTATACAAACTATTGTATCTAAATATCTAAATGATAATTTAGCTAAACATAAATGTTACAAAAAATTAAATAAAAATACATTAAATTTTTGTTAAACTGAAAAAAATTACCCACCAAACAGCGAATGAGGTACGAGATAGGCACTTAACAATACTTTCTTCGAAATTTATCAGCCCACTACCGAATATATCGAACTCCGGATCAGGACTATTTAATTCATTATAATCGCAAAGAATTTCGAATGAAAGTGCGTAGGTAGGTTAGTTTTCACAGAATTTTACTGATTCTGTAGATGGGAATAAGTAAGGACTACGGATGTTAGTGTCCTGTAAGTATTGAGTGTTTGTTTTTGTAAACATTGGATGAATATTTCCAGGAATAAATGAGGTTTATTAATATTAAACATAATTCCCGTATTTGTCGTTTATATATTGTTTTTTAAACTGTTTCATAAAGCTGGTTACTTTGAAGATATCGCTTAGTAACCCCTTTTTTAATGAATGAATTTGAAGTATGTGAAGTGCAAAAAATATTTGAAATAGTTCCGTTTTATTTCCACATGTAAATAGTTGCTAATTGTCAAAAATCACTAGCTCCTAAGAAAACTATAATTAAAGGTGTTTCGTAATAACATATGATTAACACTTCAAACGTATTTACCTAAATTGCCTGCGTTATGTGATAATGTCAAACGCAATCCGTCTCGGACAGTGTAAAACCCTTTCAACAAACCCACTTATTTAATTAAAATTTCCACTGAATTGTTATTCCCATGTTTCAGGTGAAGTGTAAAAATCTCAGCGTTTCCACGTAAAGTGTGGAAAAAAAATAATTGAACGCTCGGCGTGAGTGTCGTAATTAAGAGTACGTGTCGCTAGATAAAAGTGAGGCTCAAGTGTCTGCCAACTGGCAACACTGTATGCGATCGCGAACTTTGTTTATGTACGTCAACCGTAATGCGCTCTACGTGTCTTGAGACAGATTGTAATTGCCAGACGCGAAAATGATCCTTTATACATGTAATATAAGAGATTGTTTTGATGGCATTCATTAGTAAGGCACTTGTGTGCTAATTTTAAAGAGGTGTATATAAAACTTCAAAACAGTTGCTGTATACTGTGAATATCTTGTTTTCGATGACGCATCTTATGTTTCCTCTGTGTGGACTGGACTGTCTACGGTCTATAATATATATATTTGTAAGAAATTAGCTTTAGGTTGGACTCCGTAAGTATATACGTACTTTAAAACGTATATGTTGCGTTTACAAAAATAGACATTACTTAATTAAGTCAAAGGTCACACTGAAAATTGCGAAAATACAAATCTGCTTTAGCACTTTACTGGTGGTGGTTCTCTGTGACAATCAAAATCCTACTGTGGAACTCCAACTAAAGGCTGTTTTAGCGCAGAGGAATCAGTCACCCACGTAGTCCTGGAATGGCGAGGCTGTGGCTGAACAACAAAAATCCACCACGAACAGTGAGGTCACCCCGCGAAGCCTGTGAAGTGCACGGGAGGCTTCTGTGCTTCTGGAAGGAGTAAGGCTGGCTAAATTAGCCAGTACTTAACGCACAACGGACTAATTACGAGTGTGAGTGATGAGTCCACCACACCATACCAACCCCAACTAAATTCTTCTATAGTAGTAAATGTATTTGTATAATTCTTACCGTATAAAGTTAAGAACAGTGTCTGGCAACGACGAAGTATCGTTGACGCAGGTTCCAGGCCTGGGTTCTGGTACTTTGCTGCTGATAACTGGCAACCAGGCGGAGCTTGATGTGGCTTGTTCCTTGAATTTACCCTCAAAGGCTTTTTGGATGTCTCCTATTGTAAAAGTGCATATTGCGGATCCCATCAGACCAGTGGATGCGGTGGTGAAGACTCCATAGAAGCGGTTATCGTCACCAGGTACTTTGTAAATGCTCTCTGTGGAAAAAGAGAAATATTTATTACACTGCAACAAATTTTTATTCAGAAGCTTAACCAACATTTGTGGCCCAGCTCTTAATTAACTCTTTTTGTCTCATTGTGGTTACGTTGCGATGAAAAAAGACTGATTTAGTTTTTATAAATAAGCAAAATTTAAATGAGCAAATATACAGTATATTGGAAAAGTTACTTCACAATAATGCGGATAAGCGGAAGTTCGCGCCCCAAACACATTGTTAACTCAAATAGGTTAATAAAGATTTTATTTATTTTATTATCGGGAGCAGAAATTAAATTTGCTCTTAAACGTAACGGCAAACATAAAACAGATGGGGTATTCTATTCAGGTCCTGTTTCGCATTTAATGTGTCCCGCGGGAGTCGGGCTGAAATTCAGAAAGCGTACTCGGCTTCGGATTAGGCGTTATATTAGTTAAAGGAATCCTTACTTGGGTTTAATTGATTTTCTATTGTTTTGTATTATTAATGTTTGGGGGGATATATTTGTCTATGTACTTGATGTTACCTCTATATTCATGAGTGTTGAAGCCTCATACATTGAGTGTTTTGACTGTATAACTCTCGTTTTTAAACAAGGTTCTGGGCTGATTTAAATAATTGAGTAATACTGTTTAAAAATAAATTACATACTGTCAACAGCGAAATTATCACTTAAAAAAACGGAGAATTTTGTGTTAAAATTAAAGAAATACATAGAAATTTATGAAACGCGTCAAGTTGTTATTTTTTTATTGAAAATTATAGATCAGGGAAATAGTGAGTATAATAAGCCAGAAGTTGTTTCGTATTTCAAGATATAATAGTAATAACCAAAAAAGTTACATGAATCAAGTTGTTAGACCTCCCGAAATCCAATTATATCATCCATCAAAAAGCAGTTATATTAAATACGCAAGAATAGCCCATAAAAAACTATATTCATTTGGCTTAGGCCCACGTGCAACAGTGTACCAGGATTGATTCATTCAAAACTGAGCTAAAGTAAACAGTTACCATAATAATAATAGCCTTTTATTTTAGATAAGTCACACTTAAACACATTTTCTATCATCTCATTATTTTTATATTTGTGGGCCCTTTTCTGGCAAAGGCCTCCTCCAAATACCACCATCCCGTTTGCACTGTGGTACTGTCTGGTATGTACCAGTTGGGTGTTTAAAATAATTGAGAATTTTAGGTTTACTCTATAGTCTACAGTAACCACTAGCATACACCAATGTTAATTGCTTTGTAACGAATGAATGTAATGCAGTTGAAGAGAGTGCCTACGTCCGGCTATATTCTCGGGGCGTAACTGGGACGATTTAGGAAATCGCCACGCTTAAACTAAGAAAGCCTCAGTGAGCAAAATATACAGCCTTGGCTCGTACAGTCATATAAAAGCGTTCATCAAAGTACACAATAATACAATATACGTAATCTAATTTATTACAAACCCAATAACAATTATTCTGAACGTCAGTTTGCGATCCAATTAATTTTAACTATTGCGGCTGTCAAACTTCACTCGAAAGTTACTACGATTAGTTCTAAGATAGTAGATGTCGCTTAAGCGTACAATGTTTGAATAATATTGGTATCAAGGCGGGCTTAATTTGACACATGCTATATGGATATTTTGGACCAATATCGTACAATGATATTTGGGAGAAACTTAGACTCAGGACATCTCAGATTTATTAATGTGCTTAAATTTTTTTATAGTAGATCAGCATTCTAGGTTTGAAGGTTTTCAGTTTTTCGTTCAAGGAATTTTCATCATATACATACGTAGAAAAAAGTAATTTGAATACACCATACACTCAGGGTCGCTCGCTTAACCTCTAGGTTATATTAAGTACGTTCTTTAAAAATAATGATTCCCTGACATGTTCATGTCCATTAAACAACAAACCTTAATCTAGATTTAATTTTAGAAAATGAATAGTTTTCACAAAAGCTTATAATTAAATTTTTTCACTTAGTCAAGGATGTCAACTAAGCTTAAAATTACTAGGAGAAGACGCTTACTTTTTATTAAAATAATTAATTAATAAAAATTAAATTTTAATTAATTATAAAAGAAAACCACTTCAAAGGTTGCTATTAAAACAAATAAAACAGAAAGCGATTTATCATTTATACACGTTTAAGATGTTTGCGTATAACGTATTTTTATATTAAAATGTTTTAAATTATATTAGGAAAAAAATATAAGCATTGCCTCGAACGGTCATAAATAACATTCGTATTAAATGAGAAAGGCGTAAACGATGTTTTGGGAAAAGGCGGGAACATATTTTACAAACATAACACGAAACAGTTGTCAAAACGAAAGCTTAGCGCGTGTCGACTGCAAATATAATTTATTTTCGACCTTCTTTTTAATTCTTATCTACGCTATTTTTGTTAAATAGGATAACGCAATTCGTATACTGATAATATTAATAAGTTTACAGATTACAAAGCATGGTATATTTAGTTAATTACCTTAATCAGCAGGTGATCTCTAACCAAAAAGAAACTTTGTGATTTAAAGCGAGTGACGGAGAGTTTTTTGCCAGTTCGTCTCGTTCTACACCCGTGGTAGTTAATTTAAATTTAGAATTATTATTTTTACTGAAGTGTTCATTAAGTTATCTACTATATGAATCAATGATATTTTGATCGCTTAATCCCGTACATTCTGGGCAATTCACTGGTATACATAATAACTATTTTGTTTATCTGATATATATATATGTTCGTTTTATAAAATATATTAAATGCACACATAGAGAGTCCGTTACTGCTCAGGCAGGGATCGAACATACCACCTTAGAGAGAGTCGCATACTGAAGCCACTAGGCCATGCTACGAGTAGTCAGTAAAAGAACAGAAACATTTCAAATAGCCTTGCTCTGTATTCACAATAACAGGTTTATTAAGCAATAAAAATAAGTGCTTTAAAGTGAATTATTCAAACGGAAAATGCTTAAAAATCGCGCATATTCATAATTACCTTTCATTGCATGTGTTCTAGTTTTTTCCATCTATAATAGTCTATTTATATCATAGTCATTACGTCTGAATCTAGGTCGTTATTATCGTGAATAAAAATCCTTTTTTATAAGAACATTGTAGCTTAATTTTAATCTAAACATGCCGAAGCGTAGCTCTAAGAATACTGTTAAAAACGTAACTATGTGTCATAAGGCCTTCGTCTCAAGAATAGTGTATTGGTACCCCTATGTTTATAATTTGTTCTTAACAATTTTATGATGACGATATCTGGGTCTGACAAAATGGTATCATAAATAAATATTACAGACACGATATATACAAAACAAAAGAAAAACTTTTTAACAAAATCACAAATTACAGTTATATATATTTATGTTAAAATTCATAAAATGTTGCTTTTAAATAAAATAATTAAATATGTGATACAAATAAATACGTCTATTTGTTTATTGTCCGTTGTTTTTAAAAATATCTCTTCTTTTATCACAATTTATTTAGCTTAATTGAGTGAAGGACCTCCTATTACAGCCTCATAAGTTATGCACGAAATGCAGGGTACAGCGTTAGAAGCACGTTAATATTATATGAAGATGGGAATCTAGAATTGGCCGTGCTTAAATCTGTGTGCACCATTGAAACTCCGTATTTGTACGGGATTGACAATCAATATTTGCATTGCCGAAGGGGAGTGTAGTTAAATTTAAGCCTGAGAATGTTTAAGATCGCTTAAGTCGGACAAACTTGTTGACTTTTGTGAGCGTTTATAGATTTTTGAGTTTCCGAATGTTACACTGTAAATACAGATTTTTTTTGTATGAAAAAAGAATGTCTATATAAAAATCTGCGTTGCTTAAGTAAGTGTATTATATAGACAACTTGAATGCGAAATTTAGGACCTAATCAAGTCAAAGGGAATTTTAGAAAACATTATTATGCTTTCAACAAAAGACTATTTATACATTTACATCTAGAAATTCTTGCTAAGTAGCATATTTAATTGATGCGTTTAATAAATGACTCAGAGTGGATACAATGTTGCAATTATGATATATTTGCACCTCTTTATCATCACAAAGTTACGGTAAATTAAGGCAACTGAAAATATACCACGCTTACAAAATAAAAAAGGTAATTTTTTTGTAGTGTTCTATATTATTCCATTATTGGCATACGGGCCGGAGGCTCTACAGATTAACCAGATGGCTTGCAAGTGTTTTGCCAGCATTTGAGAAAGAGGCACGCTCTTTTCTCGAAGGAGCCTAAGAAGTGGATCGGAATTACCGCGACGGGCAGCTGGTACCACATAGTGGTGGTTAGCGGCAAAATATGCCTTAAAAACCATCAGTTGTGATAAGATTGTCTTTTATTAAAATAGCTTTTACACATTAAGAAAACCACTTTTTGAACGGATTAAAGCTATGTATTATTATTAAAACTTATAGTTATTTACATAATTCTAAATTTTAAATTTTTTTCGACGTTTCGCGTACTTTTCAGCGTGCGTGGTCATGGTGACTGAAGACGACAGGTGTTAAATGTCAAAAGTACCACAGCTGCTGAGAAAGTTGTTTTATCTGTATTTATTGGCCCGAAGTTGGTATCGACTAAAAGATGACGGGTTTTTGCAAAAATGTCTCACCGTGTCCTCTGTTTTCACGGATTGTTTGTCTTCGGGTTTTAATTTGGATATTATTGGATCCCAGGTGTTTGATAATTCAATAGAGAAGACGGCCTAAAATCTTACCTATTATATATCTTTATAACGCAAATATAAATGTCGTGTATTGGATACAGCACTTGAAAATAAAAATGCACTTAAAGTAATCATATTTTATTGAGATTTATATAGCAAGAATTAAATCTCATAAAATCAAAACCTGTCTAACAATTGTGACAGGACATGGTGTCCATTAAAATATTTTTTTAGTTGAGCGTATGTTGTTCGGTGTTTCCAAGAATATATTTATTTTATATTAAACTAGGTGTTTACTGTTTATATTATAAAGACGTAAACATTAGGTATTATTATAATAATGATTAAACGGCAAATACACGCTCGTTATAATTTAAAATAGAGAAAACGATGAATCATTCCATTCTTAACTTAGGTTGTGTTCGAATGAATTTCACACTACGTATATTTGCGTAAAGTTACAAACTTACACTTGCTTGTATGACGCAGTCTGAATCAGCAACCATCCTGCTTATAAAATCGAATCGCACAAGGTTTATGAAAAACAGTACTACAACTCTTTTGGATTTATATTATAAGTGAAATAATAATACTTACGTATTTCATTAAAGTAGAATGGAAACTCTCCAGGAATACTGCAGTTCAGTCTGGCTTTGAGATAGGTAGCCCAGTTCTGGCTGAGTATATTCTTGCCTCCAGTATCACGTTTGCAGACTCTTGCTACTCGGGAGTAGACTGCCTTTCCACAGTTTATGTATTCTACCGCTGTCTCCCGAAAGAAGAACAACACGTATTCGCCAACGTCGAAGGATCCAACGAAGTTCGGTTCTAGAAAAATATGTATACTATTAGTTCTTCTATCAATAAATAACATTAATTATGATTTATGACTATTGGAAATAGGAAGAATATTTAAAATACATTATTTTCTTATAATTTAGGCGTAAACAAAGTAATTTAATGCTTAATAATATAAGAAGTAGTTTTGGTTTATTTCCTTTACTTTAATAGAATCTATAGACTCTAAATACACATAACATTGTCTATGAGGTATCAGAAAAGCACACAAGTTTCTTGGAAATGTGGGAATAGGGAATAAATGTCCGATTGTCACATGAAGATTTAAATCAAATATAAAAGATATTAATTTAATCAGACGTGATAATAAAGTTGGCCGGCTATAGTATCAAATTGCTATTATTCTTTGATATGCAATAAATATTAGATGAAGCCATGTCTCTATTATACCCGATAGAGGGCGTTCATAATAAGCACTCATTTGCCGGCTCGGAATGAAATCGACACGTGTCAAGGATTAAACACAAGCTATTTCTATGCAATAATAGGTTTCCCACCAGTGAAATTAAATGCGAGAATTACAACCCAATAAGCCTTGGAATATTAGTAGCTATAAATTATTTGGAATCGTAATTAGCCCGGGTTCCAAAGAATAATTTCATTTAAAATATTTAAATGCTTCTGTATAGAAAACTCACGAAGAAAGACTTTGGGAATAAAGCAATCTAACAGTCTTGAGTGCTTAGAATGGTTAGGTTAGAATTAGTTGTTGATAAAATAATATTAATGTTATTTTCTTTAAAATTTGGCCTGGATTTACGCCGTATTCCTATTAATAATGAAATATAATATTAGTATCTGTAGGAATTTTTGAAGCAGTGGTCAGTTGAAAATGGTATGAAAACAAGTAATGTGTTAATAAAACCTCAATAATACAACTTCAACTGAAATAATTATCATAAATAGTTTGCACATTTCAATTCACACACGCAAATAATATCACGAACAGTAATTTTATTATGCACTCATTATATTAATTACAAAAGCAGAAATAAAAATACAAATAACACGATATTCGGCAAAGCGAAATTTACCGTTCCATAATTTCTATACGGAATACTCAGGAAAAACAAATTAACGAAAGATTGGAGGCATATAAACGTTCATTAGAGCGAAAACGGTCTAATTTCGATAGTTTAGCGGAACATGGAACAATTTCTGTTTAATTCCTATAATATGACTGGAACAATTATTGTTCTAATGATAAGCACTCGTGGTTAGCTCCCAATACAAGCTGACTTTAATGATTATCAATTAATTTGACGTAAATTAGTAGCGTTCAACACTTGCTCTAATGAAATGGAGAAATTAATGCTTCGGCTATGTAATTAGGTTACGGATTCTGGAATTGATTATTTCAATAATTTATGAAGTAATTATACAATTTGTGTCTGTAATTTGGAATAAGATCACTATGAAATTTAAATTCTGTAAAGTTTTGTGATCTATGTGAAAATATATCTGTTGTCATAGGTCAAAATATGATAAGTCATACTGAGAAACAATGTAATTCTCATTGCCTGTCTATGACTATAGATATAATATATATGGCGTTTTTTTAACAGTGTACTAGAGGCTACTTGATGTTTCATTTCGCTGTGACATTATGAGGCTAGGCGGTGTCGGTTGTTTAAGAGTTTGTTTGCTCTTTTCTTGAAGGACCCTAAATCGAATTGGTTTGGAAATACTTTACGCAGTTCCACGTAGTGGTAGACAAAGAGTAATGTAAAATGCAAACTTGTGAACAAAATTTTAAACGTATACTTACTGTCCAGCCATTTTGAATCATATTTAAGAGTTCGCTTGAAGGAGAATTCCCGCCTGCCCGTAGTAAGGTTGTGTAGGTCGGTTCTAAAAATGACCGTGTCAGCCTTTGTGAATTCGGCGTTGGTGCCGGAGTACAAAGCGGGCAGGGAGCCAGGATTGCCTCTTTCCACCCACAGCGCCGTGGAGTTGTCCGCCGGGTCGTAGGGACACTTGGCAACACCCATGCCGATCCCTGGCACGTATTCATGTCGAGGCAGGTGCGTCAGGTTCGACTACAACAAAACAATACCGTTTATTTTTATCGGCGCTCCGAATGAATACCTGTATAACGCGTAAATAGCCATTTGCATGGAATTGTTTTCCGACCCTCGTTCTGAAACAGCCGTAAAAAGTTAAATATTAAAAAAAAACACGCGCAAACACTCCGATTTTTACGCGCTATTAATCAAAGGCGTTTTGAAAAACACATCTAACGAGTGGATTTATGTGTCTGCCGTAACTGCCCTCGTACTTGAAAACACATTTGCTATTAATTTTACTTAAAACTCCATGTCCGTTCCACGTCCGAGCGATTTATTGACCGAAGCGTATTTAAAAAGACGCTTGAATATTTTTCAACATGGACGTCCCGCGGTCTCCTCTATTAGTATAATGCGATGGGAGGCGGGACCGTTTTCAAAATTATCATAAAATTACTAAATGTAGCATAAACGTGGGGTGGGCAGTGAGGTTCGCCGGCGTGGATTGAGACTTTATGTAAATTTTAACGATGCCGCGACCATCGGAGGCACCTGTGACCCTCACGTCCCTTCCCTCGCTTCACCTGACGAAAACCTATGTCGTTTTTATTTCAATAAGCCGAGGATTAAATTAGACTGGAGGAGGCACCCGCTGTTACCGCCTGCTGGGCGCCCCGGGCTTTCCCTCATTCACTGTAAGTTAAAGATCGAGAAAGATCTTAAACAAACGATTTAGCATGTCGACACGCCATACAATAGCGTTTAACCCATTTCTGAGCGCACGAAACATCCTATTTGGTAATTCCATGTAAAAAAGGGTGTATTGAGCTCTTAAGAATATTTTAAAGGGTGCGAAAGTAACAATTGTTACAACAAGGCTTGCAAACAAGATGGTAAGTAGGTACATTATTTTACGGCGAGGGCAAAGAAAGGCCAGAATAAACAAGCAAATGGATCGAACGGAAAAGTCTTCCCCTGTAGAATAAGAAACTTTGTGGACACCCGCAACCTTCATTAGACCCTTGCTTTGTTTGTTTACGAAATTACCATCCTTAAAGCTTTTCAGTGACGGAATGAAGCGTCCGGTGCCGGTAATGATTACGCATTGAGTGAAAGTTGGCCTGAGGACTTACATCTCTGTACCCTAATTTAAATATTGTGCTGGTATAAATTCCTTGATTGAACATTTCGAATTTTTGTATAGGAAATATCATAAAACTCATCTTTTGGACTTGAATGTGTAATTTAAATACACAAAAGATTTTATGACATCTCCTTCCATTAATTCTAACTTAAAGTTACCTAGTACAGACGAATTTCGTTACTGTTTACAATAACAATATTATTATAATATATTATATTACATGTTAGCGCTATTGTCTAATAAGTCTAGTATTTACTGTCTAGCGTCTGAAATATTAACTTGAGATCAAAGAATAAGGTGTCTAAACTATCACTTTAAGCTTATAAGGTCGTTTACTTTGATGTCAAAAATGCAAATTGAAACTTAATACATTTCGTAAATTATATTCGTACCCCTAGCTTTCGAGCACACAAAGGCTAAATTGCAAGGCGGGGTAAAGTTTGGAAAGCGTGTCACTATCAGCCAATGACTAAAGGCCGATCTGATATTGTCATATGATTAACAATCGATATCTTAAGGATGTCTTCATTGGCTATAAATCTGAGGGCTTAGCTTAATAAAAATACATTAATCAAGAATTACTCAATATCCTTAAGAAGAGTTCTAGGAGAACCGGCTAAAAAAATAATGCTTAGAACGAACATACCTTATTTTATATTTGCTTTTCCGAATTATATTTGTTGTTGTTTGTTTCGTTTGTAAATTTTATTCATTTGCTATGCATTCTTAGCAATTGAGGGATTTTTGTTTTCGACGGAATTGTTTTTTATAAATAAATTATTTTTTCTATAGTAATATAAATGGTATAAAAGCTCTTTTCCTCGCTGTTGTTATGATTCCGTTTCGTTTTTTGTAATTGAATTATAATTGAAATAGTTTGAATTTTATGTGCTGTGGCCTTCATGCAAGGTCTAACACCTTAGTGGCGTTTGGTGATTTCAGTACTCTAAGTTAATTTAATATATTATGAAGAAAAAAAGTAAATTCATTCGCGGTTGCGTTACAACTATTGACTTTGATTGATTGGTGTGACCGTGCACAGCCGCGGTTCAAATGTATGTAGTATGTTTACTCTAAATTTGTTACGTTGACAATTTGTTTACCTACACAGGTTGTTAACGAACAATTCACTGGAATGGTTCGTAAATTAAGCGAGATTTTTATTTATAGAACAGCTTATCTATTATAATATTCTAGACAGAATAGTGTAAGACAGTTTGTACATTATGCTAAGAGAAGATCGTGTCAGCTATTTGCGAAAGATTTTGCATAACTTAGACTTTGAACTTTGTCCTCGTCTAAAATGAGCGGCAATTACGCAAGAGTACAATAGTTTAAGTTTGAACAAGATGTTAGAAATCAGTAATTTTATAAGATTCTGATATGGTGATTAAATACTGCATGGATAAATATTCCATGTTTAAATAGTCTTAATGGAATAAAAATGCTTCAATCTATTTAATACATATGGTGATTGCTACAAGTCTCTGTAGAAAATATTATCACTCAGTCACGTTTAAATTATTTTTATAGAAATGGAGCGACTTTAAATAGATACACTATTTATTATTATTTTAGTTTTAGTTATTATTTCCTTTTTTTTCCTTGCTTATGTTCTAATATTATTGATGTATGTTAAATTTGTGATGTTGAATTTTCTTATATAATTTTATGCAAACAAAAAAACTTTGAAACATTTAAAACGTTACGGAGGCATTGCCTGCATATAACCTACTTGTAAATTCCAGGACCAGGTTTAATGACTACTTTTTTTGGATTAAATTACTTACAATAAAAAATCATTGAACCTCGTCGAATATAAATAAGACATACAAAAATTGAGATGTTAATCGCAAGGTAAGAAATAATAAAAATAATTTGCTAAACTGCTTAATGTACTTGTAACGAAAACAACTTTAAAATGTTCTCGCCGTAGTTTTATTATCACAGAACAAACTGAAGCTATTCGAGCGAAGATATTGGATCCTAATTTTGAATGGGACCGAAACCACACCTGAGCTCGCTGTCTGATGTACGCGAATCGATTGGTTCTCGGCTCTACCAATGTTATGACTTTTGTTAGTTTTTCAATTATTTTCCATATAGAATATAATAAAATGGATACGAGAGAACGTGGTTATGTTTTTCAGTCACACGAACAGTTAAACCGCTAGTTTGATACGATGTGTATTTGGTAGGGTTAGGGCTGGATAAGATGGCAATCTACCAATTGCCAATAGCTTTGCTAAAAAGGCATATTGGTAGGTATTTTCTTTAGGAGTACTCTTATATTTAATAAGATATATACACAGCTGGTTCTACAGTTTAAAATAATAATAGAGCCTGTTTATTTCCAATCCAAATGTTAACAATTTATTTAAATTATATAATACATTTGTTTTCTTGTAACCCGTTATTCTTATTTCGTTGAGTAGCATTGACAAAGCCTGGTGAAGGTCTTTATCCAAGAAAGAGTCACGTTTCACGGATAAAGACCTTCCCCAAGTTCTAGCAATAACTTTCTTTCTCCATTCCTGCTATCGCCTATGTCTTCTATACACATTTTTCTAGGGCGTCCCCATATCCTTCTGCCCTTGGTCCTTTCCATATAGTTGTCTTATTTATATATAAATAAGTTATCTTACAGCTACACACATCACAAAAGAAAACACTTAGATAATATACAGAGCCCAAACAGATTAGTCAATTAAGTACATTAATAACAAAAAAATACAGTCTTATCTTTAAAGATCATCTTTTATGAGTGCATCGAAATCCCTCAACATAATGTTAAACGCCTATAACTCTTGTTTTTCGACTTATTTTTTCTATTTCTACTTCAACTTCACACATAACTTTTAATTTTTTTCTTTTCGCTCGTTACTCTTACTTCGTTGAGTATAATTGACAAAGCCTGGTGAAGGTCTTTATCCAAGAAAGAGTCACATTTCACGGATAAAGACCTTCCCCAAGCTCTAGCAATAACTTTCTTCTCCATTCCTGCTATCGTCTATATCTTCTATACACATTTTTCTGGGGCGTACCCACCTCTTTCTGCCCTTGGCCCTCCCAGTTTTCCTATATATATATAAAATATCATATAGATAGCTGTATAGACATATTACAAAAGAAAACACTTTGACAATTTATTTATTTATACTTCGTTACCATAACATACAAAATCATATATATAAAAAAAACAACATGTTACATAAGTTATTAGGCAACGGGCGGCCTTATCGCTAACAAGCGATTTCTTTCTTCAACCCTTATATGGAACAATATATATTAAAGAACAAACATTATATTGATAAACAAAACATTCGAAACAGAAAACATTAGTCAATTAAGTAATAGATATAAAGAAAACTAAAATTAAAGTTTATCTTTAAAGTTCATTTTTGTGTCTGCATCTACAGGGTGTCCCAAAAGTCGACGTCAAGTCGAAAAAAGTAATAAATCTAATCATAAAAAAGAAACTGTCTATTTTACTTATTTGCGTCCGTATGTCATAAGCGTCACTATCCATCTCGCTCACATTTTATGGAATGTCTCTCTCCATCTTATTTAAACCACGCTGTGGTCATTAGGAACGTTTTGGGTGCGCTAGAATCATTTGTTGTAATTTCAAAGAGATTGTTAAAAACAGACTTTGTTTAACAAAAAAAAATTCTTATGGCCGATCTAAGAAATAATGGAGTCATTGTTATACCGCTGTAGAATCCTCATTAAATGCGCTAACTTTTAAAGCTACTTGCCAAACTGGAGTAATACATTTGTTTTTCAGGACGATCAGTTGAAGTAGTGCGAAAATTAATTTTAAAAACTTGGTACGGTATAAAATGACATTTTCCTACAAGTTGGAGTGATCGGCACAGGGTTTAGGGTCATAGGTACATACATAAAGCACTATTCGGGATGACGTAAGAGAAAAAAAATTGGCAAAAAGTAAATATTTGTAACAACAGGAATGAAAAAACTGTCACATAGTGTACATTTTCTGGAATAAAAGGAAAATATCCATAACCATATATTTTTCTGATAACTGGTGTGGCATTACCTATGAGAAAATTTCGACTAGACGTCGACTTTTGGGACACCCTGTATATGTCCCACCGATTACCATATCTATCTTAGAGCTTCTATTACTTTTCACCTTATATTTTTTTTTTTTTTTTATTTCATACACAGTTTATTACGTAACTCTTTCTAATTAAGAAGTAACTATTTCGTAATGTATATCGTAAAGAGCAATAAGCTTTCAAACCACAATAGTAATGAAAAGCTTAATTCATTAATGCTATACAAAACCCAAAGCTAAGTTATCTTAGAGAATTTCATTTTGTTTTGGAAAAAAACTTCAATTCACCCGCTTCCATATAAACTTTGGATTGCGTTTCGCATATCAACTAGGTTTTCTTAAAGCGTTGCTTCGCAGATATAAGAAAACAGCGCACACAAGTTTCCGTCATAAACTCGTGTGCACCTTTCTGAATATTAATGAGATTATTAGGGAACAAATCTGTGTGTACTTGAGGTACTTTTACTTATTTAGTCCCGCCACAAAATTACAGACAAATTCAATGACATTCAATGATAATTTTAAGGCAGTTAGTGATCAGGTTTGGGCGGGGTATTTAAGACACACATAACAACAGTTCGATCGAAATCAAATCGTGTTAAATTTGACACATTTTTACGATTATAATCGTAGTCGAGAGAGACTTAGAGGAAATGAATTAACACAACTTAATCTAAATGAAAAATCACTGTGTGTTAAGTGTTGTCTGTTCTAATATTATTTTTAAAGCCACATCGTATAAAATACTATATTTACAGTAAATGTTACAATCCTTACTTTAAGTACATGATAATGATGGTGAGCAATAATATTTTACTAGAATGTTTTTTAGCAAAATCTAACTTGTAAAATAGCTGAAGATAAGCACTTATAATTGATGAACCCACTACCAAATATTTCAAACTCTGGATAAGTGGTATTTATTCTGTTATATTCACGAAGAATTCAAATGTGCCTGCACTCTTAGGTTGAAAAGGAATTTGGAAAACTCTACTAATTTTGAACCTACATTATATAAACAGTTTTACAGAATTAGATTGCCTAAATTACTAATGAAATCTTCATAATCCATACATAGATAGCCATAGACACAATACATACTATAATCTCTGCAACGTATGGAATGCAAAATAATTTCGCGGTTACGTCATCTGTGGACAAAGTTTTATGAAAATAACATTTATGTATTGCGTGATGCACGTATAAAGCACACAGTGAAATTCTGTATGGCTTATAAAGTGATTTTGTGAAGTATTCTCTCGTCCAGGCTCGCGTTATAATTACGGTAATGTTCACACTCGTGCGCTGTATCGCGCCTAGAGGGCTCAGCATAATCGTGTTATTGAATTACTTGTAACTGCAGTTTCCGTATACAATTTTGCAGGTATTGTATGAATACAGATTTAAGGTAAAAATTGTTGTTTCATAAGTATTAAGGGGATTAATTCCGGGGCAGTGTTGGCCTAGTGGATTCAGCGTGCGAAACTCATCCCTGAGGTCGTAGGCTCGATCCCTGGCAGTGCACCAATGGACTTTCTTTCTATGTGCGCATTTAACATTAGCTCGAACGGTGAAAGAAAACATTGTGAGGAATCCGGCTTGCCTTAGACCCAAAAAGTCGACGGCGTGCATCAGGCACAGAAGGTTGATCACCTACTTGCCTATTAGATTAACAAATGATCATGAAACAGATATATAAATTTGAGGCCCAGACCTAAAAAGGTTGTAGCGTTATTGTTCTTTTTTTAATATTTTTCATTTACGTCAATAGAAGATCCATTAATGCGCGAATAGCGAACCAAATCTAATTTTGTTTTATTTTTCTTTGTAAATACTTAAAAAAGTATTCCTAACCTTTCACTACTATTATGTTTAAGTAAATATCTAAATTGAGTTTAATAAATGCTCTTTCTGTAAGTTTCATTATTTCTATTCACTTTTTGCAATATTATGTATGATGAATTTTAAGTACAAAACAGTATTAAATATTTTTTGTTTATTGGTTATCAATACTATAATTTTAAATAACCCCAGACCTTGTGTTTTCTTTGCTCAACGAATAAGTATCGCAATACAGCGAGGAAAAAGTTTCTGCCAGTATTTTAATACACCAAATTTACAAAAAAGGTAGAAAATATATTTTTCAAAACTACGAATTGCCTAGAAAGAAAAAGTCCATATTGTATAAAATGAGGCAGCATAAGAACTTTGTTATAATTCATTGGGTACGTGTGACGAAACAGGTTTCAATTTAAATGGGTACAATCAATAAGCGGGGCTTATCACATTCATTCGGGCGGGATAAATGCCATGTATTTTAAATCTGCTATACAAATTGTCCTATTGTTATGCGCGACCTGTAACAAATACCTTTGTTTCATTCGATACAATCACTTTCCATTTATTGCTCTTTCTCACTTCGATAAGCTACGCGTCCATTGTCTATTGTTGATTTTTAATAACCGTTGCAGGTGAATTTGCAGTGTAAATAAAAATGCAATCAAATATTTCACTCTGTGAATGAATCCTCGTGGAACGGATACAAAGAAGCTCGATGGGAAAGACTGTCGCAGTTATGCGGTGAAGTTAGCAACAAATAAATGTAAATGATTGGTTTTATAACGCAATTGATTATAAAAATAATATATTTGTTAATCAACAATAGTAGTATTTCATTCTCGTCGAATGAAAGCAACAAGGATGTTTCTTGTTCCGTAAAGATAGGAACAATATCAGGCAGTAAAGATGACATTTTGGTTTGTATCAGTCTCAGAGTGTCCCAGGACCCTATCAATTGCGTACATGTGATTTCACTCAATTTTTGAAAATGACACGCCCTCACCGTACGGAGGGAGGCATTACTCAAACGACAGATTATAATACAAAACATTGATCATGTCTGGAGTTTTACGTTACAATTATTGCAGAAAAAAAATTACTTAATCTGGAGACCGCATTTGTAAATATTTTGCGGGCATTTTATTGCAATTTAAAATAAATGTCGGTTATTTTTCCTACATTTTCGTTGTTATCCTTGCTATCAAATATTTTTTCTTATTAGCTTTCAGTACAGGACTAAACTCAAAATCCTAATGCAATGAACTTAAAAAGGCCTTTATTTGCGACGAAAAAGATACCTTAGATGTAACCGTGTTATTACAAAAGAACTGCACAAAAATTTAAATAAAACTATCAATTTATAATACTACTATGTCATAACATTGTAAAAACCTTTAGCGTAAAAACTCCTTTCCAAACACACAATACCTTTAAAATCCCCATCATTTTCCATATGAAATTGGATATATTATTTCTGGGAACACTAGTACCCTAAGAAGTACCCTTTTATATAGATACAACATGGAATAAACACAGTGTTCTCTGTATTAGTTTGCTCTGTGGTCGGCTAGTATCGTCAATTGTATTCAATATTTCCTTCCCCACAAACGTAATATATTTTCAATTTTCAACGTTCCGCTCTCGGTTTTTGACTTTTAATACGATTTATCGTCACAAAACTGTATTTTTATGTACCGTGTAATAACTACTATCGAATTGCGGTTGTTGTAAGTGAAATCATTTTTCATAAAACTTTTACAGTTGATTCTTTCTTCTTCGTGTCCTGTATCATTCAATCATTTCTCTTTCAAATGCAACTTTGAGTATATGTTTATTGGATTTGTGTATAATTTGAAACACTTGAGGATTTACGTTTAATCTCTTATATATATTTTTTTCTATCTACATAATTCACATATATCTCTTTGGATGTAAAACATAACAGACATGTGCCTAGTGGAAATTATATAAAATTATTTATACGATTTTTTTTGTAATTAAGAAATTACTTGACCTATTTAATTAGTAAAGCTAGAGTTTAAAGTATGAATAAAACATTATTGATTTCTCAATTTTGGGATTATTAATTATTTTAAAGAGAACAAAGGGTCGAAGGCGATAAAATTTGTTGAGGGTCCATACGATACATCATAAAATTATATGAAAGTCAAACGCAGGAAACTGAGAGGTGAACAGAGCACAGAAATTTATTACCGTGTGTTCTCGATGGCCATTGTGAAAAATCAACTTCGCCTGAAACGCTTTATTAGTGACTATTTAAGCTCTAAATAGAACTTAAAAGCTTGTGCAATTTTTGTGAATTTTTTATAGAATAACTTTTTTTTTATCGGATGATACCAATTATTTTTCAATTATTATTTAATTAAAATTAATTTGTAACTTATGAAATTTGCAATATGAAAAGTGCAAAGAATCTTTAGTCATGAAAATCAACAGGATTGGTATAATTTTAAACTTTTTAGAAAGGTTTTGTGACAAGTTTAAATTCTAAACTATGATTAGTTAATCATAGTCACGTAATTCTGTTTGTTGTAAAAGTGGAGAGAAGTTGTTGTAACAGTTACAACAAAAAAATAATTGTTTTGGAATTAACTATTACATGTGTTATGGAAGGGCTAGGAACTCACTCACTCATGTCAGAGGCATTTTTTAAAAGAGTTCCTTAATCTCACACATTTTTTTTTATTAAAACCATTAACGGATTTAATTCCTAAACGAATTCGACATTTAAAATTTATTTCTATTAACATTTTTGCGATACGAAATAGGTAACATAAAATTGTCATTGGATAGCGTCTTTACGGAGTCGTTCAGTTAGAAATACCTTTTGCAGCGCTGGGAAAAATCTGTTCTCGTCTTACGGCGTCATTTGGAATCAGTATCCGTGAAATTTGTCGCGGTTGCCAGCGTGAAGTTACTTTTCTAGGATGCATCTAAAGGAACTGTGAGACGCGATGCGTTATAAACGAGGATTTTCGTTTGACGTATTGTTATTTGTGATGATATATGGGAATGGCTAAATGGAAATGCGAACATAACACGCGGAAGCATTGGAACAACGTAAATATAGGAATACGCGAAACAAATGAAGGTGCCGCGTAATATATTTTTATGTAACTGAATTTACAATTATTCAATAAAATTGATTAATAATATTAAACGAGGAAGATTCTTACACTCTTACAAAATTATCCAGCGTTTAATTTTAACTACCAATATTAGTAGTTGCTTCAGCTTGCGACTCTTAGAGGTCGTAGATTCGCTGTGGACCAATAACCTTTCTTTCTCTGTGCGCATTTAACATTCGCTCGAATGGTGATGGAAAACATCGTGAGGAAACCGGCTTGAGTTAGACTCAAAAAGTCGGAGTGTGTCAGGAGGCTGATCACTTAGATTCCTATTAGGTTGTCAAATTATCATGTAACAGATACAGAAATTTGAGGCCTGGACCTAAAGAGGTAATTTTTTTTATGTTAATGATACCCCTTTTATAAATAAAAACGTTTCTTTACTAACATAATTAGTATAAAGTTATTTTAGAATGAAAACATATCAAATAAACACTTTCCGATATTATGGTTACATTCCGATACCATCTTGCCAATTTTGTTTGTAGCATATGTAACCTGTTGAGATCTTTGGCGAGTGTCCAATGAAATTGATCAGTTTAAGTACTTCCTAGATAATAGTTATACATCTTCGCTGCCATATTCTTGGGCGATAAAAAAGTTAGCAAAAGTGGGGTATCTATACACGATCTATCTGTATTTAGCATCCACCTATGGCACTTTTTTCGCTAAAAGTTTAATCAATATTTGTGTGTGTGGTCTTCAGCGAATCTTTTCCTGCAAATAAAGCTTCGTAGATGTCGTCAATGCTTTTGAGAGAGAGATAATTTAATGGACGGCTCTGAGTGACTTAGTTGTACGACAGTACATTTAAGAAACAATGTTTGCTTTGGACCTCACAAGAGTGGCTAACTTTTGTTAGGTTTAATTTAACATTTTTGTACTTACATAAAGCACCCAGTCCTTAGGGCTGTGTGCATTGGTGCCGCAGATGTAGAGTCGTGATCCATCACCCATTGGCTGGATGACACGGATATGATTCCGACAGTCGAAATGCTGAAAAAGATATAATAAACATTATGAACAAAGATATTAAAAGAAAGTATTTTTTTCTGTTATAGTTTTCATTGCAAATCGTGTTTGTAAGTTTTAAAAAAACATGGTTCGAAACATAATATAACAATTGAGAGTAATGATCTCATTACAGAGCGGCAATTTTACTTTTAATTACATTACTAATACTACTTTATGTCATCCAATCACAATTCTACATGTGTGTGGACTGACGGAGAAAATTAGTTTCAATCTCTCGTCCGACCGCAATAACCACATTCCATTAGTAAGTATGTTGCTTTTGAAATATAGCAAAATATAGCCAAATACAGTTGAAAACAAAACAAAATAATGTTATGTTTAAACTAAACACTCTTAAAATTTCAGAACGCGCTCAGCAATATGACGGACTGTTCAATCGTGTTGACTGATTAAGAAGGCCGTTGAACATTGAACAAAGAAACTGAATATTCATTCGTAAATTCACTTATATATTGAAATTATTTTAAGCATCATTTTGTTCACTAAAACGAACAACGCACACTCCTGTCACACGGAATATTAATGTCCCGTTCAATATTTATGTTGAACGCAAATTTACATAATCACGGCCAGTGAGCGTTCGCCCACTCTTCTGAATTACTATTATTCCAATAAAATTTTCGATGCATCGAATATGTGTGGTTCCTTCATTACGGCGTTTTATCGCGCTGGATTGTCACATCAGCATAATGCTCCGCAAAAGTATAGCTAATACTCATTTTGCGAAACGTAATCCCAGTTAGTAGTTTTCCCGTTCGTGTGAAAATAAACAATTAGGCCGAGTTCTTTGTTCGCTCGTAAAAACTTGCGCCACACTTTCAGCCTAGCGGAGGTAACTTTGCGAGAGATTGTTCTAAAGTAATTATCGGATTAATATAGTCGAAGCGATTCGTTGTACTGACGCGCGCAAAAGTGTTTTACGTTCGGAAACAATCAGAATTAAGAGAACAATCAGAGGCTCACGTCGGAGTTTCTTTTAACGGTACTTAGCCGGGCGCTCGCATAACTTCGAACTAATGCTTTGGATTGGTCCATTTTGTTAATTATTCGCCACTTTGTAAGTCGATTTACGACAATGATTCTCTTTTTTACTGAGTGGTTTTTAAGTCGAACTAATATATCCATAATGTCTTTGGGGATACCTTTGAAATGTTTAAATTGTTAATGTGATTGTACATTTATGTACAGTTCAAAATAAAACAAATAAATTATAGGTTAGAACATCTGTTGGAAGAAATAATAAATTACGATTACATAAGTGTATTTTAATATCAAAGAATGTATAAAGCCGTAAAAAGCGAATATAATTGATATTAAAGTAAATTTAAAAGATCCTTGACGCAAAAGGCTTTTAATGAAGCCTTTTATCCCACGATTTTCCCAGATACGATCACAAAGAGCAGTGACTTAAAACAACAAGAAGAGTGTCGAATGGCCAACAGTTCTCGCCAACGGCGTTTCCCAGCCTTTTTCATGTAACGTCGTGTTTAGAGAAGGGAAAACTCGTACACAGCGAAACTTTGATTATAGCTTTCAAGGAGTGGATGTTTTCGCGATCGAGGTGAGATATTTGGGTATAATTCTTTTTTACAACCAACTTTTATACTAATAAAAGAATTTATTTTTTCGTCCCGAAACGAGCGGGTAGCATGTGGTCTATAGCTTTTCTTGCAATAGAAAAGTTTCGACTTTTATTTGCTTTCGGCTATATTTTGTGGATGTTTGAAGTTGCCTTTAGTTTTATCCCGAATTGTGAGTATTGCGGAACGTTTTTATTGGAAGTCATAGAATAGATTTAGAAAACTTTTATTTGGTTACTTTTTTAATTGAATTTTATTTAAGTTCTTATTTTAAATTGAATGTTAAATATAATTAAAAAAAAATGCTAAATCAATATATTAAACATGTTAATTTTCTAAATATATATAACAATAAATAATAACAAAGCTTTATTATATATTTCAAAAGTAAATCGTTAATTGCCATTTTTACGCTTCAATATTTTAAACATATACATTGTAAGCAAATTTTCAATAGACAAGAGTTAGTATTCAAGGGAAAGATTTATATATAAAATCTTTATATATTGTAGTTCAAAGTTTCATTACATCATATATACGCTTACGTATTTTAATGCGGTTAAATGCAGGCAAGAGCTAGCAATAAAATATTAGCAAGAACAATAACTCATAGGTCGAGGTACCCACGTCCGCCCAATCTCCAGAACCAGGGTGTAACAGAAATAAAACAAATATTGCTCCTACGTCGCGATTGTAAATCAAAATTAACGGCCTTAATATAGCGAGTAGAGCTTTAAGCTCCCGCAATGAAATATGCGCCTCCCGCCGCTCACCGTTAAAAATGAGATTAAATCTTGATGGAAATAGTGTTAGTTACGTGCATTTTACCGAATATGCACTTAATTGAACGAATAACTTTAGTAGATCTTATATATATCTAATTTTATTTAACTTAATTGTACAAATGGCGCCGTGATTACCTGCGTTGCTATGGTGTGTAATGCAGTATAAAAATCGAAGACATCAAGCTGAAAATTCTGAACCAGTCTATAAAACAGAACGACTAACAAACATAAGAAATTCTATGCCCTAGACCCATCTAGGGTACAACCCTTTGGATTATAATTATTTACTTTCATTCCAAAATGAACGATGATGAACTTTCCTGTTTTATTATTACAATATTACCGATGTCATATAAGGGTACATAGTACACACTCATTTAGAATTTATTCAGTTTAGTTATATGTCCAAGCGTAAACAAAATATAAATAAATTAATGTTAACCATATTTTATTGTCGCTCCATTAGATTGACATTTGTAAATTAATGACCGTAAGTTACACATGAAACCATTTTTTCAGTTTTTTACTATTGTTTTGACTACATAATAGAATAGTTTAATTTTAAAAGCAAGACAAACCGCAAAGAAGAATAATAACACAAAAAGCTAAATAAAATAGTAGAAGACAAGGTTCAAAGGGCAACTTTCTGTTAAAAGCAGTTTCTTCCAGACTAGACGTAATAATTGTAATTAAAAACTTACCTTAAAGCAAATAGATAAGCAATAATATAAAAAAATGTAGTTACTGCATTTTGTTAACGTAAATGTAATACTCAATTTCTAATTACCTCTGATTTCCCTTTTGACACACACTGCGCCACGTTACTGGGCTCCAAATTGATCGCGTCTCTCTGAAACAAGCAGGGTTTGTTCTTAAGAAGTAATTAAACTAACAAGTTAATTCCAATAGGAGTAGTTATTAGGAACTGGATTTAAATTGCCTTTATTTAAACGAAAGATATATAAGACGTACAAGAAACATTTACTAATAAGCGAATTAGTATTATATTTAGAGTCAAGAAAATTCGATACATATTTAGTATCTGGATACAAGCACGGTATAAAAAAAACTGGCGTTTAAAGAGAGTAGCGGAATTATTACTACCAGTTCTTGTTCGTTCTAAATCCCTTTTTAGAACTGAATATAAATTTACAATCATTATTTTTTATTTAATAAAAATGCAAAGTAATGTACATGAATATAACTTCATTTATTTATTAATAATTCGTACTATTAATAATTTATTAATAATTCATACCTCACAATGTGATGCGCTGATGTTGTTCATGTTAAGTCGATATAATCGGTCCCTGAAACAAAAACATAAAATATAAATCCTCCATTTTTAAAAGTATTTTTGCTAATACTGTAATTCAATGTGAATTGTTCAATATTACTTTATACCTAAATGTACAGTTTTTAAGGTGTTATGGGATTTTAACATTATATAAAACAAATTAGCAAACAAGTAAGCTAGAAAAATACAAAACTAAAATATATTAAACTAAATCTTATAATTAACTTAATTAAACAAATGTGGGCGACAGAAGGATTTTGGTTTATCCTATAAAAACCTATTATATGTGGTAATGTTTAGCACATAAATTACTAATTAGAAAAAACATACCCCTCAACACTGTTATAACCGAAATACTCCGAAATTATACATCACACAAGACAATTTATGTCTCAAAAACGTCCAATACACGGCAATCACCGCCCTTGTCTCATCGTTTTGTCCCTGCCCTCATCCTATTATAAATGGTTTCGTTTCTTAGTATGTTATGTATGTTATTACTGTATATGTATACTAGCTGCCCCCGCGAACTTCGTTTCTCCTTAATGTGGTTTTAGTTAGCCTTAATACCGTGACACAAAAGAATAATTTCACTGTATTATCGTCACTATAATTTGAATTTGATTTACACTTCGGTCTAAGTGACACGTGGATAGCTAACACCAAAAATTAAAAAAAGTAGAAATAATTGAATTTCACGGTATTTCGTTTACTACAAAATAAATTTAATTTATACTTTAGCCTCAATAACACGTGGTAATCATGATATTGAATTGTAGCTTATATGACACGTTTGTGGGTTTACCATAGCAGTGCCATCTATTGATTACTTACTCAATCCAGTCAAAAAGTATCGACATCTGTTAGAGTCTTTTGGAGTTAACAGATAATTGTGACTGTCAATCAATTATAGACAAATAATTTGCAATAGAATAAAATTGCAACTATAATAAAAGATCTAAGCTATCCTATCTCTTAAGTTAGACCAGACTGCTCACGGTGTGCTAATTTAATTTAAAATCGGCTAAGTAGTTTAGGTGTCCATCGCGGACAAACATCGTGACAGGTGATTGATATATATTAAGATGAATAAACTT
This sequence comes from Pieris brassicae, assembly GCF_905147105.1. Classification (NCBI taxonomy): domain Eukaryota; kingdom Metazoa; phylum Arthropoda; class Insecta; order Lepidoptera; family Pieridae; genus Pieris; species Pieris brassicae. The sequence goes on from NC_059674.1 coordinate 17,561,855, forward strand.
ACATTGCGCCAACGTAGAGTGCATCACGCTTTGTGTCGACAAACAAAGTTCTGTAGTAGAGAGTCCCACATGAGAATTCGCGTACATGATCTGTGGACAAAAATCATAATATTTAATTAATTTATAAAAAAACTTCACACAATGAGATTTTATTCCAGTTTGCAAGTCTAAACATTTTTATTAAATATATGTTATGTACGTCTACGTATACATTTTAACTGTATTATTATTTAATTTATCTCTTAGATAAGTCACCATAAGTTTGAGTAAAAATATTGTCTGATAGCAGGGTTGGCCAGGCTTGTGCACGCATCTCAACCCCGAGGTCGTGTATTCTAATTTAATATTCATCAATGAACTTGTCTTACTATGTCCAATTAATATTCGCTCTAACGGTGAAATAAAGCCAATCTAACCAGATAACCTTAGATTTCATAGTCGACGCCTTGTATACTTATTTATTAAGACAAAAACAATAATGAAACAATTAAAGAAATTTGAAGACATTTAGGATATTTAAATAAAATTAAAACCCATTTTATTTTGATCTAAATTCCACATTCAATATGATCATTTAAATCACGCCTCAATGTTTCCAATTCAAACAGCAATGCAAATTCATTTACCGTTTATTGCATTCACAAAAGTTAAAAGTCAATTTGTAACAACGTTTACAGTTTTGATATCATTTTTTTATTGCCACGTATAAAGACACGCACGATATCCACTATGCATCAGCTACGTTTGCAAGCAATAACAATCACAACAAACCGACTAAAACGAAAAGTGAACGAATAACTACGGACTGCAAATGTACGTGACTCGGCCATAAATATTTTCCCGCTAACGTACGTGCATAAACAACTTGATTGAAAGACTTTAAATATTGATAAACTGCGGGGGTGAAACGTTTTTGTAGACTACCAAGTAGGTGTAATAAACATATAACGTCAATACAGTAATTCTCTAGATCAGGCGTGACAAAAGAGAATGTAACTTAAACTACAATCTAGCCTATACAATAATTATGTGGCTAGTATATAAGATTATGTTGACTAAAGTTTCTACAATACTAGCGAATAGCATAAACTAAGTTAATGTTTATCGAGAGTAGTGTTTTATAATGTTCGTATGTCCGAGATACCGCACTTACACTTATATTCACTACAATAGGTTTATTAACTCAAAAGGTTTAGTTCTCTTTGGGCGTCTTGTTACTGTTGTATCAAGAAGTTAGATTGCCTCAACAATCACGTGGTTATTGTGCGAATAAACGCATAAAATGTGTATTTGCGGTTAGCGGTATTTGATTTTGATTAAATAATCAAAGTGCAAGTTCACTTTTAAAATTAGTAAATTGTTAGACATATATGTTTCCGGGTTGTTTGCAAACAAAATCCTACTTTTTGACACACAGGGGTCATTGTTTGCGATAAGAATCGGTTTTCTGAATCTTTTACTAAGATCGCCAATATTGAATTGGAATTACGTGAATAAAAATTTAAAAAACTTGCTAAAAGTACTAACATGAATGAATCTGATGTATATATATATATTCTTTTTTTTCACTTTCATTACTTCAGAGCAAAGTGTAAAAAATATTATTACGGACAGAAATATTATTATCCAGAATAGAAGTAGTAGATTAGACAGTAATGGATAATATTAAACGGATCTAATATAAGAGTCCATCCTCATTCTGTTCCTTTTTTTTAATAGAGACTCTTCCGCTGTAGGGTTTAAGTGCACAGCCGCTATTTACAGATTGAAGATGGCGTCTTGTAGATAATACTAGTGACCACAGAGCTGGTACTTTTCCCGCTCAACGAATAAGTATCGCTACACAGCGGGGAAATGCTGCCACAGAGTCCTTTTTAATTTTCAATTTATACATTTTATTTTTTATTATTATTTCTAAGTAGGTTAAGAAAATTTTAAATACTGTATATTTTATTGCTATGTTTAGTTTTTAATAAATGAGATTCATATTAGATAGTTGATGTGTACTTTTGTCTAGCAGATATTTTTGACATATCTACATTTACTTCATTTTTAGCAACATTAGGAATACTTTCTTGTTCAACTAAATAACATCGAAATAAGTCAGGTGAAAATTGTGTTTACAGTAGTGAATATTATGTTCTTTGTAAATACTCTTCAGAGTGTGAAGTTTAAAAAAACCAAACACCGACACGGCGTAAGACGTCTTCGGGCGGAAGACTTTTCAATGTGTTCACCTATTTGCGTCTCGAGAATACATTTTTCACGAAGGCAGCCATCACTGTCTCTAGTAGACGGTTCTTGAATATATTCACTAAAAGCAATATGAAAACGGCGAGTTATTTCTAATGTTAAGGTTTTTATTTTGACCTTTTTTTATTATGCCGTTAACAATTTTGAGGAAGTGTTATTATGGAATATGTTGTGTTAAATCTGCGTTTTACAAAAGAAAGTTCTTATCATCCTTTTACATTTAATAAACAGATATATAACTCGACGACTGGTTTACACTTATACTTGTAATTTATGTAAAAAAATGACCAGAAAACATAACAGATTTAAAAAGTTTGGTCCCCGTGGCAGAGTACCTTTAACAGGCAGCTTTTTCTCGCTTTACTGCGATTATTATTCGTTCAGTGAGGAAAGAACGACCTATCACCGGTACTATATACTAGGTAGAAACTGAAATCTTTAATTAGCGCCTGTTCACTTGAACCCCATGGCCCAAGAGGTACTCACAAGAGATACTCCAAAAGGAACAAAATCGAAGTTGGAAAGTCATAAAATATTTGAGCCGTTTGTTATGAGCTCTAATTGCAATCGTTAATACAGATATATACACGACGTTACTTTCTAAGTAAAATATATTGAAACTAAATAATATATATGGTCTAATAAACTTTTTAGAATACGTTATATTCTATAAAATAATGTATCATTTATGATTGATTATAAAGCTTTATACTACATTTTGTCCGCGTCTATTACGCAGCCTTGAGATTTTATATCAAAATCATTATGATTAAATAAATATACTACGCTTCACTACAAGGGAAAACAGTACTGGAAGTTTGACTCAAGTTAATAATAACGGGTTTGTAAGCTTACCTAACAAAAAATAGCACCGTTGACAATGTTTCGATGTAAATGAAGTTTGAATAGAGTATGTGATGCAGACGTGGGAATGGTGCAGGTGCGAATTCAGAAATCAGTATTGCAGAGAGACGCCGTTGGGACTTCACTGCAACCTTGTTGTATCACCAATTTACATACGTGAGTTTAAAGTTTCGTAGCCTGTAAAAGTGTTCTGACACGTTGATTGGGAGTGTTGAAGTTTTATGTGAGTTATGAAACCTTTACTTATTCAAAGATTTTGCCGAAATGGTTAGTTTTATATATAGCGTGAATAATGCACACTATTGGGAGTAAGCATTGGCGAAGTTTTTTTATTTCAAATGTGGTAGTAATCTTTTTAAGTACGAATTGCCATTTACGATACATTATTCAGTCGTAATAAAAACCTATACTTATTTATTTATCTATTACAGATATACATACATTATCGTTAGTTTATACATTAAATATACTCAATAAATTAATGGAAAAAGTCTTTTGAAAATATCTAGTATCGCTAAGAGCATAAATATATATAGGCAATCAGCCTTCTGTGCCTGACACACGCCATCAACTTTTCGGGTCTGAGGCAAGCCGGTTTCCTGACGATGTTCTCCTTCACCGTTTGAGCTAGTGCTAAATGAGCACATAGAAAGAGAGCCCATTGGTGCAAAGCCAAGGATCGAATCTCAGGGATTGTATGTATATGGATGTGTATGTATGACATACAGTCTACGCATTACGTATTGTGGCCGGCAACTAACATAACTTTATTTCATATTCTCCAACATTCCAACATAAATATCAAAGACCATTCTTATTTGAATAAATACAGCTGATCATAGTCATCCGCCATCTTGTTTTTCAATAGGACTCGTGGTAAGTTAATTTAAAAAAAAAGGTTTAAAGTCGTAGAACCTTCGCCAATACTACGCGACCCGTAAACAAATGTATAAATTGAATAACTTGGTGTATATTTCAAAGCGTAACTATAATTATCGTCAGTAAATGTTATATCAAGATGTACACGCAATGCTTTACACGACATTTTTTCTAAGCCCAAGATGGGATATGGGTTATTGAATATTCTAAATTAGGAACAAATATAACTGGAAGTAATATATTTCAATCCAGCGCTACAACCTTCTGTGGGACTATATGTAGAACTGGACAGACGTTTGGACACAATCCCATCAGATGTTAAGTGAGATGTGACCTATTGACCACACCTGTCCAGCAGATGCCTATTTATTCTCCGCTTAAAGGTATCCATATTATACTGTCTAGGGTAAATGGAAGGCAAGGAATTCCACTCCTTTGCTATTTTTAAAAGAAAAGACCAATTCATGCAGTGCTGCACCTGGCGATTTCAACAACAAAGGGGTAAACTCCACCGTCCTTCTGGATGAGCGTTGGTTGAAAGTGGATGACGTAATCAAGTTGTGTAGTTTCATGGAGCATTTTTCGCTTAAGATTTATCACCACCATGTATTTTCATAAACACGTATGTTGGTGATGAATATGTGTTCTATACGCATCATTGGTTTTTGATTCTTAGAAATGTCGCTTTCCTCGCGAGTTTCATTACCGTACCAGCGTTTAGGGCAATTAAAAGAAACATTAATTACAATGCAACGGAAGTTAAAGTTTCGTGTTATTCGGCTTAAGAGTTGCACGTTTTTTGCACTTACATATTAAACTAAGTTATTTGCGAATTGTTAACTGACAAAAACGAATTTTCTTATCAATACGAATATCCATCAATCTTTTCATGCCTTGTTAATTCTAAAACTTCCTATGAAATACAAAATCGAAACGATAAATTATAATAAAAACAAGCTCTAATATTTGCTTTTTAACGAAGGCTCATTAAAAATTTTCGTTTTCACGTAAAGTTTCATTGGGGTAATTGTTTTATCGCATGATCCGTGGGCAGCGGGGAGCAGGCTATAACCGAAGGAACATTCTACCGAGATCCTATCGCTCTATTGTGGTCAAGGATATCATAACAAAATTTTAATTTAATCTTATATCAGTACGAATAGCTAGAACTTCTAATTAGTCAACGAATAATAATATCTGGTAATAAATATTAAATAGCTCGTTTGTACTGAACATGTATGTAGATACATAAACTTTGGCACGTTTTGGAACTAGGTACAACTATATTATATAATACAATAATACTTACAAATAGAAATATTGGTTTTTTTATTTATAAATTGGTTGCATTTCAACTGACTGACAACTGACTGAACTAAGAGATGAACAACATATTACAAAGGCTAAATATTGTTTCTAAACAATAGCGTTATATATTTTTAAATTTCGAACAACCATTTCCAAAGTTAAAATACATCGCACAGTGGCACAGTAAAAATTGAATTCCAATTTAAAAACAGAACACGACAAATAATTGGCAGCTTCGTAAAATATCAATCACTCATATAAAATTGTGACAATAAGTAAACGGTGCGTTTGCAAGCAAATGGTTGAATGTCGTTTTTGATGGATTACACGACGATTACGGCGAACAGGAAATCCTCGTATTTTTTATTTGGCAATTGTTATATCAAAATATAACAAGGCAGCGATTAGATTATAACAATTGGCTTACATGAAAACTTCAACCATTTGCTTTTGTTTTGATTTATGTTTGTTTATTTTATCGGCCTACGGGTTTAACATGCCACTTGGTTAGGGCTTATTTTAATTAAGAGATTAGGTATTTTGATTCTATTAGTTTTAGGAAGCAATTTATTTAATAATCATATTTTTATTTCGCTTATACAATATTGTTTATAGGTTCAAAAATAACTATTTTATGTCACTAGTAGACATATTTTAAAATGTCTAGTTGCTCCTTCTAAATGGTAGTTTTATATAGAGAAGAATGGTTAACAAACTCCACTGTTTAAAATAGTTTTACAATATTTTTTATACATTGATTTGATAATTATATGTAAAGACCATGTACCTAGAATAAAAAAAAACTACTGTACTAAAATGTGATGGCCTAGTGGCTTCAGCGACACTCGTCCTTGAAGTCGTAGGTTCGATCTCCGGCTGTGCACCAATGGAGTTTCTTTATATGTGCGCATTAAAAATATCGTGAAGAAAACGGCTTGCCTTAGACTCAAAAAGTCGACGGCGTGTGTATGGCGCAGGAGGCTCATCATCTACTTGCCTATTAGGTAAACAAATTAGCATGAAACAGATACAGACATCTGAGACCCAGAACTAAAAAGGTTGTAGTGCTATTGATTTATTCATTTTTAGCTAGACCAATAAAGTTTCAATTAGTTTATGCCTATTACTAATGTTTTATAGTTGAATTTAAATTCTTAACATGCGCATGGTTTTAACTAACAATGCAACAGATACCTAAATTATTATTTAGATACGGGGTGTTTACATATTCACAAATATTACAACTATAGATTTTACATTATTTTTTATAATAGAAATTATTCTATGCTTAATACGCAACATAGATTTTACCAATAAAACATAATGATTTCTATAGAACTATACGTATACTTGAAATAGGTCGACATAAATATTTTTTTTAATACAACAGAGTGGCAAGTATAAACGTGTTAAATAATAAACTTTTCACACTTTAAGTTAGATTAAGGTCGTAGACACTAAGACGCGATTAAAAACGTCGTAAAATGGAACATGCAGCCTTAGAAACTCTAATAAAGTGTTAGCTCTCGGCGCTAGACTTTATGGTTTAAGTGTTGAGAAGATATGGATGTAAAATATAGCTAATATCTGTTATTAACAGGAGAGTCAGACGAAAAACGTTCTTAGAAATCTCAGGAAATACTATGTTATAGTAGAATGAATCAACCTGGCTTAGTAGATCCCCTTTGTTGCTTAGTGATCAAAAGGAAGCGATGTAACAAGGGCCGGATTCTTGGTATAAAAATATTATCAATAAAACAAATGAATAAATGTGTGGCACCTTATACAGGATATTATTTTTAACATAACCTAGCTACAGCATGCGACTCGGGCGTAGGTCTTAGGCTCAATCCCCGGCTGTGCACCAATGGACTTTCTTTGTGTATTTAACATTCGCTAATACGTCGAAGGAAAACATCGTGAGGAAACCGGCTTGCGTTAGACCCAAGAAATCGCGTCAAGTATGGGATGCTGACCACACACCACTTTTTGCCTGTAAGATTGACAAATGATCATGAAACAGACAGAAATCTGAGGCCCAGACCTAAAAAGGTTGCAGCACCATTGATTTATTCATTTTTAGCTAGACCAATAAAGTTTCAATTAGTTTATGCCTATTACTAATGTATTATAGTTGAATTTAAATTCTTATACATATTTTTTTCATATTAGTCCCACATACTCGTAACACACATATAGTCCATGCCAATTAGTGAAGAGAACAATATCGCATGAAACATTATCAAAACACGCGTTCTGATATGACACTAATAACTTTAGGAGTACATTAACGTACTGCATTAATAAGTTGGAGTGAATATTAATTTGACGTAGAGATATCTAGCGTGTTATTTACGCAGCCTCACGTGAAACAGACAGATTACCATCCTTACAGCATATTAACTTTATTAATATGAGTAATGAGCGCTCGTGAGAAGTGTACCATTACACTAACATATTAACATTGCCTCTGTGGCATTTGAATAATGTAAATGTATATTATTATTAAGAGGATTTTTTTTGTTTATGTCACCTATAAACTCAAGGGTGAGATTCATAATTATTTCGCAATTAGAATGTTACATAGACTATAATTATTTTTGGCGGTTAATAAACTGAAAAAGGACAAGTTCATTATAAAAAAATCCATTATTAGTAACTTCTTGATAGCGGTTTTATAACAACATTGTTTAATCATGTAGAAAACAAGGCATCTTGCTTTAGAAAATTTTTGTTTAGATTATTAAAGTATCGAAACATAAAATTGACAGATAAGTCAGTATTGTCAGAATAGTAAAACATCCTCCATTTTTAAGAATGGTTTGGAAATGATAAAGGCTATTCTTAATATAGGTAACGTAACTGAATCAAAGAAAAACTCCTTACTAAACTTCTACTACTTCATTTTATGTCCGCAAAGGAAACGGAGCTTTTGAACAAAAACTTGATATCCTAATAAAGAAATCCAGCCTGTTAGTCATTGTAATCCTTTTACCATTCATCTTGGCAGACACGAAAAGGCTTTCTCGAACGCGGTCTAATTTCGAATGCACCTCCAATCGTAAAAGAAGCCGTAAAGAATCAACCCCTCGAATCGATGCACGGGAATCAAGGCACAAATTGTTGATTTCTTATTGGCTTCCACCCAGACTCGGATTGAAAATTCGCCATAAAGACATTGGGACACGCCTGGCCAGATTAAAGGGGGACTAATAAGTAAACTTTTGCGACACCGTATTTTCACAAAAGCTCTTAAAACTTTAGAATCTTTAGTTTTGCTTCGATTGCAATATATTTACTGATATACGGCTTTGTTGTACAACCAGAATATTTTCAATGGCATAAATTATTTGGTGGTCGATTGGTATGATTATTTGCGCTATTTTCTTGTTTAGGTCAGTTTTTAATCTAATATTAGACTGGATATTTATCTAGAGGGTAATTTTAAGTTTGTTTGACTCTCACTACTTCTAGTGAAAATAAAAATGTTAATATATTTTATTCATATAACATATAATGTATATAATAATTTACACGAAAATCTGTTGTTATTTTAAATGAAAACATATCTTCACGTTAAGTTTGAACCTGTGAGCAATAAATGCTTTCAAAACTTATCAGTTTTAGTAGACAGGATTTCAAGTAGAAAATAGGGTAATGTGAATTTCATTAACATAAATTATCCTGTAGGAAACGTTGTCTCCGTCACGGGTTTAGTCTACGCTTGTTTACGTAACACCTCGCTTCCGTCCATCGGGATCAATTTTCTTAAAGCTTTTAGAATTAATTAAATTGTTTCAACACTTAATCGAAAATATATACTAAGTGTGGTGTGGATTGGGCCACGACAGTCTACTGAGACAGATTATGCAGGTTATTTGAGTGCATATGTGTTCATAACTGACTCATTGGGACATATTGGCGTTGTATGTCAAAACGCCGATACTTGAGATTTCTTCGACAGATACAAAAGCGTGTTAAATTTGGCTCGCTTAATTTACTTATAATGTTCTGCAGTCGAACATTTTAACAAATTGAGCTAAACAACGTCAATGTGGGCCCACAGTTTCATCTACCTAAAATAAGAGATGGAAGCCGTAATTTTGGCACAATGCCGGTACATAATTTCACACACACCTCATCTCATCGTTCAGCGGAATATTAAGGTATATAAAATTTTATTAGGCGCATTACACCGTACAGTTCTCTATAAACATTTTGTGTTCGCCGTCACCGTTTTTTACCCTCGGGGCTTTTCTTTTGATGCCGCGTTTGTATCCTAATAAGGAATCGTATTATATATATCCGTGGAGTGGGTTTGTGAATGTAATTTTTAATAAAAAGGTACCGAGTTTTTTGTGTGGGGACAATGGAGTCGCTGTGTTGTGTTTAACTAGATAACAATTAGTCACTGCTACATTAACGTCCTATAATTCCTAGATGGGGCAGCAACAGCAGTGTTGCCACTAATCAATAATACAAATATATTTTGACTTTTGATACTGAACTATTGTAAAAAATCTATTAAATACATATTTTGAAGACGGTAGAAGTCGACTATACCATAATAACGATATAAGCTTTAAACATTCGGACACAAATATTTATAAAAACTTAGCTCAAATTTCAGGTCAGGTCGAGACAATGCTTATTAACTTAAGAACATTAAATTGTTCAAGTAACTTTATGTGGCTATCAATTTTAAAGTTTACCCGTGGTTTATTTGTTTCCTAGTTTATTACGGTAATTATTCATATGAAATACTTGCATAGTTTTACGATTAATTTTAAAGCTTGGGTAGATTACAGTTGTATAGCGTTATAACATTTTACTTAGTTCATTTTAAGCACGATTTTTATAAGAGTATAGAAGTTTAAGTGAACCTATATTAAAAAATTATTTTGTTGATGACTCAAGTTAATGATGCACCTCAGTTATTTATGGATTGGAATTAGAAGGACAATACTGGACACCGCAACAATACTGTATTTTCAAAATAAAAACATTACACTATATATTTTTTGTTTTAGAAATACTTATTTAGAATACTTATGTATATCAAACAGATATCTTAAAATCGTAACTCACCCTCAAACCTGTACTATATCTATGAAATGGACGCAAAGAATATCTTATATACAACGATTGTGCGCAGTAATCGGTTCCAATCTCGCAGAAGCACGTTCGTCCCCTACACTGTACAATATAGACATGTTCACAATATTGATACCGTGTCTTGTCACCGCTGTAGATTACAGTACAAAAAGTGAAATGCCTACTTACTGCACCGCGTGTATTGCTTGTATTTTATTAAATTTCTAAGCGAATTTGTGACTGAGCTCTGTTCAAAGATTTCCTTGTACGGATAAAATATCGGTTTAACGATTGCTCCAATCATTTTGTCACCAAAATGGCTTCTCTAACTAAAAACAAATGAAGTCGTTCGAACTAAATAACAAATGACGATTCACTTGTCTTAGGCTAAAGGTAGCCCTAGTGTGTGTAGTAACCTAGTTCTAAGTAAAACTTGTAAGTTGTATTTGACACATGGAAGTTACAGTAAGCGTTAAATCTAAACTTTGAATGTGAGGGTTAATGATTGTTATGCTGATGTCGCAATCTTGTATTAAGTTGGACTCATAAACGTTATATTAAAATAGGTTTATTAATTAAATAGGTAAGCTACCTGAGCGTACACCTTTGAACCTATGTTTCGCTGGGAATTGAACCTCAGGCATTGCTTTAACTATCAAATAACGATGTGAGTATACTAAATTATTTATACATAATCTAATAATGAATTATAAAATGTATCTTTATAAATATAATGTTATAGGTAATATTATAAACATAAGTGATGTACAATTTTTATTTTAAATGAATACTGAGTTCTTTTATCAACGCTTTAATAAAACTTAACAAAAGTTCATTTAAATATATTTTCTAACTAGCTTATTTGTTTGAAGATTTTAATCATAACGTTCAAAGAAACTTATTAGATTTGTTTCTTCATTTAGAAAATATTCGCTAAATAGACGTCGTCAACCTTCAGGCGAATCAAGTATTTATCAAAAACACAATTTAATAATTTTCAGTCACGAACAAAGTATTCGTGCTTAAAATAATAATATGGAGGCACTCATTGTAATTATGAATAAACTACTGCTGAGCAGTGAGCATTCGACTGTCAACCCTTAGGCGGTGCTTCAAAATCCCGGTCTTTAAAAAAAATGACAAATAGGTGATCAATCTGTTTGTCTATATAAAAAATGACTCAAATCATTCAATGTAATCTGTGTCAAAATTAATGTAGAGTATATTTAGTTCGTGTTCTACTACGCGATAGATTAGAATACTATAATATCTGGTATAAAAAGGTACCTTTTTTTTAAGTTTAGTAATATTAATAAACTGTAAATTCATCATGTACCACGGTACGCTTCATTAAACACAATTTTAAAATCGCACCTACAGCTAAAAGGGATTAAAACCGATCAACATATTTGTTTTCCTTAAACATCTATTTAAAATTTTTGCATTGATGTCTCGTCGCTTCTCAAGACATCGCAGAATAATTTACATAAAATCTTAAGTAAACGCAGTGAGTTGAGTAAACATCAATTACAGGATCGCATCTTCTAGTCTAGTGGCGATGTACTAAAGTTTTTTTATATATTTTTATTAGTCTCGCCTGTGTCATTTTGTAGTTTAAGATTTTATTAATAAAGGTGTATTAACGACAGTTCAAGAGCCTCACAACGGTCTTTTATCAAAGATTTATAATTACTTTATAAATATATATATATATATATATAACTATATTTTTTCATATAGTTTAAATAAAATGTTCAATTTTATTATAATAAAAACTCAGTACAACAGTAGTTTAACAATACGGATAAGTCTGGTATATTTTTGGGCAGGTTTGAGAATTGTTTACTTTACTTTAAACATTGCGTTACCAGGCTACCATAAAATACAAGAGTTGTACAAATACTTGTTTTCATTTATTACTTTTTGTATATTTTCGATTATATAAATCCATTTCGCACACTCGATTTGAAATGTCGATATTTCCCGACCGCCTCAGAGTCCTACGGTTTCTATTTGTAAAATTCTGTAATCGAGTTCTATTGGAAATCTGTTGTTTACGATTTGCATTCAATTTAACGAGTGAAATCTAATTTCCGATCGTGATTTTACTAAGGTAATATTGAATTATTAGGTTTTTATCCGCTGAACTGTGAGCTGACAAGCTCGGCTTAGTGTTGCAGAACAAAAGATAATTTGCCTACAGAAAGCATTTGTGACGGTAAAATGCAACATAATGCAACATATGTTAGAATGCTAATAACATAAATAATGAACTTAAAGCATTCTAACGCAAAAGTTACGAGAATAATACAACGTATAAATAAATTGTCTTGTAAATTCATAAGGTGTCAAAAGTTACGAGAATAATACAACGTATAAATAAATTGTCTTGTAAATTCATAAGATGTCTTAAGTCCGATTCACGCGACCGACGATTTCAGTAAGACCTTCAGGTAAATAAATCTTTACACCTTTGTCGAATGACAAGGGTAGTTTCTAAGAAAAATACGAAATCACCGACCGCGAGGAATCCCATTGCAATTTATGCTCATTGAACTGGCAAAAGTGTATGAGGAAGGCCGGATTCTTTTATTGGCGTACGAAATCAATAAGGCCCGTGACGGTGCAATCGTTGAATGTTTCAATTAATCCTGGATATTTATACGAGTCGAATGTTTCTTTTTAGAGTTTATTTACTCATTCTAAACCACACCATGTATATACAAGCTTTCTATTTTTAAATATATGACAATTATGGTAAACTTGTTACAATTAAAATATTACACTTACAATTCTGGATTTTGCTGGGTTTTTTTTTTGCTTAAAATACGGAATCAGTATCAGACATACACTTAACAATGTGTTTTTAAAATTGAGAATTGACGCAAAGATATTTAAATTTTTTTTACAGAACAATCTAAATCTAAAAATGGTAAATGAAAATTACTGTGGTTGGTATTAATGTAACAATAGCAGTCCTGTTAGAAGCGTGACAAATGCATATACAAATAATTATTTAACTTGTTTTTTTATGTTGTTTAACGTTAAGCTATCAAGTAACTGACCAGGTAGGTCCATTTTTTAGTAGCCATAGCAAATACCTGAACGATCACTCAGCATAGACGTTGTTTACTCGAAGTACAGAGCCATAACATGCGGTCAGATCTGTAATGCTCAATACGCTTTTTTATTGGCTATTATAAGGAAAACTTAAATAACTTACTTCAAAAAACCAATGGAGAATACCATTATCATCGAGGCTTACCAATGAAATAGTACATACCGCGTCTAGATTTTTAAAAAAAAATGTTAAACTTGCGTCTCCCAGTATTCGCGCACTAATATTATATAATATTAAATCTAGCTGGGAGCACAATTCAGGCCATTGAAATTCCGGTTAAACTTTTATTACAGATACTTTACACTAAAACTTTTAGATATCTGAGTGCCCTTCTTGGCAAAGGGCTCCTCCAAATCCTGTCATTCCAGACTGTACTGTACCATTCTCTGTCATGCCTGCTGATTCCTTAATCTGATCTATTCACATCCTAAATTGTCCTCCTCTTTTGCGTTTAATGTAAGCTAGGCACGAGTTTGATAATTTTTGCTCCAGTTTTCTGTTCCTCTTGCCAAGTGGCCCATTTCCACTTAAGTCAATTTGTTATTTTATACATACTATTTTATGTTAAAGTAGAATTTTTACGAAAAATTTCAGGCGGATTTAACTAAAGTGTTACAAAATTTAGTAAGGAAACTTTAAGGTTTATAGTAGAGTGTTATAGCGTAATACGTTACCACGGCTTCAGGGTCCGCACACATGGGGGGGTCATAATTGGAAATTGAAATTTGTTTAGGTCTGGCATCTAATTCGATTGTGGATAAGCCATAACAATAAATATTTATTAGCTTAAGGTAAATCACTGCTTTATTTCTGATTGATTAAACTTGCGTGAAAGTGGTTTTAAAATTTGTTTATTGTGTTAGCGAATCAACTATTTCATAAATAGAAAGTTCAAATATTTCGATATTTTAATAGAATTTCGTGTGTATGAAGAATTTTTTTATTTTAATTTTAGTGGAATTCGGCAGCAAGTTGGATGGTGTTTTCAAAAGCAATCTGTATTGTGTTTGATATATTTTCGTATGGAAATTATGAATTTTATTGGTGAATAAAAAAAATACATATGAAGCAGCCCATGAGACCATTAAGGTATCACTTTATATCCTCCTTTCCGTTTGTCCTTTATTGTATAAAAACACTTTACTCTGGAAGCTATTAATTGGGCGATATTGTTGTTGTTTTTAACTATATCATTAATATATCTGCTAAACCTATTTTGCCTGTATCGAAAGATCTACGTAGTTCTCAAAGTATTTGTATGTATGAGGAGGGCAACGCCCTTGCCCAGGGACTCATTTGTTATACCTCACATTGTCCCTCTAGAGCTACTAGCTTCACACATTCTTTGAATTAACTTAAAGAAAATATTCCGAAATTGTATTGCAAAATTTAATATGTACAATACACAACTCTTGTTGATAAGTATTGGGATGTTATTTGAGTAACATTGCTAGCAACAGAAAGCTACAATATTTGTAAATGATATGAGGACTGGGGTCAAACTTTATTGTAATATTTACACGAAGGGCATAAAAATTTCTTTAAAGTTTTTTAAACTAAAACCTAACAATAATAATCTAAGGTAAAAAGCTATTATTAAACAGTTATAAGAACAGTGACAGAAACAAAAGCACGCTCACGTGAACACCCTATATTGGCAATATCCAAGACATTCCTGCGATACAGAGACACGTTCCATTATTAGCTGGGGGGCACCTTGCCCCCCCATATCACTCACCTAGCCCTATCACCGCTCCCCCATCTACTAATCACAGAGGATAGACGCGCTATGCATATTTATTATGACCGAATTCACGTGAGGTTTTTCATTTACCTTAAATGGTACCGCCAGTCAATCAAGCTGTTCCAATATTTACGGTTTCTATATTTTAATGAGTCGTATTTGCTTATAGCTATATATTTATCTTTGGCCAATCAAAATAATTTCAGGAAGCAATTCAAAGTTTTTTTTAATAAAACAGGTGGCAAATGGGCAGGAGTTTCACCTGATGTTAAGTGATACCAACGTTAAGTGTGTTAAGTTTAAGACCGAGTGCGTTGCCGGCCTTTTAAAAATTGGTATGCTCTTTTCTTGAAAGGTTCTAAGTTGAATTGGTTTGGAAGTACTTCTGTGGGCACCTGGTTCCACATAGTGGTGGTGCGCTGCAAAAACTGCCTTAAAAACGCTCATTTGTGGAACGACGGTGATAAGGGTGGAATTTCGTATTCTGCCTTGTCGTCCTATGATGAAACTTAGCTGCAGGTATTAATCCGAACAACTCCTCTGAACACTCTCCATCGTAAATGCGGAGTGACCCTACTCTGACCTACTGAGTGACTATGGTTTTGATCTTGCAGCTTTTTGTTATTTTAACTGCAACGACCAATTTTCTATGAATACATCATATACAAGATGATTAAATTGTCTAGCTATGGAATAAACATTAATTACTATCCCTATCGTTAACGGCACACGTGGTCCATTGAAAGTGTAAATATTTTCAATTTCGCACGAATAATACCTATGCTAATGTTGTTTAACTGGAGAATTCTTGTGCAGTTTAATAGGGGTTGAGTTAATTAAATATGCGCAGGGTTCAATTTCGCGAAATTATTTGAAGTCGGCGCGAGACGGAGCCAAATTTGGTGAATTCATTCGCTATTCCGGGACTTATTTTGAGCGGCTATGAGGTATTGATTCACGTTTCTTAACGTTTCATAACTATGGTTATAATCTCGGAAACTACTGACATGCTAATCTTTTTTGATAGCAAGTTGACGTACCACACGACTAGTTATTAATCTGATGTCTTTGGACTTTTGTATTAATGTAATAATAGTTTAATGGAATTGTGTCCACAGTTTTGATATTTAAAAGCCCTCTTAAGCTCCCAATGTGAAACACATATTAGAGTTTATAGATTTAAATTAAATTAAAATTTTCCGCGATTTACCTATAATTTATTTTGTATATGATTTTTTTACTTGCATTTAAACATATTATGATATTGTATGATTGCACGTTGCAAGCATAAGGTTGTAGATTCTTGCTTGGGCTTTCTTTTTATGTGCGCATTTAACATTCGCTGGAATGCTGAAGAAAAACATAGCGAGGAAATCGACTTGCACAAGACCCAAAAGACCACGGCGTGTGTCAGGCACAGAAGGCTGATCACTTGCTTATTAGATTGACAAATGATCAGACAGATACAGAAATCTGAGGCCCGACCCAAAAAGGTTGTAGCGCCACTTATTTATTTACTATGTTTATTGTATACCGAGAAGCGTTTATTTCTAAAAATATCGTAGACACGGCATCTAAGTCGTAAGTACCGAACGAAAAGTTTATTCGAAGTGAAACTACATACAGTATGGCAACTTTATTGCTGTGTGCTTCTTTTTGACTTGGATAAGTGGCGAATTGGTTTAAGTGCCAAATCATGTTACTAAATGTCAGTGGGATCTTTGTTTCTCACTCTTTCACATAAAAAATTAAGGCCAGTTTCTATGATCGGAGCTTAATTAAAAATAACTGTGTTGTTTTTCTAGCAGGGAAATTTTTAATAGCGGTCATAGTTCTTTTGCCTCTTCACAATGTTGCATTTAAAAGCTGTTTATATTTTCCATCTTTGTGAGAGGCTGGTCTAGCAGGTCACCAGCCTTCCGTCAGTAATAGAAAATATTCAGCGTTATAGAGATGGCTATCTAGAGTGACAAACTAAATATTACTGATGCTGGTTGGTTGAGGCTGTGTAAATTACACGTTTATTAATAATATAATTTAAATTAAAGTCTACCACAAATGGGTAAAAACAAATTTTCTGTTGGATCGCAATAAAAGCTTTTTAGAAATGTATAAACATATTTTTTTACTAAAATAAATTATACTGAAAATGGTTAAATGTTACTTTTACGGTAGAATTTTTTTATTCCTTGTTTTAGTGTAGCTTTATTATATTACTATATGTATTCTGTTTGCCTGTGTTGTTTTTCTAGCAGGGAAATTTTTAATAGCGGTAATAGTTCTTTTGCCTCTTCACAATATTGCATTTAAAAGCTGTTTATATTTTCCATCTTTGTGAGAGGCTGGTCTAGCAGGTCACCAGCCTTCCGTCGGTAATAGAAAATATTCAGCGTTATAGAGATGGCTATCTAAAGTGACAAACTAAATATTACTGATGCTGGTTGGTTGAGGCTGTGTAAATTACACGTTTATTAATAATATAATTTAAATTAAAGTCTACCACAAATGGGTAAAAACAAATTTTCTGTTGGATCGCAATAAAAGGTTTTTAGAAATGTATAAACATATTTTTTTACTAAAATAAATTATACTGAAAATGGTTAAATGTTACTTTTACGGTAGAATTTTTTTATTCTTTGTTTTAGTGTAGCTTTATTATATTACTATATGTATTCTGTTTGCCTGTGTTGTTTTTCTAGCAGGGAAATTTTTAATAGCGGTAATAGTTCTTTTGCCTCTTCATAATATTGCATTTAAAAGCTGTTTATATTTTCCATCTTTGTGAGAGGCTGGTCTAGCAGGTCACCAGCCTTCCGTCAGTAATAGAAAATATTCAGCGTTATAGAGATGGCTATCTAAAGTGACAAACTAAATATTACTGATGCTGGTTGGTTGAGGCTGTGTAAATTACACGTTTAATAATAATATAATTTAAAGTCTACCACAAATGGGTAAAAACAAATTTTCTGTTGGATCGCAATAAAAGCTTTTTAGAAATGTATAAACATATTTTTTTACTAAAATAAATTATACTGTAAATGGTTAAATGTTACTTTTACGGTAGAATTTTTTTATTCTTTGTTTTAGTGTAGCTTTATTATATTACTATATGTATTCTGTTTGCCTGTGTTGTTTTTCTAGCAGGGAAATTTTTAATAGCGGTCATAGTTCTTTTGCCTCTTCAAAATGTTGCATTTAAAAGCTGTTTATATTTTCCATCTTTGTGAGAGGCTGGTCTAGCAGGTCACCAGCCTTCCGTCGGTAATAGAAAATATTCAGCGTTATAGAGATGGCTATCTAAAGTGACAAACTAAATATTACTGATGCTGGTTGGTTGAGGCTGTGTAAATTACACGTTTATTAATAATATAATTTAAATTAAAGTCTACCACAAATGGGTAAAAACAAATTTTCTGTTGGATCGCAATAAAAGCTTTTTAGAAATGTATAAACATATTTTTTTACTAAAATAAATTATACTGAAAATGGTTAAATGTTACTTTTACGGTAGAATTTTTTTATTCTTTGTTTTAGTGTAGCTTTATTATATTACTATATGTATTCTGTTTGCCTGTGTTGTTTTTCTAGCAGGGAAATTTTTAATAGCGGTAATAGTTCTTTTGCCTCTTCATAATATTGCATTTAAAAGCTGTTTATATTTTCCATCTTTGTGAGAGGCTGGTCTAGCAGGTCACCAGCCTTCCGTCAGTAATAGAAAATATTCAGCGTTATAGAGATGGCTATCTAAAGTGACAAACTAAATATTACTGATGCTGGTTGGTTGAGGCTGTGTAAATTACACGTTTAATAATAATATAATTTAAAGTCTACCACAAATGGGTAAAAACAAATTTTCTGTTGGATCGCAATAAAAGCTTTTTAGAAATGTATAAACATATTTTTTTACTAAAATAAATTATACTGAAAATGGTTAAATGTTACTTTTACGGTAGAATTTTTTTATTCTTTGTTTTAGTGTAGCTTTATTATATTACTATATGTATTCTGTTTGCCTGTGTTGTTTTTCTAGCAGGGAAATTTTTAATAGCGGTCATAGTTCTTTTGCCTCTTCACAATGTTGCATTTAAAAGCTGTTTATATTTTCCATCTTTGTGAGAGGCTGGTCTAGCAGGTCACCAGCCTTCCGTCGGTAATAGAAAATATTCAGCGTTATAGAGATGGCTATCTAAAGTGACAAACTAAATATTACTGATGCTGGTTGGTTGAGGCTGTGTAAATTACACGTTTATTAATAATATAATTTAAAGTCTACCACAAATGGGTAAAAACAAATTTTCTGTTGGATCGCAATGAAAGCTTTTAAGAAATGTATAAACATATTTTTTTACTGAAATAAATTATGAACTGAAAATGGTTTAATGTTACTTTTACGTTAGAATTTTTTTATTCTTTGTTTTAGTGTAGCTTTATTATATTACTATATGTATTCTGTTTGCCTCCTATTACATAAAAAAACACTTTGGCCATGATATTCACTCTATTGGAGAGCTTTTGAAGCTGCAGATTTTTATATACGCGTTGTTAACATTTGAATACTATGTTTCGTATTAGTCCAATTCAGAATATTACTAGTAATATTTATGTTCTCGGAATGCACACGACAGCTTGCATAATTAAATATACACCCTTGATTAAAATTTTGCTATCACATTAGCGCGGTAAGACGCCAAAGGGCGTAGGGCAAGGAAATTAAACGGTCCATAATAATTTTGCTACGCCATGCCAGTTGCATGATTAAAATTGTACAATTAATTAGGGAAAGATTGCATAGGGTCGAACCTGCTGCCTACTCATAAGTTGTCGAAAAAACTTACATAAATTCCCCAGTCACTCCCCTAGAAGTATTATATTCTTACCAATTCCGTTGTGAATAAAACAGTTAAAACTTTAACTGTTTACCGTGATGTATTTCTAGTTGTTCAAGATTCAAATAGTAAGGGTAAGTTTCTAAGTCGACGCTATGAAAGGCTCTCGTATGTCAAAATGGCGTTGGATCTGTCATCGGGTTAGTCTATCAAAAGGGTGTAAATTTAGTTTAGTACAAAATTAACTTTACCGCTAGTGTACAAGACAGTATTTGAATTTTTTTATGGAACAGGGGGCAAACGGGCAGGCAGCTCAATGCCAGAGGGCTCGAGTTTTTTTAAAGGAGACTAAGTTGAATCGGTTCGGAAATACTTCAGTGGTAGTGTGTGTAAAAACTGCCTTAAATTCAGCCGGTTCCTCAGTTGTGGAATGTACGTCACGTGGACGTCTAGGTGATAAGGGTGGATAAAATCTACATTTAAAAGAATCATCCATGACTTGCCATTCTCATGGCGCTGTTTTTTTAACTCTAAACAGCAAAAAGGTTATTTTAAAAAAGCAGTTTTTTATATCAAAGGCCCTTTTATATTTGAAACACAAACATTCGATTAGGATTAGGGAAACTTCGAACAAAGATAAGATCAACAGCGGAAGTTACGACTCGAACGTTGCTAGACTCGCTCCCTTTCGATTTCTACTTGCAGTGAAAACTTTGCCGCCGATAATTACTGAAGTGTGAACTGGGTGTTAATTCTGAACACTGCGACATCGCCTAGTTTAGCAGACTGTAATTGCGGGCACAAGTTATATGGTAGCAGATTATTTTTGTGATAATCATCGTGACATGGGGTCTGAGACAAGCCGGTTTCGATCCGATTGATCCATGATTAATTTTATTCATGACGTGTCATACAGCAATGTTAGCAGCAGTGGCTTCAGATTGCGACTTTGACTTTCTTTCTATGTGCACATTTAACATTCTTTAGGGTGAAGGCAAAACATCGTAAGGAAACCGGCTTGCCTTACCCTATAAAAAGTCGAAGATGTGTTTCAATCTAATAGGTATTTCATTATTATATAATAACATAATTCAAATAATAATAACAATGACACATACCCAGACCTAAAAAGATTTTTTTCTGTATATACAAAATAATCAAACAAAACTATATAGAAATTTGCTCTGATGTTATTGGTATGAATAAAATTATCTTATGTTATTATGGAAACAAATTATATTCTAAGTTCATGTTTAAAAACCATAAGCCGTAATGGTTTGTTGCCCGAAGCTTGTTATACGAAAATAATTTTGTAACAAGACATTAACCATATTTATGGCTTTGTATGAAACATATTCGCAATCACGAAATACCTCATTTCATAGCAGAAATAATAATATATGATCGTGGGACGGTGTGAGGTGGTATGTTTATATCCCGGCTGTGCAATGGACTCTTTTTGTGTTCATTTATCGTCCGGGGTACAGTCCATATTATGCTCAGAAGGCTTACTTATTTGCCTCTAAAAAAATCATATAACGGATAAAGAAGTTTAGCATATATAGAAATAGTAATAGATATATATATCTCTATTACGATTAATATATATATATATATATATTTAAGGAAATCAACAAGAGTAGAAAAATATTTAGAAATTAAAAAAGCAATGGTGTATATTGTATAGTATTTTATATATAGTTTGTCATCTACACTAATAGACTACCTAAAGAAGCTAGATTACGTTTCATTGATACACTAGCTTCATATTTTTACGATCAAATCATACTTTGTAATCCTATTTTACCACCATTACAACAATAATTCACATAGGATAATGTTAAGATTAATTTACAGTAAAAAATAGCCATTTTATCGACAAAACAACTTTGAGAGCAAATCGCACGCCGCGAACCCGCTATGCCCTGAATTATAAATACGAAGCCTCACGTTACGGCGTCACTCGTGTGATTTAGAGACAATCTGATTTTGTATTTCCCCCATTTTGGATCCTGAATGTTTTATAACATTGTTCCTCCGAATTGGAGAGCATCTAATGGAATCGCGGTCGCTTTGTATTGCCTCGTCTGAAAGTCACACTGATATCGATTGTTGCGTTTTTAGTCAATTGAATCTTATATGTAAAGTTGAGGTTAAATAGTAATGGTGGTTTGCAGGTTTTTTCACAAGTTAGCTGTTGTAATTTAACGAACGTATATTTAATGTAAGATCAGATTATTAAGAATATATTTTATAGGTTCCATCTAAGCTGAATTGATGATTTCAATTATATTTCCGAACTAATTCGACTTAGGATCCTTCAAAAAACAGCGTACTAATTCTAATAAATCTGGCTTTGAGCGTGTCCATGGGCATTGAATATCAGGTGAGCCTCTTGCTTGTTTTTCCTCTGTTATATTAAAAAAACTATTAAAATATCAATATGCAGTATTCTACTTATAACGTGTACTGTGTCATAAAGAGAAAACCAATGCATGTTTGAGGCATTTTTTTAACACTTAATAACACTGTTACCTACAGAATATGATAAACATATATTCTTACATTTTTGCTTTATTTAAGTCACCTGTATCAACGCTCAATTTAAAATATCATTTAATTCACTATAAAGGTTCGTATAGAGCATTTGAAACTGTTAATGTTCAAAGTACAGCTTAACCCTTGAGGCTATGGATAAAGAGATTTAGTTCAATCAAGTACGGGAAGGGGTGAAAAGTTTGATGCGTGTGTTTATGTTATATCGCTTAATCAGTCCTTTTTAGATATCTGAATTTTCTATGTTTAGAAATATTGACGACTTATGATTATTTCTTCTCGAGTCAGATAAATAAATAAATTGGTATAAATGTGTGCGTGTTAGGGAATGCAATCCCGTGTAATTTTTCGGGATCAATCCCGAAGCATAATATGACGAGATCCCGTTCCAGATTGACGGGATTGGGCTGCAATGGTCAGCGATTCTACACACATCCACTCGGGACGCTTCACGCGACATTGCACGTTGCATAGGGTACATTGCAATGGACATTAGATGCCGGTTAGCAGATAGCACTCTTGAGACACTTTAGAAGATACTCTATTTTTAGAAGTTACTTTACATTATGTTCATGTAATTAAAATTGTTAGTTGTTTAGTTAGTAATATTAAAATATAAAGGCTTTTGTTTTCTTTCAAATAATATTTTATTTACATATATACATAATCACAAACATGCAGTTTTCATCGTATTCAGTCATGTGAAATATTTTTTTTAAATTATACGAATCCCGAAATTTTCGGGATCTCGCCGGATTGATATTTCTAATCCCGCGGGATCTCGAATTCACGATCTCGAGTCGGGATTGCATTCCCTAGTGCGTGTACGTGTGCACGCACGTTAGAAGTGAACCTTCTTTATGACCTTATTTTTCGAAAAATGATCTACTATATGCAGCTTTATAGAAATTGGTTAAATAAAGTTAAATTAGATAAAGTTTAACAAAAGGATTTTATTAGACTTTACAAGTAATACAATTATTTCATTACTACTAAGATACTATTATTGTTATCGTTATTATATATTTTTATTATTAATGGCTTCGAATCTCTTCGAATCAACCCTGGTAGGGACAAGAAACGGAACAATGTGACGCGTAACCGAAAAATGTGACGGTATTTTTTTCCAACACCGATAAAGAAGTGTCACTTGCATAATAAAAAAAAGTATTTATCTTAAAAGACAAACAAATTGTGTGTTACACTTTGATTAGGATCCCCTTGACAGAGGCCAGTTCAATAAATTAATCTTGGTATGGTCTGGCGTATGTAAGATCTATGTTAAGCTTGGCAGAAAATGTAAAATTAGAAGCATTTAATGTATATTTCCATTTTATTGACGTTCATAAGTGTACATTGTGTTACCTATATGAATAAATGATTTTTGACTTTGACTTTAGCTAATAGAGGTCATTTTTAATTACTCCGGTAAAGGCCCATCTCTATAAATACTACTTTTACATAATTATAGCTTAATATTATTGTAACCAAAGTTTTATTTCATTTTCAAACGATGCAGTCTATAAATCGTTTGTCAAAAGTTCCCTTTCCTTAAGCATAAAACATGTCTGGATTGAAAGATACTTCAAGATTAAAGTATTGATTTTTAAAGTACTAACAATTGCGATATAATTAATATATTTTAATTTGAGCCAGCCAATAATTTTGCATCGTATATTTAAAAAGACTGCACAAAGAATATGTGTTTGACTTTTTGATTGATTACCCAGATGTTGACAGGTCACGATGGAGTCTTGTCGTATCATTACAGGTTCAGTGTTCATCATTTTTGGGATTTGCTATAAAAGTCATACAAAAAGTTGTTAAAATTATAGATAGTAGAGTTTAATCACTCGGGTTAGCTAGCTATTTAACACCTATTTATTTAAATATAATTCTGAATTATCTAGAATTATATTTAAAAAAATATAGGCGTTTCTTATTTAACGCAAAAGTACTGTAAATAATGTATTTATATACGTTAAACAAATTATTTAAATTGTTTTATTCGTATAAATACACGATGAAATATATTCTCGCCAATATCGAAAAGACGAAGTATAGAAATGATTAATAAGTCTTTATTTTCCAATACCTTTAAAAGTCTGACCGGAAATGATTTAATCAAATTCATTGTCTAGCTTTGATCGGGTCGCTTTAAATTTTTTTCGCCTTTTGCAATTACTGACCCTTTGCACTCATTAAAATTTCATCAAAACGCAAAATTCGTTAATAAAGGGCGATTTTAACGTCAATTGTAGGTACTAACATTCCCCAAGTGCGGGACATTTATTCGGATGAAACAATGAAGAATGTTAAGTGCGTTTTAATGGGAACAAGGTCATTGTGGGACCAGTGGTCAGTTATAGGCCTGCCCTCAGAGATATCGATTAACGAAATATTGTTATTAAAATATGAATCCGATGAAACAATTGTAAAAGCACAAAAGACAAATACATAATAGTTAACCCTGATAAATACACACCAAAAAATCAATTTCGGGAAATATAAACCACTTCATTATCTCCATTACAAATTGTTCAACCACATGTCCATATTAAAAATTATGAAAACTTCTTAAAAACCTTACCGACAGTTGATTTTCGCATTTTCTTTTGAACGATCTCTGCTGAACAGAATGAGCATTAGTATAAACAAAAAACCAAACTTTTTCTAATGCAAGGAGAAATTCAGAATTATGAAACGGAGTAAGAGGTTATAAACACAAGCTTTTAAAGTGTATCAAACATAAAATAAGACAGCGTAATTAAAATAACTAATAATTTCAAGTTGCTAAACAAATGACATATATATATTAAATAAAAATAAGTTCAACAAATTCCATCAAAATTACTATCGTAAGAGTGGATGTCGTAAAATATCGACAAACAATTTTTGTACCGACGACTCTACTAATAAACTTATAAACCTTTGTTCTGCTGACCACTGCATAGGACCTACGTGCCCTTTGTCTGCTGACCACAAATTGCTTAAGAAATAAAATAAAATCTAATTTACCGCTTTGCTACGTTTAAGGGGAACATTTTACGATTACAGCCGATTCGTTTACTATTGACTTTTTGATCTATCCTTTTAATACATTTTGTCTGTGGTATGTCTGTGTCAATTTAGCTTTGGAATATTTATATATACGTATATGTAAGTAAACAATTATGCCTTAGATTTAGATTTTATCTATTATCTGTTAACTGACATTTCATATTATTTGTGTGTTAGTCTGTGGAAAAGGCGCTAGTATTGGCTTATCAATAATTAAAGTTCTTCATTATCGCGTTGTAAAAAAAATACGCATATTATTCCGTTACACACCTTCTTTTACTTGTCCCAACAATAACCTTAGTAGTAATAAGGTAAAATAATATAATTGTATTATGTGTATTCATGTCTATGATAATAAAAGCCTTTTATAAACTTTATCTAATTTAACTTTAATTAACCAATTTCTGTAAAGTTGCATATAGTAGATCATTTTTCTAAAAACAAGGCCATGAAGAAGTTTTACTTCTTACGTGTGTACACTAGTATACATTTTTATTTTTGTTAGAAGAATTTTTGTTGAGTTTAAAACAATTAGATTAAAGTAATTGTAAGTCTAAATGTGTTTTCTGTAATTATTTCAATATAATTGATTATTTATTACTTACTTTACTTGTCTCACATATACTTAGGTTTTGCTAGTTTTAAGATATTTGTTTATAAACTTAGAATATTTCTGTAATTATTTCAGCAAATCATATATACTTTTCTATCTACAATCCCAATCTTCGTTAGTAGTGACTCGTGAATCGCATAGCGAGATTTTAACATTAATTTATAAAAAATAGAATTCAAACCAACGGGAGACGAATTCTTTGTATTAATTGATCTAGACCTTCTATATAACTCGTTAGTGACATGAGTTAGTAAGCTAGAATCAATACATAAATAATAATATACGTTGTGGTCTTCGAAACGCCGTTAGCCTTCCAGCTGCCCACAGATGTATTTCCGAACCAATCGACGTAGGGTCCTTCAAGAAAATAGCATTCTTAAAAAGCCGATAACGCACTCGCGATATCTCTGGGAGTGCCAATGAGCGGATTATTTTTTAAGTCATATACAAATTGTTAATCGCTAGAATAACTATATATAATATATGTCACAATACACATCCGTAGTATAAACTAGTAGATGATACTAATAAAACATATAAATCTCTGGAACACCGTAAAAGAACGAAAAATTGCTAAATGCTTTTAAATTATTCGTTCGTTTCGTTTCTAATTAAATCTGAATAGTTCCATTATCATAATGAAATATTCCTATTTGATCCATTTATGGCATACATTTATAATGACTAGCACTTGCATAAAATTAAATTAATTTTTATTCTACCGAGATAAATCCATACAAGTTTGAAATAGTTATTGAATTAAATATCTGATGATCGGCTAGCTCTGTTACATTTAAAATTTAGTAAAATATCTTAGTTTAATACAATTATTATATAAAACCTATATTTTCTATTTATGTCCATTCACCCCACTAGCACATTGCCGGACAATGGAAATTGGAAACATATTTGAACATAATACTGTTAGCCGCTTCTAACAGGGGAAATGCATTGCTCATGAAAAGAGAAAAATGGCCGCGGGGTCACTGCAGAATGTCCCAAAAATACATTAGTCGCATTAGAAACGACATTAAGGGTCGACCAGACCGATAATAATTGGGGTTCGCCTTACAAGACTTACCGCACTGCGATTATTTGCCGCAAGAGAAACGCGTATCACTACAGGTTTAATTAAAAACCGCCCAAATTAAATATTGATATAGGGTAATAGTGATAAATTGATTCAAATAATACAGCAAATAATGTATAATACATGTGCTAATTAATATATATAACAGCACTCAGTGTCGTTAACTAAGTGTGAATAATGTAGGCGATCAAATTTGTTTAATCATATGCTTACAGCTAATTTATAGTATACAAAAAATACAGCTAAAGGACTATTATTCAGACAAATGGTACAGTAACTAAACACAAGATGAAATAGTAAATTAAAACTTAAAAAACCTATTAGTTTTGTTTCATTACCTAGTTTTAAGATATTACCAATTTAATCGAAGTATTCGAATACAGCTGTCAGACCACTTAATTTAAAATAGCAGAGGTTCAAGCCCAGTGCGATGCCAGCGTTAGAAACGACATTAAGGGTCGACCGATAACAATTAGGGTTGTTCGAGCCTTAAAGGGGCTTAACGGTGCATAGGCAATAACAATGTTAGCATTGCTGTAAGATCGTGTCTTTGTAAATATAAAATAAAAATATATTTTTGGTAGCTCTAAAAAGCTTTCTGAAGCGCGTCTTACAAACCTCAGACCTCAGATTTTTTATTTGTTTCATCATCATTTGTTAATCTCGTAGCAAGTAAGTGATCGACCTCCTAAGATTAACGCACGTCGACTTTTTAGGTCTAAGGCCAGCCTTACGGTGTTTTCCTTGACCATTCGAGCGAATGTTAAATGCGCACATAGACAGGAAGTCCATCGGTGCACAGCCGGAGATCGAACCTACCTCCCCCGGGATGAGAGTGGCACGCTGAAGCCTGCTCTCACTGCTCGGCTGCAAGGCTATATGGTAAAGATGTTATTAAATTTAGTAGTTTAGTATCTTATCTTTTCATTAAAAATTATGTAAAATAATTATAAGTTTATAATAATACAAATAGCTTTAATCCGGGTAAAAAATTGTTTTCTTTCAATGTGTAAAAGCTACGTTAACCAAAGACAATACTAGTTTAGTATCTTTCATTATTCAGTATATAAAATATTCTGTAGACTGTAATTATGAAACATTTTCAAATAGTCCAAGGTGTCGTAAAAACGATGTCATTAGTACACGAAATTCATAATAAAGACAGCGGAGTGATAAAAAGCATCAAAAATGAGACGACGTCGCCGAAAAGACGTGGCATAAAAGCCAAAATTCTCACCGACACCGTTGAAGATTCCTACAATATGCATAACTTGTTGAGAGAGTAATCAAAAGACGATATAAAGTGGAGGACACGAAAGGCTAAAAATGTAAGCCCCGGTTAGATTTTCTTCAAAAGTCCCGCGACCCCTCTGGCAAAAGTTGCTATAAGATGGGAAAAATTACCGTGCCCGAGAAAGTTTTTTCGATTTGAATTATGAATCCTTATTTTACTCGGCGCTAGTAAAGTTTGTTTTATATTGCCTTAGCTCATTCTTTGACGCTATACGAATATTAATCCTCATTGAATAGATTCGAACGTAATTGGAGCAGAGATCAAAGTTCTTTTTTTCGATTAAAATGCGCTATTTGTCTAAGTTAAAATAAATCTAATAAAAATGTGAAATATACTCGCTAGGATGGAGGTGGGAGGCCCATTTAGTAAGCATAGACAACAGCTGATGGGCCAGGAATATTCTGAATGGAGGCCCCCAACCGCCCAACGATGAGATAGACCGACAACAGTGTAGGTATTATGTAGGCTTTAATGGAATGCAAAAGCACAATGTCGTCGAGTTGGAAGAGAATGTATTTATTTACTCCAACTTAAATCCAAAACAATGACTTTTTTATTGAAGAACGAAATCAATCAACAATTTTTCACGGGTTATTTTTAGGTAATAGATCTCTGAATGGTTTTATGAAAAACTTAATTTTTAAAAATGTATTTGCAATTGATACAAACTCACCCCGTATAATATTTAAAGATCTATACGTTTTTCTAGTTTCTGAACGTCAATAATAAATAAACTAGGCTAATCTGAAATCACAAGCGAAAGATGAATTTAAAATCCATTGCGGTAAGTTTTAAATATGCTTTTAGCAGTTTCTAAAAGAATATTAAAGTTAAAGCTATCTTAGTCATAATAACATGCATTAAACTAGGCGCACAGTGTTTCTCTAGGAATGCAACTTTTAAAATTGTATTTGCATTTCATGCAAGTAGGATAATATTTGTTTCAAGTTTATAGCTATTAATTTACATACGCGAGAGTTGGAAACAAAAAAGGAAAAAAATATACTAAATCTAGATAAAACATATATAACGTTTGTCAGTTGTTTTTATTATAACTGTTTACTTTTGCTGCTTCTGCTGACTGAAAGCTCGGAAGAGGAAGCCTAACCTTGACTGGAAGAGATCGCTTAGCTATATTAAATCAATAAAATATATAAAAAACTTAATCCGTTCTTAGTGAAAAACTAAGTTTTTTTTCGATTCTCGTCGTTTTTTTAAATTACATCGTAAGAAAACCGGCATGTTTTTCATCTAAATATAATAAAACAATTTTTTATTTTCTTTAGAAGTAGTGCATAATAAAAAAAAATACGTACTGAATTTGAAATGGGTCATTGTATACGGGTTAAATTAATTAAATTTTTAGATATTGTGGCAACTTTAGCACAATTCAGATAAATCGTGCACGATAAAAGAATTCCGCCTCCGTGGATAACGTTAACGCAGAATAGGTATATTATTATTTTTAATAACGCCAGAGGCCAGGTTTGATTTCCGGTAAAGCGAACATTGTTTTGGGCTGGTAGGATAAATATATACAGTCAAAACCGTTTACGACGACATCGTTTAGAACAACATTCCGGTTATATTGACCAAAATAAAAGGTCTCGGCTGAAGTCTATGTACTTAGTAGGTACTTAATATGATATTTATATATTTTTATGACCAAATATGAGTAGTCCTTTCGATCCCGTTATAACATATTTTGACTGTATATGCGTTAATAAATTTTATTAAACACAGAAGAATTATTCACACATAAAGAACTTGTACATGCAATTAGCATATGTAAAGTTCAAAGGATCCTACAATATTAATTGCGAAATTACCTGTCTAGGGTCCAAGCGACCTTTATCTTGCCCTTTGCTGACCATAAACGTCAAGGAACAATGAACGGGTAGAAGTGACCCCTACTACCTTCTTCCCTGCCCACGAAAACCCCTGTCAAAGGCCAACCCAGATCCCAGGGGAAATTATTGCCGAGGTTTAAAGGGCGTGGCTATAAAAAACAACATATTTGCAATCGAACTTTGTAAATACTATCTGATATTGGACACGTGTCTTCTAATGAAATAAACGATTATTAGAATAGCCTTATCACACGAATACGTTCGTATTGTATTGAAATCCTGTTGCATCTTTTTCTTAAATCTTCGTTAATCTTTAGTAATAAGTTCTAATTTCGGAAATAAATATACACTGTTTTTAAGGGACAAAGCAGCATTATCATTGATTGAAGTAATGATTGAAATCTCTTCAATAGGTACTTAGTTTGATATATTGATTTAATTGTTAATTTTTTTTTGATTATACGTATAACATTACTATACAGTAACAACTTTAAAAAATATCTATTAAACCAGAGTGATATTTTAGTAGTCTAAAACAGCAGATAGCTAAAATTGTATACAAAAGCTTAGACCCCTTGTTTTTTCAACATTAGCAACAAAAAAAAATTTACGGGGGGAATTTGTCAATCAGGATCAAAGACCCCGCACTTTGGGACATAGTACAACTTCTAACAAATCATTGTCAATTCTAATAAAACGAAATTAAATAAACACCCCTTGAAGTCCAGACTGGTGCGACCGCGTTTAAAAACTTGGGGGACTGACACTTTTCGTTGTATTAATTATTCAGGGCGGTGTTTTAAGGTGTAAGAGTAATTTGAGGAATGAAGAAGGGCCTTGCCTGACTCGAGTGAAGAGGAAAGTTTTATAAAACTGTACGAGTTGTTAGTTGAACAACCTATCGATTCGATGTCAAACTCTGTTGGTAAACAGCGCTTGTTTATTTTGATTTTTCTCTTCAATTCAATGGTTTTGCGGTGCAAAAATCACCAACAAGTATTAACTTTATAAAGTTTTATGTATTATGAGCGACGGACAATGTGTGGTAATTGCGTACAACTATTTGTACACATGCGACCTTTTATTGATATTTAAGGCTTCAAACCCAAATCATTTTTGGTTTTGGAAGGTATATGCATTTGTTTGTGTATCTTAAATTAACGTGATACGAATATTAGTCGTTCTCAAAATATATAAAGTTTATTATTTCTAATATAATTTTAAAAAAAATCTATCTCCTTCCCTAGTCTAACTAATAAAAAAATCAATGGCGCTACAACGTTTATAGGTCTATTGTTAATCTAATAGGCAAGTAGGTGATCAGCCTTCTGTGCCTGACGCACGCCGTCGACTTTTTGGGTCTAAGGCAAGCCGGTTCCCTCACGATATTTTCCTTCACCGTTCGAGCTAATGTTTAATGCGCAAATAGAAAGAAAATCCATTGGTGCACAGCCGGGGATCGAACCAACGACCTCAGCGATGAGAGTCCCACGCTGAAGCCACTAGGCCAACACTGCTCATATAATAACAACTATAAATCAATCAATAAATTAATGTAAATATTGTAATTAAATCAAGTTTTAAAAAATGTAATGGAATATAAAGTAAATTAATTTTGACTGAAGTTTTGCTTCCTGGGAAAGATTCACACGAGTAGTTGTCAGCAAAAAGGCTATAGAGCACCTAAAACGTCGATATACATATAATAATGTAAAAATAGATGTACTGGAAAGTTCGTAGGCGTAGGTTTACTTAGCCCTATACTTCTACAGACACATGAATAAAATTGACAACAATCCTACTATTAGTTTGTGAGATATAGGATTTTGAGTGAACGGACTTTTATTTGTTGAACAAATAAATGAAAAGGATGTTAATAAAGCTTTGCTTTTTTGGCAAAAAAAAAATACTATTGAAGCCAAGGCTTGGCTTGATAAACATTATTCGGACTTTGCACCGGAAAAATCAACCAATAAGAAGTATCCATTCACGTTTATTCCTGTTGTTCGAGTCCATAGTACTCGAGTAATGATAATATCTAAAAACTAAATAATAATAAATAATCTTTATTTCTTCTCTCACATATATATACAAGGTTATCATGATTAAACTAAGATGATAACATTTGTAAGTGTATGAGAGAGACTGGTCTCTGTAATAGGAGACCTGAGTGACACATGGCCAGCCTCTCCACCGGACCGGAACATGTACAATCATGTCATTGTCATAAGATACAAAAAAAAGTAAGTGCTAAAAGAAAACATTGCAAACGGAGTCTTAAAAATAAATTTGGTGTGTGTGTGTAAGTGAACTCTCAATAAAGCGCCGCTAAATAGCACAAAGCGCAGCCGTGTTAATCAGAGAAATCCTATTGTACTCTCAATTTATAATTAAGTATGGATATGTATACAAAGAATCGCCATAGAGGGGAATCCCCCCGGAATACTTTAACTTTTCAATTGTAACTTTGATGGGTTTTCCAATGTAATAATAATCGTTCTAGGTATCGTAGGGTGCTTCAATCAACGAATGTTTCAAAAGAATGCCAATTCTTATGCGGAAAATTGAGTTATATCGGCCGTATTATTCACTCCTCCCTTTGTGTATTTATTATTCATAACAAATTATTCTATATAGTCACTTTGAATGGAGTCTTTGGGATGTGCAAGAAAGGCATTTTCAAATTCATTTTAATTGAAATTATAATTGTTGCCTGCTATTGTTTTAGGATTATTCATTCGGTATTTGTTTTAATATTTAATTAATTAAAAACATAACGTCATGAGCCATGTGTGACCTATGTCATACAGTCAAATTTTACTATACAAAATAAAATTCAAATATTATATTATATGTATTATGTACACATTTACTATATGACTTACACTACCATACCATTGATTAGTATTTCCTACTTGCTAGCACGTTTGGGTTTCCACAATTCTGAGTAAAAAAAAACAGATGAATTTTTATATACAGGAGTCCGGATTTTACCGGTGTTACATGGGGTTTTTTTTTACCGATTTTTTAAAATATTTTTGAATCATTTCCATACATCCAAGTGGAAAAAATCTTATTTAAACATCTCTCGTTTTACCCCAATATTGATCTAAATCAACGTACGCACTACTCCACAGTCGTTTTGCCAAATTCGAAATTCGAATGGAAATTTAAAATATACGATTTTAAATAATACCCTCATTTTTCAATAACTTATATCAGGAGCATGTGTAAACGAGGTTGGGGCTTCGTTTCCTTAAAAATCCACTTCTTCAAGCTCGACTCGAATTTCCCGTCTGATATGAATCTTCCCGCCTTAAGGTGATATATTCGCCCCTAAGTTCTGTTTAGGGCCCCTTTCCTCAAATTGATTTTCAATTTGTTTTGAAATGTGGTCCGCGATGCAACGGGCAATAAGGAGGCGGAATAGCGGAAAATAATTTGACTTTGCTTGATGGGATTTCAACCGAATTAGCGATTTCGTTAGGATAGTTGTATTACAGTCGCAATCGTTATTGTAATTCGAATTATGATGTGATTTTATTTAATAGGTAACTCGATTAGAGCTACTTTATTTAATTTATAAACAAGTTATCAAATTAAAGAATGTCAATCGAAAGCGCCTATAGTTGTAAACGCGCTAAAAACTAAGTGCGAAAAATAATAATTGGGGAATGCTGCTGAAAATTGAATTGTATAAGGGAAGATCAAGGCGCGACTGAAGTACCTTAGAATACTGTTTCTTTTAACTTTAAGTTTTTACGTAACCTTTACAAAGGCAAATGCGGAGCGGAGAGCAAGCGATTTGTTCAAACGCGTTGGCGGCGAAGCTGTGTGGCTAGTTGAAGTCGGTGTTGCAAGGCGAAATAAATTAACAGTAGGGAACGTGTTAATAAATACATTACTTGTGTTGTCGTTACGATATTGAATAAAAAAATCAATCAGTGGCGCTACAAACATTTTAGGTCTGGGCCTCAGATTTAATAATTTTCAGTCTAATAGGCAAAAAAGAGATCGGCCTCTTGTGTCTGACACACGCCATTGGCTTTTTGGTCTAAAGAATGCCGGTTTTCCCACGATGTTTTCTTCGCCGTTCGAGCTAATTTTAAATGCGCACATAGAAAGTACATTGAAGATACGTTTAACTTTAAACGTATGGTCTACGCGTTTAAAGTATCTTGGGACCATAAACTCAAATGGGATATAAGGAAAAAACATTTTGCCCCTATTTTAAATATTAACAGTTTTAATAAAAAAAACTATTAGCCTATGAAGGCCACTCAAATTTGGACCGTGTATAACTGCATTCGAACATACGTATACAACTTTGTAGCCGAAGTGCTGTACATAGTAACATTCGTATTGGGAAATCAAATGAAATATGAAAAGTGGCCCATAAAAGAAGAAATGAAGTAATTTTACGATGTCTCCATCACAAATCTGATACCCTTGACAGCAATAAATATATATTAACTTCTTGAGATAGTTCTATATTGTCAAGTGATAGGGATTAATTCGACTGACTTATAACTGTCATACATCTTAGGGAGCCCGGGAGTATAAAATAATGCTTGCGATTATATTAATGCGTAAGGGAAGAGATGGTCGGTAAAGCCGTGCAGGTTCACGGCAGTTGACTGATTGAAACCGACGACGATTGAAAACCATATTACTGTAAATTAAATTCCTTTACACCGTGATATAGATAAGTAGCCTTGTGGGTTTCATCCGTGAATAATTAACTTGTGTCAAAATGTTCTTTGTTGTTTTTTTTTTTATCAGGAGGCGCATCTGATGTTAAGCTCATGGACACTCTCAATGTCAGAGGTCTCGCGAGTGCGTTGATGGCCTTTTAAGAATCGGTACGATTTTTTTCTTGGACCCTAAGTCGAATTGGTTTGGAAATACTTCAGTGAGCTGCTACCACATAATGGTGGTTCGAGGCAAAAATTGCCTTTGAAAACGCTCAGAGGAACAACGGACGTCGAGGTGATACAGATGGTATTATGTATTCTGCTATGACGTCCGATGGTAAAAATCAGCTGGTGGTAGTCGGAACAACTCCTCTATTAAGAATATCTATAGCTACATAAACAGCATCATGAGCACACCCGAACTAAGTATTCCTTTTCTAAGTTTCGTAAATGTTTGAACCTC
Organism: Pieris brassicae; assembly: GCF_905147105.1. NCBI lineage: Eukaryota > Metazoa > Arthropoda > Insecta > Lepidoptera > Pieridae > Pieris > Pieris brassicae. The sequence continues at coordinate 17,597,564 of NC_059674.1, forward strand.
TTTGTATACATATATAACGTATTCCACCTTAGACAATTTCTTAGGTATTATTGCTTTTTACTTATAAAATAAATAAACAACAGTTTCCTAATTTGATACCTGACCTATAGGTATGGCTTTTATTTACTGTAAATATGTTTAGAACTTGTCTAAGTTACTTAGTATACTTTGAAGTTTTGAATAATCTTTTGCATCCCTGACCACTAGTGGGGTAAAAAAAAGGCGAGTTACGTAAACAATGTAAAAGAAGTCACCGTTATAGAAGTTTCATTTCACTTGGACTCGCGTATATAAATCTTTTGGTTCATCGATATATTTTAAGTAACATTAAATTCCTATCTAACATAACTGTATATAAAATAAAATAGCCACAAACGTCATCGCGGGAGATGTGGCAGGGAGAATCTGACAAATGGGTGGGATCTTCATGCCACTGTCTCATTTATGGAGGTCATGACTAAACGAAAAACGTATTAGATTTATGGCATTAATTTTATATGTGTCGCTTTTGTTAAAGCTAGTTTTCTCCAAGTTCTTCGTAACTATTCCAATTCGATTTCTTAGTATGTATAAAATATTGTTAAAATTAAACAGATTAAGCCTTACATAAAATTTCACAAGGTTTAAACTTAAAGAGCCTTCGAGTTTCAGATATTGTATGATAATCCCCGGTTTATTCATAAATAACAGATTTGGTGTCTAGGGATTCATTGTTGCGGATAAGCCGGTGCTTCTGTTATACATTTAGCAGTTAGAGTTAGACAGCTTTCTTTTTGTCCCGTCTTTATGAATATCTTATTATGAAGCTAAATTGAGAAGGAGCTTACTTTCTTATTTGCGTTGTAGAAATTTTTGCCCCGTTTACTCAGCCATTTGCAAATGAATTTTAATTGAGTTTTTCGTGTCTCTTTAAACTTCTGAGATGGAAATAAGGAATTATACATTTTTCAGGGAGATGTCAAGCGTTCGTTACTTTCATTTAATGATTCTTTGAAGACAATTTTGTTTACGCGTTTTATAACTATTTGGCCCTAATATCTTTAGAGAGATTTAATAAATTCCGCCTGCTTCACGATATTAATTTGTATTGTGATTTTTTTCATTTGAAAAGTTTAAGCGGCAGATATGAATTTTGTTTGACAAAGAAAATCTCATCATCATTTGAAAATCTTCAGAGTGTAGCCATGGTGACGTTTGTGAGTCTCTGTAGCGCCATCAAAAAGCGTCATTATTCTAATCTCAACGTCATTATTGTAAAGCACCAATTCTGACAATCTGCTTCTAATGGAATAACACACGATTCTCGTAATGGACACGCATATAATTTTGAGCTTTTTAAAAAGCTTCCTTCTATTGTGAAGCTGAGAATTGATTATAGAGGAAATGAGCCGTCAAGATAGGAAAACTTGATGTCTGTGGCCAATCTTTAAATTTAGATAAAATGTTGTTTATCGTAATATAATATTATCATATCGTACATTACGGCATACGGAATATTCTTATATGTTTGAACGTTTAGCTTTTAAACGGTTTGCTAATTAATTTCTTTCAGCGCATTAGATTACGTCTACTTGTTGCGTTAAAAATGTGTGTATTTGAACTATGTTACACTTGTTATATTCACAGTATGTTTATTAAGTCTAAAATATTATTAATAATTGTAAAAAAAACGCTCCTACAAGCTTTGCCACGTATTTTAACTAGATTAGCGCTGTTTAATATATATATAATATTGTTATAGTATTCCATATTTAGTATTTATTTATAAAAGGGGGGGGGCAAATGAGCATAAGTGTCGTCCAAAAAAGGCAGTCATCACAGGCTATGACACCCATTTTTAGTGGGTGCGTTCCCGTATGAGGGAGGAGTACACTCCTAGTCTGAAAAGATGGAGGTCATATCTCTCAGGGAAGCCCCCACCGGGAGTTGATTCCCCAGTTCGCTTGTATATGATAATGTTCTCATAATGTTAGATATTATTTAATATTTAGTAAATCAAACGCTGTTCATTGTTAACTCCGAACTTGCTTTGCTTAAACATAAATAAAATAAAATTTTATTCTGGTTAATGTTAATGATTTAAAATTTTCTTGTTAACTTTACGCAATATTAATCATCACTCAACGTTAGCTTAAATCAAGCAAAGATTGCATTCTGTTTGTTTATACAGTGCAGCAACATTTGGTGTACTCAGGCACCCCGTGTATTCCTGGGGGCATTCCCGCCCTACTCATTACAACCGATAGTTATTACTGTCATTTTTCAACTCGTTATTTACTCTGAGGAGCGCTGATAGCACGACATTTGCTGGCAAAGAACTTTGAGATTAGGGGCGAAGGATTTTCGGGATAAAATAGACTTTTCTTGAGCTTAAAGTAAATTGAAAAGGGTCACGTACATGCTCGAGTTTTTAAAATAACTACCGAGTATAATTGACGTTTGGAAGACTTTTTATATTATGTTGTAGATTGTAGACGGAAAAATATTAATTAAACTCATGTGCATAGTTAAGTGTTATAATAAAATAATTGGAGATATGTTCGTTATCAACTTCGGGGTAATAAATACAGATAACACAACTTTTTCTACAGCTGTGATACTTTTGACATTCAACACCTTTTGTCTTCTGTCACCTTGACCGCACACGCTGTAAAGCACGAGAGCCGTCGGAAAAACTTTAAAATTTAAAATTATGTAAATAATAATAAGTTTATAATAATAATACATAGCTTCAATCCGTTTAAGTGTTTTCTTAATATGTTCGTAGTTAAAAAAATAAAGGCTTTGTAATTAGCCCATAAAAATGTGTGATTTTAATTAAATCAACAACCTACATCATCAGACATAGGATCAATGTTTTATAAAACACGACCAGCATCTCATAAAGAAGATCACTCTTCGTTGGTCTATTATTATATATCTGCAGGTTTATAGAAAAAAGATTGTATGTAGACTTTTCTATCAAATTTCTAACACAGAATTACTGAATTCAAGGCTAATGTTTTTGAAGAAATTATCCTTTACCTAAGATACACGAATAACGAAATCTGTATAACCATATAAATTCCTTTATAAAGCTCGTCTCATCAACGGGCTTTTGAAAAACGTGATATAAAAGTAATAAGAAATGAATTGGGTTTGTTCCCTCGTAAAGAAAGCGGCATCACGACAAGGTGTCAGGTGGATAATAACCAAGATGATGAAAGTTAAATCTAAAGTTTTATTAGTCTGAGTTATTCAGCATTTTTTGCCGACGATAAATTTATTAAGATTAATAAGGATTTTTATGTCAACTTTAATCGTTTAGATCTTTTATGCTGTAAAGATGTCGAAACTAAATGGAAACTATATCATAGCAGCAGTACAACTGCACCTGTTAAATTTATTACGATAAACAGAAACTCAGAGAATTATATAAGACTGAAGACTTTTTAAATATATTGAGAAATACTAAAGGAATTTAGGCAACGACGTCGTGTAGCGCAACACATCTGCCCCTACTAATGCCACTACTACATACCGATTACGATCACTCTGTCAAGAGTGTATCGGATAAGAAGAACTAAATTGTTTATAAAAATTAAATTGAAATACTACTTACAAGGGATATAAGGAAAAATTTCGATTCTAATATTTACAAAATCAAACCATTTCATCGCTCTAAAAACAACATTTCATTATATATCACTCTCAGATAAATTGCGATTTGTGTATATTTATGGTAGTAGTATTATATTATATATGGTAGTAGTCTTCCAATATCCAATATATATTTATTTATATAAACACTGCTGGCCCTAAATAGACAAGATTGCGCAAGTGAATAAAATTTACAGACGAAACAAAAAATACATAATCCTGAATGAAAATTAAAAATTACCTAATAATACAAGAAATTAACTAACTACCACAGGCACTACCAAATAATATACATTTTGTAAGTTCACTCAACGGACAATGAAAAGTGTCCGCTTACCTACGTAATTCCTTAACTAAATTTAAACTAAATATGATTATGTATACCTAACCTACCTTTTTAGTAAATATAGCCACTTCTTAATATTATCAGTCAGTCAAGATATTAATTATAGTTTAAAAGCTTCTCAGTTATTCAAGACGGCGGTGACATCGTTTTGTCAACATCAATTACATTTGACAATGATCTATGATGAAATGATCGGAGCCAGTGTTCCCTCAAAAACTGCAAAGATTTTCGGCTTCTCTGGTTTTAGGTGACAAATGGGGGCTGTAGATTAATTAACTGTTCAATATTTTAGTGATTTTTATAAGTAAAACGTTAGGAATAATATTTTCGATGTCAGACATATGAACATAATTAAATTAAAAGGACTTAACTGGCGGCCTTATCGCTTTCGAGCGAGCTTTCCAGGCAACCACTGTGAGAAGAGATTTTTTTTATTACATAAGATAAGGTAGGCAAGAATTGCAAAATCCATATAACATATAGTTTTTAAGACAAAACTGAATAGGAACAAAAAACTAACTAAACTAAAAAAGGATGCAGGAAATATTCAATTACGATAATTTAAGATCATTCTCACGTCAGTTAAAAAAGTTCTGAAAGGAATTAATTTTTTAATAAATATTTCTTTAAATATACTTGAAATTTTGTCCTCCATTGTTTGGTAAAATTTATGAACGTACATACATAAAATAATTAATGATTACTATTTAGCACGGTAATTCTTGCCATAGTAGATATAAAATATGTACACTATACATATGGTAACATTAAACAATATCCACGCAAGTTTTGTCCGAACCCAATCTTTGTGTATTTAAACTCAAACTTATTTTCGAGTTAATCAGAATCAACGATTCACATGTAATTTGACACAAATTGTCAGAATTAAACGTTAATATTTGAAATAGAGTATCGGAAAATGTCTAACCATAAACGCTTGTTAGTCGCGTCTTATTAGACAGCCCCACGGCAGTATGATAGGGAGAATTATAAAGGGCAATGTATTCGCGGCCACTCAGAATTACGTTTGTAAATATTTTATTGGATCCATTGTGAACTAGTGGGTGAGTGATTGACAGGAGCAGTCCCTCGATGCATCGAAACATTAGTAGAATTATCTGTATGCTCTTTTTGTGGGAATGCATTTTTCATGTATGAACAATTTGCTTTATTATTCAACTTTCTGGGATATTGTTTTGTTATGGTTTGGTATTGGTGCGTCAATAGTTGAACAGTGTTGTCCTAGTGGCTTCAGCGTGCGACTCTCATCCCTGAGGTCGTATGTTCGATCCCCGGCTGGGCTGTATTTATATGTGCGCATTTAAAATTCGTTCGGACGGTGAAGGAAAACCTAGTGAGAAAACCGCCTTGCCTTAACCCAAAATGTCAACGGCGTGTGTCAGACACAGGATCCCCTATTTGCCTATTAGTCTGATCATGAAACAGATATATAAATCTGAGGCCCAGACCTAAAAAGGTTATAGCGCCACTGATTTATTTTATGTACATCAATAGTTCAAAAACGAAAGAAAATAAATTAAATAACAATTCTTACTTATTACTTGATTAACCATAAAACGGAAAACGGTTGACTGTATTTTTTATCTGTGATATTTACATAAATAATAGACAATAATATAATCTGTATATTTGATATGAATATTCTAACTGTATAGCACGGGTCCTAACCCTAATTGTTACCAACTTCGTTCATATAAATTGTCCTTACAATATCGATAGAGTTATAGCCGGCGTTACCTGACATATTTATAAGCGTGCTCAGCTGCACTCTAACTAGTAACTAGTTTGTAGTTACGAAGTGGCTCTAATTTGAGCACCTGAATATCTCGGCCCTAAAAGCACGAAATTAATCAACATTTAATTTCATAACGTTGAAGCCAAAGCGTGAGTTATATAGCCGTCCTGGGACATCTAGAAAATTAACCAAGCACTTGTCCCGAAAATATGCAAATGAAGAGTCGACTCGTTTCACAAATTTTAATAGACGTTTAACCGTTGTAATTATGAAGTTCAAATACTACTATTGCATGCATTGCTTTGCGGTGATGCAGTGTTTGTTGGGAAAGTTTGATTAGCAGCCTTAAATAAGCTCATATGTCCTTCATTACTCACTATTAGTTTCCCCCAGTAGCCTTGTCAGTCACATGTTAATGGAGCTAATACGTTTTTCTTTTGGAACGCGGTTTACTCGACGTTCATTTGTTAAAATTCCTGGTATATATGAAATTGATTGTATGTATGAAATAAAATATTTGTTTATTACGTTCCACGAATTGATTAGAATTTGAATAAATTACTAATTCCATGTTTTGAAAATTATGGAATAATTTTTAATCGACCCCCAAACATTTTTGACGTTTCTTTCTATTCTAAAGCATTTGCGGTCGAATTGCGTATCTCAAAAACTATTCTAGATTATGTATGTTTTTCATTATATTTCAATCTCCGTACAAATTCGAAAGTTTGTGATAGTTGAGTATGCAAACCGAGTGACCTTATTCATGTATATAGGTTAAACTTTTCTAGGCTTTTATAAAACTAAAAAATACACTGCAGTAATTGAAAACATCGCGAGAGGCTAGCCTTTGAACTGTGACTGAGTTCGAAAATTGAGGCTATGTTTGAACTAGATTAAAATAGCGCAGCAAACGACGTACTCTTCCTTCTTGCTCTAATTACTGCATTACCTGGAAAGAAATAAACATTTCATTAATTTTTATATAAAACACGAGATAGACTAATACCAAAAGAACGCATTAAAGCGTACACCTAGACAAATATTGAAATCTTCTGTGACTTTAAAATTATTAAATGTAAAAACATATATAAGGTAGATTTGGTTGCCTTTACAGTAGGGGCTCTTGCGCCGTGGGATTCAAGTGGACAGGGCTTAAAGATTTAGGTTGGCGCCTGGCAGAAAGTAGCGGTGATCCCAGAGCTGGTGCTTTCCTTGCTGAACAAATGTGTATCGCAAATCGAAATACACCGAGGAAATGTTGCCAACGTTAAAGGTACACTGCCAGAGGGACCAAACTTTTGAAATTTGTTTTAATTTTCTATTTATTTATTTTTATACATTATTATTACAATGTAGCTTAAGAGAATTGTAAATACTGTATATTTGTGTGTTACAAATATATACTAACATAGATAAGATAGCTTTAGTAACACATTAAGTTAATTACGTAAATTAAGGTTAGAATGTTTGAACTCAAAAAAGATGTATTTGACAATCTGTCTTGCTTCGGGAGCTTTTGCAAATTATACGGTGGATACACTCTCTTAAGAGTATTGCCAGCTTTTATTAATGTATAAAACTTTACCATATTTTATAGTGACAAGTCGATCACGTCTATTGAACATATATATCAAATTTGTTACAGTATATCGTAAATATAGTGAATTAAAGTACCTACTTAGAGACTCGGTGGATAACATCGAAACTCCCTTAAGATTAATTTGGGGATACTTGTGAAGTTCAACTCATTTGCCTGACCGAATTCCCAGCCTTCCCAGTTTAGAATTTAATGAAATAAATTAGGGGAATCGGTAGTTTCAAGTTTGGCCAAGACTTGAGATGGACAAGTGGGGTAGATGTGGTATGTTACGAGCCATGTCCAGACATTAGTTGAATTGTTACAGTGAAAGATGTGACCACTGTGCATTTAATGAAACTTTTGGGTTACTTCTACGTCAAATTATCTTAACCTCAAGCCGAATGAGTTTAGTAAATTTTCGGCCATATTGCATGAAGCCATACGTAATATGGGGGTGGGTAAAAGCCGTATTTTGATGAGTAGGTGATTCTTCGAATGTTTTAGGTATTTCAATGTATATTAAGAAACCTTACTTATAAATATAATACGATTTTGTACATCAGGTCTGTGGTGATAATTAAATAGAAATAATTAAATTAAATTGCAGATACATGTATATACAAAATTTACACTATTTTTATGAAACAGATGGCAACCGGAAGACTGACCTGCTGTTAAATGATACGCTATTTTCTTGAAGAACTCTAAGTCGAATTGCTAGTACTTAAGACAATTTTGTATGGACTTAGACCACGTATTACACGGGAAAGCAATATGAATATATAGTCCTATAAGTACATAATTAGTATCTCAATTATGCAATCAGTTAGTTTAATTTAAATCAATTAAATAACAGAACAAGTTTTAATTTTCAATACAAATTCAATTTTCTCAACCAATATTGAAACCTTGATTGGTATCAATGATAGCAATCTCGCTATGGACGGAATGAGTTATAAACTTAAGTGTCAGTTGGAGAACTTTGTCAAGCGTCGGGACGAGTGTAGGAGGAAATTAAAATTGAAAATCTCGCCACCGTACATAATAAAAAGGTCTAAATGCTTATGTGCGACTTGAGTGGGGGGAGTGGCTGGGACCCGCGAATGGCCTCTACACATCTAAGGCTTGGCCCTTTGGAGAGCGGTCGTTTCATATTGCCCTGCCCGTTGCTTGAGAGGTACTTCAGTTAAATTTAGAAAGACATTCGACATACAGAAACCCTTTTACGTATGTCAAAGGTCACAAGCACTCTGAGTTATGATCCTACAGCGCAAGGTCAGATGAAATCAAAGGCAAACTTAAATGGTGTTTGAGTACTAAAGTAGGCAGAAAACATGTAATGCCTTTTCCTAAATTGGTATCGTTGAAGGATTGTTAGCGATACAAACAGCCATTTGGTGCTTACAAAATGTTACGGTAAATGCGCATGTGTTATATTTATTTGTAATAAATTTTTACGCGGCAATATCATAATATTGGATTTAAAAAACAGGCAAATCGTAACAATGTACAATTTTTTAAACAATCCGCCATCTTGTTTGTCGGTTCGCGCGTCAAACTGACAAGCGGCCATTTTGAAAAACGCATACGGCTTTCTTCCACATCGTTGGGTCATGAGATGTCGACACCCCTTCATTTTACATACATTGCATCTATTGTTTTAGAGTGAGGTACATAAGTGCAATGTGTTGTCAACGTACCCCGACATGTAATCCGACCGGCCCAACAGCCGCAGTCGAAGTGCTTCAACTTAATATATAAAAGATTTTTAATTACTTTCGAGAAACGTATCAATGGCTTGAAAATGGTTCTAAGGACTCCTTCTTGGATTTTTTTTGTCTTATTAGTATCGTTATATTATAATTAATAAATTTATATTAATACAATTATAATAGCTTTGGACTATCTATTGCAGCTTGCAAATATCTATTTATGTCATATATCGTTTCCCGTTATCTATTGTAGTATTAGTTAATTAAATAAATATAAATAACCTATGTTCTTCCTACGATTTCATTGTTATTAAATATATTAAAACATTTTAGATAAATAATATTTAAATTTAAGGTGAAATTGGCAACACCAAACTGATAATATACAGGAATTTGTAGGTATTTCCAGCCCTCTTATCGAATAAATATATTTTTTAATACTCTATTAATTATTCGTAAACTAATTATAGTCTAACATAGATATTTGACTAATTGCATTAAATACCAATCTATTTTACATAATCAACAATAGATTTTATCAATAGTATTACCATACAGTACAAAATTTAGATTTATACAATGCCTTTGTGTCCGCCTGCCAACACACGCCCAAGCCGTGAAACCAATTATTATGAATTTTGTATTCGTGGCAAAGAGCTTCTTGCCATTTCTCTTGAGTTACACGTCGTAAATTTAAGAATTGCCAGTGCCAATGTAACTTGGTAAAATTTTTGACATTTATAAAACAAATTTCAAAATAATAAAATATTGAACAATTATTATTTATACCCATTTGATATTTAGTGTATTGAATGAAATAGCCGTCACCTGCCAGGTTCGCGTTAAAAGAGGTTAGCGTGCATATGTCAAAAAAACTTTTTAGTTTGACATAAAAAGTCACAATGTGTTAACATAGATAAAAGTTCTGCTCATGAAAGAACAGTGCAACTTATTATTCGTAGGGTACGATCAACAAAGCAAGTATTTTAAAATATCTCAAAAATCACTCAAATTAATAATATGTTTCTTCATTGTTTTGAAGGCTTATAAACATATCAAATTGAGCGCTTACAACTTATGATTTTTTTAAATCACCTGACATTAAATAAATTGGTTTAAATCAATAAAATTGTTTGCATTCCCTTGATATTTAAAAAACAATTGAACTATTATAATGCGAATATTATAATGATCGATACACCGATTCTGCTGATCGTACATTGGAGACATCATTTCCACTCAGTAGGCACACCCTCCTCTCCCTACGCACTTATTGTTTTAATTGTTGCCCCTGAGAGGTGGGAGGATCTAAGCCCCGGATTTTATATATCAAGTATCACTTAAGATTCGGGGAAAACTATGCCTATATTGAGCCGCCATTTTTAAAACCAAATGAGCTTTTAAGAAGCCCTTTCTTTCGTGGTGCTTTTTTTCAATTACATTGATAATGCATGAACATATACGAAAAATGCACGTCGTATACTGGTATACAGCACTTAAAGTAAGAATTTTACAGTACTTTTATATTACTTTTGATCGTTATTATAATCTTAAAAAAAAATTAATAGCGATAAATGCTTGCCAGCTGAAGCTAGCAGAGTTTTAAATTTATTTAAGTATTTTTTTTATATTTATTATTAGGTACAAATTAGGTTATGATTGCTTATTTTTTTTAAAAAACAACTGCATTATTAATATACTATTACAGTTAACCAAAGGACAAGATATATGTCGTTGGAAATTAAATGTAATATAATAAAATAGATTTTGTTGTAAATACTTCAATTTAATTTAACCAAAAGCTTTTGAGAAAGCTCTGAAGCATATTCATATAGTATACTATTGAATGTAATGTAATATATTCCAAGTGAAATGTACAATGTAAAATTTATTTTCAATTAAAATAATGCGAAGACCACAACGGCTGAAAAGCCCTTGAATAACCCTACTTAAATTTACATTCAAATGTAGGTTAGTTTGTTACTATTTTATGTCTAAACTACGGAGTTGTCGGAATGTAGCAAATGTTTAAAGTTCTATATAGAAAGTTCCTTTAAAAACTAGCATAGTTTAAATAATTCTAATTATATAAGAGGAATGATGTTATTAATGTTTTTTTCGCTGAATCAGGACATAACAATTACAAGATGTAATAAAATAACTACGGGGCGGTAGGACCCCTTATAAAAACATCACTCAAAGGTTACAACGATTTAATAAAGGGAAGAATTGTTTGTAATGTAACAGATTCTCAAAATCTATAAAATGAAAATAGGTTTTTTTATATACCTAATAGTGGGACAAACGAGCCTACGGGACGCTTTATGGGCGTCATAGCAGCCCATGGAAACCCATTTTAGTGCGTGCGTTGTCGGCCTTTGTCCCTCAAACACTACTACACGTACACTTTAAATTTGAATAGTTGGAGGTCGTATCTAACCGTTCTTATAAATTAAAATCAAACTCTTTAAGTACAAATACAGAGTATTCTCATTTGTAATCTTGCACAGACTATAAAGAACTGTATTAAAAATGTAGCTAAACCTTTTTAGAAAAATAATTTGATTCAATTAACTTGCGTTTTACAAAAACGTTTTTAAAGTATAAAACGATTGTGGAGATTGAATTATAAAGAGAAAGGATTTCCAATATTTTATTGTAGCAAATAAACTCAAAAGCTACAGACCAATTACAAAAAAAATATTTTTTCGTTACCTGCATGAATACGTATATGAAAATTATAATTGTCTGAGAAATGACTAGCCATACACAGCTAGTACAGACAGCTTGACAGACTTAAGATAGACACAAACACACTTATCCTACTAAGAAAAAAATGAAGAGGCCTTGTGAATGAGAGTCGAAAACGTCCGATATAATATACTTATTGTAATACCTTCTACGAAACTCTCAATACTATGACTGTTATAAATCAAAGGGCGGAAACAAGTGCTGCGACGACATTGTCTATGGCTCCGTGATTTGTAGAATATTGTCTATTTGCGAAGCTCTTTAATCCATACAATCCTAAATAATGATTTTAGCTTGACTAAAGGAAATTATTTTAAAAAAAAGTTGGTTTAGATAGGAACTTGGAACTTGTAACTTGCCACAAACTTTACAATAGATTTTCAAGTATTATATCAATACGATAATGTAAACCAATGCAACATATATATTTTTTGTTAGCCTTCTAATCACCATACGAAAATATATATTTAGGAGAAGAAGCTTTTGTAGAAGCTTTCGGAAAGGTGGAATTATAACTTCTAAACAATATCTTAATTTAGGTCCATAGAATTATGAAACAATAGGTTCAGTGCTTGTAAAAACCTCATAGAATGTTCAAGTAACGATATTACATTATTTAACTGATTAAAGCGTATAATACGCTTATTAGCAGATATTTTATACCTAGTAAACTAAATAATTCGCTGCAAAATGTATTTTATTACTCGAAGAATATTAAAGTTGCGTGCCGACTTACAATAACGTCCTAACAACACGACTTTAATGATTGTTTTAGTAGAAAAATGAAAAATAACTTCAAAACGAAGCGGCGAAAAGCGGAAACGAATAAGTAACAATTTACTCATTTTTTCTCTATAACATAAATTACGAGCGTTTATGCAAACTGGATACAAGCCTAATCTACTTTACAATATTATGTGGAACTACTGATGTCAAAACAATAGTCGCGTACGTAAAATTATACTGTAAATTATGTCAATTATCTGGAATTAAACACAATTATATAGTTTACAAAACCAGTGGCAGTGGAGCTTGTAACACCACTGGTTCTCTACGATTTTTATATAGGTAATGTGATATTTATTAATAGGCAAGTCTTAACAGCTTTCTATGACACGTGCTGTCGATTCTTTCGGTTTAGGGAAAGCCGGTTTTGTGAAGATTTTCTTCACTGCGTACGTATTTTTAACAGAAGTAAAATTCCTTTAGGATAATTTAATAACAGTCATAAAAGCCTTAATAGTAGTGTAAATTTTTTTTATGTTTATGTGATCACCCGATCATTCAGAAAAGAGAGACTAATCACTAAATACATCTATAAATGGTGGTGATTGCCTATTTTCCTTATGGACAGTCTTTCACTAAGAATCGAACATTAGTTTACAATGTCACTTAAAATTTGTACAAGTCTCTATAACGATATTGCCAATTAATAACTGTTGTAATAATTTATTTTTCAATTCAAATCTATAATGTACTCTGCAGTAAAAATTTGTACCTAAATCATTAATTTGATCAGTATTTGGGGCTTATAAAAAGCCGGAGCTGATCAAAGGACCAAGTTTGACTTCCTCCCTCGCAATCACAGCTTGGCCAACTTGATGTTTGTATACTGTTTAGGATTGGCTGTCAATAAGCAAAGTAAACGGACAGAAGGATACCTTGCAATTTTCTTTTATATAAAATGTGCTTGTCACTTCGGCTTGTTGACTTTTTATATTAAGTTTGTGTAAGCGAGGACATAGTTTAAGATGTTTACTCAAATACTCAAGTCATGTACGCCTTAACTGAGTTGGAAGTTTGTGCTTTACTTTAGGTGCTGTTTGACATGTTTTATTTTATTACGGAATTGCGTTGTTTAATATTACAAATTGATACAATTTATTGATATTTCTAGTCGTTCGAGAAGGAATATTAATAAATACAATCTGATAAAAAAACGGATTGTAAGTTCGTCAATGTAATAAAAATTGTAATCAAGACAAATGATGAAAATCTATGATTAATTGATTAATCAAGAAATAGTTCTATTCAATACATACGACGGATTTCGCTTCCCTATTTTTTGGACTGCACTATAAATATACTATTTGAAAACCGAACTTAACCAAAAAGGTTAGTTTCAACTGCAACGTGAAAGTTTCTGAGTTAACTCGGTACCCATAAATAAACCTTCGGTTTCAAGCGATTGCAAATTTCGTAAAGTCGCATAAATTACAGTTCCCGACGGGTTGTGGAAAAAAAGGAGTAGCACTTAGCTTGACTAATCGCTGGTCGGCGATGACAGCCGAGATTCGACTATAACTTGTTAACCGCAAGAATTAGGACTCGACATTCGAATTTCAATTTACGGAAGTACATCCTGATTTGTTGGCGCATGTTCAGGATTTCTGCTGCGTCAGTAAATTGGTTTCTGTCGTGTTAATTTTGGTAGACAATAATCTAAACCTTGCCTAATTAACAGTTGATGTTACAAGTTGACAATTGTGGTCGATTTATGTGAACTTTTTTCCGATTAAACTAAATTTTCTACTAAGAATGTGCGGTGTAAGGATCTTATTATCGTCTTGATATAAGACCGACATCACAGCGGTGTAGTTAGGGAATGCCGTCGTATATCTTGGAATGCGAGCAGTTCATTTGCTTCACGCCTCATACCCTCAGATAAATCACCTTGGGCCCGTGTGTGGAAGCGAATCTTCCTTCGAATTACATTTGAGTGTTTACCGTTTCGCAATGGTTTTTAACTTAAACAGAATTTTTAACATATAACGTAAATATACATTTATTCATCTGTATTATTTAAAATACGTATAATCAAGAAAAATACTTTTGTCACAGATGTAATATTTTTGCTCTTTAGAATGATTATTTTTAAAATAGATCACTGTTAGGTGACCACACGATTTCCACGTTTGTTAACTAATACAATGGTGTATCTATTAGCGGAAATAGTTGCTTATGTCTAAAATCCTAAACCGTAAATGTATGAGAACCACAAAAAGCAGTTCACCACCATCATTATAGCTAAACAACTATGGAATATAAACCTAAAGATCTACTACAAAAAATACACTTGTGATATATTTTTTATAAAACGTTATAAACGGACAAGAGACTCACCGATGTTTAGTGATACTACAGACCATGGACACTCTCAATACTAGATGGCTTGCAAGTGCGTTATCGGCTTTTAAGTATATCAATTATATTCAATAAATTTATTTGTTACCGTAAAATCTGAGCCGAAAATCACAGTTAATGTTTCAGTCGCACATCGGAGCTCCAATTTTCTATCAGAACTGACAAACATTCCATCTATTGTAAATACAAGTGAGATCTCGGAGTGAAATAATTAAAGTACATCGGAAATAGAGAGAAATACCGAACACAAAACAAATGGACACGGTAAGTCCGCACACGGACGGAACTTACTTTGTTGCGTGGAACTATTGTTTGGTCCCAAACTTACTCCGAGTCTCCGGAATTTGTATGAAGGAAAATATTTGCGCAGCTTAGGCAAATTGCAACGCCAATACATATTTTATGTGTTAATGTGAGTTTAATTGCTGTTTTGTTATTCTTTAGCTGTAAATAGGGGAATTATGAAGCGTTTTGTTTGTGTTTGTCGTTAGTTCAAGTTTCGCTTTAACTAATAGTTTGTTATTAGTACGTTAACAGACATAATTCCTCTTTCTTGGCCGGCAATGTTATCAGGTCTTTACGGCTTTAAATAATAGGAAGATGTCCCTAAACTGGTCTGATATAATTGTTTCTTAAGTACAAGACGGAATAAAATGGCTAGGGTTTTGAGCATTGGAAAATGGTGGCGAGAGGCAAGTGGAAAAATTTGAAGGATGCCTCTACTATGTCGGATACTTATGTTGAACATAATGACGTGCAGTTAATGTATTCCTGATTATCTAGTGTCAAATACAGGCTATTTTTATTTTATTTAATTTAGTTTTTTCAAGTAGTGCTTTATAAACAAAGTTCTCAATTGTAAATATATTTAACAACGCTGGTTATCTTTTATATAAATCTCTTGAGTTATAGTTCAATCTGTATTAATAATATAAACAAATGAAGACTAAACAAATGACAAACGACTACCACTGACTTCATTTATTCCCAAATTATTGTACGGACTCTATTAATATGCGACTGGTTATGAGGAATGTCTATAGAAATGAAATTTATACTGAGCAATGAAAGAATGTCGAGGTGAATTCGTATTTAATCTTAATAAATTGCTTAATATGAAAAGCCATGTTAAAATAATTTATTACATATATAAATGTTTTGTGTTAAGTGGCCTGAAGCCGATTTTGTGTATATTTAAAAAAATACTATCTCTGTTACTCATAAGGCAACATTATTTATTTATTGAAGTACACCACGTCATATATAAAGATAGTTACAAGCTACCTTTTCTAAAATAAACGAAAATTATGATGAACAAAAATTAAAAAAAAATCGAAAAAAAATATATTTTACTTCCAGTTTTAGTTTTCACTATTATTTTTTTACTGAGCAATCCGGATTAGGTACCTAATAGGCAGTTAACAATGCCTTTTTTTGCATTATAATTATGAATGAAATCTTTGAATTGATCCATCTGTTTTTATTATTTATAATGTACATAGAGGTTCTTCTGGAACAAGATGGAATTACTCTGCATACAATAAGAAAAACTTTCCTTAAGGTAGAAATGCATTTCCGGATCCACTATACCAAAAGCCACAGGGGAGAGAAAGATAGATGTGTTACTCGACTCCAGGCACTCTGCTACTCAGAGCCAGGTAAGTTATGACCACTGAAACCACCTCAAGTAAAAAAAATATCATTCAGAACACAATATGTTAGTATAAGTGATTTTTAAAAAAAATTAAGCAATTTCATTTACGAGAAATATTTCTAAACCCCTCCTAGGAATAAAAAAAAAATTACGAATATTTAACTGGCACCTGCAATAAATTTCCTCCAGTTTCCAAGTTATTTGCATCTCGTGATGTAATTTATGAGTTCTTAAAATACGAAAACAATACATCAAGAGGATTAGGAGGAAATTATAACTTTGTGTGAATAATGCTTCACAAGGAATTACAGCATTTAAGTCTCGTTTACTTTTTAGTTGAATATTTTACTGATATTATTATTTATTTGAATATTGCTTAGAGCAGTGTTCAGCGTGCAACTCTCATCCCTGAGGTCGTAGGTTCGATCCCCGGCTGTGCACCAATGGATATTCTTACTATGTGCGCATTTAACATTAGCTCGAAAGGAGAAGGAAAATATCGTGAGGCTTGACTTGAGAACCGGCTTGACTTAGACCCAAAAAGTCGACGGCTTACTTACTTGCCTATTAGATTAACAAATGATCATAAAACACGTACAGCAATGTTAGGCCCAGACAAGGTTGTAGCCCCGCGGTACTCCCAGCGGTACTCAAGCTGTTAAAAGTCGGTTCATTGTGAAAATTACTTAATAAAATTTTATTCAAAACCAAACTTGTTGTATTTGACCGGTGAAGTGGAAGGCACGAGACTCCGAGGCCGATCCTCGCTGGACCGACCACGTCATGGCCCTTAGAGGCCTTTATTAAACAGGCGCTTTGGCTTACCGAAGACGATTTTGCAACCAATTCCACCTTCAGCAATGAAAAACGCGACTAAAGAAGGATATCCTACATTTGTATACGATCAATTGTGATTAAATCAAGTATATGAACTGCATTTTCGTCTAAAATTTCGTTAGCGGATTCACATAGCTTAATACTATAATAAGATAACCAAAGAACAATATACAATACAGGTCTCAAAATTGCGAGACGCCACAGGCAGCATAAAAATATTTTGTTTATCCTAATTGCTTAGAGTGCTGCTTAGCTGCGTTCGTGCAAGTCATTGTTTTCGACGTGCCAACATTCGGGGTAATTTAGGAATTTTTCCGATGGCAACCCCGCTGAAATTCGTGACTTTGTAAAAACGGCCGGCGTTTCAAGGGTCTCGTTTGTTTTACATTCTTTGCTTTCGTTCTTATGCTTTAATAACGTTATTAAGCGCCTTTGGATGGTTTGTATATATTTATTCTTCGTCTGCTTAGAGATGTTTAAATGTAATATTCTTAGCCCTCCATGGCTAGCACCGAAATCTGTCTTGGTGGATTACCCAATACGATGAGTATTATAGTACCTATATATGTATATATTGCTATGTATATATGGCTATCCTATCCATATGATAGAAATTACAAAGCAATTTAATATCTATAAGTTCTAAAACTACGTGTATGAATAAAATTACAAGAAAATATGACATCACAAATTTTACACACATACACATAATTAGAACATAAGCGAGTTAGCAAGGGAAAAAATTAAACACAAAACAATTTTTTTTTATAATAACTAACATACATGCGCATACACACACACTCATACTTAATGTGTAAGACATAGTCGTAACACAAAATTTTTTTTTAAACTATTTTGAACATGTACCATGTACCACGGAATAATTGTTTTCTAGTTACCCACAACACAGGACTGGTGTGGGGAGAAGCGATATATGAATTGTGTCACAACCCTTTTGTCATAAATAAAGTTTTTATTATTATTATTAAATAGAAACATAAACATCATAAAGAGCATGATAAACAAAGCTACGGTAAGTTGGAAGATTGTTGTATCAAGTTGTTAGAGCGAGATTGCCTATTCACTGGACAATTAAAAGGAACAGATAATATGTTGACAATAACGAATACTCAAAAAAAATGTATTAGGAGGAATGATATTATAAACACTCAGCGATAAGTCAGTGACTCTGTCTTTTCATTGGCTCCAATCCAGTTATTTTTTCCTTAGTCCGCAATAACACTTGCCCGTAGAGTAATGGAAAAAAGTCGAGTAAAACTCAACATCTATTAGAAATTAGTGTCTATGGGCTGCGAGGACTACCTTTTTTAGCTTCCAGTTTGCCTCCCTGTTCTATAAAAAAGACCCAAAACTCGACGTGTTAGGTACAAAGTTACGCACGTAAAAAATCGACATACACAGGTATGTGTCTGCAGGCATTACCTGCTCTAGAGCCGCTGTAAACTTCATATTTTTAAATTTTATGTTGACTGTGAATTTTTATTGAAACTGGTTTTTGCACTCCATCTTCTAAACTTATTTATTTATATAAATGGTGAAGCAAGCGCTTTTCTTTCTATATGCGCATTTTACACTCACTCGTACGGCGAAGGAAAACATTGTGAAAAAAACCAGCAAGCCTTATTTTTAAGTAAACAGCGTGTTTGGTACAGAGGGCTGCCTAGTTGCCTATTAGACACAAAGTTATAACGAAATACAAAAACAAACGTGTGTGTACTTATGTACACGTGTTAGAAGTTACACTGTATGTGGAGATAAAAACCTTATCAAATTTTTTTTCTACGATTGTAGAAAAATCGACACTAATAATAGCAAAACGGTATTTAATACATTGAACGTTTTATCGCATAACGGCTTATCTAGTTAAATAAAGTTTATTTAAATATCAAAAATAACTTCAAAACTTATTTCTACATAATTAAAGAAATGGTCATGGTTTTAAATGACCATGCAAACTTCAGGTTGGCGGTTTTTTTGTGACGCGTGCGCGTGCATCGTAAAATTTACTCCCATCATTTTTCCCTAACGCGCCAAAAGTATAACTTCAATAAATCTGAGGCCACGACTAAACGTTCTAAAGCCAGCCAAAGCCTTTTCACCGTTGTGCTACAATATAGTATGATATTTTACGGTCAGTCAAGATGCTCATAGGAAATGCACAGTTAAGTATTGTCTGTATATTCTATTATCATTGTTCACAGAATAACATACAATAGGTTTTTATTGATATCTTTAAAGCTTAGCGGAATAACAGTAGACACTTTTAAAAGCCATATATAAAAAACTAGTATACATGTTAGTTTCTGACATCATATTTATTTATTAACAAAATTGTGTGAAACTTATTAGTTGTACTAATTTTTATTTGAATATATAGGTTAATTAAATTTAACATTTATAAACAAATAAAGAGATTTATACATGTTTAAATTGATGTACGCAATTGTTGTTTTAGTTACTAGCCGACGCGTCAGATAAAATATTTATAACTCAATTCAAAATCATTTATTCATATAGGTAACACAATGTACACTTACGTGAGTCAAAAACACTAATGTCTATGAAATGCTTCTAATTTTACATTCACTACCAGTTCTCAATTCAAGGGCGTAGAACGGAAGAGAAGAACTGGAGAAGAAGCTCTCCGCCACACGTATTATAATAACCATGTATACCCGTTAAAGTATTATATATTGTAATTATTCAGCATAATATCACTAATAAAACCAAATTGCCTTTTGGGTACAATTTCATTACCATAATGGAAGTGACTATTAATCCAAAGCTAAAGGTTAATATTTCATAACAAATTAAACATTTGTTTCTCGAATTGAATGCCGGTAAAATAAAGCCGAAACAGATCCGTGCAGAAACAATCATTCATATTGAATATTAATCGTAGTAGAAATACCAAATAGGCGCCTTTGGGAAGTATTCAGTGATTCAAAATGAGAAATTCTATAATGTAAGTAAATGTTAGCGACCACAAAGCGATATTTCAAAGGACAATGAAACTTTGATTTTGATTCTGATAATTATTTATAAAGTTTCAATCAAGGGTTGATTTTAAATGAATAAGACTGCTTAGATATGTGTGTATATAGATAGTGATCGATTTGTGTGGTTTTATTCAGTATATTTCCTAATTTATCTATTATAGACTTTGTCTTGGCCCTCATATTGATTTCAATACAGCCATCTCTTTATTGATTGCATTTTGTACTCCATAACACTTATAGGATTTATTGCAATGGAGTTTTATTTTGCCCCTATCCAAAATGATTTGACATATTATTTAGAACTTTTGTGAGCGTCTTAACAAATGATACATTGCTGTAATTTTTAAGCTACCAACAGATTGATTGCTATTTCATCTTTTGGGGCGTACTGATTGGAACCTAAGACCTCTGAAAGGCGAATCCCTAAACCAATGTGAAAGTACTAGATATAATTTAGCGTTGCAAATTTAAAACCGCACCCCTATATGAAGCGCCGCAACCTTCTGTGCGCCGTACCCCGTTTTAACTCTAATTAAAAACCCATCAAAGAGTTTCCAGTCATTAATCATGAAACTGTTAACAGTGAAAGTCTTTCCTCAAGTCCGAGCTTAAAGACGGATTTCGCTATTAACAGAATAACTAAAATATTCGGGTTTGCAATCCGCTTTTAAAAATATATATTTTTTTGTATCGGAGTCTTGGAAGGATCTTGGCTTAAAGGATTGCTTTTAAATACCAAGATAATACCAAAGATATTTCTTAAGCTTCGTAATTGACTGTGGGTACTTTTGAACAGAAAGGGATTAGGAAATTATATTTATAAATCTTTGATAAGCGTTTGGTTGATGTAAAGATTCTTTTGTGTTTGTAATTCAGCCAAATGACTTACTCATCCAATTACATTAACATGCGGGAATTATATTTAAAAGGCTTCATTACTACTTGTAAATTGTTTCATGCGAAAAGATACATTCCTTGTTTAAATTTAATATTCTTTTCAGGATACAACTTTCCTTGATCCTAAAACCGTGCTCGACTATTTTTATCTTTGACACTAATTATGAGGATGTTGACATTCTACCTCACCAAAGAGGATGTGAGGAAATATTTGAAGAGGCGGGAAGACTTTGATTTTGACTAAATTTAAGCGATATCGAATACAGGTGCTTATTAAAGATTTAAGTTGGCGCCTGGTAGATATTACTGAAGACCCCAAAACTGGTGCTTTCCTCAACGAATAAGATTCACAATACAGCAAGGAAATACTTCCAGCGTTAAAGTTACACTGCCGCAGGGTCCAAAGTTTTTAAATTTGTTTTAATTTTCTTTTTAATAGTTTTAATTATTACTTTGTAGGTTTAATTGTAAATACTGTATACCTAATTGTAATCCATATAACCAATAAATAAATATTGCCATCAATGTCGTTTCTTTATTGTTAAATTTCAGTTTTCTTTTCTTTTTATTTCTTTTTGTCTATAAATGTACTCACTTATGTTTTCTGTTTCATGTATATTGTTTATCTATGTAATATTTTTTGTGTTTAAATATTGTCTAAGTGTTTTGTTTTATTCAATAATTCGAATGGATTTGTCATTTTCAATCTTCCCTTTATTAATTAAGTTCGTTAAAAAGAACTAGTTTGAATATTGGTTATTGTTACAATAAAATTGGTTTATACTAAAGGTCAAAGGTCACTAGAGGCTCGTACAACGTCAGCTGCGATCGTGTTAATGCGATGTTCAAGCCAATTGGATCTCACGCGATTATCTAAACAATCTGTCGGCCGCTAACCACATTCCTAACTGCTTTAACAACTATTTATCGTGTTTTGTTTTGCAAATATGTTTCCATATTATAGCTATTTGTTTGACTAATTAGGTACATATTCAGGAAGGATTTTAAGGAATAAAATACGAAACTGATTGAAAAATGTTTTATAGAACAATGGCAAAGACAGGATGCTCATCTGGTGTTAAGTGATACCGCCGCCCATGGACACTTAATGCCAGTGGGTTCGCGAGTGCGTTGCTGGCCTTTTTGGTAAGCTCTTTTCTTGAAGAACCCTAAGTCGAATTGGTTCGGAATACTTCATTGGGCAGCTGG
The DNA here is from genome assembly GCF_905147105.1 of Pieris brassicae. NCBI lineage: Eukaryota > Metazoa > Arthropoda > Insecta > Lepidoptera > Pieridae > Pieris > Pieris brassicae. The sequence continues at coordinate 17,620,111 of NC_059674.1, forward strand.
TTCCACCTGGTAAAATCTGCCTTAAAAATGCTTTGTTTTGGAATGACGGACATCGAGGTGATACGGGTGGAATTTCGTATTTTGCAAATTCACATGTTTTTAAAATAAATTTTAATAATTACTAGATTATAATATTAGGAGATATTTAATAGTCATTGTGCTCATAAATTTAGTTAGTTTTCTACATTTGAAAGGTAAGCAAAATATCTGTTATAATCAGTAATTTAAATAACATCTTAACACGAACAAGGTAACTGATATCACTAACACAAATAACTCGAGGATCGAATTGTGCCCCTATTCGATTGGATAACCGATGCCGATTCCGATTTGCGATTCGATTATCGAGTGGTACTAAGGGCCCTCGACTGGTTTGTACGTTCGCACGTATCACTAGAGCGTACTTGTAATCGCCGTCCAACGCAGACATCTAGTCTATATTGTTTAATTGAGGAGTCGAGAGGTGTTAGAAATGATTTATGATGACGAAGGATGACATTATAAGAGGACAGTTGATGAAGCGTTTACTATAATTTCGAGTTACAGCTAAAGCTTGGTTAACTAAAAAATATCAATGAATTAACTGTTTTCGAGTCAATCCAAAGGCACACACGAAATAAAAATAGTCAAAAAATATGTAGCGATTTTTTTTTGAAGTAGAACTACTTTAGAAAAAAATTCCGTCACATTTGTAGGTTACTCGTCACATTTGTGGGTTACGCGGCATATTTTTCCGTTACGTGCCATCTTTTTCTTGTCCCTACCACGGTTGCTTCGAAGAGATTCGAAGCCATTATTAACAAAAATTTATAATAACGATAACAAAGATAGTAATAAATCTATTACAATTAATGGAATTCTGTAATAATCTTAGTACTAATAAGGTAAAATGAAATAATTGTATTATTTGTATATCATATCTGTGATTATAAAAGCCTTTTGTTAAACCTATAATTTTATTTAACCAATTTCTCTTAAGTTGCATACAATAGATCATATTTTGAAAAATAATGTCATAAAGAAGTTTCACTTTTTGGTGTTTGAGCCTCAGTTGCAAAATAGGAGAAATAATGTAATAATAATAATACTAGGTAGAAAAAAATAATATTAGTAAAAGTTTTTGCCGCGCACCAACATTATGTGGAACCAGCTGCCCGGTGAAGTATTTCCGAACCAATTCGACTTAGGGTCCTTCAAGAAAAGAGCGTACCAATTCATGAAAGGCCGGCAACGCACTTGCGAGCCTTCTGGCAATGTAAGTGTCCATGGGCGGCGGTATCAGCGGTGTAAGTAATGAAGCCTTGTGTAAAAGTTTATAGTAAATAAAATAAAATTAAAAAAAAAATAATAATTGTTAAGAAATATCTAGATTATTAATATTTATTTTCAGGCGGTTTAAAAACTAGATTACGTGGGTGTTTTTATTGAGTAACTCCTTTATAATTTTAGTAAGTTCTTTATAATTGCCACGAAAATTCGATTTTAGTTAAAGTTATGAAACTGGTTATTTGCACAGTTTTCCTTCACATATGGTTTGTGTAGAGTATAGAACGATTATTGTTTATATAGCTAAGCTATATTACTATATGAATACCATATATATACCCTAATTAACCCGCTAGTAAAAGGAACGCAAGTGAATATGGATAGGCCATATACACCAATTCCAATTATATCTCCAAGCAGGCGTAAGATTTAAACCAGAAAGGACAATGTAAGCGTGGTTGTCTCAAGCAAACCTGGCTCCTTCAGCAGATGAGGAAAAGAGAGCCAGGAAGACTCGGAACGAGGTGAAATACGACGCCTCATCTTCCCATATAAATTTAATAATTATTCTTTGTAAGCTTAAGTTTGAGCAGTGTTGGCATAGCGGTTTCAGCGTGCGACTCTTATCCCTGAGGTCGTAGGTTCGATCCCCGGCTGTGCACCAATGGACTTTCTTTCTATGTGCACATTTAACATTCGCTTGAACGGTAAACGAAAACATCGTGAGAAAACCGGCTTGCCTTAGGCCCAAAAAGTCGACGGCTTACTTACTTGCCTATTAGATTAACAAACGATGACGAAACCGATAACTAAATCAGAGACCTAAGCCTTTTAAGCTTAAGTTACCAGAAAACAAAAATATTTGCACCCCTTAATCCATTTGTGTAAAAAAAATAATTGACACATTGAACAGCCAATGTGAAATACAATAAAAGATCGGTCTTTCATAGCCAAAGCAATATCACTAACACAGTTTATAGTTGCTCCCAAGCCAATTACGATCCGAGGGAAAAAAAAATAACAATAAAGTAATATAATTTAGGACCAATGGCGGGTATTCGCCATTTGCCGAGGGGCTAATTTAATAAGTAATTTCTGATCGATTATTGATACAACTGTTACGTCGAAAATACGGTCGTTGCATGTTCATATTTTTATGGCCCATAAGGGTTGGACATTGAATTTATTTTACTTATTTTTAAACGTTATCAGTCATCCCGGTCGTTGCAGGTTCGATCCTCGACTATGCACCAATGAACTTTCTATGTTTGCATTTAACACACGTTCGTCCAGTGAATGAAAACATCGTGAGGAACCCGGCATGCCTTAGTCCCAAAAAGCCGACGAAAAGCGATAGCACAAAAGGCTGCTTATATACTTTTCTATAAGAAAAACAAATTATCGTGAAGCAGATACAGAAATGCTCTATGACGTTGTATCGCCATTGATTTATTCAAAGATTTATGTTTTAAAGAAAGCTTACACAGAAACTTCCAGACTGAATAATCAGAGATATTTATTCGAATTTTTGGTACAGTGTATCCATTTCAAAGCAATGTTAATGTGGAGTCCTATGTACTATGCTAGTACTTTGAGGTGCCTAAAACTTTGCTGTGCCATGTATGTTTTATTCGATCGCAATAAGCATTTGGTTATGATTATAAATAGAAATAGACAGACCAAAAGACAGACGTATGAAATCTAATGCCTATTAACATGAAATTTATGACCCCCTGTTAAAAAGCTTTTCGGAACTACCATAAGAACTTTGAACAATACGATCGTATATAAGAACGAAAGCTTTCAATATAAAAGTTATATTTGAATTTAAAATACAGAGTTATTACAAGTTGTCTAAAGTTTAATTAGGTTTGCCAAAATTTCTGTTAAAGTAGCAATTTGTAAACTTTAAATAATTTAGACAAGGATCTGCCTTACGGCGCACCTGGCTGAGACAATCTATAATTAATTTCGAGACAAAGCGCTATCAATTATTTTGTGCTATCAAAATCGAATACGCCAATCGCACTGCACCGTTAAAATCGATGTTTAACTCGCGTTATACGAAAACCGTTACCTTGCCTTTTACAATGTCATTAGGGAAATTGGCATCATTTGGTTAATTTATAAAACCGATGTCAATCGTTAATTCCAAGGTATATCGTATTCGATTTATATCGGTTCGTAAATATATAAACATAGGTATAAAATAAATGGGATTTTGTGGTTAAAATTACTACGATTGCAACGTTTTTAATACACTTTGAATTGGGTTTTTTTTTCCAGTTATTTTTATAACTTTATAAAACATAAATGCTTATATATACGGGGCTACAGCTAGGGTGTCTAGCGAAGATCAATTTTGTGATAACTATAGTTCTATCATCAATAGAGTTTTTTACTTAGAGTTAGAGTTTTACTTGTTTATTTAAAACGTATTATTGTTTATTAACTCTCGCGTACAACGCTTTTAACCGGCTACATGTTACCTTCGTATACTCTAAACCTGTACATACTATGGTACATACTTCTATGGTAGGTGACATCGCGAGGAGCATGAATCAATGATTTGAAATTGCAATGTGCCGCTTTCGCTTTCAATAATTCGATTTATTTGATCGGCTAAATGTTTTGGTTGGCCGTGTCAATAGTAACACGACCGGCGTCGTGTAGAGTTACAGCGAAAATAAACTAAAGGCATATAAGTGCCAAAACAAAAAGCGCGATCCACGCCGGGTATCGAATTACCTTTGACGTGAGGATTGCATTCGAATAGACTGTACTATTGATCGAAAGACCGCGTGTTTCTTTGTACCGGAGTGTGAACAGTAAAGGGTTTGGGATTTCTCTTTGGTAGAGTCAAATGAACTAAGGCGATCTGATTTAAATGCGAAGTTTGAAATCGATTTTAGAATGTTCTTTTACAAGGTTAATGTATCTACTATTAGTAGAGCATTTTTTTAGAACTTGTATTCCACATAAACACGGTTTTTTTTTATAAAATAAATAATTAGTTAATTAAATAGATATTGTTTATATATAACTAAGACAATACAAATATAAGACGGCTGACAACGCTATGCAGATCTGGCGTCGAGCTTAAAGCTTAAAATCGTATTAATTATTCTAGATGATATTTTTAATTGTATAAGAAAAACATGACATCTAAAATAGAAAGTGCATTCTAGGTTTTAAGACAAATTTTATTAACATATTCGCTCAAAAACATTGCTCTTTTTAAAATAAAATAGAATTAACAATGCAAATTTCTAGTACGTTGAGTAAAATGTAAAATACATTGTCCGTTTTAGTAAGACAGTCTGGATTAAAACGAAAATGTACTACTTTAGAATGTTACCTATATGTAAATTTCGTCGTTTGATATGGGACTATTAACATACTAAGGTAACACATTATGTTGGAAAGATATTTTTTAATACTTCCAGGCGTCTACATCAACTGTAGCTTATTTGAATATATGTTCGGTAGGGTATAATTTAAAAACTGTAAAATAGCTTAGTCTCAAATAAATTTTAACACTCGGAGAATGACGACATCGTGCAACTGGTATGAATTAGATCCAAAAAGTTAATGGTCTATAGAAAAACAAATGATCACGAAACACATACAAAAATCTGAGGCTCAGACCAAGAAGGTCGTAGTGTCAGTATTTTAAATAATATTGTCTTAGTATACGCAAGTAATCTTGAAGTTATAACGAACAGCTTTTATTAACAGCTAACTACGCGATGGTTCCTAACTAATTAATCTGGTTTTGTGAGCTGCGGCAGAAAAGAGTATTGATTTTATTTTTTATCTGTTGGAATCTCATTTATGCCGATGATGGAGATTGAAGTTTGTCTAGATGGTCGGGGCGTTTTAGTATCAAATTTCAGAGTTGTTACGTATAATAACTGTAATAATGCTAAACTATTTTCTTCATTGTCATTTTAAAATTTACGGGTCAATGTGGTCGTGTAGTCTCCGATTTATATTAACTTGAACTTATTTATGAAGCTGAAATTTTTCTATTATTAAATAAAACGAATGAAAAGAAGAATTGTCTAGCAAAGTGATTTTAATGAACTTTAGTGTAAAAAGGGTATACCTTTTATACATTGACTAAAAACAAATTTCATTTTCATAGACAAAGCTGATTGAAACTCAAATCGGGTGAAACATTCCAAAAACTGAATTCTTGCTTGATTTAAACCTAGCTTTTGCTTGAGTAAGTATTTATTTTGGAATTTAAACATCTACAGTACTCAAAGAAGTTATGAAGCATGATGAAATAAACGTCTTTTAAAGTTTCCTTATAAATTAAAAACTAAAGGCTTATACAGTATTCACTATTCATGTAAAGAAAATTAAGTGTCAACATCATAATATTCAAGATTTCACTATGTGGTTTAATGTGTGTATCTGTTTTCGTTAAAATAAAATCGGTAAAACTATAAACGTCTCTAAAATCTCAATTAACTAATATCACGATGTCCATAAATATTTTGAAAAAATTAAATACATATAAGGAACATTATTAATACACGAGCTAGATCCAATTATTGTAATTATGCTGATTATTTATAAACAGATTAAACATTCATATGAAATAAATTGCGATTCAATAACACGCCGATGTTTGCGTATGTTTAATGAATATAATTATATTAATTAATCTGATGGTAAGTCGCATGAGCCAGAGTTATTTGTCGTAATTTCGCTCGCGGCAATTGTGTCGCTGGTTAAGCGAATCAAATTGTATACCTCATCGGCGCATTTGCAGTAAATTAGCAATAATTGTTTAACGCTTATATTATATACACATTTTTAGACATAAACTAAACATATGTTTATATAAGAGATACGGCTGAAGGAACCTGAAAAGTGACGTTTTCAGCTATCCATTGAATCTTGAATTAACTTTATAAGATGTTTTACAGTTTAACTTTAATTAGATAATAATACTAATTGTAATATGATATTTATCTAGATCACCACATGATTATAAAGGAATTATAATGATTCAGTTGCCGAGGCTGACCAAAGTATGGAAGAAATTGTGTGACTCTTTCACGATATAATAATTAGAAGAAGCTATAATTAATTATTGCTGATATTTCAATTCAACGTTGAATGCTTTCATGAAAGATGATTACATTTTTTTATAGGACGGGCAGGGTGCTCACCTGATGTTAAGTGACACCGCCGCCCATGGACAGTCTCAATGCCAGAGGGCTCGCGAGTGTGTTGGCGGACTTTTAAGAATTGGTACGCTCTTTTCTTGAAGGACCCTAAGTCGAATTGGTTGGGAAATACCTCAGGGGCAGAGCGTGGGCGAGTACTTAGATCGTAAGTTTAGACATCTATTATAAATAACTTAACATTTCTTATTATTATGACATTATGATAATTAATATGACATTTGCGTGCCTATTATATGGCTGATTGTGCCGTTTTTTAAATAATTAATCAATCTGGATGTTTGACTTTATTTGGAAATAAACAATTTAATATAGTTATTCCAAATGTTATAGCCCACATATATGATTCTGAGAGTGCGTGATGACTGAAGCAAATATGAAGATAAAATACTGGTGATCATTTGCAAATACCGATTTGTACCAGCAGTTGACGACGGTAGGCCTTTGTTCTCGTGAGAATACAATGGACAGTCGCATGCTTCCCAGACAATATAGGCCACCCTTTCTTGTTTACGTGACCAAATTTTGAACAAAATGTTTTGTGTTATCCGAAATACGTAATGTCACTCAGGGAGTAAATATAATAGCTGATTTTTTTTTTATAAGAACACTATTAAATTAATTATAGTTCGTTTCGTCGAAATAATCTAACAGACAAATCAGTTAAAAGGCTCAATTGAAATCTGTAGTACTAGTGTTGGATGTAATGTTTTCGTAATGTCCTTATTTATTTTAATTTTATTATAGAAATAAATCTCTGTGCCTAATAATAAGCTTTTATTTTATATAAGCTGTGGAGTGTTTGGACATCTCTCGAATGTTTTAGCCTGATTAAATCATTACATAATATAATTGTGTGTATGTCACTGAACTCCTCTTAAACGGCTTGAATGAATTTTTGTTTTTTTTTTGCGTTTGAGTGGCGCCCTGGATGGTTTAGATTCACAAATCAGCCCGGGAGATGGCGCTACAGTACTTACATACTTTGTTTAATATCCTGATCGTTTAAAATAATATGCAGGACAACGTCTGTCGGGTCCGCTAGTATATAGACTTACAAACTGACTTTATATTATATACTAGTTGAATGTATTTACGAAACATCAAAAAGGCCCTTCTGGCATTTATTTATTTATATATGTGAACGAGAGTCTAAGAAATTGTTTGTATTCAATAGTCATGTAATGCACGTTGTAACATGGATGCGAGCTCTTAATATTTTTATTTTATATAGGTTATTTTCAAATTATTTCATAACACATGTACATAGCTAACCTACTCTAAATTTTCACGCTAAGTGAATGTAATTCTTCGAGTAATAAAGTACTTTGAACCGAATCAAGTTATTAAAATATATATTTAAGATGGATATTAAAATGTAATGCTCTTTATAAGTGCGACCAGTGGTCAAGCGCTTCTAAAGTCCCTAACCCCACCCCAGTAGTAGTTTATTCCACTCCGCCAGGCTGAGGGCGTTCTTTAAGTTTCTATGGCACTGTTTACTTGCAACTAGCGTGGATATTCGCCACGGTACTAACATGCCTATTTTGTTAAACATACGAATCATATTCTTACAAACCAAATGTTTTTTTTCAAATTTGGAATATACTTATTCGACAAGTATAAATATTCATCACAAAAGAACCTAAAACGTAATTGTAACCTATGAAACATTTGAACCTTATCATTCTTCAGTTGATATATATAGAGTATATGATATGATAGTGAAGCCATAGAACATAAAAATATATTTAATATATGCATAATGTTTACATTAATGAAAAACAATGCAAAGTCGCTTAGGTATGAAATGGTGGTCATATTGAAATCTAATTTTAATAATGTTACATACACTTTTTACATATAACACGGTATGATAATACTAATAGACTAGGCGGTTTAAATGTACAAATTGTGTCCTGTTTATTTAAAAGGTTCACTGTCCTCAGACCATATGATTTTTTTATACACATATTTATTATCATCTTAGGGGTAAAAATATAAAAATAGGGGTATTTCCACTTTCATGCTTGGACAGTGAACCTGTTAACTTGTGTTTTAAAAACGATATTTGAAAGATCACACGATATTGAGCGATTCATGAATCGCAATCACTCAGGATTTTTCAATTTTCTTTTATATTTATATTCAAATTTCGAAGTGCACATTACCAGCGATAGAGTGCTATTAGGGAACATACGTTTTGGTCAGCAATAGTGCACAGTGGTTAATGTACGATCCATTCATTAAACGCTATTCAGCTAGGCTAATGTACGGTTGTCGGGAACTTGCTGAAACATTTTCCTTGCTAATGATAGAACTTATCTTAAAATACTACGTACGTTTGATAAATTGTGTATTTATAAACATAATAACTGTGTTAATATGCTAGGTACTGTAATGTTAAGGAAAATGTGTTTATATTGTTACTAAAGGAGATAACAGTTCTTTAGTTAAAACATCGTAATTAACTTGAATTATAATTTAAAAAAAAAAAACAAATAGTAACGCTTTAAATTTTTAGGCATGGGCCTCTAGTTAGTATCTGTTTGGTGATCATTTGTTTTTTTCCTAATAGGAAAGAGGGAAGTAGGTTCTTTTTGGTTTTAAGACGGAACACACATGCACAACGAGGGATCGAACCACGACCTCAGAGATGACAGTGGCACGCTGGGCCAACACTCTCTATCTATAAGATACATATTAAAAATATTTTCTTACCTCACTACCACATTCACCATATCAATCAATTTGAATGTGTCATGTGTCATATTGACATGACGTGTGTTTAATTGGAGTTGAACGGAAATTCCAAATTCAAATTTCCTAGCCAAACAACAAAACATTTCTAAGAATCTTCTGCAAAAAGCTCTGATGCATGCGATGCGTGCAGCTGACGCCAAAAGTACGGCATAATATGATGTCCCTAATCTACTTCACGGTCCGTTGGCCCGAGCCCTGTCGATAACAATAACAGACTTAATATGCCGATAATCGGTTTTGCTATTCCAAAACCTCGGTGATTGACACTTTCGATGACGTTTCAACTGAACCCTACTCCCCAAGTTCACAGCTTCGAATTAAAAGGATCAGAATAAAATTTACTTTGATATAGAAACAGCTGCTAAACTGTGGATAGATAAAAAAATATCGTAAATATGTTTAACAGCAAAACTCGAAACCAATTCGAGTATTCGCTTTTTTTTATTCATTCAACTCAGTGGAAGGTTTTTAAGAAAAAAATATTGTTGTATGTAGTACTAAGTTTTTTCGTTAAAAATATTTAGTATAGCCAAATGTATGCAGCTACTAAAAAGATAGGTTAGTAATAAAATTATATTAAGGCTAGTAGAATATATATGTGGAGCAATTTTAAGCGTTAATTGCATTTCTATATACCTATATTTCCTTCTTCAGTTATACGGTGACGGTACACTCAGGAAATATTCAGAAACCGCGTGACTCACGTATTAAAAATACGTAGAATGAACTTTCCCTTAGTGAGCAAACTGGCATGTAAAACTTAAAGTCTCTGACAATCTGGACAACAGAGATACTGATCAATAAAATAAAAAGGATCGAGCTATTGTATTTACTAAACAACACCCAAACTTACGAAATCGAAAGGCCATCTGACTTACAATACAGACAGAATATATTATTTGGAAACTTTTGCTTTGTTCACCCGTAACCCCAAGAGGCATAATATATTTGCGTCTATTTATCAACTAGAAATTATTGTCTATTTCCTACTGATTCATAACCAATGTATTGCTTAGACTTGTAAAGCTATAATTAGTGTATTTTCATAGAGAACAAGGTATAATTATTCGAGCGCATTTAGTATGCTGTAAGTGAATTGTTTCAATACACGGCTAAGAGAAACGGTAATTAATAATATCTAATGCAACTACGCTATTTACAGTTTTATATTTCGCATAAAATACTTTGTCGGGTCTTATGTAACCTAACATTAGTTAAGTTACATATATACACAAGAGTTACTATATTTTTAGATATAATATTTAGGTATATACTATATATATATATATATATATATATATATATATATATATATATTTTTGTTTGTAGGTTACTGGGTGTAGGTTTTATGGTGTCGTTATATCGAATAGTAGTAACCGTTGAGTAATAATGAACTGGAAATAAATATTTAAGTTATAATTAGAAGCGTAAACAAAATGTAAGCACGCACACTTGAGGCTAAAACGAGCCCTTAAGTTTTTACCACACTCATTGTAATTCAACATTATCGTTTCCGATAATGTCAAATAAAATAAGTGTCACTTAGATTTAAGAACTCTTAAATTAAGTTAGTTTTTTGTTAATCTCCTAATGTTATAAGCTCATGTTTTAAACAATAAAAGCCAATTGTTACCCAGCTTCAATCAAAGTGTTTTTTGACATACATCTGAATATATCCATATAACACGCCACGAGCTTAACTCGGGTTAAATGTTTTTTACAGACTCTTAACCGTTTTACGGGAACCGAAGTTAGTTATGTAAAAACAATAATTTAATTATAAAACTATTAAAAATTAATGACGCGGTAAAAAATATTTTAAATCAAATAACACGTCTTATGATGTATTTTAATATAGTCGGTAGTTTATCTTAGTAATAAGTCTCAGTTTTCTATTTGTATTAATATAATATTTTAGTATCGTCTGTCAAATTACAATTACATTGATCCGTTGGAGAAGCGGTGTACCCTGATGTACAAGACTCCCGTGACTCAGTTGAGGGAACTACTTTTGTTGGCTGGAAAGAGCGTCACTGCTATGGATACTGATATTGTCAGTAAACATTACCATTATAAGGGGAATAATTTGAAGTCATGCAAGCTAACTTTCTTTATAAAACAGTGTTATCTAAGTGTGAAAATACAGTTCTAGGCTTAAATAAATGTGACATAAACTTAGGAAAAACCTGTACTATTAATATAATATCTTTTAAGATACCTAGCAAATAGAACCGTTCGATAATTAAATAAATAAAAATTAATACATTTTAGTTGTATTTTTATTAGATTTTGGTAGATAGTACAATTATTTGTTGTACGCACCAAAATGGCCACGGTAGTACCAATTTCAACCGCCTGCCAAGAAATGTAGCAATGTAACTTGCTATCGAATAAAGAAATTTTGATTTTTTTTTGAATAAGTTTTTATTTCTTTCACTTATATATTACAAAATATTTTTAAATACTTCTAGATAGCTTTGATAATATAAATGAATGTTAGACGCTGTCGTAACTTAACTATGTTACTTGCGGCATATGATTTTTATTATTTTCTGTGCTTGAATAAATGAATAAAATAGTGTTTAATCGAAAATATACATATATTTGATCAGGTAATTAATTAGTATATCATGTCTATATGAAAGCGCTACTATAACGCCACCCGGAATGTATAGGTGAGGGCAATGAAACAAAAGAATTATTTTGTCTCGCCACACCCATACATCTGTCTCTTTTCATGATACCCTTGAATGCGTTGAATAAGGTGTAAAGGGTGGATGTAGTAGTCACGCACACACACGTAGAACACACACACACAAATTGATACAAATACTTGTGTGCGGGGTTATCTTGAAAGATGATTCCCAGAATTGCTTTCAAATTTTTTAAGCTTCAAATATCGCGGGCGTTAAATTTAAGAAATATTATTTACTACTGTACATGTCGAGAAACTAGTTTACAAATTTAGTAATGGATATATAAACTTAAAGAAATGCATTAAAACTGTGTATGACGAATTACGATTCCTAAAAATGACTCACCTCTTCTGTGTCTCACGTGGTATTTGCTCATAGTCACTGGTCCAGTGCAACACGGCTGTTCATAGTAATAATTATAAGAACTCTCAACTTCTGACGTAGGCTGTATGAGCTGAGATTGGACCTGCCACTCAGCACCGATGAGTACTACGGCCAGCCATCTCACAGTAAGGGAAATAGCCCCCATAGTCCGTACTAATTTACACATTCACAACACTGCACTATGACACTATAACATCATCGAACCTGTAGAAGAAATACTAATAAAACTCTGACATATCTTGTAACGGTATCGGCAAAATCAAATAGGAACTATAATTATACATTATATGCTATGTAAACGTGTTTAATAAAATGATTTTTAGTTGGAATTTGCATCAAAGCGGTAAGCGTAGGCCTAAATATGACTGCAAAATATGCGACGGCTATGACCATATATGACAAAAAAATATATGTATAATTTAAAAATATTATTTTTGTGTTTTTTGTTTCTGTTAAATATTTTGGGGTAGTTGTAAAACTTGTTAAAGCTACCTTAGTTTCCACATACAAAAACAAATTAGGCAAAAGCGAACAATTAAGCTTTATTAACAATGTTATGACTCCGATGTGTCAAAATTGTACTAACAACTGAAATAGAAATTATTAATTGAAAATAAAATTACAAATTAAAGTACCCATTTAAAAGGGTTTATAATCGAAATATTAATCAAATAATCAATGATATACCCAGATAACTGGTAAATCCAATAATACCGATGCCAAACAATATAAACGTAAACTGTTATTTATTGGCTGTGATTTATACTGAGCGCTCACGCGAACGCAAATAACCAATTCTGTAACCAATAAATAAAATAATAGAATAAAAAACCACAATACGCCCTTTTGTGCAACTCTGTAAAAAAGCCAGGGATAGTTAATGGTTTAAAAGATCATTATGATAATGCCTGTTTGCATTGTGTTGTCGAAATCATTTTAAAGATGAAATAATAAAAGATGTTTTATTTTTTCTAGCTAGTAGTCGTTCAGTGATACAGTATCCATGGACACTCAACTCACAGGGTTCGAAGTGTTGCGAGTTTAAAAATTGGTACGCTCTTTTCTTGAAGTCGAATTGGTTTGGTTGAATATTTCATTGTTATGCTTGTTCGTGGTGCGCGACAAAAACTGCCTTAAGAAACACTCAGTTGTGGAACGACGTAACCGTGATACGAATGGTATATTACTAACAATAATTAGAGAGACGGTTTAATTCAACTATTGGACTGATTGAAACAAAAATATTGTGCTATTGAGAGTTGCATAATGCAGTATTTATCAAATATTAAAAACATCATCTGGCCGTGTAAATGGGAAGTTAAAATCCAAATGTTTTTTTTTTAATTTGAGGATAATATTGTATGGTCGAAGGGGCTGTTAATTTTATTAAATGGCTTCAAAACTACTGAACCGATTGGCAAAATTCTTTCACCGATAGAATCCTATTTTATCCCTGATGAACATTGTCAATGTATGTTTTTTAAAGTCAGGGATGTGTATGTAAACTTAAACATAATAATCTAAAAAATAATAATAAAAATCCCTATATCGCGTACGAAACTATTGATAATAGAGCAATACTTGAAACTGCATTATTTATAAGTCGAATTGTAATTACAATTCTGACTAATTGATATTTGTTTGTTTTCTATTAATTAATCAATCATTTAAGTATATTAAATATTAACAAAACTAAATAAAAATAATAATTTTAAGTGAGTTAAATCATACATAACCATTCGTCGAAAAGTGGGACACACTTATAACGACTTATCAATTGAATTCACATTTTCCAATTCATTACATCTCATCTAAACCGTATCAGTAATCCATCTTCTCAAAGAGATTATAATCACGAGTATTCAATAAATAAATGTCTTCTGGTAAATTTAACCCGAATTTTCGTTCCTTCGTCATGTGTATCTTTGAATGCGGTCAGGGTCCTATGAAAGAGTGTTGAGATGAATTAAATAGATAAGCTTCAAAAAAGGGATATTGAAAGGGTGACACAGACGTGTGATTATCTTGATATTTGATAAATGCTAGAATAATGGGGGCATATCTTACTTACTTGCAATCAAAATCTATAACATGTAATTTCAGATTTGAAAGAAACCAGAATGCAATATTCTAAATTTGAAAATTTGATTTGAAATCGTTAGCTAAGATAATAGAGGCGAAAATATGATAGAAGCTAATGGCAACTTTAAAATTCAAATCAAACGAGGGTAATGTTAAATTCCAGATTTGAAAAATCAGAGTCTATATATTGTGTAAATTTGAAAATTTTAAATTGTTAGCTAACACAATAGGGGCGCAATTATGATAGAATTTACTGGCAACTTAGAATCAAAATCCACCTAGCGTGCTGTGAAATTCCAGATTTGAGTAAAAAATCAAATCAAACATTCTATATTTTACTGTTATATATACTATAGATCGATATACTAAAGGATATGATTCGCATTACTATGTGCAAACAACAACATATATTTATAACGTTTAGTTTTCATTTATATGCTCATATTTACTAAGAATAAATATCATATCAGAGATATTTATATAGTTAACTACATTTAATGATTAATGGTTTTCAACTTCATGAATGATTTAATGATTTGAATCTCCCCAACGAATCATTGATTTCGAGGGCGAATTTTTCATTTTGTTTATATCCTTTGGGATCAAATTCACGTGACGTCTAATGGGAGTTGAAAATGTTACAACTGCTTTAAACGATATAATCCGAACTTTATTCGTTTTTCCAATTATAATATATTTGGAATTTTAGTACTTATGAAACCGTATCTAATTAATTCCTAGTCCCCAAGCTGAAGAGCAAGATCTAAGTGCGATTCCCGACAAAATAATAATTGTTTCGTGTAGCCATGGTTTACACAGTTGTAAATAAAAATAACAAAGATCCAATGTCAACCAAGGGCAGGCTGTGTGTATTGGACCGTACAGGAAGTTTACGCAAACACTTTTTATAAATAACATTATCTTATTTTGAATACAATGGATATCAATACAACCCATTAGTCCAACTATTCATAATCAGAAATATTTTTTGTAATACTTAAAAGAAAATTAAGAAATTTGATTCATAAAAGAAAGCCTATACAAAATACAGTACCGGAATTATTAACTCAAAAATTAACTAACAAAAAGTTTGACTCAAAAAGCCTCGCGCACATCCTGTCCGGTGATTCTCAGTATTGAAACCGGTTCCATAATGATGTCTTCATTACTGATTCCCAACAGACCACTTCATATTATACTGGTATAAGATTTTTTGCTCCACTGATTTTGTATTTAATTTTCATTCAAATTTTACAAGGATCAGATAAAGCTTTAGGCCGCCTCGTGATACATGCTATTAATAGTAAATACAAATTTATCATATTTACTGTACCAAGGAAACAAATAGACTCTGAAGCCATAATTAGGCTCTGAAGATTAAATGACTAAGGAATTACGATTGAAGTAGTAATAGAACATTTGAATGTAAATGTTTTAACGCTAACATCTAGAATTATGGAGTTCTTGTATAGGTTAGTCGTATTCATTGATAAAATTGACTAAAGAATTAGTATATACTTGCGGTTCTTCGGCTTACTTTAGATTAACATTCAAAATTATTTGAGTGAATCCCTAATTACATTGCCTTGAAATTCAGCTTATGAAACCATCCAGCGACCAGAGCGTTAATAAAATAAAAAGTTCCAACGAATATTCAAAATAATTTAATCGCAGAAATTCAAAGCACTTCATGCGCATTACTTTATACGAGTTCATTAAACGGATTTTAATCTCTTTTCATATCTGTCAATCTCATTTTATTCCATAATTACACCGTTACTGCTGTCCATTGGACGACATCCTTCTCATTATGTCCGAAGAATGTTAAGAAATTTCATCCGACAGCCCATTGAAGCAGCCCTTCCAATTGTGCTAAGGTGTTCCAAATGAATGGTAGGTGGAACAGGGGTACGATTATAATGAAATTTCGCGTCGATAACGACCACTGAGCCCGTAACACAATACTCGATGTTTCCTTCCCGGCTCGTATCCATATCACATCATTAAACCGAATAAAAATATCGGCCGACACATCTCAGTTTAGCGAAAGGGACTACATCTAAGGAAGCGATTTCGTATTTTACGATTGAATGATCGACACAACCATTTAAATTGGAAGCACTTTCCATGAAGCAAATACTGATCGCTCCATAGAAATCCAATCGGCAAGCTTATTCAGTGCACTTTTATGATTGTGTAAATATATCCAGACAAGTTAATTGCCTGGGCAGAAGAGATACTGTGCGGGTCGGATATACGTTTTGAATTATTAATACAATACCGTAGAGGGAATCGTAAGCTCCTTACTAAGACCTGAATAAATATTGTAGATACTGATAGTCCTCAGACCAAAAACAGAAATACACCGTGTAGTCTCCGTTAATAAATAGTTTTTCAATAGCGACGCGCCTGAAATAACATTAACGAATTTCTGATAAAGCTTTATCCGAATCTGCTTAAATGAGATAAATTTGTATCGGTTACTTTTATAAAGCCAATTAAATACTTACAATAGAGGCAGCTGGAACTTACTAACTTAAGAATGTTTTTCGGAAAGAGGTGGTGGAGTAAATATTGATTGTTATATTATCTCTTCTTTGAATGTTATTTTCGTTAATTAAATGTATCAGAATATTGATTGAGATTAAATATTTAGTTTAATTACACAGATACTAAAGTTAGCTAGTAGAATATAAAACGTTATCGCTGTAATTAGATTCATCTGCTAACCATAACATTAGATCAGCGGAGATTGGGGTGAAGACTAAGATATGGTAAGTTATTAATACTGTTCGGTTACATAAACCTCAAAGTCTAATTAGTTTCTGAAGCTCAAAATCAATTAAATGTTACAAACGGAGCTATTGGATCCTTAACCGCAACCTCAAGAAATGCTCGCAGATTCAAAGCAACAACAGACATTATTATAATGTATACATTATTAAATTCTTCACTTGTATATTTTAAACAATTAATTACTGCAAAGCATTCACAAAGGTTCGGTACTAGCTTGTTTATTTGAGTGTTTATTAATTACAACAAATGCAAGCATATTTTAATGGGAGATAAAATATGAATGTTTCAATTTGTTCTACACATAATGAAAATGTATTGTGAGTATTCAGATTGAATACATTTAACTAATGCTGGTTACAAAGACTCGAAAACATATCCTCTATAGAGCATCAAACTGAGTACTTCAACGTTGAACAAAGAGAAACGAAATCTTTTAAAGGAAACATTATCAATAAATGCTAGTCCCGCGTTACTTGGGGTAGCTAGTACTACATTCAACCCACGTACAAAACCGTCTGTCTTCCTATTATTGATACAAATAGAGATATCAATTGTTTTGGACGTAGGTATAACAATATAACAAATTCTGTTTAGGATTAGGGTAGCCAATGTAACAAGACAAGCTTATGTGTAGTTGTTATTGTATCAGTTAAGTAACCAGTAATATTGAGTTAGTTATTTTATTGTGGTTTATTTATTGTTTTCGTTATAAGGACACTTTTGTGTATAAACATGTTGGTAAGGATTTTGGAATAGTATTTATTCTGTTAGTAAATTAGACGACATAAGATTTTTATTTTATTTATTGTTTCCGTACCACTGTTTGTTGTTGTTCTAAAAATAAACTATTAAAGTATCAAAGGAATCTGTTTAATTATATATGTATTTAAACAAATAAAAATAATCAAAGCATAATGTCACATGTCTCTTTCTGTAATTAGCTTTTCATAAGTACCGTTAATAGTTAATACACCGGTAAAATGTAACTTACAATGTAAATTACAAAATTCTTACTTTATATAAATTGAAATTATTACGCTTACGTAGACAGTTACAATATAGATAATAAAGTATGGACAATATTGTTAACCTACGTAGTAATAATTAAAAATGGAAATTTAACATTAAATTAATTAAAATTAACAAAGATGCCATCTGAAAAATCTATCGATTTAGCTCTTATATAAAAATTATTATTTTAAATCTTAAGCACCTGTGTGATGAGTTTTATAAAATAAATAGTACTTAAGCCACACACAAGCTTTATCATAATTTAATAACGGTCTTTAAATAATAAAAGTCTTTTATAATATATATAATATTTCTTTTATATCAAACTCAATTTTTTTGCTGTATTTAAAATGCTATTTCGCAGAATTGGTTTACCTTAACAGGTAGTCGACTTTTTGCCGTAATAGATTTATGAAGGGCCCGCTGAGTGTTCCTCTGTTAGATCTATTTTAGGTATGGGTTATTCAACTCCTAATGAGTATTTGGGTTAGTTTAAATCGATCTTTCAACGCTAAATGTAACATCACACATACATCAAACTTTACCTAATTTCCCTAATTATCTATTACAAACCGTTAATATCACGTACTGGCCAAATTGATATTAAATCAATGGTTGATGTGTATATTTTAGAGTTTATTGAAACTGTAATAAATCTGTTATAAATAGACCTTTTGGTCCATTAAAATCACTTTATTCTAGAATAAGATCGATAAAAAGAGTCTAAGTTCGACTTATGTTTATATGTAATTATTTTAACTAATAATTTGTGAGACTTATTGATTTTATTATTATCCCATCTTTATGATATGATATTTAAACAAAATATAAATCAAACGGCATTTGATGCAAAATCCAAGAGCCTATTTTAACCGATACTCTTTAGAGTTTAAAGTAGATTGAAATCTAAAATATGTCGGAGTTTTGGTTGGAAACATTTTGTACACTGGCATGGTGTAACGACCAACCTCAGTCCGTTGAACCAAACACGTTGAAGATTCACAAAAAATAAACACTACCTCATGTAATTAACTGTCACTTTGATTTCAATATTATAACCAATTCACAAATAACATAAATGACTTTAATTGTACAAAATATGAGTCAATATATTTTATTATCGCAGACTCGAAGAAAGTTGAAACGATCACAGCTCACACATCCGTCGCGTGTGCCGGCCGGCGCAGAACTAACTAGGTGCTTTCATTCCATACAAAACTTTTAAGTCATGGAGACGGCAAAGCTATGTCGCGCCTCTACAATTCACACACACAGCCTTACCCGACACCCTATTCACAAACACGAAAGCGAGCTTCCAAGTTCACTAAATAAACGAACACAAACGCAGCCGCGTACGAACAACGTCTACCCCCTGTCCGTGAGACGTTGGAGTGGGACGGCAATATCAACAATGCATTACCGCGTTCGAGCGCAAGGGAGACTTCACTACTAAACAGATGTATATCATTTCACGCAGGTAAGTATTGAAAATGTTGATGTGTATGAGTGGGATGGCGCACAAATTTAGCTAAGCGAAGCGCGTTGTGCGGGAATAGGACAGGAACTGTTCGTGTCACCCGCTGTACATTCCTTCCTGATACCGGCGCGACGTCGTACCTTTCGATCGTTCAAGTGGCTGATGAAGCTTTTAGGGCTGTCACTTTAACTCAGTGTTAATTAACTCTGTTTCTGTTAACTGAATATCAACTAGTATATTATGCAAAAGTCTTATGTTACCTTTACGCATCAAATGCTGACATTTAATAATTAGGTTTTAAAATATTATTTAACTTGTACATATGTATTTGAAAACGTTATTGCTATATACATTTTAGGAATTAATTTTCCTTTTTAATGAACTCTAATACTGGGACAATTTCTTGATAAGATCACTACTAAATAGACTCAAATATTTAGTTAGTCAAATGCTCGTATGTCAATGTAATGTAATGTCATCGTAAAAATAATAAGGGTCTGTTTCACAATGTACGGATAAGTTCCTAATAAGCTATTTATTACTTATTGGTAGGAAAAAACACTATTGTTGCGTTTCACGACTGTCAAATAGCGCTATTCGTCACATAAAGTCCATCATAAGTCATGAGTCCGATGAAACGCGAAGTTTCTTATTTGGAACTTTTATCTTACAAATAATTGATGTGTTGCATAACTATTTGATACTTTATCCATACATTGTGAAACAGACCCTAAATGTCTTAAACTATATTGATTTTTTTTAATAGACAAGTACATTGATCAGCTAACTGTGTCTGACATACGGGTCGACTTTTGGGTCTGAGCACGCTCAAATCATTAGGCTAACATCATTACCACCCAATTAAATTCTTAACACGTTAATATTAAATATTAAGTCTAATTTTTGATAGACAGTTTCCATATCTAAGTTTAACTATTATATTTTAGACGTCAACTAAATATTACATAAAAAACAAGAAAGTGCCACCCCTGCGCTAAGATGTAACAATTCACAAAATAGCAGGTAGTTGTGGTGCAAGGCATACTTTTCTTAAATCGGGCTGCAATTTTTTGGTAATCTTTTTGCCTTCCTTAGAAGACTTTTTGTTCAATCACAGCTCTTTGAACGTATGCGAACGATGTCAACTGTACAAGTGGTATTATAGCATTCATCTTAACTCCAATCAAGATACCAAATTAGGAACAGCTACCCGTATTACTGACGCAATAAAGTCAAAACATCGAACAACGAAAAAAAGGTTGTCGTGAAAATAATACCCCGCATGATTCTTGAAATCTTTTTAACGAACCTTCTGTATCAAGCGTTAAGCGAGACACTTCTGCGAAATCGGAGTCGAGCGCGGGGCGGTCTGACACTAACGCATGAGGACACCCTATCAAAATATACAATTTGTTTCCACGTAACCGACTCACGAATTAGTATCATGTTTACACCTCTGTTGATGTGTGATAGATAAGACAGTAATAAATAACATAAAGAATACATAAGAAGAATAATTAAGGTAGAATATGTCACAATCAAAATAAATAAACGTAAGTGAGCGGAGCTCATGGCAAGGGGATTAGAAAAGTGGAGCAAGAAAGTATTGAACTGGTACCCGATGTACAATAAGCGCAGAAGATTTATAAGGCCAGGATATTAAGGAAACAGCAGGTGACCCTTAGCAGGAGTGACACAGTGCAATCAGGAATGTTGGGATGTGGAGTAGGCCTTTGCCAAAAAAAGAAAAAGGCACAGAAGGCTGATCACCTACTTGCCTATTCAATTTACAAATGATCATGAAAGAGATACAGAAATCTGAGGCCCAGACCTAAAAACGTTGTAGCGCCATTGATTTTTTTCTTCGCCAAAAAAAGGAACACAAGTATCTAAAAATAATGAGGTGATAAAAATATAAATTTAATTGTAAAGTATCTGAAATTTGAGGCTTTCATTATTATTTCACCTTTTTGGCTAGAAGCGACGGCTGATGTAGTATTTGGGAATCCGTTATCAAGATTAAGTTACGCTTATCGGAGCTGACGCTAAAATACGCAAAAAATAAATATGACGTGCTTTTGACAGTTTGACACGGGTTAAGTGTTCCTACACTTCATTAATCTTATTTCTAGACGAGTTCTTAAACATGCAACTTACGTATTAAGATATTATTTACAAGCGTTATAGACTTTTGGGATTTAAAGTTAGACTTTAAAGGCCTTCGTTCTTTGTGGTTAACGCTTAAGGGGTTTGATTTTGGTGAAATGAATCATTATCAGATTGGTATATAAATACGGCAACTTTGATTAAAAAAATCTATATATATATATAAGAATTGACTGTAATGGTTAACTTATAATGTAATTGTACGCCTTTTACGCAGAATATGCTAACTTTAGAATGTACCACCATAATATTTTTGAACCATATTCTTGCAAACATATGTATTATTATGATAAAAATTATTGACGAAACAAATTTTGAATTTAAATAATTGAATTATACATTTAAAAATATTTGAATTGTATTGTACTCTCATGCCTAGTAATTTTTAGTTTCTAAATACATAATTTAACACATTTATATAGCAAAACGTCCAAGGAAGTTCACATTCTTTGAATATATTAAGGGGCGATCCTCCACTAGTCTAACTACTGAGTGGGTGATCCGAAGCTCGTTTTTGTGACTAATGACGAGAAGTTCTATAGTTCCGAAATAATTTCGTTACCACGTATCAGGGTATGACGTCATCGGATCGTATTTGTAAGCGCTTATGGTAGGTGTCGGTAAAAATATTAAGGCATCACGGAAAATTACCATCCAAAGTAACTTAACACTAATAAGTAATTTAATTTACTAATATAAACATGAGAAAGTGTCCAATAAAACTACTTACAGTCTCTATTACAGGGAGGACACTCTGTTCCTGTGTTATATTTTGCGATTCACGGTTTAGCACTTAATGCTACACGTGCAGTAACACTAATTCACTAGTTCAAATAGTTTTGCCATTTTCGGTCCACTACCTAAGCCCGTGGTGTCAATGAGTTGAATAGCCTCGACATTCACGTGATGCTGGAGCCTATGTTCCCGGGCTCCAGCTGTCTTTTTTATTATTGTTGCGATGTTCTTTACATTAAGGTTCTGTTGGAGGTCGTTGTAACAGGGAGCATTGACAATGACTATTGGCTACAATTAAGACTACAAAATTATAAAAATCCAAACACGTACTACATTTACTATAACGTAATTAGTATTGTCTTTTGTTAACATAGATTTTACAGATTGAAAGAAAACTCTTTTTTTACCTTTTACATTTCTGCAAAAACCCGTCATCTTTTAGTCGATATCAACTCCGGGGAAATAAATACACAAATACAGATAATACAACTTTCTCTACAGCTGTGATAATTTTTAACATTTAACACCTTTTGTCTTCAGTCACTGTGATCACGCACGCTGTACAGGACGCGAAACGTCGGAAAAAAATGTAAAATAATTATAAGTTTATAATAATACACAGCTTCAATCCAGTAAAAAAAGTATTTTCTTTCAAAATAACATAATTAACTAAACATATGATTCGCGTGAAAGTATCTCAAACACGCATTCAGACTCAGCGAAAATTCGTAAGCCCATAATTATTTTAACATTACATGTCGTACACATGAAAATGGAGTGAAAACTCTTGCGGTAAAGGCATTAATGCGGCGTTGTGGCTTCTTAGAATCACATAAGTCGCTATTATATTTCTCGGTTCTCAACAATTGTGTCTTTGTTGTCAGAATAACCAGCATTCTTTTTAAGCTGCGTAATAAGATTCTTAGGTACACCTGTCTTACTAGACTCTGTCTTATACGATCTTTGTATAGTGAAACGAATTTCTGACCTATATAACCTCTTTTTAAAACGATTGTGTTTTTTAATCATTTATTATGAGTATTCAAACCTGTCAGTACCAATTTAAAATGAGCTGTCAAAAATTAAACAAACGGAAAATAAAAACACTTGGAGTTGGGTTCTAAAGCAAGTGTGTGTTAAAATTGTAAAAATCCAATACAATAATCGTTTCCACAGCAGCTTGTTTAGAAAATATGTGAAGCGTTATAGCTAATATTTCTCAAGTATTTAGAATACCGTATAAGTTAACCAAGGAGCCGTTTCGCATTTTATAGCTGTCCTATAAAACGTCCATGAATTTAAAGTGCGAGAAAATCGAACAAAATATAAAGCCGGACGCATGAGATAGTGGTATCGCGTTATTCACGTATTTCTATGAATTTTTATGTGCAAACCACGAGCAATCGTCGAGCGAGGATAGTCAAAGTGCCGTGAATTGTGCCAATGGTCAAATAATGGATGCAATAACAAAGCGAACTACGCATTGATTTTGATTTTCGCTACGTAAAAAGATGAGTGCCTTTGTATTGTATACGCGAGTCTGGCTCGTGAATGACACGCGGAATATACGTCCAGTAAAAGCCTTAGTTGACAGGTGAATACTAAAAGTCGCTCGTATTGTTTGGGTTACTTTTCGATTGGTAGCTCTATACCGCCATTTGCTTTTTTTTTGATTTCGATTCTCCAACACGTTTGATACATGTAAAAGTTTGTACATGATGACCAATGCAGGCTTAGTGGCTTCAGCGTGTGACTCTCATACCTCAGGATGAGGTTCGATCCCCGGCTGTGCACCAATAGACATCTATGTGCGCTTTTAACATTCACTCGAATGGTGAGAATGGAAATTGCGAGAAAAACCTGCTTGCCTTAAACCCAAAAAGTTGAAGGTGTGTGTCAGGCACAAGAGGCTGCTAATAGATTGACTTACCCACAGCCTATTAGATTGACAAACGACCACGAAATATTCGTACATATAGGGAATGTTAACACTTATAGCTAGTTGTTTCAATATCTAAATGAATTATTCATTTGACGTATAGTTAAGGAAGCTTGCTTTTTACTGATGAGACCTGTACAAGCGAGTTCATAATGCGTTAAAAACTATAATATTCATCAATTCTGACTAATGATGTCCAAGTTAAACAGTATACGAGATTACCTAAGCCACAAAGGTAATAGAAAATTATCAACAAAATGTTCAGAATATCCAGTAATACTTCATACTTTATATACGTTTCTATTTCCAAATGAATTTTTTTCATGTTCTTCCTTTGAAAACCCCCATTCTGACGCTAACACGACGCCGGCCTGACATTGCCGAGTATAAATGTATAGTGGATTCTATATTTATTTCGATTTAGAAAAGTAACCGTTGCAAAATTATATATTTTTGGAAGTCTAGGTTTTTTCTTAAGTCTAAAGTTATTGAGGGTAAAGTGAGGGACTTAATTTTCGTTTTTTTATTGAACTCGGGCAAATGGGCAGGGGGCTAAGTAATGTTAAAAACCCACGAATGCTCTTACAATGCCAGAGGGCTCGCTCTCGTTAAGCGGCTTTTTAGGAATTGATACGCTCTTTTTTTACATATTAGCTTTCAATTAAGTGATGTATAAAATGCAAGGATTACATTAAAGTTTGATAAAAAAAGTGTTTATAGCTTTTTATTTAATTATTTTCTTTGTATGGCTTTTATACAGAGCTTTGTTGGAGTGGAATAAAAGCCAGTAGTAACGTACTACTCCTATTTTGATTAAAATTGTGGGTTCAAGCTATCGCGGAATATAAAGGAGGATGAAGAATATCCATTGCATCATGACCACCCTCTTCATACATATCCTTACTTTGACATACCACAACACAGCTTAATTGGGTATTACTTAGTTAAATGTATTTAAAAAAAATGTTCCGAACCTCTTTGTATAAACATATTATGTTTCTATAGTTTTTGTTATAATTTATGTTAACTGAAACGAAATAAAAATAATGTTGAGCCAAACTCCACGGCTAGTTACCTCTACTTTTGATTAGAATTATTTATTAAACGAACGTTGATGTTTAAACTAATTTGCTGATAATATCTAAAAATCAGTGTTATAAATCAGGCATTGTTGTGATTTGTTGAGGTACGCGACCCGACCCATTATTTTGATTAGCTCGTCCGGCCCACGCACGCCGATTGTGCGAGCATTTGATTGATTTCTCAAATGGCATCGATTCTCTGCTCGCTTTAACGTATTGAAACATTGTTAGGAGTTAACTTTATTAGGCACTGGGTATATACCATATATTATACCGCTTTTTGGCTTTTTAATTAATTATAATTGTCAATGTTGTGAAATATTATTACCTTTAAATCTGTACAAGCATTACCTGTTCACATCGAATGCTTAACATTCGTACTAACTGATCAGAAATTATTGTGATTCATGTGACCTTTTTCTTGATTATGTGTCCTTTTTTTTATTGTCCATTTTACTGTTAACATATGTTTTAATTGCTTTGCTGTATTACATTAGCTTCGTCTAAGTAATCCATTGTAGTTTAGCACTTCTTGCGCTCACCTTATCTAATGTTTTTTGTCGATGCCCGGATATCCAAAGAGATCCAAAGCGATAAGACCTATTGCCCTCCGTTTTATTTATATATTTTAATTGTACTGTATTTCTGTATTACTGTAACGAAGTGTAAATAAATAAATACACTACAACCAATTAGTGTTATATTAGTATACCTATAATTGTCAATCAAACTTTTAAAATATTTTTTTAATTATTTTATATCCAGTTTATGTTAATTTATTCTATTTTACAGTAATAGAAATCCAATAAGTTCTAGCGGATACAAAAATTTGGGGTACAAAGGAGGTAATGGTGATGTCAAGTATATTTACTTTAAAAGGGGAACAGAGCTTAAACGGAAATACACTTTATTCAATAAAACACATTTTACGATAAGCTTTATTTTCATGTACTTTATAACAAACATAGAAGCGTTTATATATAATATAAAATGGAGATTCAAACGCAATTATTCCTGTATTTTGTATATGTTTAAATGTAATAATGCGTATGTAGTTTATTGTTATTTAAAAATATTATAATGTTTTAATATAGGAGCCTAAGAAACAGAATAACTTAGCAAATATAATTCACTCGTTTGTCGAGTATAGTACCGATAGTTATAGGCGCAACAGGAATAGTATTAGCTAAAAGTATTACTAAATACATTCAACAATTAATTGCCTCGATAGACATCAGCATTCTCCAAAAACAGGTGGCTATCCACACCTCAACCTTAACAATAAAGTGCTTGAAAATAGTATTCCAACATCGAACCAGTATACCACAGAACACGAACAAAATATAGACTACAATTATGAATTATAAATGGAACGTGACTGCCATTTTTCTTTTGGGTCTCAATACGTGGCACTGGTACACCGGATGTACGCTGTACAAGTTTTTATTAACCTTTGTTGAAGTGTAACTTCTTTATCGGCGTTGGAAAAAAAATTACCGTCACATTTTTCGGTTACGCATCACAATAGGCGCCATCTTTTTCTTGTACCTACCACGGTTGATTCGAAGAGATTCGAGGCCATTAATAACAAAAATATATAATAACGATAACAACGATATTAATAATTATTACAATTAATGAAATTATGTAATAATCTTAGTAGTATTAGTATATAGTATTTTTTCCAACGCCGATAATGAAGTTTCGCTTCAATAAAAGCCTTTTGTTAAACTTTATTTAACCAATTTCTATTAAGTTGAATATAGTAGATCATTTTTCGAAAAATAGGTCATAAAGAAGTTTTACTTCTTTCGTACACACTAGATTATTTTCGTGTACTAACTCGCACACATTTTTTAACTATAAATTTTAGACTTTAATAATAAATAATAATGTGGTCTCTTTTCTTGCTGGTGGGCTGACGTATAATCGGAGGAAAATTAAAGTTAGAGCCAGTTGGAGGTGGCCTGTGCTCTGTAAGATATCCTTTAAAAATATACTTTTGTATAAAAAATGAAGTGTGAGTCTTTTGTTAAGTTGAATGAATGTTTCAAGGAATAATT
Source organism: Pieris brassicae (assembly GCF_905147105.1). NCBI lineage: Eukaryota > Metazoa > Arthropoda > Insecta > Lepidoptera > Pieridae > Pieris > Pieris brassicae. The sequence continues at coordinate 17,647,772 of NC_059674.1, forward strand.
ATTATTATTAATAATGTTATCAAAGCGTGTGTATGTTTCGTAGTTTCTTTAAATATAACTATTTTGCCCATTTAATGTCTATTAGAAGCGAAATAACCTACAGTTTTCAGTGTGAGATCACTATTTTTTATCGGCTAGCACAACTTTCAAAATTAGTTTTCGTTCCATCGTAAGTACGTGCTTTGATTGAATAATTGCATTTTTCCTTTCTCGCCGGTCACGACTCGAGATGCGTATCGCTACAGTCGAGGGAGTTCTGTTAAATCGAACTCGACTACAACTCACGAAATGGACCATCAAACTGCAAGAAAAAGGACAAAACAAAATGTATAAAGGAAATTGCTTCCACAAATCCACTCGTATCTTGGACAATAAACGAGGAATGGCTCGGCTGCCCTAATAGCAATGAAATCACAAAACCAAAAGTACAAATGTCAGATTTCTGTCCAAGAGATATATTTTTGATTCAGTAGTGAACAGTTTCTATTAATACCAGCTTTAGGAGATACATGTTTGTTGTATATATTATTATGACACAGTTATATATCTTAGAACATATTAGTAAATTACTGAATTAAACTTTTAACGAGTGTGTCTTGTGTTGAAAAACATCAGTTGTGAATCAACTTATGATTATTTTATGCGTTTAATCTGGGTTTGAGTGCCGGTAAAATAATATTGTTTTCGGGTTGGTAGGCACCGAAGGTTGATCTTACAATTTCAAGGTTGATTAACAAGAAAGCGATTTTAATGACCTTTGGAATTCAAGACTTAAAAACATAATACATTAATTTTAAAGTTAATACAAATTTTATTAGCAAAAATATCTGAACCTCACCATTGAACAATATTAATTAAATGAAAGTCGTATAAAAGTTTTCGTATTTCGGCGGTTACGCCTAAAGAAAATGTTAGATTTTTCCATTTAGAGTGCACCCTTTAAACAGACCCTTTGCGGTCAGGCTCGGTCTTTATCTCATTTAATTGAGATTAAAATGAACGTAACGATACAGCTTATAACGCTTCAGAACCCTATTAAAATACTAAATGAAAACCGTCTTTCAAAGGGCATATTGCTGGTAAAAGAAAAAATTATAAAGGATTCTTAGGTTTTTTTTACATTAATAATATTGCATAGTTTAAAACATAGTCGCTTCCAGCTGTCTACTGTAATAACATATCAATGGACAGAAGAAAAAAAAGAGGATTTATAAAGACCTTATCTTTTAGATTCATTTGGAAAATTGCTAGAATAGTGATAAACATAAAAATATTAATAAAAAGCTGTAATGTAATGGAAGCTTACACAATTCCTTGCTACATGTCATTGTGTCATGAATTTTAGTGATTTTCGTCAATTTCTTATGCAATGTTTTTCTCCTTTTATTTATAATTATCTTAAATATATAAGTGATAACTATTATATAACATAAAGTTTCTCCATATGAAATACCCTAACCACCGGTCTTAAAGGTTACTAAGTTCTTCCAATAGTGATGCGATTCTAATTAATGGCCAAGTCAACACCATCGCTACAGATATTGTGAGAGATCTAGAACGAAATTGGGGACCTCCCTGACTTTGGGTATGATTTTAAATAACTATGGACGCGATTATATTAAACTGTATTGGTTTTACTGAGACTGAAAATTATTGTGTACCTGTTGCGTTATATTATAACTATAATTAACTAGGAAATAACTTATTTCTTAGTGCTTCAACGGAATATTAGCACCCATAAACATTTTTACATCGAAAGAATTATACACCTAATTATAATGTAGAAAATTGCCTGTCAGATACACTAACGCTTGGTCAAAGGATAGAAGAGTGTTTGTGAAAAACGTTAATATTTTCACATACTTGGGTCTAAGTTGTTTATGAACAATTAGTTTAATATTCCTGGTTTGTTATTTTAAAAGATTATTTATCAGAACAATTAACTGCTTACTAACTGTTAGACATATTTACATACATATTTGTTAGACATACATATTTCAAAAGATACATATATATAAGACGAGACGGTACTTGACTCCAGGTTACCGCTTGCAAATTCCGCCCCACATGGAGTGAGAACAGTACCTCTGGGGAGCCCCAGTACCAGCTTCTTCCACTTGACCGTATTCAACTAAAAGCGATTCGAATCGTCTACGACCAGTCAGTTTCCGAGCAGTTTGATTCTACCGCATTTATCAACGAGAGCGTTGAGAAGAGTTGTTCGGATAATAGGTGATTTTCATCATCGGATGTCGAATACATTCGATTTACGGTACTTTAAGAAAAGAGTGTGTTAGTCTTTTAGCAAAGTCAATTGTGTGTATCGCTTAACATCAGATAAACCTTCTGCACGTTTGCCCCCTGATAATATAAAAAAAAATACAAGATGTTTTATTTTAGTTAAAACTTGAATAAGGGCCTACCATAAAGACAAATTATTATCATAATAAAAAATTATCGTAATAAATGGAAACCACACACTACAATACAAAGCGTCATGCGTCTACACTTCTAAAGAAGAATTTCTATCCTACCTTGTGTCTAGGATAAGTGTGATATTAGCATTTTTATTTCTAGTTTTTATTGTTAGTATTTTAAGTTTCTGTAAATGTGCCAATCAAGTATTTCAATAAAGCCACAATGTAATTTCAAAGGCATTGTTAAAATCGATTACGTAATATTCCTTTATGTTCGAAGTCTCATAAAGGATTGTTAGAGTTCACAAATTGTTACCAAGGAGTTATGGAACACTCGACTGAACATGCTTATGATTATTCTTGTTAGCACGATAGTCTAACTTGCACACGAGCCTGAAATACGTTATGAGCTTTTCAATCAGCTTTTAAGTGGCCGCACTGCGACTTGCGACCTTCTATTAATGATGTTTTGGCCTATGATTTAGGAGCCAGTTGAAACGTACCTATAATTTGGGCCCTACAATAATAAGTATTCTTTAATGTTAGAGTAAGAATAGCTAACATTAGAAAATAATGGAAGCAGAGAAGAGGCCTATGTGTCACAGGACACGCCGATTACCCAAAACGGGTCAAGTGCTGTATTAGATTAAGTTTTATTTACGTATTAGAATTAAGGTTTTTTATGTAACTTCAATAAGTGTTAATATATTATACTGGGTGTCAGCAATAAAATCAATAAAGGCTTAATAATAATGTTAGAGCGTAATTAAAATAAATTTACGACATACATACGAGAAAACCAGCGTTAACATCCAAAAATCATACATCCCACGAATTATATAACTCCTAAGATTTGGAAACAAATAATTCTCTAAGAAAATTCAATTACAGCTAATGACTGAATACTTTTTAATGCTTCAAAAGTTAATTCCAAAGAGATTCAAACTTGGTTCCAACAAAAATTGACGCGTATAATTCACGCAAAAAGCGGGTTTGTGGATGGACGAAGCGTCAAAGTTAAATTGAATATTGGGGCGGAATGATCTTGAAGTCTGAGTAGTTAATCCAATGCAACGATAGACTGAGTTGTCGGAACTATGGCAAAATTATTTGTGTTTATGTTGGGATCTGTATAGATTGGTAATTGTGATAAATCATTCGTATTTATTGTACTCATTTAGAGTAGTGGATATTTGTCCGTTCTTTGTGAACGTTTAGTTATTTGTGTATTACATAAGTTTTATATAGTATCACTCCACGCAAACAGGTATTATTGTAAAACTAAATACTACTTACAACTACTTTCCTCGCTCAACGGATAAGTATCGCAATACAGCGAGGAAAGGCTGCATGGAATGGTACACTGCCACAGGGACCAAACTTTTTAAATTTGTTTTAATTTTCTTGTGTGTATGTTAAGGAAATTGTACATACTGTACATTTGATTGTTATGATTATTAATAAACTAAATAAGAAGAACAGTGAATAAGACGTTTCCTACGTGTATAAGGCAATCGCCTACCGAGGCGGCCTTATAAGGGTTGGTTCGCTCTTTTCTTGTACATTCATAAATTAGTGTAAAGTTCTTGCTGATATTTAAATTCATTAGGTTATGTTTTTCGAAAATACGTATATATTTGTAACAAAGCTACATTAAAATAGTATATTGTAGCTTGTAAACCTAGCACCCAGGATCTTGAACAACACTAGAATGGAAACAATTTCCTGTTAATAATTCAGTTGAAATTTTGATTAAAATTACCAAGAGAGGGCGCTATATTGTCTTTCAGATATGAAGACACATTTGTCACGTGCAATTGACTGCGAGACGGGTGACAGGGCCTAATAGACAGATCTAAGATTGTCCGGACGAATTGGCATGACGTATTGTCCTATTACAATGGGCTGACAAGACAATGGATAGAAAGCAAAATTGTTTTAACACAAATACGTTTTCAGCACTTCATTAAGGTTTTGTCTCCCAATAAGCCTTACCTTACGAAAGCAATTTTTGGTATAAAGTTTTCTGTACATCACAATAGATTACGTTTATTAAGTGATTTAATTCAAAAGTCATTCAATTATTTTAACCTTTGTATACCAAATGAATACTATAGGTAATACAGAACAAAGTAAGGGAAATAGTAGTCTATATAATATTGATCCAAACACGAAATGACAATGTACATATATATATATATATATATATATATATATATATATTAATTAATTATTGGCTTTGACTAATTTATACAATTTCGATGTCCACCCTTAACAGCAATAATAACTGTCATGCGGGATGTAGCAGTTATTATTGCGTATGTCATACTGTCATACTTTTTGACAATTTAAATAACCAATTATTTTTTACTTTGGACACAATATATTATGAGTGTTTGAAAAATTTAACAAAAATATATTATATAATAATAATTACAATTCAAAAAAACTACTTAATTGTTCAATAATTCGTACTGTCTTTCAACAAAATATATCCTCGAATAACTTTATTCAGTCTTCTTCTATATTTATTACAGTAAATAAACGTTAAAAGGTAGAAAAATGTCAACGATATTTAGTCTTAAATAACGCAGAGACACCGGTATTAAAGATTAAATAATCGGCGACCCAAAGGCCACGTCCAATTAGGTTCATCCCTTGGGGCACATGGGATCATATCGGTCTCCACAGACTGAGCCCAGCCATACGATACACAGTTTTATATCGCAGCTCTGTCACAGAGTATAAATACGACTTGTTACGACATCTTAAGAATTCAAAAATGGAATGGCTTCTATTATAAATGATCTATATTTCGTATGTATTATAAGGGAATGTATAAATATTTAATCAAATTAACTAGTTTTTTGACTAAAAAACGTATTTTTTTAAATGTAAGAGTGTGTATACACGTGAAATTAATTACGATTTTAAATATTATAAATATTAAATAAATAATGTAATAACTAATCATAACAATCAAATAAACAGTATTTACAATTTTATTAACCTGCATAGTAATAAAATGAAAATTAGAACAAATTTAAAAAGTTTGGTCCCTATGGCAACCTTGTAGTAACTTTAAAACTGGCAGCATTTCCTCGCTGTATTGCGATACTTATTCGTTGAGCGAGGAAAGCACCAGCTCTGAGGTCACAGGTACTATCTACCAGGCGCCAACTTAAATCTTTAATTAGCGCCTCTGCACTTATTATATCATTATGTTGCAATATTTTTCCGAATGAAAACTCTATTTTGTTTTAAAGCAGTTAGTGAAAGTGAAAGTTCTACTAATTTGAGTTTCTGCAATAGTTATTACAGTGTAGTTTATAGATTTTATACTATAATCGGCCAACTCGTGCCAATTGCTACATTAATATAAATCGTTGACGAGTATTCAATCACGAAAAACACGATTTCCTCTAAATAAATTCTCTACAAATATCACAAAGCTTTGAAATAAAAATATGTGAAGTAGTGAAAAGGATTTTATTTGTAGCTCGTAAAGTTCGGGAAACATAGCTAACGCAGAAAAGGTAACATCTTTGATAAAGCCAAATTCAATGTGACAAGATTACCCAAACACGGAGGGGTTGGTAGCCGAAACATTTCTAGGACCGAACTATATTCTAAATGTTTATACGATAGAAAAATTCGAAGGGAAAGTTTTGGGATAAATTTCTAAACAGGATATTGTTTGGGTTCAATATTATGTAACATACTTGTAAATTGTGTACCTACATTAGACTTAGGGATTTCTTACACCAAATATGAAACATTTAAGGAAGTTCACATAGCAGACAAATTTCTGCTTTTGGAAGGTGAAGGGTGAGATTTAAAATTGAGTCTTAAGGCTAAGTATGTTGACGATAAAAGTAAAGAATATACTATAAACAAATACTAACAATCCTGTATTTCTATATATCTTATAGTTAAAAGTTTGGATATATGTACACTTTATGTTTATGTTTACAAAGAGCTTTTTTCAAAAAAGCTTTTCTTAATTATATAATAATGATTTATTTGACGTTGATATTATTGTCTGAGCCTATATATATTAAGAATAGATACATCTCGAAGCAAGAAGACCAACTTCGCAGTTACTCCACACTAACTTAGTTATACTTGAACAGTGAGATTTTGAGAAAGGGTTATGTATTACTCCCGTATGATAAAAGCGTACTCGATTTTGACGTACATAAGACAGTTATAGCTGGGACTGAGGCAATGTTTGATACTAGACGATGTTAAAATTTCAATTTATAAATTTATATGTCTCAGATTCAAATCGATTAATATTTGCAAATTTAGTGTCATCAATGTTTCCGGATTTTCATTGAGTACTAGCGGATCTGACAGACGTTGTCCTTAACTATGAATATTGATTTCGAATTGGTATAATTAACTAAAAATGCTTTATGATATACAACATTCCATGTTTTTTTTTCTGGCCCGTATATAAATAGTTTTGTTGGTAAACCAACACAGGAACAGGCAACATATAACTGGCCATGTGAAAAACATGGATGTTCAAGATGAATGCTACAAATAATTAGGTACTGTAACAATTTTATATGTATTTTATCAATATAATAACTCTGATCGATGCATTTGTTTGAAATGCGTGTTTTAATTTTTCTTACATCCTCTTTGACGATATTTGCAACATGCATTCTGTTAATGTTATGTCAAACGCCTTAAGGTTACATGAAAAAAGGTTTTAATTGAAAATTGCTATGCACTGAAAAATAAATTGTTGTAGCATTTTTAAATTTTCCGCGATATTTTCAATTTTTTTTCCTTATTTCAGGTACTATGGATAAATTTACATGTTAAAAACTGTAAGATGTCATTCTAATAAAATAAATGATATCGTGTACTTTTAATACATAATTAAATTAAATTTGGTTTGGAAACATAAGCAATAAGTAAAGAAAATTACAACTTGAATATTCAAATGACTTTTTCTCTTGTTAGAAAAACAAAATGCCACTTGGTTGTCATATATTTTTACCTTCAGAAATTTGTGTTATATATGTAGGTAATACGAAGTTCACTAGGTCCTCTAAAAGTAATAATAATAATGTAATAAAATTTATAGTCTTTATAAAAATAAGTGAGGTAGATACAAAACTCATTAAAAGACGCAAAATAAAGTCGTAAACCAACTTCTCTTCAGAGCAAATTACACTTAATGCCAAATGATATTTTTATACCAGACTCGTTTATGTAAATACAGTATTTAATCTTTCTCTTTAGGATCGTAAACATGATGTAAATTTGCATTACAGTTATATCAACAAGACAGCACCAGTCAAATATTTTGAGAAAAACGTTCAACAGAAGAAATGGAGAATTTCCACCGCAGGTTCAGATACCGGCAAACTTCTTGAGCATTACTAGGGAGTGGGAGAAAGTTTGTGCATCGTACACAGCGCGGGACACAAACGTCAACTGATTTACCAATCACTCGATGGACACGGCACTCTACCGCCGCCGCCCCCTCCCGGTGATACCTAAAAATCGCTTCCCAAGGCAAGGACAATCTGTTGACTGGGATGCCATAGCGATACTGATCTGGATGTTATAAAAATGTGTTTATTCATTTTAAGTATGTAAGATTTGGGAGCCCTTTTAAGTAAAAAATACCTGTGTCAGGGTTCCCAGCTCTTCCATAACAAATATAATATTTATACATATATTAATTACATCTTTTATGTTATTTATTTAAGTTTTTTCAACTGTTATCGATATGTGAGTGTTAGTGAGTTTGTGGGTGCAAATGTGTGAGTGAGTGAGTGAATCAGTGAATCAATGAATAAAGTTTGTGTGTGTCTCTAAAGAAGCTCTAACACTGCGTAGGGTGTATTTATAAGCTAAGTAGTTAAATAAAAAAAATATGGAAGTTGACTACACAGACTACAGACTCACACTGTTTTTGTGATTGGCTTAAATGAATCAACATACTTTGCGTTAAATGCCAGACAATGACTAAAATGCGTAGAGTATTCGTTGACAAGTGCCTATCTATAAAAAGCTTGTGTTAAAAAGCTTTATTACATAATATGATAAATTAGAAATACTATAATTGCATGAATTTATATAAATTTAATCGCTCACCAGTCTTCGTTGACAAATGTATAACCTAGATTCGATTCGAGGTAACTAAATAATTGCCAATTACGGTGATTTTCAAAGGGAAACAAAGTTATATATAGATATAAAATTTACAAGTAGACAAAATGGGTGGCGCTACCTTATTGTTCTGGGCCTCAGATTTTTGCATGGGTTTCGTGGTCGTCTATTTTTTGTAACGGACTAGCAGAATACTCCTGCCTGCCTGACACACAAAGTTTTTTAGGTTTATGGTAATACGGTTGTCTCACGATGTTTTTCTTCCTTCCTTCTGCCCAACACTGCTCTAAAATTGTTATAAAAAGATCATTAATTTCCTAAATTCCTAAATCCCTTTTGAATTTTTCTTAAATAATATTTAATACAATTCGGTGAGATGCTCTGTCAAGCTAGAATTAAGTTTTTAAAACGGGAATATCGAACAAGCTTCGGTATGCAAGCCATTGTTCTTATAAAGTTAAAATGTGATTGGCTTTAAGCAGTGAGACGAAACTTTATCTTTGGGTAAACAAGGGTAGTAGATTTCTTTTTCCACACAAACGGCTTCTGTCCGGTGCCGCAGGATATTGAAAAGCCAGACTCCTGTTCAGAATACAGAAGATATGTCGGACTTAGGGGAAATCGAAATTCCCACTTACAGTCGTGACTTTTAATAGACTTGGAGTGGCAGGTTTAATCTATAAATTTTACGTATTTTTCTATATTATGATTTAAATTTTTTGAGTGGGAAATAAATCTTTCTTTTCCATATTCTGTAGATACAATCTGTATGAGAATTAAAAGAAAACACTTTTTTACCGGATTGAAGCTATGTATTATTATAAACTTATAATTATTTTACATAATTTTAATTTTTTCCGACGTTTCGCGTGCAAATCCGGTAAAAAAGTGTTTTCTTTCAAAGTGTAAAAGCTATGTTAAAGACTACTGTATGAGGATTCCTGTCACTCATATTATTTATTTTGTAAAATTTATTACACGCAGGTGTACGAACAGAGTGGGTAAAATGTATTGTTGTAAACGATTACCTAACGAATCGTGTCAGATTTTAATATAATAATTTGTTATTTAAATTGTATAATTTTTTGCCACATGCGTATGGGCACTTTCCGGCCGAGCTACGCTCGCCAATACAGCCTCAGCAGAGTCATTAAGACCCTTCAGGCCAACATCAAGATTCCATTAAAAAATACACGAGCATTCTACTTCAAACTTTGAAGTGAAATCAATTTAGTGAGAGAAGTGAAGAAATTATACAAAATCAAGGAATTAGCCGAGTGTCTAATTTCCTTACCTTGATCTAGTCTTTATTATTACATATTAAATTTAAAGAAATATCAATCGAGAACACGGCAGCCATTACATACTAAACATTTTACACGTGTAAGAGTTCGATAGAAAATTATTATTCTTAGATAAAAATGAAAAAGTAAAATGCTTATTTTGTATCGCATTTCATATGCCTATATCACAAATAAATTCCTTGGAACTCGGCACATTTACTAAGACTTCCAACAACTGATTATATTTCAACATTTCAAGCGAAATATCGAATTTCACATTCTGTTTTTAGGAAACTGTAAACGAAAGCTTAGAGAAGGCAGAATGAAGTCTCATCGTGTGATTTATTAGTGTCAGAAAATATTATGTATTTGTCGCAAATAAGTCACTACTATAAACACTAATATAGTTGTTTGTGTATTGTACGAGCCAGGGCTATACATTTTACTCACTCCGGATTGCTTAGTTTTAAAAGCGTGGCGATTTTCTAAATCGTAAGAATTACGCCCCGCAAAGATGGACGTAGGCACTATCTTCAACTGTTACACTGCATTCATTCGTTACATAGCAATTAACATTTCATTATTTCGCTTATATGCTATTGTTGAGTGGTTAATGAGAGTAAAAATAGAATCCTCTGTTACTTAAAGCACCCCGATGAACCAGGAACCGTACATATATGAGATATAAATAAATGGAAAATATTACATGAACATTTTAGATTATGTTTAGATAGGTAACGCTACACGTCTCAATGGGTTTTGTATAGTATTGCATTTGTTTCTTTGATAATTATTATATAGACAAGTACGTATGCGGCCTTTTGTGTCCGGCACATGTAGATTTTTGGGTTTGAGATATCCCGTCGTTTTATAGAAACAGGCAGGCTAATGTTAATTGATACCGCTGCCCAAAGACACTCAATTCCAGTGGGCTCGGAATGCGTTGCGAATTTAAGAATTAGTACGCTCTTTTCTGGAAGGATTCTAAGTCGAATTGGTCAAATTGGAATACTTCAGTGGGTAGTTTGTGGTGGTGCGCGCAAAAACAGCCTTAAAGAACGCCCAGTTGTGAAACGACGGACATCGTGGTGATACAAGTGGAATTTCGTATTCTGCCTCCTCCTCAAGTTTGCCTTAACCATAGAAGCGAGCATAACACTGCTAATCGATTCATTAGTGGAAAAATTACAACATTTTTACAATACAATCTATAGTACATTATTGTCCATAAAAAGTGTTTGACTTGACACTTACAGTTTTTTTTATTGGTGGAATTTACAGATTGTAAGTGATAATGCTTGCAAAATTCGGGATTAAAATGCCTATTATAATTTATCGCGAAATTTTGCGTGAACTCGTTTGAAGCATGTTATTGAATATCGGAAATGTATTACGGCATGAAATGAGATCTTATCCTATTGTTTTGTATTGGTTTAAATTTGTTAATATTGGAGGGATTTTTATCCAACACTAATATTATATTTATTTTTAACCAGAGTAATATATTAAGAAAACACTTTTTAAACGGATTGAAGCTATGTATTATTATTTTAAACTTATAATTATTTACATAATTTTAAATTTAATTTTTTCCGAATTGTTAGTTACGTAGAGGAATGTATATTCAAAAATACGATACCAAAGGATGAGGCTGAAACCATACGGCAAGATATCTTATGCATACTGCGGACAAGCAAACCGCCAAAAAGAAACCTCACTTTCGCTGAAACAAAGGCTCTCGCGGAGCTAAAGGCGAACTAAGATTTGGTAGTACTCCGAGCTGAAAAAGAGAACGCAACTATTGTTATGGATACGTCGGAATACGAAAGCAAGCCTAGTGGGTCCAGTGGCTCTCGTCCCCGAGGTCGTAGGTTCGATCCCCGGCTGTGCACCAATGGATTTTCTTTCTATGTGCGCATTTAACATTAGCTCGAACGGTGAAGGAAAACATCGCAAGGAAACCGGCTTGTCTTAGACCCAAAAAGTCAAGCACAGACTACTTGCCAGACATACAGACAGGAACAGATATCTGAGGCCCAGACCTAAAAAGGTTGTAGCGCCATTGATTTGTTTTATTTAGTTAAAAGGTAACTTCACATTAAAATAACAGTTACTGTTTTATTATTAAAATTCATTCACAACTTTGGACCTCGTAGGAAATGATGATGTCTTTGACCCAGCCTTAATAACGAGTCACAGGTACTGAATCAAGTGCCTTATAATATATCTGAATATAATTTACTTCAAGTTCTTATGATTGTGAGTTTATGTTTAACGGGGTCTTTAAGAAAAGAGCGTAGTATTCCCTGAAAGGTCAGCGTCCATGGGCGGCAGTTTTAAGTCAAAGTGACCCGCTAAGGCGTTTGTATTTCTGTCACCATAAAAAAGGTAGCTAACACGCTAATACTACGTTAATATATGAATTTTTATTTGACAATTTTTGCATTATGTACAAATGTACAAATATAACTTCTTTACGAAAAACGTGTGATTTCTTGTTGACAACTGCTGTAACACATTTGACAAATGAGGTTATAAATAATAAGTTCTCTTTTTAAACAATAATACTATAAATAGAACGAAAAAGGAACTTAATTACGGCAGGTTTACATGTAGGAGATACTTCTATTATCTCCTGGGAAATTCCGCCCACAAAGCCTTCATTTGTGGCCTTATTTTTCTCTCATTATTCCTTAGAACAAAAATGTTTGCTTCATATATTATAACAATCGACTTTGGGACTTTTGTCTTTTATATTTAATGGATCGACATCATAAGTTACAAATAACAAATGACAATCGCGAAAGCGTTAGGCGAAAAAGCGAAAAAGTTAAAGTTAGGCGAAATAATTTAACACGTATAATATAAGTAAATGAAACCAAAATTTATAAATATTGTCATTACTATATCCTATCACTGTGACAACAATGAGAGAACATATAAACCTTTTTAATAATCATATCTGATGTATTTTAATAAATGCCAGCACCTCACACGCAAAACCAGTTCAGTTTGCTCATCAGCCGTCTGAACCTAGCAATAGTTCTCCCATACCAAACGCGATATTTTTTTCACTTTATTTAATGATAAAAAAACCAATAGCTCTACAATATCTTTAGGTCTAGATCACAGATGTATGTATCTGTTTCATGACCATTTGTTAATCTAATAGGCAAGTAGGTGATCGGTGATCACACACCGTAAACTAATTAGGTCTGGCAAGCCGGTGTCCTTACGTTGTTTTTCTTCACCGTTCAAAATTCCATTGGTGCACAGTCGAAGATCTAACCTACGACCACCTACGAGCAATGAGAGTCGCACGCTGAAGCCACTTGGCCAACACTGCTCGTGCTTTGTGATTTATTTGACAAAACTTAGACTAAATTATGAAAACTTCATCCGAATTGCCATTGAGCACCATTCATTGCGTTTATCTTCGGTTGAAGTACTGTAGGGGACATACATAAGCAAACCATACTAATGGCGTTACAACATAGTTTTGATTGACATGCCGTTATCATGTTTTGCTGCAACGCGCACACTTAAGACACGCCCATAGAAAAGACCATGGGTGTACCATGAATTAAACCCACGACCAAGACTAACCCAAGAGTTGCACGCTCATGACATTAGCGACTCTCTATTTAGCAGATATGGGCGACATTACTTTGCAAAGTTAAACGCTTCTTATATAAAAGTTTCGAAGTTACTACGAATCTTATTCAACTAGCAAAACAATTTCAATATTCCGAAATAGCTTGTAAATTTCAATTTGATATACAAATATAAAAATTGGCAGTTGAATTCAATTTTAGTAACGAGCTTCAAAGTTATCGTGACGGCTTTTTTACTAAAGTTTTTAGGCCAACGAGATGTCTCAAGTATGTAATTTGATGGAAAAATGTTTCTAAAATGTACTTCATATTACACTTCTTAACTAGGACCTTTATTGAATCCTCGTTTGATGGCGGGAGTGACACTGGGTCCTCCACTGCGATCTTGTGGGAACTACCTGAGGTGGTTTTAGTGGGTTTTGTCCACCTAGTCTCTAAATAGCAGTTTCGTGTAGGTCGAGGCTCCACTCCAAGCGTTTCCACCTCGGTTATGGAAAAATTATGTCATATAACAAAAATGTATATAACTATATGTGTATGTAAGAGATTATGTAATAACAGAATTGTTTTAACAAATGTGTTAGAATTAGAATGACTACACCCCGCAACATCAGAGACGTCTTACAGGTTGTAAATTGTCAATGTGTCAAAGTCAACTTGTCACTAATGCGTTGAATCGATCATTGACGTTAGTTGCTCTCTGAACTGCGCCTGCGCTGGGCGTGCCTGCTGACGTTGTTTTTATAATTAAATAAAAATATCGAACTACCATAGTGATAATAACTTGGTAAATATTAATTCCAATCTATATTTACACACACATTTTTTTTAAATTAATCCTCAATGGTCTTTAATAATCTCATTTCTACTACTTGCAAGATTCAATAAAATAAAAAACAAATAAAAATTTTTCGCTATAAATATAATAAAGATGAAGTTTTAGTTAGGAAAATCAGTCGTACAATTCACAATTCTGTAAAAACTGTTCATTTGCTAGAAACGTCCAAAATGTACCAGAACTGAAAGTGACGAATCATCGTCAATACCCGCCAGTATATGAAGTACTATTTGTTTCTGTCCTGCTGCCATCTATACTTTTAATTGGCGATAGATCCGACCAGACATGTTGACATGCTATTCGTTTGGTTGAAATATTTGCTGGGGAATTGCTCAAAAACAACTGACGATCAATGTGCCATGACAAAATTTCGACTGAAATCTACTTATATTTTACTAAAGAATGTTAAAGTTATTTTTTTACGTTTAACTGTTATTTAATATTTATAAATTTAATATTTATATCGGTTTTATTCTAAATTTTACTTAATATAAATTGGCCTGGTCACCTGGGACATTGGTGGGATTATAGTATACAAAAATAAATTAAACTATAATATTTTAAAATTAATTAAAAAAAAATCCCTCTAATTTTATTGTTTAATTTACAGCGTCAACGTAAAATATTTTATTCCACACCTAAACGAAGAAGTTTCATCAATTTCATATCGAGATAAAACTAGAAAAAATACCTATAAGTTAAAGAACCCTTTCCTAAACGAATGGCTGGCAACGTATATAGCAACTATCAGTGTTATGAGTTCCCGCGGGTTTAGCTTAGACAGGAAATATTTTTTCAATCTAGGTTTCCGATATTTTTAATCTGATATAAAATTGTACCTACTCTTTAACATTGCTATATTCTGTTATTTTTCAAACGGATGTTTGTTTAAAAACGATCAACATAGAACAACGAACAATATTAAATGCAAACATCCTTTATAAAAACAGATCGTTTTAAAAAAACTGCTACTTCCGGAAAACGCATAAAAAATATACATAAATACTACACTGGCACACCCTTACCACTTTTTAGGGCGGGGCCTCAGATTTCTGTATCTGTTTCAATATTACCCCAAAACTATTTTAATTCATAAATGTTTTCGTTAAATTAACTATAGGAAATTGTCCCATTTATGACAAGTTATACAGATAGATGTTTGAATTCACAATTTTCCAACAGGGAAATTTCCTTCGTACGTTCCTTGATAAGGACCAGTGCATAATCAAGGCCAGGTCTAGAAATACTGATATTTTCTTTACTGTAGGAGCATTAATTGCATTTCAAACTAGTGCAGGAGTGATATATATATAGTAAAATAAAATCTAAATATTCCCGTGTATGCTTAGGTAGGTATGCGTGTGACTATATATTTAATATTATATTATGTATATTATTTATAGCAGACCCTTGTTCTAATAAAAACATTAATACGAGTTAATAACTGTAATATAATAATAAAAGATATTTCGAGAAACGTTATTTTTTAACTGAGATTATGTTTTCCTTTTACTTTGCAAAGATCATATATAGTTATTATTTAGGTACACCAAATGTAAGACCGGTAAGAAAATATTAATGTCAACGTATTGAAACTTGAATACCCTGAGGTTTGATTAACTTTCGGGTAATATTACTTGTAAAGGTGACTGGCAACACACTTCGTTGAGGGATTACACACGCCTTAAAAGATTACATTTCAACACGACGCTATTAATTCAATTAAGAAAGCGGATTACTTGTCACTATTGTACTGCTAACCATGCGTTATAATTTGATAATTTTATTACAGTATTTTGCGGATTATTTGACACAATATATTTTTGCTATTTTTCCGTATTTTCACTACGAATAACAAGCTTTTCCTTAAAAAAACTATGGAAAAATCGTCGTCTCCCTCTCTCTGTTATGCGTTTTTTCGTTTATCGCTTGGTACAATATTTAAAATGGGTTTGGTGTATTCCAAAGAGTTCCATGAAAGTTCAAATAAGCGTTATTAAAAAAAATGTTTATTATGGAAAATTAGACACATCACATACGCCACATCCTTAAATTTGAATTACAGACATCTTGACTCATCGGCAAAGAAGACAGAGGGTGTAGGACATTACCTGGACAATATAATCGTTGAAACTTTCGAATAAAACAGTATAGAGAAAATAAAAGGTGGTTTAGAATATATTTTTTTATACTTAGTTATTGTATTATATATTTTGCATATTTTTTAATAATTAGGTTGCATAGTATCTATTTATGTTATTTGTTCTTAGTTTAGCTATGTCACCTTAGTCATCTATACAAATACAAAATTAATTAACGCAAAATACATTTAAGAAAACACTTTTTGAACGAATTGAAGCGATGTATACCAGCGTGCGTGGTGACGGTGACTGATGAAAAAAGGTGTTAAATGTCAAAAGTATCACAGCTGCAGAGAAAGTATTGTTATCTGTATTTATTGCCCCGGACTGGATATCGACTAAAAGATGACGGGTTTTTGCAAAAATTCTTGAGATTTTAATTTGGAAAATACATTGTTAATCTATGTAATCTGTTTCGGCTTTCTGTATTGACTAAGTGTTTTGTTTTATAATGTGTATGTAAGCTGTAATATTACTAGTAAATAATAAATAAAATACGCTGCTAAGCGTAAAACTCGAAGATGGCTGGACGAATTTGACTATTTTTTTTTAATTAATTCCTTTAACTCTGCTGAAGGTTTTCATAGAGAAAAAAATATTTTAAAAAACTGTTTACTACTATTTACTTCGGAACAACAAAATTGGTTCCATATATGTAGCTACTAAAGGTAGGCTAACTAAAAAGACATATTTAGGCGAAACGAAGGCTCTGGCATCAAGTATAAAATATATTACATGAGGGACTCAAACGATGGTAATTAATTACGTTTGGTTAAACTTTGACTTGGCTGTCCCTTTTAAATGTCACCCCTGTTTAAACAGATACAATCTATCAACCTATAGACTTGTCAAATTTTTTGAGACAAAACCTGTCTTATACAAATAATAGACTCGAACCCATTTTGCTCAACTTTTAATTATTGCCACGACTCAGTTCCAGAGAAACCCAACAACGGAACAATTTGGAATTCATTCAATTATTCAAACTTTTAATTAATATTAATAGGAGCTCTTTGAAAAGAAAGAAGGCAGATAAAAACTCCTTAGAAATCTGCACCTTGCTGAGAATTTATATTGAAAACAAAGCCACCGAAAACAGATGAAAAATAGCGCAAAACTAGTGAAAATCGTCTCTATAACATTGATTACTGCAACATTTTTAGTATCGTATATATTAAATGTTATAGGCAAATTAAACATTTAACAAATTATGTTATATATATTAGAGAAAGCATTTTATTAAACCACCTATTACGTAGGAAAAAGAACGAGTATGAATGGGTTATTAACAGTTTAACTTAACAGTGTTTGATGGGATTGAGATTGCACTTACCTTTGGGAAGTGGTTCTATAACAATTTTCACAGCATTAACAGAGATGAAACTGGAGAAGAAATAGAGGAAGATCATGCTTGTTATTCCCACTTCGTCCATTTTGAGCGCATTAGTCACGCGGCCAACCTGGAAAAAAAACATAAAATGGTCTTAAGAGAACCTAAAACATGTTTGTTTTTTGTCTAATTATATCAGAAACATATTCTATGTATGTTGTATACACCTATACAACTTTATTTCTACTAACTTCCAACTTGTGATTTAGTTGACTGTTTTGTTTTGTTATTTTTCTTTTTTAAATCTTTATATTTGTTTGCCTACATGTGTATGTAATTTTTCTTACCACTCAATATTACTTTGCTGTGGAATGCAAGAATGGTTATGCATATCACCTAGTTTGGAAACCAGTCTCCAAATACCTTTTTAACTTTTATCGTATTGTTTGTTGCAAATATAATGAAAGATATAAATAATAATTATTATATATATTTGACATTGATAAAAGCATGAAGACTAACCTATAATATTTATTTAGACTTCGTTACACTACAATATTTAAAAAAAAATTGAACATAATTAAATCACAAGGAGGGCAACTGGCGGCCTTATCGCTTTCGAGTGATCTCGTCGAAGAAAAAACATGTATTAAATTACATAAGATGCATATCTTAGTATAGTATAGTAGTGCAAAAATACATGTTATACAGATTTATTAAGATAAAACTAAACAGGAACGACAAAAAAACAAACTAACCTAAAAATAGAAAGTAAAAAGACACATAAATCACGATAATTTAAGATAAGTCTCACGTCAGTTAGGAATATAGAAAAGGAGCTAAGCGAGCTAATAATAAATAAATAATAAAAAACAAATACTAAGACATATATAAAGCAAATTAATAAAACATATATATTGTCAATTCAAATTTCGCTCCATAAGTAAATAAACATGTAATAATAAAAATTATTAAAAATAAATTTTAAAAGTTTGGTCCCTGTGGCAACCTTGTGGTACCTTTAACGCTGGCAGCATTAGCATAGCATAGCACCAGCTCTGAGGTCACCGGTACTATCTATCAGGCGCCAACTTAAATCTTTTATTAGTTCCTTGACCCCATGGCCAAACAGTTTCTTCTTCAAAGGTAACAAACTCGAAGTTGGAGGAAATACTCTTAACATTAGATACAACAACAACTTGTAGATCTAACAAGTAGTTTCAACCAAATCTTACAAAATTTATAATAATTAAATAAGCCGATAATGAATAATTAAAATGAGAGTATTTTAATAATAAATAAAATAAATATTGAACGGAATCAATTATATGTTTAAGCCAATCCCTCAACTTTAAAGACGAGTTTGTGTAGACGGATTTGCATTTATGAATAATAACTGAAAAAGTTAGAGTCGCAAATCCGCTTTCATTCCGATATTACAGTAAGTATAATACGTCAAAGAAAAATACTGCCTTTCTTTTGTTTATACTTTGAGAGAAAGTTAAGAAGGCTTTGAGTACTTCTTTGCCTCTCCAACACCGAGTTTCACACACTTTAAGCTTAATAATAAAAAAGGGTTTATTATGGAATTGCTTTATATGATTTGTTCCTATTTATTTTAGTCTCACTAGCGTTTATCTTGCGCACCATGACTTTCGCTTTTAGGAATAAGTTGGAAATTGTATATTATTTGAATACACTTAAAACTCACATCGGACGTAAGCCTTAAAAGTGCACTGTGTGAAAGAAAATATCGTGAGAAAACCGGTAAGTCTTAGACCCAAACACCGAGGCCGTGTCATACAAAGAAGTGAGACCACCTGCTTGCCTCTTAAAGTGAAGAAAATGAGACAAATTTGAGGCCAAAACTAAGTCTTGTAGTGCCATGTATTTTGTCATATAATTTATTAGTTATACAATAATGTTCAGGTATGACGACAATTCAAATCAAACTTGAGGGCATGAAATCATCTATATGAATTGTCAAAAATCGAATACTGGGAACTGTGTGGAGAGACTTTTGTTACTTGAAAACTAGCCCTTCGTTACTACGTTTTTACCCTAAGTTTTATTTATTTATATTATTCATTTAAAGAAAAATAAATAACATAATATATATAAGGGACGCAACAAGCAGCCTTTATGCTTGCTAGCGATCTCTTCCAGGAAACCGCGGGCCTCGTAAGAAAGAAATATGATGGGTAAAGTTCATGAAGTGCATAACGAAAACTTTCATAAAATTTTTTTTATCAACAACCTTAATCTAAAATATTTTTTAAACTAAAAATTTAACAGCTAATCTCACGGATTTATGAATTTCAATGCAATACCCAATAATAATACAAGAATTACAAAAGTGACGATTGAACTGGATATATTATGGTTAAGAAATGTTTATGTATAAGAATTTATGGTCCACCTTCCCTAAAGGATCTTAATAAAAATTATGCAACGACTAAGGACCGTGTTATTGATTATTTGACAAATAATTATCAGTCGGCAGAGCAAGCAGAGCGATTGCTTAATTGTGTTTGTAATAAGGCAGGGGTAAATATAATTTCATAAATTATTTCTCAACAATCTCTAGTTTATTGGTAGACACGCGATACGATCTATATTTTTGTTTCAACACTAAAAGAGTCAAACTATCCTTTGGTCTTACTATAAATTTGAATGTGATTTATAAGAGTATTGAACCTTTAATATCCGGGTGTATACAATTATAAATATATGTTTTTTAATCAGTGGCGCTACAACCTTTTTAGATCTGAGCGTCAGATTTCTGTATATGTTTCATGATCATTAGGCGAGTGACCAGCCTCCAGTGCTTGACATACGTTGGTCTAAGCCATGCCCGATTCCTCAGGATGTTTTCCTTCACAGTTTGAGCGGATGGTGGCACACAGAAAGGAAATACATTGGTGCTCAGCCGTCGAACCTACTACATTGGGTATGAGAAGATAGCTAAAGTTTAGTCCTAGTATTATTTTATATGTTTGTAAACATTAAATATATAAACATGACCGAAGAATATTCCTAAGAAAATCATATAAAAAATACAGTTTAATCTCTTTGAAAACTGCTATTCCCTCAGCCTAAGATATTGACGCAAAATAATGTAGCTCATCATTTGTAGGTGAAAGGCACGAAAGAGGCGTTCTAATTACTGGCACAGGCGTGGCCTGTCTGTCACCACAGCTGATTAAAGCGTCAAGAAGCCGAAAGTCCGCGATAATTACTCGGCTTATTCTGTTCCAGATGTATTATTAGTCTAGAAATTAATTAATAATTTATCTTTCTTGGTTACAATGAAATATAGAAAAGTAATAGAGTTGTTTTCAATTGTAGGGAAAATCACCATAAAAATTATGTTCTTAAAGTTTTTACACAGTCAGTCCTAATATGTAGGCGAACAGCTGTCATAAAAATGTATATTTACATAATAATCAGTCAAGTAAGAGAAACTTACGAAGCCCCAAGTACTGTTTTAACCACAGAGACGTTTTAAATTGTTTATACCACTTCCTAATCTAAATTAATTAAAATTCAAGGAAATTCCAATGTTCGAAGGTAAACCACAGTTTTGGTCGTTTTGCACTTTCTCATCAAATCCGGTCTTATAACAAATGTTTCTTTGAAGTCGGTTCTATGTAAAGTGCTTTAAAATATTGGAAAAGGGTCTTTGATTGTCGAATAGATTCTATAACGTTTTAATATTATTCAAAGTTTGAAATGAATAGAAATTATATTGAAGTGTACTTATACTTTAATATTGCTTTATAATTGAAGTGAAACTTCTTTAACGGCGTTGTAAAAAAATACCGTCACATTTTCGGTTACGCGTCACTTTTTTCCGTTATGCGTCACATTTTCCCGTTACGCTCTATCTTTTTCTTGTCCCTACCATGGTTGATTCGAAGAGATTCGAAGCCATTAATAACAAAAATATATAATACCCATAACAATGATAGCAATAATCTGTATTCATGTCTATGATAATAAAAGCCTTTTATTAAACTTTATCTTATTTAACCAATTTCTGTAAAGTTGCATATAGTAGATCATTTTTCGAAAAATAAGGTCATAAAGAAGTTTCACTTGTTACGTGTGTATTTTATTTTATTTTTTATGTGTATTTGTCGCAGATTTAAAGCTATTAATATTTGCCAATTCGTGATTATCATCGTCCATCATGTTAATTATTTTTTTAAAAAACAACGTTAGTGCGCACATCCAGTGCAGGCGTCAATCAGAGAGCAACAGAACAAACGATTCAACGCCCTTTTAAAAAACTTTGAAACGTGGACAATTTACAATCTGTTAGATGTCTATGATATTGCGTGTATTGTCATTCTAATGAAACAAATTATATAGTATTCTCTTATTATCTCTGATATATTTTGATTGTAAAATAGGGAAGATAGTTATTACATATTTTATTATAATCATATATACGTATATTTTTAACTGACTGAAAAAGGAAATCAACAAACCTAGTGTGCTTCAAAATACATCGTGACAAAACTGACGTCCCTTGGACCCAAAAAGTCGAGGGTGTCAGGCACAGAAAATTCATCGCCTACTTGCCTATTAGAAAGGATAACGGAACAGATACAGTAACCTGAGACACAAACCTGAAAGGTTGTAGCGCCATTAATATAATAATATTTAAATGTTTAACAAAACAAAAGAGAATGTGAAATCAAACGTGGCGATTACTACCTGTGTCAAAGTATGCACCAACCTCAACAAAATTACAAAAACGTATTTATAGTACTTTAATTTTTCTAAATTAAGTCCAAGAAGGCCAAGAAGTAGTAAAAATATTGTATAATTTTTTTGCTGAACAAAATTTTATTTTAAATAAGGAATTTATTATATTGTCTCAAATGCGGAGATATTATTATTATTTTTAAAACTTAGTTAGTGTGTTACAACAATAACTGCACCTGAGTTTGGTCATCGAAAGCCGATGCAGAATATAAAACCCCACGTGCATCACTTCGTTTTCCGTCGTCCCGCAACTGAGCTGACTTTCTGATGCATAATTGCCGTACATGAACCCAGCGGCTTGAAGAAAAGGTCCTTCAAGAAAAGAGCGTACCGATTCCTTAAGAGGCGACGCCCTTGCGAACGTTTTGGCCGTCTGAAGGTCCATTGGCTAACACATAAAATCAAAAGCCAAAATAGTTAGTTTTACTAACTAACAACTTATAGGTTTAAACACATACATTTTAATTATTATTAATTATTCCTATATTTATTTTAAATTTTAGCAAGAAACTAACATTCAACTGAACTGAAGTTCGAACGTGAAAACAAAAAATGTAAAGTGAAAATTATTTCTGATTTAAATATAGTTCAAGACCACGAAGTTTTTAAAGTATTTATACGAAACTCACCTACATTCACCCCAAGTTGTATTTACATAGCTCAGAAGTTGGTCAAGATATCTTGAGACTCGCCTTTTGCTGCAGTGAGATGCGATATAGTGTACGCGAAGTTCTTATTTATATTTATTGAAAAAGTTGGAAACATTCTAAATTATAGAGATAAGTCGACCTGCCCTAATTTTTTGTAAATATATCTAATTTGTAAAAGTATATAGTTTGTATCCATTCTGTATATCTGTGAAAGTCTATATTGTAATAAAACAAAATGTGCGTGTACTACACACGTAAGAACTGAAACGTGATCATTGATTCCTATATTCTCAAACGATATTAAAAATTGCCTGTAAATTATAGGCGTCAATTCAATGATTCAAATTTTCAAATCAAGAATTTTATTTTTTAACTTAAACTTAACTTAAACTCCGTAACTTAGTGATAAGATGTACGTGAAGTTCTAACTAAAATAATCGATTCACAAATTCAATGAACGTGAATTTCTAGAGAAGAACTAAAACTTGTAAATTAATATAAAATCAATTATATAAATTTTATCTTTGTTATTGATTAAATTTTAAGCTATCTTGATAACTTGAAAGGCAGCGGAAAAGCTAAACAGAAAAAAATGTGTGCGTGTCTAATGTACACACGTAAGAAGTGAAACTTTTTTATGACCTTATTTATCAAAAAATGATCTACTATATGCAACTTTACAGAAATTAGGTACATAAAGTTAGATAAAGTTTTAGGAAAGGCTTTTATTATCATAGACATGAATACAGATTATTGCTATCATTGTTATGGGTATTATATATTTTTCTTATTAATGGCTTCGAATCAACCATGGTAGGGACAAGAAAAAGATAGCGCGTAACGGAAAAATGTGACGCATAACGGAATAAAGTGTGTCTATCATATAGACGTGAATACAAACAATAGCTGTACGAATAATATAAAAAAAATTATGTACCACAAAGAACGGTTCGGTGGCCGTCAATACTAATCTTATACTAGAATAATAAGTCCTGAGTACATACCTCGTTACAATATCTTCTTACCAGGAAGAAAGGTTCACAATATTATCAGCCGTAAGGATTTGGAGAAATCCTATTAGTTTGGGAACAAAGAAAGGTTAGAGTGATGCTAATACCTTGTCTAAACGCACTAAACACTCACTATAAAATTCTAAATGGTGGACGTAACTATTATCAATTATAATTAACAAAAAGTATATATCAAAATAAAAATGTGTCTAACGTAAGCCGAGTAAATCTCAACAATGACTCATTTAACAAATTTGACGGTCGGCCGAGAAAAAATATTTGGGATCAGCCTCATCAAAAATTATTAATTTAAAATTATGTATTTCGAACACAATTATTTCATTTTACCTTATTGCTACTAAGGTTACTACAGAATTTCATTAATTGTAATATAATTATTACTGTCATGGTTATCGTTATTATATATTTTTGTTATTAATGGCTTCGAATCTCTTCGAATCAACCGTGGTAGGGACAAGAAGAAGATGGAACGTAACCGAAAAATGTTACGGAATTTTTTTTCCAATTCAAAAGACTTGAGAAAGATTGTTTGAATTAAAACCTGCAGTTGAGTTTCATCATCTGACGTCGAGGCAGAATACAAAATTTCCCCCGTATCACCTCGACGTCCGTCGTTCCATAACTGAGCGTTTTTTAATGCAGTATTTTCGAAGCAATTCAACTTAAGGTCCTTCAAGAATAGATCGTACCAACTCTGCACCCGCAACCCCTCTGGCATTGAGAGGTGAGCCTCCTGCCCGTTTACCCCCAGTTCTATAAAAAAGGTACTCTAAATATCTTGGTCATTGTTAATTGTAGTAAACTCAGTCTGAAACATAGCCTTTAAGTAAATACTTTTTAATACTTCTGTGTTTCAACTAAAATACAAAAAACTTCACCAAAGGAAGCCAGAAGTTACTTATACTTCAATTGTGATTCTATAAGCAAACGGCCAGTCGTAAAGAATACTGGTATAGTTTATAGCTTCCTGCTTTGGACTTCTTTAATTCCTGATATCAGACGAGCTCAGTCTTTAAGTTTATTTAAAAATCTTCTTTTTGAGCTTTATCTTCTGCCTCGTAATGTACTACCTGAATAATATATTAATTGTGACTGATTTTCTTTAGTTTTTTGTTTTATGTTTTTTTTGTTATTATTAATGCAATTCTTGAAATGTACCCTCTGTAGGTTTTATTTTTTCTATACTATTGTTGCCTGGAAGAAATCGCTTGTAAGCGATAAGGTAAATATGTATAAAGGTTTATATATTATAGTTTATATATGTCGCAGTATAGTAATTAAATCACAGATTTAATTGAATCTCTAGACAGTTAATTAAAATGTATATTCAACGAAGTCGCTTAAGTTCCGTCAGACAAGTGAGTGAACGAAATGTTTAACGAGTTTCCGAAACGTTCCTAGGCAATAAGAATAACCTAACCAATTTACAATAAAGCAAAACACGGAAATTCCAAGCTCACAGTTCTTCACGATCATACCGAAACAACAATAACAAATGACATAATCATGGCGGAGTCTTGTTTTATATGGTTAATCAACACATAGTTAAACGTTTTCTACGCTGCTTTATTTAAATCAAAATGCTAGCGACTTGATTGAATATCGATTTTTAATTAACTGTCTAGAGATTCAATTAACTCTCTGATTTAACTACTTTACAGCAACATATATATATAACCTCAATAATAGATTTGTTAAAAAATCTCTAACTACTGTGTTTTAATTTAGGAAGCAATTATTTCACACAATGTGTAAAAGAATTAAACGAAGAATAAAGATGGAAATTAGAAAAGTGCGTTACTTTTTTATAACAAGACGAGGTCATTAGCGAGGTGAAAAAATGCAATTACACTCTCAACGGAGTCATTAACAATAGTTAGAGAATGCTCGTTACTGCCGCAATATGTTACATACTTAACACCTGCGAAAGTTGAAATAATAACGAATAATAAGGTAATAAAAACTGTAGGAATTACTTCTAGTTTTTATATGGACTTTTAAAAGTTTTGATCCAATATCGTGTTTAGGACAGTTTTTCTCTGTACCTACTGATTACATTTTTTATCAGTGTGTTCGAGCTGCTATCCAGCTCTCAATAGACATTCTATATCCGTAGGATAAATAATATGTTAAAACGAGTAGTTATGATTTTAATCTTGCAAAAGTGTCAGAGACATTAAGAAATTGGTCAGGTTGAATATTAGTCCTGAGCGGCAAGGAGTGTCG
Organism: Pieris brassicae; assembly: GCF_905147105.1. Classification (NCBI taxonomy): domain Eukaryota; kingdom Metazoa; phylum Arthropoda; class Insecta; order Lepidoptera; family Pieridae; genus Pieris; species Pieris brassicae. The sequence continues at coordinate 17,674,210 of NC_059674.1, forward strand.
TGACTGCGACCATGAATAATAACTTGTGTGTCTCACATCAGGTTTCTAGGGACTTTTCTCTTTAATCAAGTAAATGTAGATTCACTTCGTATGATCTGCGTGGCAATCGTTTTTATTAATTGTAAAGTATGTCCTTTGCGTTTGTAAAGATGTATAACGTATAAATTACAATACATTATTGTATGTAAAGTTTGAGTAGCGCTCTGTGGGGGGAAGAAATAAACGGAAGAACGAGTTAACATCGTTCCAATACAAACGATGCGTTCCAACTGTCAAATCTGACATTATAGTTTGATGATGTCATATGTCATTTTGACATTTACTTTATAAAATCGATGTATTTAATATATTTTCTTCTTGCGTATATCTGTGTGTTTCCTAATAATAAATATATAATGTTAGACTAGACAGATGTCCATATTTATTTGTATATAAATATAAATATACATTATAAACCGATTATAAAAAGTAAAAACATTTTTAATAAAGCTAACAGTACTTTATAACAATGTTTTGTTTTCTTCATCTAGATTTAACTGAATATTTTAAAATAATTTTAAAAGCACTTTTAAATAAAATTCTAAGAATTACTCCAGTTTATAAAGACTAAACTATTTTATTTGTAAACCTGTGTATGAAGGTAGGGCGGTGTGGACTCAGTCCTTTGTACAAAGAAATTCATTAGAACTGCACTTGACATCAAAGTGGTCTTACACGCTGAATTCGGACTGTAAACTGCTTTTGAAGTGTTAAAATAAGACAAATTATACTATTTATAGGTTTGCATCGTTCAATAATTAACCGTCACATCCACAATTTTTAAATTTATTTATCATCATTGCATGCAAAATATCAGGTAGATTACTCTGTTCGATTCTGAACGTCGAACTCTTTATTTGCATTTATTGCCAGCTCAAACTGAGTGTGGTAATCTCCTTCTAATTTGGTGGCGTTACACCTTTTTTTTTATAAAATAGGGGGCAAACGGGCAGGAGGCCCACCTGATGTTAAGTGATACCGCCGCCCATGGACACTCTCAATGCCAGAGGCGTTGCGTTGCCGGCCTTTTAAGAATTTGTACGCTCTTTTCTTGAAGGACCCTAAGTCGAATTGGTTCGGAAATACTTCAGTGGGCAGCTGGTTCCACATAGCGGTGGTGCGCGGCAAAAATTGCCTTGAAAAACGCTCAGCCGTGGAACGGCGGACGTCGAGGTGACACCTTATGAGTTGTTGGCTATAAATTCCTGAAAATATTGACAGTATATCAGTTTTATATTAACAAAACTAAAACACTACTTGTACACATGTTGGGTTTATGATCACACACTACTTGGGTTTATGATCTTAAAGTTGGGAATCGCGAAGTTACAATTTATTAGTTACAGCTACCTTGTACTATTCTATATTAATAGTGTTTGTCTCATCAGGAGCAAACGTCGTTTTTAAAAATACCTTCCCGTCTTAAATTACGATAAAAACAGTGAGAGAGTAAGATATGTTTCTCACAGCTACATTTCAATACTAGTTACTAAAGCTCATTATAGCCCGTTGAGTAGTTTTTAGATTAGACAGTAACAAACATCTTTCTTATGACTAAACTTTACCGTCTGCTCTGCAAATAAGTTGTAAAAAGTATTTTTAATGTAATTACAACTTTGTACTATATTTTTTATTCATATCTGAGGGCACAATTCTACTTGATACTATATATAAACTGATATCAAATATTCAACTAAATCGAAGAAAATGCTTGCCCGATGCCTGAGTGAGAATTAGACTTCTGTGGCGATACTTGGTCGACTTTTGGTTTTAGACATACCGTTTTTGATTAACGAACGAGAGAGTTAATTTATGATCATTTGGTGCACAGGGATTCAAACGTACGATCTCAGTGTTGAGGTTTGCCTTGTGCCTAGACAATGTCAGTTAAACATTAATAATAGTATTTAAAATATACTTTTTTTACTCAATCAGTACGCTATAATATTTTGTATTTCGTGTCAAAAAATTATGGAACACTCAAAGTGGTACAAATAAAAACTTACTTATTCGGACCTTATACTAAGATTTAATACTTAGAATAAGCTAAGAATAAGGAGATCATCATTTCTTACTTATAAACTCTTTACAATGTTGTTAATACTACTCCCACGTTATGCCATAGGCACAAGACGGCAACGTCATATTTCATTGATAAACTGAAGAAAAAATTCTATGGAAGACTTTAGTAGTCACTTAAAAATAAATAGAATAATTTAATAAAAACGTTTTACAATTAAATTCAATGTTTTATTTGTTTAAACAACTTCATTGTTAAAAAACCAAAACTCTTGAAAATTAGCGCCTTCAAAAGGAACACAAACAAATAATTAAGAATATGGCCGAGATACACTGCTAAGTAAAGATAATTTTAAAATAACAGACAGACATTCTATTGAACACTTTAGTAGTCACAAAATAAATAGAATAATGTAACAAAAATGATTCAAAAAAAATTTAACAATGTATTAAAAATGATTTATTTTTTAAAATAACTCAATTATTAAAAAACTATCAAACTTAAAAGATTTCTTTAGTAAATATGGCCCTCACTGCTCCTCCAGGCAGCAAGCATCTTCAGAGATAGGTTCCTCTTTCAATTCAATGGCTATATTGTGCAAGACTGCCAATGATACTAAATACATCTTGGTTCTGTTCTGAATCCCCTGATCGGTTGTTCCATACACCAAAACATCTCTCTACACTATAGTGTTCTAGTTCTAATGTGGGTATAATTGTATGCTTCTTGTTTATGAGTGGTCGGATTTAGTACTGGTGTAAATAAATAAGGAGTGTAAGCATAGCCAGAGTCTTCATGTAATCTACCATGAACTAAATTCTTTAAACGGCTTTCATTAAAAATCCGTGTGTCATAGTTTATAGGTTATGTCAGACTTAGGCTTAGGCTGTAAGAACAGTTACGCTGACGTTATACTAGGTTCAAGTTATTCCGGGTTTATTAGTAGACATTTTACTTATTCTAAGGTTATTCTTGGTATGACATTTTATACCACGTTTACCTCTGTAAGACTGTTAATGAACATACCCTTAATTTATGCTATTTACTAGTTTTGTAGAAAATAAAGTCAACATAATATTACTTATTAGACATAATATATATAGGCTAGATTGTAATTCATGTAAAGTCGTACTTTCTATTGTAAACTGCAATAGATGCAGGAAAAAGCATTCAGCGCTAAAGGTCCACTTTGTTCCAAAATGAAATAAAAGGATCTACATGCTCCTCATCATATCTTTAGCAGTAGAAGGCTATCGGTTAGAATTCGAATGAATTTAATGCTTATCGTAAAACGATACGTTTATTTATTTATTAACACTTCGTTACGCAACAATATTAAAAAATAATGAACATTATTAAATCAAAAGAAGGGCAACTGGCAGCCTTATCGCTTTCGAGCGATCTCTTCCAGGCAACCACTGTGAATAAAGGAAAAAAAATGTATTAAATTACATAAGATACGCAAGTAGTGCAAAAATACATATTATACACAGTTAATAAGACAAAACTAAACAGATACGTTGTAATTTAAATCTGTTGGGAAGGGTGAATGTATGCAATATTAAGCTGGTTTCTGAAGGAACACATGGAATAACCAATCAAATGGAAATAAATCCATTTGGCCTGAACGATAAGGGAGGGCTGACCAACGTATGGTCGTATGGATTAATATGAGTTACTGCCAACTAAATTTAAGCGAAAGGAAACGCAATGCAATTGGGTAATTGGTTTTCAATTTTCTGCTTAGTTCGACTAGTTTTTGTTTTAATTGTCACATTTTAAAAGGTCGGCAACCCAACCTATTTCCTGTTTTTATTTTCTTTGTAACATAGGTGGACAAACTAACCTACGACACCCAAAAAGGGCAGTTGTCGCAGCTCATGAACACCCATTTTGTGTTGTAGGTCTTATCTCCCAGAGAAAGCCCCCACCGGGAGTCAAAGGAAAATGTCTTGTGTGATTAATTTAGATACACTCTAAAAATATACATTAAATTAAAACATATGAAACCAGTATAATTCATTTCCGAACGTTTAACAAGGTTTATTTAACCTAAGATGATCTTTGATCTTTGTTTGAGTTTAAAAAATATATATGTGAAGGTTGAAATTCTTCTGCAAGTAATTGAAGACATAATATGATTGGCAAAAAATACCAAAATTTATTAATAAAACACTAATCAGAAAAGTGTTAAGAAACAATTATTGGTTAAGGCGGTCGCGTGAAAAGTACCGAAGCTCTACTGTATACAAGACTCCAACAATAAACCTTTGCTATAAAAATTTAATCCGATTATAGTTCTTTGGAAGTAGGTCTCACCTAGACGTTTCTATTTTCACCTCTAACATTGGGTTTATTCACCTTAAATGTTCTAAATATGCTACGACAAAAAGCTTGGAATTCTATTTAGAAAATAAAAAGACATTTTAAATATATTTTTATAATAACATTTTACGAATATTCTGCAGTATACGATAAAACTGGTGGCGTTTTATTCTCTAAAAGATTCAGAGGGAATGGTATATATATATATATATATATATATAATTATTAAAAATTGAACATAATAAACGAAAGGAGGGCACTGGCGGCCTTATCGCTTTAGAGCGAACTCTTCCAGGCAACCATTATGAGAAAAAAAAGTATTTAATTAGATAAGGTAAGCAAGAACTGCAAAAATACATATAGATATTAAGACAAAACAAAACAGGAACAAGAAAACATACTAAAAAAGGATACATGAAAAATAAAAACTGCACATGTATCACGATAATTTAAGATCAGTCTCACGGCAGTTAGTAGTTAGTACGAAAGGGATACGATGTGGACAGGTATTGTATTTAAGATTAGTGAGAATTCCTATTTTTACCAACATATATATGTTATATTTAGAATTCGTCTCATGGAAGGTTTTTTGTTTTATAACCTACACAATATTAAATATTGAAATATCCTTGACATTGTTTCAGCCATATTGGCAACGATGGCAAGCGGTCGGATAGGATGTCTTTGATCCGTTTGAGGATGGGATGGGGTTTGGTATGGGATGTTACTTGTATACACTCTAGCCCCGTCCTCTGACAAAGCTGGCACGGCCGCTGAACAGGCGTAAAATAATAAACGCTGAAATATAAGTCTTTCCTTTAACTTTTGTTGCCTTAGTAGGCCTCTTGGTTCCTTGGGTTTCAAGTGATAGAGATAGCTATCTTCCGGTACTATTACCGAAAATATTGTAAATACGTTTTATTTTTGTTTTTAAATAAAAATAGTATTCCAATATCTAGATTATCTTAGTAAGCAACTAATCGTTGGAGGAAGTTCTCGTGTCTTCAGCTTTATTGTGTTTAAGAGCTTTATAGTGTCAAACTTAGATCCCCTGAGCATAAACTTAGTACTATAATTGTGTAAAGTTTGAGTCTAGACGAAGTAATCTGAATGCTTGATAGGCATTTATAAAATATTTTTATATGTGTTTCTGTTCACATATACAAAAAGATTATCTCAGTTCCAATTTGAAATAAGAGAGTTGAGTCACGCTCCAAGCTAAACTACAGCTACTGAAATTTTAAAAGCGCGCATTGGAGAAATATAACTGACTTTGTGTTCACATCGATATATTATTTCAACGTAGAAAGGTACCTTTTTGAGTGTACATCATGCCCACGTATGAATGCATTATCTGTTATGGACGAATTATGATAATTAGCTATAAACAGAATTCAAGACATTTTCATTGATCATAACCGTTAGTCTTAACGAAAAAAGTGTAACTTTCGAATCGAACTCGACTTGAATTTATAAAACAAGTTCCAAGGCTATTTGATCTCATTTTATTTGTTTACAAAATATGTCTTCATGACGAGGCCATCTCTCGCCAATCACTACTGTAAATCATACTAAACGTTGAATAAAGCGATTAATGTACGAAATTAGGTTTAAACAATTTAAATTTGCATTGTTAAGCATAAACAAGAGAAGCACCAAGCACTAAATGTATTCTCTCAGTCTCCTGCCAGATACATAGATGTTAGCGCAACAAATTACCACAGAATAATAGTTCTAGTGTACAACTATTTCGTGGTTTCCAACAGATGCTATATAGGTATTTGCTCCCAACTTTAGGTTCATTCTTTGATTTTAGAATTCAGGAAATGTATCGATCAACTCTACAGCTATTTTACCGATACAGGTTCTAGCATTTGTAGACAATCAGATCTTTGTTCCTCGATAGCTTTGCATTGTCTGTTCAGTGTTAATAACATTGATTATGCCCACATTGTGCGTTGTGATAGTAGGTTTTAAATGGGTATGATCAAGTATCTAGTTTTGAAGTATCGTCTGGTATCTGCTATTGTTAGATTCCTGGTTAAGTATCATAATATTGAAGATTGAACAATATACATATACAGAGGAATCTCTATAACTCGAACCTCGGAACGCTGAACGCGTAATCGCGGTATCTCGAATTATTTAGACTTTGTAACTCGAATAAAATATTATTTACCTAAGAAATATCGATAATACATATTAATACTCTATAACTCGATGTCAAAAAGGAGACACCGTAAGGCGTGTTCATTAAAATATAATTATGTCTTAATTGGAATTCCCCGAAATAATAGAAATAAAATCCAAAATGAATGTTCGGGTTCGGGGCTTCTAATCTATTGTTTTTGTCTTGTACACATACAATCTATCAATATACTTAAAAATCGCGCCCCTCTCAGTCGAAATTTCAGCAGTAAAATGATATGTACCTATCTCAAAGTTCTAGTTAAGTCGAAAACTTGTTAACTCGATTTTTTTGCATTTCCCTTGACATTACAGTTATAGAGATTCCACTGAAGCTTATTGCATGTAGTGTTAGGTAAATGCCTTCAAACTCTGGAAAAAATATTTTTTTACTACGCGCGTAATGGCGTACGCGTACGTAAAATATCGTGAGGATGTCGGTATGTATTAAGGAGCCTGCAAAGGCCTATTTGAAATAAAAAAACTTTTGATTTTGGTACGATTCCACCAAAATAGCGCGTGGCACATTTGTTTGCAAACATTTTGTGCAAAACAATAGCAGAACACGTTTGGCAATGCTTTGTGTAATTTTTGTGCGCGCACACTGTTGCACGCTTGCTCACGAACTTGTACACTAAGAAGATTTTCTGCCGACAGTTGCTAATATGGCCGGACAGGAGAATGTTGTGCTTTGTAATATATTCTTGATCATTCAAAAAATCACATGGCATAGTGCGCGTTCAATTAAATGTATTTGCTTTGGTAGCGGAAGTGAGATTGAGTTCGCGAGACGAGAGCACGTCGACTAGACTCCACTACTTGTACCGTGTGTGCGAACTTTTCTAGAATAATCGCGCACATTTTGTTATTGTTCGCTTGAGTGAGTCAACTAAAACAACTTCAGGACACTGGAGGAATCGTATCTTCCGAAATGCGTATCAAACACAGAGCTTGACAATAGACAAATATTACCAGATGTAACATCGGCAAAACCATTGCCCCCTTAGAAAGTCACAAGACTTCTTATAAAGCTTACAATATTATAGTGAATTAAATTGTTTTCTACAAAGGTTTATGCTGATAGAATCGTGTTATGGCGTCAAAGTAACAAGTATTTTACAAAAATTTTACTCAGGGTAACCTATAAATATTTCGTCTAACATATTTATCTAAACGCTTCGAAAGCAATAAAATAAGAGAGATTTATAAATTTGGCGAATACCTTATCGAATTTTAATGAGACCCGTGACAAAGGCAAAGACAAAAAACGGAAGATTTTCATTTCATCACATCGTTCATATTAACTTAGAGACGTAAATATGCACGCAATTTTCATTTATTCCTTTCCTAATGACTTTCACTGACACGGCGCAAAACCCCTCATTTTACACTTTGACGCGTTCACTTACGCCTATTTCTGTTACGATGTTTTCCAAAGTCGGAGTCGTTAACACCTTGTAATAAAGTTCAATATTCTACGTTGACATCAATCCGCGCACGACTTTGTCTATTCTCGGTCTTGCGAGTACCGATTGAACGGAATTTGATAGGTCACAACTCGTTTTTTTCTCTTACGAAAACGCACTTTAAATTCACGGCAAAGGTATCAAAGAGGTGCGGTAAATGACGGACTTATTGCAAAGGTATATTTTCGCTGTCATATCGTTTTGTCTATTGGTAATACGAGACTCGTTTCACACCTTGAACAAGAGAACCTTTTCTTTTCACACTTTTATAATAACACGGTACAAAAGAATCATGCATGTGTAAATATTAATTGCTGTGTTGCGTCACAATAAAATTAAACGTCGACCGCCTCGACTGGAGTTTTGTAATGTCCAAAAATAGAATGGATTTTAGCAGCTGCATCGCTGTGTATAATTTTAAAATGTCATTCACTGTCCATCGATTAAAATTTACTTAATGACACCGAGTTCCATTTGTTTTTCTACTTTGTCTTATTATCTTTATTACTTTATGGTTAAGCAATTAAATTATAAGAGAAGAAAGTGTTGAAAGTATTGATTTACAAATCAGTTTTTACAATATACTGAACTTTTGCAAAGATTACGATGCTATATAGTAACATTGTGTTGTTAAACTAAATGACGGCTCGCGACATTATTCACCTATGAATTGTAAGACCAAACTTGCGGGAATGTTTGTCTGTATCGGTGTGCACTGATATCACTAAAAGTTCTAAGTGAGTATAATAAAATATATACTTCTTCATCTGGAGCGATTTTAGTTAAAATACACAAGTGAAACAATTGTATTATAACGTGTTTAATATTTATACAATTATCAATTTATTAACAATTATCAAACTTGCGTTTTTATATGTAGAAATTAATGAAATGAAAAGAAATTTTGAAAATGGAACACTGTCCATCATAAAATAACGAACCTATAATTCATAGACGCTAGAACTGACCAATAGGTAACGTTGAATGCCAGACATTCCTCGTCCAGGTATGAAATATAGAGTTAGAGACGCCGAGTATGCGACCTGAAGAGACTTTCAACATAATATGAGAAATTCTGAAACTTCGAGACGTATTTATACGAAGAATTTAAAGCCAACGTTCGGAAAATTCTAGAACAATTTAAATTTTTAATAGGTACAGGCTGAAGGGAAATTAGTTCGAGGGTGAACTTTGACTGCGTTCTTCGAAAAATGCAAATCGTTATTGAAGTTATATTAAAATGATACTTTCTGAAATGGGAATTAATATTTGTACGTTAAAAAATAATGGAGGCTTCTAAAACCTTCTAAAAGGCTTAGTAAGTATAAAATCTAGTTAGTAACGTTACACATATATTATACCCAGAGAATAAAGTGTGCTTTAAACTCTTTTACAATTCTGTTTCAGAACTTATCAGTTCTGTTCGTCAGTTCTACGTCCTTAATTTGAGAACTAAAGCCGTAATTTAATTATTAGTATTTATTAAGCATTTAAATACAATAATTAAATAAATAAACCATACCATTTACTTTTTGTTGGTAATATATATTATGTTTTATAAATAAATGATATTTTGATTTAAATAAATACGAAAACTTCGAAGCAGGCAAACAAGTACTGTCATAAAATCTGACTCACTGTTCGTAAATAATAGCCTAATTTCAAACCCACTTTGACGTAGGTGATCTTTGTCACACACCCCTCAGAACATGGTTTTTCACTTTGAAGAGATGATATGAGGATGAGTGAATGTGATAACTTTGGAAATTTCATACAGATAACAATTTAGGGCGTTACCCCTTTCAATGTGATAGTTTATTTTAACCAAAGGTGATGTTATTCTAAAAGCGGACGGTCAATGTTTGTTCAATGCGTTTTAACTGATTGCTGAAGACAAAAGAAACATTAGTTTTATCACTAAAGTAAGATAACAATAATTAGTGGAACTAAAATCTTCTTAGATCCTCAGCTTTCTGTATCTGTTTTATGATATGTCAATCTTATAGGCAAGTAGGGTATCAGCCTCCTGTGCTTGACACACCTTGTTCTAAGCCATGCCGGATTCCTCACGATGTTTTCCTTCACCATTGTAGCGGTTAGTAAATGCGCATATAGATAGAAAGTCCATTGGTGCACAGCCGGGAATCAAACCTATTCAAGGATTAGAGCCTCACGCTGAAGCCACGAGGCCAAAACTGCTACTATCAAAGTAAGAATACTTGTTTTCTATTATGTTATTTTAATATTGAAAGCTCTGTGTGTCTATTTAATTCTATGTAAGATTTCCTAGAGACGACAAAGAAGACAAGATAACAGCCTTATCAGAAAACGTGGATCAAAGATTTTATTACCATGGTTACCATAGTCCTGGAAGATTATCGTAACCATAGCAACAACCACAAATCTTTAAGCTATAAAGGCACAAAGGAATAAAAAACAAAACAAAACACTGCAACTTTCGTAATTGGAATTCAGAACCTTTGACAGATTGGCTAAACATCAAGCATTTTCTGAATAAAATTCTATATTGGAAATTAGTGTAGGTTTAATATTATTCAGAAAACATGCTGAGAGCTAATACGTTGAAACGCTGTTTGTGCATAAAGTGTGAAATAAGGTTGTTCCTAAAATGTCAGAATAAATATACAACGTAACTTATCAATCTTTCCTTTTCACAATGATTTGCATTAAAATTATATAAAATATTTTGTAACGATCATGCACTATTCTCAATTCGTTAATTTGTTTTGGGTTAAAGTTACTTATGCTATAAACTATACTGTTTTATATTACGCATCAAATATCCTTTTGTAAGAAGAAAATACAATTTTTAGTTTTACAGAACAAGAACATAAAAACCCTGAATTTTATTGTGTGTCAGGCACGGAAGGCTGATCATCTACATGCCTATTCGATTAAAAAAAATGATCATGAAACAGATACAGAAATCTGAGGCCCAGACCTAAAATGGTTGTAGCGCCATTGATTCATTTATTTTATTTATATAAAAAAACTATATTCATGAAGAACAAACAAAACACACTAACATCTTTGGTTTCACAATAATAATAATACTTGGAATTTATTACTAAACATTAAACCGAGAATTTGATTCTCAAAATACTATTTGTTAGTTATTAATTCTGATACAATACACAATGTTTACATCAATGAATAAAGCAAGACCATCAATTGTGCATACCAGCTTGTCTGAATGCCTGAATGCCCAAGTTGCGTTATTCAAACAATTCCATCGGCATAGAAATTGAAACCTAAAATCTGTGGAATGTAATAGCTAACGTGTCAATGAATTTATGGGTGATTAATGAGATTATTCGAATTTTCCGAACCATTCAGGAAAGGGGCATGCAAGAACAATAGTTGTTCCATCAGAGTTATAGTAAGTTTAAAAGATACATTACGCAATTCAATTGGATAACTTGTTAAAAAAAAGATTATACTGAAGATTACAGAAAGCAATGCTTGTTCGCTGTGTTAAAGGCATACTCATATTTACAATAAAGCTAATCGTAGTCAATATAAAATATTTATAATGCAAAGTGGAGATCTTCATCTTGATTTTTATTTACTACTAAACAACGTGTACCTTGCATATAAAAATGTCTTGCATAACCTAGGGCACTAATACTAAGAAACTAAAAATCATCACGTTAACGAATAATTGTTTACGTCGTAAAACAGACAAACAAATAATAATAGTATTAGTACTTTCGTTAAAAAAATCGTAGCATTGTTTGACTACTACGTATGAAATAGCCGATACCGCGTATTAGTCAAGCATAATTCTGTCGAACTCATTCGCTTATTATCATATCTGCTAATGGGTATGTGGCTGTACTCATCCACTCTATGGCCCTAAGGGTATTCATTTTCCGTTTTTCAGGCATAATGCATTAGAGGTTTAGTCTATTCATTACTTTGGTATGGAATTTTGTTTCATATTTCTTACAGTTGTAAATCAAAATTAATTACCGTGTTAATGAGAAATTAATTAGAATATGTAACACAAAATACTTAACAGTATACAATGAGTTTATGTATTAATAACCTCTTACGATTGAATTGTTGTTCGTTTTAATTCGAGTGCTTGCTAAGATTTTATACAATATATAAAATAATTGTAAGTTAATTCATAGTAATAGAATTGTCTGTTTACAGATATTTTGTTTTTAACCGATATCAAAACGACTTAGGGTTCATCAAAGAGCGTGTCAATTTAATCCTGTCTTAGAAAAACAACTTATGTTAACAATTACATAGATTAAACAACATAAAATGAAGTTTTTTTGTGTTTTGTATAAATAAGAATGATTAACAATCGTACTTTAATGTAATTTTAATGAATTGAAAATATTTGTTAACTCTTTTTAATCGCAATTTAAAAATCTTCTCTAGATATATCTTCGCCTTGGTCGGAGAAGAAGTAGAGACAGGTTATAAGCAATGTAACCTGTTCTCAACAAATAACACACACAATTCACATTTTGAGGTACGAGTGGTGTGACTCATTTTCAAGCCATAGGGTTGTTTTAGTGATCATTGCAAGAGTGCCTTACTAGTGATTGAATTATTAAAAAACTATTCTCATTTCAATAAATAAATATTCGTTTTATAAAGCCTTGTGGTAATGGGTGTTATAAAAATCTATAGCCATTAAGATAATCGACTATTAAAGTTAAAGAAAAAGTTTTGAATAAAATTATCATATATCAAGGGGGAAATCTAATAATACAATATTGTACTATTCAAAGGAAGTACTGAGAAGGAATAGTAATACTTCCAGTACTTTATGGATTTAAGCTCCGTATTTTTAAGGCGACAAAACGTGATCGGCATTATTGAAGTAGCATTGTTCGGTTTCAAGAACTTGAGTTCATTCAGATTGTATTATTTGAATTACTAGACATATTTAAGAGTATTATAACAATCAGTAGCTATATAAGATTTATCTTTTCTGTTTTTCTGCAGCTGAGTTTCATGACGCCGAGGCAGAATACGAAATTCCACCTGTATCACCTCGACGTCCGCCATTCCACGACTGAGGGTTTTTCAAGGCAATTTTTGCCGCGCTCCACCGCCTGGTGGAACCAACTGCCCACTGAAGTATTTCCGAACCATTTCGACTTTGGTTCCTTAAAGAGAAGAGCGTACCAATTCTTAAACGACCGGCAACGCACTCGAGAGCCCTCTAGCATTGAGAGTGTCCATGGCGGTATCACTTAACATCATCAACATTCTATAAAATAAAAAAAATCTTCCAGATATCTGTATGTCTGCGTGTTTGTGTGTGCTTTTCTCTTAATGAACAAGTAAGCCATCGATTTCTGTTTAATATTTGGACTTAGAACCCATGATGTCAGAGAGTGAAGCGAGACGCCTATCATATATATATATATACTATATACAATAATATACTCGTAGCAATAATGGACTAAAAAGGTTTACTATTGTATGTTTATAAGCATTAGTTATATATCGAGTGAATATTAACTACGTTCTGCTCTTTGTTGCTGTTTACAAAGTTTCTGTGATAAGCAATTTGACTCAATATCGCCTTCAACAAATTTCTCATTGATTTACATTATATGCATATAATAATTAAAAAACATTGTCTACATCCATATACGTTGTATGTAAGGGCAGTGGTTAAACAGTGGGCAGCTGTGTCCAATGTATGAATATATGTCGCTGTAAAGCAGTTAAATCAGAGAGTTAATTGAATCTCTAGACAGTTATTTATAAATCGATATTCAATCTGCGATACTGCGACATATATATAACATGCGAATGAAAAAAGACTAGAGAAAATCGGCCTGTCGTATATATTAATAACAAAATGTGAAAAGAAAAAAATATTTAAGTCCGTAGTACACATATATTGTTGCTTTTTGAACTGTTAGTTCAGTTTAGATACAAGCTCGTTTACAACCCAAACACGATCAGGGTAAACCGTGTTAAATTATTTCCCTTATAGATCCCGGAGATAATAAAGGGGATTTTATACATTTGCTAAACCCAACCATAAGTTAGGCATATTTATTTGGTTTTAATAATGGTAATTACACGTAAATTCGCATTTAGAATGTAAAGGCTGCCAAAATGGAAACGAATAATTTGCAATTTCATTTACGCATGTACACAAAATTTCTATTTTTGTCTGCACTCTGCGTTATGCAAATGAGCAGGTAATTGGTTTAAAACGCGTGTTTATTACATAGCTTTTATTAGGGTTATACTTAATGCTGTATAAAGTTTGTTGTGATTTCGTGTATATTGTTTAACGAAGGGGAATTAAATGGTAACGATTAGACAATTTGTTTTATAATAATAATAAGCCTTTTTACTTCCAGTTTTATAATAGTTGGTTGTTTGCTATATTATAGTAAACAAAAATATTGATTTTTGTTAGTTAGCTTAGATTATAGTATTGTATATATATTCATTATTTATTTATGAATTAACAGGAACCCCGGTTTGGGTAGTGGTCTCCTTCCGCCTCTTGCCTGGTGGTCCATTCCATTGGATAACTCGTTTGGGCCACTTTCTGCTAGACATTCTCGCTACATGGCCAGCCCAATGCCATTTCAGTTTTTGAGCAAAAGTTAAAGCGTTTGTAACTTTAGTGACGGCTCTTATCTTTGTGTGTCTTATTATTATTAATCAGTTAAAAATAACTATCAATTTGGTACTCTTGAACGATATTCTTCTTGAAGTTTTTTTTATTATAGACAAGCGATGAGGGTTTTACGGGCAACCGTAACACGTAAACGTGTTACGTTCACAATTACAGAAGAAGAAAACTGGTGTTTAGGTTAGGTTAGTTCCGTGCAATTTTTCCCATTTTTTTTATTCCTTTCTCACCTTCCTCACAGTTCAAGTAATAAATAAAAACAAATTACTCCTATTAGTACTGCCTTCACCGAGTTTTGCGATTTTTTTTACATATATCAGAGACGATAACTTTATTATTATTGTACTCATATATATATATCATACTCATTTTTACTACAATAATAATAAACCTAATAAAACCTGAACTCAAATTGTCCCTTAGAAAAAACACTTACCACAATTTCAAGCTATTTTAAACCGAGATCTCTACCGAGTGATCCTCTCAATCGACGGTTAATCTTTATTTGATTTCAATTAACGACTCTGATCGGCCGGACGGACACGTTATTCTTAGCGGGTTGGCCACTTTGCGCTTCTGATTGAACTGAGATTCAATTATGGTTCTCTAAGCTGATTATACAACGTTTAATGTGTTTATAATCTGTCGTTTATCTAGTTTAAATTAGGCTCGAAGTAATAATAAATAATTTTACAAAAAATGAAAAATATTTATAAAATTCTTCTTTAATTGATAATGTAAATTCGGTTTTTATAATTAAAATTTTGTAATAAAATCATAACATTACAACGTACTAAATATCTAATATTTATATACGTTACGTTTACGTATTAGCAATATTGATTTGAAAGTATCTGTTTCCTATTATGGATGAATATAGTAACTACTAGATTGATTATAGTGCTTAAAATGAAAATATTAAGCATTTTTGTCATAATAGTATTAATAAATAGGCAACGTTGCAAGCACTTGTAATCCA
Source organism: Pieris brassicae (assembly GCF_905147105.1). Classification (NCBI taxonomy): domain Eukaryota; kingdom Metazoa; phylum Arthropoda; class Insecta; order Lepidoptera; family Pieridae; genus Pieris; species Pieris brassicae. The sequence continues at coordinate 17,689,878 of NC_059674.1, forward strand.
AATTATTTTTGGAAGTAAATGTGTAGTACTCATACGAAAGCTACAAATTTTATTTATTTCCTAATTCGAATTGCATTAAAATAGTACTGTATGCTACGCTTAGTGCTACGACGCTACGTAGACTCTAGCGCTTTCGTCATGTTTCGTAGCTTACATCGCAACTCCCGTTTGCACATATTTATTTACATATACAAAGAAACCATGTTCTTGTAGAACACTTGGATTGCCCACCACCAGTAGATCAACTCTAAGCCCTGTCTTGTTTCTAATTTATTGTATGGAAAGTGAAAGTTCACATTATTATTTTGACTAAAACACATTGTGTCATTCCGTCAGATTGTATTAACGCGTTTGTTAAAACAGCATAATAATTAAAGAATTACACTGTAGACAGATGTCGCGTAAATATAGTATCATTGAAAAGTACCATACTTCATATATACTTTATTTTTTTTAACAAAGACCTATTAATTAAAATAAATATCCCTAATTAAATGCAAATAATCAATTCATTCCACAGCTATGAAACAAACAAATTCTCAAAGTGCCTTGTTCTGAAATCAAACAAAACGTCGACTTAATTGAGATTGACTTAACTTTTACCAGCAACACAGATTTCGTCTACACCCGTATTGTGTGGTGTTATCATTGTATATTATTGAATGACAGACTACGTCTAGGCTTGTGGTTTTAATTTTTTATTCATATTGAGTGGAATCATTGATTACATCGATACACATTAGGAAGTTATAAAATGTGGTAAAAAACAAACCGTAAATGTTATTCTATTTCGATGGTACTGCTATTTGAATGGGTTGTGTACGCCAGCAAAGTTTGTTCAAGCTTACAGCTGAAATTAATTTGTATTTGTAGACCCATCGCAATGATTTGTGGGCGTTTATTACGCTTAGTCTGCGAATAACTGCTGTGACCTTCTGTGTAGCACAGATAATTGAATATTACAATGTACGTTTATACTTTATGGTTTATTTACAAAATAACGGGTTTAAATACAAGTTTTTGTCTTTACCAATTTTTTTCTACAGGTTACGTTAGGTTTATTTATTGTCGGAGTACTCAATGGCCATTGTTCTAGTTATTTTGTAATTATATGTACGAAAAACTAATCTTTGGAACTAATTAAACCTTGTCTTAATATTATATTTCTTATAATTTTATATAAACTTAGATACATACTGTAACCACTGTATTTTCTTTTTACACAGCAAACGAACAAACAACAAACGAGCTCGGGCAGGAGGCTCACCTGATGTTGAGTGATACCTTCGCTCATGGACACTCAAATTTCCTTAAGGCTCGCAAGTGCGTTGCCAGCCTTTTAAGAATCGGGAATACAACATTTATAACAATAGTTAAAGTGGGTTCCTTCCTTAAAACCTTAAAATTTAAATAACAATATTCCTTTTAAATAATGTACATGAAATCTCGCCTGTACAGCAGATTGCGTGCTTATTACAGAGTCGAGCGCTAGTACATTAGTCGGATATCATTGCGATCCTACTTCCAAATGGTCGATTAGAAGTTTTCTTATTAGAACTTCCTCTATTACGACTCCGCTACATACTTTATCTTGATGGAAAAATCAAAGCAAGACGCTCATGTCTCATATAACAGTTATTCTGGTTTAATATTCAAGTAAAGCTTTCTCGGACGGTTACGTGGAATAAATTTCGTGGAACTTTGTACTTACTTTGAGATTTACTTACATTCAAACAAAGTAATAATAATGAAACTCTCAAAGTTTATTAGCAATTAGGAATCTGATTTAAGAAACTATACATTAACTTAATTAAAAAGGCAGTGGAAACAGTATTAAAATATTACGCTTTATTAAATAAGGAGAATTACATACACAAACGCTCATAAAACCACATGTAACAATAATACAATGAGGAAAACATATTTTTTGATTTACTTTTCGTTACACTTATAGACAAACAAATAATAAAATACATATAAATTATAAGAACGCAACAGGCGGCCAAGCGATTTCTTCCAGACAACCAAAGTAAAGAAAACAACACAGAAAACATCCTATAAAAAAATTAGAATCACCAACCTTAAACTAAAAAAATACAAAAAATTTAATTAAATAAATGAAAAATTAAAAATCGAATCTTACGGATTCATGATTACACAACAGAATAAAAAATACAAGAATTACAAAAGTCACGATTGAGAAGATATAAAGTTTATGTAGAAAGTTTTAAAAAAGGTTTTATGTCGAATTTATATACAAGCAATACGTCAGAGTTATTACCAATTCAGCCCCTCACTAATCTCGGGGTTCAATAGTTAATTAAAATCAAATTGAGTTAGTTATTCTATATACGTACCTCGTGTTATTAAATTTATTCATGGATTGCATTATATTTAGAAGAACGTAACTGGTGTATAAGCCTCGATATTTTTATATGTGTATTTTTCTGGTTAAGGCGGCTGAGTTGACTTTTAGGGTCTGGGCTGTGCAAATGTGTTTTTTTGGCGCAACTTCTTGAGCGCAATCTGGTTACATTTATGTGTTTTTTAGCAATCGTTATCGGTAGAGACTAATTAACATTTTTGCAATAATGGCAACGCACTTGCGAGCCCTCTGACATTAAGAGTGTCCATGGGCGGCGGTATCACTTAACATCAGGTGAGCCTCCTGCCCGTTTGCCCCGTATTTTATTTAAAAAAACAAATTCGACTATGTATTTGCTATGTTCCAACGAGGATGTAAGTGCATACTCCTATTTCAGGATGCTCCTGCTGATAGGGGACAAATCTTTGTTTTTAATTTATTTTATTATTATTAATTAACTATTAATTACTTAAAGATGTCATGTGGAACATGGTGTAATGGTTGCAGGTCCTTACAAACATTGTGTAAAACAAAAAACTTGGCGATTAAAAATAGTGGCGGAGAGTTTATTGCCAGTTATCCTCTTCCGCTCTACACCCTTGATTAGAACTGGCAGTAAAATTAGAAGCATTTATTATGTATCTCTTTTTTGACGTTCATAAGCGTACATTGTGTTACCTATATGAATAAATAAATATGACTATGAATAAAAAAATTTACTTAATTTGACACAAACACTACAATTTATATTTCAATTCTAAAGGTTGAAAACATACAATAGGCAACGAAACGTTGAGATACAATATTCATTTTGGTCAACCTTATATATAATATACTTCTATGAGCTCTAGGGTTTAAGCTAGGCCTTCCAGTGTCATTAAGAAATTATTGTGTAAGTTGTTTGTCGTTAGATGTTTATTCATTTTTATTTTTTATTAAACTAAATGAAGGTAGAATCTATTTAAGTTGTTGCAATAGGTTAGACCGTAGCAAGTGTGAACTTCGATAGAGATTTTTAAGTCTTGTGGATACTTGGAAATACTTGAATACGAGTTATGAATTTAGTGTCGTTATTTAGGTAAGTAGTATAATATATATTGTTAAGATATTTTATTTAAATTAAATGTTGAGCAATATTACGGACTGAAGTTAGAAATTTTAAATAGCGTAATTTGATATTACCAAACAAGTTTTCTATTTTATTATATGTTTGAGTTTGTAGCCATTCTACTTGTTTCATTTTACATTCACAGATATTAAGTATTTTATTCAGGTTATATGATATATCCAAACTTCAAGTTATCTGTGTGTGTAAATCATTCTCCCAAACAGACCAGGTCATCAGGGTAGTTAAGGAATTATCATGTAACAGGGAGGGTTAGGGAACATATTAAATCGTTAAGTGTTTTGATAAACACAGACAGAGGGTGAATCATGTCGGCCTCGGGAAACCACTGTTTGAGAGCACGTCCCGATTTAACTGGAGCTGATCTCGATATGACAGTTATGATTTGTGGATGGTGTCATGCGATGTAAAATAATTATCGATCAATCGATTGAAGATTTTTTTATTTTTGAAATTTTGTAATAAATAAAATATTTTATTGTTATTAATGATAAGATAAATTGTATTTTCCTTATTCACCGTTGCGCATGTTAATATTATAACTTTAAAGAATTCTATATGTAATACTTATTAAATATAAAACAAAGTTCCTCTGTTACATAGTGTGCAATTAAGCTTTGTATGTCTATCAATATTTAGTTAATTGTTGAATAATCTAAATATTAAGAAAAACACTTGTTGAACGGATTAAAGCTATGTATTATTATTAAAACTTATAATTATTTACATAATTCTAAATTTTAATTTTTTTAACAACGTTTCGCGTGCTTTTCGTGCGTACGCGGTCACGGTGACTGAGGACAAAATACAGATAACACAACTTTCTCTGCAGCTGTGATACTTTTGACATTTAACACCTTTTGTCTTCAGTCACCGTGACCGCGTACGCACGAAAAGCACGCGAAACGTTGTTAAAAAAATTAAAATTTAGAATTATGTAAATAATTATAAGTTTTAATAATAATACATAGCTTTAATCCGTTCAACAAGTGTTTTTCTTAATATTTAGATTATTCAACAATTCTACCCGTATATAAAATATACAGTCAACATACAATAATAATATCAGATTTCATGATTATTAAATACGGACGCTCTCTCCTTATCGAGTGCTCTGTTGAATTAGCCGTCAACAAAGCTTCGCTTATCTTTCGGATTTAGAACTGAACCCTCTATACAAAATAATAGACGGGTTGATATCGTCATTGTTTGAGCATGAAATTAAAATTGAACGAGTTCACACGTGCGCATCGCCGAGATAAGGGGTTGCATTGCAATCGATTCGCATTTTCTATACTTGCTCTTTTCTTTCTTTGTACTGTATAAACGCGTATGATTTGGTTGAAGGTTAAGTGTTTTTTTATGGTCACGTAATTGGAATGCATAATGGACCACAAAGAAACGTTTAACTAATTCTAAGGGATTGTAAATAGTTTAATTGTTTAGTCACAATTACTATGTACGGATCAGAGTCCTGGCTAACTCGTGCAACGGACTGAAAAAGAGAGAAGTTATCGAGATGTCGAGAATATCATGCACTGCAAAAATACGAATAAGTCCATTCTCAACCTACTGAAGATCACCACTAGATTGTCGATTATCATCTACAGCTATTACTATTAGTTATGTTGGCTTGAGAGAACTGAATAGTCTCGACAAGCTGGTAATGCTAGGGAAGACTGATGGCAGGAGAACTTGGGTTCGCCTACTCAAGTGTCTGATCAAATAAAGACAATTATGGGTCTCAACATTCCTAATGCAGGACAAGCTGAGGATAGAGTGATGTGGAGGCAGCCTTTTACCATTTAATTTAATAAATGAAGATCACTAAACACTTATTTTAAGTGACATCCAAAATGTACACATAGATCATTGCAGTTTTCTATTCTATCTTACGTATAATATATATTTATATTATATATATGTAGATATGAAAGGAATATATTATATAAAAGCATGTTTGGATACTATATTGTGAAGTAAGTCCCAAAAACGGCAAATTTAAGTTGATTTATCAACGTAGTCCATTATGTGGCGGATTCAATTAAATTTATCGATATTGCGGCGTGTACAGTGCCTACAGTGTGGGTGATGGCGGTTCATGTATCCGCAAATCCACTGTGTGTTTAGAAAACGATTTAATTAATACAATTTTGACATACGCGTCATTATTTACATTTGCGGTAATATTTTGTAAAGCGTTATTGTGTTGAAGTACATTATTTCTTAATGTAATGAATTCCATAGTTAAAATTTTAATTCAAACTTATGTAGTTTCGCAACATGCGCTCGCCTTATTTAATTTACAAAAAACATCAGTTGCCTGGAAGAAATCGCTCAAAAGCCATTTTTACTTTTCACTTAATTATATTAATTGTACTGTATTTCTTGTACTAATATAAACTCAATTTAAGAGATGTTGGAATTTAATCAAAGTTTAATAAATAATAATTTCCTTAATCATTCAATTGCTTAATTATTTAAATTGAATAATTGTAATCCCTATTAACAGTTTTCATATTTTAGAGTTAATAAAAATTATGTGCGTGTAGTAGTGTACATACGTAAGGAGTGAAACTTCTTTATAACCTTATTTTTCGAAAAATGATGATCTTATGAAAAATTATCCTACTATATGCAATTTTACAGAAATTGGTAAATAAAGTTAAATTAGATAAATTATATAAAAGGCTTCAATTATCATAGCCGTGTGGCTTGATCCCTTGGCGTTGCGTAGAGATGTTGAGTCTCTGCATCTTCTACCGCATTTACCATGGGGAGTGTTCAGAAGAGTTGTTCGGTCTAATACCCGCAGCTGAGTTTCCTTATCGGACGTCAAGGCAGAATACAAAATACCATCCGTATCACCTGACGTCCGTCGTTCCACAACTGAGCGACTAAGGCAGTTTTTGCCACGCACCACCGCTATGTGGAACCAGCTGTCCACTGAAATATTTCCTAACCAATTCGACATAGGGTCCTTCAAGAAAAGAGCGTACTAATTATTGAAAGGCCGGCAACACACTTGCGAGCCTTCTGGGAATGTTAGTGTCCATGGGCGGCGGTATCACTTACCATCAGGTGAGCCGTTTGCCATTTCCTATAAAATTAAAAAAAAAGATATATCATAGACATGAATACAAATAGTACAATTTCATTTTACCTTATTACTACTAAGATTATTACAGAATTTCATTAATTGCAGTAGAATTATTACTTTATTTTAAATTTTGTTATTAATGGCTTCGAATCTCTTCGAATCAACCGTGGTAGGGACAAGGAAAAGATGGCGCGTAACGGAACAATGTGACCGAAAAATGTGACGGTAATTTTTTTTCCAACGCCGGTAATGAGGTTTCACTCCAAAAAACGGCCTTGAAGATTAAGGACAACTTAGGTAGAAAAAATAAATTATTTAAGGATTATTTTGTTTTAACTAAAGTCAGCCCGCTAAATTTCTCAGTTCGAGCAAAAGCGCAACGAGTGGTCACGACTTCTATTGAAACCACAGCTGTCGGAACCGTAGCCATAATCCCTATATATGCAAATTTATAAGTGTACCAAAATATTAAAAAAATATAGTATCTATCTGCCTATTTTGTTGTTGTAGCGTGTAATAGTGATTTGTAAAAAAAACTAAAATATTTATATACTTTCTTGTGATTGTGACGTATGATCGAAAATCACCATATCTTAACAATAATATTTCTTTCAACAACGACACGAAAACTTATTATTTCATATAAAATTTTCGAACCAAACAATACAGTGTGTAAAACATGACTAAGTCCAGTATAGCTGTAAGCTTTTTCTCGGAGTACTGTAGCATCTGTGTGTATTGGCTAATTAGATTACTTACACCGAGTTCCTAGTTTGTACATTGTTAGTTTAGAACTGTTGGATTTATCGTTTAATCTATGGTCCTATGTCTACAAACTTTATAGTGCTACGAAATAAGTAAAATCTTTTTCAGAACATTGCGCCAAAAATTTTGACCGCGACTTATTTCTGTACTATATGTATTGTCTGTTAAAAATGTGATTTTAGACTTCAATTAGTAACTTTAGAGCTGAATATTTGTTGAACTGACTCTTTTTACAAAACTTTTTTCAAAAAGAAAGGACCTCTTGAAGGACCGGGAACTGGAGTAACATAGAGTATAAACGTCTGTTCAGATTTCATTTGCCAACTACCGACACAGCTCACACAGTTGTTCAATTTTAAAAGCTGAAGGTGCGCGATACACCAAAAGTAATGTATGTGTGTGTTTTATAATAATAAACCAGATTTGAATATTGCTATGTCTTATTCATTACTCTAGGTATCTCCTGGTGAAATCTTTCAATATTCATTTTATTATTTACAACAATTATAAAGGAAAAAATGTTTTCGGCTAAAAAATAATCGTGGTAAACTAGCAATACATTTAGTAAATTTATACATAACTTTTACGCATTAGAATTTCAATTGCTCGATATCCATTCACAGTGATAAGTAATTAAAGTTATACAGTGAGGTTGCGTGCATGTTTCCGGTTTACGTTCAAAGCAACCCCATCATTATTGCCAATCAAATGGGAAATTGGTTTTGAATACTGTTTCAAATGCCAATAACATCACGGGTGAACTCTATAATATAAAATTATTTTATAAATTTTTCTCCTTTTTCTTAAGAAATTTTCTTTTAATATTTTTACTGTAGAAATGTATACATTGAGAGGAAGTACAATTGTTTGGCTTACGCTAGCACTACATATTTAAATAAACTTACATAAACACGAAATCGTTACTTGATTAACAAAATCCGATGTTTTTAATTCGTTTCAGTCACTGTCAGTGAAAGACTCCCGAGTTAAAAAGATTGAAAATTAAATTAAAAACATTTTAATATGTCAATTTTATTATTAATGCATGATCATTATGAAATTTGTCTAAAGTGTAATTAAAGTAAGGTCATTCAACACTTAAACCTATGCCATGTCTAGACTTTAGTTTTTTATTACCTACACTATTAATCAAAAACTTAGCTACTAATCTACGGTAAACAGTCTTGCATGCAAAAATGCTATAAGGGCAGACAACTTTAATATGAAAACTTACCAGTTATAACCAAAAGTATACAGAAAATAATAATGAATTTGGTCAAAGTTTGCTAATGAATACCTTTATTTTTAGCAGTCTTAGATGGGGTAGTGGGGTAAACGTGTGTCTCACAATACTGAAGCCATCTTCCTACTTGCGCAAATAAAAGATTACCTCTATAAGAACGTAAATAAATGGAGATTTTTTGGCTCTGTCCATTTTCATTAGACGGATTCGGTTCTTAACGGATGTGATAGGTCGGAAGACCGTCTACAGATATCAGAAGAAATATTTAAAAGTTTCAGGATTTAAATTAATTACGTGCACTAATTACGAGACATTTCTGCATTAATGACTATAACAGATTTGATTGTGGTAAAGTTAATTATAATGTTAATGAACTATTAGGTAATATTGTATATAGGTTAATAACTATTTATATTTGCTAAATATACCACAAGTATATCATATTCTACTTAAATTGTAATTGTAATTATTTTAATATTAATTATAACAATACAAATATAATTTAATATCAAACGATAATCTTCATTTTGAGAATCTTTTTTATTAAAAATATAGATTTCCCGTGTCCCGTATATTTTGGCAACATATTTGCGACATCTTCGATATTCATTGTTATATTTCATAGAATATACATAAAACCATCGTAAATTATACGCTTAAACCTCAGGAAGAGGTGAAAACCGTATAAAACCCTCTTCGTAGCTTTGAGATTATCGCGTTCAAAGACTGATGCGACCGGGGACATTCATTTTATTATAGGTATAGGAAAATCTACATCCATACGTTTCACTATACAGCAAAGTTATTAGATTATATTTGAAATACCGCTGTAAAGCAAAACTGTGCGAATTTCTTTTACACTGCGGAACTAGTGTTTAATAAACGTTGTTGTCTTAATCCATCTATTGAGAAATAAGACCGCTACTATGACTGGTGAATCGAGATGCTAATCATCTAATGTCATGCACAAGTAATCACAGTATCAATTTCAAAAGTCTATTAAATGTTTTACATCATAGTTTATAACGAATAAAGGGTACCATTGTTCGCGAGCAATACCTTCTCATTAGTCACACGCTATTTAGCAGTTAGTACAACATACCTATTTATCAATACCACATTTATTTATCCTAATCGTGTTTAGAAATGTAAACGATACGACTAATTATATTTAGGTCCAATTCATTTATACGTCGATTAGCAATTGTTTTACCAATTCGTAAATAATAATGTTTTTAATTTCTTTTAAGGCAAATTTATTAGAAATAGTGCTTTAGACAAGCAACTACAAAATTAAAAAAGAAAGAAGATTGTTGTTTAGTGATCAACTTGGCATTTCTATCCATTATCTAATGTAATGTGCAGTTCCCATGTCTTGTTAGCGCCTACGTTTTTTTTTTCACTTTGGATTTTACAATTTTTTTTCTATAGTTTATTGTTAATGAAGTTACAGTGTTGTTGTTTAAATTGCTATTGTTGTTTCTTTGATATATCTAACGAAACTAAAACCAAAATCCCAATTAAAATACCATAAATTTATGAATGGAAAATGTACAGTTTCTTTCACTAGCTCTGTTTTATTGATATATTATTCATTTTGATAAGGCGTAAAAATAATCACCACATTTAGCAAGAAATAAAGCATCGTTCTCGAGCAGGTGTATAAAATCAATATTACGACTTTGACAATTGTTCGAAACGTTAACCAACCCTAGTTACAATATCGATAAATCAACGACTCTACGCCATTTCGAGTGATAAGTACAGTGTATGAACGTTCGCACCATATTTAATCGTTATCAACGCGTACCAAAGTCTCGCATTCACCGCTCAGTGATTTAGTTAGCTTATCCAACAGTCAGCTGACTTATGGCACGGGAAGTTTAACTTTCTCGGTGGACTGCCTCGTAGTCTAGATTGTTTCACTACGAATAAGTTTTAGGGTTATACATTTGATTACGGTGGCGGCCTATGGATTATGCTTAAATGATTTTACGCGTTTAGGTTTCAGTTAAATATAAAGAGTTATGATTTTAAAAAAAAGTTAAATCGGCAAAGGTCACAAATTATGCTTGTGACAAACAAAAGTGGCTATACGTAGTTGATCTCTCAAACCACTAGATCTGCGTCCCAAACATCTCTTGGCTCCGAAATGAGAATCTTCCAGCTTTCCCTGGCCATCCTTCCGCAATTGTTTGGTTTTCAGCTGCAGCAAGTTCTCCTCCATTCTGTCAATATAGCAGTAACTAGACCTACCTAATGGTGTGGCTGGCTCAGTTAAGCCTCCGCTCAAGGTGCTCCAGGCAACGGTGGGCTTTATATTCGTCTATAATGTTGAGCTGGACTACCAATTCTTCTATTTCCCCAGGGTTTTACTCAATAGTTTACGTTTTGCGACCAGCAGCTTCCGCCCATATGTCACGGTGATTAAGTCTGATTAGGTGTTTACTCGATAAATATTTTATTTTAACTTGATTGAATTTTGTTTTAAAATGTCCAATATTTACATGGTTAACACCAAAAAATAAAACCTCCTTCAACTAACGATGGTTTAGTCAAAGCACAAAGTCGTTGTTTAGAAGCGCGAGAGCCAAAATTAACCTAGCCGTTACGATGCCCAACCTTCGCAATGTGATAGCACTATAAGAAGAACATTGTTTTATCTTTACAATACAACGCAACTTAACAAAGGTGATTGTTGAAGAAAAACTTCGGCTTATGGAACCTATCGGTCTCGGAAAAAAAACATCCTCACATTTTTCGGTTACGCGCAATCTTATTATTGTCCCTATCACGGTTGATTCGAAGCCAATAACAAAAATATATAATAACAATGATTGTAATAATTCTGTTACAATTAATGAAATTCTGTAATAATCTTTGTATTAATAAGGTAAAATGAAATAATAAAAACCTTGTTTTAAACTTTATCTAATTTAACTTTATTTAACAAATTTCTGTAAAGTTGCACATAGTATATCTACTATTTTTCGAAAAATAAGGTCATACAGAAGCTTTACTTCTGACGTGTATACACCACTACACGCACACATTTTATATTTATCCCCAGGCATATATGACTAAGCAACTGAAATATACTATGTGAGAATAATTACTATACACTCACTGAATTATTGAGCACTGTTGGCCTGGTGGCTTCAGCGTATGTCTCTCATTCCTAAGGTCTTAGGTTCAATCCCTGGCTGTGCATCATTGGACTTTTTAACGGTGAAAGGAAACATCGTGAGGAAACCGGCTTGCTTAGACCCAAAAAGTCGACGGCGTTTGTCAGGCATAGAAAGCTGATCTTGCATATTAGATTAAAAAATGATCCTAAAAATAATGTAGAGCCATAGATTTTTTTTACTTAATTATTATGGGGCTTACCGTACTCTATCTACCATAATATATAGTATACTCGTATTTACACAAACAGTTCTTATATAGTATATATAAGTATCTGAATAAATAAATATCTATTAAATACTATTGGTGAGGGGCAGTCAAATGATTTCGAGAAGAATAGTTTTTTATTTGGTTTATTTTCAATGGAAACGCATTCAGACGTAACTATGATAATGGAGATCGGAGTATTCGCAAACTGAGCATTTTTATTCAAAAGTAGCTTCGATATACAGTTTGTATGGTACGTAAAAATATGATAAATTAGTGTTTTTTTTAATTTTATCATTCGGTGGCTTATAAAGATTATAATAATAAGACTTGATTTATATCACAATTACACAAAACAGAAAAAATATAAAATAAATTAAGACGCGAAAAATTCTTTGCAGACAATTCAAAAAAATGTATTTGCTAGTCCCTTCTATAGTAGTAAAATATTTATTTGTATTTTTTATTATGTAGTTTTGTTTATCCATATTAACTTCATATGTTTGTGTAATGTTTTTTCATTGCATATGCATTCTTGTTGATTTAGGGTCTCGGTCACACCCAAGGTTGATTTTTTTATAAATAAATAAAAAAATACAATACAAAACCTAAAACTACACTTAACTATTCAAATTAAAAATAACAACACACAGGTGAATTTTAGACTGCGAGGGCTGCAGGCTGAGCTTTCCATACCAAACAATGACGGTATACAGTACATAATTATACAGTATATACAATATTCTTAACCTGCAAAGTAATAATTAGAAAATGTTGATAATTAGAAAATTAAAACAAATTTACAAGTTTGGTCCTTCTGACAGTGCACCCTTAACGCAGCATTTCCTCGCTTATTCGTTGAGGGAGAAAGCACCAGCTCTGAGGTCACTGGTGCCACCTAACAGTCGCCAACTTAAATCTTTAATTAGTGCCTGTGTAGTTGAACCCCGCCATTGCCAGAGAGATTTGGCCCCAGAGCCATTACTCTAAAGTTAACAAAATCATAGCTGGAGAAAGAAGATATATTGTTATTATTTTCTTCTTGCTCTGCGGAAAACTATGACATAATTTCATACGAAACGTGTAATAACAAATCATGTCTAGTCTCTACTGTCTACGACGATTTATATCAACTATTCAGCTTGCGACTCTCATTCCGCAGGAGAGACTTATCACCTACTTGCCTGTTAGATTGGCAACTGATCATGAAACAGGTACAGAAATCTGAGTCCCAGACCTTTTTAATAATTGTCCCTCAAGTAAATTACGTAGCGGCTAGGGCATTCAGTTTATAAAATAATTATTTCAATGGCGGATTCAACTCAAAAAGCGTGAGAATCATCCGACATAAGGTTCCTAAAGAAATGAAAACGCTTTCAAACGCGTCGCGACTAACAAGGTACTATTGCTATTCACATTCAATTACAAACTAACTAGGAGGCAAGTTCTTTCATTACAGTCGTAAAGTGGACGCATTGCTGGGCATTGATGCAAGTAATGCAGAGCACAAATTATAAGATAAAATTATTAAATGCCTGTTCAGACTATGCCTTATCTATGGAGATGAAAGGTTTTTTCGATATGTCTTCATGTGCTGATTTAATCAAAATATTATCCCTGGTAATGTTGAATTACAAAAATATTTTGAAGTTACACTTCTTTTGGCGAGTTAGGGAAAAATTATGAGAGTAAATTACTACGCGCGCGCACAGCGTCACGAAAACCCCGAAGTTGGCATAAGTCAACATTTTAAACTAAAAAATGTCGTTTAATTATGTAGAAATAACTGTCTTGTGATATTTAAATAAACTTTATTTAATTAGATAATGCGTTATAATAAAACTCTCAATGTATTGAAAACCTTTTTTCTATTATTTGTGTCGTTTTTTCTACAAACGTAAAATTTTTTTTTCGTAACAAGTTAAAAAATCTTGTTACTCCAAAGAAGTATAACTTCTAACGCGTGTACATTAGGACACACACATGTTTCTTTTTGTAAACGGATTAGATATTTTAAATAGCTGTTTATGCTTACTGTAGATTATAAATATTATATTATATGAATGTAATTCGATTTAAAAATCAACAGTATTACAACATCGGATGACGAGACATCATGCGAAATTCCCTTTTTTACATCGACGCCTTTCGAACACTCAACTATTTGTGGAAATCGTGTGGATAATTTCCAAACCGATACGACTTAACTTTCAAGTAAAGAGCGTACCCTCAAAAGTCGGCAACACATACCAGCCCCCTTGCGTTACAGGTCTCTATGACCCGCTAGCTCGTTTCCCACCGGTACCATAAAAAAGTTTATAATTGAAGAAGGAAAAAATTTACTTGCTTTATAGAAATAGAGGTCGCCCTCTTGCCCGGTGGGCTGATGAACATAAAGAAGTTGGTGGAGAAGATAAGCAGAAAAATGCTCAAGATAGAGAGAGATGGAGGCAATTGGGGTCTATATTTAAAAAAAATATATTATTCATTTATAATTATTTCTGTATAGAATTTTAAGTCTTTGTGTTGTAAATAAAGATGAATGTTTCAAAGAATGTATGAGTCTTAATTATCATTATTTAATGAATAAACTCCTTTATAAAAAATTATAATTAAGACAAATTATCCCGGACTGTGTTCAGTTCTCCAATCGCATCATTTAGTTTCAATGTATGTATGTATGATAATAACTCGGCTATGGTATATTGATTTGAATGCAGTCTGAATCATTATCATTACGCCATCATTAATCATGTCGAAGCCAACCCTTAGGTACCTGAACGCAATCATGCGTGCGCCCTTGCCTTATCAGCGCCGGGATGGATCATGGACCAGACCCAGTCATGTTAATGTCTAAAGCGAGATGTAAGATAATATACAATGTAAAAGTTATTTTCTATTATAACTCTATACAAACATAATCTGGTTATAAAATGAAACATAGTACTTAGCGTATGAATCTCACCGCTCTCAGTCTGTGTCTGTGCGCATTCAATACTGCCACGAACATGAGGATAAACATTGCATTGCACTGTTAGATGCAAAAATGTCTGTTCGAGATGATCACTTACTTGCTTATTAGAAAATGATGATGATGATTCAGAAATTAGAGCTATGGTTTGAAGCGTTACTGATTTTATAAGCTAAATTTATATTTTTTTTTTTACAGACAGTGTTATATTATTAACGAATATTATACCCACCGTAAAATTCATCAACAAAAAATGTGTGCATGTACACACGTAAGAAATAAAACTTCTTTAAGACATTAAATTTCAAAAAATTATCTACTATATGCAACTTTATAGAAATTGGTTAAATAAAGTTAAAGTTTAACAATAGGCTTTTTATTTTAGACATAAATACAAATAATACAATAATTTCATTTTACCTTATTACTACTAAGATTATTACAGAATTTCATTAATTGTAATAGAATTATTATTATTATAGTTTTGTTAGTAATGGCTTCGAATCTCTTCGAATCAACTGTGGTAGTTACAAAAAAAGATGGCGCGCAACGAAAAAATGTGACGTGTAACCGAAAATTGTGACGAAATTTTTTTTACAACGCCGATAAAGCAGTTTTCTTTTAAAAAAATGGAAAATAATAACATTAGAAAACTATAATGATAGCTTATTTTAATTCCACGTACTAAAGCTCTATTTTACAAGAATTTCCCATTATTCAATGTCTTCGACAAAGAAAAAGGTTAGACCATTTTAAATTGCTCTCTAAAATCTGCTCCTAATATAATATTCACGGATCTTTCCGCAATTTATGGGGTTCTAAATGCATCCGCTGTTTGCGCTATCTATTCCGCTGTAGACCATTGATATTCTGTATACAAACCGAGCCTGATTCGATTGGCTATGAGCCCAGTTATTAAATCAGTTAGACAAACAACAAACACCTGTGCATCGTACATTGCCGCCCTTACATGTTAAGTTCATAACAATACATGGATTAATAACATTAAGTGATAAACGTGATACAGCAGTGAATAGCTTGAACGCATTAGTTAAATACACGTGTCTGTGTATCATAGCATGGCAAGTGCAAGTGGAAATGGGCTGTATTTGTGTTGGCAGATGGTCGAAGAAGACCCTTACTTGAAATGGCCCAGTGGGAAGAAAAAAGAGAGGAAACCCACCAGAAACTTGTGAAGATGGAATAAAAGGGATAGCGGGTTAGAAGTGGAAGAATTTGGAGGAGGCTTTCCTTTCGTCGAAGGTCGAGTATTTTTATGTCATTTTGTCATTATTTTGGTGACAGATACTCCTTGATTCCTCATTCGACTACTACAGTAAATGTGAAGGATTTTATATTTTTTATTTATTTATGTCCGTTCAGTATATTATGCTACTAGCAAGGCTCTGCGGTTTCACTCGTGTAGATACCGACCTCGTGGTAGTGGAAAGTCTACTAAGTCGGACTATGAATATATTATTGTTATCATAACAGCTTTTCTATTTTACTTAGTTTTTAATTACTTCCTTTTAGATTATCCATAAAGTCCATATTTTAATAAATAAACAGATTTTGGTTTACAAAGAATTAATATCTAATACATTTTTTGTTTTACGTAAATATTGAATTCTTGATTTCAAGTAGGTAATGAAATATTTTTTTTTTAATCAGTCCATTATTTATAGCTTGTTTGTTACTCAAAACTTAGCTATAAAATCTTATTTGCTTCGTTAGTAACTGCTTGATGGATTTATAACACTTCCGATTAAACGTAAACTTGTTTTAATCTTTAAACGTATTAAGTGATTCTAAACTAAACACCTAATTAGCATTCCTGAGTGTGGCTGAATATCAAAATCGTGACAAACACATGATTATTACATTCGATAATAATAATCAAATTAATTAAGATAGGCGGAGATCACGTGAGAACCGGCAGTATTAACTACATCAAATCATAATAGTGCCTTGTAATTGAGTTGAAGCAATCTGATAGAGCGGTTACATTAGCTTGATTTAGGCTATTGCAATCACATTAGTTTACAATAGTTATTGGAAATTACAATAAGTTCTATAATGAATTTAAAAGTATGACGACGAACTCCCGATTTTATTTATTTTGTAATTTATAAATTCTGTTTTTATGAGTTGTTATAGTTCTCGCGTAATATTACTCCGAGGATGTGTAAAATAAAATGTAATAAAAGACATTTCCTTTATCCTAAGACGCCTATGTTGCAATTATGTAAGTATATGTTTAACCAATATCCTCGCTGTCTTACATTGAATCACAGTATTGAGTTGTTGTGAGAATCGTATAAGTTGTTCAAGGAAGATTTCTATTAACATTTTCACCCTAAAAAATGGTGTTTCATTGCAAGATATGCTACGACGTGTAATAAGTCAGCTGTGCTGAAAATTATTAATTTTATTTGTATACCAGGAAGGAATTACTACACTATTTCAACTTCAAAGGTATATTATTTTTTACGGAAATACTAGTAGGAATCAGATTTTAGCAGGCGCTGATGCAGAACACGACAGAAATGACTTAAATGATTATTGATAACTTGTAGAGTAAACTATAAAGAACTTCAAGATCCATCCAAGACATACGGTGGTTATTCTGCAAATTTTCATTTTTATTAAGGCACTCTTGTATTACGTTTAGAACGTATAACAAAACGACGCGTTTTAGTACTTATGAGACTTTTAAACTATAAAAATAACAAATCAAATTATTTAATCTGTGTTTATAAATCGTGATCATTGATTCCTATATTCTCAAACGATATTCAAAATTTTCTGTAAATTATAGGCGTCAATTCAATGATTCGAAAGAATTTTATTTTTTAACTTAAACTTAACTTAAATTCCGTAACTTAGTGGTAAGATGTACGTGAAGTACAAACTAAAAGAATCGATTCACAAATTCAATTTACGTGAATTAATAGAGAAGAACTAAAACTTGTAAATTAATATAAAATCATTTACATAAATTTTATCTTTGTTGTTGATTAAATTTTAAGCTATCTTGATAACTTGAAAATTTAAGAAGTGAAACTTCTTTATGACCTTATTTTTCAAAAAATGTACTGTATAAAACTTTACAGAAATTGGTTAAATAAAATAAAATTAGATAAAGTTTAACAAAATAATTTTATTATAATAGACATGACTATAGATAATACCATTATTTCATTTTAACTTATTACTACAAAGATTATTACAGAATTTAATTAATTGTAACTGATTTATTACTAACACTGTTATCGTTATTATATATTTTTGTTATTAATGGCTTCGAATCAACCGTGGTAGGGACAAGAAAAAGATGGCAAGTAACGGGAAAATGTGAGGCGTAACCCAAAAATGTGACAGTTAATTTCTTTTCAACGCTGACAAAGAAGTTTCACTTCAAAAAATTACATGTAATAGAACTCTTTCCTAGAACCGAATCTATAATTTCCAAAGTGCGCTTTGAAATCGGGTGTCAATTGTTACATTCATGTATTCGTGCAGCTAGAAGGGAGTAAAAATTTAGACTACATAATTGAGATTTAAACTAAAAGCATTCACGGAATAATTATTTTAACAAGTTAAAAGCTTACTGTGTTACACCAAAAGGGAACCCTGACGTATTCATAGAGTTAAGTACTATTTCCCCAAGTTACTTCCTTTTTCATCGCTTTTGTTTAAAATTTTAGTAGGTTATTAAAACTTAGTAATTAGCTATGTTTACTTACCCTTTCACGGTATAAAATATTTTATATGGTTAAATTTTTTAGTAGCTTTTAACTCCGGTACGAAACATAATATAATAATTATTCGTTATATAATATTTTATATTACGAACCCATTCAACTTAGGGTCCAAAGAGAAAGGTGCGTACCAATTCTTAAAAGGCCGGCAATGCACTCGCGAGCCTTAGCGAAAGTAAAAAATATATGTTTATAAATATCGATATAAAGGTTGAATGTTAAATTTTAATACATTAATTAAGTTTTAAAAATATAAGGCGTATAAATATACACCTTTAGTTTAGTTTAATCACAAGACTTCCAAGAAAGAACTTTATTTCTTTACGCAAACCAGTGAATCAACAAACTACCTTAGGGGACCCGATTCCAAAGTAAATAACGTGAAATGGATAGGTCAACAAACGCATAATACAGTCAAATTATGATCATTACATTGCTGTAATCAGTGTAATTACGTTTGTTTAATAAGAATTGTATCTTATGAAATAAAAAAAATATGTTTATTCATTTTAAGTTCAATTTCAAAATATATATAAAACTAAGCCGGAGGCGAACGGGCGTGTTGCCGACCTTTCAAGGAATGCTCTTTTCTTGAAGGTCTCTAAGTCGTATCGGTTTGGAATAGCCCTCTACTGATAGCTGGTTCCAGAAAGAGATGGTGCGTGACAGAAAGTTCATTAAAAAGCGCTGTGTTGTGGAATACCAGGATGGAATGGATGGAATTTCGCATTCTGCCTCGGCATTCGATGATGGAGTTCAGCCTTAGGTATTTGTCTGAACAATTCTTCATACTCCTTATATTATAGTTAGTAGTCTCTACGCAAAGCTACAATATTAGAAACAGGTCCTCAACCATTCGAGCAGCCCTACGTTGGAAGCGATTGAATGGAGCTGGTACTGGGGGTGTATAAAAATGAGGTTGCAAAAATATAAGCACTCAATCAACTAACTGTTTGTTGCCTAATCATTAGTTTGTAATCTAAAAAATAAATTTCATCCTTCATGAGACAGAATTGACAATTCACTCGAATTACCAGAGCTTACATTTTAATAGTGTGGTTTTTAAGACTACACCTTTTGATATTTTGACTTTTCAAGTGCTGGAATAACCTGCAATAAATGAATCCTTCAAACTGCCTTCCGTAACTTCCGGTTTCGGTTATACCGCAGTTCATATATAAGTATGATCATAAATATAAATAACGTAGTACAATAGACGTACGATTGTCCTTTACACCAAGTGTCAAATTACAAGTTCGAATTCAGGTTGTTTTCATCGCAACCGTAATAACATAGGCGCGGTGACCGATAACATCTTTCAATGGGGTGTATTCATGACTGGCGTCAATCGATACAGCAAGCTATGAATATTTGAAGCGTTTGAGTTCGTCCGCACCACCTGACCTGTCTAATTGAAATAGTCGTGTATAGTATCTTCTTTCAACAGCTTTTTTTAGAGTAAATATTAAAATAAATAAATATCTTTATGGGCAATACATAGGTGCCGAATTTTGAGTCATAAGAGTCCTAAGCAAAGCATTAACACTTGTTAGGGTATCACTGTGTTTGATTTACTACGTGAATATTATAAATATCAACCCGAGACGGCCCCAGCCAAGGTCCAAGTCTAGCAGGACGCCCTTGCGCGCGAGTAAAATTCCGACCGATCTACGCTCGCCAAGCCAGCCCGAGCTAAGCTATTAAGGCGCGTAAGGCCAAAAGCGAGAGTCAATTAATAAAATTATGAAAATATGAGAGTGGTAGGTAGGGTACTGCTTGCAATCGATCAGCTCGCATGCATCATTCACCACTTTCATAATAGAACAACAAAAATGTTCTTAATGCATAATTTATAGTTAAATAGTTTATTTACATAAGAAAATCAAACGAGAACTACCAAAAAGGAGTTGGTACGCTATTGTAAGGTCCCAAAATAGTATTTAAACGGAAATACTAGAAGGCAGCAGATGGCAGGTTCCACAAACCCTTGTTGCAGGACACGACAAAACTGCCTTAAATTACGTCAAGATCCTGTCCTGGACACCGATGTTTGCAATGTTGTGTCTAATCCCTCACTATAAATTAAAACAATACCCAAACAGCAATTTAAAATCAGCGTAAATGCGTCAGTAATTAATTTTGTATAGCTATACAAAGGACCCGTTATGAAATATTTGACCGGGTATTTCCGTGGCGTTCTGAAAACATTATTTTTTTTACGAGGGAATATTTTTAAGCTGAACAAACAATAGGCAACACTCGTTTACGTACTTCTAAATTACGCAGCAATTCGAATGGAAAATGAAATGCTTGCTTGCGAGCCATTAAGCAATTTGATGTTAACACTCGTCCCCTCATTTTCCTGTTACCGCAGAAATTGTACGATATACTCGCTTTAAAAATGGGGTAACGATAGGGCCCCAGAAACTGGAAACCCTGATGTGTGTGATTAAAGCCTTAAAATAAATAATCCACTATTACTGGCCTCTTTCATAGACACTGTCTTCAGAGCCTCAGCTAGCATCGGAATACAGGGCGTAGACATATAGAATGACGTTCAGTTTCGTGGTAATTTAGAGGACAATGCTAAAATTGGTAAGCTAAGATAAGATACTTCGACCAGTGGCACTGCTTTCAACTAGATAAAATGCAAATTCGGCACTGTATGGAGTACTGTTCTCACCCCTTGGTGGGAGCTCCCCAGTACCAGCTTCCCCTTGACCGTATTCAACGAAGCCCCGTTCGAATCGTTGACGACCAGTATTCAATAGGTGTGTTAACGAACATGGAGCACCTATTATGTCTTTTAAGTTTAGTTTGTTTTTTAGTTTCCTGTTTAGTTTTGTCTTAATAACTGTGTATAACATGTATTTTTGCACTTCTTGCCTATCTTATGTAATTTAATACTTTTTTTCTTTACTCACAGTGGTTGCCTGGAAGAGATTGCTCGAAATCGATAAGGCCTCCTTTTGATATAATTATGTTATTTTTTATTATTATTTTGTAATGTAACGAAGTGTTAATAAATAAAATATCCATGGTTCATAAAGATCCATGGAGGCTATCGTGCCACGGGTTCCGGTACATGTCCGATAAGAGTTCACCTCATTGGAGGATTATGGAAATTCAAATAACATTATTTTTAAATAAAATATATATACTTAAAACTATACGAAAATAAACATTCTTTTTTAGATAAAAAAGAGAAAAAGAAATGTCAATATAATTAATTCTTTTTAATGTACTTTAAATTGAAACCATATTCATTATTGTTTCTCTGGAAATGAACAATACAAAATTGTTTACCTACTCTAAACTACCTCACCAAAAGAACCCTCGAAAATCTACTGCCGCATTTACCATGGAGAACGTTCAGAAGTGTTCGAATCAATACCTTCAGCTTATAGTATTATCTTTGGTTAACATAGCTTTTACACATTGAAAGAAAACAATTTTTTAACCGCATTAAAGCTATTTGTATTATTATAGTTATAAGCACGCGAAACGTCGGAAAAATTTAAATTTAAAATTATGTAAATAATTATAAGTTTATAGTAATACAAATAGCTTTAATCCAGTTAAAAAAATGTTTACCTTCAGCTTAGTTTCATCATCGGACGTCGACGTCCTTCGTTCCACTACTAAGCCTTTTTAAAGGCAGATTAGCCGCGTGATACCACTATGTGGAACGAGCTGCCCACTGAGGTATTTTCGAACCAATTCGCCCAAAGTCGAGACGTCCTTTAAGATAAGAGCGTACCAATTCTTAAAAGGCCGTCAACGTACTCGTGAGTCTCCTACCCGTTTACTAAAAGAAGGAGGTAATTTTTTTTCGATAAATTAACATATTACATTCGTTAATTCAAATATTTTTGACATAAGCAGCAGCGTGCAGCCGGCGTTCAAAAAGTCGAATTAAATATTTACAATTTAAAGAAACCGCCAAAACGCTTTGAAGGCAAGATTGCGTCGCACCACTCTCTATCACGTATTATGTATTTAACACGTCAACAAACGTTAAGTTCAATTAAATTAAAATAAAAGTAAAAGACACTATGATGACTGTCAAAGACATACACGGTACTTCATAGTTTAACTAAAATGTAACCGTTCTGTGTCACGTTACTAACGTAAAAAATCAATATTTTTATTTTTGATAAATTAATGATTACAAGTTATTTTACTCCATAACACTTTTAAGTCTCTATACAAATCACTCTCAGTAACTCATCATTATTTATCATACTGTCAAATATCATAAATGCAGCGAGAGTCAGAACTTGCGATCCGTCAAAAAAGGTTTTATTTCAAAAACACTTACGTACACCAAAGACAATGTTCATTCCCTTTCAATTACCAACAAATTGATAGCGGTGTGAATCTTTTTCACATAAAGTACCTGTCTCTGGCTAAAGACTGAGCTGAGTTTTTTAATCAAACACATTGCAATCCGTCAATTGGATGCGGCACTGACTAAAACAAAGCGATAAATTAAGGCGGAAAATGGGAGGCGAACGCTGGCTCGTATTGAAAGATTTACTTCCTCTGTTTAATTGCAATAACAGCTAGGCACGTTGGTATCGTATTTTTCTCTTTACACTTTACCTCTTATTGCCTTCGGGCCGTTAAATAAATTTATGATGCCCGACCAAGTTCAACCCACCTCGACAATTGGCGGTAAAATTAGGTGAAAACGAGAAAAGAGGGAATTAGCTTGACTTTAGCACATACATTACGCCGTTTGAATTTCCCTTTCAAAAGTTTTCCTGACCGCTAGGTTAGTTTCTCATTAGGGCTACCTGTCTAAGGGATATTACACTGCTTGATGGACTGGACCCGAAACTTTAGTGTAAAATTTGTCCAGATTTAATGTAAAAACTCAAACTCACATTAGCGTTCCTTTAAAGCCGGCAATCTAATCTGAAACAAGAAACAAACACATCTAAATAACAATGAAATTGTAATAAAAAGTTGGAGCACGCGACCGAAATTGTACGGGGATGTTTAACAAATTATAATTTACGACTTTAAATTTATTTGAAATTAAATTGGATATTACGTTTCCTAGCCTAGTGACGGACAACCTTGTGGTCGTGTGTTCGATGCTGTACTGTTATTTACTTTCAGTGACAGTGTTAACTATCTGGGATATCGTCATAAGAAAATCGGTAGATTTTAAATTCGTATTTGTTGAGCACAGAAGACCTATAGAAAATAATCACAAAAATGTTAGGATGTATATAAATTTACTCGAAGTATCTAATATTTTTTATGTATGAAATTTTTGTAACTTTAAGGTTAATAATATTAATCTTATTATATATACAGTGCTGCCATCTAATCGAATTTATTTATGCCATTGCAATAGAGCTCTAATGATATTCGACGAACTTTGTAAAAGCATTGAGTATCAGATTTTACGTCGTATTAATTTTATAATCAATAAAACTCCAATGATAAATACATATGGGCGAGTATATATATATACTATGACAGATTTTACGAAATAGAATATGAAATTTAAGAATGCTGACTCGTAGCGGGTCCCACGTCGTCGACGGACACTAAGCAAAATGTAATTTCCCCCCAAATGACCTCTTACGTGACCCGGGGAGGCTTTTATGGAATTATTTTCAACCAAATTAATGCCTGAGACATGTCCAACTTAACAGATGACCCAAAAACGTTGTCAAGATAGGGCTTAAATACATTTTTAATTAAGTCAAAATATTTAAATATTTTTTTTTTAATCATCTATTTACAAACGTCTTCTTATTTCAAGAACTCGGTATTAAGCAGTGTCTGTTCTTAACAGTACAATCTCGCATCCTGACATTCTTCGGACGTCATCTTGGCGTGGTGATCAGTCCATAAAACGGCTTGTAGTCTACGGGAAGGTGGAAGGCACTAGACCGCGCGGAAGGTTACCTACGCGTTGGACTGACCAGTTAAGTCTGCCGTAGGAGGTTCACCCAATGAGTGCACCAGGATAACCTCTAATAGGCAACGGTGGCGTAACGTCGTGAAGCGTATCACATCTGCCCCTTCCAATACCACTACTACATACGGATCACGGCCGCTTTGTTAAGAGTGTACCGGATAAGAACTGAAGAGGTTAACACTGTTAAATCGCTACTAATTTTGTAATAAAGGTATTTAAACCCCTTAAAAAATTTATATTTAAACTATAATAAGCCACTTAAATAATTAAATAACATAATTTAAATTAATAAATTAAAATATTTAATATATATGTATTTTTATGATGGGCAATATTTAAGGCAAGACAACAAGAGATGGAGAAGAAAGAAGTCATGGTCGTGAACCGTATGAAAGTGGACCGCAGAGGAGTTATTTGACTACAGGAATATATTCGATTATTAAAATGAAAAGTTCCCTTGTAGTGGGATGTCAAGACATAGTATTATTGAATAAATCTTAATTAGATTAAAATCAAAACTAATAAACAATGTTATCGACATCTCTCGATTTAGTTCAGTGTTCGATCAGGCAGAAGTTTAGTTCTTATAGTTCGTAATTATAGTTAACTCTTAGGAGTGAGAAATTGCTTTATCCTACTTAAAACTTTCTTATTACTTGGAAATTGTTCAGTAATTTGGAAATTAAAATGGTCGAGATTTATTGCTACTTTTTGCTTATGACTCTTACCAGATGTTAATAGTTGTATATTAGAGCGAGCAGTAATGGCCTAGTGGCTTCAGCATGCGACTCTCATCCCTGAGGTTCGATCCTCGGCTGTGCACCAATGGTCTTTCTTTCTATGAGCGCATTTAACTTTCACTCAAACGGTGAAGGATAATATCGTGAGGAAACCGGCTTGCCTTAGTCGTCGGTGTGCTTCAGGCACAGAAGGCTGATCACCTACTTGCCTATTAGATTAACCAATGATCATGAAACAGATACAAAAATCTTTAATAGTTATATTATATAATTCAGACATCTTCCTTTTTACCTTACGAAAACATTAACGGAAACTTTATTGAACGTATATTTTCAAACAAAATAGTATTGTAATCTTCCTTTTTTTAGTCACGTTCTTCATTACGGTCATAGTGGTGTTGCATAGCTTTCACCATTTCCCCCTGTTCTCAGTAAGCCTTTAGCGCCTGTGCAATACTCATAACAAACTTCTCGACGTATATTATAAATAAATTATAAGCAAAGACGAAATGTGAAGTCAAGACACGAGGAGCAGGATAATGACTAGAAACGTGAAAATATAGGTAGAAGTAGTACAACGAGGTATAGGAACTAGTACAGCACCCGAATAACGAAGGACCAAAGACTGGATGGACAAATAGGTAATACAGGCAAACGTATGCAGTAATTTTAAAAGTTGTTAATTATAACCCTTTTGACATAAACATAATGACAATTTTTATTATATATATATAGTGATAATTTAAAAATATATATGTCGCTGATTCGGAGCGATTAAAATTTGTCAAGTTTTCACTATCGTCGTCCGACATTTTAATTTAATTTATAAAGGCCTCCACATCCAGCTAAGACGCAGATCAGAGAGGAACTACACTAAACGATGCAACACACTTCTGACAAATTAAATTTGATACATTGACAATTTACAACCATGTCTATGATACTGCGTGGTGTTGCCATTTTGCTACAAAAATGCCATATATTTTATCTAACTTTAAGGTTGATATTAATTAAAGTATCATCATTGAAACAAAAATTAAAGCCATACCTATAATAACAAGCTTAAGTCATAAATGTTCTGAAAACGCGTCTTAACCATCGCTACAATCAGAGCTTATGCATAAATTTGAATTTTCAATTAAGAATCTCTGAAGAAAATTTTATTAGACATAAAGAGAAACCTTTGGTCTCTTAGACGAAATACGTAGCCCGTTTTAAGGAACATAGATATCACTGGAGCTATGAAAAGAACTGTTATTGAGTTGTCATGGGATGCTCAGAAATATAATATTTCAAAATTCTGCTGTTTAGTTCAATCAATATTGTCATTGTCACAAAAAAATATAATTAGATTGGTTTAGAAACTAGAGTTTTACGATTTAAAGAATTAAAAAGATATTATTATGTGTTGCAGAAAAATGTCTACCAGGCTACCATGCTTGATGGGGCGTGCACTACTATAACCAATTTGGAATAACGCAAAGCGACTCTATCGCATTTCCTGTTCTTAGACGGCTGCACCCCAAAACGCTTGAAAGGCGTTCGCGAGATATCTTAAATGAGTTTCGTTATCTCTGCAAAAGAAAATGGGATTAATAGTTAACAGAGATTCCCAAGCGCGCTAAATATCCACTTTAACACTTAAAATAGCAGCTAAGTACTGGTTTTTCTCGAGTTCATTTAATTCCAAAAGTTTAAACAGATTGTCGGAAACCACTGTTGTACTACTTCTAAGAAATGCCAATTTAGATCGATAAATAGTACTTATTTAACTCATCTGTCCATGTGAAACTTCAATAGGGCGTGTTTAAACGGTCATTTCTCTGTATACGGTATTTTATGGCGCTTCATAGAAGACAACTTGTTTAGTTCTGTCAGTACGGGGAGCTTAGTCAAGATAGAACAGTAGTGTATGTAGAAATTCGAAAAGTAAATTTGTATGAAAATGACAGTTCGTGTCGATAAATTTTCATACAAATTCAGACTATTCACTGATTACTACGTCTACCAACACTTCGTCGATTTTAGGCATAAAATATTCGATCTATTTGTATTCAGACACGGTTAAGAATTACAGGCTGGACCAGAAGTTTGCTAAATGAGCTCTCATACGTAAAACAACGTTGTAACTTGTCATCGTAGCGTTTTGTCTACCACAGCTTCAATATAAAACAATTTAGTTTTAATCTAGAAACTTAATTTTTTCGTTATCAAAAAACATCACAGTCACCAGTATCTAACCCTTAATAAATAAAAATTTGCATATGTGAGCGTGAATAATGGAACCCGCTGACTCAGCATGTGTGATCATGAAATTGCGGACGTAAGATATCAATGATTTCTAAGAGCGTCCAAACTTTAGTCTGGAGGCTTTATGCAAAGGACCTGACTCCATAAAACGACCATAAAGGCCCTCGCTCAAAGAATGCAAAGTGAGCGCACTATAAACTCTTGGCCTTTCGGTGGCATCCTTTACGATAGATTTATATTCATGACACTATCTCCAACGCGTAAAATTTCGGGCAATGGCGATCTAGAAGCGGCATATGTAATTTTGTTTGAATAAGTAAGAAGGAAGGACAAAGGCTATTTGATCTTTCTGTCTTGTGTCTACTAAGAATAAATAAAGTCTTATTTATGGGTTGTATCATAAATGGATTTGGGAGGGTCCGTTATTGATTTTGTATGCAAAGTTTTAAGCATAGAGATCAGGGACTATAAATGCATATTGGAACGAAAATAAAAACAAAACAATGTTTGAGTAAACTTAAGGAGATAATGAATATTTCATTGATAAAAGTAGTTTTACGTACAACAGATACTTAATTTATTTTGTATATAACACCTGATGTTAAGTGATACACATTGCGTTGGCGACCTTATAAGAATTGGTACGCTCTTTTCTTGAAGCACCCTCAGTTGAATTTGCTCGGAAATACTTCAGTGAGCAACTGGTTCCAGATAGTGGTGGTGCGCGGAAAAGCTTCCTTAACAAACGCTCAGTTGTGGAACTACGGACGTCGAGGTGATACGGATGGTATTTTGTATTCTGCCATAACGTCTGATGATGAAACTGATCTGCAGGTATTAGTCTTAGTAAATTCGGTAGAAGATGCAGAGAGTTCCCACATCTCTACGCAACGCCAAGTACGTAGTATTTTAGTTTGGGCATAGTATATAAGATAGGAAGCATAAAATAGTTTTTTATAATTTCTTTATATAGGAATAGTAATTGGGGGGGGGGGGGGTATAACTTTAAATCGTTGAGCAATTTATTTCTATTTTAATATTTGGACGTGGATTATGTTTTTCTGGTTTATTTTGTCTTATTCATTTTAATTATGGGCGTTAAAGTACTCGGAGTTTCTTTATACGGGGATCATACATTTTATAACTTAAATGATTTAATAATTGGAAATCGACCACCTTCAATTTATTTTGTGGAATTGCAATAAGTTAATAGATTAGTCATACATGAGTAACAATAATTATATGACTAATAATTTATTTTTTAGAGCGGGTTTTATTTGTTTTATTATTCACTATATGGGTGTTATAATTTAGCGTCGTAAAGATTTTATCCTAAAGAGTTTTTTGTCTTAATAAGTGACTAGTATGTTCACATTTCGTTCACATAGTTTTATATAAAGAGTTTATTTCCTTCACGTACAAGAAATATGTCATTGTATTTCAGACACTTATTATTTCCACGATACACAAGGGAGTCTCTATACATCACTTTATCTCAACACCTGGTTCGAAAACTTGCTTAATTTGTTGAAAAAGTAATTTCGGTTTACGACTGGTCAGTTTATATTGCCCATTTTATTGTTTGAAACTTGAGCGGTCCTGTAATAAAAATTTGGGATCTTTCGTACAAGAAATAAAAGTAAATCTTCAGCTAAGTACTGTTTAAAGAATTTCATTTATTCCACAGAGAAGTAATAATAATTTGTTGCGACGTTTATGTAGCCATTTTATGAGACAGAGTGTATGTGCTTCTAAGCTTTAAAGTTAGTTAACTATAATTAAGTATATAAAACAATAATAAGAAGAAGACTTTTTATGCTAAAAATGAATTAACTTTTATTTTGTTTCTTAAGCTTCAAAAGCATAAAATAAAGTAAATCAGTTTAAAACTTTTTTAGGTCTGGGCCTCAGATTTCTGCATCTGTCTTATGATCATTTGTTAATCTAATAGACACGTAAGTGATCAGCCTTCTGTGCCTGACGCACGCTGTCGTCTTTCTTGGTTCGGGTAAGCCGGTTTCGGCTTTCGTTTTGGAATGTTAATTGCGCACATAGAAAGAAAGTCCATTGGTACACAGCCGGGTTCGAACCTACGACCTCAGAGATGAGAGTCACACACTGAAGCCACTAGGACAACTGCTCATAAGTAAAGAAAAACTAAACTATTTCCTGGATTGGGCCTATCAAAATCACAACAGTAATTATTTTAATATTTCTCATAATATTATTGGTTTTTTTTTATACAACAAACGGGCAGGAGGCTTACTGGATGTTAACTGATTGCTAGTAAACTCGGTACGCTTTTTTCTTGAAGGACACTAATTCGAATTGGTACGGAAATATTTCAGTGGGCAACTGGTTCTAGAGGTGTCCGGCAAAACTGCCTTAACAAAGTTGATATGTATGGAATTTTATATTCTAGCTGGACATCCTATGGTGAAACTTTGCTGCAGGTAATCTAAACAATCCCGTTGAACACTGGTAACACACAATGGTAAACGTGGTAGAAGTTGTAGAGAGATCCACATCTCATCGTTATGGTTTAACTATTTACACAAATGAAATAAATTTTCATACTCCAACTTTATAAACAGTCTACATGACACGACAAATTTGCAAACAACAATGAAAAGGAAGAAAAATTAGTTACAATGTAATTACATCAGTTGGGAGCTGAATATATTGGTCCAAGTTTCTAATTAATAGGGACGAGGATCTTGCAATAAAACTGGCTTAATTAAAGATGCAACGCCAACGAGTAAATCGTAGGGGTCCGACGGTATCAAGAGAAATGTTCATGAAAACACAATTTTTCATTCCTTTGGTCTATTTGTATGTGTCTAGTTTTTTACTCTGAATGTATACAAACCTTGTATTTGATAATATCTTTATGAAACTTATTTTATAAATCAGTGGTAAGGTCTGCTTATTAGCTATCATTTAAAAATGACGGTGTTTCTTGACTAATTTTGATGAATATGAAAACTACGTCTCACAAAAGATTTTAATGTTACAAGAGGCAGACGGGCAGGGCAGAATACTTCAGTGGTCAGCTGGTCCACATAGTGGTAGTGCGCGGCAAAAACTGCCTTAGAAAACGCTCAGTTGTGGAAAGACGGACGTCGAAGTGATACGGATGGTATTTTGTATCCTGCCTAAATGTCTGATGATGAAACTCAGCTGCAGGTATTAGTCCGAACAACTCCTCTGAACACTCTCCATGGTAAACGTGATAAAAGAAGCAGAGAGATCCCACATCTATGTAAAGCCAAGGGATCAAGATCAATATTTTAACTTCTGAACAATTTTGTAATTGGTAATAAATTGTATTGTATTATTACAACACCATTTGATAGTTAATATCACGAAATCTAAGACGTAAGATTTGTATTAATAAAAATGCGCAGTCTCAGTAAAAAGACATAGAAAACATATGTTTATCACTGGTTGACTAGCGGTGGGGCATGTATTTTTAGAGGGTACGCTGAAATTGTCTGGAATAATAGGTAATTCATTACCAAGCAAACAGACTATATAATAGCTATAAAAGACTTTGGAAAATGTTATATCTGTTTGAGAAAAGTATGGAGTCATAAGGACATTGATTTAACTGGTAGTGTGACTCGCCATTAACACGGTACAGCAAGAGTATTTTAGTTTAAACAGTGTATAAAACTCATTAATCAATATAAAACGTGGAATAAATTTAGTATAGCGTCTATCACCATGATATTTTTTCATCTAAAATGTGGTTACTATGGCAAATATATTTACCACATTATAATAATAATTTATTTGCAAGAATTCGGTTAAAAAATTATGGTGGTACAATCTAATGTTCGCATAATCTGCCACACGAAGGCGTGCAAATTTGTCTCAAAAGGAATTTGACATAGAAGTTACTTACATTATGAATCATATTATTATAGTCAATTTATATACTATTTGTACAAAAGTAGTACATTACATCGATTTTTAAAAACTCTTGCAAGATCTTTTAATGTTTTTTATAAATTATTATAAACCTTGACTGACATACAAATGGTGTTTTTCCTATGACGTCTAGATTTAGACTATGACTCTCATATGTCAAAATCAAATAAGTTTTACATACGGTAGTCACACTTAATGCTAAATCTGAAGTCTGAAGCGCTATGTCCAAATTCTTACATTTGTAGCAATGAATAAGGTGAATAATTAAGGTGAATTTGTTTGAAATGTGTACTAAATTGAAGTATCTTCTTAATAGATATGCTTAAAATGTTTGATACATTTATCTGCTGCACGGATCTCCGTTATCAAAGACATCGCGCCTACTGAATGCTGTCTCCGACACTATCAACATGCATGTATATGTTCGCAAAGTGAATTCACAATAGCGATATTGTGTATCTTAACTATGTATGTACTTTATCACATTGTATTTTTTCTCGATATTATCGTATGATATAGTCTGTCAGGGTAATGTATGTATTGCTGTAAATAAATAAATAAATTTACTAACAACAATAAATTAATATTAATATAAATAATGTTACGATAAATGCATGGTCTGGGTCACCCACCCAACAGATAAAAACTTAAAAATACCTTTGGTTTAGCCCTTCATCAAATTAAAATCTAGTATTCCCAAATGAAAATGCTCACCACAAATTTTGGGCGTGCAAATGAAATCTTTGCTAAATTGGTTAACCATTAATTTGTGAATTGTTTTTTGAGCATTAACGAAATACAACATTAAGTATGTTACATTATAATGTTTGTGACATTGATTATAATTGTGTTAAAATTGGCGATATAATCTGTTCGAGTTTACAATATTGTTATGTCCGTAATTATGCAATTAATATTTGTTTAATAGTTTACGTTAAATTAGATTACTGGTACAGATTTTAACTACTATTTCTATAATAAACATAATTTTGTTTATAATTAATAAATCAAAGGAAAAACTTAGTTCGACGTGCCTTTCTGTGAAAGTTGTCAAGAATAATGAGCTGTAATATAATAATAGTACCTTGAAACAATATATATTCAGAAACAAGCTATTGTTTGCAACTGCATGTAATTTGAAATCTATAATATGAATTACTATAAAGACAGTTATAATTATTTGATTCTTTTTTAAGCTTAGCTGTTCATTCATAGGTATATATAGTTTTCTTATATAAGTTGTTGTATATTTTATTAATCAATTTTCTTTTTTATTAACATTTTGTTAAATAATATAATACAATTGACATAATGATATTTTTTTACTCACGATGTGAACGCAACTACGAAAGACTTAAATGATAATAGTTTCACTATTATTGATATAGATGTATGTATATATAATATTTCTTAACCGTTCGTTTGAACCCCAGTTGTATGATATTTAATTTTCAAAATCACTCGTACAGTAAATAGAAACATCGCAAAAAGCCTTAGACTTAAAAATCAATTAGCCGAAGAATTTTTATCTTACTTACATTTAAAATTTGTTATGTGAAAGTCTAAAGTTGTCTATCTCATTGAAATAGGCTACAAGATATAATGCAGCCGCTATCACCTATTAGATGAGGGATTGTAAGGGGTTGCTCAACGCCTCAAAGAACCTTACAATAGATAATGTGCTTAACTCTAGTGCCTCACGTCATTACTTTGAACACGCTACAATACAACTTCTCATCCCAGTCACTGTTCAAAACGACAATGAAAAGGCTATACTTGTTCCATAATGCGACACGATTAAAGATATTACATTTGTACATTGTGATCTTCATTAATGTTGCTAAGAA
The DNA here is from genome assembly GCF_905147105.1 of Pieris brassicae. NCBI lineage: Eukaryota > Metazoa > Arthropoda > Insecta > Lepidoptera > Pieridae > Pieris > Pieris brassicae. The sequence goes on from NC_059674.1 coordinate 17,723,313, forward strand.
GAATGATTTTGATTCTCCTTCTTATAGTAATCTCCTTTAGAATGTTGGTGATCATCATAGTATTGTTTAACTTTAGATGTCGCACTCATATGACGCTTTTATTACTTGGTGTTTTGGCCAAACTATTGCTAAGGTTTTTCAACCATTGCCATTTGTTTTTTGTGTTACGTAAAATGATTTTGATTGGAGTAATGCAAGAGCGATGTATTTTTTTTTTAATTTAAATCACTTTAAAGCAATGTTAATGTCGGTATTATATTCGTTATCAGATGAATGGTTTCAAATTTATGAAATGATGCGTAATTGAAGATTAAACTCTTCATTATGATTACGAATCGTATTTCAAAAGCTGGTACAGTATACATTCTTATTTTATGGATTTGAATGCTTTCGATAAAGCAATTCGGAATCGCCCGGTACAAAAACAATGAAGTCTGGACCGGAATTGCTATTACTTAAGATGTCATGTGGAACATGGTGTAATGGTTGCAGCTCCTTACGAACGTTTCGTAAAACAAAAAAAAAACTTGGCGATTAAAAAGAGTGGCGGAGAGTTTATTGCCAGTTCTTCTCTTTCGTTCTACGCCCTTAATTTGAGAACTGGCAGTAAATATAAAATTAGAAGCATTTAATGTATATTTATTTTTTTGACGTTCATAAGTGTACATTGTGTTACCTATATGAATAAAGGATTTTTGACTTTTTTTAACATTGCTACAAGTATAGTGAAAGAAGGTGTAAATAAATGATAAAGTATTATACTGATATTTATTTTAAAATTTCACCCCTTAAAACCCGCATAAATATCGTTTCAACGTTCCACTATCTAAATGGGGTGTAAAATAACCTTTAGCGGAAACGATAAACTGCATATATTTAAGTATCTGCCCCACAGCCTTAAAAGTTAGCGAATCTTCACAATGTTTGGGTTAAATTGCGATTTGCGATATAATCTCAATGCATTTTCAACTCTCGAGATTCATGTATGTTTAAAGTTACTCATGTGATCATATCTATTTTTAAATGTATATGTTGTCAGAAATGATTAGAAAAATTAGTGGTACAGAAAGCAAAAAAAAATGCAAACAGCAGTGACAATTAAAAAATAATAGTTTATGATAAAATAAATGGTGATCTGAATTCGAAGATCTTCAGTAGCTTTTCTTGACCAATGGCCTGCGTCGTTAAGTTAAACCTTAGCTAGGTGAACATAAGAGTTGCGAAGCCCTGCGTCCTCCCTACCGTTCAATGTTAGGTTACTCAAATGTACCTACCTACTGTAATGTAATCAATATTGTATCAAGAAGAACATTAAATTGACAATTGAGTTTAATTCTCAAAACTCCGCTACAGCACTATATTAAAAAAACTACTTGTACGAGTCAAGGCTCACCTAGACTTACTTAGGTTTATAAGCGTGATGATAACCTAAATCATAGGATTTATTATTATTTAGCCATACATAGGCACTCTCTTTAGCATTGATTAGCAAAGCAAAGAATTTCGTTAGCATTAATAGCATTTATTCTCTGAGTGGAAAATTTATAGCGAAACTAGCTGACCCGGCAAATGTCATTTTGCCATGTATATTATTTCCAGGAAACTTTTTTTAGTTCAATAAAATAACCTATCTACTATAATAAAATCAGGGGTTGATCGTAGCCCTCTACGATTGACAATTAAGGATTGTATGTATGTTTGTATGTTGTATCATAAAAAATAAAAAAAAGAATTTACTTCACTTAGGGATTTGAAAGATAGAGTAGCCAATTCTCACACTTACTGAATATGCAAAAAAATATTCATAAGCATCGGTCGAGTCGTTTCGGAGGAGTATGGGCACAAACATTGTGACACGAGACTTTTATATATATAGAGATATTATCCTTTAATTAAAGGACCCCGTTGATCGTAGCCGTATGATGTATGTATGATGGATGCCGCATAGGAAATTTTAAAAAACCTAATGAATATTGGCTACACAAGTAAAATACAAAAATATCATAACAAATTTAAGACGTATTCTGTTAATTTATTCATAGATATTTAGATAATAGATAGGAATACACTCGTACATACCTACTCATTTATTAAAGAGTAGATAGCCAACAAGAGTTTGGGCCCGAACCCTCGGAAGATAAAATACATTTAGATAAATGGAAGAGGCGCTTTCACTTGGGCACTCTTGCTAAACGACACTCTTAATTTTCCCAAAGTAATAATTAAGAGTGAAACCTTGGAGGGTGTACTGGTCGAGACTGCTGCTAAATTTTTAAACAACTCTAAGTAGAAAGGCTGATAGGAAAGTTCATTATGTTAATAAATAAATGTATAATACATTATTGAATGTGAATGTAAAAGTTCAACGTATAAAACTTTTATAATTTTCAATAAAAGTTCAGTTACATGAGTTACCAGATTAACTTTTTAATGAGTTATTTGGGTAAGTTGTACAATATGTAGTTTAGATCAAACAATTTGTATTTAATAAATTTGTTATTTACATTCAAGAATGATGAAAAAATCTCGAAATGTGAGTTATAAAAAAAAACTAGTGGCGCTACAACCTTTGGTTTTGGCATCAGTTTTCTTTTTCTGTTTCGTGATATTTTTTTCTTAATAGCCATGTAGATGATATAACTTTCTATGACCGATACATGTCGTTGACTTTTTTAAGGCATGTCAGTAGGTAGGTAGGTAGGTAGGTGGACTCAATTTCCGCACTTAGACACGTAGTCGGTCCGTTGTGCGTAGAAGCCCTGGCTAATTTAGCCAGCCCAACTCCTTCCAGAAGCACAGAAGTCTCCCGGGCACTTCACAGGCTTCGCGGAGCGACCTCACTGTTCCGAGGATTTTTGTACGTTGATTAGCCACAGCCTCGCATTCCAGGACTACGTGGGTGACTGATTCCTCTGCGCTGAAACAGCCTCTGCACAAGGGGCTGTCTGTTGCGCCTAGGACGAAAAGATGTTTGTTAAGGAGACAATGGCCCGTGATTGTCCCTATGATTGTTTTGAGATTGGTTCTGTTCAGGCTTAGAAGTCGCTTAGTAAGTTGCGGGTTCACAGCCGGCAGAGCCATTTTGGACTGTTTGCAATCTACACTTCGCGACAAGGCATGTCAGTGTTCTGGCAATAAATGTTCTCACATTCCATTAGTGCAGTCGGGGTTCTAACATCAGGGATGTGAGTTGCTTGCTGAAACCACTACACCAGCTCAGTTCTTAATCTATACAATTTAATATATGTAACAAGTGTTTAAGGATCATGAAACAGATTCAGAAATCTAAGGGCCCAGACCTAAAAAGGTTGTAACACCACTGATTTTTAAAATTAGCATTTCATTATTTGCGATACCCAAGGCAAGAACTAGTCTGCTGCACAGATCTCCGTTATCCAAAACTTGGGACCTAATGAATACTGTCTCTGACACTATCGACACATAAATGTGTATTATTATGTGTTTAATATTATATACTTTATTATATTTTATCTCGACATTATCGTATTGGCATAGTCTGTAAGGATAATGTATGTATTTCTGTAACAAATAAATACTCCTCGTTATTAACAGTCAAAATTGAAAAACACTCAAATGTTTTATATAGATAATGCAATAAATTCGCATACACAGTTTTGTTTCTACGTAGCTCATAAAAGCCAAAGAATGTAGATTTAAAAAGTTTTCGCCATATGCTGTTCTAGCAAAACACGAACAAATTTTGACATTACCAAACATAAATAATAAGCTGTTAATTTACAGAAGTACTTTTAAAACACTCTTATGATACAACTTTATACCATATCATTCCGAAGACACACACAGACATACAATATATTATCATAAATGACGTTGATGCATATCTTATGTGAAATATTATTGTAATTTTTGAGTAAACGCAGCAAAAATTTTCAACAACACTGAAAACTTGATTTTGAGGATATTTTCAATCATATATAAAGAAACCGAAATAGCTAGTAATGTGAGTGACAGACAGTTTATGTGAACAGTTCACGCTTGGCGCACCTTGCTTATTAATTCAGACTGGTCGTAAAACTTCCGGAGAACGGGCATTGTCTCTAATATTTACGGGAAGGAACCAATTACCTATTCATACTATCCGGAGATAAGTAGTGGTTCAGTGGGTAAGAAAGTCTTATATAATTATAACTGTAATACATTTTATTAACAAGCATGTTTATTTAATAAAGTTTGTTTATAATTTCTAGTAAAATAAATGAGCGTTTTTTAATGCAGATTTTGTCGCGCAACGCCACTCTGTGGAACCAGCTGTCCACTGAAGTATTTCCGAACCAATTCCACACATGGTACTTCAAGAAACGAGCGTACCAATTCTTAAAAGACGCAGCCCTCGGGTATAGAGAGTGTCCATGGGCGGTATCACTTTAAATCAGTAAGCCTTCTGTCCGTTTGGCAAACAAAAAAACACAAAAATAATAAACTTATTCAAGCTAAATCTAAATTATTAAGATCTAAGAAGTGTCTTAGAGATATATTGTTAATTGAAACTGAAGAATTATGGAAATTGGATTCCATTTGATTCCGTCCGCATCCGTTTTGCTGGACCTTATTCAATAATAACTAAATTACTGTAGGCTGGAATATATTTTTATTCTAAAAAAACTATTAATTTAATACGCAAAGATTACAATTAGCAATAACATAACTTTATGTTAGACACAAAAAGTAAAGATTTCGTCTTCGAGCAATTTTCTTAATTAAAATTAACAATATTTCCGGGTAATTTTAATATTTAAGCTGGAAGATTTCTTTTAAAATTTCCCTCAGTCACTTAACCGTAATTAACTTGAAGATTTTATGATAGCAAGTGTATTCGGTAAAAAATCTCAGTAACTGTGCCATGATATTTTATTTTAGTCTAAAAAAAGTAATTTCTACAATTGTATAAATACATTGTTTATCTATAGAAGACTGCTTAGCAACACAAATCTATATACATTCAAAAAGTTATTTTTACTAATTAATATAACAAAAACAAGTTGATAGTATAACCGATGACTTCGATTCACCATGCATGGTGAATGTCATGAAAACGGATGAAGCGAGACAGGACCGTAGCAAGTGAAGATCCGTGGTCTGCCCTTTGAGAAAACGTTGGTTAATATAAATAAATAAAGCAACACAAATAACTATAAAAATTTGCTTTTAAATTGTCTTTCTATTAAGAGGATTATTGTTCTTCTGTAAATGCAGATAAATTACTCTATTAGAAAGTGTCTTTATGTGCCTAGTGTGGTACAAAAAACCCTCATGAACGAAAACTTGGAGACTTGTGTTCAGCTATTATTTACATCACCAAACGGTGATGATGGAGCACCGTTTTGCAGCGCCTCCTAGTGTATATGAATTAATGATGATGAATGGATTCCGAGGTGATTAAATTATCGAGGAAAATAATCTAAACGACGCAAATCTTTCTATCCGTAGTCGACTCCGGTGCTACGTGGTTTGAGGTAAGACAGGCCGGAGACGGAAGCAAATTTAATATAATCATCTACGCACACACGTATATGCGTTTACGCAGACTCAAATGTGTCAATTTTTTCTTTCACTGCATTTATTATTATTGTCTATTGTTCTTGTTTCCTTGGATGAGTCTGGGCATCCACGATATAGTAGTGTACACTCTTAAATAATGCAACAATGTAAATGTATAATTAGTAAGGCGATTCATTCTTTAACAAAATAACTGAAATAAAGAGAAATATTGTTCAAAGGATCTTTTGTTACATAGATTTTAATCTAATGGCATTACCAAACATTCGGAGGATCAGTAAACATGTTCCGTACAGAACACAATTACTGATAACGGCAGAACAATGGTTAGTTTGAAGTAAATTGAACCAAACAAACAATGCCATTTTATGTATCGGTTGTATTTAGTTTTGATTGAAATCAACGTTGTCGCTTTTGTGAATACCGAATCATTTTATTTATCATATATAAACAATGATTAATACGATTTTCATGGAATTATTCTCTTACTTACTTACTTATAATATATTACTAATATTTACGTTTATATAAATGTATAACGTCAAAAATATTCTGGATATCCAGGCATGTTCAGTGTGCATTGGCGGCGGTATCCTTTAACATCGGGTGTAACATTAAAAAAATATGAATCGATATATATTTTAGTTTTCGTGTTTGTTATCTTGGTCCATAAGTGCTGGTCACAGTAAATCTTGTATGTTTTTGCCCAGCATTGGTAAGCTTTTGTACATAATATAATAAACTTTAAAGATATATACGTGACATATTTAACTGTGTAGTAGACGTAACATAATAAAAACGTATGTTTTTTTTAAATCTCGCTTTTATTTAATATGTTTTTTACTAAGCCCTGTTAATTAACTGAAGTACATCACAACATTATACTTCAATAACACTACTATGATAAAGTTAAGATAGAGATATTGCAAAGTTTCAGCAAATTTAAAACAAGTTAAAGAAGGAACTCCTCTACTATTTATATCATATATATCATTATTTTCTTGGTCCTCTTCGATTACTTGTACGTTAGCCGACAGTCGGCAGAAGCGTGTCTTGTCCTGTGCCAGATGCAGCAACTAGTCGCAATATCCATCCACCGTTACACAGCCAAACGTGTTAATAAAGTTATACGAACCGCTAAAGCCATATGCAAGATCTGGGTCTTAACCCCCCCTTTTATTTGAAGCATCCGTTCGCCGTCCTCCACTTTCATGGGCCTTGGAAACAGACGATCTGCTTCTTTGATATTGTTTAAAATAAAATATATTTATTATGGAACATAAGATACAGGTATCACTTATTCCACGTCATTAAAGGCCGAGTAGAGTAGTAGTAGGTCCAGAGTAAACGTCGGCGTAAAAAACTCTCGGTACTTTTTTATCATTAAATCATAACAACAATTATTTTAAAACAATTATCGCAAATTAATTAGAAGTAGCCTGTCTAGCAATAGTCCCAGGCCCTTTTATCAACTAGATAATTGTTAACTTTATAGTAAGCCGTTTTCACAGCTTTTCTTTAATTAAAATTTATTAAAAGGCAGAGATAAAAGAGCCTGTGGGATTTTATTAGAGATGAGTATCCTTTTCCCAAAAAGAAATTACTAACTTTGTTATTTTAGTACGGCGTACGGAAATTGCAGCCTGCATTTGTTCCGAGTATTAACATTGTGCGTATGTTCTCTTCTAGTAAACTTATCGCTATTTTTGTACACATAAATAATATTTTCATAAATATATTGCAGGGAAAGGTAAGTATATTAATTTTCTTGAATTTATCTCTCAGAGATTCCCTACATTTTAAATTATAGATTACACGAATAGCCCTCTTCTGCAGGATGATAATCGTTTGGACATCAGCGGCATGACTGGCTATATTTATTAAATTTGAACATTTTCATTATACAGTAATACCCCGACATACGCTACCTCGACTTACGCGAATTCGAAGTTACGCGATTTAATTTTCTCGTCCGAAAAAACTCTGTCCATTTTTTTTCTCCACTGAGACTTAGGCGGAATCAGTGCCAGGGCCTGATGAAATTTGCAATGTGATCAAAGACGTTATCGAACTTGGTAGACAAATAAATTTAGAAGTGGATAGTGATGATGTTCAAGAGCTGTTGGATTCACACAATGAGGAGTTTACAATTGATGAGCTCATAACAATGCGTGAACAAGAGGAAGAAATGGATAATCATGATTCTTTGGATCCAGTTCAATTAGAAGATCAAATGACAGTTGGAAACTTTACAGAAGCCCTCAGTTCGATTGTAATAGGGTTAACAATTTTGAAAAGCATAGACTCCAATGAAGAGCGCATTTTTGTTACAAAACATGGAATAAAAAAATTACTAGGATGCTACGAGGAGATATTAAAATGATTGACACGTCAGACGACTTTGTGAAACCTTCTACATCAAAATAACTTCGGATTGTGTTTATACACTCGATTAATATAGTTTGTCATATTATCTAGAATTAGATACTAATTATTTCCTAAATTATTCTTTTATTTAGTCTCCAGTCCCAATTAAACATAATTTATATGTCTTTATATGCAAAATTGTACCCCGACTTACGCGAATTCGACTTACGCGGATAGCGCTCAGTCCCACCTATCGCGTAAGTCCGGGGTATTACTGTACTTTAGTTTACTTTGGTCTCTTTTTGACAAATTGTTTTTACGCTGTAATGAAAAGAGCCGGATGAGTGCTTCTGCGAAAACGTAGTGAATAGATTGATTTATTTAAATTTATGAGGATGATACTGATACTGGTTAACTTGCATCATCAATTTCTATAGAAGTACAGAATTTTTCATGATAATTCCCTTCACCATACGACCAAGTGTTGTGTATGAAAGAAAATTAATTGGTGCACAGCCGGTGCTTGAACTCACAACCTAATGATTGATCGTCGTCCGTCTAGCTAGGCTGTAACTGCTGTATCAGGCAATTATACTTCATAGTATAATATATATATATATATAAATTTTAAGTGTCCGTTGAGTCAACTGTCAAAATTTTCTTCATGACAATTCCTGTACTGTAAGAACCTATTTAGTATTTTTTGCAATTATTAAATCAGTTACTGTTTTATCTTGTGTTGTTTTTGAAGTGAAAATTCTTTATCGGCGTTGTAAAAAAAATATCGTCACATTTTTCGGTTACGCGTCACATTTTCCCGTTACGCGCCATCTTTTTCCTGTCCCTACCACGGTTGATTCGAAGAAATTTGAAGCATTAATAAAAATATAACAACGATAACAATGACAGTAATAATTATATTACTATTAATAAAAATCTGTAGTAATCTTAGTAGTAATAAGGTAAAATGAAATAACAAATTTCTGTAAAGTTGCATATAGTAGATCATTTTTCTAAAAATAAGTGTGTAATTCTTGAGTGTGTACACTTGTACACGCACATATTTATTTATTTGTATGTGTATGAATTGTTCTGTAGGTAAATGTAAATATTTATCGCATAAGATTAATCCGATACGGTAACTTATTTTGTTAAATAAATTATAAAATCAGTCCCCAGCCGCATTACCGCCCAACCGAACGGATTTTTCAACCTGTCCGTGTGATTCCTGAGAAAGGTAACCTTCCTACTAAAAAGTATATAATTATGTAAATTTACTAAACTATAACGGCTATTCCCGTACAGGTCATTATCTCGCCTATATACACGAAATCCACGCGAGCTAAACTTAGGGCATATTGTATCCAATAAATAATAGTGACAGTCAAAGGGACTTTGATTCTAACCCAAAATTTTAGCAAATTATCAAACCTTATTATTCCGTGATCCGAATCAAATTACACTGCACTCGGGCTGTGTTGCCATTGCACTACTTATTAATATGGGGCATGTGTGCGGAACTAATGTTACCACCCTTACATGTTTATATTCTGACATAATTCGGCGCCAAATATACCTGGAAACGGGATAATTTTGTTAGTTAAATTTTTAGTTCTTTGTTCTAAAACCTCATTTATTTCCGTGACATCTCCGTCTTTTGACATACATGCCTTTTAATTTTTCTAACTTTTATTTATTTATTTAACAAGGAAAATGTTTATTATACACAATAAAAGGTGTTTCTGTGTGTGCAGTTTCTGCGGTGTGTTTCTAAATAACACAATTTATAATTAAACAGTAAGTTGGACAGTAAAAATATTTTTTGTATCAGCTCTGATCAGCACAGATAATATTTATAAGATAAGTATAAACCTTAATCCTATCAAAACCCTCAGAAAATAAATTAAAGGCGCGTATGAACGAAACATCTCGACATTTTTTTTTTAATACCAGAAATGTAGATTGGACAGAACCTCCGCTTCAAATTAACATAATTACACCCTTGGAAATATATCTAATACTAAGCAATCGGATTCAATTAAAACCAACCGCTGACCAAGAATTAACGATCAATTACGTAATTGAGAAACTTGGCATATAAATTGTATCCCAAATCGTTTAAAACCTTTTGCAAGAAACTTGCCTAATAAACGTTTTTACCAATCCTCTGGTCGTGGTCGCGGTGGTAGTAGACAAAGGCAAGATATGACAGTGTTTAACCATGTGACACGTTTGTACCTCTGGTGTGCTATTAGATTTTTCTGTGTACGCATGGAATCCTTGTCGTAAGCTCATAATACCTACTTGGCTTAAATAGACATGCGTCTACACAGTCACGTCTTGCACAAATGAGAGCATTAAAGATATTTTTAAATCGGTGTCAGTCAAAGAAGGATGACAATTGTCGGTTTTGAATTTGATATACGAACCGGAAATGGTAGGTGGGGTTCCGGACGTAATGACGCAAGGATGAGATGAATGATTTTCTTTACCATTATTTAGGGATCCAGCTCTTGGAGTGGGACTCACCACCATAATTGGTAAGTACTAGTCTTAGTCTGATCGATTAATGGATTCCTTTTTTATTATACTGACACGCGACAGCCGAACCAGCGCATATTATTTCACCTTGGGAAGGGAGCATCCTGGATATAGCTTCCGGAAACCCGCGCCCACACAATAATTATTGTTTTTTCCCATTTGTAAATGCGTGGAACTTTTTGTAAATATTATATATTCCATCTTTGGCTATATTTTTGATGTAATTGTTTGTTTTTAAAGATAGTGTTTGTTAGTTGTAGGGTTACGAAATAAATAAATAATGACTGGCAGAAGTTTCCAAAACCGTTTTAGACATATGAAAAAATTTGGGAAATGTTAGTGATTTATTTAAGCTGCAATAATTATTTTCAAAATACTTAGTACTGTACACATAACATACCATGGTCTGGTTGCGTCTTGTACATACTCTAAGCATATAGACGCAAAGCGACTATGGTTACTATGTAGCCGCGCTACTAAAATTCCATTAAATTTTAAAAAAGTCAGAGAAAAAACACGAACTGAAAGAAATAAATTACATTCAATTATCATGTATAATAAACATTACAAAATTATTCATACATTCATAATGTAAATAAATAATTTTGCGGTTAAACAAATTTAAGATTAATAGTAAACGTATTACGAGATCAATTACCATTTCAAGTAATTAATGCGATACACATTGTAACGTATTAGAAATCGTTTAAAAGGTCTGAAGCTGGTTTTCAAAGCAACAAACTTGACAAAGACGTAGTGATCTCATCAATACGTTTCGAGCAGGGTTCAACACATTAGTACAATAATACCATTGGTTTTCCCTACTTTGTTTTATACAGTCCATAGAATTCAGACGACTGATTTGGGCAGACAAATTTGGTTTTGTCATCGCATGATTAGCGATGGGGGTCAGGGGTTAATGGAGAATATGTTTTATGTAGCCTATGTATTCTACTATTACTACTTTTCAACAATTTACTTTGGCTGATTTGCGATTCAATAAAAAAAAATTAAAAATAACAGTTATTTACAAGTGCAAATAACTGTTATTTTTTAATTAATTTTTAAATTGATTAAGTAATCAAGCCCGTTTATTTCTTTACAAATGTTGTATACACTTTAAATTTGTTATATACATTATTTTTGTTGTTACTACTTGTTACTGATGTTATCTTTATTTTCTTCAGTACCATTGACAAAAGCTGGTGCTGGTCTTTATCCAAGAAAGAGTTACACTTCATGGGTAAAGACCAACCCCGACCTCTATCCATGGATTTCTTTCTTCATTGGCTTCCTGCTAACGCTCCAATATCTTCTATTGACCTTTTATCACAGTACCCTCTTCTCCTTCTTCTTTGTACTTGAGCGATACAATCATTCTTTTGAATAGAACCAAATACATCAAGTTATTTACAGTTAATATGTGAAAAAAAATTATAGCAAAAATTGTATTACATTTTTATTAACGACATTCCATAATTTGTTTCCATTCTTTACAAATGTTGATTATACACTTTACATTTCATATATACATTATTTTTGTTGCTACTCGTTATCCTCACTTGCTTCAGTACCATTGACAAAAGCTGGTGCTGGTCTTTATCCAAGAAAGAGTTACACTTCATGGGTAAAGACCAACCCCGACCTCTATCCATGGATTTCTTTCTTCATTGGCTTCCTGCTAACGCTCCAATATCTTCTATCGACGTTTTATCACAGTACCCTCTTCTCCTTCTTCTTTCTACTTGAGCGATACAATCATTCTTTTGAATATAACCAAATACATCAAGTTATTTACAGTTAATATGTAAGAAAAAAATTATAGCAAAAATTGTATTACATTTTTATTAACGACATTCCATAATTTGTTTCCATTCTTTACAAATGTTGATTATACACTTTACATTTGATATATACATTATTTTTGTTGCTACTCGTTATCCTCACTTGCTTCAGTACCATTGACAAAAGCTGGTGCTGGTCTTTATCCAAGAAAGAGTTACACTTCATGGGTAAAGACCAACCCCGACCTCTATCCATGGATTTCTTTCTTCATTGGCTTCCTGCTAACGCTCCAATATCTTCTATCGACCTTTTATCACAGTACCCTCTTCTCCTTCTTCTTTCTACTTGAGCGATACAATCATTCTTTTGAATATAACCAAATACATCAAGTTATTTACAGTTAATATGTAAGAAAAAAATTATAGCAAAAATTGTATTACATTTTTATTAACGACATTCCATAATTTGTTTCCAATCTTTACAAATGTTGATTATACACTTTACATTTGATATATACATTATTTTTGTTGTAACTCATTATCTTTACTTGCTTCAGTGCCATTGACAAAAGCTGGTGCTGGTCTTTATCCGAGAAAGAGATACACATCACGGGTAAAGACCAACCCCAACCTCAATCCATGGCTTTCTTTCTGCATTCGCTTCCTGCTAACGCTTCAATATCGACCTTTTTTCAGAGCGCCCTCTTCTCCTTCTTCCTTTTGATCCTTCTTATTTGTACTTGAGCGATACAATCATTCTTTTGAATATAACCAAATACATCAAGTAATTTACAGTTAATATGTGAAAAAAAAAATTATAGCAAAAATTGTATTACATTTTTATTAACGACATTACATAATTTGTTTCCAATCTTTACAAATGTTGATTATACACTTTACATTTGATATATACATTATTTTTGTTGCAACTCATTATCTTTACTTGCTTCAGTGCCATTGACAAAAGCTGGTGCTGGTCTTTATCCGAGAAAGAGATACACATCACGGGTAAAGACCAACCCCAACCTCTATCCATGGCTTTCTTTCTCCATTGGCTTCCTGCTAACGGTCTGATATCTTCTATCGACCTTTTCTCAGGGCGCCCTCTTTTCCATCTTTTCCTTGGTCCTTCTTCTTTGTACTTAAGCGATACAATCATTCTTTTGAATAGAACAAAATACATCAAGCTATTTACAGTTAAGATTTGAAATACTTAGGCTGGCCATAAATACCGTTTATATTAACGATATTGCATATTTTTTTATTGTACTAACATTCTTTAGAACGGTTCTCTGTCTCACTCCTACTTGAGTGAGTGATGTAATAAAAAAATGACATAATTGTATTTATGCGTATAAATAAATGTAATTTGTACAATTGAATTATGATTTCCATTTACCTACTTCTCTATACCCATACAAAATATCTATCATACAAATAAAATTAAAATTTTCTTTTGAAAAAGCAAACATTGCATCATTATTTTCTTATGACGTCACGTTCAACTATCGTCAGTTAGCCGACTTTACAGACAACCTATTTTTTTTTGCTTATTAGTGTAGTAGTGTATGTACACACAAAAAACAGCTCGACATAACAGCTTAAGTCGGCATACGTTTCATGTTTAAGCCTTTTTATCTTCGACTAAGCCATCAATAATGATGAGTTTGAGCCACACTTTCATTAAGTTTACTCGACTAGCGTCGCACTTAATCTACCCTTAACTGCAAGACAGGGATGTATAGCGCAAATTTCCTAAAATAAGAGAGGGAGGGAAGTTGTTGATCCGATTTATCATGCAGGGCACTTATTAAAGCGACCAACATGCGTGTTACTTTAAACTTTAAAGTATATTCAAAGACAGAAAATCGTTGGAGTCGCACGTTTAAAATCTAGATTATACGTGAAACAAGTTTGATTCGGGATAAATAAAAGAATATTTTTGTAACTGATATTTCTTTGAGTACTTTTGCAATCGTGACAGATTAGAAAGAGGTTTGTTTTTTTTTTAATGTCATACTAAGGTATGTAACTAAGAGCAGTGTTGGCTTAGTGGCTTCAGCGTGCGACTCTCATCCCTGAGGTCGTAGGTTCGATCCCCGGCTGTGCACCAATGGATTTTCTTTCTATGTGCGTATTTAACATTGGCTCGAACGGTGAAGGAAAACATCGTGAGGAAACCGGCTTACCCTAGGACCCAAAAAGTCGACGACGTGCGTCAGGCACAGGAGGCTAATCATCTACATCATTTGATCAACAAATAATCATGAAACAGATACAGAATCTGAAGCCTAGACCTAAAAAGGTTGTAGCGCCATTGATTTATTTTTTAATACTAAGGTACAAATGTAAGGAGTATTTATTTTCTCTAAAAACAAATGCGAAATTCGCAATTAACACACGAAATTCCATTTTCCCCATTTTTTTAACCTTCCTTTATTCCTTCACTCAAGATATTATATCAAATTGTCAGTTGTCAAATTTATACACGAGTCTTTTGAAGGTTAGGTCTAACTAAAAATCATAATAATTTAATACTATACTTTTTTATTCCGTAGAATTCTGACATTTCTTAAGTGTTTCTACTAAAAAAAATATCTACCGAACATAAAGGTAAACCTTAATATTTACTCACTCAAGTGACCTAATACTAAAATAACAAATACTCAATAGTAAGCCTTTAAAAAAAAATTATCCGCGTTTTTTAGTGTTTGTGATGAAAAGGGGCGTAATTATACTCGCCGTAGGACTACTTTTAATGTGGAGCACCGCACTAAATAAAATGGATACATTCACTAACAAATACAATGTATGTATAGACTTAGATGTTCAGACTCGTACTCAAATTGAAAAATGTGCCCAGCCAAAAACGTTTGTAATCTCTTACATGTCAAAAAATGATAGCTGTCAGAATTCTACGGAATTAAAAATCAGAGTAGCGCTTATTTATGTCAACCTACGAACGTTTCAGCCCATCTAATACTGACATTTATATAATTAATCCGTATGCTATTCAGTTAATGAATCAAACAAAGGAAATAAAACATTATTGTCTAATAGACACAACACAGACCAACAATTCCACAATATAATACAAACTTTAATAAAGAACCGCTCAACAGTTATCCAGTTTCAATTCATATGTAGATGTAACAAAAAATCCAATAAAACTAGAACCCCTATTATTAAAAAGAATGTTAACATTGCATTCGGCTTAAACTGGGGTCGAATTACCAAAAGAGTTATACTAACGAATGCCCCCCCATCGCGAATCGGGCCACTCGTTATACTTGACACTTCAATTCGGCTTAAATTTTGTTAGAAATTCAAATTTCTAACAGGTTTTGAGGATTTTCATAGCATTGTTAATGAATACGTCCATCTGCACGACAGCATGAAATGTGGTTACAAAAAAGTTTGGGGAAATGATTGAGTTAGGATCGTGATATATGTACTTCTCTCATTTTAAAAGGCAAGAGTGATAGGGAGAAAATATTCCTAAGCTTTAAAATTAGACTTCGATTTATATTGACTATGTTTTAGAACATGAACTATACAATCAGTTGCACTACAATTTTTTTAGGTCTGGAACTGGGAGATTTTCTGTTATGTGTTTCATGATCTTTTCAATCTGACACTTCTTGTTCCTGACACACACTGTCAACTTTTTGAGTCAAAGGATATTTTTCTTCACCGTTCGAACGAATGTCAAATGTACACATTGAATGAAAGTCTATTAGTGCAGAGCCGGGGATAGAACCTACGATCTCAGGGACGAGAGTCGCACATTGAAGCCCAACACTGCTATTAGGACAATAAAATATTAACAAAAGTCAATGTAGGTTTAGGCTTTAAGTGAAAATCTTTATGTTTCTTTGTGCCTGTGTGCTTTCCCCAAATTCATCTTAGTGATTGGATAATATAATTTATGTCGGACATATACCAAAAATATTAACAAAACAGTTGTAGTAATATCATACAGGGTATCATATTGATAGCAATGGTAAATCATGAATCTGTATCTACATAAATCAAAATTATTCGCAAAATATTTTAAATAAAAACTTGAAGGCGGGCTTGTCCAATTTAAGATATTTCTTTTTTCAATCATTTCTTGAAGTTTGACGACGCTTTTTATGCAGAGAAAAATAATTGAAAACAAAATAGAAAAATAAGTTTCATTTTGTATTTAGGTTATTTTCCAGAAAAGCAAATGTATGGGGTAGAATAGGAAAATGTTCCATATGTTGGTATGTAGTACCTAATAACTTGCACTTGTTAGAAATATTATCAATCCCAAAACATGTGTATTACTAATAACCAATATTTAATTTATATTTACCGTAAATACCTTCGAATCACGTACGCGATTTAAACAAAGGCTTAGGTATCGTCAGCGATAGCTCATCATCAGGTATGCGAAGTATTCACATATTAGCTCGGGGTGGCTCCCGTTTTTCCACTTCCATGCCGCTTAGCACGACTTCAGAAGATTCATATTGCATGCGTTTGTTTTGTTCAAATTTATTTTATCAAGTAAACGTCGGACTTCTGCCCACTGGGCTGCAAGTAATGTGTAGTAATGCGGGCGTCAGTACCGCTATATTTGTTGCCGTAATGAGTGAAGGTATTTGCTTAATTACCGCTTAGTAAATTTATACCTATAATTAAATCGAAACAGCATTCTAACTGTGGTTATCGTCGTTTAAATAAATAATAGTGGCGCTAGAACCCTTATGAGCAGGGCTTTAGATGTTCATTTGATCATAGGCAAGTAGGAACCTGTCTTAGACACAGTTTGCTTTTAGCGGTTTTATCCATTGATGCATTGACGTCTTTGTACTTGTCAAACTTAATTCTATGACAAACCAAAGACCGGCTATTTTTATTTGTGGAAAGGACATATTTTTAAACGCTTAGCAGAAAAAAGTTGCGTTTGACGTTTGACTTTTATAGGAAACAACGCCTACTATATTGTATCAGATCCATAGTGTATTTATACTATATATGAGAATGACTATATTTCTGGCATTCGTTTCGTTTGAATTTCAATACAGATCGATCAAAGCAAAAATCAAACCGTCGTCCCAGTAAATACATTTATATAGCCAATTTAGGGTAGAGTAGATAGAAAGAGACCTGGGCACAGACGCATGTTTTGGTTGAAGAATCTTAGACAATGGTTTGATCAAAACATCTAGTCATTCTTCATAATCAAAAATTAAAGAAGCCATGATGAATGCCAATTGATAGGAGATGGCACTATACGAAGAATATAGCCTATTTCATAGACAACTTAACGAATCAATTAATTAAGTGAAATGAAACGTGAAATCATTGGAAGACAAAACATTTTGTCGCTAGTACATAAAGTGCAAAATCACGATTCATCACTAAAAGCGTTGATGAGCAATAGATGATGATGATTAATCATGTTTTCATTAGCGTCGTATACAAAATGACATAGTTAACAAACGCCAGTTCAATCAACACAGTTTCAATAACAATTTTTCATTCTCGACACACTAATTAAGCGGTTTTAATATGGGAATCTCGACTCTAAGCGAATAGAGATAAAATAGGGAAAAATCGACATCTTTAGTAACAAGTGTAAAATATTTTCCCCAATACCTGGTGCCCCGAGGGATATTTCAAGGGTGAATAAGCGCGCATAATGGCAAAGGGTACAATATTTTAAATTTCAATCGCTGCGAGCGGTCCACCCACCCCGGATTCAGAACAACGATCCGTTTGGTGACTCTTGCTAAGTGCTTTAAGTTTTTAAATGATTTCCTATCAAATACTATCGATTCTTATTGTAAAACGAAAATTTTAATTGAAATGACGCAATTGTTTGTTACATAACCATTTTTTTATTCACGTTCAATAAGGTCTTCGATCTAACTAATTGGCCAACTTGAAGTCCCCAGTAGCTAAGTCGAAATGAAATTTGTTTGCTTCAGGGTATTTAGTAAGATCCATGGTATTGACAATGTAAACACGACACATTATCTGATTTTACGATAATAAAACGTACTTTAAGGCTCTGTAATAAAATTGTTATATTTTAATTTAAAGATTGTAGATGTATTCCAGGATGTTTCCAACAATATAGCATTATATTTAAGCCGTTCTAACTAGCACTAATACAACTAGTGTTTTAGAATTAGAGAAAAACTAACTATGCAGCAAAATTGAGAGTTTAAACCCTTCTTACACATGCCAAATCATATTTTACGTATATTTTTCGTCGCTTGTTATGACTTGAATGATATTTGAAATTGGAATTACTCTACCTGAAGTATACCTTCAAATAAGCATTGAATACTTAGATGTTATCTATAAAAGCTTATATAATAAAACAAATGTGTTAGTGTACTAGTGTACACACGTAAGAAGTTAAACTTCTTCATAACCTTATTTTTCGAAAAATGATATATATACACAAATAATACAACTATTTCATTTTACCTTGTTACTACTAAGATTATTACAGAATTTCATTAATTGTAATAGAATTATTATCATTGTTATTGTTATTATATAATTTTGTTATTAATGGCTTCGAATCTCTTCTAATCAACCGTGGTAGGGACAAGAAAACGATGGCGCATAACAGAAAAATGTGACGCGTAACCGAAAAATGTGACGGTATTTTTTTTTCCAACGCCGATAAAGAAGTTTCACTTAAATTATCCAACGGATTATCTGTCCAAAATACTCTTCGAAATAATATTAATTGCCATTGTCATTCCCCTTCGAACATTAAGTTTTTATTTCGAGATTAATTTTCTGAATCTTTATCGCCCACGATTGCCGAATTTGTAACGGCAGGATACACCTTTTCAAATTGCAAATTTTATGCGGCGCAACGATAAACGTCCTATAATCATTATAAGTCATAACTTCGATTGAAATTCGGTCACATTTTCGCAGAGCCTTATCGCCCCGTTGCAGTCGGCGTGAAAAATACCTTTCGCCGAATTCGCGAATCCAAAGTCGACACTTCCAATCCATTTACGTTTAATGCTACAGCGATTCTGTTAAATATTGTAATAATTTAAATTCACGAGAAAATTTATTTTACTAAATGTTTATAGAGTTATAAAGAACAATTGTTCTGTAGGTGCGAGGCACGGATGAGTCTATGGCGAGAAAACGTTTAGATATTTGTTACCGCGGCTAATAAATGGACCACGTACTTACTTATTAGATGGTCTAATGTTAAGCAACTAAAAATTCTGTAGAAAAAACATTTTCATATGCACTTGTCATGCTAACAACACTGCTATGGTTACATTTATACAAACCACAGTGCTTTTCTAATGTAACATATCATAATTAAATATACTGTTACGAAGACGGGTCGACTGCCATGTTTCTAGATTTTTCCACTGCTTAGAGAACTTTTCAGCAGGCTGTAATATGATTTCTGACCGTTTCAGGAGAGGGTGAATCACATAATAGAAAATTTTAATTTCCATAATGTTACCCTAGTTTTCAGGAAGCTGAAACATTTTTTCAGTCAGTTTCAGAACATGTGTAGTCGAGTGGTGCAGTTTTCAGGAGACCCGTTTTCAGGCGTTTTCAGGCCTAGTTATACCCCTTTGATGAAGGAATATTCTAGACCGAACTTTCTAGGTGTGAGACAAGGACGAAATGATACGAGAGAGAGAGAGAAGATCAGAACTTTCTCGAAACTAGACGAGCACTCTAGAACGCCGTACGACAAGGACGGAGCAACGTGCGAAAGAGATAAAGAGTGCGGACGTTCTAGAATTGTGCAATCGCTACTCAGTAGCAAGCCCGCCTAGAAAGTTCTCGAATATTGTTTAGAATTATTCCCAGGGATATATAAGCGAGCCGAAACGCGACTAGTCGCTTTTAGTTTTGAATGCGATCACACGAGAGAAACACCGAAGTGTGAAGTGTGCATAAGTGAAGTATTTAGTGACTGTGTTTTTGCGTGCAATTAGTGCATCTCTGCAATTAATTTGTGTCCATAAATTCCTCATTGATTTATCAAGAAATAAACCCTTGAACAAATTCACGGCATTTTCTATTCGATCCCCTAGCTCGTAAAACAAATAAATACAGGTAATGCAGGTTAGGAGAGAAGAAATTGAAGAACTTTTTTAGATAACTGTATACAGAAATATAGACTAAGGACTATTAAAAAGTTGGAAAATAATAAAATCAATGACAGTCTGCAAGAATTGAATTATGAAAACATGAAACAAACCTTTATCAGAGGGAAACACGAAATATTGTAATAAATAGAACAAAATCGCGTTTAACGAAACAAAGCACCCGTAATTCTCTTTAGGAGATCTCGTTAGAGTCTTAATGAATCTATTGAGTTTTCACAGAGCGCGTCTAAATGGAGGGGTACTAATAATTTGCGTTGTAGACTCGCGGTATCAGTACAGCGAGCCTTTGATAGCCTAATGTTATTTTCACCTAAGTTAAGACTTGGCACAACGTACAAAATACTAAACATTTATATGAATCGTTTATTTAAAATCATAACAATCAAATATATAGTACTTACAATTTTCTTAACGTTTTCGTAATAATAAAAGAAAAATAAAACAAATTTAAAAAGTTTGGCCCCTGTGGCAGTGTACCCTTAACACCAGCTCTAGGTGAGTGATCCCGGTACTATCAGGCGCCAACTTTATTTTTAATTAGCGCCTGTGCTCTTGAAGCCCATGGCCCAAGAGTCTACTTCTAACAAAATCGAATTTGGAGGAAAGACTCTTATATTAGTGCTGTTTATTATTTTCTGCATTAAACATTAACATTTATATTAAAATAATAATAAAACAATACTACCTTACTTTTTATATATGACCTCAAATATCTGCTGGACTGTCTTTGATATGTGTTTCAATCGTATTGTTTTACAGGTTGATTCATTTCCTAAAATGTCTAGGTAGAAACAAAGAATTTATAAATCAAATCAGATGGTCCGGTGAAGTTTATGTTTGTGTTAAAACTTAATACAAATATTTTATAAAGTTACATACACGTTTTATACATACATCCCATCTATAATTATGACAACCAAGTGATAATTTTTCATTTATAAGACATCAAGTCTGTCGTATTTTTCTTTATTTGCTAATTATATTTTCCACATTTCCGGAACTTTTACAAATATTCCAAGATCATAATAAGATAAATTGGTCCAGCCATTGGCAAGTTTTAACGAGACAAACGAACAGCAATTCATAATTTATTTATGATGATGATTGATGATTAACTTATCATAGACACATAAACACATGTATAAATTATTAAAATAGTAAATGTATTTTTAATTTTAGATGTTTTACCTTCCACAATAATTATGATGGAAGAAAAATGTATATACATTAAAGTCCCTTCTCATCAAATTTTTTATTAATTTTAAATAAGTAAATAAATAGGTATACGTTTGAGTCTCTCTGCAATGAGGAATATGTCGTGTTACACACAAGTACTTGTACAGAAAATTGTAAATTGGAAAAGTATTATTATAGGCAAACTCACAAACCATTAAAAATAGTGAAGGAAAACATCGTGTGGAAACCGGCATGCTTTAGACCCAAAAAGTCCATGTGTCAGAGACAGAAGTCTCGCGTACTTGCATGTTACAAAAAATATATCACGAAAAACATGCTTTAATAAATATTTTTCTTTAGAAAAGACTTAGACTTACACATAAGTCATGACAGTTACAACAAGCACACATCCAGAATTTATGTAACTTTTTATATTTTTTAATCTTAACCTTATTTCGTGTTTAAATTAACTCTTTTTAGATTCAAAGTACATTTAATAAGTTCCTCAAATAATTTTCCTGCCAAGCTTTTCTGAAGAAAAACTTTCCAAGCATAAAACTGAATATCAAATGTGAAAGCCGTCTTGGCCACGTCAAGACGACTGTAAATCAGTTATAATTCTATTTTAAGGATTCATGTTTATAAAAACTGAATCAACCTAATTTTATTGTAATTCTATTAAGTATTTATCTGTCATAAAATAAATAATTGTCACTACAACCTTTTTAGGTCTGGGCCTCAGATTTCTGTATCTGTTTTATAAGAATTTGTTATTCGAATAGGCAAGGAGGTGATCAGCCTTATGTGCCTAATGCACGCCGTCGACTTTTTGGGTTTTAGGCAAGCCGGTTTCCTCACGATGTTTTCCTTCACCGTTCGAGCCAATGTTAAATGCGCATATACAAAGAAAATCCATTGGTGCACATCCGGGGATTGAACCTACGACCTCAAGGATGAGAGTCGCACGCTGAAGCCACTAGGCCAACACTATTCTAACTACAAAAAGAGATGAAAGATAGCTCTTTCGTTAAAAGAGTGCAGCGGGTATAATTTTAAGGTTATTTCTTTGAATATCAAATTACTTACAAATGCATTCTTTTAAGCCTCATAATTGTCTTCGGTCTTGAGTATCATGATGTAATGATCTTTAATGTGTACATTTTCAACCTAATCTGTGTTTTGTATTCTGTCTTCGTCTTCTTTACCTTGTGTATTGTAACTTTTTTTATATTAAGTTTACTTTATGTTATATACTTAAAATGCTAAAACAGATTTTAAGTTAATAATATTAGTTAATATTATTATGTATTATTTTCAAAGCGTCTCTCGCGAAATAATCATATTATAACATGAATCACTGCTACTCAGAGTACCACTAAGGCGGGCTATTACGCATTAAAACGACCGTAAACTACTTGCACAATTTCTTCGTATATGTTACAATATTGGCGAATATCCGCTTGCTCACGCCACACTACAATTGTTATTACAGAAAAAGTATAAAATAATTATATATTAATAATGTTAAAAGAGTATGTGCGTCGTTATTAAATATTGAATTGATTGTGAGTATACATTAATACACTTGAATGTTTAAAGAAAACTTAATTTTCAAAGACTACAATAAAAAATATGTTTGAAATCTAAATGTATGAATAATGTATAAATGTATGACAGTTTAATTTGTACAACTCACGATTATAGGACCTAGACGCCGCTTAAATATCAGTAATAAGGCAATGGTACCAGGGTCGCGGTGTCTCAACTAATTGCATTTAGAGCGCTGAAGCAAGTGATGCTAATGGACGGTATTAATTAATGGCGTCTCAAATCCGTAAAATATCCATTTACGACGCTCAAAATGTCTCAAAAAATTACGACGTAAAAGGGACGTAAACTCGGATTAATTAAAATGGGAATCGCGTTAAATTTTATCGTTTAAAAGGCATTTATCTTTTATTGAGATTTTTGAAGGTATGTAAGGAGGTATATACATAAGTATAGAATGCCTTTGTAAAAATCATAAAGGAACATCGTAAATTTTTAAAAAATCTCATAAATTAGGTTCTCAGGTCCACTATGGAAAATGATACTACTGTTGTTATTGAGGCACTTTTTATATATTTATATATATTATATAAAGTTTATTGAATAGTATAAGAATGGAACTTTAATATAATATAGTCATTTGCATGATTTTCATTTGGAAAATGTTTGTTTTTAAATTCCGCAAAGTATGTCAATGTCTATTTCAGATCTGTTCGCTTCAATATTTTAAAATTAATTTAAGCCCATAGTATGACATTGACGCCAATATAAAATTGTAGGTTTTATGATTATATTTCTATAAAAAATAGGTGAGAGGAAAAACGACAGTTTTCAAATTTGTCTAGACTTCAAGAATAACATTTATTGAAATCAGCTGTGGCTACGAGCGGTTTCGGAAGTTTTCGCAAAAAGAATGCTATAAGGAAACAGAAAACCTCTATATATCGTGATTTCTAATGATGAACTATTTAACTGATTAGTTTGCGGTTATTTATTGATAACAGGGCGTTTTATCTTCACTCATTCCGCAATATAATTTACACGTAGATAGATATACATATATTTTCAAGTATGTACTTAGGTATAAATTTTACAATTTTTTTGTTTGTTTTGTAATTATTTCAATTTTTAATCTTTTATGAAATAATTTATAATAATATTATTTATTATTTAGCTTCATTATTGTTGTTTTATAATAAAGTAATGAAAAAATAACTTTTTATTCACTATATTGTCGATAAGGAAATAAAATAAAGGACGTTTGTTCAAACTATTTTACGTTTATCATTTATTTATACATACCTACTCTAATATAAGTAAAGTATCTGAGCTTTATTTGAAGCCCTATTTAATACCCGATATAGTTATCGATTTTTGATATGAAACAGACCTCAATTTTCCGTAGTAGGACGGTGGGAGTGTGTTGCCGGCATTTTAACGTCAAAAGAAACATTCCGTGGTTTGAATCACAGACCTCACACGAACACTGTCAATGCTTTTTATTCGAATTTAGAACGTAATTTTGTATGAACTACATTATAACGGAGTGATGTTGACCATAAAAGGAGCATTAATGGAAAATGTTATGAAAGGTTTTGTTAAGACAGGAATATAACAACATCACCTTACGACCTTATAACGCGGGAGAAACCACAGGACAGAGCTGGTTTATAACTGCAGCGCAGGAGAGCAGATTGTAAAGTTTAACCACTTTAAACATTGAGACGTTTATGGGCCATCTGCATTTACAACCGCATTCACACACCACATAACGACTACTATACTGTCATTTGACTCAACGAACCAAGCGATATTCAATATCGAATACATTTTTTTCAGCACCTAACAGATGAGACATAGAAATCCAATAAATTATGACATACTCTAAGATTACAAAAATATAGCTGTAACATTTCCTTATATGATCTAAAATGTTTTTCTGCAGAGTCTGTTTGTATAAAGAATTTCCTACGATTACCAATAGATAGTTTGATTCCTGATAAAGATTAAAATAAATAAATAAATCAATGGCACTACAACCTTTTTTAGGTCTCGGCCTCAGATTTCTGTATCTGTTTCATAATCGGCGTGTCTGACGCACGCCGTCGACATATTGGGTCTAAGACAACCTGGTTTCCTCACGATGTTTTCCTTCACTGTTGGAGCAATTAAAAGCGCATACAAAGAAATTCCATTGGTGCACAGCCGGGGGTCGAACCTACGACCTCAGGTATGAGAGTCGCACGCTGAAGCCTCTAGGCCAACTCTACTCAAGCTGATAAAGGTTAAGGTGTATAATTCATTATGGGTTTCTGTAATTTGAATAAAATATAACAAATACACGTTGATTGTACTGTTAAAGAGGCCGCAAATTTTTTTTTGTCAAAATACTGGGTTAAAATATTTAGAAAATGTAAAACGACTTAATGTAGAAAGTTGCCAATACTTTACTTTTGGTTGTCGGTTAAATTATCGGGAATCCATCTGGTACAAAGCTTTCTGACGCCTAAATGTTGGTGTAATATTTTTTGTACTTGACTCATACTAATGCGTATGATATGATGCGGATAGGTCACTCTCTTATCTTCCTCTATCATGCGTCGCACAGCACTGATGTTATCTTCAGTAGTCGCTGTTAAAGGACGTCCCTGACGCGTATCATCATTGAGTTCGCTACGTTCACGCTTAAATACTAATTGTAAATAGTGGCACGAGATGTAGTAAGCCCACAACAAAAGTCATAATAAATCATTGACCAAAAATTTTCTCGCGTTAGGTTAGGTTAGGTTTTGCCGTTTTAGATTTGCCGCCAATTCACAAAAACAAATGACAAATGAATGCAATAAACATTAGGTAACCAAAGAGTTCTAAAAATGAAATTAAAAAAAAGATTTCATTAGCTATGTTCTAAACATTTTCAGTGTTACCCACGTATTTGATATTATTCGTAACATATTTTTGAACTGAAATTTTTGGACTAATGATATATTGATAATTGAATATTTCGGGAAGTTTTGAATGAGTTTAATGTTATAATATATTTGCTAAACTTCGTTGGGCTGACATTAGTTGGACACAAACGAATTCTGCTTTCTTAATGCCAAACGTGTCCTAAAGATACCTAAAAATAATAACCAACAATTAAGAACCTTCAGTTCCTTTCTTTTCGTCACTTCTTGGTTTTAATCTATTATAAATTTGTTTTGAAAAATGAAAGTTTTTATTAACTAGTTACATTTGCCTATTATGTAATTATCTATTCTAATATAGGGTGTTAATAAAAATTGAAATATGTCCAAATTCTAGCAAGTTAAGCATAATATTTAAAAGTTTTCAAATTATAATAATTGGTAGTTATAATAACTGTGGTTGAAGTAAAACTGTCTTCAACCCTAATTCCAAGTTTCACGTCGAAACGACATTAAATAAAAGAATTGTTCCCGACACTTAGCAGCTGACGCGCAAACTTTATCTGTTTTAATATCTTTAATTATTCTCATGCTATTATTATCGCTTTAATTAAACTGTACAAAGTTTCATTAAGGTGTTTCAAACAAATTGCTCTCTTGTCGAAATTTATATAAAAATATACTAAATACTTTTGCTCCACAACCCTTAAACAGGCTGCCGCAATGTGCACAATGTACACGGTGTATTACGTTTGTATACACTTGTAGGAATAGTTGGAGGTATACGTATGACCAAAACCAATTCAATACAGATGAGAATTTACTAAATAAGTGGACAATAAATCATATATGTTTAGGAAGATCCGTAATAAAAAATTCCCGAGGAAAAGAAAGAATGGAAGTTGGATAGTCAGGAAAAATGAGGAGATCCAGGACCTTATAGGCAAACTCAATAATTGAAGGAGCTCAAATACTCCGTTGGACTCGATATCTACCGACCATGCGCCGACCCATCGGCCCAAATACTACAGGACGCCGTAGAGAAGCTCGAAGCCACGAGCTCCAAGTGCCTGATTGGCAAGCGGGCGATCGAAAAAGGTGGCATTCTCTAGCTTCGCAGGCCAAGGTTAGGTCTCTGCGCCAGCAGAGTTAGTTAGAGAGGTAGAGTTATAAACACGAAAATGTGAATTACTTTTAGATTACTATTTTTCTACTTCAGAGGCTCTTTCATCTTTAACCACTTTCTAAAAATGTGACTATGTTTAAAACTACAATCTTTAGCAACATCTCAACTTGTCCAATGCTAAAACGGAAAGTATTATTCTTATGCAACAGTAGTATAATGATAAATTTGTAAGTGTTATGTAAAAATTATTAGTGTAGCTGCCCACGACACAGGGAATCCTAGTTTCGGGGCACTTTCACCTTACTACTCTTTACTCTTAACTAAACATCATATTTATTATGTGTCATACGACTTTTTCTCTCTTAGATAATTGATTCATTTTGGTATATACTCAAGTAGATTAGGAATTTAACGATATACAGACACGTGCATTACACGGGCAATCACGGAAATTTACACGGTGAGTCAAGCTCAAAATCTTCTGATCATAACGTGTCGCTACATGATTGCAAGAAGTAAAAAAAGATACAACGAGCACCAAGTCTTCGCTGCCTTCGTCGAAACTTCATATTCGAAGAGATGGCAGGATTGGATGATGATGATGGAGATGGATTCTATGGCAGCTCTGCAATGTTGCCCTCATTGACAGGACTATAAAACGCCGACAGTAAAAGTGGGTGGCTACGAAGGGATCCAAGTCAAGCCAAGCAACCTCTCAAAAAGATTCAAGACGAAAGAATATGTAGCCGCCCTAAACGGACCAAAGCAAATTGCAGGAATGACGTGGAGTGAAGTTAAAGGAGCTGGCTTAGACCGATCAGCCTGGCTTTCTGTGCTAGATGGCCTCTGCCCCACCTGGGCGATGAACGACCTTAATTCAGTACATAAAGGTCCTTATAAATTTTCATTTTATTTCTGTAAAAGATGATTGAAGTCAAACACAAGTACTTCGTTAAGTTAATGTCAATAAACGAAAACGAACGCTTTGACTTCATACGCGAACGGTTTTTATATCCGAAAAATCGCACAAGAATCTAGTCTTTAGCTTTGAGAGGGCCCTTGTTGATCTGTTCTCTGTGAAAATATTTGAATCGGTACGGAGTTAGAGAGGGTTCACTAGATCGATGCACCTGAGCACAGATTTAGTAGAAGCAGTGATACTTTTATTTTTAAAATAACCCGGCAAACATTGTTTTGCTATGGCATATGTTAATATATGTATTTTTTTCAAATCCAAATCCTTAATTAAAATGAATTAAGTAATATGGGCATACCAGGTTTTAATATTAAAGGATTCTAGGAGTTCCTTGTGGAATTAAATGGGTAAATATATGTTTAAATAATAAATATATGTAAAAGTCCTAAAAAAATATTAAATAAAACAATAAAATAAAAATTAAAGTTTCAAAGAGTCGAGTTATTTTACCTAATGTAACACAAAAAGTTTTATAAGAAATCGGTCAAGCTGTTTCGAACTATACAATAGATAAAAAGATCTTTGTCATTTAGAAGTAATTACGTGAGTTATGTAACCTAATATTAATTAAGTATGTATCCGGGGCGGGGCGTAACTCGCGAGACGCATAACGCCTCGTGAATTACTTTTTTGTGTTTTTTAAATAAAAACTTGAGAGATAGAAAAAGTCTTGAACGCAATAGCAAGGGTAGAGTATTATTTATTAAATAATAAAAAATATAATAGTTAATTTATATATATTGTTACGAGTATATTGTTAAGCCTGAAAACGGGTCTCCTGAAAACTGCAACACTCGACTACACATGTTCTGAAACGGCCTGAAAAAATGTTTCAGCTTCCTGAAAACCAGGGTACAATTACAATTTTCTAATATGTGATTGACCCTCTCCTGAAACGGTCAGAAATCATATTTCAGCCCGCTGAAAAGTTCTCTAAGGAAGTTCTCTGCGGATAAATCGATTCGTAGCAATAAATTAAATTCGCAAAATGAGCCCTATAGTTTGTAATGAAACATTCTCGTTTCCGATAATATCCAATAGGCCAACTACACTTATTTTCTTTATAGATAACATAAGTGTCATTTAGATTTAAGAAGCCTTTAGAGGTTCTTTATTAATCCATGTCGCATCACCACTACGTCTAATTTTATGTTATTATAACGTCATATTTTAAACATACCTTCAAACGTGCCAAAGTAACATTTGTACAATTTCACATTCGTGTCTTAATGATTTAGTACATCTATACCTCTTACAAAATCATAAAACGACTATGGTGATGTTACTGGAGAAAATTCAAATTAATTCTGAAAATTAGTTTTTTTTTCTTCTAAGTATAATAAATATGTATAACAATGCACTTTTGTTGTATCAAACAAAATTTAATAAAATTCTTATCCTAAAAAATATCCGTTCTATTTAAATCCATACTGTGCCTTAAAAATCTCTTCGGATAAAAGTTCGCCAACAAATTCCGTAATAATTTCGAAGCAGTGAACCGCGTGACACGGACCGACTTCAACAAACTTCGGCAGCTGCCAACTGGAGTCAATATGAAGCCTTCACATTCTGAATATTGAAAAATTGCATGACATCATAATTTTATTATGAAAAACTTGGATAATTTTCCACGTATTACCGAGAAAATTGGTATAAATTGCTTGGTTGTAAGCGAATAAGAATTTGTGCTATACAGCTTATTGACAGTTTGATAAGCATTTTTCAGTTATATAAATCCTTTACTAGTTATGTTATGCTATAAAGAATCCCAGATCTAAAGTTATTTATATTTGTAAATAAACCACATTCTTATAAATGTGTCGCAACGGCATTTCAAAAGAAATAAAATGACAAAAAATATAAAACAGTGGCGCTTCAACCGTTTTAGATTTGGGAAAGCAGGTGATCAACCTCTTGAGCCTGACACACGCCGTCTACTTTTTGGGGTCTAAGGCAAGCCGATGTTTTTATTTGCGCAAATGGATTGAAATGAGTCCCTGGCTGAAGCCACTTGGCCAACACTGCTCTGAGTAAAAGGATGACCAAATAATGAAGGAAACCTGTACTTAATCTGGAATTCAAATCGCACTTTTTTCTGTTTTTTTTCCATACATTAACTTTATACGTTAGTAGATATACTATTGTTTCCTACACTCGCACGTTGTTATATACTGAAAGATCTAGGTCATTACTAAAAATCCAATAATATAATCGATAGATATACAGGTTCAGGATCAAACTTTTTCCATGCTTTATGACTCAGCTTAAATTGCATTTAACAGTCCCAATAATAATTTAAAATCCAATTTGTTTTTATAGCGACGGAATTCGATCCTATACGACTTCAAACAAAATACGGCACCATTGGGAAATGATGTTTAAACGGCAGTAACTTAATATATTATAATATTAATGCGAAACTGATATATTTTCAGTATATTAAACCTGGTCTCTTAATACAAAACAAGTTGTTGTTTGTCCAATCGCAGACAAACGATCTAAACAATTATGTGTAAGGTATTGCGACATATAACGATCTGGGTGTCAAAATAATGATAATTTTTACGTTATTCCAAAAAAGTTAATGTTTCATTTTAATGATTTTTGACGATGAAGGCCCAATTCCAAATTTAACTGGCTTTAATTCGAACGGATTCATATATTCCTAGGCATGTATGCTTTGCCAGAAGACGTTTATTTAGTATAAGATTACAATGCTCTGAATTTGATGACTTTTCATGTAGAAATCACTTTAAGATACACAATGAAACGTAGCATCTCGTTTTTCTGGGGAGAATCCTCAAGTTAAAGAGTCTTAAATGATCAAGATTTATTTGTCTTCACCTTGGCTTAGTGCAGAAACGAAGGAAACTGGTATCAACAACGCATCATCGTTAAAGTATATCAGTGAAGAAAAGCCGACCGCCTTGCCTATAAATGATAAATGACAGACGCGTAAAGCCTGCCATGCCCCATTGGAAGGTACTTTTTCAATTGCACTCTTCATTTCAATGCCAAGCCTAGTTTTTTAATGTGATAGATGCAAACGGGCAGGAGGCTCACCTGATGTTAAGTGATACCGCCACCCATAGACACTCATGCTGCTAGAAGGGTCGTTAGTGATTTGCTACGCTCTTTTCTTGAACTAAGACTCGTGAACGTTCTAACCATTAATAATATATTTAAAACAATCACTTCCGTTTCCGAACGCTTTATATAAATATACCTTATTAGCTGCTCTCTCATTATAAACGAAGCTTATTATTGAAAATGCAATCACGCCGCTTGTGACATAATTAAATATTAAGCTGTGCGCGATCTGGCTTACGTACGTGTCGCTGTTGATTTATTCTCTGAATTTTCATTATGCGCTGATATGTTAATAATATAATAGAGATTAAAACATTGTCAAACTTATGACACGTTTTGAAATTATTTGTTTTCCTGTGGGCATGTTTGATAAATGTATTTAAATAACGGACGAATATTAACGCATTAACGAAATAATGCGATTTATAATAACTGTTTGATTTTTATCGATATTTATTCTTGGCAAATATACCATCTAGAAGTAGTTTTTTTTTTAAATTTGCCCTTACATACTTTAACATTACATGTGATATGTGTGTGTGTTTAAGATGGTTTTAATCACAGAGTAAACAAATCCGATACGAGACAAGTAACATACATTAACAGTACAGCTTTATAGATTAAACATAATTATTTAAATGTAGTTTAAATATGTAATGATTATTACCCAACGCCATTATGAGCGGCGTCTTAAATCGATAATTATTCGCCTTTCAAGATGCCTGCTTTGAACCTAAACCTTTCAAAAGGAGGAACCTTTATAATTCTCAGTAATTAGAGACAATAATTGTGCACACGCTACGTGAGGGAATATAACCTTATAATACACATTACGGGCTTCCTTGAGAAGGCATTTTGCACCTCAAGGTGGTATAATTAATACTTGTGAAATATATATGAATGTGATTTTAAAATCTTTTTTAGAAATTCTATTATATGTGGAATAGGTGAGCAACAAAAACACTGAAATCGCGTTAAACAAATTCAAACAGATCCTTATAGTTACAATATTATTATCATTTTTAAATAATTTTTTTAATAAAACCATGAAAAACAACAATATTCAAAGAATGCGCCTACTCAGGTGTCACCCAGGTTTCACAATACTTAGATAAATTTTCTTAAAACCCAATTTATTGATATAAAACATAAATCAATCAAAAATTAATCGAATAGGCAAGTAGGTGATCAGCCTGTGCCTGAATTTATTGATATATAGTAATAAAAATGTTATAATTAAATAATCAAATCTTCATATAAAAATGAATCTCTATTTTCCTAGATCCCCTTGACCGCATCACGTATGAACGGCTGGACCGATTTCGCTAATTCTTTTTTTGTTAAGCGGAAAATTAGAAAATTTAAGAATACTTAACCACCATATTAAGTAATCAGGACTTTTGTTACGATAGTAATTTTTTTTAAGTTAGCGCTTTTATAATTCAAATATGGCGTTTGACATAACATTGACAGAATGCATGTTGCAAATATCGTCAAAGAGGATGTAAGAAAAATGAATATTGTTTAAAACAATGCTTTGATCGGAGTTATTATATTGATCAAATACATAGAAAATAATGCCAGTCCCTAATTGTTTGTGGCATTAATCTTGAAAATCCATGTTTTTCACATGACCAGTTATATGTCGGATGTTCCCGTGTCGAAATACTATCAAAACTATTTATGTATATACGCCCCAGAAAACAAAGAATGTGATTATCATTAATCATAATAATAATAAACACTTTGATTCTGAAATATTTTTTAGTTATCATAGCAATTCGAAATTTATAGTTAAGATATTTATAGTTAAGACGGAACAACGTCTGTCGGGGCCGCCAGTAATTTATAATTGTTTCAAAATATTACCTATCTCAAGACGAATTCACATCGCCATCGAAATCTGAATTAAAATAATGAACTTTTACTTTATTTCTCTTCGTCAAAGTCAACCCGTGTAAATTGAATTTTCGCTGGAGACAACATTTTCTGTGCTTGATAAACTTAATATAAAAATGAATTTCTACAAGTATTTTACCAAGCCATAATTTTCCTTGTACTGATTGATATAAACTTACAACGTCAACAAGAGAAAACCCTTTTCGTTTGTATCAATGAAAAACTATAATTGATTTTAGATAGCTGGTAGAACTATAACCTCAAAAACTATTGGTAAAATTTAAAATTACTGTATTCCCAGCAACGACGTGGAACATGGTGTAATGGTTGCAGCTCCCTACAAACATTTTGTAAAACAGAAAACTTAGCTAATAAAAAGATATGCGGAGAGTTTATTGCCAGTTCTTCTCGTCCGTTCTAAGTCTGTAAATGTAAAATTAAAATCATTTAATATTTTCACACACACTCGCACACACACAACCTCGCATACACCCATACAACTTCTAACTAGTTGACTGTTTTGTTTTGTTTTTCTTGCCTTATGTAAAACGTTAAAACTGTTTTCCTACCCATATATGTATGGGCCTTTTATTACCACTGAATATGACTTTTCTGTGGAATGGAAGCCTGGATATCCATACCCAGTTTGAAAACCAGTCTCCCAATACCTTCTTAACTGAAATCTTATTGTTTGTTGCAAATGTTGTATGGGAGAAAATGAAGAAATGATTATTATAACTGAGCTAGTACGCCGTACAATAGTTTGTAATATTTTATTACAACTGACTGAACAAAATGACATATCCTTTTAAAGCGAGTGTAATTTACAAAATGACAATCACAAATATGCCATATTTATGATGACAGAATTTAAAATATTATTTAGCAGTGAGATTATTTCTGGAAAATAACTTTTGGTCTTTTTAAAATAATATTATTACACTCTATATACTTTTTTATACATAGGCTATAGCTTTGATAAATGGATTATCGAAATAAATGATTTTTTTTTCAATACGCATCTGTAGTTCCTGAGCTTAGCGCCTTCAA
This sequence comes from Pieris brassicae, assembly GCF_905147105.1. Taxonomy (NCBI): domain Eukaryota; kingdom Metazoa; phylum Arthropoda; class Insecta; order Lepidoptera; family Pieridae; genus Pieris; species Pieris brassicae. The sequence continues at coordinate 17,757,467 of NC_059674.1, forward strand.
CTATGTCTACAACTTCATAATATTAGTATAGATCATACTTTTATTGATCTTTTATCTGTATTCAATTACAATAATAAAAACAAGGAACATACATATATGTTTATCAACGTATTTATAAATAAACTTGATGCGCTATTGGCCGAATCTGATCTCGAATCTCTGTTTAATTTTTACATTCGTTACAATTTTTTTCTAGAAGTTATAAGATTATCAGCCTTGTGTACCTGACACGTTGCCGTTGATTTTTGGGTCTAAGACATACCAATTCCCTCAGGATTTCCTTCGCTGTTCGAGTATTAAATGTTCACATAAAAACATAGTTCATGGGTGCACAGCCAGAGTTAGTACCTACGACCTCAGGGATGGAGGTTAAAAAAAGGGTCCAGCTGCTAGGCCAACATAGCTTACCAATACTCTCTGTATTTATACGTATGACAAATGGAAATATAAATGGCATGTCAACTGTAATCATGTCTGATGTTTATCAAATAATTGTTCGGTTTTCGTGGCGTACGGCGTCTAGTAGCCGGCGTAGCCTTTACGTGACGATAATACGAGTAGAAATATCATTATACAAATGCAGGGTAATTTTAAGTAATGTTTGTACTGCAATTTTGATGGTAGATTAAGTTGCTAGAATGTGGTAACCCAGTTAGTCATATTATGTATTTTATTTGTGCTAGTATCATAAAGTTAAAGAAACCTCTTTAACGAATTAAAAAAATGTGTTTATTCATTAAAATTAGGTACATATTCATTACAAGGTATAATATGTGGCAACCCTTTTAAGTAAATAATATACCTGTGTCAGGGCTCCCCTCTTCCATAAAAAATTTAATTATAAATTTCTTAAAATATGTATGTATTGTTTCATTACATATTTTTATTTATTTATTTTTGTTTTCGATTTTTTACCTGTTTTCACACACGCGTGAGTGCATGAGTGAGTGTGTGGGTGTATGCGAATGTACGTGGGTGCAAGTGAGTGAGTGATGAATGAAATGTGTGACCACGTATTAGGTCTCAGAAACATCTCCAATACTGAGTAAGGGGTGTTCATAAGCCAGTTCTTTAATCGTATTTTTAGATTCTACATGGTGAGCGGGTAGATATTAAGCAGCCTATTAAGTTAAAACACTCGTTTTAAGTGCTTCAACTTAAACGTCAGTGACTGACTATATCAATCAGCATGAAAATTTTACAAAAAGACTACGCAATAAAAATAATCCTGCAGGAATGATAGTGTACTGTTTCTTCAACCTAAAGGAGGACCAGTCTGACCACTGACTGACCGGCCCTCAGGCGCCAGTGGCTAAGGTCAAGAAGTTTTAAACATCCTTAGCAGCCGGGATAACTGGCGAGTTTCGTAGTTTAGTGATTCGAAGGCGTAGACAGTGTCGCTACAAATATTGCTCAACCGATAATGCAAACCCTTCAACTGACTAGGAAATCTACAATCTTATTTTACTGAATAACAAAGAATATACATGATCTAAATAAAATTGTTCCTAATTACATTTACTCTTGATTCTGTAACTTGCTAAAAGACCAGCGGCTAAATGTTGTTAACACGATCGAAATCTGTACATGAAAATTAATATAATTATACAATTTATTATGTAAGTAATGTCTAACGTCGCCGAGATGTCAATTAAAGCAAAATTTGCCAATTAACCATTATCCAAACCGTGAAATAAACACATAATTATAAGCCTTAAATAGCACTTTGCATGAATAATTTGGTTTCGAATCGTTGGTCGTGCAATTAATTGCCTGAATAACTTTATCACTGAACGCTAAGGACTGTGTAATTATTCAAGTTAAATAATAAGTACTAGAGCACTGGTTAGACGCATTTTGCTGATTAACTCGTATTTTGATAAACACATACATTACATAGTAAAACATGCTTAAGTATTCTACTTAATGTTAATTTTATTTTTAATTAAGAAAAGCGGTGATCGGCCAGCCAGCCAACCGCAGATGTAAAAATTTATGGCAATTTTGGACGAATCAAGATTTATTATTATAATAAACATTGTTAAAATTTCGTGTAACGAAGTTTCAAACATAGTGCCGAAAATAAATAAACACTATTTTTTATTTTGACAAGTTATAAGAACTAGCCATAGAGTTATAATTGTAATTTTCGTGCCTATATTAAACTTCATGTATTTAAACTTCAATACTAAAGAGTCAAGGAAAATTATTTGTAAAGACTTGTTATAAATTCTAGAAAATAATAAAGTGATATAAGCGCCACCTAGTGACAGTCTACTGAAGTTGTGTTATCGTGAACGTTTACTTAACATTCGCGGACTGTGTATCAACAAAATTATTGCATTTACCGCCAAAACTAGGTGGCGCTTTTCACAAAAATATCTGATTGTTTTCATAATTAGTAGGTCCGTATCACCGTGAAAAAACTATCATAACATAGTATTTACTATAATATTATTCTGCTTCTAATTTTCAAACAAAGAGTTGTAATTTAAATAGGCATTTTTATTATTTACTTATACATTATCTCTTATATACTTATTGAAACTATTCCATGATAGGTTTAATAGATTTTATAAAATTTTTATCACCCTAAACATCCACATTCGTACCTAATTCGAATCTTCTCTACTTATATTGATACATACCGTAGCATTCCATTGAGCATGTTACCTACTCGATTATAAAATTATACATAATACAAAAAATAATGTATCATAAGTATTTGTAAATTAACACAAGTCTGTAAACTATAGTCTACTAAGTCTGGTGAACGATTCATGAATGTAGGAAAACGGTGATAATTTTTTAAACATTTGGAAGGTATAGTGAAGAAACATGGAATGATTTAAGATTATACAATTCTTAGTAGAGACTGTTCGGTAAAAGAACCTCGGCCAGTGTTATCAACAAAACATAATGATTAATTATTATGTAATAGCATTGCTGCAACTTTAAACCCAACGATATTTTTCTTAACGCACGGCCTCTAACAGTCATAATCGAAACAGTTACTATCCCGTGACTGACATCCAGCATTTATAAAGTATTGATTTTAAAGTGTTATTAATTTCTTCTTATTCAAGTGGTCTCTTGCCATGCTAAACATATATGTTGCCTGCCAGATTTGGAAATATACAGAGATAAAGCAAAATCAGAACTTGTTAAAGGAGCAAAGTACTGGCATGTAGGAAGATTGTCCGACGATCGATGGACCGTAAGTGCGACCTAGTGGGGAGGCCCTATTGGGACACGAAACCGGAGAAAACCGCTCACGAGATTTGCGGATGACATTACTAAAACGGCTAGCTTGAGATGATTGCAACCTCACCCAAAACGGAGATACCTAGAGATCCTTGGAGGAGGCCTTCACCTGCGGAAGGGTCCTGCAAAAATAATTAAATGCAAATAAAAACTAAGACATTATTAGTGTAATTTATATTCTTAAAATAAAAAGGATTTTCTATTTAAAAAAATTGTACTCAGCCGCTGTGTTGTCATAATGATCCTGGGTGATATTGCAATGGTTATTCTCTTAACAGCTCTGCCCAATTCAGGAGTTAACATTAAAAATGTAACCTGTAAAATTTATTTGATTATTTTGTTTACGACAAACAATTTTTTTGATTAAGAAACGTGAGATAAATGTAAATTACTTGTATGAAACGATTAGTATAAATTGTATTTGAGTTTCATAGTTCAGGGTTCCAACCTTTAATTTCAGCTTTTAACTTCACTAGCAGTAACATATTGAGATTTCGTACTACATATTTCAAAGGGTATGTTATGTTTCGAATTTTCATTCGTAGTTTCCAATTGGGGGTATCTAAACTTTTCTTATCGTTAACGTGCATTCTGAAGTAATATGATGTTATCTAAATGTTGCCCGCTGCTTGTTTGATTAGGACCCTAAAGCCAATCTCAACTAATATTAAAACCCCCATAGACGGCTTTTAATTTCAAAACTAAGGGTTGTCACTTGTGTTTTCAATTTTATTATACATTTTTTTTTAAATAATAATTTGTAATTTCAGTTTTTCATTATATGTATGTTTTAAAATGTACTTACTGTACAAACAATTATCAATTTTTAAGTAATTTCTTCCTGAAACCAATCATTTTAGTTTTTTAAATGAGCAATTCAATTTTAGATCAGATTTTACATGGGGGGTATAGCATACGAATTTTAGAACGACTTAGGTGGGGCATATCACATAATAGGTTGGGGAAACAGCCTTTTAAAGTTATTCTGAAATTTTATGTAACCTTCAGAGTCACACGCCGTTGTCTAGATGCTTTCACTAAGATACTTTTTTCCAAAAAACCAATTTGTTATTCCGCATTTCGATAATCTTTTATTCAGCCCGGGATCGAACGTGTTTAGCATTTAATACAACTTTGTCTTGATCCACGATATTTAATTTTTATTCTTCGTCTTCCGTATTTAGGAATTACACAAAAACGTATGGTTTTGTTGGAGCCATTCAGATAAATAGATGCTTTTTATATTTAGCCTTTGCGTAGAATAAAATTTTCTTTTTATTACCAAGGATTTTTGACAAACATAGAACGATATAGATGAATTTAGTTTTCGCCCACTAAGGTACAATGACTTAGGTTCAAGCGGGGATAAAAACATGTATTTTTTATTTTCATATAATACATGAAATATTGTTACCAGACAGTCTATTGATATCATTGCAGATGATATTATTGTGAGGCGCCACCTCTTGTGAGATGAATGAAATGCAAGTGAAATTTTTAAAGCCTTAAGTTCAATAACTGCGGATCAAATAGGCCGCTTGTCAACTTCACTATGAAAGTTTAAAGGTGATTATTGAAGTTAAACTTCTGTACTGAGGGTAATTTTTACGGATGAAACGCAATATTAATAGTATTACCGTCACGAAGATTACAGCGTTTTTGTAGAAGAAAAGGGAGAGAGCGATTGAGAGAGAGTAAGAAAGATCTAAAGAGAGAGTAAGGGAGATCGAGAAAAAATACACGCTATTGGTTGATGTATTCGTTTAGAAGTTACACATTAAAACTTTAGTTAGCAATTCTGTCGCATAACGTTTTGTGCAGTAACCGCAGATTTTTATTTATTTATATTATCATTAGCACGTATACAATGTGTAAACAGTGTGAATATAGATATACAAATACATGGAGTAATCGTATACTGCTATATGATCATCTATTGGGGCTTTTATCTTAGTAATAATTTCCAAAGAAGTTACACTTCTTACATGTGTATGTGTGCAATTTTTTTGCAGACTTTAATTTGTAGAGACAGCATCCAAGTCTTATCGAAATCCACTTCTTGAAAAAACTTTTATGGCTCTGGCACTTATACTTCTAAAGTAAACTATTAACCACCAGGAGTTTACGGAAGTGTTGCCGGTCTTTAGTGTCCAAGGGCGAAAAGCTGATAATAAATTCGAAACATTAATTTCCCCTTATTATAATCGTAAACTCTCTCGATGAATGCACAGAATGTGGGAATTTAATCATACCAAATCTACGAGTAATGCAAAGCTAGATGCGCTGAATAACTAACATGTGTACGTCATTAAGGTCAACTATGTGCTCATGAATTACACATAACTCGCTTAAGCCGGTCATTAGCTATTTAACTGAAAACATCCCTAATTTGAGTTTTATAATATTTAGATATATTAAGGCGATAGCAATAATTGATACGATGCATCTAAATGAAACACACGCGCTGTATTCGTACAATTGAGATAAAATTTATATAATATATATGTCGCAGTAAAGTAGTTAAATCAGAGAGTTAATTGAATCTCTAGACTGTTAATTAAAGAAATCAATGAAGTTGCTAGCATTTTGATTTAAATAAAGCATCGTCGAAAACATTTAACTATCTGTCTGACCGAAAGCCAGCGTGTTGATTGACAATGTAAAACAAGACTCCGCCATGATTATTTCATTTGTTATTGTTATTTCGTTGTGATCGTGAAGAGCTTGGAAATTCCGTGTTTTGCTTTATTGTAAATGGTTAGGTTAGGTTAGCCTCGTTGCCTAGGAACGTTTAGGAAACTCGTTAAACGTTTCGTTCACTCACTTGTCTGACGGAACTTTAGCGACTTAATTGAACATCGATCTTTAATTAAATGTCTACAGATTCGATTAACACTCTGATTTAAGTTATTTACTGCGACATATATATTACTTATGTTTCTATTGAATTCACATATCAAGTAGAACTTTAAAGCCCTGACTTATTTATTAATTTATTGACACTTCGTTGCATACAGAAATATAATTCCATTGGTATAAATAAATGAAAAGGAGGGCAACTGGCGGCCTTATCGCTTTCGAGCGATCTCTTCCAGGCGACCACTTATGGAAACGCGAACATATTCCTTTATTATTGTTTTGCTGTCAATGTGTTTGTTGCTTATTAATTTCTACTTACTTATTTGACTGCAGTCGGAGTGAAATATATTTGTGTAACTTAAAGAAAAGAATTACCCAAAACTATATATTGGTAATGTTGTCCAAAGATCCGCGCATCAGCTAGTTGAAATCTAAAGTAATCCGAAAGTCCTGAATAAAACATTTCCCGAAAAGTAAAGGATTTTCTTTGTGCAATGCTCAGTATAAATCTCGGAAGTGCATCTAAGACGTAACAAAGAAAGATAATTATTTGCTATTACGTGCCTCGCCTTAAGTGTTTCCGGCTTAACAACTTATTAAGAAAATAGTTTTATAAATGGGTCTTTTACAAGACGGGGACTTTTTACAGTCAATTTAGCTTTATGAGTTATATAGTCGGGCTACCGTAACTACTTATACTTAAGACAAGGCGAACAGACGGCGAGAAGCAACTTTGCAAGACTTACTATGTTAAAGCTAAAGCTGTGTAATCGTTATATACAGTTTCGTATGAAACATATATATCCAAACGCTATGCCTCTGAGTTGTTTAGCAAATATTCATGACTGACAGAAACTATGTCCAAAAAACTGAACGTGGGTTTGTCGACTTATGCATTACCTTGGATAGACCGTATGAAATACAACCGTGTTGGTCAGAATGCTGAAGAACAAAGAAGTGCTTATAACAGTTAAGACATAGAAACTTGAGTATTTCGAACGCGTTTTACGTAACACCAAAAATACGAGCTCCATTAACTAATTATGTCAAAAGTGGCAGTTAGAAGGAGACCTGGCCACAGACGTACGTCTTGATTGAAAAATCTCAGACAATGGTTTCTTCAAAGCACCAAGTCATTGATTAGAAGCGCGGCATCCAAAATCAAACAAGCCATGATGATCGCCAACCTTCGCAATGAGATGTAACTTTAAGTAGAAGAATGCGTACACTCATCAAAAACCTTGGTTGAATCCGTTTTATTGACCACGCTGAAGCTTATTTAAATCCACAGAAAACTCTAAACATTTTAGAATTAAGCCCATTATATTAAGATCCCGCGATCCCGCGCGAAGAGAAGTTTTGATATGTATTTAACATGTAAACTCTAAAACTATTGAAAATTACATATGATAAATGATGCAAAAACGGCAATAATTTATCGTTTTGAGTGCATTTGTTGCGCGCCTTAACGGAACTAAGGCATTTATGATAATTGGAAAAAAACTCGACAACCTATGTCTATTATTGATTAATAATTTTTTGATGGCAATTAATTTTGTTTTAAAAAAATGATTTTAGTGTCACACGATAATCTTATTGAATTTAATTTTGAACAAAATAGCCATGCAAAAATTGCGCAATCGAACTGTATCTCTGGTGAGCCGCGTGCGAGTGAACCCTAACACCATGCTGACAGTAATAGCGGGAAGGCTGGACTGCAGGTCCATTGCAATGACCCATGTAACCTTACATGGGTCACCTTTTCAATTTTATGGTTTAAAATAGTCATAACTAACCAACTTATATAATATGGACAACATTGATTGTGTGATGGAATTAATAAATTATTAGATTTTTATGAGTATCTTAGAAGATGTCATATAGATATATCAATGTCAATAACACTCGTATGATGAGGACAAAAAGCACCTTATCAGATACTTTATGTTATATGTTTAACAAATTACATCGTGTTCTTAATGAAGGTGAGTTTTCCGGCTTAATTGAATGTCTTTTATAATATGTCTTTCCAGCTTCATTACGTTTTTCCTAATTGAATAATTTTCCTTGTGATAGATATAATTGTTTTTTATTTCGGCAAATACTGAGGTCAATTGTTTATTTAATTAGGAGTTATAGTCAATTGTATACGTTAGTTAAATATACATCATACGGGTGCAGTGTAAATGTGTGCTGCGAAGTTATTAATAACAACAATTCTACACTTAACTCTACATTTTGTATCTATTATATCTCATAGAAATATTTATTTTAATCTAATTATATGTAAGGCAAATTTTGTCCAAACCAAATAAACAATTAACATTATTTAAAGAAAAGAATCAAATCATCATTCAAGAAAAGAGCATATCACTTAACATCAGATGAGCCGAGCGATTGATTTTCTAGATCTTAATTACTAGAGCCCCTGTGTTCTGTGACAAGATTACTCTTCCGTAGTAGTGTTTAAAACAAAAGGTATATAAATCGCAACCACGTTGTCCCGGAAGGCGTGGCTGTGGCTAGCGTACAAGCTGGCTTAGTTAGCCAGGACTTTACCCACAACGTATCAAGTGGGCGGCCAAGTGCTGAAAGTGAATCCACCAACTTTTTAAGTTAAAAATAAGAATGCTTGAGAAAAACGAATATTTATGTTACATCTAACTAAATAAAAAGACAAACAAGCACTACATGAGTGCGTGTATGCGAACTCTTTAATATCTTCATACAACTTATAAAGGTTGAAAATTACTTAATAAGAAAGGTAGCCCTGTAATTGAATAATATTCATACTAATTCAATGTTCTCATACGGAAATAAACATGAAATTCTCATTTCCAACGAATACCCATCGGTATTCGAGTCATCAATCACAACTTTCGCATCGGATATTTGGCTGACAGTACATTTAGCTCCTTAATTAAAGCCTCGAACAGATGGCGTTTTCGACCATAGATTTCAATTAAATCGTGTCACTGCCACACAATATTGGCTTTTATTATGCATTATACAGTGACGAATTGTCAGCTAATTTGTTCTTAAATACTTAGTTTAGCTATATAGATGTCGCAGTAAAGTAGTTAAATCAGAGAGTTAGTAGCTAACTAGACAGTTAATTTAAGATCGATATTCAATCAAGTCCCTAAAGTTCCGTCAGACAAGTGAGTGAACGAAACGTTTAACGAGTTTCCTAAACGTTCCAAGGCAACAAGACAAACCTATCCTAACCATTTACCATAAAAAAAAACTCGGAATTTCCAAGCTGCAAGCTATAGTAACATCATAATAATGACGGAGCCTTGTTTTACCATCTTGTCTTACATTATTAATAAACACCCTGGCTTTCGGTCAGAAAGATAGTTAAACGTTTTAGACACTGTTTTATTTAAATCAAAATGCTAGCGACTGCAATGATTTCTTTAATTAAAAGTCTAGAGATTCAATTAACTCTCTAATTTAACTACTTACTACGACATAGACACAAATATTTGTTAGTGTTAAATAATGTGCCTTACATTAAATAATTACACAAAGGTGTCGCTTTCTTAGAATGTTACTGAAATTGTAATACCTTATGAAGTATATTAAAATATGGATTTTTTTTATTCAAACTTCATCAGATGTTAAATGATATCGTCGCTCATGAACACTACCAGAAGGCTCACAAGTGCGTTGCTGGCCTTTTAAGCATAGGTACGCGGTTTTCTTAAAGAAACTTAAATCAAATTCTCCTAATCGATCCTTAAAGTCGACGTGCGTGGCAAAAATGATTTTAAAACGCTCAGTTATAGACCGCTGGAGGTCGGAGGAATTTCCTATTCTGCCTCGACGTCCAATGATAAAATTCAAGTATAGAATATGTAAAACATACATACTATAGAAATTTTACTATACAAAATAGTTTTGATACATATAGGAGACTTTTCATCTAATACATACATGGAGTTTGAATTTAGATTCAAATACTTTGAGCACACAATTTCTTACATTATTAATATGTTGTAACATGCTTACAGTATCTTCTAAGTATTTTATTGTGTAATTTCATTAGTGAGTTTGCCTAGTGGCTTCAGCATCCCTGAGATATGTATGTTTGGTTTGTGCTCCAATGGACTTTATTTCTTTGTGCGCATGTAACTTTCGCTGGTGAAGGAAAAACATCATGAGTCAAGCTTGCCGAAGAAGATGACGGCGTGTGTCCGGCACCGGTTGATCACCTACTTGCCTAGCAGATTGACTAATGATCATCAAACAGATACAGAAGCCAGGCCCAGACCCTACTTAAAAAGGTTGTAACCAAAAGACTTCTGATTAGAGACACTATTTATTCAGAACCATATCAACAAAATCAAAACTGGGAGATACTTTCTCAAAAAGCGATACGGCAAAGTTTTTCAGTCGAGCCTTCATTTTTAGCGAAAAAGCTGTTGACTTTACTAGATATGCAAACGTGACGCAATGTGGACAGCCCCTCGACTCCTATAAGCTGCTAATCGGCTTGTCACTGATAGTGATAGACTTTCAAATCACGTAGATGCAATCTGCATACCGTTAGGATGCATTTACCGTTTTTACAAGGAGCTGAAGTTGATTTAAAGCGAGGTAAAATTCTTCTGGATAAAATATTGCGCTAAAATCTCAATAATTTCGATTTGCTTACGATGTTTTCGATAACGTACGGGAAATACGAACAAAACAGAAAATAATTCAATCGTTCAAACTAACCCAGGGTAATTCAAAATCGAGAATTTCCCTTAAGTATGAACCATTTTATACAAAAGTCTAAAGAGAAGAGCGTACCAATTCTTGAAAGGCCGGCAACGCACTTGCGAGCCTTCTGGCAACGTGAGTGTCCATAGATGGCGGTATCACTTAACCTCCTGCCCATTTGCCTTCTATTACATAAAAAATGGTAAGGTAAGGATCTGGATCTTACCTATAGGTACTAAATCACCAACACCCCCTATGGAGCTGTTCCACTATAGGTCTGATATTCTAGAATAATAAAACCTTTTTATTTAAATATAGTTTGACACATTTGCCAAATGTCAAGACGAGGATTGCCAAAGACAGGGGAGAGTGGAGGAAGTTGTGCTGCGCCACTAACACGACCTTCAGAAATGAAGAAAGCCAGAAGACGAAATTTTGACTATACAATTCGGAAAAGGAGCTTTATTGTCTCAGGGTATCAAAAGTTGAGGTAAAATATAGTTAGAAGACGATATTATCTTAGTGCTTTGAAGTAGATTAATCTTCAATTACCAATACTTATACAGTTTATTAAGTTTGCACAACGTTACGTTATTAGAATATTCTGCTACGAAATTAACGTCATATTTTAATCTAAAATTAATCTTAAGACGCAACGTTACTGCTCCACTTTAGTTAATTTAGACTTTACGAAGATTGACTAGAATTAACAGTATGAAATCTGCAAGAATTTCCAGTAAATTTATGTAGGTCAAATATGCTATATAAATATATATATATATATATATATATATATATATATATATATATAGATATACATGTTTTCAATTGAAGACATGGGTATACCGACTTAAATTCAAAAAAAATTCAAAATTCTTTATTTGTTCAGATATATGTACAATACAATTCAGATAGAGGCCACCCTAGTAAGTCAGAGACCTGTGACAGGGAAGCTTCGCTCTTCTTTAAATTTACAAAGTTTAATCAACCAACACAATTGGTTTAAAAAAAAAAAAAAAAACGAATATATGAATATATTATGATGACTATGTAATGTGTTTGTGAAAGACGAAACAAATGTGTGCGCGTGTTGCATGAAAAGATGAAAAGTATATAAATTTCGTACTTTTTAATCGTTATCATTCATCCGTTCTCCATGGCCAAACGACCTAAGCATTCTCTTTCGTATCCTTGCGATTACGTCCTCTTTTAACCCACACTGCTCTCACCACACCCACACGCATCTCACTACTATTTATCCCATCACGCAATGTCACACCACACATTCTTATTAACGCTCTCTTCCACGGTATTTATTCTACTCTCATTATTTCTTGCCACACCCAATATTCATTACCGTATGTTCACGTCAGAATAAGCACTCCCAGTCAAGCTTCGTTTGAAGTTTCTTAGCTACACATAAATGGTTACTACGGTTCATTTGCTCTATTTCCAGCATTCACTCTTCTTTCAATATCATCGCCATACCATCCATACGATCTAAATATTCGACCTAAGTACACAAATTTATCCACTTGTACCAATTTTTCTTCACCTATCAGAATATTGCACACAGTCCTTTGGACACCTCTTTCAAATACCATACATTTTCTGTCTCCTCATCTGTCACCAGCTCTTGAATTATTATTAAAGATAGTAAACACTTTATTTTCACCGTAAATAAAAGTCTAGATTAAAAACCAGTTTCTTCAACTGTGTAAATATATTTATATATATACTATTTATACATAGTAATATATCATACAATTTGTAAAAAAACTTGTGTAAGTATATTTTTAAAATTGTTCGTTAATTTTAAAAAATGGTTTAGTTAAAAAACTTAGGAATTTTTAAATTTGTCATTACGTACAGTTAAGGTAAAAAATAATTACAATATAAATGAGGTGAAAAAAAACATTTTACATTAGTTAACTAAAGTTTCATATCAGCTGTTTGCCGAATACGCAAATAATTTTCGCGAACAAGATTTCTAAAGTCTAAAGTTTACGAAGTTTATAAAACAAACAAAACATATATCTAATGATTTGTTATTTTATATTATTATTTTCCAAGCTCTTGAAATTCTCTCACACACACAAACAATGAGCAAAAACAGTTTCCTGGGTCACCCGTGAGGATTCAAACACATGTCAAAAATGTGTCAAAATAAATCTACTAAATTAATGAATCAAATGTAAAAAAAATAAGCCACTAAAGTGTGATAAAATTTGTATTACTACACAATATATTATTGGAGAAATCACAGGTTTCTCAAATATCGATGTAGCCTTAGTATTCTGGAAGCCTGGTGCTCGTTTTAGAATGTTTGGAAATTGAAAATTATTACTTAGTATAAATATTTCCCTACGTCGTTCGAATTAAAAATAAAAATATTGCTTTTCAAAACGCACCCGGAGTGCGATTCAGCCGGCCGTTACAAGTGACAGTGACAAATGACGTCACGGGATCGCGACCCGTGTGTTTTGCGTCACCCGCTGTACAGCTATGACGTCACGCGACGTATCTTGGCTTGTTTATGGGTCGTCTCTGTATGTGAGTTATGATACGTTTGTCTAGCGCGTGACAGAGAAGATTTATGGAGGAAAGATGAGCGTAAAAACCTCTCACACGTGGCCGAGGTGTATGAATGTCAAAGTGCGATGTGTTCTTTTATTAATGCTCCTAAATAAACGCCTTCCTGTAAAAGAACATTTTAAACCAGCTTATAGATTTAGCATTATTTCTACTTTTAAGAATTTTACGTTGAATTTCAAATGAATTAAAATAAAAACAAAACATAGCCTTTTTTTTCCACGACAAATTCCTATAACAATTTTTTTGTATACAGACGATACGGTTTGGCCACAATCCCACCTGATGTTAAGTGCGATGTAACCTATTAGAAAGGCACACCTATCCAGGAGATGCTCATTAAACCGCCACTTAATTGAACCCATATAAAACTGTCTAGAGAATATGGTGTGGTATATAATATTTTCTAATATATAATATATTTTATAGCCCCTCTACTAAATAAAATAATAACAATTTAAAGATTACAGTATGTGTAGATATGCGAAGTCCATACAATAAGTAAATCGATAATTGATATTTGGAATAGACTAGACGTTATTACAGTATCAGTAAAATCAGTTGTAAACAAAAACAGTACAAGGAAATCCCTTGTATAACAGAGACTATTTGTTTTCAAACGTTGGACCGTGCTGCGAGCAGACTTTAATTGCCCCAGGGTAGTCTCGTTAGGCCGTCTGTCGGTCTGATTGACACGTATTCAGCGATTGAAACGCAACTAACCGAATGGGGACTCTTAAATTTTTGATGATTTTAATTTTGGAGTAATAAAGCTGGGCCGTAGGCATTGGCTACGACGTAATAGATGTGCTACGCCGTAGTCTAGCGAATGTGTAGCTTTCGTATCAATAATATATATACATATATATAATAATACGAACTGCTATAATTAAGACAGAAACAAATAGTATAATTAATATTTGTTACGTAAGGATGACAGACCAAAGTAGAAAATGAGTTAGATAGTAGACACAAAATACCCTTACTTGTTCAGAACGAGCATCAAGGATACATTTGTGTAGTCTAGTCCACACATACATATTTAATGTATGTAGAAGGTAAGAAATTTAAAAGAAACGAGAATAAAAGATATTTATTTATTTCCTATTTTTACAGTAACTTAATGCTAGTACAATAAAAAACTAAACTAAAAACATAAGTGAAAACTTAAAATCTAAACCATTTTATAACTAATTATAAATAATGCAATTCTTGTGAATTCAGCCAGTGTGCAAATAAATACATCTGTCTCATAAGCAACAATATTTAGGGTGCGCAAGACACGCGTAAATGGTGCATCTCTAAGTAAGTTCGTACGCGCCGGAGGCACTGCCAGCAATTGCGATCGCTTACCACGCCGAGAGTAATTATTTGACACACGCAGCCCCAGTCTCTCCAACATTTCCGCATTATATATTTTGAATCTAAGGGCCTTAAAAAATATAATGTGATAGTAAGGTCCCTCCTTAAACTCCTCTAACTCCTCCTCTAACTTGTTGTATCCCACCATACCCAAGACAAACAAAGTTTGATATATTACTGGATAAAGTGGGTACACAAGATAATTATTCAATATATATTTGAAGTAAAAAGTGACATCATCGAAATTCATAGTGGAGTTAGAATACATGCAAAACCTAACTTTATTTATTTACAGCATACAGAAAGAAAGGTGAGCAGTGTTGGCCTAGTGGCTTCAGCGTGTCTAATCCCTGAGGTTATAGGTTCGACCCCAGGCTGTGCACCCATGGTCTTTCTTTCTATGTGTGCATTTAACAATCGCTCAAACGGTGACATCGCGAGGAAATCGGCTTGCTTTTGACCCAAAAACGGCGTGTGAACAGGCACAGAAAGCTGATCATCTTTCTTGCCTATTAGATTGGCAAATTATCATGGAACAGATTCAGAAATCTTATGCCCAGACCTAAAAAAGGTTGTGGCGCCACTGATTTTTCTGTATGAAACTCAAATATGTTGTTGAAATATGTATTTTTAGGCCCAACATTTAGAGTTTGTTATTTGACTTGAAAACAATCACTTTTATCCTATTTCTTTTATAATACAAAATGTTCTAACAAGTGAAATTATATATATATATACTAACTATAATTACATACTACCTTAAATTAGTAATTTTAGAAATACTTAAAAAAATAAAAACATCTTACATTAAACCAGTAAAATATATCCAGTTCCTGTGCAAAACTGAGAAAACTGTATCCGGAATAAAAGCTTATAAAAAATCAATTAAATACAATTTGAATGTATTCCTATTAACGAAATACTAACGCGATAACGATACTTTATCACGTTATTCGAATTATAGTAATATTTCACAATCATACAAAGTCATAATAAACTCAATTCGACTAATGTATTGCCCTCGAGAGCATATTTCATTAACAAGTCAAAGTATTAATGATGATAAATCGTAAATTCAAATACGTATTTAGAATCTTATTCCTTGTTTAATGGGAGCTTGAAGAGATAATTACTGTGGCCATTAATAACTACGAACATGTGAGATTAATATGACGTCACCTTTTCTTGGCTGATATTGTTCATTATTGCAGAAGGATGCTTAAAATTTCAAGTTTTAATTAAGATTTATACACCCTGTATACAACTTGTTACAAAAGAAATAACGTTTGGTAACCAGGTTTTAAACTGAGCGTGCGTATCATACCTGATGTCTTAGGTTCGTTCCCCGGCTGTGGACCAATGGACTTTCTATGTGCGCATTTAACATTTGCTCGAACGGTGCTGGAAAATAATGTGGGGAAACTGGTTGCCTTAGACCCAAAAAGTCGATGGCGTGTGTCAGGCACAGGAGGCTGATCACCTACTTGTCTGATTGACAAATGATCATGGAACAGATACATAAATGTAAGGCAGGTTGTAGCGCCGCTGATTTTTTTTAAATTCCATATGCTTGCGTACTAGTATAAACACAGTATAAAATATAAACAGATTTTATGTACTTAACCAGAACATAAACTGATAACAACTAAAATAACGATGTAATAAATATAAAAAAATAAGTCTGATCCTTCGAGTTTTTTAAAGTCGGTTAAATATATCAATAAGACTAATTCAATTGTGATATAAATTTATACAGATAACGAATAAAGAATGTATCGTTATCTGTTATCGTAATTCGTTATCTGTGTGTTACAATTTTGTCGGTAACTTAATTTTGCGTCGGCTAGTTATATCTCCACAGTAATTAAATTTGATGTAATTTATGGCCGTCCGAGTCAAATATTAATTTAACTTTGTGTTATATTAAATAATTATAATCAAATGTCTGAAGGATGTAATAATTTAAAGCCTAATTAGCTAAGAACTGATGAAATAAGCAAAGCTCTATAAAACACCTATTCAAGCTTCCGATTGAAACTGTGGTCATTATTCGTTATTTATTAGCTTTAGTATGTACCCGTGAATCTGAATAATTGTCTCTATATACTGTTAGATACAGTTGTAATATTTATTGACATTCTGATGTATAGAAACATTAATTTAGTATATCACAAACATATAAAACGGATAAATGATATATTAATGAAATAACTTTAAAAAAAATTACCTATCAACATATTTACCTTTATTATATATAAATATGCGAATACCCATATCTGTAAAAATACTTAATAAAAAATAATAATAATACTAAGTAAACCTAATGATGAACTTGATTTTTAAGTTGGAATATGCCTAATTCAGATTTATCAACTTTCTACAAGAAACTCGCAGACATATAATTAGAAAATTTAGTACAGGTACTTGGACAATTCCAAGAGTATCCAATACATACAGTTCATCACTTGTCAGGTAAATTAGGCCTCCTTACTTGTTAGTCGGTAAAAAATAATATTTTAATAAATGATATTTTCCAGAAAATCCTTACCTGTGTCAGGCTAGTCATAACATTTCTAAATCCCAAGTCAGAGTGCACTACCTACATTACACACTTTGTTTGTTTACTCTCTTCACATGGTCTCAAAGAAACGCGTCTTTTCAAAGACTTGTAAGAATTCTAAGCTTTTTAAGTTTTATTCTTCAATATATTTTAAAACTAGATTGTGAGGTATCGATTTGTAAAACATGTCATCAGTGTTGTGCGCCAGAATAGTAGCCGGGAATCGAATTCAGAAACTCCGGCTTATTTAGTGTTTACATTCTTATATAAAATTTGTTTAGTTTTATAGGCTTGTTAAATATGTAATAAAGAAGAGTATACTTACCCACGACACACGGAACAAATAGAAACTATTTTTTCTTAATAATTATATTAATATTGTATACTTAGCTAACCAATAATATTATATTTATATGATATAAAAAATGTTAGGGACATTTGACGCGTTTTAATCTATAATAATATTAACTTAAAAAACGTGCGGTCTGAAGCAATGCACTTACTTCACCGATATATCCACAAATTTACAGCAAAAGCAATAATGTACTAACAATAAATCCAAGAAACATCTGAATTAAATATGCTTGCAAAACCAAAAAGCTCCAACTAAAAATCTAGCTCTGGCCTTTCACCGAAATTGCAAGCGTGTATCGAACGAACTGACCGGAAAATTCAATAGCTCGGACGATCCAACCGAGTCTCATGAGCGGCAGCGATCTCACACGCGAAGCGGGCAACTGCAATATACGCCGATAAAACGATTTTCACTTCAAAATAGTACAAAATTGAAAGCCTTTTCAGTACTAAAACACCACTATTGGAGCAGTGAAGTGTTGCAAACCGTTCGTTACAACATCGCTAAAATATTTTCACAATTTTCATTTGGCACGACAAATTTTTATCTCATTGAATTGATTGTGGAAATGACAGCCACGAATTTTTGTGTGAATTTACTATTATTGAAACGGTCATTGAAACATTTTCACGTTCAAAACAAGGAATTATAAGAAATAATTTTTGATCTTTGTTATATGAAGTGGACTCAGTTTCCGCACTAACACACCCATTTGGTCCGTTTTGAGTGAAACCTTTATCATAACTCAAAGGTTATTCGACTTAAATTCGTTAAAAAAATAAGAGGACTGTGTCTAAGTCTGGTGCGACATTGAATTAAATGATAGTATAATATTCTATGGCGTCTCTTTTCCTATCAGCAGATCTCCGAAGGATCACCAATTGGATCACCAGATGTCTTTCTAAAAGCCACTGGTCTTCTATGGCAAAGACTTGCCTGGGAAAGAAAGCACTGGAAGCAGCTGGAGTAGGCCTTTGTGCCACAAAGGCAAGCTGTACAAGAGTAAAGCTGTGCACCAAAACATTCTTAAAGAACTTTCTTACATACATTTATATTTTTCTAAACTTTTTCTTGTACTACCTGAAATAAAAGCTTAGAAATCGAATAATATTCTAAAATTAAACCTATAGCCTTATTCCGTTATATGCGATAATTGGTAATAAAAAGTACAAAAGGATCAAAAATATGAGTCACATTAATTGGACTAATATTCTGAAGCTCTGAAAACATATATAAACATATGATACAATAATCTTTAAACCGGGAAATTTATAAATATTTTATATTTTATTTCAGATGGAAGGAGCAGTATGGACGTTATGCGAGTTACTAGGATGGCAAAGCCGAATCAAACACACACTTGTTTAGCATAAAAAATAGATGCAATTGGAGGCCAATACGCAGAAACGGACCTGAATGATTTTAAAATTACAATATTCTCAATTTCAGTATATACGTATTTTCCATACATGAGTATTCTTTTCCCTCTTGGTTCTTCGTTTCTTCTAATTGCCGCGTACCAAAGCCGCATTTTTCACACTGATCACGATTCTCCGCTATCGATTGGAAGGTTCTAAGAATGCCAAGAAATTAATGGAATTCAGTAATCAACTAGTCTATATTTTGTTAGAAATTGGTTTATAAAGAACAATCACTATTCTTTATAAACTACTATGAAAACTAAGTGCTAACACAAATTAACAATTTTAATTAGAAAATATACCTTTTTACCTGTGTGCAATAGAATAAATTTTTAAAGGCTTTTAAAGTACCCATCTTCCATCTTCTCGTTACCACAGAGTTAAGTATGATTTATAACATAACATTAATATACTTTCAGCCGTAGGTACTCTTATTAACAGTTATCTAACGAGCAAAGTATAAATAAATAAATAAAATGGAGAAACAAAGGGCAAGTTTATTTGGTTTCTTACTCCTTAGCAAAAGTCTTTGATGTAATCTGTGTAGCATTATAGATTAATTGAACGAAAAGTTTACTTACTTTATGAAAAATAGTTTCAGGTTAACCTACAACCATCTCTTGGCAGTTACCACCACGTACCAGTTCTCCACCGCTTCACCTTTGTTCATCTTTTCATTTCATTGATTGAACCTATCTTCATCTTCCAAAACAAAAGACACGATACTAACTCAATCAAAGAACGATGCATGTTTATGTTTTTGTCGTCAACAATATAGTTTGTGTAGTCGAGCATGTGTAGATTTTAACTTTATTTGCGAGTTCTCAATACAGACCGTAGAATTCGTGCGTGAACTAAAACTCGGGCGGGGGTGTTACGTACATGAATAATGTATGGGGTAAATTTGCAAGTGTTTCAATTTACACCCAACGCCACTTCGGTCCATACGTAGTGAGAGCTATACAAGTTCAAAAACAAAACAAGCGGAGACAAACGGGGACTATTGTGCTGTGGTACTTCATAAAGTGATTTCGAAAATTAACCTGCATTTGACCAAAGAAGATTTTATAGTAACGTTAACAAATGTCTGAAGATTTTTAATGACAATAGCCATTTGTCTTAGCCATTTAAATATTAAATACTAGTTTTCAGTACTATTATTGTATGATTTCCTTTGTATATCTTTATCATATATGTATTGTAATATATTTCTAATAATGAACAAATTAGATAGCAATCATTAAAGTTTCCATGTAAATAATTTCAACAAAAACGTTCTTCCTGTCGTTTTTAATCAAGTTAAATTTTTGACTACACCCGGAATCGAATAGAGTACCTTATGCTTCAAATGCGTTATAGTTGGATGAGGCTATTATTTTAAACATAAAACCAAGTATTGATTAGTTTAAGGGCAAGGCTATTAAACTGATCTGTGCATGATTAATACATAATTGTAATTATTAAACCAATTTATTATCTAATTGCTGTTAAAGTAGTTAACGCCTACCATTCTAAGTATTAAATATTAAGTAGAAATGGTTTAGTTAGTATTAATATATTTCACATAATAGAACCTCTATAACTGCAGAGTTCAAACCCAGGAGTTGAATTATGCTGACCCTAATAAATTTACAGAGTCAAACGGACGGTGTTAGACAAATGGTTTTCAAGACGTGTGTTAAGACATTATTTTAAGTCTCTTACGTCAGCTCATTTGTGTTGTAATGGATTCTTCTATGCAATATGTGTCAGTCTTCTTGAATGTTATGTAAGTTGTATGGAGCCAGTGGAGCTGATTTTTGTTCATATTTATATCAACACTAATATTATATAGAGGACAAAAAACTATCACCACTGAACCCTACAATATCCCGGATATGCTTTAAAATATTTAAAAAAAAGTAAGGGTTTTAAAGCTGTGAAAAAGACATATAAAATTCCTAAATCGCGTACGCTGGAAACTAGTGTCAATAAAGCAAAGTTTTAAAGACATCAAAATTTACAAAAAAAAATCGCATTACCTAATGTCTAAAAAAAATATTATTTTTGCATTTTAATGTCTATTTTTATACATGCTCCGACTGAATTAGTGTGGTTCTACCACACACTTGTTATAAATCAAAAGAAAAGCCATTCAAACGTCATCGAGAATACTTAAACATTACATTTAACGATTTTATAGAGATGCTAATTGAAAAAGATGTGTTCCTATCTATAGCCCGGTTCGAGACTTATGATTATAAAACAATTTCAAATTAAATTAAAAAAAAATAGCGTGTTAATAATACAGAAACAATTTCACCTTCAGTGTCATGTTTGATTTAAATATAAAATCGTATTTATAATTTTCCTGTTGCCGACAGGGAAATTTCACGCCGTATTCGGTACATAAAATATTTAAAACGTACAAGCGAAATGTTAATTTACAAAACACATTTGCCTTGAAGAGTCTAACGCAATTTCTTTCACCGTTTCCTCAAATAAATTACAAGTGTAAAATTCAGACCAACAAAAGCAAACAAAAGGCTCGCGGCTCGCAACATCCGGACGGCCTTTCCGAACTCTGATTACGGATTTCCGAATAAGAAAAAGAAAAAAAACATTCTTGTCCGTGTACCAAACAATGGCAACACTGTCAAAAAATTTTAATTTTCATCTACGTTTTGTATAGAACACTTTCTCGTTAGCAGAACGTTAATGTGATAATTCACATATTCGAATAAGTCCGGTTGTGGGGTGTAATGTTTGACATAGAGATGGAATCGTGGATCTTTCTGAGGTTTTCTATCAATCGTATCACCGCATGGC
Organism: Pieris brassicae; assembly: GCF_905147105.1. Lineage (NCBI taxonomy): Eukaryota > Metazoa > Arthropoda > Insecta > Lepidoptera > Pieridae > Pieris > Pieris brassicae. The sequence goes on from NC_059674.1 coordinate 17,779,398, forward strand.
GTTGGAGCAGGCGCACGTGGTAGAACAGGTGCGGTTTTTGGTAACGTGAATGGTCCTCTGCCCTCATCCTGCGAAGGCCTCACCTTTCTCCACAGAAACGGTTGCTTATGTTGTGAACCGTGATGAGTAGCAAGGTGTCTAGTATTCCGATCTTTTGGAAGTTCCACCGTCAATTCATACATCTCGGGTAAAGATAAATACCAATAATCAGCCCCATCCCCAATTATAGGGAATAATCTTTTATTGCTGAACCTCGGTCGAAATTTCCTCACAAATTCGTTGTATTTGCGTTTAAGCCGTTTCATATACTCTGTGTATCGTATAGACTTAAGAAGCTTTTCGAACTCTGACAATTCCGATGTCGCTATATCGGAGTACACACCCGCACATACGGACGTCCTAAGTAGATGGTGCAGTTTGAAGACCACAAACGCCAGCCACTGGCGTGCCTCATCTTCTAGAATTCGTAAATCATCAGCTCGGCTCCTGACACCAAATTCTGCTGCTTCTGCAGCACGTCTTTCTCCTCTTTCTGTGACTGTTGCTAACCATTTTCTATATGATCGATAACAGAACTTTGTTCGTCTCGAATAGTGGCCTCGCCATAATGCCTGTTACAAATGTTATTTTATTCATATTGTCAGGGCTTTATAATAATTTATATTACAACTATATAGTTTATACCCTAATTTTCTCATATATTTAATAAGAGAAATATTCTAGTTACCTGTATTTTAGTTGCAGCTTGTGCATAATGTTTCCCGTGTTTATTACGGACCGCTCTCCTCAAAGCGGCGCGGTAAGCTTTCCGAGCCCTGTGTATTCTGAAAGCGCATTGAATGATTGTAGCGTTCAAGGATAACCAGGCGATATGCTTCCGTATCAAATAGCCCCTAGTCATCCTCTGTAATAACAAAACAGCAAGAAAGCGCTTGTGCCTCCTTTCTTCAGCGAGATCAGCGCGACATTGTAACTCTTGATAAAAATCGTACGGACTGGGTAGAAATCGCTGTACAGTTGCCATTACACTTTAGGATTTACAAACCGAAAACTTCCTATTATAATTCTGACATACTTGACAACCACGCGACACATTTTCGTTTACTAATTTAAATTGTAAAGAGTTGTTAGCGGAACTCGACTCGTTTAAGTAGGCCGTAATAAGCTGGGGAGTATTTTTATTTGTGACTTTCTTGCCCATTTCGTTACGCCTGAAGCAATGATGTGAATGTATTCGAATTCTTTCGCCTGAACCCTCGCCCAGGTGTGCCCGTGTGTGACGTCATGAATAATTCAACAATAGGAAATGCGAGGTGTATTCTTATTTATTTCATTTCGTAATTTTGCACACAATTTTCTCATAAATATCATAACATTTATAACATTCTCGATAAAAAATTATATCGTATTAAAATGTATCGACATCGTACTTATAAAAACTGTTTGTTGAGTTTTGTAATCTGTGGACAATTATAAAGTTTTATAATCTATGCTATTGGCATCATTGCCATTTTATTAACATGTCAATAAAGATATTGAACTAGTAAAAAAAATTATTAAACAAGCAGCACCGTAGAAATCCGAGTAATAAAAATTAGGCACAGTTATTTTGATAATAAGTATTCCTCATCCGGGTTACCTCCGGCAAAATGTTACTAAAATTATGAGATAGCTCAAACGGAAACTTATTTCATTTAAGATTAACTAAAGTGCATGTATTTTTATATCTAGCAAATTGGCATTAAAAGGCACATGTTCCAATTAAGGAAAATTCAGCTAGAAAAGCTTGCATAAGCGGATAAGTCGTAATATGACATTTTCTCGAAAAAACTCTTGTCGTATTAAAATGCGGACTCAACTTATAACATTGCTTATATCCTTTATAACACGCTAATAATAGATTTAGATAAATAAAATAAATATTATTATTATTTATGTCTGAGCAATGGCGTAACTGTCAGCTGTCATTGTCATTATATGTCACAACTAACTAATTGTAGTTATAATGTAGCTTTATTATAGACGATCGTCGACTTACAAATAAATGAATGCAACGTGCTTACTTAACACTCTCAATAAAAACCTATACTTATGAAAAGGATTGATGTATATCATAATGCAAAGTTTTTTATCAAATTCAACATAAGAACATATGTAGAATAAACAAAGTCTTTAGATATACGATTTGTTAAAATGTACATTAAATGGCTGATTACAATGAATGAGTACCTTAGTTTGTAATTTTGTTGATTACACGTGAAAACAAAATGTCATTATTATATGTACTATGTCAACGCCTAATGAAGTGCGACATTACCGTTATAATAATAAAATCCGTTCTTTTAATCTTTACAAATGTTAACAATATACAGTTTCAATTTGTTATAGACATCGTTATTCTTGTTATCCGTTCCGTGTTATCATTGAGTAACATTGATAAAAGCTAGATGAAATCGGTGCCAGAGAAAGTTTAAAGGTTATCTTTTTCTGGCACTGGTCTGCTCCAGCTTTTGTCAAGTATCTCCATCCATGGCCTGTTTTCTTGATTCACTTCTTGCTTACGCTTTTATATCTTCTATCCACCATATTCTAGCACCCTTCTCCTTCTTCCTCTAGGTAATTTCCATAAAGTTGTCTTTTAACTGTGCATCTTGCTATATGCCCCGAACTTCGACAATTTTTTCCGCTTTTTACATAACAATACCATGTTTATTAAATTTTAAGTCTGATAAGGCAGTCGAAACCACCGTGGAGCAGATTATTTCTCGTAAAGCAAATACCTCAAATTTTATCTTTAGTTCTTGGGTATACAGGAAAGTCACGTGGCGCCAGGTTAACTAACCGCCATATAGTCCTGACCTGTATCGAGATAATGAGTTCATTATCTTATATTATTATGTATCCTCAATCTAAGTGTAAATCTAATCTTGGATTGATTCATATCTAAAGATGGATCTCCAATCTGCATGCCAATATAACACATTTGCTACCCGATAGTTTATTCGACAATAGATTGCACGTCATCTTTTGCGTGATCCTTCCCTGTCGACCGCGTTTCGTTAAATGCAATATGTTTGTTCAAGCATACTAAAAGGTTGCTGTTTTTGGAATAAAATAAAATTAAGCAGGACTATGTATCTATAGTAACAAATATTTTTGGTTATAGCTACTGATATAAACGTTTAAGGTCTCTATTTATATTATTAAATATGATATTTTATGTTTTTTGTGGTATTATATATGATTTTAGTAAGGAACGGAACGTTTCATTTTTGTGACAACTGACAAATGTCCACACATGGCTTCATGAATTTTTGTGCCCGCTATTTTCTAAAATCTAAATATAAGTGTGGTTTGCTTAAGTACAAATTAACATAATAATATAAATTATACAACTATGATCTCTGTCGTAATGGATGTTGAAACCGTAAGTATTTGGTTTATTTTATTTGCATGACGCTGATTTTAACTTAACATAATACAAGAAAGTAAAACAATTAATAAGAAAGCCACCAACGCTATAAATGAATTAACGATGACTAAATGCCACCGCTACCACTTGTACCAGGATATTGCCGCAGCAACTTCGTCTTTAATGAAAGAATTTAAAGAAGAATGTTTGTAAGAGAAGTAGCAAAGGTAAAAAGAATGAAATGTAGCAATATCAGAATATTATATGCCTAAACAAAAATTATAGACTAATTTAATAAATGTAAATTTAAAAAAAAAACATTTAATATTAAGAAATAAAGAACTTAGAACTAATGAAAAACTAGTATTAGTTAGAAATGTTTTAATTTAAAAAAAAGAAAAGTTAAGGAAGTACTTGGTTGTAGAGAATATTATTAATTAGCATAGTATTGTTTACTATTTTATAGGTTTTGGTTTACATATTAGTAATATATAAGAATATAATGAAATAAATTTTATATTATTATTGTTTTTATTATTTTTTTACTAATTTCATTACATTACATGGTTATAATAAATAATAATTTAATTTTATAGGTAGATTAACTACATAACTTATTAAAATTTTAACTGAGTTTCTTCTCTTATTTTATATGTACAAAAGGACATTTCAATACAACATGTTTGTTTCTGCTAGAATTATATTAATTTTCCCAAAATAATAATGAATAAGGCTTGTTCTTTTAGTTATGTCTTGATTTCCTTCATTAACTTCTTGACTTGAAATTGTATCAAGTGTTGGAACTAAAACTTCTGCCGGTATATCTACAAATTATAATCCTTACAAATATTTTGCATAGCAGCCGGTGGCAATAATAATAGCTTCAACTTTAGCTAGTGGTAAATACAATGTTAAAGCGACATTTACATACTCCAAATATTCTGAAAAAGACAAATATTTTAACCTTACATCATGTTTCATTTGGGTCACATATCTTGCAACTTTTTGACATAGTATAATTATTGATACTTTTAATTATACTATATATTTACCTCTCTATAGTATTCCTATTCATAATGTGTACTTCATCATATCTCTGGTCAGCCAGAGAAATGGTGTTAATAAATATTATATTATATTTGAGTAAGCACTATTAACAACCATCCAGTGATTTCTCAGTAGACCTGTATGATATTAAGCTATAAACAAATATACCTGTTAATTTAGTTGGCACATTAATCAAGTTCTACCTTCTTATCAATCAATTTGAATTAACTTGTAGAACTGAGTTTACAAAAGTTGTTGCATCATGAGCGGCACCAGGCCATGGGGCACAACATTAATAAATTTTATTTCTGCATCACACACAGCCTGTACATTTAAAGAGAAATATCCTTTTCAATTACGATATTATTCACCAATTACGTCGTCACCTAAAGAAAATAATGCTGCTTATTATTAAGTATTACAACTTCATACTATAATGTACAATGTTAAATAATATATAAATTACTTACATGATGATTGAATTCGTAAATGAGTGCAATCAATGGCAACAATTCTAGGAAATCCAGCAATTTCATGTAATTTTTCTGTACTCTGTTGGTGTATAAAAACATACTCGTAAGCTAGCTTATCAATTGCAGTTGATATATCACCAACAACTTCACTATCCCAATCGGGTAATTACATTAAAACTTCCAAATCACTATCACGACAACTGGAGGACGACGAAAATGAACACATTTTACTAATGAATATAAAGTTGGATGATCGTAATACCGATCCATAAGCCATAAACCTAGAAATTTCTCCGATAGCTATCCGGAATTGATTTGGCCAATCTGAGCAACTGTCAAAATGGACATACAGGTTATTGGCATGTGTAAACACTAATTTTCATACAGAAGGCAATCTTCAATCTCTGATCGGTCCTCTGAAGGATTGGTTGAAAAAATAGTTTGGTAACTCAATCTATGATATGAATATTGGCATGCTTTTCTGTAGAAATGGATTGAATTGTCGATCTAAGTAGGCTAAAATTGGATTGAAATTGAATATTAGTTTTGGCCGTTAATTTATTAACTTTGGGTCATGATGACAATAGCAGCTACCAGACATTGCTCCGACATAATATTGCTTTTAATAAAATAATAATAATGACTATGAAATCACTATTAGGTACCAGTGACTATCAAACAGTCGGTTATTTGTATACATATCTAGTAATATTGGCATATCGAACGAACTACAAGTATTAACGGTTTTAAACTGATTTTAGTTTCAAACTCAAAATATCTTTATTCATATGGGTAAAAAAGTACACTTATGAACGTAAAAAAGACGTTAAATTAATTGTAAATTTACATTTACTACCAGTTCACAAGTTAAGGGCGTAGAGCGGGTAAGAAGAACTGGCAAGAAACTTTCCGCCACTCTTTTCAATCGCCAAGTATTGAGTCATACAAATTGTTTGAACTGGAGCAAATCAATCCCAAGGATTAGGATCATTTGAGTATTCGTACAATTTATATAAAGCTTTATTGATTAATTTACGTTTAACGAGGGCTTTGAATTTATTTAGTGATAATTTTCTAATTTCCCTTGGAAGTTTGTTGTAAAAACGAATACAATTTCCATATAACGAGGGGTTTATCTTCTGGAGCCTGGTAGGTCGTACACTCAAATTAGTTCTATTTCGCGTTTGTTTTAAAATCTTTTATATATTTTTGTACCTTCAACAAGGCTTCAAGAATGTATTCACCAGATAGTGTCATAATATTGATTTCCTTAAACTTATTCCGTAGCGACTTTAAACTAAACTTTAAACTTTTTAAATACAAAAAATCCCCCGAACAGCACGCTTCTGCCGCACAAATATGGATTGACTCTGCAGCAGCACCCTACTGTAGAATACTGTACGACATAACGCTGTGAAAGTAGCTAAGATACACAATTTTTGTCCTTATCAGGATACAGATACCTTAATAATAGTAATCAATAGCGCTACAACCTTTTTAGGTCTGGGCCTCAGATTTCTGTATCTGTTTCATGATCGTTTGTGAATTGAATAGGCAAGTAGGTGATCAGCCTTCTGTGCCTGACACACACCGTCGACTTTTTGTCTCTAAGGCAAGCCGGTTTTTCTCACGATGTTTTCCTTCACCGTTCAAGCTAATGTTAATTGTGCATATAGTAAGAAAATCCATTGGTGCACAGCCGGGGTCGAACCTACGACTTCAGGGATGAGAGTCGCACGCTGAAGCCACTAGGCCAACACTGTTCTCTCTGCTCACAGATACCTTAAACTATCGGTTTCTTTACTGCATATGCTGCAGAGCGCAGCCTTTTTGAAAGAGTCTCCACTAGAGTTTACTGTCTATTGGTAAGCCTAGAAAAACAGTTTTGTCAACAAAATTTAGTCCTTAATTTTCAGTTTACCAATATCTCGCTTTACGCTAGCAGTCGTAAATCTAGTCGTTTGACGTTGTTAATTCATACATTATAGATCTCATAAGCTCTGTGACATATAAAGACAATGGCAGCTGACAGTAGCACCATTAATCCGACACAAATCGCCACAGAGCTCATTATTAGCCAAATATACTAAGATATATACATATATGTATTAAAATTCACCACATTAAATGTTGTGCACACTTGTCAGTGATGCACATGCATCTATCTTGTTTTTGTATGTCATGTGTTTTCTGTAAGTGTTTGTATGTGTTTCGTTAGTGTGCCTTTTAAAATAAAATAAAAATCGCAAAATAACATAGGCAGTTAGAGTTCAAAGCTGAAGAAACCTTAAGTTGTAAGGTGGGTTGGTTTGGTTTTGTTTCAAATAATGTCTAAGATTTGTTTTAACCTTAAAATATTATTAAATTAAAACTTTTAAACTAAACGCACAATGCGTATTGTGGAAAAGTTCATAAATTAAAAAAATAATCTTATTTTCATCAACTAACTTAAATATTATTGTTTCATTTAAATATCTACCTACCTTTAAAATGTACCTACATAGACAAACATAGGTATATTATAAACATAACCGCCTTTCATTCAATTGTCATAAGGTTTAGTTTAGTTTCAATTTTTTTTGTTTCCTTACCCATGTTTGTATCGAGTATAATAAAGCTACATTATATCAAATAGATATATTTTTTTTTATAAAATAGGGGGCAAATGGGCAGGAGGCTCACCTGATGTTAAGCGATACCGCCGCCCATGGACACTCTCAATGCCAGAGGGCTCGCGAGTGCGTTGCCGGCCTTTTAAGAATTTGTACGCTCTTTTCTTGAAGGAACCTAAGTCGAATTGGTTCGGAAATACTTCAGTAGGGAGCTGGTTCCACATAGCGGTGGTGCGCGGCAAAAATTGCCTTGAAAAACGCTCAGTCGTGGAACGACGGACGTCGAGGTGATACGGGTGGAATTTTGTATTCTGCCTCGACGTCCGATGATGAAACTCAGCTGCAGATATTAATCCGAACAACTCCTCTGAACACTCTCCATGGTAAATGCGGTAGAAGATGCAGAGTAACCCCACATCTCTACGCAACGCCAAAGGATCGAGCCGCTCGGAGAGGGATTGGTCATCGACGATTCGAACCGCTCTTCGTTGGATACGGTCAAGTGGAAGGAGCTGGTACTGGGGAGCCCCCGCCCAGCGGTGAGAACAGTATTCCATGTGGGGCCGTATTTGCGCTTTATAGAGTTGCAAGCGGTGGCCCGGAGTGAAGTACCGTCTCGCCTTGCTGAGCACACCAAGCTTTTTGGAGGCTAATTTAGCATTTCCCTCCAAATGACCGTGAAACTGAACGTCGTTCGATATGTCAACGCCAAGTATTCCGATGCTGGCTGTGGCCTTAAGAAGAGTGTTTTCGAAAAGAGGAGTAGCGACAAAGGGTATTTTTTTCGTGAAAAACGCGCAAACTTGTGTCTTCTTGGGGTTAAATTGGACTAGGTTTAGTCTACCCCAGTCCGAGACTCCACGTAGTAGAGTTTCGACTTCAGACACAAGTTTATTCCGGTACTCATCGACAACTGCCCGAGAAATACCTGCCCGGCCAGTGTAAAGAGTATCCCCAGTGCTGTCGTCCGCATAGCAATGAATTTTGCTAAGTTGCAACATGTCATTGATATGCAGAAGAAATAGGGTCGGGGATAGAACACAGCCTTGTGGGACCCCAGCATTCACGGGTTTAAGGTCAGAACATGCTCCGTCGACGACGACCTTGATGCTCCGATCGGCCAGAAAGCTGGAGATCCAGTCGCATAATTTCTCAGGAAGCCCGTAGGCTGGAAGCTTCGAGAGCAGTGCTTTGTGCCACACCCGATCGAAGGATTTCGCTATGTCCAAACTAACCGCTAGCGCCTCCCTCTTGGACTCAATTGCCTCTGCCCATCTATGTGTAAGGTATACTAGAAGGTCACCAGCCGAACGACCACGACGAAAGCCGTACTGATAATCGCTAATCAGCTGGTGGCCCTCTAGATACCTCAAGAGCTGGCCATTAATAATGGATTCCATTATTTTGGAGAACAAGGAGGTTATAGCTTTTGGACGATAGTTGGACGGATCAGAGCGATCGCCTTTTTTAGGGATCGGATGTATCGAAGCGGTCTTCCAGCACTTCGGGACAGTGCCGAGCGAGTACAGGTACCGGAATAGGCGCGTGAGGACCGGAGCCAACTCAGGAGCACAAGTACGCAGCACAATTGGAGGGATACCATTCGGCCCGCTCGACTTATGAATGTCTAAGGAAGATAGTGCCTTGCGAACAGCACGTTGCCGGAATGTGATTTCCGGCATTGAATAATCACACCGCGAAATCGTCGGTGGTGATCTCCCTCGGTCATCCAAAGTTGAGTTGGACGCGAAGAGACAGCCCAAGAGGTCGGCCTTCTCCTTCGCAGTGTAGGCAAGCGAGTCATCCTCCCTGTGCAGCGGTGGAATGGATGGCTGACAAAATTTCCCTTGTACAGCTTTGGCGAGAGACCAGAAGGCTCGAGTCCCCGAAGGGAGTTGGGCCAATCTCTCGCCAAATCTGGCGATGTGCTCTGACTTTGCCTTAGCGATTTCCCGTTTGAAGGACCTGGAGGCTGAGTTATATGCTTTTTTATGTTCGCTGGTATTGGCATCACGAGATATCGCCGCTTCCGCCCATGCATTAAAGCATTCTCGCTTTCGACGCGATGCTGCCTTGCAAGAACGCTTAAACCATGGCTGTGACTGTATACTGTAGCTTTATTATACACGATCGTCTACCTACAAATAAATGAACTCAATGTGCTATCTAAACACGCCCAATAAAAACCTATACTTTTGAAAAGGATTTAGGTATATCAGACTACTTGGTTTATGATTCGTTAATTTGCCTTAATGAAGAAATTAATTATGCGTACGATTTGCGTGGCCATTTGTTAAAATTAACATTAAATGGCTGATTACAATGAATGAACGAGTACCTTAGTTTGTAATTTTGTTGATTACACCTGAAAGCAAAATGTCATTATTATATGTTGTATGTCAATCCCTAATGAAGTGTGACATTACTGTTATAATAATAAAACCCGTGTTTTTCAATCTTTACAAATGTTAACAATATACAGTTTCAATTTTTTATATACATTTCTTGTTATCTGCTTCCTTAAGTAGCATTGATAAAGGCTAGATTAAATCGGTGGCAGAGAAAATTTTAAGGTTATCTTTTTCTGCCACCGGTCTGCTCTAGCAAGTATCTTCATTCATGGCTTTCTTTTTTGATTCACTTCTTGCTAACGCTTCTTGCTAATATCTTCCATCCACGTTTTTATACATTCTAAATTTTGACAGGAGGATGATTGGCCTTCTATACTTAGCTACTTGGCAATCAAACCTTTGACATATGCGTTACAAATTAACGACATTCTTAATTACAGACCAAAGTTTATGAAGCATTGGAACAATTTTGAAATGTTGGAAATAACATTGTGGAGGATTTCATTTCTCAATACATCATATAGTCATAAAGAGTTTTAATTTTTTAAATATATCTTGTGCTTTATTGGCTATCGAATTCAAAATTAACCAAGTTTAATTGAATACGCTTGTGTGAATTTCGTGGGAGTTTCAAATATAGCGCGAAGAAATGTTGGAATAATATCCCTCCTCCATTGAAAAATTTTCAACTAAAATCAAAATTCCGTCGCATTTATAAAAAAAACGTCTACTTACTCAATAAAAATCTCACGAAATATAGTTTTTAATCCGCCCGAAAATATTTATTTATCTACTTCTTACCAATTATTTTTATTTTTAAATTTATTTTATTTACATTTTTTTTCATTACTTACACTGCTTACTTTTACAACTATTATTTTTATTATTATTTGTTTCTACTGAGTAATAGATCGTAATTCTTTTTTGCAACCGAGGCGCAAACTAGCTGCTCTCTGGCAGAATGACCAGCGCTGTGGAACAACTCTGCTCCTCAGCATAATGCTGAGCCAGGGCCAATTACAACCACAGCACACACGAATTAAACCTTTTTCTTAAAAGAAATTGTTCTCTCTATTATTATTCTTTTTTAAATTTTTTTTTGATTAATGTTATTTTATGTGTTTCTGTGTGTCTGTTTTGTTAGTAATAAATGTTATGTCTATGTCTACACCAATTGTAATTAGGTGTCAGTGAGAGTGTAAAACAAAACACAGTGTATTTCATAGCAATATTCAATTTCAATCATATCTTCATGGTGTCATAAAATAACGTCACCATGTTTTTTTTTTACATTCACGATTTTAATATTTATAGTATCGACCAAGTAAAGTTAGTGAGTGCTGAGGAAAGTGTACTTGAAGGTTTGCTAAACTTAAAGATCACTAATTAACCTCACAAGTCCAAGATGGCGCATTGCAGCGTTTAAAGTTATTTCTACTAATATTCTTAGTCGAAGCGTACTTAGGATAGAACTTTGGGATAACTGAGATTGTACAAACTTAACACTTAAGTCTTGCTTTTGACAAATATAATGTAACAATATCTTACATTTGTTTCAAATTCACATACAGACATCAAGTGATTCATTGTTTACTGTATATATTAGTTAATTAATTAATTTTTATTCTGAAACGACAGTAACATACACCGTTGATTTTTGATCATAAATCCTTTCATTTCGACAGTGAGAGTAATGTTGCTTACATTGGTCGGAGTTAAAGCCCTACAGGAGTTATACTTGCGAGCTTAAACACGGCATGAAGCTTTGCTGTTTCTAGATTTAATTGTATAGTAAGAAAATAAGCGTCGACCCATTCATCATTTTTATTAAATATTTTAGAATTTTAAGTACTTTTAACAGAGGGAAATTTTTGTCATATCGATAACTCGATTAAAAATAATACGAATTATATAAAATTTGAGAGTATTTTTTTGCGTCGTTCACTGGTGTACTATTAGTTATGATTATACTTTTTTCCCCTATTTTATTTATTAAAAATAATGAAATTAGTTTTCACGAAACAAAGCCTCTTTGTTGTTTGGTGTCCGAAAGTTAATTTTATCGAGTTTCATATATTTAAGGTTACTTTTGACTGACCATTGTTCGCAATACAAAGAGAACCTGCCAACAGCATACTTTCATAGTTCACTCTACTGAGATTAACTGTGAAGAATTTATCGTATTAAAGTTTAATGTTTTCAATCATATGTAACCTTTAATAGTGCCATTAGACTCAGTGGCGCTTCGGTCAATGTATACAATGAGTATAATAAATCGCAGTTATAATGCTATGGAATACATTTCGTGTCGAGTCAATTAACTGGGTTATCCACTGAGACCCTGATAGAATGTGAAAGCGACCACGTGGTAAAACATAATGTTCTCCAGGACGATGCCCCACGGTTACACTAGAGACTGGCCATGAAGGCAGTTATTATACACAAGTGTATGTACTTAAAAATACTTTCATTATTTCATAATCCATGGCATGCTAGTCACGAGGTTAAATAATTAAAGTTAGTGTTTATATCTAAAACTACAAAATGGCAATTGAACGAAATTTCAAACTTTAATAACAAACTTATTTTATTATACCGTTCCGACTAGAACACATTTTCAATTCTAGCAATTTAGTTTAAAACAAGTTAAATGTGGACTTTAGAATATAATTAAAACTGCAAGCTGTCCGTGACATTACCTGTCCGAGAAATGACGTTTCTACTGCATATGATATTAACCAAGGCTTATAAATTAACAACGTTATATTAAATCCGTCAAAAAGCATTTTATTAGTTTATTTGATAGTTATATGAAATATTGCCCGAAATACAGCTTGTGGCAATAACGTCACCAGTGACTGTTCGCACTGAGGTCAAAAACAATGAAAGCAGCCTGAGCAGTGCGAATGACTTCTTAGACTCACGCTGCATACTTCCCTGGACATTTTATTGTCTGACAGGGCTGAGTATACAGGATGCCATCTGTAAATAATTTCTCCTAGTATGATGGATTTAATAACACAAATATTAAATAACACTAAAATACAAATATTAAATAACTCATTATCAATTCTAATAACAAAAACAAAAGAGTAATTTCGTATTTGTATTAATTATTCATAATAACGAAATACTAAACATGTAGTATTTTGTTAGTAACTAAAAATAATAAGTAGGTAACGGGAAAAATATATCATGATTGGGACCTCAGAGAATGTCATGTGATAATTTAATTTATTATTACTCAATAATTATTCAAAAATATGAAAATCGTAAAACAGGTCAAGTTACCTAGATATCATAGGTCAAGAGGTAAAGACCCTGAGTCATCAAAATAAAGCAGGGTCACGCGAAGGCAGAAATAGACTTAAGATTGAATTTTGTCTTTGCTAGTTGACACACAGATGCCCTTATGCCAGTCTTGACATCGACTGAATTTTAGTTATAAATAGTGATTCAAAAAATAAAATATTTCAATTCAAACATAGTATAAACGCGTTAAACAAAGCAAACTCTTAAGAGTTATAATGGTTATCCTTCTTACAAAATTTTCCTTTCTTTGTAATCCTTGAGTTACTAGACCTAGTCTTACGTTAGGCACGTATAGAAGACTTTTAGGTCCCTTAACTGCTACTTTTAATGGTGAATATGCTATCTCGCTCTTACAACTTTATTACTAACATTGATATATATAGTTATATATATTGATATATTTTACAACAGTCTACCAACTTACCGTACTTTGTTTATCTGAATGAGGTTTAAGTTTCTATTTAGTTGTAATTGTTGTTATATTTAAAGTTATTTTGTGGCTATTTGTTTTGTGGTGTCGAATTTTCTTGTATAATTTTATACATACACGTTGTCTTCGAACTTAAATAAAAAGTAATCAAGATTTGCTGTTGTCTTTGATTTAATACTTGCTGAAATTTCTTTGCAACAAATAAACAAAGACCACATATGTAAATAATATAATAAATTCGCGTTTATCTTCAATAAAAAATTGAGTTTAAAATTCCATATCCGTAGTATAAGTTGGAGAATTCACTTGGCTTCAACTAATAAGTGACAAACATAGTTTTTTTTAATTAAATTTGACATATTTACTTTGTTTCGTGTATATAAGTTTATGAGTATATGAGCTTTGCACTTTCATAAAGCTTTCGTCAACATCTCAGAGCTATAAACTGTCCTTATATATGTTGCATAGAATTATGGCATTTTTATGTCCTGGCTTCCGTTGCTTAGCGTCACCTCGTAAAACTTGGCAAATTCAATTCAATAAGAATTTTATTAACACTCTGCATAAATTGAGCGTGTTCAGGTGAAACGGCGTGTTATGTAAGAATATTGAAATATAGGAAATAAATTGTATAATAAATATTTGCGTACGTTTTCTGTCCCTAGTACAATAAAGAGTTCATTAACCTTAATTATATATTTAATTATTGCGCATTATACCGTATTTCTTAAAGATTTCCGTATCGAATATTAGATATAAGTTAACGATAATTCCGTCTACTTAATTGATATAAATTGTAAATTTTATTATTTATAGTATGAAGGCCTATCTATTAATCCCAAATAATAATAATTTATATAAGAATGCAGCGTACGGCTTAATCACTGTATGTTTCTTAAACAAATCACCTCTTCATTGGAAAGCGATTTGTCCATTTGTTTGAAGTTTTATGCTCCGAATAAATAATGACAGAAGTTCAGATACCTCTCATTTGAATTCTTCGCGATTATAACGGATTATACAGTACTGGATATATTCGGTAGTGGGCTGACAAAAAAAACATTATCAAGCCTCATACCTAATCCGCTGTTTGTCTTGTTTAATGTTTTGTAACATTTATGTTTTTATTGTCCTATATTTTAGAAAAGATAGCTTGTAACATATACTGTAGATATAGAATTATGTATTATGTGGTAAATTTCAATAAATAAATATATAGAATGCTAGTTTAAGCATTGACATTTTTACAAGCACAAGTTTCATAGCGGAATTTTTTTAAATTATTATCACAGGCGCTTCGACTTGTGACATAATAACCGAGTTAGAAAAATGAAAACTTTGCCAATATTCCTCGCGAAGTTTCACAGGAATTCAGTAATATACGTAACATGTTTGGATAGTCTATAAAGTTTATGTAAACTTACCTGAGTGAAATATTTTAAATTTTGCCCCTCGGGCTTATGTAGAGCAATTTATGCGATGATACACTATATTTTATTTTCTGAGGTAAGTTAAACTAAAATAAGGCAATTACACACAGACAAAAACAGTATTGGAATGTGGCAAAGACAATATTGGCGATTGACACAGACATGGGCGTTTAGTGCATTTTTTAATAATATGTATATATATATATATATAAGTCCTCTACAAACATATATTACTACGTATTTAATGTCACCTATTCACACTTTATAATAAGCGTATGCAGAAAGTAAAAATATGTTCACGCAACATATTGAGACACATAAATGCATTATTTATTATTTACACACATATATCAGAGCCATTACTTATTTTTAACACCAAACGCCTTCTTCATGTATAGCAAAATAATTAAACGATTAACAATAAACGATTAACAATAAACGATTAAGTAAACTAAAAAAAATGTTTTATGTCGCGGCTACACATGTAGTTAATAAATAACTGCATTGTTCATCACATTCTAAAATACACACGAACTATTTTAAAATTTCATTTTGGTTTTTATTTCAATGTTACTATTTTTATGATGCTTTCAACATTAATGAACAGACGCGCCATGAAGACGGTTGAAGACGCGGAACCAACACAACAGACGGGTGTGCGGTCATCGAACACGAGTGAAGATTTCAACAAAGGCCACAAACTGCTTCCACAACGCACCGCAACGCGCGTCTACGAGACGCTGCAGCTGTAACAGCCTCTGCAGACTTTATGAGGCGCCAGTATGTTCAGATTTCATTTGAACATTGATCAACTACTGACGCGGCTCACGTGTGTTCCAAATATTATTAGCTGAAGAATAATATTGAATTATATTTTATTCGAATATTGATCAATTGCTGACACTACTCACGTGTGTTGCAAAATGTTAATAGCTGAAAGAGCGCAATACACCAACAGCTCACTAAAATAATATCATTTATGTGTGAATAGGTGTAAGTAGTATTTAAGATATTGTTTTAGAACAATAAATCAGATTTGAATATTGCTAGGGCTTAGGGATCCGTAGGGTTAGGTTAGGGTTACAATTACATATACTATACAGATACTCTTGACATATAATACATAATATTAAACACACATGTCACAGTCTCACTAGCTAGCAAGCTGTACAACCAATATTAAGTTCCACCAGAACCAGTAACCAGACTGCTAGTCTGATTTTACAACGTGTATGTTGTATGTTCCGAAATATGTACTTAAAAATATGTCAGCTAATAGCTACTTTCAAATTGCAGTGTACGTCATCAGTACCATAGATTTTATATAAAAACTATGATTTATATTTAACGAAATACTTAAAAGACAATGAATACAAACTCAGTCGAAAATAAACTTGTTTTGATCTCACAAAATAGCTTCAGAATTTGACGAAAGTAAATATTTGGAATCAAAGGAATTTTGTGCCTCATTTAATTGATTGAGCTTTGAAGATGTATTTGAAAGCTCTTGACCGTAAGATTCGTAAATATATGGAACTTTAAGAATTTCTGTGAAATTGTCCCGTACCTGGTAAATTGTTGTTGGAAATTATTCTCTTATATTTTGTACTTCTTGTATATTATTTTATTTGCCCTTTTTGATGTTTTGAGGTCTTTAAAAAGACACTGTATTATGTTGAGTTTATTATTATGAGTGTTTGTGTTAATGAAATACATCCAGCAGGGGCATTGTTGGCCTAGTGGTTCAGCGTGTGACTCCTATCCATGTGGTCTTGGTTCGATCCCCGGCTTGCAACAACAGAATTTATGACTATGGGCACTTTTAAAATTCGCTCGAACATTGAAGGAACATATCGTGAGGAAACCGGCTTACCTTAGACCCAAAAAGTCGACGGCGTGTGTCAGTCACAAATGATCAAAAATGGTTGTAGTACCACTGATATTTTTTTTAATCCATCCAAATCCATGAGACTCCTATGATCAGATTTATTACTAAAGTAACTAACAATCTGTAAGGTATATTTAAATAAAAACGTTTAGTAAATAATATAGGAACCTCTTACGTCATGCGATACATGTATTACAATAGATATTATATATTTACAATGTGTTACAGTTTACAAAATAGTATTACATTTTAAATTTATTTCCTTTAATATTGTTTTAACTACACCACGTAGTTGCCTACGGATTAGATTACAGTGTAAAATATACAAAATATGGTACAAATAAAAGTTTTTTATTTACTATTACTTTAAAGAAATAAAGAAAACCAAACTCACCTTCGATATCACCAGCAACATTGATTTTTAGTGGACTCACAACTGTTCTTAATAATCAAGACTATTGGAATCTACCACTATTAATAATCAAAAGCTTAACAATAAAAATATTAAATTAGTTTGCATTTAATTACACCCTACGCTACATTACCCACCGCATCATACGCTACTTTGCTTAAAAAATGCTGTTTAGTTAGGAGGGCGTATGAAAGGCACAGTTCTATAGAAACTGAGAGCTTTAACGAGAGCTTAGGGAAGGCTTTTAAAAACGACTGACCATTACGTGACAAGAGGATGTCTGAATGCCGTATCCACACTTCCATGCAATGTTGATTGAAACCCCGTCCACTTTGTTCCTTATTCTTTAGACGCCAGCTGAACTCTGGACGTCAGCTGGAGTCGCAATATATACGAATTAAAATGATTTTATTTACGAAGTCTATTTATCTATATATATAATATATATATAATCAATTTCAGATTATAACACAAATGACCAGCAAATAGATATTTTTAATGTGACTAAAGAATGCTTATAAAAATATTTAAACAACTCTGGTATCTTTTATTAATAATGGCTTTGTTATTTTTCCTTTATATTACATATTTATTATAATGATGAATGAATTTGTGCTTTGTTATATTTTTTGTATAAATAGGTAAAACTGTGCTTTATGTTTATATTTGAATGTGTATACCGTTTTTGGCTTTTGTGTATAATGTAATTGTTTGAATATTGTTTAATGAGTAGCTGTAGGAATACTTTAATAAAATAAAATAAATAAAATTTGGTAATTGAAAACACGCCATTAGTGTGACAATACAACCTTTTAGGTAGGCCTTAGATTTCTATATCTGTTCTGTGACCATCTCTAAATGGTGACCTGCCTTAGATGGCAGTCGACATGCCGTCGATACTTTCGGCATGCCAGGTTTCCTCACGATGTTTTCCTTCATTTTACGAGCATGTGTTATTTGCGCACATATTTAGAAAGTCTATTGGTCGGGGGTCGAACCTACGATCACAGTGATGAGAGTCGCACGTTATAACCACTTGGCAAACACTTTTATATATATCTTGTTTAAAAGTCGTGTGTGACAATGTCTATATTCAATTGATATTTTAAACGATCAGGGTAGAATTTGTTAAATTGTTGACAATACAGTTATCACGAATGCAACGAACAGTTTTCGTTGCTTTTTACATTGGTAGTAATTTTTCTATGAAACATTTGAGCAGCGTTCTACGGTCGAGCAGAATTATTTTAACAAAAATATAAACTGTATAATTTTCCTTATTCCGTATATTGGTTCATATGAACTGCGTGACATTACCTGGAACAAACAAATTAGTTTATTAGATTCAAGTGTCCTTATCTTCATAATACTTAAGGAAATTAATGTTGTACCTACATTAACATTTATAAAACACCAAATTAAACTTGACTTCTATAAATTACTCTATTATAGATGTTTTTTTCCTACAGTAAAGTTTACAAAAAAGAGTGCGTCCTAACATTAATTACAATCTAACCTATACAATTATGGCAAATAAATAATATTATGTTGACTTTACACACTACAATACTAATGAATATTTTAAACTAAGCTAATGTTCATTAACAGTTTTAGTGTTCTGTAATGTTTTGACACTATGTTCTTGTGTCCGAGAAACCGCACTTACACTTATATTCACTACACTAGGTTTATTAACTCAAAAGGTTTAGTTCTCTTTAGGCGTCGTATTATTGTTGTGTCATTATGTTTGATTGCCTCAGAATTCACATGGCTATGTAGGCTAATTCGTTTATCATTATTATCGTTCTTTATATTACGATCGTAATATATAGTATATAATGCCGTATATGTAATATACGTATATTATAAAATATAGTCGAGGATGTGCGAAAACTTATTACTTGAAGACGTCTGGACCAATATTTCTGGTTTTTGATGTGTTTTTGTCTCCGTCCGAATATTAACTAAAAATATAGTAAAATTAAGTAACATACGAAAAATATTCAATACAAAATGTTGATATTGTTGGTAACTGTCAAAATTGTTATGTTCATTCCGTCGGTATGGTAAACTCTGCCCAAAAGGAACCTATTTAAAAAAGGTTTCGATTTATATTTTTTTTTATATAGTACAAGGCGCAAACGGGCAGGTGACTCATCCTAAGTGATACCGCCGCCCATTGACGCTCTCAATACCAGAAGGCTCGCGAGTGCGTTGCCGGCCTTTTAAACAATACATTCGTGTGAATAATAATCTGAATATATTCGACTGTGAAAGTAACATGACACCTACTACAGAAAAGCATGTTTCATTTATCCTTTTGTTATACGAGTTGTTGATAGACTATCTATTCATTTCTTATACATTGACACTTGTATTTTCGTATTACAACTTCCAATATATATTATCATAGAATATCATGTTAATGTTAAACTATAATTTAGTATATACAAATTGCATTATGAATTCATTACGCAACGTTCATTAATTAAAATGAAACGTGAATACAACTTAACTGGGCATTAAAGACATGTGGAGCGGTTCTAACAAGGTTCTCTACTGTGCTCTTTCACTTTACCGCTCGTTACGAACGTTTCTTTGACCACCAAGAGCT
Organism: Pieris brassicae; assembly: GCF_905147105.1. Taxonomy (NCBI): domain Eukaryota; kingdom Metazoa; phylum Arthropoda; class Insecta; order Lepidoptera; family Pieridae; genus Pieris; species Pieris brassicae. The sequence goes on from NC_059674.1 coordinate 17,799,379, forward strand.
AGTTACCCGATCAAAAGCAACGTCTAATGACTAAGTTACTAATGGCTTAATATATGAAATTATATTTCAATAATAGATGTTGATCTTAGGTTCACAGCCTAAGTGGTTTGAGCTTTCAACCATTACCCAAAGTACTTTCAAATGGAACTTAATGACTACCGTGTAACACATGCATTATGCTTTCTAAATGTGAATACTTTTTAATGAATTTAGTATCTATTCATAAGTTCAAATTAAAAGCAAGTGAATGTTATTAAATATGAGCACACTTGATTATATAGAAATGTAAAGCAATAAAACGTTCAAAGGGTATTTAACCTTTAGTTAAAAGAGAAGTTTATCTAACAGTTACTCAACACCTAAAGTTTTTATACAATACGCAATATGTAAGGTGACCCAATGCAATATACCATGTGTAAGTAGTTAGACTATAAAATATTAAAATAAATCAATATATATTAAATCGTATTAGATATAAACAATTGACACTTCCGTCACAGACACTTACTGTCTGTAAGAAAATAGAAATCTTGTTTATTTTATTGTATCTTACAATCCCTAGTTTGAATATAGAAAGAAATAAATGTGTTTGTTATTTTTTATTGAAAACGTCTCTTCTAATTGTAACAAATGAATCAATTAGTTTTCTGAGGCAGTTTATTAACACAGTATTCTCTTGCTTGGTTCTGTCGACATGATTAAACTTTAAACCCCATGGAATACCTTGATTTATACATTTGATATATATTATTGCAAATACAAAATTGTCGGCAATAGATGGCACTAATATACATTTAGTATATAATGTCATATCAGATTTGTCAATATTATGTAGCAGTCTGACGCACGTCACAGGTGCCCTGAAGCTTTCAAAACATCCAGTTTATTTAATTGATTCACGCTATGTTGAAGAGCATCAGCTATATTGTTTTCTATGTAACATACATTTTCTCCTACGGTAAAAGGAAACAGTTGGCTTTATTTAGTATATAATGTCATATCAGATTTGTCAATATTATGTAGCAGTCTGACGCTCGTCACAGGTGCCCTGAAGCTTTCGAAACATCCAGTTTATTTAATTGATTCACGCTATGTTGAAGAGCATCAGCTATATTGTTTTCTATGTAACATACATTTTCTCCTACGGTTAAAAGAAACAGTTGGCTTTATTTAGTATATAATGTCATATCAGATTTGTCAATATTATGTAGCAGTCTGACGCTCGTCACAGGTGCCGTGAAGCTTTCGAAACATCCAGTTTATTTAATTGATTCACGCTATGTTGAAGAGCATCAGCTATATTGTTTTCTATGTAACATACATTTTTTCCTACGGTTAATGGAAACGTGTTATGATATCTTCTTCGCTATCTTTTCAAAAGGCCTAATTGAAAAAAATTACTTTGAGAAATAGAAATGCTTAAATAACAGCGATGTATGTCTCAGACCCATTGATGGTTGTAGCGTCTAGATTATTATTACTCATTATATAAATTATTATATGTAATAAATACAAATCAATTTAGTTGGTACCAAAGACAATTTTTATCACGTTAGAACATTAAACTATTCGATGGAGCAAGGTAGTTGCAGCTCAACTTATTCGTCGCTGTTATTTTGTAATTAAATTTGCGTACGCTTCAAACTCAGACCTGGACTGTTGCTAAATTTCTCCCAACTGCACATTTTACATAGATCCGATACAACTTTGTTAAAATTTGAGCCTGTAATTTTGAAATTAACATTTTATATGAAAACAAAAATGGATGTTTTAATACTATACTATATTCTAACGTGCACTTAAAAAATGATTTTCATCTTTTCATGAAGATTCATGTATAAAGAAATATGCCTTCGTTATAAGATCATCATAAGCAGAACTGTAATAGAAGTTATAGAGTGTTTCATGAGCATGGTTTAAGTTAAATTAAGTTAATCTATCAATGTTTACGGGCCACGGGGGGTATCGTGGGAAACCAGGTAATATAATAATACAAATATAACATTGTAAACAAAATAATACAATAATTTAATATTTTCCACAAATATAAGAGTCTTTCCTCCAACTTCGATTTTGTTCCCTTTGGAGTAGAGACTCTTGGGTCGTGGAGTTCAAGTGCATAGGTGCTAATTAAAGATTTAAGTTGGCGCCTAGCAGATAGTGCTGGTGACCCCAGAGCTGGTGTTTTCCTCACTAAACGAATAAGTATCGCAATACAGCGAGGAAATGTTGCCAGCGTTAGAGATACACTGCCATAGTGACAAACTTTTTAAATTTGCTTTAATTGTCTATTAATTAATTATTATGTAATAAAGATTACAAAATAAATTTCTTCCGATCTTTTATAAACGTACACTACTTTGTTTTTTATAACCATAGCTCAGTTGCAGCAGTCCTAATTCTAAATTATTTCTACATAGAATAATTGTACAATTCATATCTTGTTTGGGAGGTATAATAAAAATACCATAAATTAATATTAGAAACAGAATCAGAGAACACAGTCGAAATCAAAAGAAAAAGTACAAACTGTCAGGATTTTTGTCGCTATTCACGAATTCTGGATGGATTAGTCTGTACGTCGAGAATTTCAACGTAAGACCATATTTTTTCGTTTTGTAATTCTACCCTATTAATGAGAACTGGAGACAGTCATGTTACCGGATGAAATGATAGGCTAGATTGGATTTGAGATCAATCATACTCAATTGTAATATATAAACGAACTTTATTACGGGGCCTATTCTTTGTTTATTTACAAATGTGTTAACTAAAATCAACAAATGAAGACCAAAATGTGTTTAGTTATAGTCAGTATAGCATGTAGGAAGTAAATTAGAGATTTTAGGATACTGTTTTAAAGCGGCTCATAATTTCCATTGTGAACTACCAGAATATCACGAGGAGACGCAGAACTGACTAGTTAACGTACTCACCAGTGGCACGTGGGTTTTGAACCACCACCTTCCTAACCCTGGGCTACTCCTGACCGTATTTTAGTTTCTTCCCAACCCAGGATTAGAACCTAAAACCTTTAATCGAACACAAACGATTGAATCATAAAATATATACACGAATAAGACAAACGAATTCATGAAAATGTTTTTGCTTATTCGGAAGTTTTCAAACAAAAATCTCACCCATTCATGCCAATTTTGCAGCTACAACGAAAGCCAAAGAGGGTTTCTCTGAAATCCCCTTTGTGGTACAAGTGGGGTCCTATTACCTATGCGAAACAGCCTAGCTCTCGCCTCCATCGCTTATGCATGGCAGACTTTGCAAATCTTCACAATCTGCTTTGATTGGAGTATATTTTTAGGACAAATCATATTCGTTTTAATTAAAGCAATTAAATTATTTTCTTTGTGGATATCGATAATATCAGTGATTGCTGCTTTCGGAGAAATATTCATGTGCCATTATTTATTTTGATTGCATAAAATTATCTAAGCTGTAAGTTAGATACTGAAAGAAGCAAGAAAGTATTCAATATGGACACCAAAATCTTTAAAGGGATTTATTTTCATAAAAAAATAATTACCAATTAAACATCAAACATACAAAATGTTTTTAAACTCTAAATTTCCTCAAATATCAAATGATCCAAATCGTAACGAAGTTGTTATTGTATATTTTCCTTAATTGTTTTCAAAATAAACTCTGTAGGAATATCTTTGTACAAATTGATATACAATTACACGAGGTCTGCGTTGCTAACTGATTAATCGGGTTTGGTACTGTACACAGGTGAGCTTGTTTCGGAAATCTAAACAATCCTTGTACTGCCAAATCTATATTCAACCTTCCAGTTCAAAAAGGAAATATTTGTTTATTTAAACAATATAGGCTTTGTTAATTTCCTACATATAATAATAATCAGGGCTACAACGTTCATAGATCTGGGCCTCAGATTCTGTATTTGTTTCATGATTATTTCAATTGTCAATCGAATAATCAAGTATCAGCCTCCTGTGTCTAACACTTTTTGGGTATAGCGCAAGCCGGTTTCTTCACGAGGTTTTCCTTCACCGTTCGAGCGAATGTGTAATGCGCACAAAGAAACAAAGTCAATTGTGTGCACAGCCGGGGATCGAACCGGTGAGAGTCGCAGGTTCAAGGCCAACTGCTCTATATTTTCCTAATTATATTAGATATTTTAAATAAAAACCATCGTGATAGATATAATTATTAATTTAGTTTTAATCTATATGACATCAAATTTCTTTATCTGATATGTATGCGTTTTATTGATAATAAATTATTATCGACATCACAAGACACATGCTGTCATTTTTATCACAGTGATTTCCTAAACCATGAAAATGATTGGGGCACAGCCCGGGTTCAAACGTACGACCGCGCTGTTGACAATTGCATACTTTAATCATATTTATACTGTGTATAGTACAACAAATAAAAATAATACGAAAAAGGCATAACTTTGGTCATGTGGTCAATCACATTACAGCGTAATATCATCTTTTTTGTAACTAAACAATTGTAAATTGTTTTATAACATAACTAACTATATATATATATAACTATTATTAACAAGACTCTTGATATCAAAAGTTACAAATTTTATTCAGATAAAGAAATACGAAGTAATTAAAAATTTTAAGGTTTCATCGAAAGTTACTAAATACATTTTGTCACAAGATGTTAGACATTATAATCACCATCATTCAGCCGTTTAGTGGTACATTTTAATTGACAGAAAAGGCATAATGTATATCCGTAGCGGTAACTTCCGGAAAATGCATTGAAGCGTGAAATTTCAAGGCCCCAATTCTAATTGCCCCTAATAGGCGATCCGGGAATATCTCTTCCAATTATCTCAGCCACCTGTGATTGACCAATGACATAATAATCTAGATATATATGTTCTCAAGTAAGCCTGTTTACATACAATACATAAGATATGCATATATTTTACGCGATCATATATTAAATTATAACTGATTTATAAACAGAATAGACAATTGAATATAATACAGTTATTAAAAAATTAACGCAAGCAAAAATAACTCTTTCCTTTTAATTGATATTATTCAGTTATATCATATATTTTACACATAGGTAACATAAACAAAATTATACTTAATGTATAAGTCGAACGGACATGCAAATATATGGTATATTGATAATAATAAATAATAATGTTATTGTCTGTATATGTATATCCCATGTCCCAAATGCTAATAAATATTGATTATGTTTTATTTTCTTTACAATCACCCATTCAACAGCAACATGGATGAATGAGGAATTAGGTGGAGTTTTATAATGCCAAGCAGTGTTGGCATAGTGGCTGCAGCGTGGGACTCTCATCGCTGAAGTCGTAGGTTCGATTTGATTCTGCACCAATGGACTTTGTTTCTATGTGCGTATATAACATTCGTTCGAACGGTGAAGGAAAATATCGTGAGAAAAGCTTGCCTTAAACCCAAAAAGTCGACGGCGTGTGTCAGGCATAGGAGGCTGATAATCTGCTTGCCTATTAGATTGACAAATGCTCATGAAACAGATACAGGAATCTAAAGGCCAGACCTAAAAAGCTTGTAGCACCACTGATATTTTAACATCGACTGCCTATACCCATTTTTCCTTAGCCTCGTATAATTGGAATTTAACCATAGCATATAATCTGTATTGCAATTTAGTAAATAACTTAACGAATATAGACAAAAATAACGTAAAATATTTCGCGTGGATAAATACGATAACCTCATAACGAGGTGAAATATATTGAAAATTGCTATATGTAAAGTTCAGTTTCCGTGCACGTTTTGGTTGGCATCATGTTACATTTTAACTAGCAACTGCCCGAAACGAATGACACCACAGCCTGTGATCTCGTTACAGATAGTACCATCAATCTTATACAATACTGCTCTTCTGATCGTATTGCCTATTTTTCTTTTAGCCAGTGTTATACAATTCGTTTAATTGGATAATGCCACTGTTTTTAGAGTTATTTAATACCTTATTTCGCTAAGGCGTTTATTATTTTTAAAATATTGTTTAATCTAAGGTATGATATCGTTTTATTGAAAATGAAAGGTTTGTTTTGATGATCTGTGTTTAAGTAAACGAAGTGAGATAAATTAATCTCAAAAAAATTGTAGTTCTTTTAAAGCTTTGTAGTATTATTACTTTTTTTATAGAACTGGGGGCAAACGGGCAGGAGGTTCTCCTGATGTTAAGTGATACCAACGCTCATGGACACACAATGCCAGAAGGCTTGTGATTGCGTTGCCGGCCTTTCAAGAATTGGTACGCTCTTTTCTTGAAGGACCCTACGTCGATTTGGTTCGGTAATACTTCAGTGGGCAGCTGGGTGATGCGCGACAAAAACTGCCTACTACAAAGCTTTTTGTATGCCTTTTTTATATGGCTGATTGCGCGGATTTTTAAAATTTATCGATCTAAATTTACCACTTTCTTTGTAAATAAACGACTTATTTATTTATTTTATTTGCACCTAATGCTTTTATATACACTTATTTATTAAATACGAAATTAATGACCTTACATTAACGTGATATAACTAAAGCACGGTTTATCCATTTCTATTTATTTTTTGGTTAGTAATTTATGATGAAAAGGTTAGACTATGAGTCGGAGTTATAGATAAAATTGTTGGTACGCTTTAAAATTTACTATGTTTAACTTAACCATATAATTAATGATTTAAGTTGGCGCCTGGTAGATAGTACCGGTGACCTCAGAGCTGGTCCTTTCCTTGCTCAACGAATAAGTATCGCAATACAGCTAGGAAATGCTGCCAGTGTTAAAGGTACACTGTCACATGAGTAAAACTTTTTAAATCCAACAACGTAACATAAAAACGGATTGATGTTTATAAAAATAAAAAGTTCCAATCTGTGATTCCATATTCCGGAACGTCGCGAAAATCACAATGAGTTAATGCATTAGCCTGAATTTTTGAAGTACTCTTCGTATAACTGTATTAGAAAGAATTGTTCGTCAGCGCAAATTCTGGTGAATTCAGTTTTATTTTGTGCTAAAACAATACTATTCTGCTGGCTCTCAACTGTCTAACATTCAAGCCACTTGATGGAGCACCCTCAGATTGAGATCGTACTTGGTACAAACTTTACGGTACATTTTTACAACATTACACATCCACTTTGCATTTATATTTGATTCGGAAACGAACGGTTGGATAACAACAAAGTTGTGCTTGATAAACTTTATGAGAATTGCTAATGGAAATGTTCAGTTTATTGAAACATGTCGAGATTTTAATTTAAATATTATGTAATAGAACTACGGTATGGAGTTGTTTATTTGTTTGACTTAACCGTTATTTAAATTAGATAAATATGCATTCAATCCTAAGCTTATGAAAGGTACTGCACCGAGCTTTTTTAAACCACATATATTTTTCAATGCTTCAGATTTTCTACCATTTTAGATTTAATACACAAAATTCAATTAAGCGAGCAGTGGTGGCTTCAGCGTGCGTCTCTCATCCCTGAGGTCGTAGGTTAGATCATCGGCTGTGCACAAATAGATTTTCTTTCTATCCGCATTTACCATTCGTTCGAACGGTGAAGGAAAGCACCGTGAGGAAACCGACATCACTTAGACCCAAAAAGTCGACGGCTTGTATCAGGCACAGGATTGATCACCTACTTGCCTTTTATATGGAAAAATAATCATGACACAGATTCAAAAATCTGAGACCAGACCTAACGAGGTTGTTGCACAACTGGTACCACCGCTTACTTTATACAAAATACAATCGTCTGTATGGGTAATTATAGATTCTATCAGATTCATTGGTCATCTTATTTTATAGATAAATACGTAATCTGAACCTTGTGTACCTATACAATGTAAATTTTTCGTGCCAGTTTCCTCGCCATATAAGCATTATTACACACCAAGAAATAATATTATATCTCCTCCCCCTCCTCCTCATCCTATATTACTGATACCATTGGGCCATTATTTTCGCTGCGCTAGTCTATTATTGGGTTATTATAGTTTACGAATTTGTACCGTTTGTAAAAGTATTTAGATTATGAATACTAATGTCTAATATATTAACACTTGTTTATGAGGAATTAGTTTGTATAATCGTTGTTTTCTAAGTTTACGTATAAGAGATCCTCTGGCATTGTGAAGCCAACTATATTTGATGATACAATGGATTTGTAGGACCGCTTAACTGACAGTGTTCTTTAAATATTTATAGGCAAGAGGCAACACAGTTTCCGGCTACTCTCGCTTCACCTACCTTTATATTAATATATTTTATGGACGTAACAATTTATTCCCAGGACAGTTCTATGGGTCACAGAGAGTGCGAGGAGGTGGAGGTCTTCAATACGTTGGCTCCAGGGTGATCATAACAAATTAATTAATAAAGCAGTGGCACTACCACCTTTTTAGGTCGGAGGCTCAGATTTTTATATCTGTTTCATGATCATTTGTCAATTTCATAGGCAAGTCGATGATAATTCTCGTGTGACTGACAAACGCCGTCGACTTTTTGGGTTTAAACTAAGCCGGTTTACTTACGATGTTTTCCTTCACCTTTCGAGCGAATGTTAAATACATATTAAGAAAGTACATTGGTGCACAGCCGGAGCTCGAACGTACGACCTCAGGGATGCGAGCCGCATGCCGAAGCCAATAAGCCAACACTGCTCCTGAGTTATGATAAGGTCGGCTTTTTCCTTATCGGTAATACGCTTTGTTGGATTTCGGACTCACAAAGACAGCTTTTTTTACATGAAACTGATCTAATATCTCCTATGTCCTGTCAGGATTTGTTTCATGGAACTACAACTGTTTTCTTTGAGTTGCTTATAAGCGTTTTTTTAACTTTTATGAATTTCTCATTTTCGAATAAAATACTTATGATTATTATTAGGATGCTCAAGGATCGTCCAGGCGCTGACTGGCGGGGACCGAAAGCTTTTCATACTGAGGTGGAAGTCACAACTTTTGGATCCGCGCGCAACTTAGATAGCGAAGCGACACTCAAATCTATTTGTTTGTACATTGGATTAGTTCACAAAAGCTGCTTGTTATGTTTTTAGTATGTATATGTATATACTAACTATATTATTTAATGTATTTATATAGTAGAATTAGTAGTAACTGTTGATATAAATAATTCTAACAAAAATCTTTACGCCGTAAATATTACCCAGGTATCGAATCCTATATATAGTCAAACGTTGTATAAGTTAATCAATTACTAGCATTTGATAATAATATTGTGTCTAACATTACCTCAATGGCAGAGACTATAGAAATCATTTTCTATAAGTAAACATTATTCAAATTATAGTTCTCCAGTCGAACTTCATTGAAACATTATTGTTTTCGAACTTGTCTACTACCAATAAATACATTTAACAATACATACACACACTATATTAACTTCTGAATATATTATATTTATTAATAACTGAATCCCATACAAATGTATTCCATTTGAATGGCTTCAAAAGTTAAGTAAACAAGAGGGGCAATTTAAAACCTGCACGAGGAAAAGAACAGTTGATTGAGAATGAAATTTATTTCCCGAATCATTTATGAATTTACATATTTGTCGAATTTTAATGTCGCATTTATGATGCTTATTTCTCATTGCAATTACTATTTTAATAACTTTGATATAAGCAAATTACTCCTATATCAGTGTATATTTGTAGTTTTTTTATTACTAACAAATATATTTGTTTTACTTCTAGAAGTAAATGTATCATGCTCATCATTCTTAGGCAATGCGTTTAGGATCTCCGCCATTAAGTTGTGGAATAGGCTGCCCGACTTCATACAATTGGCTACCTCCCTAACATTTTTTAAGTCTTCTACATAAACATTTCTTAACGTTATCCTATCCTGCTCAAGTGTGAGTATCTTAGTATTATTATTATTTTCTTATGCAGCCAAGTTCACATTTCACGGATCGTCATGCTTCCTTTAATGTCATTGCTTGTGGCAGCGTCCAGATGTCGGTTTATCTCTATCCCTAAAGTATGGCGAGGGGGCTTAGTTATTTCGATTATGTATTGTTCCCACGAATGTACGTGCGTGCTCCTATTTCACTATGCCTCCTGGTGATAGAGGATCTTTGACAATTTGAGACAAATCTTTGTTTTTAATTTATTTTATTATTTAGGATGTCATGTGGAACATGGTGTAATGGTTGCAGCTCCTTAGAAACATTGTGTGAAACAAAAAAACTTGCCGATTAAAACGAGTCGCGGCGAGTTTATTGCCTGTTCTTCTCTTCCGTTCTACGCCCTTGATTTGCATCCGTGAGATTAGCTTATTAGTTTATTTTATTAAATTATTTTTGTATTATTTTCGATTATTTTTTATAAGATTTTGTTATGCACCTCTTGCATCGTTGCATCCCTTATAATTTATATGTGTTATTCTATTTGTTTTTCTATAAATGTAACGAACTGTAAATAAATAAATACATTATACTATTATGTAGGTATCTATTAATATATAGTTAGAATAACTTATGCAGAACATTAGGTAACGGAATGTTGCCATACCCGAGCCACGCGTTGCGGCATGACCATGCACTACCAACTTCTTCAATAAAATCCAAGGCACACCGCGTGTCGGTAAGAGGAAAAAATCATGGCTTCGCAACGTTGGGTGACGGATACGGAAGAGTTGCTGCATCTGGTACAGGACAATCCACACTTCACGATACTGACTGCTAACTTCCAGTAATGGAGTGGCACCAAACGAAGAGAAGATGTATCTATTAGGCCTGCCTTGCCACTGATAAATTTATATTTTCTATTTTCACATATACACGCATACATTAGAAAGAAAAGCGACTAGTTTTAGCACCCAAAATCGATTACTTCTAGGAGAGAAACAAGCAGAAATACCTGCTTATATAGAAATAGAGTAGATCTAGATAGATAGATAGAAACATGAGGCGTAGACTAACCATAGATATATTCGCAGTATTTGTTATACCAAGTTATATTCTTTATATAAAATGAATACATTTGCGTAATTCACTTATAACTAGTATTAATACTTTGGTCATTATCTCTGTTAATTAATAAGCTCTGAGCTCTTTGTCCTGTAATTCATCTAATTAAATTCTAGTTAATGAATGTAGGTTATTCGTCTCATTTTATGTTCTCCCAATTTACCAAACATTATAAAAATTATAAAAGATATCATAGAGATTTAAAATAATTAATAAATATTTTGATAAAATACCTTCACAGACTTCATTTTTAAAAACATTAAGACTACGCACAATAATGTAATAATGATGTGTAGCTCCATCATTAAGCGAGCCACGTCGTGGCGGAAAATATTATACCTTGCTATACCTATATGTGAATTTAATGTATAAATTATGTTATAATTGGATGAAAAGAGGGTTTGATGTAGATCATATTTATGATATAGTTACCACAGAAATAACTAAAACTGTTTAAAGAAAACAATTTTTAAACGCATTGAAGCTATGTGCATAAATTTTTTTCCCGACATTCAACACCTTTTGTCTTCAGTCACCATAACTACGGGACTACTGTAAAGCCCGCGAATCGTCGGGAAACTATATAATATATATAATAAATTATGTAAAATAATTATAATTTTATAACAATAATACATAGCTTCAATCCGGTTAAATGGTGTTTTCTTTAAATGTGTAAAAGTTATGTTAATAAAGGAAAATACTATAAAACTGTTTAACTGTTCGCTTAGGTATCAGTTGTAAATAGGTTCTTTTGTAATTGTTGGCTATATAAACTTGTATTACTTAATAATAATAAAATTAAATGTAATTTCTACTTTCAAATTCCAATAAATTTTACTTCCAAGTCTCCAAGTAAAATTATGAATAAGTCTATTAAGTCAAATACAATTTTAAATCGACGATTATGTAAATTGCGGTCCAAGTTTTATATATTTCTAATAAATGGTAACCTATTTCCTAGTAAAAAATTAACATAAATTAACAATACAAGCAGAGTTTTTTTTTCTTTTATGTCTGGATAAGAGACAATCAGACCTATTGAGGTTCTTACCTATCTAGGTTTTGTCTAGGCTTGATATAGAATTTCTCGATTTCCCGTTGTGAAGATACGTTTGGAAAGTAAAGTAAATTGAAATAACACTAAATATAAAAATAATTTATCTAAAATATATAAAATCTTGTTTATGTTCTTTTTGTGTTTAGAGTGAGGTTCTCATCCTAGGTTCGATTCCAAGCTGTGCACCAATGGACTTTCTTTCTATGTGCGCATTTAACAGCTCGAACGGTAATGAAAAACATCTTGAGGAAACCGGCTTGTCTTGATCCAAAAAGCCGGCGTCAGGCACAGAAGGATGATCACCTACTTGTCTATTATATTTGTAAATGATCATGTATTAGATAAATAAATCTGAGGCCCAGACCTAAAAAAGGTTGTAGCGCCACTGATTTATTTTATTTTGTGGGTAAGCGTGATTAGTTTGGAACGAAATACTAAAAATCTCGTGATTCACAGAACAACTGAATCTTTAAAACTATTTTTGTATAATTAATTTCTGTTCTAGTAATAGAATATACCTGTCTGTACGTGTTTATATACAGACTAGTGTAATTTTATTTCCCAAATATATTTTTAGAAACACATATAGGTGTAAAGCTTGCTAGTGGACTGTGTTTAATCTTTATATGTATTGAATGTCAGGAGTATCTGTATTGTATATGTAATGTATGTATGAGCAAGCTACACTAGATAACTGAATATATGAGAGGGTGAGATGTAAGAACCTAACCTAACCTAACCCTACGGATCTCTAAGCCCTAGAAATATTCAAATCTAATTTATTGTTCGAAGACAATATCATAAATACTACATACACCTATTCACACATACATAATATTATTTTAATGAGCTGTTGGTGTATTGCGCTCCTTCAGCTGTGTAAACTGTAACAACATTTTATTTGTAAGAGATGAAAGTTTTACTCTTTATATAACATAAATTATATTACCTTAAATATAATTGCTTATACGAAATAGTAATTACAATGTTATTCGCACAGGAAAATAAATGAGGCGTATAAATAAAAGAAAGTGTGTTTCCGTGTGAATATCATTTATCATTAAAGTTAATTGTCCTTAGCACTCCAGTCCACCCGACTAATTAGTTGACATCAAAAAAATGTTGGATAAATGTGGAGAGCGATTGCTCGGATCTTCTTAAAAGGCTGATAAATTGAGTACTTCCCAAAATTCCGGCTTTCTTTGTAAACACGAAACAATACACGACTTGACTTTAATTTCTTTTGAGAATTAGTGTTTCCATATAAATTAATATTTCTTCTTATTTTACTTACACAACTTTTATTTAAATATAACTACTAAGTATTCATTAATTGTTTCGGCTTGATTACCTAACGCTCATGAAATAAATATCAGAAACAAATAATAAAAATAAATCAATGGCGCTACAACGTTTTTAGGTCTGGGCCTCAGATTTCTGTATCTGTTTCATGATAATTTTTTTAAATTGAATAGGCAAGTAGGTGATCAGCCTTCTGTGCCTGACACACGCCATCGACTCTTTTCGGTCAAGCCGGTTTTCTCACGTTGCTTTCCTTCACCGTTTGAGCTAATGTTAAATGTGCACGTAGAAAGAAAATCCATTGGTGCACAGCCGGGATCGAACCTACGACCTCATGGATGAGAGTCGCACGCTGTAGCCACTAGACCAACACTACTCCCAAGATTAATTATATACATTATCATATATATATATGTCTATTTCAGGACTATTATTTATCTATTCGAATAAGACTAGCACCTGGGCATAGTTTACACAGCAAACATAGGGTAATTATTCAATTGGGGCTGATGTAATATTGCGGGATTTACAATGACAACAGAGACCGTTATTATGCGAAGGAACCTTTGGATATATATGTACCGAGAATACTCCATTACGTTAGGTAAACTATTGAAGTGGAATAAATGACTGTTTACTAAGGACGAGGCATATGAATTAAACTAATATTAATTTAAATATAAAGCATAGATTTAAAGAGTTTAATTTACGAACTCCTTACGTTATATTGAAATTGTCAGCCTTTATTTAGTTCCACTAATGAAGCAATCACCTAAGTTCCCTTTCCAGCAATTCTTGGACAGTGAAAGAAATGAAAATTAATGATGGCCGAGGAGTATTTTTTCATGTCGCTTTGAGTACACACAATTTATTTCAGCTTTGGTTGAACCCTCATTTATTATGTAAGTTGGGTGAATTACGAAAAATGCACATACATCTTTTTTCGCTAAGATATTTCATATTATACCCAACATGGGTCAGTTATTCTGATTATTCCTGGTATAGACAATTCTTTGTTATTATAGAAATCTTCAATTACATTATTATTCTAGGATAACAGACGAAGACATTTATAGAAATGTTCCTTTTATTATTTCTATTATTATTGTGTGGGCGTGAGCTTTTGTGTTTTTGTATTATTGTATACTATAAAATAAAATTGGTTACGAAGGAAACTTTACTTGAAATAAATCAATTTAAAACTTTTATTTGCTTAGATTATAATTTTATATATTAATTAGTGTATTTCACTAGATTATTTTTTTACCAAAATAGCGTAAAGTGTATAGTGTATATAACAATCAATTATAACAAGAAAAACAGAAGGCTTACTGCAACTACTGTGATTCCAATTTGAGTTTTTATATACATTGTTTTAATTGCGGTTTATATGATATCGAAGTCGAATAATGAGATTCGTTTTTTTAATTCTTTATGATAATTTATTGGCATAATAATTATCAATCAATAATTAGACACGAGTATCTGTTTTACAGCAGTGATGCTCTAGCAGCTTCAACTTCGGCTTCAAATCACGTACTTTTTTCCTTCTAAGTGCGCGTTTAACATTGGCTTGGTATAGGAAATTATTAGGAAATTGAAACCAGGGATTGTAGCGGCATTGTTTCTCAACACATTCTATTGAGTTGATTGGAATTAAAAATACGACACGTACGACTTTATAAAGTATGGTAAAACAAGGAAAACGTGAAAAATAGTTCTGACAAAAGTTCGTTTCGGCTGGTCGTTCATTATCTTTGCCTGATAGATCTATGAGGGGCGCTCCATCAATCCAATTAGTCTGAATCAAGAAAAATCGTTCCAACATTTAGCGAGCGACATTTCACCCAATTCTCATACAGTGGTAAAATTCCATGTCAATTTTCGGATAACATTATTCTCTATTATACGAATTAAAAAAACATTTTTATGAAAAAGAATGGCAACGAAAAGTGCGTATAAGGTTTTAACAATGGCCAAAGTGCCTTTTCTTTTTCAAGTTTACAACTTCTATATTTAGGCGATATTATTATATTATCTGTTTACGGTTATACAACAATTCACATACATACTAAAGAAAATGCATAACTTTTTAAGGTTTCTTTCGAATAAGACTTAAATTAAAAATAAAAGTATTTTTTGTAAAAATATACCTTCTTTAAAAACCTTACAATATTTCTTAGGTACATATGTTGTACATGTCCTGTTTAGAAATTTGTACCTATCTCAAAAACGACTGAACCTATATTAATTGATCTTTGACTTGGCACCCGTTAGAGTACCTGACTCAAATCAAGGATTATCTTGCACACGTACACTTGCGAAATTTAGCTCATGGCTGGAATTTATACACGCCAAAGATTTAATCCTTGATCATAGACAAATATTATCCAATTGACAGGTCAAAATAATAAATGTCTATTTTTGATATTAAAAACTTTCTAAAAACATTTTGTCATTGTATCCATGATGTTATAGGACGTTATATAAACAAAGATATTTAATATAACCAAAAAAAGAATATAACATAGCAAATTAAAAAAAAATACTCATCTCAGAAAACTATTGCTGACACCTGCCAAAAACAACGCACATAGAAGCGAACACCCAAGGACACGATCGTCAGGTTTCAAAATCACACGTATTCAAGTTTACGGAACAAAAATTTCACTAAACAGTACAATTTCGTATTCCGTTTTAGATCAATAGTACCAAATTAGAACGCCATTGTTTGCTCCTCTTGAATAGCTAGAGGCTTTTAGAGCTTGATGAAATACAAACTGTGTCACTTGGCACACGGCGTCGGCCCTGCCGAAATCATAGTTTGTTTGTCAGGTGCTAAACGAACTACCTTGTACGAAACTAATGGAGTTCTATAACTACGCTCTTCCCAAATTGACAGTGTTGCGCTTTGTTCATATGTTGCCTGTTAAGCTGCACAAATCCCTTATACAATTTCTATCCCATAAGATTACAACGTATAAATGTATAAACTATTAACGAACATCCGCAGTTTTATCCATATATCTGGAAAAAGATTCTGGATCTCTTCGACAATGGTTGGTTATATTAATGTCAGTTAATATATAATTATAATAACCTAGTATTCCTCAGGAATCTATTTGAAAATAAATTGTAGAAAAATCATCAGGCGGACTTTTTTGTGTACTTACTATTAATAAAAAAAAAACATTTTACCATTTACCAATCTTTCTTACTATTTTTCAGAAAAAACAAAAAAAAATTCTTTTAAACTTAAAAGTAAGTAATAAATGTGATTAGCGTCACAGTTTTCACAATGTAGATTATTTTTTGTAGTCGCCCAATTAAAAATACTGCTTGCGTACAGTCAGAAGTGAAACTTCTTTGTAAATTAATTATTGCTAAGGTAAAAGCCCCAATTGATGATCATGTACCAGTATATGATCACTCCATGTATATGTATATCTATGTTTACACTGTAAGAATTTTTTTTTAATAAAAAAGGGGGCAAACGGTGAGCCTCACCTGATGTTAAGTGATACCGCCGCCCATGGACACTCTCAATGCCAGAGGGCTCGCGGGTGCGTTGCCGGCCTTTTAAGAATTTGTGCGCTCTTTTCTTGAAGGACCCTAAGTGGAATTGGTTCGGAAATACTTCAGTGGGCAGGTGGTAAAACAACTCTGGCAAGCTGGTGAACAAAAATCACGGGAATCTGAAGCCAAAACCAAGGGAAACGCAGAGTTACATATAAATGTGTCTCATTAGACCCCTAATTTAATTACTAATTAATTCCATATGACACTTAAAAATCTGTATAATCAACTATTAAAAATCTATATTATTTAATTTCTGTAAGTATACCTTATCTTAGTAAAACATATCACTTATCTCAGCGAGATACTTATTATATACAAAATTTACAAAATCACACTCTACTCGAGTACTGTTTCATTTATCATCATTTGCCTCTCAAGTAATGGAAACTAGGCGTCGTGGTGCTTCCGTGGGTCCCATTTGCATAATAACCCAACTAAATCTCCCGTGGCACTCAAATTTATGTCTTAATTTATCCCCTTACGATGCTATTTCAAATGAACTACTCGTAGTTAAATCAATGCACGTTCGATCTATACGCACATGCAAATTTGGATGTTTGAATGTAGTAATTAGAAGTTCTGTCACGTTAACGTAATTTTGTTGTTCGAATTGAGCTGTAGTGCTTATTAAACTTTTGCATTGATAAGCTATACCAATTAGATAATAGATGATTATACACGTTTCTTAGACTACAATACCGTTTTACTGTTATTCTCGTACGTGAAGGTGTTAATTCTTAAAATGGCTAAAAAATTAAAGTAATTATCATAAATCAATGAATCACGTAGCCTGTTTATCTCTATTTGTGTACACATAACGAAAAAATAATTGTTTTGCCTTAATGGGGCCGAAGCGTATCTGCCACAACATTGGTGTGCCCGCAAATTAAGAAAAATATCATTATGCTTGTCCTTATGTAGTGGAAATTCAAATAGACGACTCGTCAGAACTTTCTTAATAAAAATCCACTGTCAAAGTCACCGTAACATTGGTTCTTTGTAACAAAAACTAAGTTCGATAGGCAAATTCCGACCCAAAATCCTGACCTAATATTGGGCAATTTATCACCGACAGACCTCAGTACCTTGGCTATCAATCTTGAACTTTCGTATACTTCAACTAATTACTGTCTATCGACAGTTGTCTTAACCTTTTTGTTGGCCTATTTCAACTTCTTGTGCTAAGCATTGAGCAGAGATTAAGTTCAATACTGATATTCTTATTAACGATTGTTGCCAATTCCATAATATATATGTCTATCTGTCCTTATAGTATTTTTTAACGCCTTCCTACGAACTAATGATAGATTTGAGAGGCGAATCATGAATCCCTTAAACTTAATAATTTTGTGAGAATAAGACAGTGACAAAGATCTTGCCTCAGCTTTCAACACGTTGTCTTGGTCATTTTTCATTATATTGAGTCTGATAAGCCTTCTGTGCCTGACAAACGTCTTTGATTTCAGACTCTAAAACGCAATGTTTATACATTATCACCCGGAATTAAAACATGTTGATAAATAAATAAATTTATTAAAATGTATTAATTAAATATATTGTTCCTATGTTTTACAGACGTGACCCTTAAAGGTGACCTACAATACAGGAATGTATGTGGATGTGTGTAGTCAAACTAAGGCCTATATCTAGAGATCCGTCATGTATAAAACATTGAAAGCTTCTTGTTCTTGATACTTAAATACAAACAATTATAGGGGAAAAAATCTATTATTAAATCGCAATACATACGGTTCTCATACAGCTGTCGTATCTAATGTAGTTAAATCCCAAAGGCTTGTAGTGTTAAGATTAGATACCTTAGCAATGAGAGCCTGTTATAAACGTAGCTGTTCGAAAAGAGCCGAGCGTGCTAGCTAGTGAATAGGTAATGTACGTAATTGGTTCATCCACAATTTAGCCGATAACGATAAAGAGATTTGAGTCAATTCAGTTTAGATTCACAGACAAAGTCAAAGTCAAATCTTTATTGCATTCCTTGTGTTCATACTTTACGGCACCTTGGTAAGGCACAGCAATGTTGTGAGGGAGCATGTATCTTTTAAGTAGAAACATTACTTATTTATTATATTTGCTTTGGCTTCACCTGACAAAAGGATTCTCCCTCTACTTAGTACTTATAGTAGACTGTCACTTTTTAAAAATAACACTTGGAATTTGCCTTAGATTATTGTTTCTCTGTGCGCTGTTAAGATACCGGTGGAACGTAACATCCGTATATTGTCATTATAGTACTTATATGAATCTTTTTAATGAACATCACTTTGTCATTGGCGAGACGGAAAATCCCTTGGGCTGAGGCTGTTTCAGCGTAGACGAACAGTCAATCATGTAAAAGTATGCGAGACTGTGGCTTACCAACGAACGAAATCCTAATAGCAGTGAGATCGCTCCGTGAAGCCTGCGAAGCTAGAAGCTAGCCTGGCTGAATTAGCCAGAACGACTTTACGCACAACAGTCCAATTTCACATATAATCAATGAAATATGAAGAAATCTGATAACAAAGTTGAAATCCAATTAATTGAAAGGTGTTATGTATATTTCGGTAGAATTACAATATTTTATTTTTTATACAAAAAGCTTTGAAGTACCTTATCATTATTTACTACAAGTATCGACTAGTTACAATATTGCATTAAACTCCGTCAATAATCTCATTACAAATATCGAGAGTTATAATCCAATATAAGTTTACGCGGTATTTGGAATACCGCGTAATTACTATTACAACTATTATTTTGCAAACATTCCCATCAAAATATTAAATCGGAATCCTATAATATTATGAGCCATATTAACTAGGTAGTTTAACATATTATTGCGTGCAATATTCAAATATGGATCAATCCTAATATCGTGGTTAATAAACCCTGTACTAATAAAGTTTTGCTGATTGCAAGGGAGAGTATATCGGTAGATGATAGGTACAAATGTCGAAGACACCTACTTGCCCAAACACCCACCGTCTCATTACAAAGACATTATCCTATATTATTTACATATTCATTGGTTGATATTATGTATTCGCACTTCGCTATCTTGTAAATATATAATACTATCAACATACGCACATTATTTTTAGTTTTCTCTGATTATTTATGATTATCACTAGTACGTCGAACAAATTTCTTTATTACGATATTATAATTATGTAACATAGGAAAATGTTCGTACTAATTTTATTCAGTATTTTAGTGTCCCTTAATAAAATTCTCAGAATTCAAAATAGCAACTTGCAACAATGACAACTACGTTCTGATGTGAATAAAACAATAAAAATTTTATTCACACTCAAACCGGCTCTGTGTCGGCACTTATAAGGGCAAATAAAATTTGAAAAATTTGAACGGCACAAATCCCTTGGCGATCGGGGCTAGCACGTTTTACATCACCCCATCTCACAACTTGCTTCACAATGTTTAACTGTTACATTTCTGATATGAACGTAATTACGTCTTTTCATTCATCTTTCTATTGTCTATTTATTATTCATTTACTTGCAAATCAATGTTGTATATGTGTTGTATAAAAAGAAAAGTGAAAAAAAAATAGGACACAAGAACAGAGTGTCTTCCATTTACTGTAAGTAGACACTTCCTTATGTTAAATATCTTTATTAGTAAATTAAGTTAGACTTACATTACTTATTAGTCTTAAGTTAGTTCCTTATTTTTGTTATAAAATTGTTTGTTTTTAAAAAAGAACTTTTTTTTACGTTACGTAATCACCTTCCTAGTCCTAAGTTATAGATCACTGCCGTGTAATCATCAAAGGGATGGTGATTAAATTTTTAAAGGCACACCTTGCCTTTGCCTTCATACTGTAGGCCATAGCATTGATAACAATTATAAACAACTCAACTTATTAACGTGGCATGAAAATTTATATGCCTATTTTTATATGGTTGATTGTGTAGATTTTATAATTAATCGATCTAAATGTTATTTTCAAATAAACGAATTATTATTATTATTATTAAAATGACAAAGATGTCTGCCGCTTGGCAAGTTAAAAGACTTGTCGCTTGTTAAGTAACATTATATTTAATTGAAAAATAAGATGTTTTTAACGTAACCTTCAAAATATTGGTTATTTAGAAAAAACAAAGAGATATCAATGTATACCATACTCTAATAATATATATTTTTGTCATCCCAGTTACTACTGGTTATAAAAAAAAATGTGTGCGTGTATTAGAGTATACACGTAAGAAGTGAAACTTCTTAATGACCTTATTTTTCGAAAAATGATCTACTATATGAGAGTTTACAGAAATTGATTAAATAAAGTTAAATTAGATAAAGTTTAATAAATGGCTTTTATTATTATAGACATGAATACAAATAATGCAATTATTTCATTTTACCTTATTATTACAGAATTTCATTAACTGTGATAGAATTATTATTATCATTGTTATCGTTATTATATATTTTTGTTATTTATGGCTTCGAATCTCTTCTAATCAACCGTAGTTGGTACAAAAAAAAAGATAACGGCACGTAACGGAAAAATGTGACGGTAATTTTTTTTACAACGCCGATCAATAAGTTTCACTTCAAAAGGCTTTGTTTTTTAAAGGAGTTAAAAATGTTGCTAGCATTTATAATGTTTGTCCGCATCCATAGAACTGCAAGGCATTTTACATCAGCTTAATGCTCATATTCCTTGAATTTGTTAGAATGTCACTTAAGACGTTTTGAATTGGGGTTAAGCCTTTGTAACACAATGTACATACCTTGTGCAATTATTTTTTATAAGACCATTAAAAGTTCAAGTTAAAAAGACTAAGGTATAGTTGAGACATAATACATACCATAATGTTTATATATATAGGTAAACAAATATACTTGTGAACGACAGAAACGAAGTTAAATTAATTGTAAATATACATTTACTACCAGTTCGCAACTCAAGGGCGGGAAAGAAGAACTGGCAAGAAACGTTCCGCCACTCTTTTGAATCGCTAAGTTTTGAATTAAATTAGATAAGGTGGGCAAGAAGTACAAAAATAGATAATACATATATCTAGTTATTTAGAAAAAACTAAAACAGGAACAAAAAACTAACCTACGAAAGGCACGTGAAAAAGAAAACGATAATTTGAGATCAGTTTCACATCAGTTAGTTCGAAAGTTAGGGATACGATGTGGACAGGTCATGTTTGTACAGTAGAGATTTAAAGTAAAATAGAGAAGGAGCTGAGCGAATAACGACGGAAAGTGAATTCTATAGCTTCACTACAGAGAGAGTGCATATCTCATATTATTTTTTTAAACATGATTCCCGATCACCCAAAGACTGGTTATGAAGAAGTTAAATGGAGGAAGGTGAAACTTAACTAGGAAATTTATTAGTTGTAGTAAGACTGATTAACCCTAGAACGAGTGATTTTATTCTATTTATCTGGTTCTAAGATAGAAAAAAACTGAGCTGCTATGGGTGTGAAACGTGGCTTAAGCAAACCTGGCGACGAACAGTTACAGATGAGGCAAAGAAAGTCGGAAAGACGTGGAGCGAAGTGAAATACAAGGCTCAAGACTGGATAGAAGACATCACGCCAAAGTAAGTCAAGATAGTACTGAACTGGTAGTAAATTAGGAAGTATTATTTTTGTTGATATAAGTGTATGTTGTGTTAGCTGTATAAATAAAGCTTTTGAAATAATAAGGTTATCATAAAATTCCCATCAAATACATTTCATATACGTCCAATAAATCGTATACAATAAGATTGCATTAATATGCATACTTCCCAACTCACAATAACAGAAATTATTCATGAGAGAACTGACGACTTGCTTTTTTCTGGAGTAACGCCAAATTGTCTGTCCTGTCAATCTTCGTTCATCATGCCAAATGTACGGGACATTTTTGTGCAAATAACATACGAATTGAAATTTCATTCATGCAATGCAGAAATATTATTATATTGTTAGTAATTCCCTCGCTAACGTTTAGAAAATAATTACGCTTTGACTGTATTTTTAAAAAATGTTAAGTCTATAATATATGTAAATATAGTCCGGTCTATTTAGACAAAATGGGAGTGAAGGAACATAAAGTCCCAACAAGCAACAACAATAAATTATTATTATTATTAAAAGTTCACCATGATTCCCGAGTAAGGATTTTTTTAATTCAATCTCAAAGTTGAAAAAAATGAGTTTTTTGCGATTTCCAGCACAACGGTAACTTAAAATTATCTATAAAAAATGTATCAATACTTTTCCTACGATCAACCGTTTCTGATATATTTTAAAAATTTAAATCAATTTATACAACATATTGTAAAAGCTACTTTATAAGAGTAAGTCTTGTCCATTCTTCACCACATGAACTTACCTATTAGAACGGTAACTAGAGTAACTTGTAATACTTAAATCATTACTATGCCCATTAGAGCAAGATGTCTAGATGTTTTGTCATTTCATACATTTACACCTTCTGGTCCTTCGGTTCTGACCTCAACATCCACGGTTGCCTTGCCTACTCGTAGTTTTGATGAATATAAGCTATTTATCTATAAAAGAGAAATTACATCACGCATTATGCGACGGCGAAAGCAGCTCTCAGGCTGCTTGAGTTGACATTGCCTACAGTTATAAGTATATAACCAATTTACACAAAAGCCTTAAATAATTATATTTTTTAATCTTTTTCACAAATAAGAGCAGCGTTGGGCTATTGGCGTAAGCGTGCGACTCCCATTCGTGAGGTCGTAGGTTCGATCCCAGGCTGTACCAATGGAAAGTCTATGTGCGTGCTTAACATTCGATCGAATGGTGAAGAAAAAGATCGCCAAAACACCGACTGAAAAAATCAACGGTGTGTGTCAGGCACATAATGCCTACTTGCCTATTAGTTCAGGTAAGTGATCATAAAAAAGAAATTGAAAGCTGAGACTGTTGTAACGCGTTTCTATAAAACTTTTATTTAAATTTTTGATAAAAAGTCGTGTACGCCAATGGCTTAATATTATTGTGATCTGATGAAAGTATATACAAATAAATATATTTCAAAAATTGTATAAATATATAAAGTATCACATAAATTAATTAGAAGCCATAGTACCCATATTATTTATTTATCAACAAGTTATTAGGCAATAGGCCTTATCGCTGACACGCAATTTCTTCAAAGTAACCCTAGTACGGAAAAATATACACCAACTAAGACTAAAGTACAAGAAGTACATAAAAAATAAACAAATAAACAAAATTACGCGTAAAAATAGAAATTCTAACTATAACTGTACCATACCAATAACTTAGTTGCAACAATATTAACTTAACTGAGAAACTCATTGGCCATACGTTTCAATACAGTTGGACGTATTTTCTCCTCATTTGCGTATAAGTTCTGATTTGCACTAAACTAAATATATACTTACACGATAAACAGTAGTTTGTTTTGGAAGCTCGGTAGTTTTATGTACACATTGTCCTTTATTGATCGTAAGTTCCGCTTATAAGAATTACTGTACACTATCGCTCTTTCAAAGTACGAGATGTTATTTCTACTAAATAACCTCGATAAATATATCAGAATGAAGAAATTAACTGTACAAAATTACCTGAATATATTCCTTATTATTGTTTGAGACTGCTGAAGTTTTCAGATAAGGGTCTAAGGTAGGAATGTTAAATGCGCACATAGACAGAAAGTGCAAAGCTGGGGATCGAACATACGACCTCAGGGATGAAAGTCGCACTCTGAAGCAAACTCAAATTCAAAATAACTTTATTTATATAGGTCTTTCTTAACGTCAGAAAAGAAGTTAAATTAATTGTAAATTTATATTTACTACCAGTTCGTTAAGGGCGTAGAGCGGGTAAGAAGAACTGGTAAGAAACTTTCCGCCGCTCTTTTTAATCGCTAAGTTTCGAATCATACAAATTGTTTGAACGAGAGCAAATCAATCCCAAGGATTAGGATCATTTAAGTATTCGTCAAATTTATAAAAAGCTTCATTTATTACTTTACGTTTAACGAAGGCTTTAATTTCGCTTGGGAGTTTGTTGTAAATACAAATACTATTTCCATATAAGGAGTGGATTATCTTCTGGAACATGAGCTGTGTATTATACTGGTGAAAGTCACCATTTGTTTTAAAATCGTTTATATTTTTTTGTACATACAACAAGGCTCCTAGAATATTGACCAGATAATGTCATAATATTTAATTCCTTAAACTTATAAGACTAGACTAGTTAGCCACTAGTAATGTCTAGTAATGTTAGTATGTTATGTACATGTAACTGTATATAAGTAATAAACAGTTACATGTATTATATATACTTATATGATTCGGTGTATTAATTTAGTTAACTACATAAGTTAACGGACGTTTTGAATTGTCGTTGAGTGAACTGTCAACAGTTCTATTATTGGTAGTTAGCCTGTAGTGAGTTAACTTTTTGTATTTTTTATTATGCAATTTTGTATTTCCAATTTAATTTCTTATGTTTGTTTTTGTTTCGTATGTAAATTTTATTAACTTATTTTGCACTCTTGTCAGTTTAGGTTCACGTGTTAGGACAGGGTAGTTTTTCTTAGCAGTTTGATATACTGATCCATCAATAATATCAAAAATCGTGATTACTTTTCAGAGGCTTTGTTTATTAATTCAAATAAAAACAACGTAGACAATATTAATTAATTCAAAAAAAACCCATAATGGCCGTTATACATCAAATATTGCAAATGGCTACTATAAATCAATGTCAGGTGAAGGGTTAACCTCGGGAGGGGGGCAACCTCGATTCAAAGCAACATTTCGCCATTATCTATAACGTATATAGATCCTGTGATACTCCGCGCACGATCGCTAGCCAGATACACAACCAGGTCAGCAACCTCATCACTTTCAGCTATTTTACCCATGGGTAGAGTGCTTCCAAACTTATCTAACAGTGATTCACTATTCGTTCCGAAGCCAGCAGCAACGACAAACTTAGTTCTCGTGCAACCAGGATTCACAGAGTTCACGCGAACACCTTTGGGACCAAGTTCCAATGCCACACACTTCGTAAACATATCCATCGCAGCCTTTGAAATGCTGTACGGTAAAAACTCAAAC
Organism: Pieris brassicae; assembly: GCF_905147105.1. Classification (NCBI taxonomy): domain Eukaryota; kingdom Metazoa; phylum Arthropoda; class Insecta; order Lepidoptera; family Pieridae; genus Pieris; species Pieris brassicae. Next base: position 17,825,434 of record NC_059674.1, read on the forward strand.
GCTTTGATCGGTTTAAGGCCTGCGACGCTTGATATGTTAACAATATTGCCCTTTGATTCGATAAGGTAGGGCGCGGCCAGACCGGTCAGAAGATAAGCTGACCGTATATTAAGGTTCATTGCATTATCGAATAGCTGAACCCCGTCCAAAATACTTCCATGCACGCCCACTCCTGCGTTGTTCACTAACACATCGATTCGTCCGAATTCTTCAATTGTTTTTTCAACGATGTTTTGGACGTTCGCATCTATAGTGATGTCGGCTTGAATAATCAAAGCTCGGATTCCCGTAAATCCTTCACATTTTTTAGCTATTTGTTTTAAATTTTGTTCGTTTCGTCCAACGAGAACAAGTTTCGCTGATTGTTTTGCGAAGGCGCAAGCAGCATCTGCACCAATACCAGCACTGGCTCCAGTTATAATTACTACTTTATTTTCGAAGTCCATTGCGGGTGAAGTTTGCTCGATAACTGAGCGTAAACTGATTAATGGGAAGTGAATGAAAGTTCTCCGCGTTGAAGGTCTACGTTAATAATAAAAACTTAACTTCCTTGTTTATTTACTAAAACACAATCTTATACAAATAACCGTTCAATATTTAATTAAAAAAATCAAACAGTGATTAAATGCTCATTAGACCGTATAGTGACGCAATTTTAAATCCAAATATAATGATTATATTGACCAAATGATATAACAAAATGTAGTTTTCCGTTTAAAATGTGTTTTATTTTACACTACGTTTTTTTGGTTCGTAATTCTCAAAGACATTGTAGTAACTTATTAATTTTATTTAAAAAAAAAACTATATAAATCTTTCTACTACTGATTAAATTTATACAAGTTACGCCATGGCTATCAAACTATTTAATTGTCTTTCCAGAAGTTCCAGATGCCGAGTAATGTAAGTAAGGGGAAAGTGACTAAATTTTTAAAGGCATAAAGGTCTTTAAAAGTTGTCAGAGTTTTTAGATCAGAGAGTTCTTAGTTGGCAGAGTTTTGACGACAAATATTTATCTTAACTATTATATGACGTTTTTTATTAATCAATCTGATTGTCTTGTATGAAAATAACAAATAAATATACAATACATTATTTATAGAATTGAAATTTACGTAAAAAAATTAATTAACATCGAATCGATAGCTAAAACAAATGCTCCCCTAGCATATACTGTCTTAATAGTTACATTATCGCAACACAAATCTCTTGCATTATTACTAATATGAATTTATTTATATGCATAAAATTAACAATGCTTTTGGTTAATCTATTCATTCCGGCTGCAGGCTATGTATTTGGTATTGTATGGATTCAAGGGTTGTTAAACGATTTTCACCTGTAATATTGGAGCAGATAGGCGATTACAGCATGATTCCTGGAATAATTCAAAGTGTATCAGAGCATTGAAGCAATGGCGTTGGAGCTTGTTAACAAGTTCATTGTTCAGTCCAGTCTAAAACAAGTGAAGGGAATATGTACGATTAGCAAATATATTGGAAATATATATTTTGGATTGTTGAGCCCACTGAATGAAATCTTTGAGTTATGCAGTAGGGTTAGTTTAAGAATTAGTTTCTTGCAAGCATTGTAAGCCCGTGTACAGTATCATTTAACGTATTCTATGAATATATGAATTATCTGGTTTATTAGACGCTACGTTTAATAAACACAGATGATATCGTTATTCTAGATATTTTTTTGTCACTAAAAGCGGCACGAAAATCGAAAAAGTCAGTGTCTTTGTAGCGTGGAAGAGTGTTTAGATCATTAGTTTTGACAACAAATTATGATTAACTGTTTATTTATTTATTCATTTGGGAAAAAAAAAGATACATCTCTAAAAGTAGAAGTCAGAAAAGAAATATAAACATAAAATTAAAGCATTGGATATATCCACAAAAAGTTTCACTGATTAAAAAAAAAGATATAAAGCAAAACAAAACGTGACATGACAGAGAACAAAATATTTAAGTAGACAATACAAAGTTTATAGATCGGTAGAACGACAGATATACTAGTAGCCAAAATAAGAAGAAAGATACAAGGTTTACTACTCGAATAGTTGTTTTAACCTATTCCTAAATGAAGCAGTAGAGGAGTGCGATAAAAGATCGATATTAGTAGTAGAATCAAAAGTAAAACACATCCTGTGAAGAGGCTCACGGAACCCAATGTTGGTTCTGGGAGTCGGAAGGTTAAAGGTTCTGTGCGAGCGTAGAAATCTGGCAGGAATATTGAATCTTATGAGTTCGAGAAGATTTGAACAAGTTAATTCATGTACGCATATTTTTCTTATAATGACACAATCTAGTTTGATAGATTGTGTCATTATAGCGCGTAGTACTCAAAGAAAGTAAAGTATATTTTTTTTAAAAGTTCGTTGTATTTAGCCCTACCACCGTTCATGCGACAATTTAAAATACGTAAAAATTTATTTTGTACAGCCTCCAGTTGTGTGACATATATAGCGTAGTAGGTTAGCAACTGTTCTTATACATGATACAACATTTACATGCCTGATTTTTATAGTTAATCTAAATGTTTTTTTTGTTGCAAATAATGGATTTATTATTATTAATATCATAAAAGTCTCTAGGAAAATGTAACTGTAGGAAAACTCGATTGAAAATTTAACACGACAAAAATGTCAAGGCAACTTACTTTCCGTTTAATGCTGAAGGTCTTGCAATCAGTGCAATGAATCAACATAGTGTAAAAAAGTAATTGCTAAGACATAGTCGCTATTCCGATTTTTGACATTTAACTGACAAGTATTAGACAAGTATAAAGGGGCCAAAAATTTAAAACAAGAATTTTCTAAAATAATTCCTTTTACATAATATGTATAAAGGTACCGATGAGGAAAATATCTATCGTGGTGTTTTTTATAGAACAATGGGCAAACGGGCAGGAGGCTCCCCTGATGTTAAGTGACACCACCGCCCATGGATACTCTCTCACTCCAGGCCAGAGGGCTCGCGAGTGCATTGCCAGCTTTTTAAGAATTAGTACGCTCTCTTTTTGAATGACCCTAAGTCAAATTGGTGCGAAAATACTTCAGTGGGTAGATGGATACATAGTGATACGAGTGGAATTTCGTACTCTGCCTCCACTTCCAATCATGATACTCAGCTGCAGGTATTAGTCCGAACAACTCCTTTGAACACTCTCCATGGTAAATGCGGTAAAAGATGGAGAGTGATCCCACATCTCTACGCAACGCCGAGAGATCGAGCAGCTCGGAAAGCGATTGGTCGTCGACGATTTGAACCGCTCTTCGTTGAATACGGTTATGTAAAAACTTCAAGAACTTTTCTCAACTCGCGCGCTCGACTTGCTGCGCACGTTGGCACGTAAACCTGTGTATTTTAATCTTTAAGTAAAAATACTAGTTTCGGGGTTGTAGTAGATTTTATTAGTCACTTTGGTGCTTTGAATTTATGACATATTTAATTCATTTATATTATTACTGTAAACATAATATATTTGTGGTACAATCTTAATGCCACACATAATGGCGTGGAAATTTGTCTTAAAGGGTAGAAGGGTCACAAACATAACATTTAAAAAATGTGTGCGTTGTCCCAAAATTAACTAAAATAATGAAAACCAGCCATATTCATATAATCAAAACATTGTTTTCAACTATTACATAATATTTAAACTAAATTCTTTCGAATAATACATATACAAATTGTTATCGGTAATGCCACGCATTCCGTGGTCCGTGGAAGATTACGAACCTATATTTTAGCGAACTTAATACAAGCATACTATAAGCGATGACGTTTATAACACGCTAGAGTATAGTTTCGTCATATTTTGTTTTAATGATCTATTGTTTTATTAATTAGTTAGGAGCTGAGATGACTTTGATTGATAGTAATATTGAATTAAGATTCGACCGTAACGAAATATCTAAATACATAAAATAATATGTTTTTAAACTAGAGGGTTTATTTTTTTGTCGTATTTAATGTGAAGAAGTGTAATACAACCAGATTGTTTGATTTATCTATTACAAATTAAGGCTTTGATGTCTGATACTATTTTTGCCATGATTATATCTTTTTTCTAATAAATGCTGATTTAAACAAAAAAATACTTTTAATTTTTTTCATACTATATTTGTTTTTGACTCAGAAGTGCTATTCTTGAAAAAACATGGATAAACATTGGTCAAAGTAGTTTTTCAGAATGGGTTTGCGCTAGTATTCTGACGAGTAAAAAATATTATTTCATATCCACTGCACGAACACTGTTTTTCGAAGGTCAACATTCTAAAAATAAATCAGAAAATCGGCCATCCGTCAGGCTCTCGAGGCCTATGACAAGAAGGCTTACTTCTTTCATGAATATTTATAGTGACGTTGTTCAGAATTCTGAATATGTAGATAGAAAATAAAAATCTATAAAACTTCCTGCATCAAGGGAAGCTTTTAATGATACCAGTGGCACTACAGCCTTTCTAGTTCTGGAAGCTTTTACTGACTTACAGCCTTTCTACTTCTGGACCTTAGATTTCTGCTTGATGATCAATCAATCTAATAGGCAAGTAGGTGATAAGCTTCCTGTGCCTGATATACTGTCGACTTTTTGGGTCTAAGGCAAGCCGGTGTCCTCGCGATGTTTCCTTCACCGTTCGAGCGATTGTTAAATGCGCACATAGACACAAAGACTATTGGTGCACAGCCGGGGATCGAACCTGACCGAAGCCGCTGTTGCTGCTTTTAATAATATAGATTTTATTTTCACTCTATAACCACTTGTCACACATGTCTTACTAATTAATAAGGTCATTTAAAATGCTATGTAATGCAATGCATATTTAAATTCATAAGACAGTGCCTGTGTCTGACTAAAGACTCGGGTCTTGACACTGATGTAGGTAATCGTCACGCTTATTAAACAAAGAAAACGTGGCCGAGCAAAGGTATATAGTATAATCAATCTATCTATTTTACTAATATAATATTATTACGCTAAGTTTAATTGGTTAAGTTTGCTAATCCTAAAAAACATAATATATATTAATACAGTAAGTTATAATGCAATTTTGAATGGTTTTGCCATAGTAATCAGCTCCTACTTTGTAAATAATCTTAGTAAAAGTATCTATGGCTAATTCCCAAACTATGTTGCCGTCGGAGGTATTGAGTAACGTATGTATGTTATTTATACATGTTAACTAATATAAGTATTTGTTAACAAATTGTTTAATAATAGACGTTTAATTAAATTAACGTCGATTTTTGTATTGTGTTCAGAGTTCCACTTTTCGAAGCGATATATCGGAAACTCAACCAGGACATGTCCCTCTCTTCAGCTATGTTGTAACGACGGGCTGCATTTTGTTTAGCCTTAAATGTGGTAATGTCTAAAGAGTATAATAATACAAGGCGTCAGAAAAGGTAAACACATTATTGTTACCTCAAAAACTCTTATCAATCAACTTCAAAAAACTTTGCTAAGTTTCGTAAGTCCTGTGAGATTCGAAAATTCGTGGGAATTTCCAAAACAAAAGATGTCACTGTTAGCGAACACTTATTGATCAATCATGATAAATCGTGTTTGATTTAAGAACACTTGTAACCCACTTTGACAGTTGTTTATGAAAAGTTTGTGTAACTTTGAATTGTTTCAAGACACGTTAAATGAAAATTGAAACGTAAATATCTATTTTATTAGTTCGCTATTTTAATGTCGAAGTGAATTTATCGACTTTTAATTTTGTTTTACAACGTAGAATGATTTCATCTTGATGACAGTCTTTCACGGTCCGCTTCACTAGACATTTTCCTTTGCAAACTAGGGAAACTAGTGGAAGTCTTCCCTGGGAGATACGTCCATCAATTGTTTAAAAAAGAACATAGATTCTTCTCTCAAAATCCGGCAACGTACCCACTAAAATGGGTGTCCAAGGGCTGATGAATGACTGTCCTTGATTGGCGTTCCGTAGGGTCGATTGCCCTATACTACCAAAAAAAACTCGTCCCTTGCTGAAGGCAAACTAATACAAGTCGTGTTTAAGAAATAATAACTACAAAACTGTTATAGAAGTTTTAAATAAATGTTTGTAAGTTCTCAAGCAGCTTAGCTAAATAAACTTCGTATGGATAAACACCTGCGTAATTCCTTTACATCTATATCGGTAACGTTGTAATATTATCTCGTGTTTTCTTCGAGTTTTGCGATATTTCACGTCGGCTTCCATAAACGGGGAATGCCTTAGAGGCCCGAAGGAAATATGGCTAGCAATAAAAATGTCAAGTCAGGTCATCAGAATGGAAAGCCCGGAGCGTTTTGTCGCCAGATGTGCCAGTGAATCAATGAAAAACGATTCTATGTGACCAGGGTGTTTTCAGACGAACTTGATGTTTAGTCATCATTTATATAACAAAGGAGGCGTGTCTACATTAGATATGAGTGGAAATTTAAAATTATATCTTACGTTTAAGGTTTTTGTAAGTTAATAACACACTGTTAGCGGCTAATAAATAGTTTTGTATTTATTAGTAATCGTAACGCTAACATACATATTATAAAACAAAACAATTAGATAATAAACAAAGCCACAACAGATTACATAGATAAACAATATATATGAAACAGAAAACATAAGTAAATAGACAAAAATATATTAAAAAAATCAAAACAAACTGAAATTTAACATTCGACAAATAATAATTTCAAAGAAAAACTAGATTGTTACTTATATAAACGCATCATTTTCCATTTGCGTCATTTCCATGCAAATAGCATATCATTTTTTTTAACCAGGGCAAACTGGCGACAGATTGAGCTGATGCTAAATACTTAAACACCCCAGTGTTGTTCTCTTGATGGACCTTAACTTAAAATGGTTTGTTAATATTGAGTTTTCAGCTAGGCTAAATGGCTTGTAAATAATGGTGGTGCATTCAAATATATATTTATATTTTTTTACTAGTGGTACTAATAATAATTAAAAATTTATAAATAGAAAACGAATGAAATGTTTAGTCCCTGTGGCAGTCTACCTTTAACGCTAGCAGCATTTCCTCGCTGTATCATGATACTTAATTGTTAAGCGAGGAAAGCACCAGCTCTGGTCACCAGTACTATGTACCAGGCGTCAACTTCCATCTTTAATTAGTGCCTGTGTGAGAGATATTTGAGCTATCTATAACATTTAAATTGATATTGAAACAGTTCAAAAGTTTATATTTTGAGTTAAAAGTTAATGTTTTATAGTCGGAACAATAGGAGTACAGTTTTCATGTCGGAAGCGGCATTACTGAGAACATTAGCCTCGGCGATAAGGCGTCGAAGAAAATTGGTGCAGGCACGCTAGCATCGCTTTAACTTATTACACTACTAAAAATAAAATCTCTTCTTATATTATAGTTAAATCCAAAGATTATCTTTTTGGATTTAAAGAATTATTTACGTTTAACAAAAGATTATTATTCGGAATGCCAAATAACGTAAGTCTCACTTTATAGCAACAATTCTCTTTAACAACATTTCGAAAAATACACACTAAAACAAATACGTTGAACTGCCAGCATTCTATGTAGACCCAAGTGGCCAAACTGTTTGTTTAAATAGTTTTTATCAAATTTTAATTATTATGTAAGTTAAGAATATTGTAAGTTTTGTATATTATAAATAACGAAAAGTAGTACGTTACACTTATGGCATACTATACAAGATATTAAGCGTAAAAAGTTTAAGCGGAAACTGAGCGTTATTTAGCCGTTATCAACTCAAAATAAAGGTTCGGTATGATGTAGTTGTTTTACAAAATAACTTTAGGACATTCTACTTGATTTTGTTTTGTATTTATTTCGATACTTTTAATCATACACCCCACATATATATTTAGTAATAGCGGAAACAGTATTTTACTGCCCTTCAACAATAAATTAACACTAGGGCGGACACCTATTGAGTTGTATGTACATCGGTATTGGAGTAACTGCACTCTTGTATCGCATATAAATTACGGTCACCCTTAGCAGTTTCTTATAAAGTTCTGAGGAACTTTTTATACAACAGGGGCAGAGGAGAAGGCTGACCTTATGTTAACTGGCTGCCTCTCTCAGTCAAATTGACAGATGGAACGCAAGTTTTACTTTTGGAATTGCTTCGAAATTACTTCAGTCAATAACGGTCTATTGCGGAACGACGGACGTCTAAGTTATACTAGTGGAGTTTAGATTTTAAATTTAGACTCAGATAAAATATACATATTAGCAGAAGAATGCTTTGAAGGACCGTAAGTCAAATAGGTTCGGAAAAACTTCAGTGGGCGGCTGCTTCCACATAGCGGTGGTGCGCGGCAAAAATTGCCATGAAAAACGCTCAGTCGTGGAACGGCGGACATCGAGGTGATACGGGTGGAATTTTTTATTCTGCCTCGACGTCCGATGATGAAACTCAGCTGCAGGTATTAATCCGAACAATTCCTCTGAACACTCTCCATGGTAAATGCGGTAGAAGATGAATGGTAACCCCACATCTCTACGCAACGCCATAGGATCAAGCCGCTCGGAGAGGGATTGTTCATCGTCGATTCGAATCTATCTTCGTTGAATACAGTAAAGTGGAAGGAGCTGGTACTGGGGAGCTCCCGCCCAGAGTTTATTTATTAGTTAATTTTTTCTATTTTTATGTAATAGGAGGCAAAGGGACAGGAGGCTCACCTGATGTTAAGTGATACCGCTGCACATGGATACTCACCCTGCCAGAAGGCTCGCGTGCGTTGCCAGCCTTTCAAGAATTGGTACGCTCTTTTCTTGAAGGACCCTAAGTCGAAATTATTCGGAAATACTTCAGTGGGCAGCTGGTTCCACATAGCGGTGGTGCGCGGCAAAAACTGCCTAAGAAAACGCTCAGTTGTGGAACTCATTTTCCTACTATTCTATTATCGTGAAAGTTACGTGATATGAGGTACGGGCATCAATCTTCGATCCAAGAGTATGGTTGTTGTAAATCATGTTCAATTGTGAACTTATGTTTATTAAGCTAGCGTCAAATAAAAATGATATTAATTTTAAGTGAAATATATTTTCAAGGATTGCTCTAAGTGGCTTGCAGTTCGGAAGTTCTGCATTAAGTTTAAGTAGAAAATATTCTCATTACTTAAATTAAGCTCAATGTTATTATGTACTTAAGAACTCGGCTAAGAGGTAAGCTGTAAAATATTATTATCAAAGTAATGCACTAATTATACTTTGTTTTGAATCTTAGTTAAAGAGTTTTGTACTACATTTTTACTCTACTCGTAATATATAAAACATAAGTGTAACACATAGATAGTATAATAATAAAAACCTTTATTACTGACAAATAGGTTGTGACAAAATTCATATATCACTAGTCCCAACACTGGGCAGTCCCTGTGTTGTGGGTAACTAGACAACAATTAGTCAGTTGTAAATGGTACATATTCAAAATAGTTTTTTTAAGCTAAAGTTGGATTAGTGTACAACTAATCAAACACAAGTATGTGTGAGTATGTGAGTGGGTGTGTGTGTGTATATAAATACAAAAGCGTTACGTTACTTTTGTTAAATTTATATATTTCTTTAAACGCAAGGAGGTGATCGGTACCTGGCACATAACGTGGACGTCAAAGTTGTGATGATTTCCTCACGATGTTTTTCTTCGAGCAACGAGCAAGTTTTAATTGCGCATAGAATACTATTGTTTATTACGTCGACGGGATTCGAACTTTGGCACTTTGGAACTTTCATTTTATACGGAAAATATACACTACTTAAGGTTCCCAAGATTGGTACGCAAAGCCATTAAAATTAAAAAAAACACCCCAACTTCAATAGAGAAGACGGCCTAAAATTATCAAAGAACTTCAATGGGGTCCAATAATATCCAAATTAAAATCTCAAGACAAACAATCCGCGAAAATAGGCGACACCGTGAGTCATTTCTGCAAAAACCCTTCATCTTTTAGTCCATATCCACTCCGGGGAAATAAATACAGATAATATAACTTTCTCTGCAGCTGTGATACTTTTTGATATTCAACACCTTTTGTCTTAAGTCACCGTGATGACGCACGCTGTAAAGCACGCGAAACGTCGGGAAATATTTAAAATTATGTTAAATAATTTTAAGTTTATAATAATATATAGATTGAATGCGTTAAAAAAGTGATAAATTATAACTACTTAACGTTATTTGGAAATTCCATCGCTAAAGGAGTAACAGAAAATATGATAATAATAAACCTATAAAGAAGCGGAAACTATAAATTTAATTGTAATAAAACCCTCAAAAGTTTGAAAATAAAGAGGTCTTAAAAGAAAATATTAGAAAAGTTACGATATAGTACGTACTTAATAAAAAAGTTTTGACAAAATTAGGTTTTGGGTCTACTAAAGACAAAAAGTTTTAAAAATGAGCCCAGAAAAATTCCTATGGCAGCCATTGACTGTCGTTTAAAATATTACTGCGACCCCAAAAAGTTCAAATTCAGCATTCTGTTAGAACTAGTAAGACGCTTGTCTTTGCATTGGCACTGTCTTAATTCTTTAAATGTATGATAAGTTCGAGCTTTTAGTTCATTAGTAGTTGACGGACAGAGGGAGGACGATTCCTAGGGTTAGAAGACGCGGAGAAAATAGGAGAAAATATGCCTGTCTATCATCTATGTAGTGTGTACTGCAACGGAGCATACTCAGGAACCAGCTTCCCACTGAAAACACATAGGGCCCAAGTGTTTTCAGTGGCTTCAAAAAAACGGTGTACAAATATTTAAAAGGCCGGCAACGCACTGGCCTCTGGTATTGAGTATGGGCGACTGTATATAAAAATATATTTTTTTAAGCTTATTGAAAACCGTCTCGTTATATTACATGAAATAACTAGTAATTAAAGTGTAATATCAAAAACTACGCCCACTTAATTTCTATAATATTATTTTTATTATAATTAATAAATCAGCTATGGGCGGGTGCCTTTAAGTCCCGTGATTTATTTACCCTACAATACTCCACATTTTAAGTATTTATTAAACGCGAGGGCAGTCAGCGAATAAAACGTAATAAAAATCTCATTAAAATACGATGCCTCTTAACAAAAGCGCCTGCAATATTACGAGCGGTGTCTACAATACTTGAAATATATGTATATTTAATAAAGCTACCGTCTCATTCGGAGACCATTCTGTACGTGAGCTTAGACAAGTTCTATTCTGTATGCTTTTCTTAGTCGTACTAAAGCCAAAGTCAAGGCAAAGTCAAAAATCATTTATTCATATAGGCAACTCAATGTACACTTATGAACGTCAATAAAAAAGAAATATACATTAAATGCTTCTAATTTTGTATTTACTCAAATCAAGGGCGTAGAACGGAAGAGAAGAACTGGCAATAAACTCTCCGCCACTCTTTTTAATCGCCATTTTTTTTTGTATTACACATCGTTTGTTAGGAGCTGCAAACATCACACCATGTTCCACATGACATCAGCAGGAGACACAAATACATAGTCAAAAATAACTAACATCACCGCATACACGAATTCAAATACGACCAGTCACCACAAGTAGCACCCGTTCACGAGTATAACGCATGGCCAGCCATCGGCCTCCTCGCCATATTTTAGGGAGAGAGACAACCCGACGCATGGACTATGCTTAGACATCATTATATTATATAAAGTATATTATATCATCACTATATTATATCAACCTTTCATATCGTCATTATCTGGTTGAACCAATGCGACGATCGAATCCTCTATGTCCTTAAACTGTTTCGTACTTAATGTTAAGGTTAAGGTTGGTGGACCCAGTTTCCGCACTTAGACTCATAATTGGTCCGTTGTGCGTAAAGTCCTGGCTAATTTAGCCAGTCTAGCTCCTTCCAGAAGGACAGAAGTCTCCTGGGCACTTTACAGGCACTTTACAGGCACTTTACAGGCACTTTACAGGCACTTTACAGGCACTTCACAGGCACTTTACAGGCACTTTACAGGCACTTTACAGACACTTTACAGGCACTTTACAGGCACTTTACAGGCTGTTTGGTAGCAATGGATATAGAAATATGTTTAAAATATTTAAGTTATTGGATTTAATTACAGTTGTTAACTGTTAACTAATAACTATTCGAGCAGTGTTAGCCGAGTGGCTTCAGCGTAACTCCTGAGGTCGTAGGTTTACTCCCGGCTGTGCATCAATGGACTTTCTTGCGCATTTAACATTCGCTCTAACGGTGAAGGAAAATATCGCGAGGAATCCGACATGCCTTAGAGCCAAAAAGTCGGCGTGTGTCAATCACAGAAGACTGATCACAAATTGACTAATGATCCTGCAACAGATATACAAATCCCAGACCTTATGTTAAAAGTTACGTCAAAACGTTTGGTACACCAAATGTATTTCGCAATAGTATCTGCGTAAAATTGTCGAGATAAAATCCGCCCTATTTACTACTAAATGTGACAAATGACAGTTCTTTTAGCTAAAAGGCAAATAAACGATGACATAAACGAACCCTTCCCGCATCTAGTGACCGAGCATCACATTTTTCAACACTTTATCACTTCACAGACCAGAGAGTTTGGACAACTCTGTAGATGCTTTCGTAATGTAAAATATTATCGCTTTTACAATCTACATATCTGTCCCCTACTCTGTGACAGTATATTAAATCTGCACCAGAATGAGATATATTTACCATGGAGAGTGTTTAGAGGAGTTGTTCGGATTAATACCGGAAGCTGAGTTTCATCATCGGTAGTCGAGGCAGAATACGAAATTCCACCAGTATCACCTCGACGTTGATGATATAGTTTATTGTAAATACTATACATTTGTGTGTTAGACATAAATCTATCTTTATGATTAGTGAACATAACACAATTCAATGATTATAGTTTATTTTAGATTTTTGTGATATATATTATATCACCTCGTATTGAGAAAAAATCCTGTATATAATTTTGAATTCATAAGAAATCACTGTACAACTACGATCATTTTAAATCGTATTGTACTATATACATTGAATAATTTAGAAGCTATATAGTTTGAGCTACTCAATTTAGATATATCGAGTTCAAACGAAAGTGTGGAAGAAAACAATATCTTACTCCATTACGGTGTAGTATTCAAGGGGCTTCTGTTACTCCGAGGGATAATACTGTACTCGAAAACCGTTCACAATAACAATTTCCTAATTTACCTTGTTTTCTTTTACCCGTTTCCTTATTATTTGGATTGGTATCTTCAATTCTGTGACATCATTATTTTATATATATTTGCCTGAACTACGCACCATTTGAATTGAATAAAAAAAAAGATTAATTAAAGCTGTATATTGATTTTATCACTCTTCAATGTATTATTTGAAATTGAATTTTAAATTTCGTGCCTGCTCTTGTAGTTATATTATTTTGAGTGAATAAAAAAATAACTGACAATCTGAAATTGGAAGAACTAAGTCGGGTTTATGTTTTTACTAAGAAAAGAGTACAAAATGTAGTTACTATTTTGATTTTTACGTGTATGTTTTATTGAGTTTCTTTTTCCTTGTTGTGTGTTAAGTTTATAATATCATATTATCTTGTATATTTTAAGCGTACATGTTGTTTTAGTTTGAATAAATAAATAAGTTAGTTATATTTTTATTATTCGTTATTTATGCATGAACGCACAAGAGTGGATCTAAAGACCGTATCAGCAATGTTTCTTTTTTATAATAGGGGGGCAAACGAGCCTACGGGATGCCCAAAAAGGGCAAACATCGCAGCCCATGGACACAAATTTTTAGTGGGTGCGTTGCCGGCCTTTGAGGGAGGAGTACGCTCGAATTTAGAACAGTTGGAGGTCGTATCTCTCAGGGAAGACCCCAACCGGTAGTGGATTCCACAGTTCGCTAGTTCACAAAATAAAATAAAATATAATGAAATGTGACTTGGAAGTTTTTTATAAAAAAAAACAATTTATGAAATTTCTAAAATAATGAAATGCTAAATTTCGCTCCTAAGAGATGTCCAGTTACTTAACCTTAATAGCATTCTAATTAAATGCATCTCTTGGTCTAGCCTCGAGATAAAATCAATACAATGCAAATGGCTGTACGCTGTTGGATAATGTCGATAACACGATGTAAGAGAGCATTTTTCAAAGAGTTATTCGCAGCCCATAGATATGCAAATATCGTGTCTCGGAACTACCTACGAGGAACAATTTGCAAGAAAACGCTTGTTATATGATACGTTCTTGCTTCTATTTTATCGATAGCTTTTAGTTCATTAGTAGTTGACGGTATCAGATATTTCAGCTTTATTATTGAATTTGTTTTGTTAATTTAGTTTCATTTGTTTACGTAAGACAGAGGAAGAAAACAATTTTTGAACCGGATTAAAGCTATTTGTATTATTATAAACTTATAATTATTTACATAATTTTAAATTTTTTCGGCGTTTCGACATCAAATAAATAAAATTAAATACACAAATTGCAACGTGTTCCATAAAAGTCAGGAGAACTTCAAACGCTACGAACGATTTTGTTTAAAGTAATATTTTATTATCGCTTCAACTGGCGGACTGAAATGACTTCGTATGGCTGGACATTTAACTATTTGGAAATATATAAAGTCTAACATAGACTACATCTAGGTATAAATATTTTTAACCTTTTTTCTATAAAAATAACAATTTTTTGAGATTTTCTTTACAAAAAAATTCTTTTAGACTTTTCTTACCCTTAGACTTACCGTTACATTTACATAATTTTATTTTTTTTCGTTTCGACGTTAATTATAAGTTTATAATAATACAAATAGCTTTAATCCGGTTAAAAAAATGTTTTCTTTCAATGTGTAAAAGCTATGTTAAGCAAAGACAATACCAGGACAAAGGATTTTTTTGTTCTTGATAAGAGGAAATGGTAGGTATAATAATATTAAGGCTGAATAAAATAAGGCACTAAAAATGGTGGTGTGAAGAAAAAAACCATAAATCGTCATATTGTCATAACCTAAATGTAAGAGGCCTATATTAGGAAGGGCCAACGCGACACTTCAGTATATAAGTAAAAATTCTTTGTAATCCTACAGCCAACAAATATTATATGTAAAAAAACTATTATACTGAAAATATAGCCAAAGATGGAAGTTATACAATAAGATTGAAACATTTACGAAAGCTCAATAATTACTAAAAAATATCAAATACATTCAACTAAGTAATACCTAATTCGTCTGTGTTGCGTGATGTTGTGTATGTGGAATGAGCTCATGATGCAGGTATGCGCTATGGATATTACTAATACTCCTTTTAAGCATATTTCGCGTTAGCTTAAATGCTTGTTGAAATAGTGCTTGTTGTATGAAAGTAATTGTTTAATTAAACTGCTAAATCATCGTACGTCTAAAAATCCGGAAATTCGAATTTAGTTTGAAAGGTTTTAATTAGTTTATAGCCTATTTTGTTAAAAAGAAAATGTAGCAACGCTAGGCTACGCTAATTGAGATATAGTATGGAGTCTAGAATAAAGAGACGAATGTAAGGTTCGCAGAGTATGTTGACCTATAAAAAATTGTTCCCCATTTGTATACTGTTCCGTTATGTATGACTATGAAACAAATTGTTATTGTATGTGTATCTGTTTCATAAAACTTTGATGAAACCAATAATTCGGTCGTAATCCGTCTCGAGTGACCAAGAATTACTGAAACATTGTCTTAAAGAAATACTTCCATGGTTTTTAAGTCTACTTATATATTAAATTCTAGATATTATAATGTATAAAATTTTACAAAAACCCATGTTTTTTTAGATAACACGACAGCCATATGAAGCAAAAAACACTTGCTGTTAAAGACTCAGGCGTAAAAAATTCTAAATAAATCAGTGGCACTACAAACTTTTTAAGTCTTGGCCTCAGATTTCTGTATCTGTTTCGTGATAATTTATCAACCTAATAGGCAAGAAAGTAATCAGCCTCCTATGCCTGACACTTGCCGTTGACTTTTTGTATCTAAGGACAGTTTCCTCATGATGCTTCCTGCACCGTTCAAGCGAATGTTAAATGTGCACTAATGGACTTTCTTTCTATGTGCCGGGGATCGAACCTACAACCACAGGGATGAGAGGCGCGCGCTGAAGGCACTAGGCCAACACAGCTCTTTACATGACTTCATTCATTAATAAAAATTACTTTAATTTAATTAAAAATAGAACCACAATTAAAGGTGAAGTCTAAGCGAATACCCGAAAATCATTCATTTTTCAAAAATTGGTAGGATAATGTTTATACCTAGATGTAGTCTATGTTAGACTATATATATTTCCAAATAGTTAAATGTCCAGCCATACGAAGTCAGTTCAGTCCGCCAGTTGAAGCGATAATAAAATATTACTTTAAACAAAATCGTTCGTAGCGTTTGAAAATCTCTTGACTTTTATGGAACACGTTGCAATTTGTGTATTTAATTTTATTTATTTGATATCGAAGTGTGTACCAAGCACTTATAGTGTTACTAAAATACGTGAACTTTTAGACAATGTTTTTTTTTTTTTTTTGATCTCATCCACCTGTAGATGAGATGTAGTGTGAAAACCTATTGTGTTAGTGAAAGAAGAAAAGAGCAGAAGAACAATGTCATACAATTTATTCAATATATTTTATCCTTAATTTTATATTATACATAAATTAAAATAACGTTGACGTGTGGCGCTTTGACGTTTAGTTTGAGCATCAGATTTATATATCTGTTTGGTGATCATTGATTTTTTGTAATAAACAGTTTTCTGTGTTTATCATACCTTCAAGAAAAGAGCGTACTAATTCTTGAAAGGCCGGCAACGCACTTGCAAGCCTTCTAGCAATGTGAGTGTCCATGGGCGGCGGTATCGCTTAACATCAGGTGAGCCTCTTGCTCGTTTGCATCCTATTACATTAAAAAATGAAAAAAACACGTCATAGACGTTTTGAGTACAACTGTTTAACATACGAGCAATCGTTTAAATGCGCTTGGAAGTCCATTGGTGCACAGTCGGGTATAGAACCTACGACCTACCTGCTCTGCCTACCTAATATATTTTATTTATTTAAATATGTAGTATAGTTTGACATAAATCCTTTGAAATTTAAAAAATATATATCAATCGCGCAACAAGATTTTTTGGGTCCGGACCTCAGATGTTTGTATGTGTCTCATGAACATTTTTTAATCGAATAGGCAAGTAGGTGATCAGCATTCTGTGCCTGACACACGCCGTCGACTTTGGGTCTAAGGCAAGCCGGTTTCCTCACGATGTTTTCCTTCACCGTTCGAGCTAATGTTAAATGCGCACATAGAAAGAACAGCCGGGTCTCGAACCTACGACCTCAGGGATGAGAGTCGCACGCTGGTGCCACTAGATTAATACTGCTCTTTGAAACTGAGAATTTCTTTAATTTTTCGCCTTTCTCTCGCGCAATTTCCAAATGGCTGGCTTCCGCTTTAAAGAATCGTGCCAGGCATCTACAAATTATCATACTTCTACTGCATATATATATTAAAATGAGCTACAAAATTTACTTGAAAATATAATACAGTCGACAAATATTCTGAAGAATTGCTAACTACCTACCTAACCTTCTTACATAAGAAGTCCCTCTAGGGAAGACGGAATCGTTTTACGTCAAAAAATCTACATGCCCGGGACAAAAAGTGAGACCCGGGTAGTAAATCATTTTAATAATTGATCCGGCCTGAAATATTCATGAACTTCCAGAAAGTTCTATAGAGAATAGATGAAAAATGCTTTTCTGAATTTCGCACGGCTGACCTGCGCGATTCTTTACATAAGTTTTCTAAACGACATACTCGTACAATTTTCCATGACTATGTAATGAATTAATTAAGATTGCGAATGCATCTTATGAAACACGCTATCGATATAATTTTAATTGTATTAGAAATAGTTATTTCATATTGTTTAATTTAATTATATAAATATGGACTAATTTACACACTACTAACAATTTTTCTACTTTCTTTTTTATAAAGTAGGGCCTGATGTTAAGTGATACCGCCGCCCATGGACACTCTCAATGCCAGAGGGCTCGCGAGTGCTTAAAACATAAAATCAATGTACATTCATCTCTCAGTGTTCCTATAGGACATAAGTGACATATCTAGTACTGGAGTATACTTTGTGAGCTCCAGTCAGACAGCAGGGTCTGACAGATGCCTCCAGAATCTGAAATACTTCTCAGGACCATAGTCTAGAGTCTAAGCAATGATCGCAACGGCCTGCTGTCTGTTCTGACCCAGAAAACATTAGGTGCAAAGTATGATTGTTTTAACCATTTCAAAGCGTATGAATAATTGTTTAACAGTCGTAGTAGCAGGTTCCACATAGTGGTGTTGCATGGCAAGAATTGCCTTAAGAAATGCTCAGTTGTGGAACGACGGACAGTCAGTGATACGGATGGTATTATTATTATAGATTAGTATAGTGGATATATTTAGTAGTAAGTTGTTAAAAAAATTCAAATCAAACTCTAGAACTTGCCTATAAATTATTTTCATATAAAATGACTATGACTAACAAAAAAAAATCGTCTCCTTCTATTGTGTTGTATGTATGTTTTAACGGTTTCTTCTAATCTATGTTTGCGATAGTCATTCTGTATGATAATTTGGCATTTTAAAAGAGTACCGAGAGTTTGTTACGCCGGTTTTCTCTCGGCCTCTCCTCTTCTTTGCCGATGAGTAGAAATGTCTACCGATACAAATTTAATGACGTGCTACAAGTAACTGTATCTTACACTCCATAACAAAGTATTTCATATGTTTATTTAATGAAGATAATAGGTGAATACTTTCTTAGATATTGTATTAAGTATTTTACACCTTAATACCGGATAATAGTTGCTTTAGAAACGCATTTACTCGGCCAAGAGTCTTAACTATAAGGGAAAATTCAACCAAGTATTTCTGGATATAACGTTACAATTTCATTCTCTAAGGAAATTTAGAAAGGAAATGTATTTGTGGCGTCAAGGCTCGTGTCTCGGAATAATATGGAAATAAGGGTAACTTTATAAGACGCTTTAGCTGTGTTGGACACTTGGCTTATTCTTTGCTATAAGTTACATTCACATTATAATTTATTTATATGTATATAACAGAAAAAGCGATTTCTCTGAATGTTCGAGCGAGGCTAACCTCAGAAAAAATATTATATGTAACCAAATTAAGAGAGTGAGAGTGCTGCAGATGTGCAGTATAATACTGGCAGGTGCTTGGTGTTAAGTCTTACTCGAGCGGAGGAGAAAACAAAACTTTAGGGAACTATATGTCTTATCGTAAGATTTGAAGTCGAGACGAGGTAGTGTGAAAACTGAATCTACAGCACATAAGACAAACTACCTACAAGGATTAAAAGAAATATTATCGAGAAGAATTATGAGACCTATATGGGTTTAGTCAGGATTATTATACATTTTTATCATTGCAAATTACGCAACTTGACAAATTTTAAATATATCTTAGTAAGTATATGTGTTGGTCTAGGGTAAATAATTTTAAGGAAGTAGGTAGGTGTCACCGAAATTCCCGTTTTGTTTGTGTAGCTAATGGTGTCCCGGTTTTGTAAGGATCCGTCCAACCTCAATGCTTCGTTTACACACTTTTTGATAATTTAGTTATAGAACAGCAACATACGAGCATGTTGCTTCTCCTGCGGGTCGTAAGTTCGAATCCTCAGACACAAATGGTGTGTGATGGACACATTCTTTCTAGGTGCGCAATCGTAAGTTAACGACATGTTTCTAATCCTATAATCAACGACCGCCAAAGACGGCTGATATTTGTTAATAAAAATAAAAATCTAATAGGAAAAAACAAGTATTTTTTATAATACAAGAACAATTCCTGTAATAGACAAACATCGCAATATTGTTGACGTTCATTATCAGTTCGTTTATTAGTCTTAATAAGTATTAATATATAAAAGACGAGGACAAATAAATTTGTAAATAACGGCGAAACGAAAATTATCCAGTCTTTTGATCTATGGTATCTCACAAATAAGAAAACTATTCGTAAATTCAGTAACGACTGTATAGTAGTGAATAGCTAAACGCACAGTTTTTGACGTGACAACGTCTTATAATTCGATGGAGCCGCTGCACGCACGAAAAAACATGACGCTTGCGGCGTTACCTCGCTCTGAGGTGTTCCATTTAAGGCTTGAAGTGCAAGCGAGAGCGCTGAACGAGCGACAAAGAGGCACAATCGGCCTCCGCGTTCGACATCTTTCTCTCTCCTACTTGAGTGAGCGATTAAAAAAAAATTGACATAAATGTATTTATCCGTACAAATAAATGTAACTTGATCAATACAATTGTGATTTCAATTTACCTACTTCTCTTTAACCATACAAAATATCTATCAAACGAATAAAATTAAAATTTTCTTTTGAAAAAGCAACCATTCCACCAGTATTTTCTTATGACGTTGTCACGTTCAACTATCGTCAGTAAACCGACTTTACAGACAACCGATTGTTTTTCTATAATCTACGATTTAACTAGACAGTGAAAAACAAGCGAACAACATTTTTATATTAACAGACATCAATATTTTGGAGTTATAAGAATTAATAGACAATCATATTCGCCATTACAAAAAACATAACTAAATGGACATATAAAGATACACATTTAAAAGTATTTTTTCAATAAGCCAGTAGACTTTGATAGAACAACTCAACAGTTCAATAACTTAAAAAAATATTTCGCTATTAATACAACTGACTGGAGGTATTTAACAAAACTCCAATAGGCGGTTACACTAACAAATCTTTACCAATATATACGTAATGTACGACCAAATAAAAGGTTATATTCTATAGTTTTGCATTTTTAATATTTATGAGATATTTAACAATTCATATTATATTTCAATTAATAAAGAATGTCACTGATATGTTCGAGAGAAAAAGTCAAAAAAGTATTTTCAAACGTGTCCACGTTAACGTTATATTACCGATACCGACAATTAACACGGTTTATTAATTAAAATGTTATTACTATTACGATGGGAATTCAAAAAAGAGTGGTTATCATGGCAACAAATACAATCTTTAGTCCAGGTCACATTCAAGACCTACTGAAAGGTACAGAGTAACTCGTACAAGCAATTCCCATGAACTACTCAAATTTAACAATTATTGGAAAATTAGAAAACAGATTATAGAATCTGTGAAATCAATTGGTTATAAGATTAAATACCTAAAGATTTTAATCTTAAAAGTTATAACAATGTTGTTGTGCTGTTATAGATAATAATAAAGAATTTTACTTGCATCATCATATATTCTTCATTTATACAAGTACTTGTATACGCTCTAAGAACTAGCGGGAAAAAACTGGATGACTGTTGCTCGAAACAAAGAAAAATTGAAATATATGGAGAAGGCCAACGTTAGGATTAGGACCATTTTACGTTTACCGTAAAGGGTTAAAAAAAATCTCACTTAAATTTTTTATAACATATATAGAAATGTAATCTAACCAATTGTTGTATGGATGAATTTATAACGCCTTAATAATAATAATAATATTCTGCAATCTTCTGTATTTATACAATATAAATTGTTACACATAGTATACGTTATACCGCAAAAAAAGGATCGAAATCTTTTCCGCGAACTTAAATTTGTGTCTTTAATTACTAGCACTGTCATATGTCAACGAAGACTTTGACAGATGTCAAGACAATATTTGATTTTCATTTCTTTTTTAGAGTACAACCCTGACATACGTTTAATGTCGCCCTAATGGATTCGTTACGGGTGACCCAATTTACACCCAACCAAAATATTTTCGTAGTAATGATAGCCTTATGATATATCTACTGCTATGAACCTAAAGAGTTTGTTTGTTGGAACTTAAAACAGTAATATTTAGTTAATTTTCTGTTTTATTAATTCTTGTATTTTTAAGAAATATAAAAACAGATTGAGTGTTTGTCGTTTATAAGTTTGAGTAGCTGATGCTTCCTAATCTTGGTACGTTTGTTTATTTGTTATAAGTTTACTTCTTAGTTTAAATGCCAATTAAAAAGATTTTAGTTAACGTAACGTTAAAGTATACAAATATCAAAGAAAATATATAAGAGACATAACGATTTCTTATATATTATTTCACTCTTAAAATTCGTTTACAAATAATAATAGTAAAAAATAAAGATGTGTTTTTTATTTGTCAACAATTCATTATAATGTCCAAGATTTAGGAACCCTTTTCAGTGACAAAAAATACCTGTGTGAACCCTGACACAGATAGAACCACTACCCAGCTCTTTCATAACAAACTTAAGAGTAAATTCCATAAAAATATGAAATTTAAACACATATTTTTTTAATTATTATTTTGAATTTAGTTTTTAGTAATTAGTGAATGAGTAAGTGTGTGGGTGCATGTGAGTGAGTGAAGTGTGTAACTACGTATTAGGTCTCAGAAGCATCTCCAACACCGCGTAATGTGTGTTCATCTTATTTTGTGTGTTTCTTTTATCGTGTTGTTAATCTTATTTTTAGATTGGAGACGGCGAGCGGGAGATATTTGGCAGCCTATTTAATCTGAATGCTAATAGTTGTATTTTCTTGGGTTTTTGTATTAATTTGTTTACAGTAAAAAATGATAAAAAATAATTATATTATACACACCAACATATATGCATACTTAAAAATACTAAGAAGTTTTATAACTGTTTAGAAAATAAAAACATATTGTGATATGCATCTCTAAGTTTTCTCTTAGGGTAATAGTTTTTGACGTGACAACGTCTTATAATTCGATGGAGCCGGCTCTGCTGCGTTACCTCGCTCTGCGGCGTTCCATTTAGGTGCGGAATGAGCGAAAAAGAGGTACCTCTCCTACTTGAGTGAGCGATTAAAAAAAAATTGACGTAATTGTATTTATGCGTACAAATAAATGTAACTTGATCAATACAATTGTGATTTCAATGTACCTACTTCTCTTGAACCATACAAAATATCTATCAAACGAATAAAATTAAAATTTTCTTTTGAAGAGGCAACCATTGCATCATTATTTTCTTATGACGTTGTCACGTTCAACTATCGTCAGTAAACCGACTTTACAGACAACCGATTTTAATATATGTTGTAAAGCACAATGTGAACCAAACATACAGAAATGTAAATACAACCAAAGTGATGCTACTAATTTTTGACTGACGATGCAAAGATTTTACTCTGTTGTTACGATGTTAACCTGTGACCATGCGTTCTGCATAAAATGTAAATGTTAAGTAATAAATCACTTTTTGATTTAATAAAATGTTTATCAACAGAACATAATAGGTAAATGTATTCTGGCGATGGAACTAAATAAAAGTACACAGTAATTAGCGATTTAAGTTAACGCCTTATACATAATGCCGGCGAACCCAGATCTAGTGGTTTCCGTTCAACGAAAAAGAATCCCAATACAGCGAGGATATCCTGCCAGAATTAAAGGAACAGTGCCATAGGAACCACACTTTTAATTTTATTACCTTTTTTAATTACTATTTTGAGGCCATGGTCCATGTATTAACAGCAGATAAGCTTCTGCACATTCACCCCTGTCCTATAAAAAATATTTTACTACTACGTAGGTAGGGTCCTTCAAGAAAAGAGCTTAAAGGGCGAGCAAGGCACTCTCGAGCCCTCTGCATTGAGAGTGTCCATGGGCGGTGGTTTCACTTAACATCAGGTGAACCTCCGGCCCGTTTGACCCCTGTTCTATAAAATAATAAAACAGTTTAAGAATATTTACAGTAAACAATATTTGTGTGATAAAATATATTAATACTAACAAATTGCAATATCGTCTTAATGAAAGTTTATCTTAAGTATCTCATTCGTACATGAGCCTTAGGGCAACAAACTTTTGAAAGTCAATAAATTTGAGTTACGTCTCCTTATAAGATTTACGTTTATGAGATGAGCTAAGGGGAGATAACCTTATTTGGAGATAAGTAACTATTAATAAAACATGAGTACAATATTGAATTGTCTGAATAGATAAAATGTACATTACTTAATTGAAATAGTATTTTCTATGAATTCATATTTTTAATGTTTTTTTTTTATATAAATTTGTTATGACTCTTAATATACAGTTGTGATGAGAAGCATAGCTTGACTGTGTGACTCTTAACCCGTAGGTCACGGGTTCACGTCACAGCTGTGCAGTGTGCACTTTTCTTTCTATGTATGAACACTGGCTTATTCGGTTAATTCGAGCATTGTGATGATACCGATCCAAAAATGTATAAACAAATTACCTACTTGTCTATAAAAATATAAAATGATCTAAGAAACGGATGCAGTCTCAGGCCACCTATACCCTATATGGGTTAAGCCACTGGATTATTATTACTGCTATTGTGATGAAGACAATGGTTTTGTAAATCAAAAAATATATGTTACAAACTTTTTTATCATTACAAAAAAAAAAGTTAAATATATATACAAGTAAAAATAAAAATACCCGAAATGTTTGTTAAGAAAAAAAACCAGCAAAACAGTTCATTAGGTTTGAGATAGGCTCTTAACAATGTTTTCTTTAAAACTGATCACCGATTGTCCACTAATTGTAGTAGATTTATTATTGAACAACGTTGTGGCTTCAGTGTGTGGTCAGACTCTGAGGTCCTCGGTTCATTCCAGGACTGTTCATCACTTCCCTCTATGTTGCCCACATATAAAGGTCGCTCGTATAAAGGAAAACATCGTGAGGAAACCGCCTTGCTTTAGTATCCAAAACATTAACAGCGTGTGTCTGTAAAGGAGGCTAATCACCTACTTGCCTTGCATTATCAGACTGACTAATGATCAGGAAACAGATACTGTAAATAAACTATTATGTTAATTAATGATTGTTTAAATTTAATAAAACTCGTAACGTTTTGTTTTTAATTGTCAAGTTTAAACGATATCACTTAAATATCTAATATATAAAATAAATTGAAAAACGTTACAATACTCACCAATGGGAATTTGAATCCTATAATCCGATTATTTTAATTGATAAATGTCGAAATATCATTTGTTTTTCAATTATCATACCCGAGAAATTGTTAAAATTTGTGTGTGGTCGTCCAAATTTTTCATTTGAATTTTCGGCAAGGTATATATACCAGAAAAGACTATTGTCTAGTAGTAGGTATCGTATTTTTATGTTAAATTTCAATATAGTTTACGTCTAGACGCTATATCATTTAGATATACAAAAAAGCTTTACCAATGACAGGTTATGTTTGATTAAATCTCAAAGTCGTATTTATTTATTTATTAGAAATCTTACAGCTAACATACATATTATAAAACAAAACACTTCACACACACTCAGAGCCAAAACAGATTACATGGAGAAATTAATACATAAAAATATATTTAAAAAACGCAAAAAACTAGAGTGTTTCTATATTTTGTTATCGCAATTTCAGAAGTGTAACGACTAATTTAAAACCAAAATCAAATCGTTTATCCTATTTACTCTCATACATTTCTATATTTGGCTGTCTCGTTTTCATCATTATTTCACAACTGCATTATTTGACTTACAGCTAAGAGTCGTATGTCAAATCGTTATTGACATGACACACTTAGCGAGAAATTATGACTCCGAATCACTCTATTAAATTAGGAGTACATGTTGTATTTTTATTGAAACTAGAACACCGAAGCTTTAGTATAAAAAATACTGATATACAAACTATGACACAAATAAAATATAAGCGGGCGTAATAGTTCGAAGGGTTTTTTTTGTATAGAATTTGATTTGATTATTTAATATAGCCTTCGAGAGCAATACAACGATTATACCAGTCATACTATTTTATAGTACGATTTGTCTTGAGCCTGAAAAAGGGTTGAGTTTCGGCGACCTCTTCATTGGCGCAAAAATGTATCCAGCGAGCATTCTCTTGAGGTCCGAGAACAGGAAAACGTCGAGGGCCAAATCTGGAGGATTTGGTGGAAGTGGAAGAAATTCTAAGCCGAAGATGGAGTTATACTATCGATTTTGATTTGTTACACGTTGCATTATCTTGATGAAACAGAACTTTTTTCTTCTACAAATAGGGCCATTTTTCCGCAATGTTGTCCTTAAAACGCTCCGATAACCTTTTTTCCCTTTTTAAGATAGTCGATGGTTTAACCATGCTCATCCCAAATTATTGATGCTATAACCTTGTCAGCCAACTTATGCGTCTTTCCTCTCTATGTAGTATATAATATATATTATTACAAACATCTCATACAAGCCCACTGAAGCTGAATATTTCACTTCAAACTCCAATAGTTCCATATCACTGCTCAATGTTGCATTACAAATTCCATTTATATACAAACTAGCGCCTACGCCTTCGCGACACCGCCTCATATTTATCATAACTGAAGCCTAGTGCGTAGTAAATCATGCAATAAATTGTTAAGTATGAAATATTCAGGCTCTCTGCGATAGGGTGCGAAAATTCTCTCTATTTCATTAAATATATCACTAATATTATACAGCGATATCAGTTAGCAATATGATCAATTCAGTCTTTCGCTACTAAAGTCAACTTTTCTATTATGTATTGTAGTAGAAGGTTTGAGCAGTGTTAGTCTAGTGAATCAACCGAATCTAGTCGTGGGCTTAGATTACAGCTGCACAAACGATTATTTCTATGTGCGCCAATAAAAGTGGGAAATCGTCGTGAGAACACTGGTATGGAGTTTACTCAATAACTGGCAATCACGCCAGAAGGCCGGTTACCTCCTTGCCTATTAAGGAAATAGTTATCAATAAACATGATAAAGACATACAGATCTGAGGTCAATACCAAGGGTTATAACGCCACTGGTGAATCATAAATTTAGAGGTATTATTTATTGTTATGTTTTATAACAGCTAGTTGTTTAATGAGGTTTAAGTTTATATTTAGTTTTGGTTATTATTTGATTTTTTATTTTGATGCATGATTAATTTGTTCTAATATAATTGATGTGTAAAAATAAATCAATGGCGCTACAACCTTTTTTTTACGACAGGGCCTCAGATTTCTGTATTTGTTTCATGATTATTTGTAAATTGAATAGGCAAGTAGGTGATCAGCCTTCTGTGCCTGACAGATGCCGTCGATTTATTTCGGTCTAAGGCAAGCCGGTTACCTCACGATGTTTTCCTTTACCGTTTGAGCTAATGTTAAATGCGCACATAGAAAGAAAATCCATTGGTGCACAGCCGGGGATTGATCCTACGAGCTCAGGGATGAGAGTCGCACTCTGTAGCCACTATGGCCTAGTGGCTACACTGCTCATATTTGATAATCTAACTGCTCTAATTGATGTGTATGTTTCTTAAATTTGTGATGTCATATATTCTTGATTATTTTATGCATACATGTTCTTTTAGAACTAATGAATAAATAAATAAAAATAGCAAACATTTTTTAATTCTTTCTTATTGATTATAATGTGTTCATGTAGATCCAATTATATCAGGTATAGGTAATAAATGTATGACTTAAATTAGTTGTTAGACTAACGTACTTACACAAGAAGTTTCCGAGTAGTAGATGATGGATGACGATGTTTTCTTTAAACATAAAAAAATCCATAGCAGGGCTTAAGGCTTGATCGGAAGTGCATATTGGTTCCTTCCATATCCTTAACTTACAATACAAATGTATTAAGTAGTATTGTTATAGCTAAATTTAAGTAGTCTATGGATGGACTAGGAAAAGGCCTCTTCCAACCCCATTCCAAACTCTGTGTTTGCCAATAGTCTGCCAGTCTTTTCCTGGTATTTCTATTAAGTCATCAGCCCACCGTCTTTTTAATCTGTCCGTGTGTATATTTTAAAACTTAATTGATAGTCAAGTTCAATTATTTTCTAAATTTGTTAACAATTTATACTCTGCGTATTGCTTTAAATCGATCGATCTTATTTAACGCCAGCCGGGCGAGAAAATTGACTTTTAATTTGCAATTTTCAATATCAGACAACTTCAAAGGTTGCGATATTGCTGTGAGATTTATCTAATATTATAAGGTAATGAATTTATTATTGTAAAGTATATTAAATCTTATGATTTTTAAACGTTTGAAATTTAATTCAAACAAGTTGTGCAAAATATCCATTATATACTGAATATTTTCATTATAATATTCGTACTAAAAACAAAATTGGGTTTAATTAAAATCTGCTTTTCAATCGTTCTGTATTAAGGTGAATTTGATGATTTTTACAATTGTCTGCATACACGACTTTTCCTATGAAAATATTTTACCTAAGAACTTTAATATAACATTTTAATTAATGTTTTTATTGTAACTAGCGCACTTTATTAACACACTTTGAGCTAAAAAAACCCTATTTATTTAATAATATTTAATATGTTTCATTCCAATAAATTATTCTACGAAACTGAAGTAAAAATGTTCTATTTATTGAATCTTCTTAAAATAGGAAGTTATAAAATGCGTTATAACACGTTTGATACGCAAAGTCTAACTTTTATATCAACGAGCTTGGACAGACAAGGGCTCTTCGTGAAACAACTTTGATTGCTTTTTTATTGCTTTCGCATTTCACTTGAAAGTTTTGTGTAAGAATTTTTAGTATTTTTCTATACTTAAATCGCTTTTAAGTAACTTTAAGGGACTCACACTTCCCTCTACATATCGTATGTTTTAGAGATTCTAACTAACTATTAATTAACTGACTGTCGAAGTGTCGTTGTAACTGTTGATAGTACGATATACGAAAATATGGCTGATCCAAGCTTTTGAAGTGTCTGGAATATGACCAACCATACCATATTGTAAATCAAAAGAAGTTTTTAATATAATATACGTGTTCCAAACTCAAAATAATTAAAAAGTAGAAAAAGAGAAAAGTTTTTATGTAACAGTATTTATGGCAGACTAGTTACACTTCATTCAGTGCGTTTTCATTTATACATTATATGAATTTGTGTGTTTAACACACACAAATTCATATATTTAATTTATAAACAAATATTGTAAATCTAGTATGTATTGTCCCAGTGATATGAAATTAAATGAAATCTGAGACAATAAGGCAATTTTGTTTTCATATTGACGTTCATAAGTGTACATTACCGAATCCGTATACGTTAGGTTATTTGTAAAAAGTTTTGATATAACTATCATAACAATAGATTCGTTTAGGTAACATATTATTATTTAGAATGGAGAATATTGTATTGTCTTTGGTTACCATAGCTTTTACACATTGAAAGAAAACAATTTTTTAACCGGATTTAACCTATTTGTATTATTATAAATTTATTACACAATTTTAAATTAATTTTTTTCCGACGTTTCGCGTGCTTTACAGCGTGCGTGGTCACGGTGACTGAAGAATATTGTTCTTCCTGGAGTTCTACTTCTTTGTTTTGGTACATAGTGATCCCATTGGATTGGGTTGGATTTTTTAAAGATGACACTACATACTGTACATACGGTAGGTACATTGCTTAGCACGTGACATACGTGTTGCGTATATTTAGGTTGTAGAAACAGTTTTCCAATACAATATAGTTAATTATATATTTTATAGCTCAAATTTGTTTGTTTGTCTGTTATCCTAAGTATATAAAGTTAGCCTAATTTAAGTATTACCTAATTTGCTAATAAGAATATTTATCATAAGGAAGTATCCAATAACCCTCCTTACAATGTATATTAAAGCCACTATGCTCTTGTGTTCTATTTTTTCATTCACTGTTTAGGATTAACTAACGAGCACTAACTAACTTAACTAACTAACTAATTCAAATGGTTACATATTTGTTTCTATCAAGACATTTATGATCTTTTGAAAATAAACTTTTACCGCAACCAAACCCTTATCAAGCAGTGTGTAATTGACTTGAAATATTAGAATAGTTTTAGGATTGTAATTAAAATATTGTAAACGCGTAACCAAAGTTCTTTTAATATACGAACGAAAAACTACAAAGCCCTTGTTATGAACAGAGAACTCGATTATTTAAAATCGTTCCGCACAAAAAGATTTCAATTAAACGAAAATGGATTATCAAGAAATTATTTCTGAAATGTTGGTCGAAGGGAGAGGTACTTAAAACAAACGGTGTTATCAAATCACTGCAACCGAGGTAAGAGGTAGGAGGCACTTGTTCTCCCCCCCCCCACTCCTAAATTGTACCGTAAATTAAAAATTTACGGCGTCGATTTTAGAACAGATTTATGGCTATAATTTTTTTTAAACACAATAGGACCTATTACAGTTCTTTGATATACAAATTTAAGACAACATTTTCAAATTACTTGATATTTTTAGATAATCATTATATAAGCCTCGCTTGTAATCTCAATGACTAGTTTATTCTACAAAAATCGGTTTTACAGGTAAACATATACGCCGGCAACGCACTTACGAGCCCTGTGGCATAGCCCGAGCCTACTGCTAGTTTGCCCCATAATCTGTGAAATAATATTTATATCATCATTAAATAATCTTGCTTCATAGAATTTGTATGTGAATTTAAGTAATGAAATGCCCTTCGATGCCTTTTAACATGGAACATTACAGCCTAACTTAAGACTAATAAGTAATTTAAGTCTAACCTAATTTAAAAATATATAAAAAGGATTTTTGACGTAAGCAAGTGTCCAATAAAGACCCTCTGATCTTGTATTTTATTTTTATATGGAAATAAACAAATGTGATTACATATTTAATTCAATCAGTCGCGACTTGAATGGATTTTATTGGCAAAATATTTACTCACAAAGCAAAATAACGCATTTGTTTATCATTCGCAAACCCTCACTAGGAATAGGTCTTCCACCATCTTTAATGACGGTCTATATTCCGGAGAATTATTGTGATAAGCAATATTGCTTTCCCCGTGTAAGCGGCACCTAAAATAAAAATCTTCAGATGGAAATACGAACCGCTAGTTATTCGGCCCTATAATAATGGGTATCGGTAAAATTGTCAAAGTTTCATCAAAGAGAAAGTTAAATTAGTCTTCGATCGTAATTTGATTCCTCAAACTTCGATAAAATAACTTGAAAAGGCGTCTTATTTAGTTTTTTAAAAGATTCCTAAAAGAAAGACCGAATCGAATATTCAATCTTTTTTAATTGATGAGCGTGAGAATATTTTTTTAGTATTTATAAAACTTTTAAAGATATTTCAATAATAATGAAATAATGACTGTCTTATATATAACTGAGCAGTGCAGCCTAGTGGCTTTAATGTACATGCATCAATGGATTTTTCTTTCCCGCTCGTAGGTTTAACTATAACACTATTAGGAAACCGCCAAGCCTTAGACCCAAGTCGATGGCTTGGGTCAGCATACTTGCCTGTTAGGAAAAAAATGATAATGCAACTGATACAAAAAATGTTATCTTAAAACTGTAAACTCGGGCTTTAAAGAGATTTAACTTTAACTAAAGTATTTAGAAAGCTTTTTAATTTGAATAAAATCTACTTTATTACTTAACACTTACTTGTTCATTTGTATTTACATTAGTGAAACTTGAGAAATTAATCATTGTTGTATATAAGTATTTTTACATATTAAAGTTTCATACTATTTAAATTTTAAATACAAAATACCATCCGTATCACCTGGACGTCCGTCGTTCCAGAATTGAGCGTTTCTTAAAGCAGTTTTTGCCACGCACCACCACTATGTGGAACCAGCTGCCCACTGAAGTATTTCCGAACCAATTCGACTACGGGTCCTTCAAGAAAAAAGACTACCATTTCTCGAAAGGCCGGCAATGTCCATGGACAGCGGTATCACTTAACATAAAGTGTTAATTAAAATGTTTTAAAGATATCAAAAGATATACTGTACTTCGATCATTTCATAATTCTACATACGTCATATTTGTGTGTGTAAAAGTGAATAATTATTGCAAATAAATATCTCTCAATTTAACCTATAAATACGATATTGAATACCATTAAAGGTCATTCGTAGAACAAAAGTGGGTAATGAATATACATCTGTACGTATATGAACACGCTTGTATGGCAATAATTATCTGAACAATTATAAAGTGGACCGAACAATTTCAGAACAGCGCTTTATTGATCCTTCATATTTACTATATTATAAACCGAGAACACAATACAATTGTAACATTCATTTTGTTTCAAAGCATTTTTAACCGAGCTCTAGGTTTTTAATTCCTCCGCTTACTCAACAATAAATTATGAATTGTGTTATAGTCCGCTTTTTATTGCAGCCTTTATGTATAAATATAATAATACACACAAGCTGATCAATTTTATCTATCTGATACCTTATAATCCACATTGATAAATAAACCACTATTGTCATATATTTAGGAACAATAGCTCGTAACCTATACAAGCATTATGTATGATGTGGTGAACTTTAATAAATAAATAAAATAAAATAAATACCTTCGTCGTGTCTTCTTGTCTTTTACTTTTAATCCGTAAATCATTTAATTAAAGATTAAACTCACGTAAGGATGTCTTCATGAGATCTAACTTTCCTAAAATGATGTCCTTAATATGTGATGTTGGGATCCTTTTAGAATTTATCTTACGAAGAATCGTGGCCTACATCTTGTGTTTTCGTTTCGGATTAACCAACTTCGCACCGGAGCCATCTGTTCCATTGCTATAGGATATTTTCTTTTCCTCCTTCGAGATCTTGACTGGCTTTTGTGATTTAAAAAGATTTGCACGCAAAACCGCTTATCGTTCCACGTTGTGTCGTATTTTGTTGATATTATCATAATTCTATTTGAGTTAGCGAAAATCCGTATATCATATAAAAATGATAATGTTTCAAATTGTCGAATGTTATAAAATAAAACATTATTAGAGCAGAGTTGGCCTAATGGCTTCAGGGTGTGACTCTCATCCCTGAGGTCGTAGGTTCGATCCCGGCTTTAAACCAATGGACGTGCGCATTTAACGCACTCAAAGAAAGCCCATTCGCTCAAACGGTAAAATAAATCGTAAGGAAACCGATCTTAGATCCAAAAAATCGACGGCGTGTGTCCATAGGATGCTTATCATCTACTTAACTTTTCGATTAACAAATGAAGATGAAACATATGAAGAAATCTAAGCTAAAAAGGTAGCACCACTGATATATTTATGTACGATTTATATATTTGCAAGGGGTTGCAGTTAATCTAAATAATTCCAAGAAAACATTGCATATTTGTAAATTCCAATGCACCTTCGAAACTCTTCAAGAATCACCTGAAGACCGTTGTTTTATATTGTATAACTATGAATATAGGTTTTGCAGTAATGACCATAAAAGTATATTATCAGGGTAACATTAGAAGAAAATAACAAAAACATAAATATTAACCAAAAGTAATACTAAGTATACTAAAACTTAATCGTTATTATTGCCTAGAAAATCTGTGAAACTACTTAAGCTTATCAATAATTTATGAGAAATATTTCCAAAGAATTCTTGATACATATTCAATATACATCTGTATATACATCAATCTACATATTCGGCATTCAAATAAATGTGTCCTAACTAGATACTAGATACATCAATCATCTTTCGTCTTATTAGTAATATGACGAGCGACACTGTTTGATTATGAAAACTAGACTTCCCACTAAACCTCAAATCGTTTAGCAATTATAACAAAATTGCCAGGATCTTATTGAAAACCCGTTTCAAAGCGTCGTGCCAGTTTGATCTAACTACCTACTAACTAGGTTCCTAGGAAATGTAGATTATATCAGTGCAGCATGCCAACCCCGCTTGTTTCACGATGAGTGTGCTTACGACACCTTTGAGCCTTTCAAAGATCAAGCATGAAAATAGAAACACAGGTAATAAAAACAAAATGGGTCTATTCAACTGTTGTACATCAATAATAACGAAATTATTGATAACGATTCGCTTATCATCTACTGTAAATAGAGATTTATAACGTAAGAGCATAGACGTTACGCAAATAGCAACGACTACGCAGTTTAGACGAGATAAGAAAATCGATTATTGCCAAGAAAATTGACTTACCTTAGAAAACTTCATTTATGCCTAAAATAATTATGTAATAGACACAATTCACATTAGTTAAATAAAACAAACACAACACATAAATATCACTTGTCAATTTATTGTTGTGGGTTAAAACGAATGGGTATAGACAGCGTCAATGCTTTGTAAATAGGTATTGTAATGTTAAAACACGAGGTTTCAGAATTAAGAAAGGTTTTTGATATGTGGAGCGAGGTTGCAACGCGTAGAGTCGCGGCGGCGACGCGGCATATACTGCCCGGGGAGGGGTCTGCGCCGCCCGCCCTAACTACGGGACGCCGATACAAAATTAATACTTGTTTTGCTAAGAGCCATTTCGATTTGTCGGCCCAAATTTGGAAACTTTGATCTTGTTAGCAATTAAAGTTGTCTTAATCTATACTTGTGTATAGATCCTTTGGACCCTCGAGCCGTAATCTTGAACAGTGTTTCGGCTATGTTAACATTTAACAGCTGTTGAAGGAAGTTAGAAATATTCCATTAAGCTCGCTTTTTTCTTTTCTTTAACTCCTTTGATAAATGACGAGTACCTGTAGAGCGAGCTGGCAGCAATATGGAGAGAACCGCATCTCAATTTTTATTAAACTGGAACAGTCCCAATATTTTTCAAACTTTGCGGTTGAAGAGAATACTTCCATATTCTTCGTTAGAGAACTACCATAACTCTTTCTATAAGGTAGTGAAGCTCGTTTGTGTAATTTAAATTTCTCCCTGAATACACGATGTACTTCGGCTTGTAATAAAATATTCATAAGAATATTATGTTCTATTTCAATGATTCTAGATTAATAATTCACTTTGCATTTAGAACATTCTTTCAATTCAAAGCGTAACCTCCATCCACAACGTACGAAGTATTGTATAAAGACAATAGTAGCTAATATAAATAAACAATCCAGATTAATCTGGCCTTTCTTGCTTAGTTATTGTCGTATATAGGTCGTCATTTCTTTATTGATTAATTCATACTTTAATTTGAGATTTTAAATTTAATTATTTTAAGTCGGAACAAGCCTTTCTATAACTCACCGCAGTTTGACACTTGTGGTCGTAATGGCGTAGCATCGTAGCGCCCTACGATGACGCATGAGGCTACGGATGACATTATAAGCCAAAGATAGAGCATCCGCCTAAGGCGGTTTTCATCATATACCGGCGAGCGTTATAAGCATGTTATAAGCCGGAGGCGTTTGTATATGCACCTACAAATGACCTTGCAAATAGTGAGCTTTCATAAAAGCTTTTATAAAATGTATTAAGCTCAAAGCAATATTTACATAAATACAAATACTGAACGAATAGTTATATACATGAAATGGTTGACGCAAATAGCAACTAAAGTCTAAATTCGACTCCCAGCAACTTGCATTTTCACGGATTAACACGAAAACCGGTCACCTAATACTTGCAATGCATCATACGCAAATGTGTTAATGTTATACGTTACAACAAAATTAGAGAAATTTAGCTATAAATTCCATTATACTAAAGTATGTCATATTTTAATCTAAGATTATTAAGCAATAAGGACATCTAAAAAAATTTCATCTGAAACTTTTACCTCAAATAAACCTCAAAGTTCAAAGCTAAATCTCATTTCGAATACACTTTTAAGCAACTACAAAGCTAACGCCATATTACGTTGTTTTTACGAACGTAATAAAGTCCTTGGTTGGCCCAATCGCTCCACGTCAGTTCAATATGACGGTGGCAATAATGCGGCCGAGGCTTGGACCCGATTAAATTTTTAACATTTCACCGCAAAAGTGCAGCATACAATGAAGGCTGGACGATGAGCTATTTGCTATCTACTGGTTTTTTGTTCATTAAACTCGTTGTAGTTAATTTTGAATCGAACGTGTCTGTTTTCATGTGGAGAAATCGTTTTTTATTCAAATTATTTGGACGTTTGGACTTTAGGCCTTTAGTGATTAAAAACTAATAAATAATAACAACTTTTTTAATGATTATATAACTAAACTGTTTTGAAATCGTCAAACTGAATACGTCATAGTTGGGACTTTGAGGTATTGAAGAACCTCACTTATTACTATCAATTCAAACAAAAGGGAAGCAAAATTATTGAATTTCAAATACCTTTCGAATTTTAGAGGATATTTAGACAAATTTCATATCCCTCAGTACATTACGGCCTGAATACAAACCCCAGATGCGACTTTAATATGAAAATTTTTGATTCGTTTGCGGTATCTCTACCTTTTCAGACATTTGAAACGTTTGTAACAAGCCCACATTTTCTGCATATTGTTAACGTAGCTTTTGTTGGAGTGATTTCATTTGAAATCGTATTCGTATGAAGATAATCAAATGTTAAGTAGGTATAAAATTTTGACAATTGTGTCTGAAATATTTTGGTTTATTTACTCGTGAAACACAATATTTCAGAGAGGGCATGTAGCAAGACTGTCTGACGATCAATGGACCATATGGGCGACCCGATGGGTGGCCCTATTGGGAAACGAAACCGGAGAAGACCGCTCACGAGATGGGCGGATGCCATTACTAAAACGGCTGGATGCAACTCATCCACGACCGAGATACCTGGAGATTGTTGAGGGAATCCCTCGCCTGCGGAAGAATTCTTGCAAAGTAATTAGGAAATTGATATAACTTAGTATAGATAAAAAAATGTGTGCGTGTAGTAGTGTACACACGTAAGAAGTGAAACTTCATTATGACCTTATTTTTCGAAAAATTATCTCCTATATGCAACTTTACAGAAATTGGTTTAATATGTTTTTGTTATTAATGGCTTCGAATCTCTTCGAATCAATAGTGGTAGGGACAAGAAAAATTAGGTGCCTAACGGAAAAATGTGACGCGTAACCGAAAAATGTGACGGTTAGTTTTTCTCCGATGCCGATAAAGAAGTTTCACTTCAAAAATAGTGTAAAAAAGGTATTTATTTTCCTAAAAAAAATATAACAGGATTATAATTTACTTTGTTCTTTTGCTAGACAAAATACTTTATAACAAACCTGGCGCCGCACAGTTGCAGACGAGGCAAAGAGAGCCGGAAAGACTTGGAGCGAGGTGAAACACGTGGCTCAAGACCGAACGCGATGAAGACTCATTGTGGACGCCCTCTGACCCATCTATATTAATCAATATTGTTTAAATTTCATGTAAGAAATGTGGTTGAGGCAATTATGATCGTACATTGATATACTTCGTTGTATAATTGTCGATATACATTGTTATTTGATACTTAACAAATTACAACAAAGCTTACCTATTTAAAAATCGAACAATGTGTGATAAGGAATCTCCCTTTAAAAAAATATCCGAATTCCACTGAAAGATGGAAATCGCACATTAGAATAACAGGTTGTATTCCGCCCTAATAAATGACCAAGCAATTGAAACGACTAGATTGCTATCGAATCCTCTACGTATGCAAATGACTTGCGAATTACCTTATAAATTGCTTTAAAGAGATAACTTGGATTGGTTTAAATGACGATATGTTGCCTTAATAAGGTGTATTTATACCTTAGTATGTGTACAATACACCTGTTACCTCTTTAGACTATTTATTCAGAAGTAAGTAATTAGTGTTATAGTACTAATTGAGTTTTGAGTAAATTGTATTGTATTTATAAGCATGGCTAGTAGTAGTAGAAGTAAATTTTGAAAAATATACGGTAATCAAAATAACTCATTCTTTTCACGCATATTTACTTTTTTACATACAATTAATACTTTTTTTGGAGGTTCAGTACTGATCTTGTCACGTAGTGACAGTTTACAAAAATATTTTTCGAAACGGTAAAAAAAAATGTCTAAAACTAAATTACAAATGTATTCATTATTGTATTGATCATATTGCTTACTGGCTGGCTAATAAATTAATATGGTAGTAGTTAAGTTATTGAAAAATGATTTAATTATGAAAATGAAATAATATGAAAGTCCGACTGCAAGTGTATGATCCAGTATATCGCTTTAATAAAAAGTGTTACATAGAGCGTCCTTGTCAAGTGAAATGGTGTCATTAAATCGATGGAGGCTCCGTTTGTTTATGCTAATAGACTTTACAAGTAGCAAGGCTTTGATTTTGCCTGAGCAGGGCACTGTGACACGCCCCCAGTCCGTTTACTTTATACGTCGGCTTTTACAAAACTCGATAGCTACTTAACATGGACGCTGGCGAAAGTTTACCTTGGCACTCGTATGGTATCTAATAATTCAGGCTTTTTCGGGTGGACGGAAGCCAGCTTGTAATGAGTGGTATAGGAAGTGTATGAAGCGTAAGCTTAATAATTTCCGTTCGCAAAACTAATTTTTAACCGACCTCAATAAACCAGAAAGTTTACAACTCGACATGTATATTTTTCAATTTAGTAAGCTACCTATTTATAATTTTATAGTTTAACTGTAATACTGTCAGAAACCGATCGAAGCAGATAGTCTGCTCTAGATGCTTCGTTGCTGACCAGGACGGTCAGACATGAGCTGCCGATTGAAGAGAGAGACAGAGATATAACTGTAGTACTATCTTTGAAACACAGCGTAAATACAATTGACGAGAGAAGAATGACGTTTAATAATAATAATAATAATCTTTATTTCTTCTCTCACATATACATACATAGAAGGTTATTATGATTAAACTAAGATGATAACATTTGGAAATGTATGTGAGAGACTGGTCTCTGTAACAGGAGACCTGAGTGACAGATAGCCAGCCGCTCCACCACCGGACCGGAACACGTACAATCAGGTCATTGCCATAAGATACAACAGAAGAAAATAAGCAAATGCTAAAGGAAAACATTGGAAACGGAGTCGTAAAAATAAATTTGGTTTGTGTTTGTGTCTGTGTGTGTGTGCGCGCGTGTGTGTGTATGTGTGGGCGAGTGGGTGTGTTACAGATTAACAGTTATTAAATCTTCTGTTTCATCATAACTCAGCGTCTTCAGCCAATTAGTAACCATTTTTTTAGATTCATATTTCGATAGTGGGTAAATGTTAATTTTTTTTTTGTTTAAATCTACCACACCATAAATACTTCGCCATGTTTTATGAGTCTCATTTATTTATTTTTAGGATTTTTTATTATTATTTATAGACAAGAAGATCAGCGTATGATTAGCTGTCTGTGCCTGACACATTTTCCAATTTCTAGTTCAAAGACATGAAGATTTCATAAATCTGTCTTTGTTGCTTGTGAGAGATTGACACAAAAATAAAATTATTTTGTGTTAATCATGGCATACCGGATCAAACTCAAACTCAAAATAAGTTTATTTATATAACGTCAGTAAAGAAATTACATTAATTGTAAATTTACATTTACTACCAATTCGCAAGTCAATGGCGTAGAGCGGGCAAGAAGAACTGGCAAGAAACTTTCCGCCACTCTGATGTTAACCCTAGCGCCCAAACCATGTGGCAAGTGCGTTGCTGGCTGTTTATAGTGCCCTATTGCTAAAAGGTGCATATAGAGTAAGAGCAGATAAATGGTAACTGAACTGTCTACAGGAACTGATCTTCTACCACTTTAAATCAGAACTGGAAAACATCCACGTAATCCTAAAATAGATTCATATAAATGATGTATATAAACACGAAAATTCATTTCTGTTAAACCTGTGCGGGACGAAGTACTTATGATACACCGTCTTAAGAACCGAATTATAGTAAATCAATTTCGTTACTAAGGAAATAAGTCATCGTTAATATGATGTTAACAATAATAACGCGAACAATCTCCACGTTTTAAACGAATTTCGTTGCGAGAAATAATAAAACCATACGGCATGCTATATTTTTGACATCCCCGATAATTCCGACCGTATTTTATACCGCTGGCATTTTTCTATTTGAAATGTTCGCACGGAATTTATGACAACAAATTTGTGTTGGTAATCCATTAGCTTTGAAAACATAAAGCTATTGTCCTACACCTGCAGCTGGAAATATAGGTGATAAAATGGAGTAAAGTTCGATATTTATGGGGTGGAGTTAAAAAGTAAAACTTTATAGGTGAAAATTGTACGTCTTATCAAAGGCCACCCGCTATGCCTATGAACGTAAATCTTGCCTTTACTGCCCCACCTGTCGAACAATAATTTACTGCCGGCTTAAACTTCTCAAAGAAAGCCCCTAACACTTCATGGAAATTACTTTGCTTATCAAGTGCTGATCGTCTTGAATATTTAGGTGTTATATTACAATAATATCAAATATCGTCCAAGTTATTTTAGGCTTATATATTCAAAAATATATACTAAACAAAAAATCTTATTAAGTATAGTACAAAGTATTTATTTACACTTAACAATAAACGTAAAAAACATGGTAAAATGGGCGGTTTTATAGTTATTAATCGGTCTATTTTAGGAATTGTGGAGAAGTACAAGAGTTTGAAATTAATTTATAATACAAAATATATAAATGAAATCTTATATACAAACTTACCAAAACAGAGAAGAAAAAAAAACAAATCTACAGTTAATTATTAACAAAAAAGTAATTTGTATAATTAAAATATGAGCAGTGCTGACCTAGTGGCTTTCATAGTCCATCCTTGAGGTTAGGTTCGATGCCTAGCTCAAACGGTAAAAGAAAACACTCTCCTATTAGATTAACAAATGATGATGAAACGGTTCAAAAATCTGAGGCCCAGATTTAAAAATTTTGTAGCGCGATTGATTTATTTTTCTTTAAAAATCAATAAAACTGAATTCCAAAACCCATTGGACCAATCTATCACGATGTTAGCAAATGTAGATGTTACATTGCCTAAGTGATATTAACCACAGCTGCTATTTTATATTGAAATACAAAATTATAAATATCACATTGAAATTACCCAAACACAAATCGATTTAAACATGAACGATAATGCCTTTGTCAATTTTATATTATGCATATGAGTGTCACAATATGTATAAGCAATTTGCAAGTTAAATGTGTGTCGGTTGCACAGGCTCCGATACTGCGACTTCTATACAGTTTTATGCGCAAAATTTCAACCTATTTTTCACATTGCTATAGTATTTTAACAACGCTTTGGTTATTAGCACGCAATTGCACAGATAATATATACTTATAGTAGTTCAAAGCTGATCCTTGAGCAGTAATAGCATATACTTGAGTGAAACACTGTGCAGCAATGAACTTTTCTTTCTATGTGAACATTTAACTCGGTAAAGGGAAAACAACATGCCTTCAACCCAAAATGTCGAAGGTGTGTGTCAAGCAAATAAGGTTGACCACCATTGGGGGACAAACAACCCTACTGTATGCCAGGATTAAATTTTAAGAAATTGTACAACCAACCTGACACAATTATTGTTTCACGGGGAATCGAATTTAAGACCTTCTGTTATCGCTCAATATACGTTAACCACTAA
Organism: Pieris brassicae; assembly: GCF_905147105.1. NCBI lineage: Eukaryota > Metazoa > Arthropoda > Insecta > Lepidoptera > Pieridae > Pieris > Pieris brassicae. The sequence goes on from NC_059674.1 coordinate 17,866,904, forward strand.
GAGGTATAGAATATTAATTTTTGTATTTAATTATTGGCGTCTGGTAAATAAATAAAGTTTTGTTTATGGAAAAACAACCTCGAACGAGTACGGTTTACTTGTGTACAAACTGTTTTAATAGAAACAGTATTTGATTGAAAATATCGGTTTTCAGATTAAAATATTACTCACATAACAGTTCAACTACTTCATTTTATTAACAACAGTATTACTATTACTCCGGTATTCTTCTATTAATTGGATTGCTAGACCAAACTATGGGCCTCATACGGTACACAATATAAAATTTCTAATCTGCCAAATTTAAGAACTTGTACAAGATTTTCGGTACACTTCCAATTGGCATGCGGTTGCCTGACTCCGCAAACGATTCATTATACACTGATTTATGTTCTATTTGTTTTAGATTATTGCTCTTGTCCCAGTTTAATGTAATGTGAAACTTGCCGCGTGATTTGATATATCAATTACTTGATTCTACAGGCAGAATAAATACCGTAGGCGTTATTTAAATATAAAACACGTTATTTCACAAAAAAATAACGAAGTATTAAAACATGCTATTTGAAATCAATTGAATACATTTTACTCCTGTCACTAAAATATTAGCAAGTTTATCGACACTTTTATATCCTAATTTACACAAATATATGTAAAATCTTCTAATCAATAATTTATAATATTTCTAAAAGCACCTCAGAAACTAAATTGAATGCCAAAATATAAAGTACATTCTATGTATTTTAGTAAATACCTTATGTTACATCTTCTAAAATATTTTCATATGCACTTGTCACGCTCTTGACAATACCTTTATTACATTACAAGGCTATAGATGTAATATTATTCGACGATTGTATATATTCTGTGCAATAAATAAGTGAAAGTTAAATAGTTGGTAAGAGATTGACAATGATGTTGTAGATATTGACGTCGTGTATAAGAAAAAAAAAATGCCAATAAACGGCCATTTAAATTATAATCTAAATACTGGTGTACTGTGCGTACAAATGTCTAAGTTTTGTAAGAGTATATGACTATTGTGACTGTATACTTAATATAAGCCTTTATTTAAAATGTAAATGTGAAAAAATAACAGGCGCAAATTCTGTTTATCAGTGTTTCTCATATTTTTCTTCGCTTTAACTGAAAGAAGAGTCTCGATATAATCAATTCACGTGTTAGTTTTCCCTCGGTAAATATGATAACAAAATGAATATGACCAAAAATATTCTAACATTTATGTTACAATTGGAATGCAATTATTCTTACTTTGAAGGTAAACAAATCCAGTTATCTATTTACGATACTGTAATATAGAAGTTCTGGGAAGTCTACGCGTCTTATAATCGTCAAAGAAGTATATATTCATAGTTAAAGTAACCGTTTGCTCTTTAACGAATCTGCACTGTTATTGAGTTATATTCAACTATAAATTTGAAGTTTGCACATAGTGTGAACAAATTGCTAACAACGCTACGTTACAATTGTCCCAAAACAGGAACAAAACACGAGATAGTATTTTAGTGTTGCCTTTTATATAAAAACTCTGTTCTGTCACGAAATATAAATCTTATCAGTTTTCTGAATCATTATAATATGCCAGAGGCGCTACAATGCCATATAAGCCCTAGATTGCGTGTTTCTTTGATGATTTTTATTTCATAGACAAGGACCACCTCGCTTTTTGTCTGCGAGATGTCACCTATTTTTGGACTTGAGACATGATGATTTTAATTTATGAAGTCGTATTTGTGTTCAACAATAAAGAACAGAAACTTTCTGAAAAACATTATTATTAACTAAGGTATTTCATGTAATAAACATTCATTACCTCGCTATAAGTCTTCTTGCTTTCATAATACAATAGCAAAAAAATAGAAATATAAAAAAAACAAGTGATAAATGTTTATTCTAGCGTCAGCGTAGAAAGTCGCGCTCAGTACTAGTCCTCCAATAAATTGATAGAATTTCTCGTGGCTGCACTCGCGTCAAATTAGATTTGGTGATTGAACAACCACGCTTTTAGTGCTGTCACTGTTGCAATAAATATTATATTCTAAACTAAATATTTTAGATGAAATTCTCTCGATAAAATCTATGCGCTTGTTTGTTATCGCGCGGTAAAGGTGATAACGGAATAAAAACAAAAATAACACAAAAGCTTTGAAATTATTACTACATAACTTCACTATTAATAATATTGTAAGATAGCACCAGCCATTATAAACTAAATGTAAGAAATTTTTGAACTGTTTTACCGACTTTATAAATGTCGGTAAAAAAGTACATTCCATTCTGTTATCTGTAAACAGCTCTATGGTCGATGGCATTGAAGGTTCGTTATGACTTGATAAATTCCTTTTTTAAATTGATGAAGTTACATAATTGTATAGCATTTGTCTACTCTCTTGAACAAAATATAGTAAACAAACTTAATACGCTCTGTTTACGAAATCTTAGTCTACACAGATAAAGCCGCTGACACTATATATATATATATATATATATAGTTTATATATATGATGCAGCCTAAGAAACAGACATAACAGGCTGGATGTCCCGCTACCTACCACGCTACTGTGGTAGCCAATGTTGTTTAAAATAATTATAGGTAAACTTCGGGTTACCAGCTTTGAGGATGTACCAGTAAAAGCTACATTCAAATATTAAAAAAAAGAGTTCAGGAGAATAGTTACTTATCCTTAATATGTTGGTAATGATGACCTCCAGATAGGGGCTTGTAGAGGTCTAGGTAATGTCGTGGCTATTCCACGGGCTATTTACTAGTAAATTAGGTTAGATTTTAATTACTTAAGAGAAATTGTACATTATATACCATTTTCTTTACATATTTTGTCGCAATTATACAAACAATTATATTTAACGATGTTTTTTAATCAGAGATAAGCTCTGAATCCCACAAAAATAGATTTATTTTCATTAGAGCCGTATTCTGTTTGCGTGTACGAATACATTTTATTAACACCCCGACTATGAGATAATGTAATTATTTTTCGTGTTCGCCGCCGAGTTCATTAAGCTTTTATAAACCTCATAATTAAAACCATGTCTCGTATTTTTATATTACAAATATCACTACGTAAACCAAATATTATTTAATTACAACATATATTAAAAGTAAGGTTGTATTGACGGTATTTTAGCATAGAGGTTAAGCGTTGTATGTCAGCTGTAAGTTCGTTTATCACAGTTCTAATGAATTTTTATTTATATGCCCGTTGGCCCTTCAAAGAAAATATTGTAATTCTTGTTCATGGACCCAAAAATCTACGACATATGTCAGTGGTCATGGTTTACGTACAGAAAAAAATATATTAAAAACACAAAAATGTATTTGTCCATAAAATGTATAAGGACTATAGTTACTGCTATGACAGTCGAAAACGTAATGATCGCGGAAAGCGACGCCTTGGGAATTAGCGTCACAAATCACTGAAAAAATGCTAGTAACGTTGGGTTGGGTGGCTACCAGAGGCATGTCCGAATTTTTGTTAGTGTACTTACTTAATATATTGTTGTATAGAATTAAGTTGATATAATACTAGCACACAGAGAATACTGTGATTCATTTGAAGCGTGGTATAGCCTAAAGCCTTCTTCGGTAAATTACTATTATTAACATAAAGAAGTCAGCGGAGCTTAACAGCTAATTCTAATAGATGCACATAAAAGTTCAACCCGTTTTAGAGGAGTGAAACAACTGTTTTGGGAGTTATACCTTTTTGGCGCGTTAGGGGAAAATGATGATTTTTTTACACCGTCACCAAAATCTGACACCCTGAAGTTAGCTGTAGGCAACGTTTTAGTTTTTTTCTATTGTTAGTGTCGTTTTTCTACAAACGTAGAATAATATTTTTGAAAAGATTTTTATCTTGTTACACCAAAGATGTATAACTTATAACGCTTATACATATGTACACATACGTTTTTATACATACAGTACAAAATAAACTTAAAATGTTCTTGTCTGTTTATGTTAAAGATATGTATTCTGAGAAGCCCACCCCTACAAATATCTAAATCAAACACAAAGAGATTTCTAAGACATCTGGCACACTTTAATTTATTTGTCCATTGTTATGCTGAATTAATATTCCAATTTATTCCATCTCTGTATCGGGGGTTTTAAATCAATATTTGTTGTCTCTTTTCACAGCGAAATTCATCAAGCACTTGCTGTTTGGGTGTGACGGAGGGCGCACTGCGAATTTTACCTGCCACTAAACGCTGAACCTTTTTATATGGACTTTTTGTTTCTAATAGACTGTAACACATCATGTGATCCATCTGCTCAGGGACTCGTATTATGTGTTGACTTAAGTGACTGATTGAGGCTATTGTCTCCAATGAGGTGGTGGAATCTGTCAAAATACTTTCATAATATATATGTGGTATAAACTGACGGTCAAACCGCGATAGCGCAAGCACAAAACACGGTCTGCGACCTCTGCTATTTCTCTCTTCTCTATTTTTTCTCTATAGAGACTGAATCAGAATTTTAAATGCCGGCAACGCACTTGCGAGCCCTCTCGCAAGGTGAGTGTCTATGGGCATCACTTAACCTCAGGTCAGCCATCGCCCCGTTTGCTATTAATAAAATAAATAAAGAATCTTAAGAACTGATATTATCCTGCCCTTGTTTTGCTTGTGTCAAACCAGATAATTCCAGGCTTTTTCGGTTAAAAGCCGGGGCAGTTTAGCAACAGTGCGGGCTCAGCTAAAAATAGGAGGAAATTATATTCAGATAATCAAACGATCTGTCGAATACGAATTGAAGCGTCTGTAGACAAAAGAATTGATCAAATATAGTTTAGTTTACTTTACGATCATAATTAGATAGATTTGGATATATTTTAGATGTATTTTACTGAAGGTTTAAGAACGTGACGACGATTATAAGTTATTGCCGCTTCACACGATCTGGATGTAAATGAATTATTTGTTTATTTGAGTAAAGTAGAAGTATTTCCGAACGAATACGACTTAGAGTCTCTCAAGAACAGCGCGCCAATTCCCCTACAGGCCGGCAACGCACTCGCGTGCCCTCTGGCACCAGCCAGTTTGCCCCTGTTCTATAAAGTTTTGATAACTATATAAATAGACACAGAGCAATACTGGTATTAGTAATAAACTTACTTTCAATGCAAGTTCGTTATATACAATGTTAAAAGATATCAAAACTAACTTATTTAGTATTAAATAAATCAGTTTAAATAATGTGTTATATTATAAACAATTTTTTAACCGGATTAAAGCTATTTGTATTATTATAAACTTTTATATAGAAATAGCTTTAATTCGCTTAAGAAATTGTTTTCTTTCAATGTGTAAAAGCTATGTTAACCAAAGACAATACATGTGTGACAATATTAAAAACGAAAAATAGTATATCGCAATAATTTTTCTCAGTTAGCCCCCAGCGCTTACTTCAGATACAAGAGAAAGAACCGACCCATGGCTCAAATAATAAAAGTAATATTACGTTTAGTATTCAATTTTAAAATTATCTTCATCCATTTGTCTATTGAACAGAAAAATCCTCTCGACTGTATTTTTATTCATCCTCTAAGTTCTTGAGTTCTATTCAAATGGTTATAAATATAGTCAGCGACCCATTTTGGCTATTTTATTCAAGGCCTAACACATAACATAACTCAAAGCTAAGTATTTCGTGGGCGAGCATTAAAACACGGAACAATTTTAACTTGAACAAATTGTTTCACGTAGAGCTTGCGTGAGATGGTTGACTTACACGAAACTTATCAAATTATTAATGTAATATTAAACGAAGCATTTATATTATAACACAATTAAATACAGAAACCTAACTAGCTAAAGTCAAGCACATAACAATAGTATGTGATTACACAATCACTGGACTTATATTAAGAATGGTGGAACTGATGGGTAGGTCATCCTGTGTTAACGGGAGATGATCAGAGTGTTAAAAAAGGGTATTTCGATAAACAGACCAGCCGCTGTCCCGTCGACGTGTCAGATATTGCTGCAGAAGCCTTAGAGAAGGACCTAGCTACAAATGCATCGTTGTCAAGCGTTAGGGTGCAAACGGCAAAGCTGGTGTTTTCTAGTTTTTCTAAGTATATTAAAAGACAATTTTATATCTACATACAAATGATTTCTAAAAAAATATTTGAATCATAATAGTCGACTATTAAATCCCTTGTTAAAGAAATTATCTTTTGATTTACACAAATTAAAAATGACTAACAAAGACGATACTGTCGTATATTATTTGCTCTAACACTGCTTTATTTACCGTATTTGAAAGATATATAACTATACGTAGGATTAACTTGCAATACGATAGTTACTCATTTATTTATTAATTAAAATATATAAATCGTTAACCTGTTTTTAAAATTCAATCACATAATAAATAAGACCTAAGCATTTCATTAAAGTGAAAATAGTCCGTATTCTAAACATAAGTTCTCATTTCTTTACATTCAAGTTACTTGCTTACTAAAAACTCATTTTCATAATTTCTTTTTAAATGCGTATGCAATTAAATGACATTCATCTTACCGCTTTTCACATTAGAAAAAGTAATAAGACGTTGCGAGTAGCTTTTAAGCTCATATTTAATATTAACTAAATGTTAAATTAAGATCAATTATGGTCTAAATTTATTTTACTTCGTCATTTATTGCCACAGAAAACAACTTAACAGTTATGTTCTAGAACACTTTAAGGACTAACGGTTTTTATATTTATTTATTTAAATTTTATTTATATTAGGTCCTTACATATGAAATTGGCGTTTTGTATGGGAGGAACAAAAAGTCGAATATTTTTAAATATAATATATTTAATTAAACAAAGTATGAACCATTGTTTTCTATGCACTTTTGCCATCTCATAGGTAGTTCATTAATCCCTTTACTAAAAAAAACAGTCGGACGGGAATCAATAAAATCTGTGAAGGCGATGTGGACTGCCCCATTAGAGTTATAAAAAATTCCCTTGCAGAAGTTGTCCAAATTTCGATAAAAAAATGGTAATCTGTTGGAGCAAGGTCCGGGGAGTACGGAGGATGTCTTAGACATTCCAATTGCAGCTCTTCTAATTTGGTAGCCGTCTGTTGTGCAGGGTGTGGTCCAGCGTTGTCGTGAAGTAGCAGTGGCGTGGAGCGATTGACCAGCCTAGGTTGTTTAGCCGCTAGCTTTTCCATCATGGTTTGCAATTGCTGACAATAGACATCAGCCGTAATAGTCTGGCCAGATTTGAGAAAACTGCAATGAACAATACAGGCACTAGTCCACCAAACGCTTACAAGTAACTTTTTTGGGGTTAATTTTCGCTTGGGGCAGGATTTGGCTGGCTGGCCAGGATCCAACCATTGCGCTGAGCGCTTCCGATTATCGTAAAGAATCCATTTTTCATCACAGGTAATGATTCGGTTAAAAATACCTTCATTATTGTGCTGGTTTAGTAATGTAACGCAGCAGTCGACGCGCGTTTGCCGGTTTGCTTCAGTCAATTCGTGAGGTACCCACCTTTCAAGCTTTTTAATCTTCCCAATTTGCTTCAAGTGTATTAAAACAGTTTTATCACTAACACCGCAGCCTGCAGCTAACTCGGACGTGGTTTGCGATGGATCCGCTTCCACAATAGCCTTCAATACTTCATTATCAACTTGGGTCTCAGGCCGTCCACGGGGCTTGTTCTGCAGGTCGAAATTTCCAGAACGAAAACGTTGGAACCAAAAACGAACTGTGTTTTCTTTTGCAACATGACCGCCATACACATCATTCACCCTTCGAGTCGTTTCCGCAGCACTAGTGCCACGGCGGAACTCGTATTCGTAAATAATGCGATACTTTAAGTTTTCCATTTTATAAAATGAGTGACGCAAACAGAAAAAAAAAACAAATGAATGACGGTCATCGAAGTAGAAATACATGAGTAAATAGCTGTACAAATTTGAATTTGGAATTCCTTACCAAAGAGGAGAACATCGTGATTAAAGTAGCCAGTACGAAATACGCCAATTTCATATGTAAGGACCTAATATTATCACGCCTTTTTCCTAAGAAAAGACCACTAGAGGGGTAGACAGAGACTATTGCTACTGTCCTGATATATCTCTTGCTTCATCCACTTTCATGACATTCACCATGCATGCTTATGGGTACTTTAAATTTCTCCCTTCCCTAGTATTTGGTCCAGGTACAAGGCCTACCGAACCCAATTTCAACATCCACGGTTGCCTTGCATATCCTACTTTTTACTTATAGTCAGTCAGGTCAGCTGAGTTTCATTATTGGACGTCGAGGCAGAATACGAAATTCCACCCGTATCAGCTCGACGTCCGTCGTTCCACAACTGAGCGTTTGTAAGGCAGTTTTTGCCGCGCAACACCATTATGTGGAACAGCTTTGAAGTATTTTCGTAAAAGACAAAAAACGTACCAATTCTTAGTTTACGAAAATCGTCATACATGCAAGAGGCTGGCAACGCACTCGCGAGGCGCAAAGGCGCAAAGGCGGCGGCATCACTTAGCATCAGGTGAGTATCCTGCTCGTTTGCCCCTATTGTTTTTGATACTTCAGTTCTATCGTGTGTGTGGTTCTAAATGCGTTCACGAAGCGCGCCATACAACTTTGACATATAAAAGTTGCTATTCGTTTACTATTCGATATTGACAAGTCAGGTGTATGGTTTCAACAAGATGGGGCCACAACCCACACAGGTAGGGTGTCCAAGGTCACACTAAAAGCGTTATTTCCGTGAAAAATCATAAGCCACTTTGGAGACAAATTGTGGATCTTCCAGCTTAACCCCAGCTGACTATAATCAAGATTATATCTCAAATCAATAGAATTTATGATACCCTTCTTACGAGTTTTGAGCAGTTGAAGACTAAAAAACGACAGAAATCAGAGCCATATCAGATGACGTCCTGCGGTGTGCCTCTGCAAAGTCGCATTCACCGTGATGGAAGACTTCTTGACGGTGTGATATTCAGAACAGGAGTCCCATGAGGCAAGGTTCTGCAAATACTGGCAGCGTTCCCCTATAGCTAAACTTATTCTTGTTCGAGGTAGCTGCCAGCTCTTCGGTCTCCTGTGATGTCGACTAACCTTTTTGATATTTCCTTACTTTGTGCGCAATAAACACGTGATCGTACGCCGATATACGATGTAGGAAGTCGTCAAGATGAGGTGAGGTGCTTTCAGGCAACAGAAGTACTACAATGGAAGAATGACTCTGACTTATATTGTTAAATGTATTCTGATTATTTCTATGGAGGCTTTTTATATTCAAATATTCCGTTTATGGTTTAAATAATAAATGAATGAATAATATTCAAGAAATAGATACTATAACCTCCTAAAAGATTGTAGCGCCACTGGATTATTACTATAACTATAAAACAAAACTTTATAAAGAAAATACTCTCAAAGCTTCTTAATTGACAATACTGTATTCAAAAGCTACTAAAGCACTACATTATTTTGCTAATAAAGAGCCAAGACAATTCTTACAAACGTAATAAGGAGTGCGGTCCAGATGTCTGCAAGTTAAAAGAAATCATTATTAATCGTTTCATTCCACGCCCGCTGTCTTTGGAGTTTTCTATGCCAATGTTTTCATTGTAATAAATTAATCTCTATTCACGTCTTAAGTCAAAGAGATTATGGAAGTTTCTAATGATGGCTTTTATAAATATTTCTAGACTGACTAAATATATTTTAGTTACTTTATTTTAAGGTTAGTTATTGTTTTTATGTCTGTATCTTATATTCCATTGCAGTAAATTGTAATATATTTTATTTATAATGTACGGATTATCACACCGGCAAGATGTCTTCCATTACGGTGAATGCGAATTTGCAGAGGCATACCACAGGACGTCAACTGGTATGGCTCTCACTTCTGTTGTTATATTAATCCTTTAAATAACATGAGGATTCATTTTTACTTTTTAAATAACTACTCGTGCACAACAGTATATATGCGAAATATTTACACGTCAATTGCTATTAAACAAATGAATGTAATGTAACTGTTGAAGAGAGTGCCTGTATCTAACCCTCCGGGCATAAACCCGACGATTTAGGTAATCGCCACGCTTGTAAAACTAATCAATTCCGAGTGAGCAATATGCACAGCCTTGGCTCGTACATAAACTAAATATATTCGATATTTATCTGTTAAAGACAGATTGGATTGAAAAAGAAAACACTTTTTAAACTGATTGAAGCTATGTATTATTATTATAAACTTATAATTATTTACATAGATCTAAATTTAAATTTTTCCGACGTTTCGCGTGCTTTACAGCGTGCGTGGTCACGGTGATTGAAGACAAAAGGTGTTGAATGTCAAAAGTATCACAGCTGTAGAGAAAGTTAATTTATCTGTATTTATTTTTCCCGAAGTTGGTATCGACTAAAAGATGACGGGTTTTATGCAAAAATGACTCACGGTGTCCTCTATTTTCGCGGATTGTTTGTCTTGGGATATTGGGCTTTTTAACGGTAACGGTACGGTTTTCATAGTGTGTAAAACCTATGTTAACAAAAGATTATGGATTGAAGACCTATGGATTGAAAAAGCCGAAATAATGATAGTTTTTGTTCTAGCAACAGCTCAGTTTCATACACTGGTACAGCTTCTTTATCTAACTAAACCAAGTCCGTTCTTTTTCTAGATTACCTGTGGGTCGATAAGATTTAAATTTAATGTAGGAGTAACAGGAAAAAAGAATTTTGCTAACTTCTCTAGCGCGTTTGTTACACGTACTGGGTTCTTTTAAGCAGCGGAAAAATATTAGCTCCTTGATAGACATGGTGACCAATAGTCCGGATCTTATTACATTAACTGGGTTTGCAGCCAAATGTCCAGTTTTGTTTATACTAAACCTGTTACTCCAGAAGAAGGATTACCTGAACCACATTCGGACGGAAAGACGAATCAAAAAGAGATGATGTTGCAAAAACGCACCATCTGCTTTGCATTCTCATATTTCAAAATGTTTATGTAGAATGAATAACAAAAGAATGTTTGTCATACAAAATATTTTAAATTGGACACATACTAGGGATGTTAACTAAAACGTGATATGAGCGTGTTAATGTCAATCTTACTATGACGCAATTATCTTTTACTAAAGGTAATTTTATAGCCTAACGGGCAGGAGGCTTACCTCATGTTAAGTGATAAGTGCCCATGGACACTCCCAATGCCAGAAGGCTCGCAAGTGCATTGCCGACCTTTTAAGAATTGGTACGCTATTTTCTCAAAGGACCCTAAGTCGAATTGGTTCGGAAATACTTCAGTGAGCAGCTGGTCGCACATAGTTATCGTGCGTGGCAAAAACTGTCTTAAAAAACGCTCAGTTGTGGACGGACGTCAAAGTGATACTAGTATTTCGTATTCTGCCTCGACGTCCGATGAAGAAACTCAGCTGTAGGTATTTGTCCGAACAACTTCTCCTTCTTCTGACTTCTCCCGCGGAATTCTGGACAAGTGTAGGGGCGTCACCAAGATATAAAATAAAACAACTTTTCGTAACCATTGCGTATTTCCTCACGAAAGTTTTTTTGTTTGTTTTGCATACCCCCGTAATAGTAGCTTCATGTCGTTGACAAAACAGCCCACGATCTTACCGGCAGATGGAACCTTAATCGTCGTCGTTAATGGAAGTACCTCCCCGCTTGGATTTAGCACATCAACGCGCAACCGTAGAATATAGAGGATAACCCCTAATGCTTAAGTCTTGATTTACCAGCTCCATAGTAAAATTTTCAACCAAAGTCATTTAGTACTACACAATCTTCATCCATTTAAAGATCACGTTTTTTCCCGATACGACGGAAACAAATGACTTCTATTTTTAAAAAACAAAAGGGAATTGATTTCATTTTTATTATTGTTATGTTTAATGTAAACTATGCCAGCCAGTATTATTTTCTTTCCAAGGAGAATGTATTACATTATCACAATTTACTGAACACTCCTCGTAGTTCAAAATTTAAAATTTATTATTATAGTCTGTGTAATCACAGACGTCGGGTTAGCCCTTATAAAACTCATAACGTGTCACGTACGGTAGGTTATAGGTAACGACATACTGATAGAGAAACCTAACAACTTGTCTCCAACAATAAGTTAATAACAAGCTCTATTTGCGACTGAATCAAAAGTTGTACGACCCGTAGCGAATCACTAAATTGGCGTAGTTTGACAACAATTTATTGAACAATATTGCCATGTACCAAGTATTATAATAATATATTATAAAGTCGACTACAAATATAAATTAAGGATGCCTAATACAATTTAGGACAGGTAAATTGTTAGGCTAAGTTAAAAACTTCCGGTCCCTACCTTTTTTGAAAATGGAACCGAATACATCCACTTGCTGTTAGCGTCACCAAATCTAGGGCATTTTAGATACGCATCCTTTTAATCTAATTTTATACAAAGTATTGAATAGTTGTATGAAGTGACGGTCGCATACCGCGCGAGGCCTTGGTTGCGGCCAACCACTGACCTCGATCACAATGTAATAAGTGAGGCTCAATTATTAACTGCCCTATATAGAGTGATGTAACTTTTTCAAATCAAGAGTATTTTATAAGAAATAAATTCAATTAAAAAAGAGCATACTCAAAGGCTGGCAACGTACCCATTGGGCGTCCTGTCGGCCAGTTTGACCCTATTCAATAAAAATAATCATTTTAAGGCGTTAAAAGTAAATGATACTACACATCCCTCAACGGCCGGTAACGCATCCTTTGACTTGGGTCTATGGGGTTCAGTAGCTGCACTTTATGGCTGTCCGGTAAGCCTTATAAAAATACTAATAAAGTTTAAAATTGGGGCAAGCTTCAATGCTCGCAACATTTCCTTACGATGATGATATAGTTTCAAGGCCACAGTACAGTAAAAAGCTTACTGCATAACTAATTATTAAAGATTACTCTACGTACCCAGCAATATCTGAAAATATAAAATTTACCTTTTATTTACTCTCAATATAATATAAATATACAATGTTATATAATAAGCTTGTGTAAACAATTAAATTACATTTTTTAAATAAATTCCCACACACACAATCTTGCGTGTGACTCCGACAACCATTGATAAATTAAGGCTGAGTTCATAAACTTTATAACGGCCCGTTGAACCAGTCGATATTTTATTACCCTGATTTTCTCTTCGTTAATCATGAGGAAGGATCACCTATTTGTGCACAATGTGAGGAAGACAGGGATAATAAGTGTGTAAGATGTCGTTTATTATGTACTAAAAGATATTACTAATGATAAGGCCGCCTATTGAAGAGTCTACGTTTGTAAATGTACAATAATGTATTATTTATGTTTTATTCATTAAGGTATTTCTTTAAGAGTTATTTGCTTTGATTTTTAAGACATAATCTCAGTGCGATCACCCGAACTTTTACTGTTTTTTGCAATTTTTCTTGCATGGTTAGGATAAGCTAATCGGTCTGGTTTTTTTTTACAAATAAAGACACTATTGTAAAATACAACATGATTTTTATATGTTGATTTATTAATTATTTCATAATATGATAAATTATTGAAAACTTCGTTGAGAATTGGCCGTACTTTAAACTTGTCAAATAAAACGGGCCGTTAAATAATAGTTAACATAGGACATTGACAAACAGGCTGTATACCGGAAGATCATTTCCTGGCTTAAAATTAATTTTAATTAATGTTAATTCCTAATGATTACTAATACACTTCTACAGAAACGACAAATAGAAGGTAAGTTTCCAAGGCTTTCCACGTTCCATGACAATTTGTATGTTTAATTTTTACCGCTTTTGAATCTTGTCTTTTTTACACAAATCAGGGTTCGAACCAGCCAATAACACAAATCGCTTAAACAAACGCCTTAATGTCTGTACCAGTGGGGTCTTGCGGGACTGCACATGGAATTTCCATCCAAATGTTGTTTCGGCAATTAAACAAATGAAACCAACGGATAAATAATGTTGACCGATATCTTAAGAAACATCTTTCTATATGTTCTGTTCAGTAAATTTCGTACAAAAAATTGTCAAAAGAAATAAGTAAATCTTAATTATCCTAGTTTTTTTTATATCGAGAAGGAGGTGGCAGAAGGCTCACCTGATGTTAAGTGATACCTTCGCCCATAAACATACTCAATGAAAGCTCTATTCTTGAAGGTCCCTAAGTCGAATTAGTAACCTATTTACTAATGTTATTCATAATAATTATCCGTGGCGCTACAACCTTTTTAGGTCTAGGCCTCAGATTTTAACATCTGTTTCACGATCTTTTGTCAATCTAAATCCTAGTAGCTGATCATGTGCCTGACACAGGAACTAGACTTTTTGGAGTAAGGCAAGTCGGCTTCGTCTGTGATATCCTTGATCATTCGAGCGACTGTTAGATACGTACATAGAAAGAAAGACCATTGATACAGTCGGCTCGAACCTACAACATCAGGGATGAGAGTCACACGCTGTAGCCAGTTGGCCAACTGCTCTCAAGTTATTATACACACGTTTTAGGAATTACCCAAAGAAAATATATATTTATAAAAGTAGTTAGACTTCTACTTCTTTCATCGATAAATAGAGGGAAGAATTTGAATGAGGTCTTTTTAATTAGACACTTCATTCTCAGACATTGCGTCAGCATAATATTCCAGACGATTCTAATCTATCTAGGTCTAGACGTAAAGAGCCTAGAAATAGCCATACGCCATTATGTGTAATATTTTTCATGCACCGTCAGGAAGGAAGCTTGCTTTGTAAGTATCCGGTTTAAACTATATTTTCCGCCATTTTTATATAATACTAGCTGCCCCCGCGAACTTCGTTTCTCCTTAATGTGGTTTTAGTTAGCCTTAATACACGAAAGAATAATTTCACTGTATTACCGTCACTATATTTTGAATTTGATTTACACTTTGGTCTAAGTAACACGTGGATAGCTAACACCAAAAATTAAAAAAGTAGAAATAATTGAATTTCACGGTATTTCGTTTACTACAAAATAAATTTAATATATACTTTAGCCTCAATAACACGTGGTAATCATGATATTGAATTGTAGCTTATATGGCACGTTTGTCGGTTTACCATAGCAGTGCCATCTATTGATTACTTACTCAATCCAGTCGAAAAGTATCGACATCTGTTAGAGTCTTTTGGAGTTAACAGATAATTGTGACTGTCAATTAATTATAGACAAATAATTTGCAATAAAATAACATTGCGACTATAATTATAGATCTAAGCTATCCTATCTCTTAAGTTGGACCAGATTGCTCACGTGTGCTAATTTAATTTAAAATCGGTTAAGTAGTTTAGGAGTCCATCGCGGACAAACATCGTGACAGGAGATTTACATATATTACTAGCTGCCCCCGCGAACTATGTTTCTCCTTACTGTGATTTTACTTAGCCTACCTTGTTAAATTTACGTCCTTACATATGAAATTGGCGTTTTGTCGTACTGGCTACTTTGACCTTAAATACCTCCTCTTTGGTTAGGGATTTCAAATTCAAATAGCTGTATAGCTATTTACTCATGTATTTTATCAGTTTTATCACTAACACCGCAGCCTGCAGCTAACTCGGACGTGGTTTGCGATAGATCCGCTTCCACAATAGCCTTCAATACTTCATTATCAACTTGGGTCTCAGGCCGTCCACGGGGCTTGTTCTGCAGGTCGAAATTTCCAGAACGAAAACGTTGGAACCAAAAACGAACTGTGTTTTCTTTTGCAACATGACCGCCATACACATCATTCACCCTTCGAGTCGTTTCCGCAGCACTAGTGCCACGGCGGATTTCGTACTCGTAAATAATGCGATACTTTAAGTTTTCCATTTTGTAAAATGAGTGACGCAAACAGAAAAAAAACAGAAGAAAAAAACAAATGAATGACGGTCATCAAAGCACAAATACATGAGTAAATAGCTGTACAAATTTGAATTTGAAATTCCTGACCAAAGAGGAGGTATTTGAGGTCAAAGTGGCCAGTACGACAAAACGCCAATTTCATATGTAAGGACCTAATATTATAGACTAGTACCAAGCCTAAATTTCGTAAAACAAAACATTTGTTTTTATCCGTGATACTGTGATTATGATTCTTAATTTCTTTAAAAAATACTTATTACACAGTACCTCACAGTAGCAAGAACGTTACCGACTTCTGGAGAGATGCGACACCAACTCTACGGGCAGTAAATCAAAATTTACATATCAACATAGGTATCGCTGTTAGTAACAGGGTACAAAAATATAGCCAATCGAACTTTTAAAACAGGTCACTAACCTATGAATGAAGGACAAATTCTATGTTAACAGCAAATAGATGACGCATTCACATTCACTACGGGGGTGTTTAGCGTGAATAGGTGGTTAGGTCTGGCCTTGTAATTAATAACCTGGTCATGTCTTACATATAATAATATTATAATTCATATATCACTAGCCCTCATACTGGGCACTCCCGGTGTTGTGGGTAAGTAAATAACTATTATTCAGTGGTACATAGTACATTTTTAAAAGATTTTTTGAGAAAAAGTAGGTTGTGTTACAACTAATCATGCTTATAAGACATTAACTATGTGTGGATTGTGTTTGTGCATGTGTAGCTAAGAGTTGGTACTTTTTTAAGTCATTCAATATTCCTGTATTTTAGGATTGTAATTCGCTGGCAAGAAGCCGAAGTTACAAATATTGCTAATGTCTAACCATAGAACTACAAGGTTAAAGAACTTTTAATTTATCAGTGATTTTATCTTTTTTTTATAGAATCACCTGATGTTATATGATTCCGCCGCCCATAGACACTCTCAATTCCAGAGGGCTCGCGAATACCTTGCCTTTTAAGAATTGGTACGCTCTTTTATTGAAGGAACCTAAGGCGAATTGATCCGGAAATACTTCAGTGAGCATCTTTAATTTCTAGTAATATTTTAATAAGCACGTAGTGTATTGCAAGAATTCAACGAATTATTACGAAACAAATACAAAGTATTCGTTAAAACTATAAATTATTACCTTCAATTTTTAGAGCGTGTGAGTCACATTGTTGTTCGGTACTTACCCCAATATGAGTTATGTATATTAACCTCTCTTACGTACTTATTACAATTATGTTTCTCACAGATACTGTAAGTGCATGGTAAAGACTACTGTTTCTCAACCATTTTTATGTACCCACGAAAAAGCCTACAGGTTACGTAAAACAACTTATTTATTACATTGTAATATTTATATTTATACACTATAATTATTAATTTCTTTAATGAACGAATCTTTTGTGCTTATATGTAGTTTGTATATAGAGAAACGATGGCCTTGCCCATAGCACAATAAATATGAACCCTAAGTTTCTATTAATCGGGAATTATAGCGTAAATTATTGATTATGTCAACTGTCAACAGCAAACTATATAGTTTTTATATGGGACAGAACACTTCAGTCCCAAGTTCAGACAAGACAACTGTAATTTTTCATTAGGGGATTTGCTTATTAATAATACTTTCCGTCTTGACTCGTTCGCATACCCAACACCTCTGTGGAACCAAACCGATAGGACTTTAGGGCCTTCAAGAAACGAGCGTGCCATTCCCTGAATGGTCGGCAACATTTCCCGCTAGCCCCAGGGTTGCAGGTGTCCATGGGCAGCGGTTATCAGTTTATTCAAAGCCTTTCAAAGCCCCATAAATGCCATCCTGCACACAATTTAAGATTTCGAATCTGGGTTGGGTTCGATGGGTTTTCAGGTTTCACGAGCAAATGCTAATTGTAGATGTAAAAATTCATAGTTCAACGGTCGGGGTTTAAAAGCGTGACCTCAGGAATGAGATCCGCACACAACCTATATTTCTACAACGTCAGTTGTCTTTAAATAAATACCTACAAGTTTTAAAAATTAACATTAACATTCAGCTAATTAGTTTGACATATGAAACGTTTTCATATATTTTCATAAAAATATCGCTAGCCTTAGCTATTGAGACGAAAACTCATTCATTGCCTTCTATTCAGATTCTGTGGATAGTGAATAGTTCTGAATTTAATAACTGTGATAGTTTCTATGATATAACCTACTTTATACAAGAAATTATATTATAATGTTGATAAGACCTTCAAACGTATACTATAAGTCTAGTATACTATAAGAAAGAAAGAAAAAAGCTTTATTATACCTAATAAACAGAATATTTAGGTAAAAAAGTGCACTAGCCGCCACAATATGATTATCTGTGTTGTGGGCAGCCAGTTCTTTTTTTTTTGATTTACTGTACTTTATGATTTCTTCATAACACAACTTTATAATTAAACCAAACAATTACTCATAAAACCTAATAAGGATATAAAGTAAAGCTATTATATAGTAACCTATAAAGTAAAACCTATTTTAACATAAATTAATATAACAAAAAAAAAACAATAACTAACCTTAAAATAAAATAACTAAAAAATATTATTAAAAGGTGTCCCTGAGATACTGGCAGCGTTCTCCCTTTGAATATACTAATTATTTGTCCGAGGCTGCCAGCTCTTCGGTTTACTGTGATGTTGACAAATCCTTTTTACTATTTCTTTAAAAAGCCTAATAAGCGCTAGGACCCCACGGACCAAAGGTGGGATGCCTGGATAGGAGCCTAGACCCCCCGTATTTGCATGCTTTTGCTTTTTCAGCCGCTTCACAAGGCGCACCAGCTCTGTTGTTGGTTCCATGTAGATGGGTAGCGGCCAGCGTGTCAGAACAGCATCCCATACCAGTACCCGGCCCATCTTCCATGGAATCAAACTCATACCGTCCGGTCTCTTGTCCTCTTTTCTTGCAATACCAGTCGGCTCAAGTAGACGGTAGCAAGGGACCGGCGTATGATATTGTGAAGTGCGCCATGTCCCGAGAAGCAGCCTGCACTTGCCTTAGCCCATGCCTTTTAGCATGATAGTCCGTGATGTCCTAGCTTTTCGACATCACTGCCACAGGAACATTTTTTATGAGGAGCGCAGACCGGAACCCCAAGATAAAGACAGGTTGTGATTCGGAGGCTCAAGAAATGTTCCAGTATTTGTCGAAGGGTGAGGGTGATTTTCAAAATAAGAATATCTTCTGTATCAGCATAGGACAGGTTGACAAGATATTGTTTTAAGATTATTAGTGAATATATGTAATGTTAGTTTTGTTGTGTTAGTGTGTGTTTTGCCATCAAAAATATAACTTGTAAAAATCCAAATAATGCAACGCAGATCTACCGCAAAAAATTCTATACCTATTTAAATGTATTAAGTTATTACATAATTAGCTAACCAGACAACATCTTATAATGATATAATGACCATATCAATATTACAAATATGTTTAACATATAGATCACATATTTTATATATACGTACACTGATTGAGTCATAGCATAAATAACTATATAATTCTATATAAATATGTAATTAATGAGTATGTAATATAGACAGGCAATATTTTTTGTACCCAATGTAATATTTTATTACGCGTTCACTTCGCGCGCACAACTTGACATTTAAATCAAGTTAAAAAGGCAATTCAAAGGACGATCCGGAATCCTCACCTTAATGTCACTTCCTAGTTAATTACGTCCAGGCATCCGTCGTTACCGCAATATTCGCAATGTGAATGATATGTTTTCGCGGTCAGCACTCGGGACCCTTCCAATATCCTTCAAGGCCTAAACTGTTCATATAAAACCTGCGACCCGCCCGCCACGCACAATCTGTTACTTTCACGCGAGCAGTGCACATTTTGAGCAAAAATGTACAGGCTCATATTTGTCTTTGTTATCGCGACGGTCGCGTGTCAGCAACAAGAAGGCGCCAAACGCGTTCCCAAGTACGCTGGTGATCCAAGAACAGCCGCCATTGTTCAAGAAGCGCGGTATCTCAGTGGAAACGGTGCTTTCGGCTCAGCATACCAACAGGAAGATGGAATTAACTTCAAAGAAGAGACTGACGCTGATGGTAACCGTAGAGGAAGTTACTCCTACATCGACCCCACTGGACAAAAGAAGACGGTGAACTACATTGCCGGCAAGAACGGTTTCCAAGCTGTCGGTGACCACATCCCAACTGCCCCATTAGGAGCGGCACCTACACCTGGCTACACCCCCGACCCTCGTTACCAGGCACCTGAATACCAATCCAACCAATACAGTGCACCTCAACAGTACTCAGCGCCTCAGAAATACTCAGCACCCCGTAGCTACAACGCGCAACCAAGTGTTGATGACGGTCAGTACCACCCTGAGTTATACGAACAAGGCAACAACGCCGCGCCCAAGCAACAGTACCAAGCGCAACAGTATCAGGCAGAGCCTCAATACCAGCCTCAATCTCAATCTCAGTACCCAGTGAACAACATATACCCTGGCACACAACAAGCTCAGTACAGCGGTGTTCAATCGCAGCAGTACAACGCACCTCAACAACGAGAACAGTACTATGAGCCCACAACTCCTCCTCCAACTAGATTCTTCCCTCCGGGCAAGTTCAGTCTGAACAGAGCACCTGACGGCTACACTTACTCATTCCACAAAGTTTAAATATAATTGGCATATCCTCGGCAAGAATGAGAGGTGGAAAAAGAACATCGTCAGTTCCCCCCAAGCATTTCTTAATTGTTGATTGTTGTGATAGTGTGATGGACATATTATTGTTGTTGTTGAAGGTTCCATCGAAATGCTTTGTGAAAATTTGTAAATAAATGTTCTAAGCTATACCGAAATTATATTTAAATGAATTCCTAGCTAATTAATTTACTGTTATGAACTGCGGGAAATAATTATATTACTGTCCTTTGCGTAATATGCTCTGGTTATCGCTTAAAGTTGGACTCAAGTATCTGACCTAGTCCACGTTATAATAAAGATATAATCTCGTATTGCATCACTTTATTCATAAATTACGTCCCAGTACTGTATACGAAGGAGTGCTTCATATGTTTATAGAAAATTTGTTCTGTTAAAAAACTACTTAAACTTCCTGAGTAACAATCTTTAAAGGAAACACTTGTGTCGTCGTGTTTCCTCTGTTATCTATATTTATATAATTCGTTATAATAAAACCAGACATAACACTTCATAGCCCCCTATTATGTCATATAACTATATCTCCTACATTATTCAAAAATTCAAAATCATTTATTCATTTAGGTAACACAATGTACACTTATGAACGTCAATAGAGAAATACATATTAAATGCTAATTTCTTCTAATTTTACATTTGCTGCCAGTTCTAATCAAGGGTGTAGAACGGACGAGAAGAACTGGCCATATACTCTCCGCCACTCTTTTTAATTACCAAGTCTTTTGTTTTACACAATGTTCGTAAGGAGCTGCAACCATTACACCATGTTCCACAAGAAATTAAAAACAAAGACATGTAATTGCTTTATAACTTTGTATTTAATTAATTATTTAGGTAATATATTAAAAAAAATTTTTAATTACATTCCGCATTCATATAAATTAGATTATTACGGTCGTGTAATTATTTGGAAGTTTTTATATTTAAAGCATATTCCTTCCTGTTTCAATCCCAAGGCGTTGTCCGCATTCTACAATACTTGCACAAACTGGATCACCTTAACGCTTATAGAGGTTATTATTAATTCAAGCGAATAAACTACCACGCCTTTCTATTTAGACTGCCTACTATACTCGAGAATTATTTATATGAATTTCGAAACATCAATTATCTACGCTTTTGTTGTTGCTTTATGTAATTATTATTATGACTTGCAGTATTAAAGTAATATACAATTACGATTGAGAAAGTATATAAGTATTATAACGCAATCTTTTTAATAAAGACTAACTCCGCGTTGGCATTATTTAATCGGTAAATTAATAAAAACTATTCTATTAAAGGTATCCAAAAATAGGCGCCAGTTTCGATATGAAGTAGTCTCTGCACTTGTAATTGTGCCCATAGCCAACTAAAATCAAAATCTTCAACGGATGAGAATGTATGAAATTGTACTTAAACGAGGCCTTTGTAAACATTTGAAATTGCTACAGAACTACCCTATATTTTTTCGCGACTGACATTTTACTGACATTATACATAATCATTTGTCAATCTAATAGGAAACATCAGCCTCCTGTGCCTGACACACACCGTCGTCTTTTTGGGTCTAAGGCAAGCAGGTTTTCTCACGACTTTCACCGTTCGAGCGAATGTTAAATGCGCTCATAGAAAGAAAGTCCGTATAAACGTTGTGTTGTAACAAACGTTTAACATATGAACTTCTTGCTTAGGAACCGTAAAGCTAGCTAATATTAAATGAGTAAAAATGGTTAAGAAAAACGTTAAATACTTTCTAAGATTTATTTTCAAGATTATAAAACTTTAGTGTTTAAACGTCTCGACTCATCGATTAACGCTTAAGTGGGATTATAAATTCATTTAAACATCTTTAGATTTGTACGAATTTAAACAGTACGAAAATTATATATTAATAATAAACGATTTTCTAAACAGCCAACGCTAAGAAACAGATGCTCTTAATTGTAGCACAAAGGTATTTGAGAAATGAGCATATCAAGACTTAAAGTGCCGGCGAATCTCTGTGATTAGTGGCGACCACCAACAATCCACATTGAGAAAATGTTTTTTTAATGTATAAATTATCGAATCTTGTGGTGCGGGACCTAATTTTATACAAATATTTTGTACATTTAGAAATTTCCTAATACATATATTACTATTCCTATTCTATGATCATAGGCGAGTGGGGTCTGGTCATCTCGCCTCCGCTACGCTCTTGTTGCTGTGAGTGACGCAATTCAATATTTTACTGCAGAAATCTTACAGTTGCGATCTGAAGCTTCTTAATATTTCAGGTAAAGGCTTGGTAGTTACCTACCATTATATCGATTAGTAGCGAGAATGTTTTAAAGGGTAGAGACTACCTTTTTTGGTAGCCTTCGCGAGTCATTTAATTTATATTAAATGTATAATTAAGTTATCTAGAAGTTATTATTGATGTCTAGTTTCATGTCTTATACTTTGTTATTATAGTATGTGTAAAATAACTGCAAGTCTAACAGGTATAAACATTAACTATAAAATAAATCTGTTTATTACAATTGAATTAAAACTGACATAACAGTCGTCCGAGCTAAAAAGGAGGAAGATTATAAAACCAGTTACACCATTTTAACGTATCTTTTTTTGCCCCTTTTCATTATAGCGTTGACTAAATGGTATTCATTTAAAAGGGTTATAGAAATATTAATTTGTAATATATGAAAAAAATCGTGTAACAGACGCAAAATAGTGTCTGATCATGCATAGTGCCTAGGTAAAGAAATACTGTTAATAATAAAGAAAATAAATCAATCAATTCAATTCACAGGTCGGATGACGTTCAGAGTAGTTGTTCGGATTACCTGCAACTGTGTTTCGTGGATAAACTCCATGGTAAATGCGGTAGAAGACGCAGAGTGACTTCACATTTTTACTTAACGCCAAAAAAAAATATACAAATGCCATGCCTTTTTCGAAAGAAGTTGTTACAAATTCTACAGAGTATTATTATAAGCACCTGCACTCACGTGATCATAAAAATGTAGGCAACTTCTTATCTCTATAACAATGTATCACCTTACTGTGAAATAGTATTTTCTATACGATAAAGACTGGACACTTATGGAAAGCATCACAAATCACAATCGCTCACAAATTCGTTACCGCCTCTTAAAGTGCTTATGCTTATGTCTATCGAAAAGTTATACTTATAGTTTTTTAATTTACATTAGTACATATATATTCAAATAAAATATATTTATCAACAACATCAGGCAACGGGCGTCACTATCGCTAACCAGCAATCTTTTTTAGTCAACCTTTGTAACGAAAAATAATAACAAATCTGAAATAAATTACAGATAGTGTAGACTTATACAGTACTTCAGAGTAATGAATGAAAACAACAAAAAACTACTAAAACTATAATTTAAAAATCACAATTAGTTAGAAGTTAGGATATTAGGATTACAAGAAAAGAAATTATATAACAAATCTAAACTATCAATATATTATGTAAAAATTGAAAATGAATGGGCTTTATTTAAATATAATTATTAGAAAAAAAACTTACTAGGTTCCAAGAAATATATTTTTAACATTGGTCTTGAAAGTGTAGAAGATAACGGCGTCCATGCGTCGGGTTGTCTCTCTCCTTTAAATATGGCGAGGGGGTCGATGGCTGGCCATGCGTGATACTCGTGAACGGATGCTACTTGAGGTGACTGGTCGTAATTGAATTCGTTTATGCGGTGATGTAAGTTATTTCGACTATGTATTTGCGTGCTCCTATTTCACCATGCCTCCTGCTGATATAGGATCTTTGACAATCTGAGACCAATCTTTGTTTTTAATTTATTTTATTATTATTGATTACTTAAGATGTCATGTGGAACATGGTGTAATGGTTGCAGCTCCTTACAAACGTTGTTAAATACAAAAAAAACTTGCCGATTAAAAAGAGTGGCGGAGAGTTTATTGCAAGTTCTTCTCTTCCGTTCTACGCCCTTGTTTTGAGAACTGGCAGTAAATGTAAAATTAGAACCATTAATGTATATTTATTTAATTTTGACGTTCATAAGTGTACATTATGTTACCTATATGAATAAATGGTTTTTGACTTTAATAAAACAAGCTTATGTGTGGTCAAAAAGGAAACAAAATCTCAATCACCTTCACTTGCAGACAATTCGAGTTGCAAATGCATGTCTTAATAACATTTAAAAAAACGAAACCGCTCGTTGCAACAAAACAATACAATCACTTGTATGACCAATCGTCAAAGGTTAAAACGTCAATTGAAGTAATTTGTAACATTCTCTTTGTGGTTTATCAATGAACGATAGGTAGGTCTTCGTGACTTTGTCCACGTTGAATGTGATACAAGTGTGTTTATTTATGCTTATTAAAATATAATAGGTGATCTTATACACATACACTCTCAATATCAAAAGGCTTGCGTCGCTGGCCTCCCTCAAGAAAAAACCCTTACAACATCTTAAAAGGCCAGCAATGCACTCGCGACCCCTCTGGCATTGAGTGTCTACATCAGGTGAGCCTCTTCCCGTTTGCCCCCTGTTCTATAAAATAAAGTATACTCTATATGAGATATTTTGGTACAAATTCTATTTTCTAGTATCAATTTGAAAAATCCAATTTCAATGTATTGTTTCGAATTGAACCAATGTCGTTTAAACTGACAATGAGAAAATATTGAAATACAAATATTTATTTATTATAATATAACTGTTGATATACATCTTAATAATTTAAAAATATAAATTCAACCAACTAAAGTCATTATATGTTTAAGACGGAGAAATAATAATGTTAAAAGAAGCTGCCTCGCCGAGAGCTTTAATAAACTTAGCTATTAACAATTTTATTGTAAAGGAAATGGAACTCAAATGCACCTGGTTCTATAAGTAAAAAGTCGAAGCAAAAAGCGGTAACTAGGCCACTCTTATAAACCAATATTTCAACTCGAGACATTGGTAAATGCAATTCTTGTAGAGCCATAGAGTTTATAAGGTTTTATATACATCGGGAATAATTAATAATTTCGAATGAAATATTTACCCTGTTTAGATTATTTTATTTTTTAATAATCACACTGGCCACGATTGCTGTAAAACATTCCAAATTTCAAAACGAAGTTTCTTATAAATTCGAAATTTTAAATACGTTTTCATGAAAACTTGCCAGATGCATGATACGCAACAGATTTGAATGCAGTTTTCATTAATGATTAAAACATCTTAAGGATTTAGAGATGACTGCCAAATGTCAAAATCTCGGACTTTGACAACGGAAGTCATACTTCTCTTAACACTTTTCTTCGATTTCTTTTCCACGACCATAAAGCGCGGGTAATGACTGCCAAATGTCAAAATCTTATGAATTTTGACAGCGCAAATTATAGATATTTTTCATTATCTTTTTCACACGAAGCGGATAATGTCTAGTACAAATCTATGTTTATATCTACTAGTTGTAGATTAATATATCTGTATTATATTTAACACATAAAAGACATTTGTAATTCAAGGATCGTAATCTGTGATTTGTATCCATTGGTAAACTAAATCGCAGACCAAAATAAATATATTTTAAACTCATATGTGACAATAATATATCTGTAGCATGTTATGAAATAATGAATTATGCATAACATTTTAAAAGTAGTTCTGATTCTAGTTAAAATTATTATCGCAATGTGTATGTGCACTTTAACGATATCAATATTTTATTTGGGGCATTATAGCGATATCAAAAGCTAAAAGAAGTGATATTAAACAACTAATTAAATCGTAGTATCCAAATTTCAATACGATACATCAAAGTGAGTTTAAAACTAGTTTAAACATAGAATATTTACAAAAATTATATAACCAAGGAGGTTTCATTATTATTTTCATCGATGATATACTATCGATTTGCTGATCTGTGGAGGCGCCAGCTTTGGCGCTATTCATATGTTATACGATATTGACATTTTATTAATCAGGTCGATGTTCCCGATTTATTAGATGGTAGTACACTACCATCTAATAAATATATATACATATAGAGACAAAAAAATAGAATAGAATAGAACAAAAGTATAAAATTGTTGCCGCTTTGATTATCACATTTAAATGAAAAATTGTTTTGTTATAATGTAATTGATGGTTATATATCCATTATATATAAAAAACATGAATAAATGGATTTACGTAAAAAATGGAAAACGATCTTTGTTCTATATCTATAAATGGATTATTTTTTATTTGCCGACTGGCTGTTTACTTAGGAACGATAGCTGTATTGTGTGAGTAAAAAGCTTCTAGAGTATCACAATATAAACGATAATATGCATAATAAATAAATTGATATAAATACAATTATTAAGTAGTTTTTCGTTTTAACTAAATTGTTTTTAGTATAAAATATTTTTTTACTATTAAGGGGTTGTTAAGTTTCTTCTTCTAGTTAAATATTATAAGTATAGTAATTTTTGTATTGAAATGATTCATACATAAAGCGTTTCAGATTCGTGAGCTAATTTAAAAATATTATGAATATTGTTATACATAATTAATTTTTTTACACCGTAACCGTAAAGACTGGACAGCGAAAAACATGCTGAAGTGCCAATTACCCAATTGGGATTAAAGTCCATGTTTTAAGGGGTTTTTAATAGTGACAACCCTAAAACTTAAGTATTAATTTTTCTAGTAGCAAGTCTAAAACCAAGTTAAAAGAAAGTTGAAGTTTGAAATATTTCAGAAAATAGTAAAATCTGCGTTAAGTGAAGCATTGTTTAAAGTTTTGTAAATAGGGTTGCCAGCTTTAAAGCAAAACTTTACGATAAATTAGTTTTTCTCGTAAAAAACTTAACATAGCATGCAACGATTTAGCTACAGTATAAAAAAGCAACTTGAAGAACGCTTCCGTGTAAGCATTCGTTAGAGAAAAGTCTATTCTATTTCCGCATGATTACTCCAAAAGGGGAAAAAGACGTACACAATACCTAAGCAATTTGCGTTAAAATAATGTAAAATCGTCTACAAATATGCAAACGTTTGCCTCACGTAGGTCTTCGGAACACGTTCTATTATTGGAAATATAAGAATTGCGCTTTGTCACTTCCTCGCACCATCTGAGGATATAGGAAAGAAAAATCACGGCTCGGTAGATTTGTAGTTCAATATGCATTGTGCACCTTTGAGGAATTCAGCTTCAAATCACGAGCGACGGGAATTCGCGCAACGACACGACAAACACTCGGCAATTGGCAACTTTTTGTACTTTTGTTTTACCTCTTTACTGGATTTTTGCGGTAATGAAAGTAGGTCGTGGATTTTAAATTTTTCGGTTTGAGTTTGAAATTGGAACGTACTTTGTGACTTACATTGCTGGCTAGTTACGTCCATTTACGTTAAAATCTTCCTTTTGTTCCTGTTGTTGTGTTTGTCTATTTTTGTTTGCTATGTTTATGTTGCTAGTGTATGGAATAAAAGGGATAGTGGAAGAATTTCGAAAATGCCTTCATTCCATTAGAGGTCGAGTACTTACGTTAAAAATGACATGGACTTAATAAAATCTAATGTAGTACTCAAATTTAGGCTATGTTTGAAGTGAAACTTTTTTATCGGCGTTGGAACAAAAAATACCGTCACATTTTTCCGTTACGCGCCATCTTTTTCTTGGCCATACCACGGTTGATTCAAAGAGATTCAAAGCTATTAATAACAAAAATATATAATAATGATAGTAATCATTCTATTACAATTAATGAAATTATGTAGTAGTAGCAATAAGGTATAATGAAACAATTGTATTCATGTCTATGATAATAAAAGCCTTTTGTTAAACTTTATCTTATTTAACCAATTTCAGTAAAGATGCATGCAGGAGATCATTTTTCTAAAATTAAGGTCAAAAAGAAGTTTCACTTCTTATGTGTACTAGTACACGCACACACTTTGTTTTATTTTATTACATTTTCCTGATTAATTAATTTCGTACTTTGGTCACTCAATGAGTAGAGGAGACGCAAACCTAGAGAAGCTCATCGTGATTGGCAACACCAAAGCAAAAGTTCGCCTGGACGTTCGCCACCGAGATGGATTGACCAAGTCAAAGACTCGTCGTAGCCCCCAAAATATAAATTGGAAAACAAAGCGCAAGACCGAAATAGGATGAGGAAAATTATTCGCACCAGATCTTATTGTACAGGAGAGGTATGATTGATTGTTGGGTCTAAGGGTTTGTTTCAGTAACGAGACTTAGCGAGTCTGAGTCCTGTCTAAAATGTAAATAAATTTAACATACTCGGTATACTCACGCGTAATACTAATATTTACATTATTTAGATAAAGTATTGCCACAATCAAAAAAGATTGCTCAAGCTCCACGAACAGGTGAATTGCAGATTATTTTTGAAATCATGTGTTTAGTGAGAAGACAAAATCATTTGAATTAGTTATTTAGTATGAGTGCATGTTAGTTCTAAGTGCTAAATAGTGATAAGTGGATAAATAATAGTACTCAAGAACAGAGTATCTTCCTTTTATAAGACATTGTACCTTTTTAGTATCTTATCCTTAATAGAGACTGTGAGTCTGTAAGGGTAAGTCTTATTGGACAGTGTCTTATGTTAACCATCCTTTGTAGTAAATTAGGTTAATTTTGATTTAGTTATTAGTCTTAAGTTAGGCTTGATCATAATGATAAATGTCTTTGTGTAAAGACAATGTATATAATTAAAATTAAAGAATTTATATATATGTTTATTGAACAATAAAAAAATAGAAAATTCCAGAGATTTTATTCTTCTGAATCAATGTAGTATTGGTACTAGTTTCAAGCCGAGTTCTAAGTTTTAAACAAACATGAACGCGTAATTAAGTATGACAGTTCTGTAGCCGTTTCATTGCGTGTATGCCGACACAATCCCACGGGAGGCGGAGGTACTGGATAATATAATGCTCAAGGAAGCAACATGGAAACCTGATCGATAAACGCGTATAGAACAATATACCAATAAGACATAATTGGAAACGGTGATTTCGTTTTTGTTTGTATTTTATAAATGATTAAAATTTTTGTTTAAAAAATATATAAATCAGTGCCGCTTTTTAGTTCTGGGCCTCAGACTTCCGTACGCTGGCTTGGCTCCTACGAGGAGATCTTTCTAAGACCTGAAAACGATACGTCATGAATAAGAGTTATCCTTTTCCTTCGTTAATTGATCTTCAGATCTAGGTGTCTCGCTGCCCTTGGTATTGTGGGGGGGGGGAGTTCTGCGTACTATGAAAGGCCGGCAACGCACTTACGAGCCTTTTGGCAATGTCAGTGTTTATGAGCGGCAGTATCACTAGACTTCACATGAGCCGGTTATATAAAAAAGATTAATAATATTAATTGAATGACCGGTTACAGTGACGAGCGAGCGGTACATTGACAAGTCAGGTGTATGGTTTCAGCACGATGGGGCCACAGTCCACACAGCTAGGCTCCTCCATACACACTAAAAGCGTTGTTTCCGAGAAAAATTGTAAGCCGGTTTGGAGACATATTGTGGCCACTTCTCCCGACTTAACCCCAGCTGACTATTTTTATGGGGTTATCTCAATAGAAGAGTTTATGATACCCCTCTTAAAATAAAGACTTAAATAAGAGACAAAGAATTAGTCTAGCTCTTCAAAGGCGGAACGCTACCAGTATCTTCGGAGCCTTGCCCAAAGGCGGAGTGCCTTTGGGCAAGGTTCCGGGTACTATATTTTAGTTTTTATCTTATACTATCTATTAAGGTTTTTTGTTTAGATTCAAAGAATGTCATTATTACGTTGCTAATGTAATTAATGTAGTATTTAATAAATCATTGAAATAACGATAGAAGTGAGATCCATGTCAGTTGGCGTCCTGTGGCGTGTCTGCAAATTCGTTAGTCCGCTTTGCGCTTGAAGAGTGCATTTAGCGCATTAATACACAATTATAATATTACAAATACAATTTGTTTTTCTATTTATATGGACGCTAGCGGTAATTGTTTTTGTTTCCCATTGACCTAATTAAATGATTATGACCTAGAAAATAAATAATTAAATAGAAATGTATTGTTCCTATTAAGCCACGGAGTTATAACTAAATGAACAATTAGTTTTTATTGTCAATAAAATATCTATAACGCGTTATTGCAATATTTAACGGTGACGAAAACTACCGCGTCGGCAATGTGACATTTCGATCATGTTTTATGACAGCAGACAAGCATTAAACTCAATCGAGTTCGGAAACGCTCAGTGAGCAATGAAGCTTAGTAGCAATAAAATTTAGGCCGTAATAACAAACGCCAACGTTTCAAGTGTTCAAATGCGTAGAAAATCGTTTAGTTTTTTTTTCTATTTGGATCTTATAAGCCTACATAAAATAGTTAATTAATGTGTTGTCAATTGTTTAAGAAATATATTATTTCTAAATAATTTGGGCATATTGGTTAAACACCAGATTTACGTAGGCGGTCCCAAAGTTCTGTCACAAATGGAAATAATGATAAAAACAAAAGTACTGGTCAGTTTTGAATGAGTGGTATATCAATTTATAGTGCTTATTTAAGCACCGCGGCCAGTCGTTCAGACCTGCCAAATGTTATAGTCCAAAGGATTGAGCTCCGAAAGGATTAAGGCCAATTCTCATGTCTAATTAAGTCGATGTTTTGACGCTCAAACCAGGTTTCAGTGGTCGCGGCTTTATGTGCAGGTGCAGAGTCCTGCTGGAACACGAATTGATGTCCCAAATAGCGTGCTGGGCAGGTCTTTGTCAAGCCGATACAAAACCGTCTCTTGGTACACTCCCAACCAGACCATTACTGATGTTGGATGATGTCCATGTTGCGCCCTCGGAACTTTATTTCGAGCTTCTCCTAGCGTTCATACTATCATTCTGTTTATTGTTCATTATTACTTCTCTTCAATATCGGAAAATTTTTCGTCTGTAAAGGGGATAACACGGAGTCGGTTTTTCGCGTACCGCGTTAGCAGCACCCGCGATCTCTGAAGCTTTATTGGTTTCCAGACGAACATTAAGTAAGTGCCGGTTTTTTTTTTGTACGATCGTAGACCAAGATTTTCATTTAAAACCTTTTTCCTTCTGACACCCATCTACAAAGCCATCAACTTCTCTTTTCGGACAAGATTTCTTGCTATCTGTGCCTTGATAGCTTTGATTACTGATGATGTTCTTGCGGAGCGTGGCCGGCCATGTACGATAATTGATTGTACAGCGTTGCAACGCAATAACAACTATTCTTTCAATGTCTACTCCATCGTGAAAAATGATTGTTTTTTGTTTTAAAACAATAGTCAAACATTCAAAAATAGAATGCAATATTTTTTTTTATAGAATCATGTTCGAAGTTTAACAATAATGTGCCAGTGGCAGAACTTTGGGACCAACTTTTGTATGAACATACTATGTTATATGTATGTTATTTTCTAAGAGAAGTGTGGAAAAGAAATTTTACTTAGGTATGTTAACAAATAATTATAATTGTTAATACTACTATACTTGATTGTAATCCATGTTATTAATAAAATTATTACTTACATATTTAAAATGTAATAAAAGTAGAATAAAATAGCCCACAAATATAGAAAATTTACAATATTCTTAAACTACAAAATAATAATTAAATATTAATAAACTGAAAACTTTTAAAGTTCCCTGTGGCAGTGTTTCCTCGCTGTATTGCGATACTTATTCGTTGAGCGTGGAACACACCATCTCTGAGGTCACCAATACTACTTACCAGCTATTTACATCTTCAATCAAAAGATTATTTTATTATTAACACTTCGTTACATTATAATATAAAAATTGAACATAATTAAATCAAAAGGAGGGCAACTGGCGGCCTTATCGCTTTCGAGCGATCTCTTCCAGGCAACCACTGTGAGTAAAAAAAAAAACTGTATTTAATTACATAAGGTAGACAAGAAGTGCAAAAATACATATTACATGTAGTTATAACGAAGAAACTAAACAGGAACCAAAAATAAACTAAACTGATACTGAATACATAAACAACATAAGTAAAAAGTGCACTTGAATCACTATAATCCAATTCAAGATTATCATTAACTATAAACACTAAATCAATCTACAATAATTGGAATAAAGTTCTGTCTCGCTTTATCCCAAGATCCATAAATTGATTCAAATTGAATCAGTATCTACAATTAACACCAAAACAATTTTAAATCATTGTTAGTTATTGATCTGTGATTTAAACGGGTTTTATCAAACAAACTCTGCTCAAAACTTCATAATATATAGTAGTTCCTATTAATGGTATTGTAAAAATAATCAATAACATCATGACACCATCTGATTCGTGAGATTCACTCTGCGACACTTCGGCGCCAATTCTATTGTGCGTCCATGATTGATGCGACTCTTACTTGGTTATGGTGTCAATCAAAAAGAAATTAATGCACTCTCTATATGAAACACTATTTTTTCGGGATTTCCACTACGACCCTGACATACCTCTCTCGCTTCATCCACTTTGACATTCACCATGCATGCTAGACGGTTATGCTATGGTTTGACCGTTGATAAAAATTATTTTGGCGTCGTAGCGAATAAAAGGTAAATGTCCTTGTCAAACGTCAACTGTCATTATTCCAGCTAGTGTAGTATATTCTAAACCCCATAAAAAAACAATTTATAAATTATTGCAACACTTTAAAACTTATGAGTCTCTTTTCATGTGTAAAAACAATTTTACAGAAAGAGACGAAAGTCTACTTTTGTTAAGAATTCAAATTTGTAAATCATAAAACAACTTGCATGCTCAAAACATACAAGAAAATGTGACGTTACAAAATTGTGTTTGTGTGACAATTAAATTTGAACATTGAAATTACAAACTTGCAAGAAAAAACACTGGCAAACAGCAAAATTAAAAAAACGCCTTTTTTAAAACTAAATAGAAACAAACAGACTTAAACCCCATTTAAAGAGTAATTACATTGTAATAGCGAGATTGCCACACAGGAGCATTAATAGTCTCAGATAAGCGAGCCGTATAAAATACTTCTATTTCTAGATGGTCAGTATGAGTATTCAATATTTTATATAAAGGTGAATGAAGTCTCGTCGAAGTTTTAGGGTATCTAACTCACGTCAACGCGATTAATAATTGCATAATCTGTGTCACTACCGTCATCTGACGTTATTACAAATAAACGTGGTATAAAATGTTATACCAAGAATAAGCAAAGTATAACTGTTCTTACTAGCGTTATTCCAGCCGCCATCCTAGTATAAATCTGACATAACCTAAACCATGACTGACGGATTTTTAATGAAACAATATTTTGAGAGGGAACAAGTTCACGGTAGATTACATGGAGTCTCTGGCTATGCTTACACTCCTTATTTATTTACACCAGTACTAAATCCGACCACTCATAAACAAGAAGCATACAATTATACCCACATTAGAACTAGAACACTATAGTGTAGAGAGATGTTTTGGTGTATGGAACAACCGATTCAGGTATTTATTATCAGGGGACTCAGAACATCAACATAACCAAGATGTATATAGTATCTTTGGCACTTTGCACAATATAACCATTGAATTGAAAGAGTAACGTATCTCTGATGATGATGACAAGACCCTGCCTCCACCACCAACAGCACCCTCATAACACAGCGTCTTTTCATGCTGCGTGGGGGCCATATTTATTAAGAAAACTTTTAAGTTTGATAGTTCTTTAACAATAAAGTTAATTTATGAAATAAAACATTTTCTATTTATTTTAAAGTGACTACTAAAGTCTTCACTACAATCTCTGTCTGTAATTTTAAATGTATCTTTAAACTGTGTATCGTGGCCCTTTTGAAGGTGCTCATTTTCAAGATTTAGGTTTTCTTAACAATTAAGTTATTTAAAATTATGTAAATAATTATAAGTTTATAATAATACAAATAGCTTTAATTCGGTTAAACAAAAATTGTTTTCTTTCAATGTGTAAAAGCTATATTAACCAAAGACAATACTAGATTCAGAATGTCCAAGTTTGTGCCAATAAGAACATCGCGTAACTATTGGCTGTTCATTAGATTAACAGACGTGCGAGGTTGGTTTTTTTTATTTTTATTACGTAACAATAAATAGTGTCGTTTTAAATGTCCTCCCTTATTACAAAACTGGCAACGACGACCTATAGTTAAATCGCGTATTTTATGGAACTTACAAGCTTCATATTCACCACGGGTCTTGTCTGAATGATCACGAACTTACTTTTATTGGACTCACCCCAACCTGTCTCCAGCCGGTCGATCAGCGCTATTTTTCGCATGGAACATTCAATGTAGGTAACCACATGGTCACTCGTATAATCCACCATATCGCGAAACAAGTTGTGAAACCTCCTAGTTCCAAGAAACTGCAGAGTAAGTCGCTGTTTAATCTCTGCGAAGGTTGTAAACAATGAGTACGAACGTGCAACCCACTTCTTAGCACGTCATTGCAAGTGGGTGAAAGCTGCATTCCCAGCTTCGCAATCCAACCACGAATTGTAGTTCACGTGGTGTTCAATTGACAATCGCCTGAATCAAACGACGGTAGATCACTTGATTTAAGCGTCCTTTTCCACACTCGAAGGCTTCTGTTTGGTATTTTGGAAACCCGCCATCATATCTTGAAAAAATCTTGCCCATAATTCGAGCGTAAACGTGCTGAGTCCGTCGTCCTTTGACGTCGATTGGCCCGCCGCTCCATTTCCTTAAACTTCATAAACTGGCGTGTAATATAAAATATTCATGATTTGCAGGTGCAGTCATTGCTGTAGGCACGCGATTATTAATTGCAAAATATGTATCACTACCGTCGTCCAATATCATTACTTAATAAACACAGTCCAGTGTTTTGATCCAGACGATTGTCAATTTACCGCAACTGTGAAGAGGTTGAACACCAAGCGAATAACAATTCGTGGTCAGATTACGAAGCTGGTAATGCTGCCTTCGCTCACTTGCAAGGACATGTTAAGAAGTTGGCTGCACGTTCTTACAACCTGTAAGATATCTATGATATTGTGTGGTGTTTCAGTCATTGACATGTTCTTGATGATTGATGTGTTCTTATATTACATAATCTCTGACATACCTATCCCAGTTCTGATGCAAATGAAAATGAATTTTTGAAGTGAAACTTTATTAAGTTTTTTTAATTTTACGGATGAAACATCACGAAGATGTGCAGCGTTTTTATCTAAGTAAAGGGAGAGAGCAATTGAGACCGATTGAGAGAGAGTGAGAAAGGGAGATCGAGAAAAAATACACGCCATTAGTTGATGTATACATTTACGGCCAAAACTAATATTCAATCTCAATCCCATTTTAGCCTACTTAGATCAACAATTTAATCCATTTCTACAGAAAAGCATGCCAATATTCATATCATAGATTGAGTTACCAATCTATTTTTTCAACCAATCCTTCAGAGGACCGATCAGAGATTGAAGATTGCCCTCTGTATGAAAATTAGTGTTTACACATGCCAATAACCTGTATGTCCATTTTGACAGTTGCTCAGATTGGCCAAATCAATTCCGGATAGCTATCGGAGAAATTTGTAGCTTTATGGCTTATGGATCGGTATTACGATCATCCAACTTTATATTCATTAGTAAAATGTGTTCATTTTCGTCGTCCTCCAGTTCTCGTGATAGTGATTTGGAAGTTTTAATGCAATTACCCGATTGGGATAGTGAAGTTGTTGGTGATATATCATCTGCAATTGATATGCTAGCTTACGAGTATGTTTTTATACACCAACAGAGTACAGAAAAATTACATGAAATTGCTGGATTTCTTAGAATTGTTGCCATTGATTGCACTCATTTACGAATTCAATCATCATGTAAGTAATTTATATATTATTTAACATTGTACATTATAGTATGAAGTTGTAATAATAATAAGCAGCATTATTTTCTTTAGGTGACGTAATTGGTGAATAATATCGTAATTGAAAAGGATATTTCTCTTTAAATGTACAGGCTGTGTGTGATGCAGAAATAAAATTTATTAATGTTGTGCCCCATGGCCTGGTGCCGCTGATGATGCAACAACTTTTGTAAACTCAGTTCTACAAGTTAATTCAAATTTATTGATAAGGAGGTAGAACTTGATAAATGTGCCAACTAAATTTACAGGTATATTTGTTTATAGCTTAATATCATACAGGTCTACTGAGAAATCACTGGATGGTTGTTAATAGTGCTTACTCAAATATAATATAATATTCATTAACACCATTTCTCTGGCTGACCAGAGATATGATGAAGTACACATTTAGAATAGGAATACTATAGACAGGTAAATATATAGTATAATTTAGAGTATTAATAATTATACTATGTCAAAAAGTTGCAAGATATGTGACCCAAATGAAACATGATGTAAGGTTAAAATATTTGTCTTTTTCAGAATATTTGGAGTATGGAAATGTCGCTTTAACATTGTATTTACCACTAGCTAAAGTTCAAGCTATTATTATTGCCACCGGCTGTTATGCAAAATATTTGTAAGGATTATAATTTGTAGATATACCGGCAGAAGTTTTAGTTCCAACACTTGATACAATTTCAAGTCAAGAAGTTAATGAAGGAAATCAAGACATAACTGAAAGAACAAGCCTTATTTATTATTATTTTGGGAAAATTAATATAATTCTAGCAGAAACAAACATGTTGTATTTAAATGTCCTTTTGTACATATAAAATACTAGTACTTATTTTTCTTAGAAGAAACTCAGTTAAAATTTGAATAAGTTATGTAGTTAATCTACCTATAAAATTAAATTTTTATTTATTATAACCAATGAAATATTAGGAAAAAGAAATAAAAACATAACATAATATAAACTTTATTTAATTATATTCTTATAATATGTAAACCAAACCCTATACAATAGTAAACTATACTATGCTAATTAATAATAGTCTCTACAACCAATTACTTCCTTAACTTTTCTATTTTTAATTAAAACATTTCTAACTAAGACTAGTTTTTCATTAGTTCCAAGTTCTTTATTTCTTAATATTAAATGTTTGTTTTTAAAATTTACATTTATTAAATTAGTCTATTAATTTTTGTTTAGGCATATAATATTATTATATTTCATTCTTTTTTCCTTTGCTAATTCTCTTACGAGCATTCTTCTTTAAATTCTTTCATTTTAGACGAAGTTGCTGAGGCAATATCCTGGGACAAGTGGTAGCGGTGGCGTTTAGTCGCTGCGCCAAGCAAATCCACTCATCCGTTTTTTCATTTATAGCTAGTGGCGTTGGTGGCTTTCTTATTAATTGTTTTAATTTCTTGTATTAGGTTAAGTTAAAACGTGCATTGCTTCTTAGACAGAGGTCGACCTTTTACCTAATAAAACACATTTATATAACATTAATATGACAAAACACTCAAAGGCGGGAAATCAGCGTCATGCAAATAAAATAAACCAAATACTTACGGTTTCAACATCCATTACGACAGAGATTATAGTTGTATAATTTATAATATTATGTTAATTTGTACTTAAGCAAACCGCACTTATATTTAGATTTTAGAAAATAGCGGGCACAACGATTCATGAAGCCATGTGTTGACATTTGTCAGTTGTCACAAAAATGAAACGTTCCGTTCCTTACTAAAATCATATTACCACAAAAAACATAAATTATCATATTTAATAATATAAATAGAGACCTTAAACGTTTATATGAGTAGCTATAACCAAAAATACTTGTTACTATTGATACATAGTCCTGCTTAATTTTAGTTTATTCCAAAAACAGCAACCTTTTAGTATGCTTGAACAAACATATTGCACTTAACGAAACGCGGTCGAGAGGGAAGGATCACGCAAAAGATGACGTGCAATCTATTGTCGAATAAACAATCGGGTAGCAAATGTGTTATATTGGCATGCAGATTGGAGATCCATCTTTAGATATGAATTAATGGAAGATTAGATTTAGACTTAGATTGAGGATACATTATTAATTTTGGGCGTTAGTAATTACATATTAGAACTTTAGATGGCAATTCTGTCGCATAACGCTTTGTGCAGTAAACGCAGATTTTGTATCTATTTATATTATCATTTGCACGTAAAGAGGATATTTCTGGATATTTCTTTCTATTCACCTGCGTATCGCAACAGTAATACGCGACAGAATCCTAGCGGAATACTTCATTTTTCGCGATAAGATTTTTTGCTTCCTGATGGGGTTTCGACGAATTCAGGCTTTAACAGCATTAATAGTCTAACAGCAGGCGCCCCCACTATTTTTCCTGGTCTTCGACAGACGAAGTATTGTTGTATCTGTTGATAGTACAATATACGAACATACAGCTGATACCAAACGTTTCAAGTGTCTGGAATATGACCGACGGCTTCACTTTGAGCAACGCGATCACTGCAATCCTATTTTCTTTAACACCCCATTCCATATTGTAATTTGATAATGAACACGAAAATATGCAAATGGCGCAAAGTCGAAAGAAGATTTAAAAATAATATAAAAGTAAAATAATATACGTGTTCCAAATTAAGAATAATTAAAAAGTTGAAAAAAAGAAAAGTTTTATGTACTTAACAGGAATTATGACCAGACTAGTTATATTTATATAGGTCTATAAATCAGCAGTGGGATAAAAAAAACTATATTACATTTATTTTTGAAGATATGTATGGAATTGGAGCAAATTTGGATCAAATCTATTACATAGTTTAGAAATATTTAAGATGATGAACTTAAAAATCTAAAATCCGTATCAAAGATATTAATCAAGAGAACTTCCGAAAATTGTATCCGCAAACAGCAAAGAATCTCAATTTCCCGTTCGCCAGAACAATTTTCTGCAAAACACTCGTATTTAGTTCGTAAATATTAATAAAGTTCTGTGTTATCTAAGAACGTAGAGACAGTGGAGCACGTAGCCAGTGCAACTGTTTACTTAAAGAGATTATTTCCTTGTACAAAGAGACATCCTCGTTCCAATTATCACAAATTCAGCGTAATTGGGCAGCTAATGTTCATTTGAGTCTGTGAAACATTAATGTGGTTACACTAACGATAGTGCTATGCGAAAAAGTATACTAAATCTTTCATTTAAAAGTCGGGTTTTAAACAACTAAAACAAAAACAACTGAAGTTACAAATAACTGCATATACATTTTTCATACGCCATGCATGTTACTACTAGCCAATACAGTCTACACTGTATTTAGTTTGTATATTTTCTTACGAGTATTTTCCCTCACCGTTTAAAAGTATTTGGTTAATCAATTTGAAAGGGTTCGACGATCAAGCATTATTATTAACGCTACTTGAAGCTTTAAAAAATATTAGTTTGCATTTATAATATTTTCATATCAAATGTGTTATTGAATAGGCAAAATGAAAACTGTACAAGAATTTGAATAACAGGCAGAAAGTTCATCTGACGTTAAGTGATACCACCGCTTGAAACAGCTAGAACGCTCGCAGATTCATTACCGGACTTTTAATTATTGATCTATTCTATGTGGGTCTGTATATGAAACAAACAGAAGCAAAACTGTACAAACCATATCCAAGTACAACTGACGCTTTCAACCCATGTTTCATACACAAAAACGTATTGATTTATTAGGGTCTGCCAGCAAGTGTGCCAACCGAGGTGGAACAATTAAACTTTTTGCTTCGGCTTGCACTGCATCTCACGTCCGGAAATTATGAGCGGTTCGTGACCACGCAAAGAATGATAGAACCCTTTTACTCGACAAAAATGAGGTCGGCGTAATGTGTACAACATATTTTGATACATCATTGGATGGTTTAGAAAAACAGGGTTTTTATTTGTTTATGGAGAAATGTGAAATTCAGTTGTGCATCGGTCTTGCTTTCAAATCCATTGGTGCAGGCATGATTCGACCACGATGTCAGGGTCGCACGCGTAGACTAGGCACATATGGCGCATAATCATAACGTTTAAAACAGAAATATGTATGGAATATTGTTTCTTAAATATGTAAATTGAAGCTGTATACGCGACCCGGATTACGAAAACTAATTTAAATTACACCCGCTCGTATTCCAACTATAAGCCTTAATTAAAAGTTCATTTGCTAATCCAATGCCTTCGAGAGTAAATAATCAATTCGACCATGCATAACTAAGGGTTATTTAAAAAGCTTCTAGCTTCGTATTTTATTTTTCCTTCTAAAAATTTATTTTCTAAATAATTTATTAGTAACAACTTAAATATAGATTCTAACGTATAAGCGCTCGTATTTGTATGTGCTTATAAGGTCTGGAAGGTAAGTGAAGTTTTGAATATGTTTACTTAATGATCCAATTGAAAGCTTTAAAGTTAGACTGTGCTTAATCAAATCAGTTATCAGTAGCTTTTAAGAGCGGATGTAGCTGAGTAAACGTTTTATTTAATTAGGTTAATAAGTTGCATTGATGTGTTAGTAAATATATTTTTCAGTAAGTAGGAATCTTGCCATCTTTCTCTACCCCGAGCTATGACATTATCCCATCGAGCTTAGGGTTAAAACATTTATGAACTTTGGGTTTAATTTCAGTCCAAACACATTTTTCAGGTTGATAGTTGCAAGTTAAATACGCGACAAACTTAATCTGTGATTTTTATTTCGTTCATTAAATACGTCATAGGCCAACAAGGATGAATGGTATTGGCAAAGATAAACCAGTCTGAAAAGGATTGGCCTTCCCATACATGAGACTAACTAATTACTAAAATTTAGATATAAGTAAATACTAACGACATTTGAAATGGAAATAAAAAAGGCTTTATAATTCTTATATTAAAATAGTTAATTAGTTTTGAGTTAATGCTTTGTTGTACTGAGAAAAGCTTTTAATGAAAGTCGCGTAGTTCATTAAAATATTTCTGTTTGTAAAAACTGCACAGATTAATACCTTGCCTGCACTCGAGTTTTAATGGTGCACTAATGTACTATTATCAATAATGGTAACTTTGCAGAAAGGCAACTTCATAATGAGGGTGAATATTCGTGCGGAACGAGTGGCATAACTTAAAAGACGTGTAAACTTCTGCGTCATTAAAAGTTTTTAGTTGAAGGTGGTAGATTTGTGCCAATACTAATTAGCCACTTATACAACTTCATGTATCAGCAGGGTTACTCTCTGTGCAATCCATGCAGCTCGTCTCGTAATATGTCTGCGTGTACTTCCCGCGAAAATGTACATGTGAACTTCTTTTTACCATAAGTAGTTTATTTGTTAATTCAGATTGATTAATTAAAAAAACACCGCACAATCAACTGTTATAACACTGCTTCAAAAATTATAAAAATTAAAAGAAAATACTAAGCTAATAATAATTACTATTACTTTTACTTCAACGAATAAGTATCGCAATACAGGGAGGAAATGAGCCCAACGTTAAAGGTACACATTCATTTCAAAGTGTGAGCAACTATGATATACCAAGCTCGTTTATCTAAATGATCAATCTGGATATCGGTTAGTTTTGACCAAAACGCATTCTTCTAAACAGAGGGGCAAATGGGATGATAGGATGCCTTAGGTATCTAAAAGGTACATGAAATGAAGTTAAAAGGTTGGGTCAATCAACTGATTCTCGAATATCTTACTTATATCGACTTTTAGAAAAGAGCGTACCAATTCTTAAAAGGCCGGCAACGCACTCGCGAGCCTCTAGTATTGAGAGTGTCAATGGGTATCACTTAACGTGAGGTGAGCCTCCTGCCCGTTTGCCTCGTTCTATATAAAAAAATACAACATCGTAAAGTTAGCCTGGTTTCGTAGTAACTCATTTTTCGACATTTAAATATACATTCAGGTATGTATTTAACTAAAGTATATAGTTAAACATGTTCAAGAGTCAAATTGGTCATCCCCAGCGGGTTTTACACAGTCAACATTATGATACTCCAGAGTGATTTTTAAAAACAGTTTCTAAACAGTATATATATATATATATATATATATATCGAAACGTTAATAATCTTCCGTCCAGAGCTTACCATTGACAGTATAACATGACAAGGAACGCAACTTCATGTTAACGTCAAAGCTATGAAATTCCTTTAGAGTAGGTACTTTGCCTGAACTCTATATACGTCAATAAACTTGCTCTGATGGACACATATATGCAAATAATGATAATTTAATAATAGAGATTTAATGCAATAACTTTTAATTATAACTTTGTGTTAACTTAGTGTGTACGTCGTTGTTGTGCGCGACTGTACAAATTGATTGGGAACACAAAAAGGCTTTGATTTCCAAGTTTTAAATTTCAAGAGTTTCTCAATAATACTAATTAGAAATTGATAAATAGGCAATTAGAACAAACTTAAAAAGTTTGGTACCTGTGACTAATCACTTCTTAAAAGTGGTGTAGAGTTTCGTTGCGGAATTTCGATACTTATTCGTTGATCGCGGAAATCACCAACTCTGGGGTCACCAGATACCAGGTGTACCAGGTGCCCAAGTCCCTACTCCAAAGACTAAATCAAAGTTGGAGGAAAGACTTATATTT
This sequence comes from Pieris brassicae, assembly GCF_905147105.1. Classification (NCBI taxonomy): domain Eukaryota; kingdom Metazoa; phylum Arthropoda; class Insecta; order Lepidoptera; family Pieridae; genus Pieris; species Pieris brassicae. Next base: position 17,910,103 of record NC_059674.1, read on the forward strand.
GAGCCGTTTATTATTTACTGCTCTGCGCCCGCGCCAGCTCTGTGCTTCTCTCAGGGACAATGACAACAAACTCCAAAACATTAGTTTTGTCGAACAATCAATTATAGTAATTGTTTTATATATTGAGATTGTTTTCCTATAATTTATCTAAAACAGTCAAACAAAATTTTATCTACATAAAATAAATAACACTAAAACCTTTTTTTAAGTCTGTGTCTCTAATTTTCTGTATCTGTTTCATGACCATTTGTTAATCGAATAGGCAAGTAGATGATCAGCCTCCTGTGCCAGAAACACGCCATCGACGTTTTGGGTCTAAGGCAAGCCGGTTTCCTCACGATGTTTTCCTTCATCGTTCGAGCGAATGTTAAATGCGCACATAGAAAGAAAGTAAGTTGGTGCACTGGGATCGAACCTACGACCGCAGGGATGAGAGTCGTACGCTGAAGCCACTAATCCAACACTGTATCTATATAAAACAATTATATTAATCTCAACAATTAATGTCTGTAAAATAAACAAATAAAACTAAACTCTCGTAAAATATATAAAGCTCCCTTGTTTTCCGTCACAAGTCATAAAGAAACGTCAATATGCTTACGATCCATAAATCTTCAAATATGTCGTAAAATTCTCAGTGTCTTCGCAAACTTCATTTACAGGGTTTGATATAGCCCATCTTAACGGCGGAAAATCAACATAATTCATGTTGTATAAGATTAACAACTCTGCAAGTTAACATATATATTTGTCAATGTATTACGTCTGATTGTCAATATTCTTTAAATTATTGAGTTATTCATTTTTGGTCAATGATTTATTATGACTTTCATTGTGGGCTTACTCAACAATAAAGCTATGATAGGCTGCGATTAGCATTTCTCAATGAAGCCCCATCTTGTGCCACTATTTACAATTGGTTTAACGAGTTTAAACGTGGACGTCCCAATCTCAATGATGATCCGTCCTTTAACAGCGATACGGGCATTGTTATGTGTCAAGTTCAAAAAATATTACACGAACATTTAGGCGTCAGAAAGCTTTGTACCAGATGTATTCCCCATAACCGACGACCACAAAACACCTTCGCATGGACTGGTGTCGCCAAATGTTAGATAAGTTCAACGGCGGTGACTCAAATGCTGTATTTGACATCGTCACAGGTGATGGAAGCTGGATAATGCTACGAATCCAAAACCAAAAGACAATCAGCTCAGTGGCTGTTTCCTTTTGAGGATCGGCCAACTAAGGTAAAGAAAAGATCAAGTCAAGGAAAAAAGATGATTACCTCATTCTTTGGTCTGAAAGGTCATTTCGCGACAGTTGTGCGAGAAGATGGAAGCACAGTTACTACACCCTGGTATGTCAATTGCTGTTTGCCTGTTGTCTTGGAAAAAATGCGATAGTAGCGTCCTCCAAGCAGGATCCTCCTTCACCCCAACAATGCTTCAGCGCACTCCGCAAAACGGACTGTTGAATATTTGACTATGGTGTTGAGATAATGAGTCATCCGCCATATAGTCTTGACCTGGCACCCTGCGACTTTCATTTATTGCCGAGAACTAAAGATAAAATTCGAGGTATTCACTCTACATCAAGTCAAGAAAATCCCATAGAAGAGATTCTTCCCTAAGGAAGAATGGGCCCACTGCTTTTCTCAGTGGTTCCATCGAATGCGACGATGTGTAGAGAGGAACGGAGATTACTTCGAAAAACAATAAAAGTATTGGCAACTTTCTACATTAAGCCGTTTTTCATTTTCTAAACATTTTCAGTGTTACCTAGGTATAATTTTATTATATAGTTATTAGATATTCTTAGATTTTGTGTTAAAACAAAAAAAATATTTTTGAGTGATTTTTGTTCTATTGGGTCTGACTGCCTTTAAATTGTTTTCTACTTCTTATTTATTCTGTAATTGTAACTTTTGCACGAACCATACGGTGGTATTTATTTGTAAAATAAGTCTTCATTCAGCAAAATATCCTATCTACGATATTTGAGATACTTTCCCTTGATGTATTATATTAGGTCCTTACATATGAAATTGGCGTTTTGTCGTACTGGCCACTTTGACCTCAAATACCTCCTCTTTGGTTAGGAATTTCAAATTCAAATTTGTACAGCTATTTACTCATGTATTTGTGCTTCGATGACCGTTATTCATTTGTTTTTTTCTGTTTGCGTCACTCATTATACAAAATGGAAAACTTAAAGTATCGCATTATTTACGAGTACAAGTTCCGCCGTGGCACTAGTGCTGCGGAAACGACTCGAAGGGTGAATGATGTGTATGGCGGTCATGTTGCAAAAGAAAACACAGTTCGTTTTTGGTTCCAACGTTTACGTTCTGGAAATTTCGACATGCAGAACAAGCCCCGTGAACGGCCTGAGACCCTTCCATTTAATCGCTGTATTGCGATACATACTCGTTGAGCGAGGAACGCACCAGCTCTGGAGTCACCGGTACTATGTACCAGGTGCCAACGTAAATCATGAATTAGCGCTAGTCACATGTAAAAATTAAAATAGCAAAATATCGGAGAATTTACAATTAGATCTATATCGTAGAAATTATTTTCAACAAAATAATACTACATAAGTTCCAGGCTTAATAGTTCCTAATAAAATTTGTATGTCGTATTGTATTTGCTTATTTTAGTTAGTTCTTCACTTAACTTCTATCTTGTATTTGGAATGTCACCTGTTCTTATTGAATTAATAAAGAAAAATTCGGCTAAGATAATAAAATAGGCCGGGATATCAAAAACAATAAAGCTAGTTACCGAACCAAAGTCGCTGCACGCAAATTGAACGTTAAAGTTCTGTGCTCTGGGAATAGAAAACGTCAGCGGCTCGCAGAAAGGCTATTAATTATGAGAAAGGAAATGGAAACCCCAGTGGAAATGGAAAAGTAATAAAATGCAACAGCGATTGCAAGATGAGTGCCTTAGCAACTGTTCGAAGGATCTACGCGTTTACTATTGCAATTTAAATAAGATCTGTCGTTTGTTTTGCTTTGAATACTTTCAACGGAAAACGGATTTGATGAGGAATATTTTTACTTTGGTTGTTCATAGACAGGAAAAAAACTTTTGTATGGCAGTCTAATAATGATTATTTGAATTATTATAAGACAAATTACTAAGACAAATTTGTACACTATGTGTGGCAGAATATGTGAACGATTCGTACCACCATTAATATGTACCATATTCTTGCAAATAAATTGTTATTCTTATATCTAGACTTGACGTTGTGACTAAATACATGTACAGATCATGTTAAGAGAAATCAAAGCAAAGAAGAAAATACACAATTCACTTTTTTTATCTAGATTCGGTGAAAATCACAGAGCAGAACTGAAAGTGAAACAGGGAAAGAAGTGTAAAAGTGTCATCGATTGTGTGGTTACTGGACCGAGTTTGATTTTAATAGTAAATTAAATTTCACTACATTAGAAACATATTTATTTAATTTAAACTTATTGTATAGACAACTATTTATTTCTATAGACTTTATGATTTCACTATAGATATGTTTGCTTGTCTGTGGTAATATGATGTTCAGCATACAAAATTTACTCCCATCAAGATAAGTATAATCACATGGCACCGTGAAGAAACTTGAGTTTAAAGCACATTTAAATTACGTCACGTTTTAAATTAAGTTACGGATGTACTGGAGATAAGTAACAAAGTGACAGGATAGTCTCAAAGGAAACAGAACATTTTCTGGGTCAACTTGCATTTTATTTGCGCGCCTTAAAGAGTGTATTTACTTTCAAGTATCGGGAAAAGCGCTACGAATATTTGCTTTTTATCTAGGAGTATTTTAATATATGCGTTTTGTCTAATGTTTTTAAGCAAGAGTTTAATTATATTTTCATCCTGCAGAAGAGGGCTATTCGAGCAATCTATAATTTAAAATGTAGGGAATCTCTGAGAGATAAATTCAAGAAAATTAATATACTTACCATTCCCTCGCAATATATTTATGAAAATATTATGTATGTTTACAAAAATAGTGATAAGTTTACTAGAATAGAACATGCACAATGTTAATACTCGGAACAAACGCAGGCTGCAATTTCCCCGTACTAGTCTACTTAATTCTTTGTTGGGACGAGGAATACTCTTCTTTAATAAAATCCCAGAGGCTCTTTTATCTCTGCCTTTTAATAAATTTAAGAAATGTATTAAAGAAAAGCTGTGTAAAAAGGCTTACTACATAGTGAACGATTATCTAGTTGATAAAAGAGCCTGGGACTAGTGCTAGACAGGCTATTTCTAATTAATTTGCGATATTAGTTTTAAAATGAGTGTTGTTTGATGATTTTCTATTTTAAAAGAGTTGCGAGAGTTTTTACGTCGGCTTTTTCTCTCGGCCTACTCAATGTCTTCTTTGCCGATGAGTAGGGATGTCTATTTATTCAAATTTATTGACATGCAATAAGGTGATACTTGTATCTTACGTTCCATAATAAACAATTTGTTTTAAATTATAATTTCGTTATTAATATTGCGGATTCGTCAGCGGTGGTTGTAGTGTTTAATATTACTAATTATGACTTTTACAAGCAAGGGCGGATAGTGAATTTGTGGGGCCCTGGGAAATTACAGGGGAGTCCCCCGTAATAGAAACACCGACAAGCGATAGGTATTTCCCGTTCCGTTCGATAGACGTGCATCACACATTGTTGATTGATCTCTAGAATTCGAACCTTATGTTGGGATTTTTTTTAAATTTAAAATATCACCTATTGTTTTTGGTGGGAATTGGGGCCCTTTGTATTCTCGGGCCTCAAAAAGCCCGCCCCAAATTTAGAGATCCGCCCCTAATTTTATTTACCAGGACAAAATATTTTATTTTCTTTATGGGTACGTATAAAGATTCCTTTTTTCAGATTGTGGTGTTGTAGGTGTCCATGGGCGGTGGTTACATCTTTATCCGTTACATATGTATCTGTGTTAAATTTGTAGTGTTATAAACATTGAATAAATTTAACATCTTTTCTGTTGATGTACATAAGTGTACTTCGTTGAAGTTCGAATTGTAATTTTTAAATATTACATTTCCTTGGTGAGCTTCGGACCCCGGAAAAGGTACTTTTTACTAAAAAATATTCTCAAATCTTACACATTACATCTACTTATAAGTAAACACATTTATATTTAAACATTTACGTTTAAAAACATTTTAATTGTTTGAATTACTTAATAAACTTTTCCACTCTCAATACCTTTTCATATTAAACAATGTAAATTGTCAGAAATTTATAATTACAAAAGCATTTCAAAATACTCTGATTTATAACCCTTTAAAAGTAACCCTTTAGTACTCGAAGCCTACTAAACCCGGACTTTTACTTAACTTCGCCATAATGTCTTCTACGTCTGGAGGTTTTGATAATAGAATTATTATAATTGAAGTGCTTAGGGGCTTTTCCATACTTAGGGTTGATAAACCGCTTCGTTGTGTTTTATATGCATTCTAAACAGTTATTATATGTAAACGTGTTATAATCATCTTAAATAATGTAAAAAAAAACATGTGTGTGTACTTATGTACACGCAGAAGTTATACTTCTTTGGCGTAACAAGATAAGAATCTTTAAAAAAATTGTATTCTTCGTTTGTAGAAAAAAACGACACTAACAATAGAAAGAAGGTATTTAATACATTGAAAGTTTTACTATAACGCATTATCTTGTTAAATCACAAAAAAAAAGATTTGTACATAATTAAATTAACGGACAATTTTTTTTATTTTAAAATGTTGTGATTTTTTTTACGGTGTGCTCGCGCTTTGCAAATCTTTACTCTCATCATTTTTCCCTAACACGTCAAAACCTTAAAAAATATTATTTATCTTTAATACAAGATTAGTTCCTCAAATACGTGAATTTCGAGGATATTCAACGAACCAGGGACCTAGTGAGAATATTGAAAACCATTCGAATTAGGGAATTAGTGTGAATGCACGTAAGTCTTAAGCGCTAAATAGTGCTAAGTGGATGAAAAATAGTACACAAGAACAGAGTATCTTCCTTTTATAAGACATTGTACCTTTTTAGTAAATTAGGTTTGTTTTTTACTTATTAGCCTTAAGTTAGACCAGAGTATCATAATGTTAAATTGTGTCTGTGCAGAGACAAAAACAGGAAATATAATATGTAAAATCTATTCTATAACATACACAGAATTACAAACTAGAAAATTAATTATAACATCGTTGAACCACAAAGAACAGTTCGGGCGTTGATGCACTATTTTAAACAAAAAATTTGTAGTTCAAAAAAAAATGTTCATTGTTATCATGGTCAAAGTAATATCACGAAGGAACTTCCAGTGAAGGTCTAGTAATCTATGGCATATTCGAGCTTTTAGTGACGCTTTTTGGCGTGCAATACGTTATTATTTGAGAAGAGTTGTGTTTAAACCACTACATTTGCTTATAACTTTTAACCATTTTTAAAATCTCCATTTTGCTATCGACGAAGTGACTTATAACTCACTTCTTCCAAGGTCACCCACAGAGTATGTTCCATATGTGAAAAATCCCATGTTCAGAAGTCCTAATTTGTGCATGATGAAATAGTGACAACTTTCCGTTCCTTTAACAAAGCTCTTTAAAGCTTATGATGTAAAAGTTTATAGCCAGTTCTCGGCCCTGCCTTTCATTTGAGATGAATGTAAATAAATTAAATAACAGCCTACATAAATAAATTATATTTGGAATTTTAATTCACTTTAAAAGAAATAAACTAAAATTTAATTAATCACTTAAAAGCTATATAAAATATAACTACATCTAGTAATGAAACAATTCCATTAATTGAAGCAACATAACCTTATCGTGTATTAATCTTTACAATTAAGATATAAATGACATTTAAAGCATTTACTTCAATTTAATTAAACGAGAGCATTCGAAACAAAAGACGATGTTAAACGAAATCTCCAAAACAAACCGTGTCTAGAAGTGACACTTTGAGAGGCACTTTGGCTCCTACAGCCTGACCCAAATAAAACAGCGCTATCAGAAGAGATTTGTTGGCAAAGTAAAGAATTTACTGTTCACCCCTGTCTACGATCAACCTGTACACATGTACAATGTTAATAAATGAGTCCACGAGAAACGTAATTTATTTATTTTTTTTGGTTTTATGTAATAGGAGGTAAATTCTTAGGAGGATCAGTGATACCGCTGATGTTAAGTGATACATGGACACTAACATTGCCAGAAGGATCGCGTTCGGAAGTGCGTTGCCGGCCTTGAGAATTGTTACGCAATTTTCTTCAAGGACCCTTAGTCGAATTAGGAAATACTTCAGAGGGTTCCCCGTAGAGGTGTATGGTTATAGTATTCTGGTTTCTTTGGTATATTATAATTTCTTATTTTATATTATATAAAAAAATTAAATAAATATATCGTTTTTAAAAATTAAGTTCTCAGAAATCCAACATTCTCGAAAAGATTTTGCTCACTTGTTTTTCAAATTTATATTATGCAAAAGTCTTTACAAATAGCCATATAAATCAACGCAGTCTGCCACATTCTGATGAGTCCAAACCACAGTCCATCAGCGCTATGTACGGAGCGATTTCAAAGCGAGCTAACATTTTTAGCAAACAACACGCGTTGCGGCTTCCGCGGAGCTATTACGGATAAAAAGCTTCGAGCAATCGTACAGTTCTAATGCATAAGTGGTACATATCAGCCATAAGCACATCTAGCAAGGAAACTAGAAAATGCTTATTAAGAAAACACTTTTTAAACGTTTTTTTACATAATTTTAAATTTAAATTAATATTTATACGTTTATAATAATAATACAAAGCTTCAATCCGCTTAAAAAGTGTTTTCTTAATGTGTAAAAGCCATGGTAACAAAAGACAACACTTTAGAAAATGCTTAGTTTAAAATAATTTAACATTCTTTATACACTTTATTTTCTTTCGTTGGTTGAGTGACTCGAGAGCAATGTTAGAACACCTTGTAATTGATTTGTTTATTTCATTGTATAATCATTAAAGGCCAGCGACGCACTGGCGAGCCTTCTGGCAAGGTAAGCGTCCATGGTATCACTAACATCAGGTGAGTCTGCACGTTTACCCCCTGTAATATTAAAAAGCCGTGAAAAGTTTACAACAGTGTGGTGGACACAACTGGACAAAGAACGTCGAACAGATACCAAGACATATATATATATATATATATATATATATATATATATATATGTGTTGGTGTTGTGTTAAAATATAACATAAATGTGTAAGTAAAATATAAATAAAAGATGGAACTAAACAACGATTACCAACCAGGCATAGGTTGGTAATGGTTGTTTATTAATTTTCGAAATATCACTAAGGACCAATGGCGCTAGTACGCCAACAACCGCTGTGTTTGTGACAAAATAAAAAATGTTGATTTAAGAAAATTATTGCGTAATAAGTCCGCCAGACCCCATTCCAAACACGACAGTAATGTTTACAGCTAGTGCGAACTGTTAACAACGGCTGGCGAACTTTTTGCAAGTTTCGCTGGGCGCACCTGAAAAAGCTCAAACCACGGACAGTAATTCACTTCAGTCATGACATGCAAACGCCGCGCGATTACATTTTGTTGTCCCTTTGTTACGCCCGGCCATTGTATGAGACAAAAACGTAGTGATTTGTTGCCATTACCGAGGAGACACTAGGAATTAATTTAAAGCAAAAACTTACAGCGTTCGGCTGAAACTAGTTAAAATTTTGTTCTTTTTGTTGCATTTTTATTGCTATAGGTTTACGTTAAACTATATTAAGTCAGCTTTCGTTTGTCTTATTGGCTTTAAATAAAATAAAAATAGCCTCGTAGCATAATAATACTGAAGGCTTCCTCCAAATTCTTCCTTTTGTTTCTCATCCTCGCCACAATTTTCCGATGCTTCCTCGCTATCCCTTGTGTGCTTCTTCTTTTTGACTTGATGTATCATATGAAACAGACAGGCTAAAATGTCTTTATTCAACAGATGTTACAAGCCAAGATCTTAGCGGTCAATATTAGTGTTATTTAATTAAATTCTAAACATTTTTTCATGAAATATATAAATATAGGTTTTGTTGGCACATTATTGCTTATATGACTCTGTTGTTTTTGACGTGACAACGGCTTATAATTCGATGGAGCCATTTAAGGCTTGAAGTGCAAGCGAGAGCGCGGCACGAGCGACAAAGAGGCACAATCGGCAGTGTTCGACATCTGTCTCTCTCCTACTTGAGTGAGCGATGAAAAAAAAATTGTTTTTATTCGTACAAATAAAAGTAATTTGATCAATTCAATTGTGATTTCCATCTACTTCTCTCAAAAAAATATCAATCAAACAAAGATAATTAAAATTTTCTTCTGAAAAAGCAACCATTGTATCAGTATTTTCTTATAACGTTGTCACGTTCAACTATCGTCAGTAAACCGACTTTACAGACAACCGATTTTTTTTATTATACACCCGACCCCGTACCGTCCTGCAGCAGGTCGCTTACCACCACAACGCCAGCGGAAGCTCTGCCCGAACTGGCCGACGTGCGCCCCAGAGGAGGAGCGGGTAAACACGAGCAAAGAAGGAACACAGGTCATCATTCGTTTAATTTTGTAGTGATTCAGTTTTTAATTTTAAATTGTCAGTCAAGTAAAAGTGAATTGTAGTAAATCAAATAATTGATGGAGTTCTTAATCTTTCAATCCTTCATCTATTTTATTTTATTGATAAAAGATTGCCAACGCTGGCTACATTGATACATTGGTAAAATAACCACAAAATACAATTTTTAATGTGACAAGGACTTAAAGGCAAACATGACATACATGTAGAGATCATACAAATATTAAACAAAACAATTAATCAAAAAAAATAATATAAAAAACTAAACATAAGTCGATTTTAAAGTGTGAGGAGAGCAACTGTGGATATGGAGACATAGCTCGTTTATCATGCTTAATCTGGACATGGGTGACCTTTGAACAAAACGCGTTCTACGGTAAGGAATCTAGTATTTTTAACTAGTAAGAAATGATTACGAATTCTCTAATGTCTATTATCAGTGCAGAGTAGTCTTCCTTATGTTTATTGCCTGCAAATCTTGATCATTAGCTGAAGCAATATCAGTAAACCTCAGTAAATATACACTGATAATATAATATACTATAAGATACACACAGCTTGCACCCGAAAGCAATCCCGGAACCGCAAGCACTTGGATTATCGCCAATACGTAGATAATATTCAGCATAGTAACATAGTATTTTCCTCAGATGAAACCATAGCGCAAAGCTAATAATCATTAGTCGTGTATTTGAATATTAAGTTATTTATTATAAAACTACTTATTTCCTGTTAGTTTGATATTTGTAAAACCAAAACTCACAAATATCCAGATTGCGTATTCTGATAAACGAGCTAGGTCTGGATATTTATAATTTCCCCCCTTATACATATAGATAGCAATATTTTTTCTTTTGGTTTTCATTATATAATTGTTTGCCTTAAAAAAATTTTATCTCTTTGTCTTGATTATGTTTGTCTGTAAGTTTCACATTAAATCTTGTATTTTTTATGTACCAATGTATGATAACCCTGCATAAGTTCTGTATACATTTTGAGGACAATGGGGGATCATTATCCTCAATTTTTCAGAATCGGCTATCGTAGATTAAGAAAACGCAATAACTATAATATATATAAGGCTGTAAATATAATAATAATAAACAGCTGACAGCATTTTTTATTGACAATACAATATTTATCTTCATATATTGTAACTTTTTTTTAGAACAGAGGGTAAACGCCCAGCAGTCTCATCTGATGTTAAGTGATACCGCCGCCCATGGACACATTCCAGAGGGCTTGCGAGTGCGTTGCCGGCCTTTAACTTATTTAAAACACGCATATATAGATTAAAAGTGACTAGCCGCCCCAATTTCGCTTTAATCAAACCAAGGATGTATCAATATAATCAATGGAGCGGACTACAGCAATATCAAATTTCTAAAGTTATTCCTCGTTGCGTTGATGGGTTGGGATGATGTTTAGCCATGTCGGAGTGTAAACGCCAACTTCATCCATTGGGCTGTGGTAGGTTCGATCACCAATGAATCGTTGGACGAGAGGCGACACCCGCTTGTCATCATTGTGACTGTATAGATGATACGGTGAGGCATACAGTGGAGGAGTGTCCGGCTTGGGACTACTTACGCTCGGTGCTTGCTGATAGCATTGATGGCAATCTGTCGCTTCCACTAATTATTCAAAGAATGGTGGAAGCTGACAATGACGGTCCTTGGAATGCCTTCAAGGCTTTTTGTGAGGCCGTCATGAGTGAGAAAGAGAATGCGGAGCGTCAGCGTGAAAATGATTCAGATGCTCCGCCAGTAAGGAAACGACGACCGGGGCAGCGACGCCGTGTTTTCGCACGTCTGCCCTAAGTTAAGATTTGGAAGATTTGCGTGTGAGAGGAGTCATGTGGCATTGTGGCATTCGTGTTTGGCGGGGGTAAGGATAGGGCTCAGCTGTTACCTGCCGTCGCCCTTTGGCGAGCTGAAGTCATCCGTCAGGTTTTAGTGGGTAGGGTTTATTAAGTCTGAGTCCCACATAATCCCTGCTGGTGTAAAATACCGTAGGGATATGCGTAAAAGCATTTCCTGACGAAAAAAAAAAGGTTCGATCACCAATGGACTTTCTACGTGCCCATTTAACACTCGTACGGTGAAGGAAGGCATCGTTTGGAATCCGGCATGCCTTAGACACAAAAAGCGACGGTGTGAATGGCAGAAAGTTGATCACCTACTTTCCCCATTAGAAATGATCACACACCGAAATCTGAAGCCCAGACCTAAGAGGTTGTAACATCATTGGTTTATATGCTCTATTCCTTATAATTCACGAAATATATATAAAATGTATTGAAACATTTAAGTGGGAAATTAGGTGTTTTCTTGTAATTATCTAAAACGCAAACATTAAACAGAACCCAAAGTATTTTATGCTCGACGTGAAGGCAAAGGGATATAATTTGTACATAAAAGCGTTTAAAAGACTTTATTATATGTGGAAGGGTCATTACACGGCTCTTGAGCTCACCACTTGCAAAAACAACCACGGAATGGTACGTCTTTGTACCCGCTATGTGTCAAACTTCATCCCCACTCAAGTGTTTACGTTAATTAATTTTTATGATTACATTACATTGAAATAAACTATCTTTTTATGTTTAAAATAAAGGCCGTGTAGTATTGTGAGTAATATTTGGTTAATACAAGTAAAATTACGTTAGGGATTTTTGGATATTTTAAGCTAAAAGTTATATGTATCATTTTTTTACAGGAACAGTCCACAATCAAAGTTTCAGTATTTTACTAGATTACTATTTATAGTGCTTGCCTGGCGATCTTTTCGCTTAAAAGCGATAAGGCCGCCAGTTGCCCTCCTTTTTATTGAATAATGTCAATTATACTATATTTCTGTACATGCAACGAAGTGTCAATACATTATTTAGTTAATGACAGATAAATTGTAATATCTTGTTATAATTTAGTTTTTTTTTATAGTACATTGGCAAGCGACAGGTTCACTTAAAGTTTACCTTTATGTAAATGTAATATAAAATAGTGTACAATGTCTGTTTGAAATTATTTTAACAAACGCATTCATTGTCTATTGTAAAATCTAATTATGAACTTATTTAATACATTTGAAAGTTACTATAAGCATACTGGGAAACATGAAAAAGGTTTCCCAAAAATGTATAAAGCGATCTTAAAAATGTCAAAACGGGATGACGCAATAACAACATGATTAACAGTTAAAACATCGTTTAACCCGATGTTTTGTTTGAAATATTGAAAATAGACCGATTCGTCTCTGTCAGCAGCCCCTGCTCTCTGACTTGGATTAATGGGCAACGTAATTAAAGTAGTGCCAGGTGTGCCTTTTCACCCTTGGAGCCTCGATCGCCGCTAGTAATTGTCCGCGAAACGGTTGAATGTTATTACTGTCCTCATTCATTTGTTTCTTATATGCGACAACTGTCAAAACTGTCAAATTCTTGTGGAATTGTGACTGATGGAGTTGCGGAATAGTTGACGCAGGTTTCAGAGGTTGATCAAGGTATCCAATCATCAAATTAGTCCCACCTTTGAGAAGAACACTATTTGGCTTAAGCCCACCGATATCCAGGTTGAGCATTCTGATAAACGAGCTGGTCTGGATATCGATAGTTGCTACACTGACCCTTTGAAATCGATTTTCCTATAAGTTTCAGATTTTTTATTTTTTCGTATATATTCCATTTGCTTGTAAATGCTTGTCATATCAAACATTGTATTTGGTTTTTCTTGTACCAATGTGTGCCGAGCGTTGGCAAGCTTTAATAAATAAACTGAATCGCACGAACTAAAAGTAAATATAAGCGCCAATTTCTTTAATATGAAATTGAAAAACCATTTTCCCCGTATTTTAAAAGCTTTTATCGGCGTGAGGCAATTAATTAATTATCCGTAAGGACCGTGACGTCGGGATCCCGCAGAGATTGGTCCTGATTACGGAGGGATTAAGACCTAAGACCCGTGAGAGACTCCACATGGAAATCCCTGCTAAGCGACAGTAATCGAGACCCTTATAACTATGGGTCAGTGTTCTGAACATATAATATAAGCAAGGACAAGCATCTATAAATTTTATTAATTATTAAGGTGAATAAATCCAAAAAATTATTAAATACAGCGCAAAATTGAACGACATCTTAAAGAATGTTAATTTAGTGGCTGGCAAAATGATGTGTTGCGTTCCAACCCTAGCTGTCAGTGGGTTTTATTTTATCTGCGTTAATATTATCTTAAGGATAACTGTCGAGCAATCTATGACGTACATAACAGTCTGTTAACCTAATCTTTAGAAAACTAATGAAAGATTATAATGCTCTTAAGACATAGGGAACGTAACGACAAAACTTTTACTATGCATTTTTATAGCCTCACTTTAACACAACACAGTGTACCTAGTTAAATATATTTCATATTTTTTTCCTTTTGTAAGTCAACCGTTTTGTATATATCATGGTTTATTTTTAGTATAATTCTTTTTTTGACATTTCTAATTTATATTAGCAGTAGGGTTACGAAATAAATAAATACAATTCGTTGCAAAATTATACTACAATAAAAATAATATCGAGCTACGGGCATCTTTCATACAGCCTTAAATAAGACCGTAAGAAATGCAAAACAACATAAGGCAATTAAAATATATGTAGACAATGAAAAATGACACTCGAATCGCGACAATTACAGTTAGAACAGTTAGTACGAAAGGGATACAATCTGGACTCTTACTTTTCACAGTACAGTAGAATCAACTTTAAGATTTCACAAATAACAAAAATGAAATAGACATTTTATAGAAATCACGTAAACGAGCCTACGGGAAGCCCTAAGGCAGTCATCGAAGCCCATGGTCACCCATTTTAGTCGTTGCGTCGCCGGCCTGTGAGGGAGGACACTCTTTAACAATTTGAAGTCGTTATCTCCCAGGGAAGACCCACGGATGTCGATTGCCCAGTTCGCTAAACGCAAAATAAACAGTCTTGTGAAGTGGACCGTGGAAGACTTTCAGCTACAAGGCAGTTGAAAATTTGAATTATTACGGCCTTGAAACAGAAGGAGGAGGGTTAACCAAATAACTCTTCATAGTAAACTTTGAACAACACGAGACGGTCTGCGTAGAAAGCGAATCAAGCTGATCAGTGGAGACTGACAATTCAACAAGCCTTTCACTTAATTTGGTCATAAGGAAGAAGTTGGTATTTGGGAATTAAATGCATGTTCGATTGTCTCTCATAATAAATAAGTCTTATTGAAGTTGAATAATTATTTATAATAATTCATTATTGTTGTTGCAAGAATATGGTACAAAAAAAATATGGTGGTGCAATCGAAAGTTTCTCATATTCTGCCACACATAATGGCAAATTTGTCTTAATAGGAATTTTACATTTTACATTATGACATATGACTCATATTAGTCAATTCTTAAAATATTTGTATTATACATATCATATGATACGTTATCAAATTAATATTAGTTATAATGTATCGCAAATAATCATTTACTGATAATTAAAAAGTTTAAAGGTTTGATAAAAAATGTGAAGTATTTTGACGCTATGAGGAAAAATGTTATTTATTTAACAGTTTATCAATAAAGCATTCTAAAAGCAAAACAATGTTTACAAGTGTTTCATTAAATATACAACCAAAACGATTGTACTCCAAGAACTGGGTTTCTTAGTACCTATGGGATATGTGTGACTGCGAAGGCCTAGGTTATTTGCGACACAAAGGCCAAGAATCAGTCTGTTGCACAGATCCCCGTGATCCAAGGCGTTGCACCTTCTAAATACTGTCTCCGATTTAATGTTTATCGACATTATCGTAATGGCATAGTCTGTAAGGATAATGTCTGTATTTCTGTAATAAGTAAATAAATAATAAAAAATAATAAAACACTATAAATACGACGAACATTATGTACAAACAAATCTATTAATAACTTTCTTATTGAGTGTGGTTCACAATATGTGAACTTAAAAATTTATTCGATTATATTTATGCAGTGAGAGTTATTTATAGATTAGTTGGTCTGTAAATTATGAGAGGATATCGTCGTACAAAAGGACCTGTATTATCTACGAAGAAAAATACTCGACATAAGCAAACTTTTATTTGTAAAGGGACATTGTTGTGGGAAACCTGAGTGAAAAACAAACAATGTCCTCAAAATTCTTTTTCGAATTGTGTGAAATGTCAAAAAACGAACGTGTCCCTTTTTCTGACTGAACCAACAATAGTGTCATATTTCTTGGTCGTGAATTTATCGGTGAAGTGGAAAATTTAGTGGAATGTCTTTTAAACTTGACCTGAAGGAGAAAGGAATGAGTGGAGTTGGCGTTAGATCGCAGCAATTCATATAAAAGTATATTATATTTGGAAAATCGAGTTATAACCTTTTTCATATATAGATATAATTAGTTAAATTGTAATTAATTAAAGTGTGTCTCAAATTTTGAATAAATTAGTTTAAGTTAGTCAATGAGACGTAGACATTTTACACAAACTATATTATTACAGAAACAAGGCTAATTTGCGTGGTGTGTGTTCGCAGGTTGATAAAGTTTGGTATAATAGACGAGCATTGATCAACATTATACGGTAGCGGCTTGCTCCACATGAATGATATGTCTTACCAAATACAATTAAAACACAATCTATTTAGAAAATAA
Source organism: Pieris brassicae (assembly GCF_905147105.1). NCBI lineage: Eukaryota > Metazoa > Arthropoda > Insecta > Lepidoptera > Pieridae > Pieris > Pieris brassicae. The sequence continues at coordinate 17,926,419 of NC_059674.1, forward strand.
TTTATCTCCACGACGTTCTGTAGCCAACTATTCAGTGTACCCACATCCGAACGCAGGGATTACCCAACACTCGCACGGAGCCGCCGGCGTTTCGTATTATCTCCTAGATTCTTCTTTTATAAAAACAAAGAGATTTCACGAATTTTCCGCTTCTTTTCGCACGCGCGACTTAAACAAGACGCTATAACTAGAACCTTCATTTGTGTGAAAATTTTGCTTTAGTATGCGTAGTAAAATTTGCTTAAAGATATGGATTTTTTTACTAAAAGCGGAATTAATGGTAAAACCTTGTACAAACAACGTTAAAGCGACCAATTTCAGAAGATGATCCATGTAGCCTCCTGTCCGTTTGTTATATAAAGTCTCCGAAAACTTGTAAAGCACTGTGTATAAAATTAAATTTGTTTTTAATTAAAATATTTTTCAGCGAATAATTGATATATATGTTCTGAGCTTTATACAAACCATTCCGTGTTAATTCTGAGTCGAAAGAAGCCTCTTCACCACGTTATATAAGCACAAGTGTGAAATGAAAATGGAAGTAGGTCAAGACGGCGTCTGCGCTTATTTCAAATGTTAGTATTGAATAACTTACATCCTGTAGGGCTTTTACGTAAATAAGTTGACAAGTGTTTATTTATTTTTCATTGCTCACTAGAATAGCTAACGGAACTGTCGAGTATTTTGTTTATAAAGACCATGTACATAGAATAAAACTACTTTACTAAAATAAAATAGTGGTGGTGTTATAAAAAAAACAATTCAGCAGATTATTATGTAGATACATAATGTTCACCTATTCATTCGCTCATTATAGGGGAATTCAGGCAATATAAACCACACCCACCTTTAGAGTATGGGTCAAGATCGCGATGTGAAGGAAGCATACCTAAGTACAGCCCAGGCACCGTTAGATCGACAGACTTGACAAGAATCTGGTGCAGCTGATAGCTAGAAATTGGCGGAAAGTGGCACAGGACAGGGAGGGCTGGGATGTTTCTCACAGAGCTAGCGGAGTGAGTGGGTGAGTGAGTAAGTGTAAACAGTTGAGTGTATTACTTTTCATAGTTGATTAAGTTTTGATAAATCATTATTATCTTTCTTATTTATCTTATATGTATAAAAAGTTTGACACTTTTACCAGAAAGGCATTGCTTAACAGCCGCCTATTACACTGTGTAATGTTTTGTAAAACATTTTTATTTTGTGCATAAAACTGTAAAAACTATTATAAAAGAGTATGTATATCTTTCATTCTTCTAAAAACTACGTTTTGGAAGCGGGCGACTAGTCGTTTTTTTAGGTTGCCAATTACTGTGTTTTATCATGAGTACTGGAAACTCTGAGGCGTTATAATGATGGTCGAAGAATCGAAACATTTAGCGCGCATCATTAGTGGTCGTATAACAAATATTAGTCAAATATCATAAAAAATGTTTTCCCATAAATGTTATTGTTATGAATATAACCAAAGTTTTAATCTTTCTTACCGGGTTTTAGTAGTTGGGTGTAATAGTTTACTAGTATTAAGTAACTAAAAGCCAACTATGAACTTTATTAACGTAATCCAAACTAAAATTATGAGTATACCCTATAGAATTTTTTTAGGGTGAGATTCACAGTTGAAACTAACCGCACACTTAGCACTAAGATTCGACCCGTAACTTCAAAGCACTTATTTACTATAGCAGGCAGGGCTCGTCATCAAAGATACCCTTTACATCAGAATGTAAAAGGCTGCTTGATATCACTCAACACTTCACTACCATCGTGCCATCGTTTTGGCAATAACCATGAGAGTCCACTGAAATTATTGTGAATAACAATTGAGATTCTAGTATCACAGATAACAATTGATTGATTAAAAGAATTTGTATGACTCAAAACTTAGCGATTAATTCTTCTTGACCGCTCTACGACCTTGACTTGCGAACTGGTAGTAAATGTTAATTGTACTAAAGTAACTTTATAAAGTTATTTTGATTTTGACTAATAATGTCATTAAAAAAAATACAAACGCATAAGGTGACAAAGCACTTACTACTATTTCTCAACCAAAGCAATATTATGTTTACCAGAAATCGAAAATTGCGAAACGTTGAAAAAAAACACGTCTTTCACTGAGTCTTAACACTTTCTTAACATGTTGTTTGTATACACTGCGTGTTATTTATACGAAATCACATGTATTAACTAAATATTCAGTTCTATACATGCACATACATAATATTTCTTATTTTTGAAACTTCTAATCAATAATAGCAAGTCTCTATCGTGTCGGGTCTTGCGCCTAGTGTTTAACCCGCTCCAAGTCCTTCCGCCTCTCTATACCTCAACTGCAACTGCACGGTGCCAAGTTTGCGAGAGGGTTACGCATCCGCTTTTCTTGCGGGTTCCAATCAAGCACCTGCTTGGGGATATGATTGAAAGTCTTCGGAGTGTATTGCCTTTCCTTTTCCAATTGCGTCGCTTGATCTGCTTGCTAATCAGATCTGTACTCAGACTCAAACAGCGGTTGACGAAGACTTACAGCAAACGTAACTACTAATTCTGTCAAAGGGTATTTACGCAATTGTAATTGTTTTTTTTTTTTGTAATTTGATAGTGTTTTAAGTACGAGGGTTGAACTTTTATTACGGATCTAATAACATCAATAAGTCTCCCCAGTCAATATGCTGAGCATCAAACGTTACAGCGTTAGACGGCCATCGCCTCGGGATATAGGTTAACGTAAAGCGGTAAGTGTCGCTAACGAATATTCTACTATGAATATTATGTGTAATCTAGAATAATATTATATTGATTATTTTGTTTCAAAGACAAATATGAGATCCTCGTACGCATTACACATTTATATATATATAATTCTACTGTAGGTGTGTACGTCACTGCTCTTAAACGGCTGGACCGATTTTAATCATTTTTTTGTATGTGTTTGGGTGGCGCCCTGGTTGGTTGAGATTCACAAAACAGCCCGGCATATGGTGCTGCAGTCGGTATCTAGGTTATTTATCTATAGGGGTGAGGGGACCGATGGCTGGCCATGCGTGATACTCGTCAACAGGTGCTACTTGTGGTGACTGGTCGGACTTGAATTCGTGTATGCGGCGATGTTAGTTATTTCGACTATGTATTTGCGTGTTGTTCCCACGAGAATATAAGTGCTCCTATTTCACCATGCCTCCTGCTGATAGAGGATCTTTGATAATCTGAGACACTTTTTTGTTTTTAATTTATTTATCACTTAAGATGTCATGTGGAACAGGGTGTAATTATTGCAGCTCCTTACAAACGTTGTGTAAAACAAAAAACTTGCCGATTAAAAAGAGTTGCGGAGAGTTTATTGCCAGTTCTTCTTTTCCGTTCTACGCCCTTGAGAACTGGTAGTAAATGGAAAATTAGAAGCATTTAATGTATATTTCTTTTTTTGACGTTCATAAGTGTACATTGTGTTATTTATGTGAATAAATGATTTTTGAGTTTGACTATACAGCAAATAAACAGTTGATATATACAATGTGTTTTAAACGTTTATTTTCCTATTTAAAATTTAAAGGATATCAGTGCCAATTAGGGAATGCAATCCCGAGTCGAGATCGTGAATTCGAGATCCCGCGGTATTAGAAATATTAAACCGGCGGGATCCCGAAATTTGCGGGATCTCGTATAGTTTAAAAAATAATTCACGTGACTGAATACGATGAAAACTGCATGTTTGTGATAGTAAGGTTAATTAAAATAAAATATTATTTGAAATAAACAAAAGCCTTTATCCTTTAACATTACGAACTAAACAACTAACAATTTCAATTACATGAACATAATCAAAACACAGTAGGTATAGCTTAAGGAGATTAAAATTGGTGATTTTGAAAGTAACTTCTAAAAAAAGAGTATCTTCTAAAGTGTATCAAGAGTGATATCTGCTAAACGGCATCTAATGTCCATTGCAATGTACACTATGTAATGTGCAATGTCGCGTGAAGCGTCCCGAGCGGATGTGTGTAGAATCGCTGACCATTGCAGCCCAATCCCGTCAATCTCGAACGGGATCTCGTCATATTATGCTTCGGGATTGATTCCGAAAAATTACACGGGATCTCGCGAGATCGAGATTGCATTCCCTAGTGCCAATATGCATATTAACATAAAAGTACAAGAAAACGTTAATAATTAAGCAACCCATTTTTCCACACAAACAAATTGAGGTAAAATGAGTCAATAAATTTAACACCAAGTAGAATCATTCATATTAGACATTGGCGTGAAGTGCTAGTTCGTCGGGACGTAAATATTTACAATAAATATTATATTTAATGTAAAAACCAAATGTGGTCATCATAAAGCCTCGTGTGACTTTGTGAAAAAGCGGCGCGCGACAAGCTATGAACTAGATCTGTCTGTCATAATACTAAAACCTATCATAACAAATGAGTAGATCTACTTTATGACGACGATGTACGGCGATTATTTTCTGTATGGAAATTATTATTTTATGACGTACGAGTATTTGTTAAATAAAACGTATAGGTACCGGCAAACATCTTGAACAAATGTCCTTGCGCGGAAGCGATTTTTAGGAAACACAGGGAGGGGGGGCGGCGGGAGAGCGGCGTGTCGATCGCGTGATTGGTAAATCAGTTGACGTTTGGTACGGTGCGCAAACTTTCCCCCACTCCCTTGTTTAATGCTCAAGAAGCCGGTATCTGTAATCGTCTTTAGAATAAAATCAAATACAATAGTAACGTAAGAAACTTACTGCTGTTACCAAGAAGGTTTTTATTTTATTTGCGAAACTTCACTTAAACGGTTAAATTTTACATTTATTCGTACCTATAGGTATATATTCTATTTTTAGGTTCTTAAGCTAAAACCACTATTGTTACATCATTATTTCATATTTTTAGAAATCACAATTTCTTTATTCGTAAGACTTTAATACGAGATTAATAGATTATTAGATTAATAGATTATTAGATAGATATTAGATTAATACGAGCACAAAAGGGACCTGTGCGTCGACAAATTTGTAACCAATTTCGGTAACAGCGACAATTCGACTGAGGAGGTCAAAAGGCAAGGCCGGTGTGGGGTCCTACTACTAGATATTAACCTTTCTTTCGCACAAAAGCGTAAAACAAAACGGCAACGTCTTTTTCTCCCTTCTTTTGTCACAAAAAATTGTCAATGGGAACTATCCATTCTATTTTTATCATCCAATATGTTTTTTGTACAAAACAAAATAATATTATTGTGACCAAACGGCTTAAGATTTAAATCAATGTAGTTCTCTCAATTTCCGACAGTTTTTGTTCGGACTAATACCTGCAGCTGAGTTTTATCAACGTAAGTCAAGACAGATTACAAAATACATAATTTAGTTTTTATATATAACCTTATATTTATTCTCGAAATATTCATCCCAAAAATTTACGATGGAAATTAAAGCTGTTTTGTACCCAGCGTTATATTTGAGGTCGTAATTGTAAACAATTCAACGAAGAGCAATTTTGCTATTATTTACGGACAGGCGACAATTATTATTAGCATCGTAATTATTTAAATTATACCAGATCTGTTCCATTAATCATACTTTATATATATTTTTTAAATAATTCATGAGTAAATATTCGTAGCCGCAGCAGTTAGAGAGATGAATTAAAGATCGATGTTATATTTTAATAGAAATAAATAAAATGTTATATCTCTGTTAGATATATAACAGACTATATAGAGATAATTATGTGTGTGTTTATTTATGATGACAGGCACTTCATATCACAATAATACCTAGAAAATACATCCAGCGATGTTTCATAATTTACTTCTCTTATTTATGTTGTAATAATTACAACTTAGAGTAAATTTCTAGGAATTAACGTTTAGTGCAGTGATTTTTCTGATGACAAAAAGTGTATATAGACATCGTTCATCCAGCGTCCTGCCCGTTTGCCCCCTGTTCTATATAAAAAAAGAAAATATCAACACATGTGGACAAGATGATCACGGTGGGTCTCTGACTGTTGATGGATGAAAGATGAGTTTTGGTAGGATTCGTAAATATTTTATAGTTCTTAGTTTAATTAAAGTCGAAAGCGTCAAGTAGCTTCGTACGTCCGTGTTAAGGGGAGACATTCGTGCAAATGTCACCGTGCATCCTACTTACTTTGAAGGGTTCATAGAACAGTATTAATCTATGTTATTGATTGCAGTATTGATCGATATTGGTTCGTAAACAACGTTATAAGATGTGGTCGTTCTTTAGCATTACATTAAGTATATTGGTGCCTATTATCTTCCATTAAGGATGACACCCTTTTCCTAATGTTGGCATTGAAACCGTCATTTCGGGTGTCAGCAATCATACCTGCCGCACTGCAGGACCTCGGCAAGCCTGATAGCAACCCTAAAGTATTGTTATACTGAATACGGAGCGTATTTATCGCTTTCTATAATTATGTCTTATTAATCCATGGGATTACCCACTTATCATTATCATTAGACGTATTAATCGCTTGCCGTCTCTCTCCGAGACTACCAATATACTGTAAGCAAATTGACACGATGCATTTGTTGATTTATTAATAAAAGCTTGTCAACGCTCGGCACACTCATACATTAGATCAAGAAAAATAAAATACAATGGTTAATGTGCACTTATAAGCAAACATAATATACACATAGAGATAATAAAAATAAATTAAACAAAACAAAACAACAAAATTATAAAAACTAAACGAAAATTGGTGTGGTCACCATTAAAAAAGAAAAATTAATACGTAAGAATTAATACTCTTTTGGCGTAACAAGATAAAAATCTTTTCAAAAATAATATTCTATGTTTATAGAAAAATGATACTAACAATAGAAAGAAGGTATTTAATACATTAAAAGTTTCAAAGGCCGGCAACGCACTCGCGAGCCCTCTGGCATTGAGAGTGTCCATGGGCAGCGGTATCACTTAACATCAGGTGATCCTCCTCCCTGTTTGATGAAAAAAAATATTCACACATTATCCAGTTAAATAAGGTTTATTTAGATATCACAAAAAAATCTACATTATTAAAGAAATTGACATTTTTTATTTTAAAATGTTAACTATGCTAACTTCAGGGTGTCGGTTTTTTTCTGACGGTGTGCGCGCGCATCGTAAAAATTTACTCTTATCATTTTTCCCTAACGTGCCGAAAGATTTAATTCAATGTAGATTTAATTCATTGGTCGTAATAAAATATACTTTCTGTTGCATTTATTGTCAGTCGTTATACCCGTCTCTAATCCTATTACAATGAGCATTTATTCCATGCTAAAGAGATTTGCTAAGGTTACAGCTCTTCGTCCATTGACCTATGTAACACAACAATGTTAACCTCATAATAATAATAAAAAACATGTGTGCAATACTATAATAATAATTTAGTATGTATTTGTACTTTGTTATATTTTTTGTATAAATAGGTAAAACTGTGCTTTATGTTTATGTTTGAATGTGTATTCCGTTTTTTGGCTTTTGTGTATAATGTAATTTGTTGTTGTAATTAAAAATATTGGTTTCATGATACTGCGTCAATTTAATTTTTAAGTTTAATGTTAATTATTAATTTTGATAAAAACTATAATAATTAAACTTTATATTTGTATAATGCTCACACAAATTAATTACAATGATGCTTAAGAAGTTTTTCCTTAAAAAAATATTTAGTATATTAAACAAAACACAATACATCAATAGTTATATGCTATTTGTAAAATTGATGACAAATTTGACAATTACACGCTTACAATACTAATATAAACCTATCGAAGCAAATGGGTTCGCTGCTATCGGACGAGATAATCAAAGTCAGAATAAATATTAAAAGAGGTACAAGATTTGCCTTGGTATTCAGCCCATATTTTAATCCAAGAATAAATAAATATTATTTTTGTACTACAAGAACGGTTCGTAAGGATTTGGAGAAATTCTATTAGTTTGGGAACAAAGAGAGGTTAGACCTTGCCTCACGATAGTTCTCAAAAACGCACTAAACACTGACTATAAAATTCTTAATAGTTGACGTAACGATTATCAATTATAATTAACAAAAAGTATGTATCAAAATAAAAATGTGTCTAACATAACCCGAGTAAATCTCAACAATGACTCGACTAATAAATGTGACGATCGGCCGAGTAAAAATATTTGGGATCACCCTCATCAAAAATTATTAAATTGAAATTATGTTTTTCGAACAATTTTCCTATAACTTTTTTCCAGATTAGCGAAACATCCTTCACTGTATGCGTTGACAAACTATATCCAGCCGCATAGGAAGTATCTTGTGTTGTGGATAAAAAAAACTGTCTTATAAAAAAAATATTTAAACACAAGTGTTAGCGGTAGTTGATCTAGTTCTTAGGGTAGGAAATTAAACACTTCAATGATAACTTAATTCACTATAATTTACTTCACTGATTTTACGTGAACTGTATAACTTCAAACTTGTACAAAGAAAAGCCCGTGTGCATGTGTCACCACCTTTTTTTATAATCACAACTCCCTCCTCCGACTCGACCACCCCACTTCGGGGAGATGGTCGAGTCAATTCGTAACAATTCGCAAACAACCGAACGAGTTAAATGAATAACTAATGCACATGCGCACTTGTAGCAAGATTCTTAAGAATATGTTTCATAAATTCATCACAACATCCATTGTGACGTCACTAATTATTTATGTTTATTTAGTATGGGATATATGAATTTGTCTCGGTAGACATCCCTACTCATCGGCAAAGAAGACACAGGGTGTAGGCCGAGAGAAAAAGCCGGCGTAAAAGACTCTCGGTTTCTACTTTTTTAAAATATCAAGTCATCAATTTTATCAATAATTTACAATAGTCTTACAAAACCAAATCTATAGTGACCTCTTAACATTCACAATAGTCTTACATAACCAAATCTATTGTGACCTCTTCACATTCACAATAGTCTTACATAACCAAATCTATAGTGACCTCTTCACATTCACAATAGTCTTACAAAACCAAATCTATAGTGACCTCTTAACATTCACAATAGTCTTACATAACCAAATCTATAGTGACCTCTTCACATTCACAATAGTCTTACAAAACCAAATCTATAGTGACCTCTTCACATTCACAATAGTCTTACAAAACCAAATCTATAGTGACCTCTTCACATTCACAATAGTCTTACAAAACCAAATCTATAGTGACCTCTTCACATTCACAATAGTCTTACATAACCAAATCTATAGTGACCTCTTCACATTCACAATAGTCTTACAGAACCAAATCTACTGTGACCTCTTCATATTCACAATAGTTTTAAATAACAAAATCTACTGTAACCTCTTCATATTCACAACAGATTCACAATAAAACTAAATCTAATGTGATCTCTTTTTAAAAATGTAAAAAAATTAACATAACTGTCTAATTAACTCTTTTTTGATCCTTTATATTCACAATAAAGTTTACGTAACTAAATCTATTGTTATCTCTTTATATTCGCAATAGTGAATTTATCATGTAAAATTAATATTCTTGTCTGTGTTTTAAACACAAATTTAAAAAAAAAATATTTAAGTAAATAAACTTATCGTAAGTACAACAATTACTTGAAGCACTTTCATTTCTCACAAAATACCTAATTGTATTAATAACACCAACTACTACTACAACCCTACTTATTCTTAGTATTATGTTTCAACAACATATTTCAAATCACTCAAAACTTACTTATATATTCAGCCATCGCTTTTATTAGGTTACTATTACTTCTGGAGATGACGTAAATTTGACATTACTTTATCAAATACAAAGTCATTGGTAACCGATCAAATTGATACAACAATTTCCTTACATTCAATTTCATTGAAATATCTTTTCAATTCTCTTTCTCAGTCTCTCAGTCTTACGGTGCCGTTGTCCTATATTGTCACTTTAACAGGTCATTTTTATCACCTTTGCAACCCTTGCTCACGTAAAACCACAAATACCATCAGCTTTCTAATAGTACCCTGATGCAAGGTTCAGTGTAATGCAGGTGGACAATACAAGGGGTATTGTCCACTTGATTATCAATTCGCGCTAGAGGGCAAAGTACACAGCCTAGGACAGTGCACAGATTATCAGGCCTTCAGTTCTGGATATTTTTTTTTGTTTTACCGTTCCCAGTTTGATCTTCTTTCAGGCCGTATTACGGGTAAAAACCTGTCACTGAGCTCTATCTTAATTTCTGTACATATTTTAAAACCAATCGCTAAACTTATTTAAACAATCCAGCTACAAATAAGTAACTATATTTTCATTCCATTTCCTTTCGAGGTTCTAGACATCAACTTTGATCTGAATCTTTCTTCAAAGGAACGGTACATTTGTTTCAATCGATTTTAAGAAATATGAAAGACTAACGATCTGCTAGTTGTCTTGCCACGGATTTAAATTTGTAGCCTCTTCGTGAGATATACGTAAACAATAATTTAGACCGTACACCGATGCTATTAAACAAAAAGAATGGCCTAAAAACAAATTTTGTGATCCACAAAAGAGATCAATACTTTCAAATACTTTAGTAGTATCTACAAAAAAATGGGCATTTAAATCGATGGACCATGTTGGAAAGTTTATCGTCGATACCCGAGATACTTTCAAAATTTTAGGAACCCTACACCAAGCGATTGACGTTTGACATTAATTATTTGTAAAATATATTTTGTAATTGCATGCATACCAATTTGTATGAAACGTTTAAAAAAATATATATCTCATGAACCGTAAGTTTTGTCAACCCCGTAAGTTTCAGTGAATACTTTCTACAAAAAAAATATGGGCATTTAAATCTACGGTCCATATTGGAATGTTTATCCTCCTTCTCTATATTCCTCTATAATATTAAAGTCTCTTAAGAATTTATTATATTTATAAAAGAAAAATATTAAAAAAATTAATATTAATTATTTATGTTAAAACCTTTTTTAATATTCGACTCATCACAGAATTTGCAAATATGATAAAAATTATATAGAAATATAAAGAAATTCTGTAAACACCATATCATAATATTAAAATCACTGGAAACTTCTAAAAATGGTAAAATTATCACTATAAAAAAATAGTTCTGTAAGATTCTTGTTACAATATTAAACTGACTTCTAAAAATAATAAAATTATTATCAATTTAATGAAGGTCAGTTTAAAAGAATGGTAAAAATTAAAATCAATTAATTCTGTAAAAAAATAAACCGTATAAAAATATTTAACTCGCCTAACAAGCTCTAAATATGGTAATATTATTTTTTTAAAAATTAGTCCTGGAAGAACCTTATTATAATATTAAACTGACTTGGGACTTCTAAAAATAGTAAAATTATTATTATAAAAAAAATTAAAAGAAATTAGTCCTGTAAGAACCTTTTTATAATATTATAAACTAACTTGGAACTTCTAAAAATATTATAGATTTAATTAAGGTAAATTTTAAAATAATACTTAAAATGAATAATAAATTAAAATAAATTATTTCTGTAACAAAAATAAACTATAAAATATTCATCTCACCTAAAAATTGTGAAAATTATTTTAAAAAATACGAATACTATAAGAAGACAAGATTTGATCGTTTGCTTTGAATAGGCCCCGAAACTGGATAGATTGACAGGATCAATTATACAAATTATTTACGATTAGAACCCTACGTTATCTCGGCCGTCGCTACACAATCTTATACTAGAATAATAAGTCCTGAGTATATACCTCGTTACAATATCTTCTAACCAGGAAGAAAGGTTCACAATATTATCAGCCGTAAGGATTTGGAGAAATTCTATTAGTTTGGGAACAGAGAGAGGTTAGACTGATGCTAATACCTTGCTTCACGATAGTTCTCAAAAACGCACTAAACACTCACTATAAAATTCTAAATAGTGGACGTAACTATTATCAATTATCATTAACAAAAAGATATATATCAAAATAAAAATCTGTCTAACGTAGCCCGAGTAAATCTCAACAATGACTCAACTAACAAATGTGACGGTCGGCCGAGAAAAAATGTTTGGGATCACCATCAAAAATTATTAAATTTAAATTATGTATTTCGAACAACTTCCATTGACCTATTTTACGGAATTGTGAAGTCATACAATTTAATGATTTATGTATTAGTTTAGATAATATTGGGATAAATAGCTAAAAGTTAATTCCTTTGTTCACTTTTTATACATACGGGTAGGTAAGAAATGCAATTTTGCAATAAATAACAAATTTATGTGCATAAAACGCTGTAAAACTTGTCTTAATTTACTCAAATGAGGAACGATTTTGAATATTATAAAGAAATGTTGTTTTTGTTTGAGCTAATTGTGAAAGTCAATCTCAATGTTCAAGCCTCATCATCAACGGATAACCTGAAAATCTTATGTTCGTTTCTCGCCAAAATAATATATCTGTAAAGTCACAGTTTTTTACTATATTTTTATATATACATAAAATAATATTATTCTTATCAACCCTTAACAATCAGCTCAATCAGTCAAGCTATGTGAGAGCGGTGTCAACTTAACATACGGTGAGCCTCGTGCCCGTTTGCCTCCTATTACATAAAAACAATACACAAATTATTAAACTAGCTTAAATAAATTTTAATGAATGCGTAAAAACAAAAACCATAATGGAGTAACATACAAGCATTTTTATAGTATATAATATGGGTCGCCCAAAAAGGGCAATTGTCGTGCCCACCCATTTTTAGTGGGTGCGTTACCGGTCTTTGAGGCCCACTTAAAAAAGTACAATAAAAATAAAATATAGGTCACCAAAATTATTGTATTACGAAGAAGATTATTTTTTAAATTTACACAACCTTTTACTGTACATTAAAAACTTTCTCTTCAGTGTTTTGAGACGTGTACAAAAAGAATTAAATTAAAATAATATTAGAAATGATATTCAAATAGAGTTTATTAATTCGTATCTTTGATGTTGCTCCTTGATCCATTTACATAATATGTTGCTAATGGTTCTTAGTAACATAAAAGCAAAGTTATATAATAATATTATATGGCTGCTTTAGCGTAACTAGCTTAATCACTATAATATCAAAACAAAAGCTTAAAGCTCTGATACGCTTCGAGAAATTCAAAGCTTTGTAATATTTAAATAACCTACAAGATTTGCCAAAAGCGAACTCGGGTCTTTTATTATTATTTTATTTAAAATAATAATGGCCTTTTATTTCAGATACTTTATAGTTAAACACATTTATATTATATGTACTAGCAATGCTCGTGGTAGTGGAAAGTCTACTAAGTCGGACTTAAGATATATTTTTGTTATTATAAACGTTATATTTTGCTTAGTTTTTAATTGCTTCAGTTCATATTATAAGATACACACTTACATTCATAATCTAATCAACATACAGATTTTAGTTTACAATGAATATGTATCTAATACATTTTTAAATTCGTAATATCATTCAATAGAATGTTCGACATTAGTCAATTTAAAAATATTCTACAGGTATTGAACAATTCTTAACTTTAAGTAAAGTAAGTAATTGAAGAATTTTTTTAATCAGTCCAGAAATTTTTAGCTTGATAAATTGTTAAAAATAAAAACAAAAATTTAAAATGCAAAACTTTATTCTATAGTACATATAAGAGAAGATATTTATTTGTCAGTTTCAGTGTCTTAGAACTTCCTTATACCTTTACGGCAGCAAAACAATTTCGTGTTTTTGAGTTTCGACTTGGAATAGGCCAACGAGGGCCAAAGGGTGATTGGCGTTGCGTAGAGATGTTGGGTCCCTCTGCATCTTCTACCGCATTTACCATGGGGAGTGTTCAGAAGAGTTGTTCGGTCTAATACCCGCAGCTGAGTTTCATTATCGAACGTCAAGGCAAAATTCAAAATACCATCCGTATCACCTCGACGTCCGTCGTTCCACAACTGAGCGTTTTCTAAGGCAGTTTGCCGCGCACCACCACTATGTAGAACCAGCTGCCCACTGAAGTATTTCCGAACCAATTCGACTTAGGGTCCTTCAAGAAAAGAGCGTACCAATTCTTGAAAGGCCGGCAACGCACTTGCGAGCCTTCTGGCAATGTGAGTGTCCATGGGCGGCGGTATCGCTTCACATTAGGTGAGCCTCTTGCCCGTTTGCCTGCTATTACATAAAAAAGGGTAAAACATTAGTTTTGTAGATAGAGACGTTCTATAATCCTGTACAATATTTTTTTTTCTATCACCAAAGCTCACGTGTTGGCAATTTTTTTATGATAGTTATTTCACACCTTGGGTTTGTATGCAAACATTATCCCTTAAATAAAATTTCCGATCATACCATATAAAATTATTAAAAATACCAAATTTCACACCTTCACGTAGGTGCACACTATCACACAATACAGGCAAATTAGGTATCTCTTAGTTATTATCTTAGTATTGAATAATCTTTATTGTTTTTTTCTCTTTTGATGCTTAAACCTTTTTATAGGTTAATATTGTCTATTCCATCTTTGGCTAAATTTTTAGTGTAATTGTTTGGACATATAACTTTTGTTAGATTACGAAATAAATAAATAAATTAATTAATTTGGGTCAAAATAGCATTAGCTACCTTCTTGAAACATTTAATCAATATATTTTCTAAAAACCCTTTCAAAATTTATCCAAACAAACACAAAAACCGTGAAATGCTAAAGAAATAATTCAAATTGAATCGCACAATAAATACGCCTACATATCTTCAGTAAAAGGCGTCAAACATGAAAAATGAATGATGTATCTGAGAGGGAATAATTGAGATCTCCACAATCGCGGTATGATGGATCTCACACCTCGAATCTCCCTACAAAGGGTAAATCTATATTTAAGTACCTCGAAGTTCCTTGTAATTACATTTTTATTTGGGTTCCGAACTTGAAACTAATGCCGTACAAATTCGAAGATAATAGAGTGGGCAAGGTGCTGATGTGTTTTTCATTTTGCGCGTTTGGAAGTGTTATCCCCCTAACATCAGTGTCTAGGTATCTTAAATTTATTTAGTAACCTAAACATGAGTTTGTTGCTGCAGCGTAGCAAAAATATAGTATTTGTAAATAAAATTGTTATATACACATAAGTGAATCTTTAACGAACCATCGTGGCTGATCAGACACAAGGATATTAAGGAATAAAAATATTAATAATAGCGTTTTATCTTAGATACTTTTACAATTAACATTTTTACACTTATACCGACTCATTCTTTTTAGATGCCTGTGTTCTTAATATATATGGTGGTTTCTTGTTAGATACCCTTCTTTTGGCGAAGGCCTCCTCCAAATCCCGCTATTCCTGTCTGCACTGTGCCACTTTCTGTAATGTACCTTCAAGTTCTTAATCTGGTCTATCATTTTTTAAATTGTCTTTTGCGTTTATTGTACCTTGGACACCAGTTTCATACTCCAGAATTAAAAACGTATTAAAGAGTAATAATCAACATTAAATATCGCGTCAATGAATTTTACCTTAAGCCATTTATCAATTTATAAAAGACTGTATTTTCGCAATATCTTGATATTAGCAGACTTTTATCCCATCTTATCTCAAAATGCATGACCCGTGAACTTGTGAATAATTATTGAATAACTGTTTTCTATATTTATAGAAATTCTTCTTTAGAAGCGCATACGGACTCGCCTGTCTACCATATGTCGATAACGAATTATATCATATTTCGAACATACAATACAAGCCGATGAGAACTTGTAGAAACTGATTTTGGCTGGTAACACAAGGCAAAACATCACGAGACCCACCAATCCAACCAATAGATAGTTATTCTTAACAACTAGGAACGCTGAGTTTAAGCTTTAGTTTATCCTAAAAGGAAAGTGCCTATTTCCCATTATTATTTTAAACAGAAAATCGGACGAGTTTCGTTATCGGACGTCAAGGCAGAATACAAAATACCATCCGTATGACCTCGACGTTCGTCGTTCCACAACTGAGCGTTTTTTAGACGGTCTTGCCGCGCACCACCATAGTGGGACCAGCTGCTTACGGAAGTATTTCTGAACCAATTCAACTTAGGTTCCTTCGATCTTCTACTTCGGGCCTTCTAGCAGTCACTTAACATTAGGTCAGCCTCCTGCCCGTTTCCCTTCTATTACATAATAAATGAATAATTTTCCCACAAAGTAAGTCTCAGTCGCAAGCATTAATTACTATCTTATAAATTGGTCACACGATATCAATTAATGATGTTCGGTTGACGTACTTTGAGCATTGTATCACATACAATATATATTGCATTTACTATGTTACTGTGTCCTTGATCGACTGCAAGAAAGCAAAGCAAAGCAATTTGATGCGTATGAGTAATTTTGGTTGTTTAATATAGTATGTGTAGAGTGTTCAAGGTCTAAAATTGAAAAATAGAATAGAGTAGAATAGAATAGAGTATAGAATAAAGTAGAATAGAGTAAAACTAGAAGAAATAAAATACGACAAAGTTTAGAATGTTACTTCTATTAAAAGATTGAAATGAAAATGGACATCACACATTATGAGAGACAAAGAAAAATGGACGAATGCGATGGAATTGCTTCCTCGTTATGACAAAAGAAAACGAAGAAGACTAATAAAAAAATGGGAAGATGATATAAGTAGAGGAGCTGGCCCTATGTGGCTATATAGAGCTTGACACAGAGAAGAGTGGCAGCTGTTAGAGAAGGCCTATTTCCAAGGACAAGCTGTAAAACAGAAATTGACCGGAATGCTTATTAATCATTAGTGTTTGTTTATAATACCTACTGCACATTTGTATGAACTAGAATTAGTATTTTACAGCAATAAAGGTTATTATTATTATTAAATAGTATGACTGAAAATCGGTGGTTGTGCTGCTGTCATATTTTGTATTATGTTCAGTATAATACTGTATAATTTGGCGTTTGACTCCATATATGAAGATAATACTACAAGCGAGGTGTTAAGTGATATTTCCATTTACAAGCGAAGCATTTTATGTTTTTCATTTTAGTAGTTTCTTAATTAGACAAACCAAAGATTAAAAGAATTACTGTCTATAATTTCTAAGACAATAACCTTGTCCTTGTCAACAATACTATCGCTAACAATAGGCGCTACCTTCAAATCATATAACTTTTACATATAAGTAGAGAACTTGGGTTGTTCTAAAGAATCCAATTACAAATCCACGATTTACATTGAAAAGTAAAACCTAATAATTTTAAGTAATTATGCGATCATACCAAAAAAGCTTCGTTTATATAAGAAGAATTTTACATAAGTACGTCATAGGACATTGACGTTTCGACTAAAACAATCAAGAAAATTACGTACCGTGTAAAATATACAAAGGTAACACAGTAGGTACGAGGAGCGGACTTTAAACCTATTGTTTGAATTTATAATGCATTAACTATAATGTCGAGCGCGATTCTATACACGCTTCTTTAATTACATTAATTTTAAAAGCTATTAATATAAAAATATTTAAAATCAGGAGTAATGTAAATTCCCCACTACTCAAAATAAACAACGCTTAACTTTCTTTTCCATAAAACCTACATTCAGTCGGCATTTCTCGACTGGTTTCGCAGCACGCGTTCTAACGAGGTCACGTTCAATGACGCGCGGTCATCGAATATTTTTGAATATTACGACACCTACACCGTCATTCGATTACTTCATACCGTCCTATTATTGGATACACAGTGAAATACCTTCCACATTTACCTAGTAACATCAGCGCCGCGAAGCAAAGCGAACGTTTAATATGACGAAATATTCGTTCCTGTTATTTTTAATCGCCCAAGTGTTTGTCGCACACGGTTATAGAATACTCGGTGTATTCCCATCAGCCGACCGCAACAATTACGTCACATACAAAGGACTGTTTAGTGAGTTAACGAACCGGAATCAAAATGTGACTATCATAAGCCACTTTCAACTGGATACATCGAATTTTTACCAACATATTTCGCTTAGTACTAATCATAAAGTTGTCCGCAGTTTCTCTTTTGAGTCAGTGATAGTGAATGAAGTGTCGCGGCTTCCATTCGAGACTCTGGTGTCGACTAAAGCCGGTAACGATGACTGTAAAATACTCATGGACAATAGTGAGGTGAATGAATTGATAAGAAGACGACCTCGTTTCGATGTTATAGTTGTTGAATCTTATAACAGTGATTGCGCTCTCGCTCTGGCGGCAAATTTGAGTGCACCGTACATCGCTTTCAATCCGCAGCCAATTCATCCCTGGCATTTCAATAGACTTGGGATCAATTTCAATTCAGCTCATGTCCCTCAGTCGCTGTTGCAGTACGGAAGGCAGCCCTGGTTTTTCGAGCGTTTGAAGAGTTTTGTTTTGTATTATATTACCCAATGGGTATATTATATTGGATCGCAAGTCACAGATCACGTTTATTTGTACAAATATTTGGGAGACAATCTTCCTACATTGGAGAGCATCGCTTCTAACGCAAGCCTAGTGTTTGTAAATACACACCAATCCGTTTTCGGCGGGGTGGCTCGGTCAGACAACGTAATTGATATTGGAGGAATACACATCAGGCCTCCCAAGATTATTCCCACGGTGAGTAATTACCTACCGTTACGAGCTTGAAATTAATATTAGTTTATAGTGTGTTATCTACGGTAGAAATTGGTGATAATTATAACGTAAACAAACGTTGTTTGTTTTGTTTATTTACACTTATAACAAAATATGCTCAAAGAATATTGAGATATATTTCCTTATCAATAAGTATAATACAATATATATAATGGAAATTACGACCTGTTTGACACGGAAGAACACTGTCATATTTTAATTTTGGGATAAGGCCGTACCACACTTGTGACAGTATTTACATTTAAATAAAACAAAGTTTAGTAGCGACGTTTATAAATAAAAAAATGCTGGAGCTGCTCGTTTCTATATATATTATATCTTTCGCCCACTTTTACCTTGACTTAAATCTGAACTAGACTAGCTTAGGCTTTATATATTTGTATAAACGATGAATCAGTGTTTAAAAGCTGAAAGATTTTTATCAATAATGTTTTAACTATAATAATTAAAGTTTACTATGAAACAAATTAATGGAATTCACATTTTCGTACTTGATTAGATTTGGCCTAGTGGCTTCAGCGTGCGACTCATCCCTGAGGTCGTAGGTTCGACCCCGGCTATGCACCATTGGACTTTCTGTCTATGTGCGCATTTAACGTTCGCTCAAACGGTAAAAGAAAACATCGTGAGGAAACGGGCTTGTCTTAGACCCAAAAAGTCGACGGCGTGTGTCAGGCACAGAAGGCTGGTCACCTACTTGCCTATTAGATTGACAAATGATCATGAAACAGATACAGAAATCTGAGGCCCAGACCTAAAAAGCTGGTCGCGTTTATAAAAGCTTCATACGAATTCATATATTTAAAACATGCATTATTATATCTATATAAACTTTAGATATAATAATACAGGTTTTAGTGTACTTCCTAGCACACTTAATAAACAAAACCTTTTCTAACAACGCGATGATAAATAAGCACAAAAGCTGGCCGCAGAACAGACGGAAAATAATAAACGGCTCAAATATAAGAGTCTCTACTCCGACTTTGATTTTGTTTCCTTTGGAGTAGAGAATTAAAGATTGGATACTTGGTACATAGTACAGGTGGTCTATATACCTGTACTATACATCGACCCCAGAGCTTTCCTCGCTTAACAAATATGTATCGCAATACAGCGAGGAAATGCTGCCAGCGTTAAACAGACACTCCCACAGGGACCAAACTTTTTAAATGTGTTTAAATTTTTTATTAATAAACTTTTAATTGTTATTACCATGTAGGTTAAGAATATCGTAAATACTTTATTTGTGTGTTAGCAATAAATATTTTATATAATTAATAATTACTAAAACACATTTCAGGAAATTGAACGGTTTTTAACCGAAGCCGAACATGGTGTAATTTACATGAACTTAGGTTCAACCGTAAAGGACTCAACACTACCGATCGATAAATTAAATGAACTGCTATCAACATTTGGTAAATTGCCTCTTAGAGTGTTGTGGAAATGGGATGGAGGCATCGTGGAGAATCTGCCAAGAAACGTTATGACTATGCGATGGCTCCCTCAATATGATATCTTAAGTAAGTACCACCGATATTCAATTTCATATTTCTATGAATATTACACAGCCAAGACTGGTTCAAGGTTTATTTTCAAATACCCGTGAGTGTTACGGGTTTAAGTACCCTCGCATAGTGAAGTAATTTTGTTATAGAATTTTAATAACGTTCATATATGCCGGTATGTTTTAGAATACGATCTATAAAAAATCCGATAACATTTTTCCCGATACAGATTTGATTGCAACAAATCGTTAACGTTGGTAAATTAATAGGAAAGCCGGGAAATCGGGACATTAGGTTAACAGGTCCTAGGTTTGATCGCCAGTTGATTACCAATGGACTTTCTATGTGTTCACTTTAACTGATTTTCTGGACCTGATACCTGATCACCTAACCTATTAGAAAATCAAATGAATTATGAAACAGACACAGATTTTTGGGTGGTGAACACACAGAAGGTTGTGGTGCCACTGATTTACTGGTTTAATACATTTTCATGTATTATATAATATAAATATTAATATGCGAGTATACAGAAATATAGTACAATTAAAATCAATGGAGGGCAACTGGCGGGCTTATCGCTTTCGAGCTTTCAGACAACCGCCGTAAGAAAAAACATTAAATTAGAAAAGCAGCAGCAGCCGTTGAGCAATTTTGCAAGCGCAAAACTACATAAAATATGTAATTATTAAGAAGAAATGAAACGGAATAAAAACTAAGAGTACAAAGCAAAGCAAATAAAATAAAAAGAGAAAGGGAAAATAATAAAAAGTATGTGTGTGTACGCGTTAGAAGTTATACTTCTTTGGCGTAACAAGATAAAGATCTTTTTAAAAATATTACCTTTCGCCTTATTCTACGTTTGTAGAAAAATCGATACTAACAATAGAAATAAGACATTAAATACTTTGAAAGTTTTAATATAACGCGTTATCTAGTTAAATAAAGTTTGCTTAAATATAACAAAAAATATTTATACATAATTCAAGAAAAGGGCATTTTTATTTTAAAATATTGACTATGTTAGCATAAGCTAACTTCTGTAACGCGCGCGCGTAAAAATTTACTCTCATCATTTTTCCCTAACGCGCCAAAAGAACTTAAGGAACAGGTACAACTTCAAAAGGACAAGGAATATACAAAGCAAAAATGAGTTTCTTGTATTTAACAAAGAAATTAATCACAGACAATTTCAACTTCTTGAAAGTGGAAGTTGTCTATGACCATATCAACAAAGTTCATTGACCTATAATGCAATGAAAAATATAATACAGACTTAACTTTTCTTCATTCTCAATAATCATTTTCATGTATTTAATATGTGAATAGTTTAAATTTTTAATTAACAACTATTTATTCTTGTGTGCAGCAAAACAAGATAGCGGAATAAAAAATTATCGTTTTTTTTCCAAGAATGTGGTAAAAAAATGGTGGCATCTAAAGTTCTGCCACACACAATGGCGTGTTTTGTATTTAAAGGAATTTTTCATAGAGATTACATACATTAAGAGTCATTATAATTAATTCTTATTTTATCACTTCATCGTCAAAATATTAAAATATATATATATATATAAATATATATATCTAATTTAACAAAGAAATTAATTATAGACAATTTCAACTTCTTGAAAGTTGAAGTTGTCTATGACCATATCAACAAAGTTCATTGACCTATAATGCAATGAAAAATATAATACAGACTTAACTTTTCTTAATTCTCAATAATCATTTTCATGTATTTAATATGTGAATATTTTAAATTTTTAATTAACAACTATTTATTCTTGTGTGCAGCAAAACAAGATAGCGGAATAAAAAATTATCGTTTTTTTCCAAGAATGTGGTAAAAAAATCGTGGCATCTAAAGTACTGCCACACACAATGGCGTGTTTTGTATTTAAAGGAATTTTTCATAGAGATTACATACATTAAGAGTCATTATAATTAATTCTTATTTTATCACTTCATCGTCAAAATATTAAAATATATATATATAAATATATATATATCTAATTTAACAAAGAAATTAATCATAGACAATTTCAACTTCTTGAAAGTTGAAGTTGTCTATGACCATATCAACAAAGTTCATTGACCTATAATGCAATGAAAAATATAATACAGACTTAACTTTTCTTAATTCTCAATAATCATTTTCATGTATTTAATATGTGAATATTTTAAATTTTTAATTAACAACTATTTATTCTTGTGTGCAGCAAAACAAGATAGCGGAATAAAAAATTATCGTTTTTTTCCAAGAATGTGGTAAAAAAATGGTGGCATCTAAAGTACTGCCACACACAATGGCGTGTTTTGTATTTAAAGGAATTTTTCATAGAGATTACATACATTAAGAGTCATTATAATTAATTCTTATTTTATCACTTCATCGTCAAAATATTAAAATATATATATATTAAAAGATATTACGTCATTATAGCATCATAACATAATAATAGCTGAAACTGAACTATGATTTAAGATTCGTAGTTTATATATATTCGAAATAGAATGAACGCGCATGGGCTGTAAATACTATTTTCTTCTTTTTAATTTGTTTTCATACTATATGTTAACTTTTTTTAAATAGAGCAGTGATGGCCTAGTCTAGGCTTCAGCGTGCGACTGTCAGCCCTGACATCGTAAATTCGATCCCCGGTTGGGTACCAATGATTTTCTTTACTCGCACTTAACAGGTGCTAACAGTGAAGGAAAACATGGTGAGGCAACCGACTTGCTTTAAACCCAAAAAATCGTCGGCGTGTGTCAAGTATAGGAGACTAATCACCTACTTGCCTATTAGATTGGCCTATGAAGCAGATACATAAATCTGAGGCCCAGACCTAAAAAGGATGTTGCACCACTGATTTTTTTACTAATAATAAAACCTATATATTGCACAAAAACATTACAGTCTTAAATCTAAATTTAAAATTAAGTTATTTTGTTGTTCTTTGAAACCAATACATATTTCTGTCTAACACATCAAGACTCAACGTATTTATAATTATATTAGCGGATCCGACAGACGTTGTCCTGTCTTAACAATGAATATTGATTTCGAATTGGTATAATTAAGTAAAAATGCTTTATGATATACAACATTATTTGTTAGTTTTTCTGGCGTGCATATAAATAGTTTTGTTGGTATTCCGACATGGGAACAGGCGATATAACTGGCCATGTGAAAAACATGGATTTTCAAAATTAATGCCATACAATTAGCGACTGTAATTATTTTATATGTATTTTATTAATATAATAACTCCGATGAAAGCATTTGTTTTAAACGATATTCATTTTTCTTACATCCTCTTTGACGATATTTGCAACATGCATTCTGTCAATGTTATGTCACGCCAAAAGGCTACATGAAAAAAGGTTGAATTGTAAAAGCGATATGGTGGTTAAGTATTCCTACATTTACTAATATCCCGTGCATAAGAACCTTCTCCTGACAATAATAAACATAACAAAAAAAGAATTAGCGAAATCGGTCCAGCCATTCACGCGTGATGCCGTGACCAAGGAAAATAGGGATTCATTTTTATATATATATATAGATATTTCTAATGAAAAAAAAGTTATTCTATTATTATTTATTTGCGTAAAACATTATAAATAATATTAATTTGATAACGTAATAATATATTTTAATAATGTGACATATTATAATTACAAATAATATAAGAATACTACAATGGTGTCTCGTAATAAGTTTTATGTAAAATTCCTTTTAAGACAAAATTGCAAGCCACTTTGGATGGCAGAATATGCGAACTTTAGACTGTACCACCATAACATTTTTGTGTCTCAGGGTCATTTGAGTATCTCAGGGAACCTCCAGCGCCACTCAGATTCAATAACTTAATCTTTATTATTTCCAGAACATATTAACGTAAAAGGATTCATCTCACATGCTGGTACTCTAAGTACGATTGAAGCCTTGGATGCAGGTGTACCAGTCATTGCAATACCGTTGTTTGGAGCCCAGTATGGCAATGCAGCTGCTTTAGTTGATGCTGGAATGGCCACAATCGTTCCTTACGAAAACTTGAACAAGGACTATCTATTGGACGCGATAAATGATATATTAGATAAAAGGTATTTTATCTTATATGTTCAGTTGTTAGCTTAATATAATATAATAAAGTTAGAAAAAGTTTCAAGGTGACTGGGACAAATACATTCAGCGACAAAATTTATTTTTAAAAATCCTTATCAAATACTTGCTCAAAATACTTTAGAACATGAGCAGCTGTAGAGTATAATATTTTAAAAATGCAAAAAATATCGTAAAATATTGCTGATTCACCGTCTATTTCTCAATCCGATACAAGGATATGGACATGAAGAAGTCCATCATGTATCTCAATATAGAAATTCCTATGATAGGATTTGATTTTGATTCACAGTTTACAATACGGTTCTAAGTGTTAAGTCTAAGTTATATTATGTTAATATCTAAATCTAAATCTAAAATCTTAAATATAATTTATATAAGCGATTCTGAAGACCAATTATTATTCATTATACGATAAACTTATAGTGAAATCCCGTTTCAGGACACAAGAGCGGGCAAAGACTGTCTCTCGGATGTGGCGCGACCGTCCTATGTCCCCCCTTGAGACTGCCATCTATTGGATTGAATACGTAGCTAGATACCAGGGAACACCTAACTTAGTAGCGACATCTACCACGGTACCTTGGTACCAACAAATTCAGTTAGATGTTTTAGCATTCGTTGGGGCTGTTCTTTATATACTTGCCTTTGTTGTGATGAAACTTTTGAGTGTATGCTGTTGTTGTTGCCAGAGTGATGTCAGTACACAAATTGAGAAAAGTGAAGTGAAGGGCTCAAAAAATGTAAAATTTGAATAAGTGTTAAGTTCTTGTTAGTATTATTTTTCGTTCACTCCAATACGAACTAACAATTTCCTACCATAAGGTACTTAATTGACTGTCAACTGTTGTTGTTGTTAATTTATCATAGTTTTAATATACATTTTAAGAATAATGGTATTTTTATTATCAAACATTCATTGAAAGGAGAACATGAAATAAACCACGAATAACATTACGTTGGAATAGATAAAAATGTAATAATAATCAAACCTCGTCACGGCGTCAAATGTTTCAAATAAATTTTAATAGTTGCAATTCTAACGTCGGTAAAATGCCGGCTTACTTACGAATATGTATTATTGCTGCAATAATATACTTAAACCCCCTCATACAAGCATACAACATATTAGCTATTCTACCATATCCAGGAAGAAGCCATCATGTTGCATTCCTACCCTTTTTTAAA
The DNA here is from genome assembly GCF_905147105.1 of Pieris brassicae. Taxonomy (NCBI): domain Eukaryota; kingdom Metazoa; phylum Arthropoda; class Insecta; order Lepidoptera; family Pieridae; genus Pieris; species Pieris brassicae. The sequence goes on from NC_059674.1 coordinate 17,951,901, forward strand.
GAACTGGCCCGAAGAGGTAACAACGTCACCCTTATATCTCATTATCTACAAGAAAAGCCCCTAAAAAACTTAACCGAAATTCTACTTTCTGAAAAGAAGGAGTTTCAAAACTGGGTTCCAGTCACTAGTCCATCGTATTTAACAGTTTTCGTGGCTGGAGTCGTGTTAGTTTATACAGGAGCGGCATCCTGCAAGACACTACTAGACAATCAAGGCGTTCAAGATCTTTGGAAAAATCGAGCGAAATTCGATGTTGTTCTCGTCGAACAATTCAACAGTGATTGTGGTTTGGGACTGGCTTATGAACTTGGTGCTCCAGTTGTAGGGATAACAGCAAATTCCTTAATGCCACAGCATTATAAACGCTACGGAGTACCAGATAATCCTTCTTATACTAGAAATCAAGTGTTGGGCGGCAGAACAAGGGCAACGTTATTCGAGAGAGTGGAAAGAACGTTAATTGGTATTTACATTAACTATATGGTAGACTTTGCGAGTCAGTTCCTTGATCAATACTATTTAGGACAGTATTTCCCTAATATTCCACCAATAAAGGAGTTAGAAAAGAATATAAAATTCCTACTTCTATACCAGCATTTTGTTTTAAATAGTGCAATTCTTCTGCCCTCAAACGTTATTGAAGTAGCTGGTCATCATGTACTCGAACCAAAGACTTTACCAAAAGTAAGTTTTAACATTCATAAATATAAGTTTACATAGAATTGCATTTCGTAATTGTTGTTACGAAATGCAATTGAATTTTCCCATTTTGGAATTATTAGATTCTGATTGAACCTATCGACGGTTGTACCTAATAAAAGAAAAATAATACTTTTTGAAACGTGGCGTGTGTCTGATACATACCCACAAACACCCTCCCAACACTCACTCATACTCACACACACACACCCTCACATACACCCATACAACTTTATTTCTACCTTCTAACTAGTAATCTAGTTGACTGCTTTGTTTTCTTTTTAAAACTTTAAATTCATTTACCTACCTATATATGTATGTTCTTTTTGTTACCACTCAGTATGACGTGCTGTGGAATGAAAGCCTAGTTTTCCATATTACAGGTTCTTACCTAGTTTGAAAACCAGTCTCCCAATACCTTCTTAACTGATATCGTATTATTTGTTGTATAATATATGGGAGAGATAAAGAAAGAATGAAAAAAGATTGATTAAACTGGATTGATTACCCGGTCAAATTAAGCCAAAATAACGAATTACATTTAATAAAATTAGCTTATAGTACTTCCACTGTACGTAGTGTTAGAGTATCCAATTTTTTGTCTTAATTTCCTTAGGACTTAAAACAATTCATTGAAGAATCCAAAGATGGTGTGATTTATGTAAGTTTCGGATCAATGATAAAGGCTACTTCCTTATCAAAATATAACTTACAAGCTATTTTGGACGTGTTAGAAGAGCTACCACAAAGAGTTATCTGGAAATGGGATACTGACAATTTACCGTTTGATATGAATAATATATATTCGTCTAAATGGTTGCCCCAAAATGATATATTAGGTAAGTTTTGGTAACAAAACGGTAAGTAAACAGAATAAGTTTAAGGAATTAAATATTCCACTATCTGGTCAATATATTATTGAAGCCTTGTTGCATGTACAAAGAAATATTTGAATACAAATGGTGAATTGCACCAGTATAATACTCGAAACAGATGTAATGTAAGCGTACGACCAACCAGTCTAGAGAAGATAAACCACCCCTTACATTGAAATTGTATTCGTTTTTACAACAAACTCCAAAGATAAATTTACAGCTCTCGTTAAACGTAAATTAATCAATAAAGCTCTTTATAATTTGACGATTATTTAAAACATCCTAATCCTTGGGATTAATTTTTCCTGTTCACACAATGTTTGACTCAAAACTTGGCGATAAAAAATAGTGGCGGAAACTTTCTTGAAAGTTCTACGAACTTTTAGTAAAAGTAAATTTAAAATCAATTTAACATCTTATCTGTTGACGTCCATAAGTCGAGTACACTTAGTTACCTATATGAAAAAAGTTATTTTGAATTTGAGTTTAAGTTAACTATAGTTAGAACACTGACGTGGAACCGAAAACAATTTCAGACCTTACGACCTGGTAACTTCAGATTAATTTAAAATTTATTACATTTTTATCTAAAGGATCTGTTTATTAATATATATAATATTATATATTATGTGGAGGTGAAGCTTACTACGCTTACACACAAATGTTATATAGGAATGTTATTGGAACTACTGAATCAACCCTTACATTTTTTTCTATTTAATGTCAGCTCACCCAAACGTGGTAGCATTTTTTTCCCATTGTGGACAAGTGGGTATAACTGAAGCAATTCACTATGGAGTACCGGTATTAGGAATACCCATGTTCGGAGACCAGATCTCCAATGCTGCAGCCGTTGAGGAAAGCGGACTTGGTGTACAGACTGCCCTTAATGAATTGACCAAAGAGGATCTTATGAAGAAGTTTAAAACTATACTGGATCCCGAGTAAGTTATTTGACACTACGCTAATTTTGACCGGGGACCTAACCAGTTTCAAAAAGTTTTCTTTTATTTTTATTAGGTAAGACCCTCAATCATGGTCTTACCAGTGATGGCCTAGTGGCTTCAGCATGCGACGCTCATTCCTGAGGTCGTAGGTTCGAACCGCGGCTGTGCACCAATGGATTTTCTTTCTATGTGCGCATTTAACATTAGCTCGAACAGTGAAGGAAAACATCGTGAGGGAACCGACTTGCCCTAGACACAAAAACTCGACGGCGTGCGTCAGGCACAGAAGGCTGATCAGCTACTTGCCTATTCGATTTACAAATGATTATGAAACAGATATAAATAATCTGAGGCCCAGGCTTGTAGCGCCATTGATTTAATTTAATTTTTTTAAGACCATTGATAGGTTCCTTCTGAATTCTATAATTCCACAATAGGATTCCATAATAACTATTAACGAATATGTATCACTTATTCTTAGAATTATTTTTAGAGAATCTTTGTTCGTCGTAAAACAATATTTAATTTTAATAATGTTCGTATGATTTATTTTATAATTTAATTACGAAATTAATGAGATACAAGACTTCAAAATATACCTATTCCTTGTAATTTACCAGATTTTTATTGGCCCTAATTGGGCTCACGAGTGCGTTGCCACCCTATTAAGAATTGTAACGCTCTTTTCTTGAACTGAACTTCTTGAACTGTGATTCCACGTAGTTATAGCGTTACAAATAACCTTACTATTTTTGAGAATGGACCTTCGTCACAATAAGTTCTAATGTTATTGTGTTCAAGTAACATTTGAACTGTTGAAGGAAGTAGAAAAATATTTACTTAGCTGATAACTGTTTTCTTTTCAGTTTCAGAAGCAACGTGAAGACATTATCAAGGATGTACCGAGATAGGCCAGTTTCATCTCTCAACGCGTCAGTATTTTGGACGGAATTTGTCGCTCGGTATCCAAACGCAACATTTAGAAGTCCTATTTTAAGTGTCCCTTTATATCAGTATTACTGCTTTGATGTTTTAGCCGTATTTATTTTGCTTTTATTATTTATTTTTCTGCTTTCAAAAGCCATAATACGATGTATTATTCGATACATTTCTTATAGCTTAAGGAGAAAACCGAAAAATAAAATTCAGTGATCTAAGATTAGTTTAATTATTAACAATAATATACGACTTAAAAACTAATGACAATGATAATTTATATTTATATAATGTTTGTAAAATCAACCTTTTATCTGTTAGGTATGTGAATAATTACCGTATTATCCTTAACATAATTGATAAAGACTGAACAATTAAAAATATCACCATATCACAGAAAACTATTAAAACTAATTTCTGATTCAAAGTCGTGTCAATTTTATTATGCATGATCTAATTCTTGGATTTTGCGAGTTATGAATGTGTAGGTGATTAGTACGTATCATAATAAAACAGTGATGTGTCCTGACAAGGACAGTTGTAAACGTTATCGTCATGAAACAATAATTTGTTCTGAAAAGAACAGTTAATTGCGTTATCGTTAGACCACGATATCGAACTGTTCTGAGAAGAACACGTTCGTACCCTTCGACGGTTGCGCGCAGAAAAGGACAACTTTTTGCCGCGCCTCGATTTTATCGTCTACGCACCCTGCGCATCTTGGTACCACATGTTACCACTAGTGGCCAGTGTAGGATAATTTTTGTATATAAATCTACAGTTTTAAAAAATAAACACATTCCACATTCCATCTTCACCTTTTTTTTATAAAATAGGGGGCAAACGGGCAGGAGGCTCACCTGATGTTAAGTGATACCGCCGCCCATGGACACTCTCAATGCCAGAGGGCTCGCGAGTGCGTTGCCGGCCTTTTAAGAATTTGTACGCTCTTTTCTTGAAGGACCCTAAGTTGAATTGGTTCGGAAATACTTCAGTGGGCAGCTGGTTCCACATAGCGGTGTTGCGCGGCAAAAATTGACTTGAAAAACGTTCAGTCGTGGAACGGCGGACGTCGAGGTCATACGGGTGGAATTTAGTATTTTGCCTCAACGTCCGATGCTGAAACTCAGCTGCAGGTATTAATCCGAACAACTCCTCTGAACACTCTCCATGGTAAATGCGGTAGAAGATGCAGAGTGACCCCACATCTCTACGCAACGCCAAAGGATCGAGCCGCTCGGAGAGGGATTGGTCATCGACGATTCGAACCGCTCTTCGTTGGATACGGTCAAGTGGAAGGAGCTGGTACTGGGGAGCCCCCGCCCAGAGGTGAGAACAGTATTCCGTGTGGGGCCGAATTTGCGCTTTATAGAGTTGCAAGCGGTGGCCCGGAGTGAAGTACCGTCTCGCCTTGCTGAGCACACCAAGCTTTTTGGAGGCTAATTTAGCCTTTCCCTCCAAATGACCGCGAAACTGAACGTCGTTCGATATGTCAACGCCAAGTATTCCGATGCTGGCTGTGGCTACGACACCTCTTCTCTACGAATTATTAGGAAGTTTTATTTTAACTAAATAAGGACCAATTAACCTAAACCAAACTACCCTAAAAATGCTTCGAATTTCTGAAATCTGTTTAAAGTCGACTAGTCAGTTTTTCTACAATATCACGAAATATTTGTCCTGTAGCTCTGTCAGAATTGCCTGAGTATTGTGGAAATGGGACGATAACATAGTTGGTAATCAAGAAATATACGTTTATCGAGCTGGTTTGTTTTGTTTCTATTTCTCGTTTTGAGATTATTAATAGAATAACTTATTTTACTAATAACAATAAAAAAGAGCTTGTTGTTTACCGCTCATTAAGCTTTTTTTTGTTAAATAATACATTGCTCCCTCTGTGGCTTACTAAGCACCACCGAAGCAATGCACCATGGTTTTCCTATGATAGCGATGCCTATATTTGGGGACCAACCAGTAAACGCAGGTTTCGTGGAAGAAGGTGTATTAGGAGTACAGATGCTAACCTAATTAACTAATTAAAATCTTTTTGAAAAAAATTAAACTGTTCCTGATCTACGGTAAGATATGAGAATTAAGATTGACATTATTTGTCAGCATTAAAATATTCCCACATATTTATCACTTCCACTGAATGGCATTATATAATTACAATAGACAAATTTCAATACTGGAGAGCGGGACATAAAAAACATAATCAACGTATAGTACTTTTTACATATAAAATACCTACAATCGTTTTTTTAGGTTTAGGAACCAAGTTTACTATCGAAAATGTGGCATGATGGATCCGGTATCTGCTATGGACAGTGCAATATTCTGGACAGAATTCGCTGGGCGTCATGGAAACTTCTCGTTCCAGCACCCTGCCGTTCATGTCCCCTTCCATCAATACTATGGATTAGATGTCTATATGTTTCTTATTTTGTACATTATTTTAATTTTGGCTATAATTTCGTATGTTTTAAAGTTTAATGTATCAAATATCAAACGAAAACGAAACATGAAAAAAAAATTGCTGTAAAATCAACAATGTGCATCTCAAATAAATAATCACATTGTGTTACTGTTTTATATAATCGAAGGCTGACTATAAACATTTAAGTACATACATAAAAGTGATTAGAATCATCACGACTTATGTTACAAATAAGTTATTCCAGCAAAACAACACGATGAGAGTAAGCGCAGTATTAGCGCTTGGAATACTAAAGTGTATTTTAGTTAGCAAAGTAGATTCTTATAATATTCTCGGAGTGTTTCCTTTCCTTGGAAAAAGCCATTTTTACGTCTACCAAGTGTATCTACAAGAACTAGCGAAGAGAGGCCACAATGTAACAGTCGTATCTTTCTTTCCTCAAAAGCAGCCGTTGAAGAATTACCACGACATCGATTTAGGAAAAGATAATAAATACTTCGAGTTCAGACATCCAATTATAGTTTCCCCCTTTCACAAGCTTCTATCTATAACCATTCTCCAGCCAGTTATGGGACCTTACACGTGTCGGTTGATCCTTGAAGATGACGAGGTTCAAGGCCTGTTAAGATCTAAGCAAACGTTTGATCTGTTAGTGATGGAACAGTTTAATGTTGATTGCCCCTTGAGTATAGCATACAAACTAAACGCACCAGTTGTAGGCATGACATCTGGTCTGCTGTTACCATGGCATTATAACCGATACGGTGTACCGTACAACCCTTCATATGTTTTATATGACATATTTAATGGCGTATCAAAACCTACATTCATGGATCGAATTGTAAGATCAATTTCCTACCACTACATACAAATAATGCAACGTGTTTGTTCCATGAGTGAGGACCGTGTGATAGCAGATTTTTTCGATAACGTGCCTCCAATAGAAGAATTGAGTCGTAAGATAAAATTTTTGCTTCTATATCAAAACTTTGTTGTTAGTGGAACACAAATTCTACCATCAAATGTCATTGAAGTTGGGGGTTTTCATGTGGCAAAAGCAAAAAGATTACCTACAGTAAGTATTTTTTTATAAAACAGGTGGCAAACGGGCAGACGGCTCGCGAGTGCGTGTCCGGACTTTTAAATATCAATATAAAAAGGAGGCATGGGCTATAAAACCTTCTCCGAAACCTATTAAGTCTTAAAAAAGTATTTTATTTTAAGAACCAGTGGCACGTGCAGGAGGCTCACCTGATGTAAGGTGATACCCATGATCAGATTGCCAGAGGGCTCGCGCGTGCGCCTTCGACCTTTTAAATATCATGATAAAAATAAAGTTGGCTCCAAACCCTTACCAAGACCTATTAAATCATTAACATCACGTCATCATTTTTATCACTTAAACAAATAATAAGCAGTATCTTCATATTACAGAGCAGTATTGGCCTACTGGCTTAAGCGTGCGACTCTCATCCCCGAGGTCGTAGGTTCGATCCCCGGCTGTGCACCAATGGATTATCTTTCTATGTGCGCATTTAACATTAGCTCGAACGGTGAAGGAAAACATCGTGAGGAAACCGGCTTGCTTTAGACCCAAAAAGTCGACGGTGTGTGTCAGGCACAGAATGATCACCTACTTGCCTATTCAATTCACAAACGATCATGAAACAGATACAGATATCTGAGGAAATTGTAGCGCCATTGATTATTTATTTTATCTTCATATTACAGGACCTTAAAAAGTTTATAGAAGAGTCAAAAAAAGGAGTTATTTATATAAGCTTTGGAACTATACTGAATGGGTCATCTATGCCACGAAGAGCTTTTGACGCAATATTAGGAGCTTTGAAAGAATTACATCAAAGGGTTGTATGGAAATGGGAAAAAGAGATACCTGATAATCCTGATTTCATATATGTTTCAAAATGGATGCCACAAAATGACATATTAGGTAAATCATATTAGATACATTAAAAGGAACTACTTTAGTTGGCGATATCATAATTAATACTAAACACTTTATTACGGATATTAAAATTCATCTAAGGCGGAAAACACATAACATAGATATATTTCTAATATATGCAGTGTTCTATAGCCTATATATAGAGAATCTATTACAAAAATATTATGGTGGAACTTTGCATTTTCTGTTACACATTAGCCAGCAATTAATTAAAAGCAATTTTAAATAGAACATTATCAATCATATCATCATAGTCAATTCTTATATTATTTTATTGATACATTATTAATCTTCGCCATACGAACAAGTCTGACTTGTACAAAGAAAAATATATTGATACACAGCACTCTGTTTCAACGCGTTGTGCGGCTGTGGTCGTTTAGAGCCATTAACACTAACCCAACACTGCTCGCAATGGGCTTTAAAACTAATTAAATTTATTCTTCTAGCGCATCCCAATGTTATTGCATTCTTCTCCCACTGTGGACAGTTGGGAACTACAGAAGCCGTACAACATGGAGTTCCCATTATCGGGATGCCTATCACAGCAGATCAATTTTCAAACGCTGCTGCTATCGAAGAAAATGGTCTCGGTGTTCAAGTTGATCTTAATGCTATTACTAAGGACTTGTTATTAGAAAAATTTAGAATTATTTTAAATCCCAGGTATATAACTTAAACTCTAACTTAAAATAACTTTATATAGGTATGGAAGTACACTTATGAACGTCTATAGAAAAGATGTAAGATTGATTTTAAATTTACAAGCAAGACAAGGAAGAAGAGCTGGCATGGAAGTCTCCGCCTAACTTTTTCATCGCCATGTTTTGAGTCATACAAATTGCTTGAAACGTTGAAAATATTTGAACTGGAGCTAATCAATTCCAAGGATAGCGATCATTTAAATAATCGTAAAATTTATTAAAAAAAAAATTGTTCTGTTTCGAGTATTATATTTTGTTCTGTTTCGAGTATTATACTAGTGAAAGTCACCAATTGTTATAAAATCATTTATCTTCTTTTGTACATACAACTAGGCTTCAAGAATATATTGACCAAATAGTGTCGTAATATTTAATTCCTTAAACTTATTCAGCACGCTTCTACCGAATATGGACTGACATTTTGCAGCAGCACCCTACTGTAGAATACAGTAGTACATAACGCTGTGAAAGTCGTCATGACACACAATTATAGCTTTGTCTGATCAGTTAACTATGAATCTATCCAAAAGTCCAATTATTGATTTCTTTGCAGGTTTAAATCTCAGGTCGAAAATATATCTAAAATGTGGCAAGATCGACCAGTCTCAGCCATTAATACTGCAATATATTGGACGGAATTTGCTGCGCGCTATCCAAACTTCACATACACCTCGCCGATAATCGACATTCCAATGTATCAATACCTATGCTTAGATGTCATATTAATAATTTGTGTATTACTCATATCGCTTCTGTATATGACGAAATATTTGTTTATATTATGGAAAAAGTCAAGAAAATCACCGTATACAAAAATAAAGAATTCCTAACTTTCACGGTATTTTTTTTTAATGTAATAGCAGGCAAACGGGCAAGAGGCTCACCTGATGTGAAGCGATACCGTCGCCCATGGACACTCACATTGCCAGAAGGCTCGCAAGTGCGATGCTGGCCTTTCAAGAATTGGTACGCTCTTTTCTTGAAGGACCCTAAGTCGAATTGGTTCGGAAATCTTCACTGGGCAGCTCGTTCCACATAGTGGTCGTGCGCGGCAAAAACTGCCTTAGAAAACGCTCAGTTGTGGAACGACGGACGTCGAGGTGATACGGATGGTATTTTGTATTTTGCCTTGACGTCCGATAATGAAACTCAGCTGCGGGTATTAGACCGAACAACTCTTCTGAACACTCCCCATGGTAAATGCGGTAGAAGATGCAGAGGGACCCAACATCTCTACGCAACGCCAAGGGATCAAGCCGCACGGAAAGTGATTGGTCGTCGACGATTCGAACCGCTCTTCGTTGAATACGGTCTAGTGGAAGGAGCTGGTACTGGGGAGCTCCCGCCCAGAGGTGAGAACAGTATTCCATGTTGGGCCGAATTTGCACTTTATAGAGTTGCAAGCGGTGGCCCGGATTGAAGTACCGTCTCGCCTTGCTGAGCACACCAAGCTTTTTGGAGGCTAATTTAGCCTTCCCTTCCAAATGACCGCGAAACTGGACGTTATTCGATATGTCAACGCCCAATATTCCGATGTTAGCTGAGGCTTTAAGGAGAGTGCCTTCAAAGAGGGGAGTAGCGACAAAGGGAGTTTTTTTAGCGGAAAACGCGCATACTTGTGTCTTATTGGGGTTAAATTGGACTAGATTTAGTCTACCCCAGTCCGAGACTCCACGTAAAAGAGTTTCGACTTCAGACACAAGTTTGTTCCGGCACTCATCAACAACAGCCCGAGAAATATCTGCCCTGCCCGTGTAAAAAGTATCCCCAGTGCTGTCGTCCGCATAGCAATGAAGGTTGCTAAGTTGCAACATATCATTAATATGCAGAATAAACAGGGTCGGGGATAGGACACAGCCTTGTGGGACACCAGCATTGACGGGTTTAAGGTCGGAGCATGCTCCGTCGATGACGACCTTAATGCTCCGATCAGGGAGAAAGCTGGAAATCCAGTTGCATAATTTCTCGGGGAGCCCATAGGCTGGAAGCTTCGAGAGCAGTGCTCTATGCCACACCCGATCGAAGGCTTTCGCTATGTCCAAACTTACCGCCAGAGCCTCCCCCTTGGACTCAATTGCCTCTGCCCACCTATGTGTAAGGTATACAAGGAGGTCACCAGCTGAGCGACCACGACGAAAGCCGTGATGAGAATCGCTAATCAGCTGGCTGCCCTCTAGATACCTCAAGAGCTGGCCGTTAATAATGGTTTCCATTATTTTGGAGAACAAGGAGGTTATTGCGATTGGGCGATAGTTGGACGGATCAGAGCGATCGCCTTTTTTAGGGATCGGATGTATCAAAGCTGTCTTCCAGCACTTCGGAACAGTGTTGAGGGAGTACAGGTACCGGAAAAGGCGCGTTAGGACCGGAGCCAACTCAGGAGCACAAGTACGCAGCACAATTGGGGGGATGCCATCAGGCCCGCTCGACTTATGGATGTCCAGGGAAAATAAATGTTTACGGATAGCACGTTGCCGGAATGTAACTTCAGGCATCGTAGTATCACACCGCAATAATGTCGGTGGTTCCTTCCCCTGATCATCCAAAGTTGAGTTCGACGCAAAGAGACAGCCTAGAAGATCGGCCTTCTCTTTTGCAGTATGGGCCAGTGAGTCATCCTCCCTATGCAGTGGTGGAATAGAGGGCTGACAGAAATTCCCTTGGACAGCTTTGGCAAGAGACCAGAAGGCTCGAGTTCCCGAAGGAAGGTGGGCCAATTTCTCACCAAACCTGGCAATATGCTCTGACTTTGCCTTAGCGATTTCCCGTTTGAAGGACCTAGAGGCTGAATTGTATGCTTTTTTACGTTCGCCAATAGCCTCACATTACGGTGCAAAGCCTCTTTGCACGAACGCCTAAACCGCAGAGAATGGAATAAAAAGTTCCATGTCCTGCAGGACCACATCAGCGATAGAGTCAGAGACGGCATCCGGAGTACTCAACGAAAAGCCCATTTGCTTTTGCCCATTAGCCCCCAAGGGTAGGACGCAAAAAAAGACCGCATCCCGTCCCAATCTGTTGACTTATAAATTTTGAATTCTTTATCGTTGTTTAAATAACAAATGTGTAAACAATTTGTAATCTTGACGATACCGTTATCATTATACAATATGCATTTGTATTATTGAACTAAAATAAGCACTCAAAACTAGCATAACTGGGTTCAAATAAAACAATCAAACATTACAAATATCATATAAACATCGTTAATCTTAGATCATTGTATTCGGCAAAACTAGTTTTTGTTCTCGTCTCGCTTGGAACGGTCGTGTTTTATTACGCATTGTTGACCATGAACTGTGTTGTGATATTGATATCGATTGTCATTAGTCTGCAAACACCATGTTATTCACTCAATATTATCGGAATATTCCCTTACCAAGGCAAGAGCCATTTCTTCGTGCATCGCGTGTATCTACAAGAGCTTGTCAAACGAGGACACAACGTAACTGTTATATCACACTTCCCAGAAAGTGATCCACCTTTAAATTACCATGATGTTAGCTTAGCGGGGAGTATTAAGATTCTAGAAGATGCTACTCCCCTTAAAAGGTCGTATACAACCGTTTTAGGCACAGCAATATTCCTTACGAGTTCCGGGCGTGAAAACTGCGAAGTAATGTTGTCAAATAAAAATGTTCAGAACCTATTGAGGGATAAACCTAAGTTTGATATCGCTGTAGTTGAACAGTTTAATAGTGATTGCGGTTTAGGAGTGGCTTACATACTCGGAGCTCCAGTTATTGGAATTACATCCCACATACTAATGCCTTGGACGTATAGCAGGTTCGGAATACCAAATCACCCGGCGTATGTGTCGTTTCACTTTTTGGAAGGAGGAACAAAACCAACACTTTACCAAAGAGTAGAACGGGTTTTATTCGATTTATATTTTAAAACGTTATATTATATATCACAACAACGCGATCAGAATACTCTAGCTAAGTACTTCGATAATATACCACCTTTAGAACAACTTGCGCGGGACGTAAAAATTCTACTATTATACCATAACTTTGTTCTGACTGGTTCCCGATTATTTCCAGCGAACGTTATCGAAGTTGGAGGTTACCATGTAGTTAAAGCAAAACCATTGACCGGTGTGGGTAATTTTAATAAAGATACTAAAGTATTTTCTAATGTAAACATTTCATAATGATCCTCCGAATTTCAGGACCTTTTGAAGTTTGTTGAAGAGGCCGAACATGGTGTTATATACATAAGTTTTGGCTCGGTTGTCAAAAGTTCCACTATGCCTGATGAAAAGCTGCAAGCAGTTTTAGGAGCGATTTCCGAACTACCCCAGCGTTTTATCTGGAAGTGGGAGAGCAAAACTACATTGTTGGACAAAAATAAACTTTACCTTGCTGAATGGTTGCCACAAGTCGATATATTAGGTCAGAATTAACGAATAACTTTACTTCTGCTTACTTTAGTAATTTCAAAAATAAAATAAGCAAGTAGCGCTTAAAACATTTTAGATCGGGGCCTTAGATTTTAATACTTATCTGTTTCATGATCATTTGTCAATCTAATAGGAGTCACGTATCCTTCACCGTTCGAGCGAATGTTAAATGCGCACAAAGACAGAAAGTCCCAACGGAATTTCTGTCTATGCATAATCGGAGATCGAACCTACAACTTCAAGGATGAGAGTCGCACGTTGAAGTCATTAGGCCAACACTACAGTAATATAATCCCATGTAATCTATATTCCTAGATAATCATTAATTTAACATTTTTCGATCGCTAATATAATGACGGAACACAACGATAAATGCTCTGACAGAACGAATGTTTTTTTTTTCAGGACACCCAAAAACTTTGGCTTTTCTTTCTCACGCGGGCATGGGAGGAACAACAGAAGCCATTCATTTTGGAGTGCCCATAGTTGCAATGCCCGTTTTAGGAGACCAGCCTTCTAATGCAGCAGCAATCGAAGAGAGTGGTCTAGGGGTTCAATTACAAATTGAAGATCTCACTAAGGATAACCTTATTGCAGCGTTTAAAAAAGTCTTAGATCCAAAGTATGTATACGGAAATAAGATAAATATGATCATTCTGTAATACAGTGAAACCTGGCTATGTGGGACCTGGATAACTGATAAATGCCTATTATTTAGAGTTACCTCTGTTAATGGGATTTTTCGAAGCTGGTTTGATTTGAATTCTAAGATTTTTTCGATCCTCTGACTCGGACTCTAAAGCTGAATTCACTCTATAATTGAAACAAATTGGGACAAGTTTTTACACATTTAAAAACATTTGAATGTCTTTCGCATATGAATAGTTTGTCAGTACTATCTTTGGTTCTGACCAAGGAAATACAAGAGAAAATGTTTAAGTGTTTTTTCTACCAAAAATACGCACTTTTATTAACATTTTCGGCTCTAAAAATGGAACAACGCTAGATATATATATATAACAGAGAATTATAATTTTAAACCTGCTTAATTGCAAAACTGGACTAATGGAAACCCATAATAAATGGTACATTATCCTTGGTCTCTTGAGCTCCCAATTAGGTTTTACTGTATTCTTTTGTTTCGGTTTTAAAAATATTTAATACAATAATTAAAAAAAAACATTTTGAGAATTAATTATTAAGTTTGTTATGGGCAAGTTTTCTTACTTATGATTCTCAAATCTTACACATTATATTCCATTGTTATGATATTATATATATCATATTTATTTCATATAATTTTAATTTTTGACTGCGATTAAAAATGTCTGAAGGTCTGTTATAAACTGCAGCTCAAAATTGTCTATTAAAGATGAACTTCAGATTCTTGTCATCCAAACCTTCGCTATTTCAGATTCAAAGCAAATGTGGACGAAGTATCAAAGGCATGGCACGATCGACCAATGCCGCCATTGGAGAGTGCGGTTTACTGGACTGAGTTCGCAGCTCGTCATCCGAACATCACCTACAAAACTGCGGCCGTCGACACACCCCTCTATCAATATTTATGCCTTGATATTATTAGCGCATTTTCTATAACTATCGTTTTAATATATGCTGTGTTTAGATGGATTCTATCTGGAATATGTCGAAGAACAACAGTAAAAGAAAAAAATATCAAAAATGTTAAGAAAAAATCAAAACGCGCTTAAGCTGGCCGTAACTGTGACAAAGTCATGATTAATCCATTTATTTCAATTGAAAGAAAATTACAAGTTAAAAATATTATAAATTGATTTCATAATTATAACATGGAGGCATGGTGTTAAAAACAATGCAGCAGATAACTATATTATTATGTACATACATGTTGCTCGCAAATTTACAAATATTGCAACTATTTGCATTATTCTAAAGAACAAATATACAGTCAAACAGTGTGAGCTAGGTCTAAGTTGATAACTTAAAACAAATAAGAATAAAAACATATATAAATAGATTAGCAACCAGTTGATTTTGTCTAGTTTGATGGATCTATACAGCAAAACCAGCAGGTCTCCAAGCATTTTATCTTGAATATCATATGTTTCGTATTTGTCGCTTATCGAAACCAAAAACAGGAAATATTTGTATAATATTACTTGATTAATAGTATTATCCGATTGTTAGTAACTGTCAAATAATCTTCGAATTACGTTACGCAAATAATTGTTATAGGTAAATTTTATGTTGACGCACGTACTTTTGCTGCAGGTAGGCTATGAATTAACTTACCAAATATGAATTTATCTAATTCATTAGTACTAAATTATATATATATCAATAAATATTTACTGACAATAATGAAGCCTCGTTTAGTTCTTGAAACATTTACAAAATATACACACACTTAAAATAAATAAATCATAGTTTTTAAGGACCTCTTATAGAGTTTAGATCTCCTCCAATTTACTCCATTTCTCTGTCTTGAGCATTTTCTCCCAATATTCCTTTCCTCGTTAGCCCACCGTGCAAGAGAACGAAGACTCTTTCTTTTTCCTATTGGAACAATGTTTTTACCCTTTTTATCCATCTGCCATTGTGTTTATATCTATGTTAACACTTAATTAATCTAATCGACTCGACACGCAGTGTTTTAGAGAGAGATTCAGAACCTAACACTATTTTTTTCTTCGAAGTTTCAAGAATTGTAAATTCCCTGTGGCCACATACGTTTTCTTAGTCTGGCTTTCATTAACAGTAACACTAAAGTACTACACAGTCGGCGCTGCCACCATAGTCCACGTGGAGCTCCTTTTAAATAAACCTTAAAAAGGTCTTTTATAAGTGTACCTATATTTAGTTAAATTGAATAAAAAATATATTGACTACGCATATAATACGTATTTTATATAACTAGTGTCCCTAAGTTCCTCTACTAAGTTTTCCCAATATTGCTTACTTTATCAATAAAGCTTGCTACTTTCACATCCCCAAAAAGGTTACCATTGTATACCTGATGCAGTTAGAAAAAATAAATTATAACAATCAAAAATCTGACACCATTTTCACAATTGTCATGTTATTCATGATTTTTTTTACATAAAAATTAAAATGGAAACAAATTTTCCTCGAAAACTTCTCTAGATGGACAATATGATAAGAGCGAAAATGTGTAAAAAATAAATAAATCCTTACCGTAATCCATACAAAAGTGAGTATAAATATTCAGTTATTTCTAAGTAAGCAGTTAAACAATCTCATTATCTATATAATTACGTAATTATAGCAATACAGATAAACATGCAATACATTCATTCGTTCACATGATAGGAATTAATTTATCTAAGTACCATTGCTCCACCAAGACATTTTACTCGTGAACTCGGAAAAAAATTCTACGCCTATATACGTACGTATACCTCAGGGCCGAGACGTACATGCACTGAGGTATGCTCAACAAAAACATTGAATTAAGGGCCTATACGGTCGCCAAACTCCACAAAAGTACATTGTTTCTTTGCATTTCTTGAAGTATGGCGAATGGAAAAAAATATATGGTGGAGTTGAGTAGTTTATGTATCCATTTTGAACGATCGTTATAAGATTTAAATAACTTCGCTCGATAGAAAAAAAAATCCAAACAGCCAATTTTTTACATTTTATGACGAAAATATATATGGAACATGATTTTGAAATTTACACGATATATTTTATCGCAAGCCAAGTAATCCATTTCAGAAAAAAATTGATAAATTACATTAATTTAATGTTTAACATAACCAATTGTTATTACGGGCTGGCGGGCCTCAGTGCTCCAGCTCTCCATTGCGTACCGCAGTCCACCCCGAGACACTGACACAGCAATTCGTGCTGGGATAGAGCCTTAACTCTAATAAATTAAAAATTTATGTTAAATTTGTGTTTGTCTAGATTCCATAGAAAATACAGAAATGGCCTGCTGCTGTAAACCTGGTCGATGTAAGTACATTTATTTTTAAATAAAAAAACAAATCAGCGGCGCTAAAACCTTTTTAGGTCTGGGCCTCAGATTTCTGTAGTTTTTTTAATAGAACACGGGGCAAACAGGCAGGAGGCTAACCTGATATTAAGTGATACTGTATGTACATGGACACTCAAAGCCAGGGAGCTCGCGAATGCGTTGCCGGCCTTTTAAGAATTGGTACGATTTTTCTTGAAAGACCCTAAGTCAAATTGGTTCGGAAATACCTCTGTGCGCGACAAAAACTGCTTTAAAAACGCTCAGTTGTGGAATGACGTACGTCGAGGTGACACGGGCGGAATTTCGTATTCAGCCGCGACGTCAGGTGATAAAACTCAACTTCAGGTACAACTCTTCTGAACACTCTCCATGGTAAATGCGGTAGAAGATGCAGAGTGACCCTACATCTCTACGTCAAGGGCTCATGCCGTTTCGAAAGTCATTGGTCATCTACAATTCGAACCGCTCTTCGTTGAATGAGCTGGTAATGTTACATGATGATTTCGTTCATCTAATAGGCAAGTAGGTGATCCAACCTACAACGTCAGGGATGAGATTCGCATGCTGAAGTCACTAGGCCAACACTGCTCCTATTCATTACAAATCCAAGCCTATATCGACCGACATCATTTGTTTTGTGCCTGATACGTATTTTTGGGTCTAAGGCAAGCCGATCCTCACAATACACCACCAAGTTCACATTGGTCATTGGTCTATCGCTAATTTAATGTAGTAAAAAGCAACACTATTAGCCAGACT
This sequence comes from Pieris brassicae, assembly GCF_905147105.1. Lineage (NCBI taxonomy): Eukaryota > Metazoa > Arthropoda > Insecta > Lepidoptera > Pieridae > Pieris > Pieris brassicae. Next base: position 17,969,611 of record NC_059674.1, read on the forward strand.
TTTGATTATTACGTAATTTTTTTCTGAATCTTACATATTACGTCCACAAACATAAACATTAAACATAAATGATTTTATTAGACACAGTAATTGTATTTTATAGCAAATAAATCGTCCGTAAGTTGTCTGGGACGTTGTGATCTGCCGAAACATCGCTGTTTAGAAAAAGATGACGTTAAGCCCGGTCCTGTACCAAAACATATGGGATGGCTTTATACAGCCAAAGATGCACCTGAGCATCAGGTAATGAGGAGTGAAACCGCACGTAAAGTATAAAAGGAATCCAACTGTTTTTCTACCCATTAAAAATGAATTCAACTAAATTTAGGCAGAAAAGCGGATTGAGCGTGATTTCTACCAAAGTGAAGCATTTTTTTAATGTGGAGGCAATGGAGGCAAACGTGCAGAAGGCTTATGTGATGCCGCCGCCCATGGACACTTACATTACCACAAGGCTCGCAAGTGAGCTGGCGGAAAAAGCCGCCATTGAAATGACGACTACATTTTTAGCAATAATGAATTTGGAATCTGAATACGACATATAGATGTCATAAAAATTAAACACAATTGGCACACCACACATACCTCCGCAAGATTATACGGAGCGGAAGTTAACACGTGTGCTATAAGTATTAAAAAAATAAACTCATAACAAACTTGATTTATTCATATCTAATGACTAGCAACTTATTTGCTACACTATATCTACTAAATTAAAAGCAATTACTTAATTTTCTAGTTGCGCTGTGGTTGGCGGCCAGGCCACATCTCATGTCCAGTGCTCAAACGCATCGAACAGCATAATTGTATGAAAACAAACGAATGCACTCCATGCCCATCAGCAACCTGCTCCAGGCCATGCAGCAAGCCATGCTGCATGCCTCCAAAATGCCTAGCAGCATGCCCTTCATCCATATCCTGTTGCAAACAGCCTTGCACCCAGCCCCTTATACGAATAATTCGACATGGCGGACAGTACACAATATGCACGAAACCCTCAAACGTCAGCAACGCGCCGTCTGGCCCTTACCCACTGAAATATGTCCTGAACACTGATGAAGACGATACATCGAGTACAAACGCAAAGTACAGTGTAGAGGCCAAGTTCAACGATTACCATTTCGACTACACCAGCTCACAAACATCGTTTGTATTGGACTTTTCGCCCCCTGAACAAAAGTGCTACAAGCCCTGCCCGAAGAAAAGTTTGATGTGTTTACCATGTTAAATTTTATACTACGACATTAAACCTCATTTAAAACACCTATACTAATTTACTATCACAGTACCCTTAGCTTGTACAAAAGAATCGAATCGTTAACAGTAAAAATAATAATAAAATAGCAACGATAAACTTGTGAAAGCAAAATCAAGTAAATTATTTGAAATTTCGAATTGTATTCATATAATACCCTCAAACTCAAACTTTATTCATATAGGCAAACAAGTACACTTATGTACGTTTATATTTATCAACAGGTACATGTCTTACCACATATGTTGATTCTCCTACTAAAATACCTGATGCTATACTAAAGACATTTAAAAAATTGATCAAAGAAACATGCCATGTGAGGCCAACAGGCATATGTCTATATTGTGCGACTAGGGAAAGTCTTTTCGCATTAAAGTATGTATGAACTTGTAATAAAATCTCTTTGGCTATAGTATTTGTATCTGCCTGGTTTAGGTATCATTAAAAGTTTAAATTTTAAAGAAGATAATTCCAAATTTAAATTAGGAAAATGTGATTTTTATTTATTTTTCGCACTGTCAAGATAACTGAATCTAATAAAGAAATTCGATACATTTTAAAATTTTACTACAATAAAGGTAAAATTGAAACGCAAGCCGTGAAAAAAATTTGCGATGTTTATGGACCTAGTGCAGTGTCTATGAGAGACAACACACAGTGTCTAAGTTTGGCTTAAAGGTCTCGTTCCCAGGCCATAAAATTATTTAAAAAAAAGCACAGTGTCTAAGAGAGCACAAATTTGGTTTAAGCGTTTTCAATCCGGAAATTATGATGTCAAAAATGCACGTCTCCCTGGCCCCCCTTACGGATAAAATGGATGACATTTCTAAAAAAAGTGGAGCAAGATATCAGTAGTTACGACGAAGCTGAAAAACTGGGAATTGACCACAAAACAGTTTTGGTGCATTTGACAAAAACTGGGTAGATAATCCTCGATATTTGGGTACCTCACCAGCTCACTGAAAGAAACCCAATGAACCGTGTACTTATTTGTGATTCTTTACTACGACGTTATGAAACCAAACCATTTTTGAAAAAGCTGATAACTGGTGAAGAAAAATTGATCACGTACGACAAAAACGTGCGAAAAAGTTTTTGTCGTACGTGATCAATTTTTCTGGTCGTGGTCAAAGGCCGGTCAGGCTTCACATACTGTGGCGAAACCCAGGTTAACTGGTAACAAGGTGTGCTGTGTGTGGCGGGATTAGAAGGGCGTTATTTATTATAAGCTGTTACGACCAGGCAGGACCATCGATTCTAAACTCTAATGCGAACAACTGATGAGATTAAAGCGATCTTTAGGCAGTGTCAGGTTAACATCACACGAGGACTGGCAAAACTAATTGTAGCGGGATTTTGATCAGAAGCCCCAAAATTTATATAGCAATGGGATCATGTCCCTACCTACAAGATGGCAAAAAGTTATCGAACAAAATGGTACCTACATACTTTAGTTAAATGTAAATAAACTATATAAAAAAATGACAATTTTCATAAAAAATGCGAAGATACTTCCCCAACCTATTATATCACATACTTGAATTTGAATAAAAGACCAAACTTTTAACAACATTTAATTACTAATTTTGAAACCAAAACAACCTAACAATAAATATGTATCCTAAATATACATCAGGAACTTAGCTAGGATTTCCAGATTTTTGAGCTAATGCCATCATATTCTCGTTAGCAACCATTTGGAATTCATGGAATCTTTGTGACACCCTCTGGTTTGTCCGTAAATATTTATCCATACAATTGGCTATGCATTTTTCCTGAAATTAATATTAATATTTTATAGATACTGTTTATCTTTATGTATATATAATTCTACTATATGTGTATTTCACTTAACTCCTCTTAAATGGCTGGACCAATTGGAATAAAAATAAATTATGCATTTGGGACGGATGGTTTAGATTCACAAATCAGCCCGGCAGAAGGTGCTGCAGTTGGTACTTTCATACTTTGCTTAATATCCTAATAACTTGAAATATCATGCAGGGCAACATCTGCCAGGTCAACTAGTGTATTATCGAGTATAGTAGTTTTGAGTCAGTTCCTCTTGTTGTAGTGAAACAGTAATATACATTAAGAAACTCTAAAAAATATATAGTTAGTCTATATTCTAGAACAATCAAACTTAAATCTAGTTTCAAGAGCTGTCAAAACATTTTTTTGTATGAAATTTTACAGCACCCAAGACAACATTGAGATATGAATTAGAATATGGACATTAGTCTACCTTTCTTTTTTGGTAAGATTCAAATAGCCTTCATTCATTCAGATAGCCCTTTAAACTTTATAAATTATTTTGTCAATTCTAGACCAGGTTTCTTTTAACAATAACAATTGTTCATGACTGGAGATTGATGTAAAGTTTAAATGTGAACATAAATACAGCGTAAATAATTACCTCAGTTGATCTTAAAGTTCTGGATGTAAAGTCATGAACACAATCATTGAAGCACAATTCTGATAACTTATTGTAATGAACCAGAAAGTCCTTGAACTGTAACAGAGATAGTTTTAGATGTAGTTTAGATTTAAAACAAGGATAACTATGTCTTAAAATCCTCCTTAAGCACATAAATAATATTTTTTCCATAATAAACATTCGAATTAATCAAGAACAGGCCTTTTGTACTTTATAAAGCAACGCGACCACCGTGCTTACAGTCTTGTATAAGAAGTTACTAAACAAACGTGAAAACATTCAATAATGCATTTATTTAATTTTGGGTTACAAAGAAGCAATACATATTACTCATATTCATACTATTTCATACAGAATTGTTTACAATACCGTTTTAATTTGATCAGCTTCGCTCATTTCCACTGAAGCAGCCATTATTAATAAATGAAGATTATGCTTGTATAAACACAAATCACAATATCAGTTAGAAAGCTACGTTAAGATAAATCGTGTGAGACAATTAAATAATTTTTTAAATTACTTTATAGCAATTTACTAAATAATCTTTTCAGGTTATTTAAAATTTGATTTTAATTGAGATTTGAGTTTGAAGAACTATCACAGAATACACATATGTCACCTGAGACAAGGCAATGATATAATATATATGCGTACTTCGCACTGCGCCTGTGTGCAAAAAGTACTCTGTGCTCAAATTTAAATTTGTTGGTCGGTGTAACGACGACGAGACTGAGCACGAGGCGACGGTGTAACTATGCCTCCCATAAGTCAAAATCCAATACGTTTTGATGAAGATCAGTGCACTCAGCTTGAGCCATCTTGTCTTTGAATTTGAGGGTCTAAAAATATCTTTCATTTATTCATCACAAATGATCCATACATTGGCGACAGTAGTGCTAATAGAATGAGTAGAATGTATGTTTTCAGTGCTAATAGAATGAGTAGAATGTATGTTTTAACATGTTTTCTATAAAATGCTAACATTGATTATACACAACAAAAAATTTATAACTTTAAGAAATGTATAGGTCTACCAGAATCTCATAGCATAAAACATAAAAATAATGAGATTTTCATATGGCAATATCAAGTGTCATCCACCAAATCGAAGTAAGAGATCTATCAAGTGTCAACCGCAGCTGAGAATTTGTGAAATGGTGTGCTTCCCAAATCCCACGCCTATTAAAAGAAGGAGAGGGGGAAAGATGAATATCAACATGGACAATTTCGATTTATAGTTGTAAAGTATAGTTACTTTATTCCCAAACAACTGAAATTAATTCCAACATTAATGATACTGTTACAAATTATTCGACAAGATCCTGATTGCAACGGAGAAAGAGAATCTCTGAGGTTAACAAAAAACTAAGTAATCATCCCTCTCACTCTCCTCGTTAAAGGGGGCTTATGCCACGCAGTAAGATGTATATAGACTGATGATGACGATGGTGAGGAATGACTAAGCTATATAGAAACTCTTATTAATTTTTACAGACTTATACTTAAAAGAGATTGGTTTCGGCATAATAAATTGAATATGATTTATTTAGACAAGACTTAAATTCACGCTTCATGACCAAACAAAACTAATGATAACTATTAATGAACAGAACCTTCATTAAGGTTTTCATTCCGTATGTATGAACAAACCGCCTACACAAGCTAATTGTATCACTGATATAAAAGAGTGGCTGTGTGGTTTGAGATCATGATGTGATCATGAAGATCATGTGTACTGTAAATCTACTACTTGAAGTGGTGAAACAAAACAGACTGCCCTTATATGAGATAGATGATGTAATAAAATCGTACGGTCATGAAGTTTTAAGACTCCCACCTTATTATTGCACATTTAATCCCATAGCAAAGATTCTGGGTATAATGAAGCAAACAGTTGCTGATAATAATGTAAATATACCTACTAGTGACCAAATTATTAACAGAAGAAGCTCTCTCAACAAATTGGTGCAGAGGATTGGCGACCATTTAAAGAAAATTGAAAACCATTTGGTCAAGCAAGATATAATAATGAGGTTTTAAGTTATTTGTATGTTTGAAATGATATAAAATAAATTAGTACATAATTAGTAATTTACGATTGCTTTATTTTTAATGACATATCCTATCTTAAGAACCCGATGTATAACAACCTTCTTCATAAAAATAACTAATATACTTCATGTTAATTATTACGAAATACCAATAAATATTAAATAGTATTAAATTCATTTAATACAAAAAGATCTTCAAAAAGACTTGAAATACGGCAGTTTTTTGTTGCTACCAATTTTATAGTCCGCGCAAAAAATTCTCATGAGGGTGATTGAGTAGCAATAAAGTTCAAATTGACTCTACATTTTATTTACAAAACGTTTGTATGGAAAAAAGAAAAGGACTGTTTTAGGGTTTTCCCGGAAATTATTCAAATTTTTTTCGCATTAAAAACCAACCATAGACTTAAACGAACGTTTAAAAAAAGAATTGCTACAATTGTTCCAGGCGTTGTAGAGTTATGCGCTTACCAACACATTTTGCGATTCATTTTTATATTATAGAAGATGTCTAAAATTATTGTTTTTTTTTATTTTTTATGGTGGCAATAGTTTTAACTTTACGCCAATTTTAAGTACAATATTATAAGTATTGTTTCTATTGAGCTGTCAAAGGTGACCACAGAGTAGTGATACAATTGCGACAGATCGCCACATATAACGAACATCAGTCAAGTGTCATTGTCATTTTTAAAGCTCTTGAGTTAACATAAATTTATTAATTATTAGCTTTACTAGTTAGTAGAACTTACGCTTATGGACTCATCGGATATTGGCATAGGCACCAAGACTTACATTCTACACCTAATATGAAAAATATTCAAGAAAAAATTGTAATATTTAGTTTTATAAGCTGTTCGATTCTTATTGCTTAATCTCTTCAGTTTAAACTTTAAAATATAGCGGTCTTATCAAATCCTCATCTGTGACAATGTAAAAAAATCTTAATTCTCTGTGGTTGATGTTTTATTAGCGATGCGAGTAATGTTTTATTGTTAGTTTTATCGTTTTTAGTAGGAATATAGTATTATTATGAGTTTTACTGAAAATGAAGACGAAGTTACAACATTTTGTGATTCAGCGGTATTTATTTCCTAGTAAAAATAAAGAAACCACATGTAACTTTTCAGTTTTTCATTTAAACAATGCATGGTGTTTTAGGCATCTTTGGTGGAAGGATGTCGTCTGCCAGTTCGAATGCAAGGCGGCGACGACTGGCCTTTAGCGGAAATTATAAGTATCAAAGATATTAGTGGAATGAGAGGATACTATGTTCACTATGTCGACTGTAAGAAAATTCGTATTATAATTATTTATACTATAAAATGAATATTTGATTGTAGGATGTTTCCTAAAAACAACTAACATCTATTACAAATTTTATATTTGTATTGAATTACTACTTGAAATACTGCCAATGTTATTAGTATATTTAACTTCCTTTGGATTCAATATCATTTGATTAAGATGTGACTGATGACAATATTTTAACACATTTCAGTTAATAAGAGATTAGATGAATGGGTTGAGGAATCATGGCTTGATACAAGAAAAGTTCAGTTCCCACGAGATGGGGCACCAACTGGTGGGACAACCACACCAAAGAAGACACATATTGGATCAGGAGGTGGCGTGATGCCTACTTTTATTAGTATGTTGGTTCGCTATTAGAATTTAATTTAATTTAGTAGTCCTGCAAGATAAATAAGCTTACTGAAAACTAATTTATTTTTGCATTGTGATATTTTTTATTTTCCTTTCTATTTATGGTTGTACATTAATGTAGTGGCTTAATTTTTTTTAGATTGAATGAAGTTTTGGGTGTTGGAAGGTTTAAAAACTTTTGCATGCGCTATGACATTAAAATTATTATTAGTTACTTTAAAAAAAGACTTTGCTAGTTAACTATGTAACATCACTTGATTAAATATCATAATTGTGTTGCAAATAAATATTATTATCATTTCTTTTCATTTAACACTATCAAATGTGCAGCCCCTCTATCAATTGTATATATCAATTGGCTGTACTAGCATTAGAAATGGAATGTAATTTAAACCTGTTCCTATTTTATTATTTTCCTTGGCCTTGCTTATTTTGAACTCTTAATGTTTTTATTTTGTCTGCAGATGATAACGTCTGTATTGAACCACAGAAGTCACAAAGCACTCCACATAGAGAAATTATTCAAATACCACCAAAAATACCTGAAAAAAGTCATTCCAACCATGCACTTAATGGCTCAGCTCAAAAGTTTACACCTGGTATGTTATTTAAGACTTCTAGCATTTAGAGATTTGTATTGCGGGATCTACCGTACTTATTAAATTATAATTTATTGGCTGGAAAGACAATTTCAGGCTAAAATGTTTCATATTTCATAATTCAGTTAAAATTCTGCTACTCACTCTGCTTGTATTTTTAACAAGTTTATTTAAGGATATAATAAAATTAATTGGTTTTGTTTAGTTACGTTAAAGTATTGCAAAAGGTGAATTATACCTTAATTAAACAAAATTTTATGTCTTAATATTAATTTCAAACTTATTATTTTATGCTTAAGACATTAATGAGCTCTTCATTTGAGACATTTAACAAATATTTAATCACCAATATATGTCTTAATTGTTTTTAGCTAACGTTTTAGTATTGTTACTACCAGCATTTGAATTATCTGTGTTATTATATATTGGTTAATAGAAAGGTTCTAGTACCTGCAGGCCCTGCGTTTTATACTTGGTAATAAAATAATGCTTAGCGTTAATGGAAACAGTATAATTACTACAAATCTTTTAAAACATCTGACGTGATACTTTCCAATTAAAGACGAAGTTAAAACTGTACTTGGTGTGATGTATATGAAACTATATATAACTCGTAACTTAGAAATTTATTTGAATTATTCTCGTCTTGATCGCTGTGAAATATGTCATACAGAAGTATGTTTTCACTATTCTTAAAACTAGCTTAAGTTTGATTAACCTTCTAGAATGCTGACATAAGATTCTGAGTCTAGACTCCGCTATGCCATAAATGTAATGGATTTTGACATACTATAATCATAGTTTGATACTGATGCCATCGGAGTGCCTAAAGTGGGTCCAGTATCAGTTATCGGTCCTTCGGTACAGATTTTTGTATGGACCGTCCAAGTCTGGAGGTTTGTTACGGACTGTATCACGTAAAGCGATCTAACCTGCCACCTTATCTAATAGTTCACTTTAGATAGAAAACAATATCACTATTAAATAGAGGTTAGTGGTAGGAGGGAAAAAAATCCATATGAAAAAAGACGTTTTGTTGAATAGGTCAAACCATGTCGGTGGTTACAAATTCTAACACGAATTGTTTATTTGTAGATATAATAAATTAATAATAAAAATGTGGCTCCACAATCCTTTAGGGCCTCAGATTTCTGTATTTGATCATTTGTTATTAATAGGCAGTGTGATCAGCCTTCAGTGCTTGACGCATTTGACTTTTTACGTCTAAGGCATTCCGGTTTCCTTTCGATACCCTTCACACTGTACAAGCGGGTGTTAAATACGCATAGAAAGTACACAAACCTACCGTAAGGCAGAATCGTTCGCCGAAACCTAGGCCAACACTGCTCTGAAAAAAAAATATAAAAAAGTATTCGTAGGTCGTCCATTAGAAGCACAAAGCCGACAAGTTTTTAAATCCTAAAAATACGTCAGGCGGATCACCTACTCAAAGCAATGGCGCCACTGAATTATTATTACTCTTATAGTTGGTATCGAGCCCCGTCAGCTCATATCGAGGCCAGCAAGCCCGACCCTCGGTCATGATTCTTCATCTCTAGTCAACGGCGGCGCTGTACTGGCGGCCGCGTTACAGAAGAAAATTAATAGGAAACGCAAGGCTGTTTCTGTTGATAACGATGTGTCTGTTACGGTAAGCTGAACACTGAATATTATTATTGTTGTTTATAAGTTTTGATAGTAATAATAATGATAAAACCTATTTATTTCCAATCATTACAAAGCTTAGATTATTTATGTACCTTTTTATGATATTATAAAAGCCTCCTCCAGCCTTTTCCAATTACACTTTATCCACGGCTTTCTTTCTCCATTCGCTTCTTGCTAACGCTGTGTTTCTTTTATCCACCTTCGAGAAGACTATAAACCAGTTTTGTCCCAATATGGGATCCCACTGGGGGCATTTTGATTGTTAAGGATTCGAAAATTATTTGGAAGTTGAATTTCATTTTTTAATTACTTACTGTTCTAACAATTTCCTATTGATTTCTTCCTAAAACCTATCATCTTAGTTTCTTAAGTGATTTTTTTTGTATTAAAAATTATGCTTAAGAATTCTGGGCTAAGCTGGCACAAAAAAGTTTGGGTAAAACATAGGCGAAGAACTTATTAGTAAATGAAAGTAATTTAAATAAATAATCGGACTTCAACAAACTGTCGACTGAATTCACAATTATATATCTAGGTATCGTATCGTTTTGTTTCACCTCGACTGTCGTTGTACCACAACTGAGCGTTTTTTAAGGCAGTTTTTGTCGCACACCACCACTATGTGGAACCAGCTTATCTCTGAAGTATTTCCGAACCAATTCCGCCAAGGCCGGCAAAGCTTTTGCGAGCTTTTACCTTAAGGTGGAATAGAAATTTAAGGATCATCCCGATACGAGAAATACATGGATAAACATACACACACATTAAGTTGTTTACACACAAGAGATATATATTTAAAAGTTACTTGAAACTGTTTTTTTGAAAACGGTTACATAATCATTAGGAAGTAAACTGAATGGATTTGATTTTTGATTTAAAAAGCAGGCGATTCTTGCTATATGATATTGTATAAGTCGCCCACCACTGTGGCACCAGGTCTTTGAAATATTTAAAAAAAAGTCCTTTTGAAATAAGTAATCGCTAAAGGTGTGAACTTACATTTCAAACATTTGTCTCCGATACTATCGTCATGTTCGCAGAGTCTAAAACAGTCGATATTGTGTATATTATGTGTTTAATATTATATATGTAATTTATTATATTTTATTTAATGTTTCTCGACATAATCGTATTGGCATAGTCTGTATTTCTGTAATAAATAAATAAAATTAAATTTTCGTGATATTTTTTTTTTTAATGAAAGCTCGAATGTAGTTAAACCCATTTCTAGGTATTACTATAGTTTCTGTATTTGTTTGATTTCCAGTCGGAAACAGCAGAGTCGATTGAGAACGAAACTGTAAGTGGGACGGCGACGCCTACCACCCGACCTCGTCAGTCGGGGAGTATGCTCGCCCATGGGCACGACGATGTGGTCACGAGGATGAAGAATATAGAAATGATTGAACTTGGCAGACATAGGATACGGCCTTGGTACTTCGCTCCTTATCCACAGGTACGTAACACTTAATGCCGACGCTCGGCACGCTGATGCAGTGGTACAGAGAAAATGAAAGACAATATTTAAAAAGAGAGATAAAAAAATCAAATCAAATCGCTGTAAAGGAAGCTATTCATAATTTTTACAAAATATGCCTTTATAATGTGTTATGGAGATTTCCGAGACCTAAAGGAGCGGGGGGGGGGGGGGAGATTAGTTATGAATTTAATTGTCATTAAAATATTAAAAGTTTCGAAAATTAATACAGATTATAATTTTTTTCTCTGATATTACATTATACGACGCAATTTATATATTGTTGTGACTAAATCATTATGATAACTAAAATATAAGCAATATATGTTCGTGTTTCAATAATATCTAAATATATTTTAAACATAGCGTCTACTCTCGCTCCATGGATATATAATATATATCCATGATATATAAAGGCGCTTCATGCGTCTAAAGAAGTTTCACTAGAAAAATCGCTATTTGGTTGGTCTATAGGCCTACTACAAAGTGAACGATTATCTAGTTGATAAAAGGCCCTGGGACTAGTGCTAGACAGGCTATTTCTAATTAATTTGCGATATTTGTTTTAAAATAAGTGTTGTTTGATGATTTGCTTTTCTCTCGGCCTACTCAATGTCTTCTTTGCCGATGAGTAGGAATGTCTGCGTTTCAAATTGAATGACTTGTATCTTATGTTCCATAAAAACATATTTTTATGACCATTTCACAAATAAATCTGAAATTGTTTTTAAAATCTTGTCAGGAAAACAAAAACTGTATTTTTATCTAAGATTTATTTTTTTATATTATAATTTAAATTGTATTTATAAAGCTATTATTATAAAAAGCCTAGTTATACTTATCATTCAATAAATAAACGTCAATAAAAAAATATCAGGTCTTGCGAAAACCTCTTCGATATTCTTTCAAATTACTAAGGACCTGAGCATATACTAGGGAATTTTTCGTTTCAATTACCGAACATATAGTTTCTTTAAATAAAGGTATGTATATAGGAAAATGTAAAAAAAGGCTTTTGTGTTATGTCCAATATGACAAGCTTTTTTTGTACAGCACAATTATATTTGTGGCTGTATGGAGATAGGTTTTTAACTGAAACTTAATGGTTAAACCATTGTTAGTAACTTATTTGGAAACGTTTTCTCGAAACAGGTTTATATAGATTTTGTAATTAGTATTTTTTTTTTTAGTTTTTTTTAAATAAATGTATTTTCTCATTTCAGGAAATGGTCAATTTGCCGTGTATCTATATATGTGAATTTTGTTTGAAATATAGAAAAAGTAAAAAGTGCTTAGATCGTCATCTTGTAAGTATAAATGCTTAATGTTTTGTCGCATGCATTTATTTGCTAAGTGTCCGAGAGCGATAAAGACCGAAAGAGTCTGTGTTCAGTCTAAATGTATGAAAAAATTATATTTACATACATTTAAACCAAATTTTTTGAACATAAATGTAAAATTAATATCTACAAACAAAATATTCTAAATTAAAACACATTTCATAAAATATTTTATATACTACATGAGCAGTGTTGGCCTAGTGGCTTGGGCTTGCGACTCTCATCCTTGAGGTCGTAGGTTCGATCCCCGGCTGTGCACCAATGGGTTTTCTTTCTATGTGCGCATTTAACATTAGCTCGAACGGTAAAGGAAAACATCGTTCAACCGGCTTGCCTTAGAACCAAAAAGTCGACATGACATGCACAAATTATTATGAATGCACAGAAATCTGAGGTCCAGACCTAAAAGCGTTGTAGCGCCACTGATTTTTTAATTTTTACACCATATAAAAAAATCATCAATTCTAATCGAAACATAGGTAGATATTTTAAAAAATCCGATATCAAACTGTTTTTTTTTAACAACGTTATTTTCAGATAAAATGTAAGCTAAAACATCCGCCCGGAAACGAAATATACAGAAAAGGAAGCATTTCCTTCTTCGAAATCGATGGCCGAAAGAATAAGACGTACGCGCAGAACTTATGCCTTTTAGCGAAACTTTTCTTGGACCACAAGACTCTGTACTACGATACGGATCCCTTCCTTTTCTATGTTATGACGGATTTTGATACAAGAGGTAAGTATATAATAAAGAAACACTATGTACTACATATATATATATCGCTTGTACCGGGGAACAAAGTCGTAAAATCTATCTACTGTTATCACTAGGAGTACAATTCCACTTCAAGAAAAGAGAGTACCAAAATTAAAAGGCCGGCAACGCACTCACGAGCCCTCTCGCATTGAGTGTCCTTGGGCTTCGGTCTCACTTAACAGGTGGGCTTCCTGTCCGTTTGTAAAAAAAATTAGTTATAATATATAAAAAAATTAGTTATAATTTATAAAAAAAATAGTTATAATTTATAAAAAATTAGTTATAATATATAAAAAATTAGTTATAATATATAAAAAAATCGTTATAATTTATAAAAAATTAGTTATAATTTATAAAAAATTAGTTATAATATATAAAAAATTAGTTATAATATATAAAAATTAGTTATATTATATAATATAATTATTATCCTGCAATCAGCCTTCTAGTTCTAAACATGATTTTAAGGAAATTATGGAATGCTAATCCAATAATTTCATTTCCCTCCGTAACTCGCAAAATATCAAACTCCAAGTCTCGCCCCTCTCAGCCGAAAGACGCAGTCAGCCGTTCCCAAGAGTCCCGAAGCTAGCTGGTTGACGTGTTGCTGAAGTCTTTTTTTATATTGTTGGTGTTATAAATATATATTTTAAGAAACATAATTTCAGTTGAAAATCACTTTTATTCTATTTATTTTATAATCAATCAAAAATGTACTCATAACAGTCACAAGTGACTGACACATACATAGACAAACAAAAACTAAACTAAATGAACATCTCTAAAACAAAATAGATAATTAATAATCTAATGTTTTCCTACTTAACGATTTAAACATTGTTATCTATGTATTCTGTGTAAATAGTTGTACAACCAAATGTACATTACAGTTATTTATCTAATCTAATTAAACTAAAGTGTATCAATTAAATTGACTAATGTAATTAAAAGACAGTAATTGCACATTACGACGGTAATTTCGACTAATGTCTAGATCGTAATCATTTATTACCGCTCTTTTGAAACATAGATATAATATTGCTATTCTGTATTTGTTTTTAAACTATCGCGTTAACTTTTATGGTTATTTGGTATAATCTAAACTAAAAATATCTTCATGGCTGTTACATAAACGAGTATTACTAACATTATATACTAGGGAGCGTATCAAGTATTACGTAACGAATTGGGGGGGGGGGGGATTGAATTACGCGTTATTATTAGTATTATTTTCAACATGCCAGTACTTTATACCACATAATGGTAAGTTTTAGGTATAGAGTCACTGGGGGTGGTCACGAAACGTTTTACTATTGGATACAGAAAACATTACGGCGACGTGTCATGGGGAGCGGGGGGGGGGGGGGGGATGTTGTTACATTAAAACAGTTGTAATAGTGTTTTACGATTTTGTTCCACTGTAACTTCTATGCACTTTTTTCAAAAGTCGTTGTGGATCAGATCACAACCGTCCAGCTAAGGATGAATATATATATATGTCGCAGCCAACTAGCTTAATCAGCCGTTCAATTAACAACCTAGCCGTTTAACTGTCTGAAAGATTAAGAACAACACTTTTTTGAACGGATTGCAGCTATGTATTCTTATTAAAAACTTATAATTATTTATATAATTCTAAATTTTAATTTTTTTCCGACGTTTCGCGTGCTTAATAGCGTGCGTGGTCACGGTGGCTGAAGACGAAAGGTGTTGAATGTCAAAAGTATCACAGCTGTAGAGAAAGTTGTTTTATCTGTATTTATTTCCCCGAAGTTTTAATAATAATACATAGCTTTAATCCGTTCAAAAAGTGTTTTTTTTAAATGTGTAAAAGCTATGTTAACAAAAGACAATACTATGCCTGAAAGATATTCAGCCAGTTGATCAAACAGCCAAATGACTTGGATCGATGACGTTTTATTTACACTTGTACTGAAACTGTTTCACGAACTGATAACGAGAGTAACATAGTATCGTCTTTTGTTAACATAGCATTAACACTTTTAATTTATTTAAAATTATGTAAATAATTATAAGTGTAACATTACGCAAATTACATTTTTTCTATTATGTTGGCAATCCTGAAACGCGAGCCTTTCAGTTAACCAATTGTCGTAATAATATGCTTTAAATAAATCTAAATATAAATCCAGACAAATTAAAGTATGTTAATTGATATTTTTTCAGGTTTTCACATAGTTGGATATTTTTCAAAAGAGAAGGAGAGCACAGAGGATTATAACGTAGCGTGTATATTAACTTTGCCCCCTTACCAAAGGAAGGGTTATGGTACATTACTTATAGAATTTAGTGAGTATTGAGCTGTTATAAAGAATTTAACCAAAGTCAGTTAAAACTGTGTAATAAGATTTTTTTTAGACATCACTAAACTACAAAAAAAAATGGTATTTTTTTCTATTTATTGATTTATTTATACTTTGTTACCATAAAATACAACAAATGTCATAAAGTGTAAAAGGTGGCCTTATCGCTAACAAGTGAACTATTCCAGGCAACCGTAGTAAGCTGAAAAATGATAGGGTTAATAGAGTGGTGCATACTAATAAATTATAAAATTACCGAACTTAGTCTAAAATAATGAAAATAAACTTACAATTGAAAGCTAGTATTCGTAAAGCGTATTTATAACTCTCTATGAGATAATATTTTTTAGTTTTTATTGTTTGCTTGTTTTGTTTGTAATTTTATGTTCTAATATAATATCTAACCGCTCACCATGTACAATCTAAAAAAACGACTAAAGGACTGCCTTATGAACACACCCTACGCAGTGTTAGAGCTTCTTCTGAGACCTAGTATGCTAAATGCACGCTAGCTAGAAGAAGCACATTTTATTCATTCACTCACTGACTCACTGACTCACTCACTCACTCACTGACTCACTCACTGACTCACTGACTCACTCACTCACTCACTGACTCACTCACTGACTCACTGACTCACTGACTCACTCACTCACTCACTCACTCACTGACTCACTCACTCACTGACTCACTCACTCACTGACTCACTGACTCACTGACTCACTCACTCACTGACTCACTCACTCACTGACTCACTCACTCACTGACTCACTCACTCACTGACTCACTCACTCACTCACTCACTGACTCACTCACTCACTTACGAATTTGCACCCACACACTCACTCATGCATGAAAAATCGAAAACACAGATAAATAAAATATGTAATTAAATTATATATAAATATATTTTAATGATTGTTATGGAAGAGCTAGGAACCCTGAAACAGGTATTGTTTTACTTAAAAGAGTTCCCAAATCTAACACATATAATGCATATGTACTTAAAATGAATAAACACATTTTTTTATTATAATATAGTTTGCGTATGTGTGTAAACTTTTGTGGAAAAAAAACACAAATTTATTTTGACAGCTAGTAAATATATTTTTAGGTTATGAATTATCGAAGTTCGAAGGGAAAACTGGTTCCCCAGAGAAGCCCCTGTCGGATCTCGGCCTTCTCTCATACAGAAGTTATTGGGCACAGACAATACTCGACATACTTATTAGTATAAAACCAATGGCAGATAATGAGAAACCACTGATAACTATCAAGTGAGTTTGTGATGCAAGTGAAATACCAAGTATCTGATTATACTGATACTTAGTATTCGAGTATCGGGGTATCAAGTATGTATCGAGTATGGGTACTAAGACCCAGATACTCGGATATCAAGTATAATAGGTTTTTGATTTGTATCGTTATAGAATAACAATATTAACATATGTCAAAATCTACTAAACCGGTTTTGATGATAATGTACCGTTTTGTAACCGATTCGTTCCGTTCGTTTCTGATAAATTTGTGAACAAACATTACATACACTTTCGAATTTTGGCACATGTGCCTTAAAGCCGCAAAATAAGCTTTTATTTTGTTGAAATTGGATATTTGAGTTACTCAAATATTATAATTATTTTCAACGTTATCATTCCGAAGAAAAGAAAAAATGAGCGTACCAATTCTTAAAAGGCCGGCAACGCACTTGCGAGCCGGCCACACATTCTTGCAATGTGAGTGTCCATGGGCGGCGGTATCACTAAACATCAGTTGAGCTTCCTGCGCGTTTGCCCCCTGTTATACAAAAAACACATACAGTTCTTAATAGATAATGTTTTAACTGGCATTTGTTAAATTTCAGTGAAATATGTGAATTAACCAGCATAAAAAAGGAGGATGTTATAAGTACGCTACAGAATTTGAACCTCATCAACTATTATAAGGGACAATATATAATTTCCGTGAACCAGGTATGTTTTTCTATATTTTTAGAAAATATTGACAAGTCATAACGTTTATGACAACCCGTATGTCAAATATAATGTTTTTGACATAGAAAAAAATCTCCAAATACCTGTTATATTTCCAGAAATTTTTGGACATCTCATAAATCGTTGAACCTATTTTTATGTAATTCGGACGGTACACTAAGTTGAAATACACAATAGAATGTATTGGGAAAACGGGTTTTGAGAAACTTGTGGACAGACATACACACAAATATACATGTCCAAAAAAGTGTGCATCTCAATAACCTTTTTTTTTTGATTAAATTTGAACAGCTCACTTAGTTGAAATGAAAGGTTGAAGTAAATTTGTGGACAAACATACACATACGAAAGTATCCCAATTGCGACAATATCACGTTTAAAGCGGGTTTAAAATATTACAGGAGACAGTACAGCAGCATCAGAAGGCGATGGAGAGGAAATTGTTGCGGATAGACCCGAAATGTCTGCACTGGACGCCCAAAGACTGGTCGAAGCGAGCCAAATGGTATGTTGTTGTGACCTTCATATGTATTAATGGTTATTATTTTTAATTACAAATACCAATCGTAATAATAGCTACGAGTTTATAGTTCTATAGTCTGTTTTGGTAGAGTTTGAAACAACTGCCACTTTCATGAAAACTTTATTTTGCCAAGAGATGGCGCTGCTGTCACCATAACACGCGATAACTCTTTGATAATTGTATTAATGTCAATGCACTGACCATCAATGTTTCGCTTCACCCTTCCCGACAAAAAAGGCCCCGACACATACTAACGGATCCGGATGATCCAATTACCGTAGGGTTAGGGTAAAAATAGGCCTTTACCGGGGAAGGCGGATTTTACTTCGTACTTCGCTCACTCCAGTGAGCTCCCGTTCTGCCCTTCAGGCGATTGACCGCCCCGCGACGGCCCAAGCCGAGGTTCGAGTCTCATAGGAGACGCCCTTGCGCTAGCCGCGGGACAAAACGCCATTCTGGCCGAGCTACGCTCGCCAAAACAGCCCGAGCTGAGCTGTAAAGGCCCTTAAGGCCAACAGCGAGATTCCTTCTTCTTGAAAAATAATAAAATGTTTCGCTTCAGTGGAGTCGAGTTGAGCTATGCTCGTCAAAACAGCCGGAGCTGAGCTGTAAAGGCCCTTAAGGCCAACAGTGAGATTCCTTCTTCAAAAAAAATGTTTCGCTTCAGTGCAGTCGAGTTGAGCTATGCTCGCCAAAACAGCCCGAGCTGAGCTGTAAAGGCCCTTAAGGCCAACAGTGAGATTCCTTCTTCAAAAAAAATGTTTCGCTTCAGTGCAGTCGAGTTGAGCTATGCTCGCCAAAACAGCCCGAGCTGAGCTGTAAAGGCCCTTAAGGCCAACAGTGAGATTCCTTCTTCAAAAAAAATGTTTCGCTTCAGTGCAGTCGTGTTGAGCTATGCTCGCCAAAACAGCCCGAGCTGAGCTGTAAAGGCCCTTAAGGCCAACCATTTTACTTCGTACTTCGCTCTCTCCAGTCAGCTCCCGTCCTGCCCTTCAGGCGATTGACCACCCTGCGAGACGCCACTAGTAGGACTTCCGTAGGAGTATGCGCTCGTCACGGGAAAATGGTGCTGTATAGGCACTCAAGGCCATCAGGCCAACAGCGGGAATCCATTAAAATAACAATTTTTCTTCATCTATGACGGTCCGAGTCTCGATGGAGACGTCACACCATATCGCTCTGGTCGTGGGAAATATTCTGATCATGCTGAGCTGTCACTCCTACAGGTCAATAGCGCGAGCCGAGATTTATTTAAAAAAAAACATTTATTTTCTCCAAATACCAGCTTCATTCTTTATTTCATTATATGCTTTGTTTTGTTCTAATCGTTTTGTCTTTATGTCAAAATGTGTCAAGTTAAGTTATCATTTTGTTTTCACATTGATTGCCTGTGTCAATCAAAAGTAATTGTGTCAACTGTACTATATTGCTCTATGCAACAGTGTTCACTGAAGTACTCTTTCCCTCCAATTGTGTTTACGCTGTGAGGAAAAGAGACATAGATGCTGTAGTTTTACGACTCAATTTGACTATATCATTTATTAACCCAAATGACCGTAAACTACGACTCGTAGCGATTGCGAATGGTATTTAAGTCGTTAGATAATTATGTGATATTGTGAATTATTTTAATTTTATGTTTTTTTTGTTTGAAAAAAGTATTTTTCTTTTGTTACCAGTGTTTGAAGTTTCCGAGAGCTACGATCTCAAGTATGGTTCAATTTTATTAACTAACCCCTCATCGATTTCATGGCACAAGCACTAATACTAATAGTCTATGTTTCGAATTGTTTTGTCTTTGATTTTGTATTCTGAAACTGATTCATGAACATATAGATATATAAGGAAGTCATTGACATGTAAAAAGTATAAAATAAATATTAATAAGAGCCGTATTTATTCATAATTTCATACGCATCAAATCCCGGTGGGGGTCTCGGGAGATCTCCAATTGTCTAGAAACACTCTTCGCTCAAAGGCCGGCGACGCACCCACTAAATGATGATGATATTATAAAAAAAATTCATACAAAATTTTATCATCACTGAGCCAACCCATAATAACAGTGAAAATCAAAATATGACAACAGAACCTTGAATTGAACCGTGTAAGGCAGTGTTTTCTAACTTGAATCCCAAGGCCCACAGTGGGCCAATTGGGTTGTTCAGTTGAATTTATTTTTTTAATAATTATTTGGCATTTCAGTTTTTCATTATATGTTTTGAAATCTATTTATGTGTTTCGTTAATTTCCAAGTAATTCATTTACATTATTTTTAAATGGGTAATATTCCTATGGAGCAGTGTTAGCTACAGCGTGTGAATCTCATCTCTGAGGTCGTAGGTTCGATCCCAGGCTGTGCATCAATAGATTTTCTGTCTATGTGCGCATTTAACATTAGCTCGAACGGTGAAGGAAAACATCGTGAGGAAACCGACTTGCCTTAGACCCAAAATATCGACGGCGTTCGTCAGGCACAGAAGGCTGATCTCCTACTTGCCTATTCGATTAACAAATGATCATGAAACTGATACAGAAATCTGAGGCCCAGACCTAAAAAAATTGTAGCGCCATTGACTTTTTTTTTCATATTCCTATAACATGTTAAATAAACGCGGTTCGGTCTAACGCGATGAAAGATGGCCGTTAGTGCTGGTTGCCATGGTTACTATGTTTTATAGCTTCGTGGTTTTTTTTAATATTTTCACGTGAATTTTCGTTGTTATTCCTACTGTCTTATATTTTCTTTTCTTTGAACCAACTTAAGGACACTGTTCTAATGGATTTCTTTTTATATTTATTATTTATTTTATTTTTATTAAGTATTCGTAATGTATCTGTTTCATTTGGTAACTATGGCAACGAAGACTATGCCACGCTTTACAAGGCCGTCAGAGTAATTATTCGATAGTGCTTATTATTTTGTATTTATTTATTATTTAGCTTATAACCATAATAATGGGCTAATTTCAGTGCTTTTGCTTACTTAACCTATCTCCCTATGATTGTGGAAATCTTTTGTATAATCTGTAAATTGTGTATCGTGGAATATCAAATATTCTAACACGCCATTGTATAAAGAATATTACCTAAGTGTCAAATTTACGGAATTTAATTGCCTAATTGATTCTGTAATAAAAAGACTTGTAAGATAATGCATATTCACAATTATATGCTGATTAATGGTACAGTTATTCATAAGACTTTTTTATTTTAGGTAGACCTCGTGACTGGACTGAAAACCGAACAATACAAGTTAATGTATTATATTTTTTGTGATATTAATAAATGTTACACGTTTATCTGTGTCTTTATTGTATACGAGTATAAAATATATAAAGTTTTTTTATAAATTGGCCGAATATTTAAATGATCCAAATCCTTTGGATTGATTTGCGCCAGTTCAGACAATTTGACCCAAAACTTCTTTCTTGCCAGTTCTTCTTTCCCACTCTACGCCCTCGACTTGCGAACTGGTAGTAAATCTAAATTCAGAATCAGTTTAACATCTTTTCTGTTGACGTATATGAATAAAGTTATTTTGAGTTTGTAAAACGGTCTGTGATCTGTTTGGACTGAGTGTCTAATATAAAGAATTATGCTGACAGCATGAGGATGAGTCGCCTGGTCGAGGCTTGGTATCTTTGGGGCCTCATCGGCCCGGTATCTTTGCATATGTATCTAGGCATGCAAACAGACATGTATAATATAAATAAAATACATTATTAAAGTCATATGTATGCAAGGTCTATCGTGTCTAGCGCGGTATTATTTTCCTCAAGTTTCTAACACCGTCAAAGCAAATTTTATGTATTATCCATAAGCCGGGTTCACACGTGCTTCTACTATTGGAAATTCTTGTCATTCGATTAGAAATGTTTAATGTTATTTGTGGTTTTTTAATTTTATTTATTGGGGTTTTAGTGAGAGTTGCTTTTTTAACATTATTAGAACGGAAACTTTTAGGTTACATTCAAATTCGAAAGGGTCCCAATAAAATTGGATCTACAGCCTTTTTCTGATAGAATTAAATTATTCAGAGTAAATCTATTTAAATTATTCATATGATTATTATAGTTATTCCGGTCTGTTTATTTACATATTTAAGTACACAACATCATAAAATTAATTTTCTTGACTATTAGTTACAATGTATAAGTCGCAGCCAACTACCATAATGGCGCTGTTTAGTTAAAAGGCTATGCTGTTAATTGAAACTAGTTAATTATTAAGCTACACGACATGCGCTTAACAATGCGGATTAAGTACCTCAGAGGCCCTTAACAACTTTTTTTTTTAATTCATCAGCCCACTACTGAATATATCAAGCTCTGCAATAAGTAGCAATTATTCTGTTGTATTCTCGAAGAATTGGCTGAACTCCTAGGTTGGTATTTACAGACGGAATTTCGATGATACAGCTGATTTTGAACCTTGTGAATGAATAAAGTTAATTTTATGTAAGAGATTACTGTTCTGTAATTGACAATTTCAAATCAATAATTACACCCAATTCAGAAATATCTTGAACCTCCATCAATGATACTCCGGCAAGCAATACACAGTAACAAATAACAAGCGGCTTTTTTGGAGTATATTTTTTACTAAGGCCTATCATAATATGATTTAAACCAGTGCAGTAAGTTTTCTCCAATTCGATAACCACATATAGCTCTGGAACTAGTATCTAGTGACTTTGTAAAAGCCATGGTATATGTGTCGGTCACAAAACAGAAGAGGTTCGTTTGAGTTGAACGTCTCCCTCAATACAAGGACAGATTCAAAGAACTTGGAAAAATAAGATAAAATACAAATATAACGATAAATTTTTACGTCAGTAATGTCTAGCTTTTTATACAGATGTAACACGCGAGACCTTTCTTTCCATACTTCAGCAAATACACCATCTTTATGATATCTATCAAAGATAACAGAAATCGCATTACAAAGATAAAAAGGTGGAATCTATTCAGCCCAGCTCCATTAGTATCAAATCCTTGTATTTTCTTAGATATTTCAGCTTCACTAAAGCTAAGGAACATTAGACCATGAACATTGCATTGCAATGGATGGATACTAGACCAATTGTAAATGATGAGGAATTGAGTCTGGATAATACACCTGCACCTTACGCGGTTAAAAAAAATCGCTCACTAACTGTTGTCGATACAGCTAGACTTGTTTATTTTAGTTACTTTCACAGCTTAATGAGTTATGGCTTATTATTATGGGGTCATGCTGCTGATGTCGAAACTATTTTAATCCTGCAGAAGAGGGCTATTCGTGCAATCTTTAATTTAAAATGTAGGGAATCTCTGAGAGATAAATTCAAGGAAATGAATATACTTACCTTTCCCTGCAATATATTTATGAAAATATTTATGTATACAAAAATAGTGATAAGTTTACTAGAATAGAACATACGCACAATGTTAATACTCGGAACAAACGCAGGCTGCAATTTCCGTACGCCGTACTAGACTAACAAAGTTAGTAATTTCTTTTTGGGAAAAGGATACTCATCGCTAATAAAATCCCACAGGCTCTTTTATCTCTGCCTTTTAATAAATTTTTAATTAAAGAAAAGCTGTGAAAACGGCTTACTATAAAGTTAACAATTATCTAGTTGATAAAAGGGCCTGGGACTATTGCTAGACAGGCTACTTCTAATTAATTTGCGATAATTGGTTTAAAATAATTGTTGTTATGATTTAATGATAAAAAAGTACCAAGAGTTTTTTTACGCCGACGTTTACTCTCAGGCTACTACTACTCTACTCGGCCTTTAATGATGTGGAATAAGTGATACCTGTATCTTATGTTCCATAACAAACATATTTTATTTCACCAGGAGTTGAACAATGCAATTCATCACAAGAATATACATATACGAAAATTGATATGAAAAAAAGATTAGCAATATCAGGTGATAAGTGGGCTGTAACATTGTCCATTTTCGTGCGTGGGCGAAAGTCCACCTTTTTCCTTTTGTATAAAACTCCAAATACATTAAGGATTATTAGGAATATTTACAATATATTTCGTATACCAAACATCATAAAACGTTTCCTTGTTTGTGATACTCTATTTGAAGGATTCTTGTATATTCAGTACAGTACAGGACGCACAACGGAAGTTTATTCATGTTGGACGTTTTAGGCACAAATTTTAAATAATATTGTTAAGAATTTTGTAGGACAAAACAAAACATCATTAACAATGTCATGAACGTATAGGTTTTGATTACAATAAATGGTTTTCAGATCTTTTATAACAGACACAAAAAATAACCAGTGGCGCTACAACCTTTTTAGGTCTGGACCTCAGATTTCTGTGCATTCATAATAATTTGTGAATGTCATGTCGACTTTTTGGTTCTAAGGCAAGCCGGTTGTACGATGTTTTCCTTTACCGTTCGAGGTAATGCTAAATGCGCACATAGAAAGAAAATCCATTGGTGCACAGCCGGGAATCGAACCTACGACCTCATCGATGAGAGTCACAAGCCAACACTGCTTATAACAGACACATCGTCAGCTTTATACAAATTTAGTTTAGTCTATATAAGACTACTAGACCGAACTCTGCTTCGAATTGATTTTATCTAACATTCTAGAAAGATATAATACCTAAGAAGCACCCTAACAGTGTAAGTATGTATATACACATTTCCTCTTGATTATAGGTTCGAGGGAATTAAAAATAAACATAAAAATCAATATAATGTTTTTAATTTTTCAGTAAATAAGCACAATTTTGCTTCGATTGTCAAAATATTTATAAAGAAGCAGGTACGAGTGATGTTTAACAATTACAACGTCTAATAATAAAATTTATCGAAACATGAACTTCATTATACAAATTCATCTCTTAAAATATATATTGAACAATTATATCGTGAATTGGGCGTCAAAGAAGTCGATAATGTTCACAATTTGGAATACTCAAAGTCAAGTATATATTATTATTATTACAACGTAGACCTCTGTGCGATTTTCTTCACCTTACATGATAACTTTAACCAAGAACCCGTTGTTTAGAGAACAGCTGACCAGGTCCTGGTTCCGGAATCCGGAATTCGTTAAGTTCTTGTACCACACGATCGCATCTTCTATAGAGAAGGCACACAAGAGGCACAAACCTCGTTGGAAATTCGATGAAAGTGGCAAATATACTGGCTTTCATAATTGCCTTTAAGTATTCTGTGATATAATAATTTCAAAACATAATTATAATAAATCTTGTTATGTAGACAGGGGCCGTTCAAGTAGTAGTTACGTAAGCAGATTTACAGTAATTCCCCCCCCCCCACACCTTCCTCTTTTCAGCAAAAGAAAGCAAAGCTCTCAAAAATAATACATATAATATAAATACACATTTCGTTTTCAAGCCGAGAAATTATGTGAGTAATATGTATTAAAAAGTAAATAATGACCCTTGCCGTAATCACCAAATAAGAAAATAAGGGGGGGGGGGCTGTAGTGCTTACGTAATACTTACGGCCCTACATTAAAAAAATAAATTAGATTTATTCAAATAAAAATCAACATTATATGTAAGCATTATTAATGATAATATAATTAAAAGTATATGCTTTGCGGATTCTACCATAGACAATAAACCATCAAAAGTTAATCTTCTATCTAAGATTACTTTGAGGTTAACTTAATGCCAACTTACCATAGATAAAAAGCAATAAATAATAGAATAACTATGTCACTAGAAAGCTTTTATGCAATATCGATGAGATTTAAATAAACTAGGTCATAGAGAATACAAAGCGTAGTTTGTAATTATTTGTCAGTCAGAATCCGTGATAGTTGACGGATACCGAAGTGATTTGTCACAAAGTGACATTTGACATTTCTTCTATAATCTCTATGCCCCTATCTGTGAGCGATATAACTACTTTTGATTTGTGCCATATTTAAGATATCACAAATCGACAAAAATAAATGCTCGCGTGACTGACTGCTTGTTTGTGTCGTTGGCAGTCGAAGACTAGGTTCACTGGTACAAGGCACGGTTTAAAGGCAACCAACTACATACTGTTATATAAAACATTAGACCGTTTTTCCCGATTTCCAAACGAAAACAAAATGGAGCCCTGTCACCACAGATTCGCTTCATCGCTAAAGCACACGTGAAACATCTGAAGAATAATCGTTCTATTATTTATATAATGAACGTGACGTATAAATAAATAGTTGGTTGCCGTAATGTAAATACAATAAGCTCAAATACGCATATGAAAATATTATATAATCGTTAAAATATTTCGAACATGTGTTCCTTAACATTATTATCTTCGCAAGATACGATTAAGTAACGAACAATTAAATAGGCACTTATTTAACGACACTTTGTGTCTAATCGCTGAAAATACACGCTGAATATAAAATTTAGGTTATGTAATTAGTAGACATATACTATACTATAATTTACATATCACCTCATTAGAGTTAAAGCGCCTTAATCTACGCAATCCTATATAAAATGGTAATATATCATTATAATCTGCAAAAATATATTTATAACATAAAATATACATTTGGAATTTCAACAGGAGGTATTCGTATCGGAAGTATCGTGTGATGTGTCGTATTTGGCGTCAAAAGTCGACTAGACTCATGGCTGTTTCACTGCGGACATTTGCAATCCGCAAAATTAGATCAGTTCTTGGCTATTTTGTACAGATCAAAGCAAAATTATCGAACTTACAAAACGGTTAATAAAACAACTTATTTTAAATATTATGTACGATTACCTTACAGTTCAATGTTACATTACGGTGACGTTCACGACGCTAAAGCAAATTTCTCAAATCGAATGAAATGGCCGCACCGTTCCGTTCTACACAGTAGACATACAATTCGTTTCGAAATAAATTTCATCAACAGAGACAACCAATAAAAATTTAATCACAAATTGGAAGCTAGATGTGGAGATTTCGAATAAAATCTAAACGTATACGAACTTGGACCCGAACGCCTAGACTAGGCAGCCGTCGTTCATGTTGAGTTTCGTTTGAGCGTCTTGGTTGGGGTAGTTGTGGCACTGCTGGGCGGAGTAATTCAGTTCCGCCTCGTAGTACTCGGCTTCGGGCTCGATGGGCCCGAGGATGGTCGTGGCTTTTGGCAAGTAACCGTCTGTGGTCATGTAGTTTTCGGAATTGGGGGGAAGACTGAGGACGCTGTCCGGTCTGTTGTAGTCGTCCATGTTCTGTGGGGCTATGTACGTCGCTTCTAGGGTCATGCTGTCGATGGTGGTCCCGTTGATGGGAGTGACGCAGGTGTAGCTAGAGGCTAGAATGTTGGCCGACTCCGGCCGGATGTAAGGAGAGTGAGCGTCATAGTTGACGGGGAATGTTGTTGGGGATTCGTAGGTTCGCAACATGTTGAAGGAATTTGTTGGCGAGGTCCTGTTCGAGTTGTTTTTGACGCACGACGCAGAATGTAGAGACAGCATGTCCATTAGTTGTCTCTTTTGCACCTCCAAATCCTGAAACATACAAATACCTTTTTTGGGAAGTGGGTCATGTGTAAGACTGTGTTTTCATATGCAGTTTTTTATTCATTCAAAGTTTTACGATAGGTATTAAGATAAATTACGAAACATATATGAGCTTCTTAGTGAGAAATAATTATTCTGTGTATTATATAATATTGAGTGAATGATATAGTTTTGTTCAGAGAAGCGAAGAGCGGTCTGTGCCTGACTATTGAAGTTATGTAAGACATCTAGAAAAAAATTAATACAGACGAATGTCTTAAGGAAAAACAAAATAATAATTATATCATGTGTTGCATGCTGCTGTCAATCCTATCCAAGCATGGCCCCACTGAACACCACTGTTGCTGGTGATAAAATAAATAACGCTACAACCTTTTTAGGTCTGGGCCTCAGATTTCTGTATCTGTTTCATGATCATTTGTTAATCGAATAGGCAAGTAGGTGATCAGCCTTCTGCGCCTGACACACGCCATCGACTTTTTGGGTCTAAGGCAAGCCGGTTTCCTCACGATGTTTTCATTGTTCGGGCTAATGTTAAATGCGCACATAGAAAGACAGTCCATTGGTGCACAGCCGGGGATCGAACTTACGACCTCAGGGATGAGAGTCGCACACTGAAGCCACTATGCCAACACTGCTCCTGTTGCTGGTGATAGGAACTACAATTTCCTACATTCTTAAGTAAATTAGAAGATACCTTAAGCTGCGCCTTCAGGTCGATATTCTGATTTTCCAAGACTTCACTCTCGTTGACCAAATTGACTGTCCGTTCACGCTTCTTCATTCTACATTTCGTGGCAGCGATTTTATTCCTCTCCCGTCGACGTCGTCTTCGCTCTTCATCTTCAGGTGTTAACTAGAATTTTATATAATTTTAAATATTTGTTACATTATTAGGTTAATTTTTATCGCCTCGCTGGAATGCGAGAGCAAACTCTGTAACGCGGCCTACTGGGAGTTCCCAGTAGTTACTCGAAGTGGTTTTAGTGGGTATGGCTAACAGTCTCTGAATAGCAGAGATTCTGGTATCGAGTCCCACATACATAATTCCGGGGACATGCGCAAATCCATTTCGATCTTGGATTAAAAAAAAAGTAAAATATCTAATTTTATTAAACTCTGTTTACAATGTTAACCTTAACAACAAGCTTTAAGCTACAATATTTTTTAATCGATAACAATAGTCCGTATTTATATTATTAGTAGTATTGTAATTTTTAACTGCAACCAAAACAATTTTAAGAGTTTGGATCTGAAGATGTATCGATCTAAGTCAACGATACAAATAATTGTCGGTCTAAAAATGAACTTTAATAATGTAACTTTATCCCTAAACAGCATCCACATACAGCCTGTATTTAATTACAAAAATGTAAAAAATAAATGACCGAACGTAATAGCTAATACATAAAGTATGGGTAGACATTTTTAAGTAAAGAAAAATTATCTAACTGTGCCAGGCTGGTTTAGCTATTCTGTACACCTGTGAGGCTTTCATTTGCAA
The DNA here is from genome assembly GCF_905147105.1 of Pieris brassicae. Lineage (NCBI taxonomy): Eukaryota > Metazoa > Arthropoda > Insecta > Lepidoptera > Pieridae > Pieris > Pieris brassicae. Next base: position 17,998,721 of record NC_059674.1, read on the forward strand.
CATTGCAAGCATCCTTCGATCAGGAAGTTAAGTCACGAACGCATTTGCAATGCCTTCTTTGTAAACTCGTAAAACTTCAATAAAACCGTTGAATTATAATGCATTGACAGGCTTCATAAAGATCCAATGGGCTATGTGTAGTGGAACCCAATATAAATTCTATTACTTCAATTGAATCGGGACGAAACGTTGGGAAAAGTTACTAAGTAGAGATTTTATATTAACTGACGACTCTATGTACTAAATTAGTCAATTAATAATATAATAATTTAATGTATCAAGTAGTTGATTTTGCTTTGTAATCTTTACATAAAAAAAACAGCAAAATATAAAGTGTTTAAAATGCTCAAACTCTTTGGAACAGCCAAAGCTTCTTACAAGACTACAAACCTTGTTGTCATGTTTTGTCTTTATCATTCTGAACTGTAGTAAGATAAATATTTTATTAAATAATTGAAACCTACATTTGTTAACTAAGAGAATGCGACTCATCATAAAGGGCGTAGTATAAACAGTATTTGCACCCACCACAAAATTAAATTGTCTGTAAAAGTAGAGACAGGTTTCCACACCAAACACCCACCTTTCTAACCAGTTGTTTCTACATATTATAGTCACCAATATAATAACACTTGTGAAAAGTCGACATTTGTATATATTACGTTAAACACAAAGTAACTAACTTTTCCATAGAGAGATAATCCACTCATATTGCTTAATTATTGTTTTTTTTAGTTCAATAAAAATAACCTATATACTATAATAAAAATAGGGGTTGATCGTAGAGGGCCGATAAGTAAGGGTTGTATGTATTTTGTATGCTGTATCATAAAAACATAAAAATAAAATACAAAAAAATGATAAGGGGTGGATACCTCTTATCAGTTAGGGGTTTGAAAGAACGATAGTATCCGATTCTCAGACTTACTGAATATGCATTTAAAGGAGGAGTATGGGAACGTACATTGTGACATGAGAATTTTATATATTTAGAGATTGATTATTTTTTGAGGACTATATCCTTAGACCCTAATTCTTTAAACTGGTTAGTTAATTGTATTTAAAAAATGTAATCAAGAATACAATTTAGTGTATTTGAATTTTTTGTACTTTATTCCTAATTATAATAGAACTATTGCAATCGTCACACTAAGGAGCAACTTCTTGAACTTAGTAACTCAAACATATAATAAAAAATTAAACGACTTGTCGTCAAAGCAGAGATTGAACCAAACATTTGATTGAGGGCAAACGAACTGAAATTCTGTCGTTATATGTTAACCTTTATCGTAATTATTATATGTAGAAGTATTGTATGAAGGTTCATCCAGGGAATACTAAAAAAGATTAAGCAAATTTGTACTATATAGATGGCACTATCACAATGAAAACAGTGTTTTTATTAACTGCAAAGCGAGGTCATTCATTATAAAATTCGGTAACAAATTTATTACTGTGCCGCCACATGCGAGGAAGTAATAAATTAGCTGAAAAATATGATTACTGTCCCGATGTTTTTAATAGCTCGGAGAATAACCAGCGAAATGCGTTGAACATCGAAGGTGATTATTGCTAACCAAATTACCAAGTTAGTAGACCTGGTGAACTTCGTATCACAAATATTTCTTTCAAGATTAAAAAAATAATAATAGAGTTCGGACCTCTGCTATGAATCACAAATTTCTCAAGGGATCTATAAATAGTGACAGTTTTAATTGCAAAGTTCAATTGGTGTTCAGTATTTTTCTTTACTTATTATTTATAAACAAATATTCCACCTACCCGGTGCCACCATTCCCGAGTTTTGGCGAGACAAACGGACAAAAATTAATTCATATATATGTATATAGATGTAGGAAATATGTAGATGACCAGACATTTAGCAAATACAACTCAATTATTTAATTCGATATAAAACCATACATCTTACTCAGAGTTGTTTTCGAGTTTAGTTAAAAAAGTCACTAACGAAGATTAGTTAATCCACAGTTAGACTTAAGCTTTCATTATTACGGTTACAAAAGATTACTATTAAAATGTTTAAAAAAATATATTCAAACCTAAATGTATTTACTAAAATTATTAGCAACACTCACTTCTTTTCTCTCATTGTGTCAGTAAACTGTCTCACAGTCTCTTTAAACTGTTAATGAAACTCTTGTGTTGAAGCCTTCAAGTGAACATATGATATACACGAATACTTGACGAATGTATGGAACCGTAACAAAAGTTAGGAATTAAACCCATCTTCTCACCTCGCTTTTAGGCGTCTGAGTATTACTGCTATCGTAATCATCGTCACTATCCTCTCTCTTCATCCTCTTGATGCCACCGTCAGTGTCGCTACCAGACAACTTCCGTTTCGACTCGATGGACAGCTTCAACCCAGCCTTGATTAATTCCGAACACGTCTGGAAAAGATAATATCATTTGTCGTAAATATTTATGTGTGTGTTGAAAATATTAATGTTGGGTTCTTAATCTTCTTAAGATCACAGGCACATGGGCGGACTTCCTCAGTTTTGGCGAGCGTGGTATGTTAGAACATACACAGAAAGCGAGCGCAAATAAACCTACTTTTGTTAAAAATAAATTCAGAACGGAACTTGGAATCGCGGTACCAACGAAATTGCGGACGGGATTGTTGTCGGTGTTTTGTGTCCCTATTGAAAGTTACAGTGTCCGTGCTCAGGTATGATTTTAATTAGGAATATTCTATAAGTGTCTTATAAATTTGTTTTTAAAAGATACTAGTACTTATATATAATATTTTATCTTTCTTTACAAGTACGTGTATTCACAAAAATAAAAATATGATATCTTAGTCCAGTTTTTCATCGGCAACGCACGCACTCGTAGTACCACTGACAGTGTAAGTGTCCATGGGTAGTGTGAATTCAAAATCAGATTGACCCACCGTCCCATTTGCCCCCAATTCTTGCGTAATCAATCTACTGTTATAAAGGTTATATAAATAAAACTTTTTATTAATTAATATCAAATCAATCATTTCATAAGTTTTAAAATATTTAACAAACTTTTGGCCATTGAATTTGCATTAAGCATTGGCAATCACTAACGATCAATCAATTTACAGTTAAATTAAAACTTTAAAGTAAACATCGTGACTATATCAAAACTCACCTTGATTAGAAGGTTATTTTAATGTACACAATGTTTTTCCTAGTTTTATGTTAAATCATTTTGTAGACTTATCTTTACCGAACTGGAAACACACTTTGACGAGGTCAAGCGTTATATTTACTAGTTTTACTAATAAACATTTCACAAATAACTTTTAATTACGTAATAATATCTCCACTTAGAACTACTAAACATTACTAGATAGCATATTAGAAATTTTGTCTAATTTAGTAATTTGAGTGTAGTACAATCAGTCTTTTAGATTTTATAAAATAAAATAAAAACCGGCAACGAAACCACTAAAAAAACTAAACTAAAAAATATTTATAGATTAATCCTGTAGAGTGGGGTAGTCACAATTCGCTTTAAAGTTGAAACAGGTAGGTAGCATGCAATCTCAATTTATCTATTGAATATGTATATTTTCTCACATTAATCACATCCGCTTATTGTCCGAGGTTAAAAAAAATATACTTATTATCTCGAATAGAGGTTAAATGTGCAATTTTCATAATTCATTGATATATTATGTTTGAAGTACAATTTGATATAAATTATTAATTCTGCCGTCTAGGAGAAACAATTTCAAATAATGTTCTTCGTCATTAAACGAGTACTATGAAGAATATAATGCTTCTAATTCAAAATTAATAGGCTGCTTAATATTTTCCGTTCTAGCACAAGCTAAAAAAACTGTTAAAGAAAGCCTTATGAACACTCCTTACGGAGAGTTGTAAATGCTTCCGAGCCCTAACATCTAGTTACAACATTACACTCAACTATTCACTCATATGCAACACACACTCACATGCAACATTCACTCATACACTTATGCGTGTTGTAAAAAGTTAAAAAAACAAAAATTTGTTGTGCAATGTTATGGAAAAGCTGGGAATAATCTAAATAAAAAAAAACTAATCCTTTCATAGTCAATAGTAATTCATTGACGTGGTCTGTAGTACAGTTTAAAAGTAGCATTTTATACGCGTAACTATCGTGATAATTTTATCGATCTTAAAGAATTTTCTAGAATTTTTCAGATACGTTATCTAATGCAATGGGCGTGGCTGCGGCGTCACAAAAAGGCGTGTTTAGCAAGTTTGTATGATATAGATTACTTACGACATTCGACTTTAGATAAAAATGGTCTGTAGGTTTGAAATATGTAATTATAGTTATACATGATAAGAGATAGCGCCCTGTTTTGACCAAGCGTATGTAATACAAAATGTAATTAGCTAAATTGTATTGATTGTATTGTAGTTTTATAATATTGTTAGTTTAAATTTGGCCATTAATAGCTGTAAATAAATAAATAACTACTATGACTTACAGAAAGCTTCACAAATGAAAGATTTTGACTAGAAAATACTAAAGTTTTATAACGTAACGTAACGTAAGCAATAATATTGCATATAAGCAATAAGTGTTTTAAAACATACTTCTACCTTTTGTATACTCGGCGGAGTGCCTGAGGCTGGCGAGGTAGCCGAAGACCCATTGGACATTGAAGAGTTTGAGTCATTCCCACACATATTCTGAAAACAGAAGAGGATCTTAAGCTGTATTTTTTAATAAGGGATACATATCTTAATTATATTATTGTTAATAAGACGATGGAAGATGTAATAAAACAAAAACTTGGCAATTAAAAAGAATCGTGGAGAGTTTCTTGCCAGTTCCTCTTGCTTCAATAATAGCAGTTTTTATATATTTTTGAATACTTTTTGTTGTTGTTCTTTATTATTGTTATGTTTGCCTATACGTGCTTGTCACATTAAATATTTTTTTATTATCTTTATGTACCAATGTATCAGTGTGCCGTGTTCATTTGTTTTTTTGGTATTAATTGTTTTTATTTTATTATTACTTAAATTTTTACTGGGCTACATGCCCTTCAGTCACCAAGGTTACACACCTTCGTGGTTTTTGGTGTTTTCTGTACGTTTAATTTATATATACATCACACATATAATTTATATTTCATTCTCATTTGTCTAACTAAGAGGCAAGTAGTTGATCAGCTCCTGTGCCTAACACACGCCGTCGACTTTTTGGGCTTACGTCAAGCCGTTTTCCTCACGATGTTATCCTTCACCGTTCGAGCGAATGTTAGACAGAAAGTCCATTGGTGCACAGCCGGACATCGAACCTACGACCTCAGGGATGAGAGTCGCACACTGAAGTCACTAGACCAACCCTGCTTAATTTATATATATATATTAAGCAATAATAAATACAAAAATTTCGACAACGAAAAGTTGAAGGTAGGTGAGGCATCTATACACCAGCAATCTACGGGAATTCATTTCCACCTCAGATTAAAACATAATGCCTAATCGTACAGCACATTAATGGTAGCAGTTCTATTATGCAAAATGTGCTACAAGAGATACATATCGGCTTTGTCTATTGTCATTTCACGCTCTGAATTCATCGTAGTTTATAATCACGTCCATTCATTGAACTAGCGATAAGACCCAGTTATAACTTATGTACCTGGGCAACGGGATGCTTTTAATAAATGAGAAATAATTAAATGCTTATTGGTGTGAAACGAATGTTGCAGAGAGTGCCTGCGTCTACACTTTCGGGGCGTAACTACCGCATGGAAATCGCTGCGATTGAAGACAAACTGAGCGCAAGCCTTGGCTCGTCCACCTATATATGTTTAAAATATATATTTAGTCTAATACGAGTCGGAACTTCTGTACATAGTGCTTCTTACATTCTACGACTCCAAATTAGCTAGATATCTCGAGTTCTTCAATACAATAATTTGTGTGCTGCGATGACTGTGAGAGACATCTTAAGTTCTCTTGTTATTTTCACACGTGTATATTCTTTCTATAACATATTTTCATAAGTATCTGATTGTCTTGCTTATAGCACGTATACAAAAATAAAATTCGACTACGTCATACCTTATTGTACCGCATTTTTCGCGAAAGTCTTTTGACTTCTAAAGCTCACTAAATCAGGAAAATAGACATCGTAAATCTAGACTTTAATAACATTACAAGTATTTAATCTAGCACTTTATCTAAGTGTAGGTGTTTGTTCAATTTAAACCACTTTGATTTTCTAAGTACTTTCATGGTCAAGACAGAATATTGTTCAGAACGTGACCGTAAATCGTGTTCGTACATAATTATATGCTGTTCCTAATAAACCAATTTTTCTATTAAATCGCCAACGCAATTAGTCAAAGTGCAAGTCAAATGATACTAATTACGCTGGACCATAATTATATCGGATTATTCAATCATATATAATTTAACATTAACTTATGTAAAATCGCTCCTACCATGGCCTTAGTAGATATTTCCGATCGCAATATGAGAAAAAATACCAGGCATGTTCTGTACCAAACCCTGCTACGACCAGTGCTCACAGTGGGTTCTGAAGCTGATTCCTTAGCAGGAAAGACGAGCTTGTTCCCCTTATTTTCGAGCAGAAGATTATTCGAAGAATCTTTGGCCATGTTTGCGACGACAGAACCCCAAGGTCTTTACAGAAATTACAACCTGGTGACAAGAGAAAACCCGGTAGACCGAGGCTGCGTTGGTGGGATGGAGTTGCCATGGATCTCAAAACAATAGGGGTTCGAATTTGAACGCAAGAAGCACTAAATATACTGCGATGGCGAAACATACTTGGGGAGGGTAAGGCTCAGAAGGGTCATTGACGATGATGATCATATAAGTTAACTTACCCTAAAATTGGAATTCTTGTCGTAGTTATACTGGTCTAGAGGATTTGTCATTGTGATGAGGTCGTTGACAATCTCTGGGGTTCGCAGGGTGGTCGCGTTCCCCGCATTCTCCGCTGCCAGGAGGTTAATCATCGCAGCGTTCAGGTTCACATTAACACTTAAATATGACGCGGAATCGCCGTCGTTACCGACAGCGGCCGTCGGTGATGGAGACGTATCTTCACACTTGATTGTCGGCACAGCTGAGGTCATGCTCGACGAATTCATTATATCCTTGTAGGGAGCCAGCTTAGCTTCTTTTTGGTTACGTTTCACACTAAAATTATCTGGTAATACTATGTCTATATCACTAACACTTTAACCTAATATCACTGGTCGTGGTAAACTGGTTCCCAATGGCACTTTAGTCTTACAATTAGAAGTCCTCACGGGTAACTCGATCTGGAAAGAAAGAAGGTGATGTTAATGACACTTCATAAGGCACAAACACTCGAAACCTGTATTAACTCTCAAAACTATAAAGCTCGAAGGAGCTCGAAGTTTCTAGAATCACTGGTGGGAATTTATTTATTATTTTACATCATAATGGTATAAAGTATATATTACAAGCTATATTTTCTAAAATACATGACAATTATGGTAAACATAAATGTAAAAAAAATGAAAATATTACAATTCTAATCTTAGATTTCACTAGTATTTTTTGCACATTGTTAAGCAAATAAATTACTACTAAAATAGGGGATTTCGTATCAGATAGGCACTTAAGAATGCTTTTTTTTTATTGTTCGGCCTACCAAGTTCTGGATAAGAAGTGTTCGAATGAGAGGTCCCTGAACTTCTAGGTCAGTTTTTGCAAACGGAATTTGGATTCCCGCGGATCTTGAATCTTTGGAATTAATAAGGGACAATAATGTTAATGTTCCGTAAGAGATTACATGAACAATTTAGTCTGAACGATTAGGATCTAGATATTGGCAGATATCAATGGGCATAACTAGACAAGTTAAACAACTGTTTGCTGCGAGGTTAAATAATTAAATTTATAAAGATTTGTCATTTGAGAAATAGTGGTAAGCCAAAGCCGACCTACTAATTTCGAGCAGGCCCTTCTAACCTTATTAATCTATTGCAAGCACAAGATGGGCACATTCGTAATCACACAGCTGGTATTGTTATTAGCTGGACGCTTCCCCAATAAAATGATTTTACAGTCGTCAATTGTAAGCGCGTCATAAAGTTTTTTACGACTCTGAACAGGCTTCCGCGTATCTATTGTTGAGTAGATTATAACAAGGACACGGGCGCATAAACAGCTATACTCGTGTGAGGATATAACGTGGAAATTAGGTGCCTGCGGTAATACTTAAAAAACACGATTTGCTATACGGGAGTTAACATTGGTTCCATATTTAGATATAGTCGAAAGCTGTTGGGCACCTTGACACAGCCAGTGCAGCTATCTGTATATATATCTGTCACGTAAATACAATAAAGCACTCGCAGTAACCTAGATGCGAAAATCGTTTATTCCGTTAGCGGAGAGGAAAATCTCGACGCATCCTTTTTACGTAACTCAACGATTTTAAATAGACAAGATTTTCATTTGAGTTTTAAACGCGAAATACTATAAATGCCTAATTACTGCGTGATTAAAGCGATTATTACAACGATTATAATGCCAATCAACGATCATGCTATTCATATACTTGTCATAATGATTACATTTAATTACAAAAAAATTATGATGTTTGTTAGAGTATTAAAGTGTTGACCAAGTGGCTTCAGCAAGCGACTCTCTCTGAGGTCGTAGGTATGATTCCGGCTCTTCACCAATGGACTTTCTTTGCTCATTTAACATTCGATGGATCGGTGAAGGAAGACATCGTGAGGAAACCGGCAAAAAGCCACGTGTGTCAGGCATAGGAGGCTGATCATCTGGATCTCATATTAAATTCACAAATGATCACGAAACAGATACAGAAGTGTCAGGCCTAGATCGAATAAGTTGTAGCGGTGTTAAAAACTGATGTAGAATATGTCAGCGCCCATATTAGCCCAAACGTAAATCTAAGATCTTTTTAAGCAATTTCTACAGGCATTAATAAATATTGACGCGCAATTTCATATTATTCTTCGTTAAGATACATCGCATCGTACAAGGCGTCGCATTCTATTGGTTCCTCCTTTCCGAAGAACATGTTTGACCAAAGCTCACTGATGTCCAGATGGATTCTGTTAAACGACCTGGATATGGTTACCCATAGTTGCTCCCCTCACACTTTAAAATCGATTTTCGTTTAGTTTTTGTTATTTTAATTATTTTGTTCATTTTCTATTAGTGTATGTAATATTCCTGTTACAATAAAAATTGTATTCTGTGGTTATTGTATCAATTTACCAATGTACCAGTGTTCCGAGCGCTGGCAAGCTTTTATTAATAAAATAGTTTAAACTCGAAGAATCGGATAATTTAAAAGAGCATCAAAAATATCATAAATATAAAATTATCCGCCACTTAACACGAAACAGGTTTCGCTTAGCAAAAGCCACACAAAAACTGTGTATGCTAATGCGTTTTACGCAATTGCTAATTGCATGTTAACTAGTCAATTAGTAAGTACGTATATAACACTTATTTAGGCGAACAAATAACAATGGTTTTATAAACTTAGAATTTATAACTAAATAACTGTTTGTTTTTTCTTTAAGATTCCCTCGAACGGTAAAGGAAAACATCGGCGTGTGCTAGGAACAGAGATCACCAGCTTGCCTCTTAAATGATGATGAAACAGGTATAGAAATATGAGGTCCAGACCTAAAATGGTTGTAGCGCTGATTTTTTAACATAAGATCCGTGAATATCTCTCGCTGTATTCGAAGTATGGACATAGACATATATTATTAATTTTTATCCCTAACATTAGCAAATTATACTATGTCTATGAGATTTGTTTTGATTAGATTGTAGCGCAACAGATTTTTTTTATTTTCTAACTATATAGTCGAGGTAACTTATCATTAGCAAAATATCAGTATGATTCAGTACCACTTATACCAACAATTTGTATCATATTTACGGCAGATTTTAGAGAGATTAAGATTTAGGTCAACATTACTTCTTTTGTCTCTGATATGTTCATTACCATAATCAGTTCAGTGTACCTGTCGTAGCCATTTAATCTATATGTTAATTTTTCACTTTATTTATTGTTTCTGAATTTTACGGCCATGTTTTGAATAAATAATTTTACTATATATCTTCTATACTTAGTCGTAGACCACAGATTGCATTTATGTTTGGTAAAATTTGACCGACTTTTGTACCAGCTGTAACGTATCGTACAAGTGCACTTACTTTCATAAGTTATTTTCACATTATATATGTCAAATTGTCAGCTGTGACATTTAATCATATTTAGTCCTTCGATATATGGACTTTCCAACACGAAAAAACGCCTTCCGATCAGCACTTTCTGATAGTACAAATTATTTAATTCGTTACTAATATTTCTAGTCTACCATCTGTGCAAATATTAGCCAAAGAAAGCGCTGGTGCCCGAATTTACGACTGCATTAAAATACAAATTTATCGAGTGCTATTTGAAATGTCAAATGGCCGCGTAGGTAGAGCATTATCCATATATTAACACCAGGCAGTAGGACGTCCGCAGCCCAAAAAGGAGAATGAAAAATAAATGTATCCGGTCGATATTGCGTGGGAGAAAACATGTTGTCTTTCGCTTATTCGGCGTAACTATTAGACACTTGCATTCTATACAAATCGTAAAATATCACTTTCAATCACTAACAAAACAGAAATTTTTCCTTCATCCATCTTTCATGCACGCAGCCACTTTGTTCGTCACATTCACACATTCACACAGTCATCAGTAATTTTTCACTATACACTTTCTTTTGTTAAAACATGTTAATTGAAGAATCGTATAACCCATAGGTATGGTCCAGAAAACATGGTGCTAATCTGGAGGCGAAATTTCAGATTGCAATTGTTCCGACAGAGAACGTTTACGTTTCGATCTACGAGATCGCGGCGGTTCAACTATAATTCAATATTGTAGCTATTGTATACATATACAGAGATGTTATAGAGGATTTAATTAAAAGTCCAGTGGAATGTTTCATATCAACACGGGACCGTTGGTATTTCTCATTATAAAAACACAACCCAGTAGGATTGGATTACAAAATTTTAGGTCTGGGCCTCAGATTTTTGTGTATGTTTCGTGATCACCTGTTAATAATAGGCAAGTAGGTGATTAGTTTTATGTGTGTTTTTGTTTTCCTTCACCGTAGGAGTGTTAAATTTAGTGCACAGCCGTGGTCGAACCTACGACCTCAAGGATGAAGCTGAAGTCATTTTCATTATATTTTCAACGTGCTCAATGTCATCAAAGAATGTTATTAAATATATTGTTCTCTTTCATACCCCTTGATTCTTAATAAGTATGCAAAGGATAAAGAATCTTGTATGGTGTTTAATGGGAAGCTTCCCCCGTCTTTGTCCTCGGGATACGAGAAGTGGGTGACCTAGTTTCGAAACGCACCCACTTTACTGTCTATATGAGCGTATTACTTTAGTTTTATTACGCTATTAGAAGTTAAAACGATCCAAGCTTTTTTAATGTTAGGATAATTATTACACGACTTTGTAGTTGGCTTCTAAGAAATGCTTAAATAACAAAATATACTGTTTATTTTTCTTTTTTATCATAGACAAGTGTCATTCTCTCTTCTCTATCTTCCCTAAAATCTCTGCTGTAGAAACATTACCTGTCCACATCGTATCCCTAAGTTTCGTAATCACCGACATGAAACGGATCTAAAATTATCGTGATTCTAGTGATATTTTTCTTCTTCGTGTCCTTTTTTAAATGTTGTCCTAATTTTGTTCCATAAATTTTGTCTATATGTCCTATATATTTTATATATTTTTTCCCACAGCCTTTAAGAGATCGCCAAAAGCGATAAGGCCGCCAGTTGCCTTCCTTTTGATTATGTCAATTGTATTTGTGTATGCAACGAAGTGTCAAGATATAAATAAATCTCTTTAAATTATTGACACATTGTGCAAGGATCAGCAAACATTATTTATCTATATCCTATAATTGATTGAATGACAGTGACCCCTTTCCGAGTCTGTTTTATTAATAATCTGTAATCTGGTATAAGTAAGTGCTAATCATTCTGTGGTATACTTTTTCTTTTTTTTTTCGTCGGGAATTGGACTGGACGGGGTTATTTCGCGCCACTAACATAGAGTATCTAATCTCTTTCAAGCCAGTAGTGATACCACACTTAATGAAATTAACATTAGCAAACAATGAAATCTAATCTGGCGCCATATCTGCGGGGGATTAGGCCATTGGACTGTACAAAGGCACGATAAAATAAATGAAAAAAACTACTGAAGTATGTATGTTAATATTACTTCTATTTCTATACACACTCCTGTAACGATTGTTTTGCCAAGATTCGAGCTTTGACCTGGGCATAAGGGGCCAGATGTTACCATTTTAAATAGTAAATATTTTTTCCTATAAACATATTACATGAAAATTAAAAATAAATAAATCAGTTTCAATTTCAGTATATGTTTCATAATTTGTCATTCTAATAGGCAAGCGTCAGACGCAAGCCGTCAACTTTTTGGGTCTCAGAGATTTCCTCAGTTTTCTCCCTCACTGTTCGAGCGAATGATAAAATACGCACATAGAAAGAGAGTCCATTAGTGCACAGCCGGGGATTTACCTTACGACCTCAGGGATGAGTCGCAGTTGTAGCCGCTAGGTCAACACTGCGGTATGAAAATATTTGCACAAATTTTAACCAACTATCCAAATAATATAAACTTAAAATTTTAAATAATTATAAGTTTACAATAATGAACTTCAATCCGTTAAAAAAGTGTTTTATTTTTTTTATAATCTTCGCAATTATACGTGCTAAGCAATAAGTATAACACTAGTTTGTTATTTGTCTTAATCAATCTTAAAGCATAGACTATGTATGTTTACAAAATGGAAGTCAACTTTAACATTTACCATGACATAAAATGTCGAACATAATTAATTTTATTTACGCTTATCACAAGCTTTTTACTTTACTCTAATGAATAAATTTAGTAATTGTATAAATAATATTGTTATACACTTGTTCTTCCAAAGACGCTTTACCCGGCATGTGTTGGTTGATGAACACGTTTCATGATTTTAATCATAAGCTATTAAGGTCAATGGCACTTTAATTTTTACATATTAGACATCCGTTTTAGGGAGTGTCGTATAATAAATTAGATGATTTGATAACACATTAATAACGTTACAATTTATATTCACAAAAATTCAATTTGTATATTGTATTGTCTAATATGTGTGACAGCTGACATTTGGAGTATGCACGAATGTCATTCGTTGTGTGATTACGTTTTAGTTTTGCGCTGCTCGAGGCAAATGTTGTTAAACTTTTCAATTTCACGTTTATAGCAGTTCCTTTACAACTCGTACGATTAATACCACTAGATTAATCATTAACATACAAAAGTAGAAAAACAAAGGTTAATTAAGTAATGTGTATTAATAATAACCTCTAAAGTTCACTGCACACAAATTAAAAATGTCCAAAGTTCATTTGGACTTGTATTCACTAAAAACTGCAAAAAGAATAAAATTTTTAAAACGTAGCAACAGAAGCGCGCGTGTCCTTGACACTTGGCGCGGACAAAAAGTATGGGCCGCAATTTTCGGCGCGCGGTGGGTGTGTTCACTTTTTCGTACTCTGTAGCACGCACACAGCGACAAGTCCATAGAGTAATTATGTTATAGATGTCTAATTTTGGCGGTTATGTAATTTTAACGTGTTCATGAATACCACATTTTGGACAAATAATTAGTAACTAACAAATGCACAATGTTAAATGTTAATATAAATAAATACATATATTTAAAATATCAGCTTTTCTTTATAAAAAACAAACTAAACTAAATTTCATAATTTGTTTCAATATTAATAATTATGCATGTAAACAGGTGATTTGCCCCTAAGCTTATTAATTAAAGTGTTATTTAAATTTGTTCAAAGGAAGCGCATGACATAAATTAAAGACTTTTCTTCATCGTTTATTTACAATTTATGACATGTTTAACCTTAACCTAGATTAACAGTAATATAATATCTTATGGTTTATATTATTACATGTCACGTTTTAACTTAATTGTTCAAATGTATAATTTTCGAATGAAACATAATTATTAAATTGCATTCCGTATACATTTCTCGTAAAGCAAATTCGGTTAATCGACGATTGACATTAAATAGCTTGGATTGTTCTGGAATTCTATTAATTACAAGATATATATTTTGTTTTGCGAGTTAATATTTTTTTTTAAACTTTTTATTAACATTTATTAATAAGGCTCAATTAAATGTATGTTATGTTTTAACTGAAAACTTCTTTTATTTTTCCTCTATATGACATAGGCAGTTAACTAAAAATATTAATTATAAAAGAATATTGAGCAGTCATGCGACTATCATGTTTGAGGCCGTTGATTCGAATCTACAGCTGTGTGTACTAATGAATGAATTTTATTTAACATTTACTCGTAAAGAATCAAAATATTCCTCTTACAACGTTTCTTGGAAAGTGAAACTTCTATAAGTTTTTAATCTATGACCTATAATTCGGCGCCGTGCCGTATATACATACAAGTATTATATTCGTAAAAGGAACAAAGGAAGGCAATGTATTGTTCATTCCGTCAACTTGTAGACGAAAATTTGCATTGAATATTTTCGATTTTGACGCCCACAGATTAATTTCAAGTTTCGATACTTTTTTAAGCGGGAATGATTTTTAAAATTGGAACGTGAACAAAGAGTTTTTAATAATTGTTACGATTAAGATAGATATTCTTATAACTCATATGGTAAGATTCAGAAACGAGACTGAGCATTAAGTCTTACTTATGAACGTCATAATCTTAATCATGTACTTTAAGTTTTAGCAGCTGAAACCTGTGCTCCAACTAAATGGAATGAAATGTCAATCAATACCATTATATATCTATAACACTATGTTTGCATTATAAGAACATGCAATTATAATATTTTAATAGAACTGCGTAAGCTACATATGTAAGCATCAATCACTGGATAATCTGTGGTTGTAATAAACATATACAGCCTTCACCGATTTTATATCTTTACTATTAATATTGAATTAATGCGAGTCTCGTAGTCACGATTGACGTGCCTTGAAATGAATATAAATATATTTTATTTGATGGTATCCATTATTATCAGTTCCTGTGAACGGAAATGCATTTCAAACACCTGTTATCTAAGTATTATCACAGCCTTGTAATATTGCTGCTAGAGTACAGATTGGAAAAATATCTTCCACAGAATTATCAAATATGTCGGTATGTACAGGAGGATCATAAGGATATTTCCGGAGTAGTCGCTCGGGCCCGGTGGGAGATGTAAGGCCCATCAGACCTAGTTTAAGCAAATAGAGTACCTTTTTAGGAAAGGGGAGATTTGACACTCCCCTGTTGCTTAGCTTGCCGACCAGAGATCTGTGTGATCGCGTGCCTGATACCTACCTGATATTATGTAAACAAAAATAAATTTTATTTGCACTGGTGAATTGAAGAACTTGCCCCGGTAGAATGGGAAAGCGAACCTGGAGTTTACTATCCTTGTTACTCATGGTATTTTAGTTGGCCTACCCACCATCCAGCATCCAGATTTTGGTGTAGTTCGAGTTCCACCAACCCCTGCTGTTGCATTGCAGCAATGGATCTATACGAGCAGTTTACAGCTCGTGTGGTAAGTTTCAGAGTCGTCAGTTGGATTTTATCATTAGTACCGAAACAGACTATTTGTTGCTCTCTGATCGGAGGGTATAGACAAGAACTATTGTTACCATAGTATTATCTTTTGTTAACATAGCTTTAACACATTTAAAGAAAACACTTTTTTAAGCTATGTATTATTATAAACTTTTTTTTTTTTTTTTTTTATAAAATAGGGGGCAAACGGGCAGGAGGCTCACCTGATGTTAAGTGATACCGCCGCCCATGGACACTCTCAATGCCAGAGGGCTCGCGAGTGCGTTGCCGGCCTTTTAAGAATTTGTACGCTCTTTTCTTGAAGGACCCTAAGTCGAATTGGTTCGGAAATACTTCAGTGGGCAGCTGGTTCCACATAGCGGTGGTGCGCGGCAAAAATTGCCTTGAGAAACGCTCAGTCGTGGAACGTCGGACGTCGAGGTGATACGGGTGGAATTTTGTATTTTGCCTCGACGTCCGATGCTGAAACTCAGCTGCAGGTATTAATCCGAACAACTCCTCTGAACACTCTCCATGGTAAATGCGGTAGAAGATGCAGAGTGACCCCACATCTCTACGCAACGCCAAAGGATCGAGCCGCTCGGAGAGGGATTGGTCATCGACGATTCGAACCGCTCTTCGTTGGATACGGTCAAGTGGAAGGAGCTGGTACTGGGGAGCCCCCGCCCAGAGGTGAGAACAGTATTCCATGTGGGGCCGTATTTGCGCTTTATAGAGTTGCAAGCGGTGGCCCGGAGTGAAGTACCGTCTCGCCTTGCTGAGCACACCAAGCTTTTTGGAGGCTAATTTAGCCTTTCCCTCCAAATGACCGCGAAACTGAACGTCGTTCGATATGTCAACGCCAAGTATTCCGATGCTGGCTGTGGCTTCAAGAAGAGTGTTTTCGAAAAGAGGAGTAGCGACAAAGGGTATTTTTTTCGCGGAAAACGCGCAAACTTGTGTCTTCTTGGGGTTAAATTGGACTAGGTTTAGTCTACCCCAGTCCGAGACTCCACGTAAAAGAGTTTCGACTTCAGACACAAGTTTGTTCCGGTACTCATCGACAACTGCCCGAGAAATACCTGCCCGGCCAGTGTAAAGAGTATCCCCAGTGCTGTCGTCCGCATAGCAATGAATGTTGCTAAGTTGCAACATGTCATTGATATGCAGAAGAAACAGGGTCGGGGACAGAACACAGCCTTGTGGGACCCCAGCATTCACGGGTTTAAGGTCGGAACATGCTCCGTCGACGACGACCTTGATGCTCCGATCGGCTAGAAAGCTGGAGATCCAGTCGCATAATTTCTCAGGAAGCCCGTAGGCTGGTAGCTTCGAGAGCAGTGCTTTGTGCCACACCCGATCGAAGGCTTTCGCTATGTCCAAACTAACCGCTAGTGCCTCCCCCTTGGACTCAATTGCCTCTGCCCATCTATGAGTAAGGTATACTAGAAGGTCACCAGCTGAACGACCACGACGAAAGCCGTACTGATAATCGCTAATCAGCTGGTGGCCCTCTAGATAACTCAAGAGCTGGCCGTTAATAATGGTTTCCATTATTTTGGAGAACAAGGAGGTTATTGCGATTGGGCGATAGTTGGATGGATCAGTGCGATCGCCTTTTTTAGGGATCGGATGTATCGAATAATTCTTTTACATAATTTTACACTTCTCCCGACGTTTCGAGTGTGTTAAAGAGTAAAAAAGTGTTTTCTTTAGTGTTACCATTTTGCGAAATTTTACACGCAGTTATAGGATTATTTAAAAATGACGTTTTGAGTTATTGTCACAGATCTCTTTCACAGACTCTATATTATTAGCCATAGTTACCATTTAAAATTCTTTTATATTAAATTATTGTCGGCATTACGTGTAAACAATGTATTCGTACCAAAATAGCGCTATTTTCCGTATTGTAAGATGAACAAAGTCAAGGACAACGCGTCGTATCGTCTCCATGCAAACATATGTTAGGGTTTCAATATGACCTTTCGTTTCGAATGAAGGACAATATTTTCGAATCATTCGTATTTATTACGCGTAATACTAATTTTATTTTAATTTATTTATTGTAAAGCCTTTTGGAGATATCACGAAAATGTAAAGAAAATTCTTTTTAACTTGTTTATAAATGAATATAGAAAAAGGGATGTAGAAAGTGTTCTATAAAGTAAAGTCCCAAAAGTATTAATACATACTTTTCGGACTTCAATTTTTAATTTTTTAATTTTCATATTTATTTTTAATTAAAAAAAATTTGAAGTTTGTTTAATGTTTACAATAAAAATTGTACACTCATTATATTGTCCAGAAAAAAAGGGGAGGGAGGGAAGATAAGTATCTCCTTTTGTGGAGAAACATAACAAAAACAGTGAAATTTTAGTGATTTAGTTTTAAAACTAGATCGCTCACTACTTCACTAATAGATAGTGCCGGTTACCCGAGAGCTGGAGCCTTGCTCGATCAACTAATAACGTAACGTAATACTAATATATATATATATATATATATATATATATACATCAACAACAGTACAACAATAACGATCTCTATGAGAAAATTCTGCCAGCGGTAAAGGTAGGTATTTTTGAAGTGAAACTTTTTTAACAGCGTTGGAAACAAATTTACCGTCACATTTTTCCGTTACGCGCCATTCTTGTCCCTACCACGGTTGATTCGAAGAGATTCGAAGCCATTAATAACGATAATATATAATGATAGTAATAATTCTATTACAATTAATGAAAATCTGTAATAATATTAGTAGTAATAAGGTAAAATGAAATAATTGTATTATTTGCATTCATGTCTATGATAATAAAAGCCTTTTGTTAAACTTTATTTAACCAATTTCTGTAAAGTTGCTTATAGTAGATCATTTTTTGAAAAATAAGGTCATAAAGAAGTTTCACGTAACGTGTGTACACTAGTACACGCACACATTTTTTATTCTCTATTTATCTAGTTTTAATTATTGGTTGTTAATACTCTACTTTTGTGTTATTAAAATACTATTTTATATTAACAAATTAATTTAATTTCCCTATAAGTCAATCAATATACGTAGCGCTGATGTGTCAAATGTTGATCGCGTAGGGGACAAACAACCACAAGTTAATATAGAACAAGTCCGCAATGTAAATTCAGGTAAATTCATATTTAAATACCCATAGGATTCAATGAAAAACCCAACCCACACACGGAAAACTGCAATAGATCGTGTTTTTGCAATTTTATCGCTGACCTTGAGTATTTTAATACAGGAAACATAATGAAACCAACATACACACAAAGATTGTAATAATTACATATACTATTAACAATGTATCTCTAGCCATGGTCGGAATGGAGTAGCTGAGTGTGTTTAGTGTTCTGGAGCATACTGCTATTGTGGGAACCACAAGTTTTTTTTTATATAATTTATGTATTTGCGCATTTGGCCCCGATTTGTTTATCTCTGTTATTCAGAGACTCGTTGAGCACCTACTAAAACCACATCGGGTAGCTAAAACACGGCCGCACTAGAGTTGCTCGGGAGTAGTTCTCACATTCTACCAGGGTTAAGTAGTAAATCATATTTTCTCTTATTAACTCCTCGTCTTATTACTTAGGGTTCATGCATAGAGCGCTCCCACTCCCGTTCTGCTGTATCCATCTGTAGCATTACTTGCACACAAAACGATACCACAGCATTACAGACAGACCAGACACACACATGCCTCCAACTCTCGGCAGTACGTGTTGGGTTGGGAATAAGAACTATTAAATGAAAGTGGCAAATTTTTGGCAAAAAAATTCTTACCTATAACTGTGTAATGACAGACGTAGAAGGTTTATATCCTGGACAGTATTTACAATTAAGAAACAAAAGATGGCCACTACGATTCGTTAAAATTCAAAATCATTTAAACAAATTAATTGTCATAATTAACACATTATTTAATGTCCGCTCTAGATGCTTCGCTGCTGACCACCACGACGATCAGACATGAGCTGCTGATTAAGGAAAGAAAGAGAGATTTATATGCCAGTGTTAAACTGTTAGAACATAAAGCCATTTCCGACTATTTATTTATAACAATCGAACTATCGACCTAGAATAGTATTGTATACAAAAATTCATTTAAAAAACATCGATTTCCTACTAAGAAAAATGTCAACCAATGTAAGATTATTATATTAATGAGTTAAATAATATTAACAAACTTCTATTCCCGCAAAATTAACAATTACTTTCAGCTTATTTTCATACAAAAAGTCATGCGAATGCCGAGTTGCTTAATTTAGTTTTATGTGTGTATAAATATAGCCGAGCCAAATACATTTGCCTACATTCATTATTGCATGTAATCACGAGAAAAGGGTACACTGAAGGAATCTGTATGTATGTAAAATCTTTTAAAAAAGCGAGTGTTTTAAAATTAGATAAAAAATAAATAACGCAAACTGTACGCGACGAAAGACAATATTAACTGAATCGTTTGTCTCATTTTAATTTATTGACCTTCATCTAAATCTAATCTTGATTATAATACTTAATTATTTACTACTGAATACTTTATGAGTGATTTTTTTTTATTTTAAAGTATTTATACTTTTAAAGTACAACAACAATTATTACGGTAAAGTATATTTTAATTAACTGTACTCAAAGTTTACTGTGTCCTAAACAAATGTATTAAAGATTGATTTATTATTTTGTATGTGTTTGATGCATCCTCCACATGAACATCCCATGACAAATGCTCACATCTAGGTCAGTAAAACAATGAAAAACTAGTTATAAAACAATGTATAAAACCGCGATTTACACATAATCCATTGTTATTTACCACACTGACCTCGTTATTTTGAACTAAATTACCCCGAATATATATATTACACGTATAAATAAATTTAATTTAAGTTAGAATTTGAAAAAACAAATACAAAAATCCATTACACGCAATTAAATAAATTGTTTCAAATCACGGAATGAGTTGAAATTACATTTTATTAGTAATCATAACAATGAAAATAATACAATACAAATTTAAATAATTTTGGTTCCTGTGGCGGTGTACGTTAAACGCTGGCAGCATTTCTTTGCTGTATTGCGATACTTATTCGTTGAGCGAAGAAAGCACCAGCTCTGGGGTCACCAGTACGTATCTACCTACCATCTATCAGGTGCCAACTTGAACACTTGAACTCCACGGCCCGAAAGTATCTACTCCGAAGGGAACAAAATCGAAGTTGGACCAGTTATATTTGTATTCGATTATCTATCGTCTGCAATAATAAATATCTTAGTTGAAATTATTCGTTTAAAGCTAGCTGTCATTAGGTTATTCCATATCTAGTCTTTGTAAATGGTATTTCTATTAGTATGTCTAAAATTAAAAACTAGACTTTGTTATATTTTTTTATTATATAATCCTAAGATCTCCGACTCTTGTGGTGCGGGACCTTATTTTGTACAAACAAAATACATATATTAAGATTCTAAAATATATATCCATATATACAAGTATATATTTCTATTTATATTCATTAGCTAGTGGGGGCCTGCTCACCTCTGCTACGCTCTTGTGAGTGACAAATCTCACCACCTTACTGCAGAAATCTTCCAAGTTGCGATCTGAAGTTTCTTAATAAAAAAAAGACTACAGTCAGCCATTTTGGAGATTTTATTATTTGTGCCCGAACGACGAGTGTAGTGTAGTCAGGACCCAATTTTCGCACTTAAGCTCTGCCGAAGCCCTAAGAAGGCCTGGCTAATTAAGCCTAGCTTCTTCGTGTAACTTTGAAGTTTCCAGAGCACTTCACCGGCTTCACGGAGCGACCTTATCACAGTTATTACAGAAGAAACAGTAATTTGGGCATGTCATGTAATGCCCGTTCGTAGATGGATAGAAATTATTAAATCCAGGAAGAATTCTATCTATCTCGTAAAATATGGAGCCCTGACTCTCTGGAGGTGTATGTGTGTGTAGGTGTGAACTCTTACTTCGCGTCTCTTTAAGTCGGTTTGTAAAATACCTTACAATCATTCAAGTTTAGACGTTGTACAAAAAAGGTTGCATTTAGCTGTCATTTGTCATTTTTAGTATTTACAAATGCTTGTAACGGTATACCTTTAAACAGGAAATAATATCAACTCTTCGGCGCCATTTTAAAAGGGCGTGGGTGCGGAATGTATAGGTAATTTAGCGACCACACTAACATTTAATAACTCAATTAAGCGTGATAAAAAATTCAATCAATAACTACCATTTATAATTGTTCAAATAGTCACGTGACAGTTTATTGGGGATATTAACTTTACAATTACTTCTTAATATATTATAAATAATATCGTAGGCGCTGCAACCTTTTTTAGGTCTGGGCCTCAGATTTTGGTATTTATTTCGTGATCATCAGGGATGAGAGTCGCACGCTGAAGCAACTGGGCCAACACTTCTTTGGCTACATAATTAAAATTTATCCTTTATTACCACATTTCTGGGATAAGGATTTAGCTAGGATAGTTTTTATATAAATACCTAATAAAGATCCGGTTCGGATATAAGTAACATATATATCGTATGACGCAATCTAGTAATCTCAGGTGTAGGTTATGTGATGAGCATTTCGATTCAATTAATTAATTTATCTATAAATAGAATAATTGTATTGTAACTTTGTATAACATTGGCCTAATGTAAATTCTAATTCTAATTCAAAATCATTTGTTCATTTAGGTATATACACACTTATGAACGTCAAAAAAAAGAAATACACTAAATGCTTCTAATTCTACATTTACTGCCAGCTCTCAAATCAAGAGCGTAGAACGGAAGAGAAGAACTGGCAATAAACTCTCCGCCACTCTTTTTAATTGCCAAGGTTTTGTTTTACACAACATTTGTAAGGAGCTGCAACCATTAGTATTCCACAAGACATCTTTAAGTAATTAAAAAACTAAGATTTGTCCTTTATCAGCAGGAGGCATGGTGAAATGGAACACGCACTTACATTCTCCTGGGAACAAGAATAGGGAAAATAATTGTTACTCCGCGCTTTCTTTAATTAAATGGAAATGCAACCATATAAAACCCTCTAGCGTCTGGCAACTGTTTTCAAAAAATTTTAATTTGTTTTGTTCCTTATACTTGTCGGTCAAGGTCTAACACATGAGTTACCCCACGTAATCCTTCACCGTTGGATGATGAGTAAATTGGACACGTAATAAAAAACAATTCATACACAAAAGTATTGTACGAGTATGTGTTTATTAACGAACTAGTTTGCTATGACTCGGTAACAAGACAGCGCGAATTATGATTCCCATATGTCAAAATCAACACGTAGCCCTAAATGTATGAATATTTATGTTTATTTAAATGAGAAAAACACAAGGAAAACATTATTTCAACAAATGTTACTAATATTAGTTCCGATAAGTCCCATTTACATTGAACTTATGAAGTTACTATGAATACAATAACTAAACCGCAAACCAGTTCTAGCCATTGCGCATTAAAAATTATGAGGTCACATTACAAAAATAAGCGCTATTTATAGACATCTATATCTGAATACTAGGGTAAGAAAACGGGGAGTAAATAGGTGTGCCCATTTCCTACCTCCTATGTACTGTACCGGAGGTTTTTGAGCGTAAAATGATGTTGAGGTCCTCGTAGAATGCGAGAGCGACTAGAACCTCTGTAACGGAAATACTCGAGGTGGTTTTAATGGATATTGCTAGCCCAGTCTTATACATTTATATATTATTTTATTTATATGGCTTATAAATCAATATAAAAACGGAAAGAGGATCTGATCGATGTATATTTCTTTGATAATTGACCTCCAGAAACGGGCACATCCTTCTAAAAACATTAGCTTTTCATGATTGCAACAGTAGGAAATTAAAAATCTAATTATTAATACCAGATCCTTACAAATTATACAGTTAAGGGACCGTGTCCACGCGGGTGAAGTTCGCTGGTTCCAATTAGTGTTTCAGTAAACCAATATGTATGTTTTTTAAATCTTAAGTTTATAAGGAGAATTTCAATTTTTACTGTAGTGTTGACCTTCAGGCATCAAGGTGCCCCTTAATAGCTTTTTGTGTATGTTATACTGTTTTTTTATATATATTAAGCAACGATAAATAAAATAAAAATGTAAACGAAGCGAAAATTAAAATTTCTTACAATAATTTACTGTTAATTCAGAGCCCACTTTATACGGCTTTACGACCTACCTGTTCGTATAAATTTTGGTTAAACTTTTTTATCGAGGATTTATAAAACAAGTTTTCCGCCTACATTTGCGAAAGCTTCTAAACTTTCTGACAATACAATACTGCTGATACTGGCTTTTTGTTTTCTTTGTATCATTTGTTATATAATCTCCAATTCAATATAACAAACTCTCTCTTTGATATTTAGGTCTGATATATGTTTAATGTTTGATACCGTCAAAAAGCTTTGTATAGAAGTAACAAATTCACCATAATCTCGTATTAAGGTAATCTAAATATTATCAACGATGTTGTTCACTGTGTCAATAGTTTCAACACTACTACTACTAAATTTGACACCTATGACGGTGATTATAGAGAAACAGCGTACTAAAGCGTGCAAGTGTGTGTATCTCATTTTACACTATTAGTAAAAACTCAATTTTCTTTTGCCTTGTATAGAATCTCTGTATACCTTGCATTATATAAACTTCTCAGCCGATTATTACTATTGTAACCGAGTCTTTGTAAGCTAAACCATTGTTAAAAAGAGTGTCCATAGAGTTTCTTGCCGGTTCTTCTCCATGAGACCCGCTTTTTGGAACCGTGCAACTAGACGTTTCATAAGAGCCTGCAAAGGCCTATTTAAAATAAATAAAAATTAAGATACAGTAATATCTCTAAGTATTAGCCTTAGAGTGGTAAGTACGACCACCGTGTTAACGTGATATAAAGTATATTGTCTATGCTTATGTAATAATTCAAATAATTATACTTTATATTCAAAATGTGTAACATATTCATTCAGCTTCGAGAAGGCTTCCAAATCTCAAAAGGGTGATTTTTGTTCGTGTCCTAAAATCCAAGACATTTTTGATGAATCATCAGTTTTTAAATACAATGCGTTTTTGACATACGGGAGAATATGAAGGTAAACTTAACTTAAAGTCGGTTTTAACAGTTACTTAAACCACGGAGTATGGTAACTAAAAAAGTTATTGATCTTTCTTCAGTTAGTTGTTACTTGTTGAACATTAGAGACGAATCATACTTAATATCTAGAATAGAGCGTACGAATTCTTAAAAGGACGGTAACGCACTTGCGATCCTTCGGGCAACGTGAGTGTGAATCCCCTGCCCATTTGCCCACTGTTATAGAAATGTTTATTTCTACCCATTTTTTTTTATTTGACTGTAAACTGTGTTTAATGTGTATTTCAGTTTTGGCTAATAGTTTTTGTATCAAGAAACACAGGCCCACATTTTAGTTAGTAAAAGGTAATGCGATAAATTTGATTAAATCACCTAAAATATTCCCATTTGCTCATCCTTGAAACAGCGCCTTGTTGTATTTCTTGCGAAACCAGTTGTAAGCCCTCAGCAACCAGATAAGGTTGTAACTAAAATATCGTTATATTATTGAAGATAAACTTCTTCAAAAACAATTACCGTCACATTTTTCCGTTACGCGCCATCTTGTCCCTACCGCGGTTGATTCGAAGAGATTCGAAGCCATTCATAACAAAAATATATAATAAAAAATTCTGTAATAATTTTAGTAAAAATAAGGTAAAATGAAATAATTGCATTATATGAATTCATATCTATGATAATACTTATGTTAAACTTTATCTAATTTAACTTTATTTAACCATTTTACGATAAGAAGGATTGACTTTCGTGCATATATACATAAGCACCGACAGGCACACATTTTTTAATTAATTGGTGATTATAATTAGAACGACATGCTAATTGAATAAATAAGTTTATGTTATTAGATCGTCCGACATTGCCTACAAGAATACCAAACATAAAAAATATCACGAGTTATGTAACCTAACATTAATTAGGTTACATACATATTTACGTTAATTATTAGAAGCGCAAACCAAATGTTAGCAATTATCGCACACTTGAAGCCAAAATAAGACCTTTACTTTGTCCCATAGTAATAAATTGTAATATAACATTCTTGTTTTCGATAATATCTAATAGATCGACTACACTTATATTATTTATAGGTAACATAAGTGTCACTTAGATTTAAGAACCCTTCAATAAGTACCTACTAATGATTTTATGCTAGTTATAAGCTCAAGTTTTAAACCATTAAACTCAGTTGACACCCAGCTTCAAACAAAGTGTTTCATTTAACATTACTCGTACAGCCGCCACTGACCTTAACTCACGTAATACAAAAAAAAATTGTTTTATAATGCACCTATGCCTTTAAGGCTAAATCAGTTGGAACCCTATTAACTAGAATTTCACCTACAAATTGAGTATATAAATCCTTCCCTAATCTTGTCCACCCACGCCCTCGTTTAACATTCAATGTCAATTGTCATGGAGGAAATTTGTTTGTCAAAACTGTTATATCAAACTGTAGTCATGATATAAGTATTGTAACAATTTCTAACACACAAATATTTACAATATATTAACCTAAATAGTAATAATAATTAAAACAAATTTAAAGTTTGGTCCCTATGGTAGTGCACCTCGGCAGCATTCCCAGCTCTGGGGTCACCAGGCGCCAACTTATCACCAAGAGTCTCTATTCTAAAGGAAATAAAATCAACGTTGGTGGAAAGAGACTTATTTGAATTGTTGTTTTTAGGTATATTTTTGACATTATTTTGCGTATCATAAATAAAAAAAACCCAGTGCTTACGTCGACAGTAAATCCTTTAAAAAGTTCGAGTTAATAATAAAGTTTCGCGTTCAAATCCAATAAAGGATTTAGTTAAATACTTAATAAATCAAATGTTAGCCAAATCAATGACCTCCACTGACTTCATTAGCCTCAAGCATCAAGCCAGCAAAGTAGCCAAGATTCAGATTCGCTTATTAGGATTCTAAATCATAGTATAAAATTAAAAATTTATTCCACTAACACAAATATATAATTTAAATCGTAAAGGTTGTAAACAAGAATTGTTATGGCATAAACGTATAACCATGGTAATAACATATAGTTATTTTATGATAATCCCAAGAATTGATTAAAATATTTACGGCCCACTGACCTCGCATTCGGCTCTGATTTCTACGCGCGCGACAGATCTATCGACTGGCATTTCTACTAGCTACATTATTTACGTGTTGTGTACCCTCTAGAAGGGCAAGAAGACAACACATTTCTGTCAGATTTATGAGTGTTTAACATTATTGCGTTGGCAGTCAAAATAGGCTAGGCTAGAAGAATTAGTAATTTGATCAAACACAACTTAATTCAGACACGTTGGATAGGGCATGACACTGAATGAGTGTATGGCCTATGATCGGGCGGTGAAGGAAGTTTACATGATGCGGCCTAGTGGTAGGAGACCGTAGGTTGGCCTAGGTACTGCTGGATTGATAGAGTAGATGAAGACTTGCAGCTGAAAGCCAGCAAATGGCGGGACGCGGGAGCGCTGGAAGTATCTCATTTCTAACACGCCAAGACACATATTTCATCCAAAATTTACATTACCATTTCAACCAAACTATACATTCTCAAAACTCGTAATTTATTTTCTAATTTATAAGAGAAGAGTATTCTTGTAAATCAATTCATATCATTTTTAAGAGATTTTGGTAATATACACGAGAATAACCGCCCGAACAGATTGAAGCTCTTTACGAGCTCACGTCTAGCTCAATAAGAATTTATTGCCCCACAAACCCGTATTAAGTTTCTCATACACCCCTCAAGGAGAGCGTAATCTACCCCTTAATGGTATATTTACGTGTCCACTCGGTAATATAGTGCAGTAATATGACATGCAATGTCTATACTTTAGTAATGGGTTATGCCTTAGGTAATATGCTTACTATGATTGGAAGGCCTTCGATTTTAGAGAACGCTGTGTAATACAAGTAAAGGTATTTGTTAGTTAATACATTTATACTAACGACTTTGTTTTTGTCTTAATTGTATACATAACACCTTTAATTTAAGTTATAAAGGCTCCATTAAGTCAAGAGTTCTGGCAGATCACCCTGTAGTGCCAGTTATAGGTGATACATAGAATATAGTATAAAAACATTAAAAATATATAATGTATACTCGATTTGCTATCACGTGTGTCGGAATTCTTGAATATACATACTTATGTAACTTCTCGACAAATTTGTCGGAATAGTTAGCTCAAACCAAGTTGATGACCAAAAAATGACACAGGGCATCTATAGAGGATGATAGCTAGGTAAATAAATCATTAAAAAAATCTTTTTCAGTTGATGTAGAAGGTTTTAAAATACTTTGCAGTTTAATGTTGCTACACTGGGCCTTATGACCTATTTACAGCATTAACGGCGAGTAAAATAAAATCCGTGACCACGTACGAGGTAGATCAACATTGTAAAAAGTAGGTTTGTTCACTTACAAAGCAATAAAAAGATGGCAACATTGTCTTTAATGTTTTAAAATTCATTATTTTATCCGACTTTTCCTTAAGTGTAAACTTATTCCATTACAAGACAATCCAATCGAATTTCAAGTAATACGTCATTAATAGAACAAAACTATTTCGTCTCTTTCTGTCAAATTCTATTTACCCTATGATGGAAAGAGAGAGATTGATTTATAAGGGATTGTAACGTCCTAACACAGTTTAAGGAAAAGATTTTACATAATCTCTCGTACCACAAATAACAGATTGGTCACGTAATGATAGATTTGGGTCACCGCATTTCGAGTTATTGGATTTAGATTGGACTTCATGTAGCATGTAGCATGTTTACTCATTATATTCTATTATTTTTGAAGTGTAACTTCTTAGGGTAAAATTTTCACGAAGATTTGCAGCGTTTTTGTCGAAGAAGAGAGCGATTGACACCGATTGAGAGAGTAAAAACGATCGAGAGAAAATACACGCTAGTGGTTGATGTATACGTTAAGTAGTTTATAGTATATATAAGAGCATATTAGAACTTTAGATGACAATTCTGTCGCATAACGTCTTGTGAAGTAAATGCAGATTATTTATTTACTTATATTATTATTAGCACGCATACAGTGTGTAAACAGTGTGAATATATTTATACAAATACATGGAGTGATCATATACACATATAGCAATAATTAATTTACAAAAGTTTCACTTTTGACTTGTGTCCTATGTACGCACGCACTTTTTTATTTATTTAAGCTTCCCTACATTAACAGAAAAACACATTACATAAATTATTAGTGAAACAACAGGTCTGTTAGCGTCAAGCGATCTTTTCCAGGGGACCCTAGTTATTTTACCATACGTCACTTATACCAAGATAACTCCCTTGAAACCTTGTCGTAGACTCAAAAGCTTAGTTAGTAAGACTTTAACGAGTTAAGCGTGAATTATTACTAGCGTATTAAACGGGTTTTGCTATTATATCTTTACAAAACAATGTAAAAATAATTTCCTTTATTATAACCTATATAAAAACGGGCAGACGAGGAGCAGGTTTTTTTAATACGTTTTAACTTTAAATGAAGTGTTTTTCGATTTGCTGTACTTGTATACAAAGTATACAAATACAGCAAAGAAATACAAACTGTATTGTTTCGTTTACGTTACGTTTCGTAAGTCACAGTAACTTTTCTTTTGTACTGAGGCAAGTAATTAGTAAATTTAATTAGCAACTAGCTGACCCGACAAACGGTGTACCATAAAAATTATTTCCAGTGTAATTTTTTGGTTGTAAAATAAAAATAACTATATGTGACCTCATTTAAAATGGTTAATAACAATTGGAGCAACTGTTTCGGCGGAGATTACTAACACTATTGTAAGGTTCGGCGAGATGAGTAATCGAACAATCAGATGCTCGAATAATGATGGCTCTATATTTGAGTAAACGTTTTTTAATACTGGATATAGAACTGTAGAGGTGACACCACACTATTAAAAGAATTTTATACAAAGATATTATTTTCGTTAAAAGCTCGGTCGTGACCTACGAACTCGGACCATCATTCATGGGTGGGCGTTATTAAACCAAGATAAACACGAAATTTTTAATTGATGTATTCAAATAAATCGAAGGTCGATATTGCGTAATTGACGCACATTAATTATCCACAGAACAAAACAAAACAATATCTTTTGACATTCATTAATTGCTTATATCTGTCAAAATATTTACATGATTACATTTGTATTGAATTAATTTTAACGTTGAGCAATGTAATCGGATTACAGTAATCTTGATGTATCTGGAATTTAAAAAAGTCATGTCATGTTAATTGTTCTAATAACATTAAATTTTCTTCTGTATACATAGCAACTGTTTAATTTGTACACAAGTTATACAGATTTGCTGGATAATTGTGCGACTTATATATATAGATTTCCAGCCCCACCGTGCACTAGATTTGTATATACATATTTACTAAGATAAAACTATACAGTTACAGTTATATGGTGAATCCTAGAACAGTTTCACAGAGAAATAATAATTATATGCAAACATGACATTGACAAGATAACATTAAGAATACCTACCTATAAAAATTACAACAAGAGATTACAAGTGTAGAGGGCGAAAACAGGTCGACATTAGTGTTACCATCAGGTAAGTATAAAAGAGGTTCGCGGACCACAGAATTGGTTCTGGGCAACATTGTTCAAACTGGTACGTACGTGTTTGATGAAGAAAAATCAGGAAAAGGAGGTCTATCGAAACAATCTATAACAGACTCGGAAATCTCTCAATGCGTTAGACTTTGTGTGTTCCACCTTCCTAATCAAAGAGTCCTTCAAAACTTCTCAACCTAAATCCGGCTCTACGATGGCCTCACGTTATTACGCAACCGCCTAGTTATTCTAGGTACAGCCTTAGGTCAGTGCGCATCCAATGGGCGTGGCTTTAACTCAGTTTCTCATTGGCTGAATTTAAATGGAGAAGCATTTCCCTTTGCACTGATTCGACTGCTAATAAGGATTTTCAGATTGAGTCATAGACTTTTTCCTTAAACACTACGTAGTTGCAAAATGTTACGTGGTTTAATGTTAGTGTTCTTATTTCAAATAATCCCCTGCGACCTGCTTATACATACACGGTACACAATTATTTCCACATAACGTTTCTTAACAGGTTAAATGAGGTTTTATTTCGCGATTATTTTTTAATATCATTGACAAGTGAAACAGAGTTATGGCGTAATATCAATACACCTAGATACACATAGATATATCGTTATGTACCTTTTAAATTTACAACAAAAACCTGTAAAAGATGGAAATGCGTGGAAATCCATACCTCGAAAACTAGTAAACGGTTATTGATGACAATATCTTGTAATATATCTGATATAAGGTTAAACCAACAATGGTGTACATCAGTATTTCCCAACCTTTTTTGTGTTAAGTCTTAAGTCTTTCTAAAATTCCTCTATACCAAAGGAGGATTATAAGGGGTATAACAAACATAATTATTAATATTAAACAAATAAATTGTTCACAGTAGAAACTTACTAGGTTTTAGGAATAAATTACTAGGAAAATGTTGACGAAACACAGTAATTAAATTGTAAAAACATAAAAGTGAAATTCAAATTCCAAGTATTTTTTTGGGAGTTTGGGCATGTAATGGATCTAAGAAGATTTTTATATGACGTATAGTTCACGAGAAATTTGTAGACACGAAATTTTGACAAACTTATTCAATGTTTGAAAGCATACATAGACCACGATACTCAAGTATTCAACACATTTTTTTCACAAAATGCGCTTGCGCAGGCCCGCGCTAAGGATATCGAGCTTGACGCGGGGACTGTGGGGCTGGGTCTACACTCAAATCCCTCTGCTATTACCCATGTAGGGGTATTTATATATATACTATATAGTTGTGTGCGTAGTTTTATAAGGACAATGTAACAACACAGAGGTACAGTCTGTACTTAGCCAATGTAGATGTGGGGGATGCCGGGGTAAGTTGCCTCCGGGTGACTACCCGGATGACTCCAAAGGAAACAATGCAATTGTGATTGACATCTTTATTTGACGTGCTTACGCGTCAATCGCTAAGTACAGACTGTTCCTCTGTGTTGTTACATTGTCCTTATAAAACTACGCACACAACTATATAGTATATATATAAATACCCCTACACCCACTAAAACACCTCAGCCCTTCACACGCCCTTAAGATGTATTCAACACATACAATAACCTCCCGTATTTGAAGTCAGTTAACACAGTCAATACACATTTCTGTGCTGCTTAAGATTATCTACGAAATGATTTACAACACAATTCATAGCTAAGACGGTAAAGGTTATACGAACAATCCATTACATTCCGTTTACAGCCACCCACACAAACCAATAATCCTTGCATTGGCAAAATCTTTGTTAACGCTTTGTTTTGTTCTATAGAAACGTAAAAAAAGTCATACTAGTCACACAATACAGCCGAATTAGGTATTATTTAGTTAAATGTCTTTAATATTTTTAATTGATTTTTGTATATACATTATGTATTCCATATTTGTTTATATCTCTAGTATAATTGTTTTCTATGTATAGTATAATTACGAAATAAATGAATAAAAACCAGCGCCTTTTGTTTGCAAGTTCGACATTGTTATCTCAATAACCATAGCGCTGATGTCGCCACCTTGAAATCGCCGTACGGCTGTGGGTAATGGAAGTAACAAAGTTACAGCTTCTTTCAATTTTACTATAATCTTCTTTTGTCTAACACAGGTCGACAATGCTTGGGACAAAGTTAGCTTGCTTATAATGTTTATCTTTCAAATTGCGTTTAGAAATCTAAAGCGATTAGTTACATCTGGAGTTGGAATTCGACTTCAACCTATAAATTCCTTAGTGTAGTTGGCTTAGTAACAATTAAATTAAACTAATGTGAACTTGGTTGAAATAGCGTCTTCGGAGCCCTAAAAACCTTGCGCGTTCATAAACATTTTTTTATTTATGATCAAAAGTTAACACCCTCCAATTTTTCACTTTTCATTTAGTTGTTACTTTGAGGCAATTTTTGTTGAATGAAGTATGTATTTATAGATTGTAAAATTTCTTTTACTTTTTTGTTTGCCTCGGAGATACATTTCAAAGGCCGGCAACGCACTCGCGAGCCCTGTGGCATTGAGTGTCCATGGGTGGCGGTATAACTTAACATCAGGCCCGTTTGCCCCCGTTTGTTTTATATAAAAAGATATAGTTTCGTAAAAAATCTCCAAACTATGTACGGCTAATATAAGTCTGTTGTAACTTTTCGGAAGTCTAATTACATCACAGTTTTAATTATAACGAGTGTTGTTTGGTGGGTTAATTTTTGGTTAGTGGATAAGAGGGCCAACGGTACGCCCAAAAGGGCAGTCATCACAGCACTTAAAGACCCAGGAGGGAGAAGTATACTATATATATAGTATAAATCTTTAAACAACCGGGAGCCGATGAGACAGCTCACTAGTTCGCAAAAGAAAATGTCTTGTGAAGCGGGCCCTGGAAGACTTCCGAAGGTGAACAGAGAAATTGCTTCATTATTTCACTTGAGTTTTATTTGTAAATGTCACATAAGAATATATTCAGAACTTAGTTACTATTAACAAAATTCAGGTGTATAATTATATTTTTTATAATTGGGATCCCAAACTGATGTCGTACATACGAAATGTATAATATTTTTTTTACAATCAATATCCAGAAACTGTTAGCTTCATTAATGATATGATCGTTATGTGTGGAATTATTTCCTGTTAAGAAAATCACCGAGGTCACAGTCTCAGTCAGTTTTTTGTATAATTTCGTTATTGAAGATTCTGGCTACGCGAAAATTATACATGGATGTTATCTTGGTTATGACAAAGGTTCTGAACATCGGCTAGATAAGGAATATATAAAATAATAACTTTCCAAATTCCGTCAAAAAAAACCAACCAAGGAATTCATGCACCTCTTATTCGTACTTATCCAGAGCTGGATATATTCGGTAGGGGTCTAACCCTAAAGAAACCATTCCAAGTAATATACTAGTATTCCTATTTTATTTTATAGAAAAGATAGCATATAACATATACTGTAAATATAGTTTTATAAACTTCTACAAATAAAGTAATAATAATTCCTACTATTTGATAATACGGAATAACATCATTGTTTAAACAAAACGTAAATCTGGTATAACGGAAGCACAAACGTGTGTTTGTCGTTATATTTGTATAAGCCTTAAAACGTGTGTTATATAAATCGTAAGACAATATTTATTAAGACATTGCCTCTTCCGTACTTAGATGTTTATGGTAATCTGTAGATTGTTTCACACATTTGTTTCCAGACAATATCGTTGCCCCATTTCCCGGGAACCTGACCTATATACAACTTGAAAGTCTCTGTCGCCATCCACATAACTGAAGGCCGTTGATAGAAGTAAGAGAGCAGAGTTGTAAGCTGCCACAACAGAGTCTGAGGTACCACGACACGCAGCAAGCAAATGATGAGATTACTTCTACTGCCAAAGCATTTAGTGTCCTATATTTGTCGTAAGTCACATTTGCAAAAATGATTTTGTGTCTCTATAACAATCCCTTTCTAATAATCTTAAAACAACCTTATGTTTTTGTATACACAAACAATTGAAACAAAGGGTTGGTGAATAGACTGTTATAAATAAACAACTCTTTATTTTGAAATGATTCTAAACAACATTCTTCGTCTATGTAACGAATCTAGTCTGTGATAGATTCGGCGTTTATTTAAATTAAGAATCTTTTGTTTTGTAATGTGGCCAGTGCCACAAAATAGGGTTTATTTTTTTAATTTTGTTATAGTACAGTGGTCTGTGAAACCGGTTATTGTTCGAATTTATTATTTTAAATAATTTAACGCACAACACATAAAACGATATATTGGTATATGTTTGTAAACAATATTAATACGTGATAATTGTCTACGTCTAAATAACAATTAAGATGATTATTAACTAAACAAAATATAAAATTACACTCTCATTACTGTAATGCGATATAATTGTACGGGCGACAAGTTATTTGAGACTTTTAATTTATTCAAAGAAAAACAAATCTATTTTTAATTTTTCAATTGTATAAAAGCTATACAAATACTTTTTATGTCTGGACTAAGGCATAATCGAATCGGCTTATAAGCGTGGGTGGATGGGATACGCTTATTTTTTAAAACAACCGAATGAAATCAATATTATTCCGACAGAAATCGAACCCAGTTCCACAGAGGTTAAGATCTGTATGTACATATTTATAGTGTGTGTTGCAAGCGTTTTAAAACGCTAATTTCTCAGTCAAGTTAAGTTACGTTTAATAATAACGGGTGTGGCTTAATACAAGCTGCATTATTTCGTAAAGATTTGATAAACAAAGACCTATATATCTTCATCTACTACATATTGGCCAATACTCCGAAAATATCAAAAAATTGCGTAACCTGAAAATGAGGCGTTGCAGATGGTGTGCTGACTTTGAACACTGTTTGTATTACACTTTCGTTTAATACAGAATTTGGTCTGCCGAACAGAAATTCGTTGACACAATATAATATATTCAAAAAAGTTTCGGTTATCAATCTGCTCTCTCAGGGAACTATCACTTTTGAACAATGTCAGATTTGAATAATTACTACCCTCTCCGCGCCGAATCTTTCGTGTCACTTTAATGTTTTTCTTACTTAGAATAACTTTTTAGTAACTACATACCAACATATGCAATGTTAGCTACCTCATAGCTCGCATAAGTACCTGTAGTACTAAATTATTCGTTTATTTTAAATTTTTCCAATTCTTGTCACCATAAAAACCTCAGAGAGAAAACTCTTTTTTATTATAAATTTCTTGAAGAATAAACAATAAAAATTACTAGAATTAATCTATCCATCTAGTCTTGGGCCCAACAAAATATTTTTCGATTTTTATTTATAAAGATAAGTTGTAATTCTTTTAACACCTGAGATGAGAACTCAGTAATGAAATCTTAAACACTTCAAATACCTAACCCCAGTAAACCTGCTGTAGGTTATGATTGTTATTGCTACCAGGCACTTTTTATATAACAGAGTGAAAACAGGCAGCAGGCTCACCTAGTGGCCCATGGGCACTAATATTTCGAGAAGGCTCGTAAGTATGCGATCTTAAAGGACCCTAAGTCGAATTGGTTCAGAATACCTTTAGTTGATAGCTGGTTTCACATAGTGAAAACTTTCCTCAATATCCGTCCAAACGTCCAACATTTATTGTTAAATAATTCAACCCTAAAAAATGAACCATTTGTTAAAAAAATTTAATCAATTATAACATTTAACTATCGGCAATAATGTCGCGAATATTTAACATTTATTCGTATTTTTCGTGTCTGGCAGATCGCCCATGCGCTCCGCGCGTTTTCAAAGCGAAATATAAGCTATTTCACTGCTAATGGATTACTCCGGGAAAAAACAATATAAATCATGTTAACACAGAAACGGAATACGTAGGTGTGATTTAAACACAATGCCACGTTTTGTTTTCTGTTATCAGTCTCGGTTATATTATCTTAATATATACAAAGTCTGGTTAGTTTGAACACTTATAACTTGAGAACGTCTTCACAGATTTTCATAGTTTTTGGGTTGTTGTATTCGTCAAATTTACAAACAGAAAGTAGAGGAAGACAACTTAGACGGTGGATAGACTAAATTAAATAAACAGCATCTGGTGTATGGCAAAGAGTGGCACAATGCTGAGAAATGGCGGGATTTGGAGGAGGCCTAAAAACAAACCTACCTACCTAAAAACTACTGAAATAGAAACGTATTTAAATGTAAAACTATCCGGATTAAATATTATTATTTGTCTAATTATACTCCCGGAGTAATCATTAAAAACGTTGGAAAATTAACGAAATATAAATGAAAAAAAAATCCAATACAACATGTTCATAAGTTTCGTTAACTATTGAACATTGTATGTCATCCCGTTGATACGGTAAAGTCGCAAGAAAATAACGCATTTTACGTATTAAGGTTTCGAATCGACAAGATATATCTACAATATTCAAATAATAGCGTATAAGTTTTAAAAATGTCAATGTCAATAAAGACAAATAACTGACGTATACATTTTCGTACCTTTATTGTGTAATTTCCTAATAGAGTGATCTTAATATTTGTTGTGTATTCATTATTCATATCCATTGGCGGTACAAAGTTTGCCGGGTCACATAGTCACTACATAAATTGCAACGTATTATGTAATATTGTCATAGTAATGTTAGGTAAGGCGACTCTGAGTTCGTGCATCCATACACTGTCCAATGCATCTTTTTTCTGACCAATGGTGATGGTTTATTGAGTGGACGGAGGCGATAGGATTGAGGAATAAACCTTTTCTAGGTCTGAGCATCAGATTTCTGTATCTGCGAGTGCGAGCCCACATAAACAGAAAGGCAATTGCTCAGCCTGACGCCACTAGGACAGTTAAAAAAATCCAATTTAATTTAACTTACAGATACCGTAAGATTCAGTTAAAAACTCGAAGCGGTCAATCCGACTTACATATGTCCGGATGACATACGAGCGCGATAATTCGCGTCAAGTTTTCTGAATGTCTTTGTCTGTAAATACCTTTATCTATAGTTATTAAAATATTTACTAATGTTATTTTCATGTACTTTCTAACTTGATTCAGTTATAGGATAGCCGAGACAAAATACTTTCAAATTGCGTGCACATATATAAATTCCAGATCCCTATTATATTTATATTATTTTTTTATAAATTATATCGACCTAATTTCAAAACTGGCAGAACGCCCGTTATTTGTTTTGTTGACATGGCGAATCAGTCAAATCCAGCAAACAGACACCAAATACATTATTCAAATATGATTTAATTAGTTATTACTGGAAAAAATCGCTGTCCAGTTAAAATATTAATGAGTCGTTCATCGTGTGTTATGTTTTTTCTAGAGCGGCCAAGATGAACTGGAAACTCTCCGCCACTCTTTTATCACCAAGTTTTGAGTCATACAAATTGATTGAACTCGAGCAAATCAATCTCAAGGTATAGATTTATTGATTAATTTGCTTTTGTAGGCTTTTGAATTTATTTAGTGATATTTCTCTAATTTCGTTTGGGAGTTTGTTGTTAAAACGTTAAACTGAAAGGGAGGCCAAATACACCCATCATATATATCCATCCGAAAGTACATATTAAGTAAATATATGTGTTGCTAGAAGGCAACAACTGGTTACATTTAATGTTCCAGCTATATATGTAAATGTTTTTGAGTAATAAATGTATGTATTTATATGTATATGTAGCAGCACATCATAATTTAGAACCAACTGCCCACTGAAGTATTTAAGTATTTCCGAACCAATTCTAATTAGGGTCCTTCAAGAGCGTACCAATTCCTAAAACGCCAGCAACGCAAAAGCCTTCTAGCATTGAATTTCAGTAGTATCACTTAAAATCCGGTGCCTCCTGCCCATTTGCCCCGGTTATACTAAAAGAAAAACTGAACAGAATTGTTTTTTTTTTTAAATTAGGTTCCTTCTATAAGAGCCTAAAAGCTTAAAAGACCGGCAATGCACGAGCCTCCTGGCAGTAACACTTTACATCAGGTGTCTAAAGATAATAAGTCTCGATTCTGAATCTCGCCGTAAGATGTTGTTTACATTTACCGGTTGTTTCCGGAACAAAAAAACCTTTATTCGAATACACGACGGAGTGAAGGCCTACCCCAAATCCATTCGCTTGTCTCTCTTCCTCGCCATGATTAAAATCTTAACCACTGAGCTTAGTAAGAGTATGAGTAATATTAAAAGTGCACTTGTTCATTCATCATGCGTTATGTAACTCGAATTAATTAATTTGCATTCAATTGTTAATGAGTGTAGTGTGAAGTCTAGGCAGGGTGATTCGAGGTCGTGAAGAACAATTGACTTGTTAATTGGCAACGCGGATTTGTCCGATAGTATTCTAATAATCCTAGTTTTTCCAATTATAATGTTACTATAGAGCCAGCAAAGTGTTTCTTAGGGATAGCTGAATCATACGTTGGTGGTTTGTCCGCAGGGTCCACTGTCATAATCTTTGTTCTATGGTAGGTTGTTGTCCATAAAATGGTCGGCAGTGACGAGGTATGGAATGCAGTGGTATCCTTTTGTAAAAAAATTGGATGTGTAATTTTTTTTTTAATTTATGTTCATGATAATTGTCATGTATTTTGGACGTAGATATCTTGTAACTTGTAGAATATACATTATGTATGATGTTTGATACTGAAATAAATAAAGAGCTAATCTCCAAAAATATTTACCGCATTAAAAACCCTACTCGGAGTACTTAATCGAATTGATAAAATCGTAATTAAATTCGTTCCGATATAAGGCGACTTACTATCAACAATTACGTAAGTTCAAACAATTTATTTTAAAGTTGCTATGCTTCAAATTCAACAGAGCTAAAAAAAATGATCACTGAATGAAAGCTCACCAAAGGAAAATATTAGAAAAGACTTAAACTTGTTAAAATTAAAAATCTTAGCCAATTTACAATACATGAGCGAGAATTTTTTGTAAACAATCACGCCTCTGGCATACTTCCAAGTAGGTATTGTATAACAGTATTTAATCTTTTTGACATGTCAGAATGTCTAATAAATCCTCAGTATCCAGCCACTGCACCAGCACAACGTTTGGGATAGATATAAAGAATTGGCCTATCGTGATTATACAATGAGTAGTTCAAACACCACTAAATTTAAGGGTAATTGTATTGTAATCTACCTATTATCACGACAAAGAATTGCTAAAAACAAATTTTCAGGTTTCGTGTAATTTTTCTATTCATAACCTCAAACAAAATCCTCGAATCCTCGAATCCAGCCGTCTTCTAGTTTCGCGCTTTATTTTTATTTTTTATTTATTTATTGTATAAGTGTTCATAATTTAAAGGAAGTTGATGTGGTGGAAACACAAACTGTTCACAGTTTTTCTATCCACCAGGACGTCGAACATAATTAAATCATTAACACACATATATATATACTAAGGCCAGTGACATATAAACTTATCAACATATTTTGCATATCATTTTTATTTATATATATCTTCTTGTATAAAAATATGCAGACACACTTAGTAACCAATATATAAACACATATTGGTAATAGAAACTTTACATCTATTGAGTAGAATTTTTCTTTTCGCGCCGTCAATATTTATACAACAGCTATAGATTGATTGAACTAAATATTATTTTTCATTGTTATACATTCCTCGGTAACTCATTTGTCACGGCATCAAATTGGTTCCAAGAATCTTGGTTAGGCGTGATATTATCGCGGTTTAAACACTACCTATTATTTAGACTTTCTTATTCTTTTGTATTGCATCGCAATTCATGAATCCCTGAGATGAGCTTTTTAGTTTTTAGATTATTTCTTTTTATTTTATTTTAGATTAAGTCGGCGATTGGCTTAGTGGTCAGCGTATATACCGCTGTATCGACAGAGTAGAGGACCTGCTGCAGCTGAAAGCCAGCAATAGGCGGGAGGTAGCAAAGGACAGGCGGCGCTGGAAGATTATATTTTAGAAAACTAAGACTTATTTGTGTCGCAGATATAAAGCCAGCATATAAAGTTAGTAATTACAAATTATATATTTAATAAAATAGAAAAAATCGTATTTGTATACAAATATTGTTATTTAATTTATAAATTTAGAAGATCCACGTCATACTATTAAAATCGATCCTTTTAATGTTAAAATTGCGTTTGAATATTCTCATAAAAATGCAATTTTTGCAATTTTATTGTAAATGTTGTATATGTCATAGCAGTTTTGATTTGTAGCTATTATTAGCTGTCTCTCTGTTTAATCGGCAGCTCATGTCTGACAATAGTGGTCAGCAACGAAGCACCTAAACTGTCGGTTTCCATCAGTTTCTGTCCAGCGTCGCTCTTATGACAGTGTACAGTTTTGAGGTCTGAGTCTTACTTGATCGGTCCATCTGGTTGGTGAACGGCCGCTTGATCTTTTGCCTTCTGTGTTCCCAACCATGATCAGTTTCTCCCAAGTTCTGACCCCTCTGCGCATATTATTATTAGCTAGCCTTAATTTCAAATTAGCACGAACAAATATAAATATTGCTCGATAATTAGTATAACATGGGTGCGTATATGAAAATTCATTTTCACATTTGATCCCATGAGAATGTGTCATTAATTGGGTCGAATAATAATTGTTTAGTTTTTCTAACAAAATATTTCTACTATTATCAAGATACGTATTTCGTGTGTTTTCGTAGAATGGATTTCTTCCTGAGAGAGATCTCTGACAATTCTATACTATAGCATGATCTAGAGCAAAGATTTGTCTATGTTAAAAACGTATTAAC
This sequence comes from Pieris brassicae, assembly GCF_905147105.1. Classification (NCBI taxonomy): domain Eukaryota; kingdom Metazoa; phylum Arthropoda; class Insecta; order Lepidoptera; family Pieridae; genus Pieris; species Pieris brassicae. The sequence goes on from NC_059674.1 coordinate 18,039,984, forward strand.
TCTAAAGCCACTGGATTAGAAACTGAAGGCTAATCGCGTTACAGCACCCGTTGCTGTATTATTTCAGTTTAACAATACGTTTTTATCTATGACGTCATAAATTTTATTAGAACATAGAAATTACAAACAAAATACAGGCAAACAGTAAAAACTTGAACCTCATTAAGAGCGTTATAGACAAACTTACTTAATATTGTATAATATATCAACATCTTCATTAATGTTAGTGATTATGTTGTAATAGCGAAAATTCCTCACGGGAGCATTAAAAGCGAGCAAATAAAGACCTACATAAATAACTGTTTATCCCTGAACTTCATGTATATTAGACATGTTTTGAAAGTGGCATGTAATAAATATGTTTATATGGAGACCTTTAATAATAAGTTTTAGAAATAACCTTCAAATTGTATCCTTAAAACCGTGTCAAATACGTGACACGTTCGTGATTAGCCACACCTATGTAGAACAATCCGAATATATGTATTGTATTATTAAGATGGCATCTCCAATTTTACCTTGCTAAAAATACTAAGATAATATTTACATTTACTTTAACTAAATTTCGTCAATAACTGAGTAGAAATAAGACAAAATATAACTAACAAGATTGTCAATAAAGGCTATATTTATTTATTTATGATCTGATCGAATGCTAAAAGATCCCGGCGTCTACACGACCTGGTCAGAACTACCTGTAGTGGTTTAATGGTTTAACCCAGCCCCTGAATACCATATACCACCTAGTACGTGTCAGCTAGATCTATTTTATCACGACCATATTTCTGTCATTATTATTATTATTATTATTTTGATAGTTCCCATTTACAATCGGGGGCTGAAAAGTAAAAATTGTTGATTAAAAAAATATAGTTACCTCTAAAAAACACCTCAAATCTATTTAATTGAAGATTCAAAGAATTATATTTATTATGAAAATATAACAATGAAGTTGTTATTTGATAATAAAATAATTGGACAACAGCTATTAGCAGATTAGACCTTATAACATTACCCCTAAAGTTGCATGCATGGGTATACCCTTCCACAGCTCGACTGCTTAGTGAGGGTTACAAGGGCCAAGGGTCCCCAAGCCAACAATCGCTTTAGGCGGGATGCAGTAACAGCAGATCCTTATCCGCTTCCCGACATGCAATACGGCGGTTGCGTTAGTTTGTGATGATACTTGACACAGCAAGTTTCCTTTTAGCTGTGCCAAGACATATTATTCAAGACTTTTTGCTTTTGTAGTAAAAGCTAGATGAGATCGAATCCAGTACTTGCAGGGATGGATCAGCTTTTCTTTTGGCCTCTCACAATGACCCTTGAAAACACCAATCCTCGTCTAATTTACGAACACAGCTCGAATGAAAGGTATTGCGTAAATTTTGTAACTGTGTTAATTATTTTCATTAATGTCGGCGCTGTGCAATCTTGTGATAAATTTTAAGATAAACACGTAAAACTACATATTTCTACTTGAATTTTAATAAGTTTAAGGACGACAACCATAACGTGAGAATTTATTCGTTGTATAATTAATATATTCAATGTTAAATAAATTCTTACAATATATGTAATGGTTTCACGAAAATGTTTTCAATATAATTTTACAGTATATGAGGAAATTTTATAACTAGTGATATGCTCTTGTATTATATATATTTTTTTCATTAATTTGCATCTAATCTAATATTGTCATTATTGTGTGAGCATCGCTCATTCGAGGGCCGGCATTTTAAGAACCGATACACTCTTCTTGAAATGCACATGTATGTGAGTTTTGCACACTTAAATACAACTTAAGGACATAAACTTGGATTTACCTATATAACTAAACGTTTTGACGTAACTCGATAAAGTTTGTTAAAAAGTTGTATACAGTTTCATTCCAACATCCGGTAGTCAGAAGAAAATTAAAACAATTTTAATCAGACAAAGTTTAGTGAGTCAATCTCAAGAACTTGAGTAGTTTTTCACCCATTTTTAACAAGGAGAGCACACTCTAATGTTAATATTAGATTAAGTGCATCAAAGGGACCGACTTGTTATCTCGCGTGTACAGGGCTGACTTTTAGCATAAACATCAATAAAGATTGGTTCATAGATAACGTATCGTAAGTTGCAACAGCCAATAAAAAAAATATTTTATTTATATGGATAGTTGGAAGCGTTTTTCTTAATGTACCTACACATTAAAATATATACATGAAATTGTAAATATACTTAACTGTTCATTTATTTTGAATATAATTTTTATATAATAACTACCTGACCCGGCAAACGTTGTTCTGCACTGTATATTATTTCGAGGAAATATATTTTTTCTGTTCAATAAATAATAAAATATAATAAAAATAGGGGTTGATCGTAGAGGGGTGACAATTGAGAGTTGTATGTATTTTTGTATGCTGTATCAAAAAAATTTTTTTCTGAAAAACAAAAATTTTTTTTTTGGGGTGGACACCAGCTAAAGTTACAAGTGTATGGGTATACCCTTCCACGGCTCGACTGCTTAGTAAGGGTTACAAGGGACTCGTGGGATTGTACCACTAAAACCCCGCGACACCACCAACCAGCTGCCCACTGAAGTATTTCCGAACCAATTCGACTTAGGGTCCTTCAAGAAAAGAGCGTACAAATTCTTAAAAGGCCGGCAACGCACTCGCGAGCCCTCTGGCATTGAAAGTGTCCATGGGCGGCGGTATCACTTAACATCAGGTGAGCCTCCTGCCCGTTTGCCCCCTATTTTATAAAAAAAAAAAAAAAAAAAAAAAAAAACCAACAATCGCTTTAGGCGGGATGCTGTAACAGCAGATCCTTATCCGCTTCCCTCCTCCTCCTTATACGGCGGTTGCGTTAGTTTGTGATGATACTTGACACAGCAAGTTTCAAGTTTACCCCATATCAATTAGGGGTTTGAAAAAAAAATAGTAGTCGATTCTCAAACTTACTGAATATGCATAAAAAATTCATAAGCATCGGTCGAGCCGTTAAATATGGGAACAAACATTGTGCCACGAGAATTTTATATATATAAAGATAAACAGTGCTACAATTGCATCTGTTACATGACCAGCTGTCCATCTAATAGGCAAGTAAGTGACCAGCTTCCTATGGACTTTTTGGGTCTAAGGTAAGGTTTCCTCAGAATGTTTTCCTTCACCGTTCGAGCTAATGTTAAATGCGCGCATAGACAGAAAGTCCATTGGTGCACAGCCGGAGATCGAACTTGGGACCTCTAGGAAGAGAATCACATGCTGAATGCAACACAGTTGCAACTGCTGCCAACACTTCTTTAGTCTATCATTTATACTAACAATTATTGATAGTCTTCGTTTCATAAACGAGAGATTAATTTTATTTTTTACATATGTTATCACAAAGATACCCTGACGTGTGACACTTACCACGATCGTTGAAAGTATATGTTATCTTAATATAAATAATGTGATAAATTTGTTTTTTTAATAATATTTTAATTCAACCCTTAGACAAATTATTGAGCCTCGAGATACGTCCTGACCCATGCCCTAAGTTTTATCTAGTTTTGATAAAGACATAATAACATATTCGTCATACGATTTAGTCATAAATTGTTGGTAAAATTAACATATAATACATTTAATAGTTAACATATATATCCTTCATTCATATTATTCTTAATAAATATTTTAAACATAATGGTTATCCAACCTTTTGTAGGTCTGGCCCTCTGAATTATATTTCACGATTATTTGTCAATCTAACAGAGGAGGTGATCAGCCTCGTGTGCCAGACACACGCCGTCACCTTTTTGGGTTTTAGGCAAGCCGGTTTCCTCAAGAATTTTTCCTTCAGCGTTCGAATGTGAAATGTGCACATAAAAAGACCATTGGTCGAAAAATCGAACCTACAACTGTAGTCACTAAGCAAACACTGCTCTCACAAAATTATTAACATTGCAATTAAACTAAAAAAAATTTGGACATGTTTTTAATTTTTAGTACAACTTCTATTTAAAAACAGGTTATTATGTAATGAATCTCCGCTTGAGACTTTTAAGTACTCTTTAAAAAAATCCGTCTCACATCAAAATCATTATGTAATATTAGCTATTTCATTCATTAGGCAAAGAATAAATTCTATTTATGAGCCGATGTTCCAGAAACAATCTATTAGCATTCTTGCATGCGGCTCGTTTGATGTGCCATAGACTAACAAGACAAGTATTACTTAAGAGCATTTTCAAAGCCAATATAATTATGAAACCTTTTTGGTCTAAATAAAACACTTTTTTATCGAAGCTTGTTGAAATACAGATAATACAACTTTCTCTACAGCTGTGATACTTTTTGACATTCAACACCTTTTGTCTTCAGTCACCGTGACCACACACTGTAAAGCACGCGAAATATCTTAAAATTATGTAAAATAATTATAAGTTCAATCCGGTAAAAAAAGTGTTTTCTTATAATGTGTAAAAGTTATGTTAATAAAATACAATACCTTTTGGGTTTAAGTGGTTTAAAGATCATATTAGTTTTATCATAATTACTGAATATAAACTCGCAGTTTTCTTCACCATAAATTCATAAAAACTAGACCATATTCCACAGATTAACCAAAAGCTCTCTTTTCATTATCCCGGAAGCAAGTTTTGTCGGAAAGAGATAAAAGATTATACCTATTGCGTGATTATGGATTAAATGTATGTTAGTTACTGTTTTGTTTGCATTTCAAAGACTTGTAGTTTGACTATATTTCAAAACAGTCTCTGAAAAACACTTTAGAGCTACACTTTAGTCAACTAGTCCAAAATAGCGTCTATCGATAAACCTTTATAGCTAAAGTAGGCTAAGTTACTATACGCCTCTATAGTAACGTGGCCTACTAGGCAGTTATCGCGCTCCATGTACACCCATTTTGAGGGATATGTATGAAAAATTGGAGGTCGCAAAAGAAAGTATCTTGTGAAAATGACTTTCAACCAACAAGGTTTTGAGAAAATTTCAGTTAGAAACATTTGTTGTATTAAAGTAATCTATAAAAATAGATAAAAAATTTAGTCCTATACCCATACAGATCATATATTAAAAACGAATAAAACAACTCTAAAGAACTACGACGTTGCGCATCTGTACATCTATAGTCTATGCCCTGGCGAGATAATAATTGAACAAGCTGATACACAGAGGCAGTTTTTATCGCAATAATCGCATCGACCCACTTGCACTAATTTACAACTTCCAAGCCTTGAATTAGAATATCAGATTTAGTGTGTAAATTGAATTTCGGGGTTATGCAGTTTACAGAAATTGTTTATGAACTAATTACGACACTTTACTAATATTATATTGAAAGGAACAACTTCTGCCCTATCTAGGAGTTATAGGACAAGTCTAGTAAGTCATTATTATGAAAGTATATTAGAATGTTACATTATCCTGTAATGTAAACGTATATTTATTTATTTAAAGAATCTAAAATCCAAATTTCTTTAGTCAATAACAAGTTACATTATTTTTGCAGGTATTGGAGCTCTTTAACAAATTCTAGGGAGAGGTACACACACCTGTACAGGTGTACATCAAGGTATTTTGTGCAGAATATAATTAAATTTTTATTTACAGGTTGCAAGAAATACAGTACAATTAAAATAATTTTAATAAAAATAAATTAAATTCCATGGAGGACGTGTGGAGGCAAAAGATCTTATTTAACTAAGACATACTTTTTATATGTTATATACTACGTATATACACTATGTTTCACCATACGTACGATTTGTAAAATCGATAAAAATTGTTTTTATATAAAAAATAGCGTATAATGGAACTAGACGGAAGTAATATTGAATAATATTTGCATTGTAAACTGTGAAAACCAAATGTGTTCGAGGTGACTGAAACTGACATTTCCGTGCCATTGAAAGATTGTGTGATTTTTTTATTATCTAAGCGATTGTACAGCCAATGCTTTACACTCACCCCACCACACACACACACATATATTAACTTTCTCTTTTCGTCACAATCAATTAGAAAGAAAGCGAAAAGGAGGACATCTGTTATGATGTTACTTAATATTTTTTTATGAAAAAGCGGGCTTTACAAACATACTGGTTAATACTTGATGCATTTTTAGAAATAAAAATTTGGTCTGTTGTATTAAGTTTTTATACAAGTATATGAAGGCGATATACTAAGTTCACCTGGTCATCTATTTGCATATAGGTATATATATTATGCCTATGTATACATTCTTTAAAATCTAAAATGTCATAACAGTGTAAAACCTGCATAGATAGCCTTGCAGTTAAAAACTCTTATGAACTACCTTTTATAACTCCGCTTGCAAAGCAAATTTGCAAGGTTGTAAATTCGTGTTAATTTAAAATAATTTTTATAGTATTTTTGCATGCAGAAACATCGCTAAAAGGTGTTGCTAATGAACAAACAGAAATCATCTAAATAGCCCACAAGGCTAACGGAGGCGTGAATATCTAGAAGCATTCCTAGACCTGTGACCTGCTAGTATTGGGTCACGGCACATTGTTCGTGATTTAAATTTGGAATTGTCATTCCAAGTTTAAACTCATTTGATTTGTCATGTGTTAATTTAATCTGTGGTTTGTTTATTACGTATAAGATACTCATAAGGTTCAGTCTAATCTTATATGTAGCGAGAGTAGTGTTGGCTAGTGGCTTCAGCGTGCGACTCTCATTCATAAGGTCGTAGGTTTGATCCCGGCTGTGCACCAATGGACTATCTAAACATATGCGCATTTAACATTCGCTCAAACGTAAAGTTGCGAGAAAACCGGCTTACCTTAGACCCAAAAAACTCGACAGCGGGTTGTCCATGAGTGACAAATGATCACGAAACACATACAGAAGCCTGAGGCCCAGATATAAAAAGGTTGTAGTGCCACTGTATTTTTTAATACTATATCGCTGTATATTTAAAAACTAGCTTCGGAAAAGAAAACTGACAAATTCGTCTCTAACTGTTAAAGCGCTTTATATGCTGTAATCTGTGGACTCATAAACGGCAAAAGGAAATGTCATTTCGAATCCACCTGTAATCTGTGCTTGTCTTCAATATTGTCTTAGTCTTCAATAAATATATGTAGATGAGACATATAACGAAAGAAGTTCTTAATTCAGAAGTTTGATTAAATCACGTGCGTAGGCAAAGTAAACGGTCTCACGGTTAAAGTTATTTACCCGACTAGACCAATATTTGCAGTCACAAACGGGTCAAGCAAAGATCGTCTTAGTGCAAATTTCAAAGATAAAAGTAATCTTTACTGCCATAAGATTATGTTAATACCCGTAAATAATATTACGTGATAGTAACTGACATTTTAATTTCTCATTGTTATTTAAATTGAGAATTTTGTGTCGCTAGTAGAATAATAAATAATTGTTTACGTCTGGAAAATTACATGTTTTGAACGTAGATTTTCTAATGGAATCGGCTCATGGCAATAACGGGATGTAATTTTTTTATAAAAGTCGGGTGTAAGAACTTCGTAGTCAACGTAGAGGTTTTGAATTACGGCGTTAACTTCTAGTTCAAAATACCTCGTGTTATAGTGGAAAAGATGTGCTCTAAAGGAAAAGATGGCATAACCTAGTCTTAAGTAGAACACAAGATTGGATAGCGTGACGGTGGTTACTGTGGTTACTATGGTTACGGTTAAATATGAAGAAAAAAAATGTTAAAGTCAAAATAACTATTCATATAGGTAAACAAATACACTTATGAACGTAAAAAAGACGTTTTTTTTACAAATAAAATAAAAAAGTTAAATTAATTACAAATTTACATTTACTACCAGTTCATATGTTAAGGGCGTAGAGCGGGTAAGAAGAACTAGCAAGAAACTTTCCGCCACTCTTTTTAATCGCCAAGTTTTAAGTCACACAAATTGTTTTGAACTGGAGCAAATCAATCCCAAGGATTAGAATCATTTAAATATTCATCAAATTTATAAAAAGCTTTATTTGTGGATGGTACCAATAGTAACAACATTATACAGCTAATAAATTCCATCTTAAAACCTGGTTGATTTTGATCAACCAATGAAACCTTTAATCAAGTCTTTCCTTCAACTTTGATAATGTTCCCATTGGAGTAGAGACTCTTGGGCCATGGGGTTCAAGAATATAGGTGTTAATTAAAGAGTTAAATTGGCGTCTGGTAGATACTACCTTTGACCCCAGATCTGGTGGATTCCTCGCTCAACGTATCGCAATACAGCGAGGAAATGCTGCCAGCGTTAAGGTACACTGCCACAGGGACCAAAATTTTTTAAATTTCTTTTTATAAATTGTGAATTATTTTTATTATTGTAAATAAAGTATATTTAATAGTTATGATTACCAATAATCGATTAGTTTACAATATGACATATATAATACTAATGTTAATCGATTATAATATGTACATAATTGATCTTGAGAGTAAGATGTTTATAACCAGGATGTAGATACCTTTTTCTAATACATTGTATTGTGTGAATCATGTATGTGAACGATGCGAGGCCGTTTAAACTGACCTTGATGAATTTTGGTTTTTAAACACAAAACTTCCAAAAGGCAACATTAATAATGCAGTGACTAGCTCCTTGAGATACGCATCCATATGAATCCTTTATTTAGTAGGTTATATTTGTTTACCAAAATAAGCTACCATTACAGATAACTCCAATGCGGTGCAATTTGTATTTACATCACATACACATAGAGAAAAACAACAAAACATTAAACTATTTCTTACAGTATAGGAACTGTTATGAAGCAGGCCTTTTGTCAATCTATGCAGTATTCTAATTATTTTCGTACATTGTGCCTTGTGTGCCATTTTCAAGAGATATCTAAGAGTAGCTACTAAGTTACTTAATATATGTTGGTACGTAGGCAGAGACAACTCTTCAAAGCGAGATCGAATGTAAACCAAATGATAGATCGCTTGATTGTGATTGGTCGGCTTCTCTAGTCCAATCACAAACACGCGACCGCCATTCCACCAATAACAATCAAACATTTAAAACATTATATTTTGAAAACCAAAAGTAAACTTCACACCAGTCAAGGCTACGACTGAAATATTGTATTTTGGCACTGGTTTACACAAACACAGATTTAATATAATCTATGTCCGTCAAACATTGTATGTTTACATTCGATGTTGACATATTTACATAGCGTATGGAACTATATATTTATGATTTCATTTATATTGCCCAGGTCATCCCTCAACCCTGGATGGACTTTTTCTACGCATGATCTTTGGATCATCGTGAAGAAACCGGAATGTCTTAAACGTGTCAGCCAAGGTCGGCTTCTTGCTATAAAGAAAATTGTAATACGCAGATATGTTTGCTGTACAATTTCGTATAAATTAGAAGGTTATAAAACAATGCGTGACCATAGTTATCGTAACCATAAATTTGATTGTCTCTATGATAAATTATGAAAAAATTCTAAATCAAATTGATTTATTCGATTTTAAGTTAGTTAAATAAACTACGTGATATTAATTCTTAAAAGGACGGCAACGCACTCGCGAGCCCTCTGGCATTGAGAGTGTCCATGGGCGGCGGTATCACTTAAAATCATGTGAGCCTCCTGCCCGTTAAAAAAAAATGTGTGCGTGTACACACGTAAGAAGTGAAACTTCTTTGCGACCTTATTTTTCAAAAAATGATCTACTATATGCAACTTTACAGAAATTGGTTAAATAACATAAAATTAGATAAAGTTTAACAAAAGGCTTTTATTATAATAGACATGAATGCAAATAATACAATTATTTCATTTTACCTTATTACTACTAATATTATTACAGAATTTCATTAATTGTAATAGAATTATTACTATCATTATATATTATCGTTATTAATGGCTTCGAATCTCTTCGAATCAACCGTGGTAGGGACAAGAATGGCGCGTAACGGAAAAATGTGATGCAAAACTGAAAAAAGTGACGGTAATTTTTTTCCCAACGCCGATAAAGAAGTTTCACTTCCAAAAACTGACTACAAAATGTGTAATACTTTAAAACCTTCCGTTTTTCAACTTTAAATACCTTAAAAATTAATAAATATTTCATACGAAATAAACATAAATTTTATTCATAATAAAATATGGTTGTGACAAAATTGTCTAACGCTACCCCTATGTTGTAACTAACTAGATTACAATTATTCCGTGGTACATGGTAGAAACATTGTTTTAAAGAAAAAATAGTATTAAAGGACCTTAAACGATTGTTTGAATATGTGAATGGGTGTATGTGTGCGTATACTCCGTATTTGTCGAATCAAAAACCAAATCCTAAATTGTTTATAAGTACAAACTGTCAATTAAAGGATTTTCCATCTCATAAAAACTTTTCCTTGAGAATTGAGTGTTCTGTCAAACGATTAGCATTATCACAAACAAAAGACTGTAAAACATCTGGCATATGACAAGCTATTAAAATACAAATGTTACCGGCTACGTATATAGAAGATACGTATATATTTATGTACCTATTTGTACATACTTAATCGAAAATACTCAATATTGATTTTATTTTTATATTTATTGTATCTTAGTTATAGTGTCATCACCATAGTTTATCTATATGCTTTACTAATGTGATCTCAAATTAAAATCTATAATTTTAATTCAAAATAAAAAAATCTATTATAACGACATCGAAAAGACTACTCATATTTGGTCGTAAAAACCGATAGTCGTAAAAGCCGATGAGGTTGTAAGGAAATAGAACTCAGTTGGGACCTTTGATTTTGGTCAATATAACCGGTATGTTGTTCTAATCGATGTCGACGTTAACGGTTTTTGCTATATTACTTAAGAACCGTAGATTAATTTATTTACGATGACATAAATACGTAATTTGTAGAATTGAATTGAAATTTTCCAATTAAAAAAATCTGTTTTTGCTTTGTAGTAGTTATTAGAAATTTCAAATCTTTCATGTCATTTACAATGTATTACTGATCGGCTTCTCTCTCCCGCTACTCCCTGAGACATTCCGTCTCTTTGCGTTTTGTATAAAGAAGACAGGTCAGTTCTGAAGAATTGTTTGGGTTGATGTCTACTGCATCGTTTTACGAACTAGCGACCTGTTGAATCGAGAGATACGACCTCCAACTATTCAAAATTGTAGTGTGTGTGTACTCCTCCCTCAAAGGCCGGCAATGTAGACACTGAAAAGTGTGTCCATGGGCTGCGATGACTGCCCTATTTGGGCGTCCCAAAGGCTCGTTTGACCCCTATTATATAAAATACAGTCCATCAAACGTGGCAGAGCTCTCCATGTCATTCGCTAATTGGTTAACACAAAGACAATTGACATGTCCTTCGATACCCACTCGATTTGAACAAATAAATATCTCTTAAGAAAATACTGTTCAATTCGTTAATGTCATCATGTTTCGTAATACACAAATCGGCCTCATACGAAGGGCATCACAACAAATCACAGAAGACTATTTATTTATTATTTCAAACACACTACTTCCGCCCTTTGAAATGTAGGAAGTGATTAAGTGTTATAACAAAAGTTTGTTCTTATAATTCTCACGAACTAAATATACGAAGGTTTAGCCTCTTTTGAGAATCTCTGATGTGTGAACGCTTCACTGATTTCCTTTATTTTGAGTATTCATACAGCTAAACACTACAAGCAGTGTTGGTCTAGTGGCTTCTGCAACAATGGACTTCCTGTGAAGGAAAACATCGTGAGGAAACCGACAGGCTGGTCGCCCATCCAATAGAGAAATATGAGGCCCAGAGAGAGATAACACTTACTATAAAAAAGGTAAAAAGATTTTATTAAAACACGTACATGTATTAAGTATGTATTCTAGTGGATACATTGTTTATTACAGATGAGTGTGACGCTAGCCTAACTTTAGATTTAATAAGGTATTTAAGTCTCACCTAATTTACTAATAGAGATATTTATTTCCTAACAAAAGATACCAGATTTCTAATCTCTTCTTATTCTTCTTATTTGGTTCTCCGTTGGAAGGTCGGCGACACACCGTAGCTTCATATCTCCCGTGGGAGTGCTTACACCCACAACGTAACTACTAGAGTCCATGAGATATCTGGTACCTCCAACAACTCTACCGTTTAATATGTGTGTAGGCTTCCTCGATCTATCCAGTGACAATAAAGGGATATATCATCCTTATAATTTTGGCCAATATAGATCGGCCAAATGTTCTTAATGCATTCTTGAGTTCTGAACATTGAACACACTATTGAACATTAGGCTAACACTGGCCATAGATTACGGAAAATGTTACTTTGTTTGATATTAAGAATGTCACAGAACAGTTCACGTTAGTTTCTAATCAACAGTTTAAATGTTAACGCTCATTATGTACGCTGTATGTATGTGTGGGTGGGTTATAACAAACACAATTAACATATGTGTGAACTTGGCAGATGTGTGCGTATGTAGTCGTAGAGTCTGTACGTTCGATCAGTGGAACCTTGCCTAGTCAGTCTACTCACAACTGAGCTTTTTGCTTAACACTATTTATTACCTAACTACTAATAGACGGACATTTAGCATATACCATTAATCAGACAATTTCATTTTTTTTTAAATAAAATAGGGGGCAAACGGGCAGGAGGCTCACCTGATGTTAAGTGATACCGCCGCCCATGGACACTCTCAATGCCAGAGGGCTCGCGAGTGCGTTGCCGGCCTTTTAAGAATTTGTACGCTCTTTTCTTGAAGGACCCTAAGTCGAATTGGTTCGGAAATACTTTCATTGAGATTCATTCATTAAATACCGCGTACACTTTACCCGAAGAGCATTCATGTATTAAAAGGATTAAACAACGTTGGTTCCCTGGGCCACGTGTTACGCCATAACCGCTGCCACCTTCAATTAATCATAATGGATACAGTCTAGGGCAAACCGTGTTTTGGTAGAATGAAACATCATGACAACACAGAAGACTCGATTCACGTGACTGACGGCCAAACACCAGAAACGGAGCGGCACCAAAAGAAGGTTAAAAGGGAATTTATGGATCTGAGCTCTTAGTAACATATCGTATTAACAATCAGCAGCAGTTCGCAGCAGCGCAAGATTCAATCTTCTCTTGGAGATCAAGACTATATCGGCATAAGACTAAGTCGCAGAAATAACAAGTATTTTCATATTGTGTTGACTGTGTGTCTTTTACTACAGGTTTTATTTACATTTTATCTTACATCCAAGATGTAAAATTCATATTATGCGAATAAAATTATGGTAAGAATTGAAGATACTATATATAAATGCCTGATTTAACAAAGTTCCAAAGGTTAACTTGGCGATACATAATATTCTTATAAATGTATATATTTATTTTTTACTTGATGTTTCTCGTAAGGTCGCCATATTTTATTTATTTATACTTTTACACTGCGTTATATTTATAGAAAAACAAATAACATAATACATAATATTATAAGGCATGCCACGGGCTACCGACCTAACAGGCAATCTATCCCAGGCAATTCTAGTAAGAAATATGATGGGTAAAGAGCATAATCAAATCTTATAAAAAAATATAGAACCACTTTAACCTAAAATAATACAAAAAATACTATTACTACTACTACTACTACTACTACTAACGGATTCATGAACACTAAAGAATAAGAAAAACAAGAATTACATAAGGTACGATTGAGCAGGATGTTTATGTATATTTTATGTTGTTAGCTATTTTATAGAGGCTAATATACCTAAGTTCATGTAAGTATATGGCCGTTCGTAATATGATCAATAATTTCCAGCGCATTAATTAAATTATCACGAAGGTCCTGAGTGTAAGACAAATGTTATGTTCACGGTTAAACTATAAACGATACAAAAAGTTCATTTACAATGATCCAGTTATAAGGCGCCTTTAAAGTAATGGGGAACTTAGAGCTTGCAAATACAGCCAATAAGGTATACAGATAACTTTCTATCAAATATATGCATGTTTTTCAAGTGAACTTCCTCTTGAAGAGGAACACAAGAAACACATCAGTCCTTTTTTACGTTCGGGCAGCAGGACCAACGTCGGTTGTAATGCTCCTCAAAACAGATCTTTATCTTGCATTAAACGACGCTCTGAGTACATGAGAAGCAGATCCATTTAATGATAGTCTCCATGTCTTCAGGCGTAAGATGCTGCAGCCACTGTTGATCCGTGACCAATAGTGACAAGATCAAAGTAGAAATATATTAAAATGTTAAATTGCACATTTGTATTTTTTGTCTATTTTATCTTTTACTTTTAATGTTTAAAGTTATTTTCCCTTTATCATTGTAATGCTTCCTGCTCTGTTGTGCACACTTGTCATTGATGCATATGTATCTATTTTGTTTTTGTATGTCATGTGTTTTCTTTAAGAGCCTATACGGTCGCACAACTCCAAAAAAGTACATTCTTCCTTACCATTTTTGGTCATCGTTTCTTGAATTATAGCAGGAAAAAATATACGGTGGAGTTGAGTAGTTTATGTATATATTTTGAAAGATCGATACACGATTTAAATAACTGCGCTCGATAGAAAAAAAGGCAAACATAGACAATTATTATATATCCATTTCAGAAAAAAAAGATAAAATTACATTAAATTAATGTTTTACATAACTAATTGTTATTACGGACCGGCGCGCCTTAGCGCTCCAACTCTCGATTGCGTATCGCAGTCCACCCCGAGACACTGACACAGTAATTCATGCTGGGGTAGGGCCTTAAGTGTTTGTATGTGTATCGTTAGTGTGCCTTTTAAAATAAAATAAAAATAATTCACATTGCATAGAAACTTTGTAAACCATACGAGGACAAACACTGTAGTGTTAAAACAATTATTTTGGGGTCAAATAAAAACATGTGTAGGCGTGTATGCATGAAGTGACGCTTATGAAATACAAAATGGTGGTTTATTTTGACCGAGCTTTTGTCGACTTTCGCAATTTAAGATAAAATTGAGAAAAATTGTGCTTTAACAAATACTTATTTATTTTCTTATAAGCGTAATCGAAATAATATCAATCGTATTCATATACAATCAAACATACAGTTAATAAAAGCTCAAGAAAATGTATTTGGCTTCATAATAAGTCGCTTTTAGACGTCAATAATCCAATTTAAAATTCTCAAGTTTCTGTAGCCCCATATCAAATCAAAATCTCATCCAGTTAAATGAATCTCATATAAATTTCAAGTTTGATTAGATTACAATACTAACGTTGTATGTTATAATAATAATGCACAATAGCAAAGGAACAAACCGAAGCGATTAGGGTTTCATAATAAAAACAGTATTTTGATTTGTTGCATAATGCACGATAATGAATATTCAGGATGTGAGTAAAATTGAGTCATTACATTATTCACATCTTGTAACCTACTGAAATAAATTCCCATTTGGGACAATAATTATTAACACGAGATGCAACATCGTTTATAAACAATTGCAGCATTATTGTATTGGAGAGAGTTATAGAAAGGAAGCTTTTGTAGTTATTTACCTAAATAATTTTGTATGTGTTCCACGCGCGATGTTTTCGTGAAATAATATAATAGTGTATAACATTTATAATATAGTTGTATTACGTGTATAATTAACATACAACATAGTGTAGGCCGTATATGTTTTTAAGTTCTATTATCAAAGAGACAGTAATAATTTCTTCAATTTAAAATAATGTCCGTCACTCGACAAGAAAATAAATATCTTGGTCTAGGAAATTTCTAGAACGTCTGGAATAATGTAGTTATAACGCTTAAACATTTTTCCTTACGCTTATTGTCGCTGGACACAAAATATTCTTCAACAAGCGTAGAGCTAATTGTCCACATAATTAGAATAGTAATTATGGGCGTATTAGATTTCAACCGTGATGGATGAGATGATAAAATGCATCGTTAGTGTCATCTAGTGGTGAAGAATACACAATTCTAAGGTGATTTGATAAGGAGTGGACACTGCCAAGTGCAGTGTGCAATGATTATGTTGATAATATTATAAGAGCACAGTCGCAATATTCATTTTAAACGAGGCAATGTATCTATGGAAGGATTGGATTAAGTATATAACCAAAATATTATATAAGTAGGATCTGTCTTATACATATATGCTAAACAAGTAAACCTTCGTTTTCTATAATTCTAATTAGATTCTTATAAAAAAAATTAAGTCGATAAAACTAACCTCAAGGTAATGAAAATACTAAGCAATTGTAAAGGAAATATTTAAAGATAAGCATCGCAACCAAACGGCGTTACATGTGTTTTGTCAAGGTCATACCTTAATATGCGCAAAGCACAGCCTGCGAGTCCGACGAATGGATCACAATCAACAGCCTACGTCCTCAGCTGAAGTCCAAAGCACCGAAATCTCGAAGATATCAGGATCAACGCGAGCCGAATCGCGTCAATACCCGGCACACCACAACGACCGATCAAAACATAGCTATCACGAATCTTCTTTCCACACAGACTTGATTTGCAAATTATATTCATCGCATCCGTCGAAAACACTAATAGTTTTTACGAGCTGCTCCAACGAAACGCGTGCTCACAAAACTCTGTTTTCTTATCGCCCGGCACGAATTAGCACCAATAAACTGAAGGAAAACACCATGAAACATTAATATAAATCGACAGCCGCCGGAAAACTGAAATCGCGAAACGCACGTGAATGCGAGGCGCTCGCCGGGCACAGTACCGCGCGATAAACAGAGAGCGCGCCTCGACAACACACGCACACATGGACCAGAACATGTACACAATCACACATGTACGACACCGGCGCGCGCATTCTCGCTCAGTCTTAAAATAACTTTGTCATCATAATTCCCCAATTGAACGCGGGCATTATGACGCAACTCTATTCGCTCATTGGTCAAGACTTCATTGATGGATTACATACCGAAGTCAATTCAATTCGCGATTAACGTCTAACGAAACTTTTGATAACTTGACTGATACAGAATCAAATAGAAAATTATTCTATTGATATCAGAAAAATGATAATGATCTAAGTTTACTAGCGGTTGTCCGTGGCTCTCGGGAGTGGAATAAATGTGGAGAATATGTAAAAAAGCGAAGATTTAAATTATGAATTTTGGTTAGTTAGATTGATGATATCTATTTTTATATTCATTAGTGAATGTATAATTAATGAATGTTGTTTGCCTTTATGTACCTTAGGCCAAATTTATTTTTGACTATTTATCCCTTGTTGAAGGTCAAAACATATAGGTATTATTTATGTTTTATATAGTTAAATAATGTTTTGTGACGATTATTTATTTTTGGAACGGAACGACAATAATAAGGGCAAAACATTCATAAGCTATTTGTGGTTTATAGGTTTTGTGAGTCGTTTTCATAAATCCTTTCTACCATTATACTTATACTTAAAAATCCTAGCATCGTTTCAATGATGACAATTAACAACCAACAAAAAGACTCCCGTTTGCCATAATCGTAAATATGAGAATCATGGTTCACGCCAAGACTTCTCTGCATCTCACCCTTAGTTAATTTGTAACCAAAGTAGTATGAAATATAAATTTTCTTTTGTTAAATTAGAAATTAAATATATATTAAATTCATTGTTAACATACTCTTGATACTCACTTTATTTATTTATATCTAAATATTATAATGAGAAAATATTTGTATTTTTGTAATAATAAGCAATAAAAATTCAGCCGGGACAAGCGGCTAGTCTATGCTAATGGGGTTATAGGGGGTAATCTTGTATCTTTTACCTCCTAACCTTTTACCATTAGAAAGCCATGTTATATATGAGTGTCATAGGCTAAATAACCTGACATTTCGTTTTAGTCGAATTTGTAAAGTAAGTCGGAAGAAAACAGATCAAATCAAAACGTCTTTTACGAACTTTTTCTAACGATGAGAGACATTATTGAATTCTAGAGAAATGTAGTGCTTGAATGGCTACAGCAGCATATGTCTAACCAATATATTATTAAAAAAAACAAGTCCTTTACCGCGTCTATTTGTATGTCTGTTTGCGATAAACTCAAACACTATTCTAGGGTTATTGCGGTTTTCACCAGTATCTAGAATGATTTATAGGAATGGTTTAGGTATACAATTATTATGGATTACGGTTTCATTAAACTCTTAACGCGTTCATTCGTCTCTCTCAAAAATGGTATCTACGACATCAAGGATAGAGTGATATGTATTTTAGTCAAAACTGTAATAACACTGGTTTGGTTTTTATGAATGGGGTTAATATCCGGTCCAATAAGCGTTGCTTGTTATATTTTGTAAGGCGCCTGATTTTACGTTGATAAAGTATTATTTCTGTAATCATTATGGTGCTGCCTTTAGTAACTAGATATAATATAATAATTATTGTTGTTCTTCTAGTAACTTCTACCTCACATAACTTAACAAAATGATATTCCTTCCTACTCAATATTATTTAATTACCGTTCAAAATATTATGATAATTACGTCTTTTAGTATGTCAGTCGGAAAAAATAATTATAGTACGAACGTAAAAGCGATGGGCTGGCAATATAAAAAAAATCCTGTCGTGCTAAAAATGACAAAAGAACGAATGGAAGACTTTATTCATACCCAAGAACAGCAGCTATTCGTGATGATAAGCGCAGGGTTGTCAAGAGAATAGTTTCTCCAAAGAGTCAACCACGACCTGTCATGTGCAAACCAAAAACAATATTACAATTGATCCTTGGACATATAGTGCTCTTGTTTAGAATATTATCAAAGATCATAATCTCACGTCGGAAATGTCTCTTTCAGAAGTTAGATAATGTCACCAACTAAACCTGGTAAGCCTCTGTATTAATTAGGACACAGATAACTGATGTGAAAACTGCGTTCTAGCGATCGTTATCATTGTTTTTTTGACCAGCGGCTGTATAAAAGTGTCAAGGAATAAGGTAGGAACCAGGGGCGTCCAGACCTAAAAAGGTCGTACTTTTTAGGTCTGGACCTCAGATATTTGGATCGGTTTAATGATCATTTTTCAATCTAATAGGCAAGGCGATCAGCCTCTTGTGACATACGTCGTCGCCTTTTTGGATCTAAGGCAAGCCGGCGTCCTCAGAGGTTCTTAGGTAAGTAATAAGTGGAAAATAATATTCGGCTCAAATATTTCCTTCAACTACGATTTTGTTCTCTTTGGAGTGGAGACCCTTGGTGGCCGTGGGGTTCAAGTTCACAGGCCCTAATACGAGATTTAAGTTGACCTGGTAGATAGTATTGGTGACCCCAGAGTAATAATTTTTATTATTACTATTAAGTAAATTGTAAATACTGTATATTAGATTGTTATGTTTTAAACGAAATATTATTATTTGACGCCCAAAGTGTTCTACCGACATGAACAAATGAATTTTAGAAAAGATAGCTTATAACATACTGTACATACAGCATTATGTATGATGTGGTTAACTCCAATAAATACATAGCTTCTATTTCATATATATATATATAATTATAAATGTAATTATTATATTTTTCAATGTTTCTAACAACATTAAACTTTTCAACGACATGCAATTAGCCCTTTGTGGTGCCATACTAGTGTTATTTCTATGTAGCTATGACATAATGTCATCAGCAAAATGTCATTTGACACATTGACAAGACAAAGCTGCGCCATACAATTTATCTCAAAATGTGCGACAGAATAATGGAGATACGGCTTCTATTTAGACTATGAACTTTGCGTTTGAATTTTCTACTCTATCACATTTAATGAAGGTTTATTATTCATTGATTGTGTGGTTAAATGGCAATGATCATGCCACGCCCCTGAGGTCGTGACAATTCATTGATAATGTATGAATGATTTATAATTAAACAAGTTCTCTTATGAGGTAAGATTCGTGTTATAATCTTTACATTTAATACATGACTATATCCCGAAGAGATTAAAGCACATACACAGGAAATTCTGGATCCTATCTGTGCCTCCGAAGCGAAAAGTTATTCCCCTAAAAACTCTATTTTCGGAATCCCGTTGCTTCAATAAATTTTCGTGAATACTTGTTTCAATTGTTTTACATTCGCTTTTCCCATAAAACCTCCATCTTGCAAGCTACATACATTGTATATTGCGGTTACGCATGGAAACAATTGCTTGTGGTTGGAAAACAGTTGAAAAAACTTTGAAACGGACGGAGAAAGTTTGATATAATCTATGATTTAATTAAATTCCCCTATTGCTAAAAGCATACTCCTGGGAGGGCAACACCCAGAAGGAATCAACCCCCTGGACTATGTGGAACATGGTGTAATGGTTGCAGCTCCTTACAAACGTTGTGTTATACAAATAAAATCTTGGCGATTAAAAAGAGTGGCGGAGAGTTTATTGCCAGTTCTTCTCTTCCGTTCTACGCCCTTGATTTGAGAACTGGCAGAAAATGTAGAATTAGAAGCATTTAGTGTATATTTCTTCGTTGACTTTCATATGTATACATTGTGAATAAATGATTTTTGACTTCGGCTATTTGGTATTTACACATAAGTATTTATAATACATATATATCTTAATTACTAAATATTTATCGCTTCCGGTTGATAAGAATGTTATGATATTATTATTCATTTATCTTTGTATCGGATATTTGAAATCTTAATCCTATATAAAGGCATATATGCCAAACAATAATTATATTATATAGATTAACTACTAAAAAATTCTACTGATATAAAACAACTTACCAGTCTCTTTGTCTCAGTCTTCCCAAACCTGTCACAAATGTATCCAGTTCTGGTTCAGAACTGAGATTTACTTCATAGGCGGTATAGGTGACTCCTGACGGAAGACAGTTCGTATTATTTATAACAATATTATAGCGAATTTTAAAGATAGTATGTATAATCTGCATCATGGGCAAACACAGGATGTGTGTGACTGTGACACTTTCACCATGACACACACCCGAATTAGGTACCTATCTAAAGGTAAATCTTAGAAGCTTTTTGTAAATATTATGTACGTATTTTATCATTATTATATTTATTATTTTAGTTAGGTGTAATAAAAGAAGTAATAGAATAAAAATATTCATAGATAAATTAATAAATATAAATATTCACTATACTGTATTGTAGCCAAGGCTGTACATTTTGCTCATAGACGCTTTCTTAGTTTTATAAGCGTGGCGATTTCCTAAATCGTCGAAATTACGCCCCGAAAGTCGGCCAGGCGTAGGCAACTGTTACATTGCATTCTTTCGTTACATAGCAATTAACATTTGATTATTTGGATTATCTTCTGTGGTTGTACGCGAGTGATTAACATAGAGTAAAAGTCCTCTATGATTTAACCCCAGATGACCCAGGAACCGTACATGTGTTCCAAAATGAAAAATGTTCAAATAACTCCAGAAATTCCACAAATCCACACGAAGAAAACGATACAAAGAAACTCATAAAATTACTTGTCAAAATAATTGATGTCCTTTGTTCCCAACTGTAAATCTGCCGTAGACAGGGGGCGCTGTTGGCACCATTTATAACCGTCAGGTCACTGAAAACATACACGTGGCCGATAATGGGGCGACATTAGATAAATATATTTGACAAACGACTGCAGGAAGCATACAAATGGGCTTTAGAAACAAAGAAACTGTCTCTAGATTGGTTTTAAAATAGGTCGTGCTTAAACAATAAATTACATTGAATGACTTATACAGTATATTAGAAAAATAACTGAAATTAGGTTCCTAGGTAAGTGTAAGTATTTTTTATAAAACAGGCGGCAGAAGACTCACCTCATGTCAATTGATACAGCCCATAGACACACTGCCAGATATATTGTTACGCTCTTTTCCCTTCCCTGAGTCGAATTTGTTCGGAAATTGGTTTCACTGGTTGGTTTCACATAATGCTGCTTAAACACGTTATGGAGCGACGGACGTCGAGGTGACACGAGAGGAAATTCTGCCCCGACGTCTGAACTGATGGAACTCACCTGCAGGTATCATTCAGAACAAATCTGAACACTCTCAGTGGTATAAGATGCAGAGAGACCCCACATCTCTACACCGAAGGACCAAACCGCTCAGAAAGGGATTGGTCATTGACGATTCGGACCGCTCTTCGTTGAATACGGTCAAGTGAAACTTTATCACAGCCGTTGCAGTAAATATAATATACAGTTAATGACTTCCGTAAGTAAAAATTACATACGCCAGCTATCATTACTGAATCTCACCCTTCATAGGAACTTTTTGTTTTTGTCTGCTCGGATGTCCGCCTAATACTAAAATTATTATATATTTAGTTGAGACTTGGTAGCAAAAACTGCTACAATTAGAACAATGCAAAGAAGACAAAATTATAATATATTAAATTATATTGCATTTTGATTTTAGTATATTTTAGTGCGTTGGACTCGCGAGCCTTTGGTCATTGATAGTGTCCATGAGCGGTATCACTTACATCAGAGCGCCTCCTGCGTTCTATAAAATCTGGTATAAGCAATTGTTGAAGTGAAACTTCTTTAGAATCGTTGTGATTTCAAACCGGATGCAACGAAAAAACGACAGGTAAGAGACACAAATACAAAAATGTGTAGGATGAAGCCAGGGGAAAGAATGAGACAGAAATATACATACAATTTGTATATTATCGGTCTCTCCTCTTTGTGCCATACTTCGTAGCGTCCCCACTCCCGTCTTCTAAGCATAGTCGCCTGTAATTTGTGAGCCAGAGCGAGAGAGCAGATGTCAGTGTGTATGTATATTGCACACTGTTTAATACGTGCTTGTATTTGAGCATTTAACGTGTGTAGTGCATGTGAAAACTACGTGAGCTTACTGTACACTGTATGCGGCTGCGTATAACAGCGTTTTAGTAAGATAGCGTGGTGTGTTATTATTTAACTGTTTGTGAGTATTTTTTTCTAATAGGCAATGATCAGGCTTCTGTACTAATAGACAATTAAAGAAACACATAAAAAAACCTTAGATTCCTTGACTATTGAAAGCGATTGGAAGTGAAACTTATTTATCGGCGTTGGAAAAAAATTACCGTCTCATTTTTGAGTTACGCGTCACATATTTCCGTTACGTACTATCTTTTTCGTGTCCCTACCACGGTTGATTCATTAATAACAAAAATATATAATAACGATAACAACGATAGTAATAATTGTATTACAATTAATGAAATTCTGTAATAATCTTAGTAGTGATAAGGTAAAATGAGATAATTGTATTATTTGTATTCATGTCTATGATAATGAAAGCCTTTTGTTAAACTTTATCTAATTTAACTTTATTTAACCAATGTATATAAAGTTGCATATATTGGATCATTTTTCGAAAAATAAGGTCATAAAGACGTTTCACTTCTTACGTGTGTACACTAGTACACGCACACATTCTTTTTATTATTGTATACATTTAAATTGTTATTTTCAATAAATTCATATTATTGTATTCAGTTTATTTTTCGATTAAAATGCCGACAGACTTGCGGTCCCTTTGGTAAAGTGTCTATGGACGGAGGTATACCAAAACATCAAACTGTTACACTAAAAAAATCGATTTCTTAATAGCGTCTCGTTACAGTCTTTCATGAATGATACTGAACGGAAAATAGTTATTTCGTTAACAACCTTCGAGAAGCTTAAACTTTATCACAGTTACGGTTGGTTTTAAAACGCCGTATAAGTAATACAAAATATTTTGACAAGCGAATTGTTTGAGGAGAATAAATTGATTAAACAAACACTTTATCGCAACGGCCTAAAGCCTTAAAGGTGGTAATTAGTTAAGCACTGGTCAAGGTCCCTGTCAATTTTACGAAGCTCTTCGAAATTCAACAAGGTTCTATTAAATCGTATTGATTTTATGCTTTTGAATATAATTTGCTAATTTATGTTTATTCGTTATAAGCGTTTTTCTCGGCGATACAATACTTTTTCTATCAAAACACGCCATTTTGTACGTTAACTAGCCTTTGAAATTACTAAATTCATTCTTAGAATTTAATTGATAAATATAATAATATGAATAAGATTATTATAACCAAATTGTAGTTAAGAGCACTGTTTGCGTAATGGCTTCAGCGTGTGATTCTCACCTTGAGGTCGTAGGTTCGATTTCCGACTGTGCACCAATGGAGTTTCTTTAAGGAAAACATCGTAAGAAATCTCGCCTTTGACTCAAAAAGTCGACGGTGTGTGTGAGACTGATCACCTACTTGTCTATTAGATTATGAAACAGGTGCATAAATCTAAGGCCCAGACCTAAAAAGGTTGTATTGCCACCGATTCAAATTGTTGTTACAATAGCCTTATTTTTGTTATGTAAAGATTTGTTATGTAAAAAGAAGCGATATAAAAACTTGTTTCGTTATGAATATGTTAAATTAAACAAAAATGGGAGAAATTATTTCTTTCTGGGAAGATCAAAGCACAACGCGCTCTTACGCAGATAAAACCACAACGGATTACATTATAAAATGCGTCAATTGCTATTTATTGTGTGTCAGAAATGTTTACTTTATAACCTGAGCTAGGCTAAGCTCTGCCATCACGACCCACAGCTCTGCTGTACCATCCGCATTCATTCAGCGTAGCATGATATTCAAAAGCTCTTCACAAATTAATAAAAATGTGTTTATTCATTTTAAGTATGCATTACAATGTATGTAAGATTTGGGAACCCTTTTAAGTAAAAAATCTGTGTCGGGCTTCCCAGCTCTTCCATAACAAACTTAATTATACATTCCTTAAAATATATTTATATATAATTTAATTACATCTTTTATTTTATTTATTTTTGTTTTTGAATTTTCAACTGTTATGAACACGCTTGAGTGCATGAGTGAGTGTGTGGGTGCAAATGTGTGAGTGATTGAGTGACTGAGTGAGTGAGTCAGTGAGTGAATGAATAAAGTGTGTAACTGCATACTAGGTCTCAGAAGAAGCTCTAACACTGCGTAGGATGTGTTCATAAGGCAGTCCTTTAGTCGTATTTGATTTAGATTGTAGACAGTGGGCGGGTAGATGTTAAGCAGCCTATTTAGTTAGAAAATAGATGATTAAATGCTACTAATACTACTTGTGTGGACATCATCATTGCCCCATATCAACTTCTTCGGACAAGCACGAAACCTGGGGCGGCCGCAGAGCAGGCAGAAAATAATAAACGGCTCAAATATAAGAGTCTTTTCTCCAACTTCAATTTGTTCCCTTTGGGGTAGAGACTCTTGGGCCGTGGTGTGAAAATGCATAGGCACTTTCCTCGCTCAACAAGGAAATGTTGCCAGCATTAAAGGTACACTGCCACAGGGACCGAACTTTTAAAATTCGTTTTGATTTTATTTTTAATTATTGTAATTATTACTTTGTAGGTTAAAAAAAATAGTTAATACTATATACTTGATTGTAATCCATATAACTAATAAATGATACTGTTCGAAAAACATAATTTTAATTTAATAATTTTTGATGAGGGTGATCCCAAATATTTTTCCTCGGCCGATCGTCACATTTAGTCACATTAGTCTTTTTTTTAGTTTTAGTTTAGTTTATTTAGAATTTTATAGTTAGTTTTTTAGAAATATCGTGAGGCAAGATATTAGCATCAGTCTAACCTCTCTTTGTTCCAAATTATTAAATCTTACGGCTGATAATTTTGTGCCTTTCTTCCTGATAAGAAGATATTGTAACGAGGTATGTACTCAGGACTTATTATTCCACCGAACCGTTCTTTGTGGTACATAACATTCTTGAGACTATTAAATTTAAAAAAAAATATTGTTAGATTTGTTTTTATTAATGTCCCAATCAAACTGGAGTACATCATTTTGCTCTATTGTCAATATTTTCCACAACATACGCGATATTGGATTTTTTAATAGTATTTCACACCCTGGGTTACATTATCAAAGTTTTTATCCTGAAAGATTATACAGGTAATAAAATCAAATCAAATCTATATCAATTTATAATATAAGTGTAGATATACTAATATGTATTATATAATTTATGTAAACCATATTATCTCATTAATTTATAATCAAATTCACACGTTGTATATTTATTTCTAGCACATGAGCACGATTTTAATTATAACCTATCAATCTTAATGAATAACTCGAAGGCAGTATCGACTTCACAACAATATTCCCTTATAAATACGGCGCTTATATAAAGCTTTGCTAATAATCTACGGACAACTTTTTTTATTAATACAGGACTGGGGACAAAGCACCAGACTGTGACTTAGAAATGCCGCTCAATGCTGGAAAATGAGAACAGGGGACAAACGAGCAGGAGGCTCTAGGTGTGATATCGCCGTCCATGGTCTACTTCGTTTTATATACTAAGTCATCAGCCTTCTCAGTCTGTCTATGTAAACAAAAAAGCAGAACTTTTATTCCACAGTGACAGAAGTATATGAACATTCTAAACGTACTCTGAAGTTTAGGTGTCCCTTGGACAGGAAGATGGGCTCCCACGGCATTTGGCCATTTGGACATTGGTAAATGGTAAGACGGGCATTTGGGCCTGTTACATGTTTTACAATTACTGCTACGTTGAGCTTTATGCTTGCGATTCAAAATGTGAACGAGCGATTCATAGAACGCATTTATTTTTAAAAGCTTGTCAACGCTTGGCACATTGGTACAAGAAAATTAAAGAACAATATTCAATGAATTACAATTCACAAACATAACCAACACGAAAGGATAAAAAAAAATCAAGCAAATTGATATCAATGTGTGAGGAAGCAACTATGCATCTCCAGACCTAGCTCGTTTATCAGAATGCTGGATATCGCTGAGTTTTAGCCAAAACGCGTTCTTCTTTAAGGACAAATGGGAAGGTTAAAAGCATCTTTACTTTTCACATTTAATGTTTTTAATACTTTTTAATAATAATAAAAAAATACTAGAAACATTATATACGTAAACTCCTTTCAAATCAGGTAGATATTACGAAGACGGCATGTAGAGAAGGAAGGACCTTGGCATTTGATTCTATTTGACTCAGTGTTTTTATCCTAAAGATTACTTGAAAATATTGATTAATTCATCGTACTAATTTCTGCGTTCAATAGTCGTATATCTAAGTCATTGTTTAGTATAGCGTGGGAAATTAACTATATATTTTAACTTTATAAATTGTTTTTAATATATTTGTTATTAATGAATAATCTCTACACTGATTTTAAAAAAATCCGTTCACTATCAATGTTACATTTCTAAGTAACATATATACCTACTGGTGGATATAGTACCGGTAACTTTAGTGCTGGTGAGGCAGCCTTACCCATTGGTAGACTCCGGGTAGCAGGTCTTTACGAAGCCCATTGTCCTTTATGAAAAGTATGTGATGTGGAAGTAGGTCTAGTTGTTTGGTTTAGGTATTTGTCATGTTTGAGGAGGAATGATTAAGTTATACATATACATTACATTGAAATGTTTACAAAATTAGCAAAAACAAAATGATTTGTTGATGACATTTTAAAATTGGTGATTGCGGCTTTTCTTAAGGCTTCTTTAATTTAAGCACAATAATCTAACGAATGAGCAATACCATTCTTGATTGAAATCCGATCTTATGTCATCGAATTCCTCGGATATGTTTAAATAATTTGAAGCCTCGAAAAACTCATTTCTTCAGCAGACAGATAGCAATAACTCTCAGGATTATTACGATAGTGGGGTAAATTCAGTTAATTTTTATTAGTACCGAGATAATGTCCTCGTTTCGTTCATACACACGGATGAACATGTTCAGTTCTTCGTACAATTCATGTCCATCTATATCGTATGATTCTCCTACTGTCATAGATATTTGCAAGTCGCTGAATTGCTCCAAAAGTTCACTATCATTTTAACTTTTTTATATTTTACCTGAAACCAAATATGCTCTCATTCTGTTTAAGAGTCTCAAACCTGGGATGGCAGCTTGCGCTCACATTGTCAACAATAACATAAACATAGTTTATTTTGTAAATTTCTTCCCCATTATATTCATGAGTTTCATCTTTCCCTTCATAATCAAAATGTCTTTTTTTACGTCGTTTTCTGACTCCTTTGAACTGTCTGTCACTTATGATAATATCACTTTCCTCGGCAATTTCTCTCGCTGTTACAACAGATGACTGAAAACCATTTTCTCGATAATTATCGAGCCAATTAGTGAATCTGTCTAGGTGTTGTATAGCCACAGATAAGTGCATAGTTTCGCTTTGCCACATTTTATTTTTAACATTTATCTTTGTAAGAAGAAAATCTCAGGCCAATACAGTTTATATCTCAAGTTGATAAAGTTTTTATCTCAATCTAATAAAGTATATCTCAAGTTGATAAAGTTTGTATCTCAATTTAATACAGTTTATATCTCAATTTAATTAAGTTTATATCTCAGGGTAATAAAGTTTAGATCTCATGTTGATAAAGTTTATATCTCAGGGTAATAAAGTTTAGATCTCAAGTTGATAAAGTTTATATCTCAGGTCAATAAAATTTATATCTCAGGTCAATAAAGTTTATATCTCAGGTCAATAAAATTTATATCTCAATTTAATAAAGTTTATATCTCAGGTCAATAAAGTTTGTATCTCAATTTAATACAGTTTATATCTCAATTTAATTAAGTTTATTTCTCAGGGTAATAAAGTTTAGATCTCAAGTTGATAAAGTTTATATCTCAGGTCTATAAAATTTATATCTCAGGTCAATAAAGTTTATATCTCAGGTCAATAAAGTTTATATCTCAGGTCAATAAAGTTTATATCTCAAATGATAAAGTTTATGTCTCAGGTCAATAAAGTTTATATCTCAAGTTGATAAAGTTTTTATCTCAATCTAATAAAGTTTATATCTCAATTTGATAAAGTTTGTATCTCAATTTAATACAGTTAATATCTCAATTTAATTAAGTTTATATCTCAGGGTAATAAAGTTTAGATCTCATGTTGATAAAGTTTATATCTCAGGGTAATAAAGTTTAGATCTCAAGTTGATAAAGTTTATATCTCAGGTCAATAAAATTTATATCTCAGGTCAATAAAGTTTATATCTCAGGTCAATAAAATTTATATCTCAGGTCAATAAAGTTTATATCTCAGGTCAATAAAGTTTATATCTCAGTTTAATAAAGTTTATATGACATTTACCATATGACAAGTTCTATAGAATGGCATTCACTGACCAACTGACAATCTTTTGAATTTTTTGCTAAATCCATTGAAGCATCACATATTTTACTTAGTTGGTATTTAACGGCCTTAACTCTAACCAACCTAACCTAGGCTAACCTGCACTCTCGTCTTGTTTCAGATAGTAGTTTTAGCGATAAGGATTTTACATGAGCATTTAAAAATAGCCCACCTCTGACTCTGACTTGAGCTGGCAAACAGAGTGCAAAACCTTTGTATCAAACCAAAAAAAACATTTTGATGGACACAAGACGATGCTGCATCTCCTAGGATGAGATTCCAGCTATGACTCCCACGAGGTAAAAAAAATAAGAAAGTGGATTAATTTCAAGAATACGTTTTTGGACACTACTTTTTTCACCTCGCATATTGGCAACATTATCATATCTTTGGCATCTGCAGTTTTGCAATGATATACCTAACTGTTGTAATTCTGTGATTATATAATTAGTCAAACTCTCAGCAGTGGTTTTTTCGACGGCTAAGCAACCTATAATATGTTCTTCACTTTCAGCTGAATTTGTATTTAAAAAAAATCGTTTAATAATTGAAAGTTGCTCAACACGAGAAACGTCGCGAGTGCAATTAAGAATTATCGAGTTATATTTATATTTTTTTCAACAATTTGAGTGTTCACGTTACCTGCCATTAATTGTATGAGCTCATTTTTCGGATATTGTGGTCATTGATCGCCTTATCCTTTACTTGATTTAGGTGAAGTCGCAGAACGGGCTCAAATCGGGCTATTAACTTAACTAAATCTATAAAGTTGCCGCTTGTCTCACTCGAATCTGAGTCAGATGTTAACTTCTCTCTATGTCCCCTGAATGCCAAATTGTAAGATGTTACAAAATGTACAATTGCAAGCAATCATTCTAAAATATCTCTCCAACTTTGCCTTTCTTGTGACTGGGCCAAGAAGAAGAATAGTGCGACAGCTTTTTGATCCATTCTCTAAATTAATCCATTTCAACATACAATCTTTGTGCTGTCGACTTGATTCGTGAGACTTTAGTTAACTACCCAAGTGTTTCTAATAACACACTCCTTCAGTGGATCCAATCTTTGTATTTTCTAGCCCGAATATTTGACACGGAGAGCAGTAAATGATATCCTGTGTTTGTGAATAAATCATCCACCATCTATCAAGCTTTTCAATATTCCCTCAATCGCCGTCCATTGTCATTAACGGGAAATAAATCAACCCGGATTGGATCTCAGTTCGGTCTACATCAGTAATTGTTATGGGCCACAAACCGGGGTCATTTTGAGGATTCAGATTTTCCATTCCAGCAGCCGTGGATGTAGATATAGACTCGGGCTGAGATTCCTGTTCTTGACTGGATAGCGTTGACGGTGGCGCACGGTGGCATTATAATATAAAAAAATTGAACATAATTAAATCAAAAGGAAGGCAACTTATCGCTTTCGAGCAATCTCTTCGAGGCAACCACTGTGAGTAAAAAAAAAAAGTATTAAATTACATAAGATAGGCAAGAAGTGCAAAAATACATATATTTTTAAGTGAATGAATTAGTTAACTAACATTATTTTTAATTTGCTTGGGTTGTTGCGCGAGGCTCTAGGCGATTGCCCTGTTCGCAAGGTTTCGTTAGTCTCGAGTAACTGATCATAGTGTGTGTTGGAAATAAGATTTTTGTAGGCAAACAATGCAACATAGATAATCTTCAATACGACGCGTAACGTTATATTACGTACGTATAAGAATTCACACTATTTATCTCAATAAATGCCAGTAGGTTAAGTTATTGCGGTCAGCAGTTAGCATCATATGATGACTAAAAGGATCCAACCCACGGACGAAACTTGAAGGCAACAGGTTGGCCGTGACTCAATCCTTCGATGATGTAATTCCTCGTAATTGATTCAATGATTCGCTACTAATATTGTAGTGTTGCCAACTTTTACAGATTTGTCGATGATTCCGCTTTGGACGGCCAAATGTTTGAGTGTCGACTGTCAGGTGTAGAGCGTCGTAGGAAGTGTGCCTTTTTTATTAGATATAATTTAATGTTTATTATAATGGCTTATGGCTTCAGTGTGCGACTCTTATTACTAAAGTCATATGTTCGATCCCCGGCTGTGCACCAATTGGACAGTCTATGTGCGCGTTTAACATTCGCACGAACGGTAAAGGAAAACATCGTGAGGAAACTGGCTTGCCTTAGACCCATAAAGTCGACGGCGTTTATCAGGCACAGGAGGCTGATCAACAACTTACATATTAGATTGACAAGGAATCATAATATTAATAAAATTGTTAAACAAAAAAAATTAAGATTACGTAGTTAATTTCAATACAATACCCTCTCAATCCTCAAGCTTTAAGTGAAATACGAAACTCATTTGGACAAATCAATTATTTTACGGTTTGATACCTATAACATTTTTTAATATATTTTATTAATAACATAATATGTTTTATAAAGTATCGATTATCCATGGACATCGTTAGCTGTATCGTCACCAATCTTCGCGTCACTAAATTCGTGACGCAACGTATTTCGTAAGTCGATTCATTTACAAAGGACGAAGTCTTTCACGCAACTCCGTTTGTATCTAAAACACATTTACTACAAAGGGAGTGTTACATCACAGTTTTTGTAGCTTGTAGGAGATAATAAAAATAATAAATTCTGTAGCGGATATGAACGGGTATTTATTTCACAAAAATCGTTAAAGAAGTTACACTTAAAAATTAAAATGAATGCGTAGTACTCGGGGAAACCAAAGACAGACCTGACCACAGACTAGAATAAATTTAGGTGTCATATTTATGTCTGAAATATTTTGACAGGATGGAAATTGGTCTAGCGTAATGTTTATTTCCTTGAATTGAATGAGGAAAAGCGTATTGGACAGCCGCCTCACCCTCAGACCGGGCGACCATTGCGCTGACCAAAGACAATTTGAATTGTCTTTGGACAAAATAAATTCATCCGTCACAAGAGACTGTATTCCTTGTATCCGCTTCTGTACCTGATCCCATTTGTTCTGGTTATGGTGGGTTATGTGACTACGCCTCAAAAGAGAGCTTGCTTTGTCAGGATACTAACGGGTCCGGTTCATAATCTGGACATAATGGAGAGACTGGGACCACCAGTTCCAAGCAAGAACCTGAGGCGGAATTCTCAACTTTTGGAAGCACGAAGCGCACACTCCGTTGGTTAGCGAAGCACCATACACGCGAGCAATACAATATAATAAACAGAATTTCTACCGAGGTAGACCTATTTGTTTGTACGAGTACACTGGCTGAGTTCACAAGAGTTGCTTGCTATATTATTAGTTAAAAGATCTAGATATATTTATACTGTTACAATTAAAAAAAACATAATATTACATTTGAATATCGAATCTGTCATAATTATATAATTGTTCATTGTTATTTCTCATTTTGGCGCCAATTCATTGTACAATATTTTGTGATATTAAAATGGAGTGGGGTGGGTGATAAATAGAATCGAATTTGCATTAAACAAAGTAGGTATGGAGCCAAATGCCATTATTAAAACTCTCCGTACCATTGGTAAAATATTGATTAGTAAAATATTAGTGTACCAGGCTATTAATAGGTACAACCTCCTCTGTTTGTGACAGAAAAGATCTGGCTGTCCACATAGTGTTCGTACTAAAGGGGTGGTCAAAGCAGTAAGGGAAAGAATTCGAAGAAATCCTGTCCGAAATGTCGCGTATATGACTTAGGACTTGTAGGTTATAAGAGACGTACTGGTCATTTCTTAACTGGTATGATTTTTTTTCATTGTTTCAGTATTTATAGCAAGACTATGTAGGATTATCGATGAAGGTATTATTGTGTACTTCTATCGCATTAGTAGTAACTGTTAGATAGAAAAAATATGTCAAAATAAATTAATATATGTACGAGAAAAACCCTTACATGGCAATTTAAGTATTTGTAACGTAATTCTATTTATACCAATTCTTGAAAGAACTTGCGAGCCCTCTGGCATTAAGAGTGTCCATGGGCGGCGGTATCACCTAACATCAGGTGAGCCTCCTGCCCGTTTACCTCGTATTACATAAAAAGAAAATATCTACGATAGTTCGTCTTACACATATATGAAATAATTAATCCTACACAAGTATAAACTTTGCTTGCCCTTTCAAAGTACTTATCACTGGCTCGATAAATGTAAGCGGTATAATGACAGGGTCTTTAGAATATTGATTGAATATTGAATAAGGTTTTATATAGAAATTAGTACCGCTGCTCAAGAAATTCCTGTGCGACACGCCTCTATCATTATAATAACGTAGGCTAACACGACCAAAGGGTACTATGTATTAAATTCTCAACGAATGAACTTTGTCAGTTATTTTAATTGTTTGACAGACAGAACTTTGACACTTAACATAACAGTCCCTGTAGAATGTCGTGTCATTTTTTGTGTTTATTTCTGTGTAACAGTTTATCTTATGAATAAATAAAAAAATCTATTAATTTCTTGCTTTTTACATTATTTTGTTTATACATTTTCTATATATTATTACTTAATCTACTAATAAATAATCCTACCTGAGGACCACAATCTACTTCCTCTTTGGCAAGGACTTCATGTTGTGTTAAGGTTTCCTCCAAAGATGCTCACTTGTCACAATCGTGTGCTATTTGGCTCCAGTTTGGAACTATTCTTTTGACCTCTTCCCATCGAGTCAGTCAGCCTAGCTACGTGGCCTACCCATTTCCAATTAAGCCTTTGGACATAGGTCAAGGCGCAAAACGCATCTTGTCCCATTTTTTTTCGAGAATGTGTTGCACATTTCATTCTAGTATGAATAAATAAATATTTTAATCATATATTTATACTCTACGCTACTAATCATATTTTTGATCTCTGGGTCAACAAACCGTCTTAAATTAGTAGATCTCTAACGTAAATCATAAAACATAGAAACAACATATAAGTATCAACAGAAAAGTCTTAACTGTTTTCTACCATCATGTAGTAAGTACTTAAAATGCCTTTATTAATAGGCACTAGCTATTTTGGCTTATTGTGTTAGTAAAAAGTAGATTAAAATAGCAGCAGAACTGTATCTGTCCTGTGTGTTATTGACGGGATTTCCAAATTGCCCTTACGACTCTTATCATTATTAAGCCTTTATTGCTGGCAACCAGTTAATAAACCTTTAGTTACATATTCTAACTTAACCTTACAGATGTGCCAGTTTTGGTGATCAGCGTGTCCTGTATTCTCTTCATATCGTTTGCTCATCTGTTGCTCTGTCTTCCTTTTACCATCTCGTGGTTGCCATTTTATAAGTTCTCATCGCCAAGACAGCGAGTCTTACTTATTTTGTAATAACAGCGAAAAATGCTACAATTTTTTTAGATTTTGTTGCCAAGTACAGAGGATGACTAAAAGAAGTCGTGACTGAACAAAAAATAAAACATGTAAACATAGTAACGGCAGCAATAAAAAAACACATGAAATTAAATATAACAAATTGGTATTTTCGATCGAAAGTTATTAAATGAAATGGCTAGTCGCTGTCAATAAGCGTCGAATCCCGGATGTGAAAAAGTTCTTTTTAAAACCGGTCGCAATTGTTTTAAGTTTGTATTAGCTTCGGAGTCGCTTTAGTCCGATTACAGAGCATTTAAGTTGATTGAGAATTCTATTATAGGCTATGAGCTCAGCGCTCGTGGCATACATTAAGTATGCGTGAACTTTATGCAAAGCTCTCGCCGGATAACTATTAAAGCCTAGTGATTTCCTATGTTAATAATACCAGGAAATATGTATAAGGTTGGTTTAGCCGACGCATCCACTTTCATACCCATTTGGTTGCCCGTTATATAGATAGCGATGCTTATATTTGCTTTATGCTAGTTGTCGTGTATATATGTATTTATACAGTATCGTGAAATATGTACCGTAAAAATCGGTTAAAGGACTGGCTTGTGAACATACCTTAAGTAGAGTTACAGATGCCCCTGAGATCTAATATGTAGTTACACTTTACACTCACTCACTCACTCTCAAACACTCACGCGTGTTGTAAACAGTGTTTTTATTTATTTACACTTCGTTACACTACAAAATAAAAATAAAAATTAACATAATTAAATCAAAAGGAGGGCAACTGGCGGCCCTATCGCTTACGAGCGATCTCTTCCAGGCAACCACTGTGAGTAAAGAAAAAATAAATGTATTAAATAAGATAGGCAAGTAGTGCAAAATACATGTAATACACAGTTATTAAAACAAAAACTAAACAGGAATAAAATATTAAAGTTGTAAAGTTATATAAAATATTATGGAATTTACGATTAAATTTGTTATGGAAGAGCTGGGAAACCTGTGTAAGGGTTTTTTTTTACAATCTTTTAGGTCTGCACCTCAGATTTATAATACCCAAGTAGGTGATCAACCTTCTGTGACACATTCGACTTTTTGGGTCCAATGCATGTCAGTTTCCTGACGATCTTTTCCTTCATCGTTGCGAACGTGTTAAATGCTCTCATAAACAGAACAGACCAGTGGTACACAGTAGGGGATCGACTCCAGGGATGAGAGTCGCACCCTCAAGCCACTAGGCCAACAGTGCTCGTGATTTGATATGTAGGTATATATTTTATGGCATACCCTACGCGATCTCATAATAGGATGAGGGTAGGGAGAAAATGGGAGGCACCGGCGGTGATTGCCGTGTTTTCGACGCTTTTAAGACATTAATTTTATCTGGTGTGATGTATAATTTTGAATTATTTCGGAAATAACTGTGTTATGGGATATGTTTTCTAATTATTATTTTAAGATTTGGTTTTATTTTATTGTGATGAAATGTTTTCTTCCTTTTTGGCTTTGGGAAACGTCCTCAAATTAGATGTTCATTATTGAATGATAAATTAACAATTTTGTTTGTGGTAAACGCTACCACATAATAGGTTTGGTGGGATAAACCGAAATCCTTCTGGCGCACACTTTTATTTAGTTAAGTTAATTATAAGACTTAGTTTAATGTATTTTAGTTTTGTATTTTTCTAGTTTAATTGTTCGAAGTTACTTTTATAGATATCCTAATATGTGCTAATTTGTTTTATTTAATGTTAAAAAACCCATAACAATCTTAAGTATAGTTTTTGTTCAGTTCCAATATATGTGTAACTTTTTGCGACGGGCTTTGATGATTCATATAGACTCTTGGCCAGTTTAGATGATGACATTATACTAGTATCGCATATCTTTAAGTACCTCGGTTACATCTAGTTGTTGTAAAACATTCCTTTAAACCGGAAGTTGGCATAGGTACATACCATAGACAACTCTGCTAGTGTATTAATGGTATATAAAAATAAAGGGAACTATGTCACAAATATATTAGGCCATAATGAAAGATAGATGAATAGACTGATCACACATTTAAAGTTAAATCAAAATATCATCAGTTTGTTATGCATTTTTTAAACGTAGAGACCGTCGGGTTGACACATAGCAATGAATGAATGCAATATGTCGAATCCAATACATACTACATACACTGGGAAGCTCCTGTGTTGTGGGTGACCAGACCCTTCCGAGGTACAGTTAAATAGCAATCACTAAGTATGTTAAAATGAATAGCTAAATAAAACGAAAAATACAGTGAATCAAACCTTTGATTAATTTGTGTGCACATTTTCAGTCTCTGTATATTTTACCCACCTCGGTATTAGCTAAATGTATAATTTTGTTGTAAAGGAAGGGACTTCTGAACTGGAAGAAGCGTTGTCCAATATATGTATATGCAAATTATGTTACATTACGTTACGTATTTACTGTGTGTATGTATGTACTGATAGCACGTTCTTTGCGATATTTTTGCTAGAATTCATTAAAAGACATATATAGATTTTGTCATAAAGTTTGCTTTCGAGTCGATTACATTTTTTATCTGTTGTGTAATAAATTAAATCTAATTGCCTATAGGCTCTATATAATAATAAATAGAAGTAAAAAAAAATATTTCATGCATCTATATCAGAAACCATTATTATTATTTTTTCATTATTTTGTCGTTATTAAAATGTCATTTTCCACATAAGTATGTGCAACACCGATGATGGCAGTCTTTAATTATTTATTATTATATATTTTTAATTATTACGCTGTATACAGATATTTTTATACCATGCCGTCAAATCATACTTCGAAAAAATTATAAATCATTTGTCCG
The DNA here is from genome assembly GCF_905147105.1 of Pieris brassicae. Classification (NCBI taxonomy): domain Eukaryota; kingdom Metazoa; phylum Arthropoda; class Insecta; order Lepidoptera; family Pieridae; genus Pieris; species Pieris brassicae. Next base: position 18,077,404 of record NC_059674.1, read on the forward strand.
TAATGAGATCGACTTGTTCACAAAATTAAAAAACAATCAATCAATTGAACAATTATTTAACTGCAATTCTTCACTGATAAGTGGGGCGCTTTCAAATAACTTTTCTTGGAAGTTAGAATGCGTTTGCCAAGACTTCATAGCCAATGCCAGATATTTCGATGTCAATGTTCGCTCATAGTAATTAGGGCCCAAAGGTTTAATAAAATGAACATAACAACATAGGTATGCAGGGCTAAGATAGTCAATATCTTATTATAGTTAGATAAAAGTGGCGTTGAGAATCTAAGGCGATGAAAGGAATTTTTGATAAACCAAAAGCAGCTTTTTTACAAATTTAAATTATGTTACAATTTAATGTATTATGATTTATACTAATATTTCATTCCTTCCCATGACCTTTAAAAATGGTATTAGTTGTGTGAGGTCTTTAATACTACAAAGAAAAAGAATGCAGTATACATAGGTAAGCGCTTGCAATATTAACACGTGCGCTTAAGTGTAAAACAAAAAAAAAATATTTCTTATATAGTGAACATAAAATATACCTATGGTGATTTGCCTAATTATATATATATATATATATATATATATATATGCATATACTGTTAAAACCCTGTATTGTACTTTACGATATCTGCTTGATGTTTTGTTTATCTGTACTTTCGCTGAACAATAAATGTCAATTGTTACACAAATGCCTGTTGTCAAGTCTGTTAACTGATGACATATGTCAGATATCATTTTACATTGATAATTTTACTTTGTTATTTTTTACTTTTAATTTGTACGGTAGTCGAATGGCTCTCTATTTTTAGATTTTCAATCGTTTTCCCACGTTTTGTAAATTACTGAGTATAATTAAACTAATAAATTCAATACCTATTGTTCGGTGCCACATCATAAAGTCGGAATTATACAGGAATTATGGGCAGAAAACATCAAAGTAAGCATAATGAAAAAGAAAATAAAATACATCAACAAAAACGCAAAGAACTGACCAATTTAGTTCAAAAGTTATTAAATTTAACTACCGTTTTCTTCGGTGCGACTAATCAGAACAAATTATGGGATCATCATAAGGAAATTATACCCCTTACCAAAGAAATAATGAGCTATGAGCATAGCTCATATAAAGAGCAAAAAAAATCAAGAGATGAGAACATAGAAAAGTATGTCATGTGGTTAAAGGAGCATGAAGTAGAATTTGAAGGTATGTTTTAATGAGTATTAAAATTAGAAAGTAAAACTTTTCTTTATATTTAAATACATATAACTTTCTAATATTTAGGACATAGTTCTTCTATACAAATGAACTAGTCAGAATTTAGTACATACTTTTTTAGATAGCTAAATGTTACTTATAAACTCTTGGCTTCTATATTAAAAATTTATTTGAGTTGTTTAGTTTTTTATTTAGTTAGAAATTTATTTTGGTTTAGTTATTAGTCATTTTAGCTTAATTTGTCTAAATTTTTAATTTATTAAATAATGATACAACACACACTCCTAATACAATTCTTTGTTTATTTTTATGTACTGTATTATTATTTAATACACATTGTATTTAGGATAAGCCGAAATGAACTTATGTATTTATTTTTAAATGAATAAGATATTGAGGACAACATTATTACAAAGTTTATTCATTCCAAAGTGCTTCTGTGTATCCACTAAATTTTGAAAAAGTTCAATAAAGCTTTGGCATTATTTTTTGTTTTAGACAAAAGAGAACAGAAAAGGAAGACATAATTTAGTATTTTCACTACTTTTTTTGCCATCCTTTGTACATTTTCAATTATTTAATATTTAACTTCTTATTCTTTTTACATTTCAGGTTTGGAAATTGCATCATTTGAAGACTATGAATATGGACTCAAAGCTTTAAAGTCATTTCCAGAGGATTCTCTGCTTTTAACTATTCCCAAACAAGTTATGATGACTGAAATTGATGCTCAGAAGTCTGATTTATCAGAATTCATAAAAGATGATGTATTGATGCAAAACATGCCCAATGTGACCTTAGCACTTTTCTTGTTATTTGAAAAAAGTAAATCAGGTGGGTACGGTATTATAGACGCAAACACTACATGGTCCACAAGTAATGGCCATCAATTCATTCTTAATTACTCAGACAAATAGTTAAACAAGTTAACCAACATTTGTCATAATACAATAGGCACATTTGAACTTGTATTTAAGAACTACTATTTGTTTTTCATCTGTCTGACTCAAGAAGCCCACTAGGGTCAATAACTGTAACCAAGAAGCTTTGATAGGGAAGATCTTTATGGCTTTTATTTTCCTCTATCACCAAAGGCCTTGGAAAGCCTAGTTTAACATTATAGGCAATAAAGGAGTTGAGTTCATTATGATTATCAAAATGTAATCTGAAGGATTTTAAGACAGATATAATTATTGCTAAGTGCTCTAATTAGTTTTCTTTTAAATTTATTTAAAGTCTCATAAACTTAATGTTTCATATAACATTGTTATATTTCAAATGTATATTATTCTTATTAACCATCCTTTTATTACAGATTCATTTTGGAAACCCTACATTGACACTTTGCCGGAATCATACTCCACAGTATTATATTTTGATTTAGAAGAATTGGCAGAACTGAAGGTATATTATAAATTCTTTAATACATTAATAAAATAATTATTATTCACTTTTGTTATGAGTTAAACTATTTAAAACTCAAAATCCAATCAACACAAGTGTTGCAATCTTCTAATCTAAATATAAGGTATCAATTTCAATTTGAGTTAACATAAAACTTGCAACATCAGCATTATAAATATTTAAAAAACTGTTTCGTGATTATTGGTTTTGAATAATAGGCAATAGGCTTATAGCTTATAGCCTTCTATGCCTGGCACTCCGTCGCCTTTTTGGATTTAAGGCATGATGGTTTCCTCATCATGTTTTCCTTCACAATATGAATAAGTGTTAAATGCATAGAATACATAGAAAGTACATTGGTACATAAGGCAGGGTCAAACCATCAACCTCAGGAATGTCTTGCCATAACATCTGGCTGTGTTAGCACAAGTCAAATTAAGTTGCATTTATTATTTAGATGTTATTATTAAGTCTCATTTTAAAATTTAATTCAATATGAAAATGTTTTCAGCCATCACCAACTTTTGAGTCGTCAATGAAGCTATATACAAACATTGCTCGACAATATTCATATCTCTGGCTCAGGATAAATAAATCGAACCAACCTGGTTTAAAGAATTTAAAAGAAATTTTCACTTTTGAAAATTATAGGTAAGTAGAATATTTTTGTTATGATTGTAAGTTTAATAGGCAATTTGCTTTAGTAGTTAGTAGCTACCATCTTTTTATTATATATAGGTATTGTTAATATAACCTAAACCTATTTTAAATCACAATTGTTATTTTTAATATTTTTTGAAATGGCTATGTACATACAATAATAAAACAATTATTTCTACTTATTTATTAGATGAAGTCTGAAAATACATAGTATTTTATACAAATCTTAACTATTATTGCACTTGCCTCAATACTGAGTTTATAAATTGCCAATTACCATTAAATAATATTAACAACCCCATACTTTCTAACTATAATAAGAAAAATATACTTATTTTCCATAATAATAAATTATGCTTAAATCAGTCTAATCTTATGACAAATGCAACAATGATAACAATTCGGATGTCCACAAAGCTATAATGGGCTAAAGTTCACCGAAACATATATGAACTTTTCAATGGACCATAGATTTAAATTTGTGGTTTTCAGGTGTACTTGAAATGTTTTACCATTTATTGAAACGGTTTTCTTAAGGAATCCCACATGTACTCTGGCGACTCTGTTCCTGCATGAGTATCTAATGTATTAACAGAATAAATGTTTGATGTTAGCATAGGACTTTTACTACGAGTACTGCTTCTAATACCCTTTCGGTTCTCAAATATAGGCGAAGGAAGCCTATCGTCATTGTTGCATTGCTTATTTTCTATAATTTTACTTTGTTGCTTCCATTTAAATGCGGCATAGGTTAGCAAAAATAGCACTAATGCTAGACCTATAATACTTGCGGTTACAACAGTCACTGATCTCGTGTTACTTATTGAGTTATAAATTGGACGGGCATGCGTTTCTTCAATTTTATTTAACAATCTTAATTCAAAATCCTCTTTAGATGTATCTACATAATTTCCTTTTAATTTATCTAACTCTGCAAAGGCAATTATATCGTCGCCTTCCTCGTCGTCGTCAGGTAATATTTTCTGTAACGTTTCTGATTTTGTTGATACTGAAACAATATAAAACATCAGTTAGATCGAAACAGTACATATATTTGGTATTTATAAAATTTTACTTACTTCTTGGTTGAAGCACTTCCTGTTCTTGTGATTGATTGTGAAGAAGTTTAAATAGTTCATTCCAATTGACTAAGCCTTTTTCTGAACCCATGGTGCGACCTTCTCTAATTTGTTTTTGTTCATCTTTTGTATCAGTTGCCGGCGTAATATCTATATTTTTCTCTTGTTTTTCGTTTCCATCACTGTCATTTACACTTCCATTATTTTTGTTGAAAAGAGACATTATACCCATATTCTCACCGTTCTCATTCACGTTGTTACCAAAGTCCATGACAACAGGGATATTCATATAATTTGAAGGTTCACCAATTTCTTCCAAATTCATCTTTGGGTCATGAAGATTCGCTTCTAACAAAGCTATCAAAGGATATGTTTCCTTTGATATTGGTTCAATTAGTGATTTGGATAGGAAAGGCTCCGGTGGGTTCGGCTCCTTAGATGCATTGTGGAATATGTCAGCCAAGTGTACATGACTAGAACCACGCTCTCTGTGCTCTACTAATTCATTTAACGTCATGTTTCTTTCCTTAAGTATTCTTGATAGCCTAGCACGAGCTGAAAAAAACAATTAAATTTTTAATCAAGGTCAAATTAATTAATTAATTAAATTATACAGATAATATTTACTCATAGAGTCATTTAATATTTCTTCTATTTCGAATTTCGCTGTTTCTTCTGTTGCAGTTATATATGGTTGGATTTTAGGCAGTAATGACGATCTGACATTTGGAGACTTAGTGGTCCTCATCCGACTATGATGCCTAATGGCAGCCTCCGTCGGCAAAAAATCTTCTAAAGTAGTAAAATCAGTTTCAATATCGGTGTTACTTGTGCTGGGTTGTGTTTTGGCAATAAATTCAGATGATGTTTGCATATTGTTCGCGTTTAAGACATCTTTTTGTAACAGGCCATGGGATTCAGTAGACAAATTCTTTTCTCGCAACCGCTTCTTCTCCAATCTATTATTCAGGGCTTGTCTTCGAAGCTCAGACGCGTTAAGCATAGACCTTATATGTGGAATGATTTGTGGCTTTTGCGTAATTGTTACTACCTTTTCTGTTACAGGCACAGTGGTAAGTATGTCATCGGAATTGAAGGTGGTAGAAAACACTTCAGATTCAGGCGCGTCTGTTACTTTATGTTGTGTGAAAGAGTTTGAATCGCTTATTTCCCAGTCATTTGGGGAAGTTGGTACAGTGTCTTCTAGGTCTTGTGTGGGTTGAGTAGTTTCTTCAACTAAAACTGTTGTCATTGAAATTGAACTCTCTGTTTCGGAATTTTGTTTATTTTCTATTTTAGGCTTAAGTTTCCGTGACTTTGTATTCGATGGCATATATTCTACCCACTCTCTTGATCTGTGTATATTTCTATTCTTTTGATATTTTCTTGTTGTCAAAGCCATTAGATCACGACTTAATTGTCCTTTGTACGTGCCGTTAACAGGTCTTGTACGACGGCGTAGGTTAAATGGAAATCTACGTCTAACAAAGGTTTTCGGAGTAGTTGTAATATCCTCAGCGGTATCATTCAAAGACGAAACACTTTGATTTTCTATAGTGGATTTATATTCTGTGGTATAAATGACTTCTGTTGTTGTCGTAGTAGGTTCGGGATCATTAGTTTTCTTATATTCGTTTATTTGATTACTTTCTGAATGTGCAAATGTTGAGTCACTGTCATCTTTATTTTTGGGTATACCTTCGAAGTCGCCTACTTGATTTGTATTTTCACTGTTTTCTTCTCGTGATTTAAGCAACGACAATGCGTTTACTCTGCCTTGTAATAGATCGCTTAGTGACAAGTTGTTTTGTTGCAAAATCTCACTTAGACTTCTTCCGTTTGATCTTTTTAATATCGCCTTTAACGTCAATGGCGCCAACGGTTCATTATTCTGAAACATAATATTACTTATCATTTGTTGTTTTTCAAGTGTTGTGTGTAAAACACAAATATTACTCAAAACAACGATAATTGTTAATAAGTTTAATTATTTTTGTTACTTAGGTTTGTGTAGTATACATGAGATTTGTGATTTTTGTTATTCTAAATTATGAATTATATTCTTTATTCTGTAACTGGTCCGTTAGTTTGTTAATTACTACCAATATACCGTTTTTAATTCTTCCTCGATATATAAAGGTTTATTTTGTTTATACTCCTCTAATGATATTTTCTTGCAAAGTGGAATAATTTTATCCATACTCTTTGCTAACCTCCGCGCTTCCGTTTTACGTTTTGTTTTCAAATTAAAACGATTCTGAAGATTAATTAACACTAGATTAAAACACTATGAAAATAATTACAGCTGCAGTTGCGGTTAGGCTTTTGTAATGTATTAATGGACTTAAGTCTAAAGCTCTAGCTAAGTTCAAATTTGTAGCAATCAAACTCCTAACAAGCAAGGAAGTCACCTGTTCGCCAAATGATAAATCGTCATTTAATGAAGTGGAATTGAAATGATAATGTAAAACAAAATACCTGAGCTATCTTGATTAGGGCTTTATTTCTTTCACTTTGCGGTTTTTTGTTTTTTACTTCTGTAAATGACAAACCGTCCTCTGAACTCTTGATAAGACTTTCTAATGAGAATTCTGATAAAGATTTGTCATTCTGTAGCACAGGAGCATTGCTTTCTGGTGCATTCGTTTCAGAAACTACTTCTATTGGAACGTCTTGTGTATCGTCGTGATTTTCTTCCATATCTTCTTTATTTTCCTGTTCTATATTTGTGTCATCTTCGTTGTCAATGGGTTCACTATCCTTGTTCCATATATTTTCGTTGTGAATGGGTTCGGTTTCCTTGTTCCATACATTTTCTTCGGCTATAGCTTCGCTTGGTCTTAAATGGTCGAATTCGCTTAATCTTGGCCAAGAATCGATAGTGGGAGGTCGTTTTCGTCTATGTCCACGTCTTCTGACTGGTCGTTCGACATCAGATTCGTCTTCCCAATCTTTCTGATTATTCCTTGTATTTTTACGATTATGTTTTCTATGTCGCTTTGTGTCAGGGGGATCCACAGCGAATTCAGTGTTTCGAGACTGGGTATTGCTAGATATTTGTCTTTCTTGTGTTAAAAGGTCTGGCTCATCGATTTGTGGTCGTCGTTTTCGTTTCCGCATTCGTCTGCGTTTAGGTTCTGCTTCTGCATCCCGCCAAGTATCACCTTGGGGTATGTTTGGCAGCATTGGCTCTACTTCCATCGCTCTCCATGTCTGAAAAGATATTGAATATTTAATGAGAGTGGATAAATATATAAAGTATAGTATTGTTTTTTTTATTTTTCTTATTGCTTAATATATATAAACTAAAAAGACTACAAGTACAATAAACACCAAACATCCACTAAGGGGTCCTTAGTGTTCGAAGTGATACATCAGAGTACAATTTGAAATTCGTTATAAAGTAAAGAATTAAAAAAATACAATTAATACAAAAAACATTACAACACTATATCTGCATTGTATAATACAACTCAATTTATTGTCATAGACACCAGACCATTTGTATATATAAAATAGTGGGGCAAATAACTCTACTATAAGAGACAGCAGCCAAAAGAAACACATGCCGATTCCACAGCTCACTACGAACTAGCGAAAGTAAATAGACTGCTAAAATTTTAAATACATATTTTGACCTTTGTGAGATACCAATTCCCCCTTTTTTTATATCCGAGGTGGTAATGCATTTGCACATCTTCGGCCCCAATGTTGCAAAGGTATGTTGGAGTCGACCCACACCAGAATCTCTGCTATTCAGAGACTGGGTGAGAAATACCCACTAAAACCACCTCAAGTAGTTCCTACAAAGTCGCGTTACACACGCCCCAGTCGCTCTCGCATTCTACCCCCATGTTACACTCAAAAACCTTCGATGCAGCACACTACAGTAGGAGATCTTCTAACCCTAGTATGCGTCCTAAAGCGCTTCCTCTTTCATTCTCCGGCTCCTTCTGTAGCATGCTCACAGAAGGATACCACTGCATTCGATACCCCATCTCTGCCGACCATTTTTTGGACAACACAAGGCAGAGCAAGGATTATGACGTAGTTGAGACCAAGCCTTCCAACGTATGCTGTGTAAGATACCAAAACCCTAACAAGAAAAGGCAAAAAAGCATATTTAGTTACCATAATATATAAATGTTATATAAGTATTAAGAGAGATCGTGCACCAAATACTCTGGGTATTGTATGCTAATAATATTGTTTTGTTTGCTTATCTAACATCCGTTTTATAGACAAAAACATTCTTTATGCTACTTCATGTGGAGATGTAGAACTTTTTGAATTCATTTCAAGTTTCAACCATTTGAATAAGTGTTAGTAAAGTGCTAAACACAAGTAAAAAAATAGAACACAAGAACAGTTTCTTTCCCAGAAAAGGGACTGTAAGTAGTGCTGTTATTTATTTATTGAAGTTTACCAGATCATACATATATCTACGGTACATGTACAAATCTTATCTAAAATATGAAAAAAGATACATAATAAATAATTGCAATACCAGTTTATTGTTAAGCTAAAATAATGTTTCAAGAACTTTATGTCTCATTACAAAAAACAAAATATTTACATGAGAAACTTGATATGTATTTACGACCGAGATACCACCAGTCGTGCTAATTTTAGTCAACTATGCTCAATCTGATAAGTGTCTTTAATGCTAATATTACGAATTTTATACGGTAATTGATTAAATAATTGCACACCCTCATACTTAATAATAATAATAAAAGCCTATATTGCTGTAGTTTTTATACTAGTACATAAGAAATGAAAGACTAAAAAAAATATATACTAATAATTAATCGGCAAGCCGGTTAATTTTTGTTAAACAGCTTGTCCTTGGACATAGGCCTCCTCTAAGGGCTTCCACTCTTCTCTGGTTCTAGCTTTACGCATCCACATAGGACTCTTCGCACATCATCTTCCCATCTTTTTATTTGACTTCCTCGTTTTCTTTTGTTATAACGAGGAAACCATTCCGTCACCTTCTTCGTCCATTTATAGACTTCAAATAATTTGTACACTGCTTCGGCAAGATAGGCAAAGTCGCTCGACTTTGCGAGCGAGTATTGCGTATAGTCTTATACAAAGTTAAAGTAAGTAGCAAAATAGCGGATTAGGTATGAGATAGGCACTTAAAAATGCTTTTATTTCACTTCCGAATATATCCAACTCCGGATAAGTACTGTTTAATCCGTTGTCTTAAATATACTTTAAAAATTAGGTTAGATTTAAATTACTTATTAGACAAGATCGTATGGTCCATGATGTATCAGTAGAGACACATTTATAAAAAAATTAAGTTTAGTTTCAGCTGAAGTTAATCGAAATTAGAATTAATAATTACGTCGTACAACGGGCCAATTAGTGTGAATCCTAAAAAATGTGTATTTGTTATAGTTGTATATTAATTGACTGAAAAATAAAAAATATTGTCGCAAAATGTTTTAGCAAAATACGTGAGATCCTAGCCGGCGATGATCCGGACGGAAGTTATGATAAAAACGCCAAAATTTTATGTTATTATCTCATCGAAGAAATCCGTTATAAAACATATTTAACATGTAATACGAAAGTTGAAAGTGGCTTGACCAGTTTGGCGCGAGCTTGCGAGTTTATGATAATTATACGTAATACTTTGTAAGTCGAGTCGATAAGTTCCGTACGAATTATAGAAGCTGTTGAGGAACAATATTGTTGTTTGTTCATTGGTTAACTTATATATTGGATTTTATATTTGGCTTGGTTATATAATATACTTTACAGAAAATAAATAAAAAAGTTAAACTTAATAATCTTGTCTCTAGAGTAAAAAGTTGTGGGTCATTGACGCTAGTTGACATTTGAGGCGCCTGAATCTTTGTCTACCTATATTTTCTCTATAGATACAAGGCCTCAACCACAATCCATAAAATTGTACAAGATATAAAGCAAAAACTTCAAAATAATTGATCATCAAAATTACTTTAAGAAGTATAAAGGTTCCATATTTTGTTACTACAATGAAATTCTAAGTTGTAAAATCCTTTGGTTTGGCTATAATTATCAAATAAATGTATAAAATAACATCGTCAGAGTAAAATCAATTTAACTTTCAAAGAACGGCTGAACTTTCTCGAGTAATGTTTCGCTGCATAATCTCGATTTATTATAACGCTGTATTATAACGCATTTGTAGTGTACATGGTATCGTTGATAAAATTAATAAAATATTGATGAATTTTAATGATCTTCCAATTACTTGTACATATAATTCTATAAGAAAACATCACAAGTAAAAGATGTCTAAAAAAATATATACAAGTAATGATATAGAAGTGTCCTTAAACTGTTTAACATATATAGCTTATTTTATTTAAAAGTATGATTATGTAAGTATAATTAAAAATAAAAAAACAGGCACGAAAATGTTAATAGCATTTTACTATACATACACATAAAGACATAACAATTACAATTTTAAAAGGCGCTTGAAAGCAGTAGGAAGTGACTGTTATAGAAATTACAGATAAGTATCTTTAAAAATAATTAATTTATTAATCAGTTTGTGCGTCAAAATAAATATATGCACAGATTATAAATAGCTAGTAATGCAAATTCCATTTTGCTTTTAACTACAAAACATTTTCTAAATTGTGCTTACGTCATACGTGTAATATTGCTACTTTGCTAAAATTTAAACGTAGAAAATCTTTTTCATTCATAAAATCCGACACTAAGTAGTTCAAATCAGTTGTTTACAGTCGAGTTACGTAAATAGAAAACACTGATTTGCAATTAAATGCCTTAATCAACTTTGGTAAGCTTCAAATACCGTACGATTAATAGATTTCTATAGTCTGGTGTAGTAGTATTATAAAGTTTTTGTAACGAATAACTGGAAAAGTACTGGATCGATTTGAGAAAAAAATTCACAGTGTTCAAATATACATTTCAACGTAAAACGACAGCTTTTAATTCCGTTAAATCAAGTATTTTATGAGTTTGGTAAAATTAATATCATTGGAAAGGTTTAGATTTCATTGATTTGCGTTTACTTCCGCTTGGTTTCCATTTATGTATGATAATAATATAGCCTTTATATTACGATACTCTGTAATCTGTGATATTTAATATATTTACACTACAGTATATCTCGTACTTCGGTGTGCCTTGCTCAAGAACTCCAAAAACCCTTTCCACTGACTGCTCTCTAGCCTTTACGACTCTTCTCCAGTTGTAGCCCACTGTCAGTTTGAGTTCCATTTATTTCATTAATTCATAAAAATGAACAGTGTAGGTTAAAAGTAGAGCTAGTGACAAAGATACTAAAGCGAAAGGTTAGGTGGTTTGGCTATTTAGGTGGAAGCGGTTAGGTTAGGTTAGGTTAGGTTAGACAACAAACAAATAAGACATACAAGACAACAGTGAATGGTGAAGTGGGTTTGAGTTGGTCCTGTCGTACATTTATTAACCGCCGCTACATCCTCTTCAGGTCTGACCCTCGGACTTCTGTATATGCTTCGTCATTTGTCAATCAAATAGCCAACCTCTGTACCTGACACACTCCGTCTACTTTTTGGGTCTAAGGCAAGCCGTTTCCTCACAATATATCCTTTACGGTACGAGACACATAGACACATAGACAGAAAGTCCATTAGTGCACAGCCGGGATTCAATCGATCTCAGGGATAAAAGTCGCGCGGTGAAACCACTAGGCCAACACTGCATATTGTGTCTTGTCGTACATACCTGGACCAAATCCATAACGAAAGTATATGTATGGTCAATCATACGAACTTTAGCACACTTTTAGTTATGACTAAGAGTCAAAGATGTTATGAACGTCAAAAAAAATGAAATACACTAAATGCTTCTAATTCTACATTTACTGGCAGCTCTCAAATCAAGAGCGTAGAACGGAAGAGAAGAACTGGCAATAAACTCTCCGCAACTCTTTTTAATTGCCAAGTTTTTTGTTAAACACAAAGTTTGTAAAGTTGCAACAATTACATTAGAAGTCTAAAAACGTCTTACTCGTTTAACAGTATACAGTTCGAACTAGATTTAAAGTAAGTTTTTTAGAATATTTAAATTTTACATTAGTCAACTTATCCATAAATAATGAATTCTAGTTGCATCGTTTCAACTTAGAATCTGTCTTTTATACGGCGTAAATACAATTTGACATAAATAGACAAAAGGGTTTGTAATTGAGGAGTTATTTAGTTTTATTAATGGGAATTGTTCGCGAGTCTTAATGATTATTTATTTATTAACACTTCGTTGCATACAGAAATATATACCGTGTCGCTTTCGAGCAAACTCTCCAACCAATATGATTATGTTAATTTGTATGGATATGCTTCCATGTCTTACAAGTATTCACTGCGATAACGAGCTTCATCTATAGCTTTATAAATTCCTAAAAAACGCTTGCGTTATCGAAACTTCCGATATTAATATTTATAAAAATTTTCATTTGCAAAATGATGTATTTGGTTTGATAATTTCCGTATAACACATGTTTTTTTAATATTTAAAAAAAAACAGTTTGTATCAGAAACCGTAGGTCGAATTGAAAAATTATTTGTTTTAAATAATCTATTTAGAATGGTGTAACGAATTAACACGGATTTCATACACGATATATATTTTATGTTTATTTGGTAAAGTTAACCAAAATTAATTCAATTTGTAAGTGTGCAGTACTTTGTTACCTAATAAAAATAGTGAATGTATAAAATAATTAAAAGTCTATAAATTGGAGGTTATTATTATATAAAATATACATCGAAACACGAGTGGAAAGACCATATTAGATCACGTAGCTAATGAGTTCTTTGGAATCAACTATTATATTTGTGAAACAAATGGTTGTTGATACAACAAGTTGATGTTACTTAGAATTCATGAGAAATCCTATTGAAATTAAAAGCAAAAAAATAGCTCTTACCTGTTCATATCCAGGTGATCCGACATCCATGGACCTGGCTCTCAGCCCCCTCTGACTCCTCTCATACTCCTCTTCAGCGGTATGCACTATAATAACCAACGCAGCCAACGTACTAAGTAGCGTCATTGCGGCTCTACCCATATTCCAACACTGCACAAACCACAAAGGAAAGAAGGATAGAAGAAAGAAAAGAAGCAAATTGGTGTACACTTATCAATTGTTTATGTTAACTTGTAGTGTCTGTCAATAGGCTGATTAGTAGGGAAAAATTCGAGATTTCTCACGCGCGTTTCCCCCCTTTTTTTATTTTATTCGAGCGTGAAAGTGTATGCGTCCGCACGCGGCTAACCGATGCGTATGAGTGGCGGACCTGAGCCTGCGCAGCTATGTAATTGCTTAGATTTGGTTTTCTTTTGTAATCAATAGGCGTTAGAACAAGAACAATAAGGCTTAACAATTCAACTTACCGTATGAGTAATTGTAACTGTGTTAATAAACGCAGGTATTTTAAATCAATCGACAATCTTTTTTATATATAATAGGATTTTAAACTAGATTTGAGGTCTTACTGTATTATTGATTCTTAGATAACTTTAATGCTTACGTATCGGACTTTAGTTATAGTGTATAACACTAGAAACCAAGTTATCTAAATTTTGATTTCATATTAAGTGGTGTAGTATTCGCCCCACTATTTAGTATGTGAAAGATTTTAAAAAGAAATATTTAGCAATAGAAGCACTGAAAACGCATCTAAATCATCACAGCAAATTTAAAAATAAATATTACTATTAATATTATATGAACGAAAAAGTGTTTGGCCACCCACAACACAGGCATGTCCCTGGGAACTGCGTTTGTCTGATTATGTTCGTAGTCTAGTCATTGGTAGAAACATTAAATGTATCTACTAATGATTATCATCAAAAAACTATAAAATATTTAAAGAAAAACAAAAGAAAAGCTTTATTATACACAATATACAGGATATTTAGGTAATTCCCTGTGTTGTTGCCAGTCTCTTCCTTTTAACATATAAACTGTATTTACCTTTATGATTCCTACATAAAACAAATGTATAAATAAACAATATTTGCAATTTTTTTTAGTAAATGTATGTAATGTGAGTTTTGAAATGTTAGTGATAGTTTTGTTTTAAAGGAAGTGGAATGGTAAGGGCCTCGGAAGGAGTAAAACCTTTGGGCGAAGAAAGTGCGTTTCTGTATAATTTGTCTAACATTTATTATCCATTATTACAGTAACTTAATACTAACAATAGAAAACTTATTAATATAAAAATAAAACTAAGAACATAATATAAACTATAACATATAATTTATAACTTAACTAAAGTATCTCATAAGAAACTCGCAAAACTGCATTAAAATAAAAACATCATTTCCATATGTTGTCTATGAGCATTCCGCATGGGAGACGACGCGTCAAACATTCCGTTTCACAATACACTGATCAACGTGGTTGTGATAAGTTATCTCGGAAGAAAGTATTTTTAAACGACTTGTGAATTAATGGCTCTATAGTTGTTGCTTAATTGGGATTACCATAATATAAATATAGGATAGAAAGTGTTGAGTGGCTACAGTTTTATCATGACGGCAAAAGATAAAAAAACAGGACAAAGTTGGTTGGTTGGCTACCTTTCAGACGGGAGCCACTTTTAGAATAATACAATTATATATCTCTCTTTTTGTATATTGTATGTTAACTACAATGGATGTAGAGTGGAGCTTATTTTATACAACTCTAGTTTTATGGCGTTATAATTTTTTATTTAATAAGTAGACCAAAAAATCTGGTCAGGAAAACGATGGTCTCAACTGGAGGACTCTAAAGTAACCCAATATAGCACATACAGCTTTTTAAAGTATAATTTTAAAAAATGTGTGTGTGTGTCAGCTACGACGCACGATTGGAGTTTACTCCTTACGAACGATAATTATGATATTTATCGAATAGAAAAAAAGGGTAAATGAACGCATCTGCTAAAATGATAAGAGAAACAAACATATATCTGTAATTCGGATTATTTATATTACTTCAATAAAGCGTATTACATAAAGTATGTTACAAAACAATATAAATAATAATAATAACAATAATATATGTGTTCAATTTATACAAATCCAATTTTAGAGAGAGAATGAGTTCAATCCTATAGACATATATGTTTGTCTCTTTCTACGTAACGCCTCAACTTTTCGTGTTACACTTGATTTTACTCCTCATAAAATTTCCGTACCGGGCCTTATAACTCAAATCGTTTCTTAAGGAGTAAACTCCAAAAAGTGTCAACATCACATCAGAATACCTTACTTCTGATCTGTTCAAGTCTAGAGTCCTGTCAAAGGGTTATAAGCCTTGTTAAACAAGGCGAGCGACTAACGAGGTCGTATGTTCAAACCCCGGCTATGTCCTAATGGTTTTATAGTTATTTTAATATGTGATAGAGCGAAGGAAATCATAGGAAATACATCTTCAGACCTAGTCGTATGCAAGGAAGCTTTGCCTTTATATATCAATAAAACGTATTTTGAGCGAAAAAGCAACAACTGTAGGTTCAGAAAAGGTTATTTAATATAAAATTATCTACACTAATATTATAAAGAGATTTAATTATTTTTATTGATTGATTATTATTGATTATAAAGATTTGTACCTATTTTTGTATGTTCGTAATGAATAGGCTCAAAAAGTACTGGGACGATTTAAAAAATTCTTTCACCAATAGAATGCTACATTCTTCCAATTTGACATAGGCTACATTTCATTTTGAAAAAAATTAGCGATACTTAGTAAAATTGGAACAATGTAACCGAAGGTGTAGAAAAATTTGTCTTAAAATGTCTTTCGTCGAATGCGCTGCCGAAACTATTAGCGATAGAACAAAATAATGTACAACAATACTGAATAACATCATAATGTCTACAAAAAACTCCGGGGTAGCATATGTCCAACTATTGTAGTTATGTCACTACAACAACTTTTTTCTACAAATAAATAATGGTCTACCCCGTGCGAAGCCGGGACGGGCTGCTAGTTTAATATAAAATTATAAATGCAATTGTTTTAAAAGCAAATATTTTCGTACGTAATATGAAATACTTTTTGTATAGTCTAATATTACGTGAGTAATGGAAAGTGAAGTAAATAATATATATATAATGAGTGTTATTAGTATTACGCACATTAATCACATCGAAAATTATGTTTGTCGCGTATTTTCGTACGATTTCCGCGTTTTGGTTATTATCGTAACAATTTTATGATCTTTTATTTGTTTAGGTACTGATACATTGCTACAAGAAATATTGAATGTGACAAGGCAAACACGAATAGATTAAAAAAAAAATAATTTATAAAAAACCAAAGGAAAATGGTGACTTCTGGTGACTTCGACTTAGGGATCCTAGAAATGTACTAATCCCGTAACGCACTTGCGAGCATTCTAGCAATGTCCAGTGGAGGTCCAGAGTGTCCATGGGCGGCGGTATCACTTAACATCAGAAGAGCCTCCTGCCCGTTTGCCTCCTATTACATAAAAAATATCTATTAAAATTAATATGAAAAAGTATTTGTATCATCACAATCGAAGATTTAAAGTAGTCTCAATCTTTGGTTTACAATTTTAATCAAAATTTTATTATATAACATCATGTACATATCACGTCTTTTTGTTTTACAGCTGGACCAGTTAAGTTAATGAAAATAATATAAATTAAATATTAATTAAATTTTTAGAGTCGCTTTGATAAACAAGCCCGTATATAATACGAATGGCGTATTTAAGTTGAAAAAGTCATTATTATTAAGACTTCATTGCCAATACTGGAATTGTGAATCTTTTTATGAAGTCGGATAATAAATTAACGTAATGATGATTCCAATGTATATTTTTTGTCACATCGCGTTGCGCAAGCGTTCTCGTTATGTAGAATGTGTGGCTTTTACCAGTTTTTTGTCATTATAAACAGACTTGTTGATCAATCTGTGTTGTATCAGTTGAATATAGTTATTTTTCTTCTATCTTGAAACCAACCACTTGGAAATAATATATGAGTTATTCAGCTTGTTCTTACAACGTTAATATGCTATATGTGATGAACACAAACTATCATAAGTATTTGAAACGTGATTTTTTTCGTTTAAAAAGTACTGAAATTATTTAAAAATTCTAATCTATGACAATTTACGCTTAACGTGTGGTCAAAATATGTTTACTCATAACTTGGTCGTAATTTTTACTATTATAAAAATTAACACCACCAATACCTACAGTCAAAATCTGCTATAACGACATCGAAAAGACTACTCATATTTGGTCGTAAAAACCGATAGTCGTAAAAGCCGATGAGGTTGTAAGGAAATAGAATTCAGTTGGGACCTTTGATTTTGGTCAATATAACTGGTATGTCGTCGTAAACGGGTTTAACTGCGTTTACTGCATATAATGTTATATATATAAAATAAATATATATTCGGTCTAATAAACACATACGTGTTACAGTTTTTTCAGCCAAAACTTGATACGCCTGACCGATTTTTCTGTTTCTGTAATTTCAGTATACCCATTTTTAAAGTATATTATATAATTCTTAATTTTCGTCTTTTTACGACAAACTCGTTTGTCAATAGCGGTTTTAGTAATACAGCACTATAAATAATCTTTATACAGCAAAACTTTTTCCGGGTCAGCTAGTTTATTTATATTTTTCTATTTGCTTTAAAAAATACAAACAAAACGCAACAATGCACAGAATTTCACATTAAATACTATGAACTGTGAAAACAAGTAGTTTAGTAATGAATTATGTAAAATTATTACATAATTATCTACATTTGTAGCTCCGCGATTGTTTGTCGTTTTTATTTAGTGATCTAGTAAGCTCTTGAGCGAAAATAGGGTTGGCATTCTTATTAATAGTGGCTTTCGACGTAATACTAATAACAATTTATTTGCAAGAATATGATAGGATCTCAACTGTGATATTCGGCCACACATGCGAGCCAATTTGTCTTACACAATTAAAAGGTAAAATTATACAAAATACTCACGTGCTATGCAAGACATGAATCCATTGGTCCCAGACATAATCCCGTTGCCAGTTGACTGGATAGTATATGCAGCAGTACTGCCGTCATTTAGGTCAAAAAATTATCTGCAGGTCTTGTTTTTGTTAAAATTCATGTCGCGCTTTCGAGATATTGTCTCGTATCGATTGTCAATAATCAGTCTCTTTCTCGGTCTCCCCCGTCCTTCCTGCCGCTAGAAGACGATAAATTCGTGATAGTCAGTTCCTACCTCTGACTTTCTTACCTTCTTTTCTCCACGCGTAAACCTTGATATATGATAATACCTTCTTGTACAATTATCTATGTGTTGCCCACGTTCGTTTCTCGTTCCTGTCACTACTCTCTCCGTCATGTTGTACTGTTTCTTCTCTATGGCAAGCGTAGAAGTGTGAAAGCAATTTTCCATTTGCCCGTCAACAATAGAAAGTCCTTTGAACCAAGGACAATTTTAACAATTTGTTTCTTGATGTGGTGACGTTATTAGGCTCATTTAAGAAAAATATAATTGGCCTCATCTTTCACGTCAATCAATTAGACAATGTCTTATTTAAATATCACCCTTGCTTTTCTTCTTCGAAGTCCTCATTAGTGACGATCGTGCCGGCCTTGAAAAGCCCTAACCGATACGTCGACCTGCTGCCTCCACACCACTATCCTCAGCTTGTTTTGCATTAGGGATGTTAATTGACTTCATTTGGTCACTACGAGTCCAGCTTGTCGAGACTATTCGGATCTCTGGAAGGAGCTACACGTTTCATAATGATAGTTGACAGTCTTGTGGTCTTTTGGTTGTAAATGGATTTACCAACAGTATTATCACCTTCGATACGAGATGCTTTGACGAATACCTTGTTTTATTAAAAGTACAAGTGATACACATTCGGTAGCCCTACGTATTAACAATTCTGTGTTAGCTAGCTCAGGTCATTGTTGGCGTTTCACACGAACTCTTACTTTCCTTAAAGAATACATAATAGATTGTTGGAAAAAGCTTGTTATCTAGAATGACATGTACAATCAATGTGGAACATTTTCATCTAAGTTTCACTAAACTTTCGTGTAAGTGACAAGAAGGGTGCCGGAGAGTTTCTTGCCAGTTCTTGCCCGCTCTACGCCCTTGACTTGCGAACTGGTTGTAAATGTAAATTTAGATGCAATTTAACATCTGTTGATATAAGTGTATTTGTTTATCCATATGAATATAGTTATTTTTGAGTTTAAGTTAGAAACTCTTAGGTGAGACTTGGAGGTAATGCAATGAAAAAAAAAACATGTTTTACATATGTCTCTTCGTCGTAAAACCATGACACAGAAGGAAGCAAAAGTGTTATTAGTGCCATTAACGAAAAAGGTAGATTAAACGTTTAGTTTATGTTATAACTACGTCTAATTAAGATCAATAAATGTCTTATGACGTAACCCAATTTCGTTATAATTAAAGAGAAAGAACGACAATTATCTTTTATAAAAACACGAAAAAAGGAAAGTTAAATAAACGCTTATTAAACTACATTTTAATAGCTTGGTTATGGTTTCAGTCCGTATTTAAATATAAAATTAAATTTGGGTCGATTTTCCAAGTCTATAGACTTAGGTCTAAGCTAAATAAAGTAATTTTATTAATGTAATAAGATTTTAAATGAAAACAATAATTTTAGTGTGAACTGATTGACTCCACTGATTTCTATCATACGCTATATTGCACTAGTCCAGTCATTCATGACTGTTGGTTAAAGCATTTTTTTTACCACGGCCAGAAGGCTTTTTGCGCGTCCCGAAAGCTCGTTTGCTCCCCTTTTTATAAAAATATAACGATAAATTGCTTTCTGAATAACAGAAAATATTGCCAGAAATTCCTTTAACTGTTAATACCTTCTAACATAGGATAGAATGAAGCCCTATAACTGTAATAGTAAGATTATGATAGTCAAGACTTGAGACTAGACGAATGTCAAAATCCGTTATGTGTTTGACATACAAGAGCCTTACTCCAGACTCTGAAGTGCCAAAAACTGTCACAGACACAGCCCACGCTTATAACAACACTCAACTACACTCTCTAATACATGCACACACGCACCCATTCACACACTCACACATTCCCATATCTATACATAATGCCTTATAAGACCTGTGTTTGATTAGTTGTCATTGGGGCACTCCCTAATGTGGGAACTAGCGATATATGAATTTTGTCACAACCTAAATAAAGTTTTTATTATTTATTTTATTTTATTACATGGCGAAATGACTGAATCAAAGTCAAGCCGGCTTCTCTATGTTGACTTTTACCCAAGATATAATTGCTCACAATGAGGGAAAATACATTTGTGCATAACTACGGTTCGAAGGTCTGATAATTTTACCTCGATGTTGATCTAGTGCCTTGATAGTGCACTACTCTGCTGTAGTATGTTCGAATCACGCTTGTTTACCAATGGCCTGTAGTCCACTCGCTCGTACCGTGAAGGAAAACATCGCGATGAAAGCTCTTTGACCCCCAAATCGACGGCGTGTATCACAGAATCCCGATCCTACTTGCCTATTAAGAAAACTCATACAATAGATATAGTATTGTGAGGCTTAGAGGTTGAAGCGCCACTGTTTTTTTTTACATCTAATTATTTACTGTATATTATGCAATTTTGAGGAAGTATTTTATAAGTGGTTATAATTCGCAACCACGTTTTAAATTTGCGATTATCGTTTCACATTTATTAGTTTCTTGAGTCAAAACACCTTGCCTTACCTCAGCCCATATTAGTTTCTTGCAAGTTAAAATTGAACCATAAATGTTGCTATATGCCATCGATCTTAGTAGATGTGTTCCATTCCGTAATATAATATTAAATGGTTATCTAGAGCGCTGTTATAGTGGCTTGGCTGGCATAGTGGCTTCATCGTGCTACTCTCATCCCTGAGGTCGTAGGTTCGAGCCCCAATGGACTTTCTTTGTATGTGCCCATTTAGCATTCGTACGAAGGAAAGAATTGTGAGGAAACCGGCTTGCCTTAGACCCAAAAATTCGAAGGCGTGTGACAAGCACAGGAGGCTGATCCTAGTCCGCCTATTAGATTGACAAATGATAATGAAACACGTACATAAATGTTAGGCCCTGACCTAAAAAGGTTGTAGCACCATTCATTTTTTTTTATTTTTTTTTAGTTATCTATAAATCATATATATCATGATATAGCAGTCACTGGTAGACCACAATTTTTAGGAAGCCCTTGAAATCTTTCTGATGATATGATGTAGTCAGTTCCATAGACTAAAATAATAGTCACACAACCGTTCACAACAACAATTGTTCCGCTGGGAAAATACGATGCTTAATGGTAGTCAGTTAATCCGGCTAACGTTAAACTTGGTATTAATATTAATAAGTTTACGAATATATTTCTGCAATTTATTATGAAATGTGAAATTTGTAACTGTTCTTTTAAATAGAAATGTGAATGTTTCGGTTTCAATATAAACTTGAAGATGAATTCTTGAAGCACTATTTTTCTTTATCGCTTTCATGTTTCAAATAAAACATTTTGTAAATGATACTGATATTTATCAATGGATCTACTTCCATCATATATCATCAGAAAGATTTCAAGGGCTTCCTAAAAATTGTGGTCTACCAGTGACTGCTATATCATGATATATATGATTCATAGATAACTAAAAAAAAATAAAAAAAAATGAATGGTGCTACAACCTTTTTAGGTCTGGGCCTAACATTTATGTACGTGTTTCATTATCATTTGTCAATCTAATAGGAGGAATAGGATCAGCCTCCTGTGCTTGTCACACGCCTTCGAATTTTTGGGTCTAAGGCAAGCCGGTTTCCTCACGATATTTTCTTTCAACGATCGAGCAAATGTTAAATGGTGTACAGCCGGGGCTCGAATGTTGACAGTAGCACGCTCAAACCACTAGGCCAGCACTGCTCTAGATTACTATTTAATGGGAAATTTCTACTAATATCGATGGCGTATACCAATATTTATAGTTCAATTTTAACATGGCCTGAGGTAAGGTAAGGTGTCTTGACTCGAGTAGAAACTTATAAATGTGAAAGGATAATCGCAAATTTAAAACGTGATTGAAAGCCATAATAACATTATAAAATACTTCCTTGGAATTGCATAATTTACAGTAAATTGCTTTGCGGTCGGTGCTTTGCTATAAATGATAGGGATTTGGACAAATAGCTTATGTCAGAGACACGAGCAGAAAATATATTTTTTAAACACGAATGTATTACGTTATTTACAGTTAGAGTGATCATTAACTGACATTTAAATAACTGAAGAAGGAAGTTATCATTTCGATGTGTATGTTCAAACTCTCCGTTCTGTATTCGAATACCAGCTGTTTAGTTCCAGAATAGAAAAATTACCTAGATGTAGCGCCATCTGCCGGGCTGATTTGTGAATCTAAAGCATCCAGGGCGCCGCCCAAACGCATACAAAAACTTCATTCAAATTCGTCCAGCCATTTAAAACGAAGTTCAGTGAGATACATGCGCACAGTAGAATTATATATATAACTACTTCACTGACCTAAACCGTTGCGTAAGTCAATGTCAACCATGTAAACATATATCGGTTTAAGGTTATAATTATCTTTCTATTAAATAGTTAATATATTCGAAGTATATCTTTATATATATATAATTCTACTGTACGCGTGTATGTCACTGAACTCCTAAACAGCTGGACCGATTTGAATGAATTTTTTATATGCGTTTGGGCGGCGCCCTACATGGTTTAGATTCACAAATCAGCCCGACAGATGACGCTGTATCTAGGTAATTTTTCTATTCTGTAACTAAACAGCTGGTATATATATAAATCCTCTATGCATGTGTTCGTAATTAAACCCGTAAACGGCTGGACAGATTTTGATGAATTTTTTTGTGTGTTCAAGTGAAGTCGATAATTATTTACAGTATTTTTTTATGTGTAAGACGTGTACAGGACCGCGTCTGTCGGATCCCCTAGTAATATTATAAAAAGTAATTTGATGCAATGGCTTCTTAATGCCAAGGCTGCATATTATATATGCATGAGGCTCACTCAGGCTTTCTTAGTGTTATAAGCGTGGCCATTACGTAAATCGTCAGGCTGAAGCTCCGAGGGTATAGCCCACTCCCTTAAGCATTTCTAATAGCATTTATTATTTTGTTGTACGTGAGTAGTAAATATAGAACGTAAACAATATAATCAACTAGTTAAAGGGTCCTATTGAATCAGGAACCGTACATTAAATGACTTTTTTTAACTGCTAACACCAGTGGGTAACAGAAAAAAAAATCCGCTATAAAATTATCAAATATCGCAGTAAGATAAATAGCAAAAGACGAAGCAGGGCTGCCGGCCAGCAGGCTCCTACTCGGCCATAAATATCATGAGGTTATTTCCGGAGTAGTTGTCGCCCGGTCCTATAGGCAGGATATAAAAATGAAAATGACGTTTCATTTCAAATTAACTAATTAATTTTATTAATGGCGTTCTCGAGTCTACATGGTATATAGAAAATGAGTGTACAAATATATTTAATTATGTTCTAATTGTAGCCCGGTTCGTCGTTGACTATCTTCATTCATACAATTTTGAAAACATTCATTAACAATACGCGTGTTTGATAAATATCGGTGTATCCTTTACAAAGTATCCGGCATTTTTGCTGCCACAACTGAAGTATGGAATACCGCCGTAGGGCGTATTTACCAACGGCAAAGTAGAACTAAGACTTCTCTCCTGGACAGGCGTGATCCAATAGGCTCACTCAACATCAGGTGGGATTTTGGCCTATCTTCTGTCCAGCTCCGTATAAAATAAGCTTCATTATATCTAATGTAATGTAGTGTGGATTCATTTGTTTAGTAACCAAGGTTGTCTTAGGTAGCCAGCGTAAAATCCTGGCTAATTTAGATCCTTCCAGAGGGTCAGAAATTTCCTAGGCACTTGCAGGGCTCAGGGAGCGACCTCACGATTAATTATGTATGTCTAAATTTCTTGCTCTGTGTTATATCAAGATACGCAATTACATAGACCTTCGTGGGTATGATTATCTCAGTGCCTGCCAGGCAAGTGGTTGAGCAATTTCTAAGAACGTTTCAAGTCGTTCAATTTGTTAGATAATTCATAATAATTTTGTATCTAGGTAGGCTACTACTACTACTTATCTACTAGACATTAGAATAATTAAATTCTTGATATTGGTCATATAAGTTTTATCTGTGATACTGATATAACAAAGAACAGAAAAGAATGCATCGCAATACCTTATTGATATTTTTACGGACCACCTATCCGATTATAGGAAATGCATTCTCTTATTAGCTTAGGTTTCTTTGTGATATTTTTTTAGTTTTTGTATTTTTTTGTAATATTCATCTATGTACAATTACTTACATATACTATAAACATTATTGTGCGGCCGGATCTAATACCTAGGCTACACATAGATTTTAGTTACAACTTTTCAGTTTTGCTTACCTTTGTTGTTTTTTAGGTGCGACTGCAAATAAATTATACGTATATGAGTACATTTTTATATATATATTGTCATTTACAGATGGGCAGTGTCAACGGTGATGACTCGGCAGAACCACATTCAGCTGACGGACTTCACCACAACAGCCTTCATACCTTTGTGGGACATGTGCAATCACGAGCAAGGCAA
This sequence comes from Pieris brassicae, assembly GCF_905147105.1. Taxonomy (NCBI): domain Eukaryota; kingdom Metazoa; phylum Arthropoda; class Insecta; order Lepidoptera; family Pieridae; genus Pieris; species Pieris brassicae. The sequence continues at coordinate 18,102,488 of NC_059674.1, forward strand.
GGTAGAGTTGTACTTCCCTACGACTTAGCAAGCTTTAACATTAACAAAAAAACACTTTTCATTTGTTTCTATTTCACTATAGTAGTGTTGACTTAAATTAACTTGCGACTACTACTGATGTCTGAAATCGCAGCTTGGATAGGGATTGGTCTATTGGTCTTTCTACGTATGTGCGCATTTAACACTAGCGTGTCCTAAATCTAATCGACATGTCAAACAGAAGGAAGAGTTGTTGCTGAGGATTATCTTTTAAAACTATTTTTAGGCATTTATTAGTAATTCAAATGTTTTTAAATATTTTTTTTAAGATTATAGTTAAGCTAAAAGTATATACATTATTTAGTAACAGTGATAAAAATATTGATTATGAGCACTGTTGGCCTAGTGGCTTCAGCATGCGACTCTCATCCCTGAGGCCGTAGGTTCGATTCCCGGCTGTGCACCAATGGATTTTCTTTCTATGTGCGCATTTAGCATTAGCTCGAACGGTGAAGGAAAACATCGTGAGGAATCCGGCTTGTCTTAGCCCTAAAAAAAGTCGACGGCGGTGGTCAGGCACAGAAGGCTGATCACCTACTTGCCTATTCGATTAACAAATGATCATGAAACAGATACAGAAATCTGAGGCCCAGACCTAAAAAGGTTGTAGTGCCATTGATTATTATTATTATAAATATATTTTATAACATACTTCCAACTTACCGTAAGTTTGTTTATCAAGGTCCTTATTAGATTTAAATCTTATTTTAGTTATAATTTATTTGGTAAGCATTATTCATAGTTAGAACATAGCCGTGCAAGTGTTTTATTGATAATTAATAATCCTTGCGTAAGAAAATTTCGCTTAGATTTTATCCCAAAGCGGTATAAATAAATTTCCTAATAAATGTATGCAATTTCAGATCAGTACGGACTTCAACAAAGACGGGAACAGAGGTGAATGTTATGCCAAACGCGACTTTAAGCCCGGTGAACAAGTATTCATTTTCTATGGCGCTCGACCCAACGCAGACCTCTTCGTTCACAATGGGTAATTATATTTGTTTTATCATTATGTCTATTAATCAATATACAGGTTGTATCGTAATGAATGGATAATATAGTACCTGCTGGTAGTAACCGTTGTGGCAGTTCAGAATAATATATTTTGTGTTTTGTAAGTCGTCTTTCGACTTTTACGAAAATTAAATAACGTACAACTGACAATGGGTGTCAATATTTTTTCTGCTGCAACTGCAATGCATTAGCTATACACTAGTTCCAATCCTCAAATACATTTAATCTACGAAGATTGTGATATCAGCAATCGAGCTGCAGCACTCTATCATATTCCTTACCCTGTATAACGTTTGCAATTGTGAACCTCTACATAATAAAATCGGGCTTGATTCGGAAGCGTAAAGATTGTCAAACGAATGATGAATTTATATACAGTTAGAATGATATGTACAACATGTTATGTACTTTATACATTGACATAAATAAATAAATATCGTTTGATACATTGCAAGCTATCACTAAAAAAATAAAGCAGCAGTTAAATAGACATCTGTTGGATAGGCGGCCACTCCAATAGGTTATGGGATTGTGGCCAAACACCTTCCCAGTTCTGTATAGAAAAAATGTTTTTTATAATTTTGTATAAATGGCTCGTTCTATATTTTTTAAATTTTGTATTAATGGCTCGTTACATTTTTTTAAATTTTGCATTAATGGCTCGTTACATTTTTTGAAATTTTGAATTAATGGCTCGTTCCATTTTTTTAAATTTTGTATTAATGGCTCGTTACATTTTTTAAATCTTGTATTAATGGCTCGTTCCATATTTTTAAAATTTTGTATTAATGGCTCGTTCCATATTTTTTAAATTTTGCATTAATGGCTCGTTACTTTTTTTCAAATTTTGTATCAATGCCTAGTTTACTTTTGTATCGAATCTTCTTTTTAAGTTTTGTATTGGATTATGGCAATTTTTTTGTTCCTATTCACTGTGTCTATTCTCTGATAAAGCTGATTTCATTGAAGGGTTTTGTACGGTTTTAAACAAAGTGCTTTAAATAATAGAGTTGTTTTTACTCTATATTAACCACTTGCGTACAATAATGGAATAAAGCAAAATATCGAAGTGTTTCGTTATGTAACGAACGAATGCAATATACCAGTCGAAGAGAGTGCCTACGTCTATACTCTTGGTGTGTAACTCCGGCGATTTAGATAATCCACGCCACGCATAAAAACTAAGAAATCCTGATCCTAATTTACAGCCTTGGCTCGTACAGGTTTAATAATCGTCTTTTAGTATAGATAAACATACTGTTGACGTTAGTAAACAATTTCCTTTGTAATACTATGATATAATAATCGCGTAACTGATTACGCATGTTGCATCACTGTGCGGACTGTTATATCGATTATTGCCAAATAATTGCCTTAATTACGTACTTTATAGAAGAAATGTGTATTATATAACATTTATCATATGGTAAGTGTAAAGGGAGAAATGTTGGCCTAGTGGCTGTAGCGACCCTCATCCCTGAGGTCGTAGGTTGGATATCCCAGGCTGTCCACCAAAGGACTTTCGGTCTATCTGCGCATTCAACATTCGCTCGAACGGTGATGGAAAACATCGTGAGGAAACCGGCTAGCCTTAGACCCAAAGAGTCGACGTGTGTGTCAGGCACAGGTGGCTGATGACCTCTTGCCTATTAGATTGACAAAAGATCATGTACCGATTCTCAGGCCGGCATGGCATTTGCTTGCTTACTGGTATTGCGTGTCCATGGGCGGCGGTGTCACTTAACTTCAGTTGAGCCTCCAGCCCGTTTCTCCCATGTTATATATAAACATATAACACAACGCACACACAGAAACACACAAAATAATAACAACAATCAAAACATTAAATAACAAAAAAATATCGAAAGAAAATAAATAAATAATACATTAAGAAAAACACTTATTGAACGGATTAAGGCTATGTATTATTTTTAAAACTTATAGGTTATTTACATAATTCTATTTTTTTTCCGACGTTTCGCGTACTTTTCAGCGTGCGTGGTCACGGTGACTGAAGACGACAGGTGTTAAATGTCAAAAGTATCACAGCTGCAGAGAAAGTTGTTTTATCTGTATTTCTTGCCCCGAAGTTGATATCGACTAAAAGATGATGGGTTTTTGCAAAAATGACTCACGGTGTCCTCTGTTTTCGCGGATCGTTTGTCTTGGGGTTTTAATTTGGATATTATTGTAGCCCAGGTGTTTGATAATTTTAGGCCGTCTTCTCTATTGAAATTGGGGCGTTTTTTTTTTCAATGGCTTCGCGTACCAATCTTGGGAAGAATCTTTCTTTCGCAAGTACTTTCGGTTGGTCAAAGCGTATCTAATGATTACGCCTATGTAGCGTGTGTTCACAGACTGCTGATTTTGTGTGTCGTCTATGGCTTATGTCGGCAATGTGTTCTTTGAGTCTGCTGGACATATTGCGTTTAGTTTGCCCTATGTGAGACCTAGCACCTGTTTTACATGCTGTAGCTCCTCCTCAAGGTGGGCAGCATCACAAAGACGTGACCACGCACAAAGAAAAGTACGCGAAACGTCGGAAAAAATTTAGAATTATGTAAATAACCTATAAGTTTTAAAAATAATACATAGCTTTAATCCGTTCAAAAAGTGTTTTTCTTAATGTGTAAAAGCTATTTTAACAATAGACAATACTAAATAAGGTACATTTTATGTGTGTAATGTGTGTGTGGTAGATACTGACCCTGACTCAGTATTATGCTATGGGGCAGACAGTTCAACAGCGCTGGTCGTTCTGCTAGAGACCACAACAGTTTGCGCCTCAGACGCGAAAAAAGAAAAGTAGTAAAAATTTACATTGTAAGTAAAGAGTCTTGGAAGATTTGTGTAAAAGTGATGTAAATAAGAAAATAAGAATAGTTGTTATACCCGCAAACATTTTGAACAAAATATGTACGCGCGCAGAAGCGATTTTTAGGTATCACTAGGGTGGTGTAGAGTTTGACGTTTGCGTCCCGTGCTGTGTACGATGCGCAAATATTCCCCCACTCCCTTGTTTAATGCTCAAGAAGTTTGCCGGTATCTGTACTAAAACAATTATTTTTATAAGAATATATGGTTGGAGAACACATCTTGAGGGTGTTGAGGACCTCACAATTCATTATTAAAATGACAATCCAAGACCCATACAGAGTTGCAGCCCACTGGATTGCTATTCTTTGTAAATTATCCATAGGTTCATGGGTTTGAACGCACGACCGCAGGGTCAAAGCACGCATAGTTGAAGGCTGAGTTTGTTACAAATGATATTTCATTTCAGTTTCGTCTACCCGAACAACGATTATGATTATATAACTCTAACAATGGGAGTGAGTTCAAGTGATGCGTTACGAGAGTTGAAAATGTCGCTTTTGACAAAGCTGGGGCTAAATAATGTCACCCAATACCGACTTTACAAAAAGGGGACAATTATTATGCCCGAATTACTAGCATTTATACGGATATTCAATATGAATAAGGGTAAGTTTTACTAATATCTGACATTTTATATATATATATACAATAATGCAAATAATTCTCCACTCCAATTGAACACACAAAACTTTATCAAATTCTGTCCAGTCGTTTAGGAGTTTAATTACGAACACATGCGCAGAAGATTTATATATACCAGCTGTTTGTTTTCTGTTTACATACATAACCAAGATACCAACTGCAGCACCATCTGCCGGGCTGAATTGAAACCATCCAGGGCGCCACCTAAACGCATAACAAAAAAATTCATTCAAATCAGTCCACCCATTTAAGAGGAGTACAGGGACATACACACATACAGTAGAATTAATTATTTAACAATGTTACACTAAGAGTACTTATAGCAGTGTTGGCCCAGTGGCTTCAGCGTGCGATTCTAATTTGAACACTTGTTGAAATGTTTTTTTTAGATGAATTAGAAAAATGGAGCAAATCCGGTCTCCCTAGTGATTTGGTGTCGTCAGATGAATCCAGCGCGAAGGAAGTGGGTTGTGATATCGACGCACGCGCATACAATTATTTATTGACGCGATGTAATATTTTGATCTCAGCGTACAAAAAGTTGGAGGTAAAGGATGCGGATACTCAAAATAGGTGAATAATTGTTATTAAATATTAGTCTATTGTTATTTTCACATGTGTATATCCTTTGTGTAACATATTTCCATAAGTATCTGTCTGTTCCCATGTTATATGTGTGATGTTGTTGAGAGCAAAAATAAAAAAAAATTATGTAGTTTTACCGATTACTTATAAATCTTTTTCTGAAGTTTTATTGAAGAATTGCTTAAATAAGTCGTAATTTTTACGTTCTAAATTCAGAATTATCAATTAACGCACTTCAAAGTAAAATATGCATTTTTTTTTCAGAAAAAATATCAAACTCCTAAAGGAATGTGAAGTACAAATACTAGAAGATGCCATCGAATATATAAACAAGACAATAGAACAATTTAAACCTATCGCATAATACCAAAGCTATTTGTATTTGTGTGTTTGTGATGATGCAGTGCATTTTTGTGTATTTATAAATCAAATTTATTAAAATATATTGTATATATATATATGTCGCAGATTCAACGCGATTAATAATTGCAAAATTGGAGTTACTACCGTCGTCCGACATTATAACACAGTCAGTGCGCACGTCCGGCGCAGGCGACGTTCGAAACTCAAGTGACTAAAGAATTCACTTACTGCCACGAAACAGTCGCGCCACTGACATTTGGTAGATCACACAGACTAGGCATTGTCAATTGTCAACGTTGACAATCAACCTTACCATACCACACCGCATTCTACGACTAACTTCATAGTGGCGGGAATTTTAAAATATTAATTCTCCGACATATAGTATTTAAATCATTATGTCGTGAAACAGCCATTTAGAGATGTTTTGTCAACAGCGCAATTAGAGTAAAAATTCTCAATTAGATATTAAAATGAATGTGTCCCTAAAGTTACCTGTCAATTGTCATTTTGACAATTTACTTATAAAGTTTAAAAAAATATTGGGTGTATACTATCGTATCAGGCTTAGACGGCTGATGAAACAATAATCAATTAGATTATTACGTCAGTTGTCATTTTGACAATTTGATGGAATTCTTTTCACTTGAATTTAGTAATGACAACTGTCATCTGTCAAATCAGAAGCCAATTCGCGCCTCGTTGTTAAACCTAAAACATGACAGAAGGTTACTTTAGTTAATGTGTGATTATTTATGTAATAAGTATACAACACTACCAAACTTAACGTATTTTTTATTTATATTTGCGATAATCGAATTTATTTTTTTAATTACATGCGCACAATGTGTTTATTTTTATTCAAAAAATTAATTAAAATGTTATATTTCGATTTACGCCCGGGTTCTTAACGGTTCGTTAATTCTACCACACGTTACGACAATCCAAAATTTAATGACGTAAATCCTGATATATTAGAATATTTATTATGGTAAAGTGCAATATTAAAACGAATTATAAAATAAAACAGTATTTTTACGTTAGCTTTTACTAAAAACTATGTTTTAATATACGTGTTTTTTTATTATAGTGTCTTATTTCTTCACTTCGTTCAAGTATTACGTCACACAATTTTTGAAGATTCGTTCCCCGTAACGTTATCTGTATCCAATAGTTAAACGTTTCATGACCACAACAATGACTTTTTTTTACTTAAAACTTACCATAATGTGGTGTAAATTATTGGAAAGTGGAAAATAATATTAACAATAACGCGTAATTCAATCCCCATCCCGCATCGTAACCTTAAACAAGAGGACGAAAATTCGATACATAATACTAGAACGCTAGAATATTAAGGAAACATATATACTAGCGGATCCAATAGACGTTATTCTGTACACACGTCTTACAAATTATTCTCGATTTCACTTGAACACACAGAAAAGTTCATCAAAATGTGTCCAGTCCAGCAAGCTTTATATATTAGGTTTTAGTAGTGGTTAGATTGAATGATTGATTACCTATTGAGATGCAACGCCATCTGCCAGGCAGATTTGTGAATCTAAACCATCCAGGGCGCCACCCCAACAAATTCTTTTAAATCGGTCCAGCCGTTCAAGACGCGATTAGTAACATACACACGTACAGTAGAATTATATATATATAAAGATAATAGTAACCCAAACTTTAAAAGGTGACAATATAATTAAGAAGTGAGGAATTAAAATGGCAAAAGATGATTAAATGAAAGTAGTTGGGATTCCCGACGACTGCCTCACATCAAAGTTCCCCAAAAACGTAAAAATCATGGTTGGCCAAACCTAAAAAAAAAAAAAAAAAACAAGTTTGTACTCTACCCCCACTAAACAGGCCGTGTGGAGTCGAATGCACCGTTCCAGAGATAGCTTTCCCAAAACCCTTGCTAATTACTTACTAATCACCACCTTATCAGCTACGAATGCGTCGTTATCTACTTTCCTACATTCACTAACCCGATCTATGGCTCTAAAAGAAAAATAGAATAAACTATGTCTAACCTAACCTAATCTACGGGTCTAAGCAAACAACAATAAATATACCTAACCTACATTAACACCATTATCTATAATAAAATTAGATGTAAGGGTTACATATTTAAATAAAACATTTTTATTCCAGGTATTATTCTTTTATTTATATGTCCATTATATTTCTATACAAATTTACTAGCACCGTATCATTGTTCTCTGAGTCACACGTAAAATTTCTAAGGAAGTCTTCTAATCTCATCCCCCTGAACTTGTAATATATGTATCCCAAACAGTACTCTCCGCACACCGCCGATAGGTAATCCTGAACCGTAAGGCTATTGTATCTCCACATGCAACAATTCCTCCTTAAAAATCCTTCTATTGCTTCAATCGGTTTACGTCCAAACGAATCAAAGTATTCCCCAACTCTTTCAACGTTTATATGAATAGCCACCCAATGAGACCCCGGCTGTGAATCAGGGTCAAGATTGCATATGATAAGTGCTGGCACCTGAGCATACATCGGCAATCGATTTGAAGGATATACGTTGCTCTGGAGGCTGGGATGTATTCTACGAAGACTCATTTGCACTTCTAGTGTGTTCATACTTTAATATGCGTTTACTCCCCTACTCTTTCACTCTTTTACTGACTACATTTATTACTATCAATTCATATTTGTACCAATGTATTTAAACACACATAATATGATCTCAACATAAGTAATGAGTCTCTTTGTAAAAAAAGTAATGAAGGTAAATAAAAACCATGTCATATTCGATTACATTATATTTTATTATTCTTAATATCATAATAATTACATAAGTGATTGCTTAACTACTATAATCCACACATACATTTCTGTTCTTATCTATTTCTATAATATTTGAAAACTCTGCGTAAACTACACAGTTAATTGTTTCAGGCAATGCGCTCTCGAATCTTACTTCCATTCTTACACTACCATGGCGTACAAGATTCCAATGCACATTAGAGTTAGCCGACAAGTCAGGTGTTAAATCAAAAGCTAGTAAACAGTACCGATTTGAATATTGCTCCTTCGATATTCCATTACCTTCGTTAAGAAAATGTATACCGGTGCCTGAGTACAGGGTGTGGTATGCGCTAGTAAATACATCGTTTGGAAATGATGGTTGTAACGCTTTTGAAGGTATCTGTTGACCATCTATATATAGGCTAAATGAGGAAATACCAAAATTTTCAAAGTTGAAAGGATTTTTACCATAACTACCGTTGAATGCTGTATTATTCACAAAACCTATAATACATCTCTTAGGAATTCTTCAAACTTCAAAAGTAATGAAGGTTAATAAAAACCTGATAAGGTTATTCGTTTATATTTTCATATTCGTAAATATATTTTATTGTTCTTAATATTATAATAATTATACGTATACACACATTTCTGTTCTTATCTATTTCAAAAATATTTTAAAAATGCAATGACTATTAAGATTGCAAAGGGTATTTAGAGTGCCCTTTGTATTTATTATCCACATTTTACTGATAGGTATGGATACTTGTTCAAACATGCAGTCGAGTTGAATATCGTAACTAGATAATGATATCCATTACCAGTCTATATAACCCAATACTTGTAGAAAGATTTAGTATTGTGCTCTAAGTTTGACAAAAGTGAAGTGGTTGAAAGTTTGAAATAATAAACAACAATGGAGGTAAGTTATTTATATTTTTTAAATTTGGTTTCAGTAAATTCTTTAATAATTCCTATTTATTTTTTGAAACGCATTTTGATTTGTTTATGTTATATTTCAGTCTTCATACAACCTGAAAGATGTGGAAAAATGTTTCAGACCATATAATTATTATAATTTATCTGATGATGAAGAAGAGGTTTTAAACATAACAGAAAATAAAAATAAGAAGACCAATCGTTTAGATGACTTTTTTCTTCAAGAACCTGACCGGAAGAAGAAAAAAACTAAACTTTCTTCAAGTGTTGGCCGTGCAGGGAAGGAGGGAAGCATATCATATATATCGACTGATAAAGATGATGGAATGGACGCTGACATACTTGTGAAAATGGAATTATATAGTTTAAAAAAGTTGAAAGAAATCCCAGTGGCACAACATTGGAAAAATGCAGATATTCGTGTTAAATATTACATGAAAAACGATTCCAACATTGATGTTCAGATAAAGGATATTGTATACAACATAACAAAGGGGATATCCGAGGAAGATAGTGTAAAACGTTACAGTTTTAAAAATGAGTTTCATTTAGTTTCTTCATGCTTCAGATTTTAATACCATATGTTTATATAATTAAGTAATGTTTCAGTTTTCCACTAGTATAAATACTGTTACATTGTACAAAGTCAATCATTGTGCTTTTTGTTGAAGACCTTTGTGCATTAAGGTTAAAAGTGTGAGACAAAAAACAGTTGTGAAACGAATACATATATACAATGTCTCAAGAATGTGTTAGTGTTTTTTTTTAATGAAATGGATCATGAATTTGAAAGCTTATCCATTGATACAAATGAACTTTTCAACGTTTGTGATGAAATAGAAAGAAATGATTTAAATCACCTATTCTATGATCAAAGAATGATGGTGCTATGTGATGAATTCGATGGGAAACTGTGAGTATATTTAATAATCATATTATATATATATTATTATTTTTTTGATTTCTCTATTCGCATTTCTAAGAGTTAAATATAATAAAATTTGTATTCGATAGGGTTGATCAAATGGGTCGTGGAACCAAAAGGAAAGCAGCTGTTGATATTAACTCTGCTGACATCAAAAGAATAAAATCTGGATCGAACATGCATGCATGCATGCAACATCTTTCACGGTCTTCACAAGAGCAATCAACATCGAATGAAGGTAATAATTTTAACATGAAATTTTGCTGTATTTGTAATAGAAATGTTTCCAAAAAATATTTCGCTAATCATCTAAGGAGCAATGCACATAAAAATAATGTAAATAAAATACAACATTCAATAAAACCCAATGTTAAGATAATTGAGACTGCGTTCGGTAATAGAATAATAACCTATAGAGTAACTTCAGAAAATCAAAATGATTTACAGTTTGAGACACCAGAGTTATTTCTTGCATCAGTCAAAGATACAATATTTACAATAATAAATAAATCTATAGAAGATCATACAATTTTAAAAATAAATTTCATTTTATATGGTGACTTTGTTCAGGAAACAAAAAACATTAACAACACTTTTGATTTCCAATCAATGAATTTTATTGTTTGTATTGGTGATGATTTAAATATATTTTATACAACTCTCACGAAATCTCTAATAAACTATATAAATTCATTCGAGAGAAAGGATAGTGGGTGGAGTCTGAAAAAATTTTTACATTTGGATATGAACTTAAATCAATTTAACCCTTTAAGAGGAAAATCCTTTATTGAGTTACCACATGATATAAAAATAAAAAAAGCTGTGATCAATGTTAAAAACACTGATGACGCATGTTTTAAGTGGGCACTGTTATCTGCTTTATTTCCAATTCATAAGAATTCGGATAGAGTATCATCATACACCAAATTCAGTCATAAATTAAAGTTCGGTAATATTAAATTTCCAGTTAAATTAAACGATATACACAAAATTGAAAGTCTTAATAATATAAGCATTAATGTTTTTGGGTTAGAATATAATGAACAAAGAAAAAAACATTGTATTGTTGGGCCATTGTATTTTACAAAGAATAAAATGCAGACTCATATAAATTTACTATATTTGACACAGGGTAAAATCGGTCATTATTGTTATATAAAAAATATGTCACGATTAATAAGTAGTCAAGTTTCGAAATCCAAGGAAGCTATATATCTATGTGACTTTTGTTTACAATATTTTTCAACATCTGAACGTTTAAATAACCATCAAATAAATGATTGCAGACATATTTGTACACAAATACCAAGCTTAGATAAAAATAAAAGAAATTGGTGGGGTGATATTGTTTCTGAATGTAAATTAAGTTTTGATAAATTTCAACGTAAATTGATGTTACCTTTTGTTATATATGCGGATTTTGAGGCTTTTTTAAGTCCCTTAGCATCATGTTCAAACGATCCTTCAAAATCACATACAATAAATGTACAAAAACATAATGTGTATAGTTTCGTATACTACATTAAATGCTCATACGATGATAAATTGTCTAAATATGTAACATATACTGGTGAAAACTGTGCTTTAAAATTTATGGAAACACTGAAAGATAATATGACAACAATTGTTAAAAAAATTGGTTTCCAAAAAGTTGCTAATAAAATATCACCAATACAGCAAGATATACTTAGCAAATCTAATCATTGTTATATTTGTGATAAAATTTTGTGTGGGAATTCAATGATTTACTACGATTGGTTTACTGGGGAATTTGTTGGGGTCATACATAAAGTTTGTTCAGAAAAATTTAGAGTACCTTAAACTATACCAGTCTTCTTGCACAATTTAAGTCATTATGATGCACATTTTATCGTACATGCCTTAAACTTTGATGAAGGTCAGGTAGAAGTTCTCCCACAAAATAAAGAAAAATACATATCATTTTCAAAGGTTCTTAAAATCAATAACAGTAATGTAACTTTACGTTTTGTGGATTCCCTAAAGCTTAGCATAGCTTAGATACCCTTTAGCAAAAAATTTAACAAAGAATAATTTTAATGAATTATCAAAATGCTTTCCCAATTCAGAAGACTTTAAACGGCTGACTAAAAAAGGTGTATTTCCATATGAATTCATTAAAGATTTTGATACTTTAAACTACAATCAACTTCCAGATCTTCCACACTTTTACAGTACTCTTACAGATTCCATTATTTCTAATGAAGATTACAACCATGCCAAAGATGTTTGGAATCATTTCAATTGTAAAAATATGTTGGATTATTCAAATCTTTATTTAAAAACTGATGTTTTATTGTTAGCAGATATTTTTGAAAATTTTAGGTGTTTGCATTAAAACGTACGATTTAGACCCGGCTCATTACTATACAGCACCTGGATTAAGTTGGGATGCTATGTTAAAACATACTAAAACAGAAATTGAATTACTTTCTGATATAGATATGATTGCTTTTATTAAATCAGGAATTCGTGGTGGTGTTTCGCAATGTAGCACTCGCTATGCAAAAGCAAATAATGTTTACATGTCTGACTATAATGCGAAAGATAAAGAGTCATTCTTAATGTATTTCGATGCCAATAATCTATATGGTTGGGCAATGTCACAATATCTACCTACAGGTGGTTTTGAGTGGGTTAGTGTTGATACAGATTTTAATGTTAGTTGTTCATCGGATATAGGTTTTATCTTAGAAGTAGATCTAGAGTATCCGGTGGATTTACATGATAAACATTCAGATTTACCTCTTTGTCCAGAAAATATACCAGTTGGGGACGCTAAGGAAATTAGATTGATTCCAAACTTAAAAAATAAATCCAAATATATTATTCACTATCGAAATTTAATTCAATGTTTGAAAATGGGTTTAAAATTATTAAAAGTTTATAGAATATTAAAATTTAAGCAGAGTCCATGGTTAAAGAAATATATAGACCTTAATACACAATTAAGAACTCGAGCTAATTCCGATTTTGAGAAAGATTTCTATAAACTCATGAACAACGCTGTTTTTGGTAAGACTATGGAAAATATTGAGAAACGAGTTAACGTTAAACTGTTAACCCACTGGGAAAATAGGGGCAGAGTATTGGGAGCTGGGGATCTAATTGCTCAACCACATTTTCACAGTGTTTCAATATTTTCTGATAGTCTTGTTGCAATTCAATTAAACAAAATGAAATTAATTTATAATAAACCTATTTATCTCGGATTTTGTATATTAGATATATCTAAAACGCTGATGTATGATTTCCACTATAATTACATGAAAGAGAAATTTACTTCAAATCTGAAACTACTGTATACAGATACTGACAGTCTCATTTATCAAATATTTACTAGTAACTTTTATAATGATATAAAGCCAGACATTTGTACACATTTCGATACATCAGATTATGATCCAAACAATGTTTTTAATTTTCCTCAAGTAAATAAGAAAAAATTAGGTTATTTTAAAGATGAAAATTGTGGTAAAATCTTTACAGAATTTGTGGGTTTGCGATCAAAAATGTATGCATTACAGGTAGATGATAAAATTATTACTAAGGCGAAGGGTGTTAACAAATGTGTCACTAAAAAATTAACGTTGGATAATTATAAGTCGTGTTTGTTTAATAAAAACGTACAGCATTGTAAAATGTATCGGTTTAGATCATTAAAACATACAATTTTTACACAGGAAATAAATAAGGTGTGTTTATCTTTTAATGACACTAAGCGGTACATTTTACGAAACAAAATCGATACGTTACCTATAGGTCATTACCAAATCATTAGTATGTAATTAAGTTAATCATTATTGTAAATATAACAAATTGTAAATTTTTATGTAAAATAAATTTGTTTTGTACATATATAATGTATAAACGTGTACATTAATATTGTGATATAACACTTACATTTTTTGTATATTTCATATAAATAAATTGTTTTTAAAATATCAACTTAGTTTTATTCCTTTCCCTGAAGAAGACAGAAGTTAAAAAAATAATGATTCATTTTATTCATCCCTTTGCTGCCATCGTAGCAGGACCTAGTGGGTGTGGAAAATCTAACTTTGTTGTAAATTTCATTAAGCATAAAAGTAGTATATGTAATGAGATTTTTTTAGAAATAACATGGTGTTATGATGAAATGCAGCCGCTACATAATATACCCGGAGTAAATTACCACGAAGGACTACCGGAATTGCATATGTTTGATGGTAAAAATCCACATTTGATTATAATAGATGACTTAATGAGGGAATCTGATGGTCGAGTTGTTGATATATTTACAAAAGGTAGTCACCATAGAAATTTGAGTGTTTTTTACATAACCCAAAACTTATTTCATCAAGGAAGAGGACAGCGCGACATTTCACTTAATTCAAGTTATATTATTTATTTTAAAAATCCCCGTGACAAAACACAAATACGATTTCTAGCTAGACAAGTTTCACCGGAAGATACCAAGTTTATTGAAGATTCATATACCGATGCTACTAAAGAAGCTCATGGTTATTTAATGATTGATTTGAAACAAAACACTGATGATGCTCGCCGCATAAAATCTAAAATATTTGAATCTAGTAATTTTTGTACAATATATGTTCCTATGAAAAGGTATAAGTATCTTTGTAAACAGCCACTCTAAGTCAGTAATGAGCCATGTATCAACGAATAACAACGCATAAGGAATTGTTATCAGCTTTACATAAATTAAAACCCAAACATCGTAGGATATTATTGAAGTCTTGTAATAATCAAGAAATTAACTGTCTATGTGAATGTATTCACAATGTTTTACATGGAAAAGTACCTTTAAAAGAGAATACAAAAACAAAATTAAAAAAAGTTAAAAATCTCTTACGTAATCTGATCAGTAAGGGGAAAAGTTTTGAATACAGGAAAAATATATTAATACAAAAAGGAGGGTCCTTTCTTCCAATAATTTTGGGTACAATTCTAAGCACCCTTGTAAGTTGTTTTAATAAATCACAATGAACACAAAAAAAATGCTTCTTGTTGAGCAAGACTTTATTGATAAACTGAAACATCACAATGAAAATAAAGCAACACCGCAAAGTAGATTGGATTTAGAAATGGAAAAAATTATATCAAGTAAATTGGATGATCGCGAAAAATGGGCGCTTTATCTACAAATTTTACAAAGATACTTACATTACTCCATGGAAGAACGTCAACCTCAAGAAATAACAATAACTGAAAAGGTAATAAATGATAATACTAACGAAAACCGTAACATCAATAATATAACTACTAGTGAAAATGAAAAAATGCTAAATGTTAAACAACCCCCAACGGGTGAAGACATCACATATGGGTTACAACCAAAAGAAATATTAAAATTAATTCCTAAAACTTATATGAGGAGGGGTGAATTATTGATGGATACAATAGTAAATAAAACAGATCAATTGCAATGGAATAAAATTGGAACAGTTTTCATTAGTGGACAAGAGATACCGGGGAGTAATATTATAGATTTAGTGAATGACATCTTACGACCCTCGAAGAGATCCGATCCAATCGGTTGGGAAATATTCGCCAAGTTTTTAAATGATATAAATACACCGCTAACATACATTGGTAATCTGAAAAGAATCAAATATATATCTGACCTTAATAGTAAAGATAAAACATTGATTCAAGAATCACCACCTGTGGTTTCTTCAACTCCAACACAATCTAAACACATCAACAAATTGAGAAACAAAAGTGATTGGGAGAAATGGACCCCGTATTAGAGTTACATCGCATCTATTATGATATATCACATCCAGCCGGTTACAGCAGTGTCAATAAGTTAACAAAGGCAATGAATGGAAAAATCTCAAAAAGTGATGTTTCGAAATGGTTGCAGTCTCAAGAAACATATACATTACATAAACCGGTTATAAAAAAATTCCCGCGTAATAAATATATTTTATCAAATATTAATGAATTGTGGCAAGCTGATTTAAGTGATTTAAGAACTTACATACAATATAATAATGGATATAAATATATTTTGTGTGTTATTGACGCCTTTAGTAAGTATGCTTATGTTAGAGCCATGAAAAAGAAGGATTCATGCACAATAAAAACGTGTTTTACTAGCATCTTTGATTAAGCTAAAACTGTTCCTAGACATATTCAATCAGATAAGGGTACGGAATTTGTATCTAAGGATGTCCAAACTTATTTAAAACGTAAAAATATAAATTATTACACTACAAATAATCCAGATATAAAGGCAAGTATAGTAGAACGATTTCAGAGAACATTGAAAATGAAAATGTGGCGTTATTTTACACATAAGAATACTTATCGCTATACAGATATTTTACAAGATTTGGTTAGTTCTTATAATCACAGTGTGCACTCTAGTATCAAGATGAGACCATGTGATGTTAAAATGGAAAACATTATGGAAGTTTGGCGGAATTTATATTATGATGAAAAGACTTATATTTCAAGTTTAAACAAAGTACCTAAGTTTAACGTTGGTGACTATGTAAGAATTACAAAATACAAACATGTTTTTCAAAAAGGTTATGAAAGTAATTGGAGTAATGAAATTTTTATCATTACTTCCATTATAGATCGTTCCCCTTGGGTTGTATACACTTTAAACGATTTAGAAAATGAATCAATAACAGGAACTTTTTATGAGAAAGAACTACAAAAAATAACTTTTTCCCCCACTTCCGAATATAAAATTGATAAAATCATCAGATCACGTAAAAGCGGTATTAGAAAGGAAGTATTAGTGAAATGGAAAGGATATCCTAACAAATTTAATTCTTGGGTCTTACTGTCGAATATTAAAAATCTACAATGAAGGAAAGTTTCTATTTAACTTTACTCAGCAATAGTTCCACACAATATTTCCCGGGAAATATGACATCAAATTTTTCTACAAAACTACCTAAAGCCATTACATTAGAAGGAGAATGGATGGTAGGTATAGTTGAGTTTCAATATCCCTCTACTATGTTCTCCGTGCAAGATCATGAAAATATCATATACATAAGTAAAAAAACTACCATCAATAACGAAGAGACCACACTAATGTATAAGAACCATATACCAGCCACCAACTATGATAATATACAAAATATTCTTATTGCTTTAAATTCGAAAGAGAAAGTTAGTTTTCGCCAGGACACCGTGTCAAAGTTTGTCTCTGTAAAGGATCCATCAATAATTTCACTATCTCTATCACCTAATTTGAGCTTTCAACTTGTATTTGAGCCAGATACCAATTTAGTAAATCATAATATCGGTAAACGCCCTGCTAATCTACATTTGGGGTTACCATCACAATTATTTGTGTATTGCGATATTATAGAACCACAAATTGTTGGTGATGTCATGACACCCCTATTGAGTATTATACCCTTAGATCCTGCTAAATACATATATGGTTCAAATAAAATGCATATATTTTCACCACCACATTATTTACCGGTAATGAGAAGAGAATTTGATGTTATTGAGATAGATATAAGAACAACCACGGGAAATGTGGTACCATTTCAATACGGTACATCGTGTGTGAAACTTCATTTTAAAAAAATATAATCTACATTTCCTTTTTAAAATGTATACACCTCAAGAAACTTTTATATGTCCTTATGAACATTATTATTCGCAACAAGCTGGGTCTGGTATAAATGTAATCTACAAAGGAGCCTTACATCAACGTGGTCATGGTATCGGAAGTTTTCTTGGGGGGTTATTTCGAAGTGTGCTACCTTTACTCACTAGTGGTGCTAAGGTGATTGGAAAAGAAGCACTTAACAGCGGTATTGGGCTTTTGTCAGATGTTGTAGCTAGTCGACCTATTAAAGAATCCATTAAAAATCGATTGAAAGAGGCTAGTTCTAATCTTAAACGCAAAGTTGATACCAAAATTGATAAACTTATGACTGGATCGGGTGTTAATAAGAGACGAAAATATTGTAATGAGCTCATTCGAGTTTCACCCCTCAAAGTGAAAGGCGCTTCAAAGAAAACAAGGAACAAAGATATTAATATTTCCAAGGATATATTTTCAAACTAATCATAATGTCATTTATTCATAATCATTCATGTGAGTGTGTTAAATCTGAATTGGATCTGTTTGCTCTTCCTTCCACACAAACAAGTATCGAATATGGACACTGGATACATTACAAACCAATTTCTTCATTAAGTGATGATGGACCCATCGAATTCCAAGTACCTGGTACAGGAGATGATTACATAGACCTTTCGCATACACTACTCCATCTCAAGGCTCAAATTAAAAATCAAGACGATTCTGCAGTTAATGCAGCTAATGTAGTGGCACCAGTCAATAATTGGTTACATTCTTTATTTAACCAATTGGATGTTTACCTAAACCAAAAACTTGTGTCACCCCCAAATAATACTTATGCATATCGTGCTTTCATAGAAACTCTATTAAATTATTCATCATCCGCCAAACAATCACATTTGACATGTGGTTTGTGGTACGAGGATACAGCTGGTAAAATGAATGAAACTAATGAGGCAAACAAGGGCTTTTACAAAAGACAACAACTTTCAAAGGATGGTAAGGATGTTGAAATGATTGGGCATTTACATGGGGATATATTCAATCAAGATAAATTCCTCATTAACGGGGTCGAATTTTCTATAAAATTAGTAAGATCGAGAGAAACATTTAACCTCATGTCACAGAATGCAGATAGTAAGTACAAAGTCTGTATAACAGATGCAACTTTATTAATACGCAGAGCAAAAATTAATCCATCAATACTAATAGCTCATCAAAAGGTTCTTGCTACTACTACGGCTAAATATCCTATAACAAGAGGTGAAGTGAAAGTCCTGACCATACCATCTGGTGTGCAGGGTAAAACACTGGACAATATATTTTAAGGACAGGTTCCTAAGAGATGTATTATAGGTTTTGTGAATAATACAGCATTCAACGGTAGTTATAGTAAAAATCCTTTCAACTTTGAAAATTTTGGTATTTGCTCATTTAGCCTATATATAGATGGTCAACAGATACCTTCAAAAGCGTTACAACCATCATTTCCCAACGATGTATTTACTAGCGCATACCACACCCTGTACTCAGGCACCGGTATACATTTTCTTAACGAAGGTAATGGAATATCGAAGGAGCAATATTCAAATGGGTACTGTTTACTAGCTTTTGATTTAACACCTGACTTGTCGGCTAACTCTAATGTGCATTGGAATCTTGTACGCCATGGTAGTGTAAGAATGGAAGTAAGATTCGAGAGCGCATTGACTGAAACAATTAACTGTGTAGTTTACGCAGAGTTTTCAAATATTATAGAAATAGATAAGAACAGAAATGTATGTGTGGATTATAGTAGTTAAGCAATCACTTATGTAATTATTATGATATTAAGAATAATAAAATATAATGTAATCGAATATGACATGGTTTTTATTTACCTTCATTACTTTTTTTACAAAGAGACTCATTACATATGTTGAGATCATATTATGTGTGTT
Source organism: Pieris brassicae (assembly GCF_905147105.1). Classification (NCBI taxonomy): domain Eukaryota; kingdom Metazoa; phylum Arthropoda; class Insecta; order Lepidoptera; family Pieridae; genus Pieris; species Pieris brassicae. Next base: position 18,122,190 of record NC_059674.1, read on the forward strand.
TAAATACATTGGTACAAATATGAATTTATAGTAATAAATGTAGTCAGTAAAAGAGTGAAAGAGTAGGGGAGTAAACGCATTAACGCATTAAAGTATGAACACACTAGAAGTGCAAATGAGTCTTCGTAGAATACATCCCAGCCTCCAGAGCAACGTATATCCTTCAAATCGATTGCCGATGTATGCTCAGGTGCCAGCACTTATCATATGCAATCTTGACCCTGATTCACAGCCGGGGTCTCATTGGGTGGCTATTCATATAAACGTTGAAAGAGTTGGGGAATACTTTGATTCGTTTGGACGTAAACCTATTGAAGCAATAGAAGGATTTTTAAGAAGGAATTGTTGCATGTGGAGATACAATAGCCTTACGGTTCAGGATTACCTATCGGCGGTGTGCAGAGAGTACTGTTTGGTATACATATATTACAAGTTCAGGGGGATGAGATTAGAACACTTCCTTAGAAATTTTACGTGTGACTCAGAGATCAATGATACTGTTGAATGCCAACCTCCACGACAAGAGAATTTTGCGTAGATCTCGCCGAGCTTAAGTACTCGAACAGTATACCGCGACGAGAGCTATGCGACCCTTTTGTTCGGCGAAGCATTTTATTCGTTTATTTATTAACCATTTTTCATTCTTAAATTATTTACATATTTTAATTAACTTATAACTCATACTTAATTTTTACTTATGAGCTATCAACAATATTCTCATCAAACATAACTCATAGTTAATTTCTACTTATGAGCTGCCAAAAATATTCTTATTTATCTTATAATTATAGAGTCGCTAAAACTAACGTATAATCTATCTCTATTTATATTTACGAGTCGCCATCATTCTCCCCCTCGTGCGTAGCACCGTCGTTCCTGCACGGCAACTTCGCAGGCACCAAGATCACTATCCTCGACGATGGTCTTCGTAGCACTCCACCTTTGGTTGTGACGTCCACGATCCTGGTTCTTCCGTCGGGCCCGGGGTACGTAATTTTGATAATGCCCCTCGGCCACGTGCATCGTGGTAGCGTGCGGTCCACGATAAGAACCACGTCGCCTGGTTGTAGCTGCTCACCTTCCCGTCGTCCTGTCATTTTCCTGGGCAGTAGCGTGGGCAAGTACTCTCGCAGCCATCTCCTCCAAAAGTGATCAGAGAGTCGTTGGACGGTCTTCCAATCTTCTCTGCCCACTAGCTTCGCATCAGGAAAATGCCCTACGCGCGCAGCTCCACTGGATCGTTCAATGAGGAAGTGATTTGGGGTTAGCGCCTCCTCTTCTAAATTGTCAGCGAGGTTAGTTATAGGAATAAATTTCCACTTTATGCCAACCTTCTCCGCTTCCGTGACGATTTCCTCTCTTTTAAGCCCTTCAATGGCGGTTTGGAGTTATTTATTAGCCTTAACGAAATTAGTTCCATTATCGGAATAAATTACTTTTGGCATTCCTCTTCGTGAGGCGAATCTCCTTAACGCCATTATTGTAGAGTCCGTCGTCAGGCTGGGCGCTATTTCGATGTGTACTGCCCTCGTGGTCAGGCAGGTAAACAAGGCTCCCCATCTCTTCTCTCTTCGTCTGCCAATCGCCACGAGCATTGGACCGAAGTAGTCTACACCTGTTCACGTGAAGGGGGGCTCACCATGTCGGAGTCTTTCTTGAGGTAAGTCGCCCGCCGGATATTCCGCTGGTTTACCTTTTTTTAGCTTACAATGTTGGCAGTTTTGCTATATACTGCGCAGTACTGATCTCAAACCCAACATCCAGTATTTTTGGCGGATTTCGTTCATTACCGTGGCTTGATTACCATGGTTGAACTTTTCATGATAGTGTTTGATAATCAATCGCCTGATAGCGCTCCTGCCATCCAGTACTATGGGCGTTAAATAGTTGTTGTCAACGCCCGCTACGTTCCTTACTCTGCCTTGAAGTCTTATGAATTGGTCTTTCATAGTGACATCTAGCCTGTTCAATTGGCTTCTATTATCTGTCTTGCGCCCTTGTTTAAGGTTTTTGATATCCTGGTCGAAACTGCGTTTCTGACACTGGGCGATTAGAACCTCCTCCGCTCTCAGTAGATGCGTTTCATCTAATGGAAGGAAGTGTCGCCTCATTTTTGCAGTTTTATTGCAGCGTTCGTGGTTCGACGGCCTCTTTTCTTTAGACAGATTGATGAATTGTAGTACCCTGGCAGTGGATCTCCACAATTTCGTCCACGATGAACAGTTTTCAGGAACCGGTGTTACTTCGGTCTTCCTCGCATTTTTCCTTTTTAAAGCTTCGTGGAGCTGGCCATTCTGTTTCGCCTTTCGACAGGAAATCTGGACCCTTGAACCATCGATGTTCCGCATTAAACTCTTCGGGTGGACTTCTGGTTGCATCGTCGGCAGGATTCTCCGCTGTTGGCACCCACCTCCAGTCCTGTGCATTCGTCAGATCCTCTATCTCCGCAATTCGATGCGCTACGAAGGTCTTAAATGTTCTGGGATCTGCCTTTATCCAGGACAGGACCACACTTGAATCCGACCAAAAGGTTTTCTTTGTAACTTGTAGGTCGAGCTCTCTTGCCACTGAATCTGCTAGTCTACTACCTAACAGAGCTGCCTGTAGTTCAAGTCTCGGCATAGAGACTGGTTTTAAAGGCGTTACTCGCGACTTGGCTGCGACGAGGTTTATTAAGTATTTTCCTTTATCTCCGGTTCGCCAGTATACTGCGGCTGCATACGCTGTCTCGCTCGCGTCAGTGAAAGTATGCAGCTCCCCCTCAGTGCAGAATAGTGACATGCATCGCGGCAGCCGGATGTCTTGTATTCTACTGATATGCTCTAGGTAGCTTTTCCAAGCCTCGGTATCATCTTCAGTTATTTGGTCATCCCATCCAACACCACTGCGCCATATCTTTTGGATGAGCTTCTTCCCTTGGATGAGAATGGGTGACAGCAGTCCGAGTGGGTCGAAGGTAGACATCACAGCTCCCGTGACTTCTCGTTTTGTTGGAGTCTGCATGCCTCGTGCCACCTCGTCAGGGATTCTTCTAAACTGGCTTCTAAATCCAAGACAATCCTCTGACGTCAGCCATCTCAGTCCCAGGGTCTTTTCTTCGTTTTCCCCTAGGTGCACTTCCTGTTTGCCGCCGGCATCTACGATTTATTTTTTATTCGACGCCCATCCTCGTAGCTCGAAGTGCGCCTTCTTGTGAATGAAGTCAACTTGCTGCATTACTCGTTTGCAATCGTCAATACTATGGAAACTTTCCAAATAGTCATCCATATAGTGATATAGTGATATAGTGATAGCAAATAGTGATTCCGCTCTATTGCTTGCGCCGCTTCCGGATATTTATGTATGAAGGCCTTTGCATTCTTGTTTTTTTATATAAATCGCGGTGCGAGGCGACGACGCAGCTCCAAAAATCACCGATGACATTCTATATTCCTTCACTGGCGCTTCCTTGTCTTTCCGCCATAGAAACCTGAGACTGTCTCTATCTTCTGCAGATATTTTCACCTGCAGAAACATTTCTTTTATATCGGCCGCTACCGCTACGGGACCTTGACGGAAGCGAAGTAGCACTCCAAATATTGACTGCAGTAAGTCCGGACCGGTCAGCAGAACGTCGTTGAGGCTGACTCCATTGTATTTAGCCGCGGCGTCGAAGACAATTCTCAGCTTCTTTTTAAGGGGGTGAACCACTGGAAAATGAGGCAGGTACCACTTTTTGTTGGATGTGCAGTCATCTGGTGCTTCTTCAGCGTAGTTACTTTTCAACAGATTCTCTATCTGCGCGCTATATTCATTTTTTTAATTTAGCGTCCTTACGCAGTTTTTTTTCTATTCCTTGAAATCTGTTGAAAGCTGCTGCGTAATTGTTTGGAAGTTGTATGTCGTCCGTTTTCCACAATAGTCCGACCTCGTATCTGCCATCTTCCAATTGTCGACTGGTACTATCCAATATTTCAAGCGCTCGCTGTTCTATATCCGTTGAAGGCCTCTTCGGCTGAACCCCCAAGGACTCAATACTAAAATGTTCCCTCACCAGCTGATCTGTTTTATCGACGACGCTTGCGTGTGCACATGTGTTCACATAATTGATCGGTGACACGCCGCTGCTGTCGGAACCGTGAAGAACCCATCCTAACTTTGTTCGTGACGCCACCGGCTGCCCTGGCTTCCCACGTCGTATTTGTAACGAGACAATGTATTCCCAATTGTCTTGGCCAATGAGCAGCTTCGGCGCCTCAGCTTCATAGCACACCTCTTGTAGTAAACCCCGCAAGTGATGATACTTCTTTAGCCGGGATTTATCTATGAGTTGTGGGGTTAATTTGAGCTCCTTGATAGTTCTTGCCCGTTTGAGTGTGCACTTCTCGCTTTGCTTGATCCCTTTCACTTCGATATCTAAAATCATGGAGTTATGGTTTTGCATTTGCCCTCCGCCGATAGTTTCTATGTTAAGGATTTCGCGAGGGCCTTGGATGCCGATGCTCGAAGCCACGTTTTCGTCAAGCAGTGTAACCGTTGAGCCTTCATCTAGCAGCGCCAGTACTTGTTTGCTCCCAGCCGGTCAATATATCTCCACCTTAAGCATCTTTAGAATAGCTTTCGGTGTGCTTATTGTGTTGACCGTCGCTGTCTCGGGCGCTACCTCATCGTGACATCGTTCGCTTTCCGACGTCACGTGTAATAGGCTATGGTGCCATCTTCGACAAATCTTGCACGGTGGTCTTCGGCATGTTTCCTTTCGGTGCTTCCCAGTGAGGCACTTGAAGCAGACCTTAAGCCTCTTAACTGTTTCCCATCTCTCGTTGACTGCCGCCTTCAGGAATCTTTCACAGTCTTTGAGTTTATGGGTGCCTTCACAGTCTGGGCACTTGATTTCTTCTGGTGTACTCCTTTCAGTGACATTATAAGTAGCTTGCTTCACTGGCCTTCTTATCACTGCGCTCGGTCGTACACTTTTGTTGTCTTCGAGTGCCGCGAATGCGCCGCATTTATCCGCATCTGAATTGAGGAAGTTGCTTATTGTTTGGATATCAGAGAATGATTCCTCTTCCCTCGCAGCCGTGAAATCGTACCACCTGAATCTAAGTATTGGAGGCATCTTCTCTATTATAAGTTTCACGATTTCGGGTGAGTAGAGGTATTGCGGTCTCTTCAATCCCTTTATGGCGACCACGCTATTGTTGATTTGGCTAGCGAATACGCACATGTCCCTCGGATTTTCCGTCGTTCTAGGAAGCGCCATTAATTTTTCCAGTTCAGCTAACACCAGCGCGTCCGGTCTACCAAATCTTCGGCGTAAAGCGTTAATTACTTCTTCTGGCATTGCCTCTGAGTACAAGAGGCTCTTAATGCTTTCTCTCGCCGTGCCTTTAATCGCTTTACGTAGCCGCGCCATATTCTGAATGCCAGTGAACATCGGAGAAGTGTCTTCGTATACGACCCGGAACGCCGTCCATTCGGAGCTGTCCCCTTCAAATATTGGCAGCTCTTGAATGTACTTCGAATGTGTCGTCATGGCTTCCTTTATTGCGTCAGCTATTGCTTGAATGTCGCTTTTTGTTTCTAATTCTTCTGGCCTTTGTGCTGATGTGCGCATCCAGTTTTTAACCTTTTCATTATGGTTATCACTGACATCTTCTATAACGGAGTCTTTCTCTTCCGTTGCTGCTTCTAACCGTATTCTGGCCAGGCGTGCTGCTGCCTGCGCTTCCCGGAGCTCGCAGCGAGCCAGCTCTTCTCTGGCCTCGGCTTGTCTTCTTGAGCTGGCTTTGGATACGGCTCTCGATGCGGACCCGCCGGGTGGAACCCGCTGGTGCCAGAGTCAATGCTTGATCTGGCTGGCTGGCTGCGCTCGTCGACGTGGACTGCTCTATCGTTATCTCTCCGCTTGTAATCCGAGTGGCTTCGGACGTAGTAGCGGAGGTAGCAGTTAACGTCGATTCCCCTCGCTGCATCCCATTCTGTGACCTTGTGACTGGCATTTTCTTTTCGCAATATTCACTTCTTGATGACAATCGGTGCAGAATCCGGCTCGAAGGACCACTTGTTGAATGCCAACCTCCACGACGCCTCAGAGACTCAAGCCTGCACGGGATAATACCTTTATGTGTTCGTTTGAAAACACCCGTGCAGTAACCAAAGTTCCTCGGCGCGGCTTTGAATACCGGTGGGGATTGACTTCGTACGTACCGCTATTGTTGCCAATCCCTACGACACCTCAGGTACTCGGGCCTGCACGGGATATTACGTTTATGTCGTCGTTACGTTTATGTCGTTTGAATACGCCCGTGCAGTAACCAAAGTTCCTCGGCGCGGTTTTGTATACCGGTGGGGATTGACTTCGTACGTTTTGTCAAGACGGTTTGACGTAGTGCTGGCACCGCTGCTGCTGCTGGCACGCACCCCTGCTTCACACTTCGCTTCCGACCGTGTTGCGCGTAGCCATGACCGGCCATCAGCCGATTATTATCGCGTCGGTGTACCTCCCTCCCGCCAAGGACATACTAGAAAGCGATCTCAGAACCCTGTTTGCGATGGGCCCCTCGGTCTTATTAGTCGGGGGTCTCAATAGCAAACACGGGGACTGGAATAGCTCAAAACAGAACCCTAATGGGTTAGCCCTCAATAGGCTTATAGACGTGCTCAATTTCAACGTCATTGCCCCCATACAACCGACTCGCCGTGGCATAACAGGCAACGGCCTTCTCTCAACGGACGTCATAGACGTAGCGGTTTTACGTAACGTGGCACTACAGCCGCGAAGCGTAGAGACGTTACACGAGTTAGACTCGGATCACTTCCCGGTTCACTTTGAATTCGGCCCTAACACTCGAGAGAAGAGGTTCAAGTCCATTGTCGACTGGCAGAAGTTAGACGAGGCCCTCAAGCCCGCCGACACCTCTGCCCTCCCAAATGTCCCCGACAATTTAGTCTCGTCCGCTCACGCGTTAGACGCGATCTCCTCGGTCACTAATCACATTCAGACCAAGGTCGCCGAGTCGTAGAACGCGGCGACTCGCGCCTTCGCCAGAGCCCCGACCGACGAAAACCGCAGAGCACTCCGCGCCTCGCAGCGCCGAGTCAAAAAGCGCATGCGGGAAATTAGAAACGAACGCTGGGACCGTCTTACCAGCGCATTGTCACCTTCGCACACGGCCTATTGGTCTCTCGCGCGTTCCCTTAAAACCGACACGGTGGCGTCCATGCCCCCTCTCAAGCGTCCAAATCTGCCTGACGCATTCGACGACGACGAAAAAGCCGAGTGCTTAGCCGTCAACCTAGTGGAGCAGTGCACTCTTCTTCGACATAGCGAAAGCTTTCGACAAGGTCTGGCACAACGGCTTGGTTTACAAGCTCTACCACCTTAATGTGCCACTAAGACTCGTGCGTATCGTACACGACTTCTTGTCCGACCGCTCAATGCGCTATCGCGTAGAAGGAACGCTATCGTCTCCTCGCCCCATCATGGCCGGAGTCCCTCAGGGCTCGGTCCTCTCGCCCCTTCTGTTCACGCTGTATACCGGCGACATCCCTAGAGCTCCCAATGTGGAGCTAGCCCTCTATGCCGATGACACCGCTCTCTATACCACCCACAAAGATAGAGGTGTCATTGTGGACAGACTCCAGACCGCTACCACGTCGTTAGGCGAATGGTTTCGGAAATGGGGCTTCCAAATAAATCCCGAGAAAAGCGTAGCACTTCTCTTTGCCAGGGGCAACCCCGGAGCTATCGCTAGGGATAAATTTCACCTCAAGACAGAGGTAACCCTATACGGGCAAGCCATCCCTTGGCAAAAGTCCGTCAAATATCTAGGAGTCACGCTCGATAGCGGCATGTCTTTCCGTAAGCACATAGCCGCCGTTCGCAAGAAGGCCTATTTTGTCCTCTCTCGCCTCCATTTCCTCCTAAATAAAAGGAGTCAAATGTCTCTCAGACACAAGGTGACCCTGTACAAGGCATGCATCCGACCGTGCATGACATACGCTAGCGTAGTCTTTGCGCATTGTGCCCCCTCCTATATTCACCGGCTACAGGTGCTTCAGTCGCGATTCATGAGAATCGCGACCGGTGCGCCCTTCTATGTGAGAAACGTCGATCTCCACCACGACCTGGAGCTCCCTACCATAGCCCAATGGATGAAGTTGGCGTCCACACGCCACTTTGACAAGGCTAAACACCATCCCAATCCGCTGGTGCGTAATAGCATCAACTATTACCCCTTCCCGACAAAAAAGGCTCGTAGGAGGCCTCGACACATACTAACGGATCCGGATGATCCAATTACCGTAGCAAACGATAAATTAAAAGCCGCCCGCGCGGCCAAAAATAATAAAAATAGCCAATCACAGATTAGGGTAAAAAACCGCCTTCACCGGAAGGCGAGGACCTTTACTTCGCACTTCGCTCACTCCAGTGAGCTTCCGTCCTGCCCTTCAGGCGATTGACCGCCCCGCGACGGCCCAAGCCGAGGTTCGAGTCTCACAGGAGACGCCCTTGCGCTAGTCGCGGGACAAAACGCCATTCTGGCCGAGCTACGCTCGCCAAAACAGCCCGAGCTGAGCTGTAAAGGCCCTTAAGGCCAACAGCGAGATTCCTTCTTCAAAAAAAAATAATAATAATAATTGTGCGTAATTGTTTGACGTTGTCTTGAAATGAAACTGCGCCTTGATCTTGTTTCTTGCTTCGCCGATTATTCGTGGGTCCCAGTTCGTAGTCAGAGGAAAGAGGAAAGAGAATTTTGCGTAGACCTCGCCGAGTTTAAGTACTCGAACAGTATACCGCGACGAGAGCTGCGCTTACAAACATCTGCGCCGGTATACCGCGACGAGAGCTATGCGACCCTTTTGTTCGGCGAAGCATTTTATTCGTTTATTTATTAACCATTTTTCATTCTTAAATTATTTACATATTTTAATTAACTTATAACTCATACTTAATTTTTACTTATGAGCTATCAACAATATTCTCATCAAACATAACTCATAGTTAATTTCTACTTATGAGCTGCCAAAAATATTCTTATTTATCTTATAATTATAGAGTCGCTAAAATTAACGTATAATCTATCTCTATTTATATTTACGAGTCGCCAACAGATACGGTGCTAGTAAATTTGTATAGAAATATAATGGACATATAAATAAAAGAATAATACCTGGAATAAAAATGTTTTATTTAAATATGTAACCCTTACATCTAATTTTATTATAGATAATGGTGTTAATGTAGGTTAGGTATGTTTATTGTTGTTTGCTTAGACCCGTAGATTAGGTTAGGTTAGACATAGTTTATTCTATTTTTCTTTTAGAGCCATAGATCGGGTTAGTGAATGTAGGAAAGTAGATAACGACGCATTCGTAGCTGATAAGGTGGTGATTAGTAAGTAATTAGCAAGGGTTTTGGGAAAGCTATCTCTGGAACGGTTAGAGCTATCACTTCAGGAGTGAGTGCATTCGACTCCACACGGCCTGTTTAGTGGGGGTAGAGTACAACCTTTTTTTTTAGCTTTGGCCAACCATGATTTTTACGTTTTTGGGGAACTTAGACGTGAGGCAGTCGCCGGGAATCCCTACTACTACCGTTCTTTGTGGTACACAAGTATATTAAGGAAGGAAATTATTTTCGTATTTTAGGTTTTCTCTATACATTTGTTATGCTATTAAAAAGTAGCTTACGGGTATAAAGTTCTGTTCCTTTATTAACGGAAGACTGTGCTATTGCGTAGGAAGCGTGGAACTGTGCTATGTTTTAGGATTTCTAAACCTTTTCCTATTATAACCTCTCGGCCCTGTCTTGTCGTATTAGTTATATCGATAAAAATCAAAGCTTCCCAACTGCAGGCCTTGATGCCTACCTAACAAATATGAAAGAAAAGAAGTCATATACTAGTACAATTTCTTGTTTAATTGTAGATATGATCTTGAATTGTCCGATTTCCTTTTAACGCTAAGAACATTTTACGTTATTTTTTATTTTTAACAGCTGTTAGATATTTTTATACATTATATATTTTTACAATACTTACCATTTGTATGAAGTTGAAATAAATTTAATAAGTATATAGGAAAGTTTATAATCTTTATTTATAAGAGGTTACTAGGGTAGTGAAGCGTTTATTTAGCTAGATATATAGGCTTTTAGGTTAGTTTTACTTTATGTTGATTGGTCCTTATTTGGTTAAAATAAAACTTCCTAATAATTCGTTGAGAAGAGGTGAAGATGGAATGTGGAATGTGTTTAATTTTTAAAAACTGTAGATTTATATACAAAAATTATCCTACCTGGCCACTAGTGGTAACATGTGGTACCAAGATGCGAAGGGTGCGTAGACAATAAAATCGAGGCGCGGCAAAAAGTTGTCCTAACGGTAACGCAATTAACTGTTCTTTTCAGAACGAATTATTGTTTCATGACGACACGTACTAATCACCTACAGGATTCCCCCTCTAGCGAAGCGTACCGGCAGGCGTATAACGCGGCCTCGGCGAGTTGTTCTTGTAGGTATTGAGGTGTTCCCAGTGTCTTGTTGTTTCAGGTTGTTGTCATTTTGATGTTTCAGGCTATTTGATGGTTCATGTAGTTCGCTCGCACTTGATGTGTTTTGCTTGTTGCAGGTACTCGTTGTTGTATCAGTAGGCACATCTTGCTCGGTGATAGTGTAGGCAGGTTTGAGTCTGTCGATAGAGATATTCATTTCACGGTTAGGTAACTGCAGCGTGAATATCTTACTGTCTCGTTTCAGCACGCGATAGGGTCCGTCGTAAGGTGCTTGTAATGGCTTCTTTACGGCGTCTATGCGTACGAATACGTATTCACATGTTTGTAGGTCGCGGTGAACGAATATGGGTTTTGTGTTGCTGTGTGGTTGACTCGGCATTGGTTGCAGGTTACGTATTGCGTCGCGCAGCTGATCGATGTAGCCAGAGTCCATGATGACGTCATTGCGGGTCGTTGATAAGAAATCACCGGGTAAGCGTATGTTGCATCCGTAGGTAAGCTGAGCGGCGCTTACGCCGGTGTCACTTCGCATAGCGGCGCGTAATCCGAGTAGGACGGTTGGGAGCTCGTTGATCCAGCTTCTTGCGGTCTGTAGTCTTGCTTTTAATGCGGCTTTAAGGACACGGTGCCATCGTTCGATGATACCGTTACACTGTGCGTGGTATGAAGTTGTACGCGTTTTTTCGATTCCTAGTAAGCGAGAAAGAGATGCAAATACTCTGCTTTCGAATTGGCGTCCTTGGTCCGTTGTTATTGTTACAGGACAACCGAAACGGGAAATCCAACCTTCGTATACCGCTTTGGCGACGTCTTCAGCTGATATTTCGCATAATGGGTATGCTTCGGGCCATCTTGTTGCTCTGTCGATCATTGTCACGAGGTATCGATGACCGCTGGCCGCGGTAGGTAGCGGACCAACGATATCGATGTGAACGTGTTCGAATCGTTCGGTTGGTGAAAAAATTGATGATTGACTTGATGTGTGGCGTTGTATTTTGGCGCGCTGACACTGTAGGCATACTTTTGCCCACTTGCCGACGTCTGCGTTCATTGAGGGCCAAAAGTAACGTTGCGTAATTAATTTTCTCGTAGTCTTGATTCCAGGGTGGCTAACGTTATGTACTGCGTTGAATGCGGTACGTCGGTATTCTTCTGGTAGGTACGGACGTAACTGTGAGGTTGAAGTTTCGCAGTGTAATTTGATATTTGAGACGGGCAGGTTGACTTTCTTGAAACATAAGTTGCTCTGTAAACTGAGTGCTTTAATGGTATCGCTATCGCGCTCTTGAGCTTCTGCAAGTAGATTATAGTCGATCGGCGATGGACAGGTGATTGCTTCGACACGTGATAATGCATCTGCGGCTGCATTTTGAGATCCACTGACGTGTCGTATATCAGTGGTAAATTCGCTGATATAAAGTAGCTGTCGGGTGCGTCTCGGTGATTCGCTGTTTGTATTTGTTTTTGTGTAAGCGAAAGTTAGCGGCTTGTGGTCGGTGAATATTATTATTTCTCGTCCCTCGAACATTTTGCGGAAATGTTTGACAGCCATGTAGATGGCGAGTAGCTCTCGATCGTAGGTACTGTAGCGAGTCTGTGCGTCGGTGAATTTCTTCGAGAAATAGCCGAGTGGTTGCCATGAGTTGTTGATAAATTGGTTGAGTGCGGCACCAGCTGTTTTGTCGCTAGCGTCGCTGAATATAGCAAGTGTCGCCTGGTGAGACGGATGAGCAAGTAAAGCGGCGTTTTTTATGCTCTCTTTACATGCTTCATAAGCTTGCGTTGATTCAGTGGTCCAGTCGATCTTAGTTTTGTCACGCTTCTTGACGTTGTGCAGGTAGGTATTTAACGGCGCTTGTATGATGGCGGCATCTTTGATATTTTCACGGTAAAAGTTTATCATACCGAGAAAACGTCGTAGTTCTTCTACGGTTTGTGGTTTTGGAAAGTCTGTAATAGCTTGTACCTTCTCTTGGGGTGGCTGTATTCCTGCCGCTGTGACTTGGTGACCGAGGAATTTGACAGTTGGCTGGCCGAAAACACATTTTGATGGGTTGATGGTGATGCCGTATTCTTCTAGTCGCTGTAATACGATGCGTAGATGTTTTCGGTGCTCTTCCTCGTCGATTGATGCTATGAGTAGATCATCAACGAAAGGAAATACGAAGTCGAGTTCGCGGAGTACTTCATGAATAAAGCGTTGGAAAGTCTGTCCGGCGTTCTTTAGACCAGGACACTTGCGCGGAAACTCGAAAAGACCAAAAGGTGTGATGATGGCGGTTTTCTCCACATCTTGCTCGCTGACTGGCAGTTGTTGGTACGCGCGATTGAGGTCGAGTGTGGAGAAAATTTTCTTCCCTGCGAGTTGGTATGTGAAGTCACGTATGCGTGGTATGGGATACCGATCGGGCTTGGTTATGGCGTTGAGTCTTCGGTAATCGCCACACACGCGTAGGTCTCCATTCTTCTTTGGCACGACGTGAAGAGGTGATGCCCAAGGGCTTTTGCTTGGTCTGCATAACCCTTGATCGATCATGTTTTGGAATTCCTTCCTGACCATTTCGTAACGATGCGGTGCAATGGGGCGTGGCTTGCAGTGAAGGGGCGGTCCATTTGTTTCAATGAAGTGTTCAACGGAATGTTTGGGACTAAGCTTCATTGAAGTGATTCTGGTTGTGCCTGGGAAATCTGCTAGAATGCTGTGGTAATTTTGCTCAATGTCAATACTACGAACTGTAGGTATGTCTGCAGTACTGAGTTGAGCGTTTGTTACCAGTTTTGTTTTCCCGTCGATCAATCTTCGGTTTTTTACATCGACAATGAGGTGGTGGTGCTGCAAGAAATCTGCTCCCAGGATTGCCTTAGACACATCTGCTACGACGAATTTCCATGTGTATGGTCTTCGGAGGTTAAGATCGAGTTGGAGTGACTTCTCTCCGTATGTTGGAATGACCGTGTTGTTGGCGGCGTACAGTTGAAACGGCAGTGGTTTTTCGCGTGAGCCTTTTGTCTTTGGTAGCACGGAGATATTGGCTCCTGTGTCGACCAAAAAGGTAAGTTTCGTTACCCTGTCGGTAACGAAAAGGCGGTGTGATGATTCGGTAACGCCGGTTCCCGCCGCGGCCAGCGTTACTTTTAGTTTTCCGACTGATTTATGGGCTTGAATCTGCATGGTGGTGCGCATTTCTTCGCGTCCATACCGTAGCGATGATGGTAATAGCAGTACGGCATTGGAGATTTTTTCCGGCTTCGATCTTCCATCTGCGATTCTCGTCGGTTTTCGTTGCGCTTTGTTGATGCGTTCCACGAGCGTGATTGTAAATGGTAGCGAGAACGACTGTTGCGGTAGTTGTCGCGCGGTTGTACTCGTAGCTCGGCAACTTCCAAAGACAACCTTCTTATTTCACCGATAAGGGTGTCGATGGTTGGTTGTTCTGGAATTGGTGGCGATGCTACAGGTGTGAAAGGCGTCGCGACGGCAGCGATGTGTTGCGACGGCGTGTGGACTTCCATCATCTTGTCCGCGAGCAAGGTCAGGTCGTCAAGCGTCGTTTTGATTTTAAACGCTTCGCTGACGGCTAGCACGGAACGAATGTGTGGCGGCAGATGCTCGAGCCACATCATTTTGATGGTGCTCTCGGGAAATTTGTCCTTGTTAAGCTGCTACATTTGCCTCATCAGCTGGCTGGGTTTCTGGTCTCCAAGCTCAACTTGCGACAGTAGCTTCTTCGTTTGTGCGCTGTTAGATTCTTCGTATAGCGATATTAAACGGTCTTTAATGGCGTTGTAGTAATCTGCTTCCGGCGGCGAGCAAATGAGATCAGCGATGTTTTGGATATCTTGCTTTTCAAGCTGTGCGATGACCATCTGGGCGAGTTGGGCCTGGCTTCGTTTCAGATCGGCGGTTGCTGCTTCGAAACTGCAGAACCAGAGGAGCGGCTGGTCGCGCCAGAATGGTGGCACACGGAGCGACAGTGAGATACCGGAGACTTCTTGGCTCGACGGATGTGATGAAACTTGACGCTCTGCACCGGAATTTTCTGTGTTCGTCATCTTCATTTCAGAAATAATGGATTTTAATTTATTATTAATTTTAACCATTATTTTAAAATTTAGCTTAATTAAATCTATAATATTTTTATTATTTTAGAAGTCCTAAGTCAGTTTAATATTATAAAAAGGTTCTTACAGGACTTATTTCTTCTAATTTTTTTTTATAATAATAATTTTTAGAATTTCTTAAGTGAGTTGAATATTTTTATAAAGTTTTTTTTTCTACAGAAATAATTGATTTTAATTGATTAATGTTTTTAACGATTCTTTTAAACTGACTTTAATTAAATGTATAATAATTTTATTATTTTTAGAAGTCCTAAGTCAGTTTAATATTATAATAAGGTTCTTACAGGACTTATTTTTTTAAATATTATTTTACCATTTTAGAGCCTTTTAGGTGAGTTAAATAAATAAATAAATATATATATATATATATATATATATTTTATAAAGTTTATTTTTTCTACAGAAATAATTGATTTTAATTTTTTTTATGAATTTTAACCATTACCTTAATTAAATCTATAATATTTTATTTTTAGAAGTTACAAGTCTCTTTAATATTATAACAAGGTTCTTACAGAAGTAATTTATTTATATCTTTTGTGTATAATAATAATTTAACCATTTTTAGAGGTTTTTAAGCGAGGTAAATATTTTTATAGTTTTTTTTTTAATATTAATTGTTATAATTTTTTTTACAAATTTTATAAAATCTTAGGATAATAAGCTACTTTAAACAGTAAGTAGTTTTCACCATTTTTAGAATTTCAAACTCAGATTAATATCAAATTATGACTATGTTAGACGAAAATTACATTGAAACATAATACAGTATAGTTTCAAGTATATATATATATATATATATATATATATATATATATATGAATATAAATTAAGCTTTTTGATTTAAATAGAAAATATCTTTGTTAGAATCGATGCCAATCCTTTTAAGATTCAGATGGCGGGTGTAGTAATGTACAATGCTTTTCTTATGTGTAACGTTTGTTTCCAGTAGTATGACTAGACGCAAAAAGAATCAAGGGTTTTAGTCCTGAGTTACGAAATGGTTTTAAGGACAAGACATATAGGAGTCGAACCTCATGGTTATTTCATTGGTAAGACTAAAGCAGCTCGCTTCCCAATGCAGTAGGAGCAAGACTATGGGGCAGTCGTAAGTTAACCTTGCCACAAAAGCCGCAGTAGATCGAATAATTACACAGGCGTTGCCTCACGGCACTACCATCACAGGACTACGCGGTCCCAGCATTTAGCCACAAAAGTAAGGCACGCGAACGACGATTGCATGAATAATGCAAGCCGTGAAAATACAGCAAACGGCTGATTCATTTTTTTTTTAAATATTACAATTACTTTATTAGACAAAAAAAACATTACACTTTGTACTTACATTTTAAAGGTTGTAAACATACAGCTACAATATTCATTTTGGTTAACCTTACACATAATATACTTCTATGAGCACTATCGTTTAAACTAGGCCTAGCCTGTATCTTAAACGCTAGTTCCTTCCAGTGTCAAAACAAAATTGGTTAAGTAGTTTGTCATTAGATATTTATTAATTTTATTGTTTATTAAACAAAATGAAGGTAGAATCTATTTAAGTTGTTGCAATGGGTTAGACTGTAGAAAGTGTGAACTTCGATTAAGATTTTTAAGTCTTGTGGATGAGAAATTGTTATTTCGGCAAGTATAGATGGAAACTAATATTTATTGTTAAGATTTTCTATTTAAATTAAATTTTAAACAATATAACAGATTGAAGTTAGAAGTTTTAAAATATGATCTTGGTCCCAGAATTCAATCCGGACAAAATTATGACAATTTGTCAAAGAATGTGAAAGAATTACGACTCTACGACATTATACGACATACGCATATCACGATTATTTACATACACGCAAAATAGCATCGGTGTACGGTCTAAATTATTGTTTACGTATATCTCACGAAGAGGCTACAAATTTAAATCCGTGGCGAGACAACTAGCAGATCGTTAGTCAAAACGTAAAACATATTTCTTAAAATCGATTGGTCAAATGTAACGTTCCTTTGAAGAAAGATTCCGATCAAAGTTGATGTCTAGAACCTCGAAAGGAAAATGAAAATATTTTAAGTGTCTCAAAGATTTTTCTGGTTTTGAAAGTTAAGAGGAGTTATTTTCATTATTGGCAACCGTTAATAGAACTTGTTATTACACGTCCATAAAGTAGAAAAACGTCAATATGAATGAAGTGATAATGATAACAGTGGAATCGCTATTACTATTGTTGTATTACCGTTGAATAGTCGTTCATTTGTAAATCCAATTAAAGATTAACATTAATAAGGAAATGGAATGAAAATATAGATACTTATTTGTAGCTGGGTTCTTCAAATAAGTTTAGCGATTGGTTTTAAAACATGTACAGAAATTAAGATAGAGCTAAGCGACAGGTTTTTACCCGTAATACGGCCTGAAAGAAGATCAAACTGGGAACGGTAAAACAAAAACCAAAAAAAAAATCCAGAACTGATGGCCTGGTAATTTGTGCACTGTCCTACTGTCTTAGGCTGTGCACTTTGCCCTCTACCGCGAATTAATAAGTGGACAATACTTCAGTCAAGGGTGTTGCATTACACTGGACCTTGCAAGAGGGTACTATTAGAAAGCTGATGCTATTTGTGGTTTTAAGTGAGCAAGGGTTGCAAAGGTGATGAATGGGAAATTAGTAAACGAAGTCTAATTTTACATACATATTGCTCCCAGCACTAGTTGGCACTGCTGATAAACAAACTTGATTTACTTCAGATGAATTGGACTCTGCAGTATGTTAACATTCAGCAGAGCCTAGTCGTTCATGGCTTGGTTTTTTGTGGGGGTCGTATTTGACTGTAATTCACTTTGGGTTTATTATATTACAAATGACAACAAAATTGCGTTTTGGCACAGCATATACCGGAATCGGAACGGAAAAAAGTCTCAATTTAAGTAACAAATCTAAAACTTTGATGTTATTTCATGTCGACAATTTAGCTTGCTTGTTAAGACTGTTATAATTTTTATATTAAAACTAGTATGTTTATAGTAAAATTACATATGACTTTTCTACATATATATATTCCCTGTGCATAATCAATACTTGACTTACACTAACAATAGTTTTCTTTTTATTATTTGTCTTAGTAGTGGATATGAAATACTTTTATTTGTGTCTGATGATAAAAATATCGTTCAACAGAATTGATAAGATATTGTAATGAAATTGAATGTAAGGAAATTATTGTATCAATTTGATCGGTTACCAATGAGTTTGTATTTGATAAAGTAATGTCAAATTTACGTCATCTCCAGAAGTAATAGTATCCTAATAAAAGCGATGGCTGAATATAATAAGTAAGTTTTGAGTGAATTGAAATATGTTGTTGAAACATAATACTGAGAACAAGTAGGGTTGTAGTAGTAGTTGGTGTTATTCATATAATTAGGTATTTTGTGAGAAATGAAAGTGCTTCAAGTAATTGTTGTGCTTACGAAAAGATTTTTTTTATGATTTTAATATATATTTTTGTTAAATTTATGTTTTGAACACGAGACTAGAATATCAATTTTACATGATAAAATCACTTTTGTATAAATGATCATAAAGGGATCACAATAGATTTAGTTATGTAAACTTTATTGTGAATCTGCTGTGAATATGAAGAGGTTACAGCAGATTTTGTTATTTAAAACTATTGTGAATGTGAAGAGGTCACAATAGATTTGGTTATGTAAGACTATTGTGAATGTGAAGAGGTCACAATAGATTTGGTTATGTAAGACTATTGTGAATGTGAAGAGGTCACAATAGATTTGGTTATGTAAAACTATTGTGAATATTAAGAGGTCACAAGAGATTTGGTTATGTAAGACTATTGTGAATGTAAAGAGGTCACAATAGATTTGGTTATGTAAGACTATTGTGAATGTAAAGAGGTCACAAGAGATTTGGTTATGTAACACTATTGTGAATGTGAAGAGGTCACAATAGATTTGGTTATGTAAGACTATTGTGAATGTGAAGAGGTCACAATAGATTTGGTTATGTAAAACTATTGTGAATATTAAGAGGTCACGAGAGATTTGGTTATGTAAGACTATTGTGAATGTAAAGAGGTCACAAGAGATTTGGTTATGTAACACTATTGTGAATGTGAAGAGGTCACAATAGATTTAGTTATGTAAGACTATTGTGAATGTGAAGAGGTCACAATAGATTTGATTATGTAACACTATTGTGACTATGAAGAGGTCACAATAGATTTGGTTATGTAAGACTATTGTGAATGTGAAGAGGTCACAATAGATTTAGTTATGTAAACTTTATTGTGAATCTGCTGTGAATATGAAGAGGTTACAGCAGATTTTGTTATTTAAAACTATTGTGAATGTGAAGAGGTCACAATAGATTTGGTTATGTAAGACTATTGTGAATGTGAAGAGGTCACAATAGATTTGGTTATGTAAGACTATTGTGAATGTGAAGAGATCACAATAGATTTGGTTATGTAAGACTATTGTGAATGTGAAGAGATCACAATAGATTTGGTTATGTAAGACTATTGTGAATGTGAAGAGGTCACAATAGATTTGGTTATGTAAAACTATTGTGAATATTAAGAGGTCACAAGAGATTTGGTTATGTAAGACTATTGTGAATGTAAAGAGGTCACAAGAGATTTGGTTATGTAACACTATTGTGAATGTGAAGAGGTCACAATAGATTTGGTTATGTAAGACTATTGTGAATGTGAAGAGGTCACAATAGATTTGGTTATGTAAAACTATTGTGAATGTGAAGAGGTCACAATAGATTTAGTTATGTAAGACTATTGTGAATGTGAAGAGGTCACAATAGATTTGATTATGTAACACTATTGTGAATGTGAAGAGGTCACAATAGATTTGGTTATGTAAGACTATTGTGAATGTGAAGAGGTCACAATAGATTTGGTTATGTAAAACTATTGTGAATATTAAGAGGTCACGAGAGATTTGGTTATGTAAGACTATTGTGAATGTAAAGAGGTCACAAGAGATTTGGTTATGTAACACTATTGTGAATGTGAAGAGGTCACAATAGATTTGGTTATGTAAGACTATTGTGAATGTGAAGAGGTCACAATAGATTTGGTTATGTAAAACTATTGTGAATATTAAGAGGTCACGAGAGATTTGGTTATGTAAGACTATTGTGAATGTAAAGAGGTCACAAGAGATTTGGTTATGTAACACTATTGTGAATGTGAAGAGGTCACAATAGATTTAGTTATGTAAGACTATTGTGAATGTGAAGAGGTCACAATAGATTTGATTATGTAACACTATTGTGACTATGAAGAGGTCACAATAGATTTGGTTATGTAAGACTATTGTGAATGTGAAGAGGTCACAATAGATTTGGTTATGTAAGACTATTGTGAATGTGAAGAGGTCACAATAGATTTAGTTAGTAAGACTATTGTAAATTATTGATAAAATTGATGACTTGATATTTTAAAAGAGTACCGAGAGTTTTTTACGCCGGCTTTTCCTCTCGGCCTACACCCTGTGTCTTCTTTGCCGATGAGTAGGGATGTCTACCGAGACAAATTCATATATTCCTTAATAAATGAACATAAATAATTAGTAACGTCACAATGGATTAAATTTAACTCTCTGTAGTTATAGATGTAATTCAAAAGTTAAAGTTAAAATTTCGTTTCTAATTTGAGTTGTATGTTACAAAGCATTCTTTTTTTTGCGAGACGCAAACATTGTCAGGAAAGGCCGACTGTTAGCTTCTAATATTAATTTAATTAAATTCTAAACATTTTTATAAAACATATTCTTAAGAATCTTGCTACAAGTGCGCATGTGCAATAGTTACTCATTTGATTCGTTCGGTTGTTTACGAGTTGTTACGAATTGACTCGACCATTTTCGCGAAGTGGGATGGTCGCGTCGGAGGAGGGAGTTGTGATGATAAAAGAGGTTGTGACACATGCGCACGGGCCTTTTCTTCGTACAAGTTTGAAGTTATACAGTTCACGTAAAATCAGTGAAGTAAATTATAGTGAATTAGGTCATCATTGAAGTGTTTAATTTCCTACCCTAAGAACTAAATCAACTACCGCTAACACTTGTTAATATTTCAGTTTTCTATAAATTAAATTTTAATTTCAAAAATTCTTAAAAGGCCGGCAACACACTCGCGAACATTGAGTTCTATAAAAAATACTTATAAATAATATTCTTGTTTGTATTTAACTTCAACAAAGTCATAAAAATTCTTAATAGGCCGGCAACGCACTCGCAAAGCTGACATTGAGATTGTCCATGGACAATCTGTTCGTTTACCACTTATTCCATAAAAAACAGTAATTGGTAATAATCTTGTTTGTATTTCAATTTTCTTAAAATTTCAATACATAAGTCATAAAAATTCTTAAAAGGCCGGCAACACACTCACGAACCCTTCGACATTAACCGTGTACGTTAACGGGGGTATCAGTTAACATCAGAAAAGGCTCCTGCCCCTTAAAACCTGTTCTACCCCTGTTCTATAAGAAATACTAATAAATAATATTCTTGTTTGTATTTAACTTCAAATAAGTCATACAAATTCTTAATAGGCCGGCAACGCACTCGCGAATTTGACATTGAGATTGTCCACGGACAATCTGTTCGTTTACTACCTGTTCCATGAAAAACAGTAATAAGTAATAATCTTGTTAATATTTCAGTTTTCTATAAATTACAATTTTTAATTTCAAAAATTCTTAAAAGGCCTGCAACACACTCGCGAACATTGAGAGTGTGCATTAACGGCGGTATCAGTTAAAAACATATAAGGTTCGTGTCCGTTACCCCTGTTCCAAAAAAAAACAGTAATTGGTATCTTGTTTGTATTTAAATTTTGTTAAAATTTCAATACATAAGTCATAAAAATTCTTAAAAGGCCGGCAACACACTCGCGAGTACTTCGACATTAAGCGTGTACGTTAACGGGGGTATCAGTTAACATCAGAAAAGGCTCCTGCCCGTTAACACCTGTTCTATAAGAAATACTAATAAATAATATTCTTATTTGTATTTATTGTAATAAAACAACGTGACTGAGCGAGTACCGGAAAAGAACTGAACTTTATTTTCTAAAGACAAAAGTAAAGAATCTCATAGAAAACATTTGATGACACTCTGGTACAAGATGTCGCTAGTAGTAGGTACATCTATATTTTGCTATTTATAATACTCCCACTCAAAATACAGATACTATATAAACAAAAGAAACAATTACACTTTAACAATACCTAAAGTATTCAAATGTTTATAATGTTTTACAGCAGCGAGACTTTTTGTAAACAAATCTGCAGGCATATTTGATGTACATAGATAATTAACACTTATAATGTTTTCATTAATTAATTCTCTACAATAATGATATCTGACATCAATATGCTTCGTTTTATTATGGAATACAGGGTTTAACAACAATTTCTGTGCGCTCATACTATCATTATATAAAATGATCTTATACATACTTTTAGTAAGTTCAAATTGTAAATTTCTCAAATAAACTGCCTCTTTGCAGGCTTCTGATATGGATACATATTCAGATTCGGTACTAGAAAGTGTAATACATTTTTGCTTACTACAACTCTACTAGATATAACAGACCCAGACAAAGTATAACAAAATCCTGAATATGATTTCCTATCATTAACATCACTGCACCAGTCTGCATCAACATAACCTTCAATGTTTGCATTTTTGCCCTTACTATATTTTAAACCTAAATCTTTTGTCCCTTTCAAATACCTTAAAATTCTTTTGGCATAAACCCATTGTTGTTCAGTATTACAATTATTGAATTGACTTAAATATGACACTGCATAAGCTATATCGGGTCGTGTGAGCACAACCAAATACATTAGGCTCCCGATAAGCTGATAGGGATTTTGATTACTACAATCATTTTCCTTCTTACATTTTAAGTTGACCTCCATTGGAGTATTCACAGTGTTACAATCAACTATATTGAACTTAGTCAACAATCTATCAATATATTTTTCTTGACTTAAAGTCACAGTACAATTATTATTTTGTTTATCAAATACAACTGACATGCCAAGACATTCCTTTACAATTCCCAAGTCTTTTAATACAAAAATCTTATTCAACATATCCTTAAGATTACTAGTTTCATTTCTATCATTTGAGAATACAAAGAAATCATCGACATATAATGTCACGATGGTTTTACTGCTGCCAGCAAATTTTGTATATAAACATGACTCTATTTGGGACTTAATATAACCATTAGCTAACATGCAACCATCCACTTTCTTATGCCATGCACGAGATGCCTGTTTGAGACCATATATAGCTTTGGTCAATTTTAAAACTTTATTATTTGGACAGACATAACCTAAAGGCTTTTGCATATATATTGTCTCAGACAGATCTCCATTTAAGAAAGCAGTTTTCACATCAAGATGTGTTACTTCTAGGTTGAACTGCACTGATAATGCGAATAATAACCTAAGTGTTGTATGCCGTACTACTGGAGAAAATGTTTCACTATAGTCCACACCATATTTTTGACTACAACCTTTAGCCACAAGTCTGGCTCGATAGCGGACATTATTTTCACTATGACACTTTTTTTTTAGAACCCACTTGCACTTAACTATATTGCCACTTGCAGGAATATCAACAACTTCCCATGCTTTGTTGTCTTCAAAGCTTTTCAGCTCTTCTTTCACTGCCTGTTCCCATTGCTCCTTCTCTGGTCCCCTTAGTGCTTCTTCTAATGTCAGTTCATCACTAAAATATTCATTACACTGTTCTGTGCACATATATCCAAACCTTTCTGGTTTTTGTCTCACCCGTTGTGACTTTGATGTGGTTTCTGGTTGCTGTTCTTCCTCAGATGTCATGGACTCCTCCTCTGGTACATAGGTTTCATCCATGTCATTCGTTAAAATGAATGAATCCTCTCCATCATGGTCTGACACCTCTCCCACTGAAGATGTATGTGGACTATTTTCTGCTAGTTTGTCTTCTACCACTTCCATTTCAATCATATTTTCTTGATGAGATAACTTTTCATTTATGAAGACAACATCTCGACTGGTTATAATAGCCTTTGTTGAAGGATTGTATAACCTATACCCTTTGACATCCTCAGGGTAACCAACCAGTATGCATTGTTCTGATTTCTTGTCCCACTTACGTCTTCTCTCCTTGGGTATATGTCTCATGACAGTACTACCAAAAATCCTTAAATGACTGAGGTTGGGTTTGCCTCCTGTCCACAACTCGTACGGTGTACAGTGGTTCAATCCACCTTTTACAATTCTATTTTGTAAATAGACTGCTGTGTTAATGGCTTCAGCCCAAAATTCCTTGCCTAATCTTGCATCAAATAAAAGGCATCTTGCTTTCTCGATCAGAGTCCTATTCATACATTCACAAAGCCTGTTTTGCTCTGGAGTATAGGGATTGGTTCTTTGATGAATTATACCCAGTTTCTTCAAATAATTATCAAAATCTCTGTTACAGAACTCTGTGCCATTATCACTTCTAAGTATTTTTATTTTATTTGACGTTGAATTCTCAACTCTTGCTTTATATTCTTTAAAATATTGTAAAGTCTCATTTTTACCTTTTAAAAAATAAACATATGTCATGCTGCTGTGATCATCAACAAAAATGAGGAAGTACCTTGATCCTCCTAGCGATACATTCTCCATTGGGCCACATATATCACTGTGTACTATTTCCAATAGCTTAGTACTCCTGTTCCCTTTATTATCGAAGGGCAACCGACTTTGCTTTCCTTCACAGCACACTATACAGTTGGACTTGTTGATGTCGGCCTTCTCAGTTAATTTGACCCCCTCCACAGCATCCTGCATTTTATTCATGTTATCACTGTTGACATGTCCCAATCTACGATGCCAAACTTCTGGAGACTCTGCTGTTGCTGCCACCAAACAAGATGAAGTATTTAGTTTATAAACTCCATTTATAAGTGATGCACTCGCTACTAGAGTGTCCTGTTTATTAAATATCTCGCATCCATCGCTTGTAAAATACACCTTGTTACCCTGCCTTATCAGTTGGCTTACTGACAATAAGTTGGTAGATAATTTGGGCACACACAACACTTTTTCAACAGTTATGTTAAAGTCACATCCTTCAGTTGATGTTGTTATGTTTACTTTTCCACAACACAACACTGGGATTTTATTCTGGTTAGCAACCATGATTTCCTTGGTGAACCCAGTAACCCAATAACATTCGTCGACCATCCAATCTTTATTGCTTGTCAAATGCGAACTTGACCCAGAGTCTACATACCAGTCACTCTTGTCAAATATTCTGCTAAAAAACACGGCACTGAATGCATTACTTGTTTTTGACGATTTATTTTCAGAATTCTTATAAGATTTATCTTTATAAGTGCATTGATTACGGTAGTGGCCATGTTGTTTACAATTATAACATTTGACGTGTTGTTTTTCTTTGACAGATGTCGACATTCGTTCATTCTCACCATCTTTCTTGTACATAGACTGTGTACTCTTTACACTCTTTGATTTTTGATTCTTGCGGAAACAAGCAAACGCATTGTTGGCATCACTGTCTTCCGGTTCAATGTCCATCAATTTCCCTTTAATGGCGTCGGTTGTGATTATCATGCCCGAATGCTCGATTGCCATTATCATGGGCATATATTTTTCAGATAATCCAGCCAACATGATAGATCCGATCCACTCATCACTTATGCCAAAACCCGTACCTTGTAATTTCTGACCAGCTTCAACAATTTGTGTTACATATGACGTCATCGAAGTGCAATTTTCTAATCGAATAGAAATTAAATTCCTCAGAAGACTTATTTTTCTTGTAAATCCCGAGTCATCGAATAACATCTTCAATTTATCCCACAATTCTTTCGATGTTGCTACATTCTTTATATGAACATAAAGAGCCGGGTCAATTGTTAGAATCAACTTCGCTTTTGTTCTCGCATCGTCTGCAGCTGCTGGAGCAACGTTGGGCTCAGGTTTGATACACCCAACCATTCCCTCTAAGACAAGGAAATTTTCTGCTGCGAAACACCATTCACTGTAATTTTCACGCCCTTGCAGTTTCGGCACACTAATGTGATAGTTCGAACTGGACGCCATTACTGATGCCTGACGCGACACAATAAATCTGCACAACTCAACACACTTAGTCCTATTCTGCCACGAATTATTATTATCGATAATGTCCTGATAATCAATAATTATACTGTCGCGAGAACTAAGTACTTTTTATGAGCCAGGAGCGGCCTGGGCCCATAACCTGTAATAAAACAACGTGACTGAGCGAGTACCGGAAAAGAACTGAACTTTATTTTCTAAATACAAAAGTAAAGAATCTCATAGACAACATTTGATGACACTCTGGTACAAGATGTCGCTAGTAGTAGGTACATCTATATTTTGCTATTTATAATATTTATCTTCAAATAAGTCATACAAATTCTTAATAGGCCGGCAACGCACTCGCGAACTTGACATTAAGATTGTCCACGGACAATCTGTTCGTTTACCACCTGTTCCAAGAAAAACAGTAATAAGTAATAATCTTTTTAATATTTCAGTTTACTATAAATTACAATTTTTAAGTTTAAAAATTCTTAAAAGGCCTGCAACACACTCGCGAACATTGCGAGTGTGCAGTAACGGCGGTATCAGTTAAGAACTGTTGTAATTCTTGTTAGGGCACGATAATTATACACACAGTATCCGTAATAAAGAAATATATTTACTGTTTAACTTGGAAGTGATATGTCTGCTTCCTACCACGATACACATTGGAATGAAACAGAAATGACCTGGAGCAGAGTGAGGTAAAGACAATTTGGCGCCTCGACAAGATGGCGGCTCGATCGCTCATTCAAATCACAGGAAAAAGTCAATACAATGATTAATTTTTGCAATATTACTCAAATAAATCAACATGCCCCCTCAAAAATTAATTCTTGTACAAATCAAATGCCTAAACAGAACTATATAACTTCCAAGCGAGTCTGGGAAAATACAAAAATAATGATCCAACATTTGTTGCTCGGATAAGGGAAAACCCAGAAAAACCTTATCAGATCATTTCATCATCTTAAATTCGATACATTATATACATTACATATAATTATCAGAACACAATGAATATAACAGAATAATTAAATTAATAACAAATAATAGCCAACTCATTAAATATTATAATTGTAAACCCATGTTTCTCCTCATTTCATGAAACGTAACCGCTGGTAATGGTTTTGTTAACGCATCTGCAGGTTGTTGACCTGTGGGAATGTATTTTAGCTTTATTACATTTTTCTCTATTTGTTCCCAAGAAAAATGATATTTAATATCTATATGTTTTGTCCGCTTATGATTAGTCGGATTATTTGCTATGCTTATACAGCTGTTATTGTCTTCATATATTACAATAGGAGTGGATATATCAATATGAATACTCCATACCAAAGATTTAAGCCATAAAGGCTTCATATAAGGCCATATACTCAGCCGCTGTGGAGGAGGCTGCTACTGACTATTGTTTCTTTGTTGTCCAGGTTATTGAACAATGTTCAAACAATTTAAATATATACCCGGTTGTACTCTTT
The DNA here is from genome assembly GCF_905147105.1 of Pieris brassicae. NCBI lineage: Eukaryota > Metazoa > Arthropoda > Insecta > Lepidoptera > Pieridae > Pieris > Pieris brassicae. The sequence continues at coordinate 18,149,454 of NC_059674.1, forward strand.
CTATCATTTACATCATTACCTCCCCAATCGGAGTCCACATACCCAGTTAAGATGTTATTATATTCACACCTTTTATAACATAATTTAAAATCAGTTGTGCCTTTTAAATATCTAAGCACTTTTTTGAGGCATTGCCACAATTCTTTATTATTTTAATTTGTGTACCTACTTAATATATTAACGCTAGTGCTTAAGTCAGGTCGAGTACATAACATTATATACATTAGACAACCAATTAAATTGCGACATGGAGCAGTGTAATTTTTTTCTGAGTTTAGTGCTTCATAATTGAGTTTACTATCCATAGGAGTAGTTGCAGGTATTTGTTGCAATCCTGCATGCAAAATTTATTTAAAACTGTTTTAATATAAGCACTTTGATCTAACATTATCATATCATCGCAACGAGTTATTTTAATTCCAAGAAATAATTTAATTTCATGTAAATCTGTCATTTTAAATTTACTCATTAAATATATTTAAAAACTGTTTATTGTATTTACATTAGCACTCACTATTACCAAATCATCAACATAAAGTACCACATATATATTTTTCTGTATATCTCCTTTATTTAGTATATAAATACATCTATCTACTGATGAATTCTGAAAACCCTCCCGCCTAAGAGACTGTTCAAAAATTTCAAACCAGTATCTAGCGGCTTGCTTTAGCCCATATAATGCTTTATTTAATTTACACACATAACCATTTTTGCAAGACTGGAACTTTTTTCTGGAACTTTCATATATATTTCTTCCTGTAGTACCCCATTTAGAAATGCAGTTTTTACGTCCATGTGATGTACAAGTAAATTATATTGATTAGCAAAAGCAATAATAAATCTAAAACTAGCTATTCTTGCAACAGGTGCAAAAGTCTCATTATAGTCTATGAGATATTCCTGGCTAAAAGCCCTAGCAACGAGTCGAGCTTTATAGCGTAAGGGCTTTCCGAATTCATCATTTTTTATATTAAACATCCATTTGCAATCTATAATATTTTTGTTATCTGGCCGTGGTACTAAAGTCCATGTTTTATTTAAAAATAGAGAATTTAATTGCACCTTCCCAATGAACTCTATCGTCTCGTGTTTTAATCTCTTGAAACGAATTTGGTATTTTACACAAAATTGAACTAGCACACATAAGGTTATCATCGATATCTTTATAAGAAATAGGGGGACGACTTTAAGCCTATCACTCCTACGTGGTTCAATACAACTGGTTGTGTCCTCATTATTTACGACCACTGAAAGATCATCAGAATGTGCATTTGGTTGTTCAAATTCGACGATGTCATGGTTAGTTTTGCGAATTTTCTGAGGAACTTCATAATCATCAGATTTACAGGTATCTGATTTATATCTGTCAGTTTTTTGAGACTTTATTGACTTTGAAATGTTGTCAATGTTAACATTATCATGAGAATTTACTATATTCTCTTCAGGTCGCAACGCAGGCCTGGATTGAAGTAATTTGTCTCATCTACTATGACATCTCTGACAGTAATAAATTTTTCGCATTTAGGATTCCAAACTTTATAACCGTTTGGTTCGTATCCCACAAGAATACCTTTCCATGACTTAACATCGAATTTTGTCTTATATAACTTATCATGCACATAAACTGTTGAACCAAAAAAATTAAAATATTTTATTTGTGGTTTTTTGTTATGCCACATTTACGAATTCAATCATCATGTAAGTAATTTATATATTATTTAACATTGTACATTATAGTATGAAGTTGTAATAATTTTAAGCAGCATTATTTTCTTTAGGTGACGTAATTGGTGAATAATATCGTAATTGAAAAGGATATTTCTCTTTAAATGTACAAGCTGTGTGTGATGCAGAAATAAAATATATTAATGTTGTTCCCCATGGCCTGGTGCCGCTCATGATGCAACAACTTTTGTAAACTCAGTTCTACAAGTTAATTCAAATTTATTGATAAGAAGGTAGAACTTGATAAATGTGCCAACTAAATTAACAGGTATATTTGTTTATAGCTTAATATCGTACAGGTCTACTGAGAAATCACTGGATGGTTGTTAATAGTGCTTACTCAAATATACCTTATTCATTAACACCATTTCTCTGACTGACCAGAGATATGATGAAGTACACATTAAGAATAGGAATACTATAGAGAGGTAGGTAGGTAGGAGGACTATATATATAGTATAATTTAGAGTATTAATAATTATACTATGTCAAAAAGTTGCAAGATATGTGACCCAAATGAAACATGATGTAAGGTTAAAATATTTGTCTTTTTCGGAAAATTTGGAGTATGGAAATGTCGCTTTAACATTGTATTTATTACTAGCTTAAGTTCAAGCTATTGTTATTGCCACAGCTGTTATGCAAAATATTTGTAAGGATTATAATTTGTAGATATACCGGCAGAAGTTTTAGTTCCAACACTTGATACAGTTTCAAGTCAAGAAGTTAATGAAGGAAATCAAGATGTAACTGAAAGAACAAGCTTTATTTATTATTTTGGAAAATTAATATATTCTTCTTAATTCTAGCAGAAACAAACATGTTGTATTTAAATGTCCTTTTGTACATATAAAATACTAGTACTTATTTTTCTTAGAAGAAAGTTAGTTAAAATTTTAATAAGTTATGTCGTTAATCTACCTATAAAATTAAATTATTATTTATCATAACCATGTAATGTAATGAAATATTAGGAAAAATAAATAAAACATAACATAATATAAAATTTATTTCATTATACTCTTATATATTACTAATATGTAATCCAATGTTATAAACAAATGTTATAAATGTAAACCAATGAAAATGTTAAAACCATCAACTTCAACTTCAACGAACATTAAAAAAACAGAACTGGTACAATTGGTTCAGGCTTTGTATAGTTATGCGCTTACCTACACATTCTGCGATTCATTTTTTATATTATAGATGACACTGATGACAAAGGCACTCTTCTCGGTTGCTGGAATGAGAGATAAGTTTCATTAGGTTAGAAAATTATGGTTCCCGAAACTAAGAGCCTTCTGAAAAGCGGTCACCACGTTCGAGTAGTCCACAGGAAAACAAATATGATGCCAAACTCATTGCCGTTAATAATTTTTCCTAACGTTTTAAATATGATAGCAAACGATGGAAAGCCATTAAATAAATTGACCAGGAAACCGTGTAAGCCTTCGCCCCATCGCCAAAGTTCTTTAGTAATTTTAGTAAGATGAGGAAATTGAATTGAATCACTATACATTTCTTAACAAAAGTCAACCGATTTAATTTAATTTATAGGTTGGTCTGACGCACGATACCATTGTAAGTCCGGTAAAACTATCGATGGTTAAAATATTTACTCTCTAGACCCTTCGTGTAAAACCAGCCATATTCTGCTGCTGGACAGGCAGAGGTAGGCACGTAAGCCATCTAATTGTGCGAGATTTTGAAAAATTTGTTTATTATTATCATATTAACAGATTTAAGTTCTACATTTTATTATATACCCAAGAATTTCATTACTCTTTTCAGTATTTACAATAAATCCTTTAGCTTCAAGAAGTGTTCTAGCGTCCTGAATATTTTGTAAACATTCAGTGTAGCTGGAGGACATAAACTTAATATTTCTTGTGTTAGCTTCTAATATTAATTTAATTATTCTAAATTCTAAACATTTTTATGAAACATATTCTTAAGAATCTTGCTACAAGTGCGCATGTGCAATAGTTACTCATTTGACTCGTTCGGTTGTTTACGAGTTGTTACGAATTGACTCGACCATTTTCCCGAAGTGGGATGGTCGAGTCGGAGGAGGGAGTTGTGATTATAAAAGAGGTTGTGACACATGCGCAGGGGCCACTTTCGCTTCCGACCGCCGACCCGTGCGGATGTCTGCTCCAGTGCTCTCTCCGTGTGAGTCATCAGTGCTGTAGTGCCATCTCGCTCGCTCCGTGTGAGTCATCGCCGCTTGCCAGTGCGCACGCGCTGTCCGACCGCTGCCTTGCTGCCTGCTGCCCTCTCATTGGTCAGTCCGATCGCTGCCTTGCTGCCTGCCGCCCTCTCATTGGTCGCTTCGCTTCAATTTATGAACGCGGGTTTACCTGCGGCCCTCAGATAGCCACCTAACGGTGCCAAACGGTTATCTGTCGGTTAACGCCTTGTGCGGGAGTGTTTTTGTTGTAATTTATAGATTGTTCGAATTTGCTTTGTTCAGTCTCTGAATATAGTTTACTTTTAGGAACATCGCTGACCAAGAAAAAGGTATTTTATAACCTTTTATCCACGATAATAGAGTTGTATCACAAGTAATAAGTGAATAACATTCTTTGATAAACTACCAGTGAGCGCGAGGTGGCGCGCGCGGCGCTGGACGCGACTGCCTATAGTAGGCTGTGAGCAAGCTCCTTCATCCTGGATTCCCCTTTTGCCTATGATTAAATTCTTTTTGACCTTCTTTGTCCTTTTCTGATTTTGATGCGAGCTTGTAGTCAACTAATCGCTTACTGAATAGGTACTTGTATACCTATGTTCCTTGAAGTTGTTCTTTTAGATCTTTTAAGGCTATATAGAATAAAGTTGTGTCGTGTGACTGAGTCTTGGTATTGTGTGTCACATTGGAATCCGCATCCATAAGTAATTTTAATAGGTACATATTTCTTGTTTCCGCAGACAAGAACACTGTGAGTGGCCTCTGCTAAACAAGAAGTAGCTGTAGCATTTGGTTTCATTTGAAACCTGCGTCCTATATTAATCCTGTTTGAGATTGCGGTCTTTTCCTCTGGGTTCAAATTGGGTGCATTGATTAGAATACTTAGATAAAAGTTGTAAAGTGTAAGCTTACTGCAAGATCAAACTGTATGTCTTCACCTGGAGTATTAGACTTTGATGGATCTTCTCCCGATACCTGCAGCAGTTCATTGTCTCATCCAGCGACAAGTGGTCGTTAGGGCGGCGGCCGTGCGTTACCTGTTACGCGACGCTTTTGGTTATGTACGCCTTCGTTCGAGGATACATCTGGAATAGTAAGGTAAATGCTACATTACAACTGGATTTACACACGTGTAGTTATAATTTCAATCAAATGAAAACTGAGGGTAGTATTAAAGTCTCAAAGCTCAATGTATAATAAAACTTCACTTACAGGTAAGTCATATTGACGATTTTGTGTTGTACTTTGCCAAAACATGGTAGGGAAAATACTCAAAATGCGGTATACCATCAAAAGAAGATTCTTCCTTATCCTTGCATAGGTTACCTCTTCCGTCCGAGAATGGGCCTCTGAAGTAAGTAGATCGGTTAATCTTTCCAATATGGACCGTCGATATTTGAGGTTTTAGAGGGGCGGGGAGGGGCTTGACGGCTACTTCGGAGCTTTTATATATACTCTAGGGGTAGGGCAGACAAGACCATGTGGATAGTGGGGTGCTCTGATCCGGTTTTGGGTACTTTTTTGATATTAAAAAAAAGTACAGGATAATACAGAATTAGATAATACAGAAAGTTACAAACAATGAAAAAAAATTTTCAGCTATAAATTTCATTTTAAAATCCACAACAGACCTTATGCAATCCAACTTTTTCAAAATTCCAGTAAGCAATGTTTATTTTTAACTAATGATTTATTATTTTATAACCTGACCTGAAATAACATAAATCAAAACTTACTTTAACTCATCCGAGTAAGGATTAAGCCTTCTGCCAGATGACCTAGTAAGTCTGGGCATCGCAGCAAATTCCTCGCCAGGACTAGTCAGCCCACTAGGACCAGCAACCGGTTCGTCAAGGATCGGCGCAGAAGAGGAGGCCGTGACAAGCGGCTAATTTGAGTCCAACACTTGCACTTCACTTAACTCTTCAAACAATGGGCTTCGGAGACGCCATGGTAGTCAAACGTTGTAAGTTTATAGGAGTACGTAAAACGATTTCTACTGCAAGGGTGACAAACGATGACTGGACGCCATTAAACAAAATGAATGGCTTAAAAACAAATTTAGTGATCACCAAAAAGTATCGATACCCGAGTAGTATCGATATTTTCAATAACTTTTGTACTATCTACAAAACAAATATGGGCATTTAAACCGATGATCCATATTAGAAAGTTTAATGTCGATACCAGAGTAGTATCGATACTTTGAAAATTTTCGGAACCCTACACTAAGTGATTGACGTTTGACATCAATTATTTGTCAAATATATTTTGTAATTGCGTGTTACTTACCAATTTGTGTGAAAAGTTTTAATAAATGTATCTCATGAACCGTAAGTTTGCGCAACCTAAATCTTTGCAAAACTCTTTCTTTTAGTGAGTACTATCTACAAAAAAATGGGCATTTAAATCGACGGTCCATATTGGAAAGATTATCCAAAACAGCTTCACTATTAACTATGTCTAATGAAAACTTTATTTTTAGTGTTAAAGTTTGGGCTAAATTTTGTTTTCCTAATGGTGATGGGACATCCATTGAATCATTAAAAACAGTGAATGCCCAGCATAGGATACTATGTGAAAATCATTTGAATGAATCTTCATTTACCAGCAGCGATAGGAAAAGACTTAACAAGTTAGATTAAGAGTGAATAGAGGAGGATATAGACCAATTAAAAAACAAACATTGTAGTCCATATAGAGCAAGTTATGACATCCAAGTGAGTATTTACATTCATATTCTACCTAAGTCAAATAGACAAATTTTTATAGTCATGCTTTTTTACATAGAGGTAGGCAGTACATTTCTGACACACATCTAGGTGATATATGGATGATTAAAAGTTTTCTATTTTCTCCATCCACTTATTGGATTTGTTATCTTTTTCGAATTTTTTATTCAATTATTTTTGTATATTTTCCAGGAACCATCAACTAGCAAAGGTATTTTGTAGGACTTGGACGTGAAAAAGTTCAGTGAACTTACACCTCAAAAGCAAACGCTGTCTAAGAGATGCAGAAAAAATCTATCTGAAATAGTGAGGCTCTGAAAAAAGTTTCAAGGTGATAAAAACTCCAAAAGATCTATATTAAGTGTACTAACATCAAACGAACCTAGCAATGAAATATTAAAAAGCACATTAAATAATTCATTTTCTTTACTATTACAAAGCCAACTGAAAAACTTTATAAGAAAATTAACTGGAATGAGATGGACACTGGATGATAAAGTGAACGTCTTGAGCATCTATAAGAAATCAAACTTTTGTTTTATATTATTGATTAGGTTATTTTGAAAGAAAATATTTTTTTAACTGGATTATTATACATAATTATAAGTTTATAATAATACAAATAGTTTTAATCCGGTATAAAAAATTGGTTTCTTTCAATGTGTAAAAGCTATGTTAACCAAAGACAATACTAGGTTATTTTGTCAGCTCTCTCGAGGCATTATTGAACAAAATTCCAATGGTATGTGGAATCAACAGCCCAGTAATACAGACAGTAAAAGAAATCACAAAAGACCAAGATGTCAATGATAATTTATGTAAAATGGCTTTTGATGAAATGTCAATAAGAAAAAATCTGACATATAACGTAAAACTCAATGCTAAGGCCGTACTACTGTGATAGCAAACCATAGTCGAACTTTCATGGTTATCGGTGTTCGAAAATGCTGGAAACAGCCAATAGCATTTTACTTCTCAGAAGATTGTGACACAGCAGACAAGTCAGCAGCTCTTGTCGAGGAGGTAACCACTTTAGAATATTATACAAAATGTGGTTGAATATTAATTTTTACAAATTTACATTGGCTTATTTGCTTGAGTGCATGTTTCTGTGCTGGATTGAAAGTTTTAAATTAAAAGATTTAATTTTTTTTTAAACGGTATTTCCAATTTACACTAGATATACAAATAAACAGAAAACTAAACATAGGTTGGTATAATAATTTAATTAATTGAACAGCGGAAAGATATTAAAACTTTTTTATGACTTATTTATCCATTGAACCATGACCATCCATTGACTTATTTATCCGCTAGTGGCCATGTCTCGACCGATTAATGTCCAAATGCTTTGGCAATTATTTCCCTGCATCGAGTAGTTGTTAGTATTGCCTTATTGCCTAATTAAAATAACTAATAATTGATGTACCTCTGCTGTACCATATTTATTTTCTTATTGCCGCTTGACCTGTGATTGGTTAAAATAATGCATTAATTGTTTTGAGAATAAGATCATAACCTTCCATTGCAGGTACAGTAAAGTGGAGCCACATAGAGGAGTTTTATAATAAAGATCGCGAGAATCCCAACCGTGTTTGCTCCAGCTTTAACCCAGCACCACTTACAACCAGTACAGAATGGCAAACAGAAAATCAAAGAGCGCCTAGCAGATCAAATTTTAAGCCATTCGGTTGCAGTTGGAATATTTGCCAAAGTAAGATTCAAAATTTTATTGAAAAGTACTTCAGCAACGGTTCCCGAACAAACAAACAGGCAGAAAATTCAAAAAATTATAGAACCGTGTTTAATTAAATAATTTTAAAATTACAAACACTGTTATTAGTATATTGTTAAACTTGTCGTATTTAATTGTAAAATAGAAATGAAAAATAAAATTAATGTTAATATATATATAAATCTCCTGTCACGATGTTTGTCCGCGATGGCCTCCTAAACTACTTAACCGATTTTAAATTAAATTGGCACACCGTGAGCGGTCTGGTCCAACTTAAGAGATAGGGTAGCTTAGATCTTTAATTATAGTCGCAATTTTATTTTATTGCAAATTATTTGTCTATAATTAATTGACAGTCACAATTATTCGACTGAATTGAGTAAGTGATCAATAGATGGCACTGCTATGGTAAACCGACAAACGTGTCATATAAGCTACAATTCAATATCATGATTACCACGTGTTATTGAGGCTAACTAAAACCACATTCTATGGCAGCTAGTAATTATATAATTTATTTTACCTTCAGATGAATGATGACAAGACGCCCCTGGAACAACTGTCGCTGGACAAGCTTTTCGACTGAACGGAGATTCGACCGACAGGAAAGAGGTATAAACACTTATTATAATAATACTTGACATCTGTAATTGTGGATGTGATCCAAACCCCACGTCGGTCCAATTAAAAACTAGCTTAGGCAATTAGTAGCAGCGTTTTTAATACGCTGAAATTATTATTCTTCGAAGACACTAAACCTAGCTGCGCAACTGAATATCCCTGTAACAGCCAGGTGGAACCTCCAAACTCCCAGGGAAATTAAGTGGCATCGCCGACTCAGCTACGCCTACGTCTGGCTATGCTCTCGGGGTGTAACTCCCATGATTTAGTTAATCGTTATGAAACGAATAACTGTGTGTAGAAGAGAGTGCCTGCGTCTGGCTATGCTCTCGGAGTGTAACTCCCATGATTAAGTTAATCGTTATGAAACGAATAACTGTATGAAGAAGAGAGTGCCTGCGTCTGGCTATGCTCTCGGAGTGTAACTCCCATGATTTAGTTAATCGTTATGAAACGAATAACTGTGTGTAGAAGAGAGTGCCTGCGTCTGGCTATGCTCTCGGAGTGTAACTCCCATGATTAAGTTAATCGTTATGAAACGAATAACTGTATGAAGAAGAGAGTGCCTGCGTCTGGCTATGCTCTCGGAGTGTAACTCCCATGATTTAGTTAATCGTTATGAAATGAATAACTGTATAAAGAAGAGAGTGCCTGCGTCTGGCTATGCTCTCGGAGTGTAACTCCCATGATTTAGTTAATCGTTATGAAACGAATAACTGTATGAAGAAGAGAGTGCCTGCGTCTGGCTATGCTCTCGGAGTGTAACTCCCATGATTAAGTTAATCGTTATGAAACGAATAACTGTATGTAGAAGAGAGTGCCTGCGTCTGGCTATGCTCTCGGAGTGTAACTCCCATGATTTAGTTAATCGTTATGAAACGAATAACTGTATGTAGAAGAGAGTGCCTGCGTCTGGCTATGCTCTCGGAGTGTAACTCCCATGATTTAGTTAATCGTTATGAAACGAATAACTGTATGTAGAAGAGAGTGCCTGCGTCTGGCTATGCTCTCGGAGTGTAACTCCCATGATTTAGTTAATCGTTATGAAACGAATAACTGTATGTAGAAGAGAGTGCCTGCGTCTGGCTATGCTCTCGGAGTGTAACTCCCATGATTTAGTTAATCGTTATGAAACGAATAACTGTATGTAGAAGAGAGTGCCTGCGTCTGGCTATGCTCTCGGAGTGTTGTAACTCCCATGATTTAGTTAATCGTTATGAAACGAATAACTGTATGTAGAAGAGAGTGCCTGCGTCTGGCTATGCTCTCGGAGTGTTGTAACTCCCATGATTTAGTTAATCGTTATGAAACGAATAACTGTATGTAGAAGAGAGTGCCTGCGTCTGGCTATGCTCTCGGAGTGTTGTAACTCCCATGATTTAGTTAATCGTTATGAAACGAATAACTGTATGTAGAAGAGAGTGCCTCTGTCTGGCTATGCTCTCGGAGTGTAACTCCCATGATTTAGTTAATCGTTATGAAACGAATAACTGTATGTAGAAGAGAGTGCCTCTGTCTGGCTATGCTCTCGGAGTGTAACTCCCATGATTTAGTTAATCGTTATGAAACGAATAACTGTATGTAGAAGAGAGTGCCTGCGTCTGGCTATGCTCTCGGAGTGTAACTCCCATGATTTAGTTAATCGTTATGAAACGAATAACTGTATGTAGAAGAGAGTGCCTGCGTCTGGCTATGCTCTCGGAGTGTTGTAACTCCCATGATTTAGTTAATCGTTATGAAACGAATAACTGTATGTAGAAGAGAGTGCCTGCGTCTGGCTATGCTCTCGGAGTGTAACTCCCATGATTTAGTTAATCGTTATGAAACGAATAACTGTATGTAGAAGAGAGTGCCTCTGTCTGGCTATGCTCTCGGAGTGTAACTCCCATGATTTAGTTAATCGTTATGAAACGAATAACTGTATGTAGAAGAGAGTGCCTGCGTCTGGCTATGCTCTCGGAGTGTAACTCCCATGATTTAGTTAATCGTTATGAAACGAATAACTGTATGTAGAAGAGAGTGCCTGCGTCTGGCTATGCTCTCGGAGTGTAACTCCCATGATTTAGTTAATCGTTATGAAACGAATAACTGTATGTAGAAGAGAGTGCCTGCGTCTGGCTATGCTCTCGGAGTGTAACTCCCATGATTTAGTTAATCGTTATGAAACGAATAACTGTATGTAGAAGAGAGTGCCTGCGTCTGGCTATGCTCTCGGAGTGTAACTCCCATGATTTAGTTAATCGTTATGAAACGAATAACTGTATGTAGAAGAGAGTGCCTGCGTCTGGCTATGCTCTCGGAGTGTAACTCCCATGATTTAGTTAATCGTTATGAAACGAATAACTGTATGTAGAAGAGAGTGCCTGCGTCTGGCTATGCTCTCGGAGTGTTGTAACTCCCATGATTTAGTTAATCGTTATGAAACGAATAACTGTATGTAGAAGAGAGTGCCTGCGTCTGGCTATGCTCTCGGAGTGTTGTAACTCCCATGATTTAGTTAATCGTTATGAAACGAATAACTGTATGTAGAAGAGAGTGCCTGCGTCTGGCTATGCTCTCGGAGTGTTGTAACTCCCATGATTTAGTTAATCGTTATGAAACGAATAACTGTATGTAGAAGAGAGTGCCTCTGTCTGGCTATGCTCTCGGAGTGTAACTCCCATGATTTAGTTAATCGTTATGAAACGAATAACTGTATGTAGAAGAGAGTGCCTGCGTCTGGCTATGCTCTCGGAGTGTTGTAACTCCCATGATTTAGTTAATCGTTATGAAACGAATAACTGTATGTAGAAGAGAGTGCCTGCGTCTGGCTATGCTCTCGGAGTGTAACTCCCATGATTTAGTTAATCGTTATGAAACGAATAACTGTATGTAGAAGAGAGTGCCTGCGTCTGGCTATGCTCTCGGAGTGTAACTCCCATGATTTAGTTAATCGTTATGAAACGAATAACTGTATGTAGAAGAGAGTGCCTGCGTCTGGCTATGCTCTCGGAGTGTAACTCCTATGATTTAGTTAATCGTTATGAAACGAATAACTGTATGTAGAAGAGAGTGCCTGCGTCTGGCTATGCTCTCGGAGTGTTGTAACTCCCATGATTTAGTTAATCGTTATGAAACGAATAACTGTATGTAGAAGAGAGTGCCTGCGTCTGGCTATGCTCTCGGAGTGTAACTCCCATGATTTAGTTAATCGTTATGAAACGAATAACTGTATGTAGAAGAGAGTGCCTGCGTCTGGCTATGCTCTCGGAGTGTAACTCCCATGATTTAGTTAATCGTTATGAAACGAATAACTGTATGTAGAAGAGAGTGCCTGCGTCTGGCTATGCTCTCGGAGTGTAACTCCCATGATTTAGTTAATCGTTATGAAACGAATAACTGTATGTAGAAGAGAGTGCCTGCGTCTGGCTATGCTCTCGGAGTGTAACTCCCATGATTTAGTTAATCGTTATGAAACGAATAACTGTATGTAGAAGAGAGTGCCTGCGTCTGGCTATGCTCTTGGAGTGTAACTCCCATGATTTAGTTAATCGTTATGAAACGAATAACTGTATGTAGAAGAGAGTGCCTGCGTCTGGCTATGCTCTCGGAGTGTAACTCCCATGATTTAGTTAATCGTTATGAAACGAATAACTGTATGTAGAAGAGAGTGCCTGCGTCTGGCTATGCTCTCGGAGTGTAACTCCCATGATTTAGTTAATCGTTATGAAACGAATAACTGTATGTAGAAGAGAGTGCCTGCGTCTGGCTATGCTCTCGGAGTGTTGTAACTCCCATGATTTAGTTAATCGTTATGAAACGAATAACTGTATGTAGAAGAGAGTGCCTGCGTCTGGCTATGCTCTCGGAGTGTTATGATTTAGTTAATCGTTATGAAACGAATAACTGTATGTAGAAGAGAGTGCCTGCGTCTGGCTATGCTCTCGGAGTGTTGTAACTCCCATGATTTAGTTAATCGTTATGAAACGAATAACTGTATGTAGAAGAGAGTGCCTGCGTCTGGCTATGCTCTCGGAGTGTTGTAACTCCCATGATTTAGTTAATCGTTATGAAACGAATAACTGTATGTAGAAGAGAGTGCCTGCGTCTGGCTATGCTCTCGGAGTGTTGTAACTCCCATGATTTAGTTAATCGTTATGAAACGAATAACTGTATGTAGAAGAGAGTGCCTGCGTCTGGCTATGCTCTCGGAGTGTAACTCCCATGATTTAGTTAATCGTTATGAAACGAATAACTGTATGTAGAAGAGAGTGCCTGCGTCTGGCTATGCTCTCGGAGTGTTGTAACTCCCATGATTTCGTTAATCGTTATGAAACGAATAACTGTATGTAGAAGAGAGTGCCTGCGTCTGGCTATGCTCTCGGAGTGTAACTCCCATGATTTAGTTAATCGTTATGAAACGAATAACTGTATGTAGAAGAGAGTGCCTGCGTCTGGCTATGCTCTCGGAGTGTTGTAACTCCCATGATTTAGTTAATCGTTATGAAACGAATAACTGTATGTAGAAGAGAGTGCCTGCGTCTGGCTATGCTCTCGGAGTGTTGTAACTCCCATGATTTAGTTAATCGTTATGAAACGAATAACTGTATGTAGAAGAGAGTGCCTGCGTCTGGCTATGCTCTCGGAGTGTAACTCCCATGATTTAGTTAATCGTTATGAAACGAATAACTGTATGTAGAAGAGAGTGCCTGCGTCTGGCTATGCTCTCGGAGTGTTGTAACTCCCATGATTTAGTTAATCGTTATGAAACGAATAACTGTATGTAGAAGAGAGTGCCTGCGTCTGGCTATGCTCTCGGAGTGCAACTCCCATGATTTAGTTAATCGTTATGAAACGAATAACTGTATGTAGAAGAGAGTGCCTGCGTCTGGCTATGCTCTCGGAGTGTTGTAACTCCCATGATTTAGTTAATCGTTATGAAACGAATAACTGTATGTAGAAGAGAGTGCCTGCGTCTGGCTATGCTCTCGGAGTGTTGTAACTCCCATGATTTAGTTAATCGTTATGAAACGAATAACTGTATGTAGAAGAGAGTGCCTGCGTCTGGCTATGCTCTCGGAGTGTTGTAACTCCCATGATTTAGTTAATCGTTATGAAACGAATAACTGTATGTAGAAGAGAGTGCCTGCGTCTGGCTATGCTCTCGGAGTGTTGTAACTCCCATGATTTAGTTAATCGTTATGAAACGAATAACTGTATGTAGAAGAGAGTGCCTGCGTCTGGCTATGCTCTCGGAGTGTTGTAACTCCCATGATTTAGTTAATCGTTATGAAACGAATAACTGTATGTAGAAGAGAGTGCCTGCGTCTGGCTATGCTCTCGGAGTGTAACTCCCATGATTTAGTTAATCGTTATGAAAGGAATAACTGTATGTAGAAGAGAGTGCCTGCGTCTGGCTATGCTCTCGGAGTGTTGTAACTCCCATGATTTAGTTAATCGTTATGAAACGAATAACTGTATGTAGAAGAGAGTGCCTGCGTCTGGCTATGCTCTCGGAGTGTTGTAACTCCCATGATTTAGTTAATCGTTATGAAACGAATAACTGTATGTAGAAGAGAGTGCCTGCGTCTGGCTATGCTCTCGGAGTGTTGTAACTCCCATGATTTAGTTAATCGTTATGAAACGAATAACTGTATGTAGAAGAGAGTGCCTGCGTCTGGCTATGCTCTCGGAGTGTAACTCCCATGATTTAGTTAATCGTTATGAAACGAATAACTGTATGTAGAAGAGAGTGCCTGCGTCTGGCTATGCTCTCGGAGTGTTGTAACTCCCATGATTTAGTTAATCGTTATGAAACGAATAACTGTATGTAGAAGAGAGTGCCTGCGTCTGGCTATGCTCTCGGAGTGTTGTAACTCCCATGATTTAGTTAATCGTTATGAAACGAATAACTGTATGTAGAAGAGAGTGCCTGCGTCTGGCTATGCTCTCGGAGTGTTGTAACTCCCATGATTTAGTTAATCGTTATGAAACGAATAACTGTATGTAGAAGAGAGTGCCTGCGTCTGGCTATGCTCTCGGAGTGTAACTCCCATGATTTAGTTAATCGTTATGAAACGAATAACTGTATGTAGAAGAGAGTGCCTGCGTCTGGCTATGCTCTCGGAGTGTTGTAACTCCCATGATTTAGTTAATCGTAATGAAACGAATAACTGTATGTAGAAGAGAGTGCCTGCGTCTGGCTATGCTCTCGGAGTGTAACTCCCATGATTTAGTTAATCGTTATGAAACGAATAACTGTATGTAGAAGAGAGTGCCTGCGTCTGGCTATGCTCTCGGAGTGTTGTAACTCCCATGATTTAGTTAATCGTTATGAAACGAATAACTGTATGTAGAAGAGAGTGCCTGCGTCTGGCTATGCTCTCGGAGTGTTGTAACTCCCATGATTTAGTTAATCGTTATGAAACGAATAACTGTATGTAGAAGACAATGCCTGCGTCTGGCTATGCTCTCGGAGTGTTGTAACTCCCATGATTTAGTTAATCGTTATGAAACGAATAACTGTATGTAGAAGAGAGTGCCTGCGTCTGGCTATGCTCTCGGAGTGTTGTAACTCCCATGATTTAGTTAATCGTTATGAAACGAATAACTGTATGTAGAAGAGAGTGCCTGCGTCTGGCTATGCTCTCGGAGTGTAACTCCCATGATTTAGTTAATCGTTATGAAACGAATAACTGTATGTAGAAGAGAGTGCCTGCGTCTGGCTATGCTCTCGGAGTGTAACTCCCATGATTTAGTTAATCGTTATGAAACGAATAACTGTATGTAGAAGAGAGTGCCTGCGTCTGGCTATGCTCTCGGAGTGTAACTCCCATGATTTAGTTAATCGTTATGAAACGAATAACTGTATGTAGAAGAGAGTGCCTGCGTCTGGCTATGCTCTCGGAGTGTAACTCCCATGATTTAGTTAATCGTTATGAAACGAATAACTGTATGTAGAAGAGAGTGCCTGCGTCTGGCTATGCTCTTGGAGTGTAACTCCCATGATTTAGTTAATCGTTATGAAACGAATAACTGTATGTAGAAGAGAGTGCCTGCGTCTGGCTATGCTCTCGGAGTGTAACTCCCATGATTTAGTTAATCGTTATGAAACGAATAACTGTATGTAGAAGAGAGTGCCTGCGTCTGGCTATGCTCTCGGAGTGTTGTAACTCCCATGATTTAGTTAATCGTTATGAAACGAATAACTGTATGTAGAAGAGAGTGCCTGCGTCTGGCTATGCTCTCGGAGTGTTGTAACTCCCATGATTTAGTTAATCGTTATGAAACGAATAACTGTATGTAGAAGAGAGTGCCTGCGTCTGGCTATGCTCTCGGAGTGTTGTAACTCCCATGATTTAGTTAATCGTTATGAAACGAATAACTGTATGTAGAAGAGAGTGCCTGCGTCTGGCTATGCTCTCGGAGTGTTGTAACTCCCATGATTTAGTTAATCGTTATGAAACGAATAACTGTATGTAGAAGAGAGTGCCTGCGTCTGGCTATGCTCTCGGAGTGTTGTAACTCCCATGATTTAGTTATTCGTTATGAAACGAATAACTGTATGTAGAAGAGAGTGCCTGCGTCTGGCTATGCTCTCGGAGTGTTGTAACTCCCATGATTTAGTTAATCGTTATGAAACGAATAACTGTATGTAGAAGAGAGTGCCTGCGTCTGGCTATGCTCTCGGAGTGTTGTAACTCCCATGATTTAGTTAATCGTTATGAAACGAATAACTGTATGTAGAAGAGAGTGCCTGCGTCTGGCTATGCTCTCGGAGTGTTGTAACTCCCATGATTTAGTTAATCGTTATGAAACGAATAACTGTATGTAGAAGAGAGTGCCTGCGTCTGGCTATGCTCTCGGAGTGTTGTAACTCCCATGATTTAGTTAATCGTTATGAAACGAATAACTGTATGTAGAAGAGAGTGCCTGCGTCTGGCTATGCTCTCGGAGTGTTGTAACTCCCATGATTTAGTTAATCGTTATGAAACGAATAACTGTATGTAGAAGAGAGTGCCTGCGTCTGGCTATGCTCTCGGAGTGTGGTAACTCCCATGATTTAGTTAATCGTTATGAAACGAATAACTGTATGTAGAAGAGAGTGCCTGCGTCTGGCTATGCTCTCGGAGTGTTGTAACTCCCATGATTTAGTTAATCGTTATGAAACGAATAACTGTATGTAGAAGAGAGTGCCTGCGTCTGGCTATGCTCTCGGAGTGTTGTAACTCCCATGATTTAGTTAATCGTTATGAAACGAATAACTGTATGTAGAAGAGAGTGCCTGCGTCTGGCTATGCTCTCGGAGTGTAACTCCCATGATTTAGTTAATCGTTATGAAACGAATAACTGTATGTAGAAGAGAGTGCCTGCGTCTGGCTATGCTCTCGGAGTGTTGTAACTCCCATGATTTAGTTAATCGTTATGAAACGAATAACTGTATGTAGAAGAGAGTGCCTGCGTCTGGCTATGCTCTCGGAGTGTTGTAACTCCCATGATTTAGTTAATCGTTATGAAACGAATAACTGTATGTAGAAGAGAGTGCCTGCGTCTGGCTATGCTCTCGGAGTGTTGTAACTCCCATGATTTAGTTAATCGTTATGAAACGAATAACTGTATGTAGAAGAGAGTGCCTGCGTCTGGCTATGCTCTCGGAGTGTTGTAACTCCCATGATTTAGTTAATCGTTATGAAACGAATAACTGTATGTAGAAGAGAGTGCCTGCGTCTGGCTATGCTCTCGGAGTGTTGTAACTCCCATGATTTAGTTAATCGTTATGAAACGAATAACTGTATGTAGAAGAGAGTGCCTGCGTCTGGCTATGCTCTCGGAGTGTTGTAACTCCCATGATTTAGTTAATCGTTATGAAACGAATAACTGTATGTAGAAGAGAGTGCCTGCGTCTGGCTATGCTCTCGGAGTGTTGTAACTCCCATGATTTAGTTAATCGTTATGAAACGAATAACTGTATGTAGAAGAGAGTGCCTGCGTCTGGCTATGCTCTCGGAGGGTAACTCCCATGATTTAGTTAATCGTTATGAAACGAATAACTGTATGTAGAAGAGAGTGCCTGCGTCTGGCTATGCTCTCGGAGTGTTGTAACTCCCATGATTTAGTTAATCGTTATGAAACGAATAACTGTATGTAGAAAAGAGTGCCTGCGTCTGGCTATGCTCTCGGAGTGTAACTCCCATGATTTAGTTAATCGTTATGAAACGAATAACTGTATGTAGAAGAGAGTGCCTGCGTCTGGCTATGCTCTCGGAGTGTTGTAACTCCCATGATTTAGTTAATCGTTATGAAACGAATAACTGTATGTTGAAGAGAGTGCCTGCGTCTGGCTATGCTCTCGGAGTGTTGTAACTCCCATGATTTAGTTAATCGTTATGAAACGAATAACTGTATGTAGAAGAGAGTGCCTGCGTCTGGCTATGCTCTCGGAGTGTTGTAACTCCCATGATTTAGTTAATCGTTATGAAACGAATAACTGTATGTAGAAGAGAGTGCCTGCGTCTGGCTATGCTCTCGGAGTGTTGTAACTCCCATGATTTAGTTAATCGTTATGAAACGAATAACTGTATGTAGAAGAGAGTGCCTGCGTCTGGCTATGCTCTCGGAGTGTTGTAACTCCCATGATTTACTTAATCGTTATGAAACGAATAACTGTATGTAGAAGAGAGTGCCTGCGTCTGGCTATGCTCTCGGAGTGTTGTAACTCGCATGATTTAGTTAATCGTTATGAAACGAATAACTGTATGTAGAAGAGAGTGCCTGCGTCTGGCTATGCTCTCGGAGTGTTGTAACTCCCATGATTTAGTTAATCGTTATGAAACGAATTAACTGTATGTAGAAGAGAGTGCCTGCGTCTGGCTATGCTCTCGGAGTGTTGTAACTCCCATGATTTAGTTAATCGTTATGAAACGAATAACTGTATGTAGAAGAGAGTGCCTGCGTCTGGCTATGCTCTCGGAGTGTTGTAACTCCCATGATTTAGTTAATCGTTATGAAACGAATAACTGTATGTAGAAGAGAGTGCCTGCGTCTGGCTATGCTCTCGGAGTGTTGTAACTCCCATGATTTAGTTAATCGTTATGAAACGAATAACTGTATGTAGAAGAGAGTGCCTGCGTCTGGCTATGCTCTCGGAGTGTTGTAACTCCCATGATTTAGTTAATCGTTATGAAACGAATAACTGTATGTAGAAGAGAGTGCCTGCGTCTGGCTATGCTCTCGGAGTGTTGTAACTCCCATGATTTAGTTAATCGTTATGAAACGAATAACTGTATGTAGAAGAGAGTGCCTGCGTCTGGCTATGCTCTCGGAGTGTAACTCCCATGATTTAGTTAATCGTTATGAAACGAATAACTGTATGTAGAAGAGAGTGCCTGCGTCTGGCTATGCTCTCGGAGTGTTGTAACTCCCATGATTTAGTTAATCGTAATGAAACGAATAACTGTATGTAGAAGAGAGTGCCTGCGTCTGGCTATGCTCTCGGAGTGTAACTCCCATGATTTAGTTAATCGTTATGAAACGAATAACTGTATGTAGAAGAGAGTGCCTGCGTCTGGCTATGCTCTCGGAGTGTTGTAACTCCCATGATTTAGTTAATCGTTATGAAACGAATAACTGTATGTAGAAGAGAGTGCCTGCGTCTGGCTATGCTCTCGGAGTGTTGTAACTCCCATGATTTAGTTAATCGTTATGAAACGAATAACTGTATGTAGAAGACAATGCCTGCGTCTGGCTATGCTCTCGGAGTGTTGTAACTCCCATGATTTAGTTAATCGTTATGAAACGAATAACTGTATGTAGAAGAGAGTGCCTGCGTCTGGCTATGCTCTCGGAGTGTTGTAACTCCCATGATTTAGTTAATCGTTATGAAACGAATAACTGTATGTAGAAGAGAGTGCCTGCGTCTGGCTATGCTCTCGGAGTGTAACTCCCATGATTTAGTTAATCGTTATGAAACGAATAACTGTATGTAGAAGAGAGTGCCTGCGTCTGGCTATGCTCTCGGAGTGTAACTCCCATGATTTAGTTAATCGTTATGAAACGAATAACTGTATGTAGAAGAGAGTGCCTGCGTCTGGCTATGCTCTCGGAGTGTAACTCCCATGATTTAGTTAATCGTTATGAAACGAATAACTGTATGTAGAAGAGAGTGCCTGCGTCTGGCTATGCTCTCGGAGTGTAACTCCCATGATTTAGTTAATCGTTATGAAACGAATAACTGTATGTAGAAGAGAGTGCCTGCGTCTGGCTATGCTCTTGGAGTGTAACTCCCATGATTTAGTTAATCGTTATGAAACGAATAACTGTATGT